>NC_052624.1:40823813-43323813 GCF_016161935.1 Mauremys reevesii
AATGGAAGGAAAAGGGCACTGTGAAAAGAGAGAAGGTTGGGTAAATAGACAGGGGTAAAGCTTTACAGGATGTGGAAGGAGATGAGTAGAAACTTGATCTTAAAACAGAGGAGGAGGAAGAACTAATGGAGGTGACCTAATCAGATGTAGGAGCAAGGAATACGATCTTGGGAGCTGCATTTTATATGGACAGGCAGGGGGTGATGTGTTTGTCACAGAGGAGTTGCTGTAATCAAGGCAGGAGATAAGGGCCAGATGAGGGATTTTGCTTTCTGGACAGAGGAAAGGTCAGATTTTAGAAATGTTGTGGAGGAAGAAGTGGCAAGATTTAGATGCTATTTGTTCCCATTTCAGTTTCCTGATGAGAGAAAGTACTTACCCCCAGACTTTGTGCCAAGTTTAACACCTCCCCTCCATTCATGTTAACCAATCTGTGATTAGCCTTTTCCATACCTAGACTATAAGCTGTCTGGGAGAGCAACTGTCTTCTGTGTCATTTGTCAATACTGTGCCTAGTGCAATAGGCCCTGGTTCTTAATTCAGGATGCTATTGTGATATGAATAATTAATAACAACCCAGATTCCTCCATTGACAAGCAGCTACTTTTGCTGAATGTTAGTTTATCATTGTTGTTAGGATAGAGCAGACATTCATGTGTTTCAAACGTTGTCTTCACTATGGCCAATGAATGTTTGAGACTCCTTCCAAGACCTCTACCTCTCATTGGATCAGGACTGGCCAATGGCTGGCCTCACCAGAATATTTTATATGACGTTCTGTTTGAGTGTGTCTGTTGTAGGGAGTCTGAAACCTTAATTGAAGATCTCTGTAATGGCAGTCTCATCATACTACCCTCTTGTGCTACAAGTTGAATCTTCTTTCTCCTGCTTATTCTCCTTTGGCAGATGTGCGCTTTAAGGTTATGTCTACACTGTGATTAAAAAACCTGCGGCACTGAGTCTCAGAGCCAGGGTCAGCTGATTCAGGTTCACAGGGCTCCAGCTGTTGGGCTAAAAATAGTAGTGCAGATGTTCAGACTCCAGCTGGAGTCTGAATGTCTACATTGCAATTTTATAGTCCTCCAGCCCAAAGTCAGCTGACCTGCACCATCCATGGTCAATGTAGACATACCTTAAGTGATTCTGCAGAGGTGAGCCCACTTCCTTGTTATTGCTTGGCAACATGTGCTTAATGTAACTTGTTGCTGGATGAGGAGGAATGGGGAAAGAGGAGTGATGTACAGAAGGGACAAGCTGTCAGTAATTCAGTTTGTGATGGTCAGGTTTTCTTCCCCCTGTCCAATTCATCTTACTGCTCTTTAAATAGGATGGTTACACTGGTGAATATGGCAGAGGAAGGTCTGAAGTTGATGCTTGCATATTCCAGAATAACAGACAAATATTTTTAATTCCTGTTTTCTTCTATATGTGAGATGGCATAGTGTTAGGAGTGGGGGGAGGTAGAAAAGAGATTAACAGGCAGACTTGCCATAAAAATATTTCCTTGTTGATGTCAGAATCCACTTTTCTAGGTGTACCACTACTTGTCTGTCACTGATCAGGTGCACTTTCTGGTAGAACTGTCTCTGCCTTTTTTCCTGTGACTCTTTCTATTTTGTGTTCTGCACCTTTGCTGCCAATCATGTTTGACCACTTGTTTTTCTTTACCATCCATTCCACCCTCTTGCCTCCCTCTTTAATACTAGTGTGACAAGCCCCGAGGTACAACCTGGACTGTGGAATTGCTGTGCTCCCTTAACTCTCTAGCCCAGGATACCTCTCACACTGCTCAGCTAGTGACAAGCAGACCCTTTGGGCTTTGCACTCACACAGCCATTAGCATGTGAAGGCACACCCAAAGTTACATGGTGACTCTCAGAGCCACTCATGAACTGTATACAGGGAGACACCCGCAAATTCCCCCATCTTTGCACCCCAGAAATATACGTCTCACACTGCTCGAGACCCCCTTGATCAGAGTAAGCTCATTGATGGTATAATTAAAGCATATGAATATGCACCAGCCTTAGTAACCTGAGTCAATTCCCAAACTTCAATCAAAAACACACTGTCTTAGATAAAACATTACAGTAAGTTTATTAACTAAAGAAAGATAGGTTTTAAGTGATTGTAAATGGTATAATCATAGGTCAGAGTTGCTTACAAAAAGAAATAAAAGATAAAATCTCAATCTAATTCCTAAATGTTATTAGGCTAAATCAAATTTGAAATAATCTGGTTTCTCATACCCCAAAACCTACAGCACTCTGTGCCAACTGGAAAGCTTTTCCACTCCCCCTAGTTCAAATGTTTTTGTCTTCCAAATAATCTTGTTGCCTACATTGTAGGTGGGGAAGGAGACATGAAATGGTGATGTCTTTGTTCCTTAGTTTATACTCTCCTCCAGGTGCTAGAAAGAGCCTTGCTGTGTTATGGGGGTTAGGCAGCCCATGATGTAGGTGCTCAAACAACTGTCTTTCATATGAATTGTAAATCTCTTGTTTACATCTCCCCTGGTGGTGAATGGCCGGTGATGGTTGCTTAACACCTGGGTGGGTGTTGGTCACCCCTTTGTTGCCACTGTTGAACTAGTCTGTGAGCGTTTCCCAGACCCATACATGTTTCAGTAACAAACATATAGCAAAATCTCATAACTCCTTATATAGTGATGATACATACATTTCAACGGGACAGCAATGGTCAACCGATTATGACTTTTTCCAGTGATACCAGACATACTTTGCACCAGACATACTTTGCACAAGATTTATCATAATTTTGTAAAAGTGGTGATCATAAAAGAATAGACTGTCCCAACCAGTAACTGAACCCAGATGCTGCATTCAAAACTAGCAATTAGACATCATAAAAACAGAAATGGGTTCTTTTGCACTTAGCATTGGTACTGTTAGCAGTCCCAAAACAGAGAGTACTATGTTGGCCTAGGCCAATAATCGGAGGGTCAGCTCATGTTTGCACAAACAGGTCCTGAAACGAATCTTGCACTTTGCAGAAAAGTGATTTAAAATAAAACTATTCGGTATGATGATTGCAAAGGTTAATTTCCACCCTTTTTGTTGAATAACTTCAATAATCATGGCTGCATTTATTTTTCTCTCTGTTTTGGCGGATGCATAATATTTATAATGACTAAAGAATACCAGGAGTGAGAAGGTAGAAGCAAATAAATCATATCATGTTATAAAGCAACACTACTGGGTGAATAAAATAAGTATTGGTGTTCGGCTGCAGAGGCAAAAAGTTTAAGAGCTACATCAAATTAAATGTCGATTTTTATCTCTAGTACACATATCCTGTATCCTTTTTGTGTTTCTATTCATTTAGGTTTATGGTAGCTGTTGGAGTGTGTGGTTATTTTTGTTTGTGTGTGTGTGTTTTTATGTAAACTATATTTTAAAAGATCTGGGATAAGAATAAGCCATTATGTTGTTGGATACACATGAGAGAGAGTGTTACTCTTTATCAACATTACTTAGCAGAACGGCTTAAAGAACTATCGAAGTGTTTTGCTGCCACCTTCCCTGTGTATTTACACCTCCTAGATTTTAGTTTATGAGCAGCAAAAGCAAACTGTCACTATTTGCTGTAAATTGAAGCTTTTAATAACTATGTCTGTTCTACAACATTTGTCAGCTTTGAATATTCTGTCAGTAGAAAATAAAAATAGCAGGAAAACTCGGCAATAGTGACACTGAGAATTTATCTGCTTATGCCCAAGTAAGGTATAAAATACAGGGCTGAAGAATGAGTATTTGGAGTTGTACATTTTAAATACAGTAAATTTGCACTTGCTCTATAGCTAAGAATAATCTCTAGATGCAAAGTTTCCAAAATAAATGGAGGTATTACGTTATAATGTATTTTTGTAAATAAAATACTATTAAGCAATAAGAGGTGGTGAGCTCTCTCTTGTTTGCCACTGTGTCAGATAGGTGGTTTGTTAGACCTGAGGCTGAAGATCAAGTTCTTGTAAATGCAGTTAGGAATATACTTTTGTCCAGTATCTCGGAGGTTGAATTGTTTATTACCATTTGTAGGATGTGGGTTATCTTTCAGGGATTTTTGTAGTAAGCAAATGACTTTTCAGATGTAAAAATTTAAATATATAATGTATGAAAAAAATTCTTCGGTAAAGTTGCCTAAAATAAATGTATCAGAATCAAATAAAAATTATTCACACTTTACTTTTTATTTTTATAGCAAATTGTACATTGGTGTAAAATGCTATTGTGGCCTGTAAAAATCACGTTGTTCCTCCAGTTTTTAGATGTAGCTGAGCGCAGTAGTTTTTTGGTAGTCACTTCATTTCTATTGACTTCCAGATTTTTCTTTTAACCTAAATCTCTTTTATCGTTGCCTTTATTAGCCATTTGCTATTTATCAATTAAAATGCTTTCTTTTCCTTCACTCTAGTTACGTATTGTTAGGTCAAGCATATTTAAAGATGCAGTACAAACTTTGAGTTTAAAATATTTTATTCTTCACTGGTTCTCTGGGTTAGGAAAGGAATATTCATGGCTATTCCTGTCCATTTTCTATCAGATGTTAAATGAATTGGCTTGTTTTTGCAATAGGACTAATTCACCACTTTGTGAAGAGAGAAAGTTTACAAGTTCTGCTCATCAACTGAATATCCATCAGCATGGACTAAGATACAGTAGTTTGCCAGGTTCTTCTTCTCCCCAGGAGGGAGGGTTCTTCACCTTTCCTGTGACAGTATAAACAGCCAGAGAAGTATACAAAGACCAGCATATAGTCTAACCATTAGCCCTTTATGGGCTAAGGTGAAAGGTTGGTTGTCCAAAGGCGCAAAGGATTCTTCTACATATAGTAAACCTGACACGGTGGGTTTCTATGGTGGTTCTTTATCTCAAGTGCTTGAAGTTTCTCAAATGGAACATTGGTCAGTGTTCGCTTCTTGGGTTTAATCACTTGGAGTTTCTGGCTAAAACATTATTCCTCTTTCTTACCCCTTATAAATAATACTAGGGCAGGGGTTCTCAAACTGGGGGTCAGGACCCTTCAGAGGGTCACAAGGTTATTACAGGGAGGGTCGCGAGCTGTCAGCCTCCATCCCAAACCCCGCTTCGCCTCCAACATTTATAATGGTGTTAAATATATTTTAAAGTGTTTTTAATTTATAAGGGGGGTCGCACTCAGAGGCTTGCTATGTGAAAGGAGTCACCGGTACAAAAGTTTGAGAACTATTGCCCTAGGGTATACCTTTATAAGGTCTGAGCAAGAGCTTAGCTACACAAAAATTACATGGTGATTGGACCAGTGGTCTAACTGCCCCAGTGCCCTGTCTCTGGCAGTGGCCAGTACCAGCTGCTTTGAAGGAAGAAATAGGTTATAGGAAAACCTGCCCCCCTAGGGAAAGTTTCATTCTAACCGCTGATAGTTAAATGTTGATTTATGTGCCCCAAAGCTTGAGAGTTTATAATCCTTCCAAAGCTCTTGTTTGTTTGTGTTTGTTTTTTTAATTTACTACTATAACTCTCTAAGTGTTGCTTTTATGTTTATATGGATAACTTTCATGGATTCAGGTCTCCGCACTTGTGCGATGCAACCTGTGCTTTCTGGCTGCAGTCTTTAGGAACCTCGCTGCTCCTATTTGCTGCTCCTTTGATGCTCATGATCTTCTCATGTAATCAGCCATCTGTAATATGTCCCTATTTTCTAGATCTCCTTTCTCATGTTTTTTTTCTCTTTAGAGGGAAGGTTCAGCAACCTGAGATTCTCTCATTTTATTTGCAGATGCTTATTTTCATGTCAAGAGATGAAATAATCTGCAGATTACACCTACATTGCATGCAACCTAAAAAACTGATCTCTACCTCGAGCAGTTTCCCTTTCAAGTTTTGTTGTTGTTTTTGTTGTAACCCTTTAAACTACTTAGAAATACATTTTCACTCCTGGCAAGTGATATGGACAATAGCTTTTAGCTAAACCATTCGGATTAGTAGAGAGTGTTTTCTTTGACAGTCATGAATCAAATTATTCTATTTTCCAGATAACTCAGTAGATTGAGGAGTCTCTTTCAAAATTATGGGGCTCATTCTGCCAGAGAAATGCAATGGATTAGGTAAAGAAACACCCTTATAGGAGGAAATCGGCAAGGCTTTTATCTGCTCGGCAAGATCATTTCTACCCAATTGAGTTGCTGTCCTCTTCAGATACAATTTTCATGTGACAGATCTTTCCGTCTGCTCTCTTGTCTTTCACAGATTCCAAGGCCAGTAGGGACCATTTGATTGTGTACTGTGACCTCCTGTGTAACCCAGCTATAGAACTTCTCCAAAATAATTCCTAGACAACATCTTTTGGAATAACATCCAATCTTGATTAAAAAATTGTCAGTGAGCAAGAATCCACCAAGATTCTTGGTAAATTGTTCCAGTGGTTAATTACTCTCACTGTTATAAATTTAGGCCTTATATCCTGTCTGAATTTGTCTGGCTTCCAGACATTTGATCTTGTTACACCTTTGTCTGCTAGACTGGAGAGCCCATTATTAAATATTTGTTCCACATGTAGATTCTTATAAACTGTAATCAAGTCACCCCCTAACCTTTGCTTTGTTAAGCTAAATAGATTGAGCTCTTTGAGTCTATCACTATAAAGCATATTTTTTAATCCTCTGATCATTCTTGTGCTTTTTTCTCTGAAACCTCTCCAATTTATCAACCTCATGTTTGTATTGTGGGCACCAGAACTGGACACAGTATTCCAGCAGTAGTTAGTGGTGCCAAATATAGAAATAAAATAATATGTCTACTCCTACTCAAGATGCCCCTGTTTATACATCACAAGATTGTATTAGCTCTTTTGGCCACTGAGTCATATTGGAAGCTCATGTTCAACTGATTATCCACCACCTCTCCAAAAATCTTTTTCAGTCACTGCTTCCCAGGATAGAGTCCCCATTCTTTAAGTATGGCCTACATTCTTTGTTCCTAGAAGTATATATTTACACACGTTTCCTTGCGCCCAGTTTACCAAGTGATCCAAATCGCTCTGAATCAGTAACCTTTTCATTATTCAAATCCTTTTCATTATTTACCACTCCACAAGTCTTTGTGTCCTATGCAGACTTTATCAGTGATTGTTTTATGTTTTCTTCAAGGTCATTGATAAAAATGTTAAATAGCACAGGGCCAAAAACCAATCCCTGCAGGACTGCATTGATGATCTTCCACTTACAGTTACATTTTGAGACCTATCTTTTAATCCATTTAATGTGTGCCATCTAATTTTATATCATTTTAGTTTTTTAATAAAAATGTTATGCTGTTCCAAGTTAAACACCTTACAGTCAACGGTATTACCTTTATCAACCAAACTTGTAATCTTGTCTAAAAAAGATATCAGATTAATTTGACAGGATCTAATTTCCATAAAGCTATGTTGATTTTCATTGATTATATTATGTTTCACTAATTCTTTATTAACTGAATCCAGTAACAACCACTCCATTATCGTGCCTAGGGTCAGTGTCCAGCTGACAGGCCTATAATTACCCGGGTTATGCCATTTACACTTTTAAAATACTGGCACAACATTAGCTTTCCTCCTGTCTTCTGGAACTTTCTCAGTGCTCCAAGACTTACTGAAAATCAACAATAACGGTCCAACGAACTCCTCAGCCTGCTCTTTTAAATCACTTGGATGCAATTTATCTGGACCTGCTGGTTTTAAAATGTCTTTCTTTAGTAGCTCAGATACTCGTGGAATTGAAAGAGTTTTATGACCATATGATGAGTCTATATCATTTGGTTTTTTCCCTGAATACAGAACAGAAATATTTATTGAACACTTCTGAAGTTTCTGCATTATTATTGGTAATTCTATCATTTCCATCTAGAAAAGGACCAATATCATTATCAGGATTCTTTTTGTTTCTAATGTATTTTTAAAAACCTCTTCTTCTTGTCCCTAACTTTACTAGCCATAGATTTCTCCCTGTGTCCCTTTCTTTGCCTTATCAATTTTCTACAATTCCTAACTTCTGATTTATATTCATTACTATCAATGTCCTCATTCTTCCATTTGTGTTTATATTTATAGACATACACACGCGCGCACGCCTTCAGTTCCCTCTAAACCAGGTCTTTAAAAAAAAAAAAAAAACTAGTATGGCCTTCTTTCTCATTGTGGGCAGGGCCGGCTTTAGGCCAATTCCACCAATTCCCCCGAATCGGGCCCCGCACCTAAGAGGGCCCCGCACCCAGTGAGTATCTCTTCCCTGGCTAGAGGCGCCTTTTCAATTTTTCTCACCTGGCGGTGCTCCGGGTCTTCGGCGACACTTTGGCGGTGGGTCCTTCGCTTGCTCTGGGTCTTCGGTGGCATTTCGGCGGCGGGTCCTTCAGTGCCACCGAAGACCGGGAGCGAGTGAAGGACCCGCCACCGAAGTGCCGCCGAAGACTCGGAGCACTGCCCAGTGAGTACAAGCCCCATGTGGTTTGTTTTTTTTTTTTTTACATTTTTTTTGGTTTGTTTAATATATAGTCATCCCTGCCGGGGCCCCATCAAAACTGTTGGAATTGGGCCCTGCACTTCCTAAAGCCGGCCCTGATTGTGGGACTGCAGCTTTTTTGAGCATCTAGCAAAGTATTCTTAAGAGATTCCCAATTATCATTCAAATTTTTCCCATTTGGCCCATAATCATTTTCAGCTTTGTGAAATTGGCCTTATTAAAGAACTGTGTACACCTCTACCCCAATATAATGCCATCCGATATAACACAAATTCAGATATAACACGGTAAAGCAGCGCTCCGGTAGGGAGCGGGGCTGAGCGCTCCGGCAGATCAAATCAAGTTCGATATAACGTGGTTTCACCTATAATGCGGTAAGATTTTTTTTCGCTCCCGAGGACAGCGTTATATCGAGGTAGAGGTGTATGTATATGTGTATATGTATGTGTGTGTGTATATATACACGTGTGTGTATATTTATTTATTTTATTTACTTATTTTGGGTCTGGACTATATTATGTTTTTGCACATTATAAATGTTATCAAATTATTATCACGTGTATGTAAGCTACCATTCATTTTTAATTCTGCGATCAGTTCCTCTTTATCTCTCAAAACACTGACTACTAAAGAATTCCCCTGTGTTAGCTGCAACATTTTTTGAGTTAGGAAATTGTCATCTATAATGTTTAGAAATGCCTACGGTGTTTTAATAATGTCAGCATGAGACCTCAGCATATGCCACTTAAATTGAAGTCTCCCTTGAGCACACAGCTTTTTGTTCTGCACATTATAGATCAATGGTGGGCAGTCTGCAGGCCACACATGACTCATCAGGGTAATCCGTTGGCGGGTTGTGAGACGTTTTTTGTTTACATTAACAGTCTGCAGCTCCCAGTGGCTGTGGTTCGCTGTTCCCAACCAATGGAAGCTGCGGGAAACGGCGCAGGGACATGCTGGCCACTGGGAGCTGCAGGCAGCTGTGCCTGCGGACAGTCAATGTAAACACTGTCTCACGGCCTGCCAGCAGATTACCCTGACAGGCCGTAGGTTTCCCACCACTGTTATAGATAGACAGGGCTGAGGGGGAGTGGTCATCTTATTTCCTGGTGTGAATTGGTGGTCTGTGGCAGACACCAGCTAATAACACCATCTTGTGCTTTATCTGTTATGACATTGACCCATAAGCATTCAAGATCATTTACCTCTGCGTTATCAGTGACTCTGAAAGAGGAAATGTTTTTTTGTTTGTTTTTTGTTTTTGTTTTTTGACATAGTGCCACTCCTTCTCCCCTTTTGCCCACTTGGTCCTTCCCAAATAGTTTATAACCATTGATTTTGACATTCTAGTTGTGCAAATCATCCCACCAGGTTTCAGTAATACCAACTAGATTGAATTTGTACTCCTAAATGACCAATTCTTATTTGTTACCAAGGCTCCTAGGAATATAGTATATAGACAGTTAAAGAATTTCTTTTCTTTGTATCCTTTGGTTTGTTGATTAATTTTGTTATCAACATCTTGATTCTGTGCTGAGTGCTCATACCTTCCCTTCTTTACCCTCCCTTTTTGATCTTAGTTTAATGCCTTCCTGATTACTCAGGAGTAATATATGTGTTTAAAGGGGGAAGAAGTCATATCTAAAAAGTGATGTGGGGAGTAACTTTATTTCAAAACAAAGGACTAGATCTATCCTCAAGTAAAGGGTAGTGTGTTGAGTAATCTGGGGCGGGGGAGATTGTGACTTGGAAAGCTTTTAGTTTCACCAAAAATATAAGAGGCAATTCTCCTTCATTCAGCTGAATTGGGGTTTGACAGATAAATTCCATGAATTACAATTTCAGTTCATGGATCCATTCTAGGAGAAATGAAATTGCAGTTTAGAAAACTAGTTTTGTCTATAAAAGTGGTCACACCGGTAGAGATTGTAGAGAGTTAAGATTGGTTGTTAACATTGGTCATATTTGTAGAGTCCACTGTAGTTATAATCCCATAATTTTTCAAAACAGTCATCATTAAGGCTAAAAAATTCCATATTTGGATTGAGTGGTGTATGCTCAAAGTTTGAAGAAAGTCTGTTCAGCTTTCTTTACCGTATGGAGAGGGAGAACAGTAAATACTTTTTCCCTCCATTGTTTAAAAACAGAAAATATAACATCATTTTGGAACAGGCATATAGAAAAATGGTTGAGGTTTATAATTTATCATAGGGTCTCACCTTATGGATTGTGTCATAGCTCCCAGTTAAGCACCCCTGCTCAGTCATTCATTAGACTGCTGTGAGGAAACCCAGTCACTGGTTGCCTGGTTGTGTCAAGCTTCTGAAGCTTGAACAAAGCTCACTATCCCAGTCTTTGGGGTGCTTAGGCACACACTCAAAGCCTCTGTTTGGCACCCTCTCCTGAGGGCTGGAACCCACTGTCCAACTGCCTATCTCCTTGGCTTGGTGGTGACCTTTTGGACTCCACCATTACTTAAACACACCTTTCCAATTGTTTAAACACAGCCAAAGTTGTGAGCCTTCGGGGTTACCATTTGCCTCTCTCAGGAGGCATGTTCTATTGTAAAGCATATAACACACACATACACAACCCAGATTCTAACACCATTTCTATTTTACTTTAAAAATAGAACACAAAAGATTACAGAACATTTAGAAAACAACCAACATCACACATGCAATGCCCCTCACTATCTGACCATTCCCTTGAGAGTCTGTGGGCGGGGATGGGAATATCTACCATCTCTGTAGGCTGAGTTCTGTGCCTCATCTGGCTTCTATATGTACTACTTCCTCCTCCTCCTCCTCTTGATCTGGGTCAGCAAAAACAACCTTTCAGTGTCCTCTGTGAGATGATTCCCTTGTCATCCCCAACATGTGACCAGAGACCACTACTAGATGACTTCTTTGCTAGGTGACCTTCCCTGCTAAACCAGTTTTCCTGCTTGGGAGCCAACCTATTGTCTAGAAGACCAATTACATTTCAGTGGTCAAGCAATTAAGTTAAATGACCCTCTAGTGTTAGGCCCTTGCCCCTGCCCTGTTTTCATTGCAATGTGGAGCTGAAAGAACAACAGAGAAAACTACTAGCCCCACATTCAAGATAAGTTTGCAACTTGGTACAAATTTGTACAGAGTTCATAATCTCTCACAAAATTCATAAATTGCACAGATTTCCCAAATCATCACAGATGGCAAGAACATTGCTTAATTGGGAAGGTGAAGGTTTTTCAGTTAAAGATAGAACTATTGAAAAATTGCATATAGAACATGCACAGAAGAAAACTTTAGGGGAGGAAGTGCGTGTGTATGTGTGTTGCACAGCTTGTTAAATGCTCTGTTACTTAATTCACTTGTGCATGAAGAATTTTTACAACACTCTTTATTCATCTTAAGTCCCGTGGTAAGGATATAGGTGTGTGGAGAGCAGCCATGTCAGGGATAGTGATGGGTTACTACATTAAGTGAATCCAATGACATGGAAATCCTGCATGTAAATTGCAGTAGTGGCCATTGATACTTTACTCCAATGACCTGGATTAGGGACTGGGAGTGGCTGCATTGTAGCCCCACAGTCTGATTGTTTATTATGGGGAAGAATTCCCCCTCTCCAACCCCATGTAGAGCCCCTGCACAAAGCTTGAGTATTCATATTTTGTGTGGAATGGGATGAATTACATCCTGAGGCAAATCTAGTTCTATCCTCTGCGCATGCAGAAGTTCCCTAGGCAGAGGAAATGTTGTGGTTCTGCTGTGTGGGGTCTGGATAAGGAGGTGTTTTGCCTGGAATGTGTACCCTTGGGTGACAGAGGAAGAGAGGATGAAGAATCTGAGGCATGGGACTGGGGCTAGGTCTTCAGACTAAAAATCGCCCATTGTATGGATTTTTCTTTTTTCCCAGTGTTGGGGCTGCATAATGCCCCTTGGATGATACTTCAGCCTTTGATCTGGAATTGTGTACATGGAGCAACTCTGCAGCCACTCATGAGCCTGAGAGTAAAAGATTCCTCCAGTGGCCAGCCCAGTTATTTAGGCTGGTTGCTGTGTTCAGAATGTGGCCTTTAAAGCCCAGCTAATATGAGTTTGTCTCTGCGTACCTACCTTCTGCATTGACAATAATTTGACCCATAGTCTACATTTTAAATAATCTTAGTGTCTTTTCTTTATCTTTCATGTTTAAATGTGTTCAGGACATTGTTTGTTCAGGAAGTTTGAAGCACCTAGAACTTAAGGAAAGAAATAGTTTTCCTGCATCCATAAAGCTGCTCTCCTCCATTCTGACAGTTATAGAAGTTCAGAGAAACTATATAAAGATATAAAAGAGTTTATTTTTAACAACACGTAGTGGCCCTAGTGCTTATTTATATTTCCGGCATTTGTAATTCCAACATTTTAAAAAGTAAAATAAAATGTTTATAGCCACTGGTTATATTTTTTTGATGGTTTGGAAAACATGTATAGTTTTTAAGTTGGAAGGAGCAGAGTAGTGAGGCAAAAGGACAGAAGACCATTGATGAATATATTGCTTCGGAATACTAATGTTAGAGAGTAGAAAAAATGTGTTTTGGATAACTGGATTTTTATTTTAAAAGATGACAAATAGAAGTGTTTTCTTACTTTTGCCTGGGTTAAGTGATATAGTGAAATGCCTTTGATATACCATTTGAGCTGCATCTGAAAGCTGTAAATATTTTTCAAACCTATCTCAGATATTCATATGTTTAGCAGAAATTCTCACTCTAGCTGAAGCATATCCATCATCCTTAAGGGTATCCATCATCACGCTTCCCTATTCAATAAAAGATGATATCTTATTATCCTCTCAGTGAGTCACCATATTTATATGTTTAGCTGACATTGTCCAGATGTATCTCCTTTGATTCAGACTGTTGGGGATTGTGGGATTAGTTCCCAGTACTCCACATACCTCAGATTGCAGCTCTGTGTAGTTATGCCATACGTGAGACCTTTTTTATCTGAGAGTGCTATCATCCAATAACAATTGCGTTTTTGACAGAGCACAGTTTGGGGGGAGGGATAGCTCAGTGGTTTGAGCGTTGGCCTGCTAAACCCAGAGTTTCAAGGTCCCTTCCAGTTCTAGGATATTGGTGTATATCCTATTTAAAAATATATATTTCCATTTTATTAAAATGATGAAGCCTTCATTTAGTCTAGCGATTATACAGTTCATAAAATAATAAAAGGTCTAATCTGAATTTTCTAGTTGATGAAGGGTTTTTTATTTGTTTTCAACAAACAAGCTTTATATAATAAATATAGGCTTATCCTTATTTCATTATAATTATTATTTGATATTTCACTATTGATCAGTTACTTAAGAAATAGATACAAATATGTAGATCCTGTACAGAGTAGAACATTGGCATAAAGCAAATTCAGATTTAAACCTTTGCTAGAAATGTTTAATTGTGATTATAGTAGGACTGTCTATCATAGTTAGTTAGGTTTTCAGTTAATGAAGTATTCTCTTGACAAAAAATGCATCTTCATATTGTCTTGCATTGTATAAAGCACGGGTTGGCAACCTATGGCATGTGTGCCAGAGACGGCACGCGAGCCGATTTTTAATAGTACGCAGTGGCCTGCCGGGACTCCAGTGTGCCATTAAAAATCCTGCCGGCATGGCAAGCCGACGTCTGGCCGAGTGCAGCAAGCCGCCAGCCCCTCCCCCGCTCTCCCCCTTCCCCTGGAGCCCTGCTGTCGCACGCGCAGTGCTCTGGGGGCCGGGGCTGCACACTCCCACGGGGCAGTGATTGGCTCCACAGGGAGGGAAAGACACTCCCCGCTCAGCTGGAGCTCTGCCGCCGCGCACACAGCACTCTGAGTGTATCTGGCTCTGCTTGGAGCCTCATGGTAAGGGGTCCGGGGCTGGGAGGGTTGGATAAGGGATGGGGGCAGTCAGCGGACAGGGAGCATGGTGGGTTGGATGGGGGCTGGGATCCCGAGGGGGTAGAGGCGGGGTCTCTGGAGGGGGCAGTCAGGGAGCAGGGGGTGGATGGGGCATGGGAGTCCCGGAGTCTGTTAGGGGTGGGGATGGATAGGGGTCAGGGAGCAAAGAGGGTCCTGGGGGCAGTTATGGTGAAGGGGTCTCTGGAGGGGGTGGCCAGGGGACAAGGATCTGGGGGTTGGATGAGTTGGGAGTTCTGGGGGGCTGTCGGGAGGCAGGGGTGTGGAGAGGGGTTGGGGGTGGCAGGGAGCAGGGGAGTTGTATGGGTCCAGAGTTCGGGGTTCTGTCGGGGGCAGGGAGCAGTTGGACAGGCATGGGAGTCTGGGGGGGGGGGGGTCTGTCGGGGGTGGGGGTGTGGATATGGGTCAGGGGACAGGTAGGGGGTACGGTCCTAGGGGGGCA
This sequence comes from Mauremys reevesii, assembly GCF_016161935.1. Classification (NCBI taxonomy): domain Eukaryota; kingdom Metazoa; phylum Chordata; order Testudines; family Geoemydidae; genus Mauremys; species Mauremys reevesii. The sequence continues at coordinate 40,838,683 of NC_052624.1, forward strand.
GTCAGGGGACAAGGAGCAGGGAGGCTTAGATAGGGGATAGGGTCCTGAGGGGCGGTTAGGGGCAGGGGTCCCAGGAGGGGTAGTCAGGGGACAAAGAGTGAGGGGTTGGGAGTTCTGAGGGGGCAATCACCAAGCCCTCTGCCCTGAGCCCTGACCCCACCCCACCCCCACCCCACCCCACACACACACACCCCCACACACACAGCCCTCTGCCTTGAGCCCTGTACCTCTCTCATACGCACCCAGGCCTCTGACTCCTTCAACCTCCCACCCCCATGACCCCCGCCCTGACTCTGGCACCCCACACATATCTAGCCCCTGCCCTGACACCTGCACCCCCTCACATGCCCCCAGCACTCTGCCCTGACTCTTGCACCCCCCCCCACACACATCCCATGCACCCTGCACATCCCCACCCCCACCCTGAGCACCAAACGGGAGCTCCTGCACTCCCCTACACACATTCCCACCTGCACTCCTCACACCAAATGGGAGCTGCCCCGGTAAGTGCCCCGGTAAGTGCCCCCACACCCAAACCTCCTGCCCCACTTGGAGAATAGTGATATTTTTGTTTGTTTGTTACCTGTAATATTTCCCCAGCTGATACTTCTGTGGTGGTTCTGCCTTTCTAGCTGTTAATATTTGCTAAATTACTTTGCACTGCTCGTCTGTTGTATCACTGTCTCTACTCCTGAAACGTATCGTCCATCCAGACTGACGGTTTTCTCTGTACTCTGGATTTGTCTTTGAGCTTTTAAATGCTTCTTCCTTGTTCACCAGTTTGAATGGGGGAGGATAGGCTTTTTCTTTTGTTCACCTCTCTAAATCTGGCAGCCTATCCCTTCCTGGCCTGTAAAGGGTGTTAATGCTACGATATTCGTAATCTGGATGATGCCAAGAGGCTTCAATTCACCTAGATTGGTACACCCAAAATTCTGTAGTTCTATTTATCCATGGGAGAAATATCACTTGCAGATAAGAAACATTGCTTCTTCAGAGGGAGGAGTAAAAGGGAATTTGAAACAGTTATTAATGCTATTTCTGTCTCTGAGGTGTTCATTGTTTCTTCTTTAAGTTTTGCGTGTGGTAGGAAAAGGGGGGGCTGTTTTTTTGTTGTTTTTTTTCCTTTTTTTAAAAATTGATATTCCATTTCAAGTGCTTCGTATTTAGGGCCTGCAACTAGTTTTCAAATGCCGGTCCACATGAGTGCTGCCTGGCAAGTTTGTTTAATATATTTTAATGATTTTACATCTCATTGCAGATATTCCATAGTAGTTTAATCTAATTTTCTGATGTCTTTACCTACTATATATTATTAGCAATGTAATTTGTGCTTCAGCTAATTTTCTGAATCATCAGTAAATTGTGAGCTTCCCTGTTTCTTCTTTGTCATTTTACTACTGTTAGCCATTCTTATTAGGTGAATGCTTGAGAGTTCTCCAGTTAGTTGATATCAGGGGCTGTATCTTCTATTCTCCCTTCCCCCAAATTTATTAGATTATAAGAATTTTGATGCTGTAATTCACTAACCTTTAACAGCATCTGGTCCTTTCTGTGTCTCAGGGCAAGATCCTCAACTGGTGTAAATTGTCATAGCTCCACTGTACTATGAAAGTTTGCACCAGTTAAGCATATTCCCAGGAGTCTGTGTAGGGAACAATTGAGACTTAGAACCTGATTCTCCTTTCATGCCAGCATGACCTCAATGGAGTTATTCCTGTTCTATGCAAGATTTAGTGAGAGGAGAATCAGCCTTGTAATCTTGGAAAGAATTGCTTTAAATTTGATCTCATGAATAAGTACTGAGTTCTAATTTCATACTATTTCTGGTGTTCAACTGGAAATTGCAATATATTAAGCATTAATTAACAGGTTTGAAGTAGGATTGAAAATACATGTGCAGTCATCTAAATATAATCTTTAATTCTGTTAATGCTTCCAGTGCTGCTGCCTTGATGGGGGTGTTGCACTAATTATGCTTGTTAATTTCTTTTGGATTTTCATCATTGTTGTCATCTGCAGCTGTGGAGCTCCTACGTCTAATAATTTTTCTTTTCTTTTAAAATGCATCTTAATGCTAGACTCGTTATTATAAAGAGACTGTACATTGAACAATAATTAAGTTGTTTTAAAGAATTATTATTTGGTGAATAATCCAAATAAATCAATAATCTCTATCCTTTTCATTTTAAAAACATATTGGCACCTAGTATGTGTGCCCTAAGGTTTATTAGCTAAGGTCCAGCTAAAGTCTTCCGGCTGGCCCTGTTCTAAAGAGCTGTGGTACAATTTAATAAAGTGGAAGAATATTAGCATAATTCTGTAAAGCAGTATCTTCCCTCTTGAGTGTCTGTATAGGCTGATCCAAAGAAGTAGTATCATGACCTTTGTTTAAGCTGTACTCTGGAACACAGAAACACATGGTGTTAATGTGTTTTCTTTGACTTTTTTTTTACAAAAGATATGTTGACATTAATTGTTCTAGGCTGTTCATAAAGATGAAAATTCTTTAAAATAACTTTCAGCTTTCATAGTATGTTGCTGTATTTCCACTTGATTTATAAATTTTAAAAAATCAAGGAATTATTTATATTGATTAATAATGAACTGCAGCTGTGGTTGAGTTAGCTATAAGTAATTATATGTTGCCTTTTGGAATAATAGTAGCGAGGTGAATGAAATTGACAGCTGCTGCTGTTGGTTAGACTTGAGAGGACTGGAATTCCAAGGGTTGAACCTAAACTGGAAAGCCATCCCACTTATTACTGAAATTCTGTTTTGTTGCATTCCATTATAACTGTTGAGTTTAATGGTTAAGCTGTGAAGGTTGGGAGAGACTCGTGAAGTCTCCACACCTGACTTCAGTACACAGAAGCAGGAAAATCAGCTAACTGAAAATATAGTAAGGGATAACAGAACATCACAAGCTAGAAAACTGGAAGAGGTCTGAGGGAAGCAACCGAAATGCTTGTACATGAAAGCAAGAAGTCTGGGCAATTAAATGGAGGAACTGGAAAAATTTGTACAGGAAGTCAAACCACATATTGTAGGTATTACAGAAACATGGTGGAATAGCACTCGTGACTGGAAAACAGTCATTGAAGCATATGTGCAGTTTAGGAGAGATAGGAATAAAGGTAACAGTGTTGGTGTAATGTTGTACATCAATGAAGCAGTAAACTGTAAAGAAATATGAAGTGATAGTATGAACAAAAAGAATCTAGGTCAAAATCACTTCGGGACATTTTTGTCAAGTTCTACTAGGATAGTGTTAGGGTCTGCTATAGATCCTAGGTCAGACTTGGAATAGTTATAGTGATCTCTTGAACATTATTAAAGAGACAAGTACTTTTGGGAACTCTCATAATGGGAGCCTTCGACTTCCTGGATATAGAATGGAAAATAAATACCACTAATTTGTGTAGGGCCCACTTATTCCTGGATGTGACAGATGACCATTTTCTTCATCAAATGGTCACTGAGCAAACAAGCGGTGATGCAGTTTTGGACATAGTTTTATCAAGTCATCAGGACATGATAGAAGAGCTGGTCATAGGAAATAACCTTGGATTGAGTAATCACAAGTTGATTTAATTTAAATTATATTGAAAGATAATCAAAACCATGTCATCAACTATTATTTTTTTTATTTCAAAAGACCAGACTTCGGGAAATCAAGGGAATTAATTAAAGAAGTCAGCTGGACTGAAGAGCTCAAGGTCTTAAATGTGGAGGCTTGGAATTTCTTCAAATCAGCTATCAAAAAAACTACCTGAAATTTGCATCCCAAGAAAGGGGGGAAACTGGAAGGGAAAAGCTCTATACCCAGCTGGATGAATAACCACCTCAAAAAGGTTATTGAGAATAAGGGGAATGGAAAAGGGGGTTAACGAACAAAGAAAGCTACATCATGAAAGTTAGAAAATTGTAGGAATGAAGTGAGAATTGCTAAAAGTCAAACTGAAATTAGCTCTTTCCAAGGAAAATAAAATAATAAGAGTGTTTTCAGTTATATAAATAAAAAGAGAATAGGGAATTCTGAGGTTGGGCTGCTATGCAGTGTGGTTGGGAAGGAGACTATTTAGGTATGCCCAAAAACTAAATTAATACTTTTTCCTTGGTTTTCAGTAAGGATGATAGTATGGAACATGTACATAAAGGCAGTACAGCTGATGGAAATAAGAGTCTAGAAATGGAAATCACCACATCTGAGGTGAAAGAAAAACTTGAAAAGAGCTTAATGCACTTAAATCTTGGGGACTAGATTTAATTTCCATCACAAAATACCAAAACTGGCTCATGAGATTGCTACTCAGGTAGCAAGGATTTTTAATCTATTCAGAGCTATGACTGGAGAATAGCTAATGTTGTACCTATTTTTTTAAGGAAGTGGTGGGGCGGGGAGTGAGCTGGGCAATTTCAGGGCTTTTAGTCTGACCTCAGTAGTATGAAAGCATTTAGAACAAATAGTGACAGAAAGAATAGAGGTAAATGGTAAAGGGGATGTAATGCAACATGGGTTTACCAAAGGTGCATCATCCCAGACTAACCTGATTTCCTTTTTTGCAAAAATAACTTTCCTTTTTTGGCAAAGAAATTACAGTAGATTGAACATACTTGGACTTCAGTGAAGCAGTTGACACAGTACCACATGGGAAATTATTAGTTACATTCAGGAAGCTGAGGATCAGTGCAAGCACTGTCAGGTGGATAAGAAACTGGCTAAAGAGTGGGGAAGGCAATGGGTGGTGCTGAAAGGTGAGTTAGCAGACTGGAGCGAGGTTACTAATGAAGCTCCTCAAGGATTGGTCTTGGGTCCAATCTTATTGAATATTTTTATTAATCACCTTGACAATAGTAGGAATGTGCTAACAAAATTTGCTGCTGATACAAAGTTGGAAGGCATCATCAGTACAGAGGAGGATTGGACTATTATACAGGAAGACCTGGATGACCTTGAAGAGTGGAGTGACAGAAATGGGATGAAATTCAATAGGCCAAAGTGTAAGGTCAGGCACTTAGGGTCAAATCATAATTTCTGCTACAAACTGAGGGATTATCACCTAGAAGTGACAGAGAGGAGAGACTTGGATGTGTAGGTCAATCACAGGATGACTATGCGCCACCAATATGATGTGGCTCTGAAAAAGGCAAATGCAATCCTAGGATGTGTTAGGCAAAGTATTTCCAATACAGATAGAGAAGTATTAATGCTATTGTACAATGCACTGGTAAGACCTTATTTGGAATACTGGGTACAATTCTGGTTGCCCATGTTTAAAAAGGATGAATTTAAACTGGAACTGGTGCAGAGAAGAGCTACTAGGATGTTCACTGGAATGGAGGACCAATCTTTTAACAGGGACTGGAAGAGCTTGGCTCACTTAATGTAGCGGGAGAAAAGGCTGAGAAGGGGTATGATTTCTTTTAAGAAGTACATTGGGGGTAAATATCGGGAAGAATGAAGAACTGTTTAAGCTAAAGGACAGTGTTGATGCAAGAACATCTGGGTATAAACTGGCCATGAACGAACTCAGGCTTCAAATTAGACACTAGTATCTAACCATCAGAGGTGTGAGGTTCTGGAACAGCCTCCCAATACAAATTGTAGGGGAAAAAGACTTAATTAGTTTTGAGAGAGAGATCAACAAATTTGAGTGCATTTGTATGGCAAGGTTGCTTGTGGTATGGGACAGGGCACAACAGCCCTGGCGCTCACTTCCAGTTTGTGTTTTATGTTCATAAAGCTCATGGTTCCTGGTCTCAGTGAGCTGCTGGCTAGTGTCAGGATTGGAAGGGATTTTTCCTCCCAGTGTATTCTGGGAGCGTTTATCTCTTTCTCTAAAGCATCGGGAATGGAGGAGGGACACTGAGTGGGATAGACCAGGGCTCTCCGTAGGCACCAAGCATTCTCTCTCTCAGGTGCACGCCTGTCTGGTTCTTGCTCATGTGCTCAGGGTCTAACTGATCACCTTATGTGGGATCGGAAAGGAACTTTCCCCCAGGTCAGATTGGCAGTGACCTTGGGCGTTTTCAGTTTTCCTTTGCAACATTCAGGCATTGGTCACTTGCCAGGATTATCTGGCTATAACTCATTTAATCATGCCCCAGCCATTTCAGAGGCCTGCAGCTCTGGTGCACCTCAGTCCCTACTATTCTCTGCCTGTGTCATAGAATAGTCCAGTATTATGTGGGGCTGTAATACTTAGATCCCACTTTGATTGTTGGGTTTAGTGTGTGGGCGCTGGGTGGTGGTAGTGGCCTCTGATATACAAGAGCTCAAACTAAATGATACAGTGGTCCCTTCTGGCCCTAAAATCTGACTCTATTTGCGGGGCGGGGAATCTTTTTTTTTTTTTAAAGGTTAGCATGTCCCAAGCAAAGAAATTACTGAATGATTTATATGTGTTCTGTAAGATGTGCAGTTACCTACTGGCATTAATAGTGGAGCTAACTTTAGGGGTTTTGGTACCAGTCTTCACTGATGGTCACTCATAGTTGTGGTATATTTACAGCAAACAGAGACAGTGGATGTTAGTGAGCAATTAGACATTTCCTTTCTTTTGTGGTCTGTTAAAAATATGTTAAGTGCAGCAGCTCAGCCACCTCCATTCTATGTTTGGCTGAGTGATAAGGAAATAGGTGGGACAAGGCTTAGACCAAAAATTCCACCACCGTGATGGGAATGGATTCCTAACACATCAACACCATTCCATCAAGATCCTCAGGCACTATACATACTAGGAACAGGCATTATGCCATAGTGTGGTCTGCAAAGGGTTGGCACACTGGGAAGCAAAACAGTGCAGATATCCTGGTTGCCTCAAACCACAGGGATTCCTAGTGGAGCTAGCCTGTTTTGGACACTCTGTGGTCTGCAAAGTGACATTCCCTCATGACCAGTATTCCAGTAAGTGGGCCATGGAGGCAGCAGAATTGAAAGATCATTAGTGCTAAGCAAGCCAAGGCATTGTATGCTTGTCATCCCAACACAGTAGCTACTATCTCAGACTGTATTCATACATTTTGGTGGAAGAGAAAAAGAAAGTCATAATCTAGCTGTGAGATACGAGAGCCACTGAAGCTGGCCACATGCCATATACCTTCTGGAGTGTGAAGAACATTGTATTGCTGGCAACAGGAGAAAATGGGAATATGGTAACCAAGTGGGGATCAACAAAACCAAAGATCATAAAGGACAGATCCAGGAAAAGTGATTAGCAGACTGTCGTAACACTGCATACAAGAGAGCAACAAAGCAGCTCGAGGCTGGGAACCCCTTACACAGGAACACAACAGGAGAATCAGGAAAAGTCTATCCATGTGCAGCCCTCTGCTTGTCATCACTAACATGTAATAGGCAGAAAAGCAGTGGCAGCACTACTCAGTAGGGTACTATTTTAGTGTCAGAAGTACTGACCTACATCACAGTCCATAACACTGTTGTTAAAATACTGGATTAAACATAGCAGATGTTCTTTGAGAGTAAACTACATAACCCAGTCCGGGCCCCTAGTCGTCTTTATCTATTTCAGAGTTTTCTATAACACCTATCACAATCGTTTCTAAATACTGCTCTACAAAATTATATCTGCATGGAAAATTCCATCGTGGACTGGATGGAATTAACTGCTTTTCTTCCTTTGTCAGGTTCTAGGGATCTCTGTTTGGAGTATATCTGTGGTATCACTTCTTTTTTTTTCATTCTTCCGTTTATGATGGAGTAGCTTTTTCTGAAAGACTACAGTTTCAGAGAACGTAAGTCTTGAGTGGGCATTTGGATACGTTGGTGCCCAAAACATCATGCAAACAAACTTCAAGGGTAAACATTAAAAAAAAAATTTTAGTTGTACTTGGCAGTTCAGCTGGACTGCTGAAAACAGCACTACATTTTTTTGCATGCAAAATTTTCTGCATCTAAGTGTCCAACTGCTTAAAATGTTAATCTGACTACTAAGTTTAGGAGGTGAATTTGTGTTGTAATTATGTTTAGGGTTAATCAGCCAGATTCCATCCTCCAAACTTAATGATCAGGCAGCACAAAAGAGCTAGAATCTTTCCATAGCAGGCTAGCTGACAGTTCTCCAGAGAAGGATAGAAGCTCTCAGCTGATGTAAGAACTGGATCCTGCACTAGCCACTCCATGATTACCATAGCACTAGGAGAGTGTCAAAGACAGGGCAGAGCACAGCTCTCTTCTGACAGCTGTCGTATCTCCATATCTGGTCCCTAAATGAGAGCAGGCCCCCATTCTCATTTACTGAGCAGGTATCCGTGCAAGAGAGAATCTGGCCCAGAATTATTATTATTAATTTCATTAATTTATTATTCAGGTTAAAAAAAATCAGTTGAAAATAATAGCAATTAGAGGGTTGAGGTTAAAAATCTTGGGCCAAATCTTTGTCTTCGCTCCCATAGAAAACAGTGGGAGATTTGTCTGAATAAGGACTCTCTGCAGGATTTAGCATAAGATTTTGACTTTTAGAATTAGAGGGAGAAATTTTGGGAAGGGTTTCCTGTAAAATTTGACAGTATTATGTAGATGTTAATTTTCTCCAATGAGCTAAAATATTTAGATATATTTCTAACTCAGGCAAGTAGATGAGTGTCATTCTTGCATCTTCAAGGCATGATCCAGTGTGTTACTTTGTTCAGAAACTACATGCAGTTTTCCAAGCAAAAATATTTACATATTGCACAGGAGTATGGGTGAGAAGACTGGCAGCAGGAGGGGCTTGAGAGAATTCTGTGCTGATAGCAATGGTGGCAGTGAATGCTCAGTGGCAAGCTGATGCAGGCCTTTTATTTGCAAGCTGACTGGCAGCTAGCATTAGGCATTGGATCTTCTGTCCTTTAAATTGGCCAGTGGAGCAACGCCATTGGTGAACTGCCAGGTAAAATGTTGATGGTACCTAGAGAGGTTTTTTTGGAAAATGGATCTTTCAGTTTTAACCCCAGCTTTGAAATTTGCATTCTGTGTTACAAATGGTGCTTGGAGGATTTAACCCTAAAGCTACAGGGAGGCATTCTAATCCTATTGAATATAGTGGGAATTGAGTTTTGCCTTTGATTTCAGTGAGTCCAAGATTTCACCCACAGTCTCCAACTATGTTGAATATGCACTTGCACCTGTAAAAAGATGTCAGCATCCCTCAGGCCTGCCAACTAGTCTTTGCTGTCTTGCTAGAACATGCCTTAGGTTTTGTGTGCCCAAATCTTACAAAATCAAAATGGAATTGTATGTGCAGTTGCATAAGCACTTACCTATTTTATGTGCATATCTGCATATTTTGGCTATTCAGATTTGTCCCATTATGCAGAGTTTAGCTTCGCTTTTGAGAACATGCAGCGCATATTGCTACTGCTGGGGGAATTTTGTTGAAAGAATTGTTGGTCACCTTTAAGAGCAATTGCCACTGCAGTAAAAATCAGGAAAATTAACACAAAATAATTAGAAGATTTAAGGCAATCAGCAGGACTAAAACTTATCAATAATTCCAAGAGTAACAAAAGGATAGCAGACTCTGTCATTAACCCATTTGTTCCTCGGTGGAAACTCAAGTTGTTCCCTAGCTGTCAGTGTTAACGTACAGAAAGGGTTGTATGTTCTTAGACCCAGTCATCCCTCTCTCCCAGCCAGGACCAAATGCTAATACCAAGATGGAGCTCTTGTAAGCAAGTAGCGGTTTGTAACCCTGCAGCTGCTCAAATATCCAATCAGTTGCTGTTAGGATAGCACGGGGGATTGGTATTAAACTCTGCCAACAATATATTGTATCATTTATACAAAATATACAACTTGTGAGCATTTATTTTTAATTTACTGTTGAAATACACCATGAACTATTTCAGTTATTCCTGGGTGTTAAGATGGACATCCGCATGAATTGCAGTGCTACTGTAAATATTTCTGAGCATAGACAGGTAGATGCAATAGAAAAAAACAGAAAAATCTTAAGTTGCCGATATTGTCACAGAGTCGCCATGCAGAATGAAATTGTTTGACAAAGTGTTTCCCTGGTGATTTGGCTGCGGATGAAAATGTCTTCAGCAATAAAATTTCATGCTTGGGTCTCAGCTCTGTGTGCTCATCAATCAGTAAATGTCATATCAAGGATCTTTTTTGCTGGATTAGTTAATCTGGTGGCAGAAATATGTGAAACATTGATATTCCTTGAAATTTTTGTGCATACTTTTTTACCCTTAAACACATTCATTTTAACAAAATATATTTTGTCAGCTACAACTTACTTTACTAATCAACAGTGCTGCATTATGACAGGTATATAACTTTTATGTACAAAGATTTTCATAGTTACCAATAGTGAAACACTGCAAGCGGTTTTCAGGCAAGGGAAATAGGCAATGGTACTTTCAGTAACAATGCATGTACGAATCATAATAATGGGGTAAGCTGTGTACATCGTTTGCAGGTTTTTACAATATTCTCTAACCACCAAATATATCTTCTATAATTTTAGTCACTACTCTTTTTGTTTTAACCAAAATTTATTAGAATTAATCATGTTCCATAACTGCTGATACTTAAAATATCATTAATAGGTTTAGAAATTTCAATTACATGGTAGCAAAAGAATAAATCACCAGCTCCTTTAATTACCTCTGGTACACCATATGAACGAAGAAGATCTTCAGGGAAACTACCTTCTGTGTTACTGAATGACTGTCAGTGAAGAAGTTGCTTTCCTTAAAGGATACTCTATTAAAGACATCATTTCACACTCTTTTATGCAACATCTGTTACTGCCAATACTAAGTCTTACACAGTAATTTCAAATATGACAGATGCCAGTAATAACTGTTATTTCATACCTACTGTATATACTCGATCATAAGCTGGTTCGTTTATAAGCTGACCCCCCTGCTCCCCCCGGCGGATAAGTAAAAATGGAAATTTTTTATAACCCGTTCATAAGCCGACCCTATAATTCAGAGGTTAGCAAACTTTGGCTCCCAGGCCATCAGGATAAGCCACCGGTGGGCCAAGATGGTTTGTTTCATATAAAATACAGAAATCAGTATATACTTGAAAAAATTCCTGCCTTTTATTTCAGGCAACTGCAGTGAAATACACTAAAACATATTATACCAAAACCCCTCTGTTGGGAGTACCACATCCCTCTGATGGCAAATATTCCAGGAGAACAGTTATTCTTGCAGCGTTTTCCAATTGCATCTTTTCAAAAGGAGTTGTTCCTGTAATATTGTCAAGACCAACCACTGGCAGGTAGGGGGAAGAAGGAGGAATCATTTGGAAAGAGAAGGATCTGAAAGGAGAGAGAAAGAGGGTGGTGAATTTATAATAGAAACAAGAAAAGGATGACAGAAGAGGTAAGTGTGGGGGTGAGGGGAAGACCAGGAAGTTGAGGGAAACAGGAAGAGGGAGGAAGGCAAGAAAAATGGGAAGAGCCAGTGAAAATACATGAAGACAACTAGCTGATTAGGCAAGGGAGAGTGTGAAGAAATAACAGAAAAACAGAGAAAGTTAAGTAAAAGTAGAAATCCAGGATACAGAATAAGCAGGGAATAGAGGGTAGAATGGCACAAACTTCAATGACAGGGGAAAACAGTCTGCAAGAGACAAAAATGGGGAAAAGGGAGACAAAAAGGAGACAGCCACCGGCACAACAAACTTTCTTTTAAAAAGCATGACTGGGTGTTCCTTTTCAACAGCAAAGAAAATAGTAATGTCTGTATTGCTGCTGTATTGGCAAAGGCTCTGATTCCTCTAGAATCATTTGGGACAATTTGAGATCGTAGTTTTAACTCAAGGCCTGGAAATAAGTCAGAGCAGTTTTAGGTTGTCTCCCTTCCTGATGGTCATAGTGAGCAGACAATTTCATTATGTTTGTAATGTGTCAATTTTGTGCCTTTTTTTTTCCAGCCCAAACTAGCAAACCCTTAATTGTGACTACTCAAACAAATAAGGGTTGCAGGATTGGGCCTATAGTGTGTCAGACCTGGGGGATAAACATGCAACTGCTTCATTCTGTTAAAATTAAATTGTGGCTTGGACTACCTACCTGTGCAAGGGAGTAAAAAATCTTCACAGGTGATACAGACTTGGGATCCAGGAGTGAGCAGAGCTAAACACGGAACAACTGGCCAGCACAGTTGAGACACTGTGGGAGGGGGACAGGACATAATTTTTGGCTGGCATAAGACAGTAATTTACTGCTTATGGAAAATGGGGGTCAGGGGGTGGGAATTTGGCTACAGGAGCGGGTGTGCTGCCTCTTACAATAGGCTCTGTTCTTGTGACAAAGCTTAGCTCATTGTTATCACTTCACAGGATAATTGACAGTCAATAGGTTATTAACCAATAGGTCTTTCCGATTTCTAATTTTTTAGTATTTTATGAAAATAAGAATAAAATTCCACTGAAGAATTTTGTAAAAGAAAAATAGTGGTGGGTTTTTTCTTAGTTAATGATGTGGGAGTCGGACAGCATTTAATGTTTTAAGGCACTGAGAAAAAAATTGAGCATAAGGTACAGAGACATGTAGGTTGGCTTTGGATGAACACATTTGTGTGTAAAAATTGCACATCACCTCCAAGAAAATGGCTTTTTTCCCTGTGTACTGAAAGGTGTTGTAAACTTCTCATTGCAGCATGTGCACTTTGTTGTTCACACACACACACAAATTGCAATAATTCTAAACTAATTATTAAATGGGCTTTTCCTCCCCTTACTCTATATAATTTTTTAAACTTAATTTTTATGCAGAAGAACTGCAAGAAAATCTGCTGTAAAACGGTCAGTTCCTGCCTGGAAATAAGATGGAGTTAAGAACCAAGTTAAATGAGACCTTGTGACCTGTTCCAGTACTGGAGTAATGTAGATTCAGTGTAGATACAATGTGAGCTGTAATAGCAAATAGTCATGGCCCAACTAGAGTGGAAAGCTAGTAGGGGTTTAGGTAGTAAAGCTTCCCTAGAAAAGACCAAAAATAAGTAAAGTCGGGTTACTTTGTCTTTAGCTTGTTTAAATTATTTCTGCCCTCTGTGGCCATAGTAAGTCCAAAAAGAAAAGTGAAGACTACTCACATGTTTGCAGGATCAGATCCCAAGTCTGTGTACCGTAGAGAGAGAACAGATGAGCATTTAAAAATAAGATAAGGTCGTATTTTCTTAATTTTGTTTTCCTCCCTGAAGCAAGATCCCCACTGGTGTAAATTAGTGTAGCTCCATTTTCTTGAGTGGAGCGACACTGGTTTTACACCAGCTGGGAATACAGAGTATATTGTTTTTAATTGGCATTACAGTGGTACCTAGGGCATGCAGTCAGGAATCGTGGCCCCATTGTGCCTTTCTGATATTGTCCCTACGTGCTCATGCTATTCTTTTGCACTAATCCTTAGCAATTTTCCATGTTTCCACCTTTTATAGGATTCTTTTTTGATTTTCAGGTCGTTAAAGAGCTCCTGATAGAGACACATTGGCCTCTTACTATTCTTCCTCTCTCTCCTTCGTATCAGGATAGTTTGCTCTTATGCTTTTCATATTGTCTTCTTAAGAAACTGCCAGCGCTCCTGAACTCCTTTTTCCCTTAGCTTTTCTTCCCGTGGGCCCTTACCTACCAGTTTTCTGAGTTTGTTGCGGTATGTCTATGCTGCAGCTGGAAGCAAGCCTCCTGAGCCGGATAGACAGACTTGTGGTAGCAAAGCTTGAGCGATCACACTAAAAATAGCTGTATGGACGTTGCAGCACTGGCAGAGACTCGGGCTTGCCACCTGAGCTCAAACCCAGGGGATAGGGTAAGCTTGAGCTCGAATGGCTAGCCCAGCCTCGTCTGGTGCCACAACATTCACACAGCTATTTTTAGCATGCTAGTGCAAGCCCCACTAGCACAGATTTTGGAGACTCGCTCCCAGCTGCAGTGTAGACATCCTTAATGTCTGTTTTTTAAAAATCTGTTCTCATTCTACTGCACTCATGCCTTCACTTGTGTAGAATTAAGAAATCTATCTTTTCATGATCACTTTCACCCAAATTGCTTTCAACCTTCAGATTCCCAACCAATTCCTCCTTGTTAATCAGAATCAGGTCTAAAATGACTGTCCCTCTGGTTACTTCCTCCACCTTCTGAAACAAGACATTGTCCCCAATATAGTCAAAGAACTTATTGGACACATTGTGTTTTGCTGTATTGCTTTTCCAACAGATATCTGGGTAGTTAAAGTCCCCTGTTACTACCAGGTCTCTTGTTCTAGAAATGTCTCATTCACCTTCTCCTTCTGATATGGTGGTCTACAGTAGACCCCTACCATGATGTAACCCATGTTTTCCCAGGTTATCTTTACTCGGAGACTTTCCATTGGTCTGGCTCTCACTTCCTTCTGGACCTCAGAACAAGTCAATACGTTCTTGATGTACAATGCAAGAGCTCCTCCGTTTTTTCCCTGCTTGTTTTTCCTGAATGAGCTATTCCCCTCTATACCAGAATTCCAGTCCCACCAAGTCTCTGTGATCCCAAGCAAATCATAATTAAGGTTAAGATTTTGTCATGATTATTTTTAGTAAATTTTTACTAAATATTTTTAGTAAAAGTCATGGATTGGTTGCGGGCAATAAACAAAAAATCATAGGAGCCTGTGACCGGTCTGTGACTTTACTACAAACCTCACCATCATGATAGGGTGCACAGTCCTGGCCCCAGCTTCAGCCTCTGACAGCTGAAGCAGTCACGGAGGTCCGGTAAAGTCACGGAAGCTGTGACCGCCATGACTAAATTGTATCCTTGGTGATAATTTAGCTTGTGTACTGATACTTCCTGTTTTTCCCCCCATACTCCTCCACTTGTATGAACATCTAAAATGTCAAGCACTCCAGAGTCCCACACTGTTTTCCCTTTTGTTGCTCCTATGACCCTATTGTAATTAGCTATTCCACTTCCCCAACATTTAGCACTCTGAGATGTTTAGACCTACTGGCGGGCTTTTGTCACCTCCTCCCTTCAAACCTAGTTTGAAACCCTCCACACCTAGGGTTGCCAACCCTCCCGGTTTTGCCGGGAGTCTCCTGTAATCAGGCTCTACCTCCTAGAGGCTACTTCAGCCAAACCAGGAGATTTTAGGTGCTAACAGTCTTGTGGCACAGCAGGGCTAAGACAGGCTTCCTACCTGCCCTGGTTCCGCACTGCTCCCGGAAACAGCTGGCACATCCCTGCGGCCCCTGGGGGTGGGCAGGAGGTCTCTGCGTGTTGCCCCCGCCCTGAGCGCCGACTCCGAAATTCCCATGGGCCAGGAACTGCGGCCAATGGGAGTTGTGGGGGCAGTGCCTGCATTTAGGGGCAGCACGTGGAGACCCCCTGCCTCCCCAGAGGCCACTGCCAGAAGGATGTGCCGGTCACTTTTGGAAGCTGCCCGAGGTAAGCGCCTCACCCCCTCCCACGCCCCAGCCCAGAGCCTGCACCCAAACTCCCTCCCAGAGCCTGATCCCTTACCCCCTCTCACAACCAAATTCCCTCCCAGAGCCCGCACCTCCTTCTGCACCCAAACCCCTGCCCCAGCCTGGTGAAAGTGAGTGAGGGTGCAGGAGAGCGAGTGATGGAGGGAGCATGGGGTGGGGTCTCAGAGAAGAGGCAGAGCAGAGGCGTGGCCTCAGGGCAAGGGTGTTTGGGTTTGTGTGATTAGATGGCAACCCTATTTTCACTGTTGCTACCATGGGTTAGTTATCTCACTGTTTAAAAAAAAAAAAAAAACAGAACCCCTCACCTTGTTGGCAGTGAAGACCTGGCCAAAGAGATAAATAATACCTATTCTCGGAGCCATATTTTATAGTTATAGTTAAGACCTAACACACAAATGCCTGAACATCAAGAATCCAAGCACAATCTTTACAAAAGGGGCAGGATTTCCTCCCTGCACTGGAGCAATTGTTTTGGGTCCTGAGCCTTATTGAACAGCATCTTGTGAGACCCCTTCTCTTTTCCTAGCCCTGTTTTCTGATTCACGTGGCACCCAGTGGACCAGCTGCTCAGATACAAGTCATAAGCATAGCCTTTCCTGATGATAGAGCTCAGCTGGGACTGCATCTCCTCATTGCCCAGATGTGGACACATGCTCTGACATTTTCCTTGGGCCAACTTGAGACACGTACATGTTAGTACTGAAATACATAGCCATCCAGATCTGTGATCTTGCAGAAGTGGGGGGGGTGCAATGAGATCTAGGGCTGTTTAATTTAATATTTGGAGATATACCAATCTCCTAGAACTGAAAGGGGCCTTGAAAGGTCATCAGGTCCAGCTCCCTGCCTTCACTAGCAGGACCAAGTACTGATTTTTGCCCCAGATCCCTAAGTGGCTCCCTCAAGGATTGAACTCACAACCCTGGGTTTAGCAAGCCAATGCTCAAACCACTGAGCTATCCCTCCTCCCTATTCACCCCGATTTGTAAAGATGAGCAGCTTCCAGAAAGCTAACCCCAGGGCAATATAGTAAAATAAACTAGAGAGAGCACTTTAAAAGTGACTGTTTCAGTATGGGATGGTAGTGTAAGTACTATTTGTACTAATGCAGATGTGTGCTGGTGCTGGATGTCTATCCCAAGGCTGGACTGATGGATAGTATGGTAGATAGTTTTGGTCAGACTAGAAGCTGGATTGTCTCGTCAGATCCAACTCCGGAGGCACGAAGGGGCTGTTAGTGGCCAATAGAGAATACACCCTCAGAAAGAAAGAAACTCCCTGCTGGTTATGTATGCCACCTCCGGGCCTTGCATCTGACAGCACTCCCAGACCCAGTGTAGGCTGCAGGGACAGAGTGAGGCTGACCTCTGATTTGCTATACCTATTCTCTACTGGTATAGGGTCCATTAAAACTCTGTCAGTTGCCCAACTTAGAGATGGGAGCAGCTTCCATGAATCCTTCCCAGTGATACCCAAACCCTAATGTAAGAGAATCTGGTAGGGTGAAGTTATGGGAATTGCTGCTGATTATCTGATTGGAGCAGCTGGTCAGTTCTTGGGGCTTTTAAATCACCAAAGTGATAGGTCTGAAAAGTTTGAGCAAATGGGGGTTTAGTAGAACTATTAATTCTCTACAGAACTCATGGTCATATGAATCTGCATGCTAATTGCATAGAAAGAGCTTTATGTAGAACTGAATCAAAAGCCAGTGAGTTGTCAATAAATGTATCTCCTGAGCCCCATGCTATTGACAGGCGAATGAAGTATCTTCTGAGATACAGAGCCATTGGCAAAACTTTTTCTCTAGTTTTCTTCTCTCCCCCACACCAGCTAGGATTTATTTTAACACTAGCTTTATGTTGCAAGTGCTGGGGTGGGGGAGGGGAGGGGAGGGGCATGCTTCAGCTGCTAGTGGTAGCCAGCTGTTTGCCATCCAATGTGCGCAGCATGGACCATAGCAAACAGATCAGAGTACTCTTATATGTTTCAGGGTACCAATCTCACATGCTGAAAGTTAACGGAAACATTTTATAGGAAACACTAGATTCAGAGGCCCGCATGTATCACCTCTGCAACATGTTCAAAAAATCCATGCAACTGGAGTCTTGCAATTCTTCACCTGGGACTGCAGTGATACAGCTGGATCTCCATTATAGTCTTCCTACCTTCATAGTTAGATGATGGAAACTGCATATCAGTGACTTTGCCTAGACAATTTAAATAATGATGAGCGTGGTACTTGGTTGATATCATAAAGAGGTGCTTGTTTTTCTAGTTTTCAAAAAATGCCTGAGTTAACACAAATTACAAAACAATGTATTTATGTATGTTGTTAACTGTGAACAATCTAGAAAATACTATCTTTGCACTTCTGAGCCATTTTATTCAGTAGTTAAGTGAAATACAAATTCTCAGTGATTTCCAGGAAAATTATACTGAGATATTATCTCTGTAAAATGTTTTCTTTTTATATAATGTGCAGACTGCATTTTCTTCCTTCAAGTGTAGAGTGTTTCTCCTCCATTATATGCCAAGTCCTGAACTCACTGAAGTCAATGGCAGAACTTCTATTGATTTTATTGGAAGCAGAATCAAGCCTATTGTTCACCATCACTGCATCTAAATGAAAGCTTGGGAAGGAGAGCCGCACATTGAGGATATTAGGCCTTGAAACCAGGTTGATAGAGACCCAGGAAGTCAGAAGTATCAGATGGTGCCAGAGTTTTGTTCCACTGTAGTCTTCTCCATAGCCATCCCCAAACAGTGAAGATTTTAAAATTGGACAAGGTCTTTAATGTTAAATGAGCAAAGGTTTAACCAGTGCTTGTTAGAGGTGATCAGCATCTTGTTCTTATGGAGTGGGACATATTTAACAATTCACATCAGCAGTGGACCAAAGTCCTCTCGGCTGGCTTTCACCAGCTGTAACGGCTGTGAGCTCATCTTGCCTGGTCGTGCTCTTCATCACCTCAAATTCATCTAGGACTGTTGAAAATGAAATCAGGTGAAATGCAGCCAGCAAAGCGCTTATTAATTATTTGTTATGATTTGTTAGTTCAAAGGGAGCACAGTCCTTTTCTCAAAATGCTTATGATCTATAAATATTGTATGTCTACTTGTGTTCTGATACTGTTCCCATTTGTGGTCAAGTTTGTTTTGAGAACCTGGCTCTAAAGAAAGGTAAATATCAGAACAGTGTGTTGTGCTATCTCAATAACTGGTGCAGTTTGCTGATTGCTCAATTACATTTTAACAGTATGATCTCAGTAATGAAGAGCTGACTAGTAAGTATAGTTTGGTATAATTCCCCAAGTACTCTTGAAATATAACACAGCAAGAAAGAGTATAATGAAAAATAATGGAGAGGTAGCTGGGGGCTTACCTTATGATCTGTGTTCATTACAATAAATGACATTTTCACTGCAGTGTTACCATAAAGATTATTGGCTGCTGTGTAACGTGGGTCTCTCCTGAATAGAACAGCTTTGTCTGCATAGCGTGAGCCATGGAAAAAAAAACCACTAAGGATCTGCTTAATTTATTAATTATTTTCCATATATTAATGGTGTACTGCTCTGGTCAAAATTATTGACAGGAAAATGGAGATGTGCTTCCCTTATAGCCAATTGTTTCATGATCCAGTGGTAATCAGTATGTGTGTCACCATCTTTGATGCCCTACAACTTCAAATATGCATCTGGAAGGTCCAAAGACTAGTAATTAGCTCTCCATGAACAAGGAGTCATTGACCTCTGTCTTGCAGAATTGTAGGGTTTCTAGTGTGAGGAAATATGTGATGTGGGAAAAGTTTGAGTGAGCAGGCTTGACTTTGAGATGAGAATTACCAAGGGACTAAAAACTGAATCTTAACCATACTTATTTTTATTTCAGTATAATTAAAAAAAAAATAAGCAAGCCTATTCCACTATCTAGGCACCATGCCATCAGTTAAGAATACATTTAAAAAACAGCAGTAAATTCCATCCTGCATGCAGCACCCAGTTAGTAAACACCTCTCACCAATGCTCTGCCCCCACATAGCCCATAAACCCTAAAAGCAAACAAACACACTAATCTGCCTCACTCTCCCCAAGCACCTGCTCACAAAGATGGATTTTGCCATGTGTCCTGGAGATCAATGCAGTTGGGCTGTTTTGGACCAATGGCATGGAGTTAAAGGGTCACTGCTGGGAACCTGAAGAAAGGATTTCATGAGAGACACAACAGAAGTCCATTTTTACATTGCTAAAGCAGCCTGGTTGGAAAAAAATGAATCCGAAAGGGAAGCCCTCCAATTTCCCCATTCTTCCATCTCCCATTGAACTGGAGTGTGGGGGGGGAGAAAAATGGGTGCCTTTCTGAAAGACGAGCTTTAGCTAGACACAAGTTGTTGGGCTTAATCAGGGGCAACTGGGTGAAATTTATTGTCCTGTGACATACATGGGATCAGAGCAGATGATCTCTTAGTCCCTTCTGACTTTAAACTCTATGAATCTATGAAGCATTCACCTCTGCTACCAAAGTCACAGGGAAAGTGGGATCCTTAATTCCACCCACTAACATGGAACCCCTTAACTGTGGTTAGATGGTCCTGATAGAAGCACTTATAGCGTTAGACACACGTTCCCCAGGGGGGAGCAGTTTGAAGCAGCTCAGCAGAGATGGGGCTCATGGCCAGTAAAACCAGTATGTCTTCTAGGAAGCCTATATAAACCTGCACAACCCTGGCCTTTGCTTGCATACAGCTATTCATTCCAAACACATGAATCAGTGGGGCCACTACCTTCTACATAAGAATGGGCATACTGGGTCAGACCAAAGGTTAATTTAGCCCAGTATCCTGTCTTCTGACAGTGGCCAATGCCAGGTGCCTCAGAGGGAATGAACAGAACAGGTAATCATCAAGTGATCCATCTCCTGTCGCCCATTCCCAGCTTCTGGCAAAGAGAGGCTAGGGACACCATCCCTGCCCATCCTGGCCAATAGCCATTGAGGGACCTATCCTCCATGAACGTATCTAGTTCTGTTTTGAACCCTGTTATAGTCTTCGCCTAGCAGCATGGCTGCACTCTTCCTTGGATTTGAGGGGCTTTTCTGCTTCATTTTGTTTCCTTGCATACTCCTTAGTGAAGAAAAGGCGCTAGGGATCACTCAGAAGTAATAGAATCCAAACCATGCCCCAGAAGTGGATAGAAGAGAGATTGCATAGGAGCAACTATGGCAACTTTATGTTACCCAAAGTTTCTTTTCTTTCAGTAGCATAGCTGTCCCAACACCCAGAGGATTGTGAGTTTTCCCTCTTCTACAAGCAATGAGATCCACCAGCCCCAGCATATAGTTTCGCTACCACAGGTTAATTCCAGGAGATTTTATTTTTTGTAAAAAATCGTGTTCATATATTAGAATATCCCTATTCTCTTCTTTTTATCAGTAAACTCATGGTAGTTAGAGGGAAAGAAATGCATAACTGCTATCCATAGAATAACTTAAAGAAAACCACTCAGTTAGTACTGAGCTATTTTTACCAAAAAACGTATGAAGAACCTCGAAATCAGTTGCTGAAACATTTAAGAAAAAACAACATATAATTATTGGTTTTAAATTGAAAGGGCTTAACGTGAACAACAGCATTAATGTAAGGGAGGGATTAAAGAAGACTGTTTTTTACTAGGACAAGGAAGGTCTGAATATGTTTTATGTATTTTTGCTCACTGTTCGTCCAGGGTTAGTTTGAGAGCAGGCAGGTGTTTCTGATCTCAAGTTAGTGGCCCAGACTATAGTCCCAACCCCATAAATCAGTGTAACAGTGCAGTGTGCAGCTTTATATACTGCATGCTCATACAGTAAGGCACACACAAGAGACAGGTGTGATGCTACAGATCACTTTGAGTAAACAAAACACACACACACTAGAGTGTTCACAAGCACCGTTTCCCATAGATCCATTTTGCTCCACAGCCTGCACTGCCTCTTGTTAGAATGGCTGACCCCTGGGCTCCACCCATTCTCATTCATCAGATTGGAGGATACCACTTGTCCAGAAGGACATCTCAGCCCCTTGGGGCCTGTAGGGTTTGGGGGTTAAACCTGTATCCGGTGCCTAAACCCTTCTCCTGATGAAACATGTGGATGGAAAAATACATTTTAAGCTGTGAAAGCGGGGGAAGAAAGAAGAGGGGACATCTTTTAAGATTCCCACTGATGTCAATAGATATTCTCAGGAATAAGGGCTTAGAGAAAAACCTCATTGAGTTTCTCCATTACTTGAATATTCTAAAATGAATGCCAGCATTCTACTAGGGAAGAGAGTGAGAGATGGAAGGGGTGGAAGACATAAATGATATGTACCCATAGTAAGATATTCACAGATTGGGAGACTGTCACTTGCCCCATGCAGAGACAGAATGAGATGTAAGGTGTTCCCTCACTCCACTGCATGGGCAGCCTGTTTCACCAGCTTATACATGGATGGCAGAGCAGGCTTCACACGGCCTCTACTCCCTCTTCTCCCTGTGCAGAGCAGGATGGTGGCTGGCCAGCAGATGTGAACTGTCACAGATTGAGAAGTACTCTGGTGTTGGCCACTAGCAGATTGCTTCTCTCATGAAGCATGGGGCGAACGAGGGAGTGAGTTATGATTCTGAATGTCACAATTATTGGGCTACTGCAGTCACCTGCCACTCCTTACTTGGAGATAGGAGCAATGTCTCTGTCCAACCCATTGTTACATATGTCTAAAGGATCGATACAAAATTTCCTATACAAATATTCTGTGCTTTGAGAAAGATCTAAGATCTTGGGCCCAGTAATCAGGATTGCATAAGCAGTCCCTTGTGCCAGAATGGGATACTGAATGGGACTCGGCATGAGCAATGAGGGCCACCATTGTGGATCCATTTGCAAACCTAGGGCCTAAATGAGTAATATTTTCTAATTATGATTCTTCCTTGTTCAAAACTGAGCTAGTTTGAGTCAGGCTACCTTACGTGGAGAAAGATGACCCTCTGCCCACAACCCCTTCTGGCATCCTTTTGACTATTCTGGATTTGTTGGGGGACATCTTGTCAGTGTCTCAGACTTTCTAAATGAAATCTTAATTTAGGTTTCTGCTCACAGAACAGGAAGAGGAGAATTTTTTAAGTTGTAAGTGCATTCTGCTTCTTCATTTGATTGTTTTATAGAGATCCCCTTCATGCTTCTATTTTGCTCTATGCACTGGCCAAGATTTTCAAGTGACTCAATTTTTGGGTGCCCAACCCAATACACCTTAAAGAGGCCTGATTTTTAAAAGATGGGTGCTCAGCAGTTTCAGAAAATGTCAGGGTGTGCTGAGCACCCATCAGCTGCAAATCAGGCCTCTTTAACACACAAAATCACTAGTCATTTTTGCAACTGTTGGTATGTTTCTTTTTCTTTAAAGGGATTTTTTATAAGCTTCCAACAGTGCTGCTCTATCAAGGTGCCTATCTAAGGTACAGAATTCAAAAAGGTGTTATGCTCAGAGGGTATTAAAAGATGGCTTTTTTATTATAAAAGAATTGCAAAGCATCCTCTTGGAATTCTTTAACAAAAACGTTTAACATTCATTAACACAGATCATCTCGAGGAACTATGGATAAAATCAATCTTTCCCGAAGCTGCTGTATCCAATTTACCTAAAATCACAGTCAGATTAAACATCACAAGCCAGTAAAAGTTTCCTTACCTACCTTACTAATGACGCCTTATTAACTTACTGACAGTTATGGTGGATTCTCCATCACTGGAAAATTTTAGATCCAGTTTGGCTCATTTTCTAAAATATATGCTGTAGTTCAACCTCAGCTATTGAACTTGAGGCAGAAATTAATTCAGGAAAATCCAATGTTCTGAGTTAGCGGGAGGTCAGACTAGAGGATCACAATGGTCCCGTCTGACCTTAAAATGTATTATTAAAAATTAACATTTTAGAAACCTAGTTTACTTTTCTTTTTATTTACTTTGTGCCTTTTGGTTTAGCCTGGACTGTGTAAATAGGCTAGTCGGTTTCACTTTTGTTTGTAGTTTAGAGTCAGAGGAATCTTGCCCACCTCAAAACCCAAATGAGACCCATCATTTAATAGAACCCATAATCAGGGTGTGTGTAATGTGCCCAGCCATGTGATGGCCTCGTCATAAGCCAACTGGAGAGCCCACCGTCAAAATAAGCCAAGTGGGCACTTGTCAAGGATGTGCGACGTAGACTGAAGTTGACCATTTAAAGAGATTGGCTGCACAGTTGTCTGTCCTGTTCAAAACCGGTACAGGGATGACCACAGGTGACTTGCAAATCAAATCCTGGTGGACAGATGGTTGAGTTAGTGACAAGAAAGTGATTAACAACTGTAGTCGCTGACCACTCATTGCACCAAGCAGATTCCACTGTCTTGTCCTGTGGGGGTATAAATGACCATAAAGGACATCTAGAAGACAGGTGAGCTGGCAGGTGCTTGAAGGGGCCTGCGTACAAAAGCAGCTCGCTGTTCTCATGGCTGTTAGCCAGCAGCATGACAGAGGCCTTCTCACGGCGAATACAGGTCGTGCTAAGTTACTAAGTAGTGGTAGCCATGGCAACAGAGTTGCCTGTAAAGCCCCAGTAACAATACTCATAGCTTTGTTAAGCTCTACAGTGACCAGCCTCATGTAAGATGAGTGACAACAGACAAGAGCACAGTACTCTGCTGTTGAATAGCATGGACTGATGTTCTGAGTATCCAGGCGCTCCACCCCAGATTGAACCAGTCAATTTTCTGAGCACATTGTTTCAAGTGCTGACTTTGGCTGCCATCTTCCCTCAGTATATTAATGACCTATCCAATGTCACATTGCAGTAAAGGGGTTTAGAGCATACTGCAGGCGTTGGCTGTTGAGGAAAACTTTAAATTCGTGGCTTGCATTATGCAGATGAAATGCACTAGAAACCTTCTTGGAAAAGCTCAGCAGTGGGCACCATCAACTACAGGAGTCTGCCATGAGTTTCATATCATCATTCAAGACCTAGTCAGTTTCTGAAAAGGACTGAGCTAGGTAGCTGCAGCAGATGTCCGCATAGATAAACTTGTGGGAGAGTGTAGCTGGCAGGTCGGTGATGTGCACGTTGAGCAGTATCGGTGCAAGAACTGAGCCTTGAGGAAGGCCATTGATCTGACACTTCCAAGAGCTACAGCAGTTGCCCATATTTACTCTAAATCGCATATAGAGCCATGGTTTTACAGCTCCTCACTACAGGCAATATCCTGTTCCTTACTTGACAACCAAGCCACTGCCAGAAGGTGCAGGACAATGCATCTGCTACTACCACTACCAGTTGAGGTGGCAGGATACCTGCCTGCCATCACTGGTGCTGCGGTGAAGTACAGCCGCCAGGAGAGGGAGCCACATGGAGCAGCTACCATAAGGTGTTGGGAAATGGGAAAGAGTGATGGATTTGGAGAAGGGAGGAGTATAGAATTGATGGACATGTTTTGGTGGGAAAATTATTTTATCCAGGAAACATCATGTGTATCTGACTGAGATGGAACATTTTTGTGGGAGCCCTTTGTTATAATGTTGGCAGCACTTCATTGTTGCTTAGTGATATTAGCCAACCAATCTGAAAGCAGAAACACCACCACAAGACTTGTTTAACCAGCACAGCCTGCGCTTTAAATATGCGCAGTGAACTGTTCTTTAACAAGCTGCATACCAAGAATTATTTGCTGAAGAAATTCACAAATAATTTCAAATAATGAATACATCTGACAATTCTGCCATCTGTTCTCAGAGCATTTGCAAACATGGGGGTGAAGCTAAATTAATTGAATAAGTGAATCATTTTTTATTATTTGAACTGCCCTACTTAGAACACAGGAAATGCAGTTCACTTTGGAATGTGTGAGGAAACCAGATTTTCATATTACTTGGTGGTTTATTTATTGTTAATTTAACAGTCACCTAATTAACAAACATAACAGTTATTGGTAAATTAACAAAGTAGTTAAAAATTCCATCTTTCACACACTGCAAAGGTGAACTGCATTCCCTGGATTTGTCTCCTTCCCAGTACAAGGGCTACCTTGAGGAAGCATTGGCAATGTAGCAGCTCCTACAAAGGGAAACGCCAGTCCCATTTGCAGCATGGAGATACTGAAACAGTGACAGGCAGGGCTAAAACCTGCTTGGGGGCTGGGGGAGAGAAATGTTGGGGTGTGTGTGTTCTTTTGAATAAATATTTAGCTACAGTATCTAAGGTATTAATAATAATCATTGCAAACAAGCTAGAGTAGCTAGCAGTGTATTTACAGCAAGCAGCAGCATTTTGAATCTTTCATGTTTTTCTCACCTTTTATGGTATGGTACCTGATGATCGTATTTCATCCAGGATTGTGAGTAACTGTGCATGTTCATAGCACGCTACATAAAAACCCCTATAGTTATGCCTTCGCCACACAGTGACAAAGCAATGCATTTTCCCATGGCTGTATTTTGAAATCTCTTTGGAAATGCTCAGGGCCCCAAATCTTTTACCTTAAGATGTTGTCATGTTTTTAGCCTTTAAAAAAAACAATCTGCAGTGAACACAGATCTACACATATTGTTGTGGGGGAGGGGAGTCCAAGTCAGACTCTGACCCTTACTCTGAAATCAGCTGAGACTGGTCTCAAACTATTTAGATATTTCCTCTGCATGTTTAATACATTGTGACTATGATTGTGCTTGTTCATTGTTCCCTTCTCTGCCTTTAGATGTAGCTTTTTAGTTATTGAGGTAGGTAACATAGACTAGAAAGGGCATGGGGGAAATTATTTTGATAGTGATTTAAAAAAAATTACAATATTTTCCAACTTTGTGAATTTTAAACAGTAATTATTTTTGAAAGTTACAGATGTTAAGATTCAGTGTTTTCACATTACATGCCTGTTAGTGCCTTTCAATTCATGCCTGTTAGTTAATGCTGTAAATTGCAACATTTAGCAATTTGTAGCTTAATTTAGAAGGATCACCTACTTTCTTAAATGCTTAAGTAATGTAGCAAGCTGCAGTTATTGATTCTCTCTGAATTTATTACAAGAAAGCTGTATTCATTCTTTCCTCTTGGGAATGCACCTCCTGAACTGCATGCTTGCTAGTGACAGCTTCGACCCCTGATACATAACCAAAGACTTCGCCTAATATCCTGGCAACTGCTTAGGGAATTTTTATTAAGTAAAGGCATCATTAAAGAGGACAGAATGATGAAGTTTAATGAGCATCTTTCTCACATGATATTGTTAGTTTTGCTGTAGCAGCTACAATACTCTTATTTGTTACTTCCAGTGGGGCAGATAGGAGATGCAGTGGGGTTTTGTGATATTTGTATATGAGGAAACAGTTGTGTTCACCAGAGATTTTTAAAACGTTTATTATAATTATTACATATACACCTCTACCTCAATATAACGCTGTCCTCGGGAGCCAAAATTTTTTACCACATTATAGGTGAAACCGCGTTATATTGAACTTGCTTTGATCCACCGGAGTGCGCAGCCCCGCCCCCCGGAGCACTGCTTTACCACGTTATATCCGAGTTCGTGTTATATCGGGTCGCGTTATATCGAGGTAGCGGTGTATATAACAGTTGTTGCATGGGGTAATCACAGATGCCTGAAGTGTGTATTTGCAATCCAGAGTTCATGCTTTAGTTTTAGCTTGTTGACAGAGATTTGGGTGTAGAATTCCTCATAGAAATAAACATCCATGTAAACATATGATGTTACAGATTACCAGATGTAAAGCTGTGTACCAGATTACTGATCAATTCCCATAGATAGTGGGCACCATTAAACTCAACATTCCAAACCCCAGGTGCTCACAGTATCATTATAATAGGTACCACAAATCACTTCATGGATTGATTAAATGGAGCCCAGATCCATTCTAACCAAATGGAGTTTAATTTTCTTTTAATCCATATAGGTAGGCCCTCTGAATAGCCCAGTTCAGTAGCTTTGAGTGGGGAGCCATGAGTGACTTCTGGTGGTATTCCTTAAACCCACTGAAAATTATGAACATCTGGGGCCCAGTTCTATCTTCACTGACTTCAGTGGAGTTTCCTTAGTATAAGAGAAGGCAGAATTGTGTCCCAAATGTATTGTTAGGTTGAGGTGTACCCATTCATTCCTTTTGCATGTTGTTGTTGTTACACTAGGGATATGGGCCTTATTGTACAAACACAGAAAAGAGACAGTCCCTGCCCTGGAGAGTTGATACAATCTGAAGATGTCTGATCCTGGTTCTCCCTTTGCATAGAAGACTAGTTAGTTTGATAGTTTTCAAGGAGTGTATCTTGAGGTAAGATAGCAATGTGCAACTGAAACTTACTTGAAACTTCTCCAAGGAACCCACCAACTGAGTAATTTAACTCTGCCAACGAAGCTTTAGGTTCGCACAAGAAAGGGCACAAGGAATGTCTTACAAGTTAAGCCAAGGTACTACCACTAATTTAATACTCCCACACATGGCGGAAGGGAGAAGAAAGATGTTAGAACCCTAAAGACCCTGCATACCATCTATACACAATTCTTTTTTAAGAAAAAACTGTACCACCGGTGTTTTTTAAAAAAAAAAAAAAAGTACAACTGAATTGAGTTTTTCTGTTTTCGTGACAAATGATCAAAAAGAGTGTTGCCCAGTTAGACCTTTGACAAAATTCCATTGTTTATACTAACACTGTCAGAATCCAGCCTCTCCATGGCAGAAACATGCATCTCACACACACACACACACGTACACGCACACGCACACCCTTACCTCAGGGGAACCCCCACTAATCCACATTCTGCCAATCTGCAGACTTCAAACTTTGTGCCAAAACGGCAGTCTTTCCCTGCTTCTCAGCAGCTAGTTTATAGCCCACAAGCTGTACTGCAAGACATTTCATAGTGTGTTATGAGATATTGTCAGGTATATTAAATGACACTACAATTATCAGTTCTCAAAAGAGAGAAAATGCATTTTATGATAAACAATAAAAAAATGTTCATTTACTTCTAAGTTACCAAATGCATTAATTTGCAGCGTCTCCCCCAGTTATTAGTGAGTTTCTTCTGTGCAACATGCCAGAACCCAGTTCAGATACTTAACAAAAAGTGGATACAGATTCCTAACACTACAGCCTTAGCACTATACAAGAAAAAGGGAAATAACTCCAGCAGTGCCATTCAGAAAAGAAAAATACACATCAGATGTTCCCAAAGCACAGAAAATGTGGACTCCAGTATCCACTCCCGCAAAAATCCACAGGCAACACTTGAAAATACCACACTGACTTCCCCTCCAGAAACCCCGCCTGGGAAACACATGGAAAACTTACTTCAGCAGTCTCCCAGCTTTCCTCTCCCTTCTCCAAGCCCTAAGAGTCCTCCTTCCTCCTCTTCTGACCCCACAGCTCTAAAGCCCCTCCTCTCCCCAACCTTGAGCCAATGTCAGTTGATGGAAGAAGCTGTGAGGGCAGGATAGGGTGAAGAGCAAGCTGTGCAGTGATGCTCCTAGAGCCCTGTATCCCCTCCTGCTTCTTAGTGCCTATGGTGAGAAAAAGGACTTTCTGGTTGTTTGGGGGGCTCAGATCCAGGGATTCTGTTTAAATTCATCCCTGCGAGGGCCCAGTGTTGAGTTTCTCAATATTCAGATTGTATGCTCCTTGGGTTTGTACAGCACCTAGCACAGTCGGGCCCCTTTCTTGATTAGTCCTTAGACACTACTATAATAAACAGGATTAAAAGTAATATATGAAAAATGTTCATATTCCACTCCAAGGTCATGTTAATATTTCTTTAGCGTCAGAAATCAAGCTTAAAATAGTAAAACATTGTATATAGCTATAAACCTAGTGTATAGTAAAACATAGTATATGTGTTCGCAGATTTGAGCATGTATTTCCATTTATCAGCTGGTAACTTTTCAACATCATAAAATTGTTGCTAATGGTGCTTCAAATAGTCAGTTGCACGTAGCCACAAAAGAGCCAGCTCTTTCATTTTTATCTTGGAGTGTCTTCTGACAAGAGTATCTCCTTCCATTCAAACTTCAAATCAAACACAGCACGGGATAGGTTTAGATTAGAAGTAAAACAAGTTTCTTAACAAAAGGAGAGAGGATTTTAAGTGAGCTCAAGTATGAACGATAAAATTAGAAATGGGTACAAGCAAATAAAAGTGAATATCACTTTCTAGAGACCAAGACTTAACAGAACTACAGTCTTGCTTCAAGGTAAGATTTTTACCATACTACCTTCCAGCAAGAAGCTGACCACCCTCTGGTCAGAAGCTCCCACAAAGTCCAACGTGCTCAGTTCCTTTGTCGTCTTAGGTGAAAAACAACTTGGGATTCTTTGCCCCTCTCTTTTATGGTCCAGTGACCCTTTGAAATGGATGCTTCTGAAGGCAAGCCCCAGAGTAAAGTTAATTCAAGCTGTGAGGAAGTAAGACATGGAGACTGCTGGTAAAAGAAATCCCGTGCTGCTTTACTTCCCCCAGTGGTGTTTGCTGAAATGCAAATTAACTGCTGTTTGACATGTGATTGCGAATTGACTCTGATAACACCTAGCTGGAGGTGTCAGCCTGTCCTTCGACTGGGAGAAACCGGTTTACTCACTCCGCAGACTAGTCTAGTAAATGCAGTTCAGTTCCACATTTTCTTCATATTTTTATGATCCCGCAGGCATTTACCATGCATACACCACGCAAGAATATTAATGATCAGTGTGGTGGTGGTTTTCCAGTGATACCTTCCATGCTACGTATCAGATACAGTGTATGACATTAATGAGCTGGGGGTACATTTTACTGGTCAGGCCAGCTGAAACTCTCTAACATTACCAGTGAGCATCTTGCATTAGGATGCTCTTAGCTTCACTCTGGGAATATGTGACCCTATCGCTTACCGTAATGCCATTCATTCTGTTCATGGGAAATGTCACTGAAGGTAACTTTGAGTTAAGGAACACGTTAATTTCAAAAAGTTAGTGTCAAACTTGGTTGGCAATCTGATAGCATGGGATAGTCACTGAGACAGCAGAGTGATACTGAGGTATTATTAGGGGACACCTTTCAGAGGGATTTCAGTAGTGTCATCGTTCCATGTGTTTGTACAACTAAAATGGGACGTGTCTAAACTACAAACTTAATTACTGAGGTGGCTGATGTGCATACTACCCTCCTTCTGTCGGTAATGCGCATCCTCACAAGGAGCACTTCCACCAACTGAAGAGGGGCAGTGGGGTGGGGGGAGCTTAGCGCCAGGGCTCAGCCCCCCACAATTGGAAGTCCAACTGTCCGCCTGGACTTCTCACCTTCCCACCCCCAGAGAGCCGCACCCGAAGTCCAGTCAGCTGCCGTGCTCCTGGCGGGAAGCGGGATCCTGGGGGTATGGGGACAGCAGGGCTCCCAGCAGGGAATCCGGGTGGCAGCCCAAGCCGGGAGCCTAGGTGGCAGTCCGGCTGGGAGCAGAGACCCAGCAGCAGTCCAGGTGGGGAGCCAGGAGCTGACTTTCTTGTCAATTTCATGGCTCCAGTGCAGACATGAAATTGACAAGAATGACACCAACTGCCAATGTAAGGAACGCAGTATCTACACAGAGGTTGCATGACCATAACTACACCGACATAAGCCCTACGCCTCTCGTGGAGGTGGAGTTATGTCAGTGTAGTAGGGCACTGTAACAGGTGGGTCCGGGGCTCAACCCTCTGAGGGGAGGAGGGGAGCCACACCGGCCCGAGTAAACAGTACGGGAGCTGAGGCCTCCTGTAGCAGGCTGAGCAGTAAACAGTACGGGAGCTCAGGCCTCTTGTAGCAGGCTGAGCAGTCTGGTGAGGGGGATAACTGCCACCCGTGAGTGGGGCGGCAGGGGGGACACAGGCCCACCCACTCCACTGTGTCCCGGCCCGGGGCCCTAGGCAGCGGTCGTTACCACTGACGGTCAGTGGGGATCCTGACCGCAACACACTGACATGGGTATTGTCTGATCAGTAGCCTGACTGAGGTCGGCTGCCCCCAGGCCACTTCCAATATCCCCCTCTTGTCCTACCTGGTCCACGGCGTCTGGTCCTGGGAAGTCCCACTGCATGGGTTCCTCACAACCCGGGCTGGGGGGTAGGTCGGGTAGTTCATCGGGGAAGTCTGGCCAATCCTGCTCCGGGGATTCCTCGGGGTAACAGCACGGTAGCGGGGGAGTTCCTAGTGGCTCCTCGTCGTAGGTGGTGTGGGGAAGCTCCGGCAGGTCTTCCCAGTAGCGAGGTGGGGTGCTCTCCGGCCAGTCCAGGCAGCTGCCCGGGGCTCCAGCGGTTCCTCCATTAGGAGCTCCCTCAGGCAGGTCTGCTCTCCCCGGTGGCTGGGCACTGACTGGGCTGGAAGGGCCGGCTTTTATCCTTCCGGGTCGCCGTCTGACCCTCTGAGGGGCGGGCTCACCACTCTGTAGCCCCGCCCCTTCCTGTGTCGGGGGCTCAACCCTCCCCGGGGAGGAGGGGGGCCACACCGGCCCGCTACAGGCACTTACATCAGCAGGAGCGAGGCTGTCGTGTAGATACTGACATATTTAGGTCGATATAAGCTGCCTTATGTCAACCTAACTCTGTAATGTGACCAAGTCTTAGAGAAAGCAAAGCTCAGGATACTTTCCCCTCTAGACACACTGACATCCCCTCTGAAAATGTCTCTAAAAAGCAGTTTGTGTCAATAAGGGAAGTTAAATTTGAGCTGTATTTATTTTGAGTAGGCTTTCAATGTAGTTTAATAGGATTATTCATAAATTATCCGTTAATTATCTGATATTTAGTTAAATCTTCTCAGCCATTTAGTCTGTTTAGCTTTGCTGTGAATGCTAGCCATCATAATTGTTGGATACTTTGTCAGCATTTAATCAGTGGTACTTATTAATGTGGCATTGATGTGTTGGTAGCTATCCCACTACTATCAATCATGTGTGAACAGACAGAGAAGACTCTGACACCATTCCTCTCTGTCACATTATCGAGCCCTTGGGTTTTCTGGTTAGGCGTGATGCTCACTGTGCTGTAAATGGGTACTCTATCTCTCCAGTTCAACCCAATTTTTGTCATTGTTGACTTAAATACACATACTCTGAGCCTTTATTCCATAACTGTGCTATATAAAGGTTGCCATTTTCTGAAGGCAAAACTGATTTTCGCCTTTACAGTTTTTAAACTCCATTTTTCCTAGAGTTAACCTCCTGATGAGTTAAAGAAAACTAATACTATGTACTGCAGCTTAAAGTCTAATATGAATTTCAAGCATATACAGATAAAATAAACTAATGACTCTCTGCTTTCTTGAGCTTCAGTAGCTAAATGCATTGTGTAATGTGCAGTTGGTTGAAAGCCCATATGTTATGATGGTATCACAAATGTTTTTGTCTCATTTCTTTGCAGTCTCTATGGCAGACACATGCAGGCAAACCCCGAACCGCCAAAGAAGAATAATGATAAGTCAAAGAAGATCAGTCGTAAACCTCTGGCAGCAAAGAACAAATAAGTCACTGGCATGTGCCAGTGTTTTTAAGGCTTTTTTTCTTCTTTTTTTTCCTGCATGTGCCTAAAATATTTCTAAATGTTTACTGAAGAAATGCTGTTACTCGTTTTATAAGAAAGCAAAGACTCTCTTCAATCAACAGCAATCTGCCAAATGCACTGCTTTTAAGACCTTGCTTAAGGAATACAATATTATACATTCGCCTAATTACTAATAAAACCATGTAACCAATTAGTATATCACTGTCACCATTTTTAACTTTTATATTTATATGTATATGAAAAACAATATGAAATATTTTCTGTTCACATATATCACATGTACTGTTATGCTTTATTGTAAGTTTTCCTGCACAAGTACATAAATTCGTTATACGTCATATAATATTACAAGTGATTTTAATAAAATCTTTATTTGTATTGTGTTGCATTCTTCAGTAGAATTTAAAAAAATAAGGTAATGTTCTTGGGGAATATACATAACCTAGTTTCCTGTTACTTATTTTCATTTTTAGTTGTACTATGGCATTTTGTGTGTGATACAAGTTAGTTAAAATGTAAAGCCTTCTGTCTAAGAAGTGATATATTTTTATCAGTTTCACTTTTTTTTCATATCGGTGTGTCACACTTTTTCCCCTTGAAGATTGTTTTTAAATTGGAGGAGAGGGGAGACAAAAAAACATTATCTCTATGAAGGGCTGCCAACTGCCAAATACTATATTTGGAAGAAAATGTTCTCATTTGAAGAAATTGTTATTTCTGCCAGTTGTTAGTTTAAAATACATTTTTTGGAGTTTTCTCTTTAAAAAATAAGTGGTGTTTTTTTTTTTTTAAATCTCTGCATTGAAATTGCTTGGATTGAAGGACTGTTGTAAATAGCTTTTGAATATGTCAGAGGAGTTACATTTATCTCTGCAAAACCTGCACCACACCCAAGGCCAGAAGCTGCAGTTGTGCAGTAATTAAGCAGCCCATTGTTTAACATCTGAAATAGCATGAGAGCTCATTGAGGGGGAAAAAAACCTTACACGGTGATTTCAAAATAACTTCGGACTTCTAGGAGGGCAAAAGCTAAATGGAAGGTGCATGGAGAGGAGCATATCTTCATAACAGGATCACTGGTGTCAGGACCTTCCTTACCCCTAGGTTTCCTCTCTCCTGAATTTCAGACCTAAGCAACCAATTGCAGCCTTTCTGATGTCATCCAGACAGCAAGCAGGAAATCATGCCCAAACTCCTGAGATATGGGATTTGCATTAAATAAAAAAAGGAAACAGTTCAAATGTCTTACATTATAAATGATTTACTATATAAAACAGTCTGTATCTGATGACTATATATCAACACCACTGTAATAAAGGCCCCGTTCTTGGGCCTTTTGGGGGTTGAGAAGAGGAAGTTTCTCTGTATGTGCGTGTGTGTGTGTGCACAGAACTTTTACCTTTTTGTCCCTTTCTCTCATAGACAGTTGTTAAAAAGTTTAGGCTCAAATTTTCACAGATTACAAGGCCAGAACCCCATAGATGACAGGGAGCATTGTAATCATCTAATCTGACCTCCTGGATAACATAGACAAAAGGACTTCCCAAAATTAATTCCTGTTTGAACTAGACAATATATTTTAGAAACATCAAATCTTCATTTGAAAATTGCCAGCGATGGAAAATCCACCACCCACTGTGGTAAATTGTTCCAATGGTTAGCTAACCCCCCTGTTAAAAAAAATATTGCCTTATCCCATGTGAATTTTCTAGCTTCAGCTTTCAGCCATTAGCTCTGGTTAAACCTTTGTCTGCTAGATTGAGGAGCCCTCTTATCACATTTCTGTTCCCCGTCAGTACTTCCAGAGTGTGGTCATCACCCCCATCAAATTTCTCTTGCTTAAGGTAAGCGGATTGAGCTCCATTGAGTCTTCAGTGTGCAGTCTTACATATGTGGATGCCAAAGTTCAGCACCTAAATCCTTACTCAGGCATCTACAAAGGTGGCCTGATTTTCAGGACCCTGAAACATTTAGTGGGGCAGAAAGATGGGGAAACAGAGGATTTTGGTGAGGAAAAGGGGGAGTGAAGGGCCTAGGGATGAATGAGTCTGCAAGCATGAAGGGAGGGAAGAGTGAATGAAAGAAGTAGAGATTAGAAAGCTAGAGAGAATCCTGATGGGGAAAATATTAAACTGAAGAGGGAGGCAGACTGGGGAAAGAGCTTTCTTGAAGAGCAAGGAAAGATGAAAAAAGATCTGAGAGAGTAAGTAAAGCTGAGATTTAAAAAGCGTTACAAACAGGAAACAAGACAGAAAAAGATGAAAATATCCCCAGAGATACACAGTGGAAGGAGGGAAACGGGGGAAGAAAAGCGAAATTAGAGAGGAGATAGTGCTGTCATTCCTTTTATTTTTAAACGGTGCCAACATCTTAGAGCAAAATATATAATAGCTTGAATTTGAACTATGTCTAGATTGTGTGTATGTTCTATATAGTGGTTGCTAATTAAAGGTTTGCTTTATTTTAGTAGGTTAAATTTATTGCCCTATGTCATTCTAAGAATTGGAAAATACTGCATCTTGTTACAAAGTCAGGCAGGGTTTCTCTCTTCTGTTTGAACAGTGCCCAGCACAATGGGTCCTTTGGAAGTTATCAGAATGTAAATATTTGCTACTAAGATATGACTATTTCTGTTTTATTAGCAATACCTGTCTATCCAGATGCTTGTTTGCCACTGCCACCACCCACACACATTCTACCATTCTGTTATACATGTAAATTCCAAGGGTGGATGCTGGTTGAGCCTCAGGCGTGGCAGAGGCTCTTGTGCCATTGAGGAGCTCATAGTGGAAATGGAACTATGATAGCTTTAAGAAGGTAGTTCTCCTCTGAAAAATGTTTTCATTGGCAGATTTGTCATTGTTTTGGGCAATCTTGAGTTTAGGTTCAAGGTTTTTTACCACCCTATTGTTCAAGGCCCATCTTTAAGATTTATGCTTTATGCTTTTGCACTTACCTGTACATCATGGCCAAGTTGATTGGCCAGCCATCGGGAGCTATTTGAGAGCTGCAATTGTTTAAAGTGACTATCTCTAGTTTTTCATATGATGTCCTGGAAACTGCTTTCAGGATGCCGAAAATGACCTTTGGCATCCACATTTTGGGGGAATAAACAATCAATCTTGTGTTATAACCACAAAATGTCAAAGACATCCGCTTAGATAGAGTAGAACCTGCTCTGGGTTTCCCAGGAGGAGGCCAGTGGAACGAGAGGTGAGTGTGATGAATAGGTTTTGGAGTGAAGACAGAAGCCGAGGGTAGGCACTATCAAAGGTGTCGTTTTGCTGAAAGTGAATGTTAACCACCTTTGTTCTGTTTCATGCTAAACTCCTTCTGACATTGAAGTACTAAAAAAAATCCTCCCCTCAGAGAAATATGCCTTTAGAATCATAGGTCACGTCGCCCAGTCACCTGCACTGGGGCAGGACTCAGGGTTATCTAGACCATCCCTGACAGGTGTTTGTCTAACCTGCTCTCAAAAACCTCTGGTGATGGAGGTTCCACAGATCTCCCTAGTTAGTTTGTTCCAGTGCTTTGCTAGCCTTACAGTTAGGGAGTTTTTCCCAATGTCTAACTTAAATCTCCCTTGCTACAATTTAAGCCCATTACTTCTTGTCCTGTCCTCAGTGGATAAGGAGAACAATTTATCACTTTCCTCTTTATAACAACTTTTTTCATACATGAAGACGGCTATCGTGTCCCCTCTTCAGGCTTCTCTTCTCCAAACTAAAGAAACTCAATTTTTGCTGTCTTTCCTTGTATGTCATGTATTCTAGACCTTTCATGATTTTGTTGCCCTCTGGACTTACTCCAATTTGTCCACATCTTTCCCATAGTGTAGTGCCCAGTGTGACATTACACTCCCTATTCTTTATGAAAATATGCTTATGATATGGATATGACATAAGTGGACTTTATGCAAGATGACTCATGTAAGATATCATTGGGATGGTTATGATTTACTGGACGTGATTATCCAATTTGTATGCATGTAACGTTTCTGTATCTGAAGTTACAGATACGTGGTCAATATTCCTATTTCAAAGGGTATGTCTTCACTAGCAACATTAAAGCGCTGCCGCAGGAGCATTTTAACGTGGCTTTGTAGTCGCGGCACCAGCGCTGGGAGAGAGCTCTCCCAACGCTCTAAAAAGCCCATCTCCATGAGGGGAATAGCATCCAGCGCTGGAAGCACTGGCACTTTACAGCGCTGAAACTTGCAGTGCTTGGGGGCGGGAGAGTTTCACACCCTTGAGCGAGAAAGTTGTAGTGCTATAAAGTGCCAGTGTAGACTAGCCCAAATGTGCTACTTTGGGTGTCACCCACAACTAGTCCTTCCAATACAACAATGAAAAAGCCAGACAGGGCTGATGGCCCATTAGCAAAGACAATGGCCTGTGAAAGGGCTTAGGGCTTGGCTACACTCAAAACTCCAAAGCGCTGCTGCGGGAGTGCTCCCGCGGCAGCGCTTTGAAGTGCAAGTGTGGTCGCAGCGCCAGCACTGGGAGAGAGCTCTCCCAGCACTGCAGATACTCCACCTCCCCATGGGGATTAGCTTACAGCGCTGGGAGCCACGTTCCCAGCGCTGGGGCACTGTTTACACTGGCGCTTTGCAGCGCTGTAACTTGCTGCGCTCAGGGGGGTGTTTTTTCACACCCCTGAGCGAGAAAGTTGCAGCGCTGTAAAGTGCCAGTGTAGCCAAGGCCTTAGTCGTCCTGTGGCCACTCCAGACAGCGTGCGAGTAATGGCTGCCACAGCCATGCAGAGCCATGGGTCTCAGTCACCTGGTACTGGACCCACCCATTGGAAGGCCAGTGTTTTTCCACTGGAAGACAAAGGGTTCCTGCCATACACAAGAGCTATATAAGGCAGGGGAGTGACAGCATCATGGTTGCCCCACCCACAGACACACGAAAACCACCTGGAAGCAAGAACTGAACTGAGGAGAGGAGGGTTGAGCTGGAGCTGGAAGGACATCTGGCTTGTGAGTAATTATACCTGAAGTCTCAAGCTGCAGGCCAGGGCAGTTTCAAGACTCTCTAATCTGCCTGTGACAATATTTAGGGTGAGAAATTACTATTTGTAGCCAATTTCTTTAGTGAATCAAACTTAGTTTGCACGTTTTGTTTTATTTGCTTAGCAAACATAACAAAGCAGATTAGTATCTTTTTAACCACTTAAAATCTGCCTTTTGGAGTTAATAAAATTTGTTTTGTTTATTATTAAACCCAGTTTATGTAATTTCTAACTGGGGGGCAAGAAGTGCATATCTCTCTTCACATTGAAGAAAAGGATGAAATTTTATGAGTTTGTGCTGTGCAGATTTTTCTATACAATGCAAAACAATATACGTTGGGGTTTAATCTCTCAAAAGGGGTGTGCAGCTGAGTGCTGGGTAAACCTTTTCACACACACACAGCTGATTGCAGTCTGGCATGTGAGTGCGTGCATCCTAAGAAGCCAGAGAGCCTAATTCAGCAAAACAGGGAAAGGGAATCCAGGCTGGTGGAGTAGGAGAGACTCAGTTAAACCCCAGTACATCAGGTGGCATCCTGCATGGGGGGCTCCACCCTCTCACACTGCTCCAGCGGAGGCCTTATCATTAAGGCTACATTTTAGTCACGGGTATTTTTAGTAAAAGTCACGTCAGTAAACAAAAGTTCATGGCCCATGACCTGTCCATGACTTTTACTAAAAATTCCAGTGAATAAAACTTGTGTGGGGGCTGAGGGAGGGTGGCCCAGCTGCTTGGGGGTGGGAGGGAGGCTGGCAGTGCTAGCAGGCTTCCTACCTGGCTCCGTCCCCCCAAGCAGCAGCAGAAGTTGCGGGGGAAGGGAGCAGGTGGTTGGGGCATGGGATGAGGTGAGGCGGGCTCTGGGCGGTGCTTACCCAGGGGGTTCCCCGGAAGTGGCGACATCCCCCTTGCTCAGCTGCTAAGCGGAGGCGTGGCCAGGCAGTTCTGCACACTGCCTCTGCCCAGAGCACTGGCTTTGCAGCTCCCATTGGTCGGGAGCCGCAGCCAATGAGAGCTGCAGAGGTCATGGAATGTCACAGAATCTGTGACATCATCATTGCCGAGTAGCGTGGGAGAATTATTTCTCGTATCTTGCTTCCAACGCTCCTGCTAATATATCCCACAATGATGTTTGCTTTTTTTTTTTTTTTTGCAACAGTATCAGATTGTTGACCTCTCTTTAGTTTGTTATCCACTGTAGCCCGCAGATTCTTTTCTGCGGTACTCCTTACTAGGCAGTCATTTCCCATTTTATATGTGTGCAGTTGGTTATTGTGCACTTGTTGCTGTTGTCAGTCCTCTTTTTAAATGTGTGCTCTTGTTTTTTATATCAGTATTTTGTGACCCTATAAAAGTGTCCCAATTTTTTTTATTTTGAACATATGGTTGTCCTTACACTTATTGGAAGCACAAGAGTCTTTATTTTGGTTTTTCCCAGGTCTTGCATATTAAGGAAATGTAGCTGTAGCATTTGTTCCTCTATTAGCTGCCAATCTTGCAGCTGGCAAGTCACACCAACAACACAAGCATTTTGCTCAAACTGCAAATTAGCCCGTGGCTTATGTAGTGAGGTGTAGTTGAGGGTTAACAGAATTTACCCACTTCTCAGGTGGGGAACATGGAGTTTAGTTTAGGTAAGTTTGCCCACTTCTTTTCTTTTTTTAACCACTACAACACTGGGCTTAAACAAAGGCACTGCTGGCCCTACCCCCCTTGGAGCACTCCAGGTTGTATTGCATTGTACACCCTCCACGTACACCTTCTTCAAGCCCCCTGACACACTGTGTACCACACCAGGTGGCTGCCACCTGAGTCAGGGAGTAGCAGTAGCTGGCTGATGGAGGCAGGAAAAGGAGACTGAGACCTGGATCCCTGCTGCTCCCTTGCAAGGAACAGAGTCGCTGGACAGCTGGAAGGGCAAGTGCTGCGACCTGCAGGAGTTTTCAGGGAGCAGCAGCATAAGGAGGCCAGGCCTCTCTATTGTTCTCCCAAGGGAGGAGAGCCAGGAAGTGGAGCCGGCCCTGAGCAACTGGGCTCCTCACAGGCTGGGAGGCTGCATGAAAACAGTTGGTTCTGGGAAGGCAGGGCTCCCTTCCTGCTCCTCAGAGGGGAGGCAGGGAGAAGAGCAGAGCCTAGAGTAGGAACATGAGCAATGACCTCCTCGTGGGAGGGGGCTAGGGAGCCCTACACAGAGGTAGGGCTGGGAAATGGAATTAATTCTTAGGGGACAGCGTGGGCTGGGACTGCCCCTCTTTCTCCCAATACCCTTACTCCTGGTGCCCCAAGGAACCCTCATCCTCCCCTTAAACCCATCAGTCCCCGAGAGACCTGGGTAGGGACCCCTTCAAAGTTACCCCCCCTCCCATTTCCCCAAACTACATTACAGAACTTGTGTATTTAATTTACATAGGGAGGAATCATCCTTACAAACAAGTTTTTGAGAGGGGGGGAAAGTGGTTATAACATAATGCACAACAGAACCTGGGTGTTCCACATTGTCAAAGGGTTTGCTGCTTGCTTCACAGAGAGGCAGGTTTGAAGGGCGAAAGGGGAGATCATATTTCTACAGGCATTCAGCATGGGGGCATTTAAGATGGATAATGATTCTGCTGGTTTGGAGCAGGGGGCAACTTTAACTATTCTCATGGCAGTCCGAGGCAGTGAGAGTGTCACCAGTGAAATCCATTGTTAATTTTGTAAATATTAACAATTCCTGGGATTATGGCATAGGATGGGAACTGTCAGTTTGCTGTGTTCCCCTCCTATTTCTTCTTGCATGTGCTATGTCTCTGACTGAGGCTATGTCTACTCCACCGCAGTAAGTTGACTTAAATTACGCTACTCCAGCTATGTGAATAACGTAGCTTAGATTGACTTACTGCAGTGTCTACAGTGCGCTGTGTCGAGGGGAGGCACTCTCCCGCTGACTTACCTTACTCTTCTCATTCAGGGTGGAGTACCGAGGTTGACTGGAGAGCGATCTGCAGTTGATTTGGTGGGTCTTCACTAGTAGTAGTAGACATAGCTGTTGTGAAGGCTGATTCCCCACTCTGGCACTTCGAGTGCAGAAGGTGGGGGCTCGCAAGGATTCTAAAAATTAATACTGGCCACTCCAGGCTGGTATTAAACCCCTTGGATGGGTAGATGCTGCCACCACCCAAGTGCAAAAATCCCCCCTTTGAAAGCCCAGGATGGAACACCTGGGAATTCCTTCCTTGGGGAACCCTCAAGCCCCCCCAACCTCCTCCCCGTGGGAGAGCTGAGAAAGAACACAAAGAAAATCAGCTGTTGCCATCAGCTAATTAAACAACATGTGCACAAACCTCTTAGAACACAAAAATCCAATCCTGTTCTTAAAAAAGGTAAATTTTATTAAAAACAAAAAGAAAAGACAGTACATCTGGAACTTAGACTATTGCTAGATTTAAAAAGAGCAAATATAATAATTAAGCATTAAGAGTGGTTTTCTTGACATCCAATGTAATGGTTACAAGCAAAACAAAAGCATTTGGGTTTAGCACAGAGAAGTCTGCAAGCCATAAAGAAATAAGAGATCAACCTAATTGCGTCTTCCTAAACATTTCCTGATCTACTTACATATCTGGGGTTTCAAATGAGTAGGCTCCAGGTATGATTTAATGATTTTTCATACCTGCCTTAAAGCTTCTTACAGCATTGCTGCTCTGGGTCGCCTCTCTGGGAGAACGACACCACACAGACAAAAGGGGAGGCTTGTTTCAATTTTAAAAAATTCTAGCCTTCCCATTGGCTCTTTTGGCTAGGTGCCCACTCACTTTCTTTTACCTATGCATGCAGTCAGACTTTTTAACCCTTTATAGGTAAAGCAAGTAGAGAACAGCTACCACGAGGGATTTTATATCTAGCTGGGTTTCCATAAAAGGAAGCTACCCCTCCCCGTCATTTATCACAGCCGTATAGGATTTATGCTGTGTATTCACTTTTTTATTGGGGTTAGCAGATGTTCTGAGACTAAACTATTATAATATCCCCAAAGTTGGATTTTTCCCCCCATTTCAGATTTTTTTACTCTGGATCCTAAGGAGAGCTGACTGTGGAGCAAAAATGATTTATAAATATCTTTGATGCCTGTTGAATGCTATAGATGAAAACAGTAACTTTCAAAATGCTGAACACCTGCCTCTTTCCTTCTACATGCCCGTTTGTGTAGGATCTGCTCTAACTACGCAGTTTCCTTGTATCAGGACTAAATTACAGAGAGGAGCAATTTCCCTGGTATCAGGAAAAATTCAGGGCTTTCAATATTTATACTGATGCTCAAGAACATTTTTTTTACAATATTTTTAGATCAAGAGACACAAAGATCACAAGACTGCGCGTATCTGCCCAGCCGACAGTCTTGTGATTGAATAGTCACATTCTGAGCCATTTTAGCTGCTGAATGCAGGAGAGCTGCAGGGGAAGCCCCTAGGAGGGCAGCTCACCCACCACTGCTGAAAGCAGGGGCAGAGCTCCCACTCTCCCCAGCCTTATTATTTCCCAAGAGATCCCCTCCTTACTGCCCCCACCCCTGCAGCCAGGAGTCTCTCCCAGTAGCCTGCATCACTGTGCAGAAGGGCAAGACTCCCACTCAGAGCTGAGCTCCCTCTTCTTCTTCTTCTTCTACATGCTTAAGAAGCAGTGGTGGGGTTGCTCGGGATTCCTCTCTCCCACTCCCCTGTTACTTCAGAGTGTTTTTTCCCCTGTGCCTTGATCAGAGCTGAGTGCACCATTTGCGCTCAACAATTACTGCCAATCTGTGCTTAGGTCAAGATTTTCTGCCACCCCATTGGTCCAGGCCAATGATAAAAATGATTCTATTTGTCACCCATGCCAGGGAGGGGACATGGATGCAGCTGCTTCTAGGAGACCAAAGGCTGAGGTACCTGTGCTGGTGGGGAGACAGTCCTGGGAACTGTGTAAAACCACAGGCTCTGCATGGGTCAGGCTAAGATCTTCAGGGTTTGGGCAACTCATGTCCATGGCTGGCATCACATGTTTTGGATGGCATGTGCCCTATAGCTTTCGTGCTGTGGCACATTAGGTCTGTTAAGCAGCCGTGATTGGATGTTCTTTCAAGGAGTCTCAGCCTGCAGTTTCCCACTCCCATCTGCATGATTTTGGGCTGTATTATTTTGGGTTTCTTACTTTTGACAGTCGCAGGCTGTTTGGTAGCAGAGGGTTCTGCTGGTTAGAGCAGTTCCCTAACTGGGTTGCCAGCATTCATGGGGTTTCAAGAGCTGGGTCCCACTCCCTGCCTCCAATTTGTCCACTGAAGCAGATTTGCCCAGTCACTTGCCCCCAGCCGCCCTCAGAGGCCAGAACCACCCAAACACCATTGTGCCAGCTCCTATAGCCCCTCCTTCAGTGCAACGCCGCAGGAATGGAAGAGGTGGGAGAAAGGATTTATGAGGCATCTGGGAAGAAGCAGTTGTGTGTGAACAAAGTGGTGTCATGGTACAAAAAAAGGTTGAGAAATCTCCCTGCAATAGAAGGTAGCAGGTGGGGTGAGAGGTTGACCAAGGACACAAACACATTGTGTTAACATGTGGGAGACCTGTGCTCAGGAAAACCCGGGAGCCCCAAGCACATGGACTAATGAGGACCAAATATATTACAAATATTTAGCACTTTTGACCTGATTAAAAGCCCCTTGAAGTCAAGGGAAGTTTTCTGATAACCTCAATGGACTTTGGATCAGGCCCTTTGTGGGGTGTCCCAGGAACCCTCAACTCTCATGCTTGCCTGCAAACAAAAATAGGATCTAACACTGCGTATTCATTCCCTGTACAGATTATAAAACAAGCAGCATCACATGGAGCACCTCAGCCAACCCATATTCTCTGCAGCACACACTCAAAATGTACAGTTTGCAAACGTCTCTAGAGAGTCAGCAACATTGAGCCCCATGAGTCTCCAGCAGATAAATCACAGTTTGACACCTGCACTTACTACTACTCACAGTAGCACCGAACTCTGGGCAAAAAGTGGTTCATTACCAAATAGCAGCTAAAAAGATGAATGGGAACAAAATGAATATTCTCTCAGCTACTTCTCATCCGAGTAATGATACAGCCGTGGCAACTTTAAACAGAAAGCCATGCACTATGATGTGTTTGATCCATGCTGTAATGAGGATGGGCAATAAAGTACAGGGGAGAGTGAATTTTTAAAATTATAAATGCTACATTCATAGCTAAATGAATAGGGTTATTTCTCCATTAGCCCTATCCCTTAGAACAGGGGTGGGCAAACTACAGCCCGCAGGCTGGATCTGGCCCACCAGCCATTTTAAGCCATCCTGCGAGCGCCTGCTGGGGAGCGGGCCCTGCTCCAGTGCTCCCACCAGTGCTCTGGGTCGGGGGGGCGCACCATGCGGCTCCCGGAAGCTGTGGCATGGCC
Organism: Mauremys reevesii; assembly: GCF_016161935.1. NCBI lineage: Eukaryota > Metazoa > Chordata > Testudines > Geoemydidae > Mauremys > Mauremys reevesii. The sequence goes on from NC_052624.1 coordinate 40,883,109, forward strand.
CCGCTCTGACTCCTCCACGCTCCAATAGCCCCCTCCTGTGCTCCAATGGGACCTGCAGGGGCGGTGCCTGCAGACGGGGCAGTGCACAGAGCTGCCTGGCCACACCTCTGCAAAGGAGCTGGAGAAGGGACATGCCACTGCTTCTGGGAGCTGCTTGAAGTAAGTGCCGCTCAGAGCCTGCACCCCTGAGCTTCTCCCCGCTCCCCACCTCCTTGGCCCTGATCCCCCTCCTGCTCTCCAAACCCCTCAATCCCAGCATGGAGCACCCTCCTGTAGCCCAAACCTCTCATCCTCAGCCCCACCCCAGAGCCTGCACCCCCCAACCAGACCCCTCACCCCCTCCCACACCCCAACCCCAATTCTGTGAGCATTCATGGCCTGCCATACACTTTCTCTTCCCTGATGTGGCCCTTGGGCCAAAAAGTTTGCCCACCCCACCTTAGATTCTGAAGCTGTACCTGTAGTCCAGAGTATTGTCTATCAAGCATCAGTTTGTAATGATCAGGGCATTTGAATGAGAAAACAAACCACTTGGTCATACAACACATACTGTGCTGCATAGCTAACACCAGAGTGAAATTGTAAAAATAACACCCGTAAGAATAATACTTAGCACTTTTCCCCTCCATAAAAAGTGTTTTGCAAAAGTCAGAGTGTTATTTTCCCTATGTTATAGATGAGGAAAGTGAGATTCCTCGGAAAGGTTAAGGCCAAAATGTTTAAGCTTGGTTGCCTAAACTTAGGCATCTAAATCCATATTTAGGCACCATAGTAAAGGTGGGCTGTTTTTCAGTGGTCGGAGCCCCACAGCTCCTACTGCCTTGTTTATACATTAATTCAGATGTCTCGCAGTCAGTAACAAATTTGAACATTTCTGACTCAAGATCGCGCAGCAAGTCAGCACAAGGGTTGGGAATAGAATGTAGGTCTCCTGACTCCTCGGTGCCTATGCACAGACAACTAGGATTTGTAAAGGTCTGTCGAAAAGTGGGTGCAGCAGCACCCTGCTAGATGATACAACTCATTTCTGTCTTTAGTCTTCCCATGCCTGGCCATCCTAAGCTGTACCTATGTTTCTGCTTCATTTCTGGTATCTAACTGCTTATTATGTAGCCTACAGATGAGGAATTTAGTACTACTTGGTTCTGAGACAAGACATAAAAATCAAAACGGTGATTTAAATTCAGGTACTTTACAAATAATGTATAGGATGAAAGCTCAGTAGTCAGAGGGTCTAAATATTCTGTGTCATTGGGAAGAACCACCAGAGATGTTAAAAGGCAGTATTCAGCCCCTGCCAGCAGTGGGTGTAACGATACAATTAGAACAGCAAAGAAAAGAAATACAGCAGTTGTTAAGACCCGAAATTCTTTTAATTCCATTTAGTGCTGGCACAAAAGTGTTTGGAGACAGAGTTCACATGGAGCAAGCCTGTCACCCAAAGACTTGACAAGTACGTCCTCAGGGATTCTGGGGGATTTCCTCTCCCCTCGCCTTCCTTGCACATCAGTTCCTCCAATTAAAACACCATATAATTCAGAGGCAGCCATGCAGCACCAATTGCTGTAGGAAGTGCTAAAAATAGTATATGAAACCCTTTGAAAACCAGAGCTCAGCTTCCATAGTGAGCAGAGGCTCTGTTCTGCTGTATGTACTGTAGGATCTCAGTGTTCCAGTTCACTCCCCCTGGGACACATGCACAAAACTAGCTGACTGTGTCATCATCTACCTGCCTGTTTCATGGATTTAGCTTATGAGTGAATGGCTCCTTTGCGTGGAGACGGGTTTTATGTCAGCAGGGAAGGACTCATGGACACTGGAACAGAGGCTGGGAATTGCTGGGGAGGAAGATGAGGGTGGGGAATTGTGAAGGGAGGGAATTTAATGTGGTGGGTTTAAAACATCAACCCCAAGCCCCTGTGATGATGATATGCATGACGACTGTCTCTGCCCCCTTCCCTTTGTCATTTTTAGATGGTCGGACACTTCAGGACAGGAACTGTCTTCTGCTATATTTTTGTACAGCTTCCAATGTAATGGGACTCCGGTCCCGACTGGGGCCTCTAAGCCTAATGTTAGACAAATATATAATAATAGTCCTTGAGGGTTTGTGGTGGTAACTAGCTGGGGTGGATGGAGTTACTTTTATGGGACTCTGTTCATGCCTTTCTGGATGGTCATAAGGTGGGGGGGGCAATTACTCTTCTGCCCCCAGGGCTCTCCTACATGGGGTAGTGCAAGCATTGATTTGCTCACCCTTTTTGTACAGTGCGGATATGAAGCCTGCAGTGGAGTTAGTGAGGAAGCATGGGGCGGAGGGGAGGGGCGGGGGGGCAGTGAATGCTGCTGATTCCCAGCTCTGGATTTTCATCACACCTGACCGAGCAGATACAGCAAAATGAATAACCCTCACTCAGTTTCTCTTGGAAGCTGGAGAATGGATGTAGTTGAACTGGCTACAGTTTAATCCAGATGAGCCCCCCGTAATGTTGTGCAATCAGATGCACTGAGTAGAGTAGAGCATCCAGGTCGAGTCTCCCATGTATGACTCAGGTTCACAATTTTGAAGTTTCATGAGCCCTAGGCCTACTTTTGGAGGATCGAGTGACAACTGTCGTGAAAGTGTTATTTTGTCAGTTTCATCTGGCTAAAAGAGAGTGGCCCTTTTCTTTCCATTTAGACCTTCTTACCAGCATCTGTAATAATAATAAATAGGTGGCAGGGCCAGGGATTTCAGGTGGAGTCTTATAATAGAGTTGATGTGGTTGGAGAGTATTTGTTGTTGGAGAGTCTATTTGTAATTAAACATTTGATAAATCCAAGTACTCTACTGTTAAATTCTAACTTTTCTAATTGAGTGTTTCCAATTTTGAGAGGGTCTTAGAACTTGGAATGGGCACCCGAAAAATCAAAATAAATAAAATGAAATCTATGTACGCTTTGTGAGAGTTAAAAGCCTTCTGTTTGCTATTTAGTGTTTTAATTTTAGCTTAATTTTCTCATGCAGCTTGTGATTAATCTCTGAACAAAAGTATTGCCAAGGTTGAAATGAACAAAGATATTGTCAATGTTAGGCCTCTAACTTCTGGAATCTCTAAAGGGCAAGCCTTGCAGAGGTGAAAAGGGCAAGCCTTGCAGAAATAAGCTAAAACTTGTGGTCAAAATGCGCTGCAACCAGATAACAGATTCTATGCTGACTCCTAGCTCCCCAGGCATAACTGGTAAAACCCACATTAACCACATTTAAAACAATTGGCTATAAGGCGATAAGTAAGCATAACTTATACAGACAAAGCGACTACGCTAACCACACTGACAATTTGGCTCACCCTAATTGGTTGGTCTGTTTTAAAACACGGCTGACAGATCAGATAAAAAGTACAAAGGAACGGGACTGTGTGCGTGTTTCGGTCATAGGGGAAACCTGACCCACACCTGAATGGAAGGGCCGTGCACCTCTCGACTGTCTGTACCTGGCCAGTGCGGAAAATGGCCAACTGAAGGGTAACGTATTTTCGGACGAATGCCGGGTAAGATTATGGAGTAAAGAAGTCTGGTTGCTCGAGATAATTTGATCTCAAGTTTGTATCGATACTATAGTATTAAGAATAGTAGTAAGTAACTAATGAATAATAACATGACATGTACTTGTGCTTGTCTTCAGTATAACTTGCCTTTTATATTAATCCTTATTCAGTGCTGATCTTTAATCTTGCTTTTCTTATTTTGTATGTGTTGCCTTTATTGCTGAAAGTCATTAAAAACCTTTTTTGAGGAATAATTAGTAGTTTTAATTTCTCTTATACAGGCACTACTCAACCTCGTTACAACTGCGTGGAGTGGTGGGAAGTAGCGATCACCCAGGGCACAACTAGGGCACTGATGTGTGTTTTCAACCCCCACCCTGCTGACCCATTATCTTCCAGGGTGAGAGAGCAGATCCAGCCCCTTCTCCTGGCCAAGACAGAAAGAAGCTCTTTGAAAAGGCAGGACCCAGGTAGTGACAGCAGCGGAATAGGAAGGCAGCAGCGGAATAGGATGGTCTGTGGAGCCGCATGGCAAGCAAGATGCCGAGCAAGGAAGCAGGTGCTGGAGGCATGTCTTCACTGCAGAGGGAGCTCAGGCTCTTACCCAGGTGTTTCTCCTAACTCCCATCCATACACAAAACTCTCTCGTCTGAGTTTGGGCCTTTCAACACAGGCTAGCTGGCCCAGCAGGGGACATAGGCTAATTGCCTCTCCTAGAGGAATGGACAGGAGAGAGCACCCTTGGTGCTAGGCCTGGAGAGCCTTAACCAGCGGTTGGACTGCCCTCAGAGCCCAAGCTAGGAATCACTATGTTGTACCTTGAAATATTATGGCTAGGCCACAGGATTTACGGTACCTAATGGCTAAGCCACAGTACCTATGGTGTTTCCATCAGCCCTGTCACTTTAGCCATATAGATGAATGTAGCATCTTATTCAGAGCTAGAGACTATTGGGTTTTCAGTGCTGGCCTCTCAGTCATGGTGCACCTTACCAGGTTTGCCGTATTATAGCATATATTGATTACAATATGCACCTGATTGATCAAAAACGTATTGAATTCTACGGATTAGCTCCATGGCTTTTTCTTTTCCTCTCCTTGTACCTATTTAACCAGAGAGAAAAGCACAGTTAAACTTAGCCTCTGGTCTTTTTCAGAATGGCCAATTGCTAATGTATGGGCTCCCAACTACCAAAAAAAAAAAAAAAAAAGCCTCTCTAGGGTCCCTGGAAAGGAAGGCAAAGGTACAAAGGACTTTTGGGCCAACACAGGACTCTCACTGGACAAAGAGGGCAGGGAAAAGGAAGGCCCAGTGGTCTGATATGGCTTGCCACTTGTACAGTGCTTGTGGAATTGCTGGGTGTGGACACTGGTCAATAATACATGGTGCCAATAGGAATGGAGCTTCTCTGTTTCAGCAAACCAAATGAAATTAAACGTTATGTTTATCTACAAGCTGTTCTGTAAAAAGATCAAGATGTTCTAGTGCTGCAAAACAATCAAAATATGACAAAGCATTTAAATGTTGCCAAATCAAGCCAAGTAATTATATCATTTTAGAAAACAGATATTTTTATACAGGTGGTTTACTCCTCAAGGCTCACAACATAAGCTTGATCTAAACTCATTGATTTTTACTTTATGATTGCCAGTTGAAAGAGGCTAGAGATCATTGGCTTTATAAGGCAAAGCGCATATTGTATTTAACTTACCAGTATTATTTATAAGTATGCCTAGTTTCTGTCACTGTGGCCTGTAGCCATTTATAAACCTGGTTCATGGATTCACACTTCTCTGATGTTCAGCAGATGTTCCTTTATGTTGTTATATTCATCGTTCATCTGGTTTCTCTGACATATCCAGTGCTTTAGGGAAGGAAGTAAAGAGTTTGGGGGCAGTGGGAGGGGGAGGGCAGTGTTATCAGGAGGGATTGAAAGGAGGCAATAGCCTGCTTGGAATTTCCTGCAGTTTGCAAGCAAACTATAGCAGGACGAAAAGGGTAAGCAGGATGAAAGGCCATGGCCTGCCCAACATTTCTGTATTAAAAACAAGTGTGGGGGAGATAGTAAAACCATATTTCATCTGTCTTCTGACATGGCAGCAGCGAACTGTGACTTATCTCCTCCACTTGGCTGTGGGTTTCAGAGCAAGCACCTTCTGTTCGTTTCTGTGATGTAGCGAGGAACAGGCAATGTAAAACCGATGCCGTTTGATTATTTGGGTGGCCTCCAGGTGACTAGGCCAGCAGCTGTATTATTAACATGCTGCAGTCAATTAACATGAGAGATGAGAAATGACAGTTAAATGAAGTCTGTAATTTTGCACCAACAAGCCACGTGCCCAGACCAGGCCTTGGCTTATGGCAATGTTTTAAGTTATGAAAGCTGTCAGCACTAGAGATGTTCTATATTAATCATGATCTCCTGAATAGCCAGTTTGCCCTGAGCTGAAAAGTCAAGTGTTAAGTGTGACTGGGAGATTAAGAAAACCAAGAGCCAAGGCTTTGCGCCAATGCAGTTAATTTAAACAAGTCAGAACTGAACATTGGAAATGTGGTTTCAGAGTAGCAGCCGTGTTAGTCTGTATCCGCAAAAAGAACAGGAGTACTTGTAGCACCTTAGAGACTAACAAATTTATTTGAGTATAAGCTTTGGAAATGTGGTTATGGATAAAGCAGAGGAGAGGTAATGAGAGTTATCATTATTTCTCAGTAGATAGACCTTCATGGACTCGCATGCTGCCTAAGCAATCCCAGAGTACTGTTTATTTTTTCAAGTGAGGTCAGCTTTCTACAAGACATTAAAGAAGCCATGGTCCCTGCCCCAAACAGTTTACAAGCTAGATTTACAGGCACTGGTAGACTGAAGGTGATGCTTTCTTAGAGAGAATTTATATTTTTAGTTATGTTCATGAGGGGTTAGTGTCAATATGTTAGGCAGTGGCAGCATTTTAACCAGCAGGAGATAGTATTTGTGGGCCTTTAATAAATGAAGATGGGATCATTGAAGTGAAACCTTCAGAATTTCCTTTTCACTTAACCCACTATAATATATCCCAGGCCAAACCTGAGATACAGTGCTGAAAGCTAGCAATGTAATATACCGGTGGCACTTGTTAAAATTGCCTGGGGAGAAGAGAGACCATAATTAAACTGTGTCCGTGCAAGTCACTTTTTACACCAGTGCATCATGTCTGTACGTGGGGTTTATACTGTATTGGTGGATACTAAAAAACCCAGTATAGACAAGCTCTTAGACTCTTAACAGTGAAGTATCACCAGACGAGAATATCTAAAAATCTGAATCCCCTCTTTTGGGGAAAAGAAAGCTGCAGGTCAGGAAACTGCTTCGTGGAACATCACTAGTCAGGTCCTCCAAGGATCTTGAGAGGGTCCTCCTGGAAAAATACAGAAGTGAGGACCCAAAATTTCAAATGTACAAAACAAGCAGGGAAAAAAAGTAGTTTTTGTTTTGGTTAGGGTTAAGTGTGAATCTGTCTTCTTACATCACAAAGGAGCAGCAAAGGACACCAAAAAAATTGTACTTGCTTTTCAATTCACCTTTTTAATTGTAATAATGAGCTTTGCACTTATGTGTCCCTTGCACTCATAGATTGCAAAGCGTTTTACAAAGATGACAGGTTTCAGAGTGGTAGCCGTGTTAGTCTGTATACTCCTCGTTCTTTTTACAAAGATGAGTAATTCTCATTTTACAGTTAGAGTAATTGAGACACAGGGGGTTACAAATACATGCTCAAAGTTATACAGAAAATCAGTAGCAGCATAAAGAATAAAAATCAAATCTCCTGACTCCCAGACTTATGCTAACTAGACCACAACTCCTCCTGTCCCGTTAGGACGCTGGAGTAAACCCGAATGCTCCATGTTTGGAACTGACAGTGCACCAGTGCTAAACCTGGGTTGTGGAGAGAAGCCTCTATAAAGGTTAATTGTCTGTCAGAACAGCCATGTTAGCTGATGCATGCTGGCTCGACCTTTATTCCGCAGAAAGGAGAACGTAAATATAATGGTAGCACCTTATGACAGTAGCCAATTGCAGCATGTTGCACCACAAAAGAGATGGCCCATCCCTGCGGGTTTAAATCAAAAGCAGCAAAACAGATTAGAAGGATTATATAGGAAAGATGGTTTCAGTTCTTGAGCTGCTCCTTCCTCCTTTTTCAGCGTGTTAGAACATTGGGAAGAGATATAACAGTGTGGATAACTGGGTGACTCTCAAGAAAAAAGATTGACAGTCTTAAAATCAGTCGGGTTAATAAGAATTCGTCAAATCAATACAAGCGGGGGGAGGGAACAGTAACAAAAAGAAATCAGAACGCACCAGAGGGAGGCCAGCCAGAATCAAGAGGAAATGAAATAGAATCAACGGCTTTCTACAAATATTGAGGCTTGCCTGGAGCAGAGGAATTCATTTCTAAGTAGAATTAAGTGTGAGCACACATAATAGAGACTTATATTCTGGCAGCTGGTCTCTCTAGGCCAATTTATGAATGATGAGCCTGCTTTTCTTCTGAAGACACTCAAACCATCTCATTCAGGCCTCAAGGTCCGTGAATGTGAGAGTAAATGCAGCAAAAGGTGATAATTAGGCCAAGGGTAATAGTATTGTGAAACAGAAGTGATATCTAGTGCACAACAGCTGTGGCTGAGAAGTGAGAAAACATCAGGATCAAAGGGAATAGATTCAGATCAAAAGTGACTGTCTTCAGGACATGTTCTCCTTGAAAGACCAGTGGTTAGTATTTTAAAATATCTTATTATAGGCAGAGATTAAAGCATCCCACATTCTTGGCAAACAACATATGGTCAGATCATCCCCTTGACTTCCATGAGTAGAGAGGCCCACAGACTAGTGGGCTGAAGGCAGGAAGCTGTGGCTCAAGGACATTGTCTTCTCCTCTCTGGGACTGCATGGAAGCTCCTTCACTGGAATTCTGTGGGGGTCATTTTGCCTTGCAATTTTGGGGATGGGACAGGAGGAAGGAACAAAGGAGTGGATTGGCATCTTTCTGCTAATAACATGCATCCATCTAGGGTACTTATATACCCCCCTCCCCTCCCAACCAGTGTAGTCTCTGATCACCTCACAATCATCAATGTACTTGTAACACCGTTCACAATAGGCAAGTGCCATTATCCCCATGTGACTTGCTCAAAGTCACCCAGGAAGTGAGTCGCAAAGCAGGACACTGAACTCAAGTCTCCCATATCTTAGGTTAGGGCCGTGACCACACCCACCTCTTGGTAGGTCTAACATAGGTTAGCCGATGATCTGGCCATGCCACAAGGTTTCCCAAGCTTTCACTGATGGGGAGGTTGACTGGAACTTAAAAACTCTGTGGGGATGAGGGGTGGGAAGAGGATTTTTTTTTTTTGGTGCATTTTGCTGGTGACTGGTTGGGAAGAAGGAATGTTAGTTGATGAATTTTCTGCACAGATGTTAGTCCAGTAGAAATTCTGAATGAGTTTTTCAGATTTGTACAATGGCTACATGGGGATTTATTAAATTGCTCTGCTATAAATAGCAGTCCCTGTGGATTTCTATTCAGAAATATGAACGTATATTAGTGGTGCTTGAAGAGCGAATTAACTAGTGAGAATTTCCCTCCTTTTCTCTGCTTTCAAGTCTTACCACCAGGGGAGGTTAGTCACAGAGATAACCCAGTCCTTCCCAGGGACTCCTTTGCCTCAGAGGTTCTTGGCCTTCCCATCACTGGATGATATGGGGCGAGGAGAACACATCCTTCCAAACAAGTCCTTGAAAATGCTGGGAGGTTCACCAAGCTGTTTCCTGATTTCCCTTCTCCAGTACATTTTTACAAGACAGGCAGTGATCTGGGCCCTAGAAAGCAGGGCTAGCCATAGAAATTGGGGGAAGCCAGATATATTACCCACCTGCAAATGTTTAGTTTCTTCCTTGCCCTCTCCTCCTGCCAGTCACATGACCTTCTTTTGTTCATTCTTTTGGAGAGAGGCTTCTTAAACTATGGGGGAGATTTTCAAAGGCACAGCAGGAAAGCAGGCACTCAATTCCTTTTGAAAGGCAACAGGAACTGCATGTCTTTGCACCTTTGAAAATCCTTTGCCAAATCAACCAGTATTAACCACAGTTTCAATGGGAGTTGGCTCAGGCCATAACTACAGCACTCAATCATCAGTAACTTGCAGTGTGTTCTCTCTACGGGGCGGTCGTGGTGAATACAGCCAGGGAAAGCAACCACACTTTTGCCCAGCTGCTGATCCTGAACTCCTGTGGAAAGACATCTGTGGAGTTAGGGAGAATGCGGCAACAATGCTTGCACTCCTTCCATCCACAATCTGCCTGATTTCCTTGCTCATAACTGCTATTATTGGAGGGAATGATTTGGCCCATGCTTTTTAATTACCAGCAATTTGACCAAGCCCTCAGCTGGTGTAAACTGGTATAGCGCCGTTGGAGCTCTACACCAACTGACACCATGTGAGGATCTAGCCTATTACTTGTAGCCACTAACTAATGGGGACACAATTAACCTGTTTCACAGGAACCTGAAGGAACTCACAAAAACATCACCTTCTACAGCGGAAAGGCCAGATCACAGACTGGCTTGAAGATTCTAACCAGTATCAGGCCATGTTCCAAGCAGACATAACTCCATGTGGATTAACACCACAGCACAACTTGGGAAAGGGCCATGGGTCTCAGGTAACTGTAGTCCACATTATTATGCTTCAACCACTGCCCATCTAGCTAAACAATCCTTGTTCCCTGCAGAGAGACTGTAGCTTATATTTGTCATGAAAACACAATGGCAAGAAATTCCATACAAGAGTGAGTGATGATAATTGGAAGTAATTTCAGCTGTGCAGACATACAAAAAAGGTAGACTTTAGTAATTCACTGCTTTTTATAGTATAAATAATCTCCTATAAAACAATTATTATAACTGCAATCCAGTGATTTTTTTTAATGTTGCCTTAAATCAGTTGCAAACTGAGATAATCAGTTTCTAAGTCATCAACGACTTAGATGTTGGCATAGAAAGTACGCTTATTAAGTTTGCAGATGATACCAAACTGGGAGGGATTGCAACTGCTTTGGAGGACAGGGTCATAATTCAAAATGATCTGGACAAATTGGAGAAATGGTCTGAGGTAAACCGGATGAAGTTTAATAAAGACAAATGCAAAGTGCTCCACTTAGGAAGGAACAATCAGTTTCACACATACAGAATGGGAAGAGACTGTCTAGGAAAGAGTACGGCAGAAAGGGATCTAGGGGTTATAGTGGACCACAAGTTAAATATGAGTCAACAGTGTGATGCTGTTGCAAAAAAAGCAAACGTGATTCTGGGATACATTAACAGGTGTGTTGTGAGCAAGACACGAGAAGTCATTCTTCTGCTCTACTCTGTGCTGGTTAGGCCTCAACTGGAGTATTGTGTCCATTTCTGGGCACCGCATTTCAAGAAAGATGTGGAGAAACTGGAGAGGGTCCAGAGAAGAGCAACAAGAATGATTAAAGGCCTAGAGAACATGACCTATGAAGGAAGGCTGAAAGAATGGGGTTTGTTTAGTTTGGAAAAGAGAAGACTGAGAGGGGACATGATAGCAGTTTTCAGGTATCTAAAAGGGTGTCATCAAGAGGAGGGAGAAAACTTGTTCACCTTAGCCTCTAATGATAGAACAGGAAGCAATGGGCTTAAACTGCAGCAAGGGAGGTTTAGGTTGGACATTAGAAAAAAGTTCCTAACTGTCAGGGTGGTTAAACACTGGAATAAATTGCCTAGGGAGGTTGTGGAATCTCCATCTCTGGAGATATTTAAGAGTAGGTTAGATAAATGTCTATCAGGGATGGTCTAGACAGTATTTGGTCCTGCTATGAGGGCAGAGGACTGGACTCGATGACCTCTCGAGGTCCCTTCCGGTTCTAGAGTCTATGAATCTATGAATCTATGGGGTTATTATGAAAATTACACCTCTATTGTTCCTATAGAATCAGACTTTTTCAACCTTCTCTTCCACAAAAATCTCTTTTTAACAACAATCCTGGGTTATTAAGAATAGGCTAAATTCTGCTTGCCTTAATTGCCCACTGGGATGGGGCATATGAGGAAGGCAAACAGAATTTGGCCCAAGTTCTAAAACCAACGGCACAAATATTATGACTGGTATCTTTTAGGTAGTACAAGATTTTGATGTGTTTGAGGCACTAAAAAGAGATTAGCAGATGCTAGATGCCAGCACAGGAGCTTGATGTGTTACCAGGGCTTGCCTAGCATTTTCTGTTAGTCTTTAAGGTGCACCGCACTCCCGGTTGTTTTTGTGGCTACCCCCTGATACTTGGCACCTAGCATTTTTGACATTGTACAGACTGAGGAATGATTGATAACAACAATAAAAAGTGTGATCATGTAAAAGTTACTTTAAAGGGACATTGCTGAGCAGTTTAGCTGAGATTTTGTGCCTCCCTCACAATTATGACAATATGGCTGCTGGAGAATACTTTCAAAATTCTAAGGGATCTATCTATTTATCTCGGTACTTACACAGACCCTCCATGACCACAGTATCTGAATGTCTGATTGTATTCTGTGTGGGAAATCCCCATTGAAGTAAATGGAATTATGCAGACAAAGCACATCTTGGGCCCTAATTTACTGACCTCTTGTCCTCTCTGGCCTCTCTGACTCCCACATTGCCCTTGTCCCTTCTCCCAAACCTCCCAAATGCAGCTGCCAAACGTTTTTTCCTTACCCAGCAATCTGAGCGCATTGCCCCACTCCTTGCATCCCGTTCATAGATGCTGTATTAAGTTTAAACTTAAATGCCTCACCTTCACGACTCTCCACACCTTGGCCTGAGCCAGCAGCACCTCCTGTTTTACATCCTCTTTCTGTTCTGTAAAAGCACCAGCCTCAACACTCCATTCATCTCTTTCTCCTGTTCCTATTGCTAGGTATTTTGCCATGATGTGCCTACATATATGGTGACTTACAAGCCCAGTTTGTCAAACCACCACTCTCTTGTTTAAATCCCTCCTCAAAACCTATTTCTTCCATGCCCATAAAAAGTGTTTATGGATGCAAAAACCCCATCATAAGCCAAAGTCTCCCCTGTCTTTATGTTATATGGTGCTTCTCATCTTCTCCATGTCCGTCCTCTAGATTGTAAGGCATGGGTTCTCAAACTGGGGGTTGTGAGGTTATTACATGGGGGGTCACAAGCTGTCAGCCTCCACCCCAAACCCTGCTTTGTGTCCAGCATTTATAATGGTGTTAAATATATTAAAAAGTGTTTTTAATTTATAAGGGGGGGGTCGCACTCAGAGGCCTTTTTATATGAAAGGAGTCACCGGTACAAAAGTTTGAGAACCACTGTTGTAAGGTCTTCCAGGCAGGGGATGTGTCTGTGTGTATTTTATAGTGCCAGTGCTCAAATAATCTTTGAAAATTCACATCTGACTGAGATCTGAGTGTGTACATGTGCATGAGTTATTTATTGTTCATACCATCGTACCAGCTTGTTATGTTTCTCTTGCAGTTTGGCCAGCCAGCCAGCAGAAGGAGCACAAGTTAACATCAAAACCTTATTCATAGAGATGTACTGGCTTCATTGATGCCTTTTGTGCATGATGCTTTTTTTATGACACCACATACATAAACAAGGACAATACTTGTTTAAGAATCAAAGTAAACAGCAATATTTTCATAATAGACAAGAAGGTGGGGTCGGGGATGGGACATAGGAACATTTTTGGAGGGAGGTGAAACTTTTGAAGGGAATAAAAGAGAAAACCCCGGAGAAGGAAAAATAAAATGCTTTTAAACTCCAAAAGACAATGCAGTGTCCCGTAAAAATTTGTACGTACATGTGGCTAGTGTGCATTCTTCTCTCAATCACTGCATATGTCCTCTTACTAATGTTACCAGGATAATTCCTGTTAATGTGAGTTTGCCTGAAATCTGCCAGGTTTACTCTAAATAAAATTTGCCAAACTGATTTTGTGCTATAGTTTGTGAATGATCCCCCTTGATTGGACATTTTGGCGTGGCTAACATTTCTTTGTTTGCCTCTGTCTCAAAAATTGTTTTTTATTATTCTTTAGACTTTGTGCAGCAGATCTTCATGGGTTATAGTAAATAAAAATAGGTTGCAATTAAGCAAACTTGTTAACAATTGTTGTATCTAATTGTATTGGTTGTAGTGCACATGTCTGGCAAAGTTTCCAGAGAACATAAGGGCATGCTTGAGAGTGGAACTATAGCAAAGGTTTTCCCTTAGCTGACATGCTAGCGGACTGTTTCGGGAGCAGCAAGACTAGGACGCAAGTGCCAGAAGTGCCATTTTGTGTTTTGTTTGTAGCAATATATTTATTTTGATTGGCACCCAACTGGGTTTTTCCCCAAAATGTTTGAAGAAAATTGATGAAGCTTGGTTTGAGTTAAACAAAAATTACCCTGAACATGGAACCATTCTTTAGCAGCACCACGGTTAAGGTGTTAACCAGGGTTTTGTTTCACAAGAGAAAATTAGAGCTCAGCAAAAGGACTCCAGTGAGAAAAGGTCCATGTGTCTCTTGCTCCTGTTTTTCCCCTAGCTGTAAACAAACAAACAAACAAAAAAATCAGAAACTTTTGAATCTTTCAGAAATGCTCATCAAAAGACTTGCAATTTTCCCTACAAAGTCTACCCTGGCCCCTAACCTGTCCTACCAATTGACAATACCAGTAGGCAAATACTGATACCTTGGAATGCAGAGAGTATATCAAATTTGGCTTTCACTATAGAGAGGCAGTAGCTTCTCCATAATACCAGGAACAAAATCTTCTCAATACACAATTGAATAAAATCTGTAACTAGCATACTGTAATGGCTTTTGCATCCATCATGCTGCAAACATCTGTCAAACAGTAGTTTACTCATCATACAGTCTTTCTATAGGTTTCAGAGTGGTAGCTGTGTTAGTCTGTATCAGCAAAAACAACAAGGCGTCCCTGTGGCACCTTAGAGACTAACAAATATATTTGGGCGTAGGCTTTTGTGGGCTAGAACCCACTTCATCAGATGCATGAAGCGAAAAATACAGGAGCAGGTATAAATACATGAAAGGATGGGGGTTGCTTTACCAAGTGTAGGGTCAGTTTAACAAGATAAGTCAATTAACAGCAGGATACCAAGGGAGGAAAAATAACTTTTGAAGTGGTAAGAGAGTGGCCCATTACAGACAGTTGACAAGAAGGTGTGAGTAACAGTAGGGGGAAATTAGTATTGGGGAAATTAAGTTTAGGTCTTGTAATGACCCAATCACTCCATTCAAAAACCAGTAGCAGAACACTTCAATCTCTCTGGTCACTCAATAACAGACCTAAAAGTGGCAATTCTTCAACAAAAAAACTTCAAATCCAGACTCCAACGTGAAGCTGCAGAACTGGAATTAATTTGCAAACTGGATGCCATCAGATTAGGCCTGAATAAAAACTGGGAGTGGCTTGGTCATTACAAAACCTAAACTTAATTTCCCCAATACTAATTTCTCCCTACTGTTACTCACACCTTCTTGTCAACTGTCTGTAATGGGCCACTCTCTTACCACTTCAAAAGTTATTTCTCCTCCCTTGGTATCCTGCTGTTAATTGATTTATCTCATTAGATTGACCTGACAGTTGGTAAAGCAACCCCCATCCTTTCATGTATTTATACCTGCTTCTGTATTTTTCACTTCATGCAGCTGATGAAGTGGGTTCTAGCCCACAAAAGCCTACGCCCAAATACATTTGTTAGTCTCTAAGGTGCCACAAGGACTCCTCGTAGTCAGGGCCGGCTCTAGACCCCAGCGCAGCAAGCACGCGCGTGGGGCGGCCCTTTCCCGGAGGGGCGGCAGGCTGGGCCGGTGGACCTGCTGCAGTCATGCCTGTGGGAGGTCCACCGGAGCCCCGGGAGGACTGGACCTGTCGCAGGCATGACTGCGGAGGGGGCGCTCATCCCGCGGCTCCAGTGCACCTCCCACAGGCATGACTGCGGACGGCTCGCTGGTCCCGCGGCTCGGCTGGACCTCCCGCAGGCACGCCTGTGGCAGCTGAAGCAGAGCCGCCGGACCTGCGAACCATCCACAGCTGCGGGAGGTCCAGCCAAGCTGCGCGACCAGCGGACCCTCTGCAGTCATGCCCGCAGGAGATCCGCTGCTCCCGCGGCTCCGGGGCGCCTCCCGCGCATGACTGCTTGGGGCGGCCAAAAAGGTAGAGCCGCCCCTGCTCGTAGTCTTTCTATAGTGATTCCATATCCTTTTAATTACCCACTGAGAAATGACCTATCTTCTATTATTACAGAAATCCTCTCAACTGAACTAGAACCTCTAGAATTGCTTTCTTGAATGCTTATCAAAAATCCCACCAATGGCCAACAGATTTGCTGCATCTGTGGAGACCTCCAAATATAGCCGAGGTATTCTGAACTGTATGCATCAAAGTGATTTTCTTTTGGCCATTCAAAATCTTTCTTGGAAATGCAGCTTGCTTGGGAGGGTTCTCATCTCATCACTGTCACAGCCTCTGCATCCATGCAATAATTCTGTAGACTGGTCTCTGCAAAATATATATATATAAATTGTGTTTCACTAGCAAGCTGTCAAAAGCAACTTCTTTAACTTACTATGGCAGGCAAAGAACTGAATCAGCTTTATTCCCTTGCAACATTTTTGATATTCTGTTGGTGTGTCTAAGATTTTTTATGTCTCACCACATTGAAGTTTCCATCTTAGCAGTGAAATCACACCCACAGATTTTTACAGAAGGCAAAAATGTGCCCTCTTCTGCTGTCTGTAGTTCAGCTGAATATTTTAATCCCGTGTTTCTGGAATATTTCATCTCTTTGGTTGCATTTGAAGAGGGCTTCGCTATATACTTGCACATTTATGATAAAGAGCATTTGAGATGCTTTGTAACAAGAATTTTAAAAAAAACGAAACAAAAGAAAAACAGCGCAACCATGGAGGAAAGACCATAGAAAAAGTAAAACAAACCTAGTATTACCTCAGAGAAACAATGTGACAAGTATGAATAAGACAAACTAAACTGGTTACTACTACAGTGACAACAGGCAAGGAACAAACACTGATAACATTTTCAGAAAATCAAACACTAAGGAAATATTGGCAAAAATTGGGGTAAAATGGATATTAAAGCAGCTGATATATTTTTAAAATAAAGCTGCTGAACTGAATAATTCTTACGGAAAAGCACAGTAAAGAACTGAGGAAAAAAATCAGAATACATTTGGTTAAGTCACCTAGCTTCAAAAATTAGAGAATACAAACATTGTAAATACTCTAATCCAGACAAAATACCTAGGGGTAGAACCTCATCTGTTATAAATTGGGACTCAGCAGATTTGCACTAACTAGAAGGGGCCCCTAGAGGATAATCCAGTGCTGGCAGAGGGATGGACTAATTGATCATTTCCATCTCTGTGATTCAGGATGAACGACAATTAGAGCTGTGTAACCCACCAGCTCTCACTGCTAAATTATTTGAAATCAACCTTTGTTCACATTCAGGTTACACTTGTGAACCAACCTGGAGTGGTTTGGCCAAGCATCGTTTGTGGCTGTCCATAGAAGTATTTCCATTTTTCCCTGGAGACCTACAAACCTTTTCAGGCTACTGGTCACGATGTACTACGTCTCTGGAGGTGGTTCTAGGGATAAGTCACAGGGTGTTTTTTCTGTGTGACTGGCAGAGCCTATCCCTTGCAGCAAGAGGGTGAATTCAGTTCGGCAGCAGCCACATTTGGCTCTGTTAAAAGAGAGGCTGCATTGTAAGTGAGGGATTTCCTTAGCTAACTAGAAAAAAATGTGAAAACCACCTTAACCCAGTCTTGGGCCTTTGCCTGTCTGACTTTGGCACATAGTCTCCTACACTTACTGTTTCTGTAACGTCTCTGGGACTTATTTGGCCTGACGTGTGTGTCTTCTAGCTTTACAAGGGGAAATTTATTTTTCCAGTATATTATCCAGTATATAATGTTATTATTATTGTATTATATTATCCAGTGTAATATTTTTGAAAGAGCCCTACACACTGCGTGCCCTCTTAAATCCCTCAGTTAGTGGGAAGTTGTCTTGCTTAAACACAGAAGTTGCACTGAATTAACCAATTAGAAACCAGTTTAGTAAATTGGTGCATCCCCCTTGTGTAGACACTTAAATCAGTGAGTGCCTCATCTCAATTTAGCTGAAGTTAGGAACGAATCTAGACTGATTTAGTTAGTACAATGCTTGTTTGCAAGGTGAAGCCTTAGTGTTAAACATTTTGCTTGACATAATTGTCTCCTAGTTTCATAAAGGGAGTTTCTTTGTGTCACCAGACTAATGCACCTATAATTTCTGACCAGGGGGCTCTGGAGAGAAGCTTTAGTGCACAGCCTGTTTTACCAGCTACAGTGTCTATTACTACACCTGTTGCACTCTCTCATGCTTTATGGTTTTATTTCGGTGAACAACAGACATATTTGGCTGTTCCTTTATACACAATGATCACTTTGCATTGGCCAGTGGCACTGTCCCTCTTTTCCATGCTAGTTTCTATTAAATTCCATTTTCTGATGCTGAAGCTTCTATGGTCTGTTGCTTTGGAGAAAGGCAATTTTGATTCTGCAGCCCTGCCTATTATTTTTTTAAAACCTCGATTAGCTCATCTATGGTCCTGAGCTTATTTATGTGCCATGCGTTGGTCACATTCAGAAATGCTCTGGATACATGTTATCTACCTCCTACCTATTTGCCTACCTACCAAAATGGTCCCATCACCATAGAATCTGAGTGTCTCACAAACAATACTGCATTTATCTTCAGAGCAAGTCTGAAAGGTAGGAGGGTATTCCAGTGGAATCCTGCAAATTCACACAAATTTAGAGGCAATAGCTATGAGGTTTGTAATAAACCATGATTGCAAGCATGGGATTTTGTGCTCCCACAGACTGATATATGTGTGTGACTGCATTGGCACCATTCCTGAATGTAGAGCCAGATCCTCAGCTGTTACAAATTTGGGTATCCCAGTTAGTGAATCTATGTCAGTTTATACCAGGTGAGGATCTGGCCTGTGCAATTGGTCAATCATGTGTGAACTGGACTGATGGGAAAGTTTGCACAATGCTTCACCAACTGGAAGGGTCTATTTCAAAATCAATGGGGAACGCTTTGGGTTTTCATGGCATCGCCGGAGAGTGAATACTGTTACACATGCAGCTGGCATTTCCCTCCCTAGACCAAGCATAGCATTTCTTTAATGTGCCCAGTCTGCAAGAGCACAAGGCATGCCGCATACCCTAGGCTGTGGGTGTTACGTTAGAGCAGTGTTTCTTCCTGGCACCAGTGGGGAGGCCCATCCTACACATATCTTTAAGCTTTGAGAGCCTGCAAAAAAGCGCTAGCTCTAAAGCATAGCAGTAGGGAAGAGATATACTAATTATCTTGGGTAAAGACGCTCTAGGTCTTTGCCAGTTTTTATCAAAGCATAAAAAAGCAATTATTAAAATTAATGCAATTTACCATGTGTTATACTTCTAGCAAAGCTATTTTTGGCTAGGTTTGCCATCTGTCCCATTCAAAGAGCTCAGCCCCAGACTTTTGCTCTCTGTCCCACCTCCTACAGTTCCCACGTGTCCTTCAGAAACTATATTCCTGTTTAAAGCAACACTCAAGTAGTTTGGGCACAAAAGCTAAATTACCTGAAAATTGCTATAATCTGGTGAGGAAGGGCTTCTGCATTCCAAATACCTATTAAAAAAAAAACAAAAAACCCTGACTGCCCCAAGAGACTTAAAAAAAAAAAACCCTCACAAAACACCTAGCCAGAGCCTCAGTAAATTAAACCTTGCAATACTTTTGCATGGTGCGGAGGAAGCCATCCAGCCAGTGGAGGGAGCACAAGTTAACTAATACATCGTATTCAGAGAAATGTGGTGACACCGTCAGCTAGGCCTGACAAAACTGCAAAGCTGAGATATTGTGCCATGCCTCAAAGAGTAGGTGACTTTAAGGGGGCTTCCTGATCCTAGGCTGCTCCCCTGGGCTGGAGTGCCCCTGGCGTAAATTAAATAGCGCTGGCGGGGAGGGGGGGCAGGCTGAGTTACGGCAGCCTTCTTGGAGTTCCCCACAGGCCCCAGTACTGCCCAGCATCTCACCAGTGCTGCACTGTAGGCCCAGCCCTGATACCCCCTTTTGCTCTTAGCCCCACCCCCGCTGCCTGTACCCTATGTTAGGGCGTGTGAGAAGATTCTAATGGCCTTACCTTGTTTTCCTCAATTTCTGTGCCAGGGAAATCACCTCTCAACCAGATCCAGGGCTTTTAGAGCCCTTTATGCCACTCTGGCTCTTTTGGGCAGTGTAAAGGGGTCAGAGCCTGGATAAGAAACTCACCTGAAGTGTTTTTAACCTATGAGTCTAGAACCCCAGGTAGATCCTACACATTTTTGTGTATAAAAGAATCCAAGGAAATCTGTATTTTACACTCCCTTCCAAATCTCCTGCCTCAGAGCAGGTGGAACAAAGCGTATTTATTTACCTTGTTGACTTGACTGGGGTTACGCCAATGGGCAAGAGCAGAATTTTCTTGCAGCATTTAGGGCCTGAGGCATTCAAGATAGGATAGCGTTTGTGAGTAAGTCTTTAGGAGACACTATAATGAAGAGAGGGTGGGAAGCAGGGGTGGCAGGAGATAAACAAGGTATTGCTGTTGACACTGGTGGTGGGTACCCCATGTGTCTCCTCCTCCTACTCCAGAGGTGGGAAAACTACGGCCTGCGGGACCGTCCTGCTTGGCCCTTGAGTGCCCAGCCAGGGAGGCTAGCCCCGGCCCCTCCCCCGCTGTCCCCCCACAGCCACGCTGCCACGCGGGCAGAGCTCTGGGCGGCGGAGCGACGCGCTCCTGCTGAGCAGAGCGGCAGCGTGTGTAGCTCCGGCTGGGCGGCGCAGCTGCCCGACATGCTGCTCTGAGCGGCATGGTAAGGGGGCCAGGGCCCGGGAGTTGGATAAGGGGTGAGGGGTCCCAAGGGCAGTCAGGGAGCGGTTGGATGAGGTGGAGGTTTGGGGGGGGGGTCGGTCAGGGGACAAGGAACAGGGGGGTTGAATAAGCCTGGGAGTCCCAGGAGGCCTGTCAGGGGGCGGAGGTGTGAATAGGGGTCAGGAAATGGGGAAGGGGGGGGGATTGGATAGGCGTGGGGTCCCAGAGGGCCTGTCAGGGGGCGGAGTGTGGATAGGAGTCGGGGCAGTGAGGGGACTGGGAGCAGGGGGGTTGGATGGGTCAAGGGTTCTGAGGGGGGCAGTCAGGGGACAGGAAGTGGTGGGGGGCAGATAGGGGGTGGGGGCCAGGCTGTTTGGGGAGGCACAGCCTTCCCTACCCAGCCCTCCATACAGTATTGCAACCCCAATGTGGCCTTAGGGCCAAAAAGTTTGCCCACCCTGTCCTACTCCCATCTCAGTACTTCTCTCTATACTGAATCCTTTCCTCCATGCTTCCATTTTAATAAGAAACTTTCAGCTAGAGAGAAAAGGCCTGTTAAGTTTATCCCTGATGTACCTCAGCTGAAGTAGTGGAGTTATCTGAAGGAAGAATTTGGACCAAGCTATCTTCAAAGCACCGATAATTCACCTTTGCCTGCAGTACTGCCCCATGCCCCAAAATACTAATGATTCCAGTGGCAGGCCGAATCTCTGCACTGTATTGTTCCTTGCTTGGCAACACCTCTCCAATAAATAAGTTGCAATCATCACCGCAACATCGTTCCTAGAAAATCTGCTTTCCAGAGCCAGCACACCTGGCAGTGACCTAAGCTCAAGACATCTCTGTCACAATTAGGGAAAGGTCATGGAAATCATCATAACCTCTCTACCGGATGGTAACTGTTTAGAGGTGATACATTTCCTTCCCCAAGGTTCACTTGTTTCTGGGCTGAGATTTACAGTTAACAAAGAAAACTGGCATTTATCAGAACTTGTATGATCAATGAAAATTCTGCCCGGTTCATGCTTTCTTTGGCACATGTTAAACTTGTAGAACAATTCTTGTCTGCTAAAGTTAGTTTAAGAATCACATTAGTGAGTTAAAGCTAATGACTTTGCAGCATTCAGGCCATATTCTGTTCTTATTTACACCAGTGTAAAGCTGTTCACTAATTGCTGGTGATAAGACAAGACCTTGTGGGCGTCTATTAGAGCAGTAGAGTGGCTCTTGTGCAAGTGGAAACAGAAACTGGTGCACTATCAAGTAATTCAGTGACGTGACTTCACATTCACACCAGTGTAACTGAAGGCAATCACAATAGTGTAGTCACTATATTGTACAGCATGTCTTTGTTTATAAATAATAGAAGACAAGGTGAGTAGCTATTTAAGATGACCACAAGCCACAGCTTTCTGTTATGATTCAGGCAAAAACACTATGACTTAAAGCCATTGTATGAAGGGAAAATTCCAGCTGAGTATTTCCTGAATGAGGAGTATAATATAGAACCCTCATTGGCCAATCAGGTGCCTCTTTTCATCCAGCTCATTTTGAAAGACTACATTAGATGTATGTGCTATATTTTAAGGGCGTATCTGCCAATCTTAGATTACATCCAAGCACTTGTTTAGGGTTATGTGAGATGGATTGTTTTATGTGATGTGTTCAATGTACTTTGTTATATATTTATGTATTGGGATAAAAAGTCACAATGCCAGCCATATGGTTAGTCAACATCATTTACCACCTTATGAGGAGAACACCCCTGCCATTTTTGCTAATGTAGAACTTAAAATTTCCACAGGGCACCAAAGGAAAGTCCCTTTAATAATTGGAATACTGTATGTCTTGACCTTTGAATGAAATAGGCCTGTTTCAAGAATAAGATGAGCCAAAGCATCTTTATATATTACTTTTGCCAAATAGAAAAAAATGCTGAGACTGAACAGTTGTAAATGTACAGGTAGGTTAAGAATGTACACTATTTATCATAAAATGATGATGATGTTATCCCATATTCTAACTCCTTCTGCACTTTTTTTCTTTTTTGCTGCTTGTATGAATGTAAATCAAAATACAATTTAAAAAACAAAGAAAGACACAGAAGAAACCATCCAATATCAGGTAGTCTATTAATGTGATCCCAGAAAAATATAATGATGACAAACTAACACAATGATATTGTTGTGTGACTCGATGCTCGTTGGTGAAAAGTGAGGTCCTGAAAACATCCTAGTTAAATGAATATGGGATCAGTCCCTTTCAAGGGCAGAAGTTGTTTTTCAGCTGTGTTTATGTGGGTTTTGTCTGTGCATACAATACTGAATCCCTCTCTGTACTTCATATTTGTCTATATTCCATGTAAGGACTTCCGATCCTGATTCTAATCTCATTTGCACTGAGATGTAACTGCACTGACTTCAGCAGAGCTACTCCTGATTTTCTATCAATTAGTCCCTATGAATCCATATTGTAATGCAGAAAGACAGGGCCTGATCCTGCAGTGCGTTGATCATGCTCGACTCTCATTGGACTCAGATGCTCAGTACCTTGAAGAATCAGGCCCAATAGCCACCGTACGGCTGAGCTGCACATCTTTATTTTCCAGGGGCTGTTTAGGTTCAAATACTGTCTGCTTGAATTTTTACAAATATTAGACAAACAAGTAGTTAGAAATAATTGCAATTTATGGAATAAATTACACCATTAGTGACTCTGAAATTAATAATCAAGGAACAAAGGGAAGAATATATTGAGTAGGTGACAGAAAAAAAATAAACCTCTTGAGCAACTTGCCACTCTTAGGATTTTAATTTTGAGCTTCCACTCCCAGCTATCCATTCTTATTGCCCATCCATCAAACTCCTGATGAATATAAAGGACCATAGTATGCAGTATATCACTCCACAAGATTGCTAGGCTGGGATAACAATGGAGAGAGAGTCTTGCAGGTTTCGAGGAGGTAGAAGGAAACAGCAGATGACAGTATGGAGAAGCTTGGCTCTCCTTTTGCTTTTCCTTTTCCTCTGTTTAATTGTGCTGGCCTTCTAACCACCATTTCAAAGATACCCAAATTCTTACTCGTGATCAAATCATCTGAAAATCTCCCCTCAACTGCCTTTAACAACTGATATAACTTTTAATAGAAGTGCAGCATGATTTATACCTCTGCTTATTCCTACAATTTTAGGTTTGGGGTTTAATTTTAGTAGCATGTAAGAAGCATTTATCTTCAACTTACTATTTACAGAGTTATAAAAAATGTTGCAGTTGTTACTTTCACTGCTAGCAATATGGTACCACTTGAATTAGTGCTGGCTGCGGAGAACTGGGAAATATCAGTATTATTTTTGTATGAATATTGTGCCTGTCTCTGTGTGTTTGTTTATTGGGTTATTGATGTGGAGTTTGATCAAAAGGGGGCTGGTAGGGAAGGCTACACAATGGCCCAGATAAGGGGTCTCTGAAACACAGTAGCCAGGTTAATAGCTGTGAAGAGGTGACCTGCTCCACCCCAAGCTGTATTGCCAAGGCTGAGAACCTGGAGAGCAAAAGACACTGATCAGTTAAAAGGGCTGCCCTGCAGAAAGGGAGGACAGAAGATGTCAGCAGCTGCAGGAAGACACAGACTGCTCGGGAGTCAGGGGTTGCAGCAAGAAGGCTGTATCTTGATTACCAAGAGAATGGGGGGTGGCGCCAAGGTTAAGTCATGTCTAGCTAGGGTCCCACCCCAAAGAGAACTGGAGGCACAGATCTGTCACTTTAAGGGGTGCACGTGGAGGACTAGAAAAGGGACTCAGCTGGGGCAGCCAGCCCAGGGGCTGTGACACTGGCCTTAGGCAAAGAATACAACCATTGAACAGTCTAAGTGTTGCAGGAGCAATCCTGCTATACAGAAAATGATTTAATAATTGGATGCATACTTGGAAGTGTGTTGTTTTTAAAACATATTTAATATGTTCACTGTTTTTAAAAATATTCCAGTGGCTCATTGTAATTTTCATGTGCCTCATGGCAACATTATATTGTACGTATTAGAGAGTTCTGGGTGGGAATTAAGAGGAGAATATAGCTTGTTGACTTCCATTTTAGAGTAAAAGCAGAGATGGAAGCCGCAGGAAAATGATAAGTACAAATTTAAATGGGGCGGGGAGAGCTACAAGAACTGACTTTTATGTTTGCAATTAGCAATTTAATTTTTGCAATACATGAGCACAGCTGTGGTTATGAATGTTTATATATGGTTAGTTACTGATCTTTATGCTTGCAATTATCAAGTTATATGTGATCATTTAATATCCTTAAACTTGGCCAGCTAAATGTTCACTCTTTAACTTCTTATTTGATTAAGACTGATTTTATATGTGCAGTAATCATTTTATATCTGCAATAATTCATCAGTCAAAATACTATATACATGACTTGAATATATATCTTTCAGTTTAAAAATTCTTCCCCCTCCTGAGTAACTAGTCATATTTTCTGATCTTTTCAGATTAAAAGATTAAAAAGGAAGAGAGATGTTGAATTTATTTGCAATTTCCCCTCCCTGTCAGTTGAGTGACAGCCCTCTTTGAACTCAACCCTGATTTTGATTTGAAAACTGGTTGTAATCCTTTCAAGATTAAACTTAATTTTTGCAGATTATTCTGATATACACATTCTTCTGGTACCAAACCCACCCTGCTTCATGTGCCAAAGGTCATTTTTCATTGTGGTAAAATTTAATCTGGAGGATTTTTGACCACAAAAATGTGGCTCAAATCTTAGAAAATATCCTGCCGACAGAAATGCTAAATTAAAAAGTTTAGGGGAAATGATGGGCAGAGCACCAGGATTCCTAAACACAGAAACTGAGTACCTTTGGTATACAGAAAATCTAGTAAAATTAAAAAATCCAGTGCACGACTTGCATCACTACAAATATATTATCCACTCAGGTGAGCTGATTACTGATTTTCCACCAACATTCAGCTAAACAGTTCTTTATCCACCAGATGATGCTGTTGAGTGGCACTGGGCCTTCCAGACTCAAGATACCACAAATCTGCCAGTGCTGAGATTTTACAGTGATGGGTGAAGCATAAGACTGTAGCAAGAATAGAATAGCCCAGAAAGCAGAACTCAGGTACCACATGTGATAGCTGGTAGTGGTACCTCTAGGCCAACCATTCAGATGCGCTCCTTTCCCCTAATCACATTGTATTTCAAAGTACATATTTTGAACCCGGTTCGTTGTTAGTGTAAGTGCGTGTAACTCTTTGGGACACCCCCAGCACTGACTTTGACTCCTAATTTTAAGATTGAAATGTATCCCATTAAACCAGCAATTGAAAGATACAAACCAACACAACTTTATTTTCTATACATTTTTTTCTTACCAGCTGTAACCTAAAATGCTTTTTATGGTTTCTAAAGCATTACGTGTTAAAAATAATATCTGAACAAAAGAGAAGCAGCTGTGGACAAGGAAGAAAAGCTGTGGCTTCACAGGTGATTTCAAATATAATCATGGTGCTCGGTACAAGATCAAATCAACTCCTTGTTTGGCACATGCCTCATTCTTACTAACTCTACAGTGTGCAGGACTGCCTTATTATCAGAACTTTTTCCTAGCGTGGTCTTCTGGGCCTAAGACTTTACATTTAGCAACAAGGAGGCAGTTGTAGTCCTAAAGTAGCCAGTTTGTTGCTGGCCATTTTTCCCTGTCTTCTAGCTAGTGAGTGCCTAGTCTGTTTTCCCCTTTCTTGTTACCGAAGTGTTGGTATATCCTCACAAGGAGATGTAACACTCAGCGTATGCTTTACACCTTCGAGCCTCTATAGCAACGTTAACCAACTAGTCAGTAAGGAAAAGAGCTGTAGGTAGGTTGTTGCAAATGGCAGGAGCTGGGCGGGGGGGGGGGGGGGTGTCCAAGGTCAGGCACCAGCAGTATCCTTGTGTGAACAGTAGGCATCTAATACCAAAACAGAGCGATGGGAAGAAGTGGTTAAAAAGGTGAACAAGGCCACAGGAGGTTGTAAAAATACTTAGACAAAGAAATGTAAGCACGGTCACTGTTGTAAGGCTAGCAACATCCAATGTAGGTGTAATGGGATAAATTAAACATGGGCTGTCAACCCAGACTTGTAGTCTTACCCTTGGAAGAGGGGCTAATAAAGTAAGCACTACTCAAGCCTTAACTACAGCATATCAGTGCTCAAAAGTACCACGCCAGGAATACACACGCCAAAGGATAAGTGAGCCAATCACATCGGATTTGTCACAGTGCCTTGACTTTGTTCTAGTCTCAGGTTGTTGGATCCTTCAGGGTAACGTTTGGCCCCTTTGGCTCAGTCTTACCGCTCTTATATGTGGGCATTTGTGTATTGGAAAGGAGGGCTGGGCTTGTGGTTAAGGTACTGGGCTAGGGCTTGGGCTCAGGAAAGCTGGGTTGAATGCCCCGCTCTGCACAAAGTGTCTTTGTGCTCTGTGTCGCCACTGAAAAGTCGAGGTTAATAGCTCACAGACGTTCTGAGCACAAATGCCCTTATAATAATTTGGAAGTAGTTTGGTACAGTGGTGAGGTGGGCTATACGAACAGATTATTTGCCATACTCAGTACTTTGTCTTGTTTGGGTTTCATTCATTGTAATATGAAAAAACTGCCCTTTTGAAATCGGCCTGTTGCCTGACTCTTCAGTGCCTCTTCCCACCAAGCCCGAACTGTTCTCGCGCTGACTGTGATATCCCGCCTTTGGGTGAACTGTTGCTGTGCCAAGCAGACCAGGAAGAGGGCTTCAAAAACATGAGGAAAGACGACAGGAATCTGAGCGCTGAATCGGTATCAGAAAGCCTTGATTAGCAGGAAGGAAGAATGAGAAAACCTTTTCATTTGTATAATCTTTCGCCCTAACGGCTAGGGAGAAGCACTGATGGGTATGTGGACAATATTAAATGGGGGTGGTCAGTATAGACAAGGACAATGAGCATCAGCAACTGTGTAACCTAATAATAATAATAATCATGAAGCGATTTGAACCATTTCATTACTTGATAACCAGAGGACTAAATTCTGTCCTCAGCTACAATTGTGCAACCAACCCCTCCGGAGACCAGTAACATACCAAACACCCACCCACCCCCAAACATGTTGTGGAAATGCTGAGCTATGAGTAACTTTCCAGATGGAAGGATTGGGGCCTCGCTATATCCAGGGCTGTTCTAACCCAGAGGAAGGGGATCATTGTTATGTGCAATACTCTTTTACATATACCCACCAAGCTCACTGAATGGTCCCTGACGAACCACACATAGGCAGGATGAGCATTTAAGATGATCTATTCATTTATTTATTTTGCAGCCTGATGCACTTGAAGTGGGGCTTTACAAGCAGCCCTGATCATGATGCCACTGGGGCTGGGGACGAATGAAGCTGAGGCTGCAGGGGCTGCAATAGTTTCCCACTGACCTATAGCTCCTACCAGAACTTTTCCTGGCAAGGAAGGCAAAGCAGACTTGTATAGCGTGTCCTTTGGGAGGAGGCCACTAAACAAGTGAGCTCAAGCTGACTTCCAAAGGGCCGGGGTGGAAGCTCATAGCTAAGGGAACTGACTAGCTTGTGTCTTTGCCAGATAAAGATTTTTTTTTTTAAGTAGAACGGTAACAAAAAAACCGAAAAGGGGGAAATATTTACAAGGGCGGGAGGCGGAAGCTTTATCAGCAGCCTGCTTGGGAGATAAGCAGCCTGGCCGGCCCATCTCTGCACCGCTTGGACTCACTCGCTGCCTTCCAGTCTCCCAGGAAAGAGCAAAAGGAGCTGCTGACATTTCGGCTTAAAAGGAAGAATCGATGAATCTTTGTTTCCCACCGCCCGCCTGTTTGACCTTATTGTGTTGCGGAGTAGAAAAGAAAGAAAAGGGAAGGGGTGGGGGGAGGCGATCCGTGCTAACAAAATCCCA
Source organism: Mauremys reevesii (assembly GCF_016161935.1). NCBI lineage: Eukaryota > Metazoa > Chordata > Testudines > Geoemydidae > Mauremys > Mauremys reevesii. The sequence continues at coordinate 40,911,577 of NC_052624.1, forward strand.
GACAAGATCGCAGCCCCGCTGATCGTGGCTGGAGATGGGATTATTTGGTTGTTGTCTTAGTTGCTGCCGGGGCTCATTTCGGATTCTCGCCCCGCTGTAATAAGTCACACGCTTTCCAGCTATCATCCCCGCATTGACAGGCAAATGTCACCCGCCTGTGATTGACGTCCATTGCTCCTGCATGCAGAAGTATGATTTGGGAATCAATTCTGCTTACTTGTTTAAAGGGCGCTTTGTGCAGCTTGTAGCTTTGTTAACTTGGTAACTTGCTTAACATCCTCTGTGGGGAGTTGGCCCCAGTGTGACATGCGGGCTGGGCTTTCACCTACCCACTCAGAGCAGAGGTGCCCACCAGCCCCCAGTGGGGAGAGGAGGGGAGAAAGGGACCCTGCCATCAAAACATTACCTGTCCCTGTTTCTACCCGGGTCCCCTTTCCTCGAGCCCTGGGCTAGGCTGATTTGCATGAGCGGGAGCCCTTTTCACTGGCTTGGTTCCTTAAAACTCCTTATTGTGAACCAAACGGGAGCTGGCTACAATATGAAGCAGCCTTGGACAAGTCACCAAGTAGATCGTTTAATTTTAATTCCAAGAGCGAGGCATTTCCCACGAGCTAGTTCTAGGGGTGTCAGAAGGAACATGCCCGTGCTCTAGAATCCGTGGGAGCAGCTAATCTCCTTTCGCCTGAGCAGAGGGAGGTGTGGTTTCAAATAACTTTCACTCGGACAATCAGGTGAAGTGGGAAGCCTGGTCCTTGGATGAAAAGTGATATTTCCAATCCCGTGCTAATGTGGCGGGGGACCCATTAACCAGGAGGTGGGGGTGACCTTTCCGTCCTAGCTCGGTGACCTGCCAGGTCTCCAGACCCTGCTCTTCCCCTCGGGCTGCTCCGGAGAGACTCTCGGCGCCAGGGAGTGCTCACGATTTCACTGTTCATCCGTTTGCAGGGAGGGAAAAATCCCCACACTGGCAGGGTGATGCCAAACTCGGTGTGAGTGGGAAGAGCGGAGCAGCTGCTGGAATGAGATGCCAAAGCAGCTCCCCTTTCCCCTGCGCTTTTGGGTGCCTATAAATTGCTTCGGCGCCTTTGTCAGCCTCCTCTTCTCCTGGCAGGTGGCAGGCGGGCAGGCTCCAGCGCTCACTCTGTCGGCGGCTCCGCACCCGGCCAGCAGCCCGGCAGAGCGCCCGCGGGTGCGCGTTGCAGGAAGGAAGCAGGAACCGGAGAGGAGGGGACCGGGCCGCTGCCGCGAGGCGGGATTTTTCCTGCGCTCTTGCAAGTTTCACCAGCCGGCGCTGCCTTGGGAGACTTGTTGTCGCTGCAGAAAAAAAGGAGGGGGGGGGCAGGAAAGCGGGGCGATCGCGAGGGGCGCGAAGAGGCCGGCGCGAGGGAAAGTTGATTCGAAGTGGCACCGTATGCAGAAAAAAAAAAGTCGATCGCCAGCAGGAGCATAAAAGTGTGAGCGGCTCCGGCGCGGGGCGGCAGCTCCCTGCGCGCTAGAGCAGCGGCAGCCACAGGTGCCCGGGGCTCAGACTTTGCCTTGCGGAGCGGCCGCGGGCGCTTTCCGCGCCGCAGGAGCGGAGCCGGGGGGCTCGGGCTCGTCGGGGTGTTTTCGGCTCTGAGGAGGTCCCCGCCAACCAGCAAGATTTTGTCCAAAAGCAGGCAGGAGGATCGCCCTGCGCTGAGCCGGCTGGTGGGCAGCAGGCGGCGGCTGATCGCGGCCGGCGCCCTGGGGGTGGTCATGGTGCTGCTGCTGGTCATCCTCATCCCGGTGCTGGTGAGCTCGGCCGGCACCTCGGCGCACTACGAGATGCTGGGCACCTGCCGCATGGTCTGCGACCCCTACGGCGGCACCAAGGCGCCCAGCACGGCGGCCACGCCCGACCGCGGCCTCATGCAGTCCCTGCCCACCTTCATCCAGGGGCCCAAGGGCGAGGCCGGCCGGCCGGGCAAGGCGGGGCCCCGCGGGCCGCCCGGGGAGCCGGGGCCGCCCGGGCCGGTGGGGCCCCCGGGGGAGAAGGGCGAGCCCGGGCGCCAGGGCCTGCCGGGTCCCCCCGGGGCGCCGGGGCTGAACGCGGCCGGGGCCATCAGCGCCGCCACCTACAGCACCGTGCCCAAGATCGCCTTCTACGCCGGCCTCAAGCGCCAGCACGAGGGCTACGAGGTGCTCAAGTTCGACGACGTGGTCACCAACCTGGGCAACCACTACGACCCCACCACGGGCAAGTTCACGTGCTCCATCCCCGGCATCTACTTCTTCACCTACCACGTGCTGATGCGGGGCGGCGACGGCACCAGCATGTGGGCAGATCTCTGCAAGAACAACCAGGTGAGGGGCCGGGGCGGGAAACCCGGGGGCACCAGGGGCCGGGGGAGTCCGGGGTGGGTATGGGGGGGAGCAGGGCAGACCGGGATCGGACATGGAGGGGGGGCCGAAGGCAGAGGAAGCAGATGTGGGGGATCCCGGAGAGGGGCGACGCGGGGAAGCACCGGCGGGAGAGGAGAGGAGGGAGCGGGAGCCCGGGGGAGGCGGGCCCGGGAGGGGGGAGAGGGGCACCCGGCGGGCGTGCAGGGGGTACGCAAGGGCAGGTCCCCGGGGGACGGGTGGTGTCGGGCCGCTGGGGGGAAGGGCCCCGAGAGGAGGCCTGGCGGGGAGGGGAGGACACGGGACTGGGGGCGTTAGGAGCCAGGCGGCCCCGGGCTGGGCCTGTCCCCCCCCTTAGGGCCGATGGGGAAACTCCCCCTTGGCTTCCGGGGAGGAGGCTCGGGCCCTGCGGTGACCTCGGGGGAAAGAGGATAATTACAACGTCCCTTCTCTCCCAGCGAGTCAATCCGGCTTTGCTCCGGGGGCCCTGCAGCGGGAGCAGGGCGGTGCCAAACCTGGGCTCCCTTTGCCCTCGTGTTTCCCACCCAGCCCGGGCCGCCCCGGGCACGTCTGCACAGGAACAGGGGGCGAGGGAGGCCGCCGCCCCGGCCCAGCGATGCTCTGTAACACCCCGTAGGGCGCTGAAGTGACCGCGCTTGCGGGGGAGTGAGCTGGAAAGAGCCGGGGACAGCGCCGTGCACAGCTGAGAGACTCTGACAAGCACGTGGGGGAAGCGATTCCCTTCTGCGCTCCGCTCCGACCCCACCCCACCCCGGGGCGGCTGTGGCCGGGAATTGCTCCTCTCCCTGGGCAGCACGGCCTCAAAATGGGGGGTCGTGGCGGGGAAGCGGATCTGAACTGTACCCTGGGGGCTGCGATCAACCCCCACTGCCTGCACGGATGCTCCTCTCTCAAACGCCCAGCCCGGAAGGCACAGAAAGGCGGGGCCCGAGGGGGTGGCCGGAGAAGCCAGACGCCCTGAGAGTTTCTGTGAGAAGACGCAGGGCAAGGGATTGGGGAGACGCGAATACACGGGAAGCCGACGCGCCGTAAGAGTGTAATGGGAACAGGCCCAGCTGGGGACTAGAGGGGAAGAACTCCCATCAGCAGGAGACCTGGCCACTTACTCATTCTGCTAAGAGCTAAGTAACCACGAGACAATCCGCATCTCCCGTGTGAAACATGCAATAAATAGAAACGACTGGACACAGAACCGGGGCGATAGGCTGGCAGCTAGGGGCTTTTAAGGCACTGTTGACAGAGCAGGTCATTTATTATTCTGGCATAATTCTCCTGTTAAAGAACCTTTATAACTAAGAACATTAATATTAGCTACAGCCTCCCCATTAGTACTTTCTTAGGTACACAGAGAGCAAGAATTGTGGCTTTCTTCCAAAAATGTAACAGCCAAACCAAACATGAAACAACCCTCGTTTTTAGGGCTCAGAGTCTGGGATTCGCCATCTTTTTCTCAGGAACACCGAAATATTCGACATAAGGAAAGCTCTTGAGATGTTACGGTATGCAAGACAGGGGACTAATCCATTTGAATTAGTCTGAATGCTGCTACTGCCGAGTTTGTGGAAATGTTCCCTGTAACTTTGCACCTCTTTCCTGTCCGCCGAACGAACACACACACACTGTGCTACTATAGTTTCTAAATACTATTTATATGAACTAGCGCACAGGGAACCATACAAGCGTTACTACTGTCCTACAAGTCATTCAGTATAACTATAAACTGTTTCCTACCCCAGGACTATTCTGGGACTAGAAAGCGAACCGACACCGTACCTGAAAATTTCTATACCACTATAGTAAAGAATTTCCCTCTAGTCAATTTAAAATGTTGCAAGGCTGATGCTGTCAGCTAACAGAAAGCGCACTCTGCAGCTTTGCTGCTCTCTGTGCAATAAGACCCCCGTCTAACCCATGTGCTGGGTTAGTCCATTATTTCTTGGCCTGACAGGGACAGGGATTGTTCTCATAAAGCTGAAATTTGGGATTCCATGTCACTATGCCATGGTCACTATTCCGTGTCGCTTTTCGGATTAAAGTCCCCTCCCCCCCTTCTGAAAGGCACAAAAATGAAGCTTAAAAATGTTTAACACTCCTGTCCAGCGCAATCTCACTGTACCGTAACCAGACGCGAGCCGGTTCAGGCACTGTGGTGAATGCAGGCGCACAGATGGAAGCATCAAAGGCCAGTAAATTAATCTGATATGCCACTTAACCTTTTGTTTATGGTTTCTCAGAAGTACTGTGGAATGGAGTTATGAGGACGTCAGCGGCAATTAATTAAATTAGCAAATGTCGACCATAAATACTGCGTCTGCAGCTGAGCCCACACTATTAAAACAGTGTTAAATTGTAGTACAACCGCGCTGACTTCTTCCTATAAAAGCAATGCTGTGTATCGTCTATAGTGAGTCTACCGTATCTGCGATTAAATCATGAGCCTATATTTGGGTATTAAAACGTATTAAGTATTTCTCCTACTACTTGCTAGAAGTAAAATAAAATACCACTACAAAGTGAGGCACGCATTGAGAAAACCTAATTATAGATAGTAAATTGAGCCTGAGACTAACCGAAAAGATCCCAACAATTAATAAACTGCTTCAACCCCCTAGAATGACTACACAGACACATCTTACGCTGAATGAGTCTTGTGTACAAGGGATGTTAATTTTTTTCCTTATCTTTATATGTAAAATGAGAAGTGGTGGTTAAGCTTAAATAACAGGACTCGGTTTATTTGAAATTAATTAGTAGTTTTAGTGCACGGGTGCCTTTTTTAAAGTGTGGTTTGTTCGTGAAACCCTGTGGGTGATGCAATATGATAGTTAACTTCCTATGGTATTTGTGAAAAAGCCTGGACATTATAAAATGAAATCGTTAAAAAGGGGTCTGAGTCCGCCCTTGATGGTGTTATATATTCAATAGTATTCTCTAAGGGGGGAAATTGCTATGGGGGAGAGGGCATGATTTATAGGAAAAATCATCCCAAAGCAATGTATATTAGGAAGCTCATGGTCTCCAGTGTAACACATTGCCTTCCTTAATAGTTATAGAGCTTAAACACAAGAAGTGCTGAGATCACATTGCAAACACATACCAGCTAAGCAATTTCAGTGTCCCAATGTACCTTTATAAAATGATGAGGTGGGCAGTCATGCAACTTATAAAATGGATACTACATTAATGGTTTAATTTTGAAATACATTTACACTCTTAGGGCAGTACACTTAGGAGTCTTCTGAGACTATTTTCATAGGCTTTAAAAAGAAATTACATTGGCTTTCCCAAACAAAAGAAGAAAAACCCTTAAGGGTAACACACTGGACTGTGGGACCAAGTTAATGCATTGACAGGGCTTTGTCGCTATACACAAATTAATACAATCTGTTAGATTATTTTTAGCTTCTCAATGTCTAAATCATTCTCTCAGTACAGCCAATAAGTACTCCTAGAGTCTTAGCAATGAAATGTCCATTGCTGTAGCGAATGTTCGTCACCCATAACGTCTTCATAATGAACACCTTTAATGGTAAAGCCAATAGCACAAATAGTTTGTTAATGTACAGCAGATATACTTATTCATAACAACACAGGTATAAATATTAGATATATCCAATAAGTAGAATTTAATTGTGCCATGAATGGAATGTGTGGGTGGGTGGGGGTGGTAATTTAAACAATTCAATTTACCAATGTGCAGGGCATTAATTCCCTAGAAAAATCATTTTGTTTCACAGATATTAAAAAACAAACTAACCGTGGCCACATATTTATTCCCTCTTCCTCCATTTATAGTAGCAATAACAACCTCTATTTTCTATGGAGGAGTATTTCTGGAGTTAATGGCCCAAAGCCATCAATTCTGCCCTGATGGTCATTAATCCCTAAGAAATGTCCCGTGCCTTGATAGTTATTGCTGAAATAATGGTCAAAACAGATCATCTCAATAAACAATTATACATGTGAACCAATGACTCCTATATTAATGTCTTCATTTAAATTTGCACATTGTTATGCAATTATAAACCTTGTAAGCTGGTCTCACCCCTGCTAGGTGATGCAGAGAATTTTTGCTGCTTAAGCTTCATAATGAAATACCTTGAGATCTAGAGTGCTAAAGAGCCTTCCTTTTTAACATTTCAATATTAACGTGGGATCATGCCACATGAAAATTTAATCTGAAAACCTATCATTTAAACTTTAAAAGGAATGCATGGAAATTCTAGACTTATAGATCATTTTTTTTCAATTCTGAAGATAAAAATCCCACATATTGTAAGTCAAGTCATGCATTATTACTTACTTCTAGTTTGCAAAACCACTAAATCACTTACTGCTCTGTATAACTATTCTAGAATAGGGCCAAGCAACAAAGATGATGTGCTATACTAAAATAAATCACATACAAATCAGTTTAAATATTTTACAAAGCAGAACTAAATTATAGTTAAATGATTTGAAGGATTACCTTTACTTGAGGATGCGACAGAATATTCGTAGCTCAAAACTGACATACAATTTGATATTGATTATAAATTCCTTTCAGTTTGCTAATAAATTCCTTTTTCTTTGCTAATTATGTCAAACTCAATTAGCAGCCAAACAGTAAGAAGGGAGAAATGTTTGCATTAAAGTAGTATATTCAGTTTTTAAAAAAATCAAGTATCTGAAATCTCCATAATTCATCTTAAAGTACATGCTGATGTAATTTTAAAATTTGTATCTTTTAGACTGTACAGGAGTTAAATGATTAAGTGAAATATGTGGCAATAACAGAATTTCCTACTTTGGATTGGATTGTTTACCCACTAGTATTTTTTTGTTCTTTAGCATTTCATTTAGATTTTGATTACTTATTCAGAGAAAAATCAACTACAAGGGTTTAAAGTTCATTGGCAGCAAAATATTTTATTTCTGTGTTTTTGCAACATGATCTGGTAACTTTTATGATCAGAACATTTCTGAAAAACTCTACCATGATACCTGGGGCTGATAGTGATCTCATGTCAGTTAAATCAGGAGTAGTTCCACTGGAGTTAAGAGTTACATCAATCTAAAAGTGGAGTGAGCCCATAATCAGGTCCCTGGAGTCTAGCTATTTCTTTTTTTGGGGGGGGGCAGGGGGGGGAAGTAAGTCCATATGAGCAAAATAGCTGGAGATGTGAGAGTGAGCAGTTTCACATTACTCAGAGGCAAACAAGCCATGTGATAATGATTTGAGTTAAAGTATTTAGTCTACTTTCCGGGAGAACTTGATGCTACACTGTAAACCATTTCTAGCAATGGCAGAAATAATGATGATATTGTTAGGGAAAAACTACAGCTGAGAAGTGTATAGGTGCCTTTAAAGTGGCACTGAATGTGTGCAACGCCTTCTTAGGCCATGTTTTAATTACACCATGCAGGAAGAATGTCCAAGTTTCGTAACCAAACATTTATGTTTGCTTTTGTTTTACATAGGTTCGAGCTAGTGCAATTGCTCAGGATGCTGATCAGAACTACGACTATGCCAGTAACAGCGTGGTTCTTCATTTGGAGCCAGGAGATGAAGTTTACATAAAATTAGATGGAGGAAAAGCACATGGAGGAAACAACAACAAATACAGCACATTTTCTGGATTTATTATTTATGCTGACTGATTATGAGTCAAAAACTAAGCTTATTCTTCTAAGAGATGGATTCATGTGGCAAAAGTCAATGAATCAAGAATCCAGCGGATACTGACCGTGGGACACCTCAGTAGTGGGGGAAAATCAAATGCTACCTGACTCACATCTGTATGACACAAAGAAACCTTAGATTAAAAAAATATATATATTTAAAGCAAGTTAAACAGATGTGTGATCCACTACCGCCAAAGCAAATACTTCTTATTGTTAGTGTCGATGTGAATGAAGTCCTATATAGATCACAAATTTTTATAGGAAAATCTAAAGACACTGAATTATTTCTTCAGTATATATGATACTTTGATGTATTATGATCTTGCTGCTTTATCCATACGTCAGCTTTGGTTCTTGTGACTTACCCGCTAACTATGATGCTTGGAGTCCACTCATAGTGAGGAATGAGTTTACAATAAAAGGAAGAGGTAATTGAAATGCTTCTTCTCTCCAAAGGAATTGTTTGCCTTGTACTTTTGTTATCCTTCTATCTAGATCTAGAAACTAATAAGTTTCAAGCCTTAACTCTTAATTTCCCTGCTTTGTGAGTGTAGGTCAGGCCACCTGTTTGTTTAGTTTAAATTTCCTTTCCCTCCCCTTATTGTATTCTAAGAGAGACAGACAGAAGAAACAATTCAAAGAAAATAAGAGATGATATAACAAACTGCCTATATTTGGACCAAATCCTGGGTCCACTGAAGCCAATTGCAAAACTCCGATTTGGCCTTTAATATGTAAACAAATTAGGCTCTTAATTTGTAAACATGTGTAAATACATATATTTAGACAATTTAACAAACCCATTCTTGATGGTTTGTTGTGTAAATACTATTTTAGCAAATCTAACATCCACACTCCCAGGCCAGGCCAGGCCAGAATAATTTTTTTGCTGCAGTTAGTCTTCAGTGTAAATCTGTAGTTACTACTTTTGTTTAACAAAAGATTATTTATGACTTGACATACTACAAAGAGTCAACTGGAGTCATTACATAGAACATTGTGAGAAAACTACTGGCCAAAATCCTGCTCTGCTTATTTATGCAACCAGTCTTGCTGAAGTCAGTATGGATACTTGCATGAGATTGGGATTTGGGCTCCATGTAATGATGCCATCACACAGTACCTGTTACAAGGTATTGCATTCATTTTGTAGTATGGTGTGACTGAAATTAACAGATAAGCATATTACCAAATATGAAAACCAGTTATGCAAAGAGAGAAACAGATTTTCAAATGCAAAAAACTGTGTATTAAAACCTATTTTTCTTATATATATATCTATATCTATATCTATATCTCAAAAAGGCGTACTCAGTATAACAGACTAATGGCCTGGAGAATTACATTGTAAAAACATGCTTTTCAGTTATAGTTCTACAAAAATCTTTTACAATCAGTAATAGCAGCAATATCAGTAATACCGCTATAAAAAGGAATTTTATTTAGAAATTGTTTTTGTTTTTTTAATTGCTGCCATGTCGATACTTGCAAGTTTAAGTCTAAAGCAAACTTATAGCAGGAATACATAACAGAACCTTTACAGCAGGGTCAAAATAATTACAGAGCTTCCTGTTGTAATGCTGATGCAGTATAGATCTTAGGTTACATTCACGGCAGAATAAAAATACTATTTGTATAAATTGCTATGAAGTAGTGAGAAGCCAGACCTAGTTTTTCTGTTTTACATAATCTGCCACATGCAACCTTCTCTAATCTACCAAAGGAAGGGGACAAACTGAGATTTGTCATATACTAAAGTGTCAAATATCTGCCATAATTAAAGAAAAATATTTTCCCCTTTGATTTTTTGATAACTTTAAGATAGAGATTTTAAAGATAGAAAAATCCCCCTAAAAAGCATTTATTTACACGATTAAGGCATTTCTTACACAGACCATATCATTCGTCTGGTCTGTTCCTCCTTTGGACAGCTGTTCAGTTAAAAAGACATGATGTGCCATCAGTCTATGCTCAATAAGAGAATCTCATATATAACATATCTTGGTTCTCAAGAGGGAGAGTTGTGCTTCATAACTGCCTTTTTTTTCTGTTCCCTCATTATATCACATCAGTTTGGTTAAACATTACTACTCTCATTGTAAAAAAAGACAACAACCCATATTCATGGGGTGTACTGATTATATGCAATATATTTTATAATGGACACATAGTTGACTTCACATCTACTCATATCACAATTGCTTTTATTGCAGAGGACCACCGCTACAGAGTGGTTGGCAGCAAAGCCTTGGAGATTTCTCATGTAGGTATCAAATAACAAGGTTTCAAGCAAAAAATAATTTATAACTAGCAATGCACATTCACCAAGAAGTGACCAGGAATACTTCATTGCCACAGGACATCAAAAGCTGGACACGTGAAAGAATAAGCTGTTGAAATGAGATTGCCATTGCTAACACACAATCTTTTCTTTGGATAAATAAATATCTACCCCTGTTTTGGTCTAGAGGAAAGAACAAATATTTAAATGAAAAACATATATAAGGCAAACATTTCTTTTTTGAATCATATCTTGACAAACTGATTTGTAAACTGATTAAATGATGGCCTTTGTTATAATTGTAACAACCCATTAAATTGTATTATGTAATATATTTGCAATTGTGGATTTTCATCTTTTCAACATCAAGCTGATTTGCATGACATTTCATATTTTCACTTGCAAGTTTCCAAAAGTTCAAATCAAAATTTAACATAATTAAAAAAAAAGACTTCTAAAACATGAAGTTGGTAGTGGTCTACAAATTGCTTTATTAAAATCTACTTTCCATGTATTCTTTTACATTTTCATTTAAAAATAATCTCTACAAGTTGTTAATCATGAGAGATGCAGTACCTTTTTTGAAATCACGTTGTCTTCCTTCTGTTATTCTGTTTTCTGCAGTAGCTATTTAAAAATGCCATATTCTTTTTCAAGCATTAATTAAAGAACAGCAGGATAATTAACAGGATCATCAATATTACAAGGAACGTCAAATTGCTCCAGAGGGGGGCCATTTAACTGGAAACATTTTGAATTTCTTCAAGTAGTTACGCTAATGCATCTTTAAAAAAATTATAATCCTGAATGATAACTAACCGTAGTATTAAATCTGCTCTTTGGAAGCAGATATTTCAATATTTACTTGGAAAGATTCTGTAGTTGTGCTCAAAACAAATAACTCATTCAGGACCAGATTATTAGAGGTAATCAGATGGAGATATAATACACAACATTTTTTGTTCTAATTAAAAAGGGAATTGATTATCTGCTCTTTGAGGGGTCTTATGAACATCACACAAGTTTTCCTCAAAAGAACCTAGCTTTAAAATGACCACTCTATTGAAACAAATCTGAATTTTTCTCAGCAAGCTTCACATACAAGATGTGAATATCTAATCATGAGCCCTATTTAAAAGTCAGCCACTGTTTTGGGTTCTCGATCAATATCTTATCAATTATATTTTGGGGTATGCCTCTTATTAGCATTTTAGGAACAATGTTTTTGAGGATATGTGAATATCCATGACCTCCATATTTCATCAATCGATTCTTAGTGTGCATATCATGAGCAATTACAATTCTGTCTTCATAGCCTTCATCAATTAACATCCGGATCCTGCATAAAAGTAAATACAAAGTATGTCTGTCAGTTAAGAGTTCGTACAATTCTGGAAGTAATACAGAAATAATTAGTATTTAAATATTTTACAGGGACATACCTCTAGTCTGTATTATAAATGAAATGAACTATTTCAGGGTCTTTAAAAGAAACAAGCAGACATGTTTCTCAAATATACACAAAAGATTAAACTCTCCTAGATCCATTTTAGAGAGAAGAAATCCCTTTGGAAGCAAGACAGTGTCACACATCTGGAACGATGGGTGGGGAAAATCCACTTTGCCAGGATTTATTACACTGTTTTGCAGTCCTACTCCATCAGTGGTAAAAATCATGGATTTCAACAGGAGTAGGCCCGGTCCACAAGACTAAACAATCACTTCCTACATACAGTGTTCTTCAAATGATCATTTAACAGGGTTAATTCTTGCCTCTAACCTAATACAAACCATTTCCACAACTGTACTGCTAAGTAGCTCAGTTGCATTTGCACACTTTTTTTGAGGGACTTCCACAAACAAAGAACATGGTAATGCACAGGGATTAGATAATTTCCAACCATGGGTCTTTCAGCTGAAGAAGCAAATCTACTGAAGGATTTTTGCTCACTCTAAACAGCCTTTCTTAACAATACTGGTTTATTATTCTGCAATCACACAGGGAAAAGCAAAACCACAGGTGTAAATGGCTGTAGCCCTGCTGAAGTCAATCAAGCTTCTGAGGATCTGACCCAGATTGTTGAAGTTTATTCACAGAATAAAGTATGGGTGGATTACACAAATATTAACATTTCTTTAGTGAATTTCCATCTGGAATAACTGGGCTACAGACATTTCAAGTCTTTGAGAGTCACCAATTTCCATGAAGACAGATAACATCCCACCCTCAGCAGGTTATCTATGGAGAAAGTCAATTAAATGGTTAGTCTAGCAGCAGCTGTCTTTGCTAGTGCTGAAAAATAAAAAGTAATGTCAGCAATATCACAGGTGTAAAGGGCTAATTCCACAGTCCCTATAAACAGATTTTGCACAATCAGAGAAAGGGCCAAGTTGGGACACACGATAAACCGGTGACTAATGTCTTTCCCTCTGTGGGTGAAGTTTGACTGGTGGATCTACAAAGATCACCTCTTCTGTGGCAGTGCAGAAGCAGCTTCATGAACCTTCCTCCATCCTGCCACCCTCTTCCAGTCAGCAGAACCACTTTGGTTCCACTCCTTTCAGCGTACTCCTTCCACGCTTGCAAAATGCGGAGGGGGGCATGATTTGCCCCCTAAGAGAACAAAGGTAGAATTCTGCTGGCTGATATACCCTAATGGTAAGAGCCTACTATATCTGAAGGTTGTTCAGCATGCTTCTCTGACAGCCTCTACTGGCACAGAAGTGACTGTCAATGTGTTTTGGCCAGGTGTAGGTCTTGCTGCGTTAAGAGGCAACAATGTTACCAAGAGTCCTGAGCTCCCACTAGCTTGCAACATTAAAGTGGAAGAGATGAATATTAGCAAAACTGGTGTTTGTTCATTGCGTATCATTCACATAAACCTTTCGATTCCACCATTTTTATTAGCACTTTGCAATTTTGATTTTTCATTATTTGAGAGTGCTTTGATCCCAGACAAGGAACATTGTATTATTTTGTCATCAGCAATATGAAAGTTCTTACTGTCAGCTTGGGGCAGGGGAGGGCAGGATTTATACAGAAGATTGGTTATAGGAAGATATGTGCATGCAGCTGGGCACAAATCATAATCAGCCTAAATCTGGTAAATAAGGTATGTTTTGGGACTTAGTGCCAAACTGGAGGCTTTTTGTTAAATACACATGCTAACATTGTAAATACTGTAGGTCTGCCACAGTGCAAGTACGTCATCCATCCCGAAACTACATGCCAGTGCCAGATTGTGTACTTGGTAGAGGATAAGATGACAGTGGCTGGATCTGTAAATCAAAATTTAGTACTAACCAAACCACCAGATCTGAGCAAGGAAAACCAGATAAAAGAAAGAGTAGGTAAGATGTGCCATAACGCCCCCCCCAAACCAATGAATAAACAAAAATTTTGAAGGAGATTATGTCAGAGATGATGACTGGGTCAGTCTAAGATCCAGGCAGTCCCAGAAATACAACTTCCCCCACCCCATAACTTTCCTAAAAATTGACAATAAATCTACATGTCTGTTCATTGAAAATAATTTTCAACATACTCTTTGCATAAACCTATATTACATATACATACACATACGTATTTATAGCTGTATTTGTGTGACTAGACATATACACGTATGTAAATTAATTCATACGTAAGTACTGGATCTGAACATGAATATGCTTGAAAATGTTCTTCTCTTTGAATACTTGTACAAACAAATGTAGGGGTCAAGTTGATACATATTACTTTTTGTGGAATACAAATCAAATGTCAGCCTATTAGGAATCTGCAGAAAAACAGGAGGCTGCCATTGTCATGGTGTTTCAAACGTGAACACACTGAAAGTACAAAAAATAGTTTAATGGCATTTCCAACTCAAATACACACACACACACACACACACACACACACACACACACAAAACCAGAACAAAAGGCAATCTTGTAGTATTTCTTTTTATAAAAAGCCTGCTGCCACACTCATTCAATGCCAGGGAGCTAAGAAGGAACAGCTGTGGCTGGGTGGAGGGTGGAATATTATGGATGAGACAAAAATATTACCATGATTAAGGACAGACACATTACCCGGGCCCAGTAGAGCAATCCTTTTGGATGCATAGCTCCCAGTGTTTTCAATAAGAGTTCTACATGCAAAACAACTGCAGCACTGGGTGAATGTTTTGCAAGCCTATGTTAGAAAGGCCAAGTGTGAAAAACTGTTGTTACAACAGAATACGATTTGAGATAGCGAGTGCAAGACTGAAAAGCAATATATATAGAGAGAAGATTTCCTATTGTGTAAAACCAGAGATCTTTCAGGCACAGAGAAAGTCAAGTGCAGAATCAGACAAATACTTGACAGAAAGAAAAGAGATAACAGTCTGAAACCAGACAAGAGAGACTGTGCAGCCAATGTAACAGAGGTGGCCCAGGCAGAAAAGTAATGTCCACAATAGGAGTTAAAGCTAGAAAGATATTTCCTATATTTCATCAAATGATCAGGAATAGTAAAAACCTTCTCATCAAAAAGTGAGGAGAAAAAAGTGTTTCTGTCCCTGGGAGAAAGAGGGGATGGCATCTTGTGATGTAGCAATCTGCCACTCGATTAGGAATGACACTGCTGGACAAGTAGACACAGGGGATCCCACTCCAAACACAGCACGAAGCCCCAGCCTGGGCAGACGGTACCCACCTGAGACACATACCTCAGGGGTCTGTCTCTTTTGTGACCTCTGGCAACACTTATACAGTGTGCTATGCTAATACATCTCATTGAACCAAACTGGTATTGGAGACACTGATTAGAAGGAGGGAAGAGGACAAGAAGAAGTGAACATGAAGATCATTAAAGAGTTTTGAAGAGAAAAGAATTTTATCCCTTGGATAGGGAATGTGATGGTGGTGGGAGAAGTGATAGAGGGCCCAGCGGATAAACAGATCATGCTGCACAGTGGAAGCAAAGGGGCAAATGCACCTTTCATGTAAGTGGCTGCAGCTCCATTAAGGCCAGCGGTGAATTTGGGCCAAAGTCTTTTACCCATTTATCAGACATTACAATTAGACTAGACAATGGATAGTAATAACACCTAACACAGGGATGACTATAAACGAAGGCCACACCTTTATGTAATCACATTTAATCCCTCACTTTGGAGACCAGGATGCTAAAAAAAGAGCAACCACTGTACATGGTGATATTCAACTATTATACATACCTAGCTAGGTAAGAGACAGGGCTATATTTATTGTACTAGATAGAAGTACCAGCAACAGTAAACTACCATCATTTAGCATATTGGTATGAGCAGTGAGCAGGACCATTTTGTGATGCATTTGAAACCTGCAAACCAATAATTTTCATTTTCAGTAGCTAGCAGTCAAGTATCAAAGGGGTAGCCATGTTAGTCTGGATCTGTAAAACCAATACGTCTGTTAGTCTATAAGGTGCCACAGGACCCTGCTGCTTTTACAGTAGCTAGCAGTGTTATTGTTTACACTTCATTGCATTGCACTAGGTACCTTGCAATTCTTTCATTGTCACTTGGCATATCAATTTCGGGATGGAAGTGGTAATAAAGCAATTCTGTACCAAAGAGGTCATACTCTAAGTAGCATCCAAGTTTAGCAAACTCCAGCAGTTTCTTCTCATCAAATATAGTCCTGCAGAAAATACAAAGCACAGTGTAAATGTGCATAAACAAGTCATCATCATAACACATGTTGGAAATGGTTCCAGGGCACCATGTTATATGGACTAAAGCATTTAAATATATCACTGGGGGAAATCTTACTTCCAAGGAACTAAAATATTTGATCAGGTTCACTGAGAAATTGAGCTACTGTTTGAGAAATTTAAGTTGTTAAATAATAATAAACCAACATATTATTCAGTCTTTTCCCACATCATTTGGGGATTCCATGCCTTTTAAAATATGTTAACATGTAACATAACAAGTGCAATTATAATGAACTTCAATGAGAAGAAAGAACCAAGACACACATGCTTGATATCAGAAACTGTCCTGTCACACTCATGAGGAAGGAAGGTTTTGCTGTTTGTTTTTTTTTAAATTCAGAGGGATGTTTATTTAAAGCCAACAGACTACTTATGTGAACAAGGACTACTTGCCCAAAACAGAGGTATCAGATCAGGCACTACATATAGGGCTCATTTCATCCATTACTGAAATACAGATATATTTTGGGGTCGTCTTCTTAGCATATGTGCAACATGCTTCAGGTAACACGTGACCAGGATTCATCACTGAATTTGGTCTGCTGGTTGTCTTCCCCGGCGAGGACTGGGTACTGATGGGGAGTGTGACGTGAATGCTGATCCACCCCCTTCCCTTTGGGGTAAAATGCTGCAAATGTTTAACACACAACACTACGCCCTGGTTTAGGACTGAAAACCCTACCCAATAGAGAGTAAAGATAAGGTAGGCAGAGTGTAACGGCTCATACTGGAATTTCACCAAGATTCCCTAAGTTAACATCCCTATTCTTGCAAAACAATGTAATGGCATCTTGAAGTAGTCAAGACCACAACTAAAACACAGCACATTGCTGGAGCACCAGTTCAGGGGGAAGGGTGACAATTGGTGAACTAACGACTTCTGGCAGCAAGCAAGTCCTCCTTGGAAATGTCCTCTCTGAAGACCTCCAAGTAGGTTCTTCCATCTGTGATAAATTCCTCTGAATGATGCATTGTAAATCTACTGATACACTCATAACGTGAACTTTCTGCATGGAGGAAGCTTTTTTGGGAGGGATAGGGAGAAGGGGGGAGGGGCAGAAGAGAAAACATTTAACAAAAAGCAAAAACAGAAAGTAAAACAACAATTTACTTTGCAAACAATGTGCTCTATTCCTTTATTATAAGCACAGATATTTGCATTTAAATAAGAATGTTCACCTACAGCTTCTCCTTCTTTTTGATGCCACAAAGTCATTTTTCTCAGTTTAATTACATCATAGTCTGTTGCTATGGAAATGACTGATGTCACAAATTCAATATTATTACTTAACAGCAGAATCAAGTAGGAGGAACAGATGGGCTGAGAAAGAGAAAACCCTTGTTCAGACAAGCCTGTCACCAGCAGGAGTCTCAGTATTGTCAGCTGTAATTAATAAAAACAAATTCTTTTTAAATACATTTCACAGTTTACACAAGATAAGAGCTGGGCTTTCGAAGTGCAGTGCAGAAGGAGGAGTGGCTTACAGTGCCAGCCCTGCATAGTCCAAGGGGCTGCAGTAGCCAAGAGAATGAAGCTAGTTCCAGCGCAATGCCAAATTTCATAGGAGTAATGTCACAGCCATGAAAAATTATTTAAAAACAATTGTTAGTGGTGGGCTCACAGGGGACTATATATGTTATGATTATTAACATAGAAAGCATTATCCATTACATACCTTCATGATATATACACCATTGATACTGTAACAGTAGCCATGGGTACCAGTGAATGTTCACCCCGTCGTGACAGGGCACCTTTGTAACCTTAATCCCTGATAGGTGACAGTGGCCAGGAAATAAAAAGTTGACTCTTCCCAGCCCTCCTGTGTATCACATTTTTATTACAGAGCCCTAAGATAGAATGTAATAAAAAGCTGTACTGGAAAACTTGATGTAACTAGCAGTATAGAATTAACCATTATAGTCCTTTCCTGACATCTAAATAGTACTGTTATGTGTTGAATGAAGACAGGCACAAAGTTTAACTCTACATCCAAACTTCTAAATTTAGGGGATCTGGATACTCCAGTATAGAGATGGGCCTAAGATGCTAAATTCACTTCTAGATGCTGAGCTGTATTTCAAAATTTGAGGTCATTCAGATCCTGTGTTCCGGTGATGGCCCATCCCCACCCCCAATGTAAGGATATAATAAATATCAGAACATGTCATGAGTTGTATCAATGGCTGTTCAGCTGATGCTGCACTTAGAATTTTGTGGCCCTGATTCTCCTCTTGCTTATACTGTTGGTTTTTTTTCATCAGTGTAACTCTGTTCAATTAAATAGAATCACGTCTAATTCACACCAGTGTAAGTGAGAGGAGATGCAAGCAGTGTTTAAAAACAATTTGTTTTGCTACATTCTATCGAAGTGGTTACAAAAGTCCCTGGCACTGCCCGTGCAAGTTGTTGAGCACTCTTGTATCCACAGATTAGGTGGTTAATATGTTTTTTAGAAAGTCCAAGAAATAAATCTACAGAAGATTAATCACATATTAATACATGAAGAGAGATGGTGTGATGTATATAATTGATTTTTTATTTATTTTTATAGCAATTTTAAAAATTAATCAAATGTACCCAAAATGTAGATGAATAATTTGGGGCTCTGGTCTATATACAAACAATCTGTACTTGAATTACAATGCTGTG
This sequence comes from Mauremys reevesii, assembly GCF_016161935.1. Classification (NCBI taxonomy): domain Eukaryota; kingdom Metazoa; phylum Chordata; order Testudines; family Geoemydidae; genus Mauremys; species Mauremys reevesii. The sequence continues at coordinate 40,930,282 of NC_052624.1, forward strand.
GAACATGTAGTCGACAGGAATCTTCAATAAATTTAACAGAGTTGGGTATAATTTATATGTCTATATTACACCCTTGATGGGGACAAACAATTGAATTGCTGAGAGTCATATGACCACAAATAGTTTCCATTATTCAGCAGCTAGCCACATTAATCAATACTTGGACATTTGCCAAACGATCACCAGTTACACAAGGTCACATAAACCTGCTGTGCGCCAAATGGACTGTTTCTCAATTCAAGGAGCAGGATACTATCTCTTCCCCGCCATGTCTGTGTTGTGCTTCTGTTTTTGTTTTAAAGGGGGCTAACATATCACTCTCTGTAATAAGACAGGACCTATCTAAAATCTAACTGGGTTTTTTTAAGCTGTACTGCTTTAAATTGGTTGCAGAATCTGAAGAACTTGGTTTGGGGTCTGATCCAGAGTCCAGTGGAGTCAAAGGAAGTCTTTCCATTGGCATCAATGAGCCCTGAATTGGGTCCTTGGAAAGCAACCTGACTTTTAAAAGGGATGAACACCTAGGAGCTCTCACTTAAATCAGTGGGACCTGCTGAATGTCCAGCACTTTTGAAAACAAGGCTACTTATTCAGGTGTCTACGTATCGACATAGGATCTGACTTTTTAAAATCTTGGCCAAGATTGCTTGTAGACTAGAAGCCTGATCCAGAACTTCTTGGATTTCGTAAGCATAAGCATTATTGTGTTCTTGAATTCTACATAAGCATTATTGTATTCTTGAAATCACTACCCACAAAGCAAGGCTTCTTGTAGTGATATCTGATCACTGGATAAACCCAACTGTTTGAAGCTGCCATGTAATTCCCAGAAATTCCACTATCTCCAGAGAACCAATCCAGAAAAACCATGGACGTGATACCAGGGTAGCGTATTAGGTTACCTGTCAAGGTGAGACATGACTGTTTTTGAGATATCCACCCCAGTTTCCTGCAGAATGCGAATAATCTGGAAAGGGGCATCACTATTCCTGCCAGGATGGATTATAATGGGGCAGCCCAGCTGTGACTGAGCATGCGCTGTTGCCTGCAGTACTTTGTTTTCACTCTCCATCAGAGGCCATGAGCAGCCAATTTCTCCTACAACACCACACTTGATGTTGGTTCCATCAGCTCCACTGAGTATCTCGTTGACGATAATGTCTGTAAGCTAACAAAAATAAAAAGGAAATCCTTTTGTTAATGATACTCTTTGTGTTGCAAAGTATCAGCTCTGGTCTACACGCAAAGTTGCACGGGGTCTAACTAATGGTGTGATTTTAAATCTGTTTAGACAAATATATCCAGCTTTGTGTACACACTCTTACGCTGGTTTAAGCTTGGTTTACCCTGTGCCAAGTGCAACCTAAACCAATAAGCCAGGTTTAAACCAATACCAGAGCGTCCACACAAAAGCTTGCACTGGCTTAACTAAGGGCTGGTCTACACCCAATATTTGTAATGATTTAAACCTATGCAATGTCTGTGCTTAAACAAGGCCTCAAGGTGAAAGTTAATAAATATCATATTAGTAGAGAAGGGACAAAACTGTACATTTTTTAAAGTTTGGGGAAGATTCTAGTTGTCAAGACCTGAGGAGGAACCATCAGGCCAAATCCTGCTCTTAAATATGTCAGAGTAAATCTAAAGTAATTTCACTGACTTCCCAATTGTAACCAAGAATAAAATGTGGCCAACAATCTTTCAGGGTGAATTTTTTTTAAAGCAGTCTGTAATTCTGCAGGCACAGATGATGGCATGTAGACACCTGCAAATATGGTCAGGTAGTTAATCTTCTTGATGCCATTATTTGCCCCCACAAAAACAGGCGCACACTTGTGTGTGCAAAACTGAGGTTGAGGACTTTTAAATATCTGGCCCTGAATGTTTAATATGGAATCATGATTTCCGGGCACACTAACAATTAAGTAAACAAGGAGAGAAAAAGGTCTGGCAAGGCTAACTTACTGTATTAACCTAGAAGCTAGTACCTTAAAACTAGAACATCAGCAAACTCCATGTCAAGTTTATCTGTCATTCATTCTTACTCATTCTCTCCCCCAGACATGGACACATAACACAATGGGGTAGATTCTCAGCTGGTGTAAACTGAAGTTAATAGAGCTATGACAACTTAGACTAGCTGAGCATCTGCCCCAATACTTCTGCACTGTAATTGTAAACCTTCCAATTCATGGATACAACTGAGCAGTTAACAAGAATGGGTAATGGGCAACAGAATACAGTTCTTAGAATTCCTTATGGCTGTCTGAAGAATACCATTTGTGTTGTGATGTTCCCAACATGGAGCTTACCTAAATCTTGTCCAGTTTAAGCAATCATGGCATGGATTGCTGGAGACACTAAATCCCTTCCTCGCTTAACTACTGCTAGTGTCAAAACTTTCCATTTATTTAACTGTATCCTAACAAAAATGTCCATATCAATGTCTCTATGGAATCACTGATCATTTTTCATTGATCAGTCACTGCAGGCATCTACATTCAACCAGGTACCTGTCAACATCCTGGACTGATTAAGCATTGATGGAATGGACTGCAGATTGCACTGCACTCTGAAGAACAGCTTGAAAGCTTGTCTCTCTCACTAACACAAGTCGGTCCAATACAAGATATTACCTCACCCATCTTGTCTCAAACACCATGGGACCAACACAGCTTCAACAACACTGCACACACTGCGCTCTCTCAGTCACCAGTGGTCCATGGACCACAGTTAGAGAACTTTTACCCTATGGATCTATTCAAATTGGCCCACCTATTGAGAAATGGCACCAGTGCGAATGATTTCGGGCTGCTCCTCAGTTGACAAAAATGATTAAGGTCAATGATGCTAACCTCAGTGGAAGTATGCCAGTTAACACCTGCTGAGTATCTATCTCTGTGCTTTTAAGATTAATTTTACTCTTTTGTAAATACAGATGTTTTTAGTTTCAGCTCAGATCAGTACATTCACACTCTTTGGGCTGCTCAGGTCTCTTCTGCCTTGGAGAGTTCCCCTCTCCCTTCATCATATCAGCTTAAAAACAGTGGAGTGGATATTTATTATGGTGAGATGTAGGGATCCCAGCCATGCTCAGGACCCCATTGTCCTAGGCATGTACAAACACAGAGATGGTCCCTACTCAAAGACTTTAGTCAGACAAAGGGTAGGGAAAAAGGATATAACATACAGGCAGAGTAAACAGGGGGATGGGTTGCAAATAGCTTGTCAGTGCCACAATTATTTATTTACCTCCTTTTAAAAAACCTTTTGGGTGTTTAGTTGGGATGGATTAGAAAAAGAAGGACAAGGAAAGTAGAGGGGACATTAGACTATTTCCATCCCAATATTTTGTAAAAAGGAAGAATTTTCACAGCTGTGCCAGGATGCTGTACACATGGAGTCATTTTTCACTGTTAGGTCATAATAAAACTCTGAAAGAAAATGGAAATGCTGACCGATCAGAGTGGCAATACTGGGTGCAGATACGATTTACACAAACACAATGATCATTGTTTGCCCAGATTTTCAAGAAGAGTATATTTGGATTTTTATCAAGTTGTGCTTGACCTGTCACTGATCTCCTATCATCTGTACATTATCAGTCGGGCAGTATTTTACTATTCACTTGTTAGTACTTACCTGCTCCACTGACATAGCTTGTGTCTCGGAAGAATGAGTGGCATGCACATAAAACCCAGCCCCAGCAATAATGTGCACCCCGGTTTCCTCAGCAAGCTTCTTTAAAGTCTTTACATCTCGGCTGATACCCCTGGTTGTGTTCTCCACTACAGTCCCACCACCTGCTGCCTTATAGTGTAATAGCTCTTCCTTTACAGCATCTGTTTCCTGACACAGAAGAAGGTTCTCTTTATGGCTGTAGGGATTCTGTTTAATCCAAAACAAGTTCTTCATCTCAATGGGCCCATCAGACAAAGCTTCTTGGCCTGAGGAAGGCGGGACATAACAGCAGCTGTAGTTCATTGTCAAGTGTTCATGGGTCATGGTGCAGCCAAGCTGACTTGGCTCCACAAGCCCCAACACGGTCTGCACTTTACCACCCAGGGAAGGCATTTTTCTTCTTATTTTAAAAGGAAAGAATCCAGATTCTAAACAAGCATTTGCTGGAAAAGAGGAAGGGAAATAAAACATGAAAAAAGTTGAATAAAAAGCAATAAAGCGCCTATAAAATATAGGAATTTCACTCCCAATGCCAATGTAGATTGTTCCTTACAATATATTTTTAAACACTTTGTCCAGTCTAGTTTTAAATGGAGTTTCCTTTACTCCCTTGTGGGAAACTATCTCACAGTTTAGCAGACTTCCCTAGCAGGGAATTTTCCCTGATATTCAGCCTACATTTTCCTTTTGAACCGTTACTCCCAGTTATCCTCCCCTGGATCACTCTTATTGTTAATATTTAGGACAGCTGTTTGGAAAGTGGGGGGAAAAATCACAAACATGCTTTGCTTGCTTGTAAGGAAAAAAATATTAATAAGTGTCTTTGCACACTAATATCCTACAGGAACAGTGATAGACAGAACTTGTAAGGAGTGTTTCAAACAAGGAAAAGATAGCAGACTTGCCTACTAGCTCAGAAAGGGGGTGGCTCTCAAAAGAGCAAAGAGATGGTAGTAGGAAAGGCAGAAAAATGGAGTATGGTTGCTGGCACTGTTGTGCTGGCTGAAGTTATGTCTACACTACAAGCTAGGGGTGTGATTCCCTGCTCACGTAAACATATTTTCCTATCTCTCATCCCAGCTTGCATGCTAAAAACAGTAGTCACAGTAGCACAGGCAGCGACAGCACATGCTAGCAGCCCCAAGTTCAAACCCAGCTGAACCCAATGGGTATGTACTCTGGGCTTCTAGCACACGGTCTGTGCTACCACAGCTCAACTATTTTTAGCGTGCTAGTGCAATGAGCGCTAAGATGAGTACATCTACACGAGCTGGAAATCACACCCCTAGCTCATAGTGTAGATGCAGCCTAAGTGAAGAAAGAGCTGTGTGATGGTGGGGAGAACCAATATGAAACAAGATCAGATATGTAGGCAGGGGCATAGATACGTAGGGTCCTGAGGGCAAGGAAAATAAGTTTAGACTTAATGGAGCTGATAAAAGGGAACCCTAAACAATTCCTCTTTGACTTTGGCATTTACACCCATAGCAGTTATTGTAGTTCCATTTGGCCCAGTTCTTTCACTGTTTCTTCATTAGTCCATGTCCCCTCTAGATCCTTTTGTGGCTGTGAATTTCACCGAATATTTGCCAAAACCTTTCTGGTGTTCTGAGCCACTTTAGGCAAGGGCCTATGTAACCGGCAGAAAGCTGGACCTGAATTCTGCCGGAAGGACCCCTAGATTCTACAGCTGGCTGGAAATTCAATGGCAGATCCAAATACATTCCAGAATGGAAATTTTTATCAGATTACGTAGGGAAATGAAAAATGCAATTGGCACAACTATGTTTATTTTCTCGTTAATGTCAATTATATAAAACTGTTCACACACTTTCAGTTTTCAGGGTGGTGCAGATTTTCACATTGACAAAAAGCAGCAGCATTATAGAAGTTGTCAGGGGAAAAGCTGGAGGTTCTGTCAATTAGGCTGGAGGCAGTTGGGGCTTTTGGCACCAAACGTGTGGAAGGAGTTTTGGAGTTGGGATGGAGTCCACTAGTTGCGCTAGAGGAGAAAGGTGACATTTCCATTACTCACCCCCTGAGCCATCCAGTACCCCAGCAGCATTTCTACCATATTTAACACCCTGTCATGTCATTGTCTGACACTATTTGTGAGTTCTGACCCTTGTGTCCCAGTCCCTTTGCTCTTTGATTGCCATTTCTAGTATGGTGGTTGGCATAGGAAATAATGCTAAATTCAAAGTTAAATTTATATCAAGATATTTACAATGTAAAAAAATTCTCATTCCAGTTAAAGGAAAACATCACACTTTATTGTGGTAACACAATATCCCATTAAGACAAATGTTTCCTTTTTAATAGCAACCACTGTATGTTCATTTAGGATTCTCTGCTCCCCAGCAGCTGTCACATTTTGTCAGCTTGAGCCACCAGCTGAACATACTTGGCATCAAGGATGAATATTACTTTCCATTTTAAAAAAAAATTATTATCCTCCAAGATTGAATATACCCATTCCAAGCCCAGGAATATGCCTATGTTTGGACACCTTGTTTGCCCTACTGTGTGAAGATTTTGGGGGGACAATCTCCACCTATTTTAGTAACCTGAGGTCAAATTCTGATCTCAGTTACATTGGTGTAAATGTGGAATAACTCCATTGCAGTTCCTCTGGATTTACAGTAGTGTAACTGAGAGTGGAATTTGGCTCCGGAACAGCAGGAATTCCTACAGCAGAAATTCAGATCCAGTTCTACTTCTCCCAAGCCTCACTGGGAAAATATTGTTATCTGAGGTGATTAGACTAGCATTTCTTTTATATGGCTGAACCTATACTATTATTTTTCTTCAGCTAATTTTGATTAAACAATGTTATGTTATTCCTTTAGACATTAAATGGGCAGTGACTATGATATTCTTTAAGGCTACTACCTACAATTGCACCATGTCAGAGGTTTCCAATCTGTAAAAATGTCGCCTGAATCTCTACAGGTTAGAATTAGCAGCAACTCTCTCTCTCCCTCCCTCTCTCTCTTTTTAAGTTTACTTCCCGTATTAACACTAAACAAGGCTGACTACCCAGTTCAAGTTAGATCTGCCTGATGCTAGCTGCAAAGGCTTGAGGATATGTAGTTATAATTCCTAGTCAAATAAAATCATGAGTTATGAAACAAAATACATGTTTAATGATGTCCAGAGGATAGGACTAACTGGAGCACACATTATTGATTAAAGAGAGAGGTCTTTCTCTTTCTGTCTCCCTTTTAGTGAATAATATCATAAACATGGGTCTGTTACTGGTAAAGCCCTAAGAGCAGATTTTTTATGTTTAACTTTCTATCTATTAATGTGACAGAAGAACAAAGTCAAAAGGGCACTGAGCCCTAGATATCAAAGGAGTTAATAATATATAGATCTCTGATCTTTAGGGCTAAACAAAGTACGACAGTAACCCCATTTCATAGCGACAAAAAGCTACCCATAGTGTTCCAATCTAAGCATAAAATACCAGCTTCTACAGATTAGCGACTGATACTGTATAAAGAGTTTTCAGTGACTGTGGTTAATCTAGTTATGAAACTTGGTCAACCTTAAGAGACAGATATGGTTGATTTACTGTATTTGTGTGTCCTGTGTATAAGCAGACGCTGTATGAAAATCCCAATTAGAAAGGACTGTTCTGCTATGGATTTAAAGAGTAAATGCCAGCAGAAGTGGTTGTGCTGTATGGTAGACTTAATATAAAACATTACTTGGGGACATTTCCATAACATGGGATTACAATAATAGTGCTCCAGGTGGGTCATTGTGTTGACTTGTTTGGACAGTACAGAATCGCTTTGCTAAGACAGACTCCTAATTTATTAATATAATGAGCTGGTATTTGTCAAATAAAGTCACAAAGGATAAGATTTCGAAGGGGACTGCACTTGTGTGAATCATTAAAAGCAAAACACCTTTCTCTTTTGGTAATTGTAGTTGATTGTGATTAAAATCAAGTTGTCTGACATCATTAATTGAATGTTCTTGATTAGAGTTGGTGTTCTGTAGACCAGCCCGCCATTTTGGAAAAGATTCAATGATCTGAGTGATTCTTGTCATTCCTATAGTCCAGGCAAAGAGAGTAAGATGATTGTCTTAAATATTTAGTCCTTTTCTTGCTGTTTTTTCCTTCCTACTAAAAAACTATTGTGGACGTAGAGCAAGAACTGACAGGGATTTCAATGCATGACAGTCTCTGTTAGCAAGAGTCAGGCTAGCTGCAACCCTAATAATGCGAGATTTGTAGAAGCGAAGATTGTGTGAAGCGAGTGGGAAAGAACTGTGGGAGAAGTCATTGCAATCTTGTGTTGATAGGATTGTGTGAAGTGAGTGGGAAAGAACTGTGGGAGAAGTCATTGTGACCTTGTGTCGATAATAAGGAATGTAAATTGGAGTCTAAATAGAAGTGAGAAAAATAAGATAACAAAATAGCCTATGTATAAACAAAATGCAGCTGTTGCTCATTATTGTAGGTAACAAAAAGTATAAATGCTGGCTGTAATTGTTTACTTGAAGAGAGACCTGCCTAGGACTGGGGCAACCCTGTGTCCTAGGGCACTCCCTCCCTCTATACAATTGTAAAGAGAAAATAAAGTATCTGACTCTGCTGCACCCAACCAAAAAGTGAGAACTAAGTTTTTCTCCGACACTATACTCTCGCATTCAACCTAAACCTGGTAGCATAACCAGGGGTATTTACACTCCATATAAAACCATACTTTCAAATGATTTTTTTTGAACAGCTTCTTTTCAAAATGCACATTTTAGCCTGATGAAACTACCTTTTATAAATATGTTTGACCAAGTAATTATAATGTAATCAGGGATGGCCATAGGGAAAATAGTGCCATGGGTGAACTTGTATTTTGGCACCTCGGACCTGCTGTCTCCCTTGGTCCCCCACCCATTCCCTGGCCCCTGCAGGATTCCCACCCCCCAATTGCCCCTGGACCCCACTATCTCCTTGGGCTCCCCCGCATTGTGCCTGGCCCCACACCCCATCGCCTCTGGTCCCTGCTGCCTCCCCCAACCCCTCCCCATTGCCCCTGCTGCCTCCCCATCCATCCTCTCTGGGCTCCACTGCCTCTCTGGGCTATGTTCCCTTCCTCCTACCCCCCACTGCCCCAAGCTCCCTTGTGCAGCCTCGCACCCCAGGCCCACCCCGCTCCTTGCCTCTTGACCATGGCACCCCTGGTGGTTGTGCACCCATAAGGCTGGCCCTGAATATAATGGAAAAAGCAGCTCTTATGGTAAAACTAGATATTGCTAATTAATAATTATAAGGTGGTATTTTCCTGTTATTTTCTACATTTTTCTATTTTATTTTTACTCATGTTATATTACTCTGCAAAAGCAATTCTCATTGAATCAGGCTTTCTGCTTGCTTTCAGACAGCTATTTTGATATGTATGTAGATTTTCAAGATGAATTTTCTGCTGATTCCTTTCTGACACAGATACATTAGATTAATCTCAACTAATCTGGCCTGACCTCTGTGAAGACCCATGTTTATGTGTGTGATCCACTTATAGCCTGTGGGTGCTATCTGCTGATTTCTGCCAGACAAAACCTAGAATTATCTGCTCCAATGTTGGATTCTTCTTGTAGCAGGGATTAATCTGTTGACTTTTTAGATTTTGTATTACTGCATATATGCAAACCTAAAAGAAATAAAAGTACAAGCTTCTATAGCACCTTTTGTCAGAAGCTCTATAATTACTTTACAAATTCACACTTTAAGTGAAGTATTCACATTTTAAGTGAGTTGTCCAAGATCATTCATTGGGCTCTCTTCCTGCAAGATATAAGTAACTCTCATTGACGTCAGTTAATTGCTAGCTAAAGCGGTTTTAGAAACCCACAATCCTCAATTAAGAATTGTGGAAAATATAATTAATTTAATGTTCTGATTGGGGTGAGATCTTAATCACCATCCTGTTACCTTCTGTATTGACTTTCATAAATACCATAATTCTAGTATGCTATAATGATATACTCGCCTTGATAACACCTGATGGTACCATAGCTAATTCATATTTTTAACCTACCCTACAAACACCAATTAAGACCACAATCCAGCAAAGAGCATGTGCTTAACTTTAAACTGTTAGTAGTGCCAATGAAGTCACTGGGACCACTCAGAGACTTTAAGTTAAGCTTCTGCTTATGTGCTTTGCTGAATGGGGGCTTAATTAACTAAATCCATGTCTTATATACATACAGTTCATTTCTGTGAAAACATGTTTCTTCTCTTAGGTAAGACAATGAGATTTATATACATGGTCATGCATAGTCTGAACATCAGTAAAAGTATTAATGAATGCAATCACAACCTGTACTTTTCTAGGGCTTGGCCTACACTACAGAGTTAGGTTGGCAGTTCATGTTGGCCTAACTATGTCAGTGTCTACACTACAGCTTTTCTCCCGCTGTTGTAAGTGCCCTACGACATAGTAACTGCACCTCCATTAGAGGCATAGGGCACTACTTACATCAGATGTTGGCAAAAATCTTGTCAGTTTCACAGCTCCCTGCACCTGACTCAGCTTGGGCTGTCACTCTGGGGCAGATTGGGGCTCTCCCCCACCAGATTCCCAGCTCCTGGTGGGCTGCTGCCAGACTCCCCTCTCCCTGCTAGGAGCTCTGCTGCCCCCCAGACTCCTGACTCCTAGTGAGCTGCTGCTCAGGCTTTCTGTTCTGAGCCCGGCTGCCAGGCGCTGAGAGCCCGGGCTCCCAGTTCCCCACAGAGCTCTTAGAGTGTGGTTGCTCTGAGACAATAGCAACGTGAAATTGACAAGGGGGGGCTGCAGCTGTGAGACTCGTGTGGCTGTCAGTGCCCCACAATGCCCCTCTTCAGTCAGCGCAAGCACTCCTGGTACGGACGCACTCCACTGGCCGGAGGGTAGTGTGGACATCAACAACTGATTGAATTATTGCGGTGGCTGTAGCTTGACCTAAATTAAGTAGGCCTAATTTTATAGTGTACATAACCCATAGCACTCCCTGCAAAGGAGTACCGGTAACTTTCTTTCCTAGCTTGACCTGCCTTTCCAACTGACTGTAAGGACCCTCTTCTGCAGCCTGACTCATGATGAGTAGCACTTACTCTCTTGACTTCAATGGTTCTACTCCCATGAGTATGTACTACTCAATGAGAATAGAGGATGAAGAATCTGATCCAAGTGTTGGCCAATGCTCAGGCATTATTAAGGAATGTATATGTATTGTGACAGACCCAGGCCAGTGTGGTACAGGAGTCTGGTAGAGGGCAAATATACTGGTCACTGGATGAGTAGTTTTATGTTCCCTGAGTGACCAGAGCAGGGGCTGCACTAGAGTAATCAGGAAACTGCTAGAACCAATTAAGGCAGACAGGCTGATTAGATCACCTGCAGCCAATCAAGGCAGGCTAATCAGGACACCTGGGTTTAAAAAGGTGCTCACTCCAGTCAGGTGAGGAGGAGCCAGAGGAGAGGAAGTGCGTGTGAGGAGCTAGGAGCAAGAGGCGCAAGGAGCTGAGAGTGAGAGGGTGTGCTGCTGGAGGACTGAGGAGTACAAACATTATCAGACACCAGGAGGAAAGTCCTGTGGTGAGGATAAAGAAGGTGTTTGGAGGAGGCCATGGGGAAGTAGCCCAGGGAGGTGTAGCTGTCATGCAGCTGTTACAGGAGGCACTATAGACAGCTGCAATCCACAGGGCCCTGGGCTGGAACCTGGAGTAGAGGGTGGGCCCGGGTTCCCCCCAAACCTCCCAACTCCTGATCACACACAGGAGAAGTTGACCCAGACTGTGGGGAAGATCACTGAAGTGAGCAAATCTGCCAATAAGCGCAGGACCCATCAAGGTAGAGGAGGAACTTTGTCACAGTATATAATCTCCGTAGCCTAAAATGGAAGTCATTTTAGTTACATTATATTACATTGTGAGATACACAAAAAATACTGTGAAGAATGGAATTGGGTGATAGAATATTCAAGGGACTGCAGCTATTGACTTCTCAAGTTCTGACAAATATTCCAGTTTTTTTTTGGCATGTTAGAAACCAGAATGGAAACAACTCTGAATAGACGTGTCTGTCTTTTGAGGACTCAATTCTAAGGCTGGTTGGAACATTTTCAGAAAAATATCATTTCATCAAAGTTTTCATCAGGGGAGAGAAAGACATTCCCTCACACTCTGTAGCCTAGGGGTTAGAGCACTGGCCTGGGATGAGGGAGACCCTTGCTATGCCTGATTCAGAGTGATCTAGGATGAAAAATTTAACTCTGAATTAAGCAGAAGAGGGACTTGCACTTGAGTCTTCCACATCCCAGGCCAATGCCCTGACCACCAGGCCCATATCTCCCTCCACCCTTCTTCCTGAATTGAAAAGCTCAAGGGTCTGAAAATGGACATTTCAATACAAACACTTTTGCCAAAACATTCAAAATGTGTTGATTTTGTTCCAAATGCGGAATGAAAACAAATTTTGAAAGCCTGAAAGTTGCCACAAAACAGAACTGTCATCCTTTGGTCAGCTCTACTCAATTCATTGTAGGTTTTCCCAACCTAGGTAAGAAAATTAGAGGATGCTCCCTGAGTTCCCCATCCCCTACAATGGATGGAGTCCTCCAAGACAAACAGAGATACTTCCATTCCCTGAGCCCTAGTGTCGAAGAGGATTGGGGAAGGAAATGGATAGATCTAAAAATCAAATATCTCCCAAGTGCCTCTTTGAGGTGGCATTAACAGCCATGGAACAACTTAAACGCTGATCTGAAGTCTGGGGTAAAGGATTCCTTCCCCATCCCAGCTTCCGCGGTTCTGCTGAGTACAGAGCCAGAAACAGCATTTGTGCCTCAGTGTAGAAAGCACTGAATTTCTGAAGGAAAACTGCTTCATAATATCATTCTAATCACTACCACTAATTAGAAAGAAGAGGAAATCACTAAAGAAACGAGTTGTGTTACATAGAATGAAAAAGAATAATTTAAAATCAAATTTTGCAGGAAGCTGCCAACTTGTCAAACTGAGGGAGCAAGCACAGGAAATGAATTAATCAGAGCTTTGCCAAAATTATTAGGTTAGCTCTAATCTTTTTAAAAATACATATAGTTACTAGTATAGCAGCTAAAATAATACGTCTTGAATGTGCACTTCCTACGTGTGCCAATGGCAGGCTGCATTTCCTGAATCCTAACTTGCTTCCAGAAAGCACCAGTAAAATGTCCACTCCCACTGAGAGAAAGAGAGAAGAGGCAAGCTCCGGTCCGGAGATATTGAAACAATGATGGGAATTTCTAAAAACTGTTTTGAAATTATTCTTTGTACTACGGTAGCACCTAAGAGCCCTCGTCATGGGCCAGAATCCTATTGTGCTGCGGTATAAACACAGAAATGATGGTCTCTGAAAATTAAATGAGTGTATACACATTTTGATAGAGCAACTATTATTTCTCTATATAACGTGCAACTAAGGACTGCAGTTTTTCATTATCGTCTTGAAACAGCTACCTAGAGTTTATTATAGTAAACTCTAGGTGAACCTTTACAGCAATCGACTGTACAGTGCACAAAATATCATCCTCATGTTTAGTCTGCTACGAAACACTAGTGCAGTTGTTACTGTCCCTAGAGGTATGACTGAGTGCTATGGGACCCACTGGTAAAAAGACCAGGAATAAGTCCTGAAGTCCTTACCCAAGCAAAGCCTCCACTGAATACAACAGACATTTTGCCTGAATACCAATAGCAGGATTTGGACCTTTGTTGGTTTCCCATCTGGAACTTGCACTTCTGTCATTGTGTCGTTATAATACTCTTGTAATGAGAAGTCTGCCTAGGCTGGAATTGGTTGTTTCCTGTGGTAATCTCATATTGCTAAAACATAATAATTACATAAACATCATCTCCACATGTCTGCAATCATTTTGACTTAGTAAGCACATGTTAACAGTACTAGCACAGAGTCTCTCTAGACTTGCACGGAAATCATTTTATTGTCATTACATTACAATGTGAGATTATAACAACACTAAATCCAGATTGCTGTGACAGAAAATGTATGAAATCTAATAGGCATGGCTCAGTAGCTATTTATTACATTTAAAAAAAAATCAATTCACTTTCTGTTTTGGAAATAAGGGTTGCCTTGTTCCACCATGAGCATTATAATAGAATCTTTCCTTACATAATCATACAAACACAAGAAATGTGACGTAACACAGGTTACGTATTTATTTACAAATAGAGGCAAATGCTTTAAAGGTCTGATCCTGCACCTAATGATTTCAGTGGAACAGGGAGAAGCCTAAATATTTAGAAACATTTCATACATGAATAATAAATTAACCTAATAGATTTCTGGAAGAATTTCAGAGACATGCATACTAGTTAGCCCTAACATCAAGCAGCAGTTTTGTAATACTATTTGTTCTCACTGTGTTACTGGCACTTTTAAAAATATCATATGTTGTATATACACAAATTATGAAGCCCACCCTTGCTGTAGGAAATTATACAAATAAAATGTAACAGCACAGAGAAGCATGCTATTGTTTGCATTACTGCAGAGTCTAGCAGAATCAATGCCTTTCTTGTAGCTAGGAGTATGTATCTGATATCATTTAATCACACCTAAATATTTGGCTCATTACAGCACAGTAATCTTAGAACATTAAGAAAATTCCTGAAGTTATCACACATCCCAATATCTATCTTAGCATTTTATACGGCTGCCCATCACTGTAGTATCTGAGTGCCTTCCACATAAAATCAATAGCAACAGTGAAGTCCCTAGCAAACTTCATGGAGTCTTTCGTACTTTTCCTTTTTCAGGGTAACAAATCTTCTTGGGGTAGGGTTTGTGGTTTTGATTTTGTAATATACATTTTAATAATTCTCCCCGTTCCCTATTTCTTCCCCTCTGGTTAGTAAAGGTTTATTGGGTTGAAGACGGTGTCAGTATTGTGTCGTTTTTATGGCTGAAAGGGTGTCTCAAAGAGGAAGGTTTTGCAGCAGTTCCTAAGGATAAACTATGGATTTGCCTGTTCTCTTCAGGAAGTTTGTTCTTTAGCCAGATCCCCTTCACCAACAGTGCTTTGGCCCCCAGCGCTCACATGCCTCATCCTGGGCTGTGTGTCCCAGAAGAACACGGCTGTCACTGTGGTTCACAGATTAAAATTCAGTCTTTAATGTACCTAGAACTTGATCCATTTATTGCCTTGAAAATGGGGACCTGATGCTAACTGGTCATGCAAGCTTAATGCAGAGTTGAGCAGGATCCAGAGACATCACACCACTTTGATGAACAGGGATGTGTGACACTGAGCTAGCGAGGGTTAGGCAACCAGCACGCTAAAGTGGCCTAAAGATCAACCTTTAAGAACATATTAGGGAAGTACCAAAATGGTAAACAGGACCATTCCTTGCAGATAGTTATCAAAGCCATGTTAAATGGACAAGAGTTCTGTATTGTTAGAGAGTTAAAGGTAAATACTAAGGGCTGGTCTACACTAAAGCTGTAAGTCCACTTAAGTTACACTACTTCAGTTACATATGTTAAGTATTGAAGTTGATGTAATTTAGTCGATTTACAGTAATGTCTACACCGCGCTATGTTGACGGGCAATGCTCTCCCACCGACTTCACCTCCCTGAGAGGCGGAAGGTGAGTACAGATGTCCAAAGGAGAGTGCTCTGCCATCATAAGAACATAAGAACGGCCATCATAAGAATGGCCGTACTGGGTCAGACCAAAGGTCCATCCAGCCCAGTATCCTGTCTACCGACAGTGGCCAATGCCAGGTGCCCCAGAGGGAGTGAACCTAACAGGTAATGATTGAGTGATCTCTCTCCTGCAGTCCATCACCCTGTGACAAACAGAGGCTAGGAACACCATTCCTTACCCATCCTGGCTAATAGCCATTAATGCACTTAGCTTGTCTTCACCAGACCCACTAAATCGACACCGCTGCATCGATCGTAGCACTGCTGAGTTAGCCAGAAGTACAGACAAGCCCTGATTGTATTTATCTATGTTTACCTATATCTGTTAGCAGTTTAACAATGTTGTCTAATTAGCATGTAGATGCTAAACTTTGGTTCCTGTCTGTAATATTTCATTACTATATTCTATTGATTCAGTGATCAAAAAGGAACATTAGCAATTAGATAAAACTTAGATAAAAAAAAATCATTTTTTTATTTCTTTTTGAAGTTTATAGTAAACTATCTGTGAACCTTTGAATGGCAAATTGCCTTATGCTAATCAATGCAACTAATTATCTGTATATACACAGGAAATAGGAATTGACTTCAAAGCAACCATTTATATTACCTATTCTTCATCCAAGGAATGCCCACTGTGTTATCTGTGTCAAGAGACTATAGTAGCCTGCCAGAGATCCAGGAGCGCCGCCAACTTTTTTGCTGCCCCCGAAATACCGACGACGACCGGGGCGGCCGAAGATCCGGCCACCGCAGTCGCCGCCCCCCAAAATGTTAGCACCCTAGGTGACCACCTAGGGAGGGACAACTCAGTGGTTTGTGCATTGGCCTGCTAAACCCAGGGTTGTGAGTTCAATCCTTGAGGGGGCCATTTGGGGATAGGTCCTGCTTTGAGCAGGGGGTTGCACTAGATGATCTCTTGAGGTCCCTTCCAACCCTAATATTCTATGAGTTCTATAATGGGTTGCACTGGCCCCGCAGAGATCTATAAAAGAACTCTAGGGCCTGATCCTGTCATCTCAAGTCTGCTTGAACTTTACCAGGGGAAATTTGAGTCACAAGACTGAGGTCTCCAGCTCCAGTCTGATTGCCCTACTATTTCTCATGGAAGAATTTAAACAGATTCTGCACATGGGCTGCCTATTGGATTATGACCTATGGAATTGATTCTGGAAGAACTTTCTACAAATCAACAGCTCACCATCACTACTATGAAACTGACCTAAGAACTTTACTCATATCTGTATGCGTAACACTCTTTAACCACGATAATTCTTTCTTTTTAATAAATCTTAGTTAATAAGAATTGGCTGTAAGTGTGCATTTGGGTAAAATCTGAAATACTCATAGACCTGGTGGGTAATGTGTTCGATCTCTTGGGATTAGTAGAACATTATAGATGGTGAACAAGATTTTCAGTAATTCTCATCATATTTAACTTGGCTTCTGGGAGGAAGCCCAGGACTGGATCGCTTTAAGGGAGCTGTATTTTTGGCTTCTGGGTATTTTGTAAGATATTGCAGAAGCTGCTTAGTTACTGACTTGGTGAATCTACTTATTAGAATAACCACCAGTTTTGGGGATAGTCTGCCTCATTCTTCATAGTTTGCCCTGATTGAGCATTCCGTGTGGCCGCTCCAGCGACCATGCCCACAGGATGTATACTTGCACTGGAAGATGAAGGCTATGCCTCGACTAGTTCTTCTGAGTGTTTCCCCTTTCTGACCAGCATTGCTTCAGTCTTGCCTGGGTTCATCTTGAGCCAACCATTCTTCATCCAAAAAGTGATTTCTTCTAGACCTTCTGACACATCAGTAGTGGCAGTGGTTGCATCAGCTTAGAACAGGATATATAGCTGAGTATCATCAGCATTCTACTGGCAGCTGGGCCAAGGGCATCTTGCTAGCTCTCTCTGTCTGATATGGGTACTGAAGAGAAGAAGGAATACTATGGATCCTTTCAGAGAGAAGGAGCAGTTATTCACCACCACTTCCTGAGTTCTGCTGGGGAGGAAGGATTGGAGCCAATATCGTGTTGGGCCATCTACAACTGCTACGTCATGTAGGCATGTTAATAATACCTTAGGGTACACTTTGTCAAAGGCTGCAGATAGGTTTAGTAGCCTGTGTTCACAGCCATAAGAAGGTTGTCTTTTAGCGCCACTATGTTGTATCCTGATCTGAACCCTTGGTAGCAGGCATCTGGAATATTGACTGACACTGGAGCTTGATGGTTACTATTTTCTCAGTTACTTTGTCCATGAATGGGAGGTTGGAGATGGGACAGTTACTGGAGAGGTCTTCAGGGACAAGGTTTGGCTTCTTAGAGGCCGCGGTGAACTGCATTTTTCAAGGTGTTTGGCAGATGCGCTTCTCTGAAGGAGGCATTAAGTATTTCTGTTAATGGTTGGCATAGCTGGTCTTCACAACCTTTTACCAGCCAGAAGGGGCACAGATCCATTTCACAGGTCATGGCTCTAATACTTTCATGGTTTCTTGATCTTCAGAAGATGTAATGGGGCCAAAATCAATAAAGGTGATGGGGTGGATAAAGTGATCTGGTCTGGGATGGAATTTTTATTTCCCAGTTATCAATCAAATACTTATGGAGCTCTTACCAGCAAATTATGTTGACAGAGCTTCACAATGGTATGCAATAGTGGTCCCACTGCCTAGTGCAGCAGTGTGACAGCTCTACGTGATTCTCTCTCGCTACAGAGAAATTCCTACTCTACATGATTTCAACTGGAAAGGTTCACCATCCATTTAAAAAAAAGACTTCATGGTCATATGGCCAGAGCTAGTGGATTGTTTCTGACCTGATTCACCATGGTCACATCAGGCATGTGGCTTCCATTTCCCTTCTCAAAATCTACTTCTGCTCCAACAAGAAATCAGCCAACAGATAAATTGAGAGGGTAGATGGGGATAGAGGATATTTACTAATGTAATTACAAAACTACCTTTTTAAAAATAAACTGCCTCCCTGTCACCCACCCTTCATTATTATTATAGACCAGGGGAATTACAGACCAGTCATCTTAACTTCAGTACACGGAAAGATAATGATGTAAATTAAGCAATCAATTTGAAAACACCTAGAAGATAATAAGGTGATAAGTAATAGTCACCATGGATTTGTCAAGAAGAAGTTGTGCCAAAACAATCTAACAACTTTCTTTGAGAGGGTAACAAACTTGTGGATGGAGGGAAATGGTAGATTGGTATATCTTGACCTTAGTAAGGCTTTTGATGCTGGCTCGCATAACTTTCTCATAAAGAAACTAGGGAAATACTACCTAGATAGAGCTATTATAGGGTGGGTGCATAACTGGATCGAAAACCGTTCTGAGAGAGTTGTTAACAGTGGTTGAGTCAAGTGGGGTCCCACAAGGATCAGTTCTGGGTCCGGTTCTGTTCAATATCTTCATCAGTAATGTAGATACTGGCATAGAAAGCACACTTATAAAGTTTGTGGACAATACCAAGCTGGGAGGGGTTGCAAGTGCCTAGAAGATAGGATTAAAATTCAAAATGATCTGGACAAACTGGAGAAATGGGCTGAAGTAAATAGGAAGAAATTCAGTAATGACAAATGCAAAGTACTCCACTTAGGAAGGAACAATCAGTTGCACACATACAAAATGGGAAATGACTGCCTATGAGCGAGTACTGAGGAAAGGGATCTGGAGGTCATAGTGGATCACAAGCCAAATATGAGTCAACAATGTAACACTGTTGCAAAAAAAGCAAACATCATTCAGGGATATATTACCAGGAGTGTTGTAAGCAAGACATGAGAAGTAATTTTTCTGCTCTACTCTGCGCTGATTAGGCCTCAACTCAAGTACTGTGTCCAGTTCTGGGTGCCACATTTCAGGAAAGATGTGGACAAACTGGAGAAAGTCCAGAGAAGAGCAACAAAAATGATTAAAGGTCTAGAAAACATGACCTATGAGGGAAGATTGAAAAAACTGGGTTTGTTTAGTCTGGAGAAGAGAAGACTGAGAGGGGACATGATAACATTTTTCAAGTACATCAAAGGTTGTTAAAAGGAGGAGGGAGAAAAATTGTTCTCCTTAACCTTTGAGGCTAGGACAAGCAGCAATGGGCTTAAATTGCAGCACAGGCAGTTTAGGTTGAAAATTAGGAAAAACTTCCTAACTGTCTGGGTGATTAAGCACTGGAATAAATTGCCTAGGGAGGCTGTGGAATCTCCATCATCGGAGATTTTTAAGAGCAGATTAGAGAAACACCTGTCAGGGATGACCTAGCTAATCCTTAGTCCTGCCATGAGTGCAGGGGACTGGACTAGATGACCTCTCAAGATCCCTTCCAGTCCTATCATTCTATGATTATTCACTTTCTTATACCTTAGTTCTGTAAGCTGTTTCACACGAGGACGCCCTGTGTCTGTGCATAGCTTCACTGCCTTCAATAGGGATCCACACAGGTGCAGAGGTTCACCAGCATGGAACAGCTTGCCAGATCTGGGCCTTAGGTTTTAATCTTTTTCTGGGAAAGGATTACATCTACCTTCCCATGCTTGTACAATGCCCTGGTACTGGTTGCCTAATCTTGATTGGTGCACCAGGAATATAAATAGTACTAATAATAACAACAACAAATAATACCACTGCTTCTAAACAACAAGAGACTGACCTGATCAGGCTGCCAGCTGCTTTGCCATGTCTTTAGGCCTCTTTCCAGTTATTGTTGAATCCCTGATCCATCAGCATTCATGCAAGAACTGGCCAAGGAAACTTACTATTACTCCTTAGTTTCATACCACCGGAGGTTACTGCACTTTGCTTGGACACCCAAGCTCCAGGACGGAAAAGGAAAGCAGTACAGAAGAACTGTGGTGGCCAAAACTTTGAGACAGGAAGAAAATGGGATGGGGGAGGTAAGTTAAGAATTGAGCATCTCACAACACAGGCAAGTATTTTTCCAGTAGCACAACCTCTGTGTCCTAGGCAGTGTTAATTTTCTGTGACAGACAAAGGTTCTTTAGAACTTCTTGCTCTCCAGGCCTACCTGAATAACATGTAGCCACCTCTTTCAGTAAGGGAAGATTACAGCTGTCAAGATCTACACCAGAGTTTTAACTGATGATGGAGAGTTTTCAGCTTCCCATCTGTCATAGGGTATACAGACCATGGCAAGAAAACAGTTAACGGCCTTTCATTTTAGAACACTGCCTCAGCTGTCTCTAGTCCAGCCGTTTCTCAAATGCGGCCACCGCTTGTGGCCACAGCCTCCTGGGCTGTTATGGGGGGTGGGGAGCAAAGTAGCAGCCCCTTCCTGTTGCTCCTGGATGCACTGCCTTGGTGTTGATTGCTGAAGCCACCAGCAGTGGTTGGGCCCTGCTCCCCCTGTGGAGACACCTGGGGCACAATGCTCAAGAACCAGGCATCCGGTGAGGTTCCCAGAGGCAGTGGGGTTCAGGCTTTGGACTTCAGCCCTGGGGTAGTGCGGCAGCAGGGCAACAGACTCTGGCCACAGGGCTTCGGGCTCCAGCCCCCCACCCACCCCCATTGCCCTTGGCCCCTGCTGCCTCCCTCGACCCCTCATCCAGGGCTTAATTTGTCCCCAGGCTTGACAAGGTTGAGAAATCTGCTGTGAAAAGCAATTCTTGTATGCTTGTTAATATTACTTTTCACAACAGACTTATTAGCTAGCAATAAATAAATTACAATAATTTGGACATGTACATGTGCATATTTATTTGTTTTTCCTAAAGCTAATTAAGTATTTTAGGAAGAAGTGAGAGAGCGGCTACCAGCAAGTGGTGGACGCACTCTGAGGCCACCAAAAAGTTTGTCCTGAGAACCCGAGTCACTACAGAGATACTCAGGAGAGAACAGAAACAGCTGGGAAAATTGAAAGGACCTCTTCTTATACTTCCATATAAGGGATCAGATTTTGAAAAAAAAGAAGTAGGAAATCACAGTTCCTTATAAGACCTCAGCAGGGCTGAGACCAGGAAACAGCCTGGTTCTTTGGTCTACTTTCTCCAGAGAAGTTGGCTGAGAAATGCCACCCTATGGGCTAGTCTACATTGAGGGTGGGGGTGGTGTCGATCTAAGTTACGCAACTTCAGCTAAGTGAATAATGTAGCTGAAGTCGATGTATTTAGATCTACTCACCGTGGTGTCTTAACTATGGTGTGTCGATGGCAGACACTCTCCTGTCGATTCCCCTTGGCTTCTTGTTGAGGTGGAGTACTGAAGGTGCCACTAGAGTGATCAGCAGTCGATTTATCACATCTATACTTGACATGATAAATCAACCCCCACTGGATCGATCACTGTGGGAGTAGCAATAGGAGAAGTGATTTTTCACATGCTTATCTCTTGAGATTTGGCTGAGCTTGAAACTATGAGCAAGGAAAAGTGGGGAAACTTTTCCCCCCCTCTCTTTAACCCTAAAGAGGTGGTACTCTGTTAGACCCCAACATCTGGGATCAACTGATAAAACCTGTCCCTCTTAGACTACAAAATACCGACCTTGTGTTCTGACTGGTATTTGATCTTGCCAGTAGGTAGGCAACCTATGGCACGTGTGCCAAAGGCGGCACGCGAGCTGATTTTCAGTGGCACTCACACTGCCCGGGTCCTGACCATTGGTCCAGGGGGGCTCTGCGTTTTAATTTAATTTTAAATGATGCTTCTTAAACATTTTAAAAACCTTATTTAATTTACATACAACAATAGTTTAGTTATATATTATAGACTTATAGAAAGAGACCTTCTAAAAATGTTAAAATGTATTACCTTGCACGCGAAATGAAATCTTAAATTAGAGTGAATAAATGAAAACTCGGCACACTACTTCTGAAAAGTTGCCGACCCCTGCCTTATTGTATGGACACCATCTTAGTCCTAAATCAAAGGAGAAAAAATACTCATGTGGTCTGGAGACACCAATCCCCTAATAGTACACTACTCACTCAGTATTCTGTACCTCCAGTGTACTCTGGCTTTAGGTACCTTATGAGCAAGTGTCTCAACAGGTCTGGAAATTGATTGCTTTTTAACAACGAAGGAAGCAGTAATGCTAATTTCTATTGCATTGGGCACTACATTTTGTTATAAATTAGCACTAGTCACCTTTATGAAATGTAATTAAGCATCTGAATGCCATTGTTGCCATCTCTGATTATAACAACAAAAGTGAATATGACAATGGTGACACTAGGGAGAACATTATGCCTGTTTAAGTCCCCAAATGCAAGAGAGGCGTTAATAATAATAACTGACATTTATGTAGTGTCTTTAATTCAATGATCCCAAAGTACCTGACAGAATAATACAAAAATGCGTATTACAGGGATCACTTCATCCATCACTCAAATACAACCACCCCACAGGCAGAAGGCTGCAACCTTTTAACACCACAGAACAGATGAGGACAGAAAGTGAACTATGCCATATGTAACAAACTACTGGGGTAACTTTAGATAGGCAGAATACAATTGTCCAACAGACATTCAGCCAAGGCTAAGACCCCTCCTCTTGCAAGAGGTGCCATGAGAATCTTTAATGACCACAAATAGCCAGAACCTTGCTTCTATCCAAAAGATGGTATCTTCAACAGCAGACTGCCCTAAAACCATGCTGGGATAGTCACTTAGGCCTGGTCCACACTAGGACTTTAATTCGAATTTAGCGGCGTTAATTCGAATTAATCGCGCACCCGTCCACACCAGGAAGCCATTTAATTCGACATAGAGGGCTCTTTAGTTCGAATTCTGGACTCCTCCCCGACGAGGGGAGTAGCGCTAAATTCGACATGGCTATGTCGAATTAGGCTAGGTGTGGATGCAAATCGAACTTAGTAACTCCGGGAGCTATCCCACAGTACACCACTCTGTTGACGCTCTGGACAGCAGTCCGAGCTTGGATGCTCTGACCAGCCACACAGGAAACGACCCAGGAAAATTTGAATTCCTTTTCCTGTCTGGGCACTTTGAATCTCATGTCCTGGTTGGACATCGGGGCGAGCTCAGCAGCACCGGCAACAATACAGAGCTCTCCAGGAGAGGAGTCCAGGCAATCCCAGAATAGAAAGAGGTCCCCAGCATGGACTGACCGGAAGTCTTGGATCTGATCGGTATGTGGGGCGATGAGTCTGTGCTTTCGGAGCTGCGCTCCAACAAACGGAATGCGAAGACCTACGAGAAGGTCTCCAAAGCCATGACAGAGGATATAGCCAGGATGCAATGCAGTGCCGCGTGAAAGTCAAGGAGCTGAGACAAGGCTACCATAAAATCAAAGCGGCAAACGGACACTCCGGAGCCCAGCCCCAGACATGCCGCTTCTACGAGGCACTGCATGCCATTCTCGGTGGGTCTGCCACCACTGCCCCACCAGTGTGTGTGGACTCTGACGAAGGGATAGTGTCGACGGCCAGTTCTCGTCGATGTTCACAGATGGGGAAGATGAGGAAGGAGATGAGGAGGGGGAGGCAGTCGACAGCGCTTCCAACGCTGATTTCCCTGACAGCCAGGATCTCTTCATCACCCTCACTGAGATCCCCTACCAACCCTCCGCAGCCGTTACCACGGACCCTGAATCAGGAGAAGGATCAGTGGGTAAGTGCTTTAAACATGTTAACATTTATTTCTTAAAAGAACAGGAAAATAGACTAGGCGAACAGAAGGTCTATATACAGGGGAATGGAACAGGCATCTTCCGCGGAGATCTCCAGGAAGCTCTCCTGGAGGTAGTCGAAAAGCCTATGGAGGAGGTTCCTGGGGAGAGCTGGCTTATTGGGTGCTCCGAGGTAGCACACTTTTCCGCGCCACGCTCTCAGCTGGTACTCCGGGACCAGTGCCTTGACGAGCATCGCAGCATAGGGCCCTGGCTTGTGCTGGCTTTCATTCAGCATGCGCTCTCTCTCTCTCTGTGACACCCTCCTCAGGGTGATCTCGCGCGCAGACTCCTGCATGTAAGTAGAGTAATTTGTGTACTATTACTATTGGTAGTGCTTCACTGTTCCTTAGAACAACAAGAAGCGTCACTTTAGAGCCACGTGCTGGAGGCTACAGAGTGGCAGCATACAGGGATCTTTTGCAAGGGAAAACCGTGAGGGGGTGGAACAGGGGCAGAGTTTATGCTTTCAGGATTGCCTGCAGCAAGAGGACAGAGCTGGACATTGACTTTTAAGCAGCCAAAAGCGTTTGGCTTACCATGCCTGGCTGCTCCACGGATTAAGCTTTCCTGCCCCGCTTGTCTGGTCTGCAGTGCAATACCCCAGGCAATGAAAGCGAATGCAGAGAAATCGAACTTTCCCTGAGTGAGTGAGTATGAGATAGGTGCCGTCCATGGTCTGGTTCACAGACAATGAGTAGACTATGTTTCATTTTTGAGGAAATTTATCTTTGTAAGCAATTCACTCCCTTTTCCCCATCACACAGCTTCAACAGTATCCCGACCTGCTCCACCATGCCCCTCACAGAGGCTGGCGCAGATTAGGCGGCGTAAGAAAAGAACACGGGACGAGATGTTCGCTGAACTTATGGGCTGCTCCAGAGCAGAGGCGGACCAGCAGAGCCAGTGGAGGGAGAACCTCACACAGCAGCAGCGCTCACAAAGCGAACGGGAGGACAGATGGCGTCAGGAGGACCAGCAGGCGACTCAAACGCTGCTTGGACTACTGAGGGAGCAAACGGACACGCTCAGGCACCTTGTCGATGTTCTGCAGGACCGCAGGCAGGAGGACAGAGCCCCCCTGCACTGTGTCTGCAACCGCCCTCCCCCGCCACACACTCCAATACCCACCTCACCCAGAATAACAAGAAGGAGGGGCACCAAGGGCCGTGAAAACTGTCACTGCACCAAAGCGGACTGCTAAATTACCCAAAAGTTCACAGTCCCTACATTTTGAAAAGTTCTTACCTTTACTGTGTTGTCAAGTATTAAAAGTAGTTTGCTGTTAATTACTGTTTCTGTCATGTTTGTTTGCTGAAGACTTTCTGTGAAGGGGGAAGAGGGGTCTGGTAATTGCATAGGACATTCACCATGAACAGGGCACAGACATGGGGGCAGGATCAACAGCAGGTTACTCACTGAGTGCAGTCACTAGGCACCCTGGTCAGTCTGTGAGGTGTTTTTAATGTTCTGTTCATAGGCGGCAGGTGCCCTGCTCCAGGTATACTTGGAGGTGGCTCTCTCCCCCGGCCCTGCCTGGATCGGGCCCTGGCCCATGCGGGTCTCCCCCTGCCCCGTCAATTCCCTGCCTGGAGCAGGTCCCAGCTGCCACCCCTCCCCCGGCGTGTCGTCTCCCCCCCCCCCCCACTGCGTCCCTACCTGACAGTAGAGCGGCTACCGGCAGAAATGCTGTCTGCTGCCCCAGGGTCCTAGTGCCTGCCATCCACAAATGGCAAGGCAGGTTGCCATCACCCTGCCCTTCTACCGTAGCCCTGAGCCTCTACAATGCCCCAAACCCTCAGCCCCAGCCACAGCATGCAACCCCCTACGCCTCCTCCCCCTTCCCACACACCCCTCACCCCTAGCCCAGAGGCTGCACCCAAACTCCGTCCCAAAGCCTACACCCCTTACCCCTTCCTGCACACCCACCTGTAACCGTCCTCCTCCCAGAGACCGCTGTAGGAACAGTAGCCTATCATTCCTGGAGTCTAGAAGCGGTCTCTACATCACTGCACACCCTACCCACCACAGTCCGCATCCCTGTTTCAACCCTTTAACGCGAAATCATTATTAAAGAAAAGGTTTTTAAATAACAATGCTCCATTAACTTTATTTTTACACGTGTGTTGGAAGGGGGTGAACGGGGTATGAAACTGCAGAGGAGAGTCAGCAGTAAATGGGTAAAGAAACAGGGGCAGGTTCAGCTTCTCTGTAAAACAACTGGACAGTCATAGGTTACGCTGCTCTCTGAGGAACCTAGCTTTCAAAGCCTCCCGGATGCACAGCGCTTCCCGCTGGGCTCTTCTAATGGCACGGGTGTCTGGCTGAGTGTAATCTGCAGCCAGGCGATTTGCCTCAACCTCCCATCCCGCCAAAAAGGTCTCCCCCTTGCTCTCACAGAGATTGTGGAGCACACAGCAAGCTGCAATAACAATGGGGATATTGTTTTCGCTGAGATCTGAGCGAGTCAGTAAGCTCTGCCATCTCCCCTTGAGACGTCCGAAAGCACACTCCACCACCATTCTGCACTTGCTCAGCCGGTAGTTGAAGAGTTCCTTCTCACTGTCCAAGGCGCCTGTATAGGGCTTCATGAGCCAAGGCATTAGCGGGTAGGCTGGGTCCCCGAGGATCACTGTAGGCATCTGCACATCCCCAACAGTTATTTTTTGGTCCGGGAAGAAACTACCTGCCTGTAGGCGTTTAAACAGACCAGAGTTCCTGAACACACGTGCGTCATGAACCTTGCCCGGCCACCCGACGTTGATGTTGGTAAAGCGTCCCCTATGGTCCACCAGTGCTTGCAGCACCATTGAAAAGTAGCCCTTTCGGTTAATGTACTGGCTGGCCTGGTGGTCCGGTCCCAGGATAGGGATGTGAGTCCCATCTATAGCCCCACCGCAGTTTGGGAATCCCATCGCGGCGAAGCCAGCTATGACGACCTGGACATTTCCCAGGGTCACTACCTTCGAGAGCAGGAGTTCAACGATTGCGTTGGCTACTTGTATCACAGCAACCCCCACGGTAGATTTGCCCACGCCAAAGTGGTTTGCTACTGACCGGTAGCTGTCTGGCGTGGCAAGTTTCCAGAGGGCTATGGCCACTCGCTTCTGCACAGTCAGGGCTGCTCGCATCCGGGTGTCCTGGCGCTTCAGGGCAGGGGACAGCAAGTCACACAGTTCAAGGAAAGTGCCCTTACGCATCATGAAGTTTCGCAGCCACTGTGATTCATCCCAGACCTGCAGCACTATGCGGTCCCACCAGTCCGTGCTTGTTTCCCGGGCCCAGAATCGCCATCCCATAGCATGAACATGATCCAGTGCCACCATGATCTCCACGGCGCGGCGTACCCTGCTTTCTGAGAGGTCTGTGCCACTCTGAGACTTCATGTCCTCACCGCGCTGCCGGAGCCTCCTCACCCGATTTCTCAGCATCTGACTGTTGAAGAGGTGTACGATAAGGTGCGAGGAGTTGACAACGGCCATAAGTGCAGCGATGATCGCAGCGGGCTCCATGATCGCAGTGGAGAGCTGTGGCGTCCGCGCTGTCACTTATAACAGGAAAAGTGCACGAACTGATTTCCCGGCGGGAGTGACGGTTGAATGCTGACAGTTACCAAGGACCGCCCTCGACACAGTTTTCCCCCCAGCAGGCACTGGGGGCTATACCCAGAATTCCAATTGGCAGCGGGGAGCACGGGGACTGTGGGATAGCTTCCCACAGTGCACCGCTTCCAAAGTCGACGCTTGCCCCGTTACTGTGGACTCACACAGTCGAATTAGTGTATTTAGTGCGGATACACAAATTCGACTTCGTAAGGTCGATTCCACAAATTCGACTTAAGTTGATTCGAAATAGTCTTGTAGTGTAGACATACCCTTAGTTAGCCCTAATAAGAGGAAGAACACTACTTCCCATAACACCTAAGGCTTCCTTTAAGAGCTTGCATTCATGTACCAACTAGGCCCAGCCCTCCTTACCTGAGCTCCCCACTGAGACGGCTATGTTGCTAGCCATGCATGTCAATAAGGGTTGCACATTACAATGTGGCCATTACTCATCACCTCCACTGCAGATTCCTTAGACTCTGAAGAACTGTCTTCTGCTTCCAAAGTAACCTTCTATAGGAAAGTTGGGAGATGCCCTCACCACTGTGGGAAGCTGGGAGCTACCAGATGCTACACTATCCATTAATGGTCTAGACACACTCTATCGCAATATTGAGATTTTTTTTTTTAAATTCCAGGCTATTTAATAGGACCCACAGAGCTTTCACCTCTGCTCCTTGGCTTGCCATCTCCACATGGGAGGCACAGCAGGAATAATAATCCAGATTGTTGTATGCTGACTGTAATTTAACTGCTCTGGGGTTCTAGACTTAAACCCCTCATAGCATAACGGCCTTGCAAACCTGATGACAGCATTGACCATTAGCAGTGGTGACTTGCCCAGGTTATCAACCAGACTACTGCTCGACCTGGAACTCTAGGTTGTAAAAACTATCTATCTGCCTCTCTGTGCCAAAGCTGAATCACTACTAGAGAAGGGGCATTCCTTCCTGATGCTTGGCTGGCCAGTGCTGCATGAGTAGCAAAGTGTCAAAACCCTAAGGACAGTGAGTCACTTTGATCACACAGTGCAGCAATTCCCTCCTATTGGTTTGAGAATAATTCAACCACTGTTTCTCATTCGGTCACAAAACTGCTACCACCCCATTGTCATTGATTTCCTGGGCAGAGGGGTACTCACATATGCCAGCTCCCAGGTTGCAGTTAATACCCTTTTCAGTTCCTCAAACACCTATGTATTCCACTCTCCAACAGAGCTGGGTTTCTCCTGGCC
Organism: Mauremys reevesii; assembly: GCF_016161935.1. Lineage (NCBI taxonomy): Eukaryota > Metazoa > Chordata > Testudines > Geoemydidae > Mauremys > Mauremys reevesii. The sequence continues at coordinate 40,959,164 of NC_052624.1, forward strand.
AATTAGTTTTGGTTTGTGTGTTTGGCTTCTACTGCTCCAATCATTTCCAATCCTTCTGTGTACTCCCACTATTTCCCTTAAATGGTCTGTCTCTTAACACGGGAAAGTCCAACTGGCACACGCCTTCTTATGCCAGAAGAGGTATTTCCCGTTAGCCTGCCAGACGTGCCCAGTCCTTCTGTGTCCTCCTTAGCTTCCTCCCCGCAGTTAGAGCGATGGGTGCCACCACTACAGCGTTCCGAAGCGTGATACTGAAACCCACACGCAGCAATACACTTCATGCAGGGAGGCGTTACTCTGCAGGCCGTGCTCCAGGCACAGGAGTGGGATCAAACTCCTGATTGCTAAACTGACTCGCTGTGTGGGGCGGGACAAGCGGGCTAATTTACTGCCTCGCTCACACCATTTGTGGGGCAAAAAACTTACAAAACCAAACCCGACCTCAGCCAGGTTCCGACTGGGCGCCCAATGCCCGACACCGGAACCACCCGGGTCCGGGCCGCAGCACCGGCGGCCGAAGCTGTCCCGGGCCGCCCCCGAGCTGGCTGCGGGCGGCTGGCCCCCGCGGGCGGGCGGGCACGGCCACAGCTCCCGGGCCGGGACTTTGTGCGGGCCCGTGTAGCGTGGGCGCCCCGCTCCCTGGGGGGCGCTTCACCCTCCGCCGCCGCTTACCTCCGCGCAGCCTCCGGCGCCAGCCCGCCCGGCCGCCTTCCGTTCCGTTCCGTTCCCCCTGCCCGGCCCGGCCCGGGGCGTGGCTTCCCCCTCCGCGCACCCGCCCCTCGGCTGGGGGCCCCGGCAGGGGCGGCTGCTGGCGGTGCTTGGAGGCCGCCAAGGCCGGGCGTCCCTCACCGCCCGCAGCCAGCCACGGGCTCCCTCCCTGCCCCCTGCAGGGTGCTCGCACTTCATGCGGCCCGGGCTCGTGGAGAGCCCGCTGCACTGGGCGCCCTGCGCCCTGTAATGGCACTGTGCCCCCAGGCTCATGTGCCTGCTGGCTGGGCCCTGTGGGGGGGGGGGTGACGTTGTGTCTCTGCCTCTTCCTGGTGTGTCACCCACAGTCCCGTATGGTGCTACCAGCCTTGTGACAATGGGTTGCAGCGCCTTGCACGGGAATCGTTGACGTGTAGGTCTGGCAGGCATCACTCACTCATGCCCGTCACCCCAATGGGGGTATGGGCCGCAAGTTATATGGGCCCGTGGTGCCCGTGCTCCACCTATATTTAGGAACGTGGGCCTGGCTCCACCAATGTTTGGGCTTACCATGCTTTGGGGGCCCCACACTTCAGGGGAACACAGGTCCAAGGCAGCCTGGCCCTAGTCCGCCCTGCTCCACTACACCTTGGTAGCTCCTGGCGTTGATTGGGGGAGAGGGTGAAAGACGAAAAGAGGCAGGGCGGGAGCTTGGAGGAAGGGCTGGAATGGGGGCAGGGAGGGGGAGTAGCAGGGGTGGGCTGGGGCCAGGTTGCTCGCTGCTGCCGGAGCCAGGCCCTCAACTAAGCCCCCAGGCTGCCCTGGACCCTGCGTCCCCCTGAATCACAGGGTCTCCCAAAGCGCGGGGCCTGGGGCAGTTGCACCGGTCCGTCCTATGGACAGGACGGTTCTGCTTGGGCCCGTTCTGGGCACCACCAAAAATGATACAAACATGGCACCCATGCTGGCCAGGACCTCCAGAGGTCTTCTAGTCCCATCCCCTGCACTCAAGGCAGGACTATGTAATAACTAAACCCTTTCTGGCAAGTGTTTGTCTTAAAAACTTTCAGTGAGGGAGATGCCACAACCTGCCTCTGTAATTTGTTCCAGTGCTTAACTACTCTGACAGGAAGTTTTTTTTCTAATCTGCAGCCTAAACCTCCCTTGCAATTTAAGCCCATTGCTTCTTGTCCTAGCTTCAGAGATTACTTAAAACAATTTTTCTCCCTCCTCCGTGTAAGAACCTTTTATGTACTTGAAAACTGTTATCATGTCCCCCCTTAGTCTTCTCTTTTCCAGACTAAACAGACGCAATTTTTTCAATCTTTCCTCATAGGTCATGTTTTCTAGACCTTTAACGGTTTTTGTTGCTCTCCTTTGGAAGGCAGGCCGCAGGAGGGACCTTCCAGACAAATGACCTATTGAAGTCCATTCCAGTCCTACATCTCTGTGATTCTATGATATGGCCTTGCTTCATAGATAATTTTCCTTAATTTTCACCTTTTCTGAAAGGTAATGAAGAAGCAAGTATATGGGGGAGGGAAAGCCCAGAAGGGGATGTTTTAAGGACATGGCTGGGAACAAGAGCTGGGCAGAGTTAGTAGATAAAAAGAAAGGCTAGTTGTTGAATGATCTTTGAGAAAAAATACAGAGAGTAAGGCTGGCGCATAGTATCAGGAAGTAGCCATGTTAGTCTGTAGCCACAAAAACAACAAGGAGTCCGGTGGCACCTTAAAAACTAACATTTATTTGGGCATAAGCTTTTGTGGCTAAAAAACCTCACTTCTGCAGATGCCTGGAGTGAAAGTTACAGATGCAGGCATTATATAATGACACATGAAGAGAAGGGAGTTACCTCCCAAGTAAAGAACCAGTGTTGACAGGACCAATTCGATCAGGGTGGATGTAGACCACTCCCAATAATAGATGAGGAGGTGTCAATTCCAGGAGAGGCAAAGCTGCTTTTGTAATGAGCCTGCCACTCCCAGTCCCCATTCAAGCCCAAATTAATGGTGTTAAATTTGCAAATGAATTTTAGTTCTGCTGTTTTTCTTTGAAGTTAGTAATGTCTGTAGTGAATATAGACTGCTGCAGATGAGGGAAAATCAGGAGGGCTTCCTTTTCACTGGCTGCCAACCACACACAGATAACATGGAGTTATGGTAAAATGGTCAAAAATACAAATACATTGGTAAAGGTGGGCTTCTTGAATGATTTCTACTCTCAATGTCACTTGTTTTGATTTCCTGCAAGTATGAAATCCAGAGAGTAATAGTTCTACAAAGATTAAGTGAAAACCTGAAAGCCTAGCATTTATAGTGCTTTGTATTTTAACATGTTCATATTGCTAGGCAATCGGTGTGGGAGAAATTATGTATGAGAACCATGTTAAAAATAGTCATGCAGTGCTTGATGAGACTCTTTTCATTTATCATTGGCCATATTAAACCCGTTTTGAAGATTTGTGATGAATTTCACATAAGACCTGCACATCCACGCACCTTTGGCATTTTAGAATTATAAAGGCAGTATCAACACTTTTGTAGATTCAAAGTAAAACTTCATAAGAGCTGTATTTAAAAGCAGTCTTCACTATGTCCACAGCAAACTATTATGCTGTAGTATTATTTTTATTTCCTTGTCTGCCGCAAAACGGTACTTGTAATCCTAAAACCATAGGGCTAGTTCATCCAAAGCAATGTTTAGTAAATAAATGGGGAAAACAACTCAGTATCCAGCACTGTCTATACTTGTAATTCTGTATTCACAATTTAGATGGTGTACAGCTTTCTGTAATGCTGTTGACTTTTGTTTCCTCTCCCCAGTCCGGCAATCAGGCTATTAAAAATATTTGATTAGTTGCCAAATGTTATGCCACTTAAAACCAAATTCCAAAGAATTTTGAAGCATCAAAAAATCGGGTATGTGGTAAACCAACAGCCTGTGATAGCATGAGTTAAAGTTGTAACATGAACAAAAGATTTTGCATGAGCTCCCTGTTTTAAAAAAAGACAAACTTATTTTTTTCATTTTTGGCGTAACTTTTAGAAACTCTGAGCTGAAGAAAATCTGGTAAGGCTAAAATCCTCAAAGGGCTAAATGAGGCTCCCCTCCCCCACTCCTTATCAATCCCCTATTGGTGCAGAAGGCATCCTCCTGTTGAAGCCAGTGTGCAGGATAAGGTCCTCATTGTATTCAGGGCGCTGTTGTACCAGGTACATTATATAATCAGATGTGCAAACCAATGACATCTGAGTTGTAGGTATATTAGGAATCTTAGATTCACCATGGTTCTGCAGCACAAAGGGGCAGGCCAGTAAAATCCTATGCACAGGGACTTCACATTTTTTCTTGCATACTACAGAACAGATCCAGTTGTCTCCATCATGACCTGGAGGGTAATGGTGTGCTGGGGTCATGGCCAGTTGGTCTATAGCTATGCAGATTTTATACAGTGGCTGTGACTGCTACTACAACACATGTAACAGTTGAGTTCCAGTGCTCCATGCCCAGAGAGCAAGCTCCATTCTCCTGCAGCCTATATGGAAAGCTTCTGCTCAAGGTTCAATTACCCACCCCAGGCTATACAAAAGGGTGCAAAATTCTCCCATGAAGACTGATCTGGGTTCCTGGACAGCAATGGTATTAGCCAATAATCTACAGGAGAGTTGAAATCTAAAATTCACATGACTACAGAGATTCTTCTATCCAGTCTATAGCCTAGATATATTACCCAGTTCCAGTCACTTCAAGGAAATCAGATTTTGATATTAGGATCTTTCTGGCAGTCAGAATTAGTAAAATGACTGAAGACTCAAATCTGCAACCAGGAGTGTTCATCACAATGGAGTTATAGATCACTTGGGTTTTTTGCTATTTGCTATTTAATCCTTGCTCTTTATCCTTCAGGGATAGGAACAGTAATAACCAAAGGTCTTCAGTTATTATTCTATGTCAAAGCAAAGTGTAATTACAAATAGTATGTGTGCAAGTGCAACCACACACAAACATTTGCACATCTTTTTGAGCAGTGTCACCTCAGTACAAAGCTATTCATTAACCGCACAAACAGCACACAACTATTCATTAACTGCAAGCATAAATGGATATCTCTGTGAAGAATGCTGAGGTACAATTTTCTGGGTGTAAGAAGTAGAACAATGTGGACTTGAGACAAAAAAAAGTAAAGACTTACTTGAATTTATAATCTGAATAATTTGATTATTTTTGAGGTAGTGGAGCAGAGAGAGTAACTATTTCAAAGCAGCAGAAATTTTCTATTTTGCTCATCAAGGAAGCTTAAACAGTTCGACTCTAATACGGTCTTCTGATCTAAATGTTATTTCTCTTTTCTCATTTCATTTCATTCATTCTCATTTGAAATGTATAAACTGCATAAACTACATGAAAAATAATATAGAGAAAAATAAATTACCACTTTCATACTTTTGAATCAATAGAGATCATAGGATCAAGAGTCTATAGAATATATTTCCAGTTGTTGAACCTGATTCTCTGGCAAGTCCCCATCTGCTTTTTGTTTTGTCTGGCCGGGCAGGAAGCTATAAACCAGTAACTGAAGTGGTATCTCTCTTGCAGTTTTATTGATGATGATTAATATTTTTGGGAAAAGGGATTTGCAAGCCTTTGTGTGTTATGAAGAATTTGTCTTTATCATTTTCTGTTGTTGTTTTTTTAGAAGACTGTAAATGAGTATTCTCAGAGGTCCTTACACTTCTTGGATGCTAGCAGCAAATTAGTATTAGTGCAAATTCTCTTAGCTGACTTGGGAGTTATTTTCTGCAAGATGTGGATGTAAATCTGCTCCATCCTGGTGATAACTTATAACCACAGCCTCCCTTTAGGAATGGATGTAGGTTCACTAGTGCCATATGATCTTCAAGTGAAAGTGCCTTAGCACTGCCCGCTCATACTCCTGCTAAGATGAAGGAGAGAAAGAGAGGCATAAAGATCTTGAGGTAAGATTACTGTATTTGAAAATGGGATGACAGTGCAGCTTGCTTCAGTTATAATGGGCCTCTACTACAGGACAACAACAGGTTTCTTAAATGAGAAAATCAGTATATTTTCAGTAAATCAAGATACACTATCCTATACAGAACCGAAATTATTGTTGTACCCCACTAAAACATATAGTTTCACTCACTATTGTCTCTTACATTGTTTTACAGTAGTAGGTGGAAGAATTTTGGAAAGTAACCTTTTTTTGCTTTTGTTGGTTTCTCAGGCACTGGGGCAACTTGACTCAATAGCATAAAACTAAAAGTTTTTTTCTATTAGTGATCAGAGAACACACAGTGAGAGGAAATAAATAGCAGTCACTTCAGCCTGCTCTTTTGGACATAATTCTTTAGATATACTCGAAGAACTGCACATAAATGAAATAAACTTGTTACTGTCTGTGCTTACAATTAGCAACAAAGTTACAAATATCTTAACAGATTTTTGCATGGATGTAACTGGGAGCATCACTTGGACCCATTGTGTTTAAATTAACTGTAAAAGGGAATAAATCTTTTACAGTTACTTGCCACCTTTTAAACTTTGTATCTTTAATGAGAGAAACTGAGAACAAGAAAGCTCCTTAATGAGAGAAACTGAAATTGAGAAAGCCACCCCAAGAGCAGAACTAAAGCATAAAGGGAAGCTAAACTGGCCTTCTGGTGACTAAATCACTGGGCCAAATCATCTCTCCTTTTAAGTCAATTGCAAAACTCCCGCTACTTCTGTAGGAACAAGATATGTCCCTTGGGGCTTCAAACTACAATCCTTATTAAGGCAAAAAATCCTTTGAAGTCCATGGGATTGCATAGTTTAATAGAGGGCAGAATTTGGCTCAGTGTATTTTTTTGTTGGTTTGCTTTAATTTAAAGCATGTTAAATCTCATTCATTTAAGATGGTGCTTTATTAAATCCTAACACCATTTTAATCTAGAAAAAATACTGTAAGTAGCGTGTTTCTATATTTAAAGCAAAAAGTTTCTTAGCAACATGGGGCTAGATCCTTCATGCATCATCCTGCAAACTAGACCCGTTGAAGTCTATGATCAGGATGAAGACTTCACTATATTCAGGACACTGTTGTATCAGGAACATTATTTAGTAGAACACACAATCTAATGGCACCTGAATACCGTAAGTATTTTAGACACATCTGAAGTTAATATAAACATACACTATATTGCCCAAAATGTATTTGGTTAATGCTAAATTAAATGAAGCTCAAGCTTTAAACAGAAGGCATTTCTACTTAATAAGAGTACCCTAAATTGTATTTTCATTATCCCAGATGCATTCAGGTGGGTCTTTGCTATACTACACTTTGCACTAAAGGCTTGTGCAAATGGCAAGTTAGCACAGCAAGCCAGGGTGTGAGTCTATAGCACACCAGCTTGCTGCATGCTAACTCAATAACCCACTGTGTGGAGCCTGCTACCATGCACTAAAATTTCCATAAAGCACTTTGATTTAGATAGTGTGTTTGAAACAGCAGTATGTCAAAGCGTATTATGGAACCTTTAGTGCCTGTAGCAAGGTCCACATGGTGAGCTAGTGCATGGCAGGCTAGTGCATTGTTAATTCACACGTCTGGCTTGCAATGCACTAACTTGTCATGTAGATGATCCGCAAGATAACTCTATCCAGAGAGATACATAGAAAACAAATTTAGGAATTTATCATCATGTGATAACTTCAGTCAAGTCCCTATGGGATAAAGTCTTGAACACCAGGTCTCCAGTCTTGAGCATTTTATCTGTGGTGGCCTTAGCCCCACCTACTGTGCATTGGTCTCCATTTTTTTTTTCACGAGTATAGTACTGTTTTTTCTCTTTGGCTTCTTGACCTCTCTTACTTTCATTTGCCCATTATTTTACCGGTTCTCTAAGTAATAATAAGCATACATCTTTCCAGGCTTCAGTGTCTAGCTTTTAGGTCATGCTCCATCTTCTTGGCTTTTGCTCTATGTCATGGATCATGAGACACAGGGTTCAAAAACTTTCTTTTAAAGGAATTAGGGATCTTACCTTCTCCAGTCTCACTCCAGCTCTCCATTGAACCTTCATCCTTCCCCTCCCTATTTCCCCCCCCCCAGTTTGGAATACACAGTTACATATCAACTGGCCTAGCAGACACTCTTAGATTGTTATTGCTTCCCCATCCATAGCAATACACCTTTTTTCTTCCTCCTTTACTGAAAGAATACACGTGGATTATGCTCTTGGTAAACTTATTCAGCTTCAGGCTCATGTACATTAATAGAGAGTAGCATAGGTGCCAACTTTTCCCAGCGCTGGTGGGTGCTCGCACCCCCCACCCTGGCCCCGCCCCAACTCCACCCTGCCCCGCCCCCATTCCAACCCCTTCCTCAAAGTCCCCACCCCAACTCTGCCCCTCCCTGCCCCTATTCAACCCCTTCCCCAAATCCCCACCCCAGCCCTGCCTCTTCCCCGATGTGCCACGTTCCCCCTCCTCCCCCCTCCATTCCAGCACTTGCCACCACAAAACAGTTGTTTCATGGCAGAAACACTGGGAGCTAGGGGGAAAAAGCGGCATGGTCAGGGAAGGAAGCGGAGGTGGAGATGAGTGGGGGCTGCCGGTGGGTGCAGAGCACCAACCAATTTTTCCCCATGGGTGCTCCAGTCCCGGAGCATCCACGGAGTTGGCACCTATGGAGAGTACGAGTGTCAAGCAATTAAAAAAAATCATGATTAATCACACTGTTAAACAATAATAGATTACCATTTATTTAAATATTTTTGGATGTTTTCTACATTTTCAAATATATTGATTTCAATTACAACACAGAATACAAAATATACAGTGCTCGCTTTATATTTATTTTTATTACAAGTATTTGCACTGTAAAAAACCAAAAGAAATAGTATTTTTCAATTCACCTAATACAAGTACTGTAGTGCAATGTCTTTATCATGAAAGTTGAAATTACAAATGTTGAATTATGTAAAAAAACCTCTGCATTCAAAAATAAAACAATGCAAAATGTTATAGCCTGCAAGTCCACTCAGTCCTACTTCTTGTTTAGCCAATCACTCAGACAAACAAGTTTGTTTACATTTGCAGGAGATAATGCTGCCCTCTTCTTGTTGACAATATCACCTGAAAGTGAGAACAGGCATTCGCCTGGCACTGTTGTAGCTGGCATCGCAAGATATTTATGTGCCAGATGTGCTAAAGATTCATATGTCCCTTCATGCTTCAACCACTGTTCGAGGGGACATGCGTCCATGCTGCTGATGGGTTCTGCTCAATAATAATCCAAAGCAGTGCAGACTGACACATGTTCATTTTCATTATCTGAGTCAGATGCCACCAGCAGAAGGTTGATTTTCTATTTTGGTGGTTCGGGTTCTGTAGTTTCTGCATCAGAGCATTGTTCTTTTAAGTCTTCTGAAAGCATGCTCCACACCTCTTCCCTCTCAGATTTTGGAAGGCACTTCAGATTCTTAAACCTTGGGTCGAGTGCTGGAGCTATCTTTAGAAATCTCACATAGGTACCTTCTTTGTGTTTTATCAAATCTGCAGTGAAAGTGTTCTTAAAATGAACAACATGTGCTGAATCATCATCCAAGACTACTATAACATGAAATATATGGCAGAATGGGGGTAAAACAGAGCAGGGGACACACAATTCTCCCCCAAGGAGTTTAGTCACAAATTTAATTAATACTTTTTTTTTAATGAGCGTCATCAGCATGGAAGCATGTCCTCTGGAATGGTGGCTGAAGCAGGAAGAGGCATATGAATGTTTAGCATATCTGGCACGTAAATACCTTGCAATGCCGGCTACAAAAGTGCCATGCAAATGCCTGGTGTCACTTTCTGGTGACATTGTAAATAAGAAGAGGGCAGCATTATCTCCTGTAAATGTAAACAAACTTGTTTGTCTTAGCAATTGGCAGAAAAAGAAGTAGGACTGAGTGGACTTTTAAGCTCTGAAGTTTTACATTGTTTTGTTTTTGAGTGCAGTTATGTAACCAAACAAATCTACATTTGTATGTTGCACTTTCATGACAAAGAGATTGCACTACAGTACTCGGATGAGGTGAATTGAAAAATACTATTTCATTTGTTTATCATTTTTACAGTGCAAATATTTGTAATAAAAAATAATATACACTTTGATTTCAGTTACAACACAGAATACAATATATATGAAAATGTAGAAAAAATCAAAAAATATTTAATAAATTTCAATTGGTCATCTATTGTTTAATAGTGCGATTAAATTTGCAATGTATCACGATTAATTTTTTAAATTGCAATAAATTTTTTTGAGTTAATCGTCTGAGTTAACTGTGATTAATCAACAGCCTTATTAGAGATTGTTGCAGAAGTTGCACAGAACGTTTAGATCTGTGAAATAAGCCTTCCATGAACAGTAATATGTAGCACATTTACTACACATTTAAAAACCCTGTGTTGAACAGAAAGATTTTATATTTAAAAATGTACCATTGATTTGAGAAAGCAGTGGCAGAAAGTTGCGATATGGCACCTAATTTCTTTAATTCCCTTCCCCCAAGGCCATGTCTTGATAACAAAGATTTTTCCAAGGAATCTCTCATTTGACACCTTCCCTTTCAGACAGCATCAGAATTCTTTTCTGGGACATTCTCTCTCCCCTCAAATCACATTTTTGGTTAAGAAAAATGCCAGGCTGGTGGCTCTGGAACTGGAAATGAATCTAACTATGAATCAGATTTCTGTTTAAGAAAAAGCAGCGAAGAGTCCTGTGGCACCTTATAGACTAACTGACGTATTGGAGCATGAGCTTTCGTGAGTGAATACCCACTTTGTCGGATGTATGTGACATGCATCCAACGAAGTGGGTATTTACCCACGAGAAAGCTCATGCTCCAATATGTCTGTTAGTCTATAAGGTGCCACAGGACTCTTTGCTGCTTTTACAGATACAGACTTACACGGCTACCGATACTGTTTAAGAAATAAACCCTGCAAGTTTGTCTGTGCTGTGAGGAACCTGCCTTTATCTACAGTAATTGCTTTTCCCTAGCGGTGGCTAGGAAAGAGACTCTCCCCTGAGTTTCCCATGCCTCATCCCTGCTTGTGGCAGATTAGCTTTACAGCTGCCCCAACTCATTTAGGAGTCATTTTTCTTCCACCTACAGGATATAATTGTGCTGTATTCTGCCTGCAATTGACTCTCGCAGCCTCCCTTTTGGCATTGTCCATTCAGCACTACTTAATGATCCTGATCCTGAACTCCCTTGTCACTGACCATAAGTTGGGTGGAGAAGGGGCAGAGTTTGAGACTGATTAATAGAAACAAAAGTGACTGCCCTTTCAATCAGACTAGAGTGAGCAATTTCTGCTGGCTTGCTCAATCTCTGATGCAGATATAGTGTGCGCCATTTATAAACAAATGTTTACAACTGCTTATAGGAGAGAGAAAAACAGTTTTCAGCAGCCAAACAATACATCTCTCAATGGCTATAACACATTTTCTGGCAATTAATCAGCACAACTCCTGCTCTGAAAGAGAAGAAGAGAACTAGTGGGGAGAACAAGCAAAGTACCAGAAAATATATACTGAAGATGTTCATAGCAATGCTGCAGAGAATGGCTGTAGTAGTCATAGGAATCTCGAGGCTGTCTACAGTGGCTCCAAATGGGCTATTGCAGCAGCTGGAGATTGTTAAATGCAGTGTGCTCTGGTCATACCTCTTCCCTGCCACACCACAGCATAATCCCCAGCTGTAAAGGGACCAAAAGTCTAGCCTTGAAAGAAAAGATGTGCACTTATTGTATTGTGGAAGTACAGAAAGAACTGATAGGGATTTGTAGGGGATCTTAATGTATGACAGTCTCTGTTAGCAAGAGTCAGGCTAGCTGTAACCCTAATAGCGCGAGATTTGTAGAAGTGAGGATTGTGTGAGGCGAGTGGAAAAGAACTGTGTGAGAAGTTGTTGCGACCTTGCACTGATAAAATATGTAGACTGGCGTCTTTTTAGAAGTGAGAAAAACAAGATATCAGGATGACCTATGTATAAACAAAATGCAGCTGTTGCTTATTATTGTCTGTAACAAAAGTATAAATGCTGGCTGTAATTGTTTACCTGTTGAGAGACCTGTCTAGGAAGAGGAGACCCTATGTCCTAGTGCACTCTCTCCCTGTTGTAGCTGCTAAACAGAATAAAGTATCTGACCCTGCTGCACCCAAACAAAAAAAGCGAGAACTGAGTTTTTCTCCGACAGTATTGGGACTGTTTTAGCTGAGAGGAAAAGGGGCTAACATTGATGGTTCATCAAAATAATCAGCTTGAGCCCATGCTAACAAACAAAAGGGATTTTCTTCTATTGAATGCTAAATTTAAAAGGACACGATAAACATAAAATCATGTCCAAAAACATTGTACCTACTACGGTTACAACTAATTCCTGAAATTATTATGGAGAAACAAGCATTTTCCTCTCTTTTCAGCTGACTCTATGCATTACACAGCACTTTGTATCATTAGTTAGCCCCTGATCCTGCCAATGTCCCATGTGGGCAGCCCCCTGTTCCCATGTGGAGCCCCACTGATGCTAATCGTGCTCTGTAGGGCAAAGGGGCCTCTCCATCTAGAGTAATTTGCAGTATTAGTGGTGTTAGACAGTTTTCCCTAGTTGTCTGTGTGGCTCTTTCACACAGCAAAGGGGAAATAAGGAGACTGTAAAACCACAGAAAAGCCAGGGGGACTTAAGTTGAAGGTGTAGTAACAAACTATCTTAACTGTTATTTTTAGGTGAGTAGATTACAAGATGAGAAAGATGAGATGGGTGAGGTAATATCTTTTATTGGACCAACTTCTGTTGGTGAGAGACAAGCTTTCAAGCTACACAGAGCTCTTCTTCAGGTCTGGGGAAGGTGCTCGAATGTCACAGCTAACTGTAAGGTGAAGCAAATTACTTAGGTTTTTATGCTTGGCCCTGGTCTACACTATGAGTTTAGGTCGAATTTAGGAGTGTGAGGGTACGTCTACACTACGGGATTATTCCGAATTTACATAAACCGGTTTAGTAAAACAGATTGTATAAAATCGAGTGCACGCGGCCACACTAAGCACATTAATTCGGTGGTGTGCATCCACGGTCCAAGGCTAGCGTCGATTTCTGGAGCATTGAACTGTGGGTAGCTATTCCGTAGCTATCCCATAGTTCCCGCAGTCTCCCCCGCCCCTTGAAATTCTGGGTTGAGATCCCAGTGCCTGATGGGGCAAAAATAATTGTCGCGGGTGGTTCTGGGTAAATGTTGTCAGTCATTCCTTCCTCCGGGAAAGCAACGGCAGACAATCATTTTGTGCCCTTTTTCCCTGGATTGCCCTGGCAGATGCCATAGTGTGGCAACCATGGAGCCTGTTTTGCCTTTTGTCACCGTCACCATATGTGTACTAGATGCCGCAGACAGAGGCGATTCAGCAGCGCTACACAGCAGCATTCATTTGCTTTTGCATGACAGCAGAGATGGTTAGCAGCCATTCTGTACCGTCTACCATGCCATTGTAAATTGGCAATGAGATGACGGTTACCAGTCCTATTGCACTATATCTTCTGCTGCTGTCATAGGTGCCCCTGGCTGAGATCAGCCGGGGGCGCAAAAGACAAAAATGGGAATGACTCCCCGAGTCAATCCCTCCTTTATGGTATCTAAAAATAGAATCAGTCCTGCCTAGAATATGGGGCAAGTGTACTAGAGATCCAGTGTATCAGAGAACTAGAGAGCACAGCCGCTCCGTGTCAGATCATGCAGGAATGATGAGCTGCATGCCATTCACAGGGGGTGCTCCTGCAACAACCCCACCTGTTGATTCCCTCCTCCCCCAGCCTTCCTGGGCTACCGTTGCAGTGTCCCCCACATTTGTGTGATGAAGTAATAAAGAATGCAGGAATAAGAAACAGTGACTTGTTAGTGAGATAAAATGAGGGGAAGGCAGCCTCCAGCTGCTATGATAGTCCAGACAGGACATTAAGCAGTATGGGGGAGAGGAGCCCAGCATCCCGCTGCTATGATAGTCCAGGCAGTACAGAATCTTTTCTTTACACATGAAGGGCGGGGGCTGATGGAGCTCAGCCCCCTGTTGCTATGATGAAGACGGTTACCAGCCATTCGTTACCGTCAACTGAGAATGACCGGGAGGCCAGTCAGGAGCACTCATGGGCTGATGACGAGGATGGATAGCAGTCCTATTACACTACACCATCTGCCACAAGGCTGATGATGACGACAGATATCAGCCATATTGTACCATCAGCCACCAAGGAGGGGGGGCGAGGATGCTACAGTACAGTGCCGCAGCATCGCGTCTACCAGCAGCATTCAGTACACATAGGGTGACATTTAAAAGAGTCAAGAGACGATTTTTTTCCCTTTTCCTTCTGGGGGTGGGGGTTGGGGGTACATTGACGAGCTATGCCCTGAACCACTGCGGACAATGTGTTTGACCCTACAGGTATTGGGAGCTCAGCCAAGAATGCAAATGCTTTCCAGAGACTGCAGGAACTGTGGGATAGCTTGTGTCCTCAGTCCCCACTCCCTCCCTCCCTCCATGAGCGTCCATTTGATTCTTTGGCTTTCCGTTACGCTTGTCACGCAGCAGCGTGCTGAGTCTCTGCTATGGCGTCTGTCTGGAGATTTTTTAAAAATACTTTGGACTTTCGTCTTCTGTAATGGAGCTCTGATAGAACAGATTTGCCTGCCCATACAGCGATCACATCCGTATGGTCCATGCTGGAGCTCTTTTTGGATTTTGTTTTCGGACTGCATCGCCAGCCGTGCTGATCGGAGCTCCACGCTGGGCAAACAGGAAATGATTTTCAAAAGTTCGCGGGGCTTTTCCTGTCTACCTGGCTGTCATAGGTCTCACCCCCACTTAGAGCTGTTGGGTTTCAAAATGGGGACCTGCATGGACTCCTCTAAACTAAAATTCTAGTTTAGATCTGGTAAAAGCTGCTACCACCCAATAATGTACGTGTATTGGGACACAGTCCTTCCCCAAAATCCTTGGGGATCCCAAGAGCCCCAAATCCATGGAGTTCTTACACCTAGGAGAAGTAAACCATTCCCCCCTGCTTCCTCCCCCCTCCCTTTTCCTAGGAGAGATACCGGGATTCAACTACAGAGGGATGCCTCCCTCCTCCCCTTTCCCTGAGAATTCACCCAAGGAAAGATCAACCAAGTCCTTAACAGAAAAGATTTATTAAAGAATAAAAAGAAAGTAGCTGTCTCTGTAATACCAAGATGGAACAATACACAGGGTCTAAACTTATCAATCTCTGGAGAGAATCCCCCCTCCTTTCTTTCTCAGTAAAAGCAATAACAGTACAGAATTAAAGAAATTCTATAGCAAACACACAATTGCAGATACAGAAAACAACTCAAAAGACTAATTCGCCTTTTTAACTAATACTTACTATTGGATAGTAGGAACTACTCCAGGAGAACTTGGAGACATGTCTGGTCTCTCTTAGATCCAAAAAGAGAACACAGAGCCAACAAGGAACACAGACAAAGGCTTCCCTCCACAGAGATTTGAAATTATTCTGTCCCTTGATTGGTCCTCTGGTCAGGTGTTTCTCAGGTTACTGAGCTTGTTAACTCTTTCCAGGTAAAAGAGACCTTAACCCTGATCTGTTTATTTATGACACTGGCCACTGCATCCGAGTTCAGATTGCTGTCCAGAGCGGTCAGTGGTGCACTGTGGGATACCACCCGGAGGCCAATACCATCGATTTGCGGCCACACTAACCCTAATCCGATATGGCAATACTGATATTAGCGGTACTCCTCTCGTTGGGGAGGAGTACAGAAACCGGTTTAAAAAGCCCTTTATATCGATATAAAGGGCCTCTTAGTGTGGACGGGTGTGGCGTTGAATCGGTTTAACGCTCCTACAACCGGTTTAAACACGTAGTGTAGACCAGGCCTTAGATTGATTTAACCCCGCATCCATCCACACGACAAAGCCATTTTTGTCGACTTAAAGGGCTCTTAAAATCGATTTCTGTACTCCTCCCCGACGAGAGGATTAGTGCTGAAATCGACCCTGCTGGGTCAAATTTGGGGTAGTGTGGATGCAATTCAACGGTATTGGCCTCCAGGAGTTATCCCAGAGTGCTCCTTTGTGACCACTCTGGACAGCACTGTCAACTCAGATGCACTGGCCAGGTAGACAGGAAAAACCCTGTGAACTTTTGAATCTAATTTCCTGTTTGGTCAGTGTAGCGAGCTGATAAGCACAGGTGACCATGCAGAGCTCATCAGCACAGGGGACCATGGAGTCCCAGAATCGCAAAAGAGCTCCAGCATGGACCAAATGGGTGGTACTGTATCTGATCGCTGTATGGGGAGATGAATCCATGCTATCCGAACTCCATTCCAAAAGATGAAATGCTGGAATATTTGAAAAAATCTCCAAGGGCATGAAGGACAGAGGTTATAACAGCGACCCATAGCAGTTCTGCGTGAAGCCTATCAAAGAACCAGAGAGGCAAACGGCCACTCCAGGTCAGACCCCAGACAAGCCGCTTCTATGGTGAGCTACATGCCATTCTAAGGGGTGCCCCTACAACTATCCCACACCTGTGCTTCCCTCCTCTCCCAACCCTCAAGGGCTACCTTGGCAGTTATCCCCCCATTTGTGTGACGAATCAATAAAGAATGCTTGAATTTGAAACAACAATGGCTTTATTGCCTCTGCAAGCAGAGATCAAAGGAGGGAGGGGAGGGCGGTTGGCTTACAGGGAAATAAAGTGAACCAAGGGGGCAGGTTTTCATCAAGGAGAAACAAACAGAACTTTCACACTGTAGCCTGGCCAGTCATGAAACTGGTTTTCAAAGTTTCTCTGATGCACAGCGCGCCCTGCTGTGCTCTTCTAACCACCCTGGTGTCTGGCTGTGTGTAACCAGCGACCATGCAATTTGCCTCAACCTCCCACCCCGCCATAAACATCTCCCCCTTACTCTCACAGATATTGTGGAGCACACAGCAAGCAATAATAACGATGGGAATATTGGTTTCGCTGAAGTCTAACCGAGTCAGTAAACTGCGCCAGTGCACTTTTGAACGTCCAAATGCACATTCTACCACCATTCTGCACTTGCTCAGCCTATAGTTGAACAGCTCCTTACTACTGTCCAGACTTCATGAGCCATGGGAGCAAGGGGTAGGCTGGGGTAGGTGCGACCGCGCGGTGCTGCCAACTGGGAGAGCAGCCTGAGGCAGAAGCTCTTAAAGAAACTTAAAGAAGAGAATGACCTGGAGTCATTCCCATTTTTGTCCAGGTGCCCCCGATCAACCTAACCGAGGTCAGCCAGGAGCACCCATGGGACGATGACAATGGTTAGCAGTTGTATTGCACCATCTGCCATCCGCAAGGCAAGGCAAGGGGATGCTGCTGTGTAGCACTGCAGTAGCGCATCTGCCAGCAGCATCCAGGAGACATACGGTGACAGTGAGCTGAGTGGGCTCCCTGTTTGCCGTGGTATGTCATCTTCATGGGTAACCCATGAAAAAAGGCGAGAAATGATGTTTTGCCATTGCTTTCACGGAGGGAAGGAGGGGGGCCTGATGACATGTACCCAGAACCACCCGCAACAATGTTTTTGCCCCATCAGGCATTGGGAGCTCAACCCAGAATTCCAATGGGTGGCGGAGACAGCGGGAACTGTGGGATAGCTACCCACAGTGCAACACTCCGAAAGTCGACGCTAGCCTCGGTACTGTGGAGGCACAGCACCGACTTAATATGACTTAATACGATTAGTGGGGACACACAAAATTGACTGTATAAAATCGATTTCTAAAAAATTGACTTCTGTAAAATCGACCTAATTTCATAGTGTAGACATACCCTTGGAGTACCTTCCCAGACCTGAAGAAGAGCTCCGTGTAAGCTTGTCTCTCTCACCAACAGAAGTTGGTCCAATAAAATATATTACCTCACCCACCTCATCTTTCTCTATTGCTTCTTAGTTGTACATCCAGATGAAGGAAGGCCAGGATAGCTCTCTTTTGGAACCAGTCTCCCTTTAAAGATTTGGCTGCTGTGTTATTTTGATTTATTGCCTTTGCTTACCTTGGGCAATATACCAACTCTGATGTTGCAATGTTTCTGTTATTAACAGGTGCTTTTACCTTATCTCTTGATAATAGATAAATCAAATAGGTTGCATTTTAAGAGTAATGTAATGTGCTGGTCTGGCTATTAGATAAACTAGTTCAGTCATCATTAAGGGAAGATAAGTATTCAATTGCCCAAAGAAATTCTGGATCTCTCACTTGCCATGTGGCTTGTTTATTCAATTACACCTGTGCAAGTTGGGTGTTAAAAGTCTACCTAATGAGAATTCTCTACTCACTTGCACCAGTAGTGACAAAAGAAGTGAAGAATCTGGCCCTATTTCTCTAAGTGACACTTTCCTGAGCAAGACACAGTGGGGGAAATTCATCAGAGATAATATATGGATTTTTTATGTTTGGTTTTATTTTTGTTTCCTGTTTGAAAAAATATATTATTAACTTAATATAAATAAGTCCATTACTTGGGTGTCAGCTTGCTAGAAATATAGGACTCCAGAGCCAGATTCTGCTATCTTTACTCCTGATCAATAGTGCCTCCCCAATAAATCAATGGGACCACTTATGGAGTAAGGTCCAATGCAATAAGCTAGATTCTTGGGTCTAGACAGAATGTGCTTTCTGCAGGACCCTTGGTGGTAGCTTGCAAGGCTGTTCTAACTCCTACCTAGCAACAGTGGCTCTTGGGGGAATCTCCAAGAGGGCTCTGGAAATGCCTCCCTTCCATCAGCCTTTCCACTAACCCCAGGGGCTGGGAAAGCACAGCATACATTAGAAGGAACAACGTTATATTAAATATTAAACTTTATAGCAATAAGTAGATAAATAATTTTGTCAAATTGCAGCAATTTTGTGAGCAACTTTTAAAGCTGATTTGTACTTCATCTATGCTACCTGGGGTTCTTTCAACCTAAAGCTCTTGGTACCTTTTTGCTCTGTGCGAGGTGGTGTCAGGAAATAAATCAGGGGAGACACGGCCATCCGACCGATAGATGGCTGGCACAAACAGGACAACACAAGAGTGCTTTCACTTAAAGCTAAACTTTACTTAGTCTCAAGCACTTTCACACATCCACAACAGGTTAATAAAACACCCCCAACCCTTGATAATTATCAAAGCTGAGTGTGGCTCTCGAGTGACACAGCGGCAGGCTTCTGGTGGCCAAATCTTTTGTCTGCCGGTGGGGACCGCAAGATGTATCCAGAAGGAGAGTCCAAACAAGTCCCAAAAGAGTCCAACTACCTCAAACTTTTCCCCTATATTTATACATTAGTAATAGAATGACATATCCCTTAAAGAAAACTTGTTAAGTAAGCAGTTTCAATGGTCAAGCAAGAGGTTCCTTCTGATTATTGATTAACCAGATGTGGGTTTTTCCAGAGTTTGCAGCTTTGAGGCCCCAATAGACATTCCCGGGACTCATCCTGCTCTCCTAAAATGCATGTATCAGAAACTTCAACACAATTCTTATCAGGAAGGACATGGGGTCAAGCTGCCATTTCTGTGGCACCCAAAACCTCCTCCCCTCCTGCCTTGGTCAAGCTGAGACTGCTGACTAGGCTGCTTTTAGCAATAAGCTATAGTGGTTTCAGGCACTTTACTGGTTTGCCAAAATCTCCCTGTATAATCTAGACTGCCTGTTGCGTGAGTAGCAAAGTAATATTAACCTGGATGTCATGAGCCTAAGAGAGATAATATACGTCATGACACCTACAAATAGATGTGAACACTAAAGGAATATATAAATATTAAGGAGCAAGAAGCCATAACACAACTTGAGAAACCCCATAATGAACTGGATAATAGTCAGAGGAACATTTAAAAAAGAAAATCTTCCAGCATATAAATAGGATGAGAACCAAGATAACAGAGCACAGGAGAGACTTACCCGATGTCCCAAGCAAGTTAAAAAGTCTCTATGATCAATATTATGAAAAGCATCTGAGACATCTAACCAAATGAAGATGTGAAAATATCTGTAGTTCTGTTTATACTCCTATCCATTCTTCCACAGAAAGACCCTATTAAGTCAAGGTAAATTGTACCAAGTGCCTTAAAGTAGTGCCTGTCTGTTCTAATTTTATTGATATAGCAAGCTGAGACTTAGTGTAATAGTGATTGTAGCACCCTATTAGGGATGAAACTGATAGGAAAATGCAATTGTCGCACACAGCTTTATTATTTTGATGCCAAAGAAATATTTTTCTTACACTATTGTTACTGGAAAGGGAGTCAGTGGCCCACTACCATTGTCTTCCAAATAGACAACACTTGTGAACCTTGGCTATAAATGTTGCAGTTTAAATGGAGTTCCTCTTTAAAATGCATTTGTCTGTCTGCAGACAGTAGGAGAATAAATTAGTTATGTTTAGTGCAGCGTTCTGACAATACCTTTTCAACAGCTCTGAAAATAGAGTCACTTCCACACTTTTATTAGTTTGTTACCATTCAGTACAACTTGTCATTTTGCTAAACTAGGTTTGGTGGCTTTTTCCTTCATACAATTTTGTGGGAATTTAGTGTTCATGAAAGATGCCTGATTAACAGCCCTGGAGATTTTACTCTATTTATCCACAGAATAGCTATGCTATGAGCAGTGACAGTTCAGTCTCTGTAACCGCTGCCCCAGCAAGGAGACATAATGCTGACCTAAAGGGACCACCCTCATGGAGCATGAAGTTAGTCCAGAATTAGACTCATGTCTATGCAGTCCTTGTCCTCTCTGCAGAGACTGCCAAAAAGGCAACCAGTCAAATGCTAGTTGTAGTGATTAGAGCTGTAAATCCTGGACTCTGCTTCCTGTCTGCCACTGTCTCAGTTCATGACCTTGGGCAAGTCACTGAGTTTCTGTGCCTCAGTTTCTCCATCTATAAAAAAGTATACTGCAATGCTTGGATGAAAGGAGCAATATAATGTAAGGTATTATTATTATAGGGTGGACATTTAGCCATCAATCCAGGAAAGCACAAACACACGAATTGTCCCACTGAAATTAATGGGCTACTTATGTGCTTAAAATATAAGCACTAGCTTAAGTGCTCTGCTGAACTGGGGCATTATTCATGGAGACCATTACATTTATTTTACGTAGGTCACTGAAAGCTATCAGATCGTAACAGCTCTTTGTTACACCTGGGTTGGGTATGCCAGACTGAATAGCCCTTCAGTAATGCTCAGTCATTAAATATAAATTTATATATATTATATAAATATAATTTAGTAAAAAAGGACACCAGAGGTGGCTTCAGGCACCAGCGCTCCAAGCATGTGCCTGGGGTGGCAAGCCACGGGGGGCACCCTGCCGGTCCCTGCGAGGGTGGCAGTCAGGGAGCCTTTGGCGGCGTTTCTGCGGGAGGGCTGCTGGTCCCACAGATTCGGCAGCAATTCGGTGGCGGATACACCGAAGCGGTGGGACTGGTGGACCTCCTGCAGGCAAGCCGCCAAAGGCTGCCTGACTGACGTGCTTGGGGCGGCAAAAAAGCTAGAGCCGCCCCTGAAGGATACTATCAAATAATTTAGGCCTCAGATACAGCCTTATCATACAACTGTTTAGGCCAAAATTTTCAAAAATGGGAGCCTACAGTTAGACTTCTGAGGTGGGATTTTCAAACATGCCTGGGTGATTTAGGATTGTCTCAGTGACAATAGAATGTTGATCCTAGTGTAAAAAGTACTTCAGATTCTAAGGAACACATTTTCAAAATAATGAAATTGCAGTTGGCAAGTTTTGCTTTCTTTGTTTGCACCTACAGTTCAAGTGCACCCACAAATCTGAGCACTTGTACCTCTAGCAACTGGTTTCCAGGTGCAAATCAGTCAGAGGTACAAGCACTCACAACTGTACATGCAATTCATTTTGTAGTTGCAAAAAGACAGATTTTTTCAAGCATAAACTAAACCTGGTAAAAGGGATATTGGCCTCTAATCTTGCTGAAAACTTACTTATTTTGTTTCTTAATTTTAAAAAAAATGTTTTTAACACCAAAAGCTACAGTTTTGGTGGGATACACAGACAGGAAGAATGTAGATGCCGTGGTGCATCTAAAAGGATATTTCAAAGAATGAAATAGTACAAAACTAGCTAACAGTAACACATACTACAATGCTGTGAGGCCACAACAATCATAATATGTAAAGCAAAATATAAGTGCTAACTAATTCATCCTTTTAACACCCTGTCAAGTAGGCCCCATAAGTGTTGCTATTCCCATTTTAGAAATGGGGAAACAAAGACAGAGAAGTTGTCACATCCCTAAAGCTACAGAGAGAGTAAGGGTCAGAAACAGGATTGAAGTGGAGGAGTTCATGGCTCCTGGGCCTATCCTTAGGCCACCCTTATCTTCTGCCTGATATTTAGGATTAAGTGGATTAGCTTGAATGAAAAGAAAGCAAGTAAAATATAAAGAAAATAATCATTCCCCCATTAGGAATCTAGGTATTTTTGACACTTTGAAAAACACATTTTTAGTATATTTTTTTCATAAATAAGATGATTTTATTTGGACTAATATAAATGTAATATTCCGACTTCTGCATTATGCTTTGGTCTTTTAAACCAGTAGCTGAGAAAACACACTTCCTTTCTGTGCGTATCAAACCTGATCATAATAGGGAAAGATGATGGACCTAACTGACTTTGGTGGAGTAGGGGCTTGTCTACACTTGAAATGTTACAGCAGCAGAGTTCCCCAAGAGGCAGTAGCTAGGTTTGTATGGGGAGATTTTGGCAAATCAGTAAAGTGCCTGAAACCACTATGGCTTATTGCTAAAAGCAGCCTAATCAGCAGTCTCAGCTTGACCAAGGCAGGAGGGGAGGAGGTTTTGGGTGCCACAGAAATGGCAGCTTGACCCCGTGTCCTTCCTGATAAGAATTGTGTTGAAGTTGCTGATACATTCATTTTAGGAGAGCAGGATGTGCCCCAGGAATATCTATTGGGGCCTCGAGGCTGCAAACTCTGGAAAAACCCACACCTGGTTAATCAATAATCAGAAGGAACCTCTTGCTTGACCACTGAAATTGCTTACTTAACAAGTTTTCTTAACAAGTCATTCTATTACTAATGCATAAATATAGGGGAAAAGTTTGAGGTAGTTGGACTCTTTTGGGACTTGTTTGGACTCTCCTTCTGGATACATCTTGTGGTCCCCACCGGCAGACAGAAGATTTGGCCACCGGAAGCCTGCCGCTGTGTCACTCGAGAGCCACACTCAGCTTTGGTAATTATCAAGGGTTGGGGGTGTTTTACTAACCTGCTGCGGACGTGTGTAAGTGCTTGAGACTAAATAAAGTTTAGCTTTAAGTGAAAGCATTCTTGTGTTGTCCTGTTTGTGCCAGCCATCTATCGTTGGACGGCCGTGTCTCCCCTGATTTATTTCCTGACACCACCTCACAGAGTAAAAGTTACCAAGAGCTTTGGGTTGAAAGAACCCCAGGTAACAGGTTCATGGAAGAATTGCACTGTTGACACTGGGGGTTAAGTTGGTGTTAACTACGTCAGTCAGGGCTGTGGATTTTTCACACCCCTGAGCAATGTAGCTATAACCGATGTAAGTTCCAAATGTAGACAAGCCCTTACACAAGGAATTTATTTACTGGCATTTCTATAGTGCTCATCACCTCGGTCCTTCCTATTCTCTGAGTGGCACATCACACTCTAGTCTCCCAGTGGCTGTGATGCTTTAGTCTGGTTTTGGTTTTTGGGTTTAGTCTATGGGTGCTAGGGTGACCAGAAAGCAAGTGTGAAAAATCAGGACAGGGGGTGGGGGTAATAGGAGCCTATATAAGAAAAAGACCCAAAGATCGTGACTGTCCCTATAAAATTGGGACATCTGGTCACCCTAGTGGGTGCTGAGTGGTGTTGGTGGCCTGTGAGCTACAGAAGGTCACAATTTTGAATGAGACATAGCCCTTGTCGACACTGAAGGCAGGATTCTCTGTTCTCCTAAGGTGACTTTGCACTGTCTAAGTGACCTTAAAGGAACCAGACAGGGCCAGTGGAGAATTTCTTGCTGGTGTAAAACAGGCAGGGATGGCTCTGCTGCCTTTTACACAAGCTGCACTCTGAACCCCAGTGTAAGTAGCATGAGGGGGCATGTTGGGTGTGGATGAGACAATGGAGGGGCCTGGCAGGGAAGAGCTAAGCCAAATCTGATATTCCACTGTTGAAAGGGCTGATTGACCCTGAATCAGGAGAGTCATCGCTGTCTGCCTTCAGCCACCACATGCTGCTATGTTAGAGCTGTGCCGGGATGCAGTGGAGGATCAGGGCCTGGGTGTTTAGCCACTAGTGAAGCTGCACTTGTGTAAATCCCTAGTGTAGGCACAACATACACCAGTGCAGTATGATTTATACAGTTTCTACTGGCATAAATTGTACTGCACCACTAGCTGCGCTAGGAGCTTGCCCTGGTGCAGTTTCACTGCTGGCGTACAAACTCACTGTAAGGCCTAATGTCCTGACTGCTTGTAAAGATGAAGATCTCAAGGGATCAAGCAAGTGTGCTAAGCTTGCTGGTCAAATTCTAGTTTATGTAGATTCATAGCTTCCAAGGCCAGAAGGGACCATTGTGTTCAGCTGGCCTGACCGCCTGTGTAACACAGGCCAGAGAACTTCCCCCAAATAATCCCTAGAGAAGAGCTTTAAGAAAAATGTCCAGTCTTGATTTGAAAATTGTCAGTGATGGAGAATCCACGATGACCTTTGGTAAATTGTTTCAGTGATTAATTAGTAACTGGGGGGAAGCTACCGTATGCCTACCTAAAATTCTTCCTCATTTGGATAAGGTATTCTTACTTCCCAGCCTTAAAGTATTAATTAGCATTCCTGTGCACTGTTAAACAGCTGCTGACTTCCAGTCCAGAGGTATCTACATTTCAGTAGTGGCCACATTATGTGGTAATTTGGAAATCAATTTGGCATCTTTCTGGATGAAAGAGGCTTCATAAAGGTAAGGCCATTTTTAGCATATTAAAATGAAAATCTGGTGGGAAAAGAGGAGTGTTTTCTCTTACACGAGAGAGCGAACAATCAGATTTTATTTTTTTGCCATGTAGAAATTCAGACTATTAGTGGCTCAAATGCTAATTATTATATTTTTTCTTAAAGATCAGGTTTTCTCTATAGAATAAGAAGAGACATTTTTATTCTTATCCCTCCAGCTCATTCTCACATGCTCTTTCTTTGTATGTCAGTGGTTTTTGTTTTTTTCTCACAATAATCCTTTTCTTCATTCTCTTTTTATAAAAGTCTGAATTTCAGAGGTCTTAGCATTGGTGAAAGCTAACCGAGAGGATTTCCTAGATATATTGCATACAGATCAGGGGTTTAGTTCCTGGCCTCGTAACAGATTGAACATGAATAGTGTTTGCCTTTGGTAACTCCCCTGGCCCTGGGTATTTTTATCACTTTTTCTTCATATAATCTCTCCCCTCAAAGGTTCTCAAGCCAAGGAAACAGAAATAAAATATCTTTCATAGTCTAAGAATGGTTGATGTGGCCCATTGATAGCATTGCCTTTGGGCATGCACTGTGAGAGATTAAGTGAATTCTTGGACCTTGCCTCTTATATGGCCAGCTCCCCAGCAGCAGGCAATAATGAGGCCATATTAATAATCAGAGGTAGTTGCATATTGAAAGACATCTTCCATGGATTTTTGCTCATACTTTAACATGTTTTGACCAGGACCACATATGTTTTGTGCTCACTTTCGGAACACGTGTTTGTAATTGGACAGTTCTGCTGTGAATGTTCAGGGAGCATGATCTGGAGTATCACTAGAAGGTGCTGAATGCCATCAATTTGCATAGAAAAAAATGGAAACTGAAGGTGCTCAGCTTGTTGCAGGATCAGGCCTAATATGTGAATTTCAAAGCTGTGAGCATAAGTATTAGAGCTGGACAGAAAACGTTCTTCTTTTCGACTGTGAATTCTGATTTTTGTCAAAAAAAAAAGAAAAAGAAAAAAAAAAGGGAAAACCAAAGAGTATATTTGTGCAACAAAACCTCAAATTTTTCCATGGAAAACAAACACTTTTCATGGAGTTAATTTTTTTTCTTGAAAACAGCCCTGGCACAAATTAGGCACTCGTTATGGGCTTGATGTTGAAATTTTGGGGTAAGGTTCTATGGCCTGTATTATATGATCATATTGATCACTTCTGGCCTTAAATTCCATGAATTATTTCGTATCACTCAGCTTCAATAATAATACTTTGCAGTTATATAACACACTTTGCCTCTGTGTGCCTGTGTTTTCCCTCCCACCTTTGTCTGTCTTGTCAATTAGAGTGTAAACTCCTTGAGGCAAGAACCGTCTCTAACTATGTGTTCATATGGTGCCCAGGATAATGGTCCTCTAGGTGCTACTGTAATACAAATAATAAGTGACGTAAAGAAGAATGGGAAACAGAACCACATGACAGTTAAAACACAGAAGTGTTGCCTAATGTTAAGTGTCTCTGTTCTTGGGTGTACAAATTTAGACTCCCAAAGCTAATCTGCAGACACTCAACATGGCTGAAAAATCAAGCTTGTTAAAATTGTGCATCCAAAATTCATGGCATCCAATATTAGGGAGGGACTGTTCTTGAAGATTTTGTTCTAAGTGACTTACTCAAGGTCAGATAGGAAGTCTATGGCACAGCCAAGAGTAAAACCTAGATCTTCTTACTCCTAATCCAGTGCCGTATCTCCAAGACCATACATCTGAGAGCTATGGGAAAACAACTGCAAAGTCTTCACTCTGTTCAGTCAAAATTGTCCTCTGCTACAGCCTTCAGGCTCTGGTTCAGGAAGGCACTTAAGCATGTGCTTAAGTCTTTCCCTGTGCAGGATAGTACTTAAGCATATGCTTAACTTTAAGCACCTGCTAAAGTGCTGTCCTGAATAGCGATGCTTTCCTGAAATGGCGCCCCACCAGTGTTGCTCCTGAAATGTTGCTCAACTCTCAGAGAAGAGCTGCATATGCATTGCTCCTTTGTCATTTTGCTCGTGTCCTTTTGACGGGGTAGGCCAATTCTCTCTAGTTTCCTTCCTTATTTTCTTTCTCTGTGCCTCAGCCTAACCTCTATGAGAGCTTCACAGTGGACAATTACAATGCAAGTTTAACATTGCAAGGCACCTCTTCTATAGGATCATCTAAAGGAGACCCATCCAGTCTCTATCTCAGTTCAGGGCCTCAAGAGGAGTGATTTAAAAACCAGGAAAATTGGTGGCTATTGTCATGGAATATTTTTCTAGCTGTGGAGGACAACACCAAACTATATTTGATATGATGAGCTACTTGAGACTCTCACTCACAGATGCTGACTTTTGTTTTGAAGGGGCGTGTGTTTGTGCGGAGGGCTCTGCCAGTTTTGGGGGGAGCATATTTATACACTTTTTTCATATTTTAGTTATTGAATATGTGTCTACCATTGGTATCTTAACAATTGAATCATTTCCAGAATAGTAATGCACTACATAATTACGTCATCAAGAATTACAGTATATTTAAATCATTGCACTCACCTACAAACTGTCTTTACTAATGTCCCAGTTTAAAGACACTATGTCTCACTGTAGCTTTCTGGATGAAACTGTCAGCAACACTGTGGCTCATGTGCTGGCAGCCCCTATGTTTTTTCGGTGGGTGCTTGAGCCCGGAGCACCACAGAGTCGGCACCTATGCTCTCATTTGCCTTTTTTTCTGGAGAAACAAAAGGTGACTCTTAAAGAGAGTCTGTTGTAACAGCCCTAAACGTTACCAAGACTAAATTACACAGCAAGACTCTGTCATCTCTAATATCTAAAATCTGTGGCATCATTTTTCAGTGTCAAGCCATCATTTCTTCAAAAAGCTTCCCACAGCTTTGTTAGGTTACAGATACGCTTTTATAATTTCTCTTAATAATAGTGTTCATGTTGACTAAGATCTGGTGAGGTCATGTGACTATTTTATTACTCATGTGAGTATTACTCTGCTTTTCTGTACTGGAATCTCAGCTATAGTAAGTCCAATCTCCATGGTGTACCTTAGTAAATTTAATTTTAAAAAATTGTTCTAAAATGAATTTAAAAATGGCAAGTTAGATTAAAAACTCATTATACTGTGTTTCTTTACCCTTAATTTTTGTCTAAAGACACTCTCTTTCACATGTGTTTTGCATTACCACAAGGTATGCAGTTAAGCAAGCTGTTAACTGCGGAAGCTGGGTCTATGCCATTTGCAATTTAACAGCATTTGATATAACTGAATTTGACATTTATTGAGGTACAGTTCTACCTAGTATCTTTAACTGGTAACACCTTTACCATGTTACTGGACCTTCTTTTACCTAACAAAGATATGAAGATCTAAAAAAAGATATTTTTACATGGCTCTTCTATAGTGCTTTCTGTTCAAGGATTGCAAAGTGCTCTTCAAATATTGGTAATGTTAACGCTCCCTGTGAGGTGGGGTAGTCCTCCCACTTCACATATCGAGAAACTGAAACAGAGGGATTAAGGCTTACATCTTCAAAGGTGGCCTCTAATGTGGAGAATCAATCCCTGGATCTCCAGCCTTCTTGTGCTATACTGTTACAACAGGCTCTGCTTCCTCTTAACCAAGGAACATCTTGCTTGTTCCATCTAGGAAACTGCGCTCTAATCACCAAATCCCCAGCTGGTGTAAATGGGTGTAGTGCTGCACCCTAAACCCTCAAATCAAATTCTTCTGATATTTTTTTTTAGAAAAGAATACATATTTTGGACTCCTAAATATTTGTGGCTTTTTAAAAATAACCTTTATGTGATTAAAGATTTTTTTATAGTTGCATCAGAATAAATCCTCAACAATTATATGAGAATCAAAGAACAGAGCAACCAAGGATGATTTACATTTAAACTTCCAAAGCTGAAAATATTGTGATGCATGTTGTTGAACACACACTTTTAATACTGCAGAGAAATGCATTAGAACAGTATTGCAAATGATATGCGGGACTGGTGATTAGATGGATAACATAGAAGCAGAGAATTAGCCACAGACCAGGTGTAGTATAGGCATAGATATCCAACATGTTCACTATTACATGTCTTCAGCTTGGAAGTATATAAACTTACATTCTGAAATGGGAATGCAAAGTGACTTATAAATAGCTTTATTATCTCTCAGAAACATTTATTTTTAACTCGTAACTTGTTACTGTTCATTGCTTCAGCTTCATGCAACCTCTGTAGTAAGGTTTGTAAAACCTATCTCCGCTCAGAAAGCATAACTTTAAAAAGAAAATTAATTATCCTTTACCACCAACAAGACTGGTTTCCTTAGTAAAATAACTATTTTGTATCCCTTTGCCTAACCTCTATTCCTCCTTCCTCTCTGGTGTCTGTTATCAGAGCATCCCATTTGCAGCCAGGAAAGCTGATGAGCAGTCCATGCACTGGCATAGCATTGCTCAATTGCAGAATCTCCCTGTCTAATGTTAAAAGTGGGTCCAGGCCTCCTTGGCTAGGGGCTGATTGCTGTAATATGCAGTCCTGTGTGCCGAGTGGACGGAGAGTGGGGATAATGGGAGAACAGATTAAGTGTGGGGGGAGAAATCTTCACCGAGGGAAAAGAAATGATGTGATGCTAAACACCTCTTTTTCTGAAAACGAAGCATGTTACCTGCATGTGGTATATACATGTGGTATATGTTACCTAGCGTGGGTGCAGTGCTGCCATAGGCTGGATGGAATTCAGTGCTACTGCTATTTGTGATTATGTCGCTGGCTAGCCTGCAAAGAAGTTATAAGCCTTCTTACGACTGACAGGCCTGCTAATAGATACTTTTCTTTAGCTCAAATGAAACAGCCCGGTGTTGTTTTGGCACCAAAAGTCCTGGATTCTTTACCCCAGGACATGTGTAGTTTAGCTTATGACATTATTTACACTACAGCTGGCTGAAATTTTTCACTGAAACATTTTTTAAAAAATTGATGAAAAAAAGCTTTTCAGTCAAAACATATTTTTGCAGAAACTTTTTATTTTGGTAGAAAATGTCTGTTTTTTTAATCCCCCTAATGGCAAAATGAAAAATCTTCAATAAAATTTTTAGTTTTCAATCACTTTGTTTTGGTTCTTGAAAATCTTTCAGGTTTCAGGGAAAAGGACTATTTTTGTTACATTTTCCTATGAAAAACAATTGGAATTTTTCAACAGCTCTAGTGTATGAAGCCAGAGACACGTTATCTTTTTGTTCTGTGTTTGTACAGCGCCTAGCACAATGGGGTCCTGGTCCATGACTGGGACTCCTAGGTGCTATGGTAATACAAACACTAATAATAATAATAATAATAATAATTCATAGTAAACACACCTACGCGTACAAGTACTCTTGGTCTGGAAGCTTCAGTGTGCTTCTTCATCCAAGTCTGCTTATACAGCCTATAGTACTGCTATGAAATTACACTGTACATTCAAATGAACTCATTATGATAACTACAATGAATACCAAAGCAATTAATAATGATTAACCACTTACATTAAATGTCACCCTCTATATCTGAATTACAAAAGGATTTCTGGTGATTACTTTGCTTGAAGAGAATCACCATGACCACAGAAAATTTTCAAGTGAATACTCCAAAGCTTAGTAATTAATTAGCATAGGTCAAAAGGCCAGGAACAGAGGAGACAGCACTAGCACTTGAGGTTTTTCATTTATAGATGGCACTGGAGGCATGCGCTTCCTCAGTCTGTTTATTTTTTTTTTGGAATCAAGATTAGAAGCAACATGCAAAAGATCATCCCTAGCTCTCAGACTAAGAAAATAGAGTGGAAAGACTTTTTGCCACATTAGGTTGCTGAAAGCTGAATCCAAAGCGAAAATAATTTTGTTTCACTTTTCCCTGTTCTTGTTGCTGACAGGTGGTGTTAAAAAGCACTCTGCTTTGTATTAACAAGCTGCTGTCACACACATCCTTTCACCCATTCCTTTTGCAACTACCTGCAATGCTGATGGAGGCTCCAGTGTGTGCCTGTGTGTGTGTGTAGCTATCTATAGATAGACACATACACACACACTAATAACAGGGAGGGAAAACTGAGACAACAAGAGCAGTTTCTTATACCTAAGATCATCTAAAACAGGATAAAGCTTTGGTAGTGGGGCCAGAAGGGAGGTGAGTATGTAAGCATTCCCCAGTGAGAGAGAGTCTTTGATTTATTGTTGAGTCTCCAAGAATCAAATTGAAATGGGTCCCATTTTGCTTTTTGCAGTCCCTGGCATCACACCAGGTCCATCACCTTTCAAAGGGCTGAAGGAAAAAGAATGGCAAGTTCATTGCTCTGCACAGCAGTTCAATACATCTAACCACAAGATTATTGAAATTCTATTCTCTTTCTCTAGCATGATTGTGGAGTGAAGGAGGGACACGCAATTGCTGAATCTGGACTAAGATTGAATAGTTCTGATCAATGTAAATTATTTATCACTCATTGTCCATTTTATAGGCTTGATGGTATTTAGAATTATATTACCCAGCATCATAATGCTACTTTCATTACAGTTGCCAGTACAGAATGCCACTTGCTGAAGGGAAAGAGGAGGAAAATACAGCATCTGACTGACAGAGCGCTGAGCAGATGGACAGATGAGCTGATTGCATAGTTTAATCTTGGTCACCTACTGCACAGTGGCCTTTATGACAAAAGAAACACTTTTGTTTTGTTTTTCTCAGGGATGTAAACAAAGTGACACTAATCTGCCATGATTGAGATATCAGTTTGATTGGTTAGCAAGAATGAAGCAACCTTAACCAAAAGGGCAGTGCAGCTTGAGCTCTGCTGGTTGTTAGTCTTCAGTAACAACCCGATGTACAAGCCCTGAAGCGGTTCAAATCAGAGACTACCTATTGAGTGGTCTTCAGGGAGCCTGATTTGCATCTAATCCCACGGAGAGAAATATGTGTGAATGCGGGAAGACTGGAGATCAGTGGAGGTGTCTTGCTCAGGATATTAATTAACATGCCTTCACTTTTGACTCGTGCTGCATGATAACTCTGTCCCCAAAGGTGTGCAGTATTCTACTGTGGCCACTATCGAAGGTATTCAAAAGTAGGAGAAATGATATTTTGCTGATTAGCTCCACAACTGTGACATCTCACAAACAGTAGAAATGTGTGTTCATGTAAAGTATAGGCGATAGCCTCTGGAGTGACCTAGCCATGAAAGAGTTCACGTCCCTTTACCAGGCACCTGAGAACTCCAGTCTTCTAAATGTGCTTTAGTTCTGATTTGCGTTTGTGGTAAGTAAAGGTTAGAATTTGGAACCTGCAAGGTTCATCCAAGTTTAGAGAGAGAACCCTGCAAGTGAGTGTGGTACAACAGGGCTCTTCAAATACTCTCCAGACTGCTGGGGACTGTACAGCAGTGACTGACATGCTATCAAGCATTGCCAAAAGTACTGTCTCCAAGACTCATCCTGTAGTGAAAACTCTTAGTCCAGGTGGGGATGGAGAGGAAAGTTCTGCGAAGTTCCTTTCCACCAAATCATTCAGTCATCAAAGGGAGGTGGAGGATTTGCTCCCCATTGCAGAAAAAGAGATCTGCACACAGACTGGGTGGGTTTGCAGGGCCTTCCAGGGCAGCCTCTGGGGCTACTCCACTCCCTGGTGGTATAGTTCCAACAGAGCTGCACTGCCAGAGCTTCATCCTGCTCCTATCCCCGGAGTTCTCCCCTCCCCCTCCGCTTAAGGGGGCCCACAGTGCAGGAGGGCACCAAGTAAAAGTTAATCCTGCCTCCGGCTGATTACATTGACGCAGTTTGCCAAAGACATTGATATTTATCTCCATTGCCACTCCCAGCCATTGAAAAATCATGAGTTGGCCCCCCCCGAAACATGAGAATTTAAAAAAATAATACATTTTGGGTTCTTTTCATTTACCTGTTCATTTCTGAGCTTTTAGAGTGCCCTCAGATCCTGTCTCCAAGCTTTTCTCATCAATCATGAGGGCTGGAAACTGACTTTTGCAGTTTGTTTATTTATTTAGTAATGAAAGCTGAGACTGTCACATAATCACATGACTCCAGGAGTTGGACCTTTAAGCAAAAGGACTAAATCTAGCAAGACTCGTGATACTTTGGTGGCAACACTGGGATTAGGCATTTTAGAGGCTCCTTTATCACTACCATCCGCCCACCCCCAAACACACACACACTCCTGCACCAGCTCAGAGCTGCAGGCCCATTCCCAGCAAGGGTTCCCCTACCACATTAGCAGCCGTGGTCAAGCCAATAGAACCAGCTGGCCACCCTCCCTCTGCTCCCATATACACACAGTATTTAGGCGGTGGTCTGTCCTTGAAGGTTGGCCCTGCAGCAGCAGTGGTTGGAAGGTGCCGCATCAATGCAACCATGGGCTGGATTCCCCTGCCCACGAAGGCTGGTGTAGGAAGCATTTCTGGAGCGACAAAATGTGCAGCATTGACCCTGCCTGTCCCCTTTCAGAGGTCCCCACATCAACAGAGGGTTCTCTGCAGGGCCTGGGGTGGGGGTCATAGTGCCACAGTGGCAGCTGGCCCCTTCTTTCCTCTCAGAGAGGGTGAAAGGATGCCTATGCACAGATAAGGACACAAACTCCCCTCCCCCTCCTCCCCTTTGCTTCATATACTCCTCTGCCAAGTGGGTATTAAATGTTCCCAGATCAGAATGTTAGTGCCTTCCACCCACTGTACATGTGGATATCTAACTGGACAGTGCCAGCCAGCCACTGTGACACCCACCCAAAGGTAGTGAACTACACTTCCAATGGGTTGCCAAACACTATGGTGTTTGTGGTGTCCTGCTCCAGGCTGAGCTTGTTTGGTCCATCTCTTATATAGCATGCATATTTATTTCATTGCTACTTGTGTTGCACAGCACGAAATGTCACCCAGCATGTGCCTGTCTCTTGTAATGGCTGCATTTTTGAAGAAACTTGCTTGTGCTCTCACACAGCCCCTTGCATGGCTTTGTTTGCATAATCAGACTCTACATTTGCACACCCTAGTAGGCATCTGTGTTCCTGAATTTGGCAGTTAGGTACTTGATTAATGCGTGCACACATCTGACTTTTATACAGCAAAAAACATTGCCATGGAAAATCGCAACTGTAATTTTAGAGGTTGCTTTTCTTATTATCTGAGAAGCGCTTGCATACGATGCTACTACAAAACCCTAAAATAGACATTATAGTTCTCACAAGCTAGTGAACACGGTGTGCATTCTACAGATGAACAGACAATTTGATCTACCAATGTTCTTGTCATAAGCATAAATTAACATTACCCCAAATCATTTCATAAACCATTTGGGCTATTTTTAATGACATGGTACTACTGCATTATGCTGTAATGCGGGGACCCAATTTGGGAGCACTTTCGGAACTTCTGCTCTCATGGCTGCTGGAACTTGAAACTAGAGCTGGTTGAGAATTTTTCGACAAAACATTCCCCCCCCCATCAGAAAATGATGATTCATCAAAACTTCTTGCAGAAATGTGGCCATTTCAATGGCTTCCTACCTCCATGATGGAATTTGGAGAACGAGATTCAGAGCAGGCACTTGAACTTGGTCCTCACACATTCCAAGTAAGTGCTGTAGACACTGGGATATAGGCAGGTGGGGGTTATCTTTTTTTCATTAAAAATTTCAAAAGGTCTCAGTGTCATTCCAATGCAGAATGAAACCAA
Source organism: Mauremys reevesii (assembly GCF_016161935.1). NCBI lineage: Eukaryota > Metazoa > Chordata > Testudines > Geoemydidae > Mauremys > Mauremys reevesii. Next base: position 40,993,649 of record NC_052624.1, read on the forward strand.
ATGTCAAACCATCAAACTGGTTTCATAACAGATTTCTTGTTTTCTGGACAACCCTAGCTGGACCACAATTCCTTGATAAACTGGGGCTAAGGGAAGGAAGTGCAGTGTTCCTGTCCTGTTGTCTTCTGTTGAGAGTGCTGGTAGAATGACTCTTTGGTACCACTTCTGTAGCCAGAGATATGTTGATTGTGGTAGGGGGTGGTGGAAGCAAATGTAGTTTCATATGACGACTTCCAAAACAAAAGTAGTGTAAAACAAAAGTGCTCAATCTGAATTGGGCTTTGTCTGGCAGCCAGGCTCATCCCAAAAGAGCCTATGGTTAGATACTGGGGTTTTATCCACTGCTCTCATAAATGAACACACACACTTGTATGTTTGCAGTGTAGTGAAGGACTTGTGTTTGCATCATAATCTGTTTATTTAAGAGGCCATGTTAGTAAATCATAAACCAGAAAGCCCTGATTTATCCTCCTGATGATAAATCTTGAGGCTAGATCCCTGGGATAGTGAGTGAGCAAAGGGTTTTGCATAACTCTTCCTGATTGGATTAGGAAGCTGATAGGGGACCTAGTTCTTCTCTCATCAAAGTCAATAGCAAAACTTCCATTGCCTTTAGTGGGAACAGAAGTGGACCCATTATGCTGAAACTGAAAGGCTATGATATTTTGAGCTTGAGAGCTTTTTTTTCTTTTTGGTTTGGGTGGGATTTTTCTGTGGATTTGAATGGAAAGTTTCACCCTAGCTCTTCATTTCAAATGAAATGCTGTACAGTAAATACAGCAAGAACACTAATTAATGCCAAGATATAGCAGATGGTTGTGGAATTACCAATTAAATCCATAATTACAGTAAATTCATGTATTATGATTTTTATAAGAAATTATGAAATGACAGTATTGCCTGTCAATGAATTATTTCACCTGATCTGAAATTACTGTGAATACTCTAAAGCAAAACTATTTAAAGAGGATTAGAAGGATCTATTAGAATTCAAAGTAAAAGATGACAAAATATAAGAACTGACATTTCCAACGTCTAATTGTGAAATCGCTCTGTGTTTGGGTTCAGTGAGATTCTTGTTAAGCTCATTAAAGTCCTGTAAGGGACCATCTCTCCATGTAGTGCTGATTGCATGAAGTCCCCGTGAGATGCAATCTGACTGCTAGCCCACGCCCTTACTGTCATGCAGGTCTATCAGTCATCCTCTGGATTTAGAGAGGGGTAAGACTTTCATAGAATCATAGGGTTGGAAGGGACCTCAGGAGGTCATCTAGTCCAACCCCCTGCTCAAAGCAGGACCAATCCCCAACTAAATCATCCCAGCGAGGGCTCTGTCAAGCCTGACCTTAAAAACCACCTCAGTGAGAATGAAGGTAATAATTGGAGATATACCAATCTCCTAGAACTGGAAGGGACCTTGAAAGGTCATTGAGTCCAGCCCCCTGCCTTCACTAGCAGGACCAATTTTTGCCCCAGATCCCTAAGTGGCCTCCTCAAAGATTGAACTCACAACCCTGGGTTTAGCAGGCCAATGCTCAAACCACTGAGCTATCCCTCCCCCCTTGATTGTCTGTAGAGATTTTTGCTAGACTATCCTCTGTGATAAAGGAAAGTAATATCTATGGATACTCTGAGGGAATGCCTAGTGAGCAACACAACATGCAGAAGGTGTCTACTGTGGAGTGTGTAGCAGTGAAAATGGAACATGGTGGGAATGTATAACACCCAACTGCTTTAAGTTATACTCTATGCACCTGATACATGAAGTACAGAGAAAGGGTTGAATTGCAAAGTTTGGATTTGGACACACACTTCTAAATTTGGATCTGTTTGGCTCTGGGATTTTGTTTCAGTCTTCAAAGAAGTACGAGCTAGCCAGGATGTTCAGATGTAGATCTGAACTTCCCCAAATGTTAGTGGGATTCAGATCCTGGGTGCAGGCATGTATATTAGAGCTAGAGCCTTTTCCATACCTTCATCATCTCTCGCCTTGATTATTGCAATCTCTTCTTCCTGTCCTTTCTCTCTAAATTGTTTTCTTTGCTCACCAACCAAAGGTTTTGGTCTATAACTAGATGGAAATGGTAGAATTGTCAATAATAATGCAGAAAAGGCAGGCATGTTCAATAGATATTTCTGTTCTGTATTTGGGAAAAAGCCAGATGATAACTTTAGTACAGCAACTCAGAACAGCGGGAGGGGGTGAGGTGAGTAGTTAGGCAAATTTGCTGAGGTTTAATACCTGCAGACAGCTACCACCACTTGGAGAAAGTCTTGAATATACTGGTTCAAACTGGATTCTCCAGGAAGGACTTATAGATAAATAATGGAGTTAACTGACACAGGGCCTTCTTTCTGATCCGCCGAATGGACAGGTCCTTTGGTCCAAGGGGGGACCCAATCCTTAGAGAAGGGTTGGAAAGACTTTGGCCCACCGAGGCCCCATAAGGCTTGGGTTCTGATTCTGAGCTGAAGCTGTAGATGCATCAGGCAAGGTATTTCCAGCAGAGACAGGGAAGTGTTAGTACCTTTATACAATGCACTGGTGAGACCTCACCTGGAGTACTGTGTGCAATTCCGGTCTCCCATGTTTAAGAAAGATGAATTCAAACATGTTGAAAGAAGGGTTATTAGGATGACCCGAGGAATGGAAAACCTACCTTATGAGAGGAGACTCAAAGATCTTGGCTTGTTTAGCCTAACCAAGCGAAGGCTGACAGGAGATATGATTTCTCTATGTAAATACATCAGAGCGATAGATACTAGGGAGGGAGAGGAGTTATATTAGCTAAGCGCCAATGTAGATAAAAGAAGAAATGGCTATAAACTGGCCATCAAGATGTTTAGGCTCAAAATTAGGTGAAGGTTTCTAATCATCAGAGGAGTGAAGCCCTGGAACAGCCTTCCAAGGGAAGCAGTGGGGGCAAAAAAACCTAACTGGCTTCAAGTTTGAACTTGATAAGTTTATGGAGGAGATGGTGTGACAGGACTGTCTGCAATGGCAAGTGGCCCATCAGCAACATCCAGTAGCAAAAATCCCCAGTGGTTGGAGATGGGACAGTAGATGGGGAGAGCTCTGAGTTACTACAGAAAATTCTTTCCCAGGTATCTGCCTGGTGGGCCTTGCCCACATACTCAGGATTTAAACTAGTGTAAATGGGGAAGTCTCTGTAACTTGAAGTCTTTAACCCATGATTTGAGGACTTCAATAACTCAGCCAGAGGTTAGGGGTCTATTACAGGAGTGGGTGGGTGAGGTATTGTGGGCCGCAATGTGCAGGAGGTCAGACTAGATGATCACGATGGTCCCTTCTGACCTTAAAGTCTATGAGTCAATGATGAACTTGTGATCACAGGAAAAAACCTCTGCATGGGGTTTGAAGGACTAATCATCAGCCAGAGCCCTTGTTGGAGTTAGGGGTGATCTCTGGTAATCTTATTGGCATGCGTGTAGGCTCTTTTATGTAGTTTTTAATATGTTTTCTCTGTAATGCTTTTACCTTAAAAATAAATGTGTTCACTTAGAAACAGCTGTGTGGTAACTTAACCATGGCAATTATAGTGTGTACCATCTCCGAGGAGGGAAGTGAAGCAGGCCTGCTTAGGCAGGCTGTCTTTTACTGTGGACATCACAGTGTTGTCAGGGGACTGTGCAGCCTGGAAATACCCTGGTCAGGAAGGAGAGAGATGCCTATCTCCATCCAAGAGAGGTGATGGCTGAGGAGCTTGGAGCCTAGAGAGGGTGCCCTTGCTGGAACAAGAAGGGCAATATAGGTGGAGTTGCCCTGAACTGTGACAGAGATGACCCGGTTTATGATAGGGCTGTCAGCTTGACTTTGATCCTGGGCAATATAATGGAATGGCTGATACAGGACTTGATTAATACAGAAATAAAAGAGGATAACAATTAATTCCAATCAACATGGGTTTATGAAAGATAGAGTTTGTCCAACTAACTTGATAGCTTCTTTTTGAAGTTTGTTTGATAAACGTAATAATGCTGTAGTAATATATTGAGACTTCTAGAAGGTGTTTGCCTTTGTACTGCATGACATTTTGATTAAGAAACTACAACAATACAAAATCAACATGGCACACATTACATGGGTTAAATACTAGCTGACAGGTCTCAGAATGTAATTTTAAAGAGGGAATCATATTGAGTGGGCATGTTTCTAGTGGGGACCTTGGCCTTAAACTGTTTAACATTTTTATTAGTGACATGGAAGAAAACATAAATTCATCACTGATAAAGTTTGCAGATGACACACAACCCGTGGGAGTGGTAAATAATGAAGCAGGCAGGTCACTGATTCAGAGCTATCCGGATCACTTGGTAAGTTGGGGGCAAGCAAACAGTGTGTTTTAATGCAGCCATATGTAAAGTTATATATCTAGGAACGAAAAATGTAATGGAGAAGGCTATCCACCATCACACCCAAGTCTTTTTCAGATTCACTGCTTCCCAGAATAGTCAGCTGAATATGAATTCCTAGTATGGCACTGTGGCCAAAAGAGCGAATGTGATCCTTGGATGTATAAATGGGACTGTCGAGTGGCAGTAACTGGTGAGTCTGCTAGTGGAATACCATGTCCAGTTCTGGTGTCAACATTTCAAGAAGGATGTTGATAAACTGGAAAAGGTTCAGAGAAGAGACATGCGAATGAATAAAGGATTGGAAAACATGCCTTTAGTTATACACTCAAGGAGCAGATTTGATTAGCTGGCACAGCTACATAGTACAATGAACCAAACCAGCAGCCACAGCTTCATTTCAAAAGAGTAAAGCTGAATGCAAGTTAAATTGAACAAGTGGATCTTTGTTAAACCCTGTGTGTTGCTCTGACCATGTGGTTGAGTTGCTTTCAGCTTCATTTAACTCCCCACATTCCCTATTCTACAGGTGTCCCCTCAATAGCAGTCCCTCCAGGGAACATGGGCACTCTTACTCCAGTTCCACTGATCTTGATACAGGCATGAAGTGGACTAAATTCTGGAATCAAGCATTTTTTCCCCATTTTTTAAAATTGACTTTTGGTAAGTTCTGGTCTCCATTGCACTTCTCCAACCACACTGCGAGTAGACATTGTTGCTTTGTTGTGCTTTGTTATGGCTATTTGTTTGCCACGTTCCTCTAAAAAGGATATTACTTCAGCTCATGTACAATTGGCAGCCTTAAATACAAAGAATTTTGAAATCCTTGGGCCAGATCCTCACCTGAGGTTAATTCAGTTGAACTCTGCTGATTTATACCTCTGAGCATCTACCTCAAATAGAATAATTTTATCTTGAAACTATGTTACTCAGAGACTGTTTCACGGCTCTGCTTGTATTAAGCAGCCATATATATATTCTCAGATATTTTCCTTTTTTGGGGTTGATGTATTTTTTCAGTCATTTTTTCCCTTGTTTGTTTTTCCCCTTCCTTCCTATCAGTGTTTTTCTCCTTTATTTGTATGTGATCTGTTTTTTATGCTTCCTTTTAATTCCCTTTTTGACTCATTTCTCTGTACTTCCTGCAGAAAGCTTCTTTTTTTTTTTAATTAGTAGGCAACATCCGACCATCTTTTTTGCACTCCTGGTTACCACAGCACTCCCTGCCAGAGTAGGCACAATAAGCTGCAGAGAAAAACAAATGTCTTTCTTGCCAATGAGTTCTCTGAATCTATTCCAATTGCACAGATTGCAGGGGTTAATTTTCTTTCAGTCTTCTCTCAGGCAGGAGGCAGGCAACCACAAATGGGAATTTTCACATCATGCAGGGCCACCTTCCTCTTTAAAATCTCAGGAGACAAAAGAATATGGAGTGAGGGCCTGACAGCACTTACCCATACTAGCAGCCTCATGAACAGGTTTGCAGGATCACACCCCAACTTGCCTTTATCCCTCCTGCATCCTCCTGAATAAAATGAACCTCTTTCATACTGACCTTGAGCAAAGCTAGAATCAAATCACAGAAAACAATTAGCTGGTAAGAAGATTGATATTCTGTGACTTGGTTGCCACTTGACTGCAGGGTGTCTTTGGCGTTTAGCTTCTCTTACGTACTTTTCAGGCAGAGCTTCTCATAGTAATTGCCTCATCTATCAATTACAATGGCTGCCTTTTTGTCTAGGGGTGCAATCCTGCAGATGCTTACTATGGTGAGTAGTTGTGTTGCTTTCAAGGGCTTGGATTTCTGTCCTATTCTATGAAAGAAACAAGGGTGGAATTCTCATTTTGAATATCTGTACTTGCTCAGGGACCATAGAGTGAAATAATGGGTGTAAGGGGCTTGATAGTCTGGCTCAATTGGTCCAAGAAGCAGCAGATGAGAGGTCTTGTTTCCTGGATGCCTTTTGAGGCTGAATCCAGCAATTCTCCAAATAGTCAAGGCCCTTTCAAAGGGAGAGCTACCATCTTACTTTTGAGGGTAAGTTACCCCCACCCCAGAGTGAAAGCAGGAAGCTAGATGGGCCTGGCCGAAGCACTTGTGGTTTTAACAGGCAATTTAAGTAAAGTAATCTATAGCAAAGAAGCATTCACTATTCTCATGTTTTTAGGGAATATGGTACATGTGCTGCTTGAACGTCTGCAGTCCATTCCTGAGCTGGCCTGGACATGTGTGTAGAGTAAACACATTCCCTGTCAAACAGGCCAGTGAGTTTGATACTGCTAAACACCACCTCACTTTTCCTGTCCTGCACTGCCTTAGGTGAAATGACAGAATCTAGGGGAAGAGCCAAACTTTCAGCAGATGCAGCCACTGACTAATACTTATTCTGGATTCTGTCATGCACGATTCCTGGCTTTCTGCTAGAAGTAAGTAGTTTGTTTATATGTATATACAGTACATTTTTTCACTGAATCCTTGGCATCTAATGACTGACTAGATTCTGTCATGCTCTGAAGGGCTGGCAGGAAAAGGAAGATGTAGCAGGTTTTTCCTCATGTAACAAATGATTCCTGTATCAATTAATTGGGTTTTTTTCTCTTGTGAGAGTTTGTGGCATAAGGTTTTTTAAATGTAGGAAAATTCAGTCCTCCTGAGAAATCCAGTGGAGGAGAATTCCTAGATCTTTGGCTCTCATGCTGAATGAGAGGAAGAATACTCCCCTCCCACACACTTTCCAGGATCCCATTGGAAGAACAGAGACAGAGAATTTCCTTTGGGGGACTTGTGCAAATACATCCTTTAAAATGGGGCAAAAGAATGAAGCTGACTCATTTGGTGAGAGAGGCTCCTTGGCAGGAACACAGTTGCTTTGTGGGTGGAGAACAGACTGGATAAGGGCCTGATTGAGTGTAGGATCCTGCAACAGCACCACTAAGCAAACCGGTGATAAAAAGCCATCAGACAAGGAACTGGATTCACCTCTATGGATGCTGAGTTCCTCTTTGGTCTCTGCATTTGGCTACTTGCCAGTGAATACCCGCTCACATAGCAGATCCTTCTCTCCACTTGAGAAAGGGACATTTACAAATGAGGGCAGAACAACAGTACTGTCCCAATGCATGTGGAATACTGTGTCTCTCTTTGATTTCAGTGTCTGTTGCCATTGGATCTCCTTACCCCTCGAGGAAAGCTCTGCTTCTTGGTGAGAAAGAGTACTCAGGCTCCGTTCCTGAAACCAAGAGTCTGTTCTCATGGATCTGAGTTCAGGACTCGGGCTAAAGTTTTCACTTGGGAGGGAGGGCTGGGGAAAGAAGACTTAAAGGCACAAGAAGAAAATAAATCCCTTCCAAACAAGATCTGGCTTGGCTGGTTTGTGTCCTGAGGCAAGACAGGAGAACAGCCAGGAAGCCTGCAGAGAAAGGTAGATGAGAGGGAAGACTTATGAAGGCCACGAAAATGCTGTTCTGTGATGAGTGTCACCAGCCAACAAGACTTTAGCAAAAGGCTTAACTGCATTGGTAGCAACAATCCCGGAAGAGTAGCAGGTCTGGATATGGGGTTGTATGAACAAACCTAATATTCCTTTGTTTCAACCTGAGTTCCTCCCCTTTGAAATGAGATACTGCTATATCTCCATGATAACTTTGGTGAGTTAGTTTTAAACCATATTATAAATTAGTGAGACAACTCACCAGCCTGTGTGGCAAATAAAGGTCCCCAAAGTGGCAGAATTTCAATCCCTTCCTGCAGAGATGGGTATTTTTCTCAAAACCAGAGCAGCACAACACAAATCAAACAGATAAACCAGGTCCCAGTGCCTGGGCCCTGTCTAGTCCTTTCCTCAGTCCAGGGCCTCTTGCAGTTCTTTTTCCCAACTGAGCCGCTCATGTTAGGCTTTGGTTTGAGGTCCAGATGACCTGAAGGCTGTTGCCTGATCCTTGCCCTTAGACCCATCACCTTGAAGGAATCAGTCACAGGTATGGCTAAGCCTGTATCCTCACCCTCTGACATGGGTATACCGGGAACCTCTTCAACTAAACAAAATCAGTGAGCTGGTGGGTAGAGATGGAGTCAAAACTCCTTCCCAAAGAGACACAAATATACAGGCATTGGTGCCATTGAGCTTGCACTCACGGTGGTCAATTGGAATTTTGCTACTGACTCTAATGAGAACAAGTTCTCATTAAATTTGCATTTTGATGGGGGAGAAAAGGGAATGAAAAATATTTGTAAAGTGAATGCGTCTGCTTGCTTTAGCATTCACAGAAAAGAGAGTGGATACGTTAGCATTCATCCCATTAAACAGTGCTCAGGGAAATAACGATTCATTACTTCAATCTCATATGCATTAATTGTACATTTTTTACATTAATTCATGATTAAAATGTGTAATCCCATTTAATCTGTCTAAGCTTTTGCCCAAACAAAAAGGGAAGGCTTGTAACTAAGGGAGGGGAGAATTTATGTTGTGTAAGGGCACCAGTATGTCAGTGCTGGCAGTTTTTTCTTCTGAGCCTGACGTGCCAACATCTGCCAACAGTATTTAAGTAATAAAATGCTGGCGTGAGTGACATAGTAGCAGGAAATGACATTATTACCCACTGCCCATCTATGGATACTGAGAGGGGGCACATGTTAAAACACGACCTCCAGTACTGCGTGTGCATCCATTTGCCCTGTAAATCAAGTAATTGCCCACTTCAGTACCTCTTGTGTGTGCAGTTACCCAATAAATAATAGGAGATATACCAATCTCCTAGAACTGGAAGGGACCTTGAAAGGTCATTAAGTCCAGCCCCCTGTCTTCACTAGCAGGACCAAGTACTGTTTTTTGCCCCAGATCCCTAAGTGGTCTCCTCAAGGATTGAACTTACAACCCTGGGTTTAGCAGGCCAATGTGCAAACCACTGAGCTATCCCTCCCCCCTGAATTTCTGACTGTAAAAGTCCTTTTGCAAACACTAACAGGTGCAAACATAAATGTTAGAGGCCATCTCTGGAAAACTGGCCTTTGCTGATACATACTCAGATTTAAAATACATCATAGCCTAAGTGTGGAAGATGTGTGATCTCAGGATTTAGCAAAGGAGCAGGGAGTACCCAGAGGCTTTACTCCTGTTGAGCTTCTGACTCCTTGTGTGACCTAAGACTAGTCATTTGAAGGTGTTTTGCTTCTCGGCTAATCCAGCAAAAAACAAGATGTAATGGAAAACCAGATGCTGCATGAGAGCTGAGATTTGCTAGGTAAATATAGTCCTCTCAAATGGACAACAGTTTTCTTGTTTAAATATGCACCGACACCATCATTTTAGTTTGGAAGTGTCAGGTCAGTTACGATTCTTTATGGGACAGGATTCTTTTCATGACAAGGGCTTTAAGCGAGTTCCTGAGAATGGAAGGAAAATACCAGCTCTAAGGCTTTGCCAAGCTACAAGTTTCATTTTCCAGTACTCACCTGTGAAAAATTCTGTGTTCACAAGTATTTGCAAATCTGATTCTGAGCAAAAGCTTGCTGTTTCTGTGAACAAACAACTTTTTGTAATAAAATAGTGAAATCCTATAAACCTGAGCCAAATAGTTAATTTTCATGACACTTCTGCAGACAAATATTTACCCTTCATTACAAAAACAAATCATCCTTATAACAGCAAAATGACAGTTGTCTGTGCATGCAAACTATTTTATTAGTTGACATGAAAATCATAAGGCAAGAATAAAAGATGGTTGCTAAAAAGATGGGTTTACTAGTGGTGTGCTTTACCCTACTTTCCTTGCAATGATACATTGATTTGTTATATTATGGATATCATTGACATGATAAAACTACAAGATAGTGGCTGCTTTCTCTTCCAACTGATATCCAGATAGTAACCAATGGGCAGAGTCCCCCATTTTATATTTTGACTGGGTGTATGTCTCATCACCACCAAAACTAAGTGTTTAACTGAGACCTTTGTCCCACTGAAGAATAATACCTGACTCACAGACCATTTTGTTATGTTAGCCATAGGAGACCATAACAGTATATCTGTGATCAGCCACAGCCAGTGACCAGAGTTTGGTGGCCACATCCTACTCAACATTTGTCCATGCTGCGGACACATGTCACAGTTGGAAATCTCTCATTGGGAGACTCTTGAGCCTGGAATGGGTGAGGTGATATAAACAAGGGACAAAGTGGATTGGCAGAAGCTTGCACAGTACAGACACAGGCGGCTGCCCCTGCGAACAGCCCCCTTATGTTCACACTCACTACATGTTCATGCACACAAAATTCACTTGCTAATGTGACAAAAATGAAAACTGACATTTGTCCTTACTTGATTCCAGCCGATTCTGATGAGTTTCTCATTAATGCAGCAAGTTTCCCTTACGCGACATAATCCACTTTAGAAAAGGTGCAGCTGCAGAAAGGTTAAATAGTAAGGGATCCTATATGCAAGCAACATTCATAGAAAATTACTATTTTCTAGTAAAATATTCTTAAGATGTTCACACTGTCTCCCCTCCTCCAATTTCTTTGAGTAATGTGTCATTGCCTCACAGTCAATAATGGTTCTTTTCCTGTGTCCCACATGAAGTAATTTTTCTTCTCCTGCGTCACAGATTTTCAATTCAGATTAAGCCCTGACGGTTATTTTGTGTCAGGAATTTTATTTTCTCAGAACTAAGCAATTTTTTTTGGCCACACACTATAACTGTAACTAACTATTTTTTCCCCATGATTGACTAGTAATGCTGCAATTCAGTCTCAGCATCCAGCTCTACATAAAAAGTTGGGGGAGGGGTGTATGTGGAAAATCTGAATTAAAATGACAAACTATCATTCAATCTGTGACCTCCTGTTGTTACACACTGTGTACAAATACCTAGCATGCTCTTGCATCTTATGTTTAGATTGAGCTATTTTATGTTGCTTTCCTCTTGCTACAATTTAGTTAATAGCTGGATTCAGTCACAAATCCACTAGTAAATAAACAAACACTTTGTAACAGATTACAGCATTCTCAATCCACAGGTTTTTAGACTCAGTCTATCAACCAATAAAACCAGCCAATATTGCATATTAACTTCTGTTATGTTCAAATGTTTTTATTGGCTAATAGAACTGATTGTAATTTCACCATATACACTACCTACTCCTGGCTATACAGCATATAGCAAATAAATAAACTGTCCAAAAAAAGACATTTGTATTGAATGGTCACTGTTGGTTTCTTCTCATACTGCCCTCAGATAGAGAAGCTGCCCTGGGAGATGAATGTGCCAGGATAAGTTATCTGAGGCTCATAAAATCTTTTTTAGAAGATTGAAATAAAGTCAGTGCTTGCAGAAGACAAATCAATTGTGACATTTCTGAATAGAGTGCGATGCATTTAATTAGCACAAGACATACTGGCAAATGCTGAATTACCCAATAAATCACTGAATGCTGGAACCCATACAGAGCTGGGAATCGTCTGTCTTGTGAGATGTGCAGCAAGTGATAATAGGGAGATCTGGCCATTTCTCCCCATTTTCTGCTAAATTTCTTCCATTTTGACATTTGCACACCATGCCTTTTTAATTAGTTCAAAGAATCAAAAGAGCTTCCCCCACCTAATCTAAAAAGCTGTTCAAAAATTGAATTGGCAAAAGACTGTAGCTTTTGTTGTTTGGTATGCTCCAGTTTTGTTTGAAGCCCTAAAAAGATGGTGGAAGTTTAGACTTGTGAGGATGGGGGAAATCTTAAACACGAGAAAAATATATGAGGCTCCTTACCAGTTACAGAACTGGGCCCTCTGACAGACACTGACATTGGCCTCCCTCCCTCAGGTCCGCTTTGTGTGATATGCAGCAGTGAGTTCAGGTTCGTTGCACTCAAGTAGCAGCGTGAGCAGAGGCTACATGTGAGAACATGGTTCAGCACTAGGCATATAAACGTGGAAATAAATCTCAAGCTCTTTGCCATCCACTCTCTTAGAGTAAAGAGTTCAGGACTGAGAACAGCAGCAGGGTTATGGTCAAGGCTGAGTATACATGGGCTCAAATGCAATCAAGATGCACTGTCAGCACGGCTATTACTCCTGCTGTGTGGCAGAAGTAATTTGGTAGCTGTTCAGCGACATGTTCATTAGTGTAGGATCAAGCTGTCTAAGTATTTACATGGGCCCCATCAATTTAGTATCTAAGCACCTCCTTTCATCTCACTTTGCTTTGCACCACTCCATGCAAGTGCTGGGCAGGCTCAAGCCTATTGTCATCAAAACATAGTATACCTGGCAACATGGATATTGTTGCTTCAGAGATTTTCCAGATTCACAGGGACAGAGCTAGGTCCCATTCACTTTCAATAAGACTTAAGGTAAAATTTTCAAAAATGCCTATGTGGTTTTGAAGCCTAAATACCATTTTTCAAATGTGACTTATGCACTTATCACTTTTGTAAATAGTACTTAGTCTCCTAAATCACTTAAGTGCTTTTGAAAATGTTTATCCTTAATGTTTATATTTTCAAATGTCGTTTAACTACTAAATCAGCTTTTTAATTGCTACAACTTCAAAATATATTTGTTTAAATTATACAGTTTTGCCATTGCAGAAAATCTAAGCAATTGGCAGTTATCTTTAGGAGGTCTGTGAATCAAGTGAAAGAGACAGATAGTTGTACACCCATATTTGCCTGCAATTGCACATGCAGTTGGCTTCAATGACAGAAAATTGCATGTGCAGCTGTATGTGTGTATCTGTATGGATACTTTTGCACCCACAAGTGTGCCTCCATTTTTTTAGAATATGTCATTTAAGTGCACAGTCAATGCACAGTCCTATAGTCTGCAGCCAGCATAGAGAGACTAAGCAAAATATATTAATTATATATTATAATTTTATCATATATAAAGCAGAATGTGGTCCTTTCTCAGGAAAAAATCCAGTATTTTTGCATGGAGCTAATATTTTATGTTAATTTGAATCACTAATTTTTCACCAATATATAAAATGAATACCGTAACTAGTTTCAGTGATTAAGCCTAACCTCGCCGTTCCTTTTGGGTAAGTAGGAATATAGAACACATAAGAATAAAGCATTTGCTAACTTATTTTATTCTTATAGGTAGTATATTCTCTTTTCAGTTTTGCACTGTGATATGTGTGTATTTTAAACCAGTAGTTGATGCATCCTGAGTTCAGGCTTTTTATATTATCTTCTTCACCACCCTCAGAAAATAGGGTAGCAGTGGGTTCTTCTTGGCAGATCCTTTGGTCCCTTCCTGCTGCTACCAATCCCTTTCCATCAAGGGATGTGCAGATCTGGGGATTGGTCCTGCTTTGAGCAGGGGGTTGGACTAGATGACCTCCTGAGGTCCCTTTCAACCCTGAGATTCTGTGATCTATGATCTTTTTCTGATGGTTACACAGCTTCCAAACTGGTGATCAGTTTTGAGAGATTGGTTTCTTGGGCTGTGATGGAAAGACAAATCTGATAAAATTGATAAAAAGGGAGTTTGCATTTCTATTTTATTTTTTAACATTGCCAAGCTCCAATTCTGCAGATGGAATTTAATTGTGGATGCTAATGAGTAATTAAACACCTCAGTAGATGATATGTGGACACAAGCAGATACTCAGACAAATACCAGCATTTGTATTTTCAGTAAATTGCAGCAGAAAAATTAGAAGCCATTTCTTAAAATCAGATCCTAGTTTAAAAAAAACAAACACAAATCACGTACAGTTATCCTGGTGAGGTGTGCAAATGATATAAGACACACAAATGTTTCTATAACCTTTGCACTCCTTTAGGCCTAATCCCCTAAAGTGTCTTCTACCAGTAGGTGCTCAGTAGTCTGCAGGAATGAGTCCTACATCAGTAATTCTTTCAAGTGGGCTTCATTCTGTTGAGGGAGCAGCCCACGTTTAAAACTCAATTAGGTATGAGGCAATAGAGTACACTCCCTTTTAAGCCATGAGTGGGACTCGTCTCCAATTTGCCTATTTATGAGGAGTAGTAAGGCCACAGAATTGAAAACAGAGGTAATTTGTATTCCACTTATTCTCTGTGTGGTTTTGCTAGTGCAGAATAACAAGAGGAATAGTAAAATTAGTCCTTCCCTAAAGATGATGTGAAAATTAACTATGGTAAAAGTACCGTTTGTCTATCAAGCTTCTTATACCTTGCCTATCTCCATGGTCTTTGAGCACCTACGAGCAAACCACAGACTCCTGGAACTGGAGACCCATTGCTATCCCCTGGCCCTTAATATGCTACAGGGAATTGTTTTCAGCAGCCAGATTAAGTGGTTGGTTAGAGAATCAAAAAATTAGATTAGAAAAGGCTTTTTAGATAATATAAGAAAGTAAAATAAATGAAGTATCAGAGGGGTAGCTGTGTTAGTCTGGATCTGTAAAAGCAGCAAAGAGTCCTGTGGCACCTTATAGACGCCAACACGTCTGTTAGTCTATAAGGTGCCACAGGACTCTTTGCTGCTAAAATAAATGAATATTCTAAGCTCCTCTGGAACAATGGAACACTCAACAATAAGAGTAAAGCTCATTTGTTCAGGAGACAGAACTTTTGCTGACCCCAGACCAGGAGTGGGCAAATTTTTTGGCTCGAGGGCCACATCTGGGTATGGAAATTGTATGGTGGGCCCTGAATGATCATGAAATTGGGGGTTGAGGTGTGGGAGGGGGTGAGGGCTCCAGCTGGGAGTGCGGCTCTGGGGTGGGGCTGGAGATGAAGGGTTGGGGATGCAGGAGGGTGCTCCAGGCTGGGACTGAGGGATTTAGAGGGCAAGAGGGGGATCAGGGCTGGGGCAGGGGGTTGGGGTATAGGGGGGGAGTCAGGGTTGCAGGCTCCAGGCATCGCTTACCTCAAGCAGCTTCCAGAAGCAGCGGCATGTCCCTCCTCCGGCTCCTACATGGAGGCGTGGCCAGGTGGCTCTGCACGCTGCCCCATCTGCAGGTGCTGCCTCTGCAGCTCCCATTGGCCACAGTTCCCGGCCAATGGGAGCTGCGGGGGTGGCGCTTGGGGCAGGGGCAGCATGTGGAGCCCCCTGGCTGCACCTACACATAGGAGCCAGAGAGGGGACATGCTGCTGCTTCTGGGACCTGTGCAGAGTGAGGCAAGCCCCGAACTTCGCTCCCCGACAGGAGCTTGAGAGCCAGATTAAAATGTCTGAAGGGCTGGATGTGGCCCCTGGGCTGTATTTTGCCCACCCCTGCCCCAGACTGTGAAATGAACTCTCCCAGGACCTAACAACCATCATAAACCTGATCACTTTCCACTCCAAGTGCAAGACACATTTCTTTGACCTTGCCTTCTCTAATATAAACACACAACAAGTGTATATTATATAATAGTCTACTGTGATGGTCTATACTATTCTGGTCATCACTTTTACAAGACTATGATAAATTTTGTACAAAGTATGCCTTTTGAGATATCATTTGAAAACCCATAATCTGCTGAATATTGTTGTCCTGGTAACTTTGTATGTATCAACTTTGTGTGAGAAGTTATTAGATTCTACTATGTATCATTGTTATAACATGCTCCAAGGTTAAGAGAAGCAGGTCCAAACCAGTTTTTCAGAGATAAAGACACACTAGCACCCCAGACAGGGGTTAACTAGCGATCATCAGCTTAATCAGTTATCCTTCAGCAATGGGAAAGGATAAACAAATTTAATTGCATCACAAGAATGTTTCAACCCTTATATCCACAAGGGACTATGTCACATACATCCAATGGATGGTAATCCTCAAAGAGGAGAGGGTGGTATAAGAGAGGGAGACAGAGAGATAGTGACCTCCAGCTCACCTATCCTCCTCCAATCTATCTGCTCATGACATCAACAAACACCTGAAGGATTCTGAACTAAGGGAAGGAAATCCAGTCTGTGAACTATTACAACTTGTGGTGAGGGAAAGATTCTTGCTTTAAATCTTATTAGCTTGTTAAAGTTTAGGAATTAGTTTGTGTTTTTATCTTTTTATTTTCTTTTGTAACCAGTCATGACTTTTATGCATTATCATTTGTAATCACTTAAGATCTATCTTTCTGTAGTTAATAAACTTATCTTACTGTTTCATCTTAGCTAGTGTGTTTGGATTAAAATGTGTGGGAAACTCTATTTGGGATAACAGGGCTGGTGCATTATCATTTTCGTTTCATGTAATGATGGACTTTCTATAAGCTTGCGTTGTCCAGTATGGTGCTGGACAGTACAAGACACACATTTCTGGGGGAAAGTCTGAAACTCAGAATTTGAGGGTGTTGCCTTGTATGTAATTGTAAACGAGCAGACTCACCCCCGCGGCGCCTCCTGCTGGTCTCTCAGGGAGTTAGCTCTTTTCCAGCTAGGAGCGCCCTCTGCAGGCCAGTGAGCCACCTGTCCTCTTGGCCCCCCATGTCCCTCCCTGGACCCTGGTGCCCTTTTAACTGGGGTGCTGCCAGCTGGCAGTACCCCACCAATCTGGGTCTTCCCTCCCTGGGGAACCCCAACCCACTATCCCCACTTTGCCTCAGTATATGGCCACTGCCCAGTCTCCATCTATCCCCCATTCACTGGGGCAGACTGCAGTATCAGCCACTCATCATAGGCAAAGGGGTTTGGACCTGCTGCCTCTGCCTACCCATGGGCTGCCCCTTTGCAACCCCAGTACCCAGCTGGCCTTACCCTAGGCCTGCAGCCTGGGGCTTTCCAGCTCCTCTTGCCTTCCCCCAGCCCTGCTCCACCTTAAGTACCCAGGTACGCTCCCTAGCAGCCAGGCCCTTCTCCCTCTACAGGCAGAGAGAAACTTTGCTCCTAGCATCCCTGGCCTTTTTATAGAGGCCAGCTGTGGCCTGATTAGGGCGTGGTCCAGCTGCGGCTGCTTCCCCAATCAGCCCAGCTTTTAAGCCCTTCTTGCCCCAACCATAGCCCTCTCCTGGGCTGTTTTAAGCCCCAAAGGGCAGGAGTGGGTAACCCACCCCGCTACAGTAATTCATGAGTGACTGGTCAGAGTTTTCATGCTGGGAGTGAATTCACATACTGATGACTGTGTGTGAGCAGAACCTGGAGAGGTGATTGCTCACCAGTAAAGCAGTGTGAGAGGCATCCCAGGTTGAATTCCTGAGGGGACACCGCTGTTCAACAGTCCAGATTGTATCCTGGGGAATGTCACAACCGCACCCTACCAAAAACTCCTCTGCACCTGCGTCTCCCTCTGGGGATAGAATGAGAGAGAACAAACCACATGTGACAGACGTGTAGTCACATGGCTTAATGCACTACTGGAAGATGCTCAGGTACCACAGTGATAAAAGCAGTATAAAACCTATGCAAACAGAATAGAATATAAATGGACAGCTAACAGAAAAGCTCCCAGCTTGGGGTTTAACGCAGCCTCATGGTGTGGAGTTCTACTTTCCAAAGCCATCCTCACCACCTTCTCTTTCCCACGCAGCCACTCTTTTAACCCTTTCCATCAACCTCCAGGCTACTGTAACAAAATGCAGCCACATACACACCAACAAGACAGTCGTCAGCAAGGCCAAAGCCAGGACCCTGGCACCAAAACCACAGCCTTCCACCAGTGGATCTAAAGCCACCTGCATGAGCTCCTAGACAGCTGTATTTCTTTATGTAGATTTCTGAAATAGCTAAAAGGTGCCGGGCAAGAAGTTTTGGGTGACCTGCCACTAAAATGTCATGCAGAATTATACAGGCCTCAGTCAGTCTCATCCATCAACAAAATCCAACTGTAATTAAGTCATGAATAGCAAGCCAAACCTATTTCACTACAGATATTATCCCTTTGTACCTCTGCCATCTCCAGTGTCCCCAGAAAACCAGATGAGCCTTGCAGCATGTCTTTTGTTAGCAGATTTGCGCTATTTTGCACCAGAAGGAGGAGGGAATTTTGAAGTTAAGAGGGCCCTGCTGCACAAGGCACTGATAGCAGCCCTCTCTCAATTATACCTTGGGGACTTCAGGTTGAGCATCCCTGCTGACCCCAGCTGTGGCAATATAGCATGGGGTGGTGTCATGTGCTCTTGATAAGTCCCTCTGTTCACCAGGTGGGCAGCTGTCTTCAGTACCACTTCCAGATTTGAAATAGATTTAAGATTGAACCATGTAAAGTGCATTGCAGCAGTTTAAGCTTGAAGTAACAAATGTATGGATGACAGTAGTATGATCTGCAACCAAAAAAAAAAAAAAAAGGCTGCAATCTTCTAGCCATGCATAAGTAGTATAAACCTTCCTGACCACAGCTGCTACTTGGTCTTATAACATTAGCTGTTGTGAGCAGTATGTGCTATATATCTTGAGTAAGCTCAAAGTATTTGCCCGAAACCAAATGTAGATATCTAAGCCACTGATGTTCAGGATCAGCTGGGTAGTTTAGGTTCCTAAGTCTGAGGCTGGGTTCTGATCACCTTTACAGCAGTATAAATCAGGTGTAACTCCACTCACATCAATGGAGTTATTCAGTTTTACAGCAGCGTAAATGAGATCAGAATCTGTCCTTTTGTTTGTAGCAGTGAGTGACTGTGTGTACAGATAACAGGGGGTGCAGATAATTGCAAGTGGAATTTTAGAGGCTGTTTTTGATTGTTTGCAGACTATTAAGCAAGGAGGGAGATATTTGCACCACATTGATTTTGGGCCAACCTCTCTTGAAGGACCTGATCTTACAAGGTGTTCCACAAAGAGCTGGAGTCTCCCCTGAGTTTGGTCCTTGCAAAATTCAGGCCCATACATGGATCCTGTAAAATCCTTGACTTATTTTCCATTAGTAGACTGCAGTTTGCACGCTGCGTTTTCAGTTTTACCTCCTTGTGTGAGTAGTTGTGAGTTTTAGTGAATGTTTTCTGGATTATACACGTCTCCATAATCATCAGACTCCTGAATTAGTTTTTATATCTGTAATGTTTTTATATTAACAAAGATAAGTGAAGTTTTAACTGATTCTATTAAGGCTTATTTATTTTATGTCCCCTATTTATTGCAGCTATAACATAGTCAGTACCTTTTTTCCTTTCCATTTCCAGCGTGGGTTGGCATTTGATAATATATATATTTTGGCTGAGAGGAGAGCAAGTTAACAGGCTCATGGCATTTTAATTATTTTATTGAAATAGCTTCGGCCCAGAATGCTTGTTGGAATTTACAAATGTGCGTTGATTTATATTTTTCTTTGTAAACCAGGCCCAAGAGGCTGACTAATTAGAATCATGACTCAAAGCTACAAGGGGTACTTATTGACTCAGAGCATGAAAAGACTAGAATGATCAAAAGCAAACATCCATCTCCCTCTTCATCTAAGGTTCAGGAGGTTAAGTACTGTTTGTCTCAAATCCCTGGCATTAGCTCCATCTTTGTAATGGAGAAGACAATTAACATCTATAGCCATTCAGTTTTAGCATGTACTGTATTATTTAGAAAAATGTGCTTTTCATAACTTAATTAAGCCACCCATAGTAAACTATTGCCGCATCCTTCTTCATTGGATAGTATTTTGCTATTTCCTCCTGTCTACTTATTTAAAATAAAAATTCGCAGCATATTAGCAGAAAAAATGCTGCAGCGTAAATACACAGTTTATGTGCTACAAGGCTAATTACATGCAACACAACAGAGTGCAAGTATACAGTGCAACACAAGTGATGATTTACTTGGGACCAAATCCTGGAGTGGCATCCATGCCCGGGTGATGCCCCGGTGAAGCAGAAATGCTCAAATGTTAATGCATTAATGCACTAGTCAGCGGAGAGTCCAGGCAGGGACATTCTATGTCCATTCTAGGGTGCAGAAAGGTTTCTACTTTGAATTAGCTTTCTAGTTGTTCAGGTGTAAAAAGGAGGGAAATTGGGTGTGTAGGGTCATGGCTAGCAAGTTCATGCACATGGTGAATCCGACTAAGTGGGTATTCACCCACGAAAGCTCATGCTCCAAAATGTCTGTTAGTCTATGAGGTGCCACAGGACTCTTTGCTGCTTTTACAGATCCAGACTAACACGGCTACCCCTCTGATACAAAAGAACCAAGTTTCATTCTGGAGAAGAGTTGCAGGTTGTACCCACTACTGCCCTCCAGGCACTCCAGGAGCCAGCCACAGGCAACCAGTTATAAAATAATCCATGAGCCTTTTCTGCTGTTAGGCAATACTGCATAATATAAACAAAACAAAGCCTTTACATCTTTAACTGTGCCTCGCGCGTGTAACCAACCACACTGGCCCTTTGGGATTGATAAAGAAACACCTGGAAAGGCCTTCTTGTTAAAGTAAGCTAATTACCTTTCAAAAGGAAAGGAAGCACAGATTACTTTCAGTGACTTTTCATGACAGCCCTGCTATTCTTGTCTTGAGGTTGAACAATACCCAGTGTCACCACAGTCTCTCTGAGACACTCACCTGTAGGAAACAAGGGAATCTCTTGCTTTGAGGGTCCAGTAATAAACTATTTCTAGTCAGTTTTTCAGAGTATTGCCAACAACCCTGTGCCTGCTGTGTCAGGCTGTGCCAAAATATTCATTACCAGGAGCTGGAAACATTCACACCCTCCCACACTTAGAGACTGAATTGAAGAAGTTTCATATTGCAGAGCTACTGAATGTAGTGACTATAAAAACAAAGAAAGCCTCACACAGGAGACTGGCTAATTCAGGGTTTGTTGTTTTTTCAATGGGATACAGAACCTTTCCCTTCTATATTGACATTTCAAACGTGGCTCAAGTAAGCAATGATTCCAAGTCGTTACTATCTGATGGCTGGGAGAAGTGGGTTGGTGGTTTCACTCCAGTTCCTACTGGCAAAGGATTCCCATGTCAGCCATCACCCTTATTGGCAATCTCAGCTAAGAGACTAAGGATTAAGGCCTTGAATCTGCAGGGTACTAAGCGCCCTCAACTTCTGTTGACTTCAGTGGGAGTTGAAGATGCTCAGTACTTCGTAGGATCGAGCCTTAAGTGAGCATGGACACTGAATTGTTCTCTCATCCTCATAGATTACTCTTCAAGATCAGGACTGAGGCCAATCAGTGCAGCAATAAGCAAGATCCTGAACTGTCACTGCCCTTGTCATCCCTAGCATATGGATCACCAGCTCAACCCCAACAGAAGCCAAGAACCACTAACACTTTTCACACCCACTGAATTCATTTAAAAATGTGGAAAGGAAGTGTTGTCATGTGCTTAGCACAATGCTTTGGTCAGAATGTGGCCAATATTCTCTCCCTTTCAAAAACTCCTGCATTCCCACTTAGTCCACTAAGTATTTGTACTACAATGACCAAAACCCCTGGGGTGCCTTTATATTTGTCCGTATAGTTTTATACTGTACCCATATGTGCCTTTAGATTGTAAACACCCTGCACAAGGTCTCTACTGGTGTCTGACGATACCTATTGTAAAGCACTGCGCACAATTACATTGCTACATAAATAACTTCTCAGAAAAATGAATAATTGAAAAGGCACAGACATTTTTTTCAGCCAACTGGCTGATATAATTTGCGAGAAACTATATGAGAACAGAGTATTTCTGGTCTAGGGGGACAAAATTGCTGAAATGTATTTGTTAAAAATTCAGGAGTCCTGTAAAGAGAACCTATTAATAAGAACAGATATTTAAAAAACCAGCTGTAATACTACAGAAACAACCAGTGAGCCTGTTTACTAGATGGAATCAGACCTAATTGTATTTGTATCTTTAGAGCTGTATATTTCTGTAGTTCCCTCCCTACCAGTGGAACTGCTTCTTTAGTGCACTATGTAGAAGAAATCCTTATTTTTGAACTAAAGAGTTTTTTGATGGACTGAGGTTTATTTTCCCTTTAGTTTGCATGCTGCTGAAAGTGCTTGGCAGTTACTCTTCCACAATTGGGTTATTTTGTCATTTTCAGGTGCTATCATGATAACGGGTGGATGACATGTATAGGCACATTATCTGCTTTGACGGGGACACTGAGCCACAAGGGTTTCCCAAGGAGATAATGCCAGACAGTGTGAAAGATTTGTCACTCCCTAATTACACTGGCTCAGATGAAGAGCAATGGGTCTGGGGTTAAGACAATGACCTGTGAATCAGGATAGCTGGGTTCTGTCCCCAACACTATCACAGATTTCCTATATGACCAGGGCAAATCATTTAATTTCTCAGTGCCTTTGTTTTCCACTGGTAAAACTGGGGTAATAATAACACATCCTTTCTCTTACCTTTTGTCTGCCTAGTCTATTTGGATTGTAAGATCTTTGGGACAGGGAGTGTCTCTGTCTCCTGTTGTTTGGCACCTCCAGTGTTTAGGGAAACAGGACTTTATGAATTCTTTGTAAATAAACAACACTGCATCAGAAGTACCAGACTCCATCTTTCATTTTTCCTTCCAACTCCAATAACTCTGAAATTTGACTAGCTTCTCAGCTCAGCTCAATAATAATTTCCGTCAAAACACTTGTAACCTTGTTTCCATGGACTTCAGAAAAATTGTTTTCTTTAAATAATCCAAGGGAAAAAATCACCTGGAAGAATGCATAACATTATTCCTCATTGATGTCAGTGAGAGTTATGTGCTGGGAGAGGATACAAGAATCAAGTCCTATCAGAAAGTTTGTCCTATCTTATTGTTAAAGGAAAACTAGTGTAAGAGAAAATCTATTCTAATCACTGTGCAATGACTATCATTGTCTGGATACATCCAGTCAAGAAATATTTGAAATGAAACAGGAGGAGATGACATACTTTTGCAACATTAACAACTGACCCAGGGAATACACACACACCCAGGGATTGGGAAGGGTTAAACGAGTCTGCAAGATTTACACTTCACCCTGGGCTATTTACATCTAAATGGACGGTTCCAGCAGGGAAGAAGCCATTTTGGGGGCAAAGCAGGTAATGTTTCTGCAAAATGTTCAAAGGAACTTTTGCATTAAAATGTGTTAGAGGACATGAGATGGGAACAGAACTACTGACTCAGGAAGGCAGAGGTCCATTCAGTTCTACAGTATTTCCCAAACTTTTGAAAGCTACCTGTGATGGGGCATACAGGCCTGCACTGGCAAGGAGGGGGTTAAGAGGGTCTGGGGACCCAACTGACCCCCGCCATGCTACACCTACAGCAGATGTCAGGAGTGGAGAGTAGAGTTAAAAGGAGCAGGCCCAGCTCAGTTAGGAGCTGACCAGGAAGGAGAGCAGAGCTCCTTTTCTCTGTTGGTGAGAAAAGCCTGCTTCTAGCCAAGAGTCTGAGACAGCATGCTGCCTGGATGAGCCTCCCGCTGGATGGGATGATTGAGCTCAGGCAGACCAACTAAAGGGACTGACTGCTTGAAGTAGAAGGGTGGGGTCCTAGCAAAGACTCCTTGGATTACCCTGTTTTGAGTTCTTGGCATTCTTCTATTTTTGAACTTTAAATACTGCAGAAGAGGTAGGACCCAAGTGTGTCTTAGCTGGAGCCCTAAAACACCCCTACATGAGAGTGGACTCTGTGACAGGGTGAGTAGTGCCCTGTTGGGTCACAGCGGGCACTCTGGAGATGGGCGCTGTCACACTGCCTCTTTAGTAAAACGAACCCAGCTGCATCCCCCTCCTTCTACAAGCTGGTCATGTAGGGTTAAAGGCCTCCACATCTTAATGCACAAATCCTGCACACTCCGGGCCCCTATGTCAGGTAACGCTGGGGTACGCTTTCCTTTCCTTTCTTACATGCTGTGATGAGAAGTGAAACGGTTCATTATGTTGACATTTAAAGTACTATCACTGGCATCAGAGTTAGCAGCCATTGAAATGGATGGCACCTTCCTCATCTCAGAGCTCTTGGTAAACTGAGGCAGACACCCCTTCATTGGCTATGCATAGGTCACATTTGGAAGGTTTTCTTTGGAGTCATAACATGTGGAGCCTTACTTTTTTTTATTTTTAAATGAAAGCTGAGACCCTGGAGAGGAACTATGGGTTTGTCTGCGTGCTCCTCTCCTCCAGCCCTGACTTGGGAAACACTGTAGTACTGAAAGAAACTAGAACATGCAATTGTGGCACTCTGTACCTCAGAGTAGCACCCTGGCACCCCCATATTCACCGTGGTGATATGATTATGATATGTTTTGTACAAAGTATGCCTGGTGAGGTATCATTTTAAAAGTATTGACCTGCTGAACATTAATATCCTGTTGGATTGTATGTGCTATACTGTATGTGAAGTTATGAAGTTTTGCTATGTGTGTGTTACTGAAATATGTTGTGAGGTTGGGTACATCCACAACCAGCCTTTCAGGTACAACAATGGAGTAGCCAGACGGGCTGATGGCCCATTAAAGGGAATCCACTTTGCCAACAGCCATCCCAGAAGACTTCTCAGAGAGAGCAGATGGTCAATGGGGAATGCTTGACCTATGGGGGGCAGGCCCCCATGTCACAAGCATAGATCTTTCCAGCAAGCTGGAAGAAACTATAAAAGAGGGGAAGTGACATCATCACTTGACCTTTCTCCTCCCTCACCTACACTGGAAGCAACAAGAATGCTGGAAAGACAAAGACTTGAACCGAGGAGACTGGTCCCATGCTTAAAGGGGAAGCCTGTGTATTAAGAACTGTAACCCACCTGCAACATCCAGTGGGGTGAGAGAAACTGATTGATCCAAATACTGCCTAGTGTAATAAGGTTTAAGATTTAAACTGTGCACTTGGTAACTATCTCTGACCTTTTGTGCCTACCACTTGTAATCACTTAAAATCTATCTTTCTGTAGTTAATAAATCTATTTTATATTTTACCTAAAACAGTGTGTTTTGTTTGAAGTGCTTGGGAAATCCCAGTTCAGTTTACAAAGGTTAGTGTGTGTCCTCTCTACATAGAGGGAGGGGTGGACTGGGTAATGAACTTACACTGGTCAGGCTTCTGGGGTTGCAAAGCTGTGGAGCTGGGGGGAATTGGCTTGAGCGGCTCTGTTGTTGGTTCATGAGTGGCTGGGAGAAGCATTCATGTAACTCATTTGGGTGTGTCCCTGCCTGTGGAGTCTGTGTAAATGCAGTCCCTGTAACTTGTTAACAGTGAGAGGGATACCCCAGCTTGGTGGGACAGAGGGCTCAGCAGTCCCACAGTCCAGGTTGCACTCTGGAAATCCCATCACAGCAGTGGAAAGAGGATCTAATGTAGACAGGTTCAGAAATCATTTGGTAATAAGTGCAGTTCATGCCGAACACTGCGGAGTGCAATTGGCAGGGCTCCAGACACCTCAGAGGGCCTTGACATTGTGACCAAGAACTCTGGGATTCTGGTCTGCTGAGCCTGTGTCTATACTAACCTTTTTCCTCTAAAATTTCCCATCCTTTGTAACAGAGGTAGCACTGGGGGTAGCAATGGTGTCAGCTCTACTGTAAACACAGCTTCCATGGCCACCAGCATTTTAAGCACTTTGCTATCAAACCTGCTGGGAGCAGGCCTGTATGATAGGGGCCTTGAAACAAGGGTGGCCACATTGTGTCTGTGCTAGAGCTCCCCCTGCTGGTGGAGCTGAACCAGTGGCAGCAATGGTGGGAAGTCAGAGAGAGAGAGAGGGAGAGATGCTGTGAGAACCTGAAAATGAAGACAGGTTCTCTAAAGATGTGCCCATGTTCTGTGACTTATTTCTCCTGTAATTAAGGGTTAGGCCAACCTAGGGGAGGTTGGATGGAGTCTTAAACCTAGATATGTTTTATTTTGGTTAAGATATTTTTGGTCTGAGGCCTTGGCCTCCTCAGGATATTTCCTATAGTTTGTTCTTGGAGACAAGAAAAATAAATCTCTTGAATGATATTGATTGGCAGAATGGGCAAAACCATTCTTGGTGCACTCGCTCAGAAGTATACGGAAAACACATCACTAAGAGGGGTTTGCAAGATACTTGCTGTGGTCAATAAGTTGCATGAGAGGAAAGTGTGATAACGAGTTGGGATGAGAGGAACAGGAGACCACAGGTATCATTTAGGTGCAGCAGGTGACACAGGCTGCAGTGAACCCCAAATTCAGACAACCAGAGAAAGAAACATGGGGCGGGGGAAGCATGGAGATCTGCTAATTAGTTTCCTTATTTTTCTTGTTGAGATGAAAAGAAGGAGACATGCTAGCAGACAAGATGAGAGATGAGACCTTAAAGAAGCAGCTGCTCCAGAAACTATGCAAAGAAAGTATATTAATTATAAGAACCTCAAAGACCAACTGAGGGAAGTGTTAATGCAACACAAGCAGGCAGAGCAGTTAGCTAATGGGTCACAAGCTGTGTCTAGAAGCAGTGGGGTACATCACATACCTGAGACCCAGACACACACACTGTGCCTAGAAGTAGAATAGAGACAAGAACAGAGAGCTGGTCCAGAGAGAGGAAGAAGCCAGGTAACATGCAGGCAGTGACCGGAAAGGGGAAACCAGCCCCAGACCAGTTTAGAGAGAGCTCATAGCAGCGTGGTAGGTAAATTGCCAAAAACAGCCTTTTCCCCTCCCCCTCTTGTGAATGTGTTTAGCACTTCAGATAACCCAGACTCCTCTTCATATGTTAGTGTAATTTACATTTCACAGATAGACAAGGTGTTAGCAAGGGGAACGCTTCACTGAGAAATAGCTCTTCTCTGTGCTCATTCCGTTATGGAGCTTGTTCTCCATAGCTGAGCATTTTATTTTCCATTTTAAATGTTAACATCACTCATCACTTATTCAGGTGTTGAGACTGGAACTTTGGGATGCTGAGTAATTCTGAAAATCCAGTCCTGATGTTCTGCGTATAACTCACAGGGAGAGGCAGTGTGATCTACAAGACTGACCACAGGGCTGGGAGTCAGCCTTTCTTGAGTTCTAAGCTCTGCCCCTAGCTTGTCATGTGTCCTTGAAACAAATAATCTCACCACACATCAGTAATGTGGGCCTAATAATGCTTATGTTATGATCCCAGAGGGGTGCTGTGAGAGGTAATTAGGTAACATCTGTATGACACTTTATACATGTAAACCACTAAGTAGTGGACTCAATGAATCACCACATTAGGATCATGCTGTAATTACCTCCAATAGGGTGACTGAACAGCAAGTGTGAAAAATTGGGACAGTGGGTGGGGGGTAATAGGAGGTTATATAATAAAAAGACCCCAAAATTGGGACTGTCCCTATAAAATCGGGACATCTGGTCACCCTAACCTCTAATTAACACACACCTTCTACTGATTTCAATGGGAGTTCTACTCCACATAAAGGGCTGCATGTGGCTCATATTTTGGCATGATTGACAACTAAAAGGCCCAAAACTGAATAGCTATGATGTTACAGATCAGGATTAAGATTCATGGAGAGAGCATTATGGTGAAATTTGCAAAGCACCTTCTTATTCTGTGATTGATTTTGGCCATTGCTGTCTTCAGAAGCACTACATTTTGCCATAAATTAAAAAAAAGTTTAAAAAATGTACAAACAGATGAATTGTGAATGTTAACTGATGACAAATTAAAAGTTAGTGGGAATATGGGAGGATGTTACTAACTAGCTTAAATGGCAAAAGTTTCCACATATGAAATGATGCCAAAGTGAGTGGGTGACAACGGAGGTCCAAACGCCTGCAGAAAATAGTAATGTTAATATTACTTACCAAACATTTAAAATCATATTCCCCATTTAACCATAATCCTCCATTAATTGATTTCCACTGCAAATAAACTGGCAGAAAGAAATTAATGATTTTCAGCAGTCGTTGGACATTAGTGTGTATTATTCATGGATATGTTTTCTTTTCAAGATAGCTCCTGCTAGAGAGGTACTTCTATGGCCCCCATTCCTATAGTATACTCACATACAAAAAATCTATTTAAGTATCGTTGTCTCCATTTTACAGATGGGGCACTGAGCCACAGAGTGATTAAGGACCACAATGAATGCCTTAATCTCAGTGGTGAAGTCCTGTTGACGTCAGTGAGAAAACTTGGATGAGTAACTGCTCACTGTTGGTCATAGGCAGTGCACAAGCTGACACTAAGTGACTGTGCCCAAAGTCACACAAGAAGCCTGTGGTACAGCAGGGAATAGAACTTGGGGGTTCTGAACCCACCGCTAGGGGCTTAACCATAAGGCCATCCTTTCTCTAGTCAGAGAAATAAGAGAAATAAGTTGGTAAGGACTGTGTCTCTTCCTTTATATTTATTTAGTAAGAAAACATGATTAATAATCAAAGGGGCTTAGACCTTTGTGTTATTTGCAAAACTGAGTCCAGGATCATCCACTGGTGAAATGAGCAAAAAGGATGCACCATGTGCAATGATTGTCTCCAACAGGGCAAAAAGGAGGCAGTTTCGCCACTGCTGTACCACTCCCTCTGCTCCATGTGAAATTCCAGGAAGGAGGTAACGTTGCCTCTCTGGGTGTCTTCCAAGCAGCTACTGCCAGAGACAGGCAGCCCAGCTCCTGCAGGAGTAGGGTGAGTAGACAGCAGTCATGCCTGTAGTCATCCATGGCTCCTGACTCTTCCTAGTGACTCTCTAAGAGCTACAGAATTGGGAGGGGACAAGGTCTACAAAATCCCTGGCTCTCCAAATGCCTCCCACTAGAGTAAATAGTTTAAAGACAACTCTACATGGGATTTTACTGTAGGAAGGGGGAGATCTGATCCCGAGAAATTAAAATATGGAGAAAATCCTTGATCGCTGAGTCTCTGATCTCTTCAGAGAATATGGAAATAGGCTCAGATCTAGAACTGAGTGTACAGGCTCAAGGGTCCACAAGTGAGGACTGAGTCATAGTTTGTAGATAAATGGACACTTCAACTGCAGTCAGCTGGAAGTCTAGTTAGTTTTTTTAAAAAAAAATAGTTTAAAGTGGCATCTGATATTAGACCCGCCTCTGAATTTCTCTGCCATTTTCTGTGGTTTTACAATCACATATTTCTGGTTTTCACATTGAAATGATTGGGAGTTATATGGTTAAAATCTCCTTGTCAGTTTTGACAATCTCAACCAATCTCAAACTGAAATGATAGAAAATTCTGTTTGTCATCTCTACTGTAGTACTATTAGGTGTTATTTTAACTAGAGTAAGCACACTGAGCCAGACCCTCCGTTGGTGCAAATTCAATGGAGCTATGGCAATTTTCACCAACTGAGAATCAAGCTCAATATTTGTAGCCAAAGTGTGATATTTCTTAAGGTGACAGTTCCCCTTTTAATATATGTTCATTAAAAGAACATGATTGCACCTATTTATTGCACAAGAAATGCCATTACTAGAGAAATGGTTTGCTGTTTATTTCTACCTTGTACTTTAAAAGCATGCATGAACTGACCATGGCGTTGAAAGAGATACTTGGCAAAGCTATGAACTATATTGTAATCTTTATTATCAGCTATATAGTAACACAAAAGCAAAGTTTAATGGAAGAAAATACGAAAACAAAAACAAATACTGGCTATGGTGTGAATGGAAAAGTGTTTTCAGATTCCCTGAACACATTCCATGTTGGTTGGATGACATGACATTAAAACTGTTGGCACACTTGGAGCGAGGCTGCTTGTTTATAGTGAACTGAAATTCAGAACCATATTGTGTGAGCTGTGATAGCTGCTGAGAATTTGCAGGGCTGGTATTTTAAAAAATTTTTCCAGACCCATTTCTCCATCCTTTTATTTTCTTCTTCTAAAAAACAATAGTATCAACCTTCACTAGCCACACAAAAGTGCAGCAGTGCCACCAAATTTGTCAGCACAAGCAAATTCAGTGGCATAAAGTTGTGCTTAAAAACTACATGCCATTTTATTGTCCATTCACTGAAGATAGCCTTCCAAAAGACAGACCCCCTGATCAAGCTGGTGGGCTGTCAGTTGTGCTGGACCATACTAATGACTCGGGACTGCATCTCTTGGTCACTAGAGGCTGAGCAGAGGATGTCTCTTTGAAGTGATACTGTTGGACTCAAGTATGGGGCAAAGAAGGATTTTTGACTGAATCACTAACTGCAGCTGATTATGAGAGAAACTACTGACCTACCCGACTCACTGTTCTGCATGACATTTCTTAAAGTATATTCCATTTTTTTATTCATTGGGACTTTTTCTTGTGTTACTTGAATGAGAGAGTCTGGAAAAAAATAATTAAGTGTATCCCGAATGGCTAAAGATTGCTCAGCACAAATAGAAATCTGACAACTTTCCATTGTTTGTATAGTCTGAGAGGATGAAATGCTGTTAGCTAATCTTAAAACAAATTTGAATGCAAGATTTTTATGACTTAAGACGGTTTTTGGTTTTGGGTGGTTTTTTTTACATTGGAACTTTCCATCTCTAACAGCTACAATACTTGCTGTCCTGGGAAATATGTATATTTATTCTAATGTGCAAAGAGCTATAAAATACCTGTGTATGCACAGTCATAGTTGAGCCTGTGTATCAATATCTATGCGTGCAAGGCAATGCTATGCAGTTCATTATCAAGATCACATATACCTATCAGTGTAGAACTGCTCATTTTTCTGAGCTTTCATGCAGAAATAGATTATATGAAGAAGCTCTATTATAAGTAGGCTCTTTGTTTGGCGTTTCAGAGGAGCCCAAGTTGGAGCCTATATAAAGCAATTCACAACTAGGTGCAGGGCTGTAACCAGGGTGGGGCAAGTGGGGCAGCTGCCCAGGGTGCAAAGCCAGGGTGAGGGGCAGAAAAATGGGGCAGATGAAGAAAGGGTAGGCACTATAGCCCTGCAGTGGGACTGGGATCCTGTGGGTCCCATTACCATACCATGCCACCCTTACTTCTTCACTGCTGCTGGTGGTGGTGCTGCCTTCACAGCTGAGCATCTGGCCAGCAGCTGCCCTCAGAGCTGGGCGACTGGAGAGCAGTGGCTGCTAGCCAGGGCATTCATGTTGTTTGCAGGAGGAGGATTATATTTTTAATCCCACTCCTGTCCCGCCCTGCAATACCCACTCCCACATGCTCCCACATTGTTTGATGAAATTTTATCCCACTACTGGTATTATGGCAATGGGTCCTGTGGGTTTATAATTGGAGCTATCAGAAGACAGCGTTATATCAGGGTAGAGGTGTATCAGATTGGCAGTTAGTATAAATATATATCACAAATATGATGTTTAATTCTCTGAGCACACCTCCTCTATCATCAGACACGGCTTTCGTAGTGCTTCCACTACAGCCATGTGGATTTCAACTCCCCTGACAGCGAGCTGGAGACCTGGTGGCTTGGATCTGCACAAGGCCTAGCTGTAGCCAATGCTACAGTTTTTCACTCTCACACATACCAACATTTTAAGTTTTCACACAGAGGCCTTAAGTTTTC
The DNA here is from genome assembly GCF_016161935.1 of Mauremys reevesii. Lineage (NCBI taxonomy): Eukaryota > Metazoa > Chordata > Testudines > Geoemydidae > Mauremys > Mauremys reevesii. The sequence goes on from NC_052624.1 coordinate 41,025,280, forward strand.
AAGTCCTTATACAGTGCACAGCAAGGTTGTCAGGGGGCTGGTTGAGTGCTCTGGGTTGACCGTGATGCTCCAGTATATAATGCCTAACAGTGAGAATCCGAAGGCTGCTCTGCCTAGAAGCTACAGTTCAGGGGTAGAGTCACCTAGAGGTGCACCTAGTGGCTACCCCTCCTAATAGCTACACTTTGGGTTTGCGTTGGCTGCTGGTGACACTGGAGAGGGCAGCGGAACCTGGGCCCACCCTACTTCACTGGGTTCTGACCCAGGGTCCTTCAAAACAATGGACCCTGACACAGGGTTCAGGTCTCAATACCCCCCAAAGCATTCCTGGGGTCGTTTCCTACTCTCGTTCCAGTCCCTCTGGCGTTGTCTCTGGGGTTGGACATGGGGTCCCACTTGTGCTCCCTCTGGTTTGTCTCTGGAGGCTCCTTTGCTGGCAACATCAAGTTGTCCCCTTTGGTTCCAACAGTTGGCTGGCTTCCTGCCATGCAGCTAGGAGGCTCACCCGCCGCAGTTGGGAGTCCCCGCAGCTTCCCAGCAGGAGGCTGCTGCATACAACTGCTCTTCTCCTCAGTTCGCCAGACTGAGCTGAGCTGCTCCCTTTTGAATGTTCTCTCCATTGGGAGCATGCCCAGCAGGGGCCAGGGGGCGTAGCTTCATGCCCAGAGCAGTTCATTAACCCTCGCCTCTCCAGTGAGGGATTGGTACACCCAGTCACAAGGACGCACCAGACTCTTGTACTCTATAACAGCTATGGTTGGAGGCTACACATGAGTGTTAGTAAGTTTAAGGAGTGGGGGGCCTTATCCAAAGCCCACTGAAATTAATAAGAAGCCTGCTACTGACTTCACTTCATTTCACACTCCTCTACACTGAGCAATAATAAATCTCAGTTGCTCTACAGGCTGCGTCCATACTCAGAAGGACAAAGGGTAAAAAAAAAAGTAGTGGGACAGGATGTTTCTAAGGAGACATGGGTTTAAGCATGGTCCTCATCCAACTAATGGGGAACTTGGCTATGAGGAACTGTTCCCCTTTCAAGTCTTTCTCCTGCTCTGAAACAAGAATAACTTGACAGCTGATGTTCATTAATAAATATATTGAATAGCATTAGTTTGAAAAACAGATTCCACATTAACATTACTTTTTGAGATCCATCAGTTACCTATTTTTAATCTATTTAATATGTCCTACATTGATTTTTTCTAGTTCTAAATTTTTAAATCAGAATGTCATGTGCTAAATCAAAGACCTTATAGAAATCTTAAGTATAGTAGGTCAACAGTTATCTTTATCAACCAAGCTTGTAACCTCATCAAAAATAGCATCAATTTTCTTTGTCAAGAACTAATTTTCATAAAACCATCTTGATTGCCATTAATTTTGCTTTCATCCTTTATTTCTTTAATGACTGCTGCAGCTTTTCCATGATTTTGCCAGTGTCATGCTAACGAGCCTAAAGTTACCCATGACATCCTGTTTACCCTTTTTAACTATTGCCCCAATGTTAACATTTCACTTGTGCTTATGCATGCAATACTCCATACCTGCACTGTGTTGAATCAGGTACGGTCAGAATTACCAGCTTCTGCCTACAGATGCCTTTTGGGTATGGCAAAAGTGCACATGTACATTTTATAAATATAGCGGAGCGAGTCAATTTTGAAAACGTAGGTTTCGTTGGACCCACTGGCTTGTCTCTCTTTCTTTATGTTGTCACTGGCACTGGGCAGCACATTTTGATGAATATGTACATTAGTTAATATCGTACAGGTAAATGTAGGTCATCTGGGGCAATGAAAAAACTCATTGATCAAGCATATAATCCTAGTTCAGGACTGATAGCCCTGGTATGACAAGGTGGGTCTCGGTTTATAGAAAACCTAGAGAAAAATTGTAGTTAGTTTTTAGTCAATATAGATGCTTTATGAAACACATCAATTTCAATTTGGTAGCATGACAAGATAAAAAGTTGATATGCGATGGCACCCTAAGCAAATGAATCTAACATTGCTACATAGCAACAAGCCTAGAATTGTAAATGTAATGAACTACTGAAATTGTCTATTTACTGAAGTTTGTACTCTAAAATTACAAGCCATCAAAGCAGCCTATTCTCACTGAATCCAGCCACCCTGATATTCACATCGTTCCCATTCAGTCCATCTGGGCTGCTAAGATTATCTTCCTCACCTGTTGATCTTTCTCCCTCCATCCTTTTGTATCACTTCACTGATTCCATTTAGCCCATTTCTTCCTATTTAAACTTCTTGTCCTTGCCTGAATGGTACTCCACCATGCTGCTCTGTCTTGCATCTCTGATCACATGTCCTCTGCCACAGATGCCAGTTTTGAGGTCGCATTGTCTCCTCCCTGTCTGGTCTTCAGGCACATGGAATGCCCTTCCTGTCCCAGTTCGCCAAGCCACCTCCTTCTTCTCATTCAAAGTCATTCCTGAAAACTCACTTTTTCTGCAGTTCTCTAGATGAAATAAGTTAATAATAATTTTTAAAATATAGTCTCCGGTAAGATAGATAGTGCATTTTGTCACTTGTGTGATTGTTTTCAGATTGTAAACTCATTGGGAATGATAAGATCTGTACTTTCTTCCATAACTTTAATCAAACAAAAGTTCATGGCTCAATACATGGGTAACTGGGTGAATTTTATTGGCCTGTGATGTGCAGGAGGTCAGACTAGATCATTTAATGGTCTCTTCTGGTCTTAAACTCTGTGAATCTGTGTATCGTACAAAGGCCCAAAGATTTGCAAAATCTTTCCTCTGCATCATTCAAACCACTCCCAAGCACCCCTTTCTGCAGCATCGCCCACAAAAGAGAAAGTACTTCAGAAACAAACTAACAAAATGTGTCAGTCATTGTCCCTTTTGTATCACTGTATCTAGTTTGTGTTTTCTGGGAAAAGGACCTTAGTGGTTGTATAACAACTAGTGCCTTATGGACATTGTTACAATGTATATAATACATATAATTAAGGCCCTACTTGAAATGTGGGATGATTGTCAAATAATTGCAGCTGAGTTGCAGACAAGACATGGAAAATCGCGGAAAAGTAATAATGGACCGTTAGTAATTGCTGTAATTTGGACAAGCCAGAAAAGACCTATTTGTTTAAGAAAAATTTGCTGGAACAATATAAACGCTCAAGTGTTATGTTATGCATGTACATTTTTCTGATAGCCAGACAGTTTGCTGCAACTATATTACAGTAATTAATGTGCAGGGCTGAGAGCAGGTGCCCCACCATCCACAGGGCGGACAGTCCCAGCCGCAGCCACTATCAGCATGGATAAATGGGATTCTGCTGTACGAATGGGGAGGAAGGGGTGTGTTGCAAATCTAAAAATGTATGCAAAATTGTGACCTGTGCAAAGTAAGCTAATTGAATCCAAAACTGGGGTGGAAGCCTAATATTGTGGGAACCACAATTTCCGCAATATCACAAATTAAGTAGGGACTTTATATATATATATATTATTATATACTAATAATGTGGGCAGGGTCTGTTCTTTTGTGACTTGTATGCATCAGATTCAAAACTATCCATATATAAAACCTTCTCATATGGGTGGGAAAGTAGGGATTATCATTTTTTCAAATAACACTTATCTGTCGTTGTGACACATTTTTTTATTTTTAAAGCTACCTACCTTAAGAACCTCGTCATAGTTCTGGCAGTGACTGCAGTGATTTGACTCAAGTCTCATTAGCAGCAATGTTTTGCCATTAAGCCTCACTTGCCTTTTTCTTTCCCCAACTTCTTCAAAAAGCATGAGCTATGGGATATTTTCAAAATGTCAATGCAGTGGGTTGTTGATTTTGAGAACGTCAGTAAAATCTAGCTTTTGAGATATGTATAGGGTCCCCATAACTGTAGTAGCTGAGCACCTAACAGCCTTTACTGTATTCATCCACACATAGGGTGACCAGACAGCAAGTGTGAAAAATCAGGACGGGGGTGTGGAGTAATAGGAGCCTATATAAGAAAAAGACCTCAAAATTTGGACTGTCCCTACAAAATCAGGACATCTGGTCACCCTATCCACACACCACCCCTGTAAGGTAAAGAAATGCTATTATCCACATTTTACAAATAGAGAACTGAGGCCCAGAGAGCAGAAGGCACAGATTTTTTAAAGGTGTTTAGGTGTTGCTCTGCTCAGCATTGCAATGTCTCACTGACTTAGGATTCTAAGGGCCCTTTTGAAAACGAGACTTGGGGCTTGTCTGCACCAACATTTAGTTTGTGGCAAGCTGGGGTGTGAATCTATCCCCACTAGCCTGCCATGCCCTGTCCATGTGGCTCTAGCTCAGTGAGGGGTAACCCGCGGCCCGTGGGCTGCACACGGCCTGTCAGGGTGATCCGCTGGCGGGCCGCGAGACAGTTTGTTTACATTGACCATCCACAGACACAGCCACCCACCACTCCCAGTGGCTGCAGTTGCTGGTCGCCACTTCCCACAGCTCACATTGGCCGGGAACAGCAAACCGTGGCCACTGGGACGGCCGTGCCTGCAGATGGCCAGTGTAAACAACCTGTCTCATGGCCCACCAACGGATCACCCTGACGGGCTGTGTGCAGCCCACGGGCCGCAGGTTGCCCACCACTGAGCTAGATCCACATGGACAGGGCATGGCAGGCTAGTGGGGACAGATTCACACCCCAGCTTGCCACAAACTAAATGTTGGTGCAGACAAGCCCGAAGCCTCGTTTTCAAAAGTGACTTAGGCACTTAAGAACCCGACGCTCTTTGAAAATCTTAGGTTAAATACTAAACCAGAACAAAAACAGTCCCTGAATGCTGGATCAAATGGAATTTGATACATGAGGTAAGATAGCAGTGGAGAGAGACAGCTGCCAAAGCAGGACAAAAACATAACTGGCCATTTCAACTGCAGTAGTTTCTCCTCTTCATTGCTCTTCATGCTAGCAGCTGTAACTTCTTTTTTTGGTGTCCTAAGAATTAATACTGTGCTTCTTTGCATTTTCTGAACTCTTTTTAAGGACAAGATGGCATTCATACACATATGGCTCCTTTTCATATGTGCTATAATGATGTTGTCATTACTATATGCTATGTGCACTTTCCCCGTTTTTGTAGAAGATATTGCTCTTCTGCTGGGTGGGGTTTAAACTTAATCTTCAGAGGCAAATCCAAGTGAACAGGTAATCATTCTCATGTGGTTGCCAATCAGTGCTAATGGCCAGAGAGTGTAAGTACCGAGGCAGAGGACAATTTAATTCTGCTGCCAACTCATTCAGATTTCCCCTATGGACTTGGCTACAGTATAAAATATTCTCTTGTGGTCACCTCCCTGAAAGGATTTTGTCAAAATTATGTCAGAATGGAGTCTCTTTTCTGGTCCAGATAGCTGTACCAAAGCGTTAAGTGTTATTTGGAAAAGCCTAGGTAAATTTCAAATTGTAATATTCTGCATGGAGGCCTTCCATATCAGCTGCATAACTGACCATAATAGGAAGATAGTTTACAGATCCTCTGTGATATATTTAATTGACTTGGTGTCACATTATTCTTGTAATATCTAGATGCTCTTTGTAGAATGTTTGCAAGACCTGCCATCCTAGATAAATGCTCATTGCAGAATAAACTTTGCTTGCTCTTTGACTGTGCACGAGATGTAAATTGAATGGCTGCTTGGAATCATACCCTCTGTCTCAATCAATTCTAGTGTAGAAACTTTGCTGTGCAGAGATAATCTAAACTCTTTGCATAAAGTATACTTGATCATACAAAAGCAAAGATATAGATCCCAATTCTGAAAACACTCAACTACATCTACATGTGTAATTGGATTCATGTGTATTCCCATAGGCTTCCATCAGATTTGGAACAAGGCACTGCCTTCTGGCCTTTCGGTTTCTAAGTGATTTTTTTTACAGCCCCAGCCATTGCTCTCAGCTGTAGTTGACTCCAAAAAAGTTCATTTTATAGTAGTTGGAATTAAACACTCTAAAGACATTTTGTTAACATCTGTCTGCTTCAGTTTAAGGAGAGGAAATTGATTCATCAGAGGAAGTGCTGGCAACAGACATATAGGAGAGCTGAACTTCAGCCAGAATCGAAATCACAAAATTTCACTGTTTTGCTCAGAGGAAAGAATTTTATCTTTATACATGCCAAAAGCAGCGTTCAGTGACAGAAATGGATAAAAGGAAGCATTATCTTAGCCCAACATCTTGTTAGTCATGCCACAGGTTTGCAAACTTTCCTATCCTCGGCCTGATCCTGGAAAGGCTAGAAGACAGAGTTGTGTTCCAAATTCAACGGAAGCATCTCCATTTGTGGTGTACTTTTGAGAACCTGATATCTGAATCCTCTAGATTCTGAAAGGAGAAATGTGAAGCTAGATGTGCTAACAGGGAGCAGTATTTTTAGCACATGCAGTCCAAAATTCAGGACTGTGTCAAATAGGTGGCTGAAACTTCAGCTCAAAGACATTTAGTAAGAAGAAGATTGTTGATTAAAACATGCTTGAAGGTGATAGACAGCCAGCTTCATTGTAGAACTGTGAGAACTATAGGAATTCTAACAGATAAAGAGACCTCTGGACATACTGATTTTTAGAGGAACTTACTATCTACAGTTTTAGAGCTAAATGATAAAGATTATCCAGTTTACATCTGCCTTTATAATTGGTTACGTACCACAAGATCTTTCCAAATCCCAATGGGAGGATTTGGAGGTAAGAGAGACCTTCAGGTCCCATTATCATTAAAACCCACTCAGATCACATGGTAAGAATGTATCTTATTTAGCTTATGTTGCAATGATTCATTATGTATTTGCTTTAGCAAGTATGTTATCCTTATATGTATCTTACAGGGCTTAGCAAACTGTATTGTACATCATTGCTCATCTATTTAACTGAGTCTGTTGTGACAAAGCATGAACCAAAACTGTGGGTCTGAAAATGTTTGCATGTGTATTTTTGGGTGTGATAAGTGATGGAGTGAGGAGTTTGGGGATGGCTACATTTATTTGTTAAAGATTCTCAGATGGTTTTGGGTTTTTTTATTTTAAATGTATTCTGCTGATGTAAAAGTATATTAGATCCTGTTAGTGAAGCTGGGAGAAGGACTATCTATCAATGAAATTTATCATGGTGCACAAGGTCAGGGCACTTCTGGAGCCATGCTGGAAGACTTTTATGGTGCATGTGTTTGCACTGGCTCACTGCAGAGGGATGAATTTCATCTTGTGTTCAGTGTTCTTCTTGTTGTGTGTGAAATTGGAAAATACAGCTCTATATTTTTTTAAGTAGACACAAAGTTGAAGCTCAAAATGGTAAATTTCATTTGTTGTGAAACATTCTCAAACAAAATAGCTTCCACTCCCAGCCTGTGTTAAGTGCTATGGTATTACAATGGAGTACAACATAGAGTACTCTTCATAAAATCCAGTCACTTCCATGTTTTCACTGTAAAATTGTCACAATATAAAACCTCTAGCATCTAAACAGTTAGAGCATCTTAGCTGTTAGAGTACTTCTGCACTAGCAACAGTACACATGTCCATGCATGTGGTCATAACCTCCCTGCTGGCCACACCTGAACCCTAGAAGCATGTGTCTGAAGGCAAGTAGAGAGCAAGTAACCTGGCAGGCCTGACAGGTGTGGGTAAGTACCTGTGCCCAGGCCAGTTTGCAGGGTAGACTGTGGTAAAGGGCGTGTGCCAGGTCTTGAGTTTCAATGAACCCTTTTCTTTCTGACCCTGACCCAATCTACTAAGGTCCCTGTTCCCCTGTTTTCACTGGTAGTGGCGTTATGCGCTGACCCATCAGACCAGTTTTCCACTGAACTCTTTCCAGATCAATACAGGTGAATATGGATCCTGTTCCCAGATCAGTTTCCTGAGCGGCCAACCACAGCCAGCTGCAGATCAGCGTGTAGTCAGGGTACACCATCCTGGAGTGGCAGAAACATACATTGGTACCGGGAGGCTGGAGCAGGCAGCCTTTCAGGGGGCTCTGGGTAAGTGCCAGGAACACATAACGCACTTGAGGCTCCTGTACAGGCAGGGGCAGCTCTATGTTTTTTGCCACCCCAAGCACAGCAGTCAGGAGGCTTTTGGCGGCACGCCTGCAGGCTGTTCGCTGGTCACGTGGATTCAGCGGCATGTCTGTGGGAGGTCCGCCGGTGCCGCACCATCTGCATCCCTGCCGCCGAATTGCTGCTGAAGCCGCAGGACCGGCGGACCTCCCACAGGCACGCCGCCAAAAGCCGCCCGCCTGCCGCCCTCACAGTGACTGGCAGGCTGCCCCCCACAGCTTGCAGCCCCAGGCACGCGCTTGCTGTGCTGGTGCCTGGAGCCGTCCCTGTGTACAGGAGGGCAAAAGACTCCAACAGTTGTTCTGGGAGGGCTTGTTGTACATGCACCTTCTATAAAGGGCTTGACCAGGTGCTGTCAATGACTTCCAGTAGAGAGCCTGAAGTGGCTCACGATCCCCTCCTCAACCCCGCCAGCCTCATGGACCCATGGGATGCTGAGGAGGGCCAGGGTGAGGAGGCAGCAGGGATGATGGAGGATGCTCTGGAAGGCCTAGAGGATGGAGCATGTGAATCTGAATCTCTACCCAGAGGAGCCAGTTGAGGAAGCCCCCGATGAACAGGAGCCACAACAGGAAACAGAACCAGGGGCTGGTAAGTTACAATGGATCCTCCCCCCTTCCCACATGCACTCTCCCTCTATGGATAATAGGCCATGTATTGCTGTGTCTCTGTGAGTTTGAACTGCTGGTGCTGAAGCCCTGGGATTGTCACACCCCATTCCCTTACCAAACTCCTCCAACTTCCCCCACTTCTTCCAGCCTCCACCCCACCCCAGCTGGTCCCTAAGCAAGTCACTGTTATAAATCAATGATTTGATTGATTTCTGATGGACCTCTCTTGGGCATTTGGCTAAAGATAGGTCTTAAAATAGATTATTGACAACAAATCTCTGTGCATGTCTCAGCCAGCAATCAGGCAGGGATGGTCCTGGGGCCGTGCAAACCAGGGGAAGAGAGGAGGGGGGCTAGAAAGGTCCTGTTGGGGATGGGACAGTTGTAAAAAACTTACAGTCGGTTGTCAAAAGTTAGTAACAGCTGCCTTTTGCCTCTTGGACAATTACACAGTTTCAGTGCTTCTCCCACCTCTCTGATCTTACTGTCCCCTTACAAAGGGGAGCTAAGTGGGATGGGGGAGCAGGTCCAGGAGGGGGAAGGGAACAGAACACATTTGTAGAACGCTTTGTCACATGAGCAGGAAGACATGGGCGGTTGTGCCCAATGGTCAGGGAAGGAGTCAGTGGTTAGAACAGGGGTCAGAGCTCAAGGGCAGAGACCAGATGCCAGAACCAAGGGTCAGAGCTGAAGTCAGGAATCGAAGAACCTGGTTACCTGGAATGAGGCAAGGTGGGAGCAAGAGCGGGTTCAAAGCTGGGAACAAGCAGCCAGCCATGGGCAAATGCTTTGAGCAGCCAACGAACTGCTGCTCGGTTTAAGAGCCAATCTAGCAGTAGAGCCTATTAGGCCGCCTACCACAGGCCAGCTGCGCTCGTTAGGTTGCCTGGAGATTGGCTCTGCTGCAGGCCCTACTTCCTGACAGAATTTAGGTGCCTGAGGAACAGCTAATCACAGCAGTTCTTTCTCCCTTGGAAGACTACAACATTTTTACCATCCCTGTCCCTGGTCTCTCCCTGCCTGAGCCATGCTGCATGAGCCATGGCGGGGTGGGCAGGCGGGCGGGGGTGGGGGGGGGGGAAAGAGAAGCACTCCTCCTCCCCGCCTTGAGACACTATGAACATTGCCAATTTTAAAAAACATTAGTACCCACCCACCTCCCTTTTAGTATCCTCTGCTCTTTCCTCATGGGCTGCAAAAATTGTTTGAGAACCAAGAACAGTCTATCAGTCACTTTCCTGGAATGCTGAAAAGTTTCAAAATTGTAGCCTGCTACATGCAGGGATTTCTTGGCTTCTTCAAAAGGAAAATAAATATATATAATGCTACCCTTGTCTTTGAATTGGCAGGCCCTTTGGCTCCAGAAAGGGAAACTGTTCCACCAAGAGGAACGAGCAGCACCGCAGAGGCAGTCGGAGAAGGACCCTGGAAGAGCTGCTCATATGGATGGACAGGAGAAACCAGGAGCAGCTTGAATTCCTCAGGGCATGGAGGAGACACTTAACGGACAATGGATCTTGGAAGGCTCCAATCCACATAAGAAGTCTACATGAGGATGTTCAAAGTAGCATGTGAACCATGGCTGCTACCTGTAAGTTCTGAGTCATGCATGGACATGTGACTTGCCCATTTGACTCTAAAACTCCATGTGGCAGCTGGAATTCTACACAGGGGGAGGGAGGGGTATCCACCCACAAGAGAAAGTCTATTTAAATCCCAGGGAGACCCCTCCATTTTGTCTTCAGCTGGCTCAAGAGATAACCTCTTCATTCCTAAGGATACCTGAAAGAAACTGGAACAAAGGACAGTAACTACGAGGGGGTGTGAGTGATTGCTGGACAGCTGTTTCCACTTCTCATCCTCAGTCAGTACTATTCCTCCAGCAGTCAGTACTGGAGCTCCTTTTGGTTGTTCCTTTTAGTTGTTCAACAGCTTGGTGATCCTGCCCCAAGGACATTCTATGGTGGCCAACTCTAGTTGGACATATTCTGGGAAGTTTCATCACATGACGGAATGGCTTTAAGGACTGAGCTATTCCAAAACATGTTTACTGTGTATTGAGCAGTTTGCCTGCAGTTCATCACCCCATGGAAAATAAGGACCAGTGTGTATGTAGCAGATTTTTCATGGGCACAAAAAATTCAAGCACATCACCTATATGAACAATATCAAGAAATCATCAGTTGTAATAGTGTGAATCTAATTTTTAAAAGGACAATGGGGTTTAGGCTACTTTACTTTTAATGCATGTTTAAATGGTTGTGTCTGTGTGTGCATGAGAATTCCATTATTTTAAAATGACTAAAGAAAATAGCATTCCATAACCAAATGATGGAGACAGCAAAAATTCATTCATTAGACTTAACAAAAATGAATAAATATTATTGCATGGACCTTATACAAGTTGGGTCTCTTGTAGCTGAGGATCTTTGTTCATTGTTCCTTTATTCTTAAACCTGTACTTAAGCTGGCTTCTTGCTGCTTTCAGCCAGTCTGGAGACTTTTTGACCCATTCATAATAATCAGTGCATGATATTCTGTAGTTTAGCTGCACCTCTAACTCTGCTTGCTCAATACTTTCATTTAATCCTTTCTTTGTTCCAAAGCTGACTCATACGCTGAAAATCCTTTCACAGTATGTGTTTGAGACTGGAATTGAAAGCATAAAATATACGAGTTTAAAAATTTGGTTGTTTTCCCTTTGCTTGAAAACTTCCCCCCATTTGTCCTCTTTTTTTGCTATCAAATGCTGAGATCATCAGATAGCTCATCAAAAATCAATCTCAAGTCAAAGAACTTTAGCCAACTTCTCAATATCAAATCATTCCACTTCCTTGTCCAGTGAGAGGATTACATTTGTCTGAAAACTAGTACCTTGAAATCTTACCATTTTTCAAGGCATGTGATCCATCTTGACAATGCCTATCTGCTTCCTCCTCACATTTTCTACTAATACACAGAGAGATTTAGTGCAAAATAGTCTGAGCTGATTGTCCATAGAACTTGTTTTTCCCCTCTCTTTAGTTTAGAATTAAAACCTTCCATGACACAGTCTAGTTCTGTGCAGTTGGCATCATTGTATTCTAGGTTTTTGAGTGCCTAATAAAATATTGCCATCAGGTATGCGGGAAGTAAATGTAACAAAAAGGAAGAGACTCCTGATCATCTTTAATGAATGCTTCCCATAGAATCTTGGCACATTCTTCCCCCTCTCCAATCAAAATATACCTTTAATGCATGCCAGGGTAAGACTTATTCTATTGCAGCAGATGGGACAGCCACTTTGTTGGTACATGACATAGATGTTCCTTATTTTCAATTTCTGCAAAGTCAAAAAAATGAACAAAGAGATTCTCTCTCTTTAGTAGAGGAAGAGAACTGTCTATACACTTTCACAATAAGACATTCTCCATCAAGACTCAAAGCTTTCATTCCATTTTTAATGGTTATGTATTACATGGTACGTCTATCCAATCTGAATCAGTCTTCTCATTCAATTGTTTCAGCTTCTGATAAACTGATCTGTGTTTCCCAAAATTATCTAAAGCATTATCGGCTACAGATGACAACACGCCATTTATACTAAAGCCATTTTCTTCTATAATGTTTGACATATGTGCAGCAATGGCATCACTTGTCTCATCGTTACCATGGTAAAAATCAAGCCATTTTTAATCCCTTCAGTCTCTGAAAAATAATGAACAGTTACTGGGAAAATCTTATTTTCCTTCTTTGAGGCATCCAATTAAGAAAAACAAACAAACCCCAGTTCAAGATCATTAACTAAGAGCACCTATGATTTCAGCACCAGAGCATTTTCAGTAATGCTAGTTGCTTTTGCACTTTTACAAGACAGTTTTGTTTGCAATTTCTGAATCCACTAGAAAATTTGAAAGCAATTTGTTAAGAACATAAGAAAGGCCGTACCGGGTCAGACCAAAGGTCCATCTAGCCCAGTATCTGTCTACCGACAGTGGCCAATGCCAGGTGCCCCAGAGGGAGTGAACCTAACAGGCAATGATCAAGTGATCTCTCTCCTGCCATCCATCTCCATCCTCTGACGAACAGAGGCTAGGGACACCATTCTTACCCATCCTGGCTAATAGCCATTTATGGACTTAAGCACCATGAATTTATCCAGTCCCTTTTTAAACATTGTTATAGTCCTAGCCTTCACAACCTCCTCAGGTAAGGAGTTCCACAAGTTGACTGTGCGCTGTGTGAAGAAGAACTTCCTTTTATTTGTTTTAAACCTGCTGCCTATTAATTTCATTTGGTGACCCCTAGTTCTTGTATTATGGGAATAAGTAAAGAACTTTTCCTTATCCACTTTCTCAACATCACTCATGATTTTATATACCTCTATCATGTCCCCCCTTAGTCTTCTCTTTTCCAAGCTGAAGAGTCCTAGCCTCTTTAATCTTTCCTCGTATGGGACCCTCTCCAAACCCCTAATCATTTTAGTTCCCCTTTTCTGAACCTTTTCTAGTGCTAGAATATCTTTTTTGAGGTGAGGAGACCACATCTGTACACAGTATTCGAGATGTGGGCGTACCATGGATTTATATAAGGGCAATAATATATTCTCAGTCTTATTCTCTATCCCCTTTTTAATGATTCCTAACATCCTGTTTGCTTTTTTGACCGCCTCTGCACACTGTGTGGACATCTTCAGAGAACTATCCACGATGACGCCAAGATCTTTTTCCTGACTCGTTGTAGCTAAATTAGCCCCCATCATGTTGTATGTATAGTTGGGGTTATTTTTTCCAATGTGCATTACTTTACATTTATCCACATTAAATTTCATTTGCCATTTTGTTGCCCAATCACTTAGTTTTGTGAGATCTTTTTGAAGTTCTTCACAATCTGCTTTGGTCTCAACTATCTTGAGCAGTTTAGTATCATCTGCAAACTTTGCCACCTCACTGTTTACCCCTTTCTCTAGATCATTTATGAATAAATTGAATAGGATTGGTCAGAGGACTGACCCTTGGGGAACACCACTAGTTACCCCTCTCCATTCTGAGAATTTACCATTAAGTCCTACCCTTCGTTCCCTGTCCTTTAACCAGTTCTCAATCCATGAAAGGACCTTCCCTTTTATCCCATGACAGCTTAATTTACGTAAGAGCCTTTGGTGAGGGACCTTGTCAAAGGCTTTCTGGAAATCTAAGTACACTATGTCCACCGGATCCCCCTTGTCCACATGTTTGTTGACCCCTTCAAAGAACTCTAATAGATTAGTAAGACACGATTTCCCTTTACAGAAACCATGTTGACTATTGCTCAAGAGTTTATGTTTTTCATGTGTCTGACAATTTTATTCTTTACTATTGTTTCAACTAATTTGCCCGGTACCGACATTAGACTTACCGGTCTGTAATTGCCGGGATCATCCCTAGAGCCCTTTTTAAATATTGGCGTTACATTAGCTAACTTCCAGTCATTGGGTACCAAAGCCGATTTAAAGGACAGGTTACAAACCTTAGTTAATAGTTCCGCAACTTCACATTTGAGTTCTTTCAGAACTCTTGGGTGAATGCCATCTGGTCCCGGTGACTTGTTAATGTTGAGTTTATCAATTAATTCCAAAACCTCCTCTAGTGACACTTCAATCTGTGACAGTTCCTCAGATTTGTCACCTACAAAAGCCAGCTCAGGTTTGGGAATCTCCCTAACATCCTCAGCTGTGAAGACTGAAGCAAAGAATCCATTTAGTTTCTCCGCAATGACTTTATCGTCTTTAAGCGCTCCTTTTGTATTTTGATCATCAAGGGGCCCCACTGGTTGTTTAGCAGGCTTCCTGCTTCTGATGTACTTAAAAAACATTTTGTTATTACCTTTGGAGTTTTGGGCTAGCCGTTCTTCAAACTCCTCTTTGGCTTTTCTTATTACATTCTTGCACTTAAGTTGGCAGTGTTTGTGCTCCTTTCTATTTGCCTCACTAGGATTTGACTTCCACTTTTTAAAGGAAGTCTTTTTATCTCTCACTGCTTCTTTTACATGGTTGTTAACCCACGGTGGCTCTTTTTTAGCTCTTTTACTGTTTTTCTTAATTTGGGGTATACATTGAAGTTGGGTCTCTATTATGGTGTCTTTAAAAAGGGCCCATGCAACTTGCAGGGATTTCACTTTAGTCACTGTACCTTTTAACTTTTGTCTAACTAACCCCCTCATTTTTGTGTAGTTCCCCCTTTTGAAATTAAATGCCACAGTGTTGGGCAGTTGAGGTGTTCTTCCCACCACAGGGATGTTGAATACTATTGTATTATGGTCACTATTTCCAAGTGGTCCTGCTATAGTTACCTCTTGGACCAGCTCCTGCACTCCACTCAGAATTAAATCTAGAGTTGCCTCTCCCCTTGTGGGTTCCCGTACCAGCTGCTCCATGAAGCAGTCATTTAAAGTATCGAGAAATTTTATCACAGTCTTGACTAGAATAAGGGCTTGTCTTCATAGAATCATAAAATCATAGAATATCAGGGTTGGAAGGGACCTCAGGAGGTCATCTAGTCCAACCCCCTGCTCAAACAGGACCAATCCCCAATTAAATCATCCCAGCCAGGGCTTTGTCAAGCCTGACCTTAAAAACCTCTAAGGAAGGAGATTCCACCACCTCCCTAGGGAACTCATTCCAGTGCTTCACCACTCTCCTAGTGAAAAAGTTTTTCCTAATATCCAATATAAACCTCCCCCACTGCAACTTGAGACCATTACTCTTTGTTCTGTCATCTGGTACCACTGAGAACAGTCTAGATCCATCCTCTTTGGAACCCCTTTCAGGTAGTTGAAAGCAGCTATCAAATCCCCCCTCAATCTTCTCTTCTGCAGACTAAACAATCCCAGTTCCCTCAGCCTCTCCTCATAAGTCATGTGCTCCAGCCCCCTAATCATTTCTGTTGCCCTCCACTGGACTCTTTCCAATTTTTCCACATCCTTCTTGTAGTGTGGGGCCCAAAACTGGACACAGTACTCCAGATGAGGCCTCACCAATGTTGAATAGAGGGGAATGATCACATCCCTCGATCTGCTGGCAATGTTCCTCCTTATACAGCCCAAAATGCTGTTAGCCTTCTTGGCAACAAGGGCACACTGTTGACTCATATACAACTTCTCGTCCACTGTAACCCTTAGGTCCTTTTCTGAATAACTGCTGCCTAGCCATTCGGTCCCTAGTCTTTAGCAGCGCATGGGATTCTTCCTTCCTAAGTGCAGGACTCTGCACTTGTCCTTGTTGAACCTCATCAGATTTCTTTTGGCCCAATCCTCTAATTTGTCTAGGTCCCTCTGTATGCTATTCCTATCCTCCAGCGTATCTACCACTCCTCCCAGTTTAGTGTCATCTGCAAACTTGCTGAGGGTGCAGTCTACGCCATCCTCCAGATCACTAATGAAGATATTGAACAAAACTGGCCCCAGGACCGACCCTTGGGGCACTCCGCTTGATACCAACTGCCAACTAGACATGGAGACATTGATCACTACCCGTTGAGCCCGACGATCTAACGAGTTTTCTATCCACCTTATACTTTACATAATGGACCTAATAAAAGAGGGCAGCGGAGATGAAGGAGACTCCTGAAAGGAGCCTGAGAGAAGGCCAGCCCAGAGGCAGAAACCTTTGTGGAGAGACTGGAGCTGAAGATCCAGATGAGGACAAGACACCAGGGAGGTAACCCCTGAAAGTCAGCATTCTTCAGAAGACTAGATTGCTGGGGAGGATCCACAATGTTTAAAAGCCCAGGCCTGGGGAAGGGGCAGAATTTTCCTTTGGTGTGTCTTGTCTAACTATGGATTCGACTTAAAACACTCCAGTGAGAAGGCTTGGGGCCACCACTCTGACAGAAGAGTTGAATGGAAGAAGAACCAGGGCAAAATATGTCATCTTGATGCCCAGTATCAAGTGGGACACTGTCCATCTGGGACATTCATATCCCAGAAGGGGAGATATTTTTTAAGTGACCTGAGTCACAAGAAGAGAGACCACTGCAGGGCTGGAGCAGCCATCAGACGGGGGTGCTAGGTGATGAATGAGCTGCTACCCCACGCCCTGCCATGAGGAGGAACACCTGCAATAAGTGCACTCTTTTATACTAGGAAAATCCAAGTTAGCTGAGAAAGAAATCTAAGTGGGAAAGTTAAAAGTGGGAATATTTTCTGTGGTGATGTGCCCAGACAGAGAGAGAACTGTGTGCACTGGAACCTCACTCCTCTACATGTAACTAAACAACTTTTCTTATAATCTCAAAAAAGTTTCCCTTCCCCCACCTCTCATTACTAAGATTTCAAAACATACCACAGAATATCTGTTTTACTATGAATACTCTCTTATACTATCCTAAATAATTGAAACTGACTAGATTGCCATAATAAGGCCCCAATGTAGCTTTTTGTCAAGTGCTCCCTGCAAGATACCTCATCCCTTCAACTCCCACTGAGGCCAAAGGAAATCTCAGGTGCTCAGCACATCTGAGAAGACTTCCCGCATTTAACAGGATCGGGTTCTAAATGAACAAATTACCTCTTGGTGGTGCATTCTTGTTGCATTATTATTCTAATTGTTTATTTAATCACTAACTTGCAAAATTCATTAATTCCTGCTTGATCTACCTGAGATGGAATCAATGAGTTTCCTCTATAATTAAGAAGAAATTGGATAAATAGAAGGAGCACAGTGTAAAGTGAGCGAATGATCAAATACCACTGATTTAAATGCCTCATCTCAGAAAGTAGGGCCAGATCCACAGCTGTTACAGATCATGTTGCTGCAGTACTCCCATGTTGATGATCTTAAGCAAGTTTTGTTGCAATGTGCCTGTGACAACCCTCTGAAGGATGCTATATGAGAGTATTCTTTCATTGTTCAGCAACTAACAGTTTTATTACAATAAGGAATAAATGCAAAAGATTAGGCAGAGGTGGTCTATGGAAAAATAATATTTGAATAAATATATGATAAACAGACCATTTTGGATCTCAGGGGATTTGGAAAATCTAATACAGAGGTAACAGAACAGTACGGAACCAAATTCAGTCCTGGCAAAAATGGATGTAAGTCTATTGAAGATTCCATGGTGATGAGTGACCTTATAAAAATCTAGATAGAAACATGTAAGTTGTGCTTCCAAAGCTGAATTGTACTTGTTGTCTTTTAGCTTCAGGTTAATTTCAAATAACAGCAACCTGTCCATTCAAGGACAGCAAATCGCTCTTTACACACATGTATAGTGGTAATGGTTGGGCCACTTATGAATTTTATGACTTTACTAAGTTTTCATAAACTCTAGATGCTATAATTTACCCAGAGGGTATATTTACTATATGCTTTTGTTTCTTCTCTGTTACAAAAGAAATAGACTTGATTAACTGTCTGTCCTTAGTTGTGTTCTATATCAACATACAGGCCAACTTTTTCTCTCTTTGAGACCTAAAGTGGGATATCTAAATCCATAATTAGTCATCTAAGTAAGTGGCCTGTTTTTCAGAGGTGAAGTCCATGGGTGCTGTGGGTGCTCATTATTTTCAAAGGTAAGGCCAATAGACTTGGGCTGAATTATCTTTTTCACGGAGTCTCTTACTCAGTTCTACATCCCCCAGAGGACAGCTGCTGGGACTGCTTCTCAGGAAGTGCTGCTTGGTAAGTATGGCTCCAAAGGAGCTGTGCTACTGTGGAACCAGGAGAGAGTTTGTCAGGAAACAATCATAGTATAAAGATACAGGGTCGCCATGCAGAGAACTCTGCCCTCTCACAGATCTGGATTTGATGTGAGCCCAGCAATATTTTCCATGGTGGAGACAAACCCTGCTTCTGCAACAAGAGGATGTGGAGAATCTCTGCAAGGGGATGTCCTGGAACCTTTCTTTCCTCAGAACCTCTCTGTCCCAATAGGCTTTCCCACAGGAGAAAATGATCTGTCTCTAAGATTAAAATAAGATGCATTGAGAAATGCATAGAGAAGGGAATGACTTAGAGGTTGTATATTAACACTACTATTAACTCACTTTTTGTGGACATTGCAGCAATGAGTCTCGAGGAGGGATCTGAAGGAGAAAAGGGTGGTGGCAGAGCAAACTGGGAGTAGCAGGATATTCTGTGGAATTTGGCCTTTGGTTTATTTTTTGTTTTGGAAAGTCAAAGGTTAAATCTGTATTGTTACTATTATAGGGGAGCACCAGCTCCACTGTAGTTAAGGTTGAGCAGAACTTTCTGTATAAAGGTTGACTCTTCTAAGGGTACATCTACATTACAGCGAGGGTTGTGAATGGCAGCCTATGTAGATTTACCCATGTGAGCTCTATTCTAGCTAGCTCACTAAAAATAGAAGTGAGGATGCCATGGTGCAGGCTTCAGGGCTAGCT
The DNA here is from genome assembly GCF_016161935.1 of Mauremys reevesii. Taxonomy (NCBI): domain Eukaryota; kingdom Metazoa; phylum Chordata; order Testudines; family Geoemydidae; genus Mauremys; species Mauremys reevesii. The sequence continues at coordinate 41,044,344 of NC_052624.1, forward strand.
GCACAAGTAAGTATATACCTGTGAGGGTCAGGCAGGCTTGTGCAGCCTGCATTGAAGCCCACACTTCAGCATCCTTCCTTTTATTTTTAGCTAGCCAGCGAGAGTACAGGAAGGGCAGATACATCTACACGGACTGTAATAGGTAATAATTGGAGATATAACAATCTCCTAGAACTGGAAGGGACCTTGAGGTCATTGAGTCCAGCCCCCTGCCTTCACTAGCAGGACCAATTTTTGCCCCAGATCCCCTAAGTGGCCCCCTCAAGGATTGAAGTCACAACCCTGGGTTTAGCAGTTCAATGCTCAAACCACTGAGCCATCCCTCCCCCCTGTCATTCACACTCCCGGTTACAGTGTAGACGTACCCAACATGCTCTAAATCTGCCTGCAAACTCAAATTGTCTTGAAATATGTTGTTCCTTATGGGGTGCTGGGTAGTGATGGTGGTCCACATCTGAGGTCATTTGAGCAAGGAATTTCAGACATACAGACCCCTCTCTACCCCTTCCTCCTGCCCAACATTTTACAAAATCAAGAGCTTCTTACAACTATTTTGTGTACGGCTGGGACTCAAACCATGTCTCCAATCGTCTCCCCCTGAGCTTGGTCAGCCAACATTTACCTCCACTATGGCATGGCACCCACTGCCCCTTTGGCAAAGCAATAGTGCCAATGTTATTAAAGGAAGAGTTTGACTGTCTAGAGAGGTATGTACGAAAACTCTCAGGCCAGAGAGATTGACGTGCATGTGAAGCAAGACTAGGCAAGAGGGTTTCCAGGCAGACCACTTTCAGATTATATGAGTGGCTCGAGGGGACATGCTGTGGCCATTGAACGTGAGCTACACGCATGCACTGTAAATTCAAACCCTATCCTTGGCAGGAAGCTGAGAATGACGTGTAGGCATTTTGAAACAATCTGTTTGAAATAATCGCTATGCAAGGTGTGAACTGCCTCGGTAGGTCTCAGTAGGGCATTAATTCTAAAGCCTAACAACTATTTAAATATCAATGCTTTTAGCTATTTCACTGCTGATGAGGGGAAGCATGAAAGAAAGGAGGTCTTTAATATGCAAATCTTCATATCTCCTGAGTGGCATATAATTATAGTTTCATCTCTGGTTGGAGTATGGGTTGTAGACAAAGACTTTGAGAGTAGCACCACTTATTTCCAATCTGACCTCCAGTAGTATAGGAATGGTAGAATCAAAGTCTGCCTTGATGACAGAATCAAAGTCTGCCTGTGGCAATACAGAAGAAACACTGTATTAGCAGAAATAAGTTAAAGGACATCCGTTCTAATCATGTAAAAGCAGCAAAGAGTCCTGTGGCACCTTATAGACTAACAGAAGTTTTGGAGCATGAGCTTTCATGGGTGAATACCCACTTCGTCGGATGCCACGTATTCACCCACGAAAGCTCATGCTCCAAAACGTCTAATGAGACAGGAAGGGGAGAGTTAGCTGGAAATGGCTGCCAGGAGCGAGGGCGGGTTGCAGGGAGCAGTGTAGGAGAGATGCCATTTTTCTCTCACATGCTTAAAGTTGTTGTAACTAACATGGAATAAAAAATGGTCATGATTTTGGGCCATAGACCATGTCTGTGATTTCTCTCTCTAGCCAGTCAGAACTCTATCCTCCAAATAGTTCAAAGCACAATCGTTATCACTATTCTACTATAAAAATATACAGGATGGAAGAGGAGCACTTAGGAATCACATAGCTAGTGCCTCAGCCAGAAATCTATGTGATAACTACAGCTGTTTAAATGAACACTAACTCCTACAAAAACACCTAGGAAATTCACTGACAAAAAACTTTGTTTCTTGTGCCCTTCTAGAATGTTGAGTTCATAAAAACTCAGACCACTGAAAATCAGGAAATAACATTAAAATAAATTCAGACTTACACTTCTAAAGCAGAAAATATGGAGCTAAACTACAGGCCAAAAAAACCTTAACTCTGCCATCTTTGAGCAAACTGTCAAGATACCCATTAAACACGTAACTCACACTCATCCTTGACAGATAGTTCACATCGCTAAGGGAATAGGACACACAGCAGTTGTAGAACAGACTCTAATGCCCTCTCTTTGCTAAGGCAAAATTTGTGTTTTGGTGCACTGGACAGGAGCTACCTACACCTGCTGTACACTCAAACACTGAGCCTACTCCACAAAAATTAGCCCACCACACCTGCTATATTTTACAACCCCTTCACTGTTACACATAGGTTCCATCAAATACCACACTTTCATTTATCCATTTCAACACCCACACACTGTTCTTATATCCTATCTTACTGCTGACAGTCTCCAGGGCAAGAAGACTCCTGGGCTGCTAGGTACCACTGCTGATGCATGCTACACAACTCAACACTGAAATGAGGCAAACTGCACTCCCCAACGTACACATGCTCCTGTTTCTTTTCATCACCCACACAGGGTGAGGGGCAGGCAGATGCACTGAGCCCCCCACACTCTTGAGGGGCAGGATTCCCCCAGATCACCTCATATCACAGTCACAGCTCTGCCAAGCTTCCCCAGCTAATCCCTCCGTCATTCAATACAGCTACATCTAACTCAGAGAACACAGCTGGAGTGCATACAGTGGCTATTGCCAGCACTTGTGGGGGACAGAGTTAAGGTTGTGTTGGCATTTACCTTTACTCTGTATTTCATGGTTTTCAGAGGTTTGAGTTTTGATGAACTCAGCATTCTGGAAAGGTGTGAGACACCATCAGGCAACCTTAACTATGTGTCAAAGTTTTTTGTCAGTGAACTTATAGTTTGGAGGATCTTTGCTGGGCAAGCTTAATTCACAAGGTCAAAACCTGTTTTGCCAAGTTATGGCATTCTCATTTGCATAAGCAATGTGCCTGCCCAGTACTTTGTGAATTTTGAGAGTATTGTGTAAGAGGTAATTAAAGCAGTCTGTTTCTACAGCACGTTCTGTCTGTTTCTTCTTTTCATTATTAGATGTGATGACACATTTGCCTGTGTGGTTTCCCACAGATGGCACCGAAGTTTTGCTATCAAATGGTAAGAGTAAACCAACTGTCATCTCTGATCACAGCTTTCCATATTGCTCCCCTGGTGTAAGAATCTTGTTTTAATAAAGGACTCTTTAAAGTGACACTGTACACAGCAAGAATTGAATCTGAAAATAAAGTTTACAACTTTGAACTGGCAGACTCTAAGACACTATTAAGCAGTTTTGTGCCCAAAGGACAGATTTTATTTTCTTAAAAGGGCTTTACAAGAAACTAATACAACTGGAAATATTAACATGGTTTTATCTTTTCCTGGAAGACAATGGGGCTTTTTAAAATATAAACATTTCTCTGTAATCCTGAAAAACCTAAGATAGAGAGGAGATATCATTGAAACACTTTTGATACATACACAAAAAAGCTTTTTGATTAAATAGAATTTTTTGTGAGAATTTTCATTTTTGTTAAAATGTTTCAAAACAAAGAAAACAAAATTCTGTGAAAAACGTTGACACAATCAAAAAGGTTTCATTTTCAACTATTGTTTTGTGGAAAATAAAATTCAATTCTGAACCAGCTCTACTGAACAGTATTATGCTAGTACATTATTATCAGAAAGTAGGAATGCCCATGAAGTATATAGAAATTCAACAATCTAATTTTCATGGCCAAGCTAAATAAAATGCAAAATAAGTAATGTATATAGCAAAAATGTTTTAAAAAATTATTTCCTTTATAATGATCAAAAGTGGTGGCATTAGTAACCCAGATAAGGAAATTTAAAAATTAAATTTTTGGCCTGATTCTAATTTCACATTGCTTAAATCAGAAAACTGGTATAAACTGAGATCAGATTGAATGATGCCAAATTCCATCCTGAGGTAAGTGGGCTCAACTCCACTGATTATATCATAGAATCATAGACTTTAAGGTCAGAAGGAAACATTATGATCATATAGTTTGACCTCCTGCACAATGCAGGCCACAGAATCTCACCCACCCACTCCTTCATCAAACCTGTGTCTGAGCCATTGAAGTCCTCAAATCATGGTTTAAAGACTTCAAGGTGCAGAGAACCTTCCAGCAAGTGACCCGTGCCCCATGCTGCAGAGGAAGGCGAAAAAAACCCCAGGGCTTCTGCCAATCTGCCCTGGAGGAAAATTCTTTCCCGACCCCAAATATAGCGATCAGCTAAACCCTGAGCATGTGGGCAAGACTCACCAGCCAGACACCCAGGAAAGAATTCTCTGTAGTAACTCAGATCCCACCCCATCTAACATCCCATCAAAAGCCATTGGGCATATTTACCACTAGTAGTCAAAGATGAATTAATTGCCAAAATTAGGTTATCCCATTATACCATCCCCTCCATAACTTATCAAGCTTAGTCATGAAGCCAGATATGTCTTTTGCCCCCACTACTCCCCTTGGAAGGTTGTTCCAGAACCTCACTCCTTTGATGGTTAGAAACCTTCATCTAATTTCAAGTCTAAACTTCCTGATAGCCAGTTTATATCCATTTGTTCTTGTGTCCACATTGGTACTGAGCTTAAATAATTCCTCTCCCTCCCTGGTATTTATTCCTCTGATATATTTATAGAGAGCAATCATATCTCCCCTCAGCCTTCTTTTGGTTAGGCTAAACAAGCCAAGCTCTTTGAGTCTCCTTTCATATGACAGGTTTTCCATTCCTTGGATCATCCTAGTAGCCCTTCTCTGAACCTGTTCCAGTTTGAATTCATCCTTCTTGAACATGGGAGACCAGAACTGCACACAGTATTCCAGATGAGGTCTCACCAGTGCCTTGTATAACGGTACTAACACCTCCTTATCTCTACTGGAAATACCTCACCTGATGCATCCCAAGACCGCATTAGCTTTTTTTACGGCCATATCACATTGGCGGCTCATAGTCATCCTGTGATCAACCAATACTCCGAGGTCCTTCTCCTCCTCTGTTACTTCCAACTGATGCCTCCTCAGCTTATACCAATAGTTCTTGTTATTAATCCCTAAATGCATGACCTTGCACTTTTCACTATTAAATTTCATCCTATTACTATTACTCCAGTTTACAAGGTCATCCAGATCTTCCTGTATGATATCCCAGTCCTTCTCTGTATTGGCAATACCTGCCAGCTTTCTGTCATCCGCAAACTTTATTAGCACACTTCCACTTTTTGTGCCACGTTCAGGAATAAAAAGATTAAATAAGATTGGTCCCAAAACTGATCCCTGAGGAACTCCACTAGTAATCTCCCTCCAGCCTGACAATTCACCTTTCAGTACGACACGTTATAGTCTCCTCTTTAATCAGTTCCTTATCCACCTTTCAATTTTCATATTGATCCCCATCTTTTCTAATTTAGCTAATAATTCCCCATGTGGAACCATATCAAATGCCTTACTGAAATCGAGGTAAATTAGATCTACTGCATTTCCTTTGTCTGAAAAATCTGTAACCTTCTCAAAGAAGGAGATCAGGTTGGTTTGGCATGATCTACCTTTTGTAAAACCATGTTGTATTTTGTCCCAATTACCATTGATCTCAATGTTCTTGACTACTTTTTCCTTCAAAATTTTTTCCAAGACCTTGCATACTAGAGATGTCAAACTGACAGGCCTGTAGTTGCCCGGATCACTTTTTTCCCCTTTCTTAAAGACAGGAACTATGTTAGCAATTCTCCAGTCATATGGTACAACCTCTGAGTTTACAGGTTCATTAAAAATTCTTGCTAGTGGGCTTGCAATTTCATGTGCCAGTTCCTTTAATATTCTTGGTTGAAGATTATCTGAGCACCCTGATTTCATCCCATTAAGCAGTTCGAGTTTGGCTTCTACCTCAGATGTGGTAATATCTACTTCCATATCCTCATTCCCATTTGTCATCCTACCATTATCCCTAAACTCCTCATTAGCCTCATTAAAGACTGAGGCCTGGTCTACACTACGCGTTTAAACCAGTTTAAGGAGCATAAAACTGATTTAACGCCACACCCGTCCACACTAAGAGACCCTTTATATCGATATAAAGGGCTCTTTAAATTGATTTCTGTACTCCTCCCTAACGAGAGGAGTAGCGCTAGTATCGGAATTACCATATCGGATTAGGGTTAGTGTGGCCGCAGATTGACGGTATTGGCCTCCGGGTGGTATCCCACAGTGCACCACTGACCGCTCTGGACAGCAATCTGAACTCGGATGCAGTGGCCAGGTAGACAGGAAAAGCCCCGCGAACTTTTGAATATTTCCTGTTTGCCCAGCATGGAGCTCCGATCAGCACGTGTGGCGATGCAGTTAAAAATAAAAATAAAAAAAGAGCTCCAGCATGGACCATGCGGATGTGATCGCTGTAAGGGCAGGCAAATGTGTTCTATCAGCGCTCCGTTACAGAAGACGAAATTCAAAATCATTTTTAAAAATTCTCCACACAGACGCCATAGCAGGGACTCAGCGCACTGCTGCATGACAAGCGTAACGGAAAGCCAAAGAATCAAATAGACGCTCATGGAGGGAGGGAGTGGGGACTGGAGGACTCAAGCAATCCCACAGTTCCTGCAGTCTCCTAAAAGCATTTGCATTCCTGGCTGAGCTCCAAATGCTTCTAGGGTCAAACACAGTGTCCGCGGTGGTTCAGGGCATAGCTTGGCAATTTATGCCACCCCCCACCCACCCCCAGAAGTCAAAGGGAAAACAATCCTCTCTTGACTCTTTTACATGTCACCCTATCTTTACTGAATGCTGCAGATAGACGTGATGCTGCAGCAGTCATCACCAACATCCTCACTCCCCCCCCCCACCATGGGTGGCTGATGGTGCAATATGGCTGATATCCATCGTCATCATCAGCCTTTTGGCACATGGGGAAGTGCAAAAGGACTGGTAACCATGCTGACTAGCATCCAGTGAGGTCGATCATGGGCGCCTGTGTAAAAAACTCCTAATTTTTTCTGGTAGATGGTGCAGTATGGCTGGTAACCGTCTTCATCATAGCAACAGGGGGCTGAGCTCCATCAGCCCCCGCCCTTCATGTGTAAAGAAAAGATTCAATTGTCCCTGGACTAGCAGCGGGATGCTGGGCTCCTCTCCCCCACACTGCTTAATGTCCTGTCTGGAGTATCATAGCAGCTAGAGGCTGCCTTCCACTCATTTCTCACTAACAAGTCACTATGTCTTATTCCTGCATTCTTTATTACTTCATCACACAAGTGGGGGGACACTGCTACGGTAGTCCAGGAAGGCTGAGGGAGAACGGAATCAACAGGTGGGGTTGTTGCAGGAGGACCCCCTGTGAATAGCATACAGCTCATAATTTCTGCGGGATCTGACACAGATCAGCTGTGCTCTCTGGTTCTATGATACACTGGTTCTCTAGTACACTTGTCCCATATTCTAGGAGGACTGATTCTATTTTTAGATACCAAAAAGGAGGGATTGACTCAGAGAGTCATTCCCAAGTTTGGCTTTTGCGCCCCCGGCTGATCTCAGCCAGGGGCACTTATGACAGCAGCAGATGGTGCAGTGCAAAAGGACTGGTAACCATGATCATCTTATTGCCAATTTATGGCATGGTAGATGGCACAGTATGGCTGATAACCATCTCTGCGGTCATGCAAAAGCAAATGCATGCTGCTGTGTAGCACTGCTGAATCGCCTCTGTCAGCGGCATCTAGTACACATACGGTGACAGTCATAAAAGGCAAAACAGGCTCCATGATTGCCATGCTATGGCGTCTGCCAGGGCAATCCAGGGAAAAAAGGCGCGAAATACTTGTCTGCCGTTGCTTTCCCAGAGGAAGGAGTGACTGACGACATTTACCCAGAACCACCCGCGACAATGATTTTTGCCCCATCAGGCACTGGGATCTCAACCCGGAAATTCCAAGGGGCGGGGGAGGCTGCGGGAACTATGGGATAGCTACGGAATAGCTACCCACAGTGCAACGCTCCAGAAATCGACGCTAGCCTCGGACCGTGGATGCACACCACCGATTTAATGTGTTTAGTGTGGCTGCGCGCACTCGATTTTATACAATCTGTTTTGCTAAACCGGTTTGTGTAAATTCGGAATAATCCCGTAGTGTAGACGTACCCTAAGGCAAAGTATTTGTTTAGATATTGGGCCATGCCTAGATTATCCTTAACCTCCATTCCATCCTCAGTGTTTAGCGGTCCCACTTCTTCTTTCTTTATTTTCTTCTTATTTATATGGCTATAGAACCTTTTACTATTGGTTTTACTTCCCTTTGCAAGGTCCAACTCTACATGGCTTTTGGCCTTTCTAACTTTATCCCTACATGTTCTGACCTCAAAAAGGCAGCTTTCCTTGCTGATCACTCCCATCTTCCATTCCTTGTAGGCTTTCTGCTTTTTCTTAATCACCTCTCTGAGATGCTTGCTCATCCAGCTTGGTCTACAACTCCTGCCTATGATTTTTCCCCCTTTCTTGGGATGCAGGCTTCTGATAGTTTCTGCAACTTTGACTTGAAGTAATTCTAGGCTTCCTCCACCTTTAGATCCCCAAGTTCTTCAATCCAATCCACTTCCCTAACTAATTTCCTTAACTCTTTAAAGTCAGCCCTTTTGAAATAAAAAACCCTAGTCACAGATCTAGTCTTGGAGACCAATGAGTTTTGATCTTATATTTAGGGATCTACCTAGAATTCCTGCTTGCTAATTCAGGTATAGAGCAGAACCGAGAAATCTACTCAGAGCAAATAATTTATTTGCAGATTAGCCATTTTTTTCTATTTGAATTGACAGATTTGTGTGCTATTCAAAATTTTTCAAACATATTTGTGCCTGTGGTTTCTTTGAAAATTGTTTTAGCTGTGATTAGTCACCTAATCATAGGGTATGGTTTCTACTACCTGATTGGACAAGTGAGAATCTCATAAGAAAAGGGAAATCCAAGAAATATCAGAAGCCCTTCGGCATCAACCTTTGTTTTATCATACATGTGCATGAGTATCCATGAGACTTTTGCTTTCTGTTATGAATCTGATTTTTATTCCAGAAAATATTTATCAATACTCCACTCACCCCAGTATTCTCCAAGCTCTTGTATAGAGAGCGCAAACTTACTTCACTAGAAAAACTGTCAAAAAGCAACCAGTGGAGGCTGTCTATGGCATGTAACCCAGTTTTAAAACAGAGAGTGGAAAGCCTTCAATACGATAATTCTGGTACATAATAGTTCCATGCTGACACTCACTGTGGTGACCTGATATTCTTCTTTCTATCTAGAGGTCTCAAGAGACTGATTAAAAGGGGAGATCAATCCAGGGCTTCACAGTAATTTCACACTTAAATAGGATTTCTTCCACTCCTTCTCATAATTAGAATAACTGGCATTTTTCTATGTTAATAAGCTACTTTTATATCTTGGTGCAGGTTTCTTGGGGTATAATGAACTCCAGCATGAACTGGTTTGTTAATGTATATTGCTCTTTCTAGTTGTATAGATGCAGATGGTCTCTCGATCACATTTGAAAGGCCAACCTGACTAAGACAGTATCTGGCACTGAGTTTTCTCATGTGCAAATGAAATATTTTTTAAAGGTCATGGTAATTTTAAATGTAATGTCTGATGAACTTAGCAATTCAGTACAGTATGGGTTTGGGATGTATGTATTAACTCAAAGAAATTCAATTACAAAATTGTTCTCTAGTATGGTGGTCTTTAAAAACTTACCACTTTTATTTTAGATGACACAGAGGGCTTATTTCAGTTGCTTTTAAAGGCCACTACCATGGCAGCGAGGAAAAGCAGAGAGACCAGTTCACCTTCTGCAGCAATCCAGCAGAGAGTGCAAGATTTCACAGACAAGATCAGTGCATGTCCAGCAAAGCTGTACTTTGAGCTGATGCATAGTATTAGGTACTGATTGCAGTTTACATGCAAGATAGCTGGGGGAAGGGAGGGACATACAAACACACCCCCTAACCCAAACACCATGTTGGTGCACAGACTTCCATGTGTGCCAGCAAGAGTAGTGTTCTCTTGAATATTATGAAGAACTTCTGCCCAGTCCTTGCCCATAGAAGAGGCTATTTATACATAGCATAATCCCACACAGCCAGGCAGAGAGCAGGAATTAGCCCATCCAGTGCTTAAAAAATAACCCTGTCTGAAAAACATGACACAATAATCTTGTTTCTACAACACAGAAATAAACATCTTGTTTTAAAAATCAAATACACATCCTCAAGGCCTTGTTAAATTGCTGGATGTAAATTGCAGTTGGAACTGACTATTAAAGATCTTAGTAGGGTAGGTTAAACATCTACTCAATTTATTACAATTTTATTTGTACTTCAGCTGTAACTGGTACAATTAAGCCAATCAGAGCAAGCAAATCAAATCTAATTTATTATCTAATGGACTAAAAAGGAATGAATAAACACTGCAGTACTGGATTCAAATGATTAAACATGTCTCTGAAGAGACTTTTTTTCATTTCAGCCTAGAAAAATCATGGTGCTTATTCTATAATTAAGCACTTAGGGGTGACGTAAACCATTTGAACATTCATTCATTTTTCATATGTTTTCATAAAAATGCTAAGCAAAGCATGTGAATTTAATGAATTAGGTTCCGTCAGAACTGGGTAAGTTTACTTATAAAACCATTTTGTTTATATCCAAGTTTGTGATCAGATTGATATGACAATAAGAGACATTTACAGAGACCCCATTTCTAAAACTAGAAGAAAGTTAATTATGTGAATTTTTTCATTCCCCCCTCCTCCCTTTTATAACCAGATAAATTAAGATCAACATTCCGTGGTGATGTAAATAGTTGTTTCAGACACACACATCATATTAAACTCATTTTCTAATCAATTTGAAGTGTGTATAGAAGGTAAAGTAACATAACCAGCAATAATTTGGCTTTCAATACGCGTATGCAAAATGAAATTAGGGAACTGTCTCCACTACATTATAGCCATGAGTCAAATCCTGTTCTCAGTTACATCTCTATAAATCCAGAGTAACTCCTCTGTCACATAGACTATGAAGAAATCCTTAGTGTATAAGCTATTTACTCAAGTGTTGGAATGGAAGGGGATTTAGCCTAATTAAAAACCAACCAAACAAAATCCCCTTTAAATCATTAATAAACTGAATGCCTAGCATGATATAGTGGTGTTATACAGAAGCCCCACCCTTGCCCCAGAACCACCTTTTTTGTGACAGTGTTGTTCTTAATTACCTTTTTTACTGTAGGGACACACTTTGGTAAGGATTTTTTCCCATGATGCCCTTTTGGAGGTAGCACTGGGAGATTACAAGGAAGAGGGAAGCAGCTGTAGCCCCACCATTTTGTAGCTGGCTATTCCTTGTTCTTTCTCTCTCTCTCTTGTCTTGTAAGTATTCTTAGCTCAAGTTAAATTTTCCCTTTTTTGTTCTTAAGAAGATGACATACTCTCATATATAGGTAGACTTAAAGTGACATAACTTTCAATGTGAATGTTTTTATGACCTGTCAAGACCAGAGAGCAGCTTTCTGGGTTTATTCTGCCTTATCACAAACACATAAAGCCTTATAAAAGATGTTGCTTCCTGCACTGCTTTAGGGGCTTGGCAGGGAGCTAAATCCTGCAGGAGAGAAAAGAACCAGTTTTCAGTCAAATCTGGGAAAGCAGGAAATTATTTTAAAAAATCTGCTAAAAATTGCATTTCTTTGTAATCTTTACAGCTACCTGGCAAATAAGTTAGGATTTTTAAAATGTGACTTGTATTTTAAAAGCAATCTGCTTCACCTTTGAGCAATGATCATTTTATTTGCCTTGTGTTTACTTAGATTATAAACTCATGGGGCAGGGGACTGTCTTTTAGCTCTGTGTTAGTACAGCACCTTGCACAATGGGGTCCTGGTCTGTGATGGGGCTCCTAGGTGCTACTGCAATACAAATAATAAATGAGGATTGTGTTGCCTACAGCACCAGCACAAATTGCCTGGAGTAGAGAATAAGTCATGTTTTTATCGGTCCTTTGCATTCACAAAGTATTTTGCACATATGGCCGCAGAGAAGAGGGAATAATTCCCAGGGCCCAGGCAGATTTTCTTTGAATTGATACCTTTAGTATCAGAGCGAGTACAATATTGGGACTTCTCCATGTTGCATTGATGCCAGCTTTGTGTCTGAAGAGCTTCTTGTGATCTACAGTCTGTTCCTTTCTGTAACTAGAGTATATATTGGCGTTAAAAAAAACAAATGTTCTCTTTTACATTGAGATGTAAAATTGTCAACTGAGCAGATGATAATGGTTAGCGCAGTGGGGAAGGTGAGAAAAGAAAGGTCAGAGCGGTTGGGCAGAATAAAACGGAGCAGAGGTGGGAGCCCAAGACTTCTCTCAGAAACTGGTTGAACATACTTGGTTTATTGACCACAGAGAGTGGGAGAAGGTCCTTTATGTTCGCTTAGGACATTATGTTTGAAAGTCTGATGAGAACAGATTTCTAATAGAGTATTCTTACTATGCACATTTTGTTTAAGAGATGAGGTTGGTGATGCAAGCTTATCTTTGCTAGGTAGGGGACCCTTTCCATTACTTCTTTCATGGCACTGCTTTATTTAAGCAATAATGTCAATTAACTTATTCCTGACATTCTCACTTAGTCAAAATCCCTGTTACCTTCAGCAAGAGGCTTTCTTGAATAAGGATTTGTGGAGCCGGTCCAAAGGGCTTATACACTGTGACTTTGATGCTGAACGATAAATGCCAATGAAACATCGAGAGACTGGTTGGAAACTGACTCACACCAAAAAAAGTGAATTCTGTAGACAAGTATTTCAGCTTTAAATGCTGGAGCAGACATTTAACTGCAACATTTGCCTACAGATTTTTGTTCCTTTGGTTTTATGCAGACGTACAGCTGGGCTTTAAGCAATGCACTTCTAGAAAACACATGTCAAGGCAAAACCAAAATGTTTATTTTCTAAGTAGCAGACTGATCTGAAGTCACGATGAATAATTCACTTAACATGATTACTAATTTATTTATCTTTAAAAAATGAGTGCAATTAACTCTGTGTTTTACCTAACAAACATGAGTTTTTAAAAACCTACTTTTAAAATAATGTTGATAATCAGTCAGGAAAATAATCATGTAACAACTACTGGGATTACAATGGTCAGCAGCCACCTGAGAGTCTGGCTTCCAGGAGTCAAGTTAGTTTTAATTTGCAACAAACAAGTGGGGAATAAAGTTCAAAGGTACATGTCACTGTGGTATCTAAGTACTACACAGCAAAGCTGCAGTCAGGGCTCCATTTCAAGCCCCATTTTTAATTCCCCATAAGTTTAGTTAGGAAAAATGGGTATGAATGGAAACTGCCAGGTTTCTTCAGAATAAAAATTACCATGGGAACGTACAAGACAGATACTTTGTGGATTGAGTTCTGTAAGGAGAGGAATGAAAGGCGAGATAGGGTGGGTAAGAGAAATACACTGATGAGGGAGTGACTTAGATGGTTTTCTGTTGATAGTGATATGAACTATATTTGAATATTTGCTGGGTATTTATGAAATTATGATCTTTGTGAAGAACATAAGCGTTTATTGAATCAATCTCTGCTAAGGCAAGGGTGGACAGATGTTACAGTGCTGATTTGGTATAATGCACATCACTCATCTTCATAAAAGCTGTGAATTTCTAAGATACAAGCTAGGGTCTATTGTCATTTACTAACTATTGGGTATTTATCTGCTGTACTGGCAAACTACAATGACTGAACATTTCATACAATTTCTGGATAGTACAATCAAAAGGAGAAGTGGTCATCACACAGGTGAAGGAAGAGCAAACATCAAGCAATCCCAAGATATAAAGAGGTAATAACGGAATGGTACCATTAACACAGTTGGGTGTCCATATTGGGATAAAGGGGTCCCTGTCACCTTTAGACGGATGAAGACTTGGTGACCTGCTGTTATAGAATCAAAGAGATCTTCAACACAGGAACGTGGATATTGTTTTCTACATTACACTGGATTTACAGTTACTTTGAAATATCCACAAACCCTGATAGTATTATCCTTTTCTAAACACTGCAGCAATTAGTTGCCCATTCACAGTATACAACAGATGAAAGAATTCCTGACATGACTAGTTCCAAATCCACTTCAAGCTTTGGCATATGGTACTATCTTTGCCTTGCAATATTTGGGCTGGCTGCCCGACTTCATGGCTACTTGTACAGTGATGTCTTTCATGCTATTCAACTTCCCCTTGAAAACAGAAGCGTATGGCCATAACTCTGCTGTTTAGACACGTTTCACCTTTCACTATCATGAATTTCTGGCCAGTTCCCTTAGAATTTTTCATGCCACGCTCAGTGCAGCAGGGATAGTAGTCTCTCTTCACTACAAACAGTGGCAATCTAGTTTCTTTTCCATGGAGCTTCAATCTGTAAATCCAAAAGCAGCAGCATGATCTCTGTGTCCCCCATGAATAACTGCAGCACAGTTTTGGTAGCGACCAGGGGGAGGTGACTGTGTTAGCTATGTTTCAAGTGGTATTGCAGTGACTTCATCCAAAGTGACTCCTTCCCAGAATGGAATTATTCATTATCCAAGGGAATGTACAATGTTTTGTCCTGAGTGATCATCTCTGTGTTCTTCGTGGTCCTGCTGCAGGGAATGCAAGTTATTTTTCTAGCCACACCTCATTGGCCCCTTTTACCTCCTCATTTCCTGCATCCATTTTCTTCTGTCTGCACACGTGTTTCATGTGTCATCTTTTACCATGGTACTGTCATACCAAGACTTTACACCCATATAGTCCGTCTGAATGACCCTTTTAATACCATTGGTAACATCTTAGACTACCTGACACTTTGCTTGAAAATTCCACTCTTGTTCACTTCTGTTGTGAAGATGCAGCTAAGACTTCAACTACTTTTTATAGACAAAAGCAAGGGATTTTTCAGTGATATTAAAAGATAGTAATGAGACAGTAGAAAGTCTGGACACTCATTCTGAAAATTCTAGTGTCCCCAAAAAGTAAAAACTGCATAAATAGATTAAAGGTCTGAGGGACTATTCAAAGGGAGCTTGAGGGAGGCTGCAATAGGATAATGAGGAGGAAGAAGTATCTTCAGTGATTCAAGAGATCAGGATAAGCTTACAAATGTTTTCTTGACCAAGGCACCAAATCATTTCAGGTTAGCCATCACTTATCCTAGCACACTCCTGTTTAACTTCTAGCTTTTCTATGCATTTTTGATCTGGCTACCACTTATTATGTCTCTGAAAGGACTGAATGTACACACCTTGGTGAGTAATTATAGAGACTGCATATTAATGGTTTAAAATATCCATTTTGATGATACACAGTGGATAAATTTGGACTACATATGGCTCCTTATGTAAAAGAGACATTCTTTTTCTTTTAGTAACACATTGTCTGCTGTGTTTGCCTAGCACTCCCTACCATATGCTCCTTAAAACAAGCTGTTGCATTTCAAGAATTGTCCCTAGTAATTAGTATGAATTTTTTTTTCTAACTAAGCTAAATTACTTGGCATCCATACAGACTTATTTACTTCTGGCTAATGATTTTCATTACTCCTGGTCTCCCCATCTCCTTCAGTCAGCCCCTTCACTTGACCTTTCAGCACAAAAGTGTCCCCTTTACTTTCAAAAATAGCCTTCCTTTCCAACCATCGTCTTGTCTGTCTTTTCCCATCATCTCTACACTCTTTGAACATGCCATTTTCAACCAATGACTCAATAGATTCCTTCTGGGATCCCCTTCAGTTTAGATTTTGCTGCCTTCTCTCTCATCCATACTTGAACCCTATAAAGTCTCTGATGACCTATTTGTAAATAGGTCTCAGAGCTTCTTTTCCATTCTCCTTAATCCTTCTCCTGTGTCTGACCCATGTAGCCTCTGACTGATATTGGACAACTGAGGATGGATCACTGGATTGATTGCCTGTTCTGTTCGTTCCCTCTGAAGCACCTGGCTTTGACTACTGTCGAAAGACAGGATACTGGGCTAGATGGACCATTGGTCTGACAAAGTATGGCCATTCTTATATTCTTAAATCACTCTTTCCCTCTCAACTATCATTTCCCCTTGGCTTCTATGTGTTATGTTCACAGCATACTCACTCAGAAGTTAGATAAAAATGTAAATACTCTTGCTGGAAGTTTGCTACTGCTACCTAACTTACTAGAATACTGAAGAACAATAACAAGAAACCAAAAAAAGAAAAGAAAAAAAAAAGAAAAAAAGCAGAGGCAGCAAGGCACTCACTGCTCACTTCAGCTTGCTTTAAGGGAGAAAGGAAGGACCAGGAGAGGAGAGAAGACTGGATTGTTGAAAACCTGAAGAAGAAACAGGGGTGGGTGGGGGTGTGGACTGTTTGTTGTGTTGTACACTATCACTTTGAGTGTGGAGTAGGGAAGGGCAGGGTTGCAGGCTAGGGATCTCTACAGCAAAGCATGCAAGCAGAGTCAGTTATATAACATATATATGCTTGCATGCTTTGCTGTAGAGATCCCTAGCCTGCAACCCTGCCCTTCCCTACCCCACACTCAAAGTGATAGTGTACAACTCCAACACAGTCCTCAATACACCACCCCATGGCCTTCTGTTCTGGTTTTCCACCATCCAGTCTGTCGTTGTCTCCTTTGGTGGTTCCTTCTTTCCCATCTTGCCCTCTTTTAGGCTGCTCTGTAGGGCTACCTTCCTCTCTCCCTTCACCTTATCTTTGGGCCACCCCATCGGCTTGAAGGTTCAGCTATCATCTTTATACCTATGAGTCACAAATTGCCTCTTTACCTCTGACCTTCCAACTTCTGTCCAGCAGGGGCAGCTCTAGACATTTTGCCGCCCCAAGCAGGGCGGCATGCCGTGGGGGGGTGCTCTGCCGGTCTCCGGGAGGGTGGCAGGCGGCTCCGGTGGACCTCCTGCAGGCGTGCCTGCGGAGGGTCCACTGGCCCCGCGGCTTTGGTGGACCTCCGGAGCCGCAGGACCAGCGGACCCTCCACAGGAACGCCTGCGGGAGGTCCACCGGAGACGCCTACCGCCCTCCCGGAGACCGGCAGAGCACCCCCTGTGGCATGCCGCCCCAAGCACGCGCTTGGCGTGCTGGGGCCTGGAGCCACCCCTGTTGTCCAGGCTCCCATCTCTGGTCTTTCCAACATATCCTGGATGTCCAGCCACTATTTCAAATTCAATATGGTGAAAGCTGAGATCCATTCTCTTTCCTTTGATGTTGACAACATAATCATCCTGCCAGTCTCCCAGGCCCTCACTTCTTTGGTATAATTTTTTTACTCCTCCTCTTCATCCCATGTATTCAGAACCTCATGTATTCAGAACCTCACCAGCGCCAACAATTTTTTTTCTCCATGTCTCAAAACTTCTCTCTGACCCATTGGCTAAAATGCTTGCGTAGGCCTTCATTATCTCCCATCTTGACCACTGCAGGCTCCTTTGTTTCTCTGACTTCTCTGATTCCTAACTATCCAAAACACAAAAAATAAAATAATCTTCCTTACCTGCCACTTACATTCAAAGAAAAGAGTAAAATGGTCTTTCTCCACTAGATTTATTTAATCTATTGGTTTTATACTGCTGCCCATCACCACAGTATCTGAGTGTCTTGCATCTAAAACCAATAGCAACAGTAAAGTCCCTAGGAGACTTCATGGAATTTCTGGCACCTTCTCCCTTTTCAGAGTCAAAACTGTGTTCAGAGCATGTTTTGTTTAGGGAAGGAGCATTGAGAGGGGCTTAGTAATAAAAGGGGCATTTGAATAGTGAGTATTTCTTATGGTGGAAAGGCTTTCTTAAAGAGAAAGGCCTTGCAATATTTCGTAAAGATAGGCAAATCCAAAATCTGACCAACTTCTCTTGGAAAATTCTTCCATAGCTGGATCCTCTCAACAGAGAATGCTGTGTCCTCAGCTCTCACATGATTCATGCTGGGCTTTAAGATTTACATTGTCCCCGAGGAGCACAGCTGGCATGGCAGTTTATAGATTGAAATTTATTCTTTGTAGCTGGGGGCTTAATGCATTAATTGCTTTGAAAATTGGGACCAAGCCTTAAACTGGCCTTGGAAGCTGACTGGGAGCCAGTGGAGAGCATAGACCTGATATGCCTGTGGTGGTCTGAGCCCTGGAGAAGATGAGCTACCAGCTAGAGCATGAGTCTCATCTTCATGTTCAGCATCAGCTATAATAATCCAGCCTGCAGTGCCAAATGACTGGATCTCTGTGGCCAGGTCCTCATGGAGGAAGAAGGGACAAAATTTCCTAGAAGCTGGAGGTGAAATAAGGTATTTCTGCAAACTGATGCTACCTGGTCACCCAAGCTTTGTGTGAAGCCAAACAGTACCCTGAGGCTCCACATCACTGTGGCGAATGGAGGCTGTATGGCTTTAGTGGAAGAGGCAGACAACATCTTGGCCAGCAGTTTGTAGCGTTTCCCCTGCGTTTCTAGCCCATGTGAGTTGTGTAGAAAAGTTTGACTATGTAAGTCCGAACCAGAAGGTAAATAAAAAGAATCCATAAAGTAGTATTGGCTTAAAAGCCACAAGATTTCAAATTCAATATGATTTTGGTGGGGGTCTGACTGAAGATTTTTGAACACTTATGGTTGGCAATACTGTAATAACCTAGACAGTTATGCAAGTACTGGAGGAGAGAGGCTTAAACATATCTGTAATGAGTTGGCAGTTGTATGAAAGTTGTGCAATTTTTTTATGCTTCTTGTGGATTTGGTTTCTTCTTAGTTATTGTTACTTAAATCCTGCCACAAATCTTATTTGCAAAAATTGCACACTTTGGAGTGTTTGTAAATGGTGATAAGAAGCCTGACTTACTCTGTCCTCAAGGAAAAAAGCGTGTCCAGAGGGATATCAAGGAATGCCACCCAGCTCAGGAGAGCTGTAACCAAAACAGAGTAGTGGCAGTGTAATGGCCTGGCTGCAAGTGATATTGCCCACTGGTGATTGTCCCATCTATGGCTACATTCAGCTAGAAAAGTTTCTTTAACTAATTCAAGGCCAGGAAGGAATTTCCCCCCGGATCAGATTGGCAGGGACCTTAGGGTTTTTTTTTCACCTTCCTCTGCAACATGGTTCGCTTTCTAGGATTTTCTGAGTACGTGTCTATTCTAGGGTCCTCTGGCATTGGTGCAAATCAGTTCCTCCTGCTCTCTGCTTGTGGCACACAATGATTTTCATCTCCTGAGGGCTGTAATTCCTAGTTGCTGGGCTTGATGTGGGTGGTGGTGCGTAGTGGCCTGTGACCTACAGGAGGTCAGAGATAATCTGGTAGTCCTTTTTTACCTTAAACTCTATGACTGTGACTCAATGGCCTGTCTCTTTTTGGAACTGAATTACGAAGACTCTAGTCCAGTTTTATCAATGTGAGAGTCATATAATATCTGTCTGCAACACATGTATTCATTACAGTGACAACATGCAGTATAAAACTAAGGTATGCTCTCAAAAGCCATATGTTAAGAATAGGGCAGAATTTGCAGAGGCCCATGGAAGTGGGCACAGTACACAAAGTCTGCACACTTGTAGAGCTTTTACATGTGTTGCCACAAGGACTCAACCATAAGCACACAATGGGAGCTAAGACTGCATTATTCCCTCTAGGTATTAAAATAAACCCTGTAGCAAGGTGGTCTGGTTCCCCGCCACGCCGGAGAGTCTCTCTGGACACCAAAGTGGGTGGATCCAGTGAATCCTGTGCCCACCCCTCAGAGATCAAGGCGCAGGACAGGAAGTATAAAAGCCCAATCCCAGAGCTCACTTGGCTCTCAGGCACCGGAGTGACCAGACGCTTGTAGCGTAGCTCCCAGTTGGGAGACTACGGCAATCGGCGGCCGACTCGAGGACTGACCAGACCAGCCAATGCCTGCCGCTAGCCCGAGCCCAGAGAAGCTGCCAAGCCAACCGTGCACCAGTTACCCCAAGGAGCCCACGGTGCGTGACCTCTTGGAGAATGTTGTCCCAACCCAGGTACCTCTAGAGTGGGAGGTAAGAAGTAGCCCGGGGGCAGCCGACCCTAGTCTGGCTGCAGCACACCCAGAGCCAACATTGGTGTGTTGCGGACAGGATCCCCACTGACACAGCAGTGGGTCTTCTGCCATTGCTAGGGCCCCGGGCTGGGACGCAATGGAGTAGGTGGGCCTGCGTCCCCCCTGCTACCCACCTTGCGGGTGGCATCTCCCCCTCTCTCAGGCTGCTTGGAGCCAGGAACCTGGTGTTTGCTGTTCAACTGTATGCTCAGCCCCTGCCTGAGGGCCTGAGCTACTGACTGTTTGCCACACAGCCAGGCTAGTTCCCCGGCACACTTGACTGAAGTAGTGAGGCGGTCTGGCTCTCCGCTGCCCTGGAGGGGACAAGCCCTGGCCGAACCTCCCTACACATGGTGGAGAATGTGGACAGTGACCCCCAGATCCTTGTGAGAAGGGATCTGTGGCGGAGCGTGCCCGAGTGACCATGGATATGGACAAGCGTATTAAGTTCTTAGCTGAAAGCCAACAGCAGCAGCAGGCCTCCCAGCTCCAGCAGCAGCGGAAGCAGCTGGTCCAGCAGCTTGGGACCCAACAGCAACAGCTGATTTTGGAGCTGGGGAGCCAGAACCGGGACCAGCAGCAGCAGTTGGCGACTTTGCTGTCCCGTCCTGTGGAGCCCAAGCCTGCCCTTTGCCACTGGACCACCCAGCCTAGCCCCTCCCATCCGGTTGACAAAGATGGGCCCCAACGACGACCCAGAAGCCTTTCTTGTGACTTTTGAAAGGGTGGCGTTAGTCGCAGGCTGGGCCCAAGACCAATGGCGACTTTAAACCTGGGGACCGGGTCCTGCTTCTCCTGCCCTCGAGCAAGTTAAAACTACTGGCCCACTGGCAGAGCCCTACGAGGTGGTCCAGAAGGTGGGGCCCATCACCTCTGAGGTCAACCAACCGGACCGATGTAAGAAAACCCAGAGGTACCATATCAACCTCCTGAAACCCTGGCAGGAGCGCGAGAGCTCATTAATTAACCCCTACCCGCCGGAGCCAGAACTGGGTCCCTATGCCGCCCTGACCCAGGACACCGAGGGGCCCCAGCTTGCGGAGACCCTCATGGACGAACAACGCAAGCAAACCCAGTGCCTCCTGCAGGCGTTCCCACGAACCTTCACCAGCCAGCCGGGTTACACAACCCTGGTCTATTATACCATTCAGACAGAACCTGGGATAGTGGTCCGAGAAGCAACCAGGCCCTTGCTGCACCGAATGCAGCAGATCGACGAGGAAGAGGTACAAGCCATGCTAGAGCTTGGCGAATTGAACCCTCACAGAGTGAATGGCATAGCCCGATAGTGCTAGTACCCAAACCCAATGGGACGCGGTGCTTCTGCATCAACTTCCAACATGTCATTGCTATTTCTAAATTTGACACGTATCCAATGCCTCACATAGATGAGCTGCTTGGCTAATTAGGGGTGACTTACTTCCTCACCACACTTGACCTCAGCTAGGGCTACTGGCAGATCCCCCTTCACCCCGCTTTGAAGGAGAAGACCGTGTTTGCCACCTCAGCAGGTCTGTACCAATTCACCTGGATGCCCTTCGGCCTCCATGGGGCCTCAGCCACATTTCAGTGGCTGATGGACTGTGTCCTCCAACCCCATCGAGATTATGCGGCCGCCTACCTGGACGATGTAGTCATCTACAGCCACCACTGGGAAGATCATTTGGTACAGGTAGCTGCAGTCCTGAGATCCCTGTGGGCCACCGGGTTGACAGCCCACCCAAAAAAATGCTGCATTGGATGGCAATGCAATGGATCTGGGCTACACAATAGGGAACGGACCAGTGAAGCCCCTCGTGGGAAAGGTCCAGGCCCTGGCAGCCTGCCCACCTCCCACCACAAAGCGTCAGGTGCGACAGTTCTTGGGGCTCACCAGCTATTATCGGCGTTTCATTCCTCATTTTGCGTCTGTTGCTACCGTTTTGACAGGCCTTATAACCAAGGACAACCCTCAACATGTGGCTTGGACCCAGGAATGCAAAGACGCTTTCAGGAACTTAAAAAGAGTCTCTGCCAGGAACCGGTCCTCTACAGCCCAAATTTCAACCGAGACTTCATCCTCCAAACAGATGCCTCGGAGGTAGGACTGTGCGCCATCCTGTCCCAATAAATAGATGGGGGAAGACCATCTGGTCTTATATATCAGCCGGAAATTGTTACCGAGGGAGAAGAACTATGCGGTGGTGGAGAAGGAGGCCCTTGCAGTGAAATGGGCTTGTGATGCCCTACCTGACTACCTTCTTAGAGTCCCATTCACCTTAGTCATCGACCATGCCCCACTTCAGTGGCTGAACAAAATGAAAGCCAATAATATGAGAATACAGCGTTGGTATCTGGCACTACAGCCGTATGCCTTTACAGCTCGACAAGCGGGAGCCAGACTTAAGGGGGTGTGTGTGTAGTGAGGCAGTCTGGTTCCCTGCTGCCCCAGAGAGGGACAAGCCTCTCTGGACACCAAAGTGGGTGGATCCAGCGAACCCTGCGCCTACCCCTCAGAGGTCAAGGCACAAGATAGGAAGTATAAAAGCCTGACCCCAGAGCTCACTTGGCTCTCAGCCACCGGAGCAACCAGATGCTTGTGGCATAGCTCCTGGTGGGGAGACCACGGCAATCGGCGGCCAACCCAAGGACTGGCCAGACCAGCCAATGCCTGCCGCTAGCCCGAGCCCAGAGATGCTGCCAAGCTTGCCACTCATCAGTTACCCTGAGGAGCTGCCAAGCCAACCGTGCGCCAGTTACCCCGAGGAGCCCATGGGGTGTGACCCCTTGGAGGACACTGTCCAGACCCAGGTACCTCTAGAGCGGGAGGTAAGAAGTAGCCTGGGGCAGCCGACCCTAATCTGGCTGCAGCATACCCAGAGCCAATGTCGGAGTGTTGCGGCCAGGATCCCCACTGACGCAGCAGCAGGTCTTCTGCCATTGCTAGGGCCCCGGGCTGGGACGCAGTGGAGTGGATGGGCCTGCATTCCCCCTGCCACCCACCTTGCGGTGGCATCTCCCCCTCTCTCAGGCCGCTTGGAGCCAGGAACCTGGTGTTTGCTGTTCAACTGTATGCTCAGCCCCTGCCTGAGGGCCTGTGCCACTGACTGTTTGTTGCCCGCCCTGACCCAGGGCTGGGGCTTGCTCATGTTGAACTGTTTGCTCAGCCCCTGCCTGAGAGCCTGAGCTACTGACTGTTTGTTGCCTCACCCTGACCCAGGGCCTGGGCTTGCTAATATTGAACTGTTTTCTCAACCCCTGCCTGACTGTTTGCCGCACACTCAGGCTGGTTCCCCAACACACTTGACTGAAGTAGCGAGGTGGTCTGGTTCCCCACAGCCCCCGAGGGGGACGAGACCCAGCCAAACCTCCCTACAACCCCAAACTCCTAAAATGGTGGTACCTCAAGCATTACTGTAAGTCAATGTTGACTTTTCATTCAAGTGATGACCACTGTACTATACCAGATGGAAAGGATGCTTCCTTCCCTGTGTACCTGTTAATGGAGAACTTGGTTGAATTCACTTTTATTCTAGATTATTTAAACTTTTCAAAATGTGTTTTATGAGGGGGAAGTGGCCCAGAGGTTGAGGGGCTCACCAGAGTGACTGAGTATACTTAAAAAGAAAGTATTTAATATGTACATATAAAATTGCATACTGTTGTGGTGTATAGTACATATTTTGATGGTATCCCTTTCCCCACCATTCATATGTCACCCATCTTTGGGTTTAAAAAAAGATGGCACTAACAAAACACGCTTGCCAATGTTCCGGTCACTTTGGGTATGTCTACACTGCTGCAGGGAGGTGTGATTCCCAGTGAAAGTAGACAGACTCCACTAGTGCTGGAAATAGCAGTGTGGACATTGTGGCATGGGCAGCGGCTTGGGGGTCACGTGGGCATGGATTTGAGTGGCTGTCCTGAACCGCTGCCTGTGCTGCAGTGTCCACACTGCTATTTTCAGCACACAACTTTGAGCTGAGCTTGCATGAGTCCGTCTACCTGCATAGGGAATCACACGTCCCAGCTGCAGTGTAGACATACCGTTTGGGTGTATGTTGTATCTCTCTCCCCATCCCTTCCTTTCAGTATTCTTGGACTGTAAACTTCTAGGGCCAGCTATGTCTCTATGTTTGTAGAGCATGTAACACAATGGGACCCTGGTCTGAGATAGGGCTCTTAGGCATTGCTGCACTACAAATAACTAATACAAGAGGAACGACCACTGACTTTGCACAAACCCATAGAGTTTAATTGCTTCAGTTTAAACAATGGGTTTAGCACAGGGAGAAGGCACAAGCTGTAAAAATGCACTGGAAGACTGGCAACTGTTTGCTATTAATACTAATGGATTAATTAGACGATAAATTTGAGACGTTGCTGCCTGGAAATTTTTCTTTCCTGAACCTACGCACTGAAACTCAACAGGATGAACGAAAGCCTGGTTGTCAATGGTTACCCTGTAGCTTTTTGAAGAAAGAAGTTACCAAAAAAGTATTTAGATGAAAACATGTTAAATAGTAGTGAAATTTACGTTGCAAGATTTAATGTAGTGAAGAGTTAATTCAATAGGTGTAATGTTTTAAAACAGACCAGATGGATAATGCTATATTTTATTGGAACAATAAGTTATAGCATGCAGGTCTGCTGGATTAAGATGATTTGAGCCTTTATTGAGCCATACTACTTAAAATCAAGGATCTGGGGAGTATTTAAGGCATATGGATTTTTTTTCAGAGATGCACATTTTGTTACTTGGCTAGTATAGTTAAATTCTGTGGATATATGAAAAGTGTGAACAACAGTAACTGATCTACAGAGAACTGACTATTGGAAAATGGACACAAGGCAGGCAAAGGAAACAACATCAAAATGCTCTGTAAAGGAGTTTAAAGCTGTGTAGTATTGACTCAGTGCACGTGGGAACTTTAGCTGCCATTCAGGCTAATTGGCAACAGCGAATGATGGAGTGGAGTAGTTTGAAAATACTGTCAGTGTGACTGCAAAACAAAGCACCAGCAACGTCTACAAGAGCAGTCACATTCCGCTTATCAGCTGCAGCGGACAGTCTGTCCAACCGACAGCAGAGTGCATCTGTCGCAAAGTGGGCTTGATTGCCAGGAATGGATTCATAAGCTGTAAACCTAACATTTTAGTTTTGGAAAGCCCAATCCTGCTGCCACTGAAGTCTTCAATGGGACTGAAATTCAATGGGAGCAGGACCCCCTTATACCCACATGGTTCTTTGCAAGATCAGGACCTTGGCTTGTAAGCTTATTGAAGCATGGACTATGCCTTCTTACCTTGTCTGTAAAGCTCCTACCACACTAGTGCTTATCAGTAATGAATATACCACCACATTTTACCCAGTGTAAAAAGTTATGGAATTGGTTTGAACTGTAGTGAGCTTGTATTGAAAATACTCCTGAAAAACTTTATACTGGGGTTATCCTTGAATAGTGAAGCAGCCAAAAATTTCCCAGGTGGGATTGGGATGCCTGATCAGCTGCTTTCCCCCAGTGCTAAGCTGCTGTTTTGTTAACAAAATGCTTGCTAGCCTACATCCTATATATTCAGCATTGCATTAAAAAGGGAACCAGATGAAGAGGAGGGAGAAATACCTATGCAGATGTTTGAGGTGGTGGTGAAAAGTTGAGTTTTGGCTCTGATTGCTAAATCGTCAGTTTTTATTAACTTAAGGGTATTGGTAGAACAGATGAGCTGGTAGGAAGAAACAAAATGATTGAAGCTGCTTGTGTTTTAAAAAAGAACCAACATATTCCCTTATGATTGCAGGAGTTACTTGCATACGTCTTTGCAAATTGTGATAAAGGTGGAGGCAAGCCATTTAAATCTGATGTTTGGATGTCCAGATCAGCACGAAGGCCGTTTGTTGTGCATAGGAAGGATGGTCTCATGGCTAAGGATGGTTTCATGAGAGATGGGGTTTGAGTTCTTGCTCAGCCACAGACTTCCTGTGTAACCTTGTGCAAGTCACTTAATCTATCCTGTATCTCAGCTCCCCATCTGCAACAGGGGGAAATAATATATCCCTCACTCACTCACAGGGGTGTTGTGAGGATAAAGTCAGGGGTGCAGTGCTCAGACATTATGTTGATGAGGGCCACCTAGGGTATCTTGAGCGAGAAGTGCTGAGGATCCAAATGGAGGATTTGGATGGCCTCTAAAATGCCCATCTGTGAATATTGGGTGTGAGGAGAGTTCTAATCCATGCCTGTGCCTTCTCCAGCTCTTCCCCCCTCAGGTGCTGCTCATCACACAGGACCAGGATCCTCTGAGGCGCTGAACACCATCAAGTCCCTTGGAGGAGCAGAGGGCACTCAGAGCCTCACAAAAGTGGGCCTACATTTACTGTGCTGTCTTGACAAAGCCCTTCTCTGACCTTTCCCACCAATGGATGTTGGTGCTCAACTGCTTCCTTATTTGTAAATATTCATCATAACGTAATGATTGACTCCTTCATACGGTAGTGGCTTGTCACGTAAAAATGGATACGTCTTTAATCCCTGCTTCACTGCAGGTTACTGCATTGGTATGCAGAGGCGGTGCCAGCCCATTGGGGGCCCCAATCAGGAATATTTTGGGGCATCCCTCGACACAATACATAATAAAAAGTGAATAGGGGCCCCCCTGTGAGCTGCTTGGGGCCCTAAGCAATTGCTCAGTCTACTTATGCCTAGCACTGGCTCTGGAGATCTGCTAGATGCTCTTAAATGTACACTGGGGACCCAGCACCATCGTGGCTCTTGGATACCTTGGTGATGAGTGTGTGGCATAAATGTCTGGGTGGATAAACTGAAAAATAAACTACCAAGGCATGGCCAGTCCTGGAAAAACAGCACAGTAGCCATGGCAATGTGCAAGTCAGCTTTGAAACGTAAATTAAGGTCATTCCGATTTGTTCCTGCTATTGTCTTTTGTTTCATACTTAGATTGTCAGCACGTTGGGGCAGGGACCATTGTTTTGTTCTGTGTTTGTACAGCGCCTTTCACAATGAGGCTAGGACCCCTTGCCCCCTGCCTGGGGTTCCTAGACACTACAGCCATACAAGCAATTAATGAGGATGAGGTAGATTCAAGCTTCTATCAGGGCCACCCAGAGGGGGGGGCAAGAGGGGCAATTTGCCCCAGGCCCCGAGCCCCACAGGGGCCCCCACGAGAGTTTTTTGGGGCCCCTGGAGCGGGGTCCCTCACTCGCTCCGGGGGCCCCGGAAAACTCTTGCGGGGCCCGGGCGCAGGAGCTTCTGCCGCTCCCGGTCTTCGCCAGCGGGGGGTCCTTCCGCTCCGGGGCAGAAGGACCCCCCGCTGGCGAATTACCGCCGAAGACCGAGCGGGACCCACCGCCGAAGTTCAGCTCGGTCTTCGGCGGTAATTCGGCGGCGGGGGGCCCTTCCGTTCCGGGACCCGCCGCCGAAGTGCCCCGAAGACCCGCGGCGGGACCCCCCCGCCACAGAAGTACCGCCGAAGACCGGGCTGCACTTCGGCGGCGGGTCCCGCTGCGGCGGTAATTCGGCGGGGGCCCGCCGCGGGGGCCCGCCGCGGTCTTCGGGCACTTCGGCGGGTCCCGGAATGGAAGGGCCCCCCCGCTGCCGAAGACCCCGGGCCCCTGGAATCCTCTGGGCGGCCCTGGCTTCTATAATAGCAAAGATTACACCTGTTCAGGCTCTTCCTCTCAGTAAACAGGCTGGATTAAAGGCTGAGAAGAATTGTGCCTGCTAGTCCTCCAGCCTGTCACAAAATGCCTTCTCACTCGCCCTTGTCAGCTTAATTACATTGTACAAAAAGCAAATTAAAAGTGTGTGTGTGTGTGTGTGTGTGTGCGCGCGCGCATGTGAATACTTTCCCAAAGTCTGTGGCCCACTTCCTTAATTTACCTGTAGGGAACAGAGATCACCACACTAAAGCCTTTTTTAATCAATCCAAATGAGTTAAGTAAGGGGGGGTGGGAAATCAGTGTCTAACATTATAGTGTCTAACATTGGCAATATAATTATGTACCTATGGCAAAACTCCAAATCACTTTGATGGGAGTAGGCTCAGGCTGTTAATGGCTGCGCCTTTCAGGTTTGCCAATGAATTTCGGTATTTTCATTTAGGAGCACAAACGTTTCTTTGCGTCTCGGTGACACTTGTGCTAGTGTAATTGCATGCCCAGGTGTGGGAGGAGAGTGGGACTTTTCAGATACCTGACACAGGTGCATGGTTTTTCTGCAGATGGAGACTCCTGAATTATCATAGTAATCCTTTGCCCGCTGGCCATCCAAGTTCAGATTCTACAGTGCTTAGCTCACACGTGGAAATCAATTTAATGCTCTTATCCTAGTCCCTCTTGGACAATGATCCACATTTTAAAACTCATGTTAGTTTGGCGCTGTGTTTCTTGTAGATTCAGTACTGGGAAAGGAGGTGAGATGTAGATGAGGGCTGAAGTTGGGTAGGGATAGCTGCATAGCACTTGTCCTTTCCATGCCTGACTCCAGTCTTTCGCTTTTATGAGCACCAAATTTATACGCTTTTAAAAAAAGAAGTTAACATAAGGTCCCTGTCAACCAATCATAATGAGCGTTAGTATTTTGATACATGAAGCAGCTGGTATCTCTTACTAATATTTCATTAATATGAATACCAATTATAAATATTATTTCTGTGCACTTTGTGAATTCACAATTGGAAGAGTTGATCTAAGAAAGCATTTTAAATGCTAGCATTTCCTGAGAAGTCATACTGTGCCTTTTGCTATGACAGTCAGGTGGGATGCTCCATGCATGCTATCCGTAGATATTACAGGCTAGGCTAAGAGCACTGTCTATTACTGAGCTTGCTTGAGACTTCCCATTATAAGACTCTATTTTCAGTTGCTTGTAATTTTGTCAAACTTTAACTGTTTTGGCTGAAACTTTCCATACTGGGTGTTTGTCTCAGGCCAAATGTTTCTGGAAAATTTGAGCCAAAAGGGCTTAGCTATTTCCAAGAATGAGGCTAAGGAAAAAAATACATTGTTTTATCTATGTTAAATTGCAGCAAAGTTTTCTTTGAACACTTCTAGCACCCCCAAGCTATGGAGAAGGCACTTGAAATTTGGCAATGGCTGGCTTTTATGGCAGGGATGTGCCTTTTGCTGACATTGTGAAAATCTGTCCAAATCTGGCCAAGTTATAAGCCTTTGAGAAATTGCAGTTCACACATGCTCAGTAGAGAATTCTTGGATTTTCCCTCAAGAACGCCAGCCGCACTGGGCATGCTCCCACCTGAGGCTGAGCAGCACGTTCCTTGCAGTTGCAGCTCTGGGCAGACTGTGCCGTGTCTGGGCACCTGAACGAAAATCAGGAAACTTGTCTCTCCTGTTCTCTCAGTGCCCCCTGCTGGGCCCAGGAAGTGTGGAGGAGGAAACTGTCTGATCCAGATGCAGAGGGGACAAGAGCCTGCCTTGAGGAGGGGTTGTGGGGATAGAAATAGTAGATTGGAACAAGGACCCTAAGGATGGCGAGGGGGCAGAAACTGGGACTGGAGGAAAGGAGCGGGAGGAGGAATGGGAGCTTGGGGGGAAATTGGGGCTGGCTGGGCAAGGAGACTGGGACCTGGAGAGGAAAATGAGAGGGCTCAGGGAGCCAGTAGATGGGGGAGACATCAGTCTAGCTGGGCAAGGAGACTAGACTAAGGACCCATGGGGTTGGGGGGCAGATTTGATAAGAAGCCAGGGGGCAGGGAAGAACTGGGACTGATTGGGCAAAGAGCCTGAAACAAGGAGCTGTGCAGAGAGGGAACTGAGATAGTTTGAGGAGTCCAGAAAAGAAGATTGGGACTGGAAGCCAGTGAAGAAGGGAAACATGGAGGGAAGGAGTGAGAGATGGAGCTGAGTGGTGGAGAACTAGGAGTGTGTTAGCAAGGACATTGAGACTGAGATGAGAATCCTGAGGAGTAGAGACTGGGGCTGGCTAGGTGAGGAGAATGGGACTGGGATGAGGAGCGAGGGGTGGACAAGAGACAGGACTGGAATATGGACACATTGTGGCAGAAGGGATCATGCTTGGGGGCAATGGATAGATGAATCTGTGCCATTAGAGCACACTCCCCTCCACAGCCTGGCATGGAACCCAAGATTCCTGCATCTGTCCGTTCTCCTGCTGTCAACATATATGTGTGAACTCCACTGGCAAAGTGTATGTCTCATACTGTCCTAATGCTGGTCTACACTGAGGATGACAACCTACTACAATTATCAGTTAATCCATTAGCTCAAGTGACACTGGTCTGTATGATGGAGCTGAAGGTTCCAATCCTGCTGATGATCCAGGTGGGTGTCAATTTGATGCTGCATGATATATTTTGTTGTCCCTGCCCCCCCAGTTTGCTTTTTTAAAAACCTAGGTAATCAAATTATATATATGTGCATTATACACATACACACACACGCACGCACCATTAAAAGATCGTTATAAAGATTGCAAAGTCAAGGATTCAAAATGCCAGAATTAAGGTTGTCTGTGAAACCTTAATTTGCATCCCTTGTGCATATGCATAATTACATACTATTTTTTTTCACATGACCCTTTACTCATTCAATGCACCTTAATAATGTTTGTTTAATGTGTTTTGTATGCAAAATATGTATATAATAATATACATATCTTTCTATTATCTTTGGTAGACCATGAAATTAGTGTTCTGATAGCACCTATGTTTCTCCTTTAAATTTTATTAACACGGTTGTGCAAATGTTTCATTTTATTCTAAGTGAAGACTCATAAATAAATAAAGATAACTTTCTCTTCTTTGTTGCTCTCCTCAGCAGTAGACCTCTTAAATGGAAAAATGCAACCCTCTGTTCAAAGGAGCTGCATGTTCCCATCCTAAATTTGCAATTTACCTACTGTAAAGGTGTATGCTGCTGTTTGTTGCCACTTGAAAAACAAATGCAGAGGTGTTAGAAATATTGTCACAGTTGTCTGAGGAAGGCCATGTCAGCGTTTCCAGAAGGAGAGGGGAACAGCAGGAGTTCTTCAAATGTAACTTTAATTACAATACCCAAGTAATTCAGCATAAGCAGAGCATAAGTTACTGCTCCCTGTGTCTGATGCACCTGCCAAGAGGAATTTCAAATTCTTTTAGATATGTGTCTAATAACTGGTGTCATTCCCTTAAGGCACAGGCCTTCTGCTCCATATCCTCTTCCTCTTATTCACTCCTGATTAGACTACTAAAAGACATAACAAATGCTCTACAATTAAAAATGTACACAATGAAATAAGATTAATGAAACGCTTTATAAAATAGCTTACTCAGTGACAAGGCTAAATACTGCAGTTCACAAGTTTTGAACTTGGAAATTCACAAAGTAAATCATTTCTGTTTATTCATGCTGGGTGTATGTAACTCGCATAGTAACAGTAATCTTCAACAGATAGGCAGACTCAACGTAACTGGAACAAAGGAACCAGCTTTGCCTGCAATTGTTTATCAGTGTTCAATAATTTTTCTATTTTGATTTGTATAAGTTTTCAAGGCTATTCGTGAGTGCATAAAAATTTGGATTTGGAAAAATATTTCACTTGAAATCAAAGTTGCCTCATGCCCATGAGTAGAATGTGTTAAATTTTCAAGGCTAGTTTTAGTGCAGCTATAATAGCCTGAATGGAGTCTCAAAATATTTTATATCTGGGAGCTTTTTCCCCTCGCCTCCATTTTCACTGATTGTTGAGACCATTCCAGGAACACCTCCCAGGCATGTTACTGTAGAATTTCCTGTGGGTGTGCGATAGTCTTCCACTGCGACTGTTATTTCTGTAGGAGTGTTGGGCAGCAGTTTCAGATGAGACGGCAGATAGTATGCCAGTCTTAAAATCCGCTTCTAATCCCACATACATGTTATCAATGGCACTGCTCTCCTGAGTAAGGTTGGCAGGATTAGGTCCTATGCAGTGGGGTATTAATTTAATGGAATATATAGTGTAAAGGTGTTAACATAACCCTATCGCTGTCCAGCATTAAACAGTGTTAAACAAGGGCTGAGGTTTTGTATATAGAGACTTCAGCCTGGTTAGTACCATGGCAAACACACCAGGAAAAGAAGCGTATATTTTATACACACAGAAAAGAAGGAAAAACAGTGAAATCAGTTGGAATGTAAAGTATTAAATAAGGATTTCATTTTAACGACATCCCTTGTTCCCTTTCCCTTTAGCTGGAGAGAGTTTTTAGAAGGAACCCCCTTGTTCTTTGATAGTCTCTTAGATGATATCAAAGATAGTAACAACTGTCATAGAGTTTAAGGCCACAAGGGACCACCAGATCATCTAGTCTGACCTCCTGTGCATTACAGGCCACCAACAACTTAACATCTGCACATTAAACTCAACAACCGAAATTAGACCAAAGCATTACAGCCCAAAGATGCTAGACTATTAAGTGCAATGGGCAGAGAATAGGAGGGACCAAGACACACCAGTGCTCAAGGCCTCAGAAAAGGCAGGGGAATGATTAAGTAAGATATACCAGATAATACTGGGAAGTGACCCACACCCTGCACAGAAAAGCAAAAACACCCTAAGATCCCTGCTAATCTGACCTGGGGAAAAATTCCCCACATATGGAGATCCTTCTGGGCAAAAGAGAAGAAGTTAGTTGAGATGGCTGGAGTTGCTGTTGTTACTTCTGTTGTTAAAGTCCAATCCTGTTTTATCTCAGGTGGAGCTGGCAGGGTGGTGGTGTCATCTGGATCCCTCTTTCTGGCCTGACAGGATTTGGAGAAAGAAGATCTGGGGTCCCACGAGATAATGGGGGTGGTAGCCATGATAGTGAAGCTCGCACCAGTATCTTCTGTCTATTCTTTTTATTTCCTCAACCCCAAAGTGTCTCTTTAAGAACCCCAAAAGAGAGTGATGGGTGGAATAGCCCATCCCCTATTTTGTTTACCAATTAGGCCTAATATCTGATACACCAATTCTGGTTCATTAATTTCTGGTTCCACATCTTCTGCTTTTACCAAGCAGCATGATTCCAACATAGTCCTTGAATCATATCAGTGTGGCCTATTTTAAGTGGACAAATTTAGTCCTTCTGTCTCCTTTTTGTACCTTTTCCCATCAATATTTCTTGTTATAGGTTATTGTGACAACTGATGAATTTACACTCACTTACAGTTGAGCTCACAATTAGGGTAAATGTGTAGGTCCAATTATCACAACCGTGTGCATTGCCATATATCTTGAGAAATTTACAGTGGATGCTAATAAAAAGTTTACATTTGCTAACTGGTCCCACACTGGGTTATGAGATACCCTAGTTTTTCTTTTTCTAAGTAATAGTGACCTGCTGTGCACAAGTCTGATAGAAGATTTGCTATGAGACAAGATGGTACAAGCTATAGCTTAGAATTCAGTGAGCATGGAAACAGGGCAAAATATCAAATGGGTAATTTTATGGCTCCTTCATTTTAAAAGGGCAAAAATAAGATTTGGACTTGATGACTCTTTTTGGCCAAACTGATGCTCCCAGAGCATACAGTGTATGAGCAAGCGGTAGAGTAGCAGACTGATGCTTTTTCTGATTTTACATCCATTGCTGCTTAGTTGTATCGTTCTGTTTCCTGTCTCTTTTGCTTCTGCTTTTCTTTCCAAGAATGGAATTTTGTTCAAATTTTGTTGATTTGCCTTGAAATTTGGGTTGCAACAAACTTTTCTCGCTCAGTGGAAAAGCAATGGGAGGCTTTCCCCAGAGAAACTCTGGGGAAAGCCATTTGCTCATTGTACACTCGGCCCCTTGGGCGAGGCAATGATGAACCTCACCACTCCAGGGAGAGCTCTGGGATGAATTCTGCAAAGATCTCCTTTGCTACCTCATTGTCCTGCAAAATCCAATCCAGTCATTTCTACTGCCTAGGCTCCTCGCCTGACCACAGCAATGGTTACTGAAACAAAAGGGGAATGTTCTCCTGTCGTACTCTATTTCATTTGATGCCCATGTACCCAGTCCAAATCCCAATGAAGGCAATAGAAAGACTTCAACTAACTGCTGTGGGATTTGATTGGACCCTTAATCTCCTGGGCTTCACTGACATTCCTCCACTTCTTGGATCCTGGCACCAAAATGTTGGTCAAAAATAAGTCACCATCTAAGATTTTAACCCCCAAGCACCTTAAGTAAAATGGGAACGAAAAATCAGACAATATCCTACGGGAGCCTCCCCACCAAAACTGCTTTAAAATACTTTTGGAGGATGTTTTCCTGCTGTGTGGAAGGAAGTGGTGCTGGGACGATGAATCTGCACAGGGACCTGTGTGCCACTGAGCCTGATTTCTTGTACATTGTTCTGCAGCAGAGAGTTGAGCAGGAGCGAGGGCATTGCCAGAGAGTCTGCCAGACCCACTGGCTAGTTCCCCCAACAGAGTGTGTGTGTGTGTGTGCGCGTGTGTACGTGTGTGGAAGGGGCAAAATATCACAAGCGGTGTGGTAGTTTCTAGTACCCTGTGGCTAGATTGAGAGTCGTAGGGCAGCTCTACTGTCACGCCACACCAGTGTAACTCCTGAGGATTTGGGCCTATATCAACAGAGCACTTACAGCTGGAGCTTAGTGGGAAACAGCTAACCCATCCCACAAGAATTTGAGATTTTGAAAGCTTTTCCTGTCCTGCACTGAAAATTTGACAATTTCAAAACACTTTTCAATTTTATTTTTTAAATGGGAAATTCAGGAAAGTATCTCTCTGTTCCCCCACCCTCCTCAAATTCCATGTTGGACCTGAGAAATTCTCTTTTGCACTCTGTCTCTCACTCTCCTTTTCTCTCCCTTCCATCCTCCCCACTCAAATGCCATCCTAGACTTGAGAAGCCTCTGATGAAATGTTCATCTAAACCTATATATTTCCACAAAGAATTTCTATTTTGAAGGAAAACGTTGTCAGTTTTTTTGACCAACTGTATTTTTGCTATGAAAACGAGCAAAAATACCTATAAACAACTCGTGACCCTTTTAAATAAGAAGCAAACACTGGGCAACATGTAAACAGATCAGTTAGGAGCACCACAGTCTGCATTAGAAAAGCGCACACACATTTGTAGTGATAATCCTCCATTTATTTATCTTTCCAGGCACAGATGTCTCAGGCCTCAGGGCCTAGAATTAATTGTGAGAGGTCAGTTACTACTTTGAGCTATTTGATCTGTTTCTAGCTAGTGTATTATTTTTTCTATGTTGTTTACATGGGATTTGCAGTATCTGAAGTTAGAGGAAATGTTAATTCTGATGTTTCAACATTTGAATTGTAAATCTGAAAAAAGTCACCAGTTGAAATTTTTTTGTAGTGCAGAGATAACAAAATGTTGATTTGGAAACAGCAAATTGTTTTGATAATGTTGAAACATTATATACCTATATGATATTAAATGTATATATACAATATTCAATATAATATGTACATATAATCATCTAAATGAAATAAATTGAAATGAAACATCAGCATTATCAAAACAAAATGCTTAGACATTACTGAAATTAGTCAAAATGATTCATTTCAACTTTTCTTCTACAGAAAATTTAGTCAAAATCAACACACTCCTGCAAACAACTTCAATTTTTCACAAACCTGCCTTTTCTGTCCGCAAACTGGACCTTTGAAACTTTTTCAACCAGCTCTACAGAGCAACCTAGCTAATGAGTGTGATGATCTAACAGGGTGTATATGCTGCTACTCACTTTCAAAACATTGTCTAGTACAGGCTCCGGCGCAAAAGGGGAAACGGCTTCTGTCTCATCCTCCTATAGAAAGGAGCTTGGGGAATGGGGAAGGAGCAAAGAAGAGCAGTATATATGTAAGCATGAAAACAATTCATTCCCTTGCAAAGATGCATAGGTTAGAGAGAACTGGGTTCCATCCCATGAGAGAGAGTCTCCTGTTAGCAACATATGAATGAGTTTGTTGGGATAACAATACAGCTTAGTGAGCTCCTGGGAGTATATTCTTCTCTTGAGCCTGCACATAACTCCTATTAGCACTAATGGGTGTTACTCACAGACTTGAAGAGGGGAATCTATCCCTTGTCTGCGAAAGGCAAAGGCCTCAGTCAGTTTCATTATCATTCAAACTGATCCTGGCCTACCTCTTCATTTATCAATCAGCTGAAAGCCCTGGATTCCTTTCTCCTGGCTCACATGAACAGGAAATAGTGTGCACTTGGCCGTGCTGAGCTGCATCACTCCAGTGAGATATTCTGTCTAAGGGGGTGCATTGTATTGCCCCTGTTGTGCCAGGCTCCTATGCCAGCTGATGCACCAGCCTGGTCCAGGTGCCTCTCCATGTCTTCTCTGCATCTTTGGGTAACATGCATCCTTGTAGGCTCATGATGCAAGCAGTTACTGCCCTTTCCTGAGTATGGGGATTGAAATTCTAACATGAGGCATGCAGGGGCTAAAGGAATTGTCCCTGTGAGCCCCCCATGCACCCCAAATGTATTTTTTTTAAATCCTTTTGGTGGCTCTTCAAAAACGAACAGGTATCTGTGACTGACCTGCCTGGGTCACCATGGCATGAAAATGACTCGTTTTCTTGGCACAGTTGTATTTTGTTCTAAACTGCAGTATTTATCTGTAAGCAACTGCCCTGTGTAGCTTGAATGTATCTGAACTAGACTAGGCACAGTTGTGAATGCCCTGGTCTGGCACTGATTTCAATCCACCTTTCTTGAAAAAAATGCACTCCAGCTTAAATAAAAATGCTACTGCCACTCATCTTGTACTGGTACTGCTACTACCTTTTTATCAGCCTAGCTGCTTCACATGCCAAAATCCCATGAACATCTGTAGGAATCCCACATGTGAAATGGCTACACAATTCACCTCCAAGTTTCTAAAGTGGGTGCCCTTACAAGAAAAAAACCATTTTACACAAGCCCACCTATCTGGAAGTTTGGGGCATAAGGGATACTTTTTTCTCATCCTGTATTAAACTGTATTTTAGAAAAATAACTTTGGAATGCCTGAGCCTACTGCTGGCAACAGCCATTTTGCAAAAGAAACAAATAGTTTAATTGGGGACAGGGTGGGAGCACAATGTAAGTCTGGAAGGTGCTTTCCAATCTGCCTTAATAATCAAAACCTGAACTTTAAAATGTAATATTTAAATGTTATCAACATTCTATTCTAGAATGCTTATCACAGTGGCACCATCTGGTGGATCACAAATGCTGTAAGGCTTCTTCCTGCCCTAGAGTGTGCGATGCTGACAAGGGAGAGGGAGTGTAGACAACCCTCTTCAGGCCCATAAAAGGGTCCTGACCTACCAGAGGCAGTTTGGGGAGCACTGGTTGTATTGCCAGGCCTGGCCCTGCATTGACTTCTTGTGATCAGTGTTCATCTCTCCATGTGCTCCCAGAGAAAGGAACTAGGATTAGGTGCTGTGCAGTAGAACCAGGTGTGGTGATGTCAAAGCAGCTGAAAGATCACACAAATGCAGTGATCAGTGTCAGTATGGGGCTCACAGCTGGACATACCATCTCCCCTAAAGCTGTCCTGGTTTTATGTTGTTTACAGTAGGGAATCAGAGTGGGACAAGCAGATTGGAGTGAGAAGCAGTGAAGGAATCAAGAAAGAGCAAGAATTAGTGAGGGACAAGGAGGGGGGAGAAAAGAAATAGAGAGGGAAGTGGGTGGGGGGGGGGAGTGGAGGGACAAAAGCGAGGCCAGAAGGGAGTGGAGGATAGATGGGAAAGAGACAGAGATAGGAGGAGTAGAAAGGCAAAGAGTTTGAGTTGTGTGGGGAGACAGAACAATAATCAGGAAAAGGAGAGAGAAAGGAACAGTCTAAAATTCTGGGTATGCCCCTATAATGGGAGCAACAATGATAGAGTCTAATGAGGGGTTCTCGTAAGTAATGGAGGATGGGTTTAGAACAGTGGGTTTCAATCTGTGATCTACAGACCCCTGGTGATCCACAGTTGATGTTTATGATTTCCAAAGGGGTCCGCACCTCCAGGTGAAATTTTTTAGGGGTCTGCAAATGATTGAAAACCACTGGTTTAGAATGAACTGTCTTGGGAGGTTAGCTCCTGACAGATGACAGTGCTGTGCTATGGAAGGTAGCACAGCCATGCAAGTGCCATCTACGGACGAGATCAGAGATGTGCAGGAAATGCTGAGAACTAGTCAATTGCCTGCACTTGGGGTTCATAGAGCCACTTGGAAAGGGGCACTAAAAAGACATGTATGTATTTAAAGCCTCCAGTTTTATAGATAAAAATTTTACCTGTTTATCAAGGTGCCCGCAAGGCTGGAGGCCAGTTGTAAATATCAAACCCCTCAAACTGAGCAAATGGCTATGTCTATATGCAAAGTTGAACTGGTTTTACTTTAGATTGGTTTAAAAATAGATGTAGTTAACCAAGAGCAAGAGAGTGCAGACCCTTAATCCAGTTTATACCAGCTTTATACTAGTTTAGCTGAAATCAATTTCTTACCAAATTAAGCTAAATTGATATAAACCTGATTTAAATCTT
Organism: Mauremys reevesii; assembly: GCF_016161935.1. Taxonomy (NCBI): domain Eukaryota; kingdom Metazoa; phylum Chordata; order Testudines; family Geoemydidae; genus Mauremys; species Mauremys reevesii. Next base: position 41,082,880 of record NC_052624.1, read on the forward strand.
ATTGAGTGTCCACAACTGTGTATTACCACTGGTTTAAATACATCTGTTTTAAAATCACACCTTTTGTTAAACTGGTGCAAGTATGTATATAGACAAGGCCTGAGCGACAACAGAACCAGAGCTACCTGGCAGCAGCAATTGTACTTGGGACTAACGCTGGCCAAAACTCAGGATTTCCATTTCATGAGAAATGTCAGTATTTCAAAACTTGGTTTTGTTCTGAATCGGAACAAACCTCATTTTTTCAAAAATCCTTGCAGACCAGAAATCCTAAAAAAAAATATCTGTTTTGGAAACACTGATAGGTGGTGGTTCCAAGAATAAATTTTCTCTGCAGGACTAGCAGCTGCTGAGTGAAACTGACACTCAGCAGCTCCCAGCACTCCTAGCAACTGCAGCTCAGGGACAGCCCTGCTATGCAGACAGCCCAGAGCTGAGGACCCCAGAGTTTCCAAATTTCCAGGCCAAACGGCTTCCTGGGCTGTCTGACTCCCAAGTGGGTGTCTGGAAGGCCTGGGGATCCCCAGCCCTGGGGCAGTCCACATGGTGGAGCTGTCCTGAGGCTGCAGACCATGGAAGTCCATCCCAGGATCTCCAGGCTCCCTGTTGTGGTGCTGGGAGACTAGAGCCAGGACTCCCAGCTTCCCAGCCCCACAGCAGGGAGCCTGAAAGCCCTGGCTTTAGTCAAAGTTCTCAGGTCTTCCAAGCCCCCTGCTCTGGAGCCAGGAGCTAAGCTCCAGTTCAAGTCAGAGTTTCCAGGTTCCCTGCCACAGAGGTGGGAGCCTGGAAGTCCTAAGAGCCCCAGCTCATGTCAGGTCTCCCAGGAATGCAAGGCTACTGGCTTCACACCCTGTAAGCCCAGCAATCTGGAATGCCCTGGAGCTGTGTACTCTGGAAGCCTGGGTTTCCTTGCCCCAGAGGAGGACTCCTCAGCAGCTTGCAGGTCAGCTGGCAGGGAGTCAGACAGGAGAAGGGTGCGTCAGAAACCTGCCTGTGCCATAGCAACACTTGATTCACATTCCTGAGAAATGCCAAGTACTAGTACTATAGTGTAACCCTCCTACAAGGTGAAGTAAGCAGCAACCAGGGCCAGGTTCAATATCTAGGGGTTCCTTTCCATTGATACAACACAGAACTGGCTCGAGCCCCTGCCCAGTAACCTGGGAAAATTACACACCACCCCTGGGTGCCTCTGAGAGGCAATACTTCCCCACTCACAAGCACAGAGTCTGAGTGTAGAAAAGAAACTTCTAATTAAAGGAGGGAAGTAACTCAGCGTTAATTTGGGAAAACACCGCAAACAGGGTTCATAAACATAAACCATGAGCAAAAGACCCACCCCCAAGTAGGTTGTGCAGTGTCCTTTTCCCCCTAGGTTCTTAACTCCATCAACCCAAAAGTCCCTTTCATGTGCCTGACCCTTCTCTGCACCCCACTGACAGTTGCTGTCCTTGGTCAATGCAGACCCAGAGTTCACCTCCTACCCTGGGTGGGGTAAAGAGGTACCTTACTCACTCCACTACTCTGGCACTCGCTTGCCACCCTTCTCTGCTGGCCACCCTATTGGCCTCTTAGCAGCCGCTCCTGCCGGCTGCCTGCTCACCACTCTTGCCGCGCCACTCCACCAGCCGCCCTACTGGCTGCTCGTCGTGCTTCTCTGCTGCCACCCTGGTGGCCGCGTCTCTCTGTCATGATGGCTGCCTGCTCACCGCTCTCACAGGGCCTCTCCACAAGCCTCCCTGCTGGCGGCTCATTGTGCCTCTCCTCCGCACCAGCCACTCGTTCACCAGCTGACTGTCAGTCACCTTCTGCTGCGACCTCTGCACATCAGTCTCTTAGTAATTTTTAGCTCTTTGCAGGCCAGACAGAAGCACTGCCCCCAACTCAAGTGATTTCAGCTTTTAGGGGCTTTTAGCTCTTTTAGCAACTTTTAGCTGTTAGCAGACAAGGCAGAAACACAGTCCTATCACAATTGATTTCAGCTCTGATTGGGCATTTAACATAAAAAAGAAGCTCCCAATGAAGCCTGTTTACTCTATTCTTTGAACAATGGGGAGGAACAGGTCTAGGGAGGATCCTTGAGGGTGTACAGCCTTCTGGTTGGGGATACCTGTCTCCACCCTTCTTACTTTCACAGAGTTCTGACATTCGAGCCCCTGGCTTAATGAGGTTCTTTCAACTGAGGGTGGCCCCCCTCATTGGGACAGGTTAAGCACAGTCCTTAACCATATTGGTAACCATATTTCACTACCCCTACATTCAGCACTAAGGTAATTTGTACCCAACACCAGCCAAAGTTGATCACTTTGGCACCGCTGTATCTGCTGAATATGGAAGCAGAGATGAAGCAAACTGTATTTACACAAACACACCCAAGTCTCTCCCCCTCCCAGCTAGCTGTCAGAGAAGCATTCATTCAGACCCTGCTTACATCAGCGAAACAGAAGAGGGGAAATTCACTTGGAAAGGGTCTCTGCACCAGTCCTACATAAGCCACTGTGGCAGGCCATGGGTGGGGCCATGAATACAGTGGTTCCAGAACACTATAGAGCTAGTGCAGAGGGGCTGCGCCAATAAACCCATAAATCAGACTAGCAGCTGCTCTGTCTCCTCACCTTGGAACTGAGGGGTGAATTTTAAATCCCCAGCTGCTCCACCCTCCCCCACACCAAGGCAGAATACCTAGATTCTTTGCAGGTGGAATTAATGTCACCTTCACTGAACAATCTATTACCAGCAATAGGCACTGTTTGCATCTGAAAATGTTCACAACCAAAATGCAAATGTTCCCAAATAGAACCAATTTCCCCCAGCATGCTAGGTAGACAGCTATATGTGTTCATTTGTGGTGGGGGCAGATGCCCATCAGGACCTTAAACGTTACAAAAAGTGGGTAGGTGTTTGGAGATCCTATAAGTGTCCAATGCTTCCTTTTATATGCAGATGTATTTAAATAGTAGCTGTATCTGAAATACACGGACACATTTTCCATAGTAAAACAGCAATAGCAGAGAAACATAGAAACTTGTCTGCTTTTTTTTTTCCTTTGACTTTTTTCACACACAACATTTTCAGTGACTGTTTATAAGTCTGTGAGAAGAACCAAACCCTGCTTATTAAAATGTGTATTTCTGGAGGGACACACATTCCCATATAACCTTCCTTATGATGCTTCTAATTAACCAATATGCATCACAATAAAGAATCTAACTGTCGCCAAAATCAACACTTTTCAGTTATTAATAGATTAAAGAAAGAATGTTAATTTCTTCAAGCTCCATTTGGTTTGGTCTCATTACTTCACAAGGCAGATGGTTACAGGGCTAGACCTGTCAACAGTTACTGAGAGGAAGACTACATTCAAGAAATGCCAAGCAGAAGCATCATCTGAAAAATGAATTTGGAGCTGGCTGTTTACAACTCCCAGGCAAGCACACAGACTTATTCTGCAGAGAACAGCAGAAATCATGAATTGGTTTAATTTTAATTGATTTTCTCACCTCCATCTCCTGCAGTTCCAGGCCTTTCCCCCCAAATAACAGCAGCATATGCCTCCAACTGTGAGAGGGGTAGATCTCTATTCTTTTTAGGTGGCCAGTTAATTGCCTTTCTCCTCATGCAGTTAGAGCTTGCTCTCTCTCTCTCTTGCATTTGCTGAGATCATGCCAACTTGGAAGAGATGGTACATGGACATGCAATTTTCTGGAGACTTTCTTGTTGCAGGGTAAAGCATTTTGTCAAGAACAGTGAAACTATGTTCTATAGGTTGGGGCTCACCTTTTGTCTATGCATGGCAAAGCACAAGCTTACTCCCTGATAGGACTTGCTTTTACATCCTGAGTCAAAATACAAGGCTCCTCTTGGGGTCTAAAGACACTTTTTCCTTCTTTGGGTGTTAGAAATAAGTGCAGGAACTAAGGAAGGGTACAGAATGGTAAGTATTTCCCATTAATATTTTCAAAAGAAATGGAAAATGTATGGGTTTTTTTCCAAAAGTTTTCCCAGAAATTTTTAACTTTTTGGCAAAACAAAATGAAAATTTTCAATCTGATTCAAAGCTAAAATTTTGGATTTTCATTTTCTCCCAGTTTTCCTCTCTTTCCTGTTTTTCACATATTTAAGTATTCTTCTGGCCTTGTCCTTATTGTCAACAGTTTGGGTGTGGGGTAACGAGCCTAGGCACCTATACTGTTATCCAGTGTTGCAAGCCTGCTTATAGAACTTCTGTTTAGTGGTTATCTTTACATGACTCTCCAACACTCTGATCATCTAACAGCACCAATAATAGTGCTGTAAGTGTCCAGAGGTACACTGGATGGTAATGACAGGACGAGTGGGAGCAGAAGGAACCCTATCCATTCAAGTGGCACAATGGGCAGCAGGTGTAATGCTATATTTATTTTCAAAGGCTTTTTTCAAAATTTCTCTGACACCATCCCTCCCAGTTCTCTTTCCCACCCTCTAACCTTATTATTAGAAATGTTTTTCATGGCACTTAAGACTCTACACAAGCCAAAACACAGGGTAAAAGGAAAGACAAGATTTTTCTCTCCTCTCTTCTCATTTTGCAGAGCCTGTGTGTATTTCAAAAGTTTTTCTATTCTGGCATCCCTTTGTCTCCTGTTCTCTCTGCTATCCAGAATCCTTTCGACACAATGTCTGCCAAACACACTGGTCAGTTTACACGGGTGGGAAATTATACAGGTGAAAAACAGGAAAATGCCTAGGCCAACGATATAAGTTACGTAGATAATAATGGAAGGATACAGAAGGATACGTGACCAAGGCATGTTACAAAAATGTCACCCAATCAGGAAAAGTGTTGTGTGTGATTTAAAAAGGTAGCATGTATACAACATGAAATATACCAGGTATGGATAAGGGTGATGAAAGATCAGTTAGATAACATATGCGACAGCAAGGACGGTGCATGTGGGACGTACAGGTCATGTAAGTGTATAAGGGTAGACAAATAGTGCTAATTACTGACCACAATGGAGAAAGGAAAGATCTATGCACCCAAACAAGTATGGACTTGATCATGCCAGAAACAACCTTACCTGTGCCTCAGGACTTGGACAATTGGTCACTATCCTATCCTGCTCTATTTGTTTTATTTGTGCTTTATGCTTGACTATGGTGGTGATATATTGTCTTTAAAATGTCTCAGTAAAGCTTTAATATTCTCTAAGCTTAAAAATTGGGTGTGGACAGTGCCCTTCTCCCAACAGTACTGAGTGGAAGCCATTGCCAAACTGCTGAATTGCCTCAGTAAAACTGTGGTGATGGTAAATGTGAGGAGCTGCTCAAATGATTAGAGGCCTAAGTTTTGGGAACTTAAACAAACCTTTTGCCCAGGTTCATGGGGGCATGGGAGGGTATGGGTACTGATGGCAAACTTATCATATCCAAGAAAAAGTTGTATTCTTCTTTGGAATAATAGGGAGGAAAAAACCAAAACTGTGATCCCTCTGACAAGCTACAAGAAACCAGTGGCTTTAAGATTCATAGATTCCAAGGTCAGAAGGGACCACTATGATCATCTAATCTGACCTGCAGTATAGTGTAGGCCTAGAACTCCCCCAAAATAATTCCTAGAGCAGGTCTTTTAGCAAACCATCCAATCTTGACTTTAAAATGCCCAGCAATGGAGAATGCATCATGACTCTCTGTTAAATATTTTTTACTCACTATTAAAAAAGTACACCTTATTTCCAGTCTGAATTTGTCCCACTTTAACTCTCAGCCATTGTATCATATTATACCTTTCTCTAATAGACTGAAGATCCCATTATTAAATGTTTGTTCCCCACACAGATATTCACAGACTGTAATCAAGTCACCCCTTAACCTTCTCTTTGTTAAACTAAATAGATTAAGCTTCTTGAGTCGATGACTACAAGGCATGCTTTCTAATCCTTTAGTCATTCTCATGGCTCCTCTTTGAACCCTCTCCAATTTATCAACATCCTTCTTGAATTGTGGGCACCAGAACTGGACACAGTATTCCAGCAGCAGTTGCACCAGTGCCAAATATAGAGGTAAAATAACCTTTCTGGTCCTCCTCAAGATTCCTCTCTTTATGCATCCCAGGATCACTTTAGCTCTTTTGGCCATAGCATTACACTGGGAGCTCATACGCAGCTGATTACCCACTCCCCGCTCCCAAATCTTTTTCAGAGTCACTGCTTCCCAAGATAGAGTCCCCCCACCTTGTAATTATGGTCTATTTTCTTTGTTCCTGGATGTGTACATTTACATTTAGCTGTACCGAAATGCATGTTGTTTGTTTGCACTCAGTTTACCAAGTGATCCAGATTGCTCTGTATCAGAGACCTATCCTCTTCATTATTTCCCACTCCCCCAATTTTTGTTTTGTTTTGTTTTCTTCCGGGTTGTGAATAAAAATATTAAATATTGTAGGGCCAAAAACCAGCCCCTGCAGGATCCCATTGGAAACATATGTGCTTAATGAATATTCCCCATTTACAATTACATTTTGAGACATATCAGTTATCCAGTTTTTACTCAATTTAGTGTGTGCCATGATCATTTTATATTCTATTTTTTTAAATCAGATGTCATGTGACACCTAACAGAAGTATATTACATCAACACTGTTACCTTTATCAACCAAATTTGTGATCTCATTTTAAAAAGATATCAAGTTAGTTTGACAGGATTTATTTTCCATAAACCCATGTTGATTGGCATTAATTACATTACTCTCCTTTAATTCTTTATTAATTGAGTCCCATATCAGCGACTCCATTATCTTGCCCGGGATCAATGTCAAGCTGATGGACCTATAATTACCCAGGTCATTCTGTTTACCCTTTTTTAAAATTGACACATTAGTTTTCTTCCAGTCCTCTGGCACTTCCTCAGTGCTCCAAGATTTATTGAAAATCAATATTAACAGTCCAGCAATCTCCTCAGACAACTCTTTTAAAACTCTTGGATGCAAGTTATATGACCTGCTGATTTAAAAATGTCTGACTTTAGTAGCTGATTTTAACATCTTCCAGAGATACTAGTGGAATGGAGTTTTGCAAATACAGAACAGAAATATTTATTGAACACTTCTGCCTTTTCTGAATAAATATTGATGATTCTACCATTTCCTAGCAATGCACCAATGCCATTGTCAGGACTTCTTTTGTTCCTGACAGTTGTAGATGGAAGTGGTAAAATAGTAGACCCAGCTGGTAACACTCACAGGGAGGAATTCCATTCAAAATGCCAGAGTCAATAAAGAATTGCTCCTGCAAGTTTAAGTTTTGAATCTGTAACTTTCCCTCCAAAAGGTAAATTTTCTCTGGATGTTCAGCAAAGCAAGAGGTGTAAGATTTGAGATCCAGATTGCTACCAGAAAATGCAGAATGTCTAACATTTGTTAAAATTAACTTTACTCTACTTTAGTGTACGCTGGAGACTCGGTAACAAGTGAACTGGTGGATGAGTAAAGGCACCATACTGTCTGCTAGACTGAACTGTTCTTGCCCTCAATCTTTGCCATATGTGCTGTCAAGCCTAACTTTTCCTTCCCCCAGCGTGGCTTGGTGGCTGTATTTCCTAACCGTGTGACACCTGGTGATTGGATGGATGGTTCAGATAAGGTACTAGACTGGGCCTCAGAAGACCTGGGTTGTATTTCAAGCTCTGCCACAGACTGACTTCCTCCCTTGATCTCTCTCTGCCTTAGTTCCCCACCTTTATAACAGGAATTCTTCTATGTCCCTTCTCCACACAACCTGTAGTGAGGAGAAATCTATTACCATATGAGGACTGCTCAGATACCATAGTGATAAATGCTGTAGAAAAGGCAATGAATAATAGCTTGTTTTGATTTGATCCCTGTGTAAATGTCCCATTGCATTTATCTGCTTGTGTGCTGGGGAACAGAGTAGTTCAACAACAAACACTAGCAAAGAACCACCCCCCTCTCCTTTGTGGTGCAGTGATACAAGATGCTCTTAATTTCCTGCTCTGCTAGGGAGTCTGCTGCCAATTAGCCTTACTCCCAAAAATAAGAGGTGCTAAGAGGGGAGTGGTATGGCCAGCCTGCCTGTGGAGTGTGCTGATTCATTATTCCTGTAAAGCCCTGGCCACAGTTTAAAGCTACCCACCCTGAATGCCTCTCCCATTTTTCATCAGCGAAAAGACATATAAACGAGATAGCCCCTAAATAATAATGGATCAGTTAGGACTTTCTCTGACAAATACCAGGGACCTTTTAAAATAGACTTGCATGGAAGAATTCTGGGTCAGAAAAAAATGCTTTAAATGTGTAAGACAACTTCTTGTAACAGCCAAGTCATGGCTGACAACAATAGAATACCCTGTTGCTAGATTATTCTTAATATAGTGAGTGGCTTTGGAATACACATCCCTCATCACTTAATTTAGTGTATTTTGTGTGCAGCCCCTGTATGGCACATTGATCTGTTAGATGATCTATCCATAAGGCTCTTGGGCAGGTCTTAGTGATGCGGAGAAGAAGAATGGGCCAGTGGTAGGGGCGCTAGCCTGGGACTTGGGAGATCTAGATTCAGTTCCCCGCTCCTCTACACCCACCCTGTGTGGCCTGGGGCAAGTCATCTAGTCTCTCTGTGCCTCACTTCCCCATGTGTAAAATGGGGTGATTGCAGTTCCCTACCTCACAGGGGTGTTGGAAGGATAAATACAGCAATGACTGGGAGGTGCCACATAAGTACCGGGTACCTAAGATAGAAAGATAAATTGGGGTAGAAGCGTACGAATCATACAAGCTCATCTTTCATGGGTTTCCTTGACTGTTTGCATGGCACTGACTTACCATTGCACAGAAAAAATGCTTTGCCATTGAATCTCTGTTAATAAATTTACACACACAAAAAACCCAAAACCAAAACATTCTGCTCTGGATAAAGTCCTGGTCCCATCAAAGTTAATGGAAGTTTTGCTACTAGCTTCAGTGGGGCTGGGGGATTTCACTGGGAGTTTACCAAAATGCAGTTTGCAAAATTTAGATTATCCATGAAGAGTCCCTAAAGCGTCAACTGCTCCGTAAAAGCACGTGGGCCGTGTCTATACAGACAGTGCTGCAGTGGTGCAGCTGTACCGATATAGCTGCAGCACGTCTGGTGAAGATGCTGTATGCCAACAGGAGAGCTCTCTGGTTGATGTAATAAAACCACCTCTGCAAGTGGCAGAAGCTATGTTGGCAGGAGATGCTCTCCCACTGACAGTGCTGTGCACACAAGCACTTATGTCAGGTGTAATTTATGTCGCTCAGGAAGGTTTTTTTTCCCCACACCCCTGAGCCACATAAATTATGCCAACATAGGCTTAGCCTTGATCGGAGTCTTCCTCAGAAAGGGACTCTCCTCATAGCGTTTTTTTTTTTTTGTTTGTTTGTTTGTTTAAAATAGAGGTTGAATGGGCTCTCGACCCTGGAGTCTAAAGATGCCACTTGCACTGCACTTTTGGCTTTACATGGTTAACAGCAGCACTATGTGCAGCTGACATGGTCTGCCACCCAGTGGATCTTGAGCTTTATAAGGGATGTGCCGTGCCTCTCTGCAGAGCATCACAGAAAGTAAGCTTAGACAGCACGGCAGTGATCTCTAGAGGGTCTGATCACCTTCCTAAATACATAGTTTCTTTCATTCCAACTTCTGATCCTAACTGTGTTCCCATAGGGTCCTCCAGAATGCTAACTAGTCACCTACAAACATTAATTCATTGAACTTGCAGCCTCTTCATCATCCTGCAGCAGCACGTACTCTTTCTGTAAACCTAGGTCTGCTCTTAGCTGTTCGTTTCCTTCCTAATGGAGCCTGACCACGAATCTTAATAACTTACTTCTGAGGGAGGGGACTCTCGGAAGAATCCAGGTACTTCTCCCCCCATCTAAAGTAACAATGACATTAATGCCACTGTATGCTTTCATTTGGGATGAGCTTAAAATATGAACCAGACCAAATTTCAGCCCTGTCTCCAAAACACCCCTCCTCCCACCCAAATAAACACCAAGCATGTTAAAGATTCTGATAGATCGGGAGACACCTTCTCTTTTCACCCCTCAACAGCCCCATCACACTCTAGGCTACCTATTCCATCCTGCACCCCACACTCAACCTTCTGTGGGATAGCACCGCTCTGGCACCCACTTTTTGCTGGCTTCCAAATGTGGGTATTTTTTTAAAAATAAAGACGCTCATTGAGAAAAACTGAGAGCAAGTCTGGTTGCAGAAGTTAATTTTGTCTCTTTTCTCACCTCCCTCTTCTCCAACCCACAAAAATAAAAAGGAATTGTATTTTTGTTTAGTTTGTGGCTGTGCCCAAAATATACTCAGCACTTTCCATACAGAGGAAGCTATTACCCCTGCTATGACTAGGTTAAGAGTAGGAAGAAAAGGGTAACAACATGCCAGCAGAATGATCACACAAACAATGGCACTTGGCTTATTAGTAACTTACAAGTTTGAAACATGTTGTCTCATGTTAGCCACATTCAGCAACCACCAGACCTCTCCCTTCTTCCCGCATCTTCCTTCCCCCCAGCAATCTCCTGCTTCAGTTCTGGGGTGTTACACCTCTCCTTCTATGTAAATGAGCAGTTAACTAATAAGTGAGGAGAGAATATAATTCCCTGCTTTCATTGTAATGGAGGAAATGAGCGTAGAGGGGAGAAGTCTGAGAGGAAATGCTGAATAGAACATGGAGGCCAACTATTCTGTTTATTGGAAAGGCTGAGATTCAAGAGCACCTATGTCTTGTGTGACCCAGGAAGCCCCTCAATGCTAGCTGGCAGAGGGCAGCCCATACCATAACTCTCATTGGGTCTGACACGCTCATTGCCCCAACTCACTGTTGTCATACTCTGAATCTAAAAGAGGTTGTGTAAGGTGCCATATGCAAACTCGTAAACATGGTGGTCATTAATATTACTGCATGATGTATGCACGGGCGGTGTTTTAAGAATTACAGAGATGTGCTGGAAATATGTTCCTGGAGTGTGGTTAGCAGACAGTGCCTGAGCCCAGCCTGTCCCAGACAAAGGAACTTTTTCCCAGGCTTGACTGTGTCTCCAATATAAATTAAGCAAGATGTGACCAAAGACAATGAGAGGCATACTTACATGCAAGGTAAACAAAGGCATCAGGAGAGCAAGTACAGGAAGATGACCACTTAACAGTCTTGACAGGGGGTGGAAACTGCACCTCCAGGAAGCCTTTCTGCCTTTTGATACAGGGAGGATGAACTTTGGGAAGATATAAGCAGAGGCAAAAAGCCGTTTTGTCATCCCGCGCTGAGGGGCAACAGGGCACAGCACCCTCTGGGCCTATGAAAGTTGGGTCCCCTAGTCTGGAGCTAGGGATGCTGATTCCTTCCTTACTGGAAGCTAACTGCTTAGGCAAAGCTGGTAGCTTGCTAGAATTGTTTTAGTCACTAGAAAGCATGTTTTGTTTGTTTTATTTGTAACCTTTCCTATACTTTTCCTCTTACTTAAAATCACTTTAACCGTTGCTCTTTGTTGTTAAACTTACTCTTGTTTTCTTACAAAACCATCTCAGTGCTGTGTATTAAACTGAAGTGTGAGTCCTGAGCCACACTAGCAGGCTGGTGTGTTCTGTCTCTCTGGAGGCACCAGCTTCTGTGAGGGTCCAGTAAGGGGGACTGGACACTGCACACTGTAAGGGAGACAGTTTTGAGGTGGTTCTGGACAGGGACGGCAGCTGGTGTCACCCTGCAAGGAATAAGTAGGCTGTGTGAGTCCATTGTGCTATGAGCAGGCTGCTGGTGTCAGGGCTTGGAGCCAAAGCAGCCCAGCACAGAAGCATCCAGGGTTATAGGGCAGGTGGTGACACAGGGTTTGTCTACACTGCAATTAAAACCCTGCAGTTGGCCTGTGCCAGCTGACTTGGGCTCACAGGGCTTGGGCTAAGGGACTATTTAACTGTAGTGTAGACATCCGGACTTGGGTGGCAGCCTGGACTTTAGGATCCTGTGAGGTGGGAGGAGAAGTTAAGAGTATTTTTCTAGTTGCATGTATAATTGGTTTCTTTGTTCCATTTAACTCTCTTTTATACATTGTATTCAATTTACCAATGCCAGTGAATAACTCTGTATATAGCTGTTCTATTTCCAGATTTGCAGAATCCTGAATAGTCTGAATTCTACCAATTAGATTTAATGCTAATATTTCTAAACCTAAAAGAGAAATACCTTACCCTTTAACTACTACAAATGTTATGTCTTCTAAATTATCTTTAACTTCACAAATACCCATAACAGGAATTCTTTCACCACTATAAGACTGTAAATTACTATGCATTTGTTCTCTTACTACAGGTTCTACTTTTCTTCTGAAATTATCTTAGCTTGTGAACCTGTATCTCTTGCATATAAAATAACTGCTCCATTAGTAGATACTGTAACTGTCCAATCCTTCTTGTAGCTCAGAATGACTGTTTCAAAATACCCAATAACAAATTTTCTTCATCTGTAACATCAGCTCTGTATTTCTTATACAGTATTTTTTTCCAAGACTTCTTTGAATTATGAACTAAATGCATGTTTCTAAGTTTTTTCAGACTTCTCTGTTTACAGACTTTGTGAAATGATTCTGTTTCTTGCAGATATGACAGGTTTGTTCATATGTTGGACATTGTCTAGGCTTGTGCCTCCTTCCACATGTAGAACATTCTTATGCTCATATGTTTTAACATCAGTACTTTCATCCTATTTCCCTCCATAGACTTGTTTTTACTCTCTTACATCTTTCTTAATCACATCAGTTTGTTTTCTTTCTAAAATGTGCAATTCTTTTGAATAAATTCATCAGTTTAGCATATCCTCACTGCTTCTTCTAGATTTAGATCTGACTCTTCCAGCAGTCTTTGGGAAGATATCTTCTATACCCATCAGAATTAGATTTCTTATTATTGACTCAGATTCTGGAAATCACATGCCTGACTTCTTATCTTTAGAGCCGTTAAAAAATATTCAAAAGTCCCTTCCTCCATTTTATTTCTTGAATGAAATAGAAATCTTTCAAATCTTTCGTTTCTTTCTTGTAAACAGTATTCCCCAAAATTTTTAAGACAAACTCATAGTCAGCTCATTCTCTAACATAAAGCTCAAATAAATTACATAAAGAAATTGCTTCAGCACCTGCAATATTAAAAAAGATGGCAATATTTTGTTCATCTTCTTTATGGGTAGATTGTGATGCCTTCAAAAATAAATCAAATTCTTGTTTAAACCTTTTATAATTTTCTGCAGCATTTCTTGACATTTTTAGAAATGTGGGAATTCTTAATTGAACCATCTTATTTCATTCAAATGTGTCCTGCACTTAGGACAGAAGAATCCCATGCACTGCTACAGGCCGGGGACCAACTGGCTAAGCAGCAGTTCTGCAGAAAAGGACCTGGGGATTACAGTGGATGAGAAGCTGGATATGAGTCAGCAGTGTGCTCTTGTTGCCAAGAAGGCCAACGGCATATTGGGCTGTATTAGTAGGAGCATTGCCAGCAGATCGAGGGAAGTGATTATTCCTATTTATTCGACACTGGTGTGGCCACACCTGGAGTATTGTGTCCAGTTTTGGTCCCCCCACTACAGAAGGGATGGGTACAAATTGGAGAGAGTCTAGCAGAGGGCAACGAAAATGTTTAGAGGGCTGGGACATATGGCTTACGAAGAGAGACTGAGGGAACTGGAGTTATTTATAGTCTGCAGAAGAGATGAATGAGGGGGGATTTGATAGCAGTGTTCAACTACCTGAAGGGGGTTTGTAAGGCTCCAGTAAGGGGCTCGTCCTTCTCAGGCGCGGCGGGGAGCCAGGGTGCCTCCCTACAGGCAGCAATCCGTCTCGGGCTCAGACCCCTCCGCAGGGGCTGAGCAAACTAATAGTCTCTGAACAAGGCAGAGTCCCGGCCCTTTAGCAGAGCCTGAGTAAACACACTGTCTATAAGCCCGGCCCTGGAGCAGGGCGGGGCAACAAGCAGTCCCAGCTCAGGCCTTTCAGCAGGGGGTGAGCAAACCCAGAGTCTATAAGCCCGGCCCTGGAGCAGAGCGGGGCAACAAGCAGTCCCAGCTCAGGCCTTTCAGCAGGGCTGAGCACACACAGTATTCAAGCCCAGGCTCTTGGGCAGGGCGGGGCAGTAGCAGTTCAGGCTCAGGCCTTTCAGCAGGGCTGAGCAAACACAGTATCTAAGCCCTGGTCAGGCCAGGGGGAGGGGGAGTCTGTCACCCTTGGAGGGGTGGCAGGGGGAACGCAGGCCCTCCCACTCCATTGCGTTCCAGCCCGGGGCCCTAGCAGCAGCAAAGATTTGCTGCAGTCAGTGGGGATCCTGGCCACAACACACTGACATTGGCTCGGGGTCCCCGTAGCCAGACTGGGGTCGGCTACCCCCGGGCCACTTCCAATCTCCCCCTCCCTAGGTACCTGTCTCTCGCAGGCGTCATCCGGTGGGTCCCAGACCATGGGCTCTTCAGGATACTGGGTGTAGGGGAGCTCAGGCGACTCCTCCGGATACCGGGTATAGGGGAGCCCAGGCGACTCCTCCGGATACCAGGCACGGGGAAGGTCAGGCCAGCGCTCCTCCGGATACCGGGCACGGGGAAGGTCAGGCCAGCGCTCCTCCGGATACCGGGCACGGGGAAGGTCAGGCCAGCGCTCCTCCGGATACCGGGCATGGGGAAGGTCAGGCCAGCGCTCCTCCGGATACCGGGCATGGGGACGCTCAGGCAGCTCCTCCGGATACCGGGCACGGGGACGCTCAGGCCGGCGCTCCTCTGGATACTGGGCATGGGGAAGGCTGGGTCTGGCGGGAACTCGAGCACTGGCGTCTGTCCTCTCCAGCAGCCTTCCCCTAACTGAGCGCTGGGGCCGGGCTTTTATACTTCCTGTCCCACCCCTTGACTTCCGGGGGGCGGGGACAGGCGGCGGTGGCTCCGCCCACTCCGGCGACTGGTCTGGCTCGTCCTTCTCAGGCACTGCGGGGAGCCAGGGCGCCTCCCTACAGGGTTCCAAAGAGGATGGAGCTAGGCTCTTCTCAGTGGTGGCAGATGACAGAACAAGAAGCAATGGTCTCAAGTTGCAGTGAGGGAGGTCTAGGTTGGATATTAGGAAACACTATTTCACTAAGGAGGTGGTGGAATCTCCATCCTTAGAGATTTTTAAGGCTCGGCTTGACAAAGCCCTGGCTGGGATGATTTAGTTGTGGTTGGTCCTGCTTTGAGCAGGAGGTTGGACTAGATGACCTCCTGAGGTCTCTTCCAACCCTAATATTCTATGATTCTATGACTTGTCTCATGAATGGTAGCTCACAGCTAACCTGGCTGTAAATTGCTGTAAGGACTGCGGGTGAACATTGATCTACAAGTTATAAAAGTATCTAGTTAAACAAGTGTAGGTTCTAGAATTCTTTTATATGTAACCATTTGTTTTCAATACTTCTTCTTGCTATTACTAGAATCTTTATCTTTTGTTAAATAAACTACCACTTGATTTCACTACAAAGTTATTTAGGTGCTCTGTGTTAAGCAGAGTGGTAATCTAAAGCAGGGGCTCACAACCTTTCCAGACTACTGTACCCCTTTCAGGAGTCTGATTTGTCTTTCATACCCTCAAGTTTTACCTCACTTAAAAACTACTTGCTTACAAAATCAGACATAAAAATCCAATAGTGTCAGAGCACACTATTGAAAAATCCCTTATATTTTCACATCTTTATAAAATAAATAAATTGGAATATAAATATTGTCTTATGGTTCAGTGTATAGTATATAGAGCAATATAAACATGAAATTTTAGTTTGTACTGACTTCTCTAGTGCTTCTTATGTAGCCTGTTGTAAAACTAGGTAAATATCTAGATGAGTAGATGTATCCCTTGGAAGACCTCTGTGTACCCCAGAGGTACACAAACCTCTGGCTGAGAACCACTGATCTAAGGTGTAACTGGTAAATTGGGGTGTTCTGTTCCTTTGGAAGTAACAGATCTGTGGAACAGGGGCTGGATACTCCAGAGAGAGGCTCAGAGGGCTTGGGGGTTGGAGCATGTCTATCGCTAATCTGTAAAGAGAGAGTGGGGCCTGTGGAGGCCTGAAGGGGAGTGCTTGTGTTGCCTGTGGCGTTGCGGAGCTGACCCCTGGCAGGCACAGACAAGGCTTCTCATGCTAAGGGTAGGTGATAGCCAAGTGCATCCCAGTTGTGGGTACCTGCGAGGCATCACAAATTTATTTGAATTTGAACAGGACACTGGCATTAACATCACTTCAAAAAGTGCCATGGCTGGCCTGGCCCCGCACACCCTCCCTGACCCATTTCTTGATCTGCTTTGGCTGTCAGGCTCTGGGATCTGTGTGAAGTAGGGGTTGGAGGAGCTTTGCACTGCCACCAACTCCTGCTTGATGCAGGCACCATTCCCTGGGCTAGGCTGGCAGAGACCACTATGCCCCTGGCCACCCTCACAGGGGTATTTCATGTTTGTAAGCAAAGCATTTTTATTACACACCAAACTAAAGCTGCATGACTTCACAGACTAGCCCCTCTCCTAATGTGAAATAACTCTACAGAAGCCCTTTGTCTTTTCTTCTGACACCAGCCTATTTTCTTTCTTATCCACAGTTTCTGCCAAAACCTGTTCAGGAAATATAAGCTTTTGGCACCTTGTGACCCCCTTTGGTTAACCACAAACTGAATCATGCTGTACAGTTCAGCTGAGTAATAAAATATAATCTGATTGGCAGGCGGTATTAGAGTGGGCCACATAATTACAGATCTTCTTTTAACCCAGTTTAACAAGTTGCTCCTGAGAAGTTATTTATTCTAGCTGTCAACATACTGTTGTTGAGATGACAGCGATCAAATCTCTTTTAGATCCCAATCCTATTCTTCTCACTCCTGCCTCCCGTATTTGCGCCTCATATAAGCAATCTCACTTTTTGTCAGCAAAATGACGTTGGAGATTAATCATTTGTTGAAAGACACAACAATGCATTTTTGGTAATATCGACAGCAGCTATTAGCATGAAATAAATATAGAATAAATAGCAGACACGTGTGAATCACGGGGCCATGAAACACATGAATTGTTGCTGTGTTAAGCACCATGTGACCCCCATTTAAAACAAAAACATATTTCACAATTGTGAAAATCCACCAGCACATTTCAAGGAGTGATGTCACAGCAGCAAATTATAACACTGACACTCATGCTCTGATAGTGGCTGTCAATGCTGGTTGAGAGCCAGAGTGATCTCTGTTATCAAGTATGAAGAGTTCTTTTATTGTGCCCTATTGGGGTTGGGAATGGTGAGGTTTAACAAGCACACAGAAAACTAATGGAGGTGGAGGGAAAAACTATGTCAGACAGGTTCCATGTCAAAATGTACAGTCCTCTCACTTCAGTCCCAGAGGCTCTCGTCCCTAAAGGTTTGTCTGCTGCATTCCATCATGGTCTGGTGTTCTCTCCCTGGTGACTGACTGCCAGATCAGGGGAAGGGCACCATCTGACTGGGCCTTCTCCAAGAACTGGCAGCTATGCATTACTTGTAGGAGGAAGATCTGATTTGGCTAGGCAAGGTGTAGGAAATATGTGCTGTTTTTAGTTTAACTGATGGAAAAAATAAAATAAAATAACTCCCCCTAGAAAAGCTAAGGAGTCCTGGACTGGGCTGCAATTCCCAGGAAGCTCTAATTTAATATGTTACTGTCTGAAGGTAGAAAGAACATCATGAACCTTAGGGAAGTTCTCCACAAATCATCAGTAAGTGCTCAACTCAGTATTTAAGAATCACCATTCTAGGGAAAACCCAAGTGTTGCAGGTAATGGCATTAGTAATTTGGTTGGCAGGAGATTTCCTTCTGAGTCACTACTGAACCAATGCCTCCGCAAGACACTGGGGTAAGCCATGCTGCTGAGGGTGCTCTTGTATTCATTAAAGATCCCATGGTCAATATTTCCATTAACCCTTATGCCAAGTCAAATTTTAACCAAGGTAAAATGCCTACATGAATTCCACTGCACTTTCAATTTCATATGTTAATTCTCATTCCCAGTTCTAAACACTTGTGCAATGCTGCTATGTGTCGCAAAACTGCTGCCATGTTCTAGATCAGCATTGGTTGCATTTCAATGAAGGGTGAAGTGATCAGTAAAGATCTCCTCGCTACTTTTACAGAGATATTCTGGTGCTTAATTAATTCATGTTTAAAAGACACTTGGAGATCTTCAGATGACAGACACTATTGAAATTCAAAGTATTAATACAGATGTTATTCATTCATTTTTTAAATTGTTGGATGTTTAATATTTTGGACTCAGAAACAGTAAGATTAAATAAGTTTGGATAATCATATACATCACACAGAATGCAGAGTTATTTGGTTTAAAATGTTTGCATCTAACTGGCCAATTGTGAGTGTAATTACAGAGTTAGCATGCACAATTCCTGTAATTGTGAGTGCAAATTGGGCATGAGGTTGCATGTTCAATTTTAAATGTGGGTCACTAAAGTTTCTCAGCTTAATTCTGATCTTGTATAATTCAGGAGCATTCTCCTCTTAATAATAATTTGAATTCAGTTTAGTTAGTACAGTGTAAGTTGGATCAGAATGAGGCCCTCAGTCTTTTCAAGGCTTTCACAAAAAATGTGAAAATGCTGCCTCTGGTGGAAAGAAAAAGCTTACAGTAAGTTAGGCATCTAATTGACCACTTAACAATTAATCAGGTTGTGCATGGAGACAGGGTAATTGCATATACTCCAGTGCACATGAGGTTTTAGATTTCAGGCAGTAGATGATACCCTTTCTAAGGGCTCAAACCTGATCCTCTGAAGCCCCGGGGAGTAGAATCAGCACCAGTATTAGACACTTCTTGTTTGCTGAAAGAAATGGCCTCCTTTCTTCTACTTGCAATGTCACATTTTCTCCTGACAAACATAAGATCCTATGTACCATAAGATGTATATTAAAATGGCTGCACCATCATGCTCTGTGGCACTGTCTCAAACATATCCGGAGCAATGCACTGAGGCGGCAAACCCAGCCCTTTCTCTTTACCCCAGCTTCCCATGCATGTGTTCCCTGCTTGTTAGCCAGAGACTTCATCTCCGGCAACCACTTCATTGCAATTTTCATTTGAACGAAACCTGATGCTGTAAATAAAGAGTGAAAAATAAATTGCATTTTTTAAAAGAAAACTGACAACTTACACAAATGAGTGTCGTTTTCAAAAGTTTCCTAAACAAACAAAAAAGAAGAGTGTGACAGACACATCTCTGATGAGAAACCCAATTTGTCAATGTAGTGCTTCTCCACAATTCTAGCGCTTATATTGTTGAGGGGAGATTCGGTCTTCCCTCTTTGTTTCTTGTTATGCTGATTCATTGCCCTTATTTTGGAATCTCATAATTTAGAGACTGACGCTCGTGCGCAAAAGTGAAATATGTTCCTTTCTGATTTCCTTTGCTTGGCCTGGCTTTCTGCAGTGATGTGAATAAAGTGTGTATTGTACATATATATAAAATCTATACTATCCCTCTTATCTGTTCCTCATTACAGAAGGAGAGTTCTGTACTTTGGATATTCATTTCTTTCCAGACCATAGTGAATCAATGCTGTCCCATTTCTTTTTATGGTTATTTATGACTCTGTGTGGAACAGACCGTTGAAACTTAAAGCCATTGAGTCCTCACTCCACTTAAAACATTGATTTCCACATTGTTTGGAGTTTCTTCCTTTGTGGACATTTTTATTCGTAGCTTTTATTTCATTAATAGCTTTCATACGAATGTTATAAAAGAGTTGGTTTTTCCAGCCCAATGAGAAGGAAGCATGACTTTTCTTCCCTCAGGAATGTTTCTGAAACAGTATTTATAGATGTAACCAATTATTTGAACTAATGGTTTAAATTATGGTAGCTATTTTTGATATTTGTGCACACTGAATTGCGTTTCTGGGCAACACTGCTGTGCTTTCCTCAATGAAAATTACATTAAAATTGCAACATTGTTGTGGAATTTCATGAAATTAAAAAAAAATCAATGATTAATGTGATACAACCCCATTTCCAGGAGCACTTTCCTTTGTTCCTGCCTGCTCCCTGCTAATCTTCCCCACTGCAGGGTTGCACTGTTTTGGGGAATCTTTTCCCTGCATGCCTTTCTGAGGGCTGTTCCTTTTTATCTGCCAGGAGAAGTCAGCTTTAGTCACTAAGTGGCCATTTTGTAACTGTCTGCTGCCTTTTTTCCAGGCAGTAAGTACTCTGAATTCCTACTATGTTTTCCCTTTAGCTTTTCCTTTCTTAAACTTGAGGAGGTGGCATGTTCTCACTATGAGGCTTCACAAAAGCACTATCATTTGAGGAACTCTTTGTCATTATCCTTAATTGAATTTTCTGTACTAGTCCTCATAAATGTTACACCTGAAAAGCTTGTCCGACTCTTAAAAAAAGGTAGCGTTGTCACAAAACCTGAGGAATTGAGGAGAATTTTCCCTTATTAATTTCCTTCATTTTGTGCTATTGCTCTCATCCTGCTATTTTGAAATCGGAATACATCGAAGTGTCAGAGCCCTGAATCTGAGTATCAGGAGCATATACATCTACATGGTATAATCCTTATGCTGGTCTATAGCCTTATGTTCTTACTCAGGCCAGGGGAGTTTTGTCTGAATAACGCCCGAGCAGAAATTCCAGGATTTGACCTGTGGGCCACAACCTTCATCAGGATTTGTGCAGCAGTCTATCCCTGCAAGTCACAATGCAGAATCAGGGCTGTAGTTTCTAAAGTGCTTTGGGTCCTTTATGTGATCTGTAATTGTGAGGTATTATTTTATCCAGGCTGCCTTAAGCTTCCTCCATAGTGTGGCTCATCGTCTGGAGTCTGTACTCTTGACAGTTATCTGGGTGAGATTCAAGTCATGCCTAACATATTGCAGAAAGTAGTTTTCCTTTTGGCCTCCAGCTCCACTTCATTAGGAGACAGTTTTTTGTTTTCAATAAGAAGAAGGAAAACTTCCATAGGTGAAAGCTGTTTTTTTGCAGACAGTGAAACCTGGGAACACCACTGAAAAAAAGTGATTTAAAAATTAGATTAAAATTAAATTTGCTAGAAAAATTCAAGAAATGATCAAAACAGCAGAATGAATCACTTTTACTTTCCTTTTTAACACCATGTTAAATGGAAGATGAGTTAGCGACATGCCGGGTGCTAGGAAGTTAGGATATGTTCATTAAAGTCCCCTTCTTTGAACCACACCAAAGTAATTGGGTAACTTTCCATTGGACTGGGTAATGCATGAGTAACACTAGAAATGCTCCCTTAAAGTGCCTATGCAAAACAAACGAGGTTTACTTAACGTATGGACAATTATTTCCCCTATTAGTTTTGATCAATTGCTTCATGGTCACATTCATTAGACAGTCTAATGTGAACCACAATTAGATTTTATCCCATTAAAAGATAAAGCAGAATGCCGGGCCATTAATTAAAGGGTCTGACTCAAGTTGGTTACAAGATGGATGTTACATCCCCTTTACTGGTGACCCAACTCAGCAAAACAGAGCACTTTAGTTCTGAGTAGCAAATACTCTGGCACTAATTGAATGCAAACTTCTGCTCTCCTTCAGAGCAGTTGGAAAAAAGAAAATCATTTCATGTGTGCTTTCTTAAATGAGACATGAAATCCTAATGAGAGCCATGTGAATAGAGCTAGATTTACATAGGGCAAATTGTAAGAATGATCAAAATGCTGGAGATAGAAAAGTCCAATTAATATACCTGCTTCTATTTGTGGACAATGCTATTTCTCTCAGGGTATGTCTTCACAGGCACAGCAATGTAGGCCCATACTCCAGGGATGGAGCATCCATGGAAGAAAATTTGTGGGTGCTTAGCACCCACTGGCAGCCAGCACCCCTCTGCCCCAGTGCCTCCCATCTGCTGGCAGCCCTGCCAATCAACTCCTCCCCCTCCCTCCCAGCATCTCCCACCCACCACGATCAGCTGTTTTGAGCATGCAGGAGGTGCTGGGGGGAAGGGAATGGGGTGTGCTTGGGGGAGGGAAGAGGCAGGGAAGAGGCAGGGTGGAGTGTGGTGGAAAAAGGTGGGGTGGGGACAGGGCCCGGGGCAGAGAAGAGCGGGGAAGAGGTGAGGCAGGAGTGGGGACTTGGGGAAAGGGGATGGGTGGAGATGGAGTGAGGGGTTGAGCACTCTTGGGTCCTGGAGGAAGCCGGTGCCTGTGCTTCAGTCGAGGGTCAAGCCTAAGCCCCTTTGTATCTACACTGCAATTGCGCTAACACGGGGCTCAGATGCAAGATCCCAGGACTCTACAGAGCTGGAGGGTACAAGCTTGAGTTAAGTTGGGACCCAAAGTCTGAGCACTATTGCTTGGTAGTGTAGATGCAGGCCCACTTGACTCGGGTCCTGGAAATCATCCAGAAATATCCCACAATTCTATGGGACAACTTCCTTAGTCCTCTCTATGCCAACAATCTGCAATGTACTCTATTGAAAACGGAATTCACCACCCCCCATTGTGAGAATGGCAGCAGCTCAGGTCACCGTTAACCCATTCTCTTCCGATCACCAATCTACAAGCACACTATCTGAGAGCCTCCTGGGTTTGCAATGGAGAGCAAACTGCTCAAGGCTTTTGCAAAAGCAAGCTGCTTCCTGGGAATGTGCAGGGTGGGAAGTAAAGTTTTCCCACAGACTATGCACCATGGTCCTAAGGCTAGAGTGGCCACATGGCGGGGGAGGGGAGGGGAAGCTAGGCACTCTGGGATATGGTTACTTTGACTCGGGTCTGCGCACTGCAGCATGGATGCCAGAGCCCTAGGTTTGAACATGGGTTAGAAACAGGGTGACCAGATAGCAATTATGAAAAATTGGGGCACTTTTGGTTTTTTGGGGGGCAGAGGGTTATAGTTGCCTATATAAGACAAATCCCCTAATATCAAGACAGTCCCAATATTATCAGGACATCTGATCACCATAGTTTAAAAAGTCTTAACATAGAGTTAAAATACAAGGTAGATGCTCAAGCCCAAAGTTTCCTAACCTGGGTCAGCTGACTCAAGTCCCACTAACCCTGGGCTTACATTGCAGTATAGACCTACCCTCTGATACTGTAAATAGGTTAGTGTCTTGTTTTCAGTCCCCGAATGCCCAGATCTCCATTTATTTCTAGTGACAAACCCCAACCCCTGTACCTGGGAAATCAGGAAGCTAATTACAATCTCTGTAACTGAAAACTACCAGTCAGAGAGAACATTATCACATATTCCCAGAATAAAGCTGGGTCTGTGCAAATGTAAGAAAACTGGCTATATCCTATGTATTACTTATTGCATCATTGATTAACACCTTCACTCCACCAGGATTCCCAGCCTTAACTGCCAATTAGTCCACTTTCCCCACAAGCACTCCTGTGCTTTATGGCACAAAATCCCTCAACACATTCAGAAAGCCACTACTATATTCTTTTTCCAAGCCCTCCATAAGACTCACCACTTCTGAGATGCTGACCACTGATGCAGTTGAAAGCAGCTAAGCAGGTGGCAAACTATATTGTGCATACAACTACTCTATGCAAAAATGTGCTTCTCTTGTTATCTCATTCTCTCGTCCTCCTGCCTTTATCCATTTGTTTCATCCTCCTGGTGAATCTCGTCTTTATCTTGATTAGAAACCCTTTGAGGCAGGTATGGTCTCTTTACTAGGTAATCTGCACACATCTTGCAAAATGAGGTCCTGATCAGGAACTCTTATACCAATAATAATAATGCTAAATAATAATGCAAATCCCATAAACTTTCTTTATTTCTACTCAGTCAAAATTCCTACTTTCTGCAGTGAGAGATTTTCCTAGGTAAGAACAGAGAAATGACTTTATTCTTTCTATCCTGGGAAGCAGTGACTCTGAAAAAGGTCTGGGGGTCGCGGTGAATAATCAGCTGAACATGAGGTCTCAGTGCAATGCTGTGGCTAAAAAGGCTAATGTGATCCTTGGATGCATAAACGGGAATCTCAGATAGGAGTTGAAAGGTTATTTTACCTCTGAATTTTGCACTGGTGCAATCACTACTGGAGTACTGTGTCCAGTTCCGGTGTCCATACATTCAAGAAGAATTTTATAAACTGGAAAAGTTTCACAGAAAAACCACAAAAAATGATTAAAGGGTTGAAAAACACGCCTTGTAGTGATTGACTGAAGGAGCTCAATCTATTTAGCTTAACAAAAAGAAGGTTAAGTGGTAACTTGATCATATTCTGTAAGTACCTATATGGGGAACAAATATTTGATAATGGATTCTTCTATGAAGCAGACAAAGATAAAACATGATCCAATGGCTGGAAGTTAAAGTCAGATGAATGCAGGCTGGAAATAAGGTATAATTTTTAACAGAGAGGTGGTAATTAACCATTGGAACAATTTACCAATGGTTGTGGTGGATTTTCCATCACTGACCATTTTAAAATCATGACTAGAGGTTTTTCCTAAAGATGTGCTCTAGGAATTATTTTGGAGACGTTCTGTGGCCTGTATTATACAGAACATCAGACTAGCTGATCACAATGGTTCCTTCTGGCCTTGGAATCTATGAATCTTCAGGCCTTGATGAACATCTCTGAAATAACCAAATGTCCTTGTGAAAGGTGTGGTTTATATACATTGTCGCATCTCTTGTGTGTTAGCCCCATTCAATACAAGCAGACCTATGTGGACCACTGAAGTTCGGCAAGCAAGGATTTCACAAATATTTTTTGTAAAATGTGGTTCAGGGGCCTTGATGAAGTTTGAAGAGTTCTCTGATTTGAATGACCTCTGTTTTCCCATAGTTGAATCTCAACCCCAAGGCCCTCTAAACTGAGTTATAATTATTATAGGAACAAAATAGCAATGGGACATTTCTAATAATTTATGAAGAATCACACTTCTGATACAAAACCAGAACTTCGATCTCACTCTTTAGAAGCTTATGCTACATCTGAATATCCACTAACCTAATTCGGCTGCTTTCTTGGGGTGATTTGAGGTTACTGGTCTATTCAGGTTAATTTCTAATTTTAGTGCTCAGATGGGAATTTCAAAAGCACCAAAGTGAGCTAGGAACACAAGTCCCATTGAAAGTCTAAGGGAGTTAGACGTCTAAGTACCCCCTGAAACCTGTTTTTAACATCCACCCTGATCTTTCCCTGTTAGCAATACAAATTTGATAAGCAATCACAGGGGCCCTGCAGTTGAGACCACTAGAATGTAGTATGTTAAGGACAGCCCAGCGATTAGGGTGCTAGTCTGGGAACTGGAAAACCTGAGTTCAATTATCTCCTCTGGTACAGACTTTATGACCCTGGGCAAGTCACTTAGTCCCTCAGATCCCCATCTAGAAAATGGTGGCAATCTCCCAGGGATGTTGTGAAGATAAATTCATTAAGACTGTGAGGGGCTCAGATATTATAGTAATGGGGGCCATAGGTAGATAACAAGTTCTGCTGTGATAAATGGGGATTTGGGAAATGGTGAGGGGTGAACTATAAAGTGGCTGTTTTTAATTGGTAAATCTTTGTGTTCAGGATTTTTTTTTAATACAGGACTTGTAGCTGCTTTCATCTGGTGTCTTTTGGGGCCCCTTTCCTTTTCCATCAATTTGAAATAACAAGCCTGCTATCAAGTAACTTAAATGCAAGAAAAGGCTGCTTGTTGCCAGTGGGGGGGAAATATATTGCAGTGCTTGGCAATAAGGTCCTGCACTTATACCAATCTTCTCAGTATGTAACCGCAGATGCTTACTCAGCAGCATGAGAGCCAAAGTGCACATAGAGAACATTTTAATTAGTTTACGGTTCATTATTAATAGGAAGCCCACAGTAAATAACGTGTAATTTGTAAATACACACAATAACCTATTTTCAGTCATTAAGATAGATGACATAAAAGAAAAGAAAGAATAGCACCTGAAGTATGAACAAATGTAGGAGGCTAACTTACATCTGGCAAAGGTTTCACTCAAAGGTTTACCTAGCGATTTCTCTTGCCAGTGCTAAGCACCTTAAATTCCTGCTGACATCCATGGGGAGTTTTGGATGGTTGGTGCCTTTCAGGATTGTTCCCTTGCCTTGGTTTTATGATGGTGGTTTACTAAATCCTAGGGAAAAATCTAACAGATACATGTCCTTTAGGACAAGTAGTAAATGTAGAGAGTAGTAACGCAGCAAAACCTGACACCCAGAACTGGACACAATAGTCCATCTGAGGGCTCACCGGTGCTGAGTAGAGTGGGACAATTATCTCCCATGTCTTACATACGACACCCCTGTTAATACAGCCCAGAATGTTAGCCTTTTATGCAACTGCATCCCATTGTAGACTCATATTCAATTTATGAGCCACTATCACACCCAGATCCTTTTAATCAGTAGTACTCCTACCCAATTATTCCCCATTTTTGTTTTTGTGCATTTTATTTTTTTTCCAAGTCATTAATTAGCAGAGCACCAGGCGAGTAAACTGGAGAATCAGGGCAAATGTTGCCTGAACCATGATCATGCTACTTGCAGGGACTACATTCAGAGTTTAGCAGTAGAGCTGGTTGGGGAATTTTTTGATGAAGCTTTTCTTCATCAAAAAATGCCAGTTGGGAAGCGGGTCAGTTTTGACAAATTCCTCAGCTCAACAAATTTTGAAAATAAAAGTTTTGATATTTTACAAATAAAAAATTGTGGGTTTTCCAGTTTGAAATTTTTCATTTAGAAGTTTAAGCTGCTCATAGTGCAACTTTTTTTAAAATAAAAAGGTGAAAATTGAAATGAAACTTTTCAAAATCATCAAACTGAAATGTTTTGATTTACCTCGATTGACTTTTTTAAATTTTTGGTTTGCAAATCATTTCAAAATTTTGCTTTTCATCCCAATCTGAAATGGATTTTTTCCACAGAATCTCAAAAAAGTTCATGAGATGGGAAAACCATTTTCCACCCAGCTCTAGTTAGCACTGAGATGCAGTTTCTTCCCAACAGCAGGTGCCAAACAACCTCTTTCTTTACCTGTATTGGTGAATTCACAGTTTTGTTTCTTTTGTTTTTTTAAAAGCCCAAAATGTATCTTTAAAATAGGAGGAATTAAGAGCCTGATCCAAAACTCATCAAAATCAATGGGAGTTTTTCCATTGGCTTCAGTTAGCTTTCCAAAAATTTCAGATCTGTAAACATGTAACTGCACATGCAGTAATACTTACAATACTTAGTCCTGCCTTGAGTGCAGGGGACTGGACTAGATGACCTCTCAAGGTCCCTTCCAGTTCTATGATTCTATGATACCAGAGACAACTAGTCACTTACATGTGCAACTATTATAACTATGCACACAATCATAGTGATTGTGCCTACAGATCGTGCCCCTAATCTTCCAAACATTTACACATCTGATAACTTTACTTTTGTGAGCAGTCCTGTTGAGGTTAGTGACACTACTTGTGTAATGTTGCTTGCATAAGTGTTTCCAGGATCAGTGTCTACGTATGTCCATATCACAAAATGGAGGTCTATTATATAAGACCTTTATAGAAAAGATATTTATATAGTTTGGATTGCAACTTCAGACCAAATATTTTTTTCTGCCTTAACAGAGAACACCAAAAGGAAAAAAATTGGTAGCAGTTTAAATTCATTTGGGATTTTTGATGTATTGCTGCCCACCTGCTGATTACACAATCTGCCGCTTCCTAATTTATCACTCTAATATTAGAGTTAGTACAAAGCACCAGTGTGCAAAAGGTAAAAAATAATTATAAATTATACTGACCAGCTCACATTAGTGTGAGTGTAAGCAACAGCAAGGTGTTTCTATTTATCACCATTTGCTTTGATAGGGCACCATTCATTTCATGTATCAGCTGATTCCTTTCAACTACTACTTCTTGAGAAGACATACAATCAGCATTATTTAGTTCGAATTGTGTTTGCCCGAAAGATTTTGTAAAGCCCATTAAAAGGAAGCAGTTGTTGGGTATATGTGGACTAGATCTAGAATTTCTCTCTCGTTTTTGTTTGTGGTTTTAAAAAATGTTTTTAAATGTGTTTATTTTATTGTTACTAAGCAGATCACTTTATACTGTATGCTCAAAAGCAATACAGTAAAAGGATTTGAACATTTTTTTTTTGTATCTCAGTGTATTGAATTTTTGACTGGAATAACTACCAGTTTGACAATCCTCTGCCAAAACCCTGCTTCATATACTACTGATTATTATTTCTATTTTGGTAGTACCTCAGACAAAGCCCACAGCCCCTTGTCTTAGACACTGTACAGACAAATGACACAAAAGATGTCCCTCTGTGAGAGCCTGATCCAGCACCCACTGTAGTAAATGGAAAGGCTCCAAATGACATCAATGGCCATTGGAACTGCCCCCAGAGAACTTACAATCTAGATGTCAGACAGGATCCCACCTGTGGCATAAAGAGACAAACAGGGTGAGGAAGGATGAGACAGATGTCTCAACTCACCACTTGTCAAAACTAGCTCTAAGTAGTGGAAATGCTGATGCCACAAATGTAAATTGGTGGATTGATATATATATATATAAATCCATGGTATGCCCACATCCTGAATACTGCATGCAGATCTGGTCACCCCATCTCAAAAAAGATATATTGGAATTGGAAAAAGTACAGAAGAGGGAACAAACATAATTAGGGGTTTGGAACAGCTTCCATATGAGGAGAGATTAATAAGACTGGGACTTTTCAGCTTGGAAAAGAGACAACTAAGGGGGGATATGATAGAGGTCTATAGAATCATGACTGGTGTGGAGCAAGTGAATAGGAAAGTGTTATTTATCCCTTATCATAACACAAGAACAAGGGTCACCAAATGAAATTAATAGGCACAAGGAAGTATTTCTTCACATAATGCACAGTCAACCTGTGGAACTCTTTACCTAACAATTTTGTGAAGGCCAAGACTATAACAGGGTTCAAAAAATAACTAGATAAATTCATGGAAGATAGGTCCATCAATGGCTATTAGAGTTGTCCCTAGCCTCTGTTTGCCAGAAGCTGGTAATTGGCCCGGAGCAGCGATCCGCGGCTGGTGGGAGCCGCAATCAGCCGGACCTGCGGACGAGGCAGGTAAACACATCGGCCCAGCCTGCCAGGGGCTTTCCCTACACAAGTGGCGACCCCTGTTTGAGAAACCCTGGTCTAACCCAGTATGTCTGTTCTTATGTTCTTATGATAGTAGGTTGTTCTTAATGGAAACAAGTTCCCTCTAGTATTTTGGGCTTCTCACTTTAGTATATCCCACATTATACAGACCGTGGAGACACTGAAGCAGGACTGAAGATCAATAAATCCTACTTTTCTTCCATCATAAAAACTACACTACCCCCCACTGAACTTTTCTGTATTGCGAATCACTTTGTCAGCTGAGAATGCCTTATTTGATTCCAGAGCTCAGTATCTATCTCTGGGAGAAAAGATTAGTCTACTTCATGGAGAATACTATCACTCACATAAAGCTGGCACCTCTGAACATCAAGAGTCACACACTGAACACAGGGCCAATAATATGGTACCTGTCTCCTCAGAAGTCTGCCCATTCACATAACAGGAACATTGCAGGACATTTGAACTTCTAGTTCAGTTCCATGCTCTACTTTGCTGATGTATAAGAGATCATCACTTGATTTGAAGGGGATGATTTACCACTCACTTCGAAATATGCATTAGTCTGACTACTACTTAAGAAGCCGTTGCTTGATGCCGCTAGCATCACAAACTTATTAAACTTGAGAGGAAACATGGTTAGGGCTCTGGCTGAGGACTTCAGAGACGTGAGTTCAAGTTCCTGCTCCACCACAGACTTCTGTGTGACTTTGGACATGTCGCTTAGCCTCTCTGTGCCTCATTTATCCATCTGTAAAATAGTACTTTCTTACCTCACCAGGAGGTTATGCAGCACTCTGATACTACAGTAATGGGAGACATATACGGGACTAAGATAGCTAAAACTACCACCCAGCAACTGGCTCCCTATTGGATGCCAAGGTTAAGGTTTTTCGGGGACAGATTTTCAAAGGTATTTAGGTACCTAAAGATGCAGTAGATGTCTAGTGGAATTTCCAAAAGGTTCTAAGCAAGTTAGCTGCTTAACTACTATCAAGATCAATAGAAATTGGTCACCTAACTCACACAGGAGCATCTATAAATCTCAGCAGGTACCTATTTGCATCTTTAGACATCTAAATATCTTTGGAAATCTGACCTTTGGTCCTTATCTACAAGTCCTACAAGGATTCTCAGCAGCTGGTCCATAACTGTGGAACTCACTTCCAGGAGAGATTACAATTCTATTCTACTTAAGTTCTTGTACAGTGAAGCAGGGCTGAAGATCTGACAAGTACTAAAACACAAAACACTGTATTTATTCAAATCTGGATTCCTTTTAACTTGAGGGCCTGTGAACAAATTCTAGTGAAACAACTTCTTGATTAGTACTCATCTTCCAACAATTTATTCATTGTCAGATGAGGAGGAAAATGACATCTGGCCTTCCTCAGACAGCAAGGAACTTTTCTGAGAGTCTGAAGATTCATTCTTTTAAAAAAATCTTTCAATTTACTCCACTTTATTGGTGCCATTTTCAAGTAATAGAGCCTTTGCTCTTAGACACTATACAGACAAAGCTGTTGCCAGTGGAGGATAATTTAGATAATCACTAAGAGCCCAATATGCACTTCAAAGTCAGAACAAAGCACTTTGGATGAGCAGAGAACACTTTTACAGCTCTTCCAATGTAGAGGGTCTACCTATTGTCTGAACATTACCAATATGCTTCTGAGATGGGGATCTCTGTACCCTTCCTGTGGCTGACTCCCATCCAGCCTCAAATGACAGATGTTCCTTTAAAATAAATAAATCTGAAAGTGTCATTCAATCTGCAAGTTCAGAGACTAGACTAA
Source organism: Mauremys reevesii (assembly GCF_016161935.1). Classification (NCBI taxonomy): domain Eukaryota; kingdom Metazoa; phylum Chordata; order Testudines; family Geoemydidae; genus Mauremys; species Mauremys reevesii. Next base: position 41,113,847 of record NC_052624.1, read on the forward strand.
CTCAAAGCATCTTGCTCCATGCAGTAAATATTTTCCAAAGAAGCTGAAAGCAGCATTGTCTCTCATAATGATGAAATCCCCAAGATTTATCCTCTTGAAAGGTTTCAACCCTAACACTGATAATTACACTGACACAATGGCCCAAAATCTATCTACACTTTCCACCATAGGAGTCTTGCAGGTAATCTCCAGTTCTACTTATATTCAACCAATCACATCATTGGATCTAATCTTCAGACTGGGCATGGGTATGAGGAATGTGAGAATTATCTTTTATGGGGGACAGAACATCACCTCCTTCAGGCTGAAATCGGAACTCCCACCACCTCCAGACAGAGAAAGTCCATTGCAGTTCTCTGACAACCTACAAGAGAAGAAGCTGGAAGAACAACTCCAGCATCAATTATGAGAAACATGAGCACTCACAGGTAGGTTTTGATGCAAGGAATTTTTACAAATCTGCATATCAGCCATGGAAGAGGCCAATAAATCTTACTTTTCTTTCATCATAACAACAACTACACTACACTACACTGAACTTTTCTGTATTGTGAATCACTTTGTCAGCTGAGAATGCCTTATTTGACTCCAGAGCTCAGTATCTATCTCTGTGAGAAAAGATTAGTCTACTTCATGGAGAATACTATCACCCACATAAAGCTGGCACCTCTGAACATCAAGAGTTGCGCAATGAACACAGGGTCAATAATATGGTACCTGTCTCCTCAGAAGTCTGCCCATCCACATAACAGGAACATTGCAGGACATTTGAACTTCCAATTCAGTTCCATGTTCTTCTTTGCTGGTGTACAAGAGATCATGTGACTTTGGACATGTTGCTTAGCCTCTCTGTGCCTCATTTCTCCTTCTGTAAAATAGTACTTTCTTACCTCACCAGGCGGTTGTGTGGCACTCTGATATTATAGTAATGGGAGCCATATTCGGGCCTAAGATAGCTAAATCTACCACCCAGCAACTGTTTCCCCATTGGATGCCAAGGTTAAGGTTTTTCGGGGACAGATTTTCAAAGGTATTTAGGTACCTAAAGATGCAGATAGATGTCTAGTGGAATTTCCAAAAGGTTCTAAGCAAGTTGGCTGCCTAACTCCTATCAAGGTCAATAGAAACCTAACTCACACAGGAGCGTCAGTAAATCTCAGCAGGTATCTGTTTGCATCTTTAGACACCTAAATATCTTTGGAAATCTGACCTTCGGTCCTTACCTACAAGTCCTACAAGAATTCTCAGCAGCTGGTCCATAACTGTGGAACTCATTTCCAGGAGAGATTACAATTCTATTCTACTTAAGTTCTTGTACAGTGTCTATCACTATGGTATGTGTTTCTGAACTACCACAAAACCCACAACAAAACAAAACACAATCTACAATTGACTGATCAATCAAAAAGTCACAAACTGGTGAGGTAGGACAAAGATACCCAGGACCCTATTGTCTTTACTCGTAGAATGAGTAAGATGCTTGGATACTATGGTGATACAAGTCATGATTAGACAGAACCCATACTTTGAAATCTGGGTTTGTGAAAGGGCACAATCTGCTAGACATTTTCCTGCACTACTAGTGCACACAATTCTGCTAAAGTTTTCATCTTAAGTACTTTTGTCCTCCAAAGGGCAGCATCTGGCCTTTAGAGTATTATCATAAATGCTTTCTTTTGGGGTACAAGATGTACAGCATAGGAATTGTTCAAAAAGTAAACCTGGGAAGCTATTAGACATCAGGAAAAATATCAAAGGAAAGAACATATTAATAAAACATTTGCACCATAAAAACTAGAATATCATCATTACTCCTCAAATTAGTTGAAGAGTAATTATCCCCAAGATGTTCTCGTACCATCCATATCTTGTTTGCAAAAGTATGACAAAATGAATAGGTAAATGCATTAGATCTAAGATGCCATTAAAAAGGGGGAGAGAGAATTAGAATTAACTGTTACCAAACAAATGCAATGTGTGTGCATATACATGTGAGCCTCTGAATGCACAGTGAAGGTGACCTCTGACAGCCCTGTTTGATAGAAAAGATTAAAATTCCTATCTCAGATATCATCATTACCTACTTTTAATAAACAATACAAGCCTAGTGGAAATGTCCAGGTGATTGTTTATGTGCCTAGGTGCTTTACCAGCTGAAATCGTGCTGCGGTTTTCACTTAGATGATTTAGACAGAGTGCTTATTAACAAATTTTAGGGGCAGGAGAATACTTTGTGAACAGGCTGAAAAATGATCTTATGAGAATCTTTATTTTAAAGACAGTCATTTGACGATCTCCTTAATAGATTTGTACTTTAGGATTTTGTTCCATAAACCTGTCCACATCCTAACTACAATGAGGAATTAAGGACACCTCTGGATCTAAGCGGTCTAAAGGCAGCGCAACATGGGGAAGCTAAGTTTTAGTCTTATCTTTATGATCCCTAGGTTCAGACTTAGTCTTATCTTTATGTTCCCTAAGTTCAGGGCCGGTGCAACCACTAGGCGAACTAGGCAGCTGCCTAGGGCACCAAGTGGTTGGGGGCGCCAAAAAGCGTGCTCAGGGGAGGCGGTGGAGTGGAGGTGAGCTGGGGCAGGAGGGCACGGGGAGGGCTGCCCGCAGCAAGTAATGGGGGGGAGGGTGGGGTGCAGGGGAACCGCTCCTCCGCTCTAATTCTCCTCCCCTCCCAGACTTGCCACGCCAAACATCTGATTGGCGCCACAAGCCTGGGAGGCGGGAGAAGTGGAGCGGTGCCGGCGTGCTCGGGGAGAAGACAGAGCAGAGGTGAGCTGGGGCGGGGAGCTGCTGCGGGTGCCGCAGGGCTGGGAGCTGTGGAAGGGAGGGCAGGGAGCTTCCACACGGGGGGCTCCCCAGCTCTTCCCCATGGCCTCCGCCCGTGATCCGCCCCAACCCTGCCTCTTCCCACCCCTGCTCCACCCCCACTCTGCCCCAGCCCCGCCCCCACTCCCCTGAAGACTGCAGCCAGGCCCAACCCTGCACTCACTGGTAAGTGGAGCGACCTGGCCCAGCTGGGTCCACTCCTCTGGCTCCCAGCCACGCCACTGGCGAGTGCTGGGGGGGCGGTTCCCCCTCCCTCCAAGCCTGGGAGCCAGGGCAGCAGAGCAGTCTGGGGTCCCAGGCCTCCGTGGGGAAGGGGAGGGAGAGGAGGCTGGCTACGTCCTGCAGGAAGTGGAGTGACCTGGCCCCAGCCTGCTTCACTTCCCTGGCTCTCAGGTTTGGGGGGAGGGGGAAACCGCCTCCCTGCACTTGCGGCTGGGAGCCAGGGGAGTGGAGCAGGCTGGGGCCAGGTCACTCCACTTCCTGCAGGACCAGCCCAGCCCAGCCCCCGCCCCCGAGGCCTGGGGTGGGGCCCCACACAGCCCCCCTCATGGAGGTCTGGGCCCCCTCTTCCCCCCATGAAGGCCTGAGACCCCACACAGCCGCTCCGTGTGGGGGCTGCGTAGGGCACCAAAATAGCTAGGGATGGCCCTGGCTCCCTGGGCCGGAGGGTGGGCGTAAGGTGGAAGTTTCGCTTAGGGCGCGAAATATCCTTGCACCGGCACTGCCTAGGTTGGCCAGACTGGGAGCCACTACAGACAGCACACACACCACGTTGCTCTTTGAAATTCCCCTGGCTTACTGAAGATGCTGCATTGGTGGGCTTAGCAGCAAGACATATTCCCCTCCATTCACAGGAGGAGGGTCTCTTGTGAGTATGTTGGGTACAATATAAAGTGAGGATCCTGGAAGACCCTTCCAATCCCCTCATCTCCCAAAAAGATGAATATTCTGCTGTACATTGTGCTAAAACATGACATTTAGACATAAACAGTTTAAATAGTCCCCTGAGCTATGTTAAAGGTACTGAACAGCTGTATGGATAATTAAGTAAAGCTAATTAAAATAAATTAAATTAACTAGAAAATCAGTCCACATGTTTATTCCTGAAAGTTTTGTTGTTTGCTAAAGTTTGAGATCCTGGAAATCGGCATGTCTGGGGCCCATGAACTTTGTCCAACATTGGTACTTTGAATAATGATGAGCTCATACCTCTCACCAGGGGTTCTGATCTGAGGTTGTAAAACCTGTCAGAACTTTTATCCTACTTCAGATTAAAAACAAGGGGTCTGATTTCCTCCTCTCATGCTCCAGTGAAAATCCAGAGTAATGCTGCAATGTCAACAGTGTCACATTAATGTATTATTAGTGAGTGTTGTAAAAGAGGAGGCTCTGATGCTCCATTTCCTAAGATTTCTCCCACATGCTGTACTGATAAACCCCTCAAATTTCAGTGTGGCAAAAAAGAAAGGGCCTGATTCTGATGTCACCGACACAAGGTTTAAAGCTGTGTAAGTCATTTGACTTCTTTAGAGTTACTTCTGACTTCCACCAATGTAACTTAGATCAGAATCAAATCCAAAAAGAGCAAATATAATTCATGGCATTTATTGCAAATCTTTTATAAAACATATAACGATATCGTCCTTCAATGTAGCAGCTGCACAGTGTATTCACTAAGGGCCAAATTGTGGCTCAGCTAGTGCGGAGGTGTAAGGAGGGTACAAAAGGCCTTTTTTTGCACTTTTCATCACAGATAGAAGCATGGGAGGGGAAGCAGACGCTATAGAGCTGCTATGTCTCTCCCCTTTGTGCAGGTGAGTGGGAGGAGACAGCATGAGTCAGGGCCAGGGTGGCATTACCCTTCCTTCCTCCAATGCACCAGCCGGTGCACCTGCCCTGGTATGCAAGGGAATGCATGCTGCCCTGGGTATAGATCTGTCACAGATTATTCCCTCTGTAGAGCTGCGGGGGAACTTTCTGAGTTACAACTCCTGGGGCAGTGCAGCCATGCGTTTGTGGCAAGCCAGGAATGAACCTAAAAGTACAATAGGAAGCTAAATTTAAGTCACCTAAGTTACAAGGTGTTTGCTTTTGTTTGCTAAAAGGAATGTCGGCACAGTTAAAAAAAAAAGACTTTTTTAGAATAAAAATGAGCAGGTAACTATCTTTAAATGGCTTAACATTATGATTGGTATAATGCTAGGGTGACCAGATGTCCCAATTTTATAGGGACAGTCCTGATTTTTGGGACTTTTTCTTATATAGGCTCCTATTACCCTCCACCCCCATCCCGATTTTTCACATTTGCTGTCTGGTCACCCTATATAACGCAGTCCTCATAGACTATGAAATTATTTTTATCAGGCAGCTGTAAGGAATATTTCTGGGAACCAAGGCAAATTAAGGTTTGACCTTTTTAATACGGTCTTTCTTGACACTTTCTCTTATATATACTTGTTTTCAGCTTTCAGAAATGAACTGCATTGATCCTGGTTTTGGAGATCAGTCATTGTGGTAAACAGCAAGGCTCCATGATTTATGACTAGGCCTGCTGATAGTACCTTAGAGATGTCTAACCACCTGCAGATTGAGAACTGGCTTTAGGAACTAGGGATTCAAACATTTCAGGTAAAGCTCTCCCAGACACTCTCATTTGTGAGATGAAAGCAATCATAATGAGAAAGTGATCACAGTCAAATAAATAAGAAAACTGATAACTGCCCAGTTCATGATAAACAGATTTTTCTGGTCTTAGAATTATTCTTTTCAGTATATTCATTAACTCCTTGGACAAGAGGCACAAGTGCAAGATTTCTAACACCACAGACAATGATGTGAAATTTCTCAGAACAGACCAGAATTGATGGAAGAGCTTTCAGTAAGATTTTTCAAAACAACCAAATGTGCCACTGCGCCGCTGACTCTCAGTATGATTTCATACCAGCCATGCTATGAGGTGAGATACAGTGTGTATGCCTTTGTTGGTCATACTAAGGGGCAAGGGTACAAAATAAAGCAAAAACTGTAACTATGTACAGTAAGTCTGATTAATATATTTATTTACCAACATTTTATTAGCATAAAGGTACACTGTTGAAAAAACAGCCTGCCCTTGACAAGGTCAATCCATTGTGGACATTACCTTGCCTAGGAAGAACGTGGGACACCTTGGAGAGGACCGTCAGTGTAAGAGATCCATCAAGATCATCAACTTTGAATGAGACTCTGTGATTGGCCCACCTCAGGGGACAATGGTTTTCTTTACATGGGACTTGCATGGCTGGAGTTGGAAGTGACTGCGGCGATAACTTTGTCTTTGCAATTTTCCCTTTTTCAGTCTGTTTGAATCTGTCTTGTGTCACTGATCTTTGGTCTATTGCACTTATCATCAAAAGTTTTTCTCTTCCGTTTTTCCCTTGGCTGGCTCAGTCAGATCATACAGAATGAATTTTTGAAGAAGAGAAAAAACTTCCAGTCTCTGGAATGTTAAAAAAAAATGAAAGCACTTAGAACGATTATATGTTGTTTGCAGTTTTGTCCCCCTCCTCCTTTCTGAGGTGGAAATGCTGCTAGCATCCTCTGTGGGGAAGAAGCATGCCAAACAGTGGAACATGTGAGACAGGATAGTTCTCTGCATCTTCCTTAGTGGGCTGACATGCTGGCAAGGAGCAACATAAAAATCACTCAGCTCCTCTTCCATCTCACTGGGTCTGCACGGGGGATGTTGAGCGTAACTAGGGGGAAGTGTCAAGCAAGGCATTGTGCTCTCAATAGGATGTTGCTGTTACAGATAATTCTTTTAGTAACTTATTTTTGTTTACCCCTGGGCAGAGGACCAGTGCAAGAATTATGCACCACTTAAACAGCTTGTAAGCCCTCAAAAAAAAAAAGGGAGGACTTAAGTAGCACATAAGTCTTGAGCTGGCCCTCTGCATAGGAGATGTTTACCTTCAATGTACAGAATAGGAGGGCAAGGCAAAGATAAGGTGCTATTACCTTTTTGGGGGTGGTATGAAGGAATTCCTGATCTTGACATTGCTACTCCCAGAGAGAAGATAGGAGGAGTCAGTCTTGCTACATCCAGATGCTCCTTTCTGAGAGTTAAGATACATGGCTTTCCAGAGGGCCCGACAGCCCGTCCATACTCACCAGTGCCCCCTACAGTTGCTGGGGACAAGGAGGGCCTCCAGTGATGGAGAAGTTATCAGACAGCTAAAGACCAGGACCTTCACACTGCTATACAACCTGGCTTTCATTTTTAGACTAAGAATAAAAAGGACATCCCAAACTAACCAGACAATATAAATCTTGTATTATAACATGACCTTTAATACACTGATGGATGACTTTTAAAAATGCCTTCTTATTATGTAATTCTAACTACATGCTTTAGAAAAAGAAATATGCACCTCTGTTCTTTAAATATAACTATAAAGCAAATGACTACTTTACCATTAAGAACTGGTTTACACAGTCATGAAAATAGCCAAATAAAATAAAAATCTGAGCCAAGTTATTTAAGGCTCAGGGAGAGATCTGGCATTCAAAGTCTGTCACCAGGTTTGAGAAGTCTAGTTATACTAACATAACTGATTCCTGAAGATATTTTGCAGTGTGTTTCATTGTGATATTTTCATTGGGCTTTTTGTTAACTACCAGCCCAAATACAGATTTAACCCCACTGACTGTGTCTGTCCGAGCATAAAGATGTGCAAGTCCAAGATTTTTGTTAAAAGTAACAGCTTGTTTCTCTTGGGACGACCACTGCATCAGGACAGTCATATCTCAAGCCCCATAAGAGAACTCCATGCAACTGGACAACTGTGATATGAAAACCACTGCTCTAGATAAAACATCATCCATAGAACAATGTGGTCTGAAGCACCTCCAGAGAAAAGCCCCCGACCCTACCAGCAACATGAGTAGGTAGAGCCCAATTACTATTGAAATTCCATTAGACACCTAATATGGCTGGTAATTATATTGCCATTGAGAAATGGTAAGGTTTTGGCTCTAGCTATTCACAATGTATATATTTTATTGTGAAGTTTATTATCAATGGGATAGCTGTGTGCACACCTTAAAATAAAGGAGAGTATAAATGTGCCTTCAGTTAAATGAGGTTATACAAACACTCGGTGTAACTGATAACACCTGACACTGCTAGTGCAAAGGTTGTAATTGTATAAATATGAAAACTGACATTGATTTAAAATGAGCAAAGGTTAAATGGTTTGTTTTCTTTACCAACTGTACCAACAACATGCCTTTTCTCAATGACAATATAAAAACATCCTTTTAGGGTTTTTTTCATCATATCCACTCACTATACTATATGAATCAGAATAAATTGTCAAGTTCAACAAAGCACCACACTGATTTGACCAAAAGGCTGTCAATTCATGTGTGACAGCCAGATGCACCAATCTACACCTTCATTTACACTTTGAAATCCTGCCCCCTCTGCCATCTTGGTTACTCTCGGTGGTGAATTAATTTCTTCCTTTAAAATCTTAAAAGATGACAAAGAAATACAAAAAAAATCCACATTTTTCAGATTTATGTCTCTGCAAATGAAAGAAGGAACAGAAGTAATCTCTCCATTTGTCAGCCTGTCACCTACATGAAACTGACAGAGCTGCTATTGCAGGCAAATCCTATTACAGGTGTAAAGCAGACACTTTTTTCACAAGAATTCTTGTCATTAATTTAAAAATCCCTTAAGAATAAACAATATATGAAATGGTGCACAGTGGAAGGCTAGTTTCATCTGAGTGAGGAAGGGGCCTTAAATCATAATTCACTTGAAGTTCCACCTCTTATGAACCCTGATTCCTTTGTCACTCTGCAGTGATCCTAAAACTAGCATATTCTGTGTAATACTCAGATATAGATACATTTGTTTCTGAAAAATATGCTAGGCTCAAATCTTTTCTCGCTTACTTCAGTCTTCCACCAAGGTAACTCCACTGACTGCAGTGATCCTGATTTACTGGGATGAATGAAAAGATAATCAGGCACCGAACTAGTTTCCAAAGAGCAGAGCTAGAAAATGAGATGTAACAGAATACATTGTGGCATTAAGACAAATTGTTCTGTGTTCTTTAAACTTTTGGGGGTTGAGGACACAGGTGCAGCTTTGTCAATATATAATGTTTAGACAGGTATCAGAGCGGTAGCCGTGTTAGTCTGGATCTGTAAAAGCAGCAAAGAGTCCTGTGGCACCTTATAGACTAACAGACATATTGGATCATGAGCTTTCGTGGGTGAATACCCACTTTGTCGGATGCAGTGCAATGTTTAGACAGTTATGCTGTGTCTTTATCCACAGCTTTTACTCAGTATTAAAGATATACTGAGCCAAAGCTGCTTTCATGTATATCCATACAATCCAATAAAGTCAGAATTTGGCCAATTATCTTTAACACAGAGCAAGAGACGAAGATGAAAATACATGTATCGACTTTATGGGGTTGCATATTATAGATATACAAATTACATATTCCATATATAGCATAGACAGACACACATAAGTAGAAATCAAGAACTGTGTACAGTACTGCTAGACATGGGTCAGAAGATGCCTGTACTCATTTGCACTGAATCAGTACACCACTGATTTACCTCAGTTTTCATGGCTCATTATCCATTTTAGGATTCCAGGCTATATTTCCATCTTCAGTCTTCTACTCTCTATTTGCTTCTGCTGCTTAGCCCAAGTTTAGTGACTTGCCATGACAATGAACATTCATGATTAACAGCAGAGATGGATGAACTACAAAATTCTCAGAGTTTTAGTGTGAATAAACACCTACAGGACTGGGGACAGCATTGTGCCTGGGGGTAAGTAAGCAAGTGGATCCCCATTAACTTCCTTGGAGTTGTACCTACCTATCCAGGTTTGAATTTGGTTCTAGATGCTTATCAAATCAATCTAAACCAATGTGGCCTGCAAAAGGGGCCTAGAAATCTCATAAGAACAGGCTCTCCTGTAGCACTTGAGCTACTTCCTAGTTTTAGACTGTTCTTGTATAATTACAGGACTTTCCCATGGTATTTTCACTCTTTAGAATCTTCTCCCAGCAAAAAATAGCAAGTGCAGATGCATATAAGATACAAAACAGTAGGGCAAAACTTATTATAAATGCACTTTTTCAAACCTCAAAATGGTTCTTTGTAGCAGAGTTCATTTAGGGGAATTCAGTAAAGCTTGTCTGTTTAATTTTTTTCTAAATATTCCAGCCATCTCTAGTAAAAAAACCACCACCAACAAAAACAAAGCAAAAAAGCCTTCCCACTCCCAAAAAATCAGTTATGTTCTTCATTCCCTTAATGCTGGCAACTTATCTGCAGTATACTGTTCTTCTAGAAAAATATGGCACTATGTAAATAATCAGGAAGGCTTCACTTCTCTCAGTCATTCTGCTAATCATTTTGTTTTAACTAAATGCTGGAAAAGAGAACTGTACAGTGCAGCTCTGCTTTAAAGAGCAGCTGTTGTGAAAAGTGCATTGTGGGCTTCTACATTTGTTCTATCCACAATATTCATATAAAATGTGCTCAGTTTACAAGTAAAAAGATGTGGGGAGGGATTCTCTGAGGCCTGCAACCTCAGCCTGATCTGAAAGTTAAGCTGTCTTCTTCTCTTGTGCATCATCACTAGTAATAAGGACTCTGAAGGCCAAATGCTCCTCTGAGGCCTAGTCTACACTACAAACTTAGGTCGATGGAAGCCACTTTATGTCAACCTAATAATATGTGCGTCTACATTACCAGGTCCCTAACTTGCCTGTTACTTAATTACTCTACCTCTGTGAGATGCGTAGCACTTAATATGATGTTGATAGGTTGATAGATGCAGCGTTGTATAAGTTTACTAAATTGGCCTCCATGAAGGTCCCCCAATGCTCCACTGTGATGGCTCTGGTGGTAGTTTTCAACTCTGCTGCAAAGCAGCCACATACACAGGAAGCAGCTCCTCCCCTCTTAAAGTCCCGGGAACTTTTGAATTCCCATTTCTTGTTTGATCAGTGTGGAGAGCTCGCCAGCCCAGCTGATCATGGTGGCTCAACGCCCAAAATGCACTCTAGCCTGGAGTACACAGGAGGTGGTGGATCTTATTGGTCTGTGGGAAGAAGAGTTTGTGCATGGACAGCTCTGATCCAGCCATAGAAACCTTGACATCTACAAAAAGATTGTGCAGGAAATGGGGGACAAGGGCTACACCAGGGACATGCCGCAGTGCCATGTAAAAATCAAAGAACTTTGGCAGGCATACTGGAAGACAAGGGAGGTGAATAGTTGTTCTGGTTCTGCACCACAGACACGCCTCTTCTACAGTGAGCTGCTTGCGATTCTTGGCGGCGACCCCATGACTACCCCCAGATGCAGCATGCATAACTCACAGGAGTCTGAGTCCTGGGCCACCTCAGGCAACAACAAGGAAGACATTGTGGATGAGGAAGAGGAGGAGAATTGGAGTCAGGCAATTGGGGGATCCATTCTCCCTAAGAGCCAGGAGCTTTTTTCCCCCCACAATGGCCTGCAAACATCGCCATATTCCCAATCCCCCTCCCACAAACATTCCAGGAGGTGCGGGGTGGGGGGAAGGGAAGGGGAAGGGGAGGAAATGTGCAGTATCCCTTCCACTCAGCACCAGGGGAGGGTACTAAGAACAAAAGGTGGCCATTCAAAGACCTTTGATGGCAAGACTTCTGTGCTTATATGGACAAGCTGACTTGGTTTCTCCCTTCCCAATTTTATTACACCACTAGTCCAAGGTTAAATTATTTTCCTAGTCTTTCAGTTTCTTTATGTTTGTACAATAAAAGTCAAGGTTGCAAGAATTAAATACTCTTTATTTATTCCAAGCATGGAAGTTTGTGGGGGCTAGGGGGAAGGGGAAGGGCGGTACAAGGAAACTGATGCAATGGAGAGGATGGTATGGGAAAGCTCAACACAGATAAGTGGCACACATTACTTGTGGCTCATTATGGAAACAGGTTTTTAAAGCCTTCTGGAGACACAGAGGGGGCTGAATTAAAGTGGCACAGGCAACTTAATTCTGGCATTTCCTATTTTTGAGTACTTGCAATTTTACCATTCTTTTAAATGTAGGGGTTGGGGTTTTTTGGTGTGCTGTATATCTTGTAATGCCCAAATGCCCCAATTAGCATCAGGACTCCACTGTGCTAGGATCTGTACATGCATATAAAGACAGTCCCTTACCTGAAAGAGTCCTACCCTCTAATCAAAGACAAGTTACTAAAAGTAGAGCTCCTGAGTAAAAAGGTGCCATTTTACATAGTCACTCTCCAGAGTTAGACCTTCCTTTTTAATAAATCGGTTAATATATGTCAAATAGTCATTTAGTACATTATGAAAAGCAGCAGCAAGTTCAGACAATTGCTTACAGCAAAGAAATATTTATTTAGTACTTGCTGTTATGATAGAATATCGAGATCTGCTCTGTTCAGAGAAGGGGCGGCTCTAGCTTTTTTGCCGCCCCAAGCACGGCAGGCAGACAGCCTTCAGCGGCACGCCTGCAGGAGGTCCCCAGTCCAGCAGATTCGGTGGCTTGCCTGTGGGAGGTCCACTGGTCCCGCGGCTTCGGCGTACCTGCTGCCGAATTGCCGGCGAATCCATGGGACCGGAGGACCTCCCGCAGGCAAGCCGCCAAAGGCTGCCTGACTGCCGCCCTCGCAGGGACTGGCAGGGCGCCCCCCACGGCTTGCCGCCCCAGGCATGCGCTTGGAGTGCTGGTGCCTGGAGCCGCCTCTGGTTCAGAGATTAGAGATCTTCCACTGATTTTATCAAATGAGATGTTAGAGTCTTAACTGACAGTTCATGGATGCAGTCAGTTTTTAAAGGATGTTGATAAATTGGAGAGGACTCAGAGAAGAGCCACGAGAATCATTACAGGATGTCTTAAACATACTTTATAGTAGTAGATTCAAAAAGGTCAATATATTTAGTTTAACAAAGAGAAGATTAAGGGGTGACTTGATTACCGTCTATAAGTATATACATGGGGAATAAATATTTAATAACGGGCTCTTCAATCTAGCAGAGAAAGGCATAACATGATCCAATGACTGGACATTGAAGCTAGACAAATTCAGACTGGAATTAAGATGTACAATTTTGACAGTGAGGGTAACTAACCATTGGAATAATTTACCAAGAGTTGTGGTGGATTCTCCATCACTACCAACTTTTTAATCAAGATTGGCAGTTTTTCTAAAAGATCTGCTCTAGGGATTATTTTGGGGAAGTTCTATGTCAATGTTATAGAGGAGGTCAGGCTATATGATCACAGTGGTCCCTTTTGGCCTTGGAATCTATGAAGTTATGACACAAAAGTACTTCTTAATATAACTTAATGACATACACCAGTACACAAGAAATTGAAAAGAGGAAAATCTGGATCTGTGCTTTTTTCCTGCTGAGAAGATAAAATGAGTAAAGCTTTAATTTTCTGAGTAAAGTTTTTTTCAAAGTTTTGAGAATAGGGCACTAGATAATTCACTATTTTTACTCTGAGACTATTATTTTTATCCTTTGGTTTTAGTGGAGTTGGCATGCTCATAAATCCCACCTTCCTCTGGCTGTTATTTCTGTCTGGTAAATTATTTTTTTATTCACAAGGCAATAAAAGGTCACTGGGAAGAAGAATATAATATTCACTCCCATAAAATAAAGTTAAACAGTATTTAGCATTTATATCTTTCCAGGGTGGTAAACAAAATATGGTTTATTTGACTCAATGAAGACCTATGATACTGAAAAAGATAAATCTAATGACTTGTTTTCAGAGAGTATGATAAATCTTTCAAGGCAAATCTTCAATAATGCCATGTTGTTACTGTGGAAGTCCATTGTAAATTTATACATAGGTGCCCATGGAAAGCACAGTACTTTTGGACCTCACCTGCCAAAAATATTCATGAGCCGTACAAGTGGATCTTTTAGCAAAAATCTCTAGCTGTACAGCTTATCTTGTAAGCTGTTTACTTGTTGTAAGCAAAACATTGTTTAATAAAGCTCAGTATTAGATTGTCAGCAAAATTGTAGGAATAAAGGACAATTTCCATCATTCATAGAATCATAGAATCATAGAATCATGACTGCTGCAGGCCACACCGCCCCACCACTCACCACAAGCACCTCTGCCCCCCCCCTGCCCCATGCTTCGGGAGACGAAAAGGGGATTGGCCCCATCCTCTCTGGGAAAATTCCTTCCCCCTTCCTCATGGCGGCACTTATGACTGTCCCCTGAACCCCGGCAAGACGGCCCAGCCAAAAGACAAAAAAAGGTTAAATCATACCATTGACCCATTGTACTATTTACTATTGACCTATTGACTATTGACTAAATTGACTATCCTATCATACCATTCTCCCATAAACTTCTCTCCCTAATCTTAAAAAGCTTAAGTCATCAAGGTCCCACTTCCTTTCCTGTTCTAGGCTGGCTGTTCAATGCACTCACTCTGATGATGAAAAACTACCCTAATTTTCAAAGCCTGAATTTCCTGACTGACAATTTATCCGTTTGTCCGTGTCCACATCACAGCAGCACTGAGCTGAAATAATTCCTCTCCCCCTATTATTTATCTCTGATATATATAAAGTGTAGTATAATCTCTCTCTCTCCTCTTCTTTTTTTTTAAAAAAAAAAAACCGAGCCTCCTCTCTCTTTCTTTCATAAAAAAGGCCTTTCCATTCGGATTCTAGTGGCCCTTCTTTGTGTACCTGTTCTAGTTTGAATTCATCCTCTTAAACATGGAGACCAAAACTGCACACAATACTCCAAATGAGGTCTCACTAATGAAGACCTGAGCCCTCATCTCCTTTTGAGTGTCTTACCCAACCTGGCATAGTCTCCTTGATCCTTTCTAGGTGACATGAAGATCCATGAATGATGAATGATCAAAGGGTTACCCGCTCCCTCTTAGGATCCTTTTTCTCCTCAGGTTTTCCACATGCATTTTAGCACACACCTTCTGCACACAGCCTTCTGTTCCATTCAGCCTCAGCCCTGTCACAGGCCCTGGTCACAGACCTGTCCAACCTCCTCTGATCACGGACCCTGGGACCTGGGACTCCTAACTATCCCCTCCCCCTCCCCCCCTCTCCCCTCCTTCCCTTCCCATCCATTCCTCATTCCCATCATCCCTGCATCCTCCCCCCCATCCTCCTTGGGCCCAAACCCTTCCCTCCTCTCTTTTCCTACTCCTCTGGTCTTCTTTCTCTTTTTCTTTGGCCTCCCCTCGTCCACCACCACCACTGCCTTTTTCCTTCCTCTCTCAAACCACCTTCAAACCTGTTCCTTAGCTCGATTTCCCCCTCGCTAGCTCTCCTTTTCCTTGGCCTGCTTCTCACGGTCACATGCTTCCACCGCCCATCTTCCTCCTCTGGTGGTCCCCCCTCACTGGCCTTAGCCCCTGCTCCCCCATTCATTCAACTTCATTAGGATTGAGGGAGCACAGAAGGTTTCTGATTAGTATTCTCTGGCCTTAGAGTTGAACTCAATGAATTATTTTTTTCTGGGAAATTTAATTCTGCTTGGGAGGAAAAAATCAAAATAATTGGTTTAAAAATGCAGTATTTTTTTAAACTACCTGTTCAATGTGTCATTTAAATGTGAACAAATAGGGGACCTGTGGCAAAAATAGTATGTGAACATGTAATTAAAGATCTGTATCATAATGCACACACAGAAGAGGGATGGATTCAAATTACACTGGCAACCTTAATGCTGACATTTCCTAACTACTGAATGCTTGACTTTGTAACGTAAACATTTTAATGTAGCCTTTTATGTAATTTCGTAAGGTGGTTTTTTTTCCATTTGATTGTTGTTTTTTTGAAGCAACTGAAAGAACAGAAATGCCATCATGTGGAACCATGCTGATCCCTACACGGTTCATGAGTGGGGTTGGGACCCTTAGATCCACAACACAGTATTTTAATGCTTACACTAATGGGTTAATTGGTAACAGTAGTAAACCGTTATTTTCTGTGTGGACTAGCCACTAGAGGGGGACGAGCGACACACATGTTTCTAATGAGTTTCTCAGTCACTGGCTAGACAGTAATAGTAGAAGAATGCTGAGACTTGGGACTCTTGGGTTCAATTCCAAGTTTTGGAGCGCCATTAAAGGCTTCCTGCCCCCACTCCCTAGCTCCTACTCAAACTTCTGCTCATTCCCCCCACCACACACACCCTTTGCTCCTCTCACTCCCAGTTTGCTCTTCTTTCCCCCTGCTCCTCATCTCTTTGCATTTTACTCAGTCAGCTTCCTCCTCCTCCATGCTGCCTGGGCACCAGCAGGGTGTCACTGAGAGCACAAGTATCCCTGCTTTCATATCTGGTGCCCAGCAGCACAATGACCTCTAGCTATCATGAGCAACAATTGCAGGGCAAGTTCTGCTCAGCCCTTGCACCCAGAAATGGCCTACTGTGGACATGGTGCATACACAGTCTGGTCAGCACATAGGAGCCATGTGTGGATTGAGTATGCTCAGTTCAGGCAGAATCACAGAATAATACTTCCAGCCCCTAAGAAACCTCTACTGAGCATGTGCGCACTGATTTTTCAGAGGTTTGTAAACTGGCCAAGTCTGGGAGGACAAGACACATCCCTCACATCAGTGCAAACCCCAGTTAAGTTCTTGCGAGATTCTCAATGAAATGGTTGCAAGAAATTTTTAACATCAGCAAAATAACATATTTCCCCCCCCCCAATCTTGTTCTTGAAAATAGTTGAACTGCTTTTGATTAAACTTAAAAATAAATCAGTCAATAAAAAAAATTAAGCCTAAGGTAGATACCTGGCATTGGAAATTAAGGTTTGAACAGTTTAAATTTGACAAAATTATAAACTACTTAAAACAGGGTCTTATAATGGAAAGTATTAGGCAAACTTATTCTAAGTGTCACTGCTAGCTCTGCATGTAATAATGACCAAATTTCCAAACTCAGGACCCTTAAATTAGGCACCTAAATTATAGTGGCCTGATTTCTGTTGGTGCTTAGCATCAATAACTCCCGCTGAACTCAATGGGAACTGCCAGTGCTAAGCATCTCTGAAAATCAGGCCATTTTTCTTCAGGTGCCTAACTTTAGAGTTTGAATATTTGTTAGTAAATAATACTTAGCACTTTAATCAGATGTTAGTATATCACTTTGAATGAGAAATTTGGGCATTGTCGCAATGGGACTACTTCCATGAGGAGGATGAGCAGGATTAACTCATTATCTAGCTAAGTCTAAAAGGAAGCTTCAACAATTACAAATATATGTGTTTATAAATGTAAAATCAGTTCCTCCTTCACTTAGCTGACAGATCTTGAATTCAGGGCTTTGTGTTTCCTCTGCAACAACAGGACATCTGGGTCAGAATCATGCAGTCAAAATTGAAAGCCAAACTCAAGCAAAATTCCCACTAATTTAATCATGTAAAAGCCCCCAACCACACTAAGCAATTAATCTTTTGCCAACAGAGTTTTTCAGCATTAGAACCCCTGAAGTGGTATTGAAAACTGTTCAACTGCGAGTGTATACAGAAAAAAAACTGTTTTCAGTGCAGCATCTCAGAGATATTGAGACTTGGTGGAACTTTTTCCTTCATGCTGTCTCAGCCTCTAAAATCAAATATAGTCACTATTTATCCTTCTATCTACACAGATCTCTGCCTTGGGCTTCTCAAGTGCCACCTTGTAACTTCAGAACTCCCATAAATCAGGTAATCTTATGCATTCAGTCCTAGAAGTGACAAGATCTCATTTTTTCCCCAGTAAGATTTATTGGATCATGATTTTTCATGGCTTCTGGCACCTCAAGACAGTGGATATTTATATTTTTCATCCCAACTTATTCACTAACACTTCATATCAATGATAATATATTTGAATTTGTGTTCCAAAACTATCATTTCATGACCAGTTTCCCATGCCTTTGTATGCACATGGTCTGAGAGTGCATCTACTTTATCAACATGGTTCAGTGTGTTGTAGCTTTTTGAAGAAAGGCTTTTCTTGCCTGATACCTTGGACATTGTCTGTTTTGCATTGTACTGATTCTTTGAAGGAGTTGACAATCATAGAATTGTAGGATTGGAAAGGTTGGAATGTGTTGGAATAATAGAGCTCCCCTACTGGTGTTTCTATACGTATGGCAAGTTATAGGCTATGAAACACTTGCAGCTGTATGACATGCCCCCTGATTGACTGTGAGCCTATCCTTGTTCTAGATCTGTCTCTGTAATTACATGTTACAACACATGGGATCACTGAAGTGTTTATTGATTATATACACTTGTATGTTCAAAGACCTTGACCAGAGTGCAGCACAAGTCATGGATCCCAGATCTTAATGAGTAAAAGTGAAGAGGTGAAAGGATCCCACATCCTAGCTAATCTAGCTGCGTTTATCCAGCAGAATTCAGTCAACCTCTTCTGAGGATAGCGCTTGTCAGAGGTGCTGACTTTGAATGACAAAGTCTTCGCATAACCTTCAAACAAAGCCTCAGTTCAGTCCAATCACAGACATTCAAGTGAGTCCCAGAGCAGCAATAAATGTCTCATATTCATCTTTCACTGTACGACAGTTTGGAAGAAGGGCCTAAAAGCAAATCTCACACACACACACACACACACACACTATATTATATTTTAATGCTTATGATTTCCCTCCAGCCTGCATCCTAGCCACTTAAAAATAATTGTTATTCTGTGTTTCTTATTTTAAAGTTCACCAAAGTCATGTGGTTGTGGGGGAAAATAACCATAAATAATTATACCTGCATTTTCAATTAATATTTATTTCAGAGACATTTTCAGTCTAATACAAATCAAGAAAATTACTTCTCATGGCATCAAATTTCATGGTTAATTTTTCATGGCAAATGTTATAATTAAATTACACCTCAAAATTCACATACTGTATTTTTATTCTTGAATAGTTTGGAGCAAATTAAAAAACAGGTATTTTTAACATTAAGGTTGATTCCCCCCCCCCTCCCCCCAACACCAAGAATAGATGTTTTGTGTGTATGTATGTATGTATCAGAGGGGTAGCCGTGTATATACTCAAAAAACATGAAACAAAGTACACACAAAATTGAATTATTAATTATTGATGGAGATTCTCTATCGCCCAGTAAGGAGGAGAGGATGCAAGATAAAATATGGGTAGGATCTGATGAGGAACTGTCAAATGAAAAAGGGTCCTATTCATTTACATCACATAATGGCAGACAGCTAAAAAGTGACAAGTTTTTTAAATATCTACAAATGCTAGAAGTCTAAATAATAAGATGGGTGAACTAGAGTGCCTCATATTAAATGAGGATGTTGATGTAATAGGCATCACAGAAACTTGGTGTAATGAGGATTGTCAATGGGACACAGTAATACCAGGGTACAAAATATATTGGAAAGACACAACAGGTCATGCAGATGGGGGAGTGGCACTATATGTGAAAGAAACATAGAATCAAATGAAGTAAACATCTTAAATGATCCAAACTGTACCACAGAATCTCTATGGATAAAAATCGCATGCTGAAATAATAAGAATATAGCATTAAGGATATACTACCAACCACCTGACCAGGATGGTGATAGTGACTGTGAAATGCTCAGGGAGATTAGAGAGGCTATAAAAATAAAAAAACTCAATAATAATAACTTAATAATAATATGGGGATTTCAACTATCCCCATATTGATTGGGTACATGTCACCTGAGGATGGGATGGAGAGAGAAAGTTTCTTGACACCTTAAATGACTGCTTCTTGGAGCATCTAGTCCTGGAACCCACAAGAGGAGAGGCAATTCTTGATTTAGTACTAAGTGGAGCACAGGATCAGGTCCAAGAGGTGAATATAGCTGGACCTCTTGGTAATAGTGAACGTAATATAATTAAATTTAACATTCCTATGGTGGGGGAAACACCACAGCAGCCCAACACTGTAGCATTTAATTTCAGAAAGGGGGACTACACAAAAACAAGGAAGTTAGTTAAACAGAAATTAAAAGGTACAGTGCCAAAAGTGAAATCCCTGCAAGCTGCATGGAAACTTTTTAAAGACACCATAATAAAGGCTCAACTTAAATGCATACCCCAAATTAAAAAACACAGTAAGAGAATCAAAAAATTGCCACCGTGGCTAAACAACAAACTAAAAGAAGCAATAAGCGGCAAAAAGGCATCCTTTAAAAAGTGGAAGTTAAATCCTGTTGAGAAAAATAGAAAGGAGCATAAACTCTGGCAAGTGAAGTGTAAAAATATAATTAGGAAGGCCAAAAAAGAATTTGAAGAACAGCTAGCCAAAGACTCAAAAAGTAATAGCAAAATAATTGTTAAGTATATCAGAAACAGGAAGCCTACTAAACAACCAGTGGGGCCACTGAACAATCGGGATGCTAAATGAACACTCAAGGATGATAAGGCCATTGCAGAGAAACTAAATGAATTCTTTGCATCAGTCTTCACTGCTGAGGATGTGAAGGAGATTCCCAAACCCGATCCATTCTTTTTAGGTGACAAATCTGAAGAACTGTTCCAGATTAAGGTGTCATTAGAGGATGTTTTGGAACCAATTGATAAATTAAACAGTAATATGTCACCAGGACTTGATCGTATTCACCCAAGAGTTCTGAAGGAACTCAAATGTGAAATTGCAGAACTACTAACTGTGGTATGTAACCTACCATTTAAATCAGCTTCTGTACCAAATGATGGGAGGATAGTTAATGTGACGCCAATTTTTAAAAAGGACTCAAGGTGATCCTGGCAATTGCAGGCCAGTAAACCTGACTTCAGTACCAGGCAAACTGGTTGAAACTATAGTAAAGAACAGAATTGTCAGACACATAGATGAACATAATATTTTGGGGAAGAGTCAACATAGTTTTTGTAAAGGGAAATCATACCTCACCAATCTACTAGAATTCTTTGACGGGGGTCAACAGACATGTGGGCAGGGGGCATCCAGCAGATATAGTGTACTTAGATTTTCAGAAAGCCTTTGACAAGGTCCTTCACTAAAGGTTCTTAAGCAAAGTAAGCTGTCATGGGATAAGAGGGAAGGTCTTCTCATGGATTGGGTTAAAAGATAGGAAACAAAGGGTAGGAATAAATGGTTAGTTTTCAGAATAGAGAGAGCTAAATAGCAGTGTCCTCCAGGGGTCTGTACTGTGACTAGTCCTATTCAACATATTCATAAATGATCTAGAAAAAGGAGTAAACAGTCAGGTGGCAAAATCTGCAGATGATACAAAACTATTCAAGATAGCTAATTCCAAAGCAGACTGTGAAGAGTTACAAAGGGATCTCATAAAACTGGGTGACTGGGCAACAAAATGACAGATGAAATTCAATGTTGATAAATGAAAAGTAATGCAATCGGAAAACATAATCCCAACTAAACATATAAAACGATGGGGTCTAAATTAGCTATTACCACTCAAGAAAGAGATCTTGGAGTCATTGTGAATAGTTCTCTGAAAACATCCACTCAATGTGCAGTTTTAAGTGAACAGAATGTTAGGAATCATTAAGAAAAGGATAGATAATAAGACAGAAAATACTATATTGCCTCTATATAAATCCATGGTATGCCCACATCTTGAATACTGCGTGCAGATGTGTTTGCCCCATCACAAAAAACATATATTGGAATTGGAAAAGGTTCAGAAAAGCACAACGAAAATGATTAGGGGTATGGAACAGCTTTCATATGAGGAGCAATTAATAAAATTGGGATTTTTCAGCTTGGAAAAGAGACGACTAACGGTGGATATGATAGAGGTCTATAAAATCATGACTGGTATGGAAAAAGTAAATAAGGAAGTGTTATTTACAACTTCTCATAACACAAGAACTAGGGGGTCACCAAATGAAATGAATAGGCACCAGGTTTAAAACAAACAAAAGGAAGTATTTCTTCACACAAAGCACAGTCAACCTGTGGAACTCTTTGCCAGAGGATGTTGTGAAAGCCAAGACTATGACAGGTCTTCAAAAAAGAACTAGATAAGTTCAAGGAGGATAGGTCTATCAATGGCTATTAGTCAGGATGGGCAGGGATGGTGCTCCTAGCCTGTTTGCCAGAAGCTGGGAATGGGCGGCAGGGGATGGATCACTTGATAATTACCTTTTCTGTTCATTCCCTCTGGGGCACCTGGCATTGGCCACTGTTGGAAGACACGATACTTAGATGGACCTTTGGTCTGATCCAGTATGGCCATTCTTATGTATTTCTATCTTTGTTTATAGGCCATATTCTGGCCTCAGTTATACCCATGCAAGAATGGATTAGCACAGATATAATTAAGAGAAGAATCATGATCCTTGTATGTAAAGTAGGTTTATAGGCATAAGGCAGTAAAGGTCTGTAACTATCTGATGGTCGCAGAACAGATGTTTGTATTCTGCCAAGGAATTTCAGTGATAAGCAACGCCCGCCAATTTTTTCCAGTTGAAGTTAGCCCAGTTTTAAAGTGGATTATCTGTTGTTGAAGCAGCATTACGTGAGCTCTGCTGCAGCCTGAAGCACAGGATTACAGGGTACTACCACTGCCCTGTTGGAAAAAGAAATCTTGGTGCGCTGCAGCTCCCTGTAGAATGTGGGAGCAGTGGTCATTCCTGGTGCCTCATGTATCAAATTTCTTGATCTTAAAGGCACATTGCAAGTCTCATCTATCCTCCCAGGCTTTTCCTGAGACAGAGCAATTGTGGGCAGCATTTTAATTGGCATGTCAGGAGGGATTTGATATGGGTGTTGGTTCTGCCTTGATCAGAATTGTTTCTGTACAAGTACTTTCCAAAAACTATTAGAGTCTCTTAGTAAGAACATTTTTAAAAATCAAAATAAATCAAATAGACAGAATCCAGACTTATGGCAGATTTGGAGTTTGGTGCAAACATTCTCTCCAGCCATAGGATGAGTTCCCTAGCTCTCAAAATGCCCTGGAATGTAATTTTAAAATGAAATAGATTATAATTTACCAGCAATATCTTTGTGCTCCTGCATGCAAGGCATGCTCCCTGTAATGATCCCAACTTATATATCCATTTCAGTGCTGTGCAAAGTGCCAAAAAAGTTATTTAGCCAGAATTCCACCCTGTAAAGAGCAATATAATGCTCTAGCAGTTTGACTGGATATGTCAAATTCTTCCCTCAGTTACTCATGTAACCTTATTGATTTCAGTAGAATTTGGCCTTACTAGTGTGGCCCTTCGACACTGCAGTATTCTAGCTCTATCAGTCTGACTCTAGCATTCAGTCAAGTAAATGGAGCTGTATAGAATATGTTGAGTTTTAGAAAGGGTTAAATATGTTAAGAGACTTGTCTTAGCTGTTATTAAAATTCCATGTGGGTCAGATTCTGCTCTCACTTCCAGTGCTGTAAATCCAGTATAACTCCACTGGGGTGGATGGGTTTATTTTAGATTCACATCAGTGTAACACAGTAGAACCTGGCTCAGTGTTGGGGCCTTCTGCAGACAAATGAATTTAAATTTGGAGTGTCCCTACATGGGAATTCCTCCACTACAAGTTTGTTCTCTTCTTCATTTCTGATGTATTTCTTGTCAAACCACACTGTTTTTTCAGCCTCATTGACTCCTACACCTGCAAACCCAGCTGCTCGTTGCTATCTTTGACACCCTTTCCTAACACTGAGACATGGAAACTGAGATATCTTTCCAGAGTTTTAGGTACTATATACAGGGGGTGTGAGTGTGCATGTACACTCTGACAAAGTCAGTCCTGACAGATATAAGAGTGTGGGAGAGGGCAGATATATCAGCTCTAGAATGGTGAAGGCCCCTGTTCTCGATGAGCTGAAAAAGGGCTACCTCAGGTTAACTGGAGACACCTGAGGCCAGTTAAGGGCTGCCAGCGACTTGGAGATTTGGAGATTTCTTTTGTTTTGCTTGAGAGAACTTTTTGGAATTACCCAGAGGCTCACCATGTAAATAAGGGAAAATTAAAACCTGAGTGAAGAGAGAAACCCTCCAGAGTCAGATTGGTTTAGTCCAGGCCCCTTGCTACCCAGGGGAGAAACACTGAGGCAAAGGAGGTGTCCTGCCCCTCCACACACCCTCCCCCCCAGTGTTTTTTTTACCCAGAATAGAAAATGTTTTTGTTGCCGCCCCCCAAAACAAAGGTACAAGAAAAAAATAAATAAACACCAAACAAAAAAACTGTCAAGCAAAAAAACAAAAACAAAGCAACCCCCCCAGGGTCTTGGCACCCCCAAAATCCAATGATTTGGTGTTCCTGAATGTTGTGCCTTGGGCAACCACCCTGATTGCCCACCCATGACTATACAGTACCTATCTCTAACTGCAGGGAATAACACTGCACAATAAACAGAGATTCAGAGAGCCACTCGCATGCCAGTTGTAAGCCTGATGGAAATGTGCTGGTGAAGGGAGAGATTGAACTTGTATGATCTAGTCGTTGGCATGAGGACTGTGATTCTGTTACCAGCTCTTCCGCTCACTCACTGTGTAACCTTAGGGGCAGATTCTGGATTGTATCTGAGCTCTGCTCAGGTGTAGCAAGGGCACAGGGGGGACCATGGAGGAGCCAGCAGTGGTTCCTTTATCCAGAGATGCCCTGCCCCAGCTCACATCTTCCGCTCTATTCCATGCTGATTAGGCCTCAACTGGAGTATTGTGTCCAGTTCTGGAAAGATGTGGACAAATTGGAGAAAGTCCAGAGAAAAGCAACAAAAATGATTTAAGGTCTAGAAAACATGACCTATGAGGGAAGATTGAAAAAATTGGGTTTGTTTAGTCTGGAAAAGAGAAGACTGAGAGGGGACATGATAACAGTTTTCAAGTACATCAAAGGTTGTTACAAGGAGGAGGGAGAAAAATTGTTTTTCTTAACCTCTGAGGATAGGGCAAGAAGCAATGGGCTTAAATTGCAACAAGAGAGATTTAGGTTGGACATTAGGAAAGACTTCCTGTCAGGGTGGTTAAGCACAGGAATAAATTGCCTAGAGAGGTTGTGGAATCTTCATCATTGGAGATTTTTAAGAGCAGGTTGGACAAACACCTGTCAGGGATGGTGTAGATAATACTTAGTCCTGCCATAAATGCAGGGGACTGGACTAGATGACTTCTCAAAGTCCCTTCCAGTCCTATGACTCTATGAAAATGGCAGAGTAGCAGCATTAACTAACACCACCGGTATAAGTGCCTCAGTGACCTTAAGTCAGTAGAGGATCGGGTGTACTGGAGACCTTCTATGCCTTGCCTCTGAGACACCTTTTGTGTCCTATAAAGGGGGCTCAGGCATACGTGGCAGTGGAACCACCTCTAGTAGCTCTCTGCCAGCTGAGTTCCCCTGCATAGGGGAAATTCTCTGCAAGCCATCCCCAGCAATTTAAGTCCACTTTGCAATGCTTACATAGATCAAAGTGGACTTGGAGTACCAGAGACTCAGGCCCCTTACCCTTTCAGTGCCTAACTTTACCCATAGGCAAAATGATGATATAATAGTGTATTTTCTCACTTTTGTAAAGTGCTTTGAGATCCGTGGATGAAAAATATCAATAATATTCAATCCTATGAGAACAATATGAGTTGGTTTTTTTTCTCACCCCATACCTGCCTAGGTGAGAAATTCTTTCCCATGGATAGCACTGTACAATTGGCTTGTTGCATTGTGGGCCCCCCTTTGCCTCACTTCTGACTTATTGAGTATTGGTCACTACCAGGGGCCCAATCCTGGAAGACATGTCTTGTGTTTGGGGAATTTCAAAAGCAACAGAGAATTATTTCACTAAAGAGCTGAGGTAGTAGGTGGGATTTTGGGGGAACATAAAAATACTGTGAAATGGTAAAAAAAATAAATAGCTTTTTGCCATTTTCAAATACAAAAGATTTTGCTTTTGTGAAACTTCTTTTTCTGCACACTCTGCCCCACTCCTCCTGCGTGCATGCAAGCACACACAGGTAGAATATGGAAATAGGGCAAGTAGACTCATAGTCTTTCAGTTACAGAAAGAGAACGCTTCATAGACTGTAAGCAAGATAAAATATCCAGGAACCCATAAAACAGCCTGCAGAGCAGAAAAAAAATTTCAGTAGCTTTTGCAACCTTTTATCAGGATTTCTCTTGAGAAGCAATAGATCTAGAGGAAAGAGGTAACTATTCCAGCGTTCAGAAAATGTTACCTTGCCCAACTTAGACCCTGACAAAGCAAGACAATGAAAGTACCCTATAAGCCAAAAAGGAACTGGAAAATGGACTTAGATTCCTTAACAGTAGCTCGAACTGGATGAGTATAGTGAGAGTTTTAAACATTTGCAGTAGCACAGCCTTGTGCTCTCTAGGGAATTTTAGCCAGTCAGACACACCTTCCCCTCAGGTCTCAGCAATTGGCAACAATTTGTGTAATCCCCTAAAAGCGAGAGCGTTCACTCTGTGACATATAGTCCAATATTTTCCTTCCTGAATATCAATTTTAAAGTACTAAGCAAGATTCTGTGGTAATGGGATTGAATGGGTAGTAAGAGACCATAGGGCCCTTGCTGAAAAGAGAACCAGGCAAGACTTGTATGCAACAGGTTTGTTTCACTTAACCATATGGCAAAACCCTATAGAACTGAATATAGGTGAAACCCAATCGGGTTCTATAGAAATTGAATAAGGTTATATTCAGTAATTACTGTAAAAACCTACAGAATTTAATAGAGAATTTCTGCTTTTCTGAATCTTCTTGTCTATAATAGGGATAAAGTTTTGTGTTACATTCAATAGTCTGGTTCAAAAATATAGCTAGATTATCATATAACATAACTTCTATGGATCTTTCCCATATGGGTAAATGTAATAATAAAATCTCAAAGGAAAACAGAATAGCTTCGGTTAGTAATAGCGATATCCTGTCATCTGTTTTTAAGCAGAACTCTCCCCAGTTAGAGGGATAAACCAAATGGTAGGTCCATAGTACTTCTCAAAAATTACACTATGGGCCCAATCCTGAAAATGAGCACTACCAATCAAAACACTGTGCTCATATGGAACTGTGCGTTCAGGCACCCAACTTGCAGGATGCAATTCCCAGGCCCCACACTGAAGTACGGGCTGAGATATCAGTGAAGTTTCCAGCTGCTGCTATATATACAGCTGCAGCTCCCTGCTCCCTTCTGTGTTGATTTGGGAAAGGTGGATTTGTTCTGTGATCATATCCACACACCACACCCCTGGCATGCTCATATTTCTCCCTGTTTCATTGCCTTGTGAAGACTTAATTTCTTCCATGGTGGGCATGATGTGAAGTCTGTCCCAGGTTGTGATCTCAGAGCCTCTTTGCCACTAGTGCTGTGAAAAAAGCAGCATTTCTTCTGCAGTTGGCACTAATATGTCCACCTGCATGGGTTTAGAATTGTGCCACAAATTACATCAGTGTTTGAGTAAATTATACATTTTTAGCCAGTTTGAATCAGAGCAGCTGCTCTGAGTTGTGGATAAATTGTAATAATGGCACCTTTTGCAGGTCTCTGTGAGACGGGCCAACCTGAACTAGTCAGGCTGTTCTGATACGTTTTGTGACGTGTGAAAACACATGCATGTGTGTATGGGTTCAATAAACAGGCATGTCTCAACATGCAAGCAATCGATTTTATGAGATAATACCCTGTAACAAATGCCCTCCCTGTATCTGAGTTCAGAATTGAGCCCATAGTGTGAATAGAGCCTTAAATAATAGTTTTTCATCAAGAGTTATAGAATGGCTGCTGTGAAATGTACAAATCACTTTGATGGAATTTTCTCAACCTTTTAGGAGCCTTTCAATCACTGGTTTATGTTTTTCATTATCTTGGAAATCTTTTTTTTCCATAATTTTGTGCCTCTGTTTTGTATTTTGCATCTGAAGAAGTCCTCTTGCTTTTACCCTGTGTTGAAGAACAACTATGTTTTTATACCTTATAAAATCTTACAATGTAATCAGCATATGGCCAGGAAAACTTGAATCATGTCATGCAACAGTTCGAAAGACTGAGAACTTGTTTTAAAAATAACATGCCATCACCCTTATTATATTTTTGAGATATATCATGTAACTGAGAAAGTCTTGCAGCCAACAATATTTACCTCTCTTCTGAGGAGCTGCTTTTTTTTTTCTTGTCCTGGATCAAAATGTTTTCAGGCTTAATAATTCCTATAAAATGTCACTTTCTCCACTACAAGCTACTCTACTGTATCATTTTCTTAGGAACTAAGATTTACATTGTACACTCCAGCAGTAGTACTTTGTAAATCACTTCAGTTCTTCTTCAGTTTGTCTCAAAAATGTGTTCTTCCTCTCCTAAATCACTTATTTTTAAACTACCAAGTCACAAAAGGAAATATAATGTAAATCTTGAACAAGGAGAGGATTTTGGTTGTATTTGCTTTATAAACTTCTAGTATGAAAGGAAAACAAACAATGCAAATCTAAGCATGGGCTGGAAGGATCAGCAATTTTACAAAAGATAAATGAGCAATGGGCAAAACAAGAGCAATCCTTTCTTTGATCTTTGAACACCTTTGTGCTGAATAGGTTTAAATCACTTTTCTTATTACAAATTTTTTCAAGGAGTAAATTGCAATAACTTGATAAGTGTGGTCCAACATCTTCAGCTTCAGCCATATTGGGAAAACCCTGCCTGGGAGCTAAAATACTCACTATGCTTTACTCAGCTTTCACCTATACCTGTTCTACACTGCTTTCGTGTATTGGAGAAGCTAATACTGATTTAACCAGTGTGACTCACAAGAGACTCGGGTCCAATGAACGTTTACTCACAGAGGCCCAGTCTAATTCCCTGTGAAGTCACTTTGAGTCTTTCTATTGACTTCAGTAGCACCTGGATTGAACCAAAGGTCCCTTCAA
Organism: Mauremys reevesii; assembly: GCF_016161935.1. NCBI lineage: Eukaryota > Metazoa > Chordata > Testudines > Geoemydidae > Mauremys > Mauremys reevesii. Next base: position 41,142,599 of record NC_052624.1, read on the forward strand.
ATGGGTCAACTGGGGCAATAGGAGTGGCTCTCTAAGGCACTGATAGGGAGCTTGGACTCAATGGTGGTTTGCGTGATGTAAGTGTCCATTTCTGCACTTCCGATGCTTGGGTTTCTCTTAAGAGGAGCTTTGAATTTCCTGCGTTTCCAAAAGTTTGCGGTTGTTTTAATAACTAAGAAGTTCTTGTATTACTTTCCCCCTAAGTCAGTGTGTACTCCCAGCTTTCACTCCATCTTAATGACAGTTTCATTTTCATGAGGCCTGCTCTAGCTTTCATCAGCTGGCAACAGTCTCCTAGATACAATACACACCTGGAGTGAGCATGATCCCCATTTCTTCCTCTCCACCACCACCCCCACCTCCACGATGTGCCCTGTGCAGCTCCTGGTCAGGGCCAGTTCTAGGGTCCCATTACTGGGGGGGACGGACATGTGGGTATTTGGGGGGCCCTAGACCTCACTATTTAAAAAAACAAAACAAATGTAAAAGAGCTAATTTGGCCCCTGGAAAGTCTTGGATTTTAAGGTTGAAGAAAGTAGAATTTGGCTACAGTGTCAGTATTTTGTCATCGTCACTTCCGCTGCTTAACACCAGATAACTTTGTAGGTGGACGTATTTTGGCCTTTCTGACAATAATTTCGAGCTCTTTGAAGACTGTTTGTGGGGACAAAGCCCCTGGTAGTACTGGGACCCAGGTGCAGTGAAGGATGTGTAGGAGCTGACTTGGTTGGCTCTCTAGAGCCATTGGCAACTCTTCCACATGAGGGGGGGAGCCCCAGCAGAGGCCTTCCTTATGGCTGATTTCTGCTCCCTTTACACCGCCTGAGTGATGCAAACGGAATGAAACGGAGCTGAGAATCTGTCCCAAAACAGTGATCACAGGATGGTTTTGAAATATGGTCAACCCTCAGGCTGAAATGGTTGGATACCACTGATATAGGGCATCTGCTCTCCAGCCTCTCTCCCTTCCTATCACCAACCGCCTTCTCTTGCCCAACTCACAGACCCTCAAATGCACAGAGTGGCTGCAGAGGTACTTCAAATGGCATCTGGGGAGGGGAGAGCATGCTGCAGGGGTAGCTCTACCTCCCTCTGCTCTTCCCAGCTCCTTTTTTGGCCTCTTCCGCACCTCAAAGTGGAGGGGAACAGATACCCCATAATACTGAGTTTGTGGCATCGCATTTCCATGGTGACAGACTTTTGTTATATCACAACCACAGGCTTATGATTTCAGAGGGGGACAAAGCTGAAGGAAAAGCTGGCCTGAGAGAAAAGCAGCTCTTCTCAAAAGCAGAAAATAAGGAAAAGGAATATGGCCAAATAAATAGCTGCTTTTACAAATGCGCTTTTTCTTCCAAGTGTGAAAGTCCCTCTTTAAAAGACTCAGTATTTTAGGTAATGGAGAATTTATTCAGAAATCGACTCTTTTTATTTCATTCCTTCTGGCACCTCTGAAGTGCTAGGTTGGATAACACAAAATAGAAATTCTTATGAGCATGTTCAGCAGTAACAGATGGTTATAATAATGGTCCAAAACTCAGTAATACAGTTATTCTATGATATTGGGGTTCTCCTGGCACTAAAGGGATTAAATTGCTCTCTTAACATTGAGAGCTTCATGTGAAACTATCAAAAGTGTACCTGTGATGCGGTTTCTTAACAATTATTTAAGATGCATCCAGAATTCTCAATTTAAAAGAAAAATGCAAACAAAAAAAATTGCTGTGTTAAACAACTTCAGGGCACGTTAATCAGAAGGCTGAGTTTTGGTTCACTGTTGCTTAAAAGAACTTTAGAGGCAACTAAAAGGAATTTTCCACCTTATCTACACTAAATGAGAGGACAAAAGGGAGGATTGTCCAGAGTACAAACGATGACCTATAAGATTAAAAAGAAGTCTCTTTGTTGCAATCTTATCATCACTTGTAAGTGACAAAGTACCAAAAGACAGGGTTGTGGCAGCAGCAATATATTTTCTTCAGGGCAGTAAAATCATCAGCGAGGTGGCTGTATATGTGTAGCACTGCTTGAATATGAAAGCAATTTTCTGTAGCCCTGTGGCTTAATTCTGTTGTTTTCGTCAGGAACGAATATTCTGGATCTCAATTTGCAATGACTGATAATAATGGTCATGACTTGACAAATGGATGAGCAAGCTCCCCAAATGATTGCTGGTCAAGGCTCCAGTACCATCGACAGCAATATTTGCATTTATCTAAAAAGAGATTAAATGCTAACGGGGCTTCAGTACATTTGTCTGCCTGGCATCTGTGCATGGCTTTCTCATTAAATTAAAGGTGGGGGTGGGGAAGATGGGGTAGGACAGTATAGGAAGAGAAAAAAAAGAAGATGAAAAAAAAAGGAAGGCATATTGCATACAGAATGCAACTTTTACCTCCCATTTTCTAAAGACATGCACTAGGGTAATGTCAACTGGAGGTACAGGAGTACAAATAGCAATATAACTGCACTATCAAATTATTCCTGGGTAATGCAAATCAGTGAATGTTCTTCTACTAATCTACTAACATATCTTTACAAAAATCTGATTTTGCACCCAACTAGTATCCATTCTTAATACCTCCTGAAAACCTCTTCCCATATGTGGCGGTAGGTTTTCTTGCAGCAAGATCAAACCTTCTAGCATTGGAGAGTTGCATAAATTGTAGGCAGCTTTAATTACACAATTCCATCCATCATGGGCTAGATCCTTCATAACCTTCATATTCAGAACTTGCACTGACTTTTAAAGAAGAATTGCATGTGCAGGATTGCACCCCACATAAAAGCTTGGAAGAATTCCATTTTAATTGGCAAGTGCAGCTAGTTGTTGATGTCTGCCTCCACCCAAAATCAGCCAAAGAAAATTGCCATTGTTGTTCCAGAGATAGGATGCTAATTAACAATATGGACATATTCATCACTTAAGAGCTAATAAGAGTGTATGAGTTTGATCCTGCTCCCACTGAAGTCAATGGCAAAAGTCCCGTTAATTTAAAGAAGAACATGAATGAACCATTTTTGAGTGTCTGACTTGATGCAAGAATTCAGCATTTGGGTATTGATTTGCAAGGTGCTTAAACTTAACTCATGTTTATGCTTAACTTTAAGCGTATATGTAATCTCATTAAGATCATGGCATTTTCTTTGGCTGGTTTTGGGTAGAGGCAGATGTCAAAGCAGTGAGAAACAACATGGTACAAATTTATGGTGAAGTCAATTGGACGACTCACATGTTGGAAGGTAGGCCCTTAGTAGCTTAATCAGGCTTCTATGATAGCTGATAATTATTTAAAATGAAATTGTAAGGGATTAATATGATGCAATATGATTAGCAAATATTATGATTCCGTATCTGATTCTGTTGTGAATCTGGATTTCAACAGACATTATATTTTGAATAAAAAGCAATTAGGGGTGTGTGTGTGTGTGCGTGTGTGTGTGTGTGTTATTTATTTATTTCCTGCTACTGTAAAAACTGTAAACTGCTGAAAACAAATCAGGGAAATGTTCTTGGAAGTAAATGTCAATATTATTCAACAACATTTTTTAAAAAATGTGAATCCTTCCAAGTCTAATAATATGTGACTGGTTGATAGATCTGTTGTGTCACAGTAATGCTGCTCTGCTGGAGATGAAGATTGTCGCTTATTGGGAAACTGCAAAAAGATTGCATACTTGGGGCCAAATTCTACCCTTGGTTATGCACTTGCTACTCTCATCCATAGAGTTCAATAGAAGATGCCAATTCTTACCCAAGGACGATTTGCCGATAGTTGTCTGTTAGTGCTTTCCTTGAGTAACAAACTGTCACCACTGTTAGTTATCAATGGGGAAGATATATAGGATCTTTTGCAACAAATAGGCAAGCCGTTATTTTTTGAGATGAAGGAGAACTCCACTGGCTATGAGAAGACAGCAGGCTGGATAGTTATTGGAAGGAGACACGATCTAGGCCACCCAGTATATGAAACTTGTTGGCTAATATAAGAAATCCTCTTGCCTGACCTCCATGAGTGAGGAGAAACTAAAGCATTATATTCTGTCCTCTATGCCCACACTAGAAATGTATAAATAACAAATAGCTGAAAACAACTATCACAAACAAAGCTGTTAGTCAGGCCAAATATAACAGTGGAAACTGACTAAGACTCCAGTCCTGCACATTGGTCCATGGGGGAGGATACCCCTATTTAAAAGCAAAGCATCATATAGGCAGAAAGTGCATTTTTGCTGATCAACATGCAGAATCAGTGCCTAACTGACCAACTGCCTATATGAGGTAAATAGTGAAACTTCTCATGCACAAAGTAAACAAATGGAGGGAAATGACACATTTTTTCCTCTAATTCCTATCAATTACAGTAATCTCTGATACTGCTTGTAATAATAGTAGTCTTAAAAAATTACAGGACTGATTTTCATGTTGACATTGTCCCTGAAAGTATGAAAATGAATAATGAATCAGCCCAGTATTTCTGTTGTTTATTTTTATTCTGAATTCAATTTACAGTAGAATCTCAGAGTTATGAACCCCAGAGCTATGAACTGACCAGTCAACCAAACACCTCATTTGGAACCGGAAGCACACAATTGGGCAGCAGCAGAGACAAATATAGCACAGTACTGTGCAGGGCCGGCTCCAGGGGTTTGGCCGCCCCACGCAGCCAAAAAAAAAAAAAAAAAAAGTCGCTATAGCGATCTGCGGCAATTCAGCGGGAGGTCCTTCGCTCCGAGCGGGAGTGAGGGACCCTCCGCCGAATTGCCGCCGAATACTTGAAAGTGCCGCCTCTCTCCGGAGTCGCCGCCCCAAGCACCTGCTTGATAAGCTGGTGCCTGGAGCCGGCTCTGATACTGTGTTAAGCTTAAACTACTAAAACTATAAGGGAAAGTTTAAAAAAGAAAGATTTGACAAGGTAAGGAAATGTTCTGTGCTTGTTTCATTTAAATTAAGAAGTTAAAAGCGGCATTTTTCTTCTGCATAGTGAAGTTTCAAAGCAGTATTAAGTCAATATTTAGTTGTAAACTTTTGAAAGAACAACCATAACATTTTGCTCAGTTAGGTCCATTTCATAGTTACGAACAACCTCCATTCCTGAGGCGTTCGTAACTCTGAGGTTATGCTGGCTGTGAAGGGACACGTCTGCACTCTGGCAGATAAGAGACTAACAGGCCTATTCAACACCAATTAGGTGCACCTGCACAGCTTGTTCTGCCTGGAGGGGGGCAGCTTAAAAGGGAAACCCTGACCTAGGAAGGGGCGGTGAACAGGAAGAGGGTTGCCTCAGGCAGCTGAGACAGAGATAGCAACAAGTCACACTGCTTCTGAAGCCGCAAGACCCAGCCTCAGAGCAGTATGCCCCACGAGGAAGGGCTGGAGGTAGAACCCAATTTAGACTAAGCCCAAAGGGCTGACCCAGCAAGCCTGCCTGGTATCCAGGTCACCATTACCTCTCTTGATTTTCCTATGAACTCCCCTCTCACATAAGGGATGTAAGAGGGGGAGAGGACTTTTCTTTTTTTGTTTGCTCTAGGAAACCTGTGAGCATCTGCTGAGGGGGAGAGAGAAAGGCATTATAAAGAAACTGAAAGGGGGTATCTGGAGGATACTTGTAAGAGGGGAGGGATAGCTCAGTGATTTGAGCATTAGTCTACTAAACCCAGCGTTGTGAGTTCAATCCTAGAGAGGGCCATTTAGGGAACTGGGGTAAAAAGCTGTCTGGGGATGGGTCCTGCTTTGAGCAGGGGATCAAACTAGATGACCTCCTGAGATTCTATGACCCCTGACTCATTCATTTATTTTATGATGACTCTAAACTGTCTGTGGGGGACAGATTATTGCAAAGGTAATGCATACCTGTATTTAGAATTTGGCAGGGAAGTTGAAAGTCCAGACAGGGGGTTGGCACCAGTTAAGATGTGGGAGGCAGTTTGGGACTGAGGGATATATACCCTAGATGGATGTTTCTGCTATAATGATGAGCAGTGCAATAGTTAACAGTTGACATTTATTTAAATTGACCTCACTAGGCTTCAGGATTAGCTCATTGAGATGTACAGTGGCATTTCAGATCTCTTTTAGTAGTTAGAGGTGGTCAAAAATGGGGATTTTTTTCATGAACAAATTTCAAAAAAGTATGGTTTTTGTGGGGAAAAAATCAAAAGCAGCTCTAGTTAGAGCTTTAGTTAAAGGCTGCATGCAGACCCAGATTACATTGCATACATTCAGTTCTCACATGGATGTTTTCTTTACAACTATAAGGATTAAAAGCATTTTTTGTTTTTAAAGGAAAACTTAAGGTTCTTTTTTTTTTTTTTAAATAAATTATATCAATCTCTCCTAGAAGAGAAGAAGGGAGAAAGTCAGGTCAGCCCCAGCCCTGCCTTCACCACTAGGAGGAATTTTGCCCCCAGACAGACCCCTGGCCCCTCAAGGATTGAACTCACAACCCTAGGTTTAGCAGGCCAATGCTCAAACCACTGAGCTATCCCTCCCCCTGTACTACATTCTGTAGTACAACAATGCAGCAAAGGATTCATTTTGCAGCAAATTCTACTGCCATCCAATCACAGAATATACTGGCCCCTATGTAAACTCATGTTCTTATCTGACTACTTACATTTCTTAAATTTCCTCACTAGTGACTTCCTCCATGAGGAAATATAGCTAGTCATAACCCAAACCCATTACTGGATTATCCAGATAAGTCCCAGTAGGACCAGAGATTCTAGGAGGGAGTTCCAGAAAGATCAGACTATAAGCAAGAAAAATAAGTCCATTATTCACCAAGATATTGGCAGTCTGTCTCTTCATTCAACTAATTGAACACTGCACACGAAAACTACAGTACTGAAAATATACTGTATCAAGGATGGCACATAGATCTATGAACAATTTGTCCCTTCTGTCATTGCCAGAAGAAACCTCATCGCAAAACACAAAAACACCACCAACAAAAAAGCCTTGCTAAAATATCACCTCAAGCAGGAGCAGCTTTAACTCACAATCCTCAATATTATGGGCAAAACTTTCAAAACTAAGCAAATTCAAAATGGCGTATACACAAGCTGCATATGAAAATATACTGTGCACATACAAATCAGGCATTTGTGCATGCGTTTGGCCAGTTAGTCACTTCAGTAGCCATATGCACCTGCATTACAGTAGTTGATAAATATTATTAAAATAATCATATTTATTACAGTAGTGTCTGAAGTCAAACAAAAATGGGGCCCATGGGGGCAAGCCACCCTGTTACAGGCAGAATTGCTTTCTTTTAGGGAAAGGCATGTAAATTCTCAATGATTTCAACTTGGCCCTTGAATCTTTAAGATTGTAGAGCTTCTTATCTGTCTTCTGTGAGAAGAGCATAGGACAGGGGTTGGCAACCTTCGGCATGTGGCCTATCAGGATAATCCGCTGGTGGACCGCAAGACATTTTGTTTACATTTTCCGTCCACAGGCATGGCTCCCTGCAGCTCCCAGTGGCCACGGTTCACCATTCCCGGCCAATGGAAGCTGTGGGAAGTGGCACGGGGCCGCAGGGATGTCCTGGCCCCATCCTCTTCTCAAGAGAGCAGACACAGCAAGTGAGGCCCCATCCTGCAGAGACTTGCACATGTATTTAACGTCATGCACTCTGAGCAGTTCCACTGACTCCAATGGCACTCCTCATGCGTAAAGTTTAGAAGGTAAGTCTGTGCAGGATCAGGGTCCTACAGTCCCAAACTCATCTGTGATTCTGATGGGAAGCTATGCACTGCAGTAATTAGTAAATAATCTCTTCCATGAATTGTGCATTCAGGAACATTTTTCATACACTAAGGTATTTTTTTATTTCCCCCAAATAATCAGCACATGCTTTCCTTGAATTCTCAATGAAAACAGTGGTCCAGATCCTCAGTTGGTGTAAAGTGGCATAGCTTGATTGACCTCAATTGAATTGTACCAATTTACACCAGCTGAGAATCGTGTCCCGGTATGTATTGTATTGTATTGTATTTACTCACGCTGCAAATTAGGCCATCTGCTCTCCTAGACACTCGTAGAAGCAGCAAAGAATCCTGTGGCACCTTATAGACTAACAGAAGTTTTGCAGCATGAGCTTTCGTGGGTGAATACCCACTTCTTCGGATGCAAGCACTCGTAACACTCAGAAAATGCCCTGGCTGAGGTGGTGAGCACTGTCATTGGTGGAGAGGGAAAGAGAGAATTTACCAAGACAGACAGAGAAATGGAAACAAGACTTTTTTAAAAAAGGATTTGGGTACAGATTTTAAATGCTCTCCTTGCAGTGGCTGGGGACTGCTTTCTGTCCATTGTAACCTCATGTGGCTTGTGGGCTTACACAATCTATTTTACACTGTAGTTTTGCCAAATTATATAGGGGTTTTATTTCAGATTTTTTTGTGATTTTATAGTTCCAAAGCTGAGTATTAACCTTTCAATCTGCTTATTAATACCCATGTCATGGCTCTTGTTGAGAAAAAGGTTTAGTGTCACTGTCCTCAATCAGTGTCCTTTCATTAAGAACCATGTTTTCCTGACAAAGGATAACAAATGGACACTGTTGGTCCCTAATGTGCTTTTTGACTACAGAGCCTAAACCATTTCTCTGAAGCAGTGGCAATTATTTGTCATCTTAATATGACTTGGCAAGGAGACCCAAAACCATAGGACCATTATTCATCAATATGTATATTTTGTGCTTGCATTAATATTAGAATATCGTTATTATTATCCTGACTTTGTATGGGCTAGATAAAATTACCTCTTGTAAAAAATGTATTAAACTATGTTCAGCTATATTCATATAGCAAGGCAAAAGCAATTTAAAGACCTATAACATTTTTGTGTTGAATGCTGCAATTTATTATGATTAGTGGTAGAGCACCTTTACCTTTTGTACTAATACAATTTATATCAATATTTTTCCACCACTAATTGGAAGTAGTATAGCTATATGTTACAACCACCATCAAAAGGTACATCAGAGTTTCATCCATTCTCTTCGCTCCTAAGATGTTGTGACATCTAATATTTCTATCATTCTAGAGATTAAATTAACGTGATAAAAAGGCATTTTTTATTAATATTGGAGCATTAACAAAATGCCATGTGTCTGCAGTCTCTCTCCTATGCAAGAATTTCTGACCTGGGTTTGTGAGTAGTACTTGGGTTCAAGGGTGCTGAAGTTGCTCATTATTCTTCTAGCTGATGCATTGTGCTTATTTAGCAGGATTTAGTTTAGAAATTTATTAAATATAGCCAAGGATGAACAGCTATTGTTCTACTTCTGTGTAGAGAATTGTATGAAAAATAGTTGGGGAAAACTTTCCAATTCTATTTTATACCCTTTCTTTATCATCCTTTCTTATCACTTCCTGAAAAACAACATTAGCCTTCCCTGCCCTAGAAAGGGTGGCAACGTAGTCTAGGGGCTAGAATCCTGGAAACAGAGTCAGGAATAATGGGTTCTATTCCTGACTCTACTACAAGGGAAGTCTTCTTTACAGAGTTAACTCAAGTTACTCCTCTTCAGTTAGCCGAGCTGAAGTGAGAGTAGCCAAATGGTGAAATAACACTTGAGCTGCTGCGTCCACATTGGTATTGCAATCATTTGTCTATAATGATAAAAGTCCTGGGACACATCCCATGGTTCTTAGTACTGCAGTAAGTTGAGCTATTCTCTGAATTCTTCCCTGTGAATTGTTGGAGAACTTAACTGTCCTTTCTGGACACATGATGTGAGTTGTGAGAAGCACACTGGAGGACTAGCAGCATTTTAGTGCAGCTAGTTTGCACCCACACTATGGAGTGGGTTTCTTAGCAGCTGATGTGTTGTGCTCACTTGAGTTTTAGCCTATACCCACTCTCAGGCCAGCCAGCTCGAGGAAAAAGCACCCCCAAACTTGAGCGATGGCTTTGTGTGTGGGGGTGGCACTCAAGTTAGAGGCAACACTTGAGTTATAACTCAGGTTAACTCTGCAGTGAAGCAAAACCCACAGATTTACTGTGTGAGCGTGTGGCTCAGTAAACTCAGGATAATACCCACTTTGTGATCCTTAGAAGAAAGGAGCTGTTCAAATTCAAAGTATTATTATTAAGGCTAAGATTTTGTCATGGATATTTTTAGTAACAGTCACGGACAGGTCACAGGCAATAAAGAAAAATTAATGGAAGCCTGTGACCTGTCCGTGACTATTACTAAAAATATCCATGACAAAATGGGGAGCTCAGCTGTGGGGTCCCCCACCCACCCTTGGTGGCGAGGAGCTGCAGAGTCCCTCCAATGCCTGCAGCAGCTTGGAGCTCAGGGCCCCCCCGCCACCCGTGGTATCTGGGAGCTGCTCAGCTCAGAGCCCCCGGCTACCTGCGGCAGCTGGGAACTGTAGAGTCCCCCCGCCGCCTGCAGCGGCCAGGAACTGCAGGGTCCCGCCGCTACCTGCAGTGGCTCGGAGCTCCTGGGAGCCCCTGCCGCCTCAGGCAGTGGGGGTAACCCACAGCTCCCGGCTGCCACGGGTGGCAGGGCTACCCTGCAGCTACCAGCTACCACTGGCTGAAGTCATGGATGTCTCTGGAAGTCACAGATTCCGTGACTTCTGTTACCTCTGTGACAAAATTGTAACCTTAATTATTATTAATTATTTGAGTGGGTTTTCCTCCCCTTTGCTCTTTTCTCTTTCAATGAAAAATGACTATTCCCTTTTTCTGCACACTCTGAGCAGCATCGCCTCCTCATGTGCGTGTCTCTCCTGTTCTCTGTCCCACTTCCCCTCTCCTCCCTCATCTGATGTTCCCGCTTCTCACATGACGCCAGTCTGCTCCTCAGCCTCTGGTTTGTTTCTTTATTCACACCTAACCCAAGCTCTAGTGACATTACCAAAGTTATAATGAGTAATTTGTGTAGATCCTCAGATCAGGCTTACACAGAGAGCACATACTCCATGCCTTACTGTAAATAACCTTTACCCCATCCCTTACTCAGATTAACCTCTGCTCTTGCAAAACCCTTGAAGCTACTCTAAGTTGCACTGGGGATTTGAGGGGGCAAGAGAGAAGGAGGAGGCAGAAAGCCACCTTTGTTCCCACCCCTCAGGTGCACCAAGTGCGGCTCTGGTAAACCTGAGGATCAGGCCCTTGGAATTTAGTAACCAAAATAATTAAGGCTCTGGAGGAACTGATTTATGAGGAAAAATTCAAAAGGACTACAGTCTGAGCAGGATGCAGAAAGATTTGGAGGTGCTGATCATTGCTAGGTGCTCTGTATCTGCCTACAGTTTACCCATTGAGATGCACTTATAACACTCTGTTGAGCTTGGGTTGCCATTCTTTGGCAGGAAGAAGGGTGTAAGAGAGAACTTTACATATGGAGGTGTAAACAGACTTCCTGTCACCTGAACCCCATCTGGAGATAATCTTCAAAGAGGGGAGAATGGTCTAAGAATAGATAATACACACAAGACAAATTACCCCTCTCTCCTGCTATCCTCTCTGCTCACTGCAGCAACAACTGCAGCAACCTGAAGAAACACTGAACGAGGGGAATGGTTCTGGCCTGAATGCTTCCAGACAGTAAACATGGTAAAGAGCATGTGGTGAGAAAATCCTTTGTGGGCTAATTGGTTATTAATTTGCACTTTATCTTTTTATTTTTCTTTGTAACCAATTCTGACTTTTATGCCTCATTGCTTGTAATCACTTAAAATCTATCTTTCTGTTTTATTGTTTTACCTAAACCAGTGTGTTTGGATTGAAGTGTTTGGGAACCTCCACCTGAGATAACAGGATTTGTGCATATCATTTTCCATTGATGAAATGATGAACTTTCTATGAACTTGCATTGTCCAGGAGGGTGCTGGGCAGTACAAGATACATTTTCTGGGCATAAATCTGGGACTGGGAGATTGCTGGTGTCACCTTGTATGTTAATTCATGAATGACTGGCCAGAGCATTCATGTAATTCATCTGGGAGTGATTTTACATGTTAGAGGCTGTGTGTGAGCAGGACCACGAGTGGTTGCTCTTACAGTGAAGCAATGTAAAAGACACACCAAGTTGGAGATTTGAGGGGACACTGCTGTCTATCTGTCCAGATTATACCCTGGCTAATGTTACAGATGTATAACACAATACATCTGTAAGCCAGCTGCTAAAGAACTGAATGTGAAGTGCTCATATAGATTTCAAATTGATATGGAGAGATGAGACTTCTGCTTTTATGCTAAACTCTGATCATTTTATTGTTACCCCATCGCCAAATAATAACTCTTTTTCCCTGGTTTGTCTCTTACATCCAGCCTGACACCTAAATGTTGAGCTCTCTGGTACAAAGGATGTCTTCTTTACTTGTTTATACAATGCCTAGCATAGTGGGACTCTGATCTTTGATTAGGGTTTCTAGGCACTACCATAAAAGAAATAAAATGTACTATTATTATTTTGCAGTGGCATGAAAAGCTTTTTACGGCTGCAGAGGATTCCATTTAAGATCATTTCTCTGTTTGGGTTTTTTTTTTTCAAGTTGCAGTGTAAATATTTATATCTTTGGAGGTCAATGACTGGCAAAATAGAATTGAAATCTGCCACACCTGTAAAACTCAAATACATACTGCTGCATTGAGAACATCTTCAAACTTACTAGCCAAAGTACATTCACTGTCCTTGACCTCCACATTCCCTTGGGGAAGAGAGAGAGAATTCTGTTTTTAGCTTTTCTAAACAGCAGCAAAGTCTAATCAAACTGACTTACTTCATTTTATAGCATGTGTGTTGCCTTACACTGAGGTCTGCTGTCCACTGGGAGCTTAACCCAAACTGAGGATATTTCCCATAGAATTTCTGATGGTGCTGAAATCTCAGCTCCAGTGGAAGTCCATGTCAAATAATTTTTGGCTGATCTGTGGTCCTCTAGATCTGCAAAGAAACGCAGTCACATTTCAATCTGAACAGCCTGATATTATATGATACCTTTTCAGTTGCAAAGTGATGCAAGTAAACTTATTTGGCAGAACGGGAAATTTTCCAACCATAATAGGAACGTTTTTTTTAAATGGTCCTAATATCTATTTAAACAAACATATTGTTTATTGCATAAGAATGATCATTATGTGCTTTCCATTATATAAAATGGGATAGCTCAGTGATTTGAGCATTGGCCTGCTTAAACCCAGAGTTGTGAGCTCAGTCTTTGAGGGGGCCACTTAGGGATATGGGGCAAAATCAGTAGTTGGTCCTGCTAGTGAAGGTAGGGGGCTGGACTTGATTCCCCTTTGGGGTCCCTTCCAGTTCTAGGAAATAGGTATATCTCCATTAATTTTATATTTATAAAAAGAAAAAACCCTCTACAGTTCTTTTGTCAATAAAACTCCTGGTGTTCGCTCCCATTTACTTGCATCAGGACAAGTTTGGGCCTGATTTTAACACACAATTTTCTGGAGGACTCTTAAGTTATTTAGAGTTGCTAAGGAGATTGCCAAAGATTGCTGCTTGTGATTATGACCAAGGACACCTTGTTGTCTCCCTGGTGGAAATCAAATAATTACAATCCACTCCACAGTTACTCTGCTACTATAACAGTTGCTTGTTGAGCTTCCCTCTTCAGTTCCAGATACTGTATTTTTAATTAATCTTACAGACTTCTAGACCATCATCAAGGACATGAAGTTGAGTTCTAACAAGTATGGAACCCCGTTGTCTGAGGAGGAAACATCCAAACCACATAGGCTTTCGATTTTATATATTTTATTACCTAAACAAAATTAAGCAAAACTATACAATTAGCTGGTTGATTAAATCATATCAAATAAACCAACAATCCCTTTGAAGCTCTATGTAATAATCTGAGAAGGCAATAGTCTTGTTTAGCTATTAGCCCCAAGTCTCAATGCTAACCCATATATTTAGGTTCCAGTCAAACAGCTGATACAGAGAGGGTCAAATCACTTTCAGGTTGAAGCCAATGTTGAGACTACAGCTCTGATGCTAAGAAAGGTAACCTGTCCAAACTGCTGGTGATAGTGAATCTCTTCTCTCCCAACATAGGGTTACAATGAAACATTTCATTACAGCTCTAGATGATGAGGCTTCTTTCATTTCATATTCAAATGATGAAGTTAGGTGAAAATAATAGGATCTCTCAGGATCAAACATACAACTCTTAACCAATCATATATATGCATGTGATGTTTTAGAGAGGAAGTTTGTTTAACCTATGGCTGTCTTATGTATTTGGGAAACAATTCTATAGGCTTCAGAGGGGTAGCCGTGTTAGTCTGTATCAGCAAAAACAACGAGGAGTCCTTGTGCACCTTAGAGACTAACAAATTTATTTAGGCATAAGTTTTTGTGGGCTATAACCCACTTCATCAGATGCATGGAGTGAAAAATACAGTAGGCAGGTATAAATATACAGCACATGAAAAGATGGGAGTTGCCTTACCAAGTGGGGGGGTCAGTGCTAATGAGGTCAATCCAATCAGGGTGGATGTGATCCATTCCCAACCCATCTTTTCATGTGCTGTATATTTATACCCGCACACTGTATTTTTCACTCCATGCATCTGATGAAGTGGGTTATAGCCCATGAAAGCTTATGCGCAAATAAATTTATGAATTCTATAGGTGCAATTCTAAATTCTGTAGATTTTAGCCAAACACAGATGTGCATGCTCTCGCTACTGGCCATCTCTTAAATGTTAAAAATAAGTGCAAGAATGCTGAGGTAGAGGTATCTCTGTACTAACAGAGATTGGAAAACAAAACCCTAAAGGTTGACACTTATGCAGAATGGTTATTGTGATGCTTGTGGCTTCATTCACCTTCAGGAAGCTTGTATGTGGTTGAAAAGATAAGCCAGTGATTGGCTCTGACGTTTAACACGCATTGGCTCTGATGTTTAACGTTGCAGATTTGCTGAGTGGCTAGAGTTACTTCCTTGCAGATGTCAAAGTAGACACACATGTTGTTGGAGTCCTTTACCTTGGTGGCCAAGCAGAAAGTGTGCAGGAAACACAGGCTTCTTTGTCAGGCATACTGGCATTGCATAGCCAGAGACCAGAAGCCAAGGGCCATAGGAGCAGTCACTGCAAGCAAACAAGCCAGAAGCAAGCTTCTTCCTTTCAGTTTTTGAAGATAGGAGGCTGGTTGGTTCCTCTCCTTTGGAACGCCTCTCATGATGATCTTGTGAAATCAGAATGGGGCTGCTCTCTTCTGAGGTCACTGGCATCACCAATTGGGGTCCGATTAGGTCATCTTTATGCAAATGAAGAACTTCACTATCCCAGTAACTTTGGGCTCAGAAATTCCATGCATCCAACAATATACCCAATCAGCAGGTCCATAGGTATTTGGAGACATTTGAAGCCATGGATCACTCTTCTGGCATTATTTCAACCCCCTAAAAAGTCCAAGTTCAAAAATAATATCAAAAATGCACAGCTAGCAAAAAGCTGGAATTGAAATCTTAAGAAAACCCCAATCTGACATTCACTCAGCTATGTCCAGAAATGGACAGTGCCTGTTTTACAGACATAGACTTATAATTTCTCCTTTACATTTGGGTTCTCAGCAGCTCAACTTGGAACAGTATTTTTTGACAAACAATTTGGGAGAAAGGTTAAGACTTAAATTTAGTCACAGTAAAAAATATTTTCCTCCTGAAATCACAATTTTGATGTTCAGTTTTTATACGCAGTCCTAGCTGCCTCACAGTGATAAAAGTGCCAGATCCTAAGCAGCTGCTAAGGGTCAAACCCTCCAATCTTCAGTCTTAGGAAGACAACATATGTACTTAAGAGTTTTGCTTAAATAAGGAATAAAAGCCTGATCCTGTTCCCATTAGAGTTGATGGGGATTTCACTATTAATTTTAGAGATCAACCACTGAGTAAGGGCTGTAGTAATGGACCTGGAGCTGTGCAGCATATTTGCACTAAAATGCAAAATACAGGCAACTCAAGGGCTCTTGAATTTTATTAACTGCAATACAGACCCTTTTCTAAGGAAACCTTTTCACTAAGGCATGCAAATGTTTTCAATCTGAAACAGGTAATTTTCCACTGAAATTTTCAAGCCAAAATTAGGTAATTTTAAAAGCGAGGAGGTCCATTCTTTATGAAAAGATGCATCTTACTTTTGCAAACATGCAAACATTCATATTTTTGGTGAAAAAAGATGAATCAAAATAACAAAATGCAATCTGAAGTCATAAAAGCACAAAACCCAAACTGTAAATTTAATGCTGCCTCAGTGTTCACCTCTATGTTTAATAGTATTAAATCAGTTTCTTATAAACAGGAGAATTTCATTCATTCATTAGCTGTCTTGTTTAACTGGATGGATGGATTAGCTATGGGGGATTGATCTAGCGGACAGCACATAAGCACAACTTCTACTGAAGTAAGTGAAAGGGTTGTCTGTCTTACTGTAGTCAGTATTCCAAGTCATCTTTTTAATGCCCATTTAAAAACAATTGGTGAAATCTGGGCTCCACTGGAGTCAACAGGAGTTTGGCCATTGACTTCAGTGGAGCCAGAACTTCTGATATATCTGAATTTGTTGAACTGTTTAAATTGTATGCTGGAAATAAAGAACTACGAATGCAAGCATTAGTGAAATCTACCCCCAGTTTAGATGGTGTAATTAGACAAGTGTGGGCTACTTCTCACTTTTCTGTAAATAAGATCAAGATATAAACTGTTTAACACAAATCCCCGAAATACATTTCAAACTTTGAAAGATGAAGGGGTGTAAACACTTCTAAGAAAAAACCTCTAACTATGACAAATTTACACATACGAAGTCATAGTCAAAATTATTTTCAGGAATATTTTGTGTAGTTGAGGAGAAAGTTTTTCTTTAAAAGAAATTCCCAATACTTTCTAAAATGGACCATAAAAATAACATAGACCTCCTTTTGATCCTCATGAGTATACTTTATTTGTCCTTGAAAAAATATATCCAATGTACCTTTCAAAATGATTTATTATGTGTTATTGTTACAGTGTTCAATATTGTTCAATACTGAACTATTGTACTGATTACCACTCTCCCACTCTGCTTTAGTTCTATCATGTGCTTTTATTTACCTCCTGAGGCAAAAACATTTTAATTGGTTTAGTGAAGCTTGAACTCTCTTTTATCAATGACAGGTTTCATCAAAATGGAACTAACCCAGAAGCTGTATGTATTCTCCAAGTGTTGAAAAACAATGATTTGTTTGGGAGTTTTATGGTTTAAAACTGAACTTCTGTAGTGTAGATTACTTAACAATCACTTAAATAACAATCTCTCTCTTTTTTTTAATTCGGAGAATGCTTCTCCTAACTATCCTGGGCTAACTTCTCTGTGGCTTATCTTCATTGAAGACAAATAAATTTGGCAAACTGAACATACAAATTCATACTGTGATGTGTACCAAAATTCCAGAATGCAATGCAAAATGGTTTATCGTTTTGAAACTTATAAAAGGAATGAATAATGTATGCATTTTCTCCTAGTTTAATGGGCTTCTTTCCAAATTATCATTACACAAAATGTACAGAGCACTGTGATCTGATATGCAATAATGTACTATTATTTACTATGGTAAAAACTCTTCTCACACAAAAAGTGTAGCCTTTTAAATGCCATCTGATTTTCATAAGGGCTTATTTCTCAGGACTCAAGTGACTTATGAACAATAGAAATTGTCTCCAGTCCTCCTATACGATTAAAATTGTTTGGCTAGGCCTGTACAACACCTGCAGGTTCTCTTTGTGGATCTTAACCTTAAAAAAAACAAGTACAAAACAGCAAGACCTAATTCCAAAGTATGTGTATTATTGTCACATTTATTTTAAATATAACATTAATACAAGGCAACAATCTGGGTGTGGAGGAGAAGAGAATTTATATACCCAACCTGAGGGCAGGTCACGGGGTGAGATAGCAGCACTACTGCACTCTCTGTTTGCTCCACAGAGTCTGCAGCTCTTTCCTCAGTCACATCCAAGCTTCCCATCTCCTCACTGGTTTAAAGTGATCCAGTGAGCAGCCCTTCTTCATCACACAAGGGAGAGACTGCCAATGTCTGTCTGAGACACCATTTGCAGATGATATATAAAACCCCATGTGCACTATTTAAAAGTTCCCAGTCCTCAAATACGTTTTGCAATTGGTTCTTGAAAACCATTCCACATCACAGTGTTTTGTTGGCAGGTGCTGGGCTATGTAAATAAGAAAAAACATCTTTAACATAGTTATTGTAAACCATTTAAACCTTAGGTTTTGGGCTTAACCTGACTCATTATTATTTGGCACGTGTACTTGGCACGTGTACTTGGCACATGTCCTACCATCCAGTGTTAAATACAGGAGAGGAAGATATTTTACTTATTAATGAGAACCATACTGGCCAGTAAGACCTAATGAAGTGTCTATTGGAAATGTTAAAAAAAAAAAACCACCACAACAAAAAAACTATTGCATTTTAGTTGAAAAATGCTCCAAAACACAACACACATGCACATGGCTGGAAAGTATCCAGATGCAGTGAAAAGGGCCAGGTTTGCTCACACCCATTTCTGAGCTATAACCTAGTGTGACAGAATACACCTCTGTGTTCACACCCTACATGCTAGTGTAATAATTTTCTACAAGGTATGCCTTCTAAGGCTTCATTTGCTGGTCAGTAATGTCTGATTAAAATATGTGGGGTAACATTGTATGTGAAGTTATGAGAGTCCCCTGTATGATGTTATTAACACGTTCCAAACCCACAGCCCTGCCCAAATAGAAGTCAGCAAACAGGTCTATCCCAATCAAAGGAATGTGTGCTTGCCTTAATTTGCATTTAAGCAGTAAACAGGGTCATCAAGCAGGAATGGAAAACAAAAGAAGCTCAAACAGGTGGAAAAAAATAGTCGGGTATATCCTTCCACATACATGCTTTGTCTCATGGTTTTCAGTGGGAAATGTTTTTCAAGAGCGAAACTAAAATATACAAAGGAGGAGCAAACACCCCAAAGAACCCCTGTTTTCCTCTCTGCCCACCTCATTCTCCGCACCTGAAAAGACAAAAGGAAATAGCTGTTGGACTCTGGGGAAGGGGTCCTGACTTAAAAGTTTGGTCAGTAATCTGCTGGAGCATGTGGTGAGAAACTTTGCTTGAATCTATATAGTTTGTTAAGTTAGGCACCAGAAAGCATTTTATCTTTATTTTTCTTGTAGCTATTTTCTGACTTTTATGCCTCATTATTTGTACTCCTTTAAAATTTATATCTTAAAATGGACTTAATATATTTGTATTTATATAGGTTCTATCCAGGAGAAGGCAAGGAGATACAGGACATACGTTTCTGGGGGGAAATCCAGGACTGGGAGTGTGTTGTGGTCACCCTTCAGGATAACTAACGCTTGTGAGAATCAGAGTGTAATCCAGGGTGTGACTGGCAGGCTGCAGTTACACAAACACCTCTGGGAGTGACCTGCATGCTTGTGGTTGTCTGTGAGCAGTCCAGGTTGGAGGCTACAGCAGCAAGGCATCCTACATTAAAAGACAGAGGTGACACAGCCCCCCACCCCCACCACTTGATCTGGATTGTACCCCAGTGTGTCACAGCTATGTACACCATTTCTAAATTAGATTATTCCAGTTTACTACTGGCCTGCTCCTGTTTCCATCAGTCAAAAATTTACATCAGACCCTAATTCTGTTTGGAAGTCTAGAACATGAGTTTGTAACTGGGATGATGTCAGAACTTAGCATGTACTTAGGTCCATCTCTCTTCAGCAAAGTACTTAAGCCTGTGTTTATGTCCCACCAAAGTCAATGGAACTTAAGCATATTAAACTTAAGCATGTTCTTAAGTGCTTTATTAAATAGGGACGGACTCATGCATCTGCTTTGCTGAATTGGGGCCTTAGACCCTAAACCAAAAAGAACAGGAGTACTTGTGGCACTTTAGAGACTAATAAATTTATTTAAGCATAAGCTTTCGTGGGCTACAGCCCACTTCTTCGGATGCATAGAATGGAACATATATTGAGGAGATATATATACACATACAGACAGCATGAAAGGGTGGGAGTTGTCTTACCAACTCTGAGAGGCCAATTAAGTAAGAGAAAAAAAAACTTTTGAAGTGATAAACCAAAAATGAAGCTCAAAAGAGAAAACTGTAAAAAAAAAAAAAATCCTTTTATTTCATGAAATCTGTAACCTGTGATGCTACAGGCCAAATTTCAGTACTTTACTGCCAACTAAACTCCTTTCTTTAATGACACAAACAGAATCTACCCTAACCTTAAGACTCGTATTCTAGATAGGCACCATGATTCCTTATCAAAATAATAGCTTGCTTTGATCTCGTACCACCAAAAAAAGTGGAAACCAATTTAGACATTATGATTTAAAGTGTTTTTTCAACATAGTGAATAAAATATTCATTTCTTGATTTATTTTTTTTAAATGGTATACTATTTCTGAAATTCTTTTCTCCTTTCTTTCTATTTGTTTATTGGTTGCAATAAATTCTTATCCTTTCTCTTTTCTTAGTTTACAAGGTAAAAATTTTACTTAATGCCTTATCTTATGGGCAAAATAAATGGAAGTTGATGGAATATATTACTGTGATTTATATGTCTTCACTCGGGACTATGTTTGTGAATGTAGTCCCCTTGCGAGACTATAATGTTTTTTATAACTATCGTTTATTTCTGAATAAAATTATATGAAAAAAAGAAATATATAACCTTGAAAAAGAGAACTCCCCAATGAGCAAAACAAAGTTAAATGCTTCTCTCCTATCTATGGAGGCAGTAATTCTGTCTAGAATCAGACTTTAACATGGAGGATACATACTGATACATACCGGGGAACTATAGGTCAGTCAGCCTCATCTCAGTCCCTGGAAAAATCATGGAGCAGGTCCTCAAGGAATCAATTCTGAAGCATTTGGAGGAGAGGAAAGTGATCAGGAACAGTCAGCATGGATTCACCAAGGGTAAGTCATGCCTGACTGACCTAATTGCCTTCTATGAGGAGATAACTGGCTCTGTGGATGAGGGGAAAGCAGTGGGTGACTTTAGCAAAGCTTTTGATACGGTCTTCCACAGTATTCTTGCCGGCAAGTTAAAGAAGTATGGGCTAGATGAATGGACTATGAGATGGATAGAAAGCTGGCTAGAGCGTTGGGCTCAACAGGTAGTGATCAATGGCTCCATGTGTAGTTGGAAGCTGGTATCAAGCAGAGTGCCCCAAGGGTTGGTTCTGGGGCTGGTTTTGTTCAATATCTTCATTATTGGTCTGGAGCAGGGGTCAGCAACCTTTCAGAAGTGGTGTGCGGAGTCTTCATTTATTCACTCTAATTTAAGGCCAGTCACACATTTTAATGTTTTTAGAAGGTCTCTTTCTATACGTCTATAATGTATAACTAAACTATTGTTGTATGTAAAGTAAATAAGGTTTTTAAAATGTTTAAGAAGCTTCATTTAAAATTAATTTAAAATGCAGAGGCCCCCGGACCAGTGGCCAGGACTCGGGCAGTGTGAGTGCCACTGAAAATCTTTGGCATGCGTGCCATAGGTTGCCTACCCCTGATCTGGAGGATGGCATGGACGTCACTGCACTCTCAGCAAGTTTGCAGATGACACTAAACTGGGAGGAGTGGTAGATAAGCTGGAGGGTAGGGCTAGGATACAGAGGGACCTAGACAAATTAGGAGATTGAGCCAAAAGAAACCTGATGAGATTCAACAAGGACAAGTGCAGAGTCCTGCACTTAGGATGGAAGAATCCCATGCACTGCTACAGACTAGGGACCGAATGGCTAGGAAGCAGTTATGCAGAAAAGGACCTAGGGGTTACAGTAGACAAGAAACTGGAAATGAGTGTGCTCTTGCTGCCAAGAAGGCTAACTGCATTTTGGCTGTATAAGTAGGGGCACTGCCAGCAGATCGAGGGATGTGATCATTCCCCTCTATTTGACATTGGTGAGGCCTCATCTGGAGTACTGTGTTCAGTTTTGGGCCCCACACTACAAGAAGGATGTGGAAAAATTGGAAAGAGTCCAGCGGAGGGCAACAAAAATGATTAGGGGGCTGGAACACATGACTTATGAGGAGAGGCTGAGGGAACTGGGATTATTTAGTCTGCAGAAGAGAAGAATGAGGGGGGATTTGATAGCTGCTTTCAACTACATGAAAGGGAGTTCCAAAGAGGATGGATCTAGACTGTTCTCAGTGGTACCAGATGACAGAACAAGGCGTATGGTCTCAAGTTGCAGTGCGGGAGGTTAAGGTTGGATATTCGGAAAAACGTTTTCACTAGGAGGGTGGTGAAGCATTGGAATGGGTTATCTAGGGAGGTGGTGGAATCTCCTTCCTTAGAGGTTTTTAAAGTCAGGCTTGACAAAGCCCTGGCTGGGATGATTTAGTTGGGAATTGGTCCTGCTTTGAGAAGGGGGTTGGACTAGATGACCTCTGGAGGTCCCTTCCAACCCTGAAATTTCTGTCTCAGGGCTTGCCTTCACTGTAGTGTTAGCTCAACCTATAACTCAAGTGCTGCCCCTAAGCAGGCTCCTGTCCACACATACCACTTCACTTGAAATAGAGATGTGTGCTTTCAACTTGAGCTAGCTAGCCTGTCAGGGGGTAGGGGTTGGATCTCAAATGCTGCTGACACTCTGGCTAGTAGTAATGCAGTGGGGATGAAGCTACAGGTGTGAGTTAGCACAACTCATCAGCTGCTACACCACTTACTCTGTGCTACTATTCAAATCTCACGGTGTAGCTCCAGTGTTGTTTCACAGGGTGGTCACTCTCATTTGAGCTAGGCTAATTCAAGTAGAGTAACTCGAACTAAATGCTGCAATGAAGACAAGCTCTCAAAAAAACACTGACAGCAAACTTTCTTCAGTCGTGGGAATAATTAAATACCAGAGACAGCTGAAATGTAGGGTAATATGCTTATTAGTATAGAAAGATAGTCTAGGCACCAACAACAGGATTGACATAATTTCTATATATTGCCCCTACAAGGCCAAACATTAACTGATATAGGCCTACATACTTATGCATCAGTTGAATGGTTCTGATTAGATTGTCCAAATGAGATAAGAGGCTTGAGATTAACATATGGTTGGAGTGACCCAAGAGCAGGTGAGACAACAGGAAGGATTCCATATTTATCTGTATTGGAAGGTACAAAACAGAATAAGGGTCAAAAGAAATGTCCAGCAGATAAGGAGGAGGAAGAGAGGTGAACATGAGGAAGAAGCTGAACAAAACAGTTTCTTATTTTGAGAGACCATGTATTGTCCATATGCTGACAAATCTGTGTTGACTTCCTTTCCGAGAGACTATCTAGAGCTGGTCAGAAAAACTTCAATGGAACCATATTCCACTGGAATACACAATTCTCTAAAAATCAAAACACTGCACAGAACTAGGTCAATTTTGCCAGAATTTCATTTAGAAAAGAAACAGTGGGGAGTGGAGTGGGGGAAGAGTTCCAATGATGTCAAAACATGCTATTTTGATATTTTTGAATGAAATATTTTGATTTTTCATTTTGAAATGACTTTTCATTTTGAATTTTATTTTGTGTTCTAAGTCAAAATCAAAACTAAACATTTCAAATTTGTGAAATGGTCTTGAATGGCCTGAAACAAACTTTTTTTTTTGACATTTTCCTTCACAGAGAATTTCAAAATTTTCAGTTTTCACTCTGATATGGAACAAGTCTGATATGGAACAAAGTCAAATTTCAAAATCTCAAACTTCTTCATGAACTGGAACTTCCATGCTCTGCACAGCTCTGATAATATCCATTTCCTCTCAGGCTCCTCCATTTCTCTAGGTGCAATGACCTTTATATTGTAGGCTTTGAGGGCCAGATTCTCTGACCTGCTCTTTTCCTTTTGTACAGCTTCGGAAATGCAAAAGGGGCAGTATCTAGGCCTAAATGTTCCCTGCTGGGGACACTCACAGCACATAGCAGTCCCAACTACACTCCCCCTCCGCACAATCTGCAATGCAGGGGATGTGTTGATGGCAAGGAGAGGGCATGTCAAGAGTGAGAAGGAGATGCTGAAGCATATTGCACTCTGTCCATACTCAGCGAGCAAATAGTCTCTTGGGGATTGTTGCCAGGTGGTGCAAATTTGAGCAGAAACTGGGAAGCCATAACCAGTTTCTTGATCGACCCTACTCTCTGCTGAGCACAACAGAGAATCTGGCCCTGAGTATTTATTCCCCCACACATGCCCTGTTTCTGGGGGGAGAGAGCATGTTCCAAAAGATGCTACACAGTGCAGACGTATTGCTGAACTGCAAAGAAGACTCAAAAGATTAATTTGTTTTGTCAGTATGTCATTTATGTAGCTACTACAAATACAGAACCTAAAGATGCAAAACTTAGGGTGAGTATTATAACTAATTATAATATGAAGGCTCAGGCTTGTATGATGCAGTAAACCTGGTATGTCCAAAATTTATAAACAGATATTCATTTTATAGCATTACATGAGAAAGGAGTTATGGAGAGAGCATGCATAAGTGAGTGATATTGTAGCACAAAAGCATGCCCACAAGCAGCTATTGGCAGGCACTTGTTTTTCCTCTGCAACTATCCTTGTTTAGAATTAAATTGTGTAGTGGGGAGAGAGGAAAGAGGGAGGACATTGCTGGAAGCTGAATTCCTTATAGATTTTGCTGCCCAACACATGGCTGGGGAATACAGTGAACCCACCCTAGGCACTTTGTAAAAAGCTTATGCCACTGAAAGTATGTTAATGTAAATCAAGGCAACACCCTTGTGTCTATGTTTTTGTTAGAGTTAAGGGTTAAGAGGGAGAGATAGATGGAGTTTGAAATTCATCCCTAAACTCCCCATTCTATACTAAGTGTTGTAGAATACTATTCTAGGATGCATAGGTCAAAATACAATACAATCTGTGATGCACTTCACTGCCACTCAGTCTCATACTATTCAATAGAAGGTATTTCAGTTCCAGCTATTTCCAGTCACCCAACGGAGTGTCTGAATGTCAGGCTCTTTCTCATGTGGTCTCCAAAGGACAGCTATCTCGGGGAAAGATTGCCATAATGTCTGAGTTTTGTCTTTTCACTCTCTTTCTTTTAGAATAGTGTTTGCAGTGGTAGCTCTGCAGTTAGAGTTGAATAGATGCTTTCCTTATAAACCTCAGTTTCCTGGTGCTTAGACAGTTCTGAAAAAAAAAATTACCCTTTGGGCTGAAATTTCTCATGCTTGCTCTCAAACCAATGATGATTTCATTTGGAATGTCTGGTAAAACTCTGCTTGGTTGTGACATGTGGTGTTTCACACTGTAAGATCACTTTGATTCTTTAAAATAGTTCAAATGTTTCAATAAACCCTTTTCACCCTTTAATCATTAATAATAGAATAGTAGAAACTGTCTGGGGGGACAGACTTTTATCCTGATTAAGAGTGAAGTACTCTGAAATTTGCTTTTATACAGTGTCCTTTATTTGAAGATGTCAGAATGTTTTTCAAACATCAATTAAGCCTCATAAAACACCAGAGTTCAGCAGAGAGCGGGATGTCTGTGGCTCATTTCACCCACAAGTGAAATGTACTTCCCACTAGGGTGGAACCTGATAGTTATTTAATAGCAACACAATAACATTACAACAACGAGCAAGAGTCTAGAACAGGAGGTGAAGAACTACATATTCAGTTGAAACTTCAGGAGAAATGCAGGTAGACAGACTATATATGAATACAATGGAATTTTACACAAGACCCCTAATTGTATTAAAAGGGCCATATGATTTTTAGACATAAATTTCCAGAGAAATGAACATTACTGTCCTTATTAACACAGAGTAATTGTGATGGCTGTGACTGCATGTCTAAATTAGACATAAAATTGCATGCACAGTTTTTGAAAGTTTCTGCCTGAATGATCACAAGTGATTAGCTTTGTCTCATTTGAAAGATGGATTTGGCAATAGAAAACACACTGGATACAAATGAGGAAACTAATTTCAGGAGTTTGAGTATCCTTAGTGTTAAACTCTATTATATTGTCTTTAAAGCAAGGTATGCTGTATATTGGACATTGAATAAGGTTGGTCACATTAGAGTTATGGAAGAAAAGGAAAGAAGTTAATCACATACAGAAAACATTGAAACTAGTATTCTAATTTCTTTATAAAATGCCAATACGTGTGTATTGCATGTTACAAAATACATAGCTTAGAGAGGTCCCTGCCCATAAGAAATTTACAATCTACATAGTGTGACAAAGTTCCTCCTCTACCTTGGTGGGTCCTGCGCTTATTGGCAGATTTGCTCACCTCAGTGATCTTCCCCACAGACTGGATCAACTCCTCCTGTGTCTGATCAGGAATTGGGAGGTTTTTTGGGGGAACCCAGGCCCACCCTCTACTCCGGGTTCCAGCCCAGGGCCCTGTGGATTGCAGCTGTCTATAGTGCCTCTTGTAACAGCTGCATGACAGCTACAACTCCCTGGGCTACTTCCCCATGGCCTCCTCCAAACACCTTCTTTATCCTCACCACAGGACTTTCCTCCTGGTGCCTAATAACGCTTGTACTCCTTAGTCCTCCAGCAGCGCTCCCGCTCCGCTCCTTGCGCCTCTTGCCCCCAGCTCCTCACACACACTTCCTCTCCTCTGGCTCCTCCTCACCTGACTAGAATGAGCTCCCTTTTAAACCCAGGTGCCCTGATTAGCCTGCCTTGATTGGCTGCAGGTGATCTAATCAGCCTGTCTGCCTTAATTGGTTCTAGCAGGTTCCTGATTACTCTAGTGCAGCCCCTGCTCTGGTCACTCAGGGAACATAAAACTACTCATCCAGTGACCAGTATATTTGCCCTTTACCAGACTCCTGTACCACACTGGCCTGGGTCTGTCACAATAGATACAATACAGACAACAAAAAGAAGAGGCATGACAACAGAAGCCAACAGAATCATTGTAAATAGGTATAGAAAACTAGGCAAAAACATGGGTTAATTGACTGATTTGAAGGAGAAGAGGGATGATATTTGCTTCAAAGGACAGAGGTTGTTCCATGCATAGTGGGCACGATGAAAAGAAGTCTAGGAGTCTAGTGGGAAATGGTATAGGGTACTAAGCAGATAGGTCTGGGCAGAGCTTAGGGCCAGAGAATAGATAAAGGAGCAATATGAGTCACCTAGCAGTGTTCAGGTTGTAAATTGAAGAGTGTTCCCCTTTCATTGAAGTTCTAGAGTATCCTTCCCTAAAAGCTTTTTCCCAAGAATACCTGATACTCCGTGAAGTTCAGTGTATTTCAAATGGCAGGAGAGCAGTGGGGA
Organism: Mauremys reevesii; assembly: GCF_016161935.1. Taxonomy (NCBI): domain Eukaryota; kingdom Metazoa; phylum Chordata; order Testudines; family Geoemydidae; genus Mauremys; species Mauremys reevesii. The sequence continues at coordinate 41,169,922 of NC_052624.1, forward strand.
GAAAGAAAATCTCTTTCAGATGCATTTTAATGAGGCCCAGGGCTATGCCATCTCTGGCAGAGATGATTTTTCTTTATTCAAAGACGTGAACTCCACTAAGGGACATCATCACACTCCTTTTGGTTAACAATGGCCCCCACAAGAGACCCCTCTCCAGTACATCCTGTGAGGGGCCCCACTAAAAAGGCCTGCTGCTGGTCTTAGACTTAGTCTATGCTACCAAGTTTTGCCAGCATTCTTATGATGGTTAGGAGTATGAAAAAATCACACACTCCCAGCCAACACAGCTATGCCAGCAAAGCCCCTGGTGCAGACTCATCAATGCCAACAAAAGAGTGCAACAAAAAAGCACTCTTTTGTTGGCTTAGCTAATGTCATCTGGGGTTCTGGGGTAGCTATGCTGCCAGAAGAACTCCTTATCTTATCTTCAGAACTCCTTATCTTAACTATCACAATGCAACCTAGGAATAAAGGTGAGTCCCTGTCTACTCAGGGCTTTATAGATCATAATCAGAACCTTGATGCCCATAAGCAGACAGGTAGCTAATGCAGAGCACAGGAGGGAAGGGGGTTGTTGTGGGGGGTTTTAAAGAAAGAAAACTAAAGACAAAAAAACCATGTAAGCATAACATTATAGTTGGGGAATTTAAAAGTACTGTACCAAAGTGAAGACATTCAAAGCCACTGTAGTGCAGCCACATTGTCCATGCAGTGCTACGTATATTAAAGGATAAAACTTATCAGCATATATGCAAACAGTATGTGCAAAGAAGCCAAGTCACAGCTGCTGTGGGAAGTCAGAACTTTGAAATTCTTTAATTTGTACATTTCAGATCAGATGCTATAAATTGACATAGCTTCCTGATCCTTAATTTCTTAACCACCAGATTGTGTTAAGAGAGACTTTTGCCCTGAACTAAATTAAATAGTATTGTTAAGGACATCTATACTAAGAACTACAACTCCCTCTACTGGGCAGAAAATTCTGACATTAAGAGCGGAAAATTCAGCTAATTTGGATGATCTGAAGTTACTGCTAATTGCACTGTTTTCAAAATGTCAAGTTTTAAGGTGTGACAGGCAAAATTACTGTCATATAAACTATGATAATGCACGTTCATAAAATACTGTGAGTGAGTTTATTTTTCTTGTGGGGTGGTGATACTCCCCTTGGTGATTCAGCTCAGGATGGATAAAGATCAAAATGTTCTAACTGAAAAATGTCCAAAACTGAACCTTCTTTGCATGGCAGTCACTTAGCTATCACCTCCCACTCCACAACAGGTTCTTACTCTATGACTCCTTCCTTCCTGTGAACCCACTCTAACCGGCTCATCATAATTAGGACCCTACCAAATTCACGGTCCATTTTGGTCAATTTCACGATCATAGGATTTTTTAAATCATAAATTTCATTATTTCAGCTATTTAAATCTGAAATGTCACAGTGTTGTAATTGTAGGGGTCCCGACCCAAAAAAGGAGTTGTGGGGGGATGGCAAGGTTATTGTAGCGGGCGGGGGGGGAGGTTTGCACTACTGCTACCATGACTTCTGAGCTGCTGCTGACTATGGCACTGCCTTCAGAGCAGGGCAGCTGGAGAGCAGCAGCTGCTGGCCGGGAGCCCAGCTCTGAAGGCAGAGCCACTACCAGCAGCAGTGCAGAAGTAAGGATGGCCTGATATGATATTGCCACCCTTACTTCAGCACTGCTGTCTCCAGAGCTGGGCCACCACTCTCTGGCTTCTCATCTCTGAAGGCAGCAGTGCAGAAGTACAGGTGGCATGGTATAGTATTGCCACCCTTACTTCTATGCTGCTGCTGGCAGGGCACTGCCCTCAGAGCAGGGCACCCGGCCAACAGCCACCACTCTCTGGCTTCCCAGCTCTGAAGGCAGCAGTGCAGAAGTACAGGTGGCATGGTATAGTATTGCCACCCTTACTTCTATGCTGCTGCTGGCAGGGCACTGCCCTCAGAACAAGGCACCCGGCCAACAGCCACCACTCTCTGGCTGCCCAGCTCTGAAGGCAGCGCAGAAGTAAGGGTGGCAATACCGTGACCCCCATGCAACTCCTTTTTGGGTCAGGACCCCCAATTTGAGAAACACTGGTGTCTTCTGTGAAATTTGTATAGTATAAGGTAAAAGCATGCAAAATACCAGATTTCACAGGGGGAGATCAGATTTCACAGTCTGTGGTGCGTTTTTACTGGCTGTGAATTTGGTAGGCCCCTAATCATAATCCACCCTGTGGACTTCTCCCCCATAAATTATTATTTATTTACATTTTGGGTGTCATTGGGAAGGTTAGATGAATGAAATGGGTTTTAGGATAGATTTGATGGAGGAAAGGTAGGATGTCCATCATATCAGAAGACAGAGGCTATTCCAAGGTTAGGGAACAGTGTGACATAGGTACAGATTGACAGTGATGAAGAATACAAAAAGATTGTTCCGAAGAGAGAATTGCACAGAATGTAAAGCACATGAGGTGCAGGAAGTGTCGGAGAAAACAAGAGCTGATTTGTAATTAAAACAAATGCTGAAATCACAGACTTTCCCATGATACAGAAATTCTCACTCCTGCACAGCTTTAATCAAGAGATTCCCTGCAGCCCAAACACTAACCGAGGCCACTGTCTCTCCAGAGCCCCGTTCTACACTTTTGATTCTCCTTGACAGAGTTCTAGTTTTTCATAGCTCATGTGCTCTGGTACTCCAATAACTTTGCTCTCACCCTCCTGGCAAGCTCCTTTTTCCACGTTATCCTCCCTCCTGATGAACTTCCCTGAAAGAGTCCCAGCACCCCAAGATACAGTCTTTACCTTCACAGACAGAATTTCAGCACTACATGAAATACCTTAAAGATATAAGAACAAGATTACTTGTGGCTCCTTAGAGACTAACATATTTATTTGAGCATAAGCTTTCATGGGCTACAGCCCACTTCATCAGGTGCATGCAGTGGAAAATACAGTAGGAAGATATGTATATCTACACAGACAACATATATCTTCCTACTGTATTTTTCACTGCAAATTTTTCACCTGATGAAGTGGGCTGTAGCCCACGGAAGCTTATGCTCAAATAAATTTGTTAGTCTCTAAGGTGCCACAAGTACTCCTGTTCTTTTTGTGGATAGACTAACATGGCTGCTACTCTGAAACCTTAAAGTTAAAGGCTCCTGAGTCCTGACTATTCATGCCTTATTTTTTTCCCCTTTCCAGACTTCTCACTGCTCTTGATCTTTCTGACAAACACCTCCAACAGGCTCCCCTAAACCTCCAAGATCCTGTAGCACTTCACATGGCCTCCCTGAAATGTTCCCACAACTTGTCCTCCCTCCTTGTAAGTGCCCCCAAATGATCCCAGGCCCCTGTAATACTCCCTCCATGACTTTCACACATTCCTATGACACATCCTCAATAAGCTCCTATGTTCTCCTACCTGTTCTCAGGCTTCCAGACCCCACAAAATGAAGAGGAAGTAAAACTTTGATTATGATGATAATCACTTCTCACTTAGCTTCATAAGAAAACAATACCAGAACCCCCAAGTAGTTTTTAATGAGTTAAACTATATTCCAGGAAGTCTCTGGTTCTATTTGTATAGGGAAGCAACAGTAATCTTGGGAGAAACCTGGTGACATCAGTTATCACTTAGATATTCAACTTCATGCTACATAGACATTCATTTTAAAATTGAAATCAAATAAAATACTCAATATAGTACTAGTAACAGTAAGATACATAGAACTGGAATGTTTCATAATTCATTCTTACAAGAGAATTTGGCATAATTGCTTGCTCTCTATTTTTTCTTCACTGCAGAGTTACTGCAAGTAACTGGTGCAATTTGCTGAAGAGTATTGCATGCACATGAAGTTATTAGTTGATTCAAGTATCCTAGACCTAAAATTTGTCTAAGCTACCTGTAAGTCAATGAAGCTGAACACAAAATATTATTATTATCGGTTATACATGCATTTAATTCTTGACATTCTTAATACAAAAATTTATTTTTTTGGCAGTTATATTGTCAGTTTTTTTCTCTTACCGTTCACAAGAATTGCAGTCCATAACCCAGAGCAATATGCCACAGGTCATATCCAGAGTAACCATGTGAATGTATGACAAAAACTGACTCTAAAATATAATTTCATTTTAATTTAGTGACAGGGCATCTCAACCTATGACTTTAAAACAAGATGAAGCAGCACTAAAAACAAAACAAAATCCAAACCATAAGAAATCAAGGAACTGAAAACTTCATGCTTGATAACTGGAAAAAAATGCATAAGCAAGTCTCTCTTATGTATGTCCACTTTCTTGTTTTCAGTGCCATACTTTTTTCCCTTTCTATCTAGACATCTTGTATCATTCCCTCTGGTAATCCTCAGCATACCTGCTAGATTTTCATGTAACTGCTACTGTACAAATAGGGATATTAATTCTTGTCAATGTTTCTACAAATGATGGTACTATAGTAGCTTGGTAGGCATCAATTTCAATCTGTGGTGCTGTAGTTTAAACTAAAGCACTGTTGTTAAAATATGAAAAAAAAATGGCATTCCTGCTTGGTTTGCAATTAAAATTATTAACTTTAATAGAAACTGAGCTATGAATCAGATGTCAATATTTAGGAGTACTTCCTCACCCTCCGTGAGAAGGATGACTACCACTAATGATAATAGCCAATATACACATGCATCAAGGGAAATCGATAGATTGTTTTATCTCCTTGATAGGTAACACAATTATAATTAAAATACTGGAGTATGGGTTAATTTTATACTATTTCCTATATTAAACCAATTATTTTCACAAAAGAAGATTGCCTGTTGTGCTCTTTTGGTTTCCGCTAGACCAGCAGTTATCAAATTGTGGTATACATACAATGGTGCAATCAAGTGGAAAATTGGTTGATTTATCAAAGTAAGAATCCATTATAATTACACTGATTAAAATTATGAAGGTGATACTCCAGGTACTTTTTAGGTTTTAGATATGGTACACTAAGTTTTCAGGTATGAGAATTGCTGATCTATGTGTAGCACAAAAAATCTTTCCAATTATATTGAATACTCTTATCTTATTATTCTCCCAGCTTCCAAAAGCACAGTCCATCTAGAAAGAGCTTGTCATTTACCTGAAATACTATTTTTTCTTAAATGTACATTACTTAAATTTTAAGAGGATGGAGAGATATGGTCTGTCTTGCAGCCAGGGTACCAATAGAAGCAATCAGATAATTACTTGCAGTCCAAAAGAGAATTGGGATCTCTACAGGGTAAATGGTGGGAACAATACATGAGACTGAAAAGGAAGTGTTGAAACTGTATGAGATCTTGCATTGGGGGAAACACAGTAGTATGTGCATGTTTGTAGCATTACTAAGGAAGAAACAGATGCTACTAAATTGTCTCTACAGAGGAATAGTTGGATGAGGGTACTGGAGGAATTTCTACAGGGTACTTCTGGTATAAGAACATGAGGTGAGGTCAGAAGAAAATCAGAGAATAGTCCCACCGTTTGAAAGAGAAGGCCAAGCATATTCCAATGGCATCAGCTATCTCCTGTAGCAATGTTCTTCCTATTGTATTTGGCACAATAATGAATGTATCAAGTGCTATGTCTGTTCTTAGCTTTGAGACATTTGTGTATCTTTCATTTCCACATGCTTACCATCAGCAATTTTACAAATAAGTCTGTAAATCACTATATGCTCTTTTAGTTTCATATTCTAGTGGTCCAGACAGCCAGTGGCCCTCATGACACAGCACAGGTGAGTCAGAGGACATTAAGGCCCATTCTCTCCCTACTCATACCCAATCCCTGCATTGCCTGTCTGGATTGCAAGTCCAAGGGTTGGGGAGATAGGCTCCATGGGGCTACTATTCTCTTGTCTGTGAGCAAGTGGGTAGAGAGGGGCAAGGTATCCACAGAGTGTAGGCTCTTCCCCTCCCTCCCATGGCAGCCACTAGAATTTGCCTGATGCAAGTGAGGAAGTAAACTGCACCTTGTGAAGAGGTGATGTAGATCACTCCCCACCACTCCTCTGAAAGCAAAGGTAAAGCAGGGGAGAATTTGCAACTAAATTACCATTCCTTCCCAAGGCTCCTCCTGGAGTGGTGCAGCTACCAGGGCTAGCTCCAGGTTTTCTGCCGCCACAAGCAGCAAAAAAAAAAAAAAAAAAAAAAAAGCTGCGGCAGCGCAATCGCACCACTCCACTCTTCGGCGGCAATTCAGCGGCTGGTCCTTCATTCCGACAGGGACTGAGGGACCCGCCACCAAATTGCCGCTGAAGACCTGGACGTGACGCCTCCAGTAGCGACCGGAGGGCTGCCCCTTGATATTGGCTGCCCCAAGCACCTGATTCCTTAGCTGGTGCCTGGAGCCAGCCCTGGCAGCTACACACTCAACTAGGAACAAAGGCCCAATCTAGCCCAGTAGCATTACTGTGCCACATTGAACTTCTAAACAATGTATTCTCGGTATAGATTTGGTGGACATTTTCTACTTCTTTTTCCCTAGATAACCAAAGCTATGAAGAGAGTAAATAGGAATGGGGAACCATAGAAACCTTGCCTTGGAAAGTCTAACAATATAATACTATATAACTCTCCACCAATACTAGAGCATCTGGCTACACAAGTGTGACTCTCTTCTCCACTGTATGCACTGAGCAGCTTGGCATTTTCTTCATTATTATTATTATTATTATTTATGTATTACCAGAGCTAGGGAATGCATTTTAAAGACAAATAAGATAACACAATCTCTGCTCTCAGGAACGTGATCCTGTGAGGTGTGAAGTGCCCTTAACTCCTATTGAATGCCGGGGCCGTAACTAGGGCGGGGCAAGTGTGGAAAAATGGGGCAGAAAAATGCCAAACACCCCCCGCCCCAGCAGGAGGCGCAAATACGTTTGCTCGCTCCGGGTGCTAAAATGTCTAGTTATAGCTCTGTTGAATGCCCCTGGGAGTTGACAGCCCTCAGCAGTTCACAGGACTGCACTTTTCAGGATTAGGCCTTTAATTAGTCAGAAAAAGCAAAGGGAAGATGGGGGAAGAGGACATACAAATACAGAAATTATAAATTGTTTATGTTTTTCATCCATTTCTTGTTTGCTGTGAGATAAATTTTGGTTTTTAAATGATCAGAGGTGAATATAGAAATATAAAGTAGTACAGGGACATTAATGGGGGAGAAGCAGAGTGAACAAAGTGAGTTTAGTGTAGAGATTTAAAGGGGGAGAGTGGTTGTTTCTGTGTCCTAAGAAAACAAAAGAGAATTAAAAAGCAATTAATTGTATCTTACTGGCAAAGAAAAAATAAGTTGAATAGAATTTTGTGTATTATATAGAAAGGAAAATAGAAAAAATTGTGTGTATTGAAAAGCAGCAGATACATTGTAAATTAACAAGGCAAACAGCCACATGATGGCAGCATAGAATTAAAAATGGGAAACAGCTCCTATGCATTTAATAAAAAAATAGGCAAAAACAACTCAGATTGTCACCATAAAGATCCATCCTTTGTTAAGAAGACTAAATGTGCATGTTAATTTGGAGATATTCAAGCAATGCTCCAGAGTAACAAAATGGCATTTATTTCCACATTTAACTGTCCCGTTCTTAAATTATATTTTCCATGCTGAGTCACACCTTTTACATAGAGCAGAGGTCAGATTCATATTATATACAGAGATGCTCTATTTGTGTGAAGCAGTATACGGTTATCATTATAACATGCAGAGCAGTTGGCATATTAAAATTAAGTGAAGTATTAGCTTCTGCACTGGACTTCAGAGGTGCCAATCAGTATTCAAATGGGAAAAAAAAAGTACTAGTACATTCTTAACTCAAAACAGCAATAGATCCCTACTCACTGCCTAATCCCTTTGTCCACCAAGTCCAACCTCACCCCCTCCAGTAAATTTGCACTCCCCCATCTAAGTTGTAAATGCCAGTGAACAACCAAGACATCATTCACTTAGCATATATTTGGATTCTTTGAACTTGGTATCAACTTTATTGCTCCACTCTATTAAAGGCAACAATATATTTTCTGAGTATCTTGACCTGTATTGCATAAAGTGGCATAAATCTTCTAAAAGGCATGTGTCATTTTAGCCCCGTGTGACTATGCAAACACATAACGAAGTGTGCACACAGCTCCATCACATTTATGCAGGCACTGGAATTTGTAAGTGCACACTTTTTAAGATAGGAATCAGTAATCCTTAGGCAGGCTAACTCAAATGACTTAGACAGCCAAGGCCTCACCTCTTTTATTTTGTATTCTGTGCTGCTGTTAATACCACTTACTATACTGATTGCCTTTTTTCATTGTTGTTACTGATACTGTGCACTGGCCTGATGATGTTTCCACAATAATTCCCTGATGCTTTCCCTGGCCAGTGTACTGGTTGATTGTTCTATTTGGCACATATTCCCTAGATTGGTTTCTTGCTCCCAGACTAATTATTTTGTATTTGTCTACATTGAACTCCATTTGCTGTATACCGGCCTCTTCCTCTGCATTCCATGCACTAAATCAGACTAAATCCTCTGCATTCCATGCACTAAATCAGACAAATTGGGGAACACTCCTGTGATCATCCTTCTCTCACCCTTATGTCCAGCTTGAAACATTTCCCTCTATGCCTACTCTTTGCCCCCTCCTCTAAGAACTGTTTTTAATCCTACAGTCTATTATACTTGTTATTCCATGACCACAGGCACTTGAAAATTGTAAGGAAAGTGCATCACAATTGCAGGGAATTATCTATTTTGTGGAACATTGTAAAGCACCTCATACACTATGCATCATTGATTCAAAATGGCAAAAAAACTGCAGAACAAGAAGAAAAAGACCAATTATTGTAAGAAATATGGGGTCTGATTCTGTTCTTATATTGATCATACAACAGTTTAATTCCGTTAAGCTCCCTGGAGTTACTCCTGATTTACGTTAGTATAAGAGCAAAATTAGGCCAATACTGTCAAGACACACAATGTCAATGCAGACAGGGAATTTGCTTCAGTTAAGCACCTTATGCAGTTACTCGGTGTAGAAAGACACTGATGAAATATCTTATAAATGTACCCAAACCAGTATCAGAACTCAATGGAAATGTGGAAAAGGCACTGTGCTGGAAAACTCAGACACTTGTTACTATAGCAGAAAGAAGTATAGCAGTGCCACCTGCTGATCAATCCTCAGTATTTGCACCCAAAAGAGAGAAAAATTCCAGCAAGAAGCTGCTGTACTGGTAAAACCAGAATAGTGGCAGGCTTGCAAAAGACACATAGGCTAAGTGTGCTTAGCCTATCAATAAAACATTCAGAAGTAATACTGGGTGATGACAAATTAGAGAAGTAAAATAATACAACCCCATCTTGTCTGTCATCTATAAAGCGAACTTTCATTGAAGTTTCTGTGGTAGGTCCACCCACAGAATGAATAGAAAACTGGGCCCTCTAGTTTTAGCTTTTACAGAAGGAAGACAGTGTTATCAGAACAGTTTTGTTACCCAGGAATATAAATGATTTAGATTAACAGACTATAAAACCAGAAGATAGCATTATCTTCTGCATGACACAGGCCACTGGTTTTCCATGAATTAATTCTTGTTTGACCTAGAACATTTATAGAAAAAAATATTTCTTGATTAAAAACCTTCTAGTGATAGAGACTCCACCACAAAACTAGTTTAAAACTAGATTGATTTAATTAAAGAATAAAACTGTCAGCATATTGGTAAATTTAGACAATTAAAAATGTGTCTCAGACAGAAGAGACATTGTTATTAATTTCACTAAAATCATGTAGGTCTTTTCATTTTCATGCACCCATAATAGTACAAAAAGGGTGCTTTCCAGCAAAAGAATAGTTCTGAAAATATTTTCAACAGTTTATATGAATAACCTAAGGAAGACCAAAATATTTTGCTAACAGTCCCTAAAATATATGGGAATGACTGCTTCATGGAGCAGCTGGTACGGGAACCCACAAGGGGAGAGGCGACTCTAGATTTAATCCTGAGTGGAGCGCAGGAGCTGGTCCAAGAGGTAACTATAGCAGGACCACTTGGAAATAGTGACCATAATACAATAGCATTCAACATCCCTGTGGTGGGAAGAACATCTCAACTGCCCAACACTGTGGCCTTTAATTTCAAAAGGGGGAACTATACAAAAATGAGGGGGTTAGTTAGACAAAAGTTAAAAGGTACAGTAACTAAAGTGAAATCCCTGCAAGTTGCGTGGGCCCTTTTTAAAGACACCATAATAGAGGCCCAACTTCAATGTATACCCCAAATTAAGAAAAACAGTAAAAGAACTAAAAAAGAGCCACCGTGGCTTAACAACCACGTAAAAGAAGCAGTGAGAGATAAAAAGACTTCCTTTAAAAAGTGGAAGTCAAATCCTAGTGAGGCAAATAGAAAGGAGCACAAACACTGCCAACTTAAGTGCAAGAGTGTAATAAGAAAAGCCAAAGAGGAGTTTGAAGAACGGCTAGCCAAAAACTCCAAAGGTAATAACAAAATGTTTTTTAAGTACATCAGAAGCAGGAAGCCTGCTAAACAACCAGTGGGGCCCCTTGACGATGAAAATACAAAAGGAGCGCTTAAAGACGATAAAGTCATTGCAGAGAAACTAAATGGATTCTTTGCTTCAGTCTTCATGGCTGAGGATGTTAGGGAGATTCCCAAACCTGAGCTGGCTTTTGTAGGTGACAAATCTGAGGAACTGTCACAGATTGAAGTATCACTAGAGGAGGTTTTGGAATTAATTGACAAACTCAACATTAACAAGTCACCGGGACCAGATGGCATTCACCCAAGAGTTCTGAAAGAACTCAAATGTGAAGTTGCGGAACTATTAACTAAGGTTTGTAACCTGTCCTTTAAATCGGCTTCGGTACCCAATGACTGGAAGTTAGCTAATGTAACGCCAATATTTAAAAAGGGCTCTAGGGGTGATCCCGGCAATTACAGACCGGTAAGTCTAACGTCGGTACCGGGCAAATTAGTTGAAACAATAGTAAAGAATAAAATTGTCAGACACATAGAAAAACATAAACTCTTGAGCAATAGTCAACATGGTTTCTGTAAAGGGAAATCGTGTCTTACTAATCTATTAGAGTTCTTTGAAGGGGTCAACAAACATGTGGACAAGGGGGATCCGGTGGACATAGTGTACTTAGATTTCCAGAAAGCCTTTGACAAGGTCCCTCACCAAAGGCTCTTACGTAAATTAAGCTGTCATGGGATAAAAGGAAAGGTCCTTTCATGGATTGAGAACTGGTTAAAGGACAGGGAACAAAGGGTAGGAATTAATGGTAAATTCTCAGAATGGAGAGGGGTAACTAGTGGTGTTCCCCAAGGGTCAGTCCTCGGACCAATCCTATTCAATTTATTCATAAATGATCTGGAGAAAGGGGTAAACAGTGAGGTGGCAAAGTTTGCAGATGATACTAAACTACTCAAGATAGTTAAGACCAAAGCAGATTGTGAAGAACTTCAAAAAGATCTCACAAAACTAAGTGATTGGGCAACAAAATGGCAAATGAAATTTAATGTGGATAAATGTAAAGTAATGCACATTGGAAAAAATAACCCCAACTATACATACAACATGATGGGGGCTAATTTAGCTACAATGAGTCAGGAAAAAGATCTTGGAGTTATCGTGGATAGTTCTCTGAAGATGTCCACGCAGTGTGCAGAGGCGGTCAAAAAAGCAAACAGGATGTTAGGAATCATTAAAAAGGGGATAGAGAATAAGATTGAGAATATATTATTGCCCTTATATAAATCCATGGTACGCCCACATCTCGAATACTGTGTACAGATGTGGTCTCCTTACCTCAAAAAAGATATTCTAGCACTAGAAAAGGTTCAGAAAAGAGCAACTAAAATCATTAGGGGTTTAGAGAGGGTCCCATATAAGGAAAGATTAAAGAGGCTAGAACTCCTCAGTTTGGAAAAGAGAAGACTAAGGGGGGACATGATAGAGGTATATAAAATCATGAGTGATGTTGAGAAAGTGGATAAGGAAAAGTTATTTACTTATTCCCATAATACAAGAACTAGGGGTCACCAAATGAAATTAATAGGCAGCAGGTTTAAAACAAATAAAAGGAAGTTCTTCTTCATGCAGCGCACAGTCAACTTGTGGAACTCCTTACCTGAGGAGGTTGTGAAGGCTAGGACTATAACAATGTTTAAAAGGGGACTGGATAAATTCATGGTGGCTAAGTCCATAAATGGCTATTAGCCAGGATGGGTAAGAATGGTGTCCCTAGCATCTTATTGTCAGAGGATGGAGATGGATGGCAGGAGAGAGATCACTTGATCATTGCCTGTTAGGTCCACTCCCTCAGGGGCACCTGGCATTGGCCACTGTCGGTAGACAGATACTGGGCTAGATGGACCTTTGGTCTGACCTGGTACGGTCTTTCTTATGTTCTTATGTTCTTATATGCTGCATAGAGAGGCTAACAAGCATTCCACTTTGAAATTCCAGTGCTTCAGCCCTGTAAGGTTCTAGTAGTTAGGAAGGCTTTTTGAAATCTTCTGATCAGCTGATACGGTATACAGAGTGTTCTCAAGATTATTAGTGTGTTAACTTTTTCCTTATTTCACAATTGATGTTCTGGTATTTGCAGGTCTGAACTTCTTAACATTCTTCCTCTCCTGCTTTGGATTAAGTGCTGCATAGGTGCACCTTGCGTACCTTCAACCAAGCTTTGTATGTTCTTTGTGGGCATACTTGGATCAATACCACTTTTTTATTCCATCACAGATCCTTGTAATAGTGGACTAAGAATGTTAGAGAGAACCCTCTCTTTAGAAGTATAGCTATAATTAAAAACTGCTTTTCTGAGTCACAACGTTATCCCAAAATTAAAGCAATTGCTCCTCAATTTCTGTGGAATGGTAGCTTTCTGACAAAGGTTGTGTGACAGGGTCTAGGCCCTGCTGTTTTCCAGCCAGCAGAGAGTCCACTCCCTGCTTACCCCTTGCAGAGATATATAGCATGAACAAGGCACGGCTGGGGACTAAAAATCTGATCCAAAGTCCACTGAAGTCAATAGGAGTTTTTCCATTGATTTCAGTGGGCTTTGGATCAGGCCTTAATGCCCTAAGGCAGAGGTCCCCAAACTTTTGAGGGTCATGCCCGCCTTACCTCTGTCACCCCCTCCACCCCCCTCCCCTCTCTAGAGCCAGGGCTCAGGAATGGGCAGGGAAAGGGGGCCAAGGCTGGGGCTACAGCTGGGGGTGGGCTGTGGGAGGCTACAGCTGAGGGTGGGTCTGGGTTTTGGAATGGGGCCAAAGCCAGGGGCCAAGGCAGGGGACAGGAGCAGAGCCACAGCCGGGCTGTGGTGGGGGCCTGCAACTGGGGCCATGACCAGGTACAGCTCTGCTCCCGGCCCTGGCCCCAGGCTTAGCTCCCAGGCCGGGAACAGAGCTGCTGCTAGTGGCGAAGGTGGGGGCAGGCACGGGGCCCGGAACGTGGCTGGGGGTGGGACGGGAGCAGAGCTGGGAGCGGGGAGGGGCTGGATGGCGCTCCCTCTGCAGCCCCCATGGGGGCTAGCCTGGGCCTCGCCATCCCCCCCAGATGTTCATCCACACCTCCCTAGGAGAAAGCACCCCACAGTTTGGGGACCTCTACCCTAAGGGAATGCGGAAACACTGTAAGAACCATAGAAATGTAAGGCTGGAATGTTAATTTCAGTTTACATTTTTGCCAAATTATTAAAAAATGTTTATGTATAAAAGTTATAATACACTCTGTAAATCAAAAGGCCATTTGGTTTTGGTAAAAGGACAAAGCAACCTCCATTTTGGGTCAGATTCTTGTTCCTCGGTACCTAGAAAAGGCGGGAAAATGAGAAGAGCAGGAATCTGACCTTGCCCAGCAACAGCTCCCTATAAAGACCAATGAGGGGAGGGGCCAGGGGCACTGGGCTTGAAGCTGTCAAAAGCTCAAGTGTCTAGCTCTCTCTCGTAGTGCGGTACAGTCTTGGCACTGGCTATTGGCCTGCAAGAGTTACTTACTAATTAAGTTGGGGTTGTTTGTTTGTTGTTTTGGGAAAGCAAACTTCCATACACGACCTGGTCCAATTAGTTAGATCAATCGTGCACTCAGGACGACGCAAAGCGGGTTAGGGTGGGAGTTAAGATAGGGACACGTACCTGTCTATTTCATCTGTCATCCACAGTCGGTGTTCATCGCTGGCTTCGGTCATCTGAATCCTGCAGCCTCTTCATTGTGAACGCCTGTAAAGGTAGAAAAACATCTTGTATTATAGAGTGCATGTGTGTGTGTATTTTTGTTATTCCAAATCTCCAGAATCATTAATCCATTCCCCTTTCCCTTCCTTCCTTTCCCCTTAGCAAATAAAGTGTTGTTTATTTTATATTTGTGTGCGTGTGGAGTTCATTAAAGTCAGCTCTGATAGATGGGCTTAAAAGAGGGACTCAGCGGGAGATAAACGGTAAGGCTCCCCGAGATCTTCTGATCAGATTGGCCTAGAGAGAAATAAATCCTTACAGACTGGGACCGTGAAAGGTCATCCAGTCGAGCTCCCTGTGCTGAGGCAGGACCAATTAAACCTAGGCCATCCCTAGGTGTTTGTCCTATCTGTTCTTAAAATCATCCAATGATGAGGATTCCAAAACTTCCCTTGGAAGCCTATTCCAGAGTTTAACTACTCTTATAGTTAGAAAGTTTTCCTAATATCTAACCTAAATCTCCCTTGCTGCCAATTAAGTCCATTACTTCTTGTCTTACCTTCAGTGGACATGGGGAAAAAAATGATCACAATCCTCTTCATAACAGGCCTTAATATATTTGAAGACTGTTACCGGGTTCCCCCCCTCCGCCCCCAGTCTTCCTTTCTCGAAACTAAACATGCCCAGAGTTTTTAACCTTTCCTCATAGAGCAGGTTTTCTAAACTTTTATCATTTTTGTTGCTCTCCTCTGGACTCTTTTCAATTTGTTCACATCTTCCTTAAAGTGTGGTGCCCAGAATTAAGACACAGTACTCCATATGAAGACCTCACCAGTGTTGAGTAGAGCAGGGCAATTACCTCCCATGTGTTACGTACAACACTCCTGTTAATATACTCCAGAATAGTAGCTTTTTTTTGCAACTCATCACATTGTTAACTCATATTCAATTTGTGATCCACTTATAACCCCCTGTTCCTTGTCAGCAGTACTGCCACGTAGGTAGTTATTCCCTTATTTGTAGCTGTGCATTTGATTTTTCCTTCCTAAGTACTTTGCACTTGTCTTTATTAAATTTCACCTTGTTGATTCTAGACCAATTCTCTAATTTGTCAAGTTCATGTACAGCTACTTGGTAATCAAAAGTGGGAAAGGCCTTTAAGAAATTAGGTTAGACTGGATTATGCTCCAAATTGAAGATCTTTATGTTTATTTTCTATTTCCGTTAAATCAATTTCTTTCTTTTTACGTGCATCATCCTTGCATCTTCAGAGCAACACCTTCATTAAAAAACATTTTTTATGTTTGTTTTTTGCTGCTGAACTGTAGATTCTCTCTACCAATTGATGGAGATATGTATGGTTTGTTTTATTCATCTGCATACATCTCTATAATAAGCTAATGAGCTAAGACTTAAAATGTAAATCCTGAAGAGATCTACAACTGTCCAAGGAAGACAGACTATCCTTGTTGGGGATTCAATACTCAGAAGAATTGAAAGAACATTCTGCAAGGGACAGGCGGATAAAAGGATGGTGTGCTTCCGGGATCCAAGACAAGTACCATCACTCTTGGATAGGCTTCCAAAGTCAACGGGCAAGGATGCATTGGTGATGGTTCATATCAGTACTAATGACACTGTGTTGTGGGATATCTCACAGATAATAGATTACTTAAGGGAACTAGGAAGTGTGCTGAACAAGAAGAAATTAATAGGCAGCAGGTTTAAAACAAATAAAAGGAAGTTCTTCACACAGCACACAGTCAACTTGTGGAACTCCTTACCTGAGGAGGTTGTGAAGGCTAGGACTATAACAGCTTTTAAAAGAGAACTGGATAAATTCATGGTGGTTAAGTCCATAAATGGCTATTAGCCAGGATGGGTAAGGAATGGTGTCCCTAGCCTCTGTTTGTCAGAGGATGGAGATGGATGGCAGGAGAGAGATCACTTGATCATTGCCTGTTAGGTTCACTCCCTCTGGGGCACCTGGCATTGGCCACTGTCGGTAGACAGATACTGGGCTAGATGGACCTTTGGTCTGACCCAGTATGGCCGTTCTTATGTTCTTATGTTCTTATAGCTACCACGAGTGAAAAGAAAAAGAGAACAATAGAATCAGAGCACAGAGTTTTCAACACTGAATGGACGAATAAATACTTATGTACTGTTTCCAAAGACAAAATACTGTGCCTCGTGTGTCACGATACGTTAGCTGTTCCGAAAGAATACAACCTTCGGCGGCACTTTGAAACTAAACATCCCAATCTCACCAAATTGAACCCAAATGAAAAAATAATTAAAGCAGCCAGTTTAGTGAAAAACCTTAGTGGAGAACAGCAAATTTTCAAGAAAGCGAGCACTGAGAACAATACGGTTACTAAAGTAAGCTTTCAAATTTCTAAGGAAATTGCTGCTGCTGGGAAATGCTTCACAGCAGGCGAGTTTTTAAAAAAGTGTATGTTGATTGCTGTATCTGAGTTATGTCCAGAAAAGAGGGGAATATTTGAGAATGTCAGTCTATCATGCATAACTGTACAGAGAAGAATAGCTGACATTTCTACCAATCTAAGTGATCAGTTAAAGCAGAGAGTCACTGAATTCTGCTTTTACTCCCTAGCTATGGATGAAAGCACCAATTTAAAAGACACCGCCCAACTTCTTATTTTTATTAGATAATTATTTTTATTGATAAAAACTTTGAAATTACTGAAGAACTTGTTGGCATGTCGCACAACCAGAAAAGAAATCTCCAGTGAAGTGATAAAGTGCATGAATGATAAATTGGGATTAGATTTTACAAACTTGGTGGCCATTTGTACTGATGGTGCTCTAGCTATGTGCTGAAAAAATGTTGGAGCAGTTAGTCTCTTGAAGAATTTATCGGGAGACAAATAACCAAACATCACTGCATTATACATCAGCAGGTTTTGTGTAGCAAAGTCTTAAAATTTGAGCATGTAATGTCAGTGGTAGTTTCCATTGTAAACTACATCCGTTCTAGAGGACTAAAACATAGGACATTTCGAGCCTTTCTTGAAGGGGAAGACGCCGAGTGCCGCGACTTAACCTACCATACAGAAGTGAGGTGGTTGAGTTAAGGAAGAGTGCTCCAGCATTTCGTTGCTTTGAAAGAGGAGGTAGCAAAATTCCTAGAAAATGGGCCAATAAAATTCCCAGAGCTTGAAAATGAGTCCTGGAATCAAGATCTCTTTTTCTTTTGTGATATTACAGCACACTTGAATGATCTCGACATTCAACTTCAGGGAAAAAATCAACTTATATTTCAAATGTGTGCAGCAGTGAAAGCTTTCAAAATGAAATTGAAACTTTTCAGAAGTCAGCTGTCAAAAGGTGAAATGTGTCACTTTCCCACTTGTGCACAGCATATCCCTCAGCACAAACATGCCGAGTTAGAAGAAAAATACGCAAAGCACATCAATCTTTTGATTGAAGAATTTGACAGAAGACTTACTTTGTCTAAAGATGGTGATATCCAGTTGAAGCTGATTGAAGATTCCTTTTCTGTGGATCCAGAGGAAGTGCCACTAGATTTACAGTTGGAGGTTATTGAACTTAAATGTTCGGCAGTTTACTGAAATGAGCACAGAGAAAGCAGCCTGTGGGACTTCTACAAAAGTCTGGACAATTAAAAATACAAGAATCTTATTGAAGTTGCACTGAAAACGTTCAGCATTTTTGGAAGCACTTACATATGTGAATAAACATTTTCCATCATGAACATGAATAAAAACAAGCAACGTTCTTCTCTGACTGACAACCATTTGGAAGACATTATGAAAATATCCACTTTAAATATGATCCCCGAATATGACAAGCTTGTTGCCGAAAAGAGATGTAATATCTCTCATTTAAGTTTGCAAGGTAATTATGAAAAGTACAAATGTTTTCTTTCAATGGAACAGGTGATTTTCATTTTTCCATGATTCATAAAAAAAATTAAAATAATTTTAAAAAGTGTTTGCTTTAATTGAAAAATTCTTAATAAAGTATCATCCCCGCCCCGCCCCCCCAAAACCCCTTCCTTTTCAGTCCACAGCTGTTTCGTCGGGGCGGCGCTGGGGAAGGAGGCTTTGTTTCCGTAGTGTGGGCGGCACTGGGGTGGGGGATGTGTTTCGGGGGGTGTAGCAGGGTGGGTACCCTGCTCCTGCCTTGAAGGGCTTAAAACAGCCCTGGGGGAGGGCTGTGGCAGGGGAAAAGCTGAGCTGGTTGGGGAAGCCACCCCAGCTGGCCTGTATAAAAAGGCTGTGGGCCAGAGGCCCAGAGGAAGTCTCTCTCTGCTTGTAGAGAGAGAAGGGTCTGGCTGCTAGGGAGCTGAGTAGGGTACTGAGAGTGGAGCAGGGCTGGGGGAAGGCTAGAGGAGCTGGGGAGCTCCAGCCTGGAAAACCCCCAAGCTGCAGACCTAGCTAAGGGCCTAAGACCAGTACCAGGGCTGCAGAGGGGCAGCCCAGCTATAGAGGGAGGCAGCAGGTCCAAGCCCAACCTTGCCTGTGATGAGTGGCTGATATACTGCAGTCTGCCCCAGGGCGTGGGGGCTAGTTGGTGACTGGCAGTAACCTTATACTGAGGTGAGGTGGGGATTAGAGGATTGGAGGTTCCCTCGAGAGGGGAGACCTAGAGCCAGAGTGTGAGGGTATTGCCAGGGGGCAGCACCCCAGATCAAAGGGCACCGGGGTCCAGGAGGGACACCGGCCTGCAGAGGGCGCTCCAACGGCTGGATGAGCTAATTCCCGAGAAGACCAGCAGGTGACGCTGCCGGGGTGAGTCCTGCTTGCTTACACGGGGGCTGGGCGGCGCTGGGGGTGGGGGATTCGGCAGGGCTGGGTGGCGCTGGGGAAGGGGGTGTTTCAGCACGGCTGGGGGGTTTCGGCCCTCAGCTATTTTCTTTGCAGTAATATGGCCCTCGCCGCTTTACGAGTTGTGCAGGCCTGTTATAGACTTATAGAAAGAGACCTTCTAAAAACATTAAAATGTATTACTGGCATGCAAAACCTTAAATTAGAGTAAATGAAGACTCGGCACACCACTTCTGAAAGGTTGCCGACCCCTGATCTATAATAATGCAGAAAAGGCAGAAGTATTTAATAAATATTTCTGTTCTGTAGTTGGGAGAAAAAACAGATGATATAGTGCTATTATATAATGATGACACCCTTTCCATTCCACTAGTATCTCTGGATGATGTTAAGCAGCAGCTACTAAAGTTAGGTATTTTTAAATCAGCAGGTCCAGAAAACTTGCATTTAAAAGAGATGGCTGGACCATAAAGGTTGATTTTCAGTAAGTCTTGAAACACTGGGGAAGTTCCAGATTACCAGAAGAAAGCAAATGTGCCAATATTTAAAAAATGTAAATGGGAATGACCCAGATAATTATAGACCTGCTAGTCTGTCATTGATACCAGACAAAATAATGGAGTGGTTGATATGGGATTTGATTAATAAAGAATTCAAGGAGAGTAATATAATTAATATCAATTAGCAAGGGTTTATGGAAAATAGGTTACTTTCACAGGATCTATCTTTTCTTGGTACGATTCCAAGTTTAGTTGATAAAAGTAATAGTGTTGATGTAATTTACTTGGACTTCTCTAAGGCATTTGACTTGGTACCACACAACATTTAGATTAGAAAACTAGAACGGTACAAGATTAATATGACACACATTAAATGGATTAAACGCTGGCTAACTGGTCTCAAAATGTAATTGTAAATGGAGAATCAGCACCATAAAGCAAGTTTGTTTCTAGTGGGGGCCTGCACACATCAGGTCATGGCCCTATGCTATTTAACACTTTTATCAATAATAGAGAACAAAATATAATATCGTCCCGGATAAAGTTGCTAAATGACTCAAAGATTGGGTGAGTGGTAAATAATGAAGAGGACATGTCTGCAATACAGAGCAATCTGAACCTCTTATGCTGCATGCAAACAATATACATTTTAATAAGGCCAACCATAAAGTTATACATTTAGCAACAAAGAACGTAGGCCATAGTTATAGGATGTAGGACTCTATCCTAGGAAGCAATGTCTCTTGAAGAAGAGTTGGGAGTCAGTGGATAATCAGATGAACGCAAGCTCCTGTTACAATATTGTGGCCAAAAGGGGTAATATAATTTTTGAATGTATAAAGAGAGAAATCTTGAATAGGATCATGGAGGCTATATTACGTCTGTGTTTGGCACTGGTGTAAACACTGCTGAAATACTGTGACTGGTTCTGGTGTCCACAATTCAAGAAGGATGTTGATAAACTGGAGATGGTTCCAAGAAGAGCCACGAGAATGATTAAAGGATTAGAAAGCATGTCTTACAGTGATAGACTCAAGGAGCTCAATTTATTTGTCTGTCTCATCTGTTTATCTGTGACTCAGGAGAAGGCTAAGGAGTGACTAGATCACAGTTTATAAATACATGTGGAACAAATATTTGATAATGCACTCTTCAGTTTAGCAGAGAAAGCTATAATACAATTCTATGGCTGGAAGAGAAAGCTAGACAAATTCAGACTTGAAATAAGACACAATTTTAAAAACAATTTAATTAACCATTGGAACAATTTACCAAGGGTCGTATTGGGTTCTCCACCACTGGCAATTTTAAAATCAAGATTGGATATTTTTCTAAAAGTTATGCTCTTGTAATTATTCTGCAGAAGTCCTAATGCCTGTGTTATACAGGAGGTCAGATTAGATGACCACAATAGTCCCTTCTGGCCTTTGAAGCTGAGTGATAATATCTTTACAGAACAGGCTACAACCTTGTGACTAGATGTAAATTTAAAAAAGACATTCCTAGCCACAGCTTTTATTTGATCCTGTAAAAGCAGCTTGGGCTCTACCAGCAAGTTACACACTCAAATAACAAATGGTGGGCACATTCCTTCACAGAGTGATTGGTATACTTCTTATAACCAAGTATCATGTCAGTTTTGGGTGAATTGAGCCTCAATCAGTTTACTTGCAGTCTTGCCCCAGTCTCATCCACACATTGGGAAAGAGAGTCGCCTTCACTCTTTGGATAACTATTCCAGAATAAATCCAGATGTGGACACTCTTAATCTGGAATTAGTTTACTCCACTTTGAAAGGCACTCTGTGGAATAATAGTGTTCATACGGGGAAGTATTCCAGAATAGATACTCTGCTTTAAATTCACACCCTATATTACTCTGGAATAACTTTCGAATGTGCACAAACCCTAAGAGAAAGCAATGGGGAGCATTTTATCTTTCTCCATCCACAGATGCCGAACTCCTCCAATGCTCTTTCCCATAATCCCTCCAAAACAGGTCTCCAAGTCTAGGCCATATCTGCTTTTCACTTTTATCAGACCACAGTTAACAATGAAGCCCAATTATCACAATTTGAACTGCTGTATTAATTATAGCACTGCTGATTATTTTAGTAGAAATGTCCTGCTTTTGGGGGGTGAGCTGTGGGACAAGCATGGGCAGATTACCAGCTCTTCCCTCCTTTAACCCCAGACAGCCAGAGTACATAGAATAGTAGGCCACAAGTCCCCAGAGCAACAGGACCTGCAGCAATAGCTCTGTGATGTGGTAGCTGCTCCTGCTTGTCTCTGGGGTTGTTAATTCAGCCCTTTTCAAGGCACCCTGTCACCCAATCATGGCTCTTCTGGGCTGGCAGGAGCCCTCTGCTCGGATGGTTGGGGAGTAAGTCCTGCCTTCTAAGGCCTGGGCAGGGAGCCTGGGTACAGGGAGGAACAAGGCCCCACCCTGCCCATGGACTAGGATGCTAGGTGCTATACAAACTCAGAAAAGACAGCACCTGACTCAAACAGATAACAATCTAAGTATGAGGCAATGGATGGATACAGACAGACTGACAGGGGAGTACAAGGAAATAGGACAATATTGGTCAGCAAGGCTGTGGTCTCAGTATACCAGGAGCTATATCGTTGTCAAGTTTTTCAGAAGCATCAAAGCAAAGGATAATTTTAAGAAGGGGTTTAAAAGAGGATAATGAGTTAGTTTTGTGGACACTTATGGGGAACTCCTTCCAAGTGTGAGGGGCATTATGGTAAGTGAGCAATGGAGGTGGCAGGAATTGACCTTTTGACACTAAATGAAAGATGTCAGGGCTATGAAGAGCCTTGAACATGAAGCTTGTTTGACATGATACAGAAGAGGGAGCCCATGGAAGGATGCAAAGAACGGGGTGACGTGGCCAAAGTGACAAGCTAGGACAATGATCTTTGCTATGGCATTTAGAATGGATGGGGGCAGGGCAAGATTATTTTTGTCCAGTCCAAAGAGAAAGATGTTGCAGTAACCAAGGCAAGAGGTGATGAGAGCCTGGCCAAGTTTTAGCACTGTGGATGCATAGGAAAGTCTGTCAAGTGTAGCCCTGTTAGTCTGTATCCACAAAAACAAGGAGTCCAGTGGCACCTTAAAGACTAACAGATTTATATGGGCATAAGCTTTCGTGGGTAAAAAACCCACTTCTTCAGATGCATCTTAAGGCTGAAAGGCTGTATCTTAAGAGATGTTATGCAGAGAGCATCTGCAAGATTTAGACATAGCCTGGATATGAGGACCTAGAGCAAGGATCAAGTCAAAGATGATGCCCAGGCTGTGGACTTGAGTGCCTGGCAGGATGGTAGTGGACTCTACAGTGGCTGGTGGTGGGGTAGATTAAGAACGCTGTTCCAGCCACATCAACCTTGAGCAGGTAGCTAGACATCCACAAGGCCCTTTCAAAGGGAGAGGCTGAGATTTGAGTTTGGGCAGGAGGCAGGTCTGGCACACGATAGATCTGTGAAGCACCTGCGCAGGCATGGCAGTGGAATCTGTGGTGAAGATTATCCAAGGAAGGGGTAGAGGCAGGGTGATGCCCCGTTGTGCAAGTGGCCCCACAAGAGGTTATGCCTGGGCTCCCTCAGCCTGGCCAGGAGAGGAGCTCGGCCCCCAAGGGGGCTGTGTCTGGGACCTGGATCCGCTGTGTCACAACCCCTTCCTCGGCCCACACAGCCCGAGCCGCCAAGGCCCACGGGCAGGGTTTCAGATGTATTTTCGGCTTCGCCGCCGCCTTTGACTAGACTCCGCACCAGCAGCCCCGCCCCGCCCAGCCCGCGGGGAACGAGGCGCCCCGCGGGAGAACACAACACTTCCAACGGCTGCTCTCAGCCTCGCGCTCTCGAGCCCTGCGGCCTCCAGGGCGCGAGCGGGGTCCAGCACCCAGCGCGAGACAGAACCCGCTGAAGGACGGCAACAGGCCCGCGTCACAGGCTGAGAGGAGGGCAGTGGGATTTGTGCTGAGCTGCGCTTCCCCTTCCGGTTCACCCGGGAGAGGAACCGGAAGCTTCTTTTGGAGGCGACTCTGTTGAGTGAATCCTAACAGAGCCGGCGGTGGCGGTTCCTCCTTCTCCGTGAGCGGCCGCTTGCTGGACCCTCCCCCCGGTCCCGGCAGCCGCTTCTGCTCCGGCCCCTTCCCATGTTCAGGGAAAGCGGGTTGGTAGCAGCCCCGTCTCGTTCCAGCGCCAGGAGCCGCCGTCTCCGCCCGGCCCGAGAGCCGCCGCCCCGTCATGTCTGAGCTGAGCCAAGAGCTCGTCCACCTGGTGTGGGGCAAGAAAGCCGGGCCCGGCGGGCTCGCTGACACCATCTTCTGCCGCTGGGCGCAAGGTAGGTGCCCCTCTCCCCACGGTCTGCCCTGATGCTCCTCCCCATCCCTCTGCCCCTTACTCTTCTCTCCCCCTTCCTCCTCCCCACCCTCTGTGCCCTACACTTTGCCCCTCCCCACTCTTTGCCTCTCTCAGCTGCCCCTTATTCCTTTGTGCCCCCCTCTTCTTCCCCACCCCGTGCCCTCCTCTTCTTCCCCACCTTCTCACTCTTGTCCCACACTCTCCTCTCGCTTTGCTCCTCTCTGCCCTCCTCCCCACCCCCTGCCCTTTACTCCTCCTTGCTCTCATTTCCTGTGCCTCACTTACCTCCCTGCTCTGGCCACCTTCTGTCAAGTTCACCCCCTTACTTGCCTTCTTCTCCTATCAAGAACTCAGACTTGTCTCCCTCTGAATGAGTTCTTTTCCCTTTAGTCTTCTGTCTCCGATTTAATTCTTCCCCATTCAGCCTCCCGGTTAGTTTTACTGAAAGCTAAATCTTCCCTTTATCAACCCTCTACTTTTATCTGTTGTTGTCTTGTCAATACCAGTCCATGAGGTTTTGTTGCTCCTAAAAAAAAAGGGGGGGCATAAATTGGGAAACAGCATGCTTGGGGGTACAGATGAAACCACTATATACAGTAATGATGTTTTGCACGTGTGAACTTGGTTTATTTTGCTACTAGATCATTTGTGGTCTATGAATACATGATGAAGCAATTTCATAGCTAAAATATTTTTGGGTTATCTGACATTCTCTTTTTAAGATACTGAAATGAATTACAGGAGAAATGGAGAAAATTTACTTATCAAACTGAATCCATACAGCATTATATACACGTTTTACATGGTCTAGGCCAGGGGTAGGCAATCTATGGCATGCGTGCCAAAGTCAGCACATGAGCTGATTTTCAGTGGCACTCTCACTGCCCAGGTTCTGGCCATTGGTCCAGGGGGCTCTGCGTTTTAATTTAATTTTAAATGAAGCTTCTTAAACATTTTAAATACCTTATTTACTTTACATACAACAATAGTTTAGTTATATATTATAGACTTATAGAAAGAGACCTTCTAAAAATGTTAAAATGTATTACTGGCACACAAAATCTTAAATTAGAGTGAATAAATAAAAACTCCGCACACCACTTCTGAAAGGTTGCTGACCCTTGGTCTAGGCTTTTGTTTCTACAATCAGTTTTCCAGTGTTTGCTGCTTATTCTTATGTGATTACAGAGAAGCACTGGGATCATAAGTAGTCTTGCCAAAACTGGGTACAGACTTGGGCCCAATCTTGCATAGATTTTTGCACTTGCTCAATTTCCCTACTCAATTTCAAACTCTCATGCATACAGGGCTGGATTAACGCTTCTGTGGACCTGGAGCTATTAGATTTTGTGAGGCCCTGTATACAAGTCTCTTTCCTAACTTATAACAAAATGATCACAATTACGGCATCAGGGACTGGCGTGGGGCCATGTCATGCAAGCAGCCTGCCTGAGCCCTGCAGCACCCTGTGGGGCCCCCGTTAGCCCGGGGCCCTGGGCTGCAGCCTCTGAAGTCCCTGCGTTAATCAGATTGATTTAATCAGGTGCAAACATCTGTGCAGGACTGGTGCTTCTTCATAGGAAAACAAGTAATGATAACCATGGAATCTGAGATCTATACTATATTAAATAAGATGCAGATTTTGTGCAAGTTCTTGTTAATTTTGTATAGAGAATCTTATTTGGGAGCTGAAAATATAATGTTGGACCCAGATATTTATTTGGTGAAAATAAGGAATGAAAAGAAGTTGAAATGTTTCATCTGGCTTGATAACTGATATGACAAGAGAAATATGAATCTCTTGACTAGGGGAATTTTAAAAGGAACATGCTCATAAATTGGGGGGTGCATGTGTAGGACTGAATTTTGAAAAACATCAGACAGATAAATCAGCAGGGGCATAGAATACTTTGTTTTCACTAGTAAAATATGGGGTTTGGGTGAGGGTGGTGGTATTAGACTGAGGTGAGCAGAATCCAGATATAAAAGACTCAAGGAGAGAACTTGGAAGAATGGAATTTTGCTGCTCTAAAGGAATTGAATTGTAGTTAAATAGATCTGAATGTTTTTTCAGATAACTGGAAACAAAGGTGAATGCGGAAGGGAAACGATTAATGAGGAATGGGATTGGATTGGGAAGATGGTCATAGAACTAGGTGACGAAAGGTGGGAGAGTACTGGTGATTATAAAATATTGTGTGTACATGGATGAAAGGAAGACAGGCAAGTCAGGAATGGTTTTTGATATAGGGGAAGAAAGATGAGCTCACATGGGATAGTATTAGTCTTGCCTTTGAAGAGCATAGCTATATCTTAGATAGAGGGAGACAGAAGGAAGTTGGTGGTTAGGTTTTGACTTCTTAAAGATGACAGTACATAAAGACTATGTTGGCTGAAGAAAACTATGTCTCGGTTTCAACAAGTTGTTAAGAAAGAAGTAGTGCATTAGATTTCTGTATTGTTAAAATTATTATAGAAATTCCCCAAGAAGAGGTTACTTGTGGGGAGAGAAAGGAGGAAGGGAAGCCAAAGGGGTCAGTAGATAACGTAGGTGGAGTAGACTTCAAAAAACCCTTAAAGACTTGGTTTGGTTCCGGAATCCTAACTGAATTATCCTTCTGGAATTTAAAAAAGGGCCAAAAGGTAGATGAAAACCTAAAGGGCATCATACAATAAGCAGGTCTTAGCCAAAGTTAGAATGAACATTTGCTATAGGCATTGCCGAAAAATAAAAAAATCCAGAGACTTGTACTTTTTGGAAAGGCTAAAATTATAGTACTCAGAGTATCCATACTAAGGAATATCAGATGTACAAATAATACTCCTAGGGGAATTCTGCACCACTGCATGCAGGCATAATGTGCCGTGCATATTTTTAATTTTTTGAGCAGAAAACAGCTTCTGCTTGAAAGTTGCTGCAGCTCTGCCTTTTGCCCACCTGAGGGCGCTGTGGCAATAGAATGGATTGGCAGGTAGTGCTCGCTCTATCGGGGACTGATTTTATCGCATCTAGTGTAGACACGATAAAATCGATCCCCAATTGCTCTGCCATTGACTCCAGAACTCCACTGCGGGGAGAGGCGGAAAAGGAGTCGATGGGGGAGTGGCAGCGGTCAACTCGCCGCCATCCTCACTGCCAGGTAAATCGACCTAAGATATGCCGAGTCGCGTATCTTAGGTCAACACCCCTGTTCTTCCCCCCCCCCGCCGCCCCCCCCCTCCAGGCCTAGCCACAGATTGTACATATGAATGCCAGTAGGCTATGGGATGTTCCTAGCTCATCGCATTGGTGGCAATCTGTGTCATTAGGTAATTTACACCAGGTGAATGAAATGACACTAGTGAAACATTTGTAAGCACTATGGAGTAATAGAGATTTTTGGTTCAAATTAAGGGAGTCTTAAGTAGGTATAACTTGTGTATGCTGGCGCTTGGTATGTAAATTATATCAATGTAGACTCAGATCATCTTGAACTAACCAGTTAGTAACAGGTCAGTTACATACTATTATGCATCACCTCAGGGTTTGGCAGACAGACTAAGGAAGATGTAATTTTCATTTCTAGTGAAGGAATGGTCTAATATATATATATATATATATATATATATATATAATAGTGAAGGGTGCCACAAATTACATAATTTTAGACTGGCCTATAAATTTAGTCCATTGTGTAAAAGACTATTAGCTGAATATTGTCTGGTGCTTGGAATATGCTAGTCCACCCTAACTTAAATTTTTGTGTGGCAAATTGGGCTTTGATGTTTCAGTCTTAAGATTTTATCGTGGATATGGAAGAGGAAAACTTTCAGATGTCCTGTCCAGGATCATCTTGAACGTGTCTAGTTCATGGACAATTAACATTTCAGCCCCTGTGGAGGACACCATTCCAAAAGGGCTTTCTGTAGTCGAAAGCAGATAGTTGCTCAAAAAGATATTGCATGCCTTAAAAAAAAAAAAAAAATTAAAATCCTTAATTGTGGCCCAGTAGTGCTTCCTGTGATGTTAGTGGGAGGTTTACCGTGGAAGCAGAAATGGATTATTTACAGAGTGAATATTCAGTAAAAAGCTCAAAAATCAGCTTTTACACTAAGATATGGTGTCTCAAGTTTCTAAACAGGATTTCTATGGAGCTATATTCTTACTGAATCAGAATGAGTGCGGTAGAGTGTTGAAAGTCACATTCTGATGGACATCTTAACTTTGTTCACTACTTTACATGTTGTTATTAATTCAAAACTCTAGAGACTAGCCCTTTTTGGCCATGTGTCATTGCTGATGTAAGTAATATTGTGGAATGTAATCTGCCCCCTTGTACTCCATACATTTTTGATTTTCATGTTTCATAAATTAGACTTGTTTGCTCTGTAAAAATGGTGTTTTCTAGTCTACAAAACTAACTTGATCTTGGTGAATAAGGTGAGTGGCATTCCTGTCAAGGAGAATATATGTAATAAGTGTGCATGCTTAAGTAGATCATTAATCATGCTCTTTTTCATTGTCAGGGTTTGTATATAGTGAATCTGAATCAACTGCATTAGAACAATTTGAAGGTGGCCCTTGTGCTGTGATTGCACCTGTTCAGGTAAAGTAACCGGCACAAAATTTCACCAGCTCTTGCATAATTTATATGGTACCATCGCTGAATAAAAAAATCAAGCTAAAGATAGAGAGGGATCCCCAGCCAGCTTAATATACAACATCTGATAATAAATACAACACATGAGACAACAGTCTAGGAACAAGAAGGGACACAAATAATCTATCAACATAGAGACTTTGCAAAAGTGAGATTTTCTCTTCTGGAAAATGAGAGACATGAATTCAAGCCTAGGTAGCTTAAAAGAATGTATAGAGCAGAGGCTGAGCGGGATAAAAGAGCAATTAAAAATGTAGCAAGTGAAAAGAAAGCACAGATAAGATGTAAGCAAGAATGATATGAAATTGAAATTTCATAATTCTTTTTACCTCAAATTCACCAATGGTTTTCTTAAAAGTATTGCCTTCACCACAGCAGAACAGGTACCAGTGCAATAGGTAATTCTGCTTAAAAAATTTAGAGCATTTAAGTTTCAAGTGCTAACTGAATAATCAAGTGGAAATAATAAACTTTCATAGTCCCAAATCATTGGGACTGAAATCTGTGAAGTCAATATAATTAAGACATTAAAATTGATCATTGCCATTCTTGGGACTCTTATGCTGGAAACTTTATATGAATTGGAGTACTCTTGATTGCCTGTGATAATGATTTTCAAACTTTCACAGTGTGGGTTACATTAGTATCTTGTAGCCAGTCCCAATGTGGATTAACATACCTGTGATAATTTAAGCAATTGCAATTGCTTAAATTATCACATGTAATAATAGGAAAGTATTTAGTTTGAGGGTTTTTTTAGCTCTTTCTAATGTAGCTTCCATTGCAATCTGTGGTCCATAGTTTGGGAGCCACTGTTCCATGACATAGGAATTATTATACAATTATACAATTAAGTCCTCCTAATTTGGGAGAAAAGAACACAGATCAGTCATCTGCCTATAAATCTAAATAAATGGAAGGGGCATGCCAATGGTTCGAAATCTATGAGACTGTTCTCATTTCAGTGTATATAGATTCAATCCCCTTGTCCTTCAATTTGTCTTTAAAAAATTATTTTAAAAATGTATGGGTGAGTTAAATGGGTTTTGATTGGGGGAGCAGGAAGGAAGGGCTCAAACAAGGAGTAAGGAGCGAACCTGGAGTAGCTGCTGCTAGCACTGGATAGCTAAAGGAAGAAAGCTGGCTAGAGAGCCCTGATAGGAGAATCTGTTGGGTAAGTGAGCCTGGTGCAAGGAAAGGGAGACTGTGGGAGTGCTGTAACACTCTGAAATACTATGTGGTATGAGTATTAATTAGAGCAGGAGCATATAAATCTGTGTTTACTTTTGTATTGTAAGTGGCAAAAAGAACATCATTTTGCATATTTAGTTTTGAAGTTGGTAGTGTGATACCTGATTGATTTATTTATTTATTTATTTTAAAAAACCTAGCAGATCTCTAGAACTGCAATACATTTTCAGATGTAAACTAGAAACATTACCCAGGCACCCTTTTAAAAGAAAAAATGTAGCTTGCAAGCTGCTGAGCTTGTTAATAGCTGAAAAATGTTTAGTTTGGTCTCTGCATGGAAGGAGGATAGGGTAGTCTTCTATATAACTTAGTATGTAGAATTATGATGCGGTAGTGTACCTTCACTTAAGCAAGAGTCCCAGTGGGTAGTAGTCCTTAGTTCGGTATGCAGTTTGGCATACAGGTATGAACTCTAGTAGGGCAGTATGGGTATACTTCACACTTGAGGTTTATACTTAAAACTAGAGAAACTTATTCTGAAGCCACTGATGTAATAGGATTGAGTAGGGAAACCAGAGAACAAATGAAGCTCTGGCATGCTTTCTCAGTTTGAGCTCAAATATCTGACATTTTAACTGTATATTACTGCTGTCTTTTTAATATAAATATAATGTAGAGTAAAAATTGATTACCATATATACTCGTTCATAAGTGAATTTTTTTAGTAAAAAAGGACAGCACCAGAGAAGGGGGTCAGCTTATGAACAGGTATAGAGCGGGGGAGGTGGAACACAGCCTCTCCCCCCAACAGAGGGAGCAAGGAGAGGCAGCACAGCCAGCAGATGCAGAAGGAAAGAGGCAGGGCCAGAGTCTTTCCGCTTCTGGCCACCCTGCTCTCCCTTCAGCCTCCGAAGCAGCTGCAGCTCTGGGGCTGGCAGGTTGTAGCCGTGCCGCTCGGCCCCACCCTCCAGAACAGGCTGTGGCTGCTGCGACTGGGCCTCCCGGCCCAGCCTGCTGGAACATGCTGCAGCCGCACCACCCGGTCTGGCCTACTGGAGCAGGCTGTGGCCGCGCTGCCCAGCCTGCCGGAGCAGCTCCAGCCAGGCCAGAGACATCCTCCCCTGGACCTCCCCAGATAAGGTGGGAAGGGATGGGATGGGGAGATTGTGGGGGTCCCAGGCTAGGGGTGGGGTCATGTGGAGGGTGGTCACGGGCTACTGCCCTGACCCCCAGCTTCTTTTTCCCTCCTGCCCCCCCCTCCACCCCCACATTTCCCCACTAGTTGCTGGTGCTCTGGGACACTTTGTTTACTTAGGTTTACTTCTGCACCTGCAGATGCTCGAGGTAAACAAACCATCTCGTCCTGCCAGCGGCTGATCCTGATGGCCCGGGAGCCAAAGTTTGCTGACCCCTGAATTATAGGGTTGGTTTATGAATGGGTCATAAAAATTTTCCATTTTTACTTAACCATCTTTGGGTGGGGGTCAGCTTATAAACGAACCGGCTTATGATCGAGTATATACGGTACTTCATCTTGTAGTCTAATGCTTGTTGCTTTAATTACATAAAGGCATTCCTTTTGAAGAAGCTTTTCACCTGTGAGAAGTCTGCTTGGAGAGAGTGTCAAGGTAATTAGGACCTGTTTTCATATTTTTTTATTCTAGTAATTTGCATTACAAAGAGGTTAAATTTTTGTACATTTGCCTGTTAACTGTGCTGCCATGTTATCTTCATAGTGGGGAAAATTATACTTATGCTTCACATGGCACTAACTTGTTAATTTTCATACCTCAATGCCAGTCTACAATATTTTTGATCACATTGGTGGACATCACTGATTGAAACATTCATCTTGGATTAGTTTAAATTCTTATAAACTAAACTGAAAGTGAGTAACAGAAATCTTATTGAGATGTGCCTTTGGAGGGTTGGTTTTAAATTTCTGTACTCTGACAGCTGTCAACGTTAATAAGTGGGTGCATACATTCAATGCTATTGGCATACTTAAGGTAGTGATAACCAGTAATTGAACTCATGCCGGATTCTGATATTTCAGAGGAAGAACAGAAGAACCTTCTTTGTCATACGTTATGTGACATTTTAGAGATGGCTTGCTCTGATAATTCTGAATCGTACTCTTTGGCAACATGGATAAGAGGAAAAACAACTGAAGAAACTGCTAGTATTTCTGAGAGTCCTGTCGAGTCAAGTCATCAGGAGGAACAACCCTGTAAGATGTATTTCTCTCTAAATTAATTGTGTTGTCTCCTGAGCAATAGTTCATTCTTTTAGAGAACTCTCAATAGCTATGTCGGTGGAAAAAGCTCTCCTGCCAACCTAGCGCTATCTACACCAGCTCTTAGGTCACTGTAACTTACTTCGCTCAAAGAGGGTTGCTTTTTCACTCCCCTGAGCAACATAAGTTATATCGCGGTAAGTGCTAGTGTACACAGATGATATGAGGAAGGGTGCACCATCAAGGTGATAGTCATACATTATTTATTTCAAATTTTGTTGTACATGCTTGTACTTGCTTTCTGTAGGCAATATTGCAAGAGAAAGCTTTTAAGAATAGATAAATCGGGTGACAGTATTGAATAGAGTTTGGATCATAAGGCCTTTTTGGTAAGGGTTATCTTTATTAGCCCCTGGTAAGTGCCTAGGATGCTTTTGAATGCTCAGATAATAGTAGTTAAACATACTTGTTCCTAGAAGCTGCTTAATTAACAAAGTTCAACCTCACCATATAGTGGTTATTAGAAAGATAAGTCTCTCAGAGAGGATCACTTATAGAATTTCTGCCCATTTTTGTTCAAAAAAACATGTTTTTCCACTTAAGACATAATGGGCATAAAGTTGTATTGGCAACTTATTTCTAGGGATTGATAAATTCTTTCTTTGAAAGATTATTGTACCAGGGAATAGTAATATCTGAGTAAAATATTTTCTGTATGGTTTCCTGTTTGTCATGAACATCTTTGTGCTGCGAAATTTGTCTTGTAAGAGATTGGAGCAGATTCTGGTTGCCACAAGTCTTTTCCAAACCAACTCTCCTTGTTAAAATACTGACCTGACTTGAGCACTATGTGAACACTTATAGTGGGCTTGCTTACCACAAAAAACCCTCTCCATTTCCCCTGCAGCAACCTTGATACTGGCAGCCCGGCCACTTAGGGCTTCTCTTCACTCCATTGTCAACTTGGGCTCAGCCAGACTCCTGTCCCCACACACACAAAGCTCTAGCTTGAGTTCAGTGGTACTTTAAGCTCTACCCAGCTAGCCCATAAAGGAGGGTGGTTTGGAAAGGAGTGCTGCTAAAGTTGGAGCTAGTAATGGAGAGGGGATGCAGCAACTCCACTTTCAACTAATCCGCTAATAATCCAGTCACTCTAGTTCAAAGTATTCAGTAGTGTGGTCACTCTCACTATGGCTAGGCTAGTTAGAATGTATGAGCTAACTGTTGTAGTGAACTAATCTGTCCCAATGTATTCCTATATATTTTTTGATGTTGCTGTACCAGTTTGGGAGTTGTGGTTGACTTTGCCCTTTATAAATGGGATGACATTTTCCTTCTGTTATGAAGAGCCTGTACTTAAAGGAAGAACAGGGAACTTTAATGGTGAGCCTCCTTTGTCTGTCTCTCTCTGCTCTTGGGCATTGAACAGCTCATCTCTTACTTGTACTCTGGTGTTCAAGAAGTATTTTGATTTTTACTTCCTTCCTAGTCTGAAGATTTTTTTTCGCCTGTCCTCATTTTCTCCCATTTTAGCTATAGGGGGGCTTCCAAGTCCTTATCTGGCCAGGCTGTGGACAAAGAGATGGGTACCAAGGAACTGATGGTAGTGCAAAGTTTCAGCACTGGCAGAGTTAAGACAGAGATTGAAATTTCCCGCCTTTGCTGCTGTGACCAAATAAACATTCAAACTTTGCCTTTTCATTTTTCAAGACTTTTGATGTTGCGGAGGACAGGATGGTTTCACAGATGGCAGTCAGCTTGGCAGTCAGGCTGCTGCTTTCAGGGGTCTAATTACATTATTCCAATGGAATAAAAGCTGAAGTATATTTATAATGTTGTAAACATTTCTAATTCTGGCTTAATACATTAACACTATAAAATAATTCCAAATATTCTAAATATAGTATTTTTTTGAACTCAGCTTTTCTTTAATCAGCTTTTTTCTTATATGGATTTTTGTTTTTATTTCATCTGGTCTTTCCTCTCCTCTTTTTCTCCCAACTAAATGTTGTGTTTGAGATCTCATCTGAATTATGCCTGACTCCACGATTTTTTTTAGTGCTACCCCTTCTCTTCCAGGCCCCTCATCTGTTGTCTATCTGTTTCCTGCTTTTGTTCCAAATGTTAAGTTTCTGCTATTCCACTCCAAGTAGTATCAGAGTGAAATGATCTAAAATACTGTTCTTAGAACTGCCAACAAAGTGAATTCAAACACACATACAGAATGGTCACATTTGTTTCATCTGCTTTTGTGGTGTACACTAATGACTTGTTGGCCATGCACTTTATTACAATCATACAAGCTCTCGGGTTCAAATGTTGTTTCTTTTACTTTTTTTTTTGTTTTAAAAAACTCTTATAGTCTCTTTAAAGAAGTCGTCATAGCTACTATTGTAGCTAAAGTTACAATAATTTTCATTATGAGCTATTGTTCATGTGTTTTCTAAAATATGTTTTTGTGCAGGAATGTAACATGCATGATTGCTGCCCCAAAATTATTTTTTTAGATTGTGTAAAGCTTTTTAGCTATTAACTTGGAAGAGTTTAATGATCATTCTCCTTTTTCAAAAAATATTCTGGTCCACTCACTTTTTATGGGGTTAACTTGGCAATTTCTATCTTGATATGTGAGTGGTCCACTGACTAGAGAAACAAGCTTAAAACAAATAGCTCTGAATTTTTTTTACTTAATTTAAAAAGGAAATCTATTAATAAAGACAAGGATCCACAGGTAACTTAGCCATTTCAGGACTGATTTTAAGGTTCCAACTATTATCTGGCCACATTGCACATTTGTCTTCTCTTCTGTTCTAGTTCAAGTATTTGTCTTCATATTTCTCCAAAATGCATATGGTAGGACATGAGACTTACAAAAAGATCATTCTTCTTATAAATATAAATTTTGCAATTCCTGACTGCTTGTGATTTTTAAAACCATTAATATGTAGGTGACAGTGCTGAGGATACTGAAATCATGGTCCAAAACCTCCTGTAATTCATAAATCTGACATTAGTCATTGCAGAAGTCACATCTTTACTGAAGAGAGAAGCATATTGTGTATTGCAGGCAAACTAAAAAGACTCTTGAAAATACAACTTTGATATTCAATTAAGCCATTCCTCTTCAGATAAATTAGATACTTTGAGGAATGTTTAATGCTTTGTGAACCTTCATACTGGCTCAGTAGTGTTGCTTATGACAGGTACAAGTGTAACTGATACAGGACACAACCATGCATTCATGAAGCAAACGGAAGCTTCAAATAGATATTCAGAAATTCATTGTTCAGTTTTAATTGAAAGTGGAAGCATCTGTTGTAGCTATTATACACAAGGAATAAGATGAAACATTTAGGAATATTGGTGGAGTCAAAGCCTGTTAATGATGCTGCTTTTTGAGTGTCTCTCGTAATCTTAGAATCTTGTTTTACACATTTTACAAGTATCAAAATAGATTTTAGAGCCTACTTATATGAAAGTCAAGAAAAGCTCATTTTCTCTCCGTTTCAAAAGCTTTCATGAGGGACCAAAAGTCTACGCTAAACCTGGGACAACACTACATGCTGTATTTTTTTTTTTCCCTCTAGCTGTAGATATATTTGAGGAATGTCTGAGGGGAGAGTTAGTTTAGAGTTATGAAAACTTGTTACAGGAACAGTGTGCTTAAAACTATCGAACTATTCTAATTTGTTTACAAAAACAAATATTACTTAAACATTTGAAAAAAAGTACAGCTTTCTTACGTTGACACTGCTCTAAAACTATTCAAATAATCATGCTTGCTTTCCTCTAGAAAATAATACTTGCAGTTGACTTGCAAAATTATTTGTAGCATGCTTATGCTTGTGACTAACCATCATCATCACTTTTGCAAAATCAACAGTTTATATTTTTACAAATTTTCAAGGCTACAAACTAGGGGCTGTGTAATCTTGATTTTTTTTTTGTTTTGTTTTTTTAAATTTTAAGATGCTTTTCTGTAATCTAAATAGTGGTGCATTCACTGATTTGTATGCTGAAGGACCCATATTGTTACAGTGAAGAAGATTACATCAGTTAGATACAAAAATTGAAAATAAAATTGAAACTTTCAAAAGGAGGGGGAATTAAAAATATAATTGACGCTTGAAAGTATACTAGCTTGCTGTGTGTATCTTGTGTCATTTTTTGCCATGTGTAGTGCTGAAAAGTGTCTCTTGTGTATAGCTGCCTTGGCTGCCGAAGAGCTTGGCTTTGAGCGATTTCATGCATTAATTCAGTAAGTAACATGTTGGAACATTTAAAATACATTATTTTACAATCTCACTAATATTCAAAATCAGATATATGACACAGTGTTGTAGGGGTTGGTCAAACTTGGAGTTTAAAACTTTGTGTTTATGCTGTGTATTTATAATTCAAAAAGAAAGCAATAATTGGTTCCAGATTTTTTAAAATTATCTAAAATATCAGATTAGCACACGGCACATAAATATGTGCATCTCTTTGCAGTTAATTAAAAGGCATGTTTAATAAATTTGAGTAAAAAGGATATGAATAATTACATTTGTTGTGATATAGTCTTCACAGATTATGCTGATTTAAAAAAAAAATGCTTGTTTGACCTGTATTACAAGAAACAGCTTGCCTCACCTGGTATCTTTCCATAACTTTAGACAGGCCAGGAAACTTTTTAAAGAAGTGTGTCGAATTTGTCTCTGAAGCTAATAAATTAAAAAAAAATGTTATACCTTTTACAGGAATAAAATGTAAGGAACAAAACGAGAATAGTAATAAAAGTTTAAGAATATTTTGGATAAAATAAGTTACCAATTTAAAGGTCACTACAAGTTTTTATCACCTTCAAGAGTACTTGCAATAGTCTTTACCAATCAGTTTTCAAAACATCCTTTTATGTGATGGAGGAGAGAGGAGGAAAAAAATATAACATGTTGCCTGACCTTATAATCAACTCTTGTCTGTTCCTTGGTCCTGTCTTAGGTCCCCAGATGTTTCCCCATTACAGCTTTTCACAAAACAGCCCACTGGGAGTGGACATCCTTTCCCATGCCCTGTTGACCAAATTCATTTGGCGGGTTAGGTTTCTGAACTTTCTGTGCCTCCTGTACCTCTTTCAAGGTTGTAGGATGCCTTTTGTTACCAATAATGGCTTGGGTGAACCTTCCCCCTCACAAGCAAATTTGCACCATTGCAATATAAATTTAACATTAAATAAGATTTATTAAAAACAGAAAAAAGTGGAGTAAAAACAATGGCTTGTTTAGTATATTTAGATTTACACTTAGCCTTACCTAATGTATGTTATGCTTTCTCAGTTTAAGTGACAGAAAAGAAACAATGTGTACGTGTTATTAAAAGAAATCTCTGGTTGCGATCCCATGCTGTCCCAAGAGAAAGCAGTCACCTCACTTACCTGCATTCAGAGATTTCTTCTACCTCTGACTTTCATTTGCAATCTATCTGCTTGTCCAGATATGCCACCTTATTTTCCATACCAGTTTTTCTCATTACACCCACCCACAAATGAGTTGAGGACTTTTTGCTTCCACTAAGGCTTTGTCTAAGAGGTGGCCCATTGAGGATATGTCCTTTTAACAGCAGCCTTTCAAAGGCTTAATGATTCTTTGAGGGGCAAGCTGGTTTTTAAAATGAAGTCTCAGAGAGGAAAGTGGTTTATAATAGGTCCTACACATTGTTCATTGAAGGAAAATAGTTTCACCTGGTTGGGTAGAGTTTTTCTTAAGATACAACTCTCCCCTCTCCTTTCCTTTCATTATTAATTACTGTACTGACAGACCTATTCAGTCTACTGCAACTTCAGATTTGAAAAACTTATTAATTATTTATTCTAGCCACTTTGCGCTATTTCAAATGTACATAATTTACACTAAAATATTTGCATATCAGTAAAAATATAATACTGTAACCAGCTTCTCTAAAGAAACCATTTATTTGCTCTTCTGATAAATAAATACTAATAGTTATGTGGCAGGTATATTAACCGCAGAGATTGCTATTTAACTGTCTTAGCATGGAGTAACACTGATGTCCAAGTAAAAACAGAGTAACAGCTTAATGTTAGAACCTAATATCCTCTTTACTTTTTACACTATTCTAATGCTACATCTAAATTATTTCTCCTTTTTTCTGTCTTCAGCAAGCAATCATTCCAAAGCTTTCCAGAACTAAAGGATGCCATGTGGGATCAGTATTCAGTGTGGACAAATAAATTTGGAGTATTGCTCTTTCTGTATTCTGTGATATTGACAAAGGTTTGTTTTTAAAAGAAAAGATTTGATCATTATCCCTTTACTTAAAGGTGAGCAGCAAGCTCAGAAATTAAAATTGAGTTAATTCCAGATTTATGGGTAGGATGGGCTCCTTGTTCATTTTGTAGTGGGGCATCTAGCACAGAAATAAATTTGTAAATAGTTTATTTTTAAGAAAATTCCTTTCTGAACTTCACATGGTAGTTTACAGGGGAGTAGGTGGAAAAGAATCTTTTTATAGAGTTAAAATGTATTTCTGTGTTGACTGCCATCCCATTCCTACCTGTTAAGTAGGGACATTAGGTCCATAAATCTGTAGCTCCGTTTTCATTTTAGTCTTTAGTTCAGCTGATAGCAGTGAAATCCTGAGGAAGGGGGGAAAGTCAGAGGATCTCCTGGCAATGTTTCCCCACTGATTAACTGTGAGTAGAGTGATTGTTCCTTATCCCATAGACTTTAAGGTCAGAAGGGACCATCATGATCATCTAGTCTGACCTCCTGTACATTGCAGGCCACAGAACCTCGCCCACCCACTCCTGTAACAGACCCCTAATCTCTGGCTGAGTTACTGAAGTCCTCAAATCATGGTTTAAAGACGTCAAGTTACAGAGAATTCACCATTTACACTAGTTTAAACCTACAAGTGACCCGTGCTCCATGCTGCAGAGGAAGGTGAGAAAACCCCAGGGTCTCTGCTATTTTAGGGTCAGAATGACAGTCAGTTAGACCCTGAGCAGAGCATGTGGGCAAGACTTACCAGCCAGATACCTGGGAAAGAATTCTCTATAGTAACTCAGAGCCCTCCCCATCTAGTGTTCCATCACCAGCTGTTGGTGATATTTACTGCTAGCAGTCGCAGATCAACTACATGCCATTGTAGGCAGTCTCATCATACCACCCCTTCCATAAACTTACCAAGCCAGTTACGTTTTGTCGTCCATCCATCCATTCCTCACCCCAACACTTGGCAGGCTGTTTCAGAACTTCACTCCTTTGATGGTTAGAAACCTTTGCCTAATTTCAAGCCTAGACTTGTTAATGGCCGGTGTATGTCCATTTGTTCTTCTGTCCACATTGGCACTTAAATACCAGGGAGGGAGAAAAGTTATTTAAGTCATCCCCTGATGATATATAGAGAGCAGTCATATCTCCCCTCAGCTTTATTTTGGTTAGGCTAAACAAGCCAATCTCTTTGAATCGCCTCTCATAAGGTCACTTTTCCATTCCTCAAATCATCCTAGAAACTCTTCTCCGCACGCGTTCCAGTTTAACTTAATCTTTCTTAAACATGGAAACCAGAATTGTGCACAGTATTCCAGATGAGGTCTCACCAGTACCTTGTATAACAGTACTAACGCTTCCCTCTCTCTGTGCTGGATTTACTGTGCCTTATGAATGCTAGGGCTGCATTAACCTTTTTCACATCTGCATCACATTGGCGGCTCATAGTCTTCCCGTGATCAACCAATACACCCCAGTCTTTCTCCTCTTCTTTCGCTTCCCACTGACATGTCCCCAGCTTATATCAAAAATTCTTGTTAGTCCCTAAATGCATGCCCTTACACTGTGCACTATTAAATTCCATTCCATTTCTTCTATTCCAGTTTACACGGTCGTCCAGATCTTCTTGTCTGGTCCTCCTCCATATTGGCAATACCTCCCAACGTTGTGTCATCCACTAATTTTATTAGCACACTCTCCCTTTTTTTTGCCAATGTCAGTAATAAAAATGTTAAATAAGATTGGTCCCAAGACTGGTCCCTGAGGAACTCCACTAGTAACCTCCCTTCAGCCTTAGAATTCACCTATTTAGTATGGCCTGGTGTAGTCTCCCTTTTAATCAGTTCCTTATCCATCTTGCAATTCTCATATTAATCCCCATCTTCGCTAATTTAATTAATTTCCCATGTGGAACTGTATGAAATGCTTTACTGAAATCCAGGTAGATTAGATCTCTACTACATTTCCTTGACTAAAAAAATCTGTTGCCTTCTCAAAGGAGATTAAGTTGGTCTGGCACAATATACCTTTTGTAAAACCATATTATATTTTATCCCAATTGTTAACCTCTATGTCCTTAACTACACATGCAATTGAGGTCAGTCTAACAGGCCTTTAGTTTTCTGGATCACATTTTTCCCCCTTTGTTAAAAATAGGAACTGTATTAGCAATTCTCCAGTCAGCGGGTGCAACCCTCAAGTTTACAGATTCATTAAAAAGCCTTGCTAGTGGGATTACAATTTCATGTGACAGTTCCTTTAATATTCTTGGATGGAGATTACCTGGGCTGCTTTTATTCCCATTAAGCTATTTGTGTTTGACTTCACTTTGGGTGTGGTAATTTCTACCTCCATATCCTCATTCCCATTAGTCACTCTGTCATTACCCCAAACTCTTCATTAGCCTCATTAAAAATTGAGGCAAAGTATTTGTTTAGATGTTGGGCCATGCCTAGATAATCTTTAACCTCCACCCCATCCTCAGTGCTTAGCGGTCCCACTTCTTCTTTTCTTGTTTTTTTATTTATATGGCTATAGAACCTTTTACTGTTGGTTCTAATTCCGATTGCAAAATCCAGCTCTGCTAGCCTTTTGGTAGTTTTCATTTTATCCCTACACTTTCTAACCTCCAAGAGGTAGTTTCCCTTGCTGATCCCTCCCTCTTCCATTCCTTGTAGGCTGTCTGCTTTCTCTTAGTCATCTGCTTAAGATGCTTTCTCATCCAGCTTAGTCTGCAGCCCTTCCTTATGGTTTTTTCCCCCCTTGCTTGGGATGCAGGCTTCAAATAGTTTCTACAACTTTGACTTAAAGTAATTCCAAGCCTCTCTACATTCAGATTTTTGAGTTCTTCAGTCTAGTTCACTTCCCTAACTAATTCCCTTAAAAAGTTAACCGTTTTGAAATCCAGGATTCTAGTTGCAGATCTGTTTTTGTATATCCTTCCGTTTAGTTAAACTGAATTAGCTCATGGTCACTTGAACTAAGGTTGTTCTCTATAACCAGCTCTTCTATTAGGTCCTCACTATGCATCAGTATTAGGGCTGTCGATTAATTGACGTTAACGCACGTGGTTAACTCCAAAAAATTAATCACAATTAATTGCAGTATTAATTGCACTGTTAAACAGTAGAATACCAATTGAAATTTATTTAATATTTTGGATGTTTTTTTACATTTTCATATACATTGTATTCTGTGTGTAATTGAAATCAAAGTGTATATTTTTTATTACCAATATTTTCACTGTAAAAATAATAAAAGAAATAGCAGTTTTCAGTTCACCTCATACAAGTTATACTGCAATCTCTTTGTAGTGAAAGTGCAACTTGCAAATGTAGATTTTTTTTTTTGGTTACATATCTGCACTCAAAAACAAAACAATGTAAAACTTTAGAGCCTACAAGTCCACTCAGTCCTACTTCTTATTCAGCCAATCGCTAAGACAAACAAGTTTGTTTACATTTATAGGAGGTAATACTGCCCTCTTCTTATTAACAGTGTCACCAGAAAGTGAGAACGCGTATTTATAAGGCACTTTTGTAGCCGGCATTGCAATGTATTTATATGCCAGATATGGTAAACATTCGTATGCCTCTTCATGATTCAGCCACCATTCCAGAGGACATGCTTCCATGCTGATGACACTCATTTAAAAAAAAAAAAAAAAAGTTAATTACATTTGTGACTGAACTCTTGGGGGAGAATTATATGTCCCCTGCTCTGTTTTACCCACTTTCTGCCATATATTTCATGTTACAGCAGTCTCGGATGATGACCCAGCACGTTACTCGTTTTAAGAACACTTTCACTGCAGTTTTGACAAAACACAAAAGGTACCAATGTGAGATTTCTAAACATAGCTTCAGCACTCGACCCAAGGTTTAAGAATCTGAAGTGCTTTCCAGAATCTGAGAGGGATGAGGTGTGGAGCATGCTTTCAGAAGTCTTAAAAGAACAACACTCAGATGCGGAAACTATGGAACCCGAGCCACCAAAAAAGAAAATCAACCTTCTGCTGGTGGCATCTGACTCAGAGAATGAAAATGAACATGCATTGGTCTGCACTGTTTTGGATTGTTATCAAGCAGAACCCGTCATCAGCATGGACGCATGTCCCCTGAAATAGTGGTTGAAGCATGAAGGGACATATGAATCTTTAGCGCATCTGGAACGTAAATAACTTGCGATGCCGGCTACAACAGTGCCATGAGGCTGCCTGTTCTCACTTTCAAGTGACACTGCCCTTAGTGTCTCTTCTGTCAGTTATGCCACTCTGCAGCAAGGCAGCCAACCGTGATATGTTTTATTGTCTGATTGTTTTATTTTGTATCTGCTAGCTTTAAGCTTGTCTTCATTCTTTAACAGCATTAATTTTTTATAAATACTCCAGTGAGTGTTTCTGCTTTTTCTCTAGGGTATCGAAAACATAAAAAATGAAATTGAAGATTCCACAGAGCCATTGATAGATCCTGTTTATGGCCATGGGAGGTAAGTTGTAAATAGTAATTTTTGTGAGATGTGTTTGCAACTTTTTTATATTTTTACTAGAATAGCCAGATTATTCAATGGTCTCCACAGAGTGGACTAACACACTTTCCCATGTTTCTACAAGTGATTATTCTTTTAGAAATCGTTGTTGAGCATCCTTAGTATGAAAAGAATTCAGTTGCTATTCTACAGTAGATAAAAGCAACAACTATTGCAGTAACTTTCTACTTGAATTCTTGGAACCCCTTTGTTCACATGGTTCGCTGCGCTTTGGAACAAACCCTTTTAATACTGAATTTCCAAAGGAAGTATTCAATCTCGTAAAATGGTGATAAATTGGCAATCTTGTGTTTAAAAATCTTAGTTTTAAACTATTTTGGGTGTCATTGAGATATATATTTAAACTGAATTCAAAGTGTTTAGACAGCAAA
Source organism: Mauremys reevesii (assembly GCF_016161935.1). NCBI lineage: Eukaryota > Metazoa > Chordata > Testudines > Geoemydidae > Mauremys > Mauremys reevesii. The sequence continues at coordinate 41,213,103 of NC_052624.1, forward strand.
TGCTTGCTAAGATATGAGTTTTCTCCTTTGTTCAGGAATAATTAGATTTGCTGAAATAAATTGCATATCACTTTTTAATAATGTATATCTTTCCATTACATAGCCAAAGCTTAATTAACCTCTTGTTGACGGGGCATGCAGTTTCTAATGTGTGGGACGGAGATCGAGAATGTTCAGGAATGAGTAAGTTATTTCCAATTTATAATTTTATCTGTTTTTACACAGCATAACTGTTTGGTGCTAGAAACTTGAGTTGAACAGTGTTCCTTGTTCAGTAGGTGAGGTACTATTTCACTGTCCTTAACTTTTGAAGTAGGCATCAAGTAAAAGTAATATTTAATCCTCCCAAAATCTTTGAGGCTGGTATTGATTAATCCTCAAAATCCTTGTGAGGTCGGTGTTTAATCAGCCAATATTTATACGGCACTCAGGGATGTAAGGCTCTACCTTTTATTATTTTTTAAAAATCACTTGTCTAACTCTTCAGTTATATTTTCTATGATACATATCTGTACCCAACTATTCCTGGGGAAGAAAATATCATCTAAATTCCTAATTGTATAGGGGGAAGTAAAGGAAGTGCTTGCATGTATCCCAAAACTCTTCAGATTACGTGGGGTGGATAGTCGCTTGTAATTGTGCAGTAAACATATTTTGATTGGTTACATTCCACAGTCTTAGTAAGAAAAGCTGAGTTACAGCATTGGGAACACAAGTATGCTTTTCCCTTCTCCTTCGCTATCTTTGTCCTCTCTCCTTCTTGCACTACACCTTTTTTTCCTCCTTTGGTCTGTTCGCTGTTTTCCTCTATCTTGTCACATTTCTTCTTTAGTCAGTCTCTTCAGGGTTGGCAACAGTCGATCTGTAGCTTCCTCACGTAGAAGGCCTGCACAAGTAAAATACAAGGACTTTGTATGGTCCTACATGACTCTTTGAAGTTGACTCCATAGGTATTTTCCTACTATGATTACTAGCCAGTTGCCTAAGCTGCTTCTAGGCAATAACTACCAGTCAGAGCTGGACAGGGCACTCCATGTATAGCTGATATCCAATGCCTTTTGGACATCCTATGCAGTTGCACAGTGGTTGAGGGATACTGGTTATGTCAACAGTTCTATTTACCAGTTGCATGTGTTGCTTGACACTTTTAATAGGTTAATAATCATTGTAGTGATTGACAGTTGATATGACTGTGACAAGTTCTTGTCCCAAAATCAGGCTACACAGAACTAAAACCAATTATTCCAATATCTTGTCGGAAGCCTCAGGGTGGATGGCAAGGACACTCACACTCAGGGCAAATTAAAACCTTAGAGACCTTTATTAAAATAATGAATAAAGCCAGAAAGGATCCAAGCCACATAAAAAGATAGAGATAATACAGTATTGGGGATATCTGTGATATCATTCTTTGCATACGCTCTTAGATTTGCATATTCGCACTCTTCTTTGAGGACCTGGTGGTAAGAAACAAAGGACCAGCCCTGTCTCTGGCCTGGCAATGAATCCAATGGTCCAGGTTCCTGAATGAGTTGAGGGTCAAATGGGGAAAAGCAGAAAAGCCTAGAAGAAAGAACGAACGCCACATGTTGGTTGCCCTATTATAGGCCCTAAGCTAATATCCAACCCGCTTTGGCCAAATCTAACTGCCTTATCCACATAGTGCTAAAGTTAACCTATAGAATAAGTACACATATATTGATACATGTTAATACCATTTTAGCTCATTATCATACCCATCACTTTGTGCTTAAGCAGAATTGCAGCTATTACTTCCAAGTTCCTTGCAGTTGCCATTTACTGTTAAGTTCCAACTTCTACCATTGAGCAAACTCTCCTTATTTCCCAAAATCTAAAGGTAATTAGGCCAATTGTCTATGCCAAAGGTTACAGGCCTATTTAACCACGCTTATGCTAACTTGTTTAAGCTAATGTCTTACAAGATACAGGCCTGTAGATTCCTTACTGCTGAATATAATAAAGGCAAGACAGTCCTGTGGGCTACATGTGGTGAGATTAATCTGTGGAAGGCCTACCTTAGATATGATAAATTAAATATTGAAAGCACATACAGTTTTAAATTAGACACTTGCGTAACTTCTGAATAAAAGTGCACATTTGCATTTTGCAGATATTTTAATGATCTCTGGTTCAGTTGTTTTGATATAATTTTTAAAAGGAGCCGCCTGGCCACAAACTGATTACAAATTTTGAAATGTAGTAGTAACAGAGTACATCTTTTTTAATCTCTCGGTTTAGAAATAATGTCTCTTGTACCAGAATTATCTACTCATAAGTCTTAAGTTTATAAGATGAAGCAGATGCAAACAATGCACATGTTAAATTTATCCCAGTAGACTGATCATCTCTCTTTTCAGCCTCTCAAATGTCAGAGAAACTTAAATTTCATAGCATTTCTAATGCTCTACTCTTCTGAACCCTTCCATTGATTCTGCCTCCTGTATTTATGTTCTAATATATCATTGAGCCCGGATAATAAAAGCTATCCACTGATCCTAGAATAATTTTTTTTGGATGCAATACTGTTAAGGTGTGCGTCTTCTAAAGATTCAAAAACCTAAGTTGGTGGTGGTCTGATGTTTAATATTAATTTATTGTACACATTTACTATGTATAAAATAAGACAAAATACATGTCTTAACAGTTGGTATAATTGTATTTGGTTTCCATTAACTTGTTTTTGACCCCTAGTATCTTGATTAGTTTGAGTGGGAACAGGCCAAAGTCCTAAATCTTAACACTTTTATTTTTTATTTCAGATTTTTAATCAAATTCATGCTTTTGGTTAGCTATTGAAAAAGATCAAATTACAATATTCAAAACTGTTCTGCAGATGGTATACAGTACTGACTTGTGAAATTCCATAAGCATCCAAGTGCCATATGGGAATATTAAGTAACTGTTTTCCTACCCATCTTGCGCCAATTCAGATTGACCTTTGTTTTTAAATTATTTGAACCAGTTCCAATTTACCTCTTTGACTTCCTATCCGCTTACTTCCCACGCTTGCTCTGTTCCTCTAGTCTTCTCTCTTCCATCCTATATTCCTGCATATTTGGAAGATGCCTCTCAGTTGTGAGTACTAACTTTGAGATTCACAGAGTAGTTACAAAATAAACTATCTTAACTTGCTTGATTTCTTTATGAAGCATTTTTGTGGTAGACAATGAGCCAATTTTAATACCAGTTCCTTTTTGTTGGCTCAAATACTGTGATCTAGAAAGTAGTAATTCTTCTTCGAATGCTGTCCCTGTGGGTGCTCTGCTTTAGATGTTGGTGCATCCCGGCACCGCTGATCGGAGACTTTTGGTAGCAGTGCCTGGTTGGGAAGCGCATGTGTTGGTGCTTGCGTATCCTGACCCCCTCAGTTCTTTCTCAGCTGTCTAGGGCTGCAAATGGAGCTCCAACAGCGATCTCTGAAAATGACCTAAAATAGAGAAATAGAACAATTTAGATAGCAATTAGAGTTTAGTTAGTCAATAGTGTAGAAATAGTCTTAAACTTCAGTTTAAAACTATTTAGACTTCCAAAAAAACCCCAACCCTCTCCTTCTTTTTTGTTTAATTAGAAAATTAGATAAAGACAACGCCAGGCTTGCCTGTATTCAAAAGATGCACTTTTTGCAAGGACACGATGCCTGACGGCCACTCACAGTGCGTCCGTTGATTAGAGGAGGCCCACATTCCCCAGAAATGTTCCCACTGCAACAACTTCAAAGCCAGAGCAAAGAGAAACAGGGATCTTAGGATAATTTTTAGTCTAACAGAAAAATCCCTTACTCCATCGGATGCTAGAAAACCCCCAGGAAGGGACTCTCCAGGCACCTCCTCCCTGGATAGAGCAAGTACCCTTTCCTCCAAAAAATTGAGGAAAAGGGAAACATCACTGACGCAGGGAAAACTGTTAAAGAGAAAACTATCTCCAGCGAGATCACTACCCTCGGTGCCAACGGCCAGCAAGGTGAGCACATTCAGTGTTCCAGGCACCTCCAGCACCGCCCGCACGGGGAGTATGAACGGTAAAGGCAAGGAGTCAAGTGGCAGGCATAAGACAACCTCCTCCTCCACGGCACCGACCACTCCCAGGAAGGACAAGGTGTTAACAGCACTGAAAACAACAATGCCAACCCGGTACAGACTCCTAGGGAGTAAGTACCCATCAGACCTAAACCGCCAACATCAGCACCAACCAAAGCCACTCACAAGAGGGTAGCACCAATGCAGGTGCCTGAACATATCTACTCGGCACCGACAACCTCGGCTCCAGACATGCCGATAACCTCCACACCAGGGTCTCCCATTCTTGGCACCGAAATACCAGTACTCAATGTCTGTGTCACACTTCACAGCCTTCATGCATCCAATTACAAAATGCTTCCTTGCAGGAATTCAGAACATGTATCCTGAAGTCTGCATGGGATCTAAACTTAGTCCTCAGAGGACTTACCAGAGCCACCTTCGAACCCCTTACTACCTGTTTACTGCTACACCTATCAATGAAGGTAGCGTTCCTAGTTGCAATCACCTCAGCATGTAGCATGGATGAGATCGGGGCCCTCGTGGCCCAACTATGTGACCACACCCTAAATTCGTACCAAAGGTACCCTTATTATTCCATGTCAGTCAACTTACACAATTCCCTCCCTGCGTTCTACCTAAAGTCATGTGGGTCTACCCAGGAATCTGTTCTCCACACTAGATGTTAGAAGAGCACTAGCATTTTACCTAGAGAGAACAAAATATTTCCGTAAGTCACCGAGACTTTTCATCTCCACCACCACTGGATGATCGAAAGACATAGCCATTTCAAAACAGACTGTCAAAATCCATTTTGATTATTGCATCTACCTGTGTTATCAGCAACAAAAGATAGAACCCCCTCCAGGGATCAGCCCATTCAACGAGAGCCGTTTCTACCTTGACTGCTTTTCTACATAATGTCCCAATCAAAGAAATATGCCAGGCTGCTACTTGGGCTTCAATACACATGTTCACAAACAACTATGCAATAATGAAAAATTCTGAGAATGATGCAATACTAGGCCTTATGATATTGTCAGCAACTGTGCAACCTACTCCAGAACCCAACCTTCCATAACAGGGCTCTGCTCTATAGTCACCTAAAATGGAGCATCCACAGGGACAGCACTCTAAGAAGAAGAGAAGGTTACTCACCTTGTGCAGCAACAGAGGTTCTTCGAGATGTGTGTCCTGTGGGTACTCCACTACCCACCTTCCTCCTCTCTACAGAGCTCTCTATATGAGCTTTACATAGAGTAGGAATTGAGTGGATCTGGACACGTGAGCGCCAACGGTACCACAAGGTGGCCACTGCGCATGCACGTCCCAACCAGGCATTGCTACCAAAAGTCTCTGATCAGCAGTGCCAGGACTCACTGACACCTAAAGTGGAGCACCCACAGGGGGACACATCTTGAAGAACCTCAGTTACTGTACAAGGTGAGTAACCTCCTCTTTCATCTGAATGAAGCAGCTGCAAAGAGAATACATTTTATTAGTATATACAATGCTGTGCCTTTTCAAAAACAATCTCTGTAATGTCAGAACTTCTGCATTATTTCCTATCAACACAAGGTGGCATTTAAGTTACATTAAGCTTCAAGTAGTATCACTAGGTATAGCACAATAAAGGACAGAAAAAAGTGCTCTTATAAAAGGTGCAGTGCACTAAAAACTAACTACCCAATAAAGTAATTGCAAAAATTCTTTTAGAAAAGGACTAATTTTCTGACAAGAAGCCTGAGTCAGCATAGCAGGTTATGTGAAAGCCCTCAACTATCAGAGGATCTCTTCTGTTTCCTTTCTGACATAATGTCTCAAAATAGAAGGACAGGGGTCGGCAACCTATGACACGTGTGCCAAAGACGGCACGCGAGCCGATTTTTTTAATGGCATGCTGTGGTCTGCCGGGACTCCAGTGTGCCATTAAAAATCCCGCCGGTGCAGCAAGCCGCAGGGTCTGCACTCCCAGGCCAGAGAGTCCAGCCCAGCGCAGCAAGCCGCCAGCGCCTTCCCTCCTTCTCCTGGAGCCCTGCTACCGCGCATGCAACGCTCTGGGGGCCGGGGCTGCGCGCTCCCGCGGGGCAGTGTTTGGCTCCGTGGGGAGGGAGAGACGCTCCCCGCTCATCCGGAGCCCTGCCGCCACGCGCAGAGCTCTGAGGAGCGGGGCTGCGCGCTCCCGCGAGGCAGCCTGTCTGGCTCTGCTTGGAGCCTCATGGTAAGGGGGCCGGAGAGGTTGGATAAGGGGTGGGGGCAGTCAGGGAATGGGGAGCAGGGTGGGTTGGATAGGGGGTGGGATCCCGAGGGGCAGTGGCTAGGGGCGGGGGTCTCTGGAGGGGGCAGTCAGGGAGCGGGAGGGGTGGATGGGGCATGGGAGTCCCGGGGTCTGTTAGGGGGTGAGGGGTGGATAGGGATCACGGCTGTCAGGGGACAGGGAGCAAGGAGGGTCCTGGGAGGGCAGTTAGGGTCGGGGGGTCTCTGGAGGGGGTGGTCGGGACAGGAGCTGGGGGGGGTTGGATGAGTCAGGAGTTCGGGGGGGGGGGGCTGTCAAGGGGCGGGGAGCAGTTGGATAGGCATGGGAGTCCGGAGGGTCTGTCTGGGGGCAGGGGTGTGGATAAGGGTCAGAGCAGTCGGGATGGGTAGGGGGTAGGGTTCTAGGGGGGCAGTCAGGGGACAAGGAGCAGGGAGACTTGGATAGGGGTTAGGGTGCTGGGAGTAGTTAGGGGCAGGGGTCCCAGGAGGGGGTAGTCAGAGGACAAGGAATGGGGGGGGCTGGGGGTTCTGAGGGGGGCAGTCACCCAGCCCTCTGCCCTGAGCCCTGTCCCGTCCCCCCCAAACCCAAGGCCCCTATTAGATTTTGAATTGGACTTGCCACTTTTGCTTCTTCCCAAGGAAAGTGCGATTCTGCTCAGTATATTGCCATATATAGCAATGGGGCTGTAAGTGAATAAGTATGCTGCCTGAGCTCCCAAATGTACCAGTGCATGAGCAAATTCTTTCCTGTCTGGCTGAATGTCAGCCTGGAAAGAATTTTAACAGCCTATGGTCCAAAGGTACCTCCAAAATAGAGGTTAATCAGAAAGATCCCTTAGTGATAAACTTTTGATTCTACAAGGTGTAGAATCTTCAGAATACATTTCCTGGGCAACTCGGAGCAAAGAAGTCTGTTTGTGGACAACATTGGGAAAGGAAGATCGTGCATAATAACCAGCTTATGTGAATGAAACACACATCATGCCAAACTTACCCAATATCTTTTTTGACTTATTGGAATGGATAGATAAAGGAAATGCATGGAAAAACTAACACTTCTTTCATGCAATTCCTGTAGTCAAATTCACTGCACAGGTGTTGAATTCAAGTTCTTGAAAACGTATTGCACATGGTGTCCCAAGTAAGTAAGAGTGAAATACAGTGCTGTCATAAAATGCAGGATTGAGTCTAATTGAAACATTATTTAAAAAAAAAGTTGATTTTCTTTCTCTTCAGAGTGTTACCCCAGAAGTTGGCCTGTAGGTAAATGCATCACAGTTTGTAATCATAACATGAGTTACTATTACTATCAAATGTATATTTAAGAGCTACAGTTCCCCAAAATCAAAGTAGCTTCGGTGTAATTCTCTGAAAAGTGACTTTGGATATGTCTACACAGCAGTTAAACACTGGCCGCTGACTTGGGTTTGTGGGGCTGTAAAATTGAAGTGTAGATGTTTGGGCTCAGACGAGAGCCTGGGCTCTGAGACTTTCCCCCTTGCAGGGTTCCAGAGCTTGGTCTCCAGCCTGAGCCCGAATGCATACACCACCATTTTACAGCCTTGTAGCCTGAGCCTCCCGAGCCCAAGCCAGCTGAATCAGGCCAGCTGCGGATGTTTGTTTGCTGTGTAGATATTACCTTAAAGACTTTACCAAATAGATCTGCTCACTGTATGTTCAGACATATGCTTGCTTTAGTGTCACAAATGTTTATTGCTTTTATTCTTGTTAGAGTGAAAGCTGGATTCTACTCCTTTTGATCAACAGATTTGTTTACTAAATTTTAATCAGACCTGTGTAAAGCTAGGGATGCTGTATTTTTGGCTGCAGAATGTTTATTACTAGTGGTTATTCTTGAGTACAAAATAACTCAGCTTGATTTTCAGATCCAAGAGAATGTCCAGCTCAGGCAAATAGTTTCCTATTTGCAAATTTTGCACATTGTGGTTCATTGAGACAATAAACATGAGAGCCCAAAGCCGTTTTTAGTCCTTTTCAGAGTGGAACTACATTTCTAAAGATGCCGAAGTCCAAGTTTTAGTTCTATATAGATTATACTTTTCAAAGATTCATCGGCTTCGAAGTATTTTTCATTCTTACTGTGAGGCTTTCTTTAAAAATAGTACTTCAGATGATTAGTACTGATACTTGAGTGCTGGTACAGATGGTTGCTCGCAATGTAATTTAAAAATGAAGTTCTCCACAGGAAAATGAAATGAGAAATAGTCATTTATTAATAACTAATATTTCAAAACCAGTTGATTTTGTATTGTCCACAGTGTCAATATGATTAGAGAAAAGTGGAAATTTTTGCTCCTTTCATTTTCAAAAATGGCAGTTTCAGGGTGTCATTTTTTTCTAGAGCATACTGGAATACTTCAGAAGAATTTGCTTTATTGTAAATCTAAACTTTTTTAAAAGGACTGTCAACAGCAGACTTCTAGTAAAATTCATTTTGGTTGTATTCATTTATGGAAAAAACAATTTGGGATTTGGCTAAAGTCATCCAGGAATTTTTTTTAAAGCTTCTAGTTGACCTGACCTCATTCCTTTTTCAGCGCTTGTTTAAGTTGTATGTCTTTGTAAAATAAGGTGTCTTAAACCATATGATTTTTGAAAAAATAGAAAATAACTTATCTAATTAAATGTTTGGGTTTTGTTTTTAAACAGAACTACTTGGTATACGTAAACAGGCAACTGTAGGTTTTTTGACATTAATGGAATCTCTAAGATACTGTAAGGTAAGCTGCCTTTTTCCCCATCATTTTTAAAATGATCTTTCTCTTGCGAGTTGCTCCTTAGCAGTATTCCATTAACGCATCATCCTCTTCTGAAAATATTGCATGTAGGCACTTCATCCTAAACTGTTGAAGAGTACAGTCTAAGAGTTATTGGTTTGTAGTATTTCTAGCCTCAAAATGAAACCAAGGCTAAAAGTCTGTAATAAAATAACATTCTCTTTATTGTTAGGCATGTCAATACATGTCTTGTGATGAGTAAACATTAAGAATGAACAGTTTATTCTCTTCATTAATAGAATAACTAATTTATGTATTTTTGCCCTTTTCTTAGCCAAAAGAATGTTTAAATGTGATATTCCAACCTTGCTCAAAAATACCATGCATTTTATGAAGTGCTGAACACTTTAATTTGTACCAGAATTAAAAAAAAAAATAGATACTAGCTACCTCGTTTGTTAAATTAAAAAAACCCATACTTCAGTCATATAGAAAATAAAGACAAAAATGGAATAGCCAAAATGTGTAATTTTGGCAGATGTACTATTTTAGTTAGTGATATATTTTAAAGCTACACTGGTGTGGTTCATTATTTATGCATTGATAGGTAGCTCTTAGATTTGCATTTTACAAAGGAACTGCTTTGCAGCAACTTTAATGTAAGTAGAAGCTGGCACTGTTTTATACTTAGAGTTAAATCCAAGGTGACTTATGATTTTATGTATTGTAACTTCCTTGTTCCAGTCTGTGCTGTAACTCCCTAGATTTAAAAAAAAAAAATAATTGCTTGGATATTTACTTATTACTATTTCTCTGTGCCAAAAACATTGACATCCAAGGGCTGGATGTTAACTTCATGTGTGTATCACTGCGCATATCAAAATCTACTTAAATGCAAACTCTGGCTATTTTGATATGTGGTGATACAGAACATAAGTCTTCAACACTAAGATTTTATTTAAGGGGCATTAGTATGCTTTTCACTACACTTGTAATATTTTGGATGCTTTGTTAATGTTTTCTGTCTATTTGGCATGCACTTTTGTTCTGGTAACATTTGTCAAAGGCTGGCTTGTTGGTGTTTGTTTTCATACTACACTGAATCCTTTTGACTTGGCTAATGCTGTATAGAGAATTATGTAGAATTTGCATATATTTAAAAGAATATTGACTACAAACCATGAACGTCTCTTCAAAGTTTAATCACTTGAATAAAAATAGATTAAAAAGATGCAGTGGTAGACTAAGGTAAGCATAAGTGCACCCCATGTAGGGCATGTGGCGGTATGATGCCTTAAACTCAACAATACCCCCTTGGCCTTTGTAGGGAGAGCTTTCACTTCTGAAGTGAGGGACCATAAGTTAGGTTGGCTTAATAAGGATGAAGAAATGCACCTGATTGGTCTGTTTTATTTTTGTCAGGTAACATAAATGAGTTTATAATCACAGGAATCATAGTCAAGTGCATAAACCAAATAGACTTCTACCTTAAGGGCCTGAATATACAAACAAACACAAGAGTACAGTTACTTGCATGAACGTTTGAAGGATTAGTCTCTGAGATTGTAAGATGGGATATTGCTGCCTTCGCCGACTGACACTTTCCCTTATTGAAATCTGCTCCCAATGTGCCAGGAGCAGCTATATTGTTTTCCAAATTACGCAGTGGAGTTTTGACATCCTGAGTATCCGATACTACTTTTTCCTGGACAGTTTGAAGTAGGGTGTTTGAGCAGTACAATCTCTGGAGATGAAACTGCCACATCTATTAAATTGCGCTAAATTGTGTGACACATTCTCTCGGGACAAGTTTAAAAACTTATTTAATATACCACCTAAGATGTAGAATTATGATGTAATTTGTTTGTAGACTTTTGCATTAATCAACTTAAACACCTAACCCTTTGTTGTCACTTAATCCTCCTTTTTCAAAACAAGTTGGTAGTTGTACCTTTAAAAAAAAAATGTTCTTCTAAATAGGATCTTTTCAATATAAATAAACTGTGTTCTTGTTGTAAGGCTCTCTATTCAGTTGCTTTAACCCTCTCCTCTCCCCACACATACTTTTTTTTTTTTTTTTATTTTTTTTTACTTTTTACAAGCATGAACAGTAACTTAGGCCTCAGAGTTACAGCATACCACCAGCTCGTGACTTCGGTGGTGTTTGAAGGCACTTGGCACTACACAGGATTGGGCCATGTGCCATCTAATTCCGCTGATGGTTGGATTTACATGGCTAAATCACAGATCACCAATTATTAAATGGGGGATATGGTAATCAAAAACAGATTTAGTAAAGTTTTAAAATACTGCCTTCAAATTGTGACTGAATGTTAATTTTTTAATATTACAAACGGGGGGGGGGGGCGGTATTGGGGCTTCACTATAGCTGTAAGCTAGTTTGTTTATTTGTTTTTACTGCATCTTTTCTAGGTTGGCTCCTACTTGAAATCTCCAAAGTTTCCTATTTGGATACTTGGCAGTGAAACACATCTCACAGTCTTTTTTGCCAAGGTATGATAGCTTTGGTTTTTGTTATACGACCCCAGGCAGATAAATACTATATATATCCAAAGTTCAGATCTTGTTACAGTGTTAGTTTCAGCTGCCTTTAATACAAAAAATGAATCACAGAACATTTAAAACAGCCCTTCCCTTAAAAACAAATTTAATAGTTTTTGATATCTTTATAGTGTCTTTAAGCTTAAACTTGCATTTTAAAAAAGAGAGGTTGTTTAAGCTACTATTATATTTTAGGTTTTACAGTGCTATAGATGTTACGTCTGAGATGTTAAATTGCTATAGTTGTGGGGAGGTTTGTTTGAATAAAATGTATGGGGTTTCTTTGCAACTCCACCTGTTTGGAAATATTTTTACCCATTTTTTAACCATATGAGGTACAGAAATCTACTGTAAGCTCGAGTATACATACTAAATGTTTAGAATTAGTACATCATATCAGTAAAAGCTTAACCTTTAGAATTTAAGCTAAACCATTACACTTAAAGTATAAAACATTTGAGTTACGAGTTCCTAATGAACTCGTAAATCATATGTTGAATTTTCTCTAGACATGTATTTCCATAGTTGTGGTTGAGACATTGTCCCTTGTAAGTCAAACTGTTTACCTCCTTCTCTGAAAAGCTGCTTTCTGCATAAGTGAATCTTTGATTTTAGGAAATAGCTTTTAATTTGTGGAAAGCTTTTCTGCAGTTTTGCCCATTCCTAATTCAACAACTTACAATGAACTCTTCTTTTAGATCGTAATTCTGAAACAAGGGACAAAGTTTAAGTACAGAATTCTTTAGCTATTAAAAAATGGTCTCTGTATTATAGTTTCCAGGAGAGTTCTACCTGTTCTCTGCTCAATCTTTGTGTTCAAATCCTCCTAAAAACTCAATTGTGATGTGAAGGCTGCATGAGGTGAAGGGCAGAATAGCTAACTTGTCAATAAATAAGAAGTTGGTTTATCAAGATATGTAGAAGTGCCATTCTCACCAGCTAAATTATCTTTTTTTCATCTTGCCTTTGGTCTCCCTCTTTATCTGCTCCCTATTTGACCCTCACTTGTCATTACACATTTGATTTTTGTGAGTTTAGAAACAGGAACTCTTTGCTTGTTTGAGGAGTCTCATGTTGTTGGGCATTCATAAAAGTACTACTTCTGTTAAACTGCCATAAATGTTTCCTAAATTAGAATAATTAAAACATAGGACTGGAAGGGACCTCAATAGGTCATCTAATCCAGTCCCCTTCACTGAGGCAGAACTAAGTATTATCTAAACCAGGGGTTCTCAAACTTCATTTTACTGTGACCCCCTTCTGACAACAATAAATTATTACATGACCCCAGGAGCGGGGACTGAAGCCTGAGCCTGCCTGAGTCCCACTGCCCGGGAGGGCGGGACGGAACAAAGCCAAAGCCTGAGCCCCACTGCCCCAGATGGGGAAGGGGTTAAAGGCAAAGGCTTCAGCCCCAGCTAGGGGGCCTGTAACCTGAACCCTCTTTCAACACATCTGCCTCCCACTTCTGTCTCAACCTCAGTGCAAGTTTATAAATCTTTGCTATACAAGGCAACTCCTCCTCCCTTTTTTCCCTGTTGACCTTCCATAGCAAATGTAGGTATTATACTTATTCTGAAGATCTAATATGTGTAGCCCTTGTGATTTCATCATAAGTAATGTAATTTTGGCCCCTGCTGGAGCCATTCTTGTGTTGAGACTAGATACTCCAGCCTTTATGTGAATTTCAGCCCTGTGTGTGGTAAAACAGCTGATTGCCTTCTCCCACTTCCCAGTTTCCTGGGGAAAAGCAGCCAATCAAGAAGCAAACAATCCCTCTCTTCCCCAACCCGTGAATGAGATGAGTTTGTGGGGCAGGGGATCAGGAACAGGTTGGCTCTGCACCTTCCACAAACCCTCCTGTGACAAATGAGTCTGCTCCTCTTGGCTCCTTCCCCTCCCATTCCTTCATCCCTGTAACACTTGGTAGGGAAAAGGTGGTGAAGACCACTTAGATTTGAGGGGGAAGGGGGTCCAGCGGTAATGAAGGAAAAAGGTGTTCACAGCTTCAAGGATTCACTCCTGTTGTCATACCCCTGAGAGAGGTAGAAGAGGACCCTGCTGTAGCTGCTCCGCAGGCCTAAGAGGGGTGAAGGTGAAGGTCTCCTGGAGCTGCAGGAGGAGCAGAGTTTCACTATGTGGCTTAGGGCAGACTTGATGTGAGGGTGGAGGGTGCATGATTAATTGATGAGCTTTAAGACAGGCAGATCTGAGCACAGAATGGGACATAACTATTTTGGAGTTTGGGGAGAAGCTGTAAGCTTTACTCCATCAGGCAGCCAGTGAGAGTGTCTGTGATGGGGACCAAAATCACATTATTCTATGAATTTGGGAGTGTTGGCACCACTTACTGCTGCATGCGCACTGAGAGTTGACAGGGGGAGTTAAATCAAGATAGACCCAAAACCAAACAACAACAACAAAGATTTTTGGGAGATCTGACTGATGACTTTTGAACTCTGGGGGTTTGCAGTACTGGGGTCTTGACTCCTTGGTATGAGATTGGGGAAACTTTAGTAGCTCTTAAGGGTTTTTTTTAACTCTTGAAACCACAAGCAGAAGAGTAGAGTAGGATCCAAGTCCCTGTGCACATTCATGAAGTGCCTTGAAATTAAGAAAAATCTTGTACCTGAAGCAGTAGAAAAAGGAGTCATTGGAAGGATTTATAGACCGGGAAGATGGGAACAGAGCCATAGGCAAAAACGACTAGCACAACTTCATTTTGTATGGGCTGAAGTGGGTGATATGTGGATGTTTAGGCGTCTGGAGAGGAGGATGTAGGGTCTGGATGAGAGGGACAGAAAGAAAAGATCTTGTGAAAGTGTCAAGAGTAAGATGCTGAGTGGATGTGAGAGAACAGGTAAAAATTGGCTGATGCCCGAAATCAGAGGCATGAATGACAGGTATGTTGAGCACTGGCAGAGAATCGTGGGAGTTTTGTAGAAAGATCACGAGGAGTTTTAGCTGTTGGTAGTATTCAGAACTTCTGCTAACAAGTTTGAATTGATCAAGCTGCTGAGGCACTTGCTGCCTCTTGCAAACTTTACAAGTCCCCTGTTCGGATCAGAAGTAGTCAGGGCTTCATGAGGGATCACTGTCTAGGTATATGAAGAGGAAATACTGTCTCCAGCATTTTGAAGCATTCTTAATCAAGATTTACAAACTTCAGCACAGAGGTTATTAATCTGAAAAGGTACTGCATATTTTACTTACAAATCTTTGTAGAATTTGCACTTAAAGAGAATCAAGTCAACATGGTGAAAACATTCTAACTGGTTTCAGAAATCAAAAACAAAGCTGATGTGAATATTTGTAAGTTTTCTAAGGTTGCTAACTAACCTTATCATAATGTGCGCACTGTAAGTATAAACATCTAAGGTTATTGTTCATGGCTGGGTGATATAGACCAACCTTTTTCTTTGAGGCCCCCTGTAACATGCTATAGAAACTCCAGGGCCCAGCAGGGAGGTGGGCCTCAGGGCTCCACGGGATGCTGGGGCTTCATCCCCACAGCTCCACTCCTGGCTTCAGCTCCACCGGAGCTCGGGGTTTCAGCCCTGTGGGGCGCCACAGAGCCCTGGTTGAGAACAGCTGATGTCGACCATGAAAATGTAACTGTATCTATGCCCTCAGGAGAATAAGCAAATTATTTCTTTTTGCAAAAATTTCCTATCCATCTTTTGAAGATGGATTTTAGCTGTTCCAGGAAGTTGGAACTTTAAGTGTAAGTCCAAACCAGACCTTAGAGGTGTGTTACATATCGTCACATGGCACATGTATCCAGTGCCATTCAGTGTTAACAACACAGCATTTGTCAAAGAACTCACCCATTTCAAGATCAAAATCGCTGACATCTGTCGCAAAGTGATCAAGTTACTGTGGAAGGATCAACCTTTCTCCACTCCAGTGGTCCACACTTAATTCAGGGTGTGGTGTTTTGTTAGAGATTGTCTGACCACTTTAAGCACATGGAACCCCATCTCTTCACACTTACTCTGTACTTGGCGCCAACATTGTCGTAGACACCTATCAGTCATTATGGTCTTCCCACCATCAGAAGGAGCATTACCTGCGGAAAAGGATGCATTCTACCACCAGCTAGCAGCAAAGCCAGTCAACTCTGCTAGTGCTTGGAGACTTCAATGCCATGACTGGCTGTAAATTAAATGGGTGTGAAACTGTGCCAGCACCCTTCAGTACAGGTTCCCCAAATGACAATACCATCCAGCTTTTGACATTGTGTGCCCAGGAGGGCTTGTCTGTCATGGGTTTCTGGTTTAGGCACCTTAACCATCACTGTCCTTGGTTTTCAAACAGTGGATGTGCCATGAAGGAACTTAATCACATCCTCATCAGAAACCACTCCATAGGGAAATCTCCCTAGATCTAAAAGCACCAGCAGACTCAAACTAGTTGTGCAGCTCACTGCATTTTCCAACTCCTCACAAGCCAGATGTCCACCAACAGTAAGTACAACATCCAGCATCTATTTGAGGATCCTGTTGAAGCAGCGAAATACACAAGGCCGTTGAGGATCACATATGTAACCTCAGTACCCTATCAGGTGATGTGGAGATCACCTGGACTTGGTTTACCTAATGCTGTATTACATGCCATAGCTGGAAAAATCAATGTCAGACACTTGTGCAAGAAACCTTGGCTTTCTGAAGAGGCCTCTGATATATTAGCAAAGAAGATGGGAGCATGCAAGCAAGAAGGTGTCTAGGAAAGTAAAAGGCTGAAAGGCATTTTCTGGGCCATGGCCACATGTGACCATGAGATCTACATCAACTACATGGCTGATGAAGCAGAGGCCAGCCTAAAGTACAACAATCTGCCTCCTGCTTTCAGAGCCATTGCATCTGGCTGGCAGCCATAAACAGCCTTCTGACATACCCATCCCAAAACTAAATGGCTTTCCCTGCTCATTGATGGACAAGGTCCTGGACAGAGAGAAAACACATTATGAAAGTGTGCTGACCCACACACCTGCTCACAAGTGTCCAGAGCTATGTGATCTAGCAAACAGTGTAGCTGCTGACTTGGGACAAACACTGTACTCCATCACCTAAAGTAGGCTATCCAAAAGTTATGGAATAGACATGCTACTGGACCTGATATTCCATTCAAGCTGCTCAAAGATGCCTTGAATCAGTGCACATGTGCCTGCATCAACTGTTTTTAAAATTGAGCATGAGGCAAAATGCCAGCAGAATGGAAAGATGGCATTACAGTGTCCATGTACAAATGAAAAATCTTGCACCAAATGTAGCAGCTGCAGGCTGATCTCATTGTTATCAGTTCCTGGAAAGATTTTTGCTCATGTTCTGCATGTTAGGATGTAGCCACTCCTTAACAAACATTATCCACAGCGATCAGATTTCATTGTTGAGCAGTCCACAGTGGAAGCTGTCCTTACCCTTTGGCTTCTGGCTGAGCTGCATTGAAAATTTAACCACACGCTTCAAAGTGGCATTTGAATCAGTCTGCATGTTAGCACTTTGTCTCATGCAGAGCGGACTTGGCATTTCAGATATGCACAATCTTCACACCTGTGCTGACAAGAGTTTGCATTGGTGCATGGCTTTCTCTATGTTTCTGCACAACCTCGGGTGTGCTGCAGGTATGCATTCTTGCCCTGGCATTATTTTGTCAAACTATCAGCTAGATATTAGGATTTGCTGCTCACGTTTCCGAATCCAGGTTGCCCAAGAAGTGTTCACTGCCCAAGATTATGCCGACGATGCTAACCTGCTTATGGAGAGGTTATAGAATTTCAGCCCTGCCCACCAGGGTCTCAGAGTCTGCCCACACTATCAGGTTGAACATCTCATGGCAGAAGGCCAACGTCCAGAACCATGGAGTATTGGCACATTCATCTACCTACTCTGCAAGCAGAGTTCAAACAGTCTCAGAAAACTGGACGTTCTTTGACGAATAGGCAGGGCCGACGAGATAGGGGGCGGGAGCCGGTACAAATTACCGGGGCCCGGTGCTCCGGAAGGGGGCCCGGCTTCCCCAGCTTCGTCGGCCCTGTTTAGCTGGTCCGCCCTTGCTGGGGACCTGAAAACTTTTTTTCACCGGGGCCCCAACCCGCGCTTGGCAGCCCTGCGAATAGGTCACACCGCCACCTGCACAAAGTTCATGTCTTTGCATTGAGACTAAGTTCAAGACCTATCAAACCTATGTACTTCCCATATTGCTAATAGACATCAGAAACCTGGACACTCTCTTACAGGCAGACTTGGCAGCTAGAAACATTCCATGTGTGCTGTCAGCACCAAATCTAGAGCATAAAATGGCTTGATTTTGTGCAAAATCTCATAATATCAGAGATCTGACCATCCTTCGATCACTCATTATGATCAAAAGTGGTGTGGCATACTTTTCAGCCTTGTAGCCAGGATGGACACACAACACCCCGACACATTGTGCTCAAACTCTCCATTGATGCGTGAAGAGGTGCATGCACTTTCCCTACCTGGTGCCACCTGCGGGGCTGCCCCAGAGATTTGTTGATTTGACGGATTGAGTCAGATTTGGGAACTTCACTAACCTGCTACGACACCATCCACTGTGGTCGCTCTGGCTGGCACAAAAGTCCTCGGTAGATTGTGTTGATTTGATGACTTGAAGTGGTTAATTACAAATGAAATGAATTGCATTCATTGACTTTGGGGGATGGAAGAGTATTGCTTTGATGAAATCACTTGTCATTCATGTGTGCAAGTTCAAGATGCCTTTAAAGAATAAGATTTTTGGTTCTTATCTTGGATTCCTTCTTCAAAGCTGTACATTTTAGTACAGTCACACTGAGCTAGAATAGAGATGGAATATCACTTTTACTGTATCTTCCCACAGCCTTTCCAAGCCTAGATGAAAGGCTTGTAAATCAAGAGTCAAAATATACCAGATTTTTTTCTCCCCAAGCTGTTCCTATTTGATCTTCACAGAAACAAAGTTCATTCTAAAAATTCTAATTAAAACTCTTGCTCCAGTTTGTATTGTAGGAGGCCCTTTCCAAAATAAACAAACAAACAAAACACCCATTATAGATGAAACAAGATAATTTCCCATGACAAGCCAAACATTCAAGTAAATATAATGAAGAGGCACTTCAGAAATTTTCCAGAGTTATAGGGAAAATGCAATTAAGTGTGTGCTGAAATGTAACCATCTATTTAAACATTTTAGTCTATTTAAAATCTGGCTAGAAAAGTGACTACAAAAATCTTCTTCTTCTTCTTCTTTTTTTTAAATTCAGTGTGGGTGCTCTGTCTTCAAATCATATTCTCTACTTAACTATCATCATTACATATATTCTTCATTTTCCAAAGCAACAAAATAGTAATTTTTAATTCAAGTTTTTATTGGTGGTACATGAAGGAGAGCATAGTTTAATTTCAGATCAGTTAGCAGTGTAGCCAGTTAAAAATACATCTTCTGACTTGTAAAACAGGCAAATTTGATATTGAAGTACATTGAGAATAAATATTGTAACTCCACAATGTAATTTATGGTCTTCTCTGACTATAACTAAAAGTTTAATTGGCACATTCTGTTATTTTATGGTTTGGTGTAATTTTTAACTTCAAAAGGTTGTAGTAATAAGAAATATGTAAAATCACTTGTCATGAAAAATTTAGCCACCATATAAAATGGACTATTTGAATAAAAATCGTTGATGCCAAATTTTTAATGGAAGTTTCTGCACATTTCTAAGCAAAGCAGTATTGAATATTTATTTTAATATTTGGACTTACTACATTGGACTCATTCATAAGTTGAATCTCATTCTGTGCAAAAGACATCAGAAGTATTCAGTTGTCTTAGTAATTAATTTTAATGTAACTTTTTAATAGGACAACTGAGGGTTTTTTGCAGAGAATGAGGTAAGGTGATTTATGAATGAGTCCACTGTAATTTGAAGTATTTGGCATGGTCCACTTCTAGTGGATGAACAGCATACAATACCTCTATATACCTGACATCTCAGATGTTGAGTTATAAAAATATTTCAGCTTTCTCATATATTTTTTTAGAGTACACAGAATGGCTTGCAAGTACTGAACACATCAAATGCACTGCTAAATATACATTTCTTACTTTGTAAGTCACTGTGTACAGTATATTAGCCTACCACATAGAAGAGAAGGCTGTGAACATCATTGTATCATTCTGTATCCTTTTTTAGGTGTCAAACCAATGTTGGTTCCAGCCATGTTTGGTACAATAGAAGACATTGGGCGTGACTCATCACATGACGGGTAGATATTTTGTTTTTCAAAGTTGGAAGAATAAACATCCCAATTGACTGAAACTTGATGGGTTAAATGATAGTTCTAGCTTAAAATTGATATTTATAGAAACTCAGCACATAAATGTAAATCAGTTGTTCTTTGTTTCTGTAATTTGTGCCCCGTGAAGTGGAAAAGCAAAGCCACTCTTCTGCGAGGCTCCTTTCCCCAATGGTATGTCTGAGTCTTGATTGTCAGTGTGGTACTTTCGGTTTCAGTGCTATGGACTTGTGGGTCTTTCTGAATATTTCACAAAACTCCATCTTGCTACTCTAGCCACTGTTTCAGTTTTTCTCTGAGCATGACTAAGGGCATGGTATTTTAAAGAAAAATCTGATTTTTTTTTTAATGACTTTGAGGATTCATTTACCATTCTATTTTTAATACTTTTTTGGTGGTACTCTTTAGCTCCATTAAAGGCTTTCTCCACTCCTAAAAGCTTTCTTGTGCATAAGGATAAAATGGAAACTCGGTCTTTGAAAGCTGCTTTGACTATCCTTCAGAGGTGCAAGTCTAAAATGATAGCCAAGATCTCATGGGAGACTACAAAATCCTTTACAAGCTCAACTGTTGCCTGCTTCAGTTTCTTTGTAGCCTCTAGGTACAGGTATTTGCTAGGCAAGGCATACATATAAATTAAAGTAGTAACACAATGAGGTTAAAAGCTTCAAGCTAATCAAGGCATAAGGCGAAAGCCTTAGGGTATGGCTACACTTGCAGATGTACAGCGCTGTGAGTTAAACCTGCCTTCGTACAGCTGAGTAGGGAAAGCACTGCAGTCTGTCCACACTGACAGCTGCCAGTGCACTATCGTGGCCACATTTGCAGCTGCATTGGGAGCAGTGCATTATGGGCAGCTATCCCAGCATTCAAGTGGCTGCAACGTGCTTTTCAAATGGGGTGGGGGGGTGTGGAGTGTGACAGGGAGCGTGGGGGGAGAGAGTGGGTTTTTTGGAGTGCTGAGAGTGTGTCAGCACGCTGTCTTGTAAGTTCAGACCCCCCCCCCCACTCCTTCTCACTCACTGAAAGCAAACAGCAGCTGTTTCTTTTTTTCTCATAGACCAGATAAGCAGCTCCTCACGGAAATGGACCCCCACCCCCCCCACACACACACCATCTCTCTCTTCAAGCAAACATTAGTACTCCAAATGGAGCCCCCTGCCTGCCTCTCACTCATTCAAAGCAAACAGTAGCTGTGTTTGTTTTTTTGATAAGCAGCCCCCGAAATGGAGCTTTGAAACAGCACTTCCACGTCTGGAGTTCACAACAAAACTTCAGTTAAAAGGATTATGTGGAGATTCCGGAGGTCAATCAGTGCGTCATAACGTTACTCCCCGTTTACACTGAAGCAGCAGCGTCTCAGCTAATACGCAACAGCTGTTGCTCCTCTCAGGGTGGTGGAGTACCAGCAGCGCTGTAGCTGCAGAGACACAGCACTGTATGTGCCTTGCCAGTGTGGACGGGGAGTGAGGTACAGCGCTCTGGGAGGCTTTATTGCACTGTAACTGGCAAGTGTAGCCAAGACAGCTAACCAGGAGTAACCAATAGATCATAAGATAGAATGCTGTAATGATTAAACTGCTCACAGGTAAACACAAAATGCTAGTTTATACCAGCTTGGGATATTCTAAGTTAGGAACATCAGCAGATGTCCAACCACAAGAATAACATAGTAACTAATTGACATATAAGACAAACTTTAAGTAAACAGATTAGTAACCTATGGGAGAAGGGCACCCCAACATTCATAGGGTGAGGAAATATAGATAAGGAAAAGGGGATGAAACACCTACATAATATTCATTAGACATAGCGGTGTTAATATAACACATTATAAAAGCTGTATACCAGTCTGCGTGCTTTGGGAGAAGCCACGATGACAATCGCTGGTGATGATGATGAGGAAGATGACGATTGATGAGATAATCAATATAATTCATACACAATCAATAGATTGGGCCAAAATGATGTCACTGTAATCCAGTTAATCTTCAGTACATTTTTTTCTATACTTAAGATTAGTCTCCATCTGTGGCAGCAGCTAGCATCTCTGCAACCCGTCCAAGCAAAGGTACAAAAGCCATGACTTGCACCAGTTGTTTGTCTAATTTCAGTGCAAAAATGCAGCAACACTGATTGCAGATCACTGTATACCAAGCATAGATAAGGCCTTAGTTCTTGTAAATATTAATCTGGTTTTAAGTGAGAGGAAGGCAAGGAAAAGTTGGTTTAAGAAGACAATGTAACAATCACTTCTTTACCTACTAAATTTGAGCAATAGAACAGTCCATCTTTCAAAGAGAGGCAGGTCTAAATGAATGTCCTTGTACTTGTGAAAAGATAAAAGGGAGAAAAGAGAAGCTGTGTTAGGCTGTTTCAATGAAGAGACTATCGCAGCACTCATAGCTAACCTTTTCTCTATTTATCATACATGGTCTTTCAACAAGCTTTTGAACTATCATGAGTCTGTAAACTTCATCTAGACCAGGGATTGGCAACCTTTGGCACGTGGCCCTTCAGGGAAATCCGCTGGTGGGCCGGAATGGTTTGCTTACCTGCAACGTCCGCAGGTTTGGCTGATCGCAGCTCCCACTGGCCACGGTTCACCATTCCAGTACTTATGGTGCTATACGTAGAGTGATTGGTTCTGTTTGTTAGATTATTTCAAAATAGCAAAAATACATTTTAGAAGAGTAAGATTTATTCAAACATTCCCTTGTGATATGTACTTTTCAAGAGATCTTAGAAGTATAACTCACTATACTCCAAAATACTGTTTTTAATATTTGCTGCTGCTAACAGGAGAGACTGAGATGCCTAGGGTGTGACAGACTACAATGTCACTTCTTTCTGTTTCCCATATTTAATATAAAGTAAAATGCAAACTGT
Organism: Mauremys reevesii; assembly: GCF_016161935.1. Classification (NCBI taxonomy): domain Eukaryota; kingdom Metazoa; phylum Chordata; order Testudines; family Geoemydidae; genus Mauremys; species Mauremys reevesii. Next base: position 41,235,882 of record NC_052624.1, read on the forward strand.
CCTAGTGTGGGGAACACCCCTTCCATTCCCAATCGCATACACCGCCTCCCCTCTTATTTTGTGATCCGTATGGCCACAGCAGCTGTTTACATGATAGTGCTATTAGGAGGTTTTTTACCAGTCTCTTAAAGTGATTTAACAGTTGGAAATGAAGAGAACCAACACTGTGTGACCAGCTAGCTCTGCCTGGATTAGTTTGAGAACTGATGGCACAAACTCCCATTATTGCCTTTTCATTTAGAAAATGAGTGTTGGCTAATGATTCTCAGTTGGGAAGTGCTGACTATTGGTAGAAGATTGTCCTAGATTTTTTTCTTTTTTTGATTACAAAATGAAATGGGACACATCCATCAAAAGTGTCTTCCTTCCACTTAGCTGGAAGTCATAAATGTAGTGTATAGTCCCAAAAATAAAAGCCTTTGGAATATAATTACTGAATGTCCATGAGTAGTAATTTGAAGTGAGAATTTATTGGTTTTCAGAATATAGAGAGTTAATCTTTAGGGTCTGTCTACACGGCAATAAAAAACTCATGACACCAAGTTTCAGAGCCCACATCAGCTGACTTGGGCCTATGGACTTCAGACTGCAGGGCTAAAAATTGCAGTGTAAACATTTGGCTTGGGCTGGAACCCAGGCTCAGTAACCTTCCCCCCTTGCAGTGTCTGAGTCCAGTCTCCAGCCTGAGCCTGAATATCTACACTGAAATTTTTAGCCCCCCAGCCCAAGCCCTGCAAGTCCAAGTAAGCTGAACCAGGCCAGCTGTGGCCATGCCACAGGTCTCTTTTTGCAGTGTAAACATGCCCTTTTGACCACTTACTGTGCCTGTGAACTTTTTCAAATGTCTGTGCACAGTTCCGATATATTTTATATCTAGCCTATTGCCTCATTTTGTCCTTTCTCTTCTTGATCTCCCCTTCTGGCAAAGGAAGGCAGTAGATTTTTTCCTGAGCAGGTCAGTGTTTCTCCTTGGTTAGCTGGAGGAGGTAGTGTGAGGTGACATTCCTTGTTCCTGACTGCCCTCTCTGAGGCTAAGCCTGCTATGTCTGCATTACTCAAACATTGCTGGACTAGAAGCAAAGGAATAAGCTCAGAAAACTAACTTTGACCCCCAACGTGGCAGTATACTGTTGAGTGGCAAATCTTTTTCTTTTTTTTTAAATCGTAACCAAGATAGTCTTGGACTGAAGCTTTATGCCAAGCTCTGTCCCAAATTCTCTTCTAGTTATAAACTCCTAAACATGTATCCAGTGAAAATGCAGAAACACTATGGACACTAGTGCAATTGTATGCATGGCAAGAACCTTACAGAAATCAATTTGTCTTTTGGCTGTTGTTTGATCATGAAAACCGTAATGCATGTGACAGCTGTTAAATCCACAGAAACATTAGCAAAAACCCATATACAGCATCCAATTTCATCCTTTACAAGTGCAGTGACTAATACCCTTGGAAATCCATTTCAGACTCTTTTGAAGTGGTGGGAAACGAGTTTTACATACCCTTCATTGTCCCTTTTCATAGTGATAGGGACGTTCTTGTGTATAGAATAACACCTTTGACCTCTTCTGATTAAGCAGTTTCACTTTCAGGTGAGGGCACATGAGAGTACACATTGAAAGCCTAAACTTTTTTTTTTTTTAATTTTAAAGAAAACAGTCTTTAGTGGTGCAGGACGCTCTTAACCCTCCCTGGATAAATTGGCAGTGTATATAGTGATATCTGTTACTGAGACCAGATTGGTATTGATGCCTTATATGGCAGATGTCTTTATTTCTTCCCTCCAAGTAACATTAGAAGTCACATTTAATCAAACACCTTTTTGTGTGCCTGCTTATCTAAGATTATATTCCTGAATTAAAATAGATTTTTAAAAACTTTAAATGGTAAATATGGATTTATTTTGCATGTTATACATGAAGTCAGCAAACTGTTCAGTTTAAAAGTTTTATCAATGACATTTTGATACCATGCATTCTACCAATACAGAAAAAATTGTTAGTGGAGATAGTCCTTAAACTCTGCAAGCATATGTACTGGCTAATTTAGAAAACAGATATTCTGAATACTTTGTGTAGTTAAGATCATGAGTGTAAGACATGGATGAGCTGAATACACTTCATGGGCCAGGACCGCAAAAGCAATGGCTGGCATATTTAGAAAATTTATAATTTCAAGGGCCTATACAACCAAGAAAACAACTGTGCCCAGAGCACTAATGTTAAAAAGTGCACTAATACAGCATTAAGGTTGGAAAACTGAACTTACAAGGAAGTTTTACATGTAATGCAGTATTAGCATACTTTTCTTTCTTTCAAAGAAAAGAATTCAAAAGTAAACAGGAAGTGGGGGTGGAGAGAGAAGGGAAGTACCTCAACAGAACAGGGAGTTTCATAATGCACCCCGACAGAGTTAAGCATCTGGTGTGCTGTAGGCAATTACAGAATTGAACATCTAAAATGTTTGCTGTAATGTGAAGATGAATTCTTTATCACATAGCTGTTTTTAAAATACTTGTTCACAGTTGCCTGATACCTTGTCTTTGAGGGCAAGCTGTACATAAGTTTTAAAATAAGCAGTAGCTCTAACCAGGCTCTACATTTGTGCTTAAGCAACTTTTTCCTGCTTGAGGAGTTTGAATACCTGACTTAGAATCACAGAATTATAGAAATGTAGACCTGGAAGAGACCTCAAGAAGTCATCAAGTCCAGGACCCTGCACTGTGGCAGGACTAGGTAAACCTAGACCATCCCGACAGGTGTTTGTTCAACATATTTTTACAAATCTCCAAATGTGGGGGGTTCCCTTGGAAGCCTATTCCAGACCTTAACAACTCTTACAGTTATAAAGTTTTTCCTAGTGTCTAACCTAAATCTCCCTTGCTTCAGATTAAGCTCATTATGTCCTACCTTCAGTGAACATGGAGAACAATTGATCTCTGTCCTCTTTTATAACAGCCGTTCACATATCTGAAAACTGTTATTAGGTCCCTACCTTCCCCCCTCCCATTCCCCCCCCCTCCCCCGCATTGTCTTTTCTCAAGACTTAAACATGCCCATTTTTTAACCTTTTCTCAGAAATCTGGTTTTTTAAACCCTTTATCATTTTTGTTCTCCTGTGGACCTGCTCCAATGTGTCCATATCTTTCCTAAAATGTGGTGCTCAAATTCCATCTAAGGCCTCACCACTGCCAAGTGGGACAGCTACATCCCGTGTCTTTTATACGACACTCCTGTTAATATACCCCAGAAGGATATTAGCCTTTTTCGCAACTGCATCCCATTGTTGACTCTCATTCAGTTTGTGATCCACTATAACCCTCAGATTTTTTTTCACCAGTACTACCACTTAGCAAAGTTATTCCCCATTTTGTAGTAATGGATTTGATTTTTTCCTTCCTAAATCAAGTATTTTGCACATGTCCTTATTGAACTTCATCTTGTTGAATTCAGACCAATTCTCCAGTTTGTCAAAGTCATGTTGAATCCTAATCTTGTCTTCCAAAGTACTTGTAACTCCCTCTACTTGGAGCCATCTGCAGATTTTATAAGCATACTCTGCACTCCATTATCCAGGTCATTAATGAAAATATTGAATAGTACCAGAGACAGGACTGACCCCTTTAGTGGGGTCTTTAGTGTTAAGTTATAAAGAGGCACTGTTGAAGCATAGCTTTTCAGAAAGTTCTTTCAATAAGCAACAATGCTAATATATCAAATACAGTGATACTGGATTGGTTTACTTGTTTGGTGTTTGCATTCTTTCACTTACTGGTTACAGAACAGATTATTTTATCATTACAAATGTAACTTATGTTGATGCTCAGTGAAGGTAAGAAAGATGAAAACTAATGAATTGGCTAGGAAGCATTTGACTTTGCAGGGAGGAAGTACTAAAGCCAACCCTTTGTATGTTTCTACTCAGTTTGTACAAAGCATGAACACTTACATCTTGATATGACTGTAGGGTATGGATATTAGCATGTTTTGCCCTATTGAAGCAGATTTGTGGATGTCTGAACAGATGTAGAACCCCAGGATGCCACCTTAGCCGCTTCTGAGTAGAACTGCACGTAAAAGGGGATCCCACACAAATTAAATGAATTCCATGAATGCACTCAGTTACTCTTAACATTCTTGAGTTTCCCTGGTAGGTTCTTGTGTTTTCTTATTTCTTATGTTTTGCTTATAAATTGGTTCTCCTGTGTGTACTGTGCTTCTACTGTGCTCAAAGTTACAAACACCTCGGGCATCGGAGGTTGTTTGTATCTCTGAAATGTTCATAACTTTGAACAAAATGTTATGGTTATTCTTTCAAAAGTTTACAACTGAACATTGACTTAATACAGCTTTGAAACTTTTCTACGAAGAAGAAAAATGCTGCTTTCCCTTTGTTTTTAGTAGTAGTTTATATTTAACACAGTACTGTACTATATTTACCTTTTGGGGGGGAGGGTCTCTGCTGCTGCCGCCTGATTGTGTACTTCCAGATCCAAATGAGGTGTGTTGACTGGTCAGTTCGTAACTCTGGTGTTCATAATTCTGCGGTTCTACTGTATTTCCTTTGTGGCAGATGGTTTCCCCTTCCTTTTCTTTTTCAAATAAGAACCCCAAAAATAAGCAAATATTTCACAGTATGGTACAGCTTTTTTTCCAAAGACTAATCTCTAGATTACATTTCTGAATCTCTCTTCTGTCATTTCCCCTCCAGAGTGCAACTTTCTGGAAAATGCATCATCTCTTTAATAGTGCCTCTGCTCCTACATGGTATGTTTTCCAGTGATATTAGCAACATTTTGAAACCAGTATCACAGGCCTGTCCTGTGGCATATCCGGAAAAGTGCAGTTGTATATTGCAGAACAAGAGATTGTGTTGCTTTACAACTGATTTACTTTTGCAGATTGTTAACCAAGTAGAAAGTAGTGAGTAAAATGCAGGCTCCCTGCTGTCAGTGTTCCCCTTTAGAGATTTTTCAGTAGCGGACCCTTGTGTCAGACCTTGATCAAGTTACTCAACTTCTGCCTTTAAGCAAAACTCACATTCATGGGCAACAATATGGAGCAACTTTGAATTCAGTATTAAGATAAGTCAAATGTGATAATTCAACTTTATTGGACATGAAGATATATTTGAAACTGGGATTAGCTGTGACCTGGCCCAAGGTGGAGCTATTGAGTAAAATTGCCAGATATTTCTGAAGAATAGAAAACTTTTTTTCCAACTTACCTGTTTTTAAAATGTCTAGAATCCCTATTTTTTTCTGCCTACTCTTTTGTGTGACGGTAGTATTGCAACATACTGGCTACTCTGCTGGTGTATAAAAGCTGCTTTGTTTTTTAATGTGTATTGATGAACATAAACAGCAGAATATCTGCAATAAAAGGTATAGCAGAGCAGAAAGATCGATTGCTTATCTATCTAGCCAGTGAACTGATGGCTAGTATTTTCAGTAGTTATTTAAGAGCAGCTACTGTTGCTATTTTATAAAAAGGTGTAGTGTAGGTAGCTTTTAAACATACTGATGACCGAGCTACAACTCTTTGGCATTGAAGAGGTTTTTATTTCAGCAGTTTTATGATTACAGGAAATTAATTCTATCTGGTTTTAGTTTAAATATGTGAATTAGTCTTTATTTGAATTTTACCAAAGCAAATTTGAAATCACGTGGTTAGTCTAAAAAGTTCCCCAGTCAGTAAGAAACCTCTCTATTTAAATTGTTTTATCAAAAAGGTTTAAGACTTAGAGACAATCAATCACTTCCAGATGGCCTTACACTAAAGATTTAAAAAGGCAGGCTTTTACATAAAAATCATATAATTAAGCATATTTAATCATTAGCAACTAACTACTCAAGATTTTAAAAAGTACTGTAAAGTATTCTGCCAACAAGGTAAAACACCATCTTATAGAATTGAGTGTTGCATTTGAGTTTCAAGATCCCATTACCAGAAATAAAACAGATTTACTGTGTACATACTTTCACAAGCTAATATCGCCTTTTTTTTACTAATATAAGGGGTTTATGTAGCTCCTGTTGGCATTTATAGTGAGTTGCAAACAAACCACCAATATGCTATTGGAAAAATAAACCTCTAGGAAGCTGCCATAGCACTACATGGAGATTACTTTCTTTATTTTTAATGAGAGAATTTCATACCAAAGCAGAATTAAAAACAGGTTTATTTAACCAAAAATCCTCTTGTTTATGTTGCATTTTCTGCTATTAAACTTTTGAGTTTTAATAAACATTTTTCCTCTCATAGTCCAGCTTTTCCTGTCTTATCCTGCTGTGAAATCACAGTTCTGTTCTTACACACTGGTCTGTTGCTATGGAGTCAATTATGCTGACATTGATTCAACATTGACTTCACTATAAGGTTAAATAGAAATGGGGTCAGAGCATTAGCTAAATAAACAGTAATATTGGCTATAAGCTTGTTTTTGAAAGTGAGAAACGTATAAAGTATGTTTGAACTACATGCTTCTCTGCGTCAAATAAGGTGCAGGTTTGAATGCTACTGATTTGTTACTGTTGAACACATTTCTATATGTAATGCAAATCAACCACATAAAAATAACATTAATTCTTATAGGTACAACAGTGAACTACAGCTAGTAGATAGGAATTGTCCTTAACTTTCTGTGTATTGGCAATTGGTGTTAACTGAACTGATTACATGTAAGCTTTTCTGGCTGACCCAGTCTTTTAATGGTCGGGTAACTCCCTGCCAGGTAAGGGGATCAATTTGACCTTCATACTTCACTCGGAAGACAGTGAAGCACTAGCAGGGATTAACAGCAATCCATCCAGCCCATTTGGTAGTGGCTTGATAGGCTTCACTGGGTATTGTCTTACTTCCCAGCCAATCATTTTAATACAGGTCTATAGCAGGTCACTGAAAGACCTTAAGGATTTGGGAGAAGGAAAGAAATTCTTGAAATGAGAAGAGCCTAGAAAAAACATACTCTGTTTCCTTCTATACTATACTGAAAAACAAATCACTCCTTTATTGAATGGTTGTAAACTACGTCTGCCTGGCTAAAGTCCTTTAAGGAAAATGCAAGCATGATGGGAACTCCTCCCTCAAAACCACCTTCTACCTTTAACTTGCAGTAGTTTCAAGTGCCAGTTTTTAATACGATCTTTAAGTTTAGCCTTCTCTGCACGCTTTGTGGGCTTGCAGATCAACCAAGTACTTCTGTTTGGTGTTAAACTGTTTCTGCTAAAATGTACTTTGTATATCATACCAATATTTCATGTCATTTACTTTGTAGTCATACTTTGATATATAAAAGGACACTAAACAAAAACTTAGAAAATCTAGATCTTGTGTTTTTGTGATGCAGTGAGTGAAAGGTCTAGTGCGTTTAATCAATCATTCTTCGGTTACACTTGATGATCACTTTTAGTCTGTCTAGTTTGTCTGTCCATATCACAAAAGCACTGCATGCTTTTATCACTCTTGGTATTCTATTCTATGGTGTTGCCCTGAACTGGAGTAGCATGGTGTCACTGGTCAGTATTGTGCTGAAGTGACAGAATTTGTGTGTAAGCTTGTACTGAGTGTGCTTTGAGATATTGTTCTTGACGTCATCGTGATTTGCTGGGTATTTAGCACTCTTGAAAATTAGACTGCTTAGAAACCTAACTTTTTGGAATCCATTGTTTTTAAAAACAATCTTAGCATCTGTGTCTTAGCATCTGTGTCCTTTGAGTGGGAAGACTTGCTGTATTGTATTTTAGAAGTAACAACTATCAATTTATTGAGTGTAGTGAGATGAAAGTTGGTGTGAACTACAAAAAGATGGCCTTTGTAATACTTTAGGAATTATGTAAATCTATAGATTAGCTTGGAATAGTTATTAAAAAACATGAATGTAATCTTTATCAAACTTAGGCACTTCTTACATATATTGATATTTTAATTTGAAATTAGGCAAACAACGTAGAAAATATTTTTCAAGATATTTTAATAGTAATATATTACTGTAAGTCATATACTTACTGTAGTATGTATAGAATTTCTAAATATTTCATATCCAAGTGGGTTTGAATTAAAAGGGTAATAGGTCCTTCAATGAAGAGTGTTGTAAAAAACTCAAAGGCATGTCATTGCAGCTTAGTCATTATAGCAATTCTTATGAGCTGTTTTGGATTTGCAGGACAAACTTCTGGAATGTTTTCATTAGAACTTACTAAGAATATATTTTGCCTCCAAGAATAAACAGGAGATCTTAAAATAACTGGTATTATTGAAGAGAACTTTTGAAAGTTGTAAAAATGTGTATCACCAGAGCCACAGGGTGAAACATGATTTTCTTGCCTCTTGAGACATGGAGTACTTTAAAAGTGTTGAACAATTGTTATGATAAACTGTTGATGAGATTTCCTTGTATGGAAGTTTCAATGTGTGGAATGTATCAAATGCAGTTCACAAGGCTGGAGGTTTGTTTTTCATATTTTGGCAGAAATGATGGAATTTCAATTTGGGCACTTGAAATACATTTTTGTTAGATGTTTGCCACATTTTTAAGCTTTACTGACTGAAGTTCATATTTTCCATTTATTTCCATTGCAAAAACTTAGGGGAAGGGTAGTCAATATTTTTTTTGTCAAGGTCCAAATTTCTTGGTCAAAAGTATAGTCAAGGGCCAGCCTCCAGACAAAATAATAATAATAAACAATAATAAGTAAATAAAAAGATTTGGGGGTCCGTTGAAAAGTATCTGGTGGTCCAGATTTGGCCTATATTCTGCCTGTTGACTATCCCTGCCATAGGGAATGCGGGTCATATACGTATGAAGATATTTTAATTTGTTTTTACCTGCTATCATAGCACAATATTCCATCTGAATTCCAAAGTTACTATGAAGTTTAGGGTTTTTTTGCACTTCTAAAAAAAAGTACAAGTTTATTTTCTTGACAATTCTTTGTGGTAGCTAATGGTACTTTTCTGATCTTGCTATTTTAAACAATGAAAACCGTAGTGTAGAGTTAAAGCTTCATGTAAAGCAAATTATGTAATCTCTTCTTGAATGACTTGCATAGAACATCAAAATTCCATACTTTAAAAATGTCATGTGTAACAAATAGCTGGCTTTATTCCAGTTTAGCATTTGGCTTAAAATTGTAGCCATTTACTGTACAAGCATACAATATATTTCAGATGCCAATTAATGAATGGAAAGACTGATTCCTTGTGTTCCTCCATGGTCATGCATATTGAAACGAGAAGACAGGCATGTGCACTGCCCAACACAAATTATGAATTTTTACATTATTTCAGTTTTGTTACCAAATGAAGACCATTAAACAAGTAATCAAGTCATATCTATGGGAATTTGCTGGAGATATTTTGAGACTTATTTTGACTCCTCTTCCATAGCCCATGGAATTTGTAAAAAGTTAAACAAGTACAAGATCATATTGTGATGGGTTCGGTCACAGAGACCTCCTTGGGACTGTCACCTGATATGCTGAAATTACCTCTGAGCCCATTTTCACTGCCAGCTTGGGACTCCAGAACCCTGCCTTGTTGAGCCAGACACGCTATGTCTGCTGCAACACTGACCCAGGTCTGCACCACGCCCCCAAAGCTGCAGACTTTAACCAAAAACTGCTCAGCAAGTCACCTATCTCCAGCACCCTGACACCCAGCTCCCAATGGGATCCAAACCCCAAATAAACCCGTTTTACTCTGATTAAAGCTTATACAGAGTAAACTCATAAATTGTCTGCCCTCTATAACACTGATAGAGAGAGATGCACAGCTGTTTGCTCCCCCAGGTATTAATCACTTACTCTGGGTTAATTAATAAACAAAGGTGATTTTATTAAGTATAAAAAGTAGGATTTAAGTGGCTTTAAGTAATAACAGACAACATAGTAAGTTACCAAGCAAAATAAAACAAAACATGTAAATCTAAGCCTAATACATTTAAGAAACTGAATACAGGTAAACCTCACCGTCAGAGATGTTCCAATAAGCTTCTTTCACAGATTAGATGCCTTCCTTGTCTGGGCCCAATCCTTTCCCCTGGTACAGTTCTTGTTAGTTCCAGCTCAGGTGGTAACTAGGGGATTTCTCATGACTGCAGCCCCCTTTGTTCTGTTCCACCCCCTTTTATGGCTTTGGCACAAGGTGGGAATCTTTTCTCTCTGGGTCCCCACCCCTCCTTCTAAATGGAAAAGCACCAGGTTTAAGATGGATTCCAATACCAGGTCACATGTCCTGTGAGACCCCAAGCCTCCATTCTTTCCAGCCTGACTCACAGGAACGCAGGAACGCTTACAAGTAAACAGAGCCATTTACAGCCAGTTGTCCTGGTCAAGATTCTAAACCACCATTAAAGGCCCACACTTTGCATAATTACAATAGGACCTCAGAGTTAACTTAATATTTCTAGTTTTTAGATAAAAATAGGTTGAACACATTCAGTAGATTATAAGCTTTTTAGTGATACCTTAAAAGAAACCTTTTGCATAAAGCATATTCATTACATTATATTCACATTCCAAGTATATTTTCATAAAGCATATGGAGTGCAACGTCACACTTATAATGTAACTTTTTGAGATAGGGTGTGGGGGGAGGATAAAATGGCTTTATCCACAGCATGCATCAAGTTTTAATGTAAAATTAATACGTTTAGAATGTGTAAATAGAAAAGATCTTTAAATAATCTTAAAAGGGGGTGTGCCATGACACTAGCTACAATCTCCCATAACTTGTCATCATAACTAATTCCATAATTAAGTTGATGTCACATGCTGTGAAAGTATGAGAGAAGATTGATGAAAAGCATCTGTGTGAATGGTTGAAATTTGGAAGGGTCTGTATGGATTCATGCCAAGATGGAGCATAGCTGATGCCATATTTGCACTATTAATCCTCATGGAGTAGTTCAGAGAAAAGAGATAGCAACAGGATATTGTCCTTGTGGACTTGGAGAAGGCATACAATCATGTACCAAAAGAACTAGTTATACCTCTTTAATACTGCAATTTAAAAAAACAAAACAAACAAAAAACAAAAACAAAAAACCCTTCATTCATGCATGGGTTTCAAACAGTTGCTTTAGGGTTGGTTATATTAGGTAGTCATCTATCTAATATAAATCGATGAGATTTACAGGTGACTGTCTAAGTCTAACACCTTTGGTTTGAAATAGCTTTTCTTCTACTAGGGGAGCTCCCTACTAAGGCTTACGATCCCCACCAGGACTGGCAAGACTTATTTTAAGGCAGTCTTTATTTGCCTTGACAGCCTCATCTGACCAGCATTTAGCTGGTAGCTGCACCACCTGCTTACCCCACAGTGCCCTGCTGAGAGATGTTGTTGCCAGTTGGTCTACAACTACTTATAGAATATTCCAAGCTGTCCTGCATATCTACAGGGAGTTCCCCTATTCAACACCTGCAGATGCACATCAGGAGATTTGGTCGCAGCTGACGCATGAAGGACAGTTGGTTCAAACTTAAGACACCTTTGCTGGAAACAAGTGAATCCACTGCCGAAAGAGATAAGAAGGGAGACTTGGGGGTGGAATACTCATGTTAAAGAATCCATTAGAGAAAAAAGTAACCTTCAAAAAATGGCAGGCAAGTGACTTGAGGAGTGATAAGATGGCATACATGAGGGCAAAAAAAGTCAGCCAAAAGAAATGTGACAGCAAGAAGTATGGACCGTGATGCATATATGACTAACTAGGATTACAGAAGGGAGAGAAGACCATCTATGGACTCAAGGCAAGAGAGAAAATGACTAGAGATTTGATCAAGTTTGCTTATATTAGAAATGAATATAGTATATTGCAAACAAAGGGTCAATCAAAATTTGGAATGATTATTTTGAAAGATTGATGAATGAGAGCCTATGGTGGGGAGTTAAGAATATGTGAGCCAAACTGAAGCGCAATAGATTACTTCCAGGACAAAGCGGTTGCAGAGGCATTTAGGAATACGAAAAAAGGAGACAGCACCATGTTCGGATGAAGTACAAGTGGATGCAGTGAAATCATCAGGAAGGGAAGGCATCAAGTGTCTTACAAGTTTGTTCAGTGATATTCTTAAAAAAGGGGAAAATGCCAAATGAATGGCATAAAAGCTCTTTGTTGCCTGTTTTTAAACTTAAAGGAGATGGTAATCCTGTGCTAATTATTGCCCAATTAAGCTGACATCACATGTTATGAAAGTAGGGGAGAAGATTGGACACACTGTGATATGAAACAAGGTTTAAGGGACCTAAAAATAGCCTCTCCAATCCTGAGTCTATCATTCGCCAGGAAAGAAGCCAGCAGCTCCTCAGCCCACTCGCCTTCACAAAAGTTTCTGTTAGACCAAGTGAAGCGTCTTTTTCAAGCCCTGTATAAAATTAGGAAGGAGTTGTGTTTGAAAGGTTCCAGCCTGAATGTTTTCATGCTGTGTCCTCCACCCCAAAATACAGTTCTATTAAACTTAATCAGAGCATTCTGGATATTCATTATTGCTGCAATGATTCATTTTCTTCATACTTAAAGTTCTTAAGATTGGGGTTTTTTAACCTTTTCAAATATTATTTATTTGTATTATTGTAGTGCCTACGGGACGTAGTCATAGATCAGGACCCCATTGTACTAGGTACTGTACAAATACAGAACAAAAAGACAGCCACTGCCTCAAGGGACTTCTAATCTGACAAGAGACAACAGATGGATATAGACAGACGAGGGAGTACTAGTAAACAGTGAAATAATATTGGTCATGATAGGCACATGAGCAGCCTAACCCGTGTAAAGTTTTTTGTAGGCATCATGGCAAAGGAGGGATTTGAAGGTGGGTAATCAAGTCAGTAGCTTTGTAGACATTTATGGGGAGTGCCTTCCAAGCCTATGGGTCAGCATTCTTTGGAAAGAGCTCCACCTCTTTCCAGCCTGATAGTTTTTTCAGCATAACTCAATAGTGCAGAACCTGCGGCCCGCCGCCTTCCGCAGCTCCCATTGGCCGGGAACAGCGAACCATGGCCACTGGGAGCTGCGGGGGGCCGTGCCTGTGGACAGTCAATGTCAGGAAAATGTCTCACGGCCCGCAATCAGATTACTCTGATGGGCCACCTGCGGCATGACCTATTGTCTTCTTCCTTTTAGCCAGTTTCTTACCCACCTAACAATTCTTCTATTAATTTACTTTTTTTTTCCATTTTAACTAATCTCTATATCAAATTTCTTACTGAAGTCCAGATTAGACTTATTGCATTTTCCTTGTCTAAAGAACTCAGTTATTTTTTTCTAAGAAAGTTATTGGGCTAGTCTGGCATGATCTAGCTCTGGTATACCTATCTGCATTTTACCAACTTTTCTGAGTTTATTTCCATGTCTTTAATTATTCTTATCTTAAAAAATTATTTTAAAGAGTATTTAACCTTGATTTAAAAGAGTATGCCTTTTTAGATTCAAAAGGATTTAGTTGCCAATATAAGCATCCCAATTATAACACTCTCTTTGCTCTTGGAATCAGCTATTTCTATGCCATGACATCTGCATGACAATACAGAGGAGCATCGGAATATTATACAGGAAGAATTGTATGACTTTCAGCGATTCCAGGGCTGTGTATAACAGGCTATAGAGCACCCCCAAAATAATTCCTATAGCAGATCTTTCAGAAAAACATCCAATTTTGATTTAAAAGGTTGCCAGTGATGTAGAATCCATCATGACCCTTGGTAAATTGTTCCAATGATTAATCATCTTCATTTAAAAATTTACACCTTATTTCCTGTCTGAATTTGTTTAGCTTCACCTTCCAGCCATTAGAACATGTTATACCTTTCTTTGCTAGACTGAAGAGCCCATTATCAAATACTTGTTCCCCATGTAGGTACTTATAGACTAATCAAGTCTTTGTTAAGCTAAACTGAGTATCATGTTTTATAAGCCTTCCATCGTTTTCATGGCTGTCCTCTGAACTCTCTCCAGTTTATTGACTTGCTTCTTGAACTGTGGAAACAAGTACTGGACACAGCATTCCAGTAGCAGTCACATCAGTGCCAAAACACATAGATAAAAACAACATCTCTACTCTTAATCGGGATTCCTGTTTATGCGTCCAAGGATCATATCAGCCCTTTTGGCCAAAGCACACTGGGAGCTCATGTTCAGGGGATTACCCACCCACAAATCTTTTTCAGAATCACTGATTACCAGAATAGAGTCCTCCACCTTGTAAGTATGGCCTACATTCTTTGTTTCTAGACATATAAGAATTTATGTGATAAGATGGAGCTTATCTTTGGAAATGACAGGAGAAAGACAGACCTAGGTGCATTTGTTGATCACAGGATGACTGAGCCACCAATGTGATGTGGCTTTAAAAAAAAGGCAAATGCGATCCTAGAATATATCTGGTGAGGTATTTCCAGTAAAGCTAGAGAAGTCCAAGACATTGATAAGACCTCATCTGGAATAATGTGTATAATTCTGGTTACCTATTAACCAGAAAGATGAATTCAAACTGTAACAGATGCAGAGAAGGGATGTTAGGATGACCAGAGGACTGCAGAGCCTATTCTACTAGAGGAAAGCCCTTGGCTTATTTAGCCTTGCAAAATGAAGGATATGGGGGAGGGAGGGGGAATAAGATTGCTCTTTATAAATGCATTGGGGGGCAAGGTGTAAAACATCAGGGAGGGAGAAGAGCTATTTAAAGTAAAGAACAATATTGACACAAGAACAAATGGGCATAAACTGGCCATGAATACATTTAGGTTGAAAATTAGAAGGTATCTAATCATAAGAGGAGAGAGGTTCTGGAACAGCCTTCCAATAGGAGTAGTGGGGGCAAACAACCTAACTATAGTTTTAAGATTGATTTGGATAAATTTATCAATTGGATTATATGACACGGCTGACAGCAATTGCCAGAAACTTGACTCAGTGACTCAGGAGGTCCTTTCCAGTCTTATGTTTTCATTGCACTAAACCTAAATAATTTGTTACAAGTTAAAATCAAAACAAAAACAAACAACAACAAAAACCAGTTACCCTACTTAATTAAAATGACCCACAGAGCACAATTTTTTTTTTAATTTATTTTCATTTTCTTAAAGCAGAAAATCAAAAAGACAACACTTTCAGTCAGCAGATTTCAGCACATGACAAATGGTTTAGTCTGGATTGTGCAGGCCTGTACTATTGTTCAATTTAACTGAGTAGACATAAATGGAAGCCATGCATCTACATAAAGATGATAACGTATGTTATTTTAGTACAGTGACCCACATCTTAGATTGGGAGAAAGCGATGAAGGTGTGTTACAAAATTGAACAAGTGGGCAGTGGAGGCTGGCATTACAGGTCAATAGGAGATGAGTGTCAACAGCAAAATAGTGAATGAGAGATGATTAATAGGGTGGGAATTGTCTGAATGGCCTTGGAAGTGAATATGAGCAGCTTGTTTGATGTAGAAATGGGGAGCAAGTAGAGGGATTCAAAGAGGGATACGATTAAAGTAATGCCCTAGGAAAATGATATTTGCAATAGTATTCTGACTGGATATGAGCGGGGCAAGATTGCATTTGTCAAGGCTAGAGAGAAGGTGTGGATAAAGTAAATAAGGAAGTGTTATTTACTCCTTCTCATAACACAAGAACTAGGGGTCATCAAATAAAATTAATAGGCAACAGGTTTAAAAAAGAAACAGAAGGAAGTATTTCTTCATACAACGCAGTCTGTCTGTGGAACTCTGTCAAAGGATGTTGTGAAGGTCAAGGCTATAACAGGGTTCAAAAAAGAACTACATAAATTCATGGAGGATAAGTGCATCAATGGCTATTAGCCAGGATGGGGAGAGATGGTGTCTCTAGCCTCTGTTTTACAGAAGCTGGGAATGGATGACAGGATGGATCACTTGATGATTATCTGTTCTGTTTATTCCCTCTGAAGCACCTGGTATGGGCCACTGTTGGAAGACTGGATACTGGGTTAGAATGACCTTTGGTCTGACCCAGTGTGGCCGTTCTTATGTTAAGGATGTTGCAGTAACGGAGATGTAAGATAAAGAGCTAATTTTGTTCACTCCGTCAAACTTCTGTTACAACCTTTGGTTGGAAGAATTTTTTTTTTTTTTAAATCCTATAGTTTGGTAGTGTAACAGTTTGGTTTTTTTGCAAAACTTACAGTTGGGAAAGGGGCTCAGATAAATTATATAAACATGAGAATGTACTGCTAAAAATATTGAGGTTCTATAACATTGTTCTAGTTATGAAACTTATTACAGTGCCTTTTTATTAGTTTTCTTTAAATAGGAATGCCATTTATTTTAAGTTGTACAAATTGTTCATCACATATGGAGAGTCCTAATATGTTGTTGTATGCCAATTTAGCATCCTAAAGAAGTAAATCGTTACATATACTTTCAATGAATTATGAGAGCAAGGTTACAAGCTTAACTTCCCATTCAGGGAGGTATTTAAGCACATGCCAACCTTAAAGTTTAGCATATTTTTAAATATCTTGCTCATTTGGAGCATTTGCATTTGAGACCTAATATAAGAATGAAATTCTGGTTGAATGCACTTCACTTCTATTTTTCCCCGAGGTAGCTTTTTATTTCTTCAATCTAAGATGTGGGTCACTGTACTAAAATAACATACGTTATTATCTTCATGTAGATGCATGGCTTCCATTTATGTCTACTCAGTTAAATTGAACAATAGTACAGGCCTGCACAATCCAGACTAAACCATTTGTCATGTGCTGAAATCTGCTGACTGAAAGTGTTGTCTTTTTGATTTTCTGCTTTAAGAAAATGAAAATAAATTAAAAAAAAAATTGTGCTCTGTGGGTCATTTTAATTAAGTAGGGTAACTGTTTTTTGTTGTTTGTTTTTGTTTTGATTTTAACTTGTAACAAATTATTTAGGTTTAGTGCAATGAAAACATAAGACTGGAAAGGACCTCCTGAGTCACTGAGTCAAGTTTCTGGCAATTGCTGTCAGCCGTGTCATATAATCCAATTGATAAATTTATCCAAATCAATCTTAAAACTATAGTTAGGTTGTTTGCCCCCACTACTCCTATTGGAAGGCTGTTCCAGAACCTCTCTCCTCTTATGATTAGATACCTTCTAATTTTCAACCTAAATGTATTCATGGCCAGTTTATGCCCATTTGTTCTTGTGTCAATATTGTTCTTTACTTTAAATAGCTCTTCTCCCTCCCTGATGTTTTACACCTTGCCCCCCAATGCATTTATTAAGAGCAATCTTATTCCCCCTCCCTCCCCCATATCCTTCATTTTGCAAGGCTAAATAAGCCAAGGGCTTTCCTCTAGTAGAATAGGCTCTGCAGTCCTCTGGTCATCCTAACATCCCTTCTCTGCATCTGTTACAGTTTGAATTCATCTTTCTGGTTAATAAGTAACCAGAATTATACACATTATTCCAGATGAGGTCTTATCAATGTCTTGGACTTCTCTAGCTTTACTGGAAATACCTCACCAGATATATTCTAGGATCGCATTTGCCTTTTTTTTACAGCCACATCACATTGGTGGCTCAGTCATCCTGTGATCAACAAATGCACCTAGGTCTGTCTTTCTCCTGTCATTTCCAAAGATAAGCTCCATCTTATCACATAAATTCTTATATGTCTAGAAACAAAGAATGTAGGCCATACTTACAAGGTGGAGGACTCTATTCTGGTAATCAGTGATTCTGAAAAAGATTTGTGGGTGGGTAATCCCCTGAACATGAGCTCCCAGTGTGCTTTGGCCAAAAGGGCTGATATGATCCTTGGACGCATAAACAGGAATCCCGATTAAGAGTAGAGATGTTGTTTTTATCTATGTGTTTTGGCACTGATGTGACTGCTACTGGAATGCTGTGTCCAGTACTTGTTTCCACAGTTCAAGAAGCAAGTCAATAAACTGGAGAGAGTTCAGAGGACAGCCATGAAAACGATGGAAGGCTTATAAAACATGATACTCAGTTTAGCTTAACAAAGACTTGATTAGTCTATAAGTACCTAAATGGGGAACAAATATTTGATAATGGGCTCTTCAGTCTAGCAAAGAAAGGTATAACATGTTCTAATGGCTGGAAGGTGAAGCTAAACAAATTCAGACAGGAAATAAGGTGTAAATTTTTAAATGAAGATGATTAATCATTGGAACAATTTACCAAGGGTCATGATGGATTCTACATCACTGGCAACCTTTTAAATCAAAATTGGATGTTTTTCTGAAAGATCTGCTATAGGAATTATTTTGGGGGTGCTCTATAGCCTGTTATACACCGCCCTGGAATCTCTGAAAGTCATACAATTCTTCCTGTATAATATTCCGATGCTCCTCTTTATTGACCATGACTCCCAACTCTGTCCTCAGTAAATTTCCTTAGTACACTAAGGCAAATATTAATTTAGATTGTTTCCAGAAACAGTCCTTGAAGAGCTCCACTAGTAACCTCTTTCCAGCCTGATAGTTTTTTCAGCATAACTCAATAGTGCAGAACCTGCGGCCCACCGCCTTCCGCAGCTCCCATTGGCCGGGAACAGCGAACCATGGCCACTGGGAGCTGCGGGGGGCCGTGCCTGTGGACAGTCAATGTCAGGAAAATGTCTCGCGGCCCGCAATCAGATTACTCTGATGGGCCACCTGCGGCATGACCTATTGTCTTCTTCCTTTTAGCCAGTTTCTTACCCACCTAACAATTCTTCTATTAATTTACTTTTTTTTTTCCATTTTAACTAATCTCTATATCAAATTTCTTACTGAAGTCCAGATTAGACTTATTGCATTTCCCTTGTCTAAAGAACTCAGTTATTTTTTTCTAAGAAAGTTATTGGGCTAGTCTGGCATGATCTAGCTCTGGTATACCTATCTGCATTTTACCAACTTTTCTGAGTTTATTTCCATGTCTTTAATTATTCTTGTCTTAAAAAATTATTTTAAAGAGTATTTAACCTTGATTTAAAGGTGTATGCCTTTTTAGATTCAAAAGGATTTAGTTGCCAATATAAGCATCCCAATTATAACACTCTCTTTGCTCTTGGAATCAGCTATTTCTATGCCATGACATCTGCATGACAAGCTATATCCATACCAGGATAGTTGTCTGGAAAGCCATGTAAATAAACCATAACGCATTCTTAACGCAACCTTTTTGAATACCACCAATGTGTGGAATTAACTTGAAGCTAATGCTTACCTCTGCCATTATACTTTGTTTCTTCATTAATTTAAGGTTTGAAATTTTTCAGTATGGTCATGTACTTGCATAGTGAAACAATATGTATTGGTCTGAAATAATGAATCTTGTGGAACTTTCTTGTTTAGGATTTGGCCCTTGTTGCCCCTGAAGCTCCTTCAGAACAAGCCAGAAGAGTTTTTCAAACATATGACCCAGAAGGTAAGGCTGCATTTTTTAGCTTTGGGTTGAGATCTTTATATTAACTGGTTTTGAGTGTGAAGAATCTTTCTGGAAAAATAGGACAACAATTTTACAATATATGCAGAACACTGCACCTCCAGTAGTACAGCCCCCTGCATTGTAAGGCAATGTTCATGACAAGGCTTAATACTGATTCACAGGGTATGCGTACACTACTGCTGGAAGGTGTAAATTCCAGCTTGAGGAGACATACCTGCACTATCTCTGATTTAGTGAGCTAGTGTGCTATAAATCATACATGGCTGCCCTGTGTATGATCTCATCCAAGACCATAGGTATGTACTTGGCACAGCAAGCCCCTCCCATTGCTTGCACTGCCAAGGCTACACTGCTATTTTTAGTGAGCTAGCACAATCATAGCTAGTTACAGGTATGTCTCCTCTGGCTGGAATTAACATCTTCCAGCTCTTGTGTAGATAGAGACACCCATAGGGAAGTGTGCTACCTACTGATTAATCACCAAATCACGAAGTGTTGCTGTTTATCAACCTAATAATAAAATGGACAAGCCTCTTGAAAACTACAGAGCATGAGGAAGTCAAATATAGCAATAGTAGGAAGTAGAGTTCTTATTGTAAGCTTTTCAATACTGGGGACTTTGTATGTTTCTTGGTATGTGACCCACCACTTTCCCTAATCTTACATTTTCAAAAATGTAAGACTTTCATACCTGATCCATCGTGTTCTGAGAGGTATGACAAGTACTGAAAAATTCCTTAGTTTCATTTTAGAAATCAGAAGCTGCCTGATATTCACATTTTATTTTAATTAGAAACAAGTTTAGAAATATTCTCTCACCATTTTAAGGTGTTATGTCTATTAGTAAAAAAAAAAAATTAAGTTTAAGGTTCACATTTTCAAATGTTTTAGAAAAATGGCATTTTTAAGACCTGTAGGCCTGCAGTTTTTTAATTGGGGAAATATATATATGTAAATCATGAATTCTAAGACCTCATCTTGTAACTTTACAGTGAGCTCTCATATTCTAAGATGTGGGTTTGATTGCCAGTATTTTGGGTAAAATCCATAATCTTGAAATGTTTTCAGTTTATTTTCCCCTAATGAGAAAATTTGTCTCATTTGTAGATAATGGATTTATACCTGATACCCTTCTAGAAGATGTAATGAAGGCTTTGGATCTTGTATCAGATCCTGAATAGTAAGTATAATTTGTGTAGCTAAATTTTCATTTAACAGATTAGTTATGGGTTGGTTTTATCTTGAATTGTTAGCACAGCTAATTCTGTGTAGTGTCCTGAGGACAATGTCTCAAAATATTGAGTCAGTTGTAAATGAAATAAAAAAGGCCTAAAGATAAGATTTAAAATATTTTTTGATTTAGAAAGAAGAGCATCTTTCCTACCTCCCAGTTATTAGCTATTTGTGTCCCACGTTTCTGTAAGTACATGTATTTGCCTATGACAACCCTATACTGCAAGGTGAATCTGTGTGCTAGAAAAAACAAGGTCTCTCAACAGCAGACCACCATGTTACAGGAAGATTTAATACCATCCTAGAGCTCAAAGTTCAAACTGCTTTTCAGATTGATTGTGTTTCTGTATGGTTGCATTTTATGTAGTTGTACTTAGCTCTACGTGAAACATATTTTCTCCTCCAGAGGGGAACAGAATTTTGCAAATTCTAGGGAAAAAGCTTGACTTGGGAGGCTTAGAAAGGCTTCTTTTGTTCTTCTGCCTCTTAAAAAAAAAATAAAATAAAAAAAAAAAATAAAAATATCTGCTTTCCCAAAGGAAAAGGGAAAAATCCTCCTCCTAAATCCAGCTCTCTTTTAGAAATGGCTGCTTGGGTTTTAGGATATTTGTGGCATAATCATGACCTCTTATTGCGTATGGAACATCAGGTGTTGTATGGTCAAGAATCATTCACAAGAAAGGTATACAATATTAAAAAGACTCTTTGCTGCAGATCAAGCTGTGGAATTTCTACGTATCCATAGTCTGCAATATTTTCTCTGTTAAAGCAATAATATTATAGAGTAGGTTCTGACTTATGTAGGTTCACCACATTTTTCAGCTGACATCTAAATCTCCTTGTGTTTAGGGTCTCCAGTCTGTGAAATATGGAACAAACTTAAATAACGTAAAGAGTATTTGGATTCTTAATTCCTTATATGTTGTCATGCTGTTTTCTTTAACATAAAAATCAAACATGGTGGTTACAAATGTGGTATTCTTCAAAGCAAATAACATCTACATTATGTATAATATATATGTAGTTTCCTATAAACTTCTACATCAGGCTGTGATCTCTTCAGATCTCAAAACTTAACCATCCTCAGACCTGCTCAGTGTTTGGGAAATGTGCAAGGAAAACCATTTGTGGTCGGATAGTTATGCTGGTGACTCAGTAGATGGAATTATTCTATTTCAGTTCTGAACGAATTCCTGCAACATGGCATTGATGACACCTTCAGCAACAGTGCCATCTTTAGAGATGAAATGAGATTCTTCTAATTTGTGATTACTAAAGATCCTATGATACTCTTTAGAAGATTATCCCTGTTTAGAATTTGATGGTTACATTTTCCCTAACTTTCATCTATATTTTCAGTTGGTTAATGTTTACTTTCTACATAAGAACGGCCATTCTGGAGTCAGACCAATGGTCCATGTAGCCCAGTATCCTGTCTTCTGACAGTGGCCAATGCCAGATGCTTCAAAAGGAATGAACAGAACAGGGCAATTATCAAGTGATTCATTCCTGTCATCCAGTCTCAACATCTGGTAGTCAGAGGCGTGGGGACACCCAGAACATGGGGTTGCATCCCTGACCATCTTAACTAATTCTGTTTTTAATCCAGTTACAGTTTTGTTCTTCACAACATCCCCTGGTAATAAGTTCCACAGGTTGACTGCATTATGTGAAGAAGTACTTTCTTTTGTTTGTTTTAAACCTGCTGCCTATTAATTTTATTGGGTGACTCCTAGATCTTGTGTTAGGTGAAGGGGTAAATAACACATTCACATTGTCCATATCATTCATGATTTTATAGACCGCTATCATATCCCATTTCAGTAGTCTCTCTTCCAAGCTGAATAGTCCCAGTCTTTTTAATCTCTCCTCGTACGGAAGCTGTTCCATACCCCTAAATATTTTTGTTTCCCTTCTCTATACCTTTTTCGATTTCTAAAATCTCATTTGAAATGGGGTTACCAGACCTGCCCACAGTATTCAAAGTGTGGGTACACCGTGGATTTATATAGTGGCATTATGATATTTATAGTTTATTATATATCCCATTCCTAACATTCTGATAGCTTATTTGACTTCTTCCATGCCATGAGCAGATGTTTTCAGAGAGCTATCCACAATGACTCCAAGATCTTTCTTGAGTGATAACAGCTAATTTAGACCTCAACATTTTGTGTGTACAGTTGGAATTATGCTTTCCAATGTGCATTATTTTGCATTTATCAACACTGAATTTCATCTACCATTTTGTTGCCTAGTCACCCAATTTTGTGAGATCCCTCTGTAACTCTTCACAGCCAGCTTTGGACTTAATTGTCTTGAGTAATTTTATATCATTTGCAAACTTTACCACCTCACTGTTTACCCCTTTTTGCAGATCATTTATGAATGTGTTGAACAGCACAGATCCCAGTACTGATCCTTGGGAGATACTGCTACTTACCTCTTTCTGTTCTGAAAACTGACCATTTATGCCTCTGCTTTGTTTCCTATCTTTTAACCGGTTACTGATCCACGAGAGGACTTTCTTTTATCCCATGACTGCTTAAAACTAGGCTTCAAACTTAGTGTGGCTGAGAGGTTTTTAAACAGTTACTATATTATTTTCTAGAGATGTCTTTCATTGAGTAAAGGGGTTTCTCTATATTCATTAGGTTAATTGCAGAGTATTTGAAAAGTGGTATACATTTGTGGGTATCTATAAAGTGGAATAATGCACCTTACAGGGGTGTGATTTCTAATGCTCACTAATGTGTTACGTGTTGATTGGTCCGTGTACCCTGCTGCACTTCACCATAGCTCTGTCTGAAACAGTACTATGTTAAAGTGAGCTGTGGAAAATGTAGTGTGCACCAGCGGGCTCTACATGGACCAATTTAATGCACAATATGTTGTTGTGCGTTAGAAATCACAGCCTTATACTCACGTTGCTGCTCCATGTAAACAAGACCTAAATATGCCTCGTGCATTCTGTCCACTAATCCATCATGCCTAGAACTTGTTCTAATATTCCAAAACTGAACAGTTTTTAGACTGCTTTAAAAAAAGAACTAAAATGCTAAACACATCAAAGGTTTGGCTTGCTAGCAGAATGGGAAATATTCTGTTGTGGACCAGTGACAGGTTTAAAATTCATGTTAAAATTCTGCTTGATTTACAGGAGAGCTAGTTTAGATACCATGTGAATTTTAAAGTTTCTCATTCAGAAGCCTATCCTGGTAAACTTTTAGAACTAGACTGAGAGCTAGGAAAAATATTAATACTTTTTAAAGCTCTGCTAAATAGTGTCTGTAAAATATATTGCATACATAGAAATAAATGTTTTATTGACACTCATTTAGAATGGCTTGCAAAAATCCCACACTATATTGCCAATAAAGCTTTTATACTACTCCATGTATAGTCTCATTCACTCTGTTTTTGTATGTATAATATCAAAATAAATGTTAAGTGGTTTGGGCTACTTTAATATGAAAGGCACTATGTAAATATACTATGATAAACATGGGACCTTATTTCAATTAAATTTATTCTTATCAAACTTAATTTTAAAAATCTCTGAATTGTATTCATTGGTGGCTTTTCAAATCTCCATTTAAAAACAGGTTGTTTGGTCAGAGCTCTTCAAAGGATGACTGGTTTGTGTGTTTAAGATGAGGAATGCTTGCAGCATACAGTAAAATGTCTTCTGGGCTAAAGTGTAGGTTTTAGTCTGCATGACTTTTAGCTGACTTTACCTAATAAGGCAATCTTTCAAAATTATAACTACTTCAATTTTAAATAACAGACTACTTTGGTTTAAAAATAACAGCATTTTCTCAAATCTGGTGCCGTTCTGGTGCATTTCTCATTTGAGTCTAAATCAAAAAACCTCAATATACTTGGCAGTCAGAAGTGTTGTAGTACCACATAACATAGTCATGTGAGAATAAAAATGTTAAACTCATATTTTTGTATCCAATGTTCTTGTTTTAGTGTAAATCTCATGAAGACCAAATTAGACCCAGAAGGACTAGGAATCATATTACTGGGTCCCTTTCTGCAAGAATTTTTCCCTGAGCAGGTAACGTAGATGTTTTTTTCCTACTTCTTTTGCCATAGAACATTTTGTATTTCACTAAATAGAATTCTTCAGTGATGCATTAAACATTCATACCTCTAATGTGCATTTTTGCAAAATTATTTAAGCTAATAAATGTTGCATTTTTTTAATACTTCGGGTCAGCGGGTAACTCTTTGCACTGTTCAATTCAATATAACTGTCCCACGTGATTAGCATTCCAAAATGTTTAAATGGAAAAGTATTCTAATTTGTAGCCTTCACACCAAAAAACACTCGCTGCTGAAGCTGCCAAGTGTCAGCTAAGTAGAGCCCTGTGCGGATGCATCCGATCTGCTATCCACAAAAATTACCTGTGGATGTCCGTGGATTTGCAGGGCTCTACGCTGGGGGCCGGGCTGAGGCTCCAAGGCATCCCCCACGCCGGAACCCAGTCGGGGAGAGCTGTGAGGAGGAATCTAGGGTGTGGGGACACAGTTGGGGCTGTTCTCAGCCTTCCCTCCCCGCCCGCACTGGGGCAGGTGGAGGGTCCGCTGCAGCTCCCCGGCTGGGTTCCACACTGGCCTGGGACGGGGGAGACCTGTGGAGATGCCCTGGAGCTGCTCAAGCCCTCCGCCCAGGGCAGGTGGAGGGTCCGCCACAGCTCCCCACAGCTGCCTGCCTGACTGTTATTGTGGCTGGGTTGCGGCTCAGAGCTGCCCCTCTCCCCAGCCGGAGCCAGGTCGGAGAGAGTCACTCTGGCAGCTGTGGGGAGCCGTGGTGGACCCTCCACCTGCCCTGGGTCGAGGTCTTGAGCAGCCCCGCGCCAAGGGCAGGTGGAGAGACCCAGGCTCCCAGCAGCAGCCACTGTGGCTCTCCTGGACCCAGCTCTGGCCGGAGGGGGTGAGGGCGGCTTGGAGCCGCCCACCCGGCCATGGAAAGAGCCGAGCAGGCAACTGTGCGGAGCCATGGCGGACCCTTCACCTGCCCTGAGCAGAGGGCCCAAGCAGGCCCCCCGCCCAGTGTCCCTGCTCCCAGGACCCCCACCCAAGGCAGGTGGAGGATCCATGCCGCGGTTCCTCACAGCTGTCCGCCGGCTCTTACCATCAGAGCCCTGCGTGGATACAAAATTTGTATCCGCATCCCTGCTGCTATCTGCAGAAATGGTCCATGGATATAAAGCAGATACCCGTGGATTTGAAGGGCTCTACAGATAAGGGAACAAAGTCAGATAAGGAGAAATTGTCATCAAGTATTTTAGATCTAAAATGCCATTTCTCTTACCTGGGAATTGGAAAGTCACCTGAATTATCAAAATCAGTTTTATTTTAATCTTTTGTGAGAATGAAATGGCCACAGTGTTATGTACCAGTCTTGCAGCCTCTGTAGCAGCAGTTAGCCAACAAATATTATTCCTAGATTTTGCTGACCTAATTGATGCTAGGGCCCAAACAAATCTTTACACATCTCACTATATAACTTGAAGCTATAGTTAGTAAACAAAATAGCCTTATTAATTTCAGCCATGTTTGAAATACAGGAAAATTAGCATTTGTTTAAAAAAAAATGGAAAATTTATTTTAAAGATAAGTGTTACTAAGGAAAAGTGAAACACCCACTACTGTTTTAAAAGTATACTTGGCAATGCACCTTTTAAAGATGTAATATAGATCAGAAAAATGTACCGTAGCAAAACAATACTGCAATGTGAAACACTAACACAGCAATGATTCAAAAGCACTTCTAGAGCTTTGCTGCCAAAGATGGTACGGACTGAATACATTAAGAGATGATTCAATGTCTAGAGGAAACGTGTAGGCTGCAGCTTTCATTTTCTTCGGATTGAAAGGTCCAGAGCTGTGGAACCACTAGAAAGTCTTTTGAATTAAATTTTATTTCATACAAAAACCGATATGTTGCAATTATTGGCAAGTCTGGAAGCAATACACCACTGACAAAGTGGAATTAGTTGTCTTATTAAATTTAAATACCAGACATGATTCTTCTGCACTTTTTGGTAAGTGAAGAAGGAATTCTTTCTTGGAAAGAATTCATTAAACCTTTTACTGAGTACTTAAGCATTCTAACTATATCAGACTTAACAGTTTTAAGTGGCTAGTATTTTTGGGTGTTGAACGTGAGTGACTTCGGAGGCCCAATTGTCAGAGTGTATATGCTCAACTCTCTTTTTAAATTATTCCACTTCAAGATATCTAGTTGGGCACTGAATCATTAGTCTCTTGAACATTTTGGGTTGCCTAATCTATTAACAGATAGTGGAACCGATTGACTGGGTGTTGTATTTTTCTCCTATGAGGGGCTGGAAAATTTTCAGTATCTTGTATCTTAACTCACCTTTTTTTTCTGATCTACTTGCCCCTTTCCCTTCAAGCAAAGTAATTGTAAAGAGAAAAAGGGTGCACGATAAGCTGATTTTATGATATAACATGAACTGTCTTGTTTATACCAGGACTCCAGGGTTCCAGAGTCATTCACTGTATATCACTACAATGGATTAAAGCAGTCCAATTATAATGAAAAGGTATGATGATCTGAGAGAAAATGAATTGGGACCTGCTTAGGAGAAACCAATAATCATGACCATGTGATAGCAGTTCACTGTCTTATGTGAAATGAGTTGATATCAGTGCCATTCCTTCTGTCCATATTGCAGAACTGCCACCACATTTGACACCGAACAATTAGCTAGATCAAAATTTTTCAGTAGAAACATGTTTTGCAAAAATTCTCTGCTTTCCACAGAAAATTGATTACCCCCCCCCTTCCCAAAACCAGAAGTATTTCAATTTAGAAATGCTACCTCATACTCCACTTCTCTTCTATATACCATGCTCTCTGGTCGAACCATATTTACTGTGGTACACCAATCATATTCTTCCAGAGAGGAGGCAATGCATCATGGGAGGTGTAGTCGGACCCGGAGAGAAGAATGCGGTTATGAGACAGATTATCTTAAACTCCCATAAAGCACCACAGCAGCATTTCAAAATCAAAATTTCTGGTTTTCACCAAAGAAAATTGATATTCAAATTTCTGTCAAATCAAAGATTATTCTTCAAAGGAAAAGACATTTTTCAACCAGTTCTAATTAGCACCTTTGCTATCAGTCTGAGTAGAGATCACAAGGAATGAATAGACATAGAGACAACTACCAGTGAGGAGTCCCTTCCAGAAAATGCATTTTGATTCAATCACCATTTAATGCTCGTTGAAATCAGAATAATTGGGATTATAAAATCACCTAAGGGTACCTAAAGAAGTGACCTGTCTTTCAGAAGTGCTGAGCACCTGCAGCTCCAATTCAGTGCAATTTAATTTCTTTTCATTTGTTGTGTCTATTGATACCTGAGTATGTTAATTCACTCCTCCCTCTTTTCTGTTGTATTTGAATTAAAAATATTCAGATTGTTTATAGTAACATTTTACCTATATGAGCAAATTTCAGTGCTATAACTTCATAGTGTTTCCATATATAGAAACACAGACTTTGGTGTAGTGAAACCATTCTGCTTCAAAACTGTACTATTACTCATCTGAAAATTTTGTCAAAACATGATTTCTGACTTTCTTGTAAGACTCGTGATATACTATAAAGAAAGATTTGTACATGGTTTGCCTGTTGTGCTTTTTCATCTTTTTCTTATCTAAAGCAAATTGACTTTGTTCAATGAATGGCCTATTGCCTCAGACTTTTTGCATCATTTAAGTTCTCTATTTTATTTTTCTGCTTTGGCCTTTACTGTCAGTATGTGAACTGCATGAATAATCTATGCCCTGAATAGACGTTTCAGGCATCAATACCTACCAGTTAGATACTCTGGATCTCATATTTCAATAAATGTGAAATACTTGTATAAAACTTTTTGATTTGATTTGAGTTTTTCCTTTTGTTATGAAAAGCATGCTTTGTTACAAGTGGCTTCCTACACTGTGAAAACAACATTCTCTGTCTATCTTTAAAGGTATCTCAGGAAATATACTGAAGTAGATGGTTTTATTTTGACAGGTCATGTATGTAGAAGGCACAGCGGTTATTATGGGCTTTGAAGATCCAATGCTACAGACTGATGATACTCCAATAAAGCGCTGTTTGCAAACCAAATGGCCATATATAGAATTACTCTGGACCACAGATCGATCTCCTTCATTAAATTGATGTGTTTAGAAAATATACTATACTACTGTCTAATGCTTTACTGGGGGATCAAGAATTGGCATTTGCTGAAAGCAGTATACTTGACTGTATGAAGCTGTACACTGGTATCATTGATAAATTGTAAATAATGATTACAAACACTTTTCAGTGTTAATTGAAATACTTGATTTTTTTAACCAGATAGATTTCTCTTTATAATAGTTTGTCATTTTTTGGCCATTGTGGTAGTATTGTGAGTTCTGTTCTTAAAAAAGCCTACTTATATCATCTAAATTTGCCATCTCATAAAGATTTGAAAAATGTCTAATACTGCAGTATCTGCATGTTAGGTATCAAATTAATCTTTCAACTGTAAAATCATTCTCTGTTTGCTTCCTCTTGAATCTTTTGGGCATGTTTTGTTATTTAAATTATACTGGCTTACGTTACAGTATCATAATTTGTGGTCTGGACTGGCCTTGCACTGAATGTTTAAAAGACCTTAAACTCTGTGCAATTTTTTCTAAAATTTGGCTCTAACTAACTTTTACAAAAATGGTAAAATTAGGAATAATTTCCAGGCTCTTACCACTTAATATAAACCATAAAAGCAGCTTCTAGGTGGTTGTATATTGCTATGGCTTAGCTATCTGGCATGTTAAAAGTGAAGACAGAGTATGAGGAAAAATAAGTGTATTAATATTTATTCAAAGTTGTATAAAGGAAATGTAAAAAATCAACAGCAGGAAGAATTTGTTCTATAATCTTTAAATTGTTCAGATGTATAGTATTGCCAAATAACCTCTTCTCAATTTGTCCAAACAACAATGTAAGCCAGCTTTATTGTATGTGTTAAGTGCATGAGAACATCTGTTATTACATGAGTATAGTATATGCCTTTATTTATTATCTAGTTGTTAGCCCTAAATAAAACCTTTTCCCTGAACTATGACCTAGTACTTACAAATTTGTTTTTTCAATCTGACCTGTGTACTTCCTCTTCAATTTCTTTGTATTGGAAAAAAATAACGGAATAGTAGGAGCTAAAAATGGACAATTTTTGAAGTAGAGTGATCTCGAGGATATAAACACAAGTTAAAGATAACTAAAGGATCACTTTAGTGCAGTTGACCCACTTAAACTTGCTGTTCACAGACCATAAATTCATAGTGTATATTAATATCAAGAGGGCTGAGAATTCCTGTTTAGAAATGTATTTGTTCTACAATGTTTAGGTGGGGATACTTTCTTTTTATGTATAAATAACAGCATGAGTTAGCTTGTTTTCCCCTTAAGCAGACCTGTGCTGTTTGAATTGTCAAAACAAAATCTAACAAAACACCTGTATATTGCAGTATTTTCAGTGTAAGTGATGTGGTAATGGCAGAGAGAAATAACAAGCTTGCCTGCATGGCATTTTCAGTTATAGCCTCTGTATAAGCATAGAACCAGCTACTAGATTTACATCTGGAAAACGTCAGCAGTGAAGTGCTACTCCTGGTTACATCCACATAGTCATTCCAAACACTTAACTCTGTAATTAACACTGCTCCTGAGTGCACAATTGACTGCACTGAGAGTATCTTAGTTTCAAAAACCAAGGAAATAAGGCAGAATTATATTTTCCTGAAAAATTATCTTCTCATAGTCAGTAACAGTTTGAGAACTTTTTTAAAAATGGCTTTTCATGTATCTGGACCCAAGCTTAAAATGTCCATTTATCTGATTCAAATTAGAACATGAATATTTTTCACGTTAACCTGATCACATAAATGGGAATAGCTGTAGTGCATGCTCTCTATCAACGAAGCCATCTTGCAACCAGCTTAGGTGGTCTGGCACACTCCAGCTTTCTGTGCCCCTACCCTGAACCAGGCAGAGTGCTATTACGTCATGCCATCTAAGGGTACGGACTTCTTGTTTACCTACCCGCCCCCCAACTCGCTCATGTTTCACACGGTGACCAAGTGAGCCTGACAGCAACACCTCAAGGCCACCTCTCCTGATCAAGTGATGAAGAAACGACTTTCTGGGGTGCAAGGTCTACTCCTCTTCAGGCCTCCAGTTAGTCATTGGCAGCTACCAGACCGTCCTGGTGAAGTACGACTTCCTCATTAATCCCAGTTGGTGGGGTTCCAGGCCTTTCTCCCTCCAGAGCAACAGCAGGCTTTTCAGGCCCTACTGGATGAGGGCAAGCTAGTTGCCAAAGTGGCCCTCCAAACCGTGGTTGACACTGTGTCACACTCTCTGGCGTCCTGGATGGTGCTCCACTGGGATTCCTGGCTTCAATCCTCCAGCTTTCCCAAGGAGGTCCAGTCTGCCCTAGAGGACCTCCCCTTTGACAGCCACAAACTTCAGCGATGAAACAGACAAGTCTCTGCTCTCTTAAGGATTCCCTCTGGTAGCTCAGAATCTACACCCTCGCCCCGACTTGCTAGCAGCAGTGGTCATCCTTCTGATCCTGCCCTCACACTGCCTACCAGCCCTACCTTCAACACCTGCAAGATCCGTCTCGCCGACTCCCATGCATATAGTGACCTCGCTACTCTGCTACTGCCACCACCTCCACCTTCCCGTAATGTCCATCCAAGCAATCCTTTTGATTCTTCTCCCAGGATCCAAGAACCTCACTGCAGCACCTTGTATTGTTTTGGGGGGGTGCTGTCTTGCCCTGTCTTACCCTGTTTGGAGCAAGATCACCACTGGGTGCTGGATGTTGTTCACCAATTGAGTTCCTCTTCTTGTCGCCCACCCCATGGTGGCCCTGGGGAGCCTTTCCAATGCAATCTCCGAGAGGAAGTGGACACCCTCCCCTGGAAGGGTGCCATAGAATGCGTCCTGCACTACCATGGCCGTGACTTCTACTCCCCTTATTTCCTTGTGCCAAAGAGGGGTGGCCACTGTCCCATTCTGCATGTCTGGTCGCTGAACAAATTCATATGCAAGTTCCACTTCTGGAAGTGATCATGCTCCCCCTCATAATCCTGTCCCTCCTCCATCGAGGCTGGTTCTCTGCTCTTGATATGAAGGATGCATATTTTCATATAGACATCCAACCCACTCATGGCAACTTCCTCCACTTCATGCTGGGATGCTCCCACTACCAGTTCTGGGTTCTCCCCTTTGGGACCGCCACTGTTCCTTGCATCTTCATGGTCATAGTGGCCTCCATGCGCTCTCTAGACCACTCACTAGTCTCCTATCTAGATGATTGGCTCCTCATTGCACTTCCTTGCCACTATCCAGACCTTCCACGACCTCCTTGCCAGCCTGGGGATCTGCATCAATAACGACAAGTAGATTCTTGTCCCTACCCGCAATCTCACCTTCATAGGGGCACACCTGGACTCCCTTATGGCCTGAGCCTTTCTCCTATCAGATCTATTCACCATGCTCATCGCACAGCTACACCACAATCTGCATATTCACATCCTGCAGTGCCTCTCCCTCCTTGGCCGCATAGCAGTCTGCACCTCGGGCGCACCATATGCCCGCCTGCATATGCGCTGCCTCCACCTGTCTCCAGTCAGTCTACAACCCAGTCGGAGCCCCTGGACAAGCCAGCCCTCATCCCCATCTCCATCCTGGCTTCCCTCCCCTGCTGGTGGAACCCATCCATGATCCTCGCTGGCCCTCCATTCACTCCCCCTACGTCCCACACCACTCTCACCAGGGACACCTCATTCATGGGGTGGGGCACCCACCTGGAGAGCCACACAGCCAAGGGCCTCTGGTTGCCCAGGGAAGCGCAGATGTATATCAACATCCTGGAACTGCAGGCCACCCACCTTGCTTGCCAGATACTGATACTGTTCCCATCAGATCCTGCCACATTCAACAGCTATCTGACAACTTGACAGCGGTTGTATATGTCAACAAGTAGGGCGGGCCCTGGTCGTCCTCCCTGTGAATGGAAGCCATCGTCTGGAACTGGTGCCTCACACAGGTCACTCGCCACACCGTGCATCTCCCAAGCACCAGCAACTCTCTGGCAGACACGTTCAACAGGTCCTTTTATGCAAATCCTGAGTGGAAGCTCCAGGACCTCACACTTCACTCAGTCTTTCGCCAGGGGGCACTGTGGTACTCTGTACCTTGAAGCAGCACTCTGGAATCCCCATATTCACCCCTGTCATAATAGATATATTTCATACAAAGCATACCATGGAAGATATCACATGAAAGTTCATGATTTTGCTGAAACCCATTGTTCTGTCCAGATATGTACATCATTAGTGTGTATCAAGTTAAGATTTTGCTGTATGGTTGTTACAATGTATTTCAGTAAGTTTGAGAGTCTCTGCTGCTAGTTCCCCAGTGATGACAAGGGTGGTGATTCACTCCCAGGAGAGTGTTCGGTGATTATTAATCAACAGCGGAGTTGTAAACAAGGGATTTACAGTTCTGTAAGAGAAGCACCACACAATGGGGGATTTCTCAACTCCGTGACTCAGCAGAGCCCACCAGGACATGTCTGAGTAAGTTTCTTTCCAAGGACTACAGATATAAAACAGAACAGTGGCATCATGTGCATACCTTTCTCCTCCCCCACCTACTCTGGAAGAAACAAGAATGCTGGGAAGACAACAACTTGAACTGAGGAGACTGGTCCCAGGCTTAAAGGGGAAGTCTGTGTATTAAGAACTGTAACCTACCTGCAACATCGAGTGGGATGAGAAAAACTATTTGATCCAAATACTGCCTAGTCTAATAAGGTTTAAGATTTATAAGGTTTACCTTTTTATTTTCTTTGGTAACTATCTCTGACCTTTTGTGCCTACCCCTTATAATCACTTAAAATCTGTCTTTCTGTAGTTAATAAATCTGTTTTTATATTTTACCTAAAACAATGTGTTTCGGTTGACTTGCTTGGGAAATCTCAGCTCAATTTACAAAGGCTAGTGTATGTCCTCTCCACATCAAAGGGCGGGGGGGGGCAGACTAGGTAATAAACTTACACTGGTCATGCTTCTGACCAAGCCAAGACAGTACTGTTCTGGGGTGAAAGGCTGGGGGCTTGGGAGATTTGCTGGTGCGTTTCTCTGTATGATTCATGAGTGGCTCAGGGATCATTCATGCAATTTAACTGGGTGTGGGGCTCCATATACTATTATATTGAGTGATAATGGAGCGTAGAGGGGTTTGCTGCTTGTCACTATCAAAGCATTGTGAGACAGCCCAGGCTGGAGAGTTAAGTGGTACTCCAGTTCCAAGTTGTACCCCGGGGATCACATCACAGGCACACCATCCTGGGATCTCTTCACAAGGGCCAAGAACCACAAACTTCCCCTCTTCTGCTCCACAGGAGCCCTTGGGCCGGGCTCACAGGGCAATATCCTTCTCCTTCCATGGACCACCAAACATTGCTATGCCTTCCCACCCATTCCCTTGCTCCCGCAAGTCCTGCGCAAGGTACAGCAGGCTCACGCAACAGTCATTCTCATAGCTCCCTCCTGGCCTCGTCAGTATTGGTTCACCGATCTCCTTCACCTCTCCACTTGCCCCCAAATCGGCCTTCCCACCCTCCCAGATCTCCTCACGCAGGCTCATGGCTGCCTGTGGCACCCAACCCAGGCCCACTCCACCTCACGGCCTGGTATTTGAATGGGGCTCACTTATAGACAGGGCATGCTCCGCCCTTGTGCATGACATCCTCACTCACAGCAGATGGCCATCTACTAGAGCCGGCTACCAAGCTAAATGGCGATGCTTCATTATCTATGTACACCATCACTGCTAACCTCTGGACTCAGTCTCCATTCCTACCCTCCTATACTACATCCTCCCCCTTCGACAGTTGGGCCTCACCTGCTCCTCCATCCACATCCACCTGGCAGCACTCAGTGACTTCCTCCCTGCTGTGGATGGGTTTTCTGTCTTCACTTACATGACTACCGCCCACTTCCTTCGCGGCCTCCTCAACGCCTTCCCGTCTCTGCGGAAGCCTATCCCCTCTTGGGACCTGAATCTCCTTCTCTCCGCCCTCACTAAGCCACCCTTCAAACCCTTTGCGGCCTGCTCTCTTGCCAATCTCTCCATGAAGGTGGTAATCTTGGTGGCCATCACCTTGGCGAAATGGGTTAGCAAGCTGGTGGTCATGATGGCCGTCCTGCCCTTTATTGTCTTCCACAAAGACAAGGTCTCCCTGTGCCTGCCTCCCAAATTTCTCCCCAAGGTGGCCTCCCCGTTCCACCTCAACCAGTGCATATACCTTCCAATCTTATACCCTAAACCACATGCATCCCCCAGGGTACCCCTGTTGCACTCTCAATGTCCATCAGGCGTTGGCCTTTTATCTCCAATGCTCCTGCACCTGTGCCTCACCCCAGCTCTTCCTCGCCAGAGCTCTGAAAGGGCCATGCAGTCTCTTTGCATTACCTCTCTAAATGGATCTTCTGTTGTATTGAGGAAAGCTACGCTCTCTCTCATTTCTCTCCACCCTCCGGAGTCATGACCCACTCCACGCGGTTGCATGCTGCCATGTCAGCCTCCCTTGCAGACATACCATGGCAGGACATTTTTAGGGTGGCCACGTTGTCCTCCATCCACACCTTTTCCTCACTATGCCATCACCTCTATGGCAGTGGCAAATGTAGCAGTAGGCTGCACTGTCCTACAGACTGTGGCTTCTTGCATGTCCTTGCAACCACCCCTTACGCTGAGCTCTGCTCGCTCCTCTCCCATGTCTGGAATCCATATAGGGACCATCACTCAAAGAAGAGGAGGTTACTTACTGTAACTGGAGGTTCTTTGAGATGTGTGGTCCATATTTGGATTTCAATACCTACCCTCCATTCCCCTGCTGTGGACTCCATCACTTGCTGGTAAGAGGGACCTGGAGCAGCGTCGACCCGCACAGCCTCTTAAAACCTTAGATGCATCACGTGGCCAATGCATGTGCGGGTCAACAGACACTACTACGATCAGTTCTGGTGCATGGCACGCATGTGCACCCACATCTGGAATCCAGATAGGGGCCACACATCTCGAAGAACCTCCAGTTACAATAAGTAATCTACTCTTCTTGCTTAGCCATGCAGACCTTAACCAACTATTTTTGTTTTGTTCCATTTGTTCAAAGAGCATATTCCTACTTCAGAATAAAATTGTGGTCTGGTGGGAGAGGGGTAGGATTGGGGCGCTCACACGTGTCCAAACACAGCCCCACTGGGGTTCCCAATACCCAAGTCAATAGCAGGGTTAGGAGAGATGATATAGCTGATAGATCTCTATGGAGCCCTGTACATTCATCAGGCCATGTCTATAAATACTGGTAAATCAGCAGTGCTGCAATCAATGCAGCGGATGTCAATTTAGCAGGTCTGGGGAAGACCTACTAAGTCGATGTCTGAGCGCTCTCCTGTCGATTCCAGTACTGCAGCTCCCTGAGAAGGGTAAGGTAAATTGGTGGGATAGCATCTCTCATTGACACAGCATGGTGTAGACACCGCAGTAAGTTGACCTAAGCTACATCTACTTCAGTTAATATTATTCATGTAACTGAAGTAGCATAGCTTCAGGTTGACTTACCGCAGTAGTGTAGACCAGATCTCCGTTATCTCCACAAATGCTACCATGTACAAAGGGGGAATTAACAGCAACAAGAGCTACTGCTGACCACCTAGAGATTCCTTCCCTCCATATCACAACTAATTACTTGTCCCGGCTAATGATGTAGTTTACCTTGTAAACTTTGAGGTTAAACTGTAGTCGAGCTCTATACCTTTGGAATAAAGAATCAAGCTAGCACAACTCCTAATAAGACATAGTCCTTCCCGCCAGCCTCTCTTGGATACTCAGCAGTGTTTAGGGAGAAAGCAAAAGCAAGATTATGCTTAGGAAAAAATATTAAAAACAGGTTAAAGAAGGATCTGGGCGTATTGTGGATGAAGGAAGCAGGAAACTTTTCATATAGTGGTTCTGCCCTAGATTGTTAGGAACATTGTATAATATTTGGAGGATTACTATATCTTGTATTTTTTGGCTCCTTCTATTACCTAGAACAATAAAGGTCCTTTTATAATTAAAGAAAATTTGAATAGAATCCTGTTATAGGTGCCATTTATAAAAGCATATGTAAATTGCAACACACAGGTCAGTGTTTAGTCATTATTTA
Source organism: Mauremys reevesii (assembly GCF_016161935.1). Lineage (NCBI taxonomy): Eukaryota > Metazoa > Chordata > Testudines > Geoemydidae > Mauremys > Mauremys reevesii. Next base: position 41,272,832 of record NC_052624.1, read on the forward strand.
ATACCAATGACCTTATGAATTAAAATATATTCTGTAACAAATCAGAACAAACTAGTGCTGCGAAACTTTAAAATGGCTTATATATTAAAAGAGTGGGTAGTTAACTACAGTGGGTTTAGTGCCAAAAAATATCACACAGTGAGTAGGTTTAATTTACAGGTAAAAGTTTCAGCATCATCCAGAGAGGAAATCCAAGTGCCCAAATGGCAGTCTGACCTAGTGCCCACTTCTGGGGCAATTAGTGCACTTCTGAGCCCTTTGTTCCTGCTCCCATTCCTTGTCTTACCTATTTGCACTGTAAGCCCTTCAAGGCAGGTGACTGTTCATATATAGGTGTACTATGCCTAGCACAATGAGGTCCCTATGTCAGATGGGGCTTCCAGGCACTGCTCTAATACAAATCATTTTAGCCTTGCTATGTGTTCAGAAAATAGTTCCAATTTAACTGCCATAATTAATGAGAGGAGAGAGGAATATTGCACTCAGTCTGATCTCTTATAATAAACCATTGGGATTAACATTTTTCCAAAAACAATCCTTTTGTTGTGTTTTGCTTTCTTGGGACCTGAAACATGTTAAGTATCCAGTGTAACTCCCACCCAATGCCTGTAAATATGCATATATTACTCTACAGGGACCACATTCTCCCATGTACAGTATATCTTATGTTTAAATCTACCTGGTCAGCTTGAAGGCTTCCTAAATTTCAGCCAACCTTTTCACTCATTCTTTGGTTTTTGACCCGCTCCCCGCTACTTCTCTTAATTGGGATGCCGAATTTAGAGCTTGGAAAAATGAATAGGGCCTGGGCATATAGCAGTGTAAAAATAAAATATCATTAGGGAAACCTCTATGACTGCATTTCAGTCGTGACCCACAATCTTTGGGGTGTTTTAAGCAAAAACTTATGAGTCAATCCAAGTTTACATGAGGGTATAGGATGGCTCTAGAGGACAGGGGGTTGGGGGCTTGGGGGTTTTTTTGGGTTTTTTTTTTTTTGCTTTGGCATTGATTTTGTTTATAAATACTAAATACAGCTTCATCAGACACAATAGTATTTGCATGCAACATTAATCTAAACAAAACACAAGAGACTGCAAACTTAAGTTACTGGAGAACTTTATCTGCTCCTTCTCAAGAGTCTGTATTTTTCACGTGAGTTATCTTCTGTTAAGACTTTCAATTTAGATGACATTCTTATGGACGGAGAAGTGTAAACAGGAAAAGTGAATCGTGGACTCATTTTTTGGCATGGCATCCTGACCTCAGTTCCCAGGCAGGATCTTGCTGCGGCAGAATTGCAGCTAGGGTATAAAGTAAAGGGCTAAAGGGTCTTGTTAAGAGGTTAGAGTCATGGGGAGTTGGTGAAAAAGCTCAGTACATAACCTAATGAGTTCTCACTTTTTTTCTTAATTGAGATAGCATGAGCAACAAATTGCAGATTTTTTTTTTGCTTCAATCCAGGGGTTCTAGAGCAGCTGCCCCCTCTAAAGAGATAGGGAGAGTGTCAATGTGACCCAAGGTGCAGTAGACCAAGCTTTCTTATAGAAGAAATGTAATTTAGGTACAGCTCCTTGTACAAAATAAATGCTTTTCATACTTCGTCCCCATCTAAAAGCTGTCAATTTGAGGCTAGCTGTCTGCATGCTCTATTATGGGGGAGTCACAAAGTTTCAGGATGCTTAGTATGAATATTAATGCGAACATGCAATTTTTAGCAGTGTTGCATTGCTAGTAAAGTATGGTTTTCTCCTCTTCTCTCACTGCCTCATGGTTGTCGTTTCCAAGACAAAATACTGCATGTTCAATTGCTCCAATTACAGACTCCCAAAAGGCTTCATTACTATAGAAATCCCTTTAACTAATAAATAACTGAGGGAAATGGTAAACTTGTCAAGGTGGATGGACACCCGGAGTGCACTTTCAAAGTGCAGTGAAAGGGTTTAGCAGCACAGCTGCCATCAATATTAAAAGGAATTATGCAGTTAAAACCCTGTGCAATGCTTTGAAATATTTGTCCTCCTGATGCTAATAGTTAGATTATGACACTAATTATACAAATAGTAAGATTAAAGCATTGTGAAAGACCTTTTATGAGAAATTTAGTCTTTAGTCCTTAGGCAAAAACTCCACTGGAAGTTTTAATAGATTTTAGGGCCAGAGGGACCATTACAAAATCATCTGATCTCCTGCATAACATAAGATCCTGAATATCACCAGTGATTCCTGCATTTTGCCTGAGTGAGGACCGCAGGATTTGGCTCATTCAATTGAACCTTCCAAATGGCTTTTTTGATCATGTAAGCAGACACTGTTTGACTTTTAAATGCAGTTTGGCTTTATGTTCTTCAGACTTGCATCAAGGCAGATTCAGCTTTCCCTCCTCTGGCTCTGTTTCTACTGTCAATTTAAAGCTTTTTTCCTAATAATCAAAGCAATTAATGGATCAACCTCCAGATACGCTAAAGACCAAATTTGAAACTATCAGCTACCAAGCCAGAAATCTGGCTATGGAACAGACTTCCAGAGGAGATGAGTTGAATCTGCAGTTTTACTGTCTTTGCAAAACCTTCCTCTTCACAAAGGCCTTTCCTCATACAAAGGATGCTGACAACTCTAATGCCCTTTTCTACCACAAAAAAACAAACATGAAACAAGGAAACCTTAAAAAAAAATGTGTTTTAACCAAACTACTGCAAGTCAACCAGGAACTCTGCTGTTGCTAGTGATTTTATGTGGAAGGCTACTAGGGTGACGGGCAGTAATATATAAAACCATAAAATAAGAGATTAACCCATCTTTGTGAGTTGTACCTATTTCCTCCCTAGATGTGCAGCTGCGTCCGCAGCATAGCAGATGGATACATTCCAAGGCATACATTTCCCATAAATTGAATATGCATTTTCATCACAAGCACATGTTTTAGCATTGCAAACACTTGTCTTCTATGTGATTATGTGTAGAAGATTAAAGACACAAATGTCAGGTATTTCATGTCACACAAAATGACTCCACAACATGTACCACAACAAAGTGAACTACCCTTGACCAGTTAATGAATCATATAGTAGTAGGAAAAGAATAAATAGTAATACAAACACAATTTTTTACTAGCCTGCCTCTATAATCACATGTATTACCCAGGGGAGTGTAATAAGATTTCATTTTTGTAAACATGTGTAGGCCACTGCAAAGAAAATCACAATAGCACATGAGGAGCAGGAAGTTAGCTTAAAATAATAATTAAAAAAAGCTCCAAAATGGAATCCAAAAGTACTAAGTCAAAGTGAAACTCTTAGGGACAAATTTTCCCCTTAGGGTCAATGGATTTGGTGTAAGTAATTTTTCTCTCTCTCAAAATCAGTGCCATTCAATCAATCTCAGAACACAGAGATGAGTGACACAACTATGTTCATGGATTTAAAACATTCATGGCTGTGATGAATGTCATGGTTGATTTACTGACATGGGATTGAACACAGCAATCATGTGTGATAATATTGTCTCTTCTTTCTCTCAGACCACATCTCCCCTCTTTCTTGTCTACTCAATCTCGTCAGCAGCATTTTGTATATCATCTTCCCCTCTTTCCTTCCTGCACCTTCCTCCACCAGAACTCCCACTTTCCTCATGCATCAAGTTCATGGCTTGACCTCCATTCAAGGCTTTGCTCCATACCAGCCCCACCTCTGGCTCATCCCTAACCTGCAGCTAAATCCTGCCTGCTCTGCCCCAGCTTCTCTCTTGACTATGTCTTTGCCCATTCATGGCATCTATCTTGCTTTTATGCCACCTTTTATGCTTGGAACAAGCACCAGTTAATATTGACCACTTGTCCTCTATCCCCTCCTCCAGAACTCACCTATTAGGTAAATCATTCTAGCTTAAAAGAGCACACTTCACTCTGTGTGAGCTTACAGTTGAAGCGGCACGAGTGGGTGCAATACAGAATGCATACACAGTGAGGGACCATTAGGTGGTGTGTACATTTCTCTCATTTGGACCTCTGCAGTAATGTAGACTCATTGCTGTGACCTCAGCTTTATACTGTATGTCTCTGAAATGTCTGATGAGCTGAACTTTTGAGAGGCTAAAAGCAGCCCTCCTGTTCAGGCACAATAAAATGATATTCCATCCTCACAAAACAGTTAGATCCAGATATCCTCTGCTCTGGTCTAGTTTGGCCCATTTTGGTCATTTATAGAAAAAAGCTTGTTATGTGATTCTATCTGAAACAGTGATACTCAGACCTCAGTGGTTCAGGAGCCAAATTAGAGATCAACATTACCCAAAAAAGCCACCATAGTGTGAATTCATAGTTTCATTCTCTCTCTATATATATAGTGCCACTGACGAGAACTGCACTGCTGGCCTTGGCATACATTTGTTAAATGGTAAAAATAACATATATATATATATATATAAATTGAATAATGTTTATAATATATATATACATATATAGCGAGAGAGAAAATACTCACGGCAAAAAGACTGACCAAGATATTATATCAACTGCAGTTAGTTAATAACATAGTAAAAGCATCCTGATTGGTTAATAACCTAGATTGGTTAATAATTAAATCACACAATGTTTTAATATCAAGAGCAGCGAAGAGCCGCAGAAGACACATTAAGGAGCCACATGTGGCTCTGTAGCCTCAGTCTGAGTATCACTGATCCAAAACAAGCAGATCATAAGCCAATTTAGTGTAAGTAAGTTATAAAGCCACAAGTGGAGAATATCATCGCTGAAGCACAGGCTGGCTTTCGTGCTGGAAGAAGTACCACAGAACAGATTTTCAACCTTCGTATTCTATGTGAGAACTATTTACAACACCAGCAGGACATCTACCATGTCTTTGTTGACTTCAAGAAGGCATTTGACAGAGTATGGCACAAAGCTCTCTGGGCAACCATGAAGCAGTATAATGTTGGTTGTAAGCTTTTTCTTATCATTAAACTGTATGCCAAGGCCAGCTGTGCAGTTCTCGTCAATGGCACAATAGGAGAGTGGTTTTGCACCACTGTTGGAGTCTGGCAAGGCTGCCTTCTTTCACCCACACTGTTCAACATCTGCGTGGAGCGCATAATGACTGATGCCCTGGAAGATCATATATGCACAGTCAGCACTGGGGGGCGAGCAATCTAAAATCTTCAGTTCACTGATGACATTGATGGCCTGGCAGGCAGTGAAGATGAACTTGCCAACCTTGTGAAACGATTGGATGAAACCTCTGCAAAATACAGCATGGAAATCAGTGCCGAGAAAAACAAGCTGATGACAAACAAACGTGATGGGATCAGCTCACACAGCACTGTCAGTGGACAAGAGCTGGAGACAGTGAAACAGTTCAAGTATTTGGGGGCAATCATCACTAATGAAGAATCAAAGGCAGAAATTTTGGCAAGAACTGCGCAAACAGCAGCAGTGGCAAAGCTAAAGCCAGTTTGGAGGAATAAGAACGTCTCCCTGGAATCCAAACTGAAACTGCTGCACGCACTGGTCATCTCCATTTTTCTGTATGCATGCAAGACCCTTACAGCAGAACTTGAATGGAAAATACAGGTAGTAGAGATGAGATACTTCCATAAAATCCTGGGCATCTCCTACTTCGACCATGTCACTAGTGAAGAGGTCTGCAACATCATCACCCAATGTGCTGGGTCATATGAACACCTCCTGACGACTGTGAAGAAGTGCAAGCTGAAGTGGTGTGGCCACATAACAAGATCATCTGGCCTATCCAAGATCATTCTCCAAGGGACAGTACAGGGGAAGAGAAGAAGAGGTAGACAGAAGAAGAGATGGAGTGACAACAAAAGAGTGGACAGGAATGGACTTTGCAGAGACTCAAGCACTGACACACAATCATCAGGCACTGACACACAAACAGTTGGTTGATTGCTCATCAATGATGGTGCCCCAATGACCAATGCAGTTATGGGAGTTATGATGATGAAGTTATAAATGACCTAGAAATATTAGCTGACACTCTTGCACTCTGTCATACATATAGCTAGTAGTGAGTTTTCTGCCTACAGAGTTTTTATCAGTTTTTGAGTAAACCAGAGCTCTAATTGAAACACTTATCACTCAGGAACATCCCGTGAATTTCTGACACTCCTTGAAGAGTTTGGGATCTAGAATCTAATGCATGGCTTACAATTAATTCTTAATATCATTATTTCATCTGCCATTGGTATATTATTAATACTCATTTTACTTTCAAAACACCAACTGAGACAACACAACTAGATGGAATTTTCTTTTACACAGTGTGAACAGGACATGGTGGTAGTGTCTTGTAACAGATGGCATGTCTCCCAGTGAAGTGAATATCCTATCACGTGGCTCTATTTCTTCATGTTATGCCTAGCTGAAAAGGCAATATGTGACATGTTTTTCACTTTACTAAAAGATTCAATGCATGCTACAAAATGCTGCAACTCCACTGCAAAATATCACTAAGGTATGGTCTGTGACTACACTATCTGGACAATGTTTTACTTTTTACGGCTTAGCTTGTAAGATCTTTGGGGAAGGAACTGTTTTGCTATCTGTACAGTGCCTAGCACAGTGGGGCTAGGGCCTTTTGGCAATACTACAGTACAAATAATTATTTTACTATTCTAATGGTCATATGGGTTTAGGGAGAATAGATTGTGTGTGTTTTCTTTTTCTGGTTTCTGGTTATTAAGCAACCTGGTTTAAATCTGCAGCGTCCAATAATGGTCTATTCCGTATAGTCCTTCTGGCCTCAACCGCAGCACTCTTGAATCCAAAATCAAACATGAAAAGCAACATTGGTACACATCATTATTAGGGATGGGCCCAAACAAAGCCCATCTCTGTACACCTCCAGTTTGGGGGTGGTTCAACATCTGAATCTAGCTCTGGATCCAAATTTCACAACAAACCCCTTTCTCTCCTAGAGGCTGACACAAATCCCAGATTTGAATGTCTCGTCTACGTTAAGATGCAAGCCCATTGTGGATATTTACTAGGTGACCCACTACTTCATTTAAATTGGTGAAAGAACTTGTGGGATTGGGTATACAAGTGTCATGGTGCTCCACAGATAGGACCCTCGATGTATCCTGACCCAATACTCCTGGGGAAAGGGCCCAATAAGCAGACATTACTGTGGAGATTTTGGAGTTAAATCCCAGCAGAGCTCTGTAGATTCCCAGCAGGGAGTGCCTCTGAGCTGAGATAATCAAGTGCAGCTGAGCTTAGTGCTGAAGAGGGGAGACTGGGCTGGATGCAGGGAAATGGGCTGGAGGGGGAAGTACTGCAGGCAGAAAAACTGTTTTATTTGTGTTTATAGATGGGTCCTGCTTTCTGGAGTTTAAGGGCTTAAGATGTCTGATAAGGATATGGCCAAACACTGTGCTGAGCATTTTGGTTTTGTTTATTTGTTCTTCTGCGTGGGCAAGAACCTTGTAAAGTAACGCTAGACCCCTGGAGAGTGTTCTATTTTGGTTGTTCTGTGTCTCCTGCAGAGTTTCTCTCCAGCTGTGGAGGCTCTGGCCCTGCTGCCACTGGATTTATCAAAGGGAGAAAGGTTAAATGTTGTGTTGGTGGTCTAATTTTTAAACAATAAGTAGCTTTAACTATTTATCTACTTTTTAAATGCAACAACTAGTGCTTGAATTTGAAGGGGGGAGGGTAGGTTATGACACCCACTTCTATCTGCTGCTGGATTATTTGAAAGAAAAATAAAAAAAGGAAGGAGAGAATTTCAACATACTAGCACATTGGGGGCAAAAAGCGCATGACACAGCTTCCTGTCGTTCTGATCCTTCTCCTTCCCACCCCTCCCCTCTGCCACCAGTTTGAGCAATTTTATAATTACTAGACCTACTGTAAATTGGCCCATATAAGGCAGGGTTGCTAGTGAACAGAGCATTGGAATGGGACTTGTGAGACCTGAGTTTCAATCTGGGCTCTGCTGCTGCCTTGCTGGATGATCTGGGGAAAGTGATGTTGCTCTGTGCCTCAGTTTCCCCATCTGTAAAATGATGATAATGATACTGAGCTCTGTTGTAAATTACTTTAAGATCTACTGATGAAAAGCCCTATGAAAGAGTCAGGTACTTATAGAGTCCAAGGTCAGAAGGGACCAGTGTATTACTGTTATGTAGTACAACACAACATTTCCAAAAAGTTGAATTTCTATTCATTTAGGAGTTTGGTGTAAAATTTTCTAAAGCTTCTAATGCACTTAGGAGCCTGTTACTTTTGAAAATAGGACTTAGGCTCTTATGTCATTTAAGTGCATTTTGCTATTGATCCTTATCATCAGAAATACATGTTCATTCTAAAATAACTAAGTAATGGCTATTATTTGGTTTCATCCAAATTGGAACAATAGATACTCATTATATGTTCCACAAACTGAGGTGTGGGAGTCAGTGATGACAGCTTATGGCAATTATACCGAACTTTAAAAATAAACACACTATTGGTTATAGTGACTGGGAATATCAGAGTAACTCTAGCCACAAAGCACTTCATCTGCTGCTATAACAGGTACACTCAAAATGTAGCAAGTGTGATCTTAAATGTGACTTTGTTTGTAATGTTTACAATTCTTTGAGGTTTCTTTCTCCAGTATTTCCTTGATACACACTTGCATTGTAAATGCTAGAAGGACTCATCTCTTTTTCAGAGAGAAGAATGGCTTTTTAGAGGATTAAGAAGTATTTTTAAAAGGTTTTTCTACTTTGTTTCTGCCTCTGATGTGGTGGGGGGGGGGAGCTTGGGGGATTTAAAAATGAAATATGCTGCCCTCTTCTGCCAGGTTTTGGAGTCCCATTTATCCAGGCAGGGAAGGGTAGAATTTCAAGCAGATGCTGCCTACTTTTTAATATAGTTGTAAACAAAACATCTAAAACAAAATTATGGGAGTGGAGAATCCCACAAGAGGGTGTTATGGATTAAAATTGGAGGGGGAGAGAAGTAATTCTGAGAGGGACATTTCTGTTTTCTGCATTGAATGGGGTTGTCTGCATTCTTTTGTCAGGGGAGAGATTTGACACCTCCTCTTGTATAATAGTTATAGTAACTACATATAGTGATTTTTCTCTTTATATGAATTTGTTACTCCCTTAGGCATAGTTAAAGTTTATATAGTCAATGTAGCCGGTGAAATTTACAAAGAAATAGGCCTCCTGATGTGTTCCGAAGTGTGGTTGTTTTTTATATCTTTCCTGAGGTTAAAATGTATTTTGAAAACAAGAAAAGGCCTCTTCTTTTAAACAATAGCCATCTTAGTGGTAATTATAATGAGCTGTTGAGTGTCCAATTCCTAGGAGTAGCTTTTCCATGTCCTTTTATATCATAAAAGGCTCTTTCAAAATATAAGAATCTTCAGAGGATGAAATGGTTTAGGATCTCATGGGGGTGGGGGAGAAGAGAAGGAAGCTATTCAGCTAGAAGCTACTGAAACTTCATCCCTGCTATACAGATGGATAGAGCTGGGTGAATTTGTCTGCAGATCATGTCACAGTGTTGATGCTTTCTTAAATCTTGCTTGAGACAGAGGACAAAATCGGGCTTATGATGGAAACTCCTTAGAGCTGGATTGTGCAAGTGCGGGAGGGGGACTCCCACAGCCTGTATTTATTAAACTAAATGAGGCTCCATACAGGCATGGGACCCTTTCACACAGAAGCAGTTGCAGGATCAAGATCTTCATTATGGAACAGCAACCACTGCTCTGTAATTGTCATAGGCGTCTCTCAGGGTCAAATTCTGATTTCAGGTTCCCTAGTACAAATCCTAGTAACTCCACTGGTTTCTGTGAAATTACTCTGGATGATATTCTCAGAATTTGGCCTTAAATTTTTCTAGCTCGAGAGGGGGGACAGGTGCGATCAGACACCTTTGCAGCTGTTATTTGGAAACAAGTATCAGAGAGGTAGCCGTGATACTCTGGTTCTGTAAAAGCAGCAAAGAATCCTGTGGCATCTTATAGACTAACAGACGTTTTGCATCCGACGAAGTGGGCATTCACCCACGAAAGCTCATGCTGCAAAACGTCTGTTAGTCTATAAGGTGCCACAGGATTCTTTGCTATTTGGAAACAGTTTTCTGTAAGGCTGGGGCAGCAGTGCGTCGTTGGTGTTGCCATATCAATCGTTTTAAAGAAAAATGAAAGTACTGCCACAATTTTATTTTTTAAATTTAGCTCAGCTCTGTTTCTCATTGAGGATTAGTTGTGGGCTAAGTTGGCAGACAGCAGCTGTTTTTATAGTTAGAGCCAACATCCTTAAATGTGTGGGTTAGATCACACACACACACACGGCTCACAAACAGCTTGGAACCACGGGTTCCACCTTTCCCTAAAATCCCACCTGTCCGTTTCAGCCCCGACTCGGGACATTGGCAGTCCAAAAAAGAGTTAGAAGTGACTTGTCCTTCCCGGTTTCTCCGCGGGGGAGGGCGCTGCACACCTTTGTTTGCCCCCGATCCAGGGTGCCACCAGTGGCTACCACACTACAAACTTCGGGGAAAACTTTGCCCTGGGGATGCTGCTGCGCCTATATGTACGGGCTTGTACTTTCATGCTTTAATTGCCCTGCTCTGATTTAGCAAAGCAGCTGAACCTCCCCCTGACTTGTTGGCTATGCGGGGAAGGCTCAGAGTCTACCTTTCAGACGATAGGGCAAAAATCTGTTTGCTTTTAGAGTGGGGCGGGACTAGAGCCCCTCGGATCCTATTCCAGGGGGCATCAGGCAACCCCCAGCGAGTAGATTCCCTCGTGTATCTCTCACACACGGCGTGGGGAAGAGAGAAAGTTCAGAGCCAGGGAGTCGCCGTCCCCGGCCGGCCACCCACCCACCAGGGGCCCGCTGCCCCGCGGAGCGCTCAGCCTGTGCCCCAGCGGCCGGCCACCAGGGGGAGCCCCGGAGTCAGCCGGCGGCCACTGGAGGCTGGAGCGAGCGAGCGGCTGCCTCACTCGCCGCGGCGCGGAGATGCTTGTGGGCGCCGGGCGAGAGGCGGCGCGGAGCCGAGTCGCTGCGGGTCCCTACGCACTAGCCGCCTCCCCGCTGCGCCCCGCGCCCCGCCAGGCTGCCCCCGCCGCGCTGCCCCGGGAGCGGGAGGCTCCACGGCCGAGGAGCAGGATGCTGGTCCCGGGGCGCCGCTGGGAGCCCCTCGCCCCGCCGCTGCTGCTGCTGCTGCTGTCGGGGATGCTCCGGCCGCCGGGGCTGGCGGCGTTCAACGTGGACGAGGAGAAGGTGACCGTGTACAGCGGGCCCGAGAGCAGCTACTTCGGCTACGCGGTGGATTTCCACCACTACACCGGCGCGTAAGTAGCCCCGGGCTCCGCGGGGTCACCGCGGGTCGCTTCGCTCCTAGCCCGTCGCCCTGCTCGGCGGCCCCTCCTCGGCCCTTAGCCACAGAGCCGGGGCGATCGGAGACCCGGGGGGGGGGGGGCAGAGAAGTTCTCCATCAGCCCAAGTCTTCCTGGCTAAAGCCAGCCAGGGCGACGCTCGCCAGGGCACGCCTGGAAACCAGCTTCGGGGCGGGGGTGGGGGGATCTGCCCAAACACCTAGCGGTGGCAGCCCGTTGCGGGTCTCTGTCACCAGCCCGCGATTACAGCCCCAGCTGCCCCCTCGCCCGCAGGGGTTATCTCCTGGCAACAGGTCGGAACGAGAGCTCGCTGGAGCATGGGGCAGCAGGGGATTTCTGCCAGTCCCGGGGCTCCGGTGGGGGTGATAATGTGTTGGCACAAATGATCTGCCATCACTTCGCCTTTATCTTTTTGCTCACCAGCTAGTGACGGTCACAAATGTTTTTGCAGAGTAAGTGTCCTGGTCGGTGCTCCCAAAGCCAACACTACACAGCCGGATATACAGGAAGGGGGAGCGGTGTATTACTGTCCTTGGCCAGCCGCTGAGTGCAAACAGATCCCCTTTGATACTACCAGTAAGTGAATCGTTATAAGCATATAACGCACAGCATATTTTGCTAAAGTCACCCCTTACTGCGAGTTGATTCGCCGCTCCGTTCACGTATGTCTGTAAGTCTGATCTGAGTGTGTGTAGTTCCCTAGAGAAATTTCACTCTTGGAAGTTTGTGTGCGGGGGGGAGGGGGAGAAGAGGGGGGAAAGAGTGTTTAATGGTCCCTACAGAAATAACAATCTCGTGAATTTGGGGATTGGTGCGTAGACGACTGCCGTTTTCCATAAGTTTGAATGAAAGGTGTTTGGATTGCACTTAACACTTTAAAAAGAAATAACCACTTGCAAATGTTCAGAAGACCAAACTCCGTGTTTCACGTAGCCCTCTGCACAGTGGAAATTGGTTGTTGGTCTTCTTCAGTGCTGTTTTCAACAAGGGATTTTCTGCCCATTCAGAGGGAGGCGGTACTTTATGCTGCATGCTGATTTAATTCTTTGCAGAAAGGAAGAATTTTCTTTCAAAATACTGGATGTTGGATGCAAACTGATGTAGGCATAATGTGGATAGATTATATCCGACCACTTTCAAAATCCCAAGACAGATGTTTCTTATTTAATTAAAGGGAACACACATTTTAAACAATTCAGGCTGTTTATGTTTTCTCTTTATAGCCCTTGAAAATAATTTAAACCTAGTGTTTCCAAAAACATTTAAACAGAATGGTTTAATGTAGGCATATTTATATAATATAATCTTTAGAAACAAAAGTTACAATTCACCAGATTGTATTTAATTTTAGTGCTTATTCGTCATACAAATATTAATATAATACAACAAAGTCTGTTTCTATGAACATAAATGAAATTTCAGTGAACTTCCCCATATCTAACAAATCAGCAACACAGTTCCCCAGCTGTCTGTGTGCAAATGCATGAAAGAGTCCCAGTTTACTGTATTCTAAACATTGCAATACACCTGCAATATCTGGATATATACTGTCTCTAATTCTATATGCATGTAGATGTACTGAGTGTACATGTCCCCTGTGCTGTGTGTATATATTTTAATATATGCATGTGTATATATGTACACAGCAAATATTGCAAACACACTTACTATTTACATCTGGGTAAATAACACCCTTATAATGCCACAGAAGCATACAGTGCAGTGCTATGTGTTTAAATATAAATTGTTTTCAAGTATTGAAGTTTAATCCAAAGTGAGGATCCAGTACATTTGAAAATGTTATCCTTGAAAATGATTACAGTGGAAACATAGGGCCAGTGGGTGGCTAAAGAGATTCAGGAATCAGAGGGGTAGCCGTGTTAGTCTGTATCAGCAAAAACAACGAAGAGTCCTTGTGGCACCTTAGAGACTAACAAATTTATTTGGGCATAAGCTATCGTGGGCTAGGGTTATAGCCCAAATAAATTTGTTAGTCTCTAAGGTGCCACAAGGACTCCTTGTTGTTTTTGCAGATTCAGGATGACTCCACAAGTTATATCATTCATAGAATTTCTGAGAGATCTGGAATAAAGGTCTATCCTTCTGGAGTAGGTAGGAGGTGTGGTGGCCAGAAGCAGTTGACTACTTGAACCCTGGGCTTTGCCATGCAAAGGCTAGTTTGTGACCAGATAAGAGAACTTCATTTTCCAGAGTAGTCAGTCCAACACTTTTCCAGAGCACTAAGCTGAAGCATGGAGTGATCTCAGGGAGTCCACAGAGGCAAGGTAATACCCTATGTCTATAGGGGTTAGAGAGAAGAGAAAGGAGAGGGTACTAGGGTATGTACCGTATATATCAATGAATTCAAACATAAGCTTGAGCTAGGATGTGGGTGCAAAGAATGCTTTGCATATGTCATCACTGATTCCGTCAACATTAATTTCTTTATACATCTGGGGTGTAAACTCGATTACCTTACTTGGGAATGATGCCACTTACGTTCGGTTCAGCTCCCTTCTCTTCAGAATATTTTCAGCTATATGAGCAATCTTCTGTTCCTTTTTATCTCCTCTCTACTCCAAAGCAGAGTAGACAATACTGTCTTTAGCCTGGATGATATTGTTTTAAATCTTTTTAATATATTTCCCTTTTTTGTGTTTGTAGCTGTAAGACACACAACCAATTGTTTGTTAAATATTACAGATGTTTTCAGAATATTCTTATATGACCTTATATGACCTCTGTCACTGTATGAATACCTCAGACTCACTAATTAATTTATCCCTGCAATATCCCTTTGAGGTGATACTGTTCCCATTTTACAGGGGAGAAGCTGAGACACAGAAACAAAATATTTAGGTTTGCCCAAGGTTACACAGGGAGCCTATGGTGGGGCTAGGAATTGAATATGGATCCCCTTCATCTCAGTCTACTGGCTTAATCACAAGACCATCATTTCTCCAATATTAGGAAGTTTCACTTATGAAGAGTATAGTAGATGGGGAATTAAATATACTGGCTTTAATTTAAAAAAAGGAATGTTTCACACACAGAAGTAGTTTTGTAAAAGGCATTGAATTTGTTGACATCAAAGGGTTGGAAATAACCTTCCAAAACAGAGGAGAGAGAAAAAATTAGATGATTTCAGAGCTGAAAGCTTTCATTTTTATGCCTTTTTATACAAAACTCACCTTTTTCTTGGACCTAGTCCAGTATTGGCTGCTCTTTCAGTCAAGTGTGCTAAGTACAATAAAAGGAAAACAAACTGCTGAATAATTAATAATTTGCTTCACTAAGATTAGAATAGAAACTAATGTGGTACACAGACAGAGAGAGAGAACACATTACATACCACTTAAATGGCAATGCAAACTTACAGCTAAATCCAGCATTTCCTTGAATTATAAGCATACAAGTCTTTAATGTTCCCATTAGGGGGGTCTAGTCTCCCCTTGACACATGAGTAACTCACTTGTAGTATTATAGTCAATGAGAGTTACCTTGTCCCAATGAGAGAAGCACACTTCGATGCTTTTCTCACTTGTATTGCCAACAATGACCATCAGACTTAAAAAAATAGAAACAAAGAAATGTTAATTGAATGAGAACGCTTTCCATAAGTGCCCTTTACAAAAGAGCTATAATAATACTTTTGATTTACAGGAGTTTGGAATTACCTTGTGAACTTTATTAACTACAGAAAGATAGATTTTAAGTGATTATAAGTAGCAAGCATAGAGATCAAAGTTGATTACCTAAGAAACAAAAATAAATTTGCAGACTAAGTTCTATGAACTAAACAGAATTTGAATTAAACAGTGTCTCACTCTGATAAATGGTACAAACAGGTCACAGATCTTCACAGATTTTCAATACACAGGCTGGAACTGCCATTCACCCTAGGACCACCCTCCCCCAGTTCAAAGTCTTTGTCCTACAGACATGTTTCCAGGTGTTGAGTTGTGGTGGGAGTGAGGCCAAGTCATGATGTCACTTCCCCTCTTTTATAGTTTCTTCCAGCTTGCTGTGACATGGGGGTCTGCCCCCATTGGTCAAGCAGCATCCATTGTCTACATGCTCTCTCTCAGAAGTCTTCTGGGATGGCTGCTGGGAGAGTGGATTCTCTTTGGTGGGACACCAGCAAGTCTGGCTACTCCACTGTTGTACCTGAAAGGCTGGTTGTGTGTGTTCCCAGCCTCATAACATATCTCAGTGACAATACTTCAGAACCTCACATATATAATAGCATATACAATCCAACATAATATTAAAGGTCAACAGATTAAGGCTTTTAACATGACACCTCACAAGGCATACCTTGTTCAAAACATCTCATAATTATATGATAGTGGTGAATATGGGGGTTTCAGGGTGTTGCTTTGAGGTATAGAATGCCCCAGTGCAAAGTCCAAAGTCATGCATTTAGGGACTAACAACAAGAATTTTTGCTATAAGATGGGGACATATCAGTTGGAAGTGATAGAGGAGGAGAAAGATCTGGGTGTATTAGCTGATCACAGGAGGTTTATGAGCCACCAATATGATGCAGCTGTGAAAAAGACTAATGCAGTCCTACGATGCACTAGGCGAGGTATTTCCAATAGAGACAGGGAAGTGTTAGTACCATTGTACAAGGCACTGGTGAGATCTCAGGATCTGGAATACTGTGTGCAGTTCTGGTCTCCCATGTTTAAGAAAGATTAATTCAAACTGGAACAGGTGCAGAGAAGGGCTACTAGGATGATCTGAAGAATGGAAAACCTACCTTATGAGAGGAGACTCACAGAGCTTGGCTTGTTTACCCTAACCAAAAGAAGGCTGAGGGGAGATATGATTGCTCTTTATAAATGCATCAGATGGATAAATACCAGGGAGGAGAGGAGTTATTTAAGTTAAGCATCAATGTGGACACCAGAATAAATGGATATAAACTGTCCATCACCAAGTTTAGGCTTGAAATTAGGTTAAGGAGTGAAGTTCTGGAACAGCCTTCCAAGGAGAGCAGTGGGGGAAAAAACCTAACTGGCTTCAAGACTGAGCTTGACAAGTTTATGGAGGGGGTGGTATGACAGGACTGCCTACAGTGGCATGTAGCTGACTGCTAGCAGCACATATCTCCAACGGATCATTATGGGGCTCTAGATGGGGAGGGCTCTGAGTTACTACAGATAATTCTTTCCTAGGTGTCTGGCTGGTAGGTCTTGCCCATATGCTCAGGGTCTAAACAATCTCCATATTTGGAGTCAGGAAGGAATTTTCCCCTGGGTCAGATTGGCAAAGACTCTGGGGGGTTTTCTCCTTCCGCTGCAGCACAGGGAAGGGGTCACTTGCAGGTTTAAACTAGTATAAATGGTGAATTCTCTGTATCTTGAAGTCTTTAAATCATGATTTGAGGACTTCACTAACTCAGGCAGAGGTTAGGGGTCTATTACAGGAGTGGGTGGGTGAGGTTCTGTGGCCTGCAATGTGCAGATGGTCAAACTATATAGTAGTGATGGTCCCTTCTGACCTTCAAGTCTTTGACTTGAATTTCATTCGTTCATCAACAACATTCCAAATGCATCACCAGTATTTGAATTTATGCTATTAATATCCTCCCTCTGCTCAAATGTGGAGAAAAAAGAGAGAGAGCTGACACATATAATGTAATGACATCAATCAAGAGTCAGGAAGCTGTATTATGCCACATGCTAACTTTATGGTGGGATAGTAATTACAGCTGTTCTGTAATAATTTACGATTACTGAATGTTGACCTGGTTATTGAGATGTTTACTGTCTGAATATATTGGTTTAGTTTAATATGGGGTTGTAAGGAAAAACAAGCAAGGGAAGAAGAATGGCTCAAGATAAGCCTCTTCTGCACAAATCCTTGAGGGTTGTTAGGAGACAATGCTGGACAGGAAGAGGCGTTGGAACTGAGACCAGTACATAGTGAGATATGAAACTAACTTTAAATGTCTGTCACTGCTTCAGAGTGCCTTCTTCCAGCCGCCAAACACGGAATGGATTCCTTAGTATTCCGCTATCAATATCTGTATATCAGAATACAGCCAGTTAGGCAGAAAGTCATCCTAACTGAGACCAAGAATAAGTGCTACATGTTCATATTTGTGTAGAAAAATCACAAGGCATAATCTCAATTGTTCTACAGTGGATTATCCCAAACTGTCATATATCATATAAGAATATGTAAATCTGTCAAGTCAGGATGATTTTCATCCACCAGTGATAAAACTAACCCAAAACTAACTTTTAGTGTTTTATGGCATGTGATGTGCATATTTGTGGGTGTTAATATCTAGCTTGTGGAAAGGTAAGGGAACTTCATTTTTTTTCAGATCGGTCAATCCAGCACTTCTCCAAAGCACTACGCTGACTTAATTACTAAGCAACAGCAATTAACCCCCTAAATGATGTATGTGTTTTGCTCCAGTGGGGAGGTGAGATGTCTTTAAAGATTCTCCACTTTGTTCCCTCCCTCCTCTTAAAGGTGTCATATTGCACTAACCTACCCTTAAAGCAGTGGAAAGCTGGATATGACTCTTTTTGGAGTATAATGAGAGGGAGATGGGGTTGGAAGAGCATGTTTTAGTGTGATGTGAGCACTGGACAGGCAATCAGGAATTCCCGAGTTCCTATCCTGGTTCTGAAACAGATTCCCTCTTTTACCTTCAGCAAGTCACAACTTCTTTGCTTCAATTTCTCCATCTCAGAAGTGGGGCTAAGAATACCCACTTACATTGTAGCTGTGAGGCTTAATTACTTAATACAGGAGAACCTCAGAGTTATAAACACTTTGGGAATGGAGGTTGTTCATAACTCTGAAATGTTTGAAACTCTGAACAAAGTGTTATGGTTGTTCTTTCAAAAGTTTGCAACTGGCCATTGACTTAACACGGTTTTGAAACTTTACTATGCAGAAGAAAAACGCTGCTTTTAACAATCTTAATTTAAATAAAACAAGCACAGAAACAGTTTCCTTACCTTGTTAAATATTTTTTTAAACTTCTCCTTTATTATTTTAGTAGCTTACGTTTAACATCGTAAGGACATAAGAATGGCCATACTAGGTTACACTAAAGTCCATCTAGCCCAGTATCTTGTCTTCCGACAGTGGCTAATGCCAGGTACTTCAGAGGGAATGAACAGAACAGGTAATCATCAAATGATCCATCCCCTGTCACCCATTCCCAGCTTCTGTACTGTGTTTGCTATTTTTTTTCCGGTCTCTGCTGCTGCCTGATTGCGTACTTCAGGTTCCAAATGAGGTGTGTGTTGACCAGTCAGTTTGTAGCTCGGAGGTTCTGCTGAACTCCTGTTTTGAAGATTAGAATTGGTCTGCAAGTACTAATATGGGTGCTGTTCCTTATGGTGACCAGAAGGGGGTAGCAGAAGGGCAACTTGCAGAAATCTTTCCCCCTATTTGACTAAGTGCTTTACTTCTAAAGCATCCAGAACATCTTGCAGCTCCGGACCAAACTTGAATCCCCATTTTAACTATTTATACATCTGATCTGTTGGAAAACTAACAATACACATTTCAAAAACTCATTTTAAAATGATTTAGGTACATGATGGGCAGTAACAACTTTTAAAAAGGCAGCACTGATGGGGCACGAATTTGCCAGTCTTCCAGGATTCAGCACATTCTCTCTCTCCTGTGAGTGTGCTTCATCATCTATTGGTCAGACAGGTTGTATTTTTCAAACTGTAGAAAATATGAATAGCCTGTCAAGAAAAAAAAGGTGGGGGGAAAGTCTAGGTTAACTCTGGCCAAGTGTGCGGTTGAGAGAAAACATGAGCCAGTTTGGCCAGAAGCTGAGCTGATTGTTACAAAACCCAGGTACTGTAGAAGGAAAGGATGTATTGAGAGACTCAGGAGATTTAGTTATATAAAAAACCTATTAACTGTAAAGATGATAAAATCCTGTGGGAAATTTAGAATCCTGTTATAAAATAGGATTTGCATCTCAAGAGAAAATATTAGGGGAGAAAAAGTTCACCCCGGCTTCAAATTCTGACATTATTGATTCAACAACACTGGTTTTGCCTTACCATGGGCTTAATGATTCCCATGTAGAGTTCTGATTTATGGCAGGTATGTGGTTTCTTTTCCCAATCTCAATCACATTTTAAGGAGAAAAAGGAAAAAGTAATTTAACTCCCATTGACTTCAATGATAATTTCCCTGAGTCAGGAAAAAGTAAAAATGGAATAAAAACTTCTGGGTATGGCCCACTTATGCAAATGTAAATCCACTTATGCAAAATCCGATTAATTTCAAAATAGAGCCCCTCTCAAGATAATCCCTAGAGATTTAACTGCTCTAAAACATTAATAAAATAATATCTAATGCTTTCCATCTGTAGACCTAAAAGCACTATATAATGGAGGTCAGTATCATTACCTCCAGTTTGCTAATGTGGAAACTGAGGCACAGAGAAGCAAACTGAGTTTCCTAAAGTCAGTCTCTTCCTCTCCCAATTTCCAACAGGACCAGTTATCACCTCTTTGCTTGGCTTGCTAGACCCTGGTTCCCTAGATTCTAGTTCCTAGCCTTGTGATTATGCTCGGCACTTCTATGTGGAAGACCTAAAATCAATGCTTATGTGAATGCTAAGAAGGAAAATGTGTGACTAAGGCCTGGTCTACAGTACAAAGTTAGGTCAATTTAAGACACCTTGTGCCATCTTAGTTGTGCATGTGTCTATGCTTAAATGATGTAAGCTCTTCATTACACTAACATAGTAACACCACCTCCCCAAGCAGCATTGAGCCATGGTCAATGTATTGATGTCAACACGGTGAATGTAGATACTGTTACCTGTGTTGACCGTAACAGTCCTCCAGCAGCTGTTCCACAATGCCCAACAGTGAATTCCACTGCCCAGGGGTCATGGTGAATGGAAGCCTCCCCCCCCATCCCTTTAAAACCCTGTGATTTTTTAATGCCTTTTCCTGATTGTCCAGCTTGGAGACCACATCTTGCAGCTTGCATTGTTGTATGCCACTGGCCAGCTGATCATGCTGGCTACATGCTCCAGACACACTTTGGCTTGGAGTAGACAAGAGATATTGGATCTCCTGGGCCTGTGGGAAGAAGAGATTGTGTAAGTACAGCAATGGACCAGTCATAGAAATATGGACATCAATGATCAGATTGCATGGCAGATGCAAGAAAAAGGATACAACAGAGATTAGCAGTAGTGCCGCATGAAAGCAAAAGAACTGTGGAAGACATACCAGAAGCCCAGGGAATTCAACAGTCATAGCAGGTCTGCAGCTCGGCACTGCAGCTTTTTTAAAGGTTGTCATGCCATATTTGCTGGATATCCCATCATCACCATGGATACCCTAAGCCATAGGCCCCTGGCATGACAGTGAGGAGGAGGAGAAGGAAGAGGGACATGTGGCCAAGGGGTCCAGCTATGCCATGAGCCAGGACCTATTTGAGACTCCACTGCAGTCCAGTCAGTCCCCAACAGTTGGGCATGGGTGAGCCTGATGTAGGGAAGGAACTTTGGGTAAGTGTGTACATTTATTTCCCAGTGCAGTGATGCTTCCCCCAACTTCTCATTGGAATTTTAATGTGGATACTCTGCAATTCTTTCCCAAAGGTTTCTAGGGATGACAGCCACATTTCCTCCTCCATGGTGGGTCACTTTCCCACGCTACTCACTGATAACTTCAGCAGGTACCATTGCAGTACACAGGCTAGTAGCATCTGGGCCTGGGTGGCTTTGGGATGCCATTGGCAGCTGTGGCCTTGAGGGGTTCTCCCTCTAGCCCTGCAGAACACCTGAGCCAGATAAGGAAGAGAAGAAAAGGGACTTGGGATGACATGTTCAGCGAGATCTTGCATCAGACTGTGAACAGAGGGCCTGGAGCATGAATATTGCAGACTGTATGGAGAAGGAAATAGTGGGCAGAAGAAAGGCCCAGGAGTCAGAGAGGGTGATGCACTAGTACACAATGGCACTTGTCCAGCAGCACACACAGATGCTGCAGACTCTTGTGGACCTACAGGTTCAACAATCCTGGGCTCACCTCCTTTTGCAATCCATGGAGAACTTCAGTATAGAACCTCCCTACAAACCCCCTCAACATTTCCTGTGGCATCAGGAGCTGCATCCTTATCCCTACCGCTACACCTCGGGAGAGGACAGGGGGGTGGAGAAGGGGGACGACACACATTAAGGACAACCACAGCTTCATGTACACTGACTTTTGAGAACCACTGTTGATGAATGTGTAGCTAAAAAGGAAATGAATGTTCCTTTCCCTTCTTTAAGCTCTGTTCTATACATTTGTTAAGATTTTAATGTATTTGCTTTTAACTTGCACAGAAATTTTTGAAGTGTTTTCATTACTCAGTAGAACTCTATTGTTTGGAAAATAATTCATCTTTATTAGTTCCCAACATATGCTGCAAAGTGCCTAGCAGTTCTGAAAGCACCCACCTACTTGTTACTGTACAGAGTGACCCAACTCATAGGATCAGTGACAAACACAGTGTTCTAATTATAAATGTACAGCAAACACCACCAGATTAATAAGTGCTTTGTCACTTTTATATTCATAGATGTGCACCAAGCACCACACAGTTCCTAACAGGCCCCTAAACTTCAGGGCCAGGTAGAGCACAGTACACCTCAATGCATTACTGTGGCTTGGTGTTCTTTCAAAGCCTCCCTGGCTGTATAGCTACACATTGAGCTATTCTGATAGCCCTTGTGTCTGGCAGTCAAACTCAGCAGACACTCAGGTAGAGGGCTCCCCCTCTACCCTCCATCCCAGCAGCAACTTTTCTCCCTTTGCTTCACAAATATTATGCAAGCCAGAGCAGGCAGCTAGAACCCTGGAGATGTTTTTCTCACTGAGATCCAATTTTGTGAATACATGATGCCAGCAACCCTTCAATCGACCAAAAGCATGTTCAACTGTCATTCTGCACCTGCTGAGCCAGAAGTTCAGTCTTTTCTTGGTGCTGTCAGGTGGCTGGAATATGGCTTCATAAGCCAGGGGAGTAATGGGTAGGCTGGATCCCCCAGGATCACATCACCATTGGTGAGCTGCCAGTTGGGAAAGAAAGTCACTGTCTGTAGCTTTCTGAACAGTCCTGTGTTTTTAAAGATATGAGAGTCATGCACCTTCCCTGAGCAGCCAAAATTGATGTCAGTGAAGCATCCCCGGTGACCCTCGCAGCACTTGCATAACCATAGAAAAATAGTCCTTTCCGTTGATATACTCTGGGTCATGGTGATCTGGTGCTGTCTGTTGCTTGACTGCAGTTTGGGATCCCAGTTGCTGCAGATTCATCCATTATGTCTTGCATATTGCCAGTGCATGAGAGGAGACAATTAATTGCCCTGCATACTTGCATGACAGTGCCCCATGCCCCTACAATGGATTTTCCAAGTGCAAAATGATTTTCCATTGACTGATAGCAATCTGCAATCTGATATCGTATGTTTCCACAGTGTGATCAGCACTTGCTTCTCCATTGTCAGTGAAGCTCTCATTTTTGTGTACCTGCACTGGAGGGCTGGAACAAGCTTGGCACACAGATCCAGGAATATGGCCTTGTGCATCTGACAGTTCTGCAGCCACTGCTTGTCATCACAATCCTGCATTATGATATGATGCCACCAATCAGTGCTCATTTCTCGGGCTCTGAAGCAGCGTTCCACTGCCTGAAGCTGCTCCACCTTTAACTGGTTCTTGCTATGTCCCACATCAATCTGACTGCTTGGAAATCATCATGTTCCCCACGGCTCTGCTTTGGGCTCTGCAAATACTAGAGGATCATGAATCCTGTGCTTGCAATGCTCACGGCAATGATGCAGAGCTGTGGAGGCTCCAGGCTTCTGTCAGAGATGGTGAACAGTAAAAAGTCCCATGTGGGTTATGGGATTTTCAAAATAGGCACATAAATTGTGGGTTAGAGATGGCAATATGAGTTGGAGAAAGTTGTATGATGGGAACTTGACCCTGCAGTCCCAGTCACCTCTGCAAGATTCATTTCTGCCCCACCAGGCATTGCCAGAACTTCCAAAAATACAATATGTGCTGGATGGTGGAGAGTTACCTACCCATAATGCACTGCACTGTACATCAAAACAAGCATTCCTGGTGAGTATGCACTGTGCCAACATAAGGAAGCATGCGCACAAGCATTATGTTAACTGCAGTGGTTTTATGCTGCCGTAACATGCATTGGCAAAAGTTTGTATTGTAGACATGCCCCAAAAGCGAGGCTAAGCACTGGAATGTCTCCTCCTCCTCCTGCATCTGCAGAGAGCTAGAGTGGAGACTAGCATAATCTTTTAGGGGAGTGGAAAGGAAATCCATGGGCTGTATACGGCATCAGGTGGGAATGATCTTGTCTACAGATTGGACGTTACTGGATCAGAATTAAAACTAAGAATGGGAAGTGGATCTGCAGTGTGGCCACTGGAATATTAGCTATAGGTGCTGTTGTTTAGTCTACAAAGTCTCACCTAAGAGCAGACAGAACAGGTTTCCAGGTGTTTAGCAGTAACAGTTCACACTCATTCTTTGGGATCACAGGAAACCTACCCCTGGAGGGTTTCCCCAACATTTTAGAGAAAAGAAAACAGCTGTGCCTCAAAAGTAAGAAAGTTCAAAACTTGATACCCATGTAAATAAATTTTATGTAATTGGAAATGGGAATTCCTGGCTTTTTAATGATACAGAGCTTTCTTCTCTAGTTCCAAGGAATTACAAGATATGGGTCTGAATATTGCCTATCCTGGACCTCAGTAACTCCTGGGGAGAAGCATCCCATTTGGAAGAGTAAGAAGGAAGCATTTTTCTGACAGGTTGATTTTTTAAAATAAAGCAGCATCAGTAGTTTGACAGCTGCACAGGGGTTTGGAATATTAGAAGTAGTGTAGGTGGAGATGGATTAGTGGGCAGAATGCAGGTTAGGCTGTTTAAAGTGCATGAGAAAAGCAAAGTATTGTTACCACACAGACCACATAAAATTATTCTTTTCCCCCCATGTTTTTGGGGAGGGAGGAGAGTTTTGGGGTGATGTATTGTAGATATATTGTATAGCTGGGATCAATTGTTTGATTGGGATCTTTTTTCTCCTTTCTTCAGTTTGAGAAAATTGCTGGGCTTGCTTTTGTTTAAATTGTTTCAAATTTTTAATAAATATGGGTCTTTTGGGAAGGTGGTTTTGAAATTTTTTTAAATCTAAATAAATAAAATAACTAACTATGCAAATTAGTACTGCACCAGCAAATATTTGCATATGCATCCATTCAGTATGTAAATCCTGCATTTATCCATTCACAGAAGCTTTTGCAGATGCAAGTTAGGTAGCTGCATGCTTAACTGCTCATAGGTATAATTACTCACTTGGTGAGCCAAATGAGAATTGCACCTACTTATGAAGGGCTAAATTTGATCTAGCATATGCAAATACTGGATTTACAGGTGTACCTATTACCTGCTCAGTTTTCAAGTGTACAGTTTGGCCTACAATGTTGCTTTAACAAGATTCATATTTGACTATGTGGATTAACATTTTTCTTAATTGTGTTACTGCTGTGTGGACTTAAAACACAAAAACACTCCCACAAGAGTTTTGCTTACCACATGCTTGACCCATTCTGTTCACTGCTGCTGCCACATATACGCTGATGTGGGAGGCTGAATTATGGAGTCCTTGAAATTATCCTCGATGACGTGGCCATTGGGGCTAAATTCTCCTCTCAGTGACACCACTGCGACCCCCCATTGAAATAACACCAATGACATAATTTCAGTGGAAGTTCCACTGAAGCTGCTGTCATGAGCATTTGGTTCACACCATGGATAAATGCTGTGCTAGGTCATACTACCAACAGGTGCCACGTGGCACAGTTTGCTAAACAGATTGAAAAAGCATGTGATATTTGCTTGACCTGATGGAAACACAAGGAAACTTTCTGCATAAACTCTTGATTTCTGCAATGTTAGGTAATCTTAGTCCCATTTCAGGAAATAATATTAGTGCTCATTTTAATTTTTTCATGAGCCTAATCCTGAGGTCATTGCTCAAACAAACCCCCCACTGAAGTCGATGGGAATTTCCCTGAGTAAGGTTTGAATAAAGATCTTTGATTTGGTCCATGAGAACTTTATTATCCAACTCACATCCTCAGTAACGAGGCTGGGAGTTGAGGGCATGGGCAAAGAGTCCTCTTTTCCCCACCAATGGAATAACAGTAGAGCCACGATGGCTTCCTAGACTGTTGCTGTTTCCACCCTCCATATGAAAAATGGCTGCTGGATTCATGTAATAGGCAGAGATCCACTGGCCTTAGCACCACTCCTTCCAGGGCCACCTCCTGCCCTGCATCCAAGACTCTGTCAACAGCATTCCACAAAAAACCCGTATGGAGCTGGTGTCCACACAGCGGTAGAGCCACATGGGTTTCATTGCAGGAATTGCCCTCTGGAGCCCAGTAAAGGGGGTCAGGATTTCTTTGAGAAACTACATGCTGTTTTGGCATTTTAAAGAGCTGCTTTTCTGAGTCAGGCAAAATTACCAGTTAAGTCCATCAAAATTTGGTATGGGATAAGGACCAAAAGGAAGGAGGTTCAGCACAGCTGAGCATGGACTATAATTATTAGCAAAGCAGGATGGTTGAGAGGTTGGAGCGCAAACCTAGGACTTGGGAGATGCTGGTACAATTCCCCGCCTCACCACACACATTCT
This sequence comes from Mauremys reevesii, assembly GCF_016161935.1. Classification (NCBI taxonomy): domain Eukaryota; kingdom Metazoa; phylum Chordata; order Testudines; family Geoemydidae; genus Mauremys; species Mauremys reevesii. The sequence continues at coordinate 41,298,925 of NC_052624.1, forward strand.
GAGTTACCAGAGGCACAGCCTCTCTGTGCCTGGGTTGCTCCTAAGTAAAGTGGGGATAATAGCACTTCCTATCTTCTAGGGGTGTGGTGAGGATAAATACATTAAAGGTTGAGAGGAGCTTAGACACTACTATAATGGGGGCCATATAAGTATCTATGATACAGTGAAATAGCAGCTGTTTTGTGTTGTACTCCCACAGAAACCTGTTCTCTAATGAAACATGCAGTGTACGGTACAAATAGAATAACACAGTCTGGGTAAATTCACAGATGTGTCCATTTTTATGTGAGACAAGGTGGATGAGGTAATATCTTTTATTAGACCAACTTCTGTTAGTGGGAGAGACAAGCTTTCAAGCTTACACAGAGCTCTCTTCAAGTCTTAATATCCTGGGACTAGCACGGATACAAGAACACTGCATACATTTTTATGTTATATGGGGAAAGCTGCAAGAAATAGTTGCTGTTTTATCGTGATCTCAATACTGGTTTGGCTTCAGGAAGTGTTATATGTGAAGAGCTACATAGTACATAAAAGCCACATCCAGAGGTGGTGGTGAGATGTGCTCCCCTAGCAGGAGCTCCTGAAGGCATTGTGTTTCAGACAGACGCAATGTCTGAGACAGCACAGCCATATTGTGCTTCAGGCGGACCCTGTGACAGGTACCAGCTTTGCTGGCCTGTATGGAGAAAAGAGAAACAAGGCCATAGCTTGACTGATGCTCGACTCACATACTCTAATTAGTTACCTCTGAAATAATCTTGTGCGAGCTATCTCACTGTCATTTAGACCCTTTATCCTATCCAGCATCATGGCTTTAAAAGTGTCAGGGCTCATGGGACAAAGTGTAGAGTTAGAATCATAGAATATCAGGGTTGGAAGGGACCTCAGGAGGTTCATCTAGTCCAACCCCCTGCTCAAAGCAGGACCAATTCCCAGCTAAATCATCCCAGCCAGGGCTTTGTCAAGCCTGACCTTAAAAACCTCTAAGGAAGGAGATTCCACCACCTCCCTAGGTAACCCATTCCAGTGCTTCACCACCCTCCTAGTGAAAAAGTTTTTCCTAATATCCAACCTAAACCTCCCCCACTGCAACTTGAGACCATTACACCTTGTTCCGTCATCAGGTTTCACTGAGAACAGTCTAGATCCATCCTCTTTGGAACCCCCTTTCATGTAGTTGAAAGCAGCTATCAAATCCTCCCTCATTCTTCTCTTCTGCAGACTAAACAATCCCAGTTCCCTCAGCCTCTCCTCATAAGTCATGTGCTCCAGCCCCCTAATCATTTTTGCTACCCTCCGCTGGACTCTTTCCAATTTTTCCACATCCTTCTTGTAGTGTGGGGCCCAAAACTGGACACAGTACTCCAGATGAGGCCTCACCAATGTTGAATAGAGGGGAATGATCATGTCCCTCGATCTGCTGGCAATGCTCCTACTTATACACCCCAAAATGCTGTTAGCCTTCTTGGCAACAAGGGCACACTGTTGACTCATATCCAGCTTCTCGTCCACTGTAACCCCTAGGTCCTTTTCTGCAGAACTGCTTCCTAGCCATTCGGTCCCTAGTCTGTAACAGTGAAAGGGATTCTTCCGTCCTAAGTGCAGGACTCTGCACTTGTCCTTGTCGTATAGGGTTCTGCAGGAGCTCTGAAATCCCAGCCTCCATCTTAGATTCATTCTCAGAGGGGTAATTCTTGACAAGAGGTGTTGTTTGTAAAGCATAACTTCTATTCACATTTGAGTACAATCTGTCTGTACACAAATATGTTTGTTTCAAATAAAAATACTCTTTTCAAGCTAGAAAAGTGGTTGTGAAGATTCACTCTTCAGAGTCAGTCTAAGGTTGGCAGCTGTAAGTCAAAACCCATGGCAGATTTTCAAGCTTTAAAAGCTTTGTTTTCAATCAAGACCACATACTTGAACATAGCCTGTGTTCAAATATGTTGGTTTAATCAAAAAAGAAGCTTTGAGAGCTTGAAAGTGTCTGCATGTCTGGCCCCTTTGAGAGAGCGACTCAAAAGAGTGGCATCAAAGGGTGGGTGAAATTTGGCACATCCCACAATGCAATGCCTCAGGAAGGTCATCTTCTGTCACACCCCTAAAGTTTTGGCCCTTTAATAGTTTCCTGCTTAAAAAATGTATATTTTTATATATATTCTTGATGATTTCTGAAAATCACAAATATGCATGCGATAAAGTTTCTGGCTCTTTTGCCAGTTCTGTAGGTGCTAATTTCAGTACTAGAAAACCTGTATTGGTGAGGCACAGAAATATACAAATTTCACATGGTTCATATAAATGAAAGGAACTTTCTCAAAACTTTTATACATTCATTCTGAGTCAGTTTTTCTGATCCTGTGACTTCATAAATAGTGCTAAATTAACAAAAATACAGATGCTGAGTCCTCCTATCCCCTAATATTATGGTTCTTTCACCCCAATTCAGGTTGTATCAATAACATTTGTCAGCGGTTATTGCACAGCAGAGTCTCCAATGCCACAATATACCCCGTGCTTAGCACTGGTCTACACTATGAGTTTAGGTCAAATTTAGCAGCATTAGATCAATTTAACACTGCACCCGTCCACACAACGAAGCCATTTTTGTTGACTTAAAGGGTTCTTAAAATCGATTTCTGTACTCCTCCTTGATGACTGAAATCAACCCTGCTGGGTCAAATTTGAGGTAGTGTGGATGCAATTTGACGGTATTGGCCTCTGGGAGCTATCCCAGAGTGCTCCATTGTGACCACTCTGGACAGCACTCTCAACTCAGATGCACTGGCCAGGTAGACAGGAAAAGCCCTGCGAACTTTTGAATTTTATTTCCTGTTTGGCCAGCGTAGCGGGCTGATCAGCATGGGTGACCATGGAGTCCCAGAATCGCAAAAGAGCTCCAGCATGGACCAAATGGGAGATACTGCATCTGATCGCTGTATGGGAAGACGAATCCGTGCTATCCGAACTCCATTCCAAAAGACAAAATGCCAGAATATTTGAAAAAATCTCCAAGGGTATGAAGGACAGAGGATATAACAGGGACCCGCAGCAGTGCTGCATGAAGCCTACCAAAGAACCAGAGAGGCAAATGGCCACTCTGGGTCAAAGCCCCAGACATGCCGCTTCTAGGGGAGCTGCATGCTCTTCTAGGGGGTGCCCCTACAACTACCCCACCTCTGTGCTTCCCTCCTCCCCCACCCCTCCCGGGCTACCTTGGCAGTTATCCCATTTCTGTGACGAATTAATAAAGAATGCATGAATTTGAAACAACAGTGACTTTGTTGCACCTGCAAGTGGAGATTGAAGGGGGGAGGGGATGGTGATTAGCTTACAGAGAAGTAGAGTGAACCAAGGGGGGGGCGGTTCATCAAAGAGAAACAAACAGAACTTTCACACCGTAGCCTGGCCAGTCCTGAAACTGGTTTTCAAAGCTTCTCTGATGCACAGTGCGCCCTGCTGTGCTCTTCTAACCACCCTGGTGTCTGGCTGTGCGTATCAGCAGCCAGGCGATTTGCCTCAACCTCCCACCCCGCCATAAATATCTCCCCCTTACTCTCAGAGATATTGTGGAGCACACAGCAAGCAGTAATAACGATGGGAATATTGGTTTCGCTGAGGTCTAACCGAGTCAGTAACCTGCGCCAGCGAGCTTTTAAACATCCAAAGGCACATTCTACCACCATTCTGCACTTGCTCAGCCTATAGTTGAACTGCTCCTCACTACTGTCCAGGCTTCATGAGCCATGGGAGCAAGGGGTAGGCTGGGGTAGGTGCGACCGCGCGGTGCTGCCAACTGGGAGAGCAGCCTGAGGCAGAAGCCTCCAACTGCCATGATATTCCAGGCAGGACTGAATCTCCATTAGACGAAACTTAAAGAAGAGAAATGACCTGGAGTCATTCCCATTTTTGTCCAGGCGCCCCTGACCAACCTCACCGAGGCCGGCCGGGAGCACCCATGTCTGCACAGGTGCCCCCAACCAACCTAACTGAGGTCGGCCAGGAGCACCCACAGGACGATGACAACGGCTAGCAGTTATACCTGTCTGCTGTCCACAAGGCAAGGCAAGTGGATGCTGCTGTGTAGCACCGCAGTACCGCGTCTGCCAGCAGCACCCAGGAGACATCCGGTGACAGTGAGCTGAGCAGGCTCCATGCTTGCCGTGGTATGTCGTCTGCACGGGTAACCCAGGAAAAAAGTCGAGAAACGATTTTTTGCTGTTGCTTTCACGGAGGGAGAGAGGCCTGACAACATGTACCCAGAACCACCCGCGACAATGTTTTTGCCCCATCAGGCACTGGGAGCTCAACCCAGAATTCCAATGGGCGGTGGAGTCTGCGGGAACTGTGGGATAGCTACCACAGTGCAACGCTCTGAATGTCAACAATAGCCTCGGTACCGTGGACGCACACAGCCGACTTAATGCGCTTAGTGGGGACACACACAATCAATTGTATCAAATCAATTTCTAAAAAATTGACTTCTATTAAATTGACCTAATTTCATAGTGTAGACATACCTAGGAAAGAACGTAGGTATTTCATCTACCACTGTCTGTAACTGCAGCAAAATGTTGACTCTACTTTTTACTGGTATGTTTTTGTTTTTCATTTACCTAAATTCAAATAATGTAATATGATGTTAAAAAACTCTCTACATTCCAGGTTTGACAAGTGTGTGTTTTCATTTTCACTGAAAATGCGTAAAAAATAGTTCATTGTTGTGAAATACTCTTTGATAAGAACCAGAGAGAAAAGTAAGAGAAGACAGATATGAGGGGATATGGGTAATAAGCTGCTTATATATAAATTGAGAAGTTCATTAGGAGTGACTGGTGAGGGAGGAGCATACTTTAAGACCATGTGGGAAATCAGTTTACTTCAGAGTGCTGAGAGTGAAAGGAAGGGATGTCTGCTTTTTATTAAACCTGAAATGCATTATAATTGGGCTGAGTCTTTACCCAGATGGCTCCTCTTATGCTGACATCTGCAAAGTGATATAAAGCCATGTTAAAGAACTGTCTCTTGTGGCAGTATGTACACATGTAATTCAGTTAAGAACTAAGTCCTTTACTATACTTAATACTGGTCCTTGAATAATGCATGCTGAGAAATTGCATTTGCCTGGCCAACAATGATTATAATACATATTTTGTCACTGTAGAAAGCAAGGTGACTTTTGAGAACAGTTTCATGACATTTTTGCTCATTTTGCAGGGATTCTTGTTCATTCTTTATTAGAAATCCCCAGCTAAACAAATTTTTCAGTGTGGATAGAGGGCTAGACTTTTCCTTAGTTTCTTATGTTTTTCATTGCCATTACAGTCATTTCAAATATTTAATATTATGAGAATTTGATAGAGGCATTTTTCATTGACCAATGACGTGCTTGAACAATATTAAAATGCCTTTACCACATTAATGAAACTTGTCTGAGGATGATAGATGTGATATAATTCATATGTCCATTGCTCTGTTATCTAGCTGAAGCCAACGAAGTAACATTTTTAAAATTAGATACCAGCAGCCTGTTTCTTTCTTTGTCAGACAACAGAAAAATCAAAGTCAACAGCACCAGGGAACCTATTGAGTTTAAGTCAAATCAGTGGTTTGGGGCAACAGTCAAGGCTCATAAAGGAAAAGTTGTGGTAAGTTTAATGAATTGATGTTCATTTTCAGAAGTTTACGTTTTCTGAACTGTATATCTTAAATGTGTGTGTGCGCGTCTGTGTGTAGACAACTAATACGTTTTAGAATATACATATATACAAAAACAGATTATGTATATATAGAGAGAGATTAGATAATAAAAGCAATATATAAAAATCAGACTGAACTGAATACTTGAAGACCATCTGAATGCAGTGTTAGAAATGAAGAAAGGCGTTTTACTCATTGTGCAAGCAAATGAGTAATCTAATTTATTATTCAAAGCATAAAATAGTGGAACTATTTTTAAGATATATAGGAACTGATAGCCATATGTTTAAAAAACTGTAATGTATTGTAAAGCGTTGAGGAAAGTTGGCTACAGAAGTACCTAAAGGAAGCCAAAAATTCCAGTGAAGATCAATTGATATCCTGATGAAAATGTTACTATTCAATATTGTATCAATATTTAATTTTGTTTTATAGGGTAATCATATTATATTGTATTGTTATATTGTAGTCATGGTAATGACTAAAGAAGAGTTTTGCTTTTAAAAACATTAAGTGTATGTGTTCTGCTTTTATAGAACATTTTGCAGGCACCGATAGAAAGCCCCAACTGCATATTTATACTGATATATTTGATTTCTTTCTTATACGGAGTAGTTTTCTTGCATAGTATGGAGTTGATGTATGCTATACACAGGCATTTTACATTTACAGTTTTTGCACTAGGATTCACAGTGAAAAGGATACTGAACACTTTGTGATGTGAAACTTTAGTTTGGCCATACTTTAGTTTCCTTACAATTATGAAACAACAACTTTTGCCTTGGGATTTGTTTAAAGCTGTTTCAGTTATTAATTAATGGGGCTAAGTATCTAAAGGAAATGCCTTACTTTAAATAGTTGATCTTGTGGTTAACCCCAGAAAAGGATTTTGACATAAAACAGGTGATGAATAAAACATCGTTCTCTTGTGTTACAGAACTAACATGTACAGTTAATTCCCTGCGGTTTTGCATCTGAGTTATCGTAGCTGTCAAGTTGCAGATTTAATACCTGCATCTGGTAGACGTACTTTTATTTACAAGTTGATAACATATATACAATTATTGTTAAAAAGGAAATCCTAACATATTATTTGGCTTTAACTAAAATTTATCATAAAGTGTTATATTGATTTAAATAGCTGAATACTTATCATGGAGTCTAATAATAACAGTTAGCAAGCTGAAATATAATATCTTCTTATACAACTATTCACTGAAACTTAGAATGCCTTAGTTTTAATCAGATGTGAGGAAATCCCACCATTGATTGCTGTGCCATTAAAAAAAATACATTATAGACCGGTTTTGTTTTGGTTCTGGTATGTTTTCTCATCAACAGTTTTGCCAAACTTTCTGCAATGGAGCTGTAGCAGTTCATGGCAGGACCCTCTTAGCTCCTGCCTCTGCTGTGCTGATAAAGTCACTTGGATACCCTGGGGTTCAGTAACCACTGGTGCTTTTTATTCACAAGTTGTGCTCCCACAACCTTTTCCCAGGGGTGAAAGTAAGTTAACTGGTACGCCAGAGTCCTGAGCAGGGGGCGGGGCCTTAACTGGAAGAGGCGGAGGCTTTAAATCCCCGGGCCCTTTAAATCAAGATTTAAAGGGCCCAGGGCTCTGGCTGCGGTAATGGCAGCTGGGAGTCCCAGGCCCTTTAAATCACCCCCGGAGCTACCAGCTGCAGAGGCAGCTGGGAGCCCCGGAGCTAGGGGGCCATCTAAAGGGCCCAGGGCTCCAGCTGCTGCTACTGCAGCGGAGCCCTAGGCCCTTTAAATTGCAGATGGAGCCCCAGGGGCTCCCAGCTGCCATCGCTATCCTGGGCTCAGGGCTCTGGCAGAGAGTTAAAGGGCCCAGGGCTCCACTTCAGTAGCAGCGGCTGGAAGCCCCTGGCCCTTTAAATCAGTGCCGGAGCCCTGTTGCTGCTACCACAGGACTCCGGCAGCGGGGCTCAGGTGGCGATTTAAAGGGCCTGGGGTTCCCTGCAGCAGCCAGAGCCCTGGGCCACCGCTGTTACCTCTGGCAGCAGGGCTCGGGCAGCGATTTAAAGGGCAAGGAGCTCCAGGCCACAGCGGAGCCCTGGGGCCTTTAAATTGCTGATGGAGCCCCAGGGGCTCTCGGCTGCCACCACTACCCCAGGGCTCCTGAAATGGGGCTTGGGCGGCGATTTAAAGGGCCTGGGACTCCACTGCGGTAGCGGTGGCCGGCAGCGCACGGGCCTTTAAATCACCACCAGAGTCCTGTGCCACCGCCGCCACCGCTACACAGGGGCTCTGGCAACAGGGCTCCAGTGGCAATTTAAAGGACCCAGGGCTCCCTGCAGCAGCCGGAACCCCAGGCCATTTAAATCGCCACCTGATCCCTGCTGCCAGAGTCCCCGGGGTAATGGCAGCAGCCAGGGGCTCTGGCAGTGGGGCTCTGGTGGCAATTTAAAGGGCCCGGGCTCCAGCCACTGCCGGGAGCCCCAGGCTCTTTAAATCACTGGCCTGGGGAAGCCAGTCCGGTCTGGTATGGTGTACTGGTTCTTGCCAGTATGCTGTACTGGACCATACCGGCTTACTTTCACCTCTGCCTTTTCCCCATACACAACTTGCTTCTAGTGTCTGCTCCCAGGAGGGAAGGACTATCACTCTGCTTCCTCCCCTTCCCCTGGCTTCCTTCCCTGCAGCCTTTATCTAGCCCCAGACTAATTGGGCGGGCAGCTGTCTCCCATTCACTAAGTAGCTGCAGGTTTTCTCTAGCCAGCTCCAATTTGCTTTCCATAATGGGGGTTGACATGACAGAGGGCTGAGTCAGCAGTTCTTGCCCAGCACCCTGTCACAGAAGCTGAAGTCAACAATTTTAAGACAAAACCTTGAATTGCTGACTTTGGGAAGTGGTTTAAACTCGGATAGGGTTCCATGGGGAAAAAAGGAGAATCCATTATCACATTGCTTGCAGTTTTTTAATACTGCAGCAGCAGCAACAACAATAAAATAGAATTAGGCCAAATTTTACTGTTTTAAGTTTTCTGTTGCAAATGATTTTGTCAAACTCTCTGAAGTGCATCTAAAATTATAATTACGAGAAATAAATTCATTTTGATTGTCCTCTATTTTTTCTCTAGTATGTTGTTAGACTGTAGGTTGCCCAGGGAAGAACCCTGTCTTATACATTTGCAAAGGAATGTGCACACCTGCAGTAAGCTCTGTGAGGGCACGGGATCCACCCAGCCAGAGCTAATTGCAAGACTGGTGCCTTACAGTGATGTAAAAAATGACAACAATACATTACCACGGAGCAATTAATATCTGACTGTAAATCAATCCCAAGACAAAAGTGGACAGTTTGTCAGCTCCATCACACACTAATTTTTATTGTAGAATATATTCTATCTTATTAAATAGTTTTGTATCAAAAACTCATTTGGCAAAAAGTCACTCAGTCAGGGTTAAATCTTGCCTGTTGTGCCAAACCAGAAACAGAAAAAGGTCTCAGAATCCTACCCCCAAGGCTGGGGAGAAGCATAGGTAGAGCTACTCCAGTATCTGTTCCATAGCTGTGTCCTCTCCCTGGCTCTATTTTGGGTTTGAAATAGGGATCCATGTAATAGCAGACCACTGGCCACACCCCCCGTGCTGCAACAGAAAGAGCTCAGCTCTGCAGAACCTAACTCGTATTCCCCCGTACAGCAGAACCATGCTGTAACTACCAACATCGTGAGAATCATGAGGGACTGATTGAACCAGGGACCTTTCAAACTAAAACCATGGAGCAAAGGACTAAGTCCCCTAACTGGGACAGTAGCAAACTCATCTTCTGTGGATCAGGCACAGAGGAAGTTTAATAACACATGCTTAAAAGTGCGTAACACTATCTGAGACAATTTACCTGTCCAAGGAGAGGGCAGGTTTTGGTCCTTAGATGTAAGTGGATTGTTAATGATGCAGAGGGAAGAAGAGAACATTGCAGGTTATGAAGGTTCCCATGGTTCTTTCATCCACCCTAGTATGACAATTTCTACCCAAATGATAGAAACTTAACAGGAACAAAAATAGCTAATTTGTTTAATGAAGAACTGACTTAGCCCATGCATGGCACATAAAAGATCTGTTACATAATTACTGTTTTAATAGGCTTGTGCTCCCTTATATCATTGGAGGACCCTTAAAGCCACCCCTGAAAAGGATCCAGTTGGCACCTGCTATGTTGCAATTCAGAACTTCAGTGCGTATGCCGAGTATTCTCCTTGTCGCAACAGTAAGTTTTAATATAAATGCTCTTGCCTCAATAGAACTGAAATTGAGATCAGTGGTTTCATACTTTCAATCTTAGTGCTGTCTTAGCTAGATGAAAATTACTGAGTGATGTCACCCAGGGAAAGAATATAAAGAAAGGCAGACATTAAACTGTATGTCTCCACTTGGATGCTTTATCATATAATTAAAAGAGCAGAGATTAAGTAAATAAGGCTTGTGCAATTATGGTGATAAAATATAATTTGCTTAATTTAATAGGGTTTAAAATTCAGCAAACATCTCGAAAAGCATAAGTAAGCATTTTAAAATCATAGAATCATAGAATCTCAGGGTTGGAAGGGACCTCAGGAGGTCATCTGATCAACCCCCTGATCAAAGCAGGACCAAACCCAACTAAATCATCCCAGCCAGGGCTTTGTCAAGCCTGACCTTAAAAACCTCTAAGGAAGGAGATTCCACCACCTCTCTAGGTAACCCATTCCAGTTCTTCACCACCCTACTAGTGAAAAAGTTTTTCCTAATGTCCAACCTAAACCTCCCCCTCTGCAACTTGAGACCATTACTCCTTGTTCTGTCATCTTCTACCACTGAGAACAGTCTAGATCCATCCTCTTTGGAACCCCCTTTCAGGTAGTTGAAAGCAGCTATCAAATCCTCCCTCATTCTTCTCTTCTGCAGGCTAAACAATCCCAGTTCCCTCAGCCTCTCCTCATAAGTCATGTGCTCCAGCCCCCTAATCATTTTTGTTGCCCTCCGCTGGACTCTCTCCAATTTATCCACATCCTTCTTGTAGTGTGGGGCCCAAAACTGGACACAGTACTCCAAATGAGGCCTCACCAGTGCTTAATAGAGGGGAATGATCACATCCCTCAATCTGCTGGAAATGCCCCTACTTATACAACCCAAAATGCCATTAGCCTTCTTGGCAACAAGGGCACACTGTTGACTCATATTCAGCTTTTCGTCCACCGTAACCCCTAGGTCCTTTTCTGCAGAACTGCTGCCCAGCCATTCGGTCCCTAGTCTGTAGCAGTGCATGGGATTCTTCCGTCCTAAGTGCAGGACTCTGCACTTGTCTTTGTTGAACCTCATCATATTTCTTTTGGCCCAATCCTCTAATTTGTCTAGGTCCCTCTGTATCCTATCCCTACCCTCCAGTGTATCAACCACTCCTCCCAGTTTAGTGTCATCTGCAAATTTGCTAAGGGTGCAGTCCACACCATCCTCCAGATCGTTAATGAAGATATTGAACAAATCCGGCCCCAGCACCGACCCTTGGGGCACTCCACTTGATACCGGCTGCCAACTAGACATGGAACCATTGATCACTACCCGTTGAGCCTGACCATCTAGCCAGTTTTCTATCCACCTTACCGTCCATTCATCCAGCCCATACTTCTTTAACTTGCTGGCAAGAATACTGTGGGAGACTGTATCAAAAGCTTTGCTAAAGTCCAGAAATAGCACATCCACTGCTTTCCCCTCATCCACAGAGCCAGTTATCTCATCATAGAAGGCAATTAGGTTAGTCAGGCATGATTTGCCCTTGGTGAATCCATGCTGACTGTTCCTGATCACTTTCCCCTCCTTTAAGCAGTTGCTCATTCTGAATGTGAATCTGTCATTATAGAATTGCTATCCTAGGATCAGATCCTGCACTGAGATAGAAACAGCTGCTTTGTCTGAATCACCAGCAATAGGTTGATTGTGTATTACTTCCTGTGCACAAGAAAGCAGCCCACAGTAGCAGTTCTACTGCACATGCTGCTCTGTGTTGTGTGGGAATTGAGGAGCTCCTCCACAACTCTAATGCCTTCCTGCTTGTGGAATAGGTAAGAGAGGGTGTGTATCAAAGCCAAAGCCCAATTGTTTATAGGAATACACAAAATACCATACTAGGTCAGACGAGTGATACATCTAGTCCAGTATCCTGCCTCTGACATTTGTCATTACCAGATATTTTGGAGGGAGGTGTAAGAATTCCCGCAGTAAGCAATGATGGGTTAACCTGCCCCAAGGAAGTTTCTTCCTACCTCAAAAGCTAAAGACTGGCTTAAGCCTCGAAGCATGAAGGTTTATAGCCGTTCCAACGTGTGTGTGTGTGTGTGTGTTGGTCTTTTAAATATTTACTACAATATCTCAACATATTCTTGTTATCCATATGAATGACTTGATCGCTTTCTGAATCCTGCTAAGCTCCTGGCCTCAGTGATCTTTTTTTTTTTTTCTTTAAGCAAAGAGTCACATTGTGTGCTATTTCCCTGAACTCTAAAGGTGTGTCTGCACAGCTGCTGGGAGCGAGTCTCCCAGCCCAGGTCAACAGACTTGCATTAACAGGGCTCAGGCTAGCATGCTCAAAATAACTTCGTAGATGTTGCTGTGACATTCGAGCTTGGGCCCTGAAGCCAGGACCGGCTCTAGGTTTTTTGCCACCCCAAGCAAAAAAAAATTTGGCTGCCCCCAACCCCAACCCTGGGCTCCCCCTGTCACTGACACACACACACACTCCCCTGCTGCCCCAGCCCTGGGCTCTCCCCACAACCTGCACCCTCCTGCTGTCCCTGCCCTGGGTCACTGGTAGCTCGCTCCCAGGGCGGGTCATTCAGCAGGAATTTTGGATGTGCACAGAACAAAGACAGGATTGGTTCCCATATGGTTACAGAACTGCAGTAAAATGGAACAATTTTCAGCTTGTGTGATTGGAGGATATCTGGATGCATGTTATAAGACTGTCCTACATAAATGAGGAAAAGTTGAGATGCCTTTATTATTCTTTTGTTCCACTCTTTGTTTCTATGGGGAATTTGCCAATGCAATATCACTGTCTTCCTTTTAAACAAATAAAACTTAAAAAAAAAAAAGGCAATAGCTGTTGAAAATAGCAATTCCAGTCCTAAAAACCACTGGGAAGCATTTCTTGCTTCTTCATTTCTTATCCTACTTTTTCTACAGCAAGTTACAGTGGATCAGTATATTTGATTTGGGAGAAATGAAGTAAAAGACCTCTTAAAGGCTCACCCAACTGTTGGTAAAATCAGTGAGAAGAACCCGTTGACTTCATGGGACTTGGATTGGGCCCATACAGAATCATTTCAGTGTCTAGCAGTTACTTCTCCCACAGATCAGAAATAGCTGCTGTTTCACAGTTACTTGCCATGTGGTGTTTTCCAAAGCTAATAGCTAATATTATGGGCTACCTTATGCCTCTGTGTGGAAATGCCCACAGGAGGGCTAAGTTATCAATGTTCAGTTTGTTATTTGTATAGTGGCAACAAAGTGCTGGGCAAACAAGTGAACAGACCTGCTCCCTCCTTTGAAGAGCTACGATAGTGAAATTTGCCAAGTTCCTTCTTGTGGAGTTCTAGAGATAACATCGTGCCATGCTTTGCCTGCAGGGCCACCCGAGGCAGAGGGACCAAAAGGGCAGTTTTCCCCAGACCCCCCATTCTGAGTGTTGTGACCTGGTGCATGGGGTGGCAGCACCATTCAAGTTTGGCCCGGCCATCCCTTTGTCATGACTAGGTCACAGTGCACAGAGTGGGGTGCCGAGCCTAGTCCCATTGGACTGAAGTTACCACAGCTGGGTGAGTGTGGGGCAGATTCACTCTTCAGCCCCATCCACCACCCTCTGGGGCCTCTTTTGAATCCATGGTAATTTTGTTGGAAAGGTGGTGGTGGCGGGGGGCTCAGTTTTAGATTTTTGCCCCCAAACCTCTGTGTAGCCCTGAGATGTGTGCAACCAAGCAGCCCCGTGATTCTTCCTAAGATCTGCAAGAAAATCCCATGGAACTCAGCACATACAAAGGCAACTGGGATATCTGCATGTAGGGCCAACCCCTCAGCATTACCCACGAGGTTCTCCACTGCAGAGTTGCTCCAGAGAGAGCTGCATTACCAAGCCTTCCTCTCATGGCCTAGCCCTTACACCCAAACCTCCAACGAGGGGAGAGATGACACCACAAAGTGAGAAGCTGAATCTATGGGAAAATAATGTTCACAAGCTCTGCGCTAGTTCTTGCTGGTGTGTCACTTTGGCTTTGCTCAGGGATGATGCCATGTGGAGGGACTGTTCCAATGACCATTCTTACTTGCTGCCCAGTTGTAGCCCCCTGAACCTGCACATCCCCAGGTGCCTGGTGTTCATAGGGAAGATCCTCTTTAAGGGTTTGAGGAAGGAGAAAAGATTGCCACATTCTTCTTCCCTCCCTCCAACAGATATTGGGCAACCGTAGCAGGTTACTCTATTCCAAGTCTATTGCTTCATGGTGATAGAACTTAGAAAGAAGACTCAGCAAATATACATGAAAATGCAGAATTATATTACAGTTCAATACTGGTTTAACCCCAAATCCAGTCTCTCAAAAAGCTTGGCTTTATGAATTACCTGTATGTCCCTCAGAGTTGTATAGACAGCCAGGACCTCCTGCAGGGTGGGCTCCTTTGAATACACCCAGATTGACCCATTCTCCAAGTCACTATTTATCCAAAAGTTTCAAACTTCCTAAGAGACCCTTATTTTTGTATTTATGGCAAATCAAGCTCTTGCAGCAATTCTATGACTCCTCGCTAAGCCACTCATTTTCGGTTACCCACAATGGTTCGGACAGGATGCCTATTGATTGTGGCCAGAGACCCTGGCTAGGCAGTGAGAGAAGAATGTCCCAAGTAGTAAATATCATTTTTCAAGATATCATCATTTGGCACCAATCTCATGGCTCTGCAGAGGGCCCTGATTTGTTCATTACATAGAGTCCCATATAATTTCTTTTCCTCCTTAGGTGGTTTTGTACCTTTTGCCTCAAGGCTGTGGGGTTTATTTAATTACATGGTATATTTTTTCACAAAAATTCTAGAAAGCTGCTAAATGTAGCTAAGCAAAACAAGACCACATCCTTAAGACAATAACTGCATAAGCTCACAGCCTCACTACCAGCACCAGATCCTGTCAGACTGGATCCCTAGAACATTTTGTGTGCTGTTGTGATTCTGCTGTCCGTAAATACGTTCAAACAGGGGTTCTCCTTTTTTCTTTCTGAGGCCCCCCACAACATGCTGTTAAAAACTCCAGGGCCCAACGGGAAAGGGGGAGACTTGCAGCTGTGGGCCAGGTGCGGGGAAGGGCCCTTGCACATAGCTGTACTTTGACTTCTATTTTGAGTGAGCAGGGGCCAGTGGGGGTTGAGCCAGCTCTGCATGGCTGGGTCTGGGGAGGGAGCACCACCTCCATCCCCTGACTCACTTGCCTGTCTGGGATGTGGGGGGTGGGGCACAACCAAAAATTATAACTCAAAGGTGAGTGCATGGAGGGGGCAGCTAGGGGCTGTGTGCGGGCAGGGGGTAGCTTAGGGTGCAGGAAGGGGGTAGCTAGGGGCTGTATGCGGGCAGAGGGGTAGCTCAGGGTGCAGGGAGGGGCAGCTAGGGGCTGTGTGCGGGCCGGGGGTAGCTTAGGGTGCAGGGAGGGGGTAGCTAGGGGCTGTATGCGGGCAGAGGGGTAGCTCAGGGTGCAGGGAGGGGGCAGCTAGGGGCTGTGTGCGGGCAGAGGGGTAGCTCAGGGTGCATGGAGGGGGCAGCTAGGGGCTGTGTGCGGGCAGGGGTAGCTTAGGGTGCAGGGAGGGGTAGCTAGGGGCTGTATGCGGGCAGAGGGGTAGCTCAGGGTGCAGGGAGTGGTAGCTAGGGGCTGTGTGCAGCAGGGGGTAGCTCAGGGTGCAGGGAGGGGGGAGCTAGGGGCTGTGTGCGGGCAGGGGGTAGCTCAGGGTGTAGGGAGGGGGTAGCTAGGGGCTGTGTGCGGGCCGGGGTAGCTCCGGGTGCAGGGAGGGGCAGCTAGGGGCTGTGTGTGGGCAGGGGGTAGGTTAGGGTGCAGGGAGGGGGTAGCGCGGGGCTGTAGGCGGGCAGGGGGTAGCTCAGGGTGCAGGGAGGGGGCAGCTAGGGGCTGTGTGCGGGCAGGGGGTAGCTCAGGGTGCAGGGAGGGGGCAGCTAGGGGCTGTGTGCGGGCAGGGGGTAGCTCAGGGTGCAGGGCGGGAGCAGCTAGGGGCTGTGTGCGGGCAGGGGGTAGCTCAGGGTGCAGGGAGGGAGCAGCTAGGGGCTGTGTGCGGGCAGGGGGTAGCTCAGGGTGCAGGGAGGGGGCAGCTAGGGGCTGTGTGTGGGCAGGGGGTAGCTCAGGCTGCAGGGAGGGGGCAGCTAGGGGCTGTGTGTGGGCAGGGAGTAGCTCAGGGTGCAGGGAGGGGGCAGCTAGAGTCTGTGTTCCGGGAGGGCTCCCCTGCAGTCCCTGTTCCCTGAGGGCTCTTCCAGCCACAGAGCTGGGTTCTCCCACCCAGGCAGCTCTTACCAGCTGTGAGAGCAAAGGGGGCTGGGAGCTGAGAAGCACCTTCAACCCCCTGCACCAGCAGCAGCAGGAGACAAGGGAATTCCACAGCTGCCTACTCCATGACACCAGCCAGAGCAGCAGCTGTCCTGCACTGCCTGGCTCGTGCTTCTTGCCTCTGACCTGGCCAGGGGGGCGGGGAGAGAAGGAGGCGGCAGTGTGTGTGTGTGTGTGTGTGTGTGTGTGTGTGTGTGTGTGTGTGTGTGTGTGTGTGTGTGTGTAGCTGCCACGGGATTGCCCTGCTCTTGCATTGTAGCTTTTTTTTGTGGGGGCAACACCCACATGTCCCCCTGACTCTGCCCATGGGCTCGGGGCTTCTGCCCTCTTGGAGTACTGGGGCTTGAGGTCTGGAATTCAGCCCTGCTGCTCCTGGCGTCTGTCCCGCATGGGGCGCCTCAGATCGGGGCTTCAGCCTCATGGGAGGTGCTGGGGCTTGGGCTCTGGGTTTTAACTGTGGCCCCCCCTGAAAGGGTTCACAGACCCCCAGGGAGCAACAGACCCCCTCTTGAGAACCACTGCATTAAAACATATTTCTCCAAAACAAAAATTAAAATAAAATCATATAAATGCTTTTATATTTTCTTCCTTCTTCTTTCACTGAAATTTTCTTCCTACTAAAACAAACTATAGTACTGATACAGGAGTTGGATGTGCACTATCACTTTGAATTATGGAGATAAGGCAGTACTACAACATTTAATAAAATATGTACCCACAGCGGAAA
Source organism: Mauremys reevesii (assembly GCF_016161935.1). NCBI lineage: Eukaryota > Metazoa > Chordata > Testudines > Geoemydidae > Mauremys > Mauremys reevesii. The sequence continues at coordinate 41,315,946 of NC_052624.1, forward strand.
CCTGTAATACAATAATTCAACACAGTATATATTTTTTCTTTTTGTTGTTGCAAGTAAATCTGGGTACTAATTATTTCTCCTTGGGAAATCTTACAGTGATGTAGTGTATGGCAATTCAGAGATTATAAAGCCAGAAGGGGCCAATGTGATAATTTGATCTGGCCTCCTGTATTACAGGCCATAAGACTTCCTCAAATTAATTCCTGTTTAGAGCATGTCTTCTAGAAAAACATCCAAACTTGATTTAAAAATGGCCAGTTATGGAGACTCCCCCATGACCCTTGCAAGTGGTTCCAGTGGTTCTCTTTTAAAAAATTACACCTTATTTCTAGTCTGAAATTGACTAGTTTCAACTTCCAGCCATTGGATCTTGTTATATCTTTGTCAGCTAACCGACGAGCCCCTATTATCAAACTTCTGTTCCATATATAGGCATGCACAGATTGTGACCAAGACACCCCTTCACCTTCTCTTTGTTAAACTAAATAGAGAGAGCTCTTTGTATCTTTCACTATAAGGCATGTTTTCCAATCCTTTAATCATTCTTGAGGCTCTTCTCTGAACCCTCTCCTATGGCAATAAGTAAGTTCTACTCAGGCATTATGAGATCAATAAATATTCATATTTTGATAATGCAGGCAATGCAGATCCTGAAGGACAAGGTTTCTGTCAAGCAGGCTTCAGCTTAGATTTTTACAAGGTAAGAGTCTACTTTTTAACTCCTTGGATGAAATGTTATGCTGACGTATCCCCATTGACCTCTTCCTTCATCTATTCCAGTCCCCCGATTGGAAATTCATCCACTTCTTGTTTTGAGTAACATTTTTCATGAAGTTGCTGCTGTGACATTATACTCCATATTTTTTATGGAAATATGCTTATGATATGGATATGACATAACTGAGATATACTTTCTGCAAGATGGCTCATGTAAGGTATCATTGGAAAGGTTATGATGTACTAAATGTGTTTATCTAATTTGTAGGCATGTATCATTTTTGTATCTGAAGCTGGGAATATTGACCATGTCTCTATATTTCAACATGCTACATTGGATGAGGCCAGACAATGTTAGGGACTTATTGAAGGAATGCACACAAACGTAAGGATTACCCCAGGAACTGTGTGCAATAAAAACCTCGCAGAGATATCTCTACACAATAGGAACTGTTTGACCCAGGTCAGATAGCTCTATACAGTGGGAACTGTTTGACCCAGGTCACAGCAAAAAACTTTCCAGCAAGTGGGGGGAAGATATAAATGAGGAACAATGACAACATGAGAGGTCCTCACTCTCCCTAGAACAACACACCTGAAAACACCTGAGGAACAAAGACTGAATTGTAAGAAGTGATGGTCATAGAATCATAGGAGATTAGGGTTGGAAGAGACCTCAGGAGGTCACCTAGTCCCACCCCCTGCTCAAAGCAGGACCAACACCAACTAAATCAGGTTTTTGTGTATGAAAACCTGGGAAAGCCAAGACAACTTGTGCCTTAAGAATCTGCCAGCCTGTTTATCACTCAGGGTGAGAATTTGCTAATTTGTATCCTACCTATCTAGTGTGTAAAGCTTAGTTTGCTGTTTTGTTTCATTTGCTTAGTAATCTGCTTTGTTCTTTTTCCTATCCTTTTAATCACTTAAAATCTACCTTTTGTAGTTAATAAAATTTGATTATTATTAAACCCAGTTTATGCAATTTCTAACTGGTGGAGGCAAGAAGTCATGCATATCTCTCTTCTCATTGAGGAAGAGGGTGAATTTTATGAGCTTGTGCTGTACACATATTTCTATACAGTGCAAACCAGAATTATTTTGTGTTTGTCTCCCAAAAGGGGTGGGCACATGAGTTCTGGGGGAGCCCTTACACACAGAGCTGACTTCAGTCTGTGTCTGCAGCGGGGTGTGACCCTACTTGTGTGTGTGTGCTGCAACAGGCCAGAGAGCCTAATTCAGCAAAGCAGGAAGAGGGAACCCAGGCTGGTTGAGGAGGAGAGGCTCAGTTAAACCCCAGTACATCAGGTGGCATCCTGGGGTAGGGGGAGCAACCCCTCACAGCTGTAATTTTTCAAAAGTTTTACAGACTTGAAACTTCCCAGTTTAATTTCAAAAATAGATAAAAGCTGCTACAGATAACTTTTTACTTGTCAGATGCACTTCCATTGACTTCTTCTGAATCCATCCCAGCCTGTGCTATACCTAGGGTGACTGGACAGCAAATGTGAAAAATCGGGACGGGGGTGGGAGGAGGGTAATAGCAGTCTATATAAGATAAATGCCCAAAAATCGGAACTGTCCCTATAAAATCGGGACATCTGGTCACCCTAGCTATGGCATTACTGTTGCTCTGGCCATCCCAACCTTCAGAAGTGATTAGTGATTTTGGTTGTGTCATGGGGTGCATAGACCTTAGGCAGGCCTGGCAACCAAGGGGTTAATGAAGGAACTGCCCATCAGTGCTGATTGGCAGCTTCAGAGCAGCTGGTTGAATAAAAGAGCTGAAAAGCAGAGGGGTGAGGTGGCTGCCAGAGGAGCCAGCAGACCCAAGAAAGAAAGAGCTGCCAGCAAACTGGTGAGAAGCTGCCTCAGAGTGACAATGACCCAGAGAAGGGACAGCCAGAGCCACAGGCTGCAGAAGCCTACAGAACCAAGGAGGCAGGAAGGAGCTCAGGGTATAGCAGGATTCTGCCTGCCTGGGTTAAGGGATCTGAACTGGAACCCAGTGGAGTGGTTGAGCCTAGATTCCCCTACTAACCCCTTAACAGGGACTTAAGAACCAAAGGGGGTTCCAGGCCTATTGATGGCAAGGGTCTGATTACCCTTGTCAAACATAAGGGCTGGCCTGTACACCCCCATTGGACAGAAATTAACGTGCTTTTCTCCAGAATAGGACTATAGAGATTCAGAGAAGCAGGGTGGCTGGCTGCCCTGCTGATCTGGGCAGATGCTGTGCAACATCCTGTTTAACCAAAGGGGGGCACTGGTGCCCCAGCCTATGGGGTGCCTCCATTTTTGTGTGTCCAACTTGAGTCACTCACCAGGGCCTGATTTTTAGAAAGTACTGGGCATCAGCCCTTGAGTGGTATATGTTTGTTTGTTTGGTTTGTTTTGTTTTAAATCCAAGCAATTTATAGGCAGATTCTTTCAACAACAGGCTAATAATTCAATAAAATTGGTTTCTTCTGGGGGGAAAAAGTGCTTTGAAAGTGTGTCCAGTGCATTCCCCTATGCTACCTAGTAACAATACTATGGACCCTAGGAATAAACTTTGTAGTTAGTGGGTCTGTACCGCTACTAGACCACCAGGGCTTCACATGTGTGTCTAATCACAATAACTGTAGATTGTGTTTCTGAGACACTTTGTTATCCATTTTACATTCATGTTATTCTTTTCACCCAATTAGCCTGTTGTGAAGGGATGGCGACAAGGTGGCTATAGCCATATTGGTCTGTAAAGCATTGCTTTGGATACTTCGGGCGTCACTGATCTCTTTTGTGTTATCTTCATCTTTTGTTTACAAAGAAACAAAGCAGTCTTTGAAAAATGTTATTCTGAAGATGCCAAACAGATTATGGCCCTGATGATTCAGGAAAGCATCCCTATTCAGGAAAGACACTTAAGCATGTATCTTGATTTTAAAGTTAATCTCATACTCAACCGCTTCCCTGGAAAAGGGTGGATTAAAGCATGTACTTAAAGAAGTACGTAAAGAAGTGCTTTCCTGCATCGGGGCCTATATCCTGTATCATGACCCTGATTTTCCTTTTGCTGTTTAAATAAAACAGTACAGATGTTTAGATATAATTGTACTAATTGCTTTTCCTCTGCATGTTATCGATCATAATTTAATATTGTTCATTTCTTCTTGTTTTTGTAGAATGGGGACCTTATAGTAGGAGGACCTGGGAGTTTTTACTGGCAAGGTATGTTCACTCACTCAGTTAACTTAAACCAAAAAGTAAAGGCCAGGTGTCAGGAGAAAGTTCATCCTGAATTCCTGTTATTTTCTAGATGTAAGGTCATCGGTTTGAGTCTGATGTCTCTTATATATGTGTAAATCAGAATAACTGCTCTGAAGTCAATGTAGTGACTCTTGTGTGTGTTTTTTTAAAAAAAGAATGAGATCAGAATCGGGCCATGGATTCTATAGTAGGTGAAATGAGGTAAATGTTTTACTGATGACATTTCGGAACATTTTGCCTCTTAATGGAAAAACGTAACTTTATTTTCATCTGGAATTGAAGTGTCAATTGTGCAATAGAGAGATTACACTGTGTGTGGCATTTTCATAGCATAAGTTACAGTTTGGGATTTTTAGACTGATTTCTGTCCAGACATTTCTAATACCCCATCTCATCATTGTGGTATCATGGTGCCACATGTATAGATGAGACCTGCATTGATATAGGTAAGGGCAGAACATTTTTGCCCCTCCCTTGATTTAACCATTGTTACGATAAGGCTCATTCTTGGTGTCTGCCTACCAGGAAGACATTGTCAAGCCATTCAGCAGCTCCAGTGTTGTGGTGGACCTGTGTAATGGGTTTTGCATTGTGTCACTGAAGGAGAAAGATTCTGACTCATTTTGACTTCTGATGAGATAGAATCCATATCTCTGAACTCTCCAGTGAGAATGCACTGCCCTTGGGCTATAGGATCCCATTGAATTATAGCTGTTATGGACAGGCTGTCACTGCAAGAGCATGATCTAGGCCTATGTAGGACTTGGAAGATCTGGGCCAGCACTTTGAAATGGAATGGAGTTGTGTTAGTTATGGATAATACTGCATTGTGTTCCATATTGTCTTCTCATTTCTGAATGATGTAGAAATGCATTTGGTTTAAATATTCCCAGGAAGCTCCCAGAGTGGCAGTGGGGAAGGATTTTCCTAATAGCAGCGGCTATGCACTGCTCTTCTCTACGGCAGCAGTCTGGCAATGCATTGTTTTGGCAATGGGACAGTTAGTGATGAATTGAGTAGACAGTGTCTTGAACCTACATTTAATCTTAAATCTTAAAAACTGTAGATAACCCTACATTTTAGGGCATTGGCTCTTCTCTGAATTCATTTACTCTATGAAATTATTTGAATACAGGACAAGTAATCACCACCAGTATTGCAGATATCATTACGGACTATTCATTCAAGGATATTCTAAGGAAATTGACAAGAGAAAAGCAAACTGGAGTGGCACCACCTATATATGATGACAATTACCTGGGTAAGATGTACAATCTAGAGGCACTGGACTAATCTGAATGAGAAAGCATAGCCTAGATTATGAAGGCCCCAACCCTGTAAACACTTACACATGTGCTTGACTTTAAGCACAGGAGTAAGGAATCCCATTCAGTAATTTGCTAATTACTTTAATGGGACAACTGACATGCTTAAAGTTAAACACAGGATTAAGTGTTCACAGAATCAGATCCTAAATGGCTAGCTAACTAGGATGCTATATTTATACATGGGTTTTAATATACTTAAGCAAGCATGCTAATTTTTCATGTTTGCACCTTTTTTCAGTCAAAGGGAAATGATTTAGTTTACTGTAATTAGGGACTATTTCGACTGTTAAGAGAGGGAAAAGAAACTTCTTTTTTTGTAATGTTTTAGTACAGTAATTTCTAAGGGTGCAATTCTGCTCTTGTTGAAGTTAAGGACAAACTATAATTGACTTCGGTGAGAGCAGTAGTGGGCCCTAAGGTGATACAGTACATTCCTGATTTTCCAGCTAGCATGGAGAACATGGATTTTATTTGGATCACTGAGAGGGCAGGAGCCATTCAGCAGCAGGATGGCTTCCACCGCGGCCAGAGTCGTCATCCTCCTTGCAATCCTGGCTGAGGATCTCTGCTCTGCCCCACTCCCTCCCTCCCATGACAGTGGGGCTGCAGAGGGCTCCCTGCACTGCCACAGGCATCATTCAGCAGCAGGGAGGCCTTCCCTGCAGCCAGGGGCTCGTTCTCCTCCTTACAGCCCTGGCCAGGGCTCTCTGTTCTATTATCCGAATCTCTGCATTATCCAAATCCCTTCCTTGTCCCTCAGCATGAGATACAGGCTGCAGAGGACATGTATCTCACACTGGGGGTTGAGTAAGGGGTTCGGATAATAGGATTTCCAATAAACAGGAGTAATCTGTACATAGAGAAACCTAGATCTCTTTGAGTACATGTTTTAAAAGATAGCTGGTGGCTCCTTCTCTCCAGGAATTGTGTGTAATATGCGCATAACTCTGCATGTAACAAATGTTGCTGTCTTTTCAATGATTGTAGAAATGATGCAGTGACGTTTGAAGGCAGTGATACATGTCCTCTCACATATGCTTCGTATTTGGCTTTGCAGTCATGGGCCCTTACTCAGTCAATGGGCATTAGGTGCTTAACCTTATGTCCTTTTTAGGGCACTTATTGGCATCTTTAGATGCCTAAATAGCTTTGGAAATCTGATCCTACATATAATAGATGCAATTGTGTGATTATGCATCATAGTGGCAAAAAAGGAATATAATAAAAAAGGTATTATCACAAAAGATGTAGCATTTGCAGCTTATATTTTCACGTGAATTATAAAGTATTAATGCTTAACAGCTGATTTTGGGATGCAATTAAATAGCAACGTGTTTCCTAATGATTTAGGCCTGTAGAATTATTGTACTTTTGAGACTTATGATGAAGGTAGTCATAATAACTTGATAAATGATTTTCCTTCCCCTCTCCTGCTCCCAGTCTTAGATATACTAGTTTATAAAGTTTTTACAGAGATTATTGAAACAGAGGACAAATCTGGTTGTCCTTCCAGAAGCATGTGTCTTTGGAAGTAAATGATTTGTCAGGTTTCATGCTTGTAATTTATTCTTAAAACAGGATACTCAGTGGCTGCTGGGGAATTTACTGGAGACCTTGAACAAGGTAAGAAGCAAGTCAAAATGCAAAGCATATGACTGTGCACATGTCTATTTATCTATTCCTGTTCTCTAAATGGGAAAATAGGTCTTAAACATTTAAAATATTAAAGCATGGGATAATGTATCTCTACCCAATGTACTTGGGGGCAAATCTTTCCCTGGGATGGTACAGCAAGGGAAAGCAGAGCTGCAGTAGCCAAAACCTATGCAGCCCCAGCCAGAGGTATCTTTCTGCCTAGGATGAGATTACACAGGTAGGGCTGGGGGATAGCACTCTAAGGCCACATCTGCCAGCTAACTCCTGGTGCTTCTGAGAGAAGCACTATTTACTTGGGATCTTGGACATTTCCTAAAAGCTATAGAGCATGTCCCTTGAGGACATGGTCTCATGCACCATGCCCTTGAGGACATGGTGCATGAGACAGTTTGTTAACTGTCCCTCCTCCTAATCCAATGTGTTCTGTTCTGTTCTTGAGTTACCGCTTGTGTAGTGGGAAGAGGATCCCTATACTCTCTCCTCTCCTTGAATCTTACATTTCAGAGCAGAGCTGATCAGGGTTGAACTTTTAATATTAAAAATCTATACTTAGAAAGAGAGAAAACATTATACAGGCAAATGAAATAAGGAACTGATCCCTTGAATAAGGAAGGGCTTAAAGGCACATGAACAAAAATGCCTGAAAGAGAATAATGCATGAGCTTCTTTAGAAGTGAAGGCTTTTTCTTGGATCAAATAAATTCTACAGTGGGCTATTTTGATAGCAATTTGCGTGTAGATGGCAATTTCATCCAGAAGATTACACACACATTACAAATTTAATCCAATTATTTACAAGCTACATATCTATAATGGATTCTTCACCAACATAAAACTCGGCTGCCTCTAGGATAAAATGGATCAGCAACGTAACAGAGGACAGCAACAAGCCATACAAGTTTAGGAGAATCAGTGAGGAAGAATTTTTAACTGCAATTACAGAGAAAATGTTTTGTAGCTCGGCACAATGTCATTACCCAAATTAGAATTTGGCTTCAACTCTGAGGTTATTGTTGCCCACCTTGTGACTTCAGATTTTTATGGAATCTGACCTATGCCTCAAGCAGCACAGTTCCCTAATAGTATGGTTAAGGATTGACTCAGAGCAGCAGACAGCACCACCTACTGAATTAGCAACACCAGTTCCTCCAGTGTTCATTAGAGGTCTTGGCCAAATATTGACCAGGCCTGACCCTGTCTAGCTGATATTCGCTGAGCTCCGAGCATATATCTAGAGAAGCTGATAGACACATTATATAAATTTAAAAATGTAATATCAGTTACAGAGGTCTTTGAGACAGCTAATAGGGAGCATACTCTCAAATAATAGGGGCTGTATGGTAGCAGAATTTAAGTGACGGTGCTCCAATCAGCTAAAACAATGTATTCACTAATTAATTATTTATCTTTTCAGAGTTGGTTGCTGGAGTGCCAAGAGGAGCACAGAACTTTGGCTATGTATGTATTGAATCCACATTTGATCTGATTAGTAGTAAAAATGCATGAGCTATGCTATTTTGAGGAGGAAAGGCTATATCATGTTTTTATGCCACATTGTACCTGCATTCCTTATCCAGGCAAAACTCCTATGCACTTAGACCCTGATTCAGCAAGGCACTTAAGCATGTGCTTAACTGCTTTCCTGAATTGGACTTTAAAGCTCAGGCTTTTATTTATTTTTGAAGTCTGTACGTTCTGTAGACAATTACAAGACTGCTTTGAACTCTTGTGCCAGTATTTCTGTAGCTGCAGACTCAAATCCAAATTCACCCCAAGTCCATGGGTGTTTGATGTGCTGTTCTGATTGTTCCCATGATGAAGAAAGATCCAAGTCTGTGTAGCTCAGGGATGTTCAGATCTGGCTTTCAGTTCAATGCTTTATGTATGTGTTATGAAAATGTCAGATATGAAAAATCATGGTATAAATTCTGAAGAGAAGAGAGAGCAGTGCAGATTGTGAAACAGTGCTTATCTCCTTATAGAGTAAATACAACAAAAGGCAAGTTTCAGGAACAATCTGCTTGGGAAATTGACAGTTCCCAGCTACAGACCTGACTGTAGTCCTTGCATACCCTAAACTGATTCCAGATTCTAACATCTTATTGCCAGATTCCAACCTCATATTGGAACTCACTGCTCAAAAAAATAGCACCTATCTATGGTACATATATGCTTCCCCCGGATATTGTAGTATTTGAGCACCTCACTGTTTTTAACATTTGGTTCCTTACAACACCACTTCCAGGCAGGGAAGTACTATGCTCTCCATTGTACAAATGGGGAACTGAGGCATAGAAAATCTAAATGACTTGCTCAAGGTCCCTCAGAAAAATCTGTGGTGAAGCAGAGAACTGAACTCAGGTCATCTAGGTCCTATGTTAGTGCTGTAACCACTGGAACATCCTTTAACTTTTCTAAATTTACCTGTAGTTACATTACAGTATAACTTATTATGGTGTGACTGGAACCTTTTATATTTTTGTCTATTTCCAGGTTTCAATTATTAATTCTACAGACTTGACCTTTATTCAGAATTTCACTGGTGAACAGGTAATGTCAAAGATCTAAGCAATAATATACTATCCCTCAGAGGAATATCATTGCATCTAAAATATTATAGTTCTAACAATTTGTTAAGTAATATTTTCTACCCGTTGAAATACATTTTCATAAAGGTGCAGAGGTTTGTCAGGAAAAACAATCTTTTAATGGATATGAGATATGAAAATGTGTGTGTTGTTTTTTATTTACAGATGGCGTCTTACTTTGGGTACACCGTCGCCGTGTCGGATGTTAACAGTGATGGGTAGGTTATACAATGCATTCCAATCCCATTGAAATCCAATAGGAAGTGATTGCCTAACTCCTTCTTTAGTCCCTTTTGAAAATCCTGGCATTAGTAAATAATGTTCACACTACATCTCCAAAAGCCATCATAATCCCTTTATATGGAAAAGCCAAAATAAATATATCTGTTAATAAACTCTGTTTTTCTAATGCTCTCAGCTGGAAAATGTTTCTTAGACTTCTGTACAGCTCTTCTGTGCTTTTCTAGCTCTAATTATCCAGTCTGGGTCTCAACTTTATGAATTCACTCTTCCTTTAAAACTTGGTCTAATGGCCTTTGCCAAAGAAGTTTTAGTGGAGTTTTTCTTATTGACAGCTGAGAGGATTGTTTGGAACAATAAGGGCAGAGTTAGAACATCCAAATCCCGTCCAATTTCCCAGTATTGAAAGGGGCAAGGAGTAGTGGTGTTGTCTGCCTTTGGAAAGAGGTGGGTAAGAGCCAAAAGTAGAACGGTTCAGTCTGCCTCTGTGGAAAAGCAGAGCCGTTCTCTTATAGCCCTGTCCATCTCCCATGGCAGCAAGGGCTGCTTAAGGTTGCTAGCCTGTCCAAAAGGAGCTCAGCTGGTTGGTCATGGAGGTCCATGCATACTGCATCATCTTTTGAGGTTTGCAAAGTGGCCATGCTCTACAATAGTTCCAAGAGGTATTGTGCCTGCGTAAGGATCAATGCCTTTTAGAGCTCCCATTACTCAGGGTTATGCCTTAACACTATCTGGCATTTAAGCCCTGATTCATAGAGCACTTAAGCACCATTAACTTTCATGAATGTCTGCACTGCAAGTGGTACGGCAGCATAGCTTTGGTGCTGCAGCTACGCCACCATAGTGTAGACATTTGCAACAGTGATGGAAGGCGTTTCTTCATTGCTGTAGTAAATCCACCCCATCGAGAGGCAGTTGATGGAAGAATTTTTCCATCAATCTAGCAGTGTCTACATGGGCTTAACTACCTACCTTAGGAGTGATGTAGCTGGGTTGTCCTAAATTTTAGGTGTCAACAAGACCTAAAATTGTGAATAGTCTTAGGGTACGCCTACACAGGGATAAAAGCCCCATGGCGTGGTTGGCCGAGGTCAGCTAACTTGGGCTTGCAGGGCTAAAAATTGCTTTATAGATGTTCAGCTCAGGTTGGGCCCTGAGCTCTGGGACCCTGCAAGAGTGGAGGGTCCCAGACCTCTGGCTCCAGCTGAAGCCAAAATGTCTACACAGAAATTTTTAGCCCCACAGCCTGAGCCCCACAAACCTGAGTCTGCTGACCCTGGCCAGCCACAAGTTTTTTATCCCCAGGTAGACATACTCAAAGTAGTTGGCAGGATCAGGGCTTTAGTGAGTGAATGTTAACATTAGCTCTTTATCACCAAGATAAGATCACTAATACTTTGAGCATTGGTGTTTCCTCCCAATGTTATTTCAGGCTTATAATTATAACTGTATGGCTATTCACTTACTGCAAAATATCCCAAAGAATTGTATACTTCATATGGGACACTTTCTCTTCTTGTATTTATTTGTAGCTTAAAACCATAGTGTATGAAGTATTCTCTGTGTTGAGAAACTGGTGTTTCTCAACTGGTTAATTGAGATTCCCCCTGCCCCCAGGGGGGTTACACAAGGCAATCGGGAGGGTTGTGAAGCATTGAACATTTTATTAAAATTCTAAAGAAAATAAAATGTCCAGAATAACTTCAGGATAGTCAAAACCTTCAAAGTTCGTGAGGTCACCTGTAGAATTTGCAGTAGTAATTGGAGTATACATTTTTAAACTTTTACTTTTATAGTAAATGTAAGGGGGTCAGGACAATTTTTTATTTTGAATAAGGGATCACCAACCTGAAAATGTTAAGAAACACTGTGCTAGTATCATAAGAGCTTTATAGACGTTGATTGTGGCTAGCTTCATCTCTCACTGAGCCAATGAATTCACGAACAGGTTATTTCTTGGGAATCTGCTAGTCGCTTGCAAGATCTCTTAAGATCTTTTAAAAACATTCCGTGTTCCTTTAACTCCATAGCTGTATGACAATAATATCAACAAACAACTTTGGAGGCTTGTGTGGTCTCATCCTGTATCTGAAAGAAAATCTAATGACTCTCTCCGAGATCTAAACATCCCACTGAAAACAAAACACAAAGAAGCTTCACTTGATAAATGTGCCTGACTGCAGTCCAGTAACTAATGGCATATACTAGGGTGACCAGACAGCAAATGTGAAAAATTGGGACAGGGGATGAGGGGTAATAGGAGCCTACATAAAAAAAGACCCCAAAATCAGGACTGTCCCTATAAAATTGGGACATCTGGTCACCCTAGCATGTACACTAACTAGAAATATAACTCAGAAGATGAAACTAAGGTTGACAAAAATTGGTTGAGAGAAAAGATATGCATGGAAAAGTTGTTATATAGCTAGGGATGGTGGAGAACTTAGAAGCAGGATGTTTGACCAGTATCAGAAACCTGATTCTTTATCAGGCTGAAAAGATAAATAGGGACAACGCTTTTACTTGAGAAAGTGCTGAGATTAGACCTTTTTATTTTTCATAATATTTAAGAAGGCAGCTCTGATCAATTTTAGCCTGAGCCGTTCAGCTAAATGTTCCAGGGCTATTCTTGATGTAAAGTCTGAAAGTGTGTTAGGGACACAAACAGGATCAAGAAAATCTTGGTTATTGCCTTCCTACAGTTGTGTCCACCACTATTACAAAGAAATCAACAAGGTGTCTGGTGGCACCTTAAAGACTAACAGATTTATTTGGGCATAAGCTTTCATGGGTAAAAAAGTGTTTTTTATACCCACAAAAGCTTATGTCCAAATAAATCTGTTAGTCTTTAAGGTGCCACCGGACTCCTTGTTGTTTTTGTGGATACACAGACTAACACGGCTACCCCCCGATACTTGACAAATAAATCAGCTATTGAAACTAGAAACTTCCATTTTGTAATAAATTTATAGACAAATTCTTAGCAAGGAAATGAAGGAAAATTTTCTTTTTAGGCTGAAACCATATATCCAATAAAAACAGTGGAATAAAATGTTTACCGGTCTTTTATTTGTATTATATCAAAGCTCCACATAGTTACACTTTAACCTATTGACACTTCCCATACTCCTGCTGTTTATTACTCAGCAGGATACAAAAGAATTGCATAAAATTCCAGCAGGTGGTCAGCTTGTGCTTTTTAATGTTGTTTTATTAGAAAGGAAGCAATACTGGCTAGTCACATTTATGTGCTGGAACAAACATAAATATGTTGATTTATGTTAACTACAACATCATGGTGCAGTAGTGAAATGAATCTAATGAAACTTATTAAAATACCCCCATAGATTGAACTACAGTTATGGTTATACATTACCATTTGGGGGCTTTCAGTCTTATTTTTACTCCTGCTGCCTTTTAAAAGGGATGGTGTCAACTTTAGTTTGGCTCAGATTCACATTTTGTAAATATAAATCTTTACAAAACCTTAGAGCAACTGAAGTATGTCACCAATTAAAAAAGCCAAGCACACAGGTGTTGATAACCAACCAAACAATTCCTTTGCAGTGCTTGAAACTGAAACATTGAAGTACTAGAACCTGGAAAGTAAAATTAGCTATAAACCAAAAGTCAAACTGATTTATTGCTTTTTCTTATCCACATTGAGATAAATGCAAACAAGTAAATGAGGATCATGGAGAGTGACAAGTAAGTTGGATGGATGGGGGTGGGAGAATTCTCCCTTCTGCTGAAGCCCTTGTACAGTGGTAATGCATAAAGAGACATTAGAGCCTTGGGTTTGGCCAGGGAAGAATTCCCACTGGAACAGGCTTTGCAAAAGGGAGCTTACCTTGCACTAAAAGGGCCACACTGCAAGCCCTAATATAGGAGGTGTCTTAGGGGCATGAAGGTGGTGCCAAAAGCTTGCTCTGGACATTTAAATTCATTGTAAGTAATCTAAGTTGTTAGTAGTAATCTAGGTGACTATATTTGTTTACAACACATGGTTCTTGGCTCTCCCTTTGAAGGGTTTTCCATCCCCCTCCAACCAGATTTCTAAGGGTCAGATTGTATTTGGCCCTCGCACTGGTGGGTGTGTATGGGGAAGGTTTAGTTTGCATGCTTTTCACTTGTGTTCCCTATGCAATGCCAGATGCAACAGCAGTTCTTTTGCTCAGGGGAGTAAGCACATAAGAACGGCCATACTGGGTCAGACCAAAGGTCCATCTAGCCCAGTATTCTGTCTTCCAACAGTAGCCAATGCCAGGTGCCCCAGAGGGAATGAACAGGAAATCATCAAGTGATCCATCCCCTGTCACCCTTTCTCAGCTTTTGGCAAACAGAGGCTAGGGACACTGTCCCTGCCCATCTTGGCTAATAGCCATTGATGGACCTATCCTTCAAGTACAAGGACTGCTCCTTTTATTGGCCCCAGGGCACAAGTCACCCCAGGGGCAGGGCAGGAGGCAGAGCCACAAGACATCATGTAACGAAAATTCACCTTGTCACTTACAACCAGGGGCGGCTCTAGGCACCAGCAAACCAAGCTGTTGCCTAGGGCGGCCAAATCTAGGGGGCGGCAGGCTGGGCCGGTGGACCTGCCGCAGTCATGCCTGTGGGAGGTCCACCGGAGCCGCGGACGACCGGACCTGCCGCAGGCATGACTGCGGAGGGGGGCTCGTCCCGCGGCTCGGCTGGACCTCCCGCAGGCATGACTGCGGCAGCTCAAGCGGAGCCACCGGACCGTGCCCGCGGGAGGTTCGCTGTTCCCGCGGCTCCGGTGGAGCTCCCGCAGTCATGCCTGCGGCAGGTCCGCTCGTCCCGGGGCTCCGGTGGACCTGCCGCGGGAGATCAACCGGAGCCGCGGGAAGAGGGGACCCGCCGCGGGACCGAGGAAGGGCGGCGCAGCACACCGCGCTGCCTGGGGCAGCCTAATTTCTAGAGCCGCCCCTGCTTACAACACTAATTTACAAAGGATTGGTCCTACAGTAAAGGTACTAGACTGAGACTCAGGAGATGTGGCTTCATTTTCTGACACTGCCGTGGTCTTTCAGTATGCCCTTAGGCAAGTCACTGAGGCTCACCTTTTTAAAGATGTTTATGCATCTACAGATACTCATATGCACCTAGTGAGATTTTCAGAAGTGCCGAGGTGCTCAACTCCCACTGAGAGTTAGACACGTTAGTGCTTTTGAAAATCCCACTAGGTGCCTATCTGACCCTTTAAAAATCTGTCTCTTATTCTCTCTGTGCCTCAGTTCCCCTGTGTAAAATGGGGATAATAATACCTCCTTTCTCTTCCCCTTTCCTTTTTCTCTCTTCTCTGGTTAGAGTGTAAGATTTTGGAGCACGGACCATCTCTTACTAACTGATTTATACTGCACTTAACACAGCTGAGTCCCGATCTCAATGGGGGTCTCTATACTGTACTGTAATAAAATAATAACAATAATGAATGCTAGGAGGATGATAGAGCTACTGTGTAATATATAGTGTATGCTAAATAACTGTAAAACAATTGGTAAAATTCATGGGACACAAACAGCGTGTTCTCTTTTTGTGGCAGTCAGCAATTTCAACTAACATGCTGTCCAAACCACTAGCGTCTTTCATAAAAAGAGAAAGATTTGGGGTTTTTTAGTATGGGGGAAAAAACCGACAGTTTTAATATTTGTTTGTTCATTCAGCATCTGCTTCCTTCCTTTTCAGGATATGTGTAGCATAGGACAGTATCTAATATTTAAAACAATGTAAGAACCAAATAAATGTAACTTTACATTTTAAATTACAGTTTTCCTTATGGAGAAGTTCTATTGAATTTATAGAAAATAATATTTCTATAGATGTTTTGAAGCAACTTATAAAATTTCACTTCTATATGGTGGTTAAAAGTGTAGAAAAGATCTCACTCTCTGTTATATTCTATATGATTTAGAATATTATCTATACAGCCATATTACATTTCTATAGAGCCCTGTTGGTTTAACTCCTCCTAAATGTTATATGCTTTTTACATAAGAGTTAAGACATATTAGAATTTGTTGTGTCTCCCTCATTGTGTTGGTTCCTTGCTGGGAAGGATTTTCGGAGATCATTTCAGGCTCAAGGTAGAAAAAGCTCTGCTCTCAATTAAGTAAAGTTTATTGGCATGACAAAGAAATACCATTGCCAAAATTAAATATATTACAGTCAAGTTATAATAGCGTTTCACAGTAACAGAGGATTTCCATGCCGTGAGCCTGCCACTGAAGTCAATGTTGCTTGAAAGCTTGTCTCTCTCACCAAAAGAAGTTTGTTCAATAGATATTCTCCTCTCACCCACTTTGTCTCACTGAAGTCAATGCGAGTTTTCCTATTAACTGCAGCCGGCTTTGAATCAGGCCCCACGTACCCATTTGATATTATTGGTTTATATCTCTGAATCACACATTGTGAGGCTATTTCTGCTGCTTTCTCACTTCTTCCAGCATCATGCCATTTGGCTGAATTTCCCATTGACATTTGGTTTTGTTTTTATTCCTCTAGTTTAGATGACATCCTAGTTGGTGCCCCCCTCTTCATGGAGCGTGAATTTGAGAGTCAACCTAAGGAAGTAGGGCAAGTTTACCTGTACTTGCAGGAAAGTGCTTTCTACTTCCGAGATGCACAGATTCTGTCGGGCACTGAAGTGTTTGGTAGATTCGGCAGTGCCATCGCACATCTTGGAGATCTCAACCAGGATGGCTATAATGGTACTTAATTTATATATTATATGTTATATATTATATGGTGCAAGCAAATTGCCTATGTACTGAATTTGATGGTACTTCGGGTCTGAAGATGGCTTTCTTCCTAGTTTTTGAAGAGAACTACAGGAGTTAGAAGATGCTTGCGAAAAAGAGCCAAATAAAACAATATACATGTTTGTTTTTCTGCAACCCTTCCACTTTTAACATGTAAATGTGCTATTGAAAGTGATGAGAATCTCTGTGTGTGTGACCTAGTGATTGGAGTAGGAGTCTGGCCTAGTGGCCAGAGCAGAATCAAAGGGCAGAGCCGGAGTCGTGGTCAAGAGACAAGCCAGTGATGAGAATCAGGGGTTATAAATCAGGGGGTTCAGAGGCAGGTAGTGAGTAGGCCTGGAGCAGAGCAGAGCAGGCATGGAGTGGAGAAAGGGATGGACAGGAAGCAGGTCTGGCACAGCTTCAGGCATAGAATGCATTGAGCTGCCACTGTGCTTCTGTTGGTACTTAAATGGTGACCTGTTGACCCTTCTGCTCCATCAGGGAGCACAGTCACTTAGTGAAGGTTTATTGGGCCCAGACGAGCTCATTGGGTTGCTAGGCAACCATGCCCAGAGCCAGCTGAATTCCTGATACAATGACTAATCCTAACAAAGAGGAAATTAAGGGCCATAGCCTGTTAAACTTAAATGAATAGTCCCATTGACGTCAATGCTAACGCTGAACGTACATTAACGCTTTAATATTGTTTTCCCCTTTTTAACCCAGTCGACTTTGTTCCTCTTCAGGAACTCTCTACAAGAGGTTTCTTGGGATACTTAGCTCATACCCAGACAGGGGGTAGACTTTGCACTCTCAGTGACTACTGTTCTATAAGCCATCAAAAGGAATGGTATATGCTACTCCCAGCCCCTTTGGTGCTGTTCAGCAAAGGTAGCCAACTGACCACCCAAAGTCCTATTGAACTTTTCCACCACCCCTTCAGATTGTGGGTGTGCTGTGGTGGGTGAGAGTTTTGTGTATGTCTAGAATCTCACAAATCTGTGGAAACACTTTCGATTCAAGATTTCTCCCTTGATCTGTGCGTAACTCACATGGGACTCTAAATCTGGTGAAGAATTCATTCACTAGAACCCTATTACTGCCACAACCTATTGATTTCTGCTTGGAAAGCCATAGGCTATTTTGTGAAGTAGTCCATAGCTACCAGCAACTATTACTTGCCAGCCTCTGTCTCAGGTAACGGCCCAAGAACATCAACAGCAATGAGCTTCACTGGTGTCCCCACAGGATACTGTTGCAAGGGGGCTCTCCCAGGTTTAGGAGGAGACTTCTTTGCAATGCAAGCATCACATTTCCTGCACCAGCTTTCTACATCCTTGTTAGAGGGCTTTCCCTTCACCCCCTCCCCTGGTTCTTGTCTCGCGGACAGAAAGCAGAAGACCAGAAGTCCAAAGTGCAGGCAATGCAATGTTTATTGGGGTTAGTTCCAAGCAAACATATTCATAGCTCTACACGCCAGCAGAGTCTGTTTCCCAGTGTTCCATTCCCATCTCTGACATGGCAGAGCATGAACCCCATGTTCCCCTTCCCAGCTCTGACGCTGCAGAGCCTTGCCTGTGTCCCTGTTCCCCATTCTCCATTTTCCCTATTCCCACTTCCTCCTCCTTAGCAGGCCCAAATATACCTGCCATGCGCACCCACAGTCCCACCCCTTACAACTTAGGGTCATGTTCCATTTTGGGTCTGAGGTCTTCATCCCACCTCTTTTGTACCCCATGGGAGGGTTAAGGAGTGAGTTTGTGCTCAGGTCAGGGATGGGCATTTCTTTGGTCTTTTAGTGTTTTATACCTTCCCCACAAGCCTTTTTGCCCCTCCTGACCAGTTGCTTGACTTTGCCTTGAGATAGGGGTTGAGGCAATCTTAAAGAGTGCTCTCGAATAACACTTTAACTTCCCTTATCTGTTCTCATCATACTAACAATTCAGCTGACTAGACAGAAGCAACATCACCGTATCTTTGTCCCTTGTTTACACATTTTAGTATAAGAGTATCAAAAAGTCCAACCCAAAATTCTGTCCCAGGCTAACAAACAGACCTATATGCTAACAATCCTGCTTGCATTTTACCCAATAGAAATTCAGCTTGGATAAGGGTTTTGTAACCCCAAAATGTCCAGCAATTTTAAGATCCACAACATAACCTCAGGCACTCCTTTTTTTAGTGTATTTGGGTCAGTAGGTTGGTACCTGTGCCCATCCCCCACTGGTTTTTCCCATTTCCTATACAATATTTCAACTCTAAATTCCAAGCTTTCCCATTGTGACCAGGAAGCTATTACTGTGGTGTTGTGAGGTGACATTACATTCCAGGGTGGCTGTGTTTGCCATTTGATTTTCCAGTCACACAGTATCCTGAAATCAGGACCCTCTCGTTGGGAAGACTTTAGTTGCTCTAGGGACCATTCTTGCAGCCCCACCCCCCTTGTTCAAGGATGAACCAAGAACATGAGCACTAATGCGAATTAGTGGAAGGAAGGCACACTCCGCTTGAGCAACTAATTCCTTGCTGTCCTGTTAAGGCATTGTTTGCGGACAAGGCATCAACACTGCCATGCTTATGGCCAGGCCTGTGTGTAATTGTGAAATCATAGCACTGCTATGGCAAGCTGGTAGCTGTCCCTCGGGATTTCTGAATCTAAAGAGCCATTGCAGGGAAGCATGGTCTGACCTGACCACATACTTCCTCCCATACAAATAGTAATGAAAATATTGTATAGATTGAATCACTCCTAGGAGTTCCTTTCAGGTGGTGCAATAATTTCTCTCAGGAAAACTTAGACTTTTGCTATAATAAGCTACGACCATCTCAATTCCCTTGTGTTCATTTGTCGATACTTCCCTCAAAGCATGAGCAACAGCATCTGTGTCCAGTATGAAAGGGGTTTCAAAACACGGATAGGTCAAGAAAGGAGCAGTTATTAGATCCTTATGCAACATTATACTCTGCTGACCATTGAAATGGTTTCCCTTTCTCACCCAACCTGTGCCGTGGTTTTGCAATAATGGCAAACCCACAAATGAACCTTCTATAATAGGAACAGAGTCTTATAAAACTCTGCACATCTGTGAGTGTTTGGGAAGTTGGCCAACTCTGTACAGCCTGAATTTTCTTTTTGTCAGTGAAAATTTCCTCCTCGCTAATTGTATCCCTAAGGTGCATTACCTCTCTTGGAAACAACTCATGTTTCTTTGGGTTCGGTTTCAAACTGGCTGCCTTCATCTTATCACAGACCATTTTTAAATGTTTTAGTTCCTGTTCAAATCTTTTAGCATGCACCAGGATAACACAGACAGGCTGAGAGGGGCATGTCATGTAATACCCCCCTGTTATCCTCTCTAAGGTGTCAAACACAAGTCAAAACCAACACTTTAAATGGCCACCAGTGTTATCCTGCTGCAAAAGCAGTTTTCCCCTTGTCTTTTGCATCCACTTCTACTTGCCAATAACAACTATTAAGATCCAGTGTGAAAAACCAGACAATGTGCTACATCATCTAGGGTATCATCTGTCCATGGTAATAGATAAGAATCCTTTTCAAGTAACTTCATTTTGTTTTCTATACTCCAGACAGAATCTTGTGTTGCCATCTCTTTTCTTAACCAGAGCTATGGTGGAGGCCTATAAGCCATTTATCTCACCTGGGCCATATTTTTAAAGGTCATTTCCACAGACTGAAGTTGTAAGACACCTTTCCTGTTACTGACTACACAGTTGTTAGCCATAATGAAATCCACTCCAATTACTAGCTCATCCACTAGTTCTGCCACCCAGCTCAAATTTCAGAGGTGTCATCTTCAAACCCAACTTCCCAGGTTTTGAACAGGTGCCGTTTCCATTTGAGACCAATTTAGGTTGTTCAGTTTTGGATTCCCTATTCCGCGGCCTTTTTAGTGTGTCTGGTCTCATAACTGTTATGTCATGTGTCAATGATTCCTGCACACATCACAGATGCTATTACACACTCAATAGCCAAACTCCAGTTACTATTTTTAACTGCCCGGATCTAAACAAAAACTGTGGAGATGATCATTGTTCCTCCAAGCGTTTCCCCTCAGCTTGGTGTCCCACCATTTCCCAGACTGGGAGAGAGGTTTTCACTAGATACTCGTGACAGTCTGTGTTGGCCTGCCTTAAATGTATAACAATCCTTTTTATGACCAGTTTTGTCACAGTATGAGCATTTATCTGAACTGTTCTCTTTAATTTTTGCATTATTGCCAATTTCCCTTGTTTTACAAACCACATGTGTCATTTGTTCCAGTCATTCAATGTGGTCACGAACCAGATTAGATTCACTCCTAGCATACATATTGGACACAGAGCTGTATTTACAGGGATTATAGTGATCATCTTCCATCATCCTGAATTGCAGTTGCTTCCTGAACTGCTGCAAGGAAAGATTCAAGTTCCGTAGCAAATCCCACAGCCTCTCAGAGCATCTTTGGCCTCCTTTCACTGATCTTGATCTGCAAGTGTATGTCCAGCTGTTTGGCAATGGACCAATGTATAGACTATCTATTCTGGAAGGTCTCAGATGTATCTGGATATACCAGGAACATGAGTCTCTTACAGGTCCACTGCCAGTTCAGGTGGTGTTTCTTCTTTCCCGCTTCTTCTAGCCCTTAGCTGTGCCCTGGTCAGCTCAGATTGATGTCTAGCTCCAAACCACATCTCAAGGTCTTGAATCAGGTTTGGATACCCCAGTCTCTTCTGGGGATAAGTTCTGCAGCACCATCAAAGCTGGGCCACCCAAGCTGGCTGCTAATAAACCCCCTTTCTGTCCCTTTTCCCAGCCATTTATCTGAGCTAGAATATTGAATTGACACAAATAAGCCTCCCAGGGAGTTTTGCCCACAGAGATAGTGGGGTTTTGCCTCACTGGTCCCGACCTCTCTCTAGTTATGAAGAGGATAGAAAACTGTTGTAAATCTCTGGTCTTACCCAAGTCCTTTGGCTGGCTCAGTGTCTAACAGCCTTCTGCTGTGGTCAGTAACCCTTTGATTTCCTTCTGGAGCTGAATTTTAGTTCAGTAAATCCTTGCTGCAAGTTCCAGATTAGCTAAAGCTTGCTTTCTCTCTGCTATATTGTGGAAAAACCCATGGCTAATGGTGTGACAATCAGGGACCAGACAACCCAAGGAGAGAACAGGGGGATCTGAACCCCAAAGAATAATCAGTTGAATCAACTGATTGTATCCAATGTTACTGTGTACAGAAATATGTTCAGTAAGGTCTTTTATGAAAGCTTATAACTTGATAGTCATTATGAAATATGTTTACAGACTGTGGTTATGGACTTTTGCCCAACAATTTATGTTCTTCTATGTGTCTGACAATTTTATTTGTTACTATTGTTTCAACTAATTTGCCTGGTACTGACGTTAGACCTACTGGTCTGTAATTGCCAGGATCGCCTCTAGAGCCCTTTTAAAATATTGGCGTTACATTAGCTATCTTCCAGTCATTGGGTACAGAAGCCGATTTAAAGGACAGGTTACAAACCATAGTTAATAGAATCATAGAATCATAGAATTCAAGATCAGAAGGGACCATTATGATCATCTAGTCTGACCTCCTGCAAGATGCAGGCCACATAAGCCGATCCACCCACTCCTTAAGCAAGCAACCCCTGCCCCATGCTTCGGAGGAAGGCGAAAAACCTCCAGGGCCACTGCCAATCTACCCTGGAGGAAAATTCCTTCCCGACCCCAAATATGGCGGTCAGCTGAACCCCGAGCATGCGGGCAAGACTCTTCAGCCATACCCTCTGGAAAAAGGCTAACAATATCCTATCATTGACCCATTGTACTAATTACCAGTGTGGCACTTAATTGACCTATTGACTAAGCCCGTTATCCTATCATACTATCTCCTCCATAAACTTATCTAGCTTAATCTTAAAGTCATGGAGGTCCTTCGCCCCCACTGTTTCCTTCGGAAGGCTGTTCCAGAATTGCACTCCTCTGATGGTTAGAAACCTTCGTCTAATTTCAAGCCTAAATTTCCTGACTGACAATTTATATCCGTTTGTCCTCGTGTCCACATTAGCACTGAGCTGAAATAATTCCTCTCCTGCAACTTCACATTTGAGTTATTTCAGAATGCCATCTGGTCCCGGTGACTTGTTAATGTTGAGTTTATCAATTAATTCCAAAACCTCCTCTAGTGATACTTCAATCTGTGACAGTTTCTCAGATTTGTCACCTACAAAAGCCGGCTCGGGTTTGGGAATTTCCATAACGTCCTCAGCAGTGAAGACTGAAGCAAAGAATCCATTTAGTTTCTCTGCAATGACTTTATCGTCTTTAATTGCTCCTTTTGTATCTCGATCATCAAGGGGCCCCACTGGTTGTTTAGGAGGCTTCCTGCTTCTGATGTACTTAAAAAACATCTTGTTATTACCTTTGGAGTTTTTGGCTAGCTGTTCTTCAAACTCCTTTCTGGCTTTTCTTATTACATTTTACACTTAATTTGGTAGTGTTTATGCTCCTTTCTATTTACCTCACTAGGATTTGCCTTCCACTTTTTAAAAGACATTAAGACAACAGGATATCCCCACTTTGTAGCTTTGTAGTGACAGAAGGAAAAAAGCCCTGAAAAAATGGAAGTGGTTTGAAGTGAAAGGTTTTCAGAAACTGAAACTGAGGAACAGTCACTTAGCAGGAGCTGTCTGTGAAATGCTGAATCCCCTGACAGGGGGCATGATGGAAAACCGTTCTAAGGCAATAGGTGACTTGTATTAGAAAAGGGACTGTAATCTAATTTGCAAGTGTAAAGCCTGAGGTTGCATCTTTGTTTATTTTCTGTGTAACTTGTATGTGTTTGTTTCCCCTTACAATTTCATATTTGAAGCTGCGATTTTTCTATTAAATAAACTTTTTGTTTATTTTTACCCCAAACCCATCTCTATTGTGCAACCTATGTGGAGTGTGTCCCCCAAAGGAAGCTAGTGCCTGGGGGGGGGCTCACTTCACACCTTCGGGGATGACAAGCCAGAGAGAAAAAGGCTGAGAGTCTGGTAGTTAAGAACTCGGGTGGATGGACTTGGGGAGACTTGAGACTGGAAGGACTGTTGGGGTCACCTTGCAAGGAGTAACTTGGCTGGTGGAAGCCAGGGTGAGACCTTGTGCTTGTGGGCAGGCTACTATGTTGGGTCTGAACCAAAGCTGCATAGCAGATGAGCACCCCTGGTTACAGGGCAGGTGGTGACAGAACCTCTTATTGGTCTGGGTTATCCCCAAAAACATTGCAAATGGCAGTCAGGTTGCTGATCACCTCATCAATCTCTTTTAAATTTTAAGCCTGTGCAGGTTTCCCCATTCTGTCCAGGCACTTGGTAGTTGCTGCTGCTCCAATAGAGATCTCATCTCAGTCTGCAATCATCTCTTGAGCTCTTCCTGCAAAACCTCCAGCTTTTGTTTTAGTTCTTGTTTTAAATCCTACTGGCCACTTTTGATTTCTGCAAGCACTTCCATTATTTGTTCTGTCTCGATTCAATAGGAATACCAGCTCACAATCTCTCTCCTTGGAAACTAGACCCCCCTGCTCAGAGCAGAATTGCCCCTTTTTGACCCGAACGGCTAGTCAAAGTTTGGATCCCTGTGGGTGTTCCAGTAGGGAGCAGAAAATGGTGATAGGTATTTCTTTGAAGCAGTTTTGTTTATTTACAAAGAATGTACAAAGTCCTGTGTATCTGAATGCAGAGGGAGTCAAATAACAGGAAATAGCTTCTTTTGCTCACAGCTTCAAGAGCAGTCTTTTCCACCAGCACCCCTGACCCAAAAACCTCTCCCCAGGTTTCTTCCAGGGTCAGCCACATGCTTTCAGCCGCTCCTTCAGTCTGTCTCTCTGACTCGGTCTGTTTTTAGGCCTTGTCGCCCTAGGTAATTAGGACGATTTCACTATGTCAGAAAGAGCCATGAAAAATCCACAGGTCAGCACCACAGCACCACTCAGGGATAAGTCCCTATATAGAGAGTGTTAGATCGACAGAAGAAGTCTTCCATCGATCTAGCTACTGCCTCTCAGAGAGGTGGATTACCCACACCTATGGAAGAGCCCCTCTCATCGGCATAGCTAGTCTACACTGAAGCACTACTGCCACGCAGCTGCAGTGGTGCAGCTTTGCTGCTTTAATGTTTTAAGTGTAGACAAGCCCTTCTTTTCTGTCAATTCCCTCCACCCCACACACCCATCCCTCTGCCCTCTTCGTGCTACTTTCTGGATAGACACTATTAGGCTTTGTTTGGGGTATTTCTCCTTAACTGTCTCTTACAACTGGCTTAAATGGAGAACTCATTCACACATCAGGGTTAAAGAGGTTTGAACTCAGCTCATAATAATATGGATTAAAATGTAATATGATGTTTTTATTAATGTATTTGATTCGGTACAGCATCAGTTTAAAAGGAGGTGTTCTGCTTCTTCCCCAGTTGTGTACATGAGCTGATTGAGGTTCAAAGAGGTAGCGTATCTTGCTCATAGTCCCAGCTGAAGCAATTGTGAGGATCTCTTGTCAAAAGTGCCTAACTCCCATTAGCTTGTGGAAACTGGGCACTTAAGGGCATTTGTAAATTCCACTAAGTGCTTAGCTACATTTTTAAGTGCCTAAATACCTTTAAAAATCTGTCCTCAAGTCTGTCATCGGACATTATTTTCTCCATCCACTGGCCAAGGCTTTCTAAGTGGTTAGTGATTTGGGGTTCTAGCTCGAGACACTTTAAAGGGGCCTGATCGTCAGTGGACAGGTGGTGCTCAGCCCTCTCCAAGAAACTTAAGCTAAGCACCCAAAATCTCTTGTCATTTTGAAAATCTTGGTCATTGTCTTTTAGCAGATAAACTCACGCAGTCTACTTAGTCATCATGGCTGTTTCTTTGATTTTTGTACCTGAAAAATAGCAAGGAAGAGTTTATTATCCATAATGAGTATAAATTCTAAATAGCATATGGCCCTACACCAGTTAATAGAATAAATTCTCTTTCAGGGATCTGCAATTTCATGAACTGCTCCAGCTTATTCTCCTGGTTTATGACATCCAGAGAGGCCCTTGAGTGAATTACAGCTTTGCATTCCCTGTGGGGCTGTCTATTATTCTGTATCGATCTCTTCTCCAAAATACTCCTCACCAGGTTTTTTTAAACTATTCATTTATTTTTATTTGTCATGAAAACAAAGGGGATGTTTCCCATTTCATGGTAAGGTGTTTTACATACAAACCAAACTGATCTTATGCTGTTACTCCACTTCATTCCTGTTTTCCCTTCTGCATGCTGTAAAGTTGGCTGTTCAACAATGTACTTTTTTGCCATCATTGAATTTTTTTTTAAGCTGGAAAAAGGACAAGCCACAAAGCAGAGCTTCTTAAAGAGCTGATGCTAATTAGTTAGGTGTTGGAGAAAACAGGGAACATCACACAGTGTATGTTTAGTTTAAACAGATGAATGTAACATTAGCCATTATTTCAGTCTCAGTTTGTTAAATCTTGTTGATTGCTATAAAAACATGACAAAGGAAAATGTGCAATTAATAATAGGCGTATGTTGCCTATCTATTGCAATGTGAAGGCCCTTTCATATGAAAATAAATTCATTACAACTATAGGCATGAAAGTTTGAAACACTAAAGCACTATTAAACATTTTTATGTATTTGTCTTGAAATAGAATCTATGCAGTAAAGAAAAACTGATTAAGCCCCAGCTCTTGTTAACCCACAACACAGGCCTCTCTTGTCTACTTTCCCTGTCGGAGTTAATTCTGTCTTTGTTTTAACGTTGTCAACTCTTTTTACTCTATTGCAGACATTGCAATTGGTGCACCATTCGCAGGAGAAGACAGAAGAGGCAAAGTGCTCATTTACAATGGACACAGGAATGGGTTAAATGCTAACCCTTCGCAGGTTCTTAATGGAGCCTGGGCCTCACAGTCCATGCCTGCGGGATTTGGCTTTACTCTAAGAGGAGACTCAGACATAGACAAGAATGATTACCCAGGTAAGATTTTTCCATAAGAGAGGGAATTTCATACCTTCATTCTCTGGAAAATGCATCTAAACTGTTCCTTGTGGAAGGCAGAGGTCACAATAAAGAATAGACACAGCTTTTTGTGTAGTTCTAGCAATGCTTTCCTGAGAATGTAAAGTCAGACAAAACAAATACTCCTTTTCCTGTCAAGAGACATCATCAGAAATGCAAAGGCTTAAACAGTTACATTAACATAAAACATGTGAAGTTTACAGCAAAAAGCTTAACCCCTATTCCCCACTCAACATTTGAATGCACTCATTCCTAGGGAGCTTATAGGTCTGCTCCATGCTGACATTCTTCCTTAATTAAAACCATGTCATGTTATAAGGGAAGAGACTGACTTGGTTGTGTTTGTTGCTAGTTGTTTTTCTTAAAGCTTTGCTTTCCAAATAGTTGCTGAAGTACATATATAGGTTCCTAATTGCTTTTGACCTCATTACAAACAGCAGAGAGAATACAAAAAAATTCCATTCTTTGAGTCACAGATTTTATTTAGGTCTTTCCATGACCTTATTCGCACTTTGTTATACAGATTCTTCCTTTTTAGTTTTTGTTTTGAATTTTTCTTAACCATGAATAGTTTACAGACATCCAGTGGTATTTATCAAGATTACGCCACTACTGCATGCTTCTTTTTAGCGGAGTCCTTCCAGCTTGGAGCAGCATTCCAGGACCATATGCTACCTAAATGTACAATATCCTTTTAATCTGATGCCATTCACTCCTTCTTCTAAGATCAGTACATACAAGATCATACTATTTCTCGGAGTCAAGATTGAGAAATCTCTGAACGTTTGCAATGTACCCAGTGTCATGGAATGTATAGCCTTGGTGTTGTATACTGTTGACCTACCATGCTAATACTTGCTAATGCTCTAGGTTTCACTGACTCTTTATAAAGTTATTTTTCTTAGCTTGTCTTCCTTAACTTATATTATTACATCTAGCAAAGTTAGTGACCCGAAAGTTTGTGTTATTAGCTGCATGATTTTGATAATTAAAGGTGACTTGCAAAGAAAAAAAAAGGGGTTGTGAGACCTTTTTGGCTTATTTATTATAGGTAAAGAAGGCCTGAAAGATATGGGATTTTTGTTTTTAAAGGGGGATTTTTTTATGCTAGAAATTCAGGTCTTGTCTGCTCTAGAAAATGCTGCTTGAAAAGCTGGATAATAATAACGTTAAAAGACTCAAGGGAGAGAAAGCTGAACAATCGAGAAGGGGAAGGGCTTTGCAGTCCTGGGTCAATTTTGTTTTGAATTCTTGTGTTTTGGGGTTCTTAACTCTCATTCAGTTTCAATAACTAATGGGCTTTTGGGGCATTATTAAAATTTCAGCACCATGATGCTCTGAAACAGCCAAGATGCCCTCCAGTAAAACCAGGGAAAACCAGATTTTACATTCCTGGCATTTCTAAGTAGGGGAGGAAACACTTTCAGATCTTCTCCTTTAAACAGTATAAGGAAGGAGGGTATAGACCCAATTAAAAATAAATAACCTTCACAGGGCATCTTTAAAGATGAATGGAGGAAGTTTGGGTAGCACACTTGGATCTTCAGTTCATTTGAGACATTTCTTTAGCTTTTCCCTGACTTTCACTTTTGGGTTTTGCGCTCCTACCTGAAGAATTCTATTGTGGGATGTGTTTAGCATGTGATAATTTGGCTTTTGTTTTGTTACATGGGTGAGTTGTTTTGAGAAAAAGACTTACTAGTAACTGTGTTTACCATAGGCAACCTCTCCCTCAGTCCTACAGTTACCTAGACTGACAATGTTGCAAAATCCACCTCCCAGAAAATGATAGGGCAAAAAGAATGTGAAGCAGCTCATCTGCTCCTCAGTCCAGAAAGACCGAAACTGTTAAATAATAGTACAACTTTACCCTGAAAATGTCAAGTTGGAGGGGAAGTATTTGTTGCCATAAGCTGCAAGAGACTAGTCAATCTAATTTATAGAGACTAAGGGCTAGTCTACACTTACCTGCTGGGTCGACGCGGTGAGTTTGACTTCTCGGAGTTCGAACTATCGCGTCTAATCTAGACGCGATAGTTCGAACTCCCCGTGCGCTCCGGTCGACTCCGGTACTCCACTACTGCAAACGGCAGTGGCGGAGTCGACCTTGGAGCCGCGGACTTCGATCCCGCGGCGTCTGGACTGGTGAGTAGCCCGAACTAGGGTACTTCGAGTTTAGCTACGCTATTTGCATAGCTGAAGTCGCGTACCTTAGTTTGACCCCCCCCACCCCCCCGTAGTGTAGACCAGGCCTAATATGTGGAACAGCCATGCGTGTGCCTATATAATTGTCACTGGTCAGCCTTCTTAGCTCATGAGGTAGGCACAGCCCTGGTGGAATAGATCTTTATTCATGTGTGCAAAATGTCAGAGGAAACCTTGTATTTTATAATTAAAGCACTCAATAGGGAGGCATGAGGCTTTCGGATCTTTCTATCCTGGAACGAGACACATAGAATGATACTTCCAAATCACCTCTGTATTGAGCCTAATAACTTGTTTGACTAGAGCATAATTTGTGTTTGGCTAAAGCACATGTTCCAGAAAAGCTTCTGCCAATTAGTGGTGAATAATTGTGGATAAATCTCCTGCACTGCTTTGAAAATCTCAACCGTAATGCTTGAAAGTTCCCTCTTTAATATCAAAAGGGTTGAATCTTCTTTGCAGAGAGCAAAGATTAGAAGTACTCTTAAAAACACCTTTACTGGTACAAATACAATGTGTAGATATTAAAGATGCACTTTTCCTAACAAAACAGCAACTACTGAACAGCAACTAATCCAATTTGTCTGTTTTCCTCCAACGCTGTCAGCACAACAGATAGGATGGCTTTTCCTGCTCATTAGCAATCTCCTCAACACAATGGCCATCTGTCTTCAGCCAGCCTGATATAGGCGCTGTCACTGTTAAAGCTAACAGAGCACCATTTTCAACTCTGTTAAAATACCGGAACGTGTCTAACCTTTCAACAAGGTTTTTATTATTAAACACGGTCCTTGGACCCCCGTCCAAGGAAGCGATGCTATCAAAATAATGCTGCTTGTGCAGAGAAATATGGAATAATCTCATAACTACTATCATTTCACAGCAGTTTGGCTTTTTATCTTAGAATAACTTCAGATGACATGAGCCTAGAATTACTCCTTTATCAAAAGGGACACTTGGTCATGCGAGGGTAGGTTGTGCCTTGTAGGCACAGCCCAGGTGAGGAACTGTACTTCAAGGGAAGCACTGTTGATATCCCATGGCAGAACACCTCGTAGAGCTCTCTGGTGCAGAGGGGAGTGTTCAAACTGTTACATCTCTTTACAGGTTAGCATCCCACCCAAGTGACACAGGGCAGAGCCACCTACTGCCCATTGCTCCCAGCCCCAACAGAATAACTAGGAAGCAGTCCCTGTGCTCCACTGATGAGAGGACAGCAATTTTAGCCAGCCCTTGCATGGTCAGTGCAGAATTGGGGAGGGCTCTTTGCTGCACATCCACACAAGAATTAGGCAGAACCTAAATCTTAGTTTGTAAGGCTGGCAAGAGAAAGCAAAATAGAGGGAAAGAATGCTTCAAGTAGACTGAAATAGATCCACCTCCTTCAGACAGATTCTATTTGTTCTTAATAGTACAAAGGAGGTCAGTTTCATTAGCTGCATTTTATAGATGGGGAAACTGAGGCAGAGGGGAAAGTGACTTGCCCAAGGTCACCCAGCAGGCCAGTGACAGAGCCAGGAATAGAATCAAGGACTCCTGAGTCCCAGTCTTGTAGTCTATCTACTAAGTAACACCGCTTCTCCTCTGGCTGGATTCAGAAGTGAAACCAGAACTCTTCAGAGGAAGCAAATAAGCATGAATTCTATTGCATGCTCCCATGAATTTGGCAGTTTATCATTTGTAGAACTGAATTCCCCTTTCTTTCATGCCTGAGCACACCAGACGCTATTCACACCTATGCCAGGACCTTCCGCTGAAATGTTATGAAAGAGGGAGATTGTTTAACTGTCAAAAGAGATGGGTCATGATGAGAGCTATTTCTGCTTCTCCATATGGTTATTCAGAGAGAGACTGTCCCATTCTGCTAGATGAGAAATCAGAGTCTTGGGTCTTGTTTGACTGAGAAATTTGATGTATGAGGCGGGATCAAGTATTGGAAGAAAAGGTGAAGACCTTTCAGTGCCCTCCAGTAGACCAACTATTCTCCACTTTTTTTTCTTCTTCCATTCTCCAAGTCTTCATGCTGTGTCTGATGGAACTGGGGTCCAGATCTTGATAAGCAAATGTAAGGAAAGTGTCCTTTATGAGTAATTCATTGCATAGCTGCCAATAACCAGTGCTGAAGCCAAGTGTTCAGCTAATAACTTCATACTGTCTCTGTCTCTCAAACTTATTTATTATCTTTACATCTTGTGTTCTTATATCTTCTGGATGGCCAAACTGGAAAGCAAAAAAGAGAAAGAATAGACTTGGCACTCGAGGCCTGACCTCCATGTTTCCAGATAAAAAAAGCAGAATGGGGAGAAATTAGATGGGCTGCTGCCTTTATAGTAGTCTCTCTTGCCATTCTTTTCAACTACTTGTTTTCTAACAGATTCTAACCTCATTTACACTGGTATATATCAGAAGTAGTAGCTCCATTGACTTCCATTCAATACAGTTATATTGGACTTAACCAAGTCTAGCTCAGGAAAGAGGGTAGGGGATGTGTGATGGACAAGACTAGAAGATGTGAAAAAGTCTATTTTTTAAAAAAGGTTATGTGCAAATATAACTAAATTACTTTGGAATAAAGTCCTCAAGGAATTGTGGGTGAGATTTTTGTGCTGTGCTCCTAAGAGGTGCAGCACACAACTCACTGATAGGGGAGGGGGAGCTACATAGCTTTCAGCTATATTTGCATGCAGTCAGTCCTGGGGCTGGAGCGACCCCCTGGGGTAATTTCAGTAGTCCTGGGGTGTCCAGCGCTGCCAACAATCTCTGCTGTGTTCTGTGCAACGGCCATGCCCCAACATACTCTTCCTGGCCCCAGCCCCACACGTGGTACACCTCCTACACAGGGGTTTGTGAGACAGTCCTTGGGAGGCAGCTCCAGATATGTTTTCCACAGTACCTGCATCAAGGGAATCATCCCTTGACTAGGGATGGGTCTTCAGGGGCCTGTGAATGTGAGTGGCCTCCTCCCAGGCTCCCCCTCGTGGCCTCAAAGCAGCCCTGCAAGTGACTCCTCATCTCAGTTTTCCTTTTGGGGCTCCTCAAATAAACTCCACCCAGGCTTTTCGTCCAATAATGCCCCTTCTTCCAGGGTCTAAAATATTGGCATAATATAAATGCTAAATAAAACTCCAAGTCCCAAATTAAAGTCCACACAAACAAAAGTTTCTCTTCCTATTCCCAGGCCTTCCTGCCTGAGGTCTTTTCTGCTTTGGCAGCCACTCCGAGGCCCACCTGACTGCAGCATTTTCATTCTTAACCCATGGAGTCTGCTCCCACAGCCCTCTGGCTTCTAGGCTCAAACTCTTAACCTGTAGTCAAGGGTCTCCTGCTCACTGGAGCTCTTCTGCAGTCTCTGCCACAGCTTCCTCTAGTTGTGCTCCCTAAGCATCCTCCCTTCCTGTAGCTTCCTACTTCTCTCATAGGGGAATCACCTGAGCTCTGCTCAGGTGTGCATGTTTCATAACTAGGTTTTTAGTCCTTAATGGGGCAAGCCATCCTATTACCCTTTACTCCACTCCAACCCTTTTATGTGCTGTAAAGGGGCTGGAGCAATGGAGCAGGGGTGGGAATCCCACCTTAGATCTGCTTTCTGAACTGTGGTTTATTTTATTTCTTTTTCTTAAACAGAGTAATTCGGTTTTGACAGACGCGAGAGAAATCCATAAATGTGTTTAATGGAGAATAAATTTGTTTTCTTTTGCTTCTGGTCAACTGTTCAAAGTTGATCCCTGTTGAGTGCTCAGGATCAGTGATTATCTAGGTAGTGGTGTTGTACATCCAGCTGGTTCATCTACAAGGCTAGCTCTGCACTACAGACTGCTTTTGGAGGTGTGTACTGTACACGTAGCTACTTGTCGCCGTGAAAAGCAGGCTGTGTCCATGCTGTGGTGCCTAGCTCCAGGTGGCAGTAAAAGGTTCTGGTGGGGGAGATAGTGGGGGAAAGCTTCAGCAGCTCCCTGTTGCCAGAGCCTTTCACAGGGTGACAAAGACTCTGATATGGGGGAGACAGCTGGAAATGGCTCAGCCTTTCCCAGCTGCCTCCCCCCTGCCAGAATTTTTTTTCCCTGCAGAAGGGAAAGGCTCCAGCAACTGGGAGCTACCAGAGTCTTTCCTCACTCTCTGCCCACCCCCCACCAGCCCTCCAATCCCCACTGCGAGACTCTTTCCCTGAAGCAGGGAAGGGGTCCAGCAGCAGAGAGCTGGCAGCTTTACCTCACTGCCTCCCTGATGCTGGAGTCTTTCCTTGCAGTGGGAGATGCCTGCAGCAGCTGGTAGCACGTTTCCTCACTGCCCCTGTTGTGCCGGAGCCTTTCCCTATGGTGGGGAAGAACTCCAGCAGTGGGGAGCTGGTAGAGCCTTCCCCTGCAGTGGGGAAGGTCTCCAGCAGAAGGGAGCTGGCGAAACCTTTCCCTGCAACCTCCCAGCTGCTGGAGCCTTTCCCTGCAGTGGGGAAAGGGTCCAGCAGCAGGGAGGCAATGGGACACTGCACTGCTAAAAATTGTTGTGTTGACCGGGAGGCACAGCTTGAGTGAGTAGTGAGCAGGTAGGATATGTACTTACATAAATACCCGGACCCTTTGGGTGCATCTGAACTCTGATCTCCTAAGCTGTGCCTCTCTGCCTACACTGCTGTTTATACCCCTGCTAGAGGGACCATGCAGGTACATACACTACATGCCTCTGAAAGTGGTGTGTAGTGTAGACGTAGCCTCGTAAAACCAATGCATTTTCAAACTGTGGTTTCTGTCTTCACACCATGGTATATGTTGAGTCACTTGCTGGCTATTATAGCTGAGCAAATAGTTTATCATGAATAACTTATTCAGCCTGTTTTCTGCCAGTGGCATTTCCTCAAGCAGATTGTGGAGTCTTCACATTTATTTGTCATCCAGAACTATTTAAACAATTTTTTAACAAAGTAGATTGATGCAGAGCATCTGTGAGTGTTTATTGCTTGAATAAATTACACTATTTGAACATGTGTATAAGTAATCCTCATTCATCTAGGTTGTCCTTTTGAAGTCAGGGGCCTTTTCTACTCAAATTTACCCCAGTTTTATACTGGTATAGTTCTATTGGGCCTTATTATTCCTTCTAGCTAAGATCTGTTTGGGTCAGCTTTCCTTATTCTAGGTGTAGTTATTACGTTAAAGATTGATTTATATATAGTATAAACGATGTCTCTAGAAACATTTAACAAAATGTTATCACAAGGCTGTGCTAATCAGGCAAAATTCTCTCTAAAATTCAATAATCCAGTCTAATCTTATTAAAGATTGAGTCTTTAACAATGCCATCTGCTAAATGCATTAACTTGAACAGCAGGAAGAAAAGCCTCAAGTTTCTTTCTTAAAATCTGGGATTTTTCATGATATAAAATTTGTTGAACATAACAGGCTGTGTGCCAATAACATCACAGCATTGTAGTCTAGTGATGATTATATTCTGAAGTTAAGTCAGGAGAGTTACAGAAGACAACAAATGAAATTCTGCATCAGCTTTGATGATAGCTGTACAGTGTGTGAGTGAGAACGGGGGAAAGGGATTCTGCAACCAAATGAAGCAAACTAAAGTGCCTATAGCAGATATTTGGCTTGTATCATATTGTCGATTGATTTAATCACTTGAAAATGCAACAATTTCCTGCACATCTCATTTTATAGCAAATCAAGTGGTGGCATATATTTATATTTACAGATACACTGTTTTCCAAAATGCTCTGGGAGATTTAATGAACATCACAATATCATGCGTTCCGTGGTGCTCAGGGGAAATATATTTATCCCAGTCAATAACAGGACTCATTTAAGTGGTAAACATTAAAAATACTCAAGAAGTGGATAGTTATAGGGTGGAATGAAGAGAAACAGTGCCTCAGGAAGTCAGAGAAGGGGGTTAATTCAGACCTCAGGGGAGAGTGGAAGTAGATCAGCCAGATGCACTTGCTGATATTATTAAGGGGGTTGCTGTCAGAAGAGCTGAGGGGAGAAAGGAAGTTCCCCCTGAAAGAACCATTCAGGACCTTGTAAGTGACTGGGTCAGAAGAAAGTGCTATTTTTGCAGACAAAGGTTATTTCTGTCTATAGGCTGAGGTTTTCACGGGCATTGCCTGGAACAGATCATCCTCTGACCTTTCTTGTGGTCGGTGCTGTAGTAGTAAGCCTTTTAAGGGACCTTTTACTTTGGACTTTTGAGACTGAAGAGAACTGGCTGATAGAAATTTAGGTCAAGGAACCCCAAAAGTGGGAAATAAATCTACCTTACAAACCTCAGGCTCCATGGGGCTTCTTAAAGGGATGGGATCAATTGAGTGAAACAATAAAGACAAATATCCACAAGGAGGCATAATGATATACAATTTGATATACTATATACTTCAGATATACAATTTTTTCTGCATTTTAATAACATTTTCCATTTATATCGAACCTTTACTCTCATGGGGTCCCAAAGACTTCCCTGTTGCTATGCATGTTGTGTCATTAAATGAAGCTTCTTTTACTAATAGAATACACAGATTTATTTCTTAAACTTTTGACAAAATACTCATAAAGGGTTACCTGAGCCCTGATGGCCTTTTATCAGGCTGAGGTGCTCATTATTCAATTAACTACCTGCTTAGATAGTTTTTGCTATACAGAGACCTCAGAGTGCTTAGTACCATGGCAAACACATCATTAAAAGTCCTTTTAACTTTTTATTGAAGATACAGAAAAGAAGGAAAAACAATTCCCCTTAAATTAGCTTGTCACTTGCAAGGGGGCCCACACTCTCCTTAAAGGGGCCAGCAACCCTGTGATACCACTAAAACTAGAAGTGTAGCCGTGGTAGCACCAGCAGTGGGACAGCCTAGCTGTCCCAAGTACAATCCCATCTGAGATCCTAGGTGAGTCCTTGGGATAGCTTGCCTCTCCCATTGCAGGTCCATGTCTATTTTTAGCATGCTAGCTCAGTTGGAAATTACACCTTCCAGCTCCAGTGTAGACATAGCCAGCACCACTGCACAAGCCATGCCAAATTTCCATCCCTCAGCATACATCCTATCAGATCTGGCACATCGATGGAGAAAGGGATGCTGGTGGAGGTGTCAGCTCACCTTCCCAAGCCTAATGTGCCTTTCTCTGCCACATGTGGTTGCTACTTGTGTATCTGTTGATCACCATGTCCTGTAGCTCAGCAGATGGACTTTCCCTTCTCTTTACCATGTAAGGTCTTGCAGAATTAAGCCCTTTATTTGGAACAAAATGAAAATCAGTCATGAAAATAAATAGGGTAGTTTAATTTCTGCAGTACTCTTTGAATTATTCATCTGCACCTTTACCTAATTCCATGTACAGAGAGTTTGTCTCAGGACTAAGCTCTGTGAATCCCTCCAGTTTGGGTTTCATTCATCTAAACTGAAGAGTTTTGTTGTATTAATTTAGATGCAATATATAGACCCCAGGAGTCAAAGGTCACTGGGTCACAACCCAATCACAGTCCAACATTAAACAGTTTTAAACAAGGTTTGGATTTTGCTATACAGAGACCTCAGAGTGCTTAGTACCATGGCAAACACATCATTAAAAGTCCTTTTAACTTTTTATTGAAGATACAGAAAAGAAGGAAAAACAATTAAAGCATTTGAAATGTAAAGTATTAAATAGGGCTTTCATTTTAACAGCATCCCTTGTTCCCTTTCCCTTTAGCTGGAGAGAGTTTCTGAAAGGAAATAAACCTTGTTTGACAACCTTTTAGATCGTATCAAAGATGGTAATAGCTATCAAGAGCAGAAGTTAGTTGAGATGGCCTGGAACTGTCATTGTAGTTGTTGTTAAAGTCTGATCCTGTTACTTAGGAGACAAAACACACACAAAAAGGGGAAGAAAGGTAGAAAATGGAGCTTCTGTCTCTGGTGTTGACTTTCACTTGCAACCTCACTGCTTGCAAGACACATGGTCTTATCAGCCACTCTGAGACCTGGCAAACTTGTACCAGCATCGGGCTGGTTAGGGCATTGCTTTTAGTTGCCTCTTTGTGGTAAAAGGCTCACAACAGGGTTGCAAAATATGCAGTCTTGGCCAGCTAAGACAGTATTTTATTAAACAGAAGGCAAAAGGAGAGAGACAGGAAAGAAAATTAGAAAGGTGGGCAAAGAAAAGGATATCCATGGCGGAGGAGTGGGGTGATGAAGTCTCACATCTCAGATGGTGGCTGAGATTTATCTTAAGCCATTGGAGGTGTCAGTGCCATCTGGGTCCCTCTCTCTGGCCCAGTCTGGTCAGGACATGTCTCAGGATTAGGACAAAGGTGGTCTGGGATCCCAAGAGATGATGGGGGTTGCAGCTATGATGATAAAGCTCACTGCAGACAGCTGCTGCTTCTGCTAATTTTTCCCCAAAGTCTTTTCTTTCTAAGAACATAGAAAGGGAGTATTGGGTGGAATCCTCTCATTATTTTGTCCACCAATAGACCTAACTTCCGACACACCTACCTTCTGTCCTCTGCTTCTCTTGTTTACCAGTCATAAACTTAACATAGTCCTTGAGTGATATCAGTAAAACCCTTTCTGTTTAAATTAGTTCAGTCTTTCTGTCTCGTCCTTACATCGTAAACTATTTTCTACAACAGGTCATTGTGACAATTCATGAGTTTACTCTCACTTTCTATAGCTGAGCTTACAATTAGGGTAAATTTTTAGGCCCAATTATCACAACAGTTCTCAGTGGAAACGCCCCTTGAAATTTCTTTAGGGTCACTTGGAGCTTGTTTCCTGAGTTATGGCACAATGGAGTTCTAGGGCATTTCAGTCCTATGGATCACTTAGCCTGGCAGGGCCATTTTCTGCCAAGGGAGAAGGCAGCTGGGACATTCTGGGTCCAAAAGGAGAGGGAAATGGTAAGTTTTGAACTGACAATTTGCTGAATTCCCTTCTTAATCTAACTATTATGGGTATTCAGCAAATATTGATAAAGCTGGGGAGGATTTTAATGTAACCTTGTGGGTTACATTTAGATATCTTGGGAGAATACTCCCCTCCTCATAAACCACCTGCTCTGTATCTATGGGAGGGAGACCCCATGTTGCATTTGTAAATATATGAATGTTTCTCAGGTGGGGCCCAGTATTGAGCGTCCTTTGCTCCCAATGGGCATGCTTCTGCTCCAGCTTATTTAAATGGGAGCAGTCCATGGAGAACTGAGGCCATTCAGTACTTTGCCAGAGGAATGCAGCACCTTACAGGATGGGAACAGATAGATAATTTGTCAATGATCATTTCTTTTCTTCATACATATGTATAACTCCCATTCTCATCCATGGGCATTACTCAGGGTTTGCAGTGGATTTCAGTTTTGGAAGTTGGAATTAAAGTGGAAACACTCTAATAGGTATTTCTTATTAGTGATTCATAGACGATTGTTCTTTTTAAATTAGGGCCATAGTGACTTGCCTTTGTGAAAAAAGAAAACAAACCCTAACTAATGAAAAAGGTGCAGTCTTATGTTCCAGCTTGCAAATGTTTTTCTTCAGGCTTCATTTGGAAGAGATCCTGACAGTTAGTTAAGATTACTTTTTTGCTGTGGAAATTCCAATTGCCTTGTCAAACATTTGTTTTTCAGCTAATAACCTTTGCATCAGTGACATTTCATATGTAGCAATAAAAAAGCAAGTAATGAAGACAACTTCCATCTATTTTTAGGAGAAGAAAGTTGCCAAACTTCAGATAATTTGGACGTCTTGCACGTATGTTTCACAGAAATGATTAATGGCTTTTCCTTTACACAACACACAATAAACTTACACACTACTGCTCATAAATGACTCTGACATTATGCATGTTCAAAACTGTTACTTAGCTAATGAAGGGTTTGGCCTAACTCCCATCAGTGTCAAAAAGGCTCTTTCCATTTAGTGCTGTAGGAGTTGGATTGGGCCCTAAAGGACAGTGAAACAGAGTACAATGGAACTAATGCATTATAATAAACTGACCACAGTTGTTGTTGAATTCTGGATGGGACCTTTCAATAAACTATTCTGTGTGAATGTACAGTGACATCATCTTTATTATCCTTATTTTAGATTGTATACATCACCATTAACACAATCAGATCTTTTAATGTTTGCTTATTCACTCTAATTCCTCTGTTCCCAATTAATAGTCATGCTCTTTCAAGTTCTTTGGGGCAGGTCATGTTGGGGTCAGGAGCGGCTCTATGTTTTTTGCCACCCCAAGCACGACAGTTAGGTGGCTTTCGGAGGCTGTACCATTGAAGCACTTCAGTGTAGACACTAACTACACTGAGAGAAGGGGTTCTTCCATTGGCATATGTAATCCACCTCTTTGAGAAGTGGTTGCTAGGTTGAGAAAAGAATTCTTCCATTGACCTAGCACTGTCTAAAACAGAGTTAGGTCAGCATAGCTATGTATCTCAGGTGTGTGGATTTTTCACACCCCTAGAAGACAGCCATGCCGATGTAAGTTTTTGGTGTAGGCCTAGGGTGCCAAGATGCCATGATTTTATAGGGACAGTCCCGATATTTGGGGCTTTGTCTTATACAGGTGCCTATTACCCCCCACCCCATGTCCCAATTTTTCTTCTCACCCTTGCTAACGGGTCACCCTATGTAGACCAGTCCTCAGACTCAGCACATTCATGCAGACATCTGTCACCACTTCAAGCTTTTCTTTGCAGCCATGAAGGCTTGAAGCAACTTTCTTATATGGAAGCTCAGATTCTGAAATCAGCTGCTCTGACTTAAACCACAGCTTTAAAGCCTGCAAGGATAGATGATAGGTTTAATGAAGCCCCTATTTTACTTGTCTTTTTTCTATCTGTTTTTGACATAGCATGAAGTTTCTTTCCCATATGTCTTCTTGAGAAATATCTTATTAAATCCATTTGGATTATTGTGAGAGTCAGGGAACCCAGCTGGGTGGAAAATCTTAGAGTTTTTACCACATGGGCTGTTGTCTTGTGACACCTCACCTCACAACATCTTAACCAAGGAGGTAAACTTCTCTTCAGGTTCCACTTGCCCAGGCTTCGAGTCCATTGAGAGTTGTCTGAGAGAGCCATTATCACAAAGGGGGCACCTAAGTGCCCCAAGGGGAGAAACGTCTCACACATTCTCACCTCCATTGAAGTGTGCTCTCCAGTGAAGCCACTGGAGTTCCAGCAGTGTAAATCCAGTTTAAGGAGAATCAGCCCAAGAGTGGCTGGCAGGGATATGTTACTCAACAGAGAATCTGTAGATTGGTTTACACGCTATGTTTGCACTGGTTTAACTAAATTAATTTAACAAATTTAAATTACATTAAAATAACTTCCTAGAGTGTAAAAACAATGAGGAGTCCTTGTGGCACCTTAGAGACTAACAAATTTATTTGGGCATAAGCTTTCGTGGGCTAGGACCCACTTCATCA
The DNA here is from genome assembly GCF_016161935.1 of Mauremys reevesii. NCBI lineage: Eukaryota > Metazoa > Chordata > Testudines > Geoemydidae > Mauremys > Mauremys reevesii. The sequence goes on from NC_052624.1 coordinate 41,356,144, forward strand.
GATGCATGGAGTGGAAAATACAGTAGCAGGTATATTTATACATAGTACATGATAAGATGGGAGTTGCCTTACCAGGTGGGGAGTCAGTTTAATGAGACAATTCAATTAACAGTGGAATACCAAGGGAGGAAAAATCACCTTTGTAGTGTTAATGAGGGTGGCCCATTTCAAACAGTTGACAAAGGTATGAGTAACAGTAGGTAGAAATTAGTATGGTAAAATTAGGTTTGTAATGACTCATCCACTCCCAGTCTTTATTCAGGCCTAATTTGGTGGTGTCCAGTTTGCAAATTAATTTCAGTTCTGCAGTTTCCCTTTGGAGTCTGTTTTTGAAGTTTTTTGGTTGAAGAATTGCCACTTTTAAGTCTGTTATTGAGTGACCAGGGTGGTTCAAGTGCTCTCCTACTGGCTTTTGAATGCTGTAATTGCTGAGGTCAGATTTGTGTCCATTTATTCTTTTGCATAGAGACTGTCTGGTTTGGCCAATGTACATGGCAGAGGGGCATTGCTGCTGGCACATGATGGCATATATCACATTGGTAGATGTGCAGGTGAACGAGCTCCTGATGGTGTGGCTGATGTGATTAGGTCCTATGATGGTGTCCCTTGAATAGATATGCAGACAGAGTTGGCACCGGGGTTTGTTGCAGGGTTTGGTTCCTGGCTTAGTGTTTTTGTTGTGTGGTGTGTGGTTGCTGGTGAATATTTTCTTCAGGTTGGGGGGCTGTCTGTAAGCAAGGACTGGCCTGTCTCTCAAGGTCTGTGAGAGTAAGGGATCGTCCTTCAGGATAGGTTGTAGATCCTTGATGATGCGCTGGAGAGGTTTTAGTTGGGGGCTGTAGGTGATGGCTAGTGGCATTCTGTTACTTTCTTTGTTTGGCCTGTCTTGTAGTAGGTGACTTCTGGGTACCCTTCTGGCTCTGTCAATCTGTTTCTTAACTTCACCAGGTGGGTATTGTAGTTTTAAGAACATTTGATAGAGATTCTGTAGGTATTTGTCTCTGTCTGAGGGATTGGAGCAAATGTGGTTGTATCTTAGAGCTTGGCTGTAGACAATGGATTATGTGATGTGGTCTGGGTGAAAGCTGGAGGCATGTAGGTAAGTATAGTGGTCAGTAGATTTCTGGTATAGGGTGGTGTTTATGTGACCATCACTTATTAGCACTGTAGTGTCTAGGAAGTGGATCTCTTGCATGGACTGAGGTTGATAGTGGGGTGGAAATTATTGAAATCCTCGTGGAATTCCTCAAGGACATCCTTCCCATGAGTTCAGATGATGAAGATGTCATCAATATAGTGCAAATAGAGTAGGGGCATTAGGGGATGAAAGCTGAGGAAGCGATGTTCTAAGTCAGCCATAAAAATGTTGGAATACTGTGGGGCCATGCGGGTACCCATAGCAGTCCTGCTGACTTGAAGGCATAAATTGTCCCCAAATCTGAAATAGTTGTGGGTGAGGACAAAGTCACAAAGTTCAGCCACCAGGTTCCTAGAGTGTGCCACTACTGGGTCTCTTAAAGACACAGACCTCCCTTGTAAATTAAATGAATATATGGTTATAATTTAAACTATAAAATTTACTCTCTCTATAGATAGATATAAAAGTATGGTAATACCTAAATTAACAAACATACAATTCAACTAATAAGTCAGGATGGGATCAGAGGTCACCAGGAAAAAATGTTTTAAACTACATTAATTTAAACTGATATGAGATTGTCCACACAAAAAGTTGCATGTGTTTGCCACTTATTTGTGTGACAGACAGGTAATGGTTTGGAGTAAAATATGTGGATTTTTTAAAAAAGAGTTGTTTCCCTTCCAAGACAAGATGGAGAGAGGCTGTGGCATGGATGACTCTGTGTTATATAGGCTGACAGTGAACTAATATGCTACCATGGCAAAAATGTGAAATGTTTTTCCTCACTATGTTCTTGTAGAATGACCTGGAAAGTCTGAGTTAGCTCATTTGTTATATGTAATTGTATTTTGAATATAAATAAATTAGGCTGCAAAATTGTGCTGGAGGTTAGCTAGTAGTTCTTACAAAATTATTTTGTTTTTTTTCCAGATTTAATAGTAGGTGCATTTGGAGCTGGGAAAGTAGCTGTTTATAGGTATGTGGTAAATTTTATGGAAGTTTTGTTTTACAGCTCAAGCAGGAGATCCGCAAGCAATCTTATTTCACATTTCTGTGTTCAGGGCCACCCAGAGGATTCAGGGGGCCTGGGGTCTTCGGTGGCGGAGGGCCCCCGCTTCGGCGGTAATTCGGCGGTGGGGGGGGTCCTTCCGCTCTGGGACCCACCGCCGAAGTGCCCCGAAGACCTGCGGCAGAGGCCCCCCACCGCCGAATTACCGCCGAAGCGGGACCCGCCACCAAAGTGCCGAGTCTTCGGCGGTAATTCGGCGGCGGGGGGTTGGGCAGAAGGACCCCCTGCCACTGAAGACCCGGAGTGAAAGAAGCTGAGGGGGCCCGGGCCCCGCAAGAGTTTTCCAGGGCCCCCGGAGTGAGTGAAGGACCCCGCTCCAGGGGCCCTGAAAAACTCTCATGGGGGCCCCTGCAGGGCCTGGGGCAAATTGCCCCACTTGCCCTCCCCCCCCCGGGCAGCCCTGTCTGTGTTACTTTGTACTGTATGTAAATAAATGATAGATTATAGTGTATTCTTAGCAGCAAATGCCATAGTACTATAAGTCCCTCTTCAACATGCTTATCATTCTCAGAAAAATTCTCCATTTTGGTTGAAAGTGCCTGTCTCAGTCTCAGTCCACAAACAAGTGCTTTGATCAAATCCTTCTACCAACTTTAAATTAGGCAAGGCAAGAAAAATGACACTGTTCCCATTTAAAAATTGTAACAATGCTTTTTTGAATGGAGCTGAGTCCCAAATAATTGAAAATTAAAGCTTTAAATGTTGCAGGTAAAGAGTCCTTAATGAGGGAGAATTAAAAAAGCCATGTGACTGAAGAGATACTTCCTACCATGGCCTAATGGCACCTACTAATAATTTTAGATTTTCATGTAGCCTTGTCCGCTTAGTGACACTGGGGTGTGAACTACCTGACTATGACAAGCACAAGGACTGCTACTTTCAGACTGCTGGCAAGACCATTTCTATAAGGGAAAATGTATTGTTTTAATGAAACATATAACAAAATAGCTCCCTCTTTATAAACTTGCCTAAAAATTCAAAGTCAGGAGTAAAATCACAGTGGCTAATGAATTACAGATCCCATAATTTTAGTCTCCAATGTTTTTGCTGCCTACTATAGTTTTCTGCAAATCCAAGCTTTTATTTAAAATAAATTACAGCTCTCAGAAACTTAAGACAAAATCTGCTGCTGTTCTGTTAATCGAGCGGTACAGAAAACTGTGCCCATCCAAACACTGAGCCGTCCTAAGCATAAATAGTGCAACAGTTCTGCCAAACTGCCTGGCTCCTTGTAGCCTTCTGTTTTTCCCAACCCTACACACCTGCTATGACAGGGCATGATCTTACCCTAAGGTTACAAATGTCTGGACATGCAAAAGTTAAGAAATGAAAGGGTAACAAAACTCACATCGGTAGCATTAGGTCAGTTTCCACATTACAGCAATAAGTACACTGGACTGATGGTCCATTTCCCGGAACCTCATGGAACCTTGTGTATAAAGTATTACCATGATGATCTGGTCTTGTTTTGCAACCACTGTGCAGTGGAATAAATGACTGCACAAGATGCAGGGTACTGGAGAATCAGAATTGGTATGTATAGATCTACATTTCATTTTGCAACCCAAAAGGGGATTTGTGCCATTTGGCAAGTTAATATTATGAGCACCTCATTTTTCCATTTCCTGACTCTTTTGTTTTAATGTGAAATTGATATTGTTGGACAAACATAGCTATTTACATTTAATAATACAAACTGAAGCTTGTTTGAGAAATTGTTTTCCCTGCTGTACAAAAATGCAAGAAATCCTTTCATTTTTGAGGCCCCAACTGATGTTACAATGAAAAAATATCACTACAACACCAATTGTAGATTAAAACTTTAAGGGTAGTGATTTATTTTTATCAGACTCCTGTAAGTTAATGTATAATAAAATCATACTCTGTGAACATGTAATTTAGAACTTTCTCTGTTTCCAACCCTGTTATGAACTACTTTAAATTATCGGGTAGTTAATTAATCACCAGCCGTTACTCACGGATGCACCCTGTACATTTGTCATCACAGCAGCCATATATATCCATCTTCAGCTGCTTCTTCTGTTAACATTATCCCTGGCTTCCAAAGTCAAATGGCTCAAGATCTGTCAGGTTGCAGCCTATGGCTGATTTAAGATATTTCCTAAGAACTTCTGTTTTAGTCAAATCACATCCCCTTTTCAGAGAGAATCACACACAATTACAAAGACAGCAAATCTGAAGATGTCCTTTTTTTGAATCATGGCAGAAAGTTGTAAAACAGCTACTAAAAGGGTGCTGTCAGCTGTACAAATGTGTAGCCTAGTCCAGGTTTCAGAGCCTTCAGGGCAGAATTTGACCCGGTGTGAGCATTTTGACATAGCTGGAGGGGGGGACAGTGCTTGCTTAATGGATCTTGTTGTACATATCTGTCCTTTGCACAATTATGCATCTGTGTCTATGTCTACTGTAAATTCAAGTTCCTGTTTTAGTGATTTGTCCTGGTAGCTTGTAATATTTGTTAAGAATGATCAAAATGACCAAATCTCTGCAAAAAGAGCGGTTACGCTTTCTGCCAAAGAGAATCTTCATTTCTTCAGGAAAGTGAACAGCAACAACAAAATTCCCATCCACCTGAGGCACCATATTTAGAGCTGCCTTTAAGATAATTGTATTATTAAAAGGTTAAATGTTCCATCTGCAGTCATGGACCTCTCTTAATTTGCATAGTGTCTTATTCCTGCTGCATGTGTTGACCTTTGTTTCTCTCCCCGACATGTAGAGCAAGGCCTGTTGTGACAGTGGATGCTCAGCTCATGCTGCACCCAATGATTGTAAATCCAGACAATAAAACTTGTCAGATTCCTGGGTCTATGATTATGGTGGCCTGGTAAGTCAGTGATAAGACAAGAAATCTTTTTCTTCTTGTTCCACACATCTTTTTAGTGTTTGTGCAGGTGCTCGGATGCTGCAGTAATAAGTGCAGCATTAGAACCCAATCAACATAGAGAAGAATCAAATTATTTTCCTTGCTTCATAAACATTTGAAATGTAGTAGCCAAGAGCCCAATCATGTGAGGTGCTGAGCACCATCATATCCCATGGCAGTAGAGGATGCTCAGCATCTCATGGGATCATGCTCTAAATTCAAATGCAGTGTCTGAGAGGGTGGAACATAGACCAGATTGGATGGAAAAGATCCTATTACAAAAATGAACCCTATTACAAAAGTGAACCCATTTCCCTGTGTGGTAAGGATGCAGTTGTCTATTGAGGGTGTATAAGATATCCCTGGTACTCTATTCACTTAATGTGCTGCCATTTTGGTTCACCTCATATTTTGTATGAGGAAGCAGAATGCTCATCCACTTGAGGAAGGGACGGAATGCCTTGTTTTGCACTCCTATAACCTGTTCCATAGGAAGTTGTATCCAGCTCTTCCTGGCCAGTTGGAGTCTTGCTTTCACGCAGTCTTCAAGGTAGCACAGTGTAGTAAAAGGAAATGAAACAGAAGAAAGAGCGGAAGCTCACAAAAAAGGCTTATTTATTCAACCCAAACGGTGAATACTTAAAAGACTGGCATTATTCCATGTTAGCATTTTAGAAACATTCGCCACCAATGTGGGAGATGTATTCTTCCTTCATTGTTCACATGTGTCATGTTCTTCATTTATACATCATAAGGTGAATAATACCCCAAACACAAAGAAACATGGCACACTTTTGTTATAAACATTGAGCTATAGAATATATATTCTTTTCAAAAATAGATTTTTGGAAAGGTTCACCATTTATTAATATATGTTTCTTCATTGTCTTAAGAGCAGTAAGATAAAGTAACCTCCTACGAGCAGATGGAGACAGACAACTAGAGCTGGTTGGAAATTTTCCGCCAGAACATTCTTCTGTCAGAAATTCCTGATTTGCTGAACGTAAAAAAATTTGAAGAAATGCTGCCTTTCATAAAAGTTCATTTAGAAAGAAAATTTGCTAAAAGGCGTTTTAAAAAGTGTTGACCTTTTCGGAATGTAACATTTCAATTTGCCATTTTGAAATTATATATAATAACAAAATTGGAATAATACATTTCAACTAGCCAAAATTATTTATTTATGTATTTATTCATTTTTTAATTTCTGTCTGTGAGAAATTTCTAATTTTTTTGTTTTCATTCTGGAACAGAGGAAATTTTGAAACTGTGAAACTCCCCCAAAATAAAAATCTAGTTCCTGCACAGCTCTTTGGGAAATGTTAAAATATTTCTGTCATGGGTCACATTCCAAATGCAATATATTATTGGGAGAAGAGAATGTACTATGTGGATAAAGTTATTCCTTTAATACTTATTCTTTGTACTGGAATAATCTGAAAGGTGTTTTTGGTTTATATCTACAAGAGTTTTACACATAATTCAAATGTCTTAGTAGAAGGATGATTACATTTCTGGCTATTATATTATAATCTACAGTTCCCTAAAGGTTCAGCTCCTACTATACAAAGTAAATTAATTCAGTCTCCCAAAATGATTGAAGAGCAGCTGTTGATTTTCCATGCTGTAATTTTTCTCTCTGGTTGATATAACCTTGTATTGTACATATGAAAACAATTAGTAGAGAAACTCCAACAGGCAAATAATTCCTCCATCCCATGGGATAGATTTCTATATCTCTTAGCCAGCTGTGCAACTTGTGTGAAATGCCTGTTGACTGACATTTCAAAATTAGAAGAATGAAAGGAAACCATCCTACCAGAAAAGTTTCAGGAAGTCTAAGAAGATTTGGATTACTGTATGCTTTCCAGTATTAGGAAAATATTGTTTTAGCCATCATCTAAGATTATAAAACTAAAGCATAGGGCAAAATGCCATAAGCACATACAATTTCTTTTTTTACTCCTATGTAAAATTCTTTGGGCTTTATCCTGATCTTGTAGACTTATGCATGTACAATTTTACTAGCATGGTATCTGTGTTACTTAGTTAGAAGGGCATCTACTAAAGCTGAGGAAAATATTCCTAACAAAATTCTCTTCGTTCAAAAATTGAGTTAAGAAAATCATCACAAATTTGCTGCAACTTTCTGAAATTCAAAATTATTCAACCACTGTCCCATGGAAGCTTTTCACTATCTAGATGTTTGTGAAAAATCAAAAAGACAGTTCCTGTAATTAAAAAAAATCACACTTTTGAATATTTGAAAGGCTGTTGGAATAGTAGTCCCCAAACTATATAGTACATTGAACACAAGACTGGGAGCCAGGGAGACCTGTGTTCTGTTCTTACCTCTGCCTCTTCTATTGCACTTATCACCATAGGTGCAGAAACTAGGAGTGCGGGGAGTGCTGCAGCACTCCTGGGTTCTGCTACCACCCCACATGCCCGGGGTCCTAGCTGCCACCCTGTGTGCTCAGGGTCCCAGCTGTCACCCCATGCCCGGGGCTTTGCTCCCGGCCTCAGCTCTGGGAGGGTAGGACAGGGGAAAGGGGGCTGGATTTTAGCACCCCCACTATTAAAAATATTCCAGTGCCACTGCTTATCACAATGATATCTGAGCACCTATTGGCCTGACTGCTCTTTTACACTTTAATCACACTTTACAAATGGTATTTAGTTAGGCCTCACGTTTATATGAGGTAGGCAAATAGTACTATTCCCATTTTAGCGATGAGGGAACAGATGTTAACTGACCTGCCTAAGGCTTTACAACCAAAAGGTATCAAAATCAGGGTTAGAACTCATGGCCTACATTTGTGACTTTTAATTTGAATATCTCCATTTCTGGGGGACTAATCTGACGCATTTTGGAGATTCTAATTTTCAGAAGTGCTGACTGTCCACTCTCTGTAAATCTATCAAACTAATCAAGCATTTTATCGTTTCTAGGCCTCCAATTCCTACTCTGTAAAATGGGGTGATGTTCTTTCTCAAAGAAAAAATTGCAACTTTATAATTAAAATTTATCATCTAATCCACTGTTGAAACGGTTTATTGAAAATTTTCAGTAAACTGGATTTTCAGTAAATGAAAAATGTCTATAAAACTTTTAATAAAAATAAATAAATAATAGAGACAATTTTTTGAGGAAAAAAACAAAGAGTGGGTCAGTTTTGAACCTTGCAAAATGTAAACAACTCTGACATTTTTCAAGGGAGTTGTTTTCGGGTAGAGAGAGTTAATAATCTTTGATCATTTCTAGTGCTAAGTACTTGCTACTCCCATCAGTTCAAATGATATGATCAGTATCCCAGAAAATATGGATTTAGGCATTTGAAAACTTTGGTTGGAGTGACTTGAATGCAGAGTTCTGTGGATTAGGCATGGGGTAACTATTTTTACCATGGCAACCTGAAAGTATACTAAATACTGGAGCTTCTAAAGGCAACCTAAAATGACGAATCTGAGGAGTTACATTTTCCACACAGAAATTGCTGACTGTTATGTGTTTGAGTGAATGGTTCACCAAAATAGAGGGGTATCTGCCTCTTCTGCTCAGCTGTAGATGGATTCATATGTGGCAAGGCAAGGATTCATATGTGAACAGAATAGGAGTATATAGTTATCAAATCTTTAACCACGTTTCCCTTGTGTTGAATGAATTATCAATAATAGTAAATAAGTAGTATTAGGAACTGACAATCATTTCTGTTTATCGTATTGATATGTCCCCAATCAAATTCTTCATGCACTACATAGCTCCACATCGACAAACCAAAATTAATTTTTTCTATTACAAACTTCAGTTCAGGAGAGATGGATGAAAATTGGAATTTCCCTTCCAGGGAAAGGTCTGATATTTCAAGACAAAAAAAATGTTCCAGACTGGGGAAAAAACCCGCAATTTCAAAAATTTCCATAAAACAGAAATTCCAAAAAAGTTCAAGTCAGGACCACTGAGTCATTTTGTTCTGACATTTATATGATCTATACCTCATAATTATGATCTAGTCCATGCATTTTACTTCGGCTAAGATACTAAGAATAGAAGAGTTTAGAATGATACTGAAACACTAATTAAAGGTTAGGAACATTTTGTAGATTAATCAAAGACCCTATTCTGTTGTCATAAACACAGCAAATTATAATGCATTTCATATGACAGATCAGTTGCTCAGCTCTTACGTAAAAGCCAAGGCTCATTCTTCCCTTCCATAGAAAACAGAGCCAAGAGGGAAACGTTTATATGAAAGACTTGAACTTTTGCTGTTCTGCCAGTACACTGCATCCTCCCCTGTGAGAGGCAAGCCTGGCAAGACTATGATGTAGGCACAGGTTTAGTACTCCAACACCCATATTGAGCAGAGAAGATGTAGTTTTATCAAAATCAACATGTTTGGTAGCAACTTTATTGTTTTATTTTAAGAATTTTGATTCATTTTGTTTTGTTTTTAGAGTCTTACAATATTAAATGTAATATATTACAATATATGTAATATATACATATATTTAAGTGAATATTTAATAGACTATAAAAGTCCACATGAATCTAAATGATAGTTAAAACATTTTTATACTATCACAATGGAACAAGAAAGTCAAACTATTTCTTTTTACCTTTTCCCAAGGAAAATTTTGTCAAAATTGACACATTCCTACAAAACATGTCTATTTCAATTAAATTCCATCTCTCAGCAGAAAATTATTCTGTCAAAAAAATTTCTACAGTCCAGTCTTTCCACACTGTGGAATGTGTAACCTACATCACTCCTTGTTTTTGACAGACCAAGCTTTGAGTCTCCAGGCTTCATAAGGTGGTGATTTGTGACTTTATACATCTCTCCTAGGGGATAGATAACGGCTAGGCATTAATTGAATCACAAGGCAAAACCAATGTATTTTAAATAATATTTACAGATATTCACAGTCAAATATTCAGCTGGCACAAAAGACATGAGTAACTATATATATAAAGATTCACTAGCTTTTGTTTGCTCCTAAATTCAAGGCAGAAAACTTATAATAAGATAATTAGAGATGCAACTGCATGTATCATATCTCGTGATCACTTTTTAAATTTCTGTAATATTTAGTTGTGTTAGAATTAAAATACACTGGTGTGGGTTTTTTACATCAGGTTGAAGGGTATAGATTTATTTCAAGCAAACTGTTCTGTTGTCTTAAGGTTTAGAGGAAAAATCTTGTTGTTTGTTCAGTCATAGGCTTCATTTTGTAGCCACCAGTGTAGCTCTCATGGTGGTAGCAATGATAGACACTATAGGGCAGACAAGACTCTGGTGTTCTTACCTCCATGTCATCCAAAACTGATGATACAGACAAGGCCATACAGTCAAAGGACAAAGATGCCATTTCCCAGTTGTTTCTTATCTACAGCAGTTCTCTTCCTTTAATTGTTCAAAATTGTCCTACTTGTTGAGTAATCACCATATCAACTTGCATTTGTTAGAAGTTTGAAAGTTGAACTCATTCTATTTTTCCACAGAGCTATAAATCAACTTTCCAGATCTCAGAAACCCTTCTGACTCCAGTCTTGCTTAACTGATCTAACTCTCTTGGCCTTACTTATTATAAAATCTATTATTTTTAGCTTTTCCCATTTCTTACAAGCATAGAGGGCCGCATAATACAAACAAGCCCATTTAAACATCACAAGATCTCCCTTAAACATGATGCTACTTTCAAAAGAGTTAATTTACCAATCTCATGATGTTTATGACTAAACTGTGTGATCTCTTTAGAAATGTTTCTGCACTAAATATTCCCCATGTCAAATTTTGTGCAATTTATGATTTCACAGCTGTGACTGTGCTGCGCACCAGAATGGCATAAGGGACACAAGTTGGATCATCCTGTTTCTAAAGCACAGCTCACTAGCACTTGAGCTAAAGGAGCTCACATTAGCTGTGCTAGCATTTCAAGGGCCTATGATGTGCAGTTCCAATTCCATCCAGAAGTGGGCAGTTGTACATATACACAGTACCCAGTTCTTCACACTATTATGCAAAATAAATATTAATATAGTTTAAATTAATGATCCAAAATATCACTTGGATTTGACAAGATACTAAAAGACAAATCCTCCGCCAGTGTAAAACCTCATAGCACCATTGAAATCAATGGAACTGTGAGGATTCCCATCAGCAGAGAATCTGATCCTAAGAGATGAGTTTTTCATTCTCTTGATTTTTACGCTGTGTAATTAAATATAGTAAACACCACTTAGAGTTTGTATTGCCAAACTCTGCTGTGTCGTCCATACCCTGTATACATACTGCTAAGTGCCCTTTCAGAAAGGTAGAGTGCCATTTTCATGTACACCCATATTAAAGTCTCTGCTCACATAGTGTGAAGGTGAGCACATGGACCCCAACTGCATTTGTAGGGGAGAAACAGAGGGGCTGTTCATAAGGCAAAGGCAGTTATGCTGCTGAATTTCTGGCTGTGTATCCACTAGATCTGGTCAAACATTTTCCTCCAAGTTTCATTGATTATAAATGACTTTTGGGAGCAAAATGATAATTTTCATGAAAAATGAACATCATTTGAAATTTTCTGATTTTTTTCAACAAAATTATTTTAAATGAAAAGTTTCACTTGGGGGGAATAGAGAGACCAGGGGGAAAAAGAAAACAAAACTGACAAAATTCTCATTTAGAATCATTTGAATTTGGTTTGTTTCATCAGAAACAGCTGCAAAAAATTTCAAACGAAACAGAAATTTTTCATTTTGTTTCAAAATTTTAATGGATAATAACTCCTGTTTTCAACCAACCCTAGTAGCCACATCTTCTGCCTACTGCATCAGTGGGGGCGGGGGGAAAGGATACAATCCACCTGACCGAGGGAGCAGGACCAAGGTGGAAGAGTTTGGGGGACAGACTCTAAACAAGGCATATTCTTTTCTCAGAGAGGCAGTATTTTACCCTATAAAACATATGAAGACTATTGCTGCTTAGGGTTGCCAGCCATCCGGTTTTCAACCAGAATACCCAGTCAAAAAGGGACCATGGCAGCTCCAGTCAGCACCGCTGACCGGGCCGTTAAAAGTCCGGTTGGCGGCACAGCAAGGCTAAGGCAGGGTCCCTGACTGCCCTGGCTCCGCGCAGCTCCTGGAAACAGCCAGCATGTCCCTGCAGCCCCTAGGCGCAGGAGAGATTAGGGAAGCTCCATGGGCTGCCCCCGCCCCAAGTGCTGACTCCGCCGCGCCCATTGGCCATGAACAGCAGCCAATGGGAGCTGTGGGGGTGATGCCTGCGGGCGCGGGTAGTGCACAGAGCCATCTGGCTGCCTCTGTGCCTAGGAAGTGGATGTGCCTAGGAGCTGGACATGCCGGGCACTTCAGGGAGCCGCAGAGAACCAGGGCAGTCAGGGAGCCTGCCTTAGCCCTGCTGCGCTGCCAACTGGAAGCTACCTGAGGTAAGTGCCACCTGGCTGGAGCCCGAACTCCCACATTCCAAACCCCTTGACCCCAGCCCAGAGCCCCCTCCTACAACCAAACCTCTCATCCTGGCCCCACTCCAGAGCCCACACTCCCAGCCAGAGCCCTCACCCCTCCTGTACCCCTGCCCCAGCCCAGTGAAAGTGAGTGAGGGTAGGGGACAGTAAGTGACAGAGGGAGGGGGGATGGAGTGGGTAGGGGAGGGGCCTCAGAGAAGGGGCGGGGCAAGGGTGTTTGGTTTTGTGCAATTAGAAAGTTGGCAACCCTACTGCTGCTTTAAAGAGAGTAACATCCTCTCCGCATGTTTCAAAGACAAGGCATCTGGGCCAGGAAGCCATGGGCAGTGAGGCAATGTTGCTGGTTATGTTATCTCAGCTGTGGGGAGCCCAGAAGTGGAGGGGATCTTTGCATTCAGTTAGAGACTCCTGGGGCCTCTTGAATATGCAGTAGATCTCTGCTCAGCAGGGGTGCTGGAGGACCCAAACACTGCCTACTCCATAGTCTTACTGGCCCTACTTCTCAGGAGGGAGGATGCAGTGGACTGACAGATCTGCAAAAGCTCTTCCATGTAAACATTCACCTCTTGGTCCTATTCTTCCTGGAAGGGAAGGATGAGCCTTGATTTTTATATAAGGGACAACTAACTGATCTCAGTCATACGAAGTGCATGAAGATCTGCTGCGTTTATGAAAGCAGAGTAGGCTCTTGGACTAAACTACAATGTTCCTAACCTATCTTTAACATCAGAGGGGTAGTAGCCGTGTTAGTCTTGATCTGTAAAAGCAGCAAAGAGTCCTGTGGCACCTTATAGACTAACAGACGTATTGGAGCATGAGTTTTTGTGGGTGCATGCATCCGATGAAGTGGGTATTCACCCACGAAAGCTCATGCTCCAATACGTCTGTTAGTCTATAAGGTGCCACAGGACTCTTTGCTGCTTTTATCTTGAACATATCACTGTAATTTCCAATTGTTCAAAATATATTAAAATTGTATTGTTTCAATAATTACTTTTTAATTCAAACTACAAACAGCATAATGATTCTGCATAATTTATGCTTTAAATATAATTACTAATAATCTTAATCAATTATATAATAAACTTAATCTAACTGAGAATTTTAAAAGAGCCTCGCCACCAGCCTCCCTCCACATCAGCTAGGTCAGCCTATCCAAGGTCAGGGGGAAGGTGAAGGGTTCTCGGTTCGTGCTTGCTGCTGGCAGAGTACATTGTGATGGGTTTATACCCAGCTCGCTGTCTGACACAGTAGCATAGCTACATCACCAGGAGCATTGAGAGGGCAGAGTCAAGATTCTGCATACTCCCTACAGCTCCCACCCACCTGAGGTGGGGGGGATAACCACTCCACAAAGTCTGATTCCCCTCTCGTGCAGTTACCTGTTGTGCAGATAGCTGCCACAGGGGTATAAGAGGGCCCTTTGTACCTCCTTACTTTCCTGCCTGGCTGCCCTAGCTGTGCCACAATTTGGCCTATAAAGGCTGATGACTAAATTCTTTGCAGATCAGTTTAACAAAGTATATGTTCTCCATTTAATGCCCACTCTCCCTGTCCCATATATTTAGAAATGGACAATTATTCATTCTCTAATTGGTAATTCTAGGAGAAATGTAAATAGGCCCAAATTTGCAGTTTTTCAGGGGAATTGGAATCAACACTTTTAATAGCTTCTGGTGCCTATGGTGAAGTCTTAATGGTATGAAGGAAATTGTTTGCCCTGAAGGAAGATGTTGAGTAAGGTCATGTGAGTTATATGAATCCCTGATGTGGCACATTTTTATTATACTTGTCAGAGGAAGCTGATACACAGTAACAATATGATTAGAGGTTATTTTAGAGGTAACATTACTAGTTTTGAGCTGACTACATGACTATGTTGGTACATACCATAACATTAGTGTAGTATTTAAAAGCAATGACCAGTTCAGAAATGTTTGGATTTTATCTAACTTCTTGTCATTGTCTGACGTGAAATGTGCCAATTTTATAGTTCCAATGCTGACCGGGCTCTGTGTAAACTGATTGTGATAGTCTCTAAGAATCACTAGTAACTAGGGAGATTTTCAAGTGTTAATATCCCACCCTGCAACCCTTACTCAAATGAGTATTCCCATGACTAACTATGGGACTACATATGGGAGTATGGGTTTGCAGAATTGGGACTTTAGTAAGTAGTGTCAAGTACTAGACATCAAGAGCATGTTACTAAAGATGGGTTTCCAGTGGTGTCTATTAGCAGGAAGTCAAGCCTTTCTAATAGCATTAACATTGTTATAATGGTTTGACAGATCATCAGTGGTTATTTGTGAAAGCTTTTGAATGTAATTTCATTAAACATTTATATTTTGTATTGTGTAATAAAACATCTCTTTGTAAAATGAAACCTTTCCACAACCAGTAATAAATTTTTATGGTTTCACCTTTACATATGTTGATTAGATAAAAATAATGGATTTATTAAGGAAAATATATGCACTAGAATTTGCTAAAATAAAGTGTTGTCAGTCTCTATAGTTAGAGAAGGTCTTCTCTTTTAATTTTTCAGTATAAGTCAGGATCAGTGACATGACATGTAGAGGAAAGAAAGTGGGCAGTTTTAAATATATAACTTAGGTGGCTATGTGTTGAAGTTTGTGCAGTATGATTATCTTTAATGACATGGATGTTGCTGGCCATTATTTGGAGAACAGCGTTTGCCATGAAAAACACACACCAGAAATAAAGCTATTAGCATACAGCTTCAATGCATTTATGTAATAAATAACAAACACTGAAAATTTAATTTCTCTGACCTTTTACTTTAGGGCTTGATCTGATAGGCAACTCCAGCAAAGTTTTAAATTGAAATGGAAAACTCTCTGGCCTGATCTCTCATTCCTTGTGCACTAAAAAAAGTTCTGTTTAAGTATTTGAGTGAATTCCTGGCCCCACTGAAGTACATGGGAGTTTTAGTCATTGATTTCAGTGGAATCAGGATTTTATCCTTTGGTGGTTTTGGTGCGCAAGGAATACAGGATTGTGAGCCGGGTACATGCACAGATACTTTTTTTAATTCCATCATAAGAAACTAAAAAAGGACTGTGTGTAGGCAGCCTGATACAGAGTTAGTGAGACAGATTGCAGAATTGGTTCAGGACAGTGAATGCTCTGTAACAACTTTTGAGATGGGGGAAAAGGCGGACTGAGAAATAATGGAATCAGTGACTCAGTACAAAGCTCTATCTGTTAATTATTTTTCTTTGTTGCTTTTTACAGTTTTACTGTAAGAGTCTGTGTAGCTTTTGAAGGTCAAAGTATTTCAGATAAGATAGGTAAGAAAGTTTTATATACCTATAAATTTATTTATGGCTCATTGATTTGAGTTGGATATTTTGACTGCATTCAAAGAATACAGCATTGGGTCCTTTATAAGTTAAGAAACTACTGCCTGTTTTTGTTTTATTTATTTAAACTGAGCAAGGTTTATCCATTTGCCAAAATAAAAGCAAGAACTTGACTATTTTGTAATGCTTTTAAAAGAAAGAATCTTAGGAAATAGAAATTGTGTACAGTACATGTTGACTGTGAAAATAAAGTTACAAAGATTAATTTAAATTATACATATTCTGTACTTTGGATCAATGTCTAGTGTGCTGTAATCTAGCAACCCATTTGAAATGTAGGCTTTGATTTTTACTGGAAAAAGTTTGTTATTGACATTAGCTATAATTTTGTTCACCATATTTTCTTTCCATGTTAAATGTTTAATTTATTTACATTCTCTAGTGCTGCAAGCTGAATTGCAGTTAGATTCATTGAAACAGAAAGGAGCTGTTAAAAGGACCCTCTTCTTTGATTACCATCAGTCACATCATTTCTTCCCCATTGTGATAGAAAGACAGAAACAGCTCCATTGCCGGGACTTTGTTGTTTATCTCCGAGTAAGTTGTTTAAAATATTCTTGGCTGTCATCTCATAGTTTTAGTATTATGGGAGGAATATATATATATATATATATATATGAAAATGCCAGTCATGTTATTAATTTCAGAAATACGAATGATCAAAAAGTAAGAGCACTTATCATGAACATTCTATAATCACAAAATTAAATGTGAGAAAGACATATTAGGTCACCTTTTCCATTTCTTAGTCAATGAAAGATAGTTTGTCCAGTTGAGTTCAAGGAATAATAATTAGATCTTGAAATTTTAATAGAAACGTTTTCAGGAAGCAACGAGCAAAGTTATTTGGATGTAAACAGTGGCACAACACACACTGATGATATTCTAGTGCATGAGAACAAAACACTGAAACTCATTAGAAAATAACTATAAAACAGAAAGACTTGGGTAAATCAGTTAAGCTCTTGGTGTCCCAGTTTCTTCAGCTATGAAACTAGGATAATAATGGTTACCCGCCTTTATAAACCACTTTGAGATCTATGAAGGAAAAGTGGGATATAAGTGAAAAGTAATAATGATAATGGTGACTTATCCTCCCTTCATACAGTGAACCCCTCTTTTTCTTATTTGACAGATCTGGAGTCCTAAATAGCTAATATTAAGCATCTATCTGCTTAATCCACTTCCTCTGTGAAGGGAAAAAAAGTGAGGGTTATCAGTTGAGAGAGTCACCACATCCATTTTATTCAGAATCCTTGGAAGACCCATAGCAGCCTTGTGGGCATATTTCCACCAAATCCCAGTAGCTAAGAAATATATGGAGCCCTCTGGCATATTGCTTTAAACCTTTGTTCAGCATAGCTGTCTAGTCTGAAGAGATAGTTTAGTAGAGCTGTCATTTAGTCTTTGTCTTCTCCTCAGACAACCTCCAGGATGACTACTGCTCCCCAGTGTCCAAGAGTGAGGCTTTGTGGAGGTATATTTATGAAGGAGAAAAGATTAGTGTTGCTCACCTGTAGTTGGAACTGCTTAATTCACTGTCTGGGTAGGCATTAAGGCCACCCTGGAAGGGCAGAGGAAGGTGAGGTGGGGAAAAGAAGGGCTTTCGCAGTATATAAGGGGCTGCATAGGCAATAAAGATGGTGGACTTTTACCAAGGCTGATGTGTATAAATCCTTGGTTATGGAACAAACCAACAATATTGCCTCCACAGATCCACACGTGCCCTCCCTCCATTCCTGCCAGGTGGTCAAGAACTGATGGGAGTTTTAGATACGGCCTCATTCTAGGCTACTGCTTTGAAAAAGTTCTGAGTCTACGCAGCTCAGCAAGCTACTTCCAGAGTGTGGGTCTGTGGAGGCAATGTGTTCTGAGAACACCAGTTACAGGTGAGTAACCTCGCTTTCCTAACTATACCGCATAATCAAAAAATGTCTTCAAAGACACTCTTCAAAGAATCATTGTTTTATTCCTTCAATAGAGACAAAACCCTGAATTCGTGGCCGTTATTACCTTGCCTTTAGCAGCCATTTTAAAGTGTTGTTTTTATTATGTGATTACCTTTCACAGGATGAAACAGAATTTCGAGATAAATTATCTCCAATCAGTGTTAGTTTGAATTACAGCTTGGATGAATCCACTTTTGAAGATGACCTAGCTGTGAAACCAATACTGAACTATTATCAAGAAAGCACTGTTAGGGAGCAGGTATGGACCTTGCATGCAATATGTTCTATATATAAACATATTATCTGTCACATCTTTCTTAAAATAGTGTATCATTGTGTTCATAGAAGTTATGCAACAAGGGTTTAATTAATTCAGAATATGTATTTCATGGGAATAGATGACCATGCGTCTTTTAAAACTCTTCCAGAACTACTGTTTTGATTGCATTGTAGAACATGTAAGCCCCAAGTTATAGTGGGGAAACATTTGAAAGATTCATATATTCATATCTTACAAACCATTACATACATAGTCATTGAGATTACTCATGAGGGTAAAGGCTTGCAGAAATAACCCCTTCATTTGTGGCATTCCTGGTAATAATCAAAACAAGGAAGTGAATTGATTTTTTTCAAGGAAAAACTCTAATACCACCGTTACATGTTTTGAATAGGCTTACATTCTGGTGGATTGTGGGGAGGACAACATGTGCATTCCTGATTTGAAACTTTCAGCTACACCGTAAGTTTAAACAAAAAAATATGTGTTCTATACCTAATAGAATACAGGTGGTCATTAAAACAGCTCAGAAGAAAATATAGACACTTCTAACTGCCTTAACTACTAGATGAAATGTGAAACTCAGGTCAGTTGCTGGCTATAGCAATGCCTTCTTACGTATGCCAAGTACCAGATTTCCAGATTTTTGTCTGTTCTCCTATTTCCTCTCAAGGACAAAGAAAGATAAATCCTGTATATGGCTATTTTTGTCTATATATCTGTCCCAGACATTCACTGTACTCAACAATGGTAGGGAAACATACAACCAAACAGCTCTGCTTCCACCCCTGAGTACCAGTAGATAATATGAATTGCTGTTGCAAAGGGCTTTTCACTTTATTTGTTTTTATGGCCCACTTGTTTTTGTGTTTGGCACTTGATTCTCAATGTCATTATTTAGTTAAGTCAAAAACATGGGGGAAAGGTTATAGGTTGGGGCAGCAAGGAATTATAATGGGTCTGGAGTTGTGCTGTCAAGGAACTGGAGAAGGCCATCGGAGGCAAGCGTCAGTGTGGAGCCAGTGTGTGTCTTGGCTAGGGCTTTGCAAATCATCGCTATTTTTTGGTTCACTGGCCAAACCAAACAAAAAAAGTTTTTAAATTGTTTGGCTTGAGCCTAAATGAAAAATTTTCAATTTTCTTGATGAAACAAAAAGACAAAAGTCCCTCTTCTGAATCAGGAAGAATGGGGACTCAAACCCAGGACTTCCCAGGTGAATGCTCTAGCCACCACCTCCTTCTTTTCTGTTTTGTGAATAACACCTAAGTCCCCTTGTGCATCTAGCTCAGAATTTTTTTTCACTTTTTTGGCTGAAACTATATAGCAAATTTGTGACAAATTCATGAATAGTTTTGGCTGAACTGAAACTGCATTTGTTGGTGAATAAAATATTAGTCTGAAAAATTTTGCCCACTCTAGTCTCAGTGGATCTCAGGAGATGTGCTGTTTTGTGGGGCTGAAATCCTTTCTCATTCCATGGGGGAAAAGAGGCAGAGAGGGGAGCTGAAATAACCTGCTATACTTTTCTCCACTCCAAGGAAGTAGTGCAACGGGGACCCTCATAAAGTTTAGTTTTCTACATAATCTATTCCTGTGTTGGTAGGGTGCAATCAGGGCTTTGGAATTGAATACAACTTGCTTTCCGTATTCTATTGTAACTCACTTTGACAGTCCACAGTGGCACATGTATTTGCCCTGACCCCTTCCTCACTGCTCTAGAGTACACTCCCTTTTTCACAATTTGCAAATCTGCTGTGGAGTTTCTCCATGGGATTATTTTTCTGTTGTAAATTCTATGTCAAGTAGCAGGTTGTGCATAGAACTTGAAGGCAGGTTTTTTAGAAAATTGCTACTTTTTGAGTATAGATGCTAGGAGAGCAAATGGTTCATACACGTTGATTAATTGTGCATGTTTATTATCCAATTAATTATGTTTTTTCAAAGTTCATGATCAGATGTATGTTTTTATAGAGATAAAGATCAACTAATCATTGGAGAAGAAAATTGTGTCATGCTCATAATAAACCCACGGAATGATGGGGAAGGAGCCTATGAAGCTGAGCTTCATATAAAGATCCCACCTGAAGCAGATTACACAGGTGTTGAACGAAACCACAAGGTAATCATATTGGGGTATTCTGTGTTTAAAGAAAAAAGACTGGCACAGAGTTAAAGCACCCTGTGTATTCTAGCTAGGGTTAGATGACAGATTGGTGGCTTTAATCAAAAAAATAGTACAAATCTTTTAAAAAGCATATTTACATTCAGATCAGTTGTTTTATTTTAGGCTATGTCCACACTTATGGTGGTAGCAAAGAATCCTGTGGCACCTTATAGACTAACAGACGTTTTGCAGCATGAGCTTTCGTGGGTGAATACCCACTTCGTCGGATGCAAGAGTGGAAATTTAGTTAGTCTATAAGGTGCCACAGGATTCTTTGCTGCTTTTACAGAACCAGACTAACACGGCTACCTCTCTGATACTTATGGTGGTGTGTATGGTCCATACACTGCACCTCCCCCCCCCCACACACACACAACAAGGGTATAAATAGATGGCGAGGCACTGCTAAGAACAGTTGCCAACTTTCACATGGTAAATAAGCACCCCAACTTTCACAATAAGCCAAAAATCAAGCTAATCCCATTTCAAAACAAGGCCAAAACAAGCCAGTCCCTCAGAACCCCAACACTCTATGGACTAGAACCCCCTGGCGTGCAGTCTGGGACTGTGGTGGGGCTGCTATGCACCCCTGACTCTCCCCCCTTGCCCCTGCTTGTGCCCCCTTGCCCCTGCTTGCCAGGAGCCGATCAAAAAAAAGAAGCAACAAGCTACAAGCCAAACAAGCAATGAGCTACAAACCAAAAACTAGCCAACAAGCAACCTCACAAGCCAGTTAAGCCAAAAACAAGCCCAATTTCTGTGTTTTTTTCCACGGGTTTGGCATGTCTGTTGCTTAGCCGTGTGGAGTAAAAACATGCCAGAACCTTAGGGTATGTACCCTTAACGGCTCTCCAAATGCCCAAGCAGTGTCTTCCATGGCTACACTGCTAAAAACAGTGTAATGTCCCATGGGCCTCCCAGCACAAGGAAAGGCTCCAGAAGTGGGGAGGCACTGGGGACAGGCTCCGGCAGCTCCCCACTGCTGGAGCCTTTCCCTGCAACAGGGAGCTGTTGGAGCCTTGCCCCACCACAGGGAAAGTCTCCAGTAGCAGGGAGAGGCTCTGGCAGGGGGGAGGCAGAGGGGAAAGGATCTGGACAAAACATGCTTTTCACTGTGGCATGTAGATACATGTATCCTACACATGGCTGCCAGTATAGACAAGGCTTTATACATAGGCCAAGAAGCATGAAATCATAGGATATGATAATGTTTAGACAGAGGCTATTTAAAGAAGCTTGTCCAATTGAACTATACTGTAATTACTTAAGCCCCGCCCCAGCCATTTGTTTTTTTAAACAGATCTCTCTTATTCACTGCTGGACAGTAAGATTATATCACCTCATCTGCACATAAATCTCTTAAACTATCGCACCATCAACTTTTTTTCTCTGAATGTTTGGAATGTGACACACAGAAAGGCCCTGGGAATTAGAGGGGGAGTTAATTTCCTTGCAAGAGACAAATGTTGTTAATTGAGTTGAAAGTAATCTGCAATGTATTTCTTGATTCTTCTTCTGTCAATCTACTTTACTAATGGACTGAAAGTTGCAATAGGATAAACCCAGTTAAAAGAACTGATGAAAAGGAAAGTGAAGATGTTATTGAAGATTATATTGTTAGAAATTAAAGAGAACTCTACCCCTCACGTGCACTTAAAATAATTTCCCTGACTCCTTGCTTCTCAGTGTATTTTTCTTCTCCTGCTCTCTCATAGTAACTCTAGCTTTGTTGCCTGATGTACAGGAAAGAAGCTGTATTTATCATAATCTGGCTGGGTTATTTTACTCTGTTGGTCTCAAGAAGCAATAGACTATTCTTCCTGACATATGTGGCAGGGGGAGGGGGTGGTGTTCCTAAGCACTCTGAAGTTAATCAGAATCTTTCCATTTACTTCAGTGGATTTTGGATTGGGTCCTGGAGAGGCGAGAGTCTTCTAATTAGAAATGGCAGGGAAAAAATTCCCCCCAAAACTTTAGATAAAAAATGCCCTTTTTATCAAAATGTTATCAAAATCTTTCAGGTTTTCATTACAAAAAAAATTAACCCCTAGTCCCCCAAAATGGTTTGTTTTCAACTACTATAAAATGAATTTTTTTAGATCAAACGTTTTCATTTTCTTTGATTTTTTTTGTGTGAAGTAAAATGCATTTCATGACCAGCTCTGCTTCATGACCAGTCTGCTGATACAGACTTAATGAGGCTATCTTAAATTTTCCATACATTTGCACTCCCATGCTCTGTGCACTAGAGCAGACTGATTAACCTTTCATTCACATCTCTTAATGTCAGCCCTAATTCAGACAGAGGGATTGCTATTTATGTTCTTTTTAAAAAAAATAGCAGAACATTAGTCCTAGTGTTCATAATTCTTAGGCAGCATTACATTATGTATAACAGATTTAGTTTTTGTGAACTTTTCATATAGTACTGAAAGCTAACCAGTGACTTCTATTGATTTTAGAACTGTAAAAAAAGTATACTATTCAAAACTTTATTGTTGAGTTTAATACAAATAAAAACCTAGAAAACACAACCCAAATGTGCGACAGAGACATTCATATTGCACTATTTGCCCATGTTATAAAATATGCATGTGGTATTTAATAAGAAATGGGGTGTTGTTCTCTATCTTCAGCTGCTTTTCTGTGCTACCACAGTTGTTCAAAGCTGTTGAAGTCCTGACAAAGATGAATACACAATCTCTGTCATTTAAAAAACCAAATTGAAATGAAAAAAATGAATGGATTAAAACATGCATCCTGTAAATCCTAATGTTCCTTTACACCCTTTCCTCTACATTCTCATTGCACTCCACCTCTCTGTCATTATAGAAAGAGGAAGTTTGCCAAGAAGAGAGGTATTTACAACCATTTCTATCATCTTATTCCCAAAATGGCCTTACTTCCACGTACATTAGGTTCGTATGTTTAAAGGCTGATCCAATACAAATGCTGAAAGTATAAAAGAGTGCTTACAGTTGATTCTATTCATGAATAAAGTTTAAGTATCTCAACATGATGGATAGGCCTCTGGCTTGCCTTGCACAGGGCTAACTTCCAGCATATCTGGCTTTATCAAAACAACTTGCAATGTGACACCCAAGATACACTCAGGTATGGAAACATAAGTCTCTTGGTTTGTAACCATGGGTGAAATCCTGGACCCACTGAAGTTAATGGGGGTTTTACCATTGGTTTCAGCAGGGTCAGGATTTCACCCTATGTCTCCACAAGTGTTTGTACCACACCTAGCACAATGAAGCCTTGATTCTAATTGGAACTCTGGGCACTGCTGTAATATAAATAATCAGAAGTTCCACAGTAATTTCAGCAAAGTTCTTTAGATTTGTGATGGCACCAGTTACCATCATGCCATTAGCCCTCTGCATCCAACATTCCTCAGTGGCACTTCACTATATCAAAGGCAGTGGCCCTCTCCATGTCTGTAATCAGTATTGTCCCTATATAACTGGCCTTCCTGTAACAGGGCAGAGACAATATGTTCCTCAAAACCAGTCCCAATGTAACAGCGGGATATAGTTCAGTTTAGATAAAACAAGTGGACCAAATTTATCCCTTGTACTTATTTATATACACTTTGGATACAGCAAAAGAGAAAAGAAGAAAAAGGAAAACACAGAAGAGTTTTCGGTTCAAATTCTTCTCTCAGTTACTCCAGCATAAACCCAGAGCAATGGATGTGTGATATTACTCCAATTTGCTCTGTAGTTACTCTGGCTTAACTGAAAGATGTCCCTTGAATGTTACCTGTCTGATATGTCTATGGAAGGATTCTTTTGGCTATTCTATAAACTTTAGCTACTCAAGGAAAATGATAAAGCAATAATATTACCTTACAGGGCCCACAATGGATAAACTGTTCCGACTCCACTGCATAGGAGGCACCATTGAGTGTGCTATGTCTGTATTGTTACTGTGTTGTTACCTCGGGCTCTGATTCTCCATCACCTTGTACTTTGTGTAGCCAAATCAGAATGGTAGTTCTTTGCACTGGTGTACATGACTATGAAAATGCAACCCAGCAGAGAATCAGGCCCTCATCCCCCAGCTGCAGATTGATGCTCTTCTTAATTTTTAGGTGTAAAAGTCAAAAGATACCATTTGTTTTCTTGATCCACTGCATACATTGATTCTTCCTTAAGTTGCCAGTTGGTTAATGAAATACAGTATGATCAACCCTATTATTAGTAGCAGTAATTTAGATTGTGGTAGCATCTGGGAGCCCCAATCTCCGACCATAACCACATTGTGCTTGGCATTGCAAACAGAACAAAAAGACAGTCCCTGCCCCCAAAAACGTATCACACTGATCTTGGATGGCACAATAAGCACAGGCTCTTGCCTTTCCACTCTGCAGGAGACTGGAGTCCAAATCCTCATAAAGAGATAAGTGAACGCAAATGAAGTGTTTTCCTAGCCCCTGCTAGGTGTTTGTCCACATGACAAAGACATTACACAGTTTGGCACGGCTCACTGTCTCTGCTCTGGCAGGGAACAGCAGAGGCATTGCAGTCAAAATGAGAGCCTTGGCTGCAATGTATAGAGATGTTCTCGCATGGCTTCTCAGACAAATAGCCAGTGCTATTAGCACTATGCTTTTGTGGGCGGGAGAGTGACACTCAAAAAAAAAATAAAAAAAAGCTTTCTTGGCTCACTTGTAAAATCTTGTTAGTGAAATGAGTAAAGGGTTGCTAGCTAGATGAGATATGATTTAATTGGAACTAGATTATAAACCTCTTGGCACAGAGATGAGGTCTTCTAATGTCTGAATAGCAACAATCCATCTGCTGGCACTCAGTCAATTGAAAAGCATGTCCATCTACACTGTCTGGGAAAATATAACATTATTTGTGAAAGATGGTTAAATAACTTTTTTAAAGGGGGCAGGGGGGCATTTTTATTCAGTAGTCTGGGTCCATTAACTACCCTGTTACCAATTAGTAGTTCATTACTGAGACAGCCAAGACAGTCCATTTGTTCTTAGTGCATTTGTAGGCAGCTGGATTAGTTAAAGCATCCAGTCATTTTTCCGTTAAAATGTGCCCTGGGAGTACAAGTGTTAATTGGTGGGGTTTAGCTGCTGTTCAAGACTGCCAAAAAGACCATGTGCTACTATAAAAATATAAATTGCTGCATACGGCCAGTAAAAGGGTTCTGTGGCTGAATCTACAATGTTGCTCAGTTACATGTGAAACCAATGGAACTGGCAATGCTGGATGTCAAGTATCAGAGGGGTAGCCGTGTTAGTCTGGTTCTGTAGAAGCAGCAAAGAATCCTGTGGCACCTTATAGACTAACAGACGTTTTGCAGCATGAGCTTTCGTGGGTGAATACATCTTGCATCCGAAGAAGTGGGTATTCACCCACGAAAGCTCATGCTGCAAAACGTCTGTTAGTCTATAAGGTGCCACAGGATTCTTTGCTGCTTCTACAATGCTGGATGTGTAAATCTCTCTCCTTTTTCTTGTTATCCTCCTTCTGCCACTTCTAATTTTGGTGTTCTACCTCTAACTGTTCTACCTCTAACTTTGCTGTAACTACCTCTAAGAGGTGATCTCTGAAAAAAAATGTATTACTAAAGATAATTTCACATTTTGGGCATCCTATCACAGACTGACCCCTTGCCCCATCCCTATATTGCACAAATTAGCTTTGACATTGCCTGTTACATAAATATTGTAACATCAGCCACCTACAGTCTAATTAAAGATCAGGCCACTGATTTTGCATGAATCTCTGAAATTTAGTTCCAAAACTCACTTATTTGCTTAGACTCTTTTGGCAGGAGGAAGTCACAAAGGGGTTGGTATACTTTGTGCTAGTGGATGGTACAACTTTTATATAACAATATTAAACTATATAGTACTGATGATTGGACATTTATGTAACATCTTAAACTAAATTTGCACAAGAGAAGGATTGAGTTGAATATGCATTTATGCACATAGATTCCCACATACATTTAACTGCAATTGTTAGCTTATCCACAGTGTGAGTGCCTATTCTCAGCTCAGCTTGGCAAATCCTTTAAAAGCATGAGAAGATTTAACAGTTAAATTACCTCACAGCAGAAATTAACCAACTGATAATTTAGTAAAGGCTAATCAAAGAATACCAGCCCTTATCCCACTTCCTTTCCCCCAAAGTACTGAGCAAATAGATGGGATTTGCAACCAGATGTCTTAGTTACAGAGATAGCTATACCTTTGACTCCTCCCTGTTCTCTGAGTGCACCTCCTTAAGGTACCAGAATTCATGCCTTCACCTGTCTTGGGTTGGAATCCCATAAGTCTCCCACTCTTAGACTAGAGCTCAGGCTACAGCCTTCTGTGTACTGTTCATGATGCACACAGGGGTTTGAAACCAAAATGAAATTTCATAAACAAAAGGCATCATTATCTCAACAGGATACACTTTGCTCTGACCTTTGACCTCCATGTTGGTGTTCTTTTGTTACAGGCATTACGTGTATTGAGCTGTGATTACAAGATGGAAAATGAAACTAGAATGGTGGTTTGTGACCTTGGAAATCCCATGGTGGCTGGAACAAATGTAAGAGAAAACCAGACACATTTGCTGATTTTATCTAATTGAATTTTAAGGGAAGCTAATGGAAATCTACTCATTTAGCAGAATGCATCCCAATAAGCAGCAGCTAAAACAAATTCTTTTATCTGGACAGGAAATTGTTGGTGTAATAACATACAGTACTATACTGCCTTAGGACTAATAATCTGATGCTTGAAAACATTCATGATTTTCGGCCTGTTTCTGCCCTCACTTACACCAGTGTAAATTGGGACTCATTCCATTAGTGTCACTGGCATATCACCAGGGTAATGAGATTGGAATCCTTATTCATAGTGGTAGGTGTGTTCATTTTCTCCTTTCAATGTGACTTCATGTAGTGGGGCGCCTCTCCCACTCCAGCAGAAAAAGGGTTAAAATCAGCTCTGGGAGAAGGTTGGGGCTGAGAACTGCTAAACTGGATTGATTGGGGAAGTGGCTGCAGCTGGGCCACGCCCCAATCAGGCCACAGCTGGCCTGTGTAAAAAGGCTGTGAGCCAGAGGTCTAGGAGGAGTCTCTTTCCAGGCTGGGCGAGAGCAGCATATGGCTGCCTGTAGAAAGGGTACTGGGATGGAAGCAGGGGAGCGCCAGGCTGCAAACTCCCCAGGCTTCAGGGCCTGGTCCAAGGCCCACAGAGGTACTGGAAGGCAGAGGAAGGTAGAAGGTCCAAACCCCCCTTGCCTATGATGAGTGGGTTTTACACTGCAGTCTGCCCTAGTGAGTGGGGGCTAGATGGTGACTGGCAGTAGCCATGACTGAGGCAAGGTGGGGATAGAGGGTTGGGGGTTCCCCTGGGGTGGGGAGACCCTGAGACTGCAGGGGTATTTGCTGGGGGAAGCACCCCAAAGACAAGGGCACCGGGTTCTGGGTGGGACATGGGGGCCAGCAGCAGAGGGACACTGGCTTGCAGAGGGTGCTCTGTGCTGGAAAGAGCTAATTCCCAACAACCAGCAGGAGGCGCCGTGATGGTGAGTCCTGCACCTTTACACTTCAGTAAACAGTATTTTATTCTATACTGTAAGTGAAATCCTATTGGGCCCAATTCTGATCTCACTCACCCCAGTGTAATTCTTTTGGTTGAATCCTATTTACACCAGTGCAAATGAGGTTTGACTCATAATTAGTATCATCACAAACATTTTCTAAGGTAAAGAATTTCTACTTTTTAAAAATAAATGAATAGCATATATTCATAAATGCTGTATCAATAGCCCTCGCTACAGTCACGTATAGAACTGGCTAACATAATGGCAGTGCTCTATTTTATCCATTCTACTGCTGAACAATGTGTTTGCTGTAGTCTAATCTGTTGTTCATACTTCTCTACAAGAAATGCATTCTTTCTGGCATCACAGAAAATTATAATCCATATTTGTCCCCTAATCTCCCTATTTTGGGTTTCTCTTGAGCCGAAACAGAGAATTTGTCAACTGGCAGGTTGTGCTGCGTTTTTTATGAACAAGCGTTTGTGAGAGAAGGTTGAAACAAACAAGTTAACTGCAGCATAAGTCACCATGGCACTTTTTGGCAAGTATTCTGGCTACAGTGATTAAAGATGGGCTGAGGAGGTGGTGTTTGGACCTGGATTAGGTTTGGATATCTTTGTTACTTGGGAGCAGACACGCTGCTCATTCCATAGGGGGGATCCTCTCCTTCTGTCTCTTGACAAAACAGTTCAGGAAAAACTCCAGCAGCAGAACTTGACAGAGTTTCCCCCCACAAGAATCCTCTCCCATTGATTATATAACTATAAAAAGTTTGGGTTTAATTACATGTTTTGATATTTAGTTAAATGAATATCATTACCCCTTTGAATTATGGTTATGTAAGTATCCCCATACAATCATAATTCAAAGGGGTAATGCCATGACCATTGAACTAAATATCAAAAATGTGATTAAATCCAAACTTTTTGAGTTACATAATAAGCCGTGCTAGTAAAACTGAGCAAGACAACTCTTCTGTGAATGAATTGTAAACCTATAAAACAATAGCTTTTAATTGGAAATTAGCATCGCTCACATTTGGTAGGAGCTTAGCTGGATACCCTAATATTAGTGCAGTAGCTTTACAAGGTACTTCATAATCTGACATGCATCTGACGAAGTGGGCATTCACCCACGAAAGCTTATGCTCCCATACATCTGTTAGTCTTTAAGGTGCCACAGGACTCATTGTTGCTTTTTACAGATCCAGACTAACACAGCTACCCCTCTGATACTTAATTATCTAAGATACCCAAAATACTGATTAGCAACAACTAGCAAAAATTGGTATTTCTCTCCTTAAGCTTTCTCTAGATGGGAATTTTCTAGGTTGCTGTCTTGACACAGTTATTCCTGCATGATATCAAGCCAATGTTTCTTCATGCATTGTTTTTATAGTAGATCCCACTCTGTTAGCTCTGTTAGCTGATTTTCAAATATTCCAGATGGGCCTGTCCCTGCTCTGAGAAATTCACAGTCTAAGTGCTGACAAATAAAGAGGTTAGAGGAAGAACTGTCATAGGCTGAGCTGACCTTTTAATGGGTTTGGGACTCAGCTACACTCTTGCCAGGCTTAGGCCACCATTCCAAGTAAAGCAAATGAGTCCATAGGTTTTGTGATGGAAACATCTGGTTAGAAGCTAGGCCTGCTGGGGAAGATAACTGCAGCCCAAAGTTAATCAGAGAGAGGTGGGGAGGGATGTTTCTTAGAAGAAGGCAGCTGACAACTCACTAGAGTGCCCAGGCAGAAGGTCTAGAAGAGAAACCTGCAAGGACCCTGTTGAGGGATGAGCCTTAGCTGAGAGACATGCAGGGAGCAGGAGCTTGCAGGGTGAGAAGCTCTAGCTATGTAAGGGTTGACAGGACTTGAACGCAGGCCTGCAGGGCTACCAGGCAATTATCATCCCCACACTGCTAACCATTGGCAGCTGTAATCTGCACACTCTCAGTGACCCACAATCTGCAGAGGTTCAATGCCACAGGAAGTTCTGCCCTGAGTGACCCGACTGACAGTGGCCTTAGTGATCCCTGATTGGCTCCTTGTCCCTATATCAACCCACAAGATGTACCAGGAAGTGTTCAGGCAACAGTTGCATCCCCAACTAGCTGCTGTAGAAGCAACTGTCCAGCTTCCCTGTTCCTGAATTCCCATTATTGACCTTGACTCTGACATGGATTCTGACTCCTGACTGACCTCTGGAATCCCAACACGAACCCCAATACCTGGTATTGACCCTTGACCTGATTCCTGACTCTGCCTCTAGCTCTTACCCTCAGCTTGACTCTTGACTCTGATGCTGGCTCTGACGCCTGGCTTCCTGGAACCCCAAGCTCCTGCCACTAGTCCTGCCTACCATCACCCAGTATCCTGACAGGCAACGAGGACTGCAAAGGACTGTGAGCCTGGAAGGGAGAGCTATATGGATCCTGAAGCCCATTTAACTGAATGGATTAACTGAGCCTGGAAAAGAGGGCTAGAAAGTTTAGGTATCAGGCTTATTAACATACAACTCAAAAAGGGGAGAGTTACTGAGAAAACTTAGTATGAAGTTTTCCTAATGAGGTGATTGGAAGGTAAACAGAGGCAGTAGATGAGCCTGAAAGCAGGCTTGGTAACCAGTCCTGCAAGAATAGGCAACTTACGTATGCATCAACTGTGACCAGTATGGCAGAAAGGGGAGGGAATTAAATGAGAACAGGGTAGGCATTGCAGATGTGCTCAGGGCAGTTGTACCATATGTAGGGGGCTGTGTAGGAGATGCAGGATGAACATAAAGGGGCACCAACAATATATCAAATAAAGGGCAAATCCTGTCTGTAATGTGCATGTTCCCTGCCAATGGGCTGGGATGTTCCCTGAAATAACTTGAGAAGATCTGGGTATGAGAGTGGAGATAGGTATGGAATTGTCCAATCAGGCTGTGGAATATCAGCCGATCCACTCTGTTGCTATTGCTGCCCTCCATCCCACTCTGCTGTGTATCCAAAGGCCTCATCCCTGCCTGGCCTCTACATCAGCCTTACCCCAAATTCTACCAGCACTAGGGTTCAGGGAGACTCTGGGCTCCCTGTAGCCTTCCCACTTGTCCCCATGCTGCGTAACCACACCAGTTCCACTGCATGCAGGGCCTTCTACAGCCCTTTCTTGGTCCCACATGATCTGACCCTAAAGCAGGAGTGTTCTCATCAGTCATCTCATAATTTGTCATTCTTACATCATAGTTGATCACTTCCCTATTTTCCTGCAGGATGAGGTCTAAAGCTGAAATTAATGTAACATTACCAAATATTCCTAAACAAAATATTTCATTAGACTAGATAAACCTTGCAGTCCTGTCTGTGATTCCATGATTAAGGTGGAGTGGAAATTGTAAACAGAAAACTTCATTTAAAACATAAGAACATTACAGTTTATACATAGGGCTTCTTTTGGGGGGGTGTATTTCATTTTTTAGTGTTTATTTATAGCAATTTTTGAGTTTCATGTTTGTCCAAAAACCAGGGTGCTTCGAGACTTTCTCTTTGTATATACCGTAATGAGTAATGCGCACATATACATTATGTTATATAGATTACCCATTACAATATGTACAACTGTAATCTCTTTGCAATGTTCCCTACTGTGCACCAGAAGGGTCTGCACAGGCCAACTGATGTGCAACATATTTAGGCGTGTTAGAAATCATACTCCATAATCTGCATTAGTGTTCTTTGTAGACAAACCCTTAGGTGCATGTAAGATTTATGGTGTTTTTCAACTTATTTATTGTATTGGGGGTGTTCCATCACTATTTATTGATTTTAAAAAAAAACTAAAATCAGAAGCCCTATTTATAAGAAAAGAACCAAGCATTTGAAAGTCAAGGTATATGAAGACGGTAATTTTAAAAAATCCAAACCTCAACAAGTCTGGAAATACCACATAAGGTTTGAACACTAACTTTAACTCTGGAACTAGTTCTCATGGGGGCCTAGTAAAGGCCAAAGGACTGGAGTTCCTGTACCAGACAGTTTCTAAGCTGTGTGATGGCAAACCAAGTTAGCACATTTCCAACAGTGAAATACCAGTCATTTCTTCAAATCGCATAACTCTTAAACAGCTGCTCTGATCCACCTCCAACTTTGTAAAACACTTATGCTCTGGCAAGAGATCAGTGGTTTTTAAAATATTCAGTCAGAAAGGGATTTTTTGTAGATGTGGGGGTGAGATCATAATCAAACATTCTTAAACTCTTAACTACAGAGACACAACAGTGCCTCTTCAATAGCTGGAGCCCCTACAGTTCTGAAGCAATTGAAGACCAACTTGTTTGGAAAGGCTCGCTCGTTTGTGTGGCAGGGTTTAGTGACGTACCCTGTGGAAATGTTTAAAAATAGATGATACAGAAAGTTTGAAACATCAGTTATTGGTCATCGGAGGTAACATACAGAG
Organism: Mauremys reevesii; assembly: GCF_016161935.1. NCBI lineage: Eukaryota > Metazoa > Chordata > Testudines > Geoemydidae > Mauremys > Mauremys reevesii. The sequence goes on from NC_052624.1 coordinate 41,388,506, forward strand.
TATAGGGGATGCTAGTATTTTGGTATTGGACAGTACATAACATATACAGTCTGCAATGTCCCCAATGCAGGGTATACAGTGGGTGAGATCAAGATACAGTCAGCAAGCAGTGAGGGTACATCACTCATATAACAGTTAAAGACAGTCATGGGTATAAATAAGCGGGCCAGGTAATGGGGATAGGATGACCCTCACATGGCGGAGTTCAGTTCGGTTGGTTCAGGGCTCAGGGGATAAAGTCCAACAGGGGAGGTTTACAGGTCTCTTCTCCAGTAAAACTTGGAACAGTCTGCAGTGTCACATCTTCAGAATACATTCCTAGAAGCAGGATTACAGGGTCTCTGGCTTTTGGCAAATCAATGATTTTGTAATCTTTTACTATTCATGAAAGGTACTTAACCTGTTCAAAACATTAAAAAACAGGAAAAACCACAAGGTGTGGCACAGAATGTTGACGATAACTTCATGCTGACACTCCACAGTAAATATACCTACACTAAAGCACAGGACAAGAGGCAGAAATTGAGTCTAAATATTTTTAACTGAATGACTTGTCTAGTACACTGAAAGGTATCAGATTGAGAGTGTTAAAGACGGAAGTCCTTCCAAAGTCATTGCCATTTCTGATGGCTGTTCCACCTGCATATCTTAACACCATCCCTCCAAAAGAGAAGCATTAACAATATGAGCATGTGATAGTGACCCAGACTTTGCCATCTGTGAAAATCTCCAACCTCCTGCCCCATTTGACATCCCACCATAAGTCCAGGAACACCTTGGCAGACAAAGCTCTCAAAACCTCAGGACTATCACCAAAAGATAATGAGATTTGAGAAAATAGCAGGGTCAAGAATCAAGACCTGCTCATGGATCCTACAGACCAACCACCTGGCTTCACAATAGCACATAAGATATGGATCACAGTGAACCACACCAGAACCACACACCTGCATTGCCTACCACACAAGGAAGGATGATTCAATATATGAATGTGGAGAAGACATCCAAAACATGGAACACCTAGTGAACAACTGCCCTCTAAAATACTTATCTGGAAGGACAGCCTTGATTCGTTACCAGAAGCCATATCGTTAAAGACAAACTTGGATGTCAACCTTTAATGTTGCTTTTGAAGTTGCCACACAAAAGGAGATGATGCGTTAGTGTAGGGAAGTTTTCCTGTTTTGTTGGCATACCGAGATATCAGTCGCCACAGTTGCCAATGTTGTGCCTTTTTGTATGCACTAAAATACACTTTTCAAAAATAAGATTAATGTGGGTTGTATGTAGGCAGCAAGTGAGGAGCAGTCATCTGTCTCCTAGCATAATCCTGGGTGCCATAAAAATAATAGAATGGAGCCTTAAGAGACACCATAGGGAATGTGATCTGGTTCATGGTAATATAATCCTGACAAAACTTAAACTTCATTTGGAAAATGAAAATCATGTTAATATTGTGCCAGTAAAGATAAACTTGCTGCTAGAGAGCCAGCAACATATTGGCCACTCCAGTGGCCTCTTGAGATTCACCAGTGGCATATCTGAGCACCTTTGCTCCATTATTGTTAGTAGAGTCAACTACTCTCAGCCAGAGAAAAGACATGTGACCACACAGAGGCAACATCTGCAGCTCATTAGTATTTTACGGTAGGAGTGCTATTTCAGTATTAAATAAGGGATTAAGCCCAGGCTGATAGAGGTCTAATAGATCATCAAAACTGCAGTGCATATCTGCTCTATTAGATCAGAGGGAAACTGTATCTCTGCTTCACTGGATCTCTCTTACATTAACATTAATAAAAATTCACCATACACTGGCCATTAGATACAGTGGAACAAATCCTGAATTTCTTACCTTGCTTTCTTACTTCACTCAGTGAAACAGAGGTGCAGGAACTAGGGGTGTGAGGGTGCTGCAGCACACCCAGGTTTTGTGCAGCGTCCCGGCTGCCAGCCCTGCATGCAGGGTCCTGGCACTGCTGGTTCCATGCCTGTGGCTCTGCTCCCACCCCCGTGCCCAGAGTCCTGGCCACAGGAACTGTGCCTTCGGTTCTGTTCTCAGCCCTGTGCCCAAGGTCCTGGCTGCAGGACCTGTGCCTGGGGCTCTGCTCCTGCCCCCAGCTGTGCTTCCAGACTCGGCCCCCTTACTCCTGTCTGTGTCCTCCCCCATCCCAGAGCCACAGTTCGGTCCTGGCCGCAGCTCTGGGGAGAGGGGGCCCAGACAGGGTTTAGGAGCGAGTGCGAGGTAAAAAGTTCGGGGACCACTGGCTTTCAGCACGCCTACTGTAAAGAGTGTTCCAGCACCACTGCAGTGAAAGTTTTTGCTTCATTAAATTTAAATAATACTTCAAATGTATCTGCAACACACATACATTTTTGATACTGCCACCACCATCATAATCATCAGAATGTAGCCTTAATGACAAATTAAGTCCCTTCCATGCCTTCAAGCACCTATTCAGCATCAGCTTACTTCAGGAGTAGTTTCTGTTCATCTGACGCTACAGACAATGACAAGGATCTTTGGTGATTATGCTGTTTAAATGATAGGAAGACAAAGACCTGAACTTGCAGCATGCTTTTATGCTAACAGTATTGCCTTCCACATAGCACAAAATGAATAACTGAAGGAAAAGATTGAAACATTTCACCCTAAGAATAGTCCTCTTGATGGATTTAAACTCACCAATCCACCATTATGTTCTGCAAGTGAAGAAGGAGAGGGGAAAATTAACAGAAGACTTAAAGTATCAACACTGGCATTACTCCAAGATGGTTGGTAAAACAAGAGAAATGACCAAATAGTGACTAGAAGCATGAATGCAGGATGAAATGCATTCCTCTTGAATGCTGTTGATTCTAGGTCTGAAAAGAAAACTAGATTATTGTGTTTGTATTGGTGAAGATGCCACACAAGCAAGCAGATAAAAGTAGGGCAAAGAGGTCTCCTCCACTTGTTCAAACAAGAAAATAAAATGAAAAAAAGAGAACTGAAGAGTTCAAACTTTGGTTGAAAATGGAGGCTTGATGGCCCAGTTTCCCAGCGATACCTGATGGAATTCTCAAGAAGAATTTGTTTCTACATATGCATGTATCGCCATGCAACCAACATTTTCGGGGAGCACAAGAAGGGTTCTGATCAAAACAGTGTGTGTATGATGCAAGGCAATAAATGTAATTTGAGGAGGATTCAGAGGGCCTTTACAGGCTGTGAACACTGCTGGCACAGTTTCAGTTCCAAATGAAAAACATTTCAAGTAGTCCTGCTTCTATATTTTTTTAATTGACTAGGTTTTAGATTAATGGTGTCCCCTTAATAGTTATCAATGCACAATTGCACACTGCTTGTACAAATCTAAAAATCATAACGTTAAAGAATGCTGGTTTTCCCATGATGAATCATGTCTTTAAAATTGCCATTTTTAATAACTGACTCTTTCATTTGTTTTGGGGTGGGAGTGCACACTTTAATGAATGTCTTGATTAGGTTCGCTACAAAAAAATAACAGACATTTAAGCCACCCTATCAAAATGTTACTCAGAAAATGTTTGTTTTTTCCTAGTTCTCCACTGGCATCCGGTTTTCCGTTCAGCATTTTGAAAATGCCGATTTCAGCATCACATTTGAACTGCAAGTAAAAAGGTTCGATATTTTACCAAGTACACAATGATTTAAACTGTAAATACATATCCATATTTCAAAACTAGTACTAAGAAGATTCATTGTAACTCTACAATGGAAGTAATTATTCTATGGCCTTTCCTTTTGCAGATGTTTTCTAGAGGAATCTAAAACTGGTACAGACCACTCTGTTGGCTTTTAGCTAAATCAGCTACTGGAACATGTTGAGGGTTTTTCATTGGTCAAAATTCATTTCTTCTGGTTGTGGTCAGTGGTTCCATGGAATTTAAACTTGATATTCCCCTTCAGAATTGCTTGAAACACATAATTAGGCACAGCAGAAATCAATTTTATATATTTTATCAAATCAAAATGTGTAGATATAACATTTTGTTTGGATAATATTGAAGTTTGTTTGTAAGCATGTCTTCCAATTTGTTTATATTTTAAAATTTTCACAGTTGTGAGAAATTATGGGGACATCAGACTGTAGGAGCGGTCGACAATAATTATTTAATGACAGTAGATTATGGAAATATTTCTTCATCGGTTTGTGTTTATGCTGAATGATAAAATCTCATCCTTCCAAGCTTTAGAAAGACATCCTGATGGAGAAGAAAAAAATAAAAAAGACTGGCTTCTCCCTTATGCCTGACTAAGAAAATAGAAGGTCCACAATTGGAGGTGGTCTGATTTTTTTCCAATAAAATGTTTTAATTAAAAAAGGCTTTTTTCAAATAAAATTATTATGGAAAAACTTTACTTTTCCAAATTTTTCATTAAATTTGTTATTTATATTTTTATTTTTTTGTAATTGAAATTATAAAAATAATTGTTTACTGAAAATTGGAAAATAAAAATCTTGATAACTAGAGCTAGTCAGAAATGTTGACAGTTTTCCATCAAAAGCAAAACATTTTGCAGAAACATGTAAATCTTGATTAAATTTAAGAGGAAAAGTCAAAATTATTCATTTTAGCTTTCTCACTTCACTTCTCACTATCATTCTGATAAAGTAAAATATCTAGCTTAGACTACCATTTTGTTTTATTTAGGTTAGACTTACATTCGTGTTTTTAATATAAAATTCAAAACAAAATGATTCAGTGCTCTCAAATAAAACAAAAGTCATAATTTTTGATTTGCAGAAAAATTTGAGATTTCAGATTTTTGTTCCAATTTGGAATAAGAATTTTTCAGCACTTTGAAATTTCCCATGTAACAAATTCCAGTCTCCGACCAGCTCTCTCAATAACCATTTTGATAAGAGTTATAAGAAGTTACAATTTTTAAAAATTGGAAAAAAAGAAAACAGGCTCTAACTTGAACCATATGAAATGGGGGGGGGGGAGAAGGCAGAGTTTTTCTACTAGCTGTAGCCACAATGTGGCTGAACGGCTAATAACAGATGTCCTTCTGCTGGGCAGTGCTTCAGGCCACAACATGCCATCCCATCCTGCCCCCCAGTATGGAAATAGAGTTGATTAGGAGCAGTGGCAAAAGCACATACACTACAGTTTTTCAAAGGCTGGCAGATCTCCTACTGCATCTGTACTCATCAAATCACCAGCCAGAGTTCTCCCTGAGGTGTCTCCTTGTCCTACCCTTGTTGACTTAATTGCCACACTCTGGCCTTTAATGAGTGTCTTGATTATGTGCACTACAATAAATAATGCAGATATTTAAAATGTTTAAATCATCATTTCAAAATGTTCCTCACAGCAGGAAGGACTCACAGATAAACACCTAAACAGGGAAAAGGCAGAAAGGCACATGTAGGGCTTACTTTTCTCCAGAGAACACAGAGGGGTGTTCAGTGCTCCAGCCCTCCCTCAGTGGTCCTTCCTAGGGACAGGGAAAATTTTAACTTGAGGGTGATGCTTCCTGGTTGCCCCACTGATAGAGATTGCCCAGGAAATGTGCTAGATCAGTGCATCACCTGACGGCCTTGGTCATAGTCGTATTCATTCAGCACCTCATACAATTAGTTGCACTAGTTGGCTGTAAGCTGCCTAGCAGAGGAGGCATCATGGGCATATGCCCCATGATAACATTCATCCCTTCCACCCTTCAGACTTGCCTTTGCTAGGGCACTGAACTTTGCATTATGCTGGCCGAGACCAGGAGGGGTGAATCACACTCAGGGAAGCGGGGTGAAGGAAAAAGAAAGGTGCATGCCATGTACATACAGTGAAAGATACTCGGGAATTTGTATAATCATTTGGTAGATGAGCCAAATGGAAATTTAGTTTCAGTATATGTGTCAGTCAGGTGAGAGGTGATGGCTATATTTAAATTTAAAAATAAGATGCCTACCCATGACTCACGGAACCCTAACATCAGTGAAAAACATGGGTTCTCACATGGGGTGGGGGGTTCTGACCACCCTCCTTCTTCATATGGCTAGATAGAGGTTCTGATGCTTAAAACCTGAAAACCTCTACTCCAAACCAATCTGAATTCTTAGGGAATCCAGACTGCTTATATTCCATTAACGGACGTGATGCATTCGGTTACAGGAGAAGAAACAGTTTAGAAATATTAGGTAGGAAAGTTCTGTTTCCAAACATTTAGATTAAAATGCTGCACAGCTCCCCCCATTCTGTCTAAAAAAAATCATTATTTTATCCTCTTGCTGTAGTGTAAATGCACCAGAGGAGCAGTCAAGTTTATGTGCGTTCTAAATTTTAAGTAGTATTTCTACTTCCTTAACGAAAGGATAAAACAATCATAAAAAAAACAAAGAAACAGGAAACCGTAGTGAAGCAAAAGTAAATGACCTAACAGGAAAAGAAGAGTAAGCATAAAACTTGTTTGGCTTGGATATGTGTCTCAGCATGAGTAGTTTTTCCATAGGAAACTAATCATTAATTTGCTCCAAAATAATATGCAAAAAATAAATATTTCAACATGCCAAACGTGTAATGGTAGTTCACTGAGAGCAACAAGGGAAGCTTTGCTTATGGGAAGAGGCCAGGGAACTAGTATTGTCTGTCAAATGTAGTTCCTTTTTTAATATGAATTTTGTTAGGCACAAATAATTTCCTTAGATATCTGAACAGAGAGGTGTGCAGTGCATATCAGTACATAGACTTCTTTATTTAAAATACTCGCATAATGAGAAAATATCAGGAACCTCAAAGAAAACATATAAGTGCCCCAAATATTTGACCATAATATGATTCTGCGTAGTCTGAGCATATGAACTCTATGGAAATTACTGCCCTTGTAGGAATTGGAGTGAATTTTATCCTAACAAATTAATGTTATAATCGCCTTTGTATTGACAAAGAAATTAAAATGTAACTTTAACTGCAGTCCCCAAGCTGCTTTCCATGGCTGCAAGGAAGTGACAGTGCAGGACTAAATCAAAACCTAACTGGATATTTTGAAAAGGGAATGCACCAGTTTACAAACAAATTAAAGTTGCCTCTAATTTAGCAATTCGGACCCAGAAGCCCTGGATCAAAACAGAATTACCCTAATACTTCTCAGTAGTTAGTCAATGAGAATTCTGGCCTGTTCAAAATGTTTCCATTTAACTGATGCTACCCAGATGCGATAACAGTAAACTATGACAGCAATAGAGGCTCAAACTCTGTTGGAAAGGGGCCCTCTAGGCTTGCTTGGAAATGCTCAAAACCTCACTAACATTAGTCTCATGATGAAAATGAGTTTGAAATCTCTAAATATTTATATTGCATATGTATATGGTCTTGATCCCTCAAATCCTTCCTCACATGGATAGTCTCCTAATCTTATGATCAGTCATATTGAAGTGAAAAGGACAACATGCACTAGGGAGGGTTTGTCAGATGATATGGCCTATATATTTGTTTATAGAAAAGTGAGAGAATCAGGCCTTATATCTGGGGATTCATTTTTATTGCTGGGAGAGATCTAGAATAGAAAAACTGAGGAAAAATGTAGTTAATTTCAATTATAGTTTTCCCTGATGGAAAAGATTTGTTTAATCTTATTGTTCTTCACACTCACAAGTTTGGAGAGCCTTAAAAGCCAAACAGTAACAGAGGACAGCTTGTTAGTTAGCCTTGCCATGTTTTCATGCGCAAAATTGTTCTTGATTTTACTGGGATTCCCCTGCACAGATAGATGCAAAATCAGACCAGATAGTTTACATGGTCTTATAACCAAGCTAAACAAATTCTCTAAGTAATTATTCTTTTGTGTCATAACCAGATCACAAGATTTTCTAAAAGAAGCCTGATTTCATTGCATTATTAAAACATGTGATGAGATCAATTATTATAGTAGAATCCCTATTTTATTAACTAATTGGGGACTGAGGAGTTCATATGATCGAACATTTCATAAAATTGAATATCTCATAATTACAATAGATGTGGTTCATAAGATAATTTATTAATCATACAGTGTACATAACAAATGGTAATAAAAGAATAAAGCATGCCTGATTTTTCTTTGAAATAATTCCATCTTTTCTTTACCACCAAATCTCTCAGTATGTTCAAACCGGTACATCTGCTTGAATGTTGGCTAAAGGATTGAAGTCACGTTCAGCTGCAGAAAGATGACCTGAGTGGCAGAAAAATGATTCACATAAGTGGTTGTTCATAAGACAGTTCATAAAATTGAGGATCTACTGTATATAGTAGGAAATGAAATAAGAATGGCATAACACTCAACAGAAACAAATTAATTTTTGTTCTTTGAAATACACCCTATATATGTATATATAATAAAACATACAATACATTAATATATTTATATCCATGTGTATGCATGTTTGCATGTAATATGATTATTAATTTTTGTAGGTTCTAAAGTCAGTGATATAACATTTCCAATACTACCTTTTCTAATCAGTTGATGGTGGACACTGGCACTAAACTGAATTCAAAAGTGTCAAAGTTAGTATTAAATTATTGTTTTTCTAATTTTATACTTGAAACCTAACCAACCTGTGTGCAAATCTATTCTAGTTCTAATAAGGTTAATCCCACCAGCAATTTGGTTAACCTTCAAATCAACATCAGTGCTGTGGCTCAAGTGCAGATCATAGGGTAAGCACTTCAGTATTTCAATTTATACTTGCAACCAATGCACATTTTTAAATGAATCTTTATATGACTGTATATTATTTATAGCCCAATCTTGCAAGGTCTTTCAAGTGCAGAACTCTCACTGATTTCAGTAGATTACCACACACAGAAGCTTTGCAGGATGGGAGCTTTAGGTCCTGTCATTTGAAGTATATTCAATTGTGTACGCATATAAAAACTGCAGGTTCAATTATGGAGTCTGGAATTATCATAATAAATGACAACAAGAAATTTGGAAGGGGTATTAAACCTTTTGTTACAGGACATAAACTATCAGGATGAAACCTAAATGAGGGGGCGGGGGAGATTATCAAACATCTGCCTACTGAAGGGTTCTTACATTTTCCTCTGAACCAGATGTGGGATAGTAGGCTAGATGGGGCCTTTGGTGTGATCCAGACCGGTAATTACTACATTTTTATATCCTCACATATATTTGGAAACTGAAAAAGGCAAGAAGCAAAAGGCACTTGTGATAAATATTCAAAACACATAGTTAATCGAGAGAGCTTTCCACTTTGGTCCTGAACAGTGTTAATGATTTTGCATGGACAATGTTAATTATTGCTTGGACAGTTGTATATTGTTGCTGATATCTAAATTAGACCCAATACATAAAATGCAAGTACTCTATTACTGTTTGTGTCTAGCACACAAAAGCATCCCAGGCACCTCACAGATCATAGAGAAGACATGGTCCCTGGTCCAAAGAACAAACTATTTAAGATCTATCTAAGAGTTTTCTGTAGCCCTTTACCATAGTATCTCTGTGACCAATATATGCTGGGATTAAAATTATATAAATCATATTATCAATATGTATTATTGATACCACATATATTAATATGCATTAAGCACACAATATCAATGTGACACATATTATGTCTAGTACTTATATTGCCTGAATTGGCCTTTGTCTTGTATAATTCTGAGAGAGAAAAGGCAAGTGAGATAATATCTTTAATCGAACCAGCTTGTGTTGGTGGAAGGCACTGTAAACAGCTATGGTTTTATAATCCTGTTCACTTATGCTAAGTACCCCATAAGACTTTGCCAAACTGAAGTAATCTTTGGCATTCGAAAATAAAAAACGTGTCTAAGGCAAAATATGTTAACGTTTTACCCTGGAACAAGATGGGGAGGTACCTTCACACACATGCTAGTATCCAAAACAAAGATAAGGAAAGGTACAGAACAACAATTTATGGAAGAAAGATGAACCGATGGGTTGGATTTTAGTAACATGTAAAAAGTCTTATAACTTGTAAAATCATCCCATAAATATTCCTAGCTGAAATGTGTTTCTTTGGGAGCAAACGTTCTGTGTAAGGTGAATTTAACAACACTGCATGAGACTGCTTCACAGAAACTGGTATCGTATTGAACTTTTCTTCCTGTACTACTATTGAATTGTAGCAATAAACCTGACTGACATTGGTTATTTGGTCTCCTGAATGTATTTCATACCTAACCAAAGTGTGGTTAAGCAATTGACTATGCAATTTATCAACAATCTAAGTGCTTCCCAGCTAACAGCATAAAGAAGCCTAAAAGAAAGGGGTAATTGAAAGGAACATGAGGGGCAAACCAAAGAACGTGTGGTCTTCTGTTAAAGGTTACTTTTTTGTAAAGCAGTGGTAAAGTGAGTTTGCATCATTTTCTGTGGTAGTCAGAGGTAGTAGAGAGGAAGGAAGTTGGAGAGAAAGAGGTGATATTTTTGGCAAGGTGGTGTTATGGGAGAGGGTTTATAGAGACTGAAACAAAAGATGATTGGGAAGACTACATAGAGGGAGGAGAAAGTGGAGATTGTGGATGCAGTAAGGAGAAGAAAGCAAGGTGCATTGTGTGTGTGTGTGTGAGAGAGAGAGAGAGAGAGAGGTGGAGGTTGTCAAGAGTAGGTGATGATGTCAAGGAACAGTAAGAGGTTAGAGAGAATGAGTGAACCAATTAGAGTGAATGTTCAGTAATCATAGCCCTAAAATCCCGGGGCTGCAGATTCTGAAGACATTCTTCCCACCCCTGCTGCAGTGGGTGATGGTGAGTGCCTGTGCTCATAGAGGAATCGGTGCCTCCAGGAATATGCTGGACTTGGTGGAGAAGGGCCATGTGGGTGAAACATGGCCTTTGGGGCCTGATGCCCTGGAAGTGCTGGTGTTGGTTCAGTGGCAACCAGGGAAGCAAGTGGGACTGAGCATGTGCTGAAAGGTTTATCTGAACCAGGGACAAAATAAAGATATAAACTGGCAACAGAGCTGGTTGAAAACATTGCTGTTTTGAGGGCAGGGATCTTCCCTATTACAGTGCCCCCTGTTTTTCAGTGATGACTCTAACATGCTGGATGGTTGCATAGTGCATCCACAGATTACTCATCTGTGGGCTCTTACTTGTCTCTCCACTGTAATGCTTTTTCTACACTACAGTATGCATGTCTTTTGATGAAAATCTATGTAAACAGATAAACAGCTGGGCCTGGGCATTTGGAAAACCAACTCCAAATATTGGAGAACTTACCCAGAAATAGGCCTTAGGGACAGGTGACCTGGGTTGCTGCCCAGGGTGCTGAAAACAAGAGAATTGTTTCATTAAATGACTTGTAGTCAGCACACTCTCCACTTTATGTGCTTGTTAATCCCTTTGCTTTGGGTATTTACCATAAAATGGTGGATTGTGAAGAAACATCACAAGGTCTTTGCCTGAGAGATTTTGCTAATTAAGGAACTGAACATCAGAGAAGCTAACCACCACAACTCTAAGGGAATTGGGGGAGTGGAGAGAGAAATAATTGAATATTTTGCTAAGGAAGTTTGACAAAATTCATCATATTATTTGCTGAATATATGTGTAATTATTCTACCACATCTGAGGTAGGGAAGATATCTTCATCAAAAAATTTATTAAAACAAATGAAGAATTATTGAACCATCCCTTGTCATGCTTCCCGTTAGAGTTTGGTAATGCTGTTTGTCATTTTTTTCTTTAAGATATCTATGTTTCAGTGACTATTTGTGTGATTTCCACTTGTTCGTAGCCAAGCCTCTGGCAGACAACATCATAGGAAGGAAGTCAGTTAGTATAGGAAGACTTGCAGCAGGCAGAAGTTTCTTAACAAGGATTAGATTACTGCACACCCTGGGTTCTGCAGTCGTTGCAAAGATTACCCACTGAGCTATGAATGTTATTTCACCGGTGATAGATACGATATCCTTTAACTGGTTTTGGAATAGCATGTGTAAAGGAACAGAACAAAAAGGAATTTAATTATACAAAATGTAAGAGGTGTTTGTAGCATTTCATGGCATTTGCAATACTTGGTGGTGAAGTGATAGGCATTTCATACAATGGTACTTCTGTTGTAGCATGTCATTAGTAACTTGTGGCAAATCACAACCTAGGTGGCATATCACCAAAAATAAAAGCCAGCACATTACATGCCTTTCCTTTCACTTGAAAGCATATCATATTCTCATCAATCAGTTATTTATGGTCCTATGAGACCTTGCCTATTCATAGTGCTTTGAATAAATGCAATGGTTAAATAATCCTGTGAAATTCCATTAGTTTACAAAACAAGAAACAACCAAACTTACTTTGAACCACAGCTCTGAATAGCAACCAGTGTATATCTTAACAGTTGGATATATATATATATATATGTTTTGGAGGAGGAGGAGTACCACCCCAACTAACAAAAAATGCTTTATAAACTCCTGGCAGAAACTCATTATGCAAAATTGTACTTCCCCCCCTCCCAGGCAAGTACTCAGATTATCATTTTTAAGAAAGAAAAATGCATTTTGAAAGTATAAGGAAAATTAAAATATTACTATATCTGGTTTGATTTGAAATGTACCCCCCCCTTTCCGTTTTAAAGCCCTTTATCAGCCCCTAGTGGGAGCCCCTCATCCAGGTCTCCATGCAGGTCTCCTTCCCAGGCCTTCTGGAAGCTCTGGAGAGTTCTCACCTGCCCTCTTCCCAGCAGGCTCCCTCCCCAAACCTTTCTAGCTGGCTTCTGCACCCTGAAGCCTGGCTCTCTGCCTGGGAACTAAGGAGAGACTCTGAATTCTCCCTTGTTGAACTCGGGTTGCCTTTACATTCCCCAGAAGGCGTGATCCAGTTCCATACTACTCCCTGTCATGTGGGCCCTGGTGTCATTCGTTTCACCTGAGGAGGTGGGCTAAGCCTGCCACAAGTGAGGCTGAACCTAACCCCCTTCAGGGCCAGCTGACCCGGTGACGGTATGGTACACTATTATGTGTGTTCTATAGCTTTAATAAAAAGTAAAATATGTGATATCTTTGTCATAAGAAAGTGTTACAGAAATAAAGTGATAGCAGTATAAATTTGCTTTTTCTCTTAACCCTTGTTTACTGATTGTATGATGCTCTAACATTTTGGATAATTGAATGTTACTGTCTTTGAACCAAAAAAAGGAAGACAATCCAATGTTTAGGACACTAGCCAGGGATGAGGAGCGCTGGGTACAATTCCTTGCTGCACAACAAACTTTCTGTGACCCTAGACAAGTTGCACATCTTAAAATGGGAATAATAGAACTTCCTTACCTCACAAGGGTGTTGCAAGGATAAATACATGAAAGATCGTGAGGCACTCAGATACTACAAGAAGGGAGGCCAAATAAGTACCTAAAATAGATAAAATTGGCTTTAAAAAGGAAATAGAATGTAAAGTTCCAGACTCTGGATACTCTGGATGAGGATGAGAAGAAAAACCTGAAGTTTTTGTGTAGAGCACTAGTCTGGGTTTATAGTATTGTGTGATGCGTTCAAATACCAGAGTGAGGAATATGCTATAAATACCTAGACAGATAGCACTCTTCCCTCCAAGTCAACAGAGAATCAGTCCTCTAATGGTAGGGGGCAACATGTTGCTGGAGGATGCCATCCTTCAAATGAGATGTAAGTCTGAGATACTGACCAGTAGTGGTCATTAAAGAGTCTACTGCACTTTTTGGAAGCATTGTCCCATTCACCTAGCATAATACTAGTAACCATTCGGACTATCTAAAATTTATTTGTAGTTTCATCTGGATAAAGTAGTCTTACCTTTGTTAAAGATAGTATATCTGATGATAACATAACAGATGAATCTGCAAGTGACATATTAAGCCTTTTTATATATTACAGTGTGTCTCGTCCTCCACAAATTGTTTTGCCACTTCACAACTGGGAGCCTAAAGATGAGCCCACCAAAGAAGAGGAAGTTGGCCCTTTAGTAGAACACATATATGAGGTATAATTTGAAATCATTTAGCTTCTAATAGGTCTGTTTCTGCTCCACTGAGATCATTTGGAGTTTGGTCATTGTCATCATCTGGAGCTGATACAAGTCTTAATGCAAATATTGTTACTCTAGGCGTTGGTCCAAAATCAGTCCTGGAGTAACCAGGCCCAACTCCTGTGGTTTAGTGAGAGAGGCACCAGCTTATGCCAGGACAGGATTTACTCCTTGGTCATTAAGGAATCCTAAACACTTTTGGTGTTTACTAAATACTAACCAAGAAGCTGTGGACCAGATCCGAAGCACATTAAAGTGAACACTGAGTTTTTCCATGGACTTCAATGGGTTTTTGAGGTGGTCCTATGAGAACTATGAAAATGATAAAATATGTTGCCTTTAAAATGTAAGTAACTCTTCTTAAAAATCACAGCAACTTAAATGCAACAACATGTTCTCTGCTCTCTGAGTGAAAGATGTGTAGCTTCCAAAACAACAAGAAAAAACTTCACAAGTATACACAAGGAGGCTTTGACTATTAATATTTTGAAGCGTACATCTTTCCATCATGTGTTTTTTCTTCTGGAGATACACTGATTAAAAAGAAAGGGGGGTTCATGTTCAAAACAAGTACTTTGAATGAACTAGACTGAATACAGACCATGTTTTGAATTTGATAAATGACCTTCTGCAAGGAGGTGAAACAAAGTGCTTCACATATGGTTACAATTCACAAGCCAGTAGTCAGGAAAGGATAGGCAACTTGAAACAGAGAAGGAACCACTAAACTTAAACAAAATTATATCGTTAAAATTTGCAAGCCGACTACTGAAGTTAAATTAATCAGAGATATCAACCTGTGAACAAAATAAAGAGTTATGTTCTAATTTTACAGCTTAACATGTTTCTACAACTTATAATAAGGATCTTCATGTTACCCCACTTGGGCTCTGATGCAGCAGTGCACTTAAACATGTATGTAACTTTCAGCATATGTGTAGTCCTATTGAGTAAGGAATCCCCTATGGTTTAGTCACAAACAAAAACTTCACTGAAAAAGAAGTAAGGTTGAAAATATGTCACTGGGTTCCTGTTAAAGCCCAGAAACCAACAGTGCACTTACTTCACAAAAAAAAGTCTAAAATGGCTCAGAATGAATAGCAAAGCATCCAGCCTATTCCACTCTTACACCCAAACCCAATTTACGCCACCTACCCAAACTTAAAATTGCCCTCACACATTTACGAAAGTATATGCTCATGTGAAAATAATAATTTAGAAGGTTCTGGGCGCATCATTTCTTTTCTGATTTTTTTAACCAAACTTCCCAGAAAATCTCTTCTCTGGGATGTGCTGTGACCCCTGAAATTTCAGGAAGATTTTGTGGAAAGCTGGCTTGAAGGAGTTTGAAAACTGGATTTTTAAAAATGAGGAAGTAGCTTGAGCCTTCACTATGAAACAGCTGTTGCTGCTCCCTCAAAGGGGGTTAAGTTCTGACACTGATGCAACAGCTATAAATTTCCCATAACTTTGTTGTAAATGAGGACAGAATCTAGCACTTTATTTTTTCATCCCCACTTTGTATGCAATTGCATCAGAGGTAAAAATATAAGTGAGAAAGCCACTAAGCACTTGAATATTGACCGGGACGTAGGAAACCTGTGTGTTATTTCCACATCTGCCAGGGCCCCACTGGCTGACCTGAGCAAGTCACTTCACCTCTCTGTGCTTCAGATTCCCCGCCTATAAAATGAGAATAATGATGTTTACCTCTTTTGTAAGGCTCGTTGAGATCTGTGGTTGAAAAGTGTTGTAAGGTCTAAATGGATGTTGTTGTTGTTCCTGGCCTTGGAAAGTTGTACATTGATGAGTTTTGTTATTTATTTGACAGTTGTATAATATTGGACCGAGTGCCATCAATGAAACATTACTCCATGTTGGATGGCCTGCATCCAGTCGAGAGGAGTCTCTTCTTTACATTCTTCATATTCAGACGCATGGACCGTTGCAATGTCAAACAAGCTCTGCTATCAATATATTCCAAATAAAGGTAGGATACTTGCTACTGTTTTTTAGCCTTGTCTACATTTTGTTTGCTTTTTTTTTGACTGCCACACCACATTGAGCAGAAGGTTTCATTCAGCTGTTCACAATGGCACCCAGATAATTTTTCCATCTTGGAAATTGTCGCTGTTTAGAATGTATAGAACCTGACAAGCTTTGTACTGTGATGTGTGTTAAAGCACTATCCTATTTTTTATCAAGAGACTCTGGTTTTAGTTGCAAGGTTGGAGCCTCAATAATTAGACACAAGATGATTTTACAAAGGGGAACTTTGCTCTCTCTGTTTTTAAGGGGCAATTTTATTACAGCTGTAAATAGACAATGTAGGATTTTGGAGCTCTCATGAGACCCTGTAAATTCTTGTGCCATTAGTTTGCAAATGCCAGCTCCCAAGAGCTCAGTATTTGGGAGATACTTGCAGATGCTCACATATATCAAGGCGCCTCAGTTTGACCTACGTCTACACACAACTGGTTAATACAATATGAAACTGGTTTCTTTATCTAATGCACATTGCACTTTCTGACAAAACTCTGGGTGAATCTCATAACATGCAAGTAGTCTGACTTTTGTGGTTCAAGTTCATAGTTTCACAAGTTTATGAAAATGTTAACTATGGAAAAATATTATCTCCCTACCATATTTTAGTTTTTGGACTGAAGACTCTATCATCATGCAATTTTTCTTTGGTTTGAGAAGACTTTGGCATTTTTGCTGCATCCTAATCTAATGCTACAAAGTGTACGCATGATTAACTCAGCTTAATTACATCAAATTAAATGATCAGCTGGAAAATGTCTGGGTAACTAGTCAAGATTACTAGTTGCACACTTTCCTTCTCTAAATTAATTCGGATTATTATTGATTGCAGACATAGAAATAAGACTACTTTGTAGAGACTAGAGTCTGACTCTGATTATACTTATATTGACTTTAGACAAGTGTGACTTCATTGGTTAAGTATTGCTATAATTTATATTACAATAGCAACTCAAATTGGCTAGTCATACAGAAATGTGCAGTAGCAAGATCTAGTGACTGCCCCCAAAAAGCTTACAATCTAAAAAGAGAAAAAGCAGATAAAGGGTAAATCTGAAAGTCAGAAAACATTCAGGCAAAATTCTCAGAGAATGGTGCCTGGCATACACATTCTTACTGCCAACTTCTTAAAAAATATACATAAACTATCCTACCTGCAATTTACACCTAGCCTTTTTGTTCTGCTAAATAACAAATGAGTCGGATTTCATTCCATCTGTACATGAAACGTGCTACCAAAGAGTTTTCTTGTAATGCTGGTAAACTTACCTGGGTATCCAGGTACATTCTCAGCTATGGGGTGCGTTCATAGTTCAAGACATTTTTGTCAGATTGATAAGATTATATCATGGACACTTTTAGTTTTCTGCAATTGTTGAACAGCAAAGTTCATATTTGTTTGTGATCAAAAACTACACTATGATTTTGGGAATATGGTGCCCCGGATGCTGGTCAGCAGTTGGCTGAGAATTCTTGTCTATATTGTTCCTGGTGTTGACCGTGAAAAGACAAGTGTGTGCCTCAGTCACATTATCTGATAAATAGGGATAATACCCACTTAGGAGTGCTGAGGATTAATAAATTTATCTTTATGCTTAATAAAGTGTTCTGATATCCTCCAATGGAAGGTGCTATAGCAGGGCTAAGTTTTAACATCACATAAATAAGCTCTGAATGGAATGTAACAATGCTGAATGGAATGTAACACACTAATGGTAGGTACTAGGTATGAATGCCTGATGAAAGGATTCATACAATATATTATTATTTTATAACTTCGTGGACGCTTTTGCTTTGTCAGCAGTATGATGCACTTAGACATCATCATTGGGGTATTGTACAAGATAATCAAACGTTTCTTCTCTAGAAATGAAAATTCTCCCATCTTTTATTCTTCCCCTTCCACTTCCAAATGCTGGAATCATTTGGCAGAACAAAGACCTCAAAGTTGCACATCACTAATGCATAAAGTTTGAAAAAAACAATTGAGTTCCTGAAATAAAAATCTACCGAATAATTATTCGGTATTGTACTATACTTGTTATAACATTTATTTCCTTAGTAAGGTTGCTCAGCATCTTCAAGTAATTTGAAGAAGCTTTCTGTCCATTTCTTAGACTTAAACAATTTCATACACAAACTAAATATTATGTACATGCTTTTCTTAAACAAGATTTCTAATACATATATCGGGTATGACTTTACTGCAGTTTGCAATTATTGCAACAGTATAAATAAATAACTTGCTATACATCTCATAATACTTGCCAATTTCATTCAGAATTATTGGTGTATTATAAATACAGGGAGCAACTCTGAGAGAAAACCTGAAGTCCTTACTGAAAGGTGCCTTTAAGGTACAAGGCACCAACATCCCAGAGCTGCCTGATGGACAGGCAAAGAGTGACAATTGTGGCAGCTCTGGCCACACCCTTTTAAAGGGCTCTAGAATGCTTTCCCTCTATGGCTGGTGGAGACAGAGGGACTCTATTACTCCACCTCCTTCCCAGCCTCCTTTGGTGTGGCTAACACTGCTAGTCCCATGAAGTTTTTGTGCTCAGGTGAGCAAAAGAACTGGAAGTTTAGATTGTAAGCATTTTGGGGCAGGCATCATCCTTTCTATTCAATCTTTGTACAGCACCTAGCACAATGGGGTCTTAGGGCTGGGATTCCTAGACACTAGTGAAATACTAATACTAACTAGCCCCAGTACTGGGGCACAAATGGCCCCTGGGGAAGGCTTCTTGCACACACGGACACATCTTGCACTCATACCCAGCAGTCAACCATAATAATCCAGCATCAAGTTTTTACCAAGTCTTCACCCACACTTCCATGGAAGCCAACTCAAATTTCCCTGAGTTAAAAACCTTAGAATTTGGTCCATTCACTTTTAAATACACTATTTTCTTATCAGGCCCTAGTGATTTTTTTTCACTACTATTAACTACACCACAGTTGCTTGTCATTTTTTAATAAATTGCCTGCTCTGTTGTTTATATTTCAACTCTAATGGTTTGTTTTTAGCTGGCATGTATGGAGATTTTTTTTTACATTGTATATTCATGTACTTTAAATTGTATAGTATGTGAATTCCCAGATTACCTAAAATGATAAATTCTATCTCCATGTAGTCACATTAGGAGTCTCTTTTTATAGCTGCTTTTAAGTGCTCGTGGTTTTTAATATTTCAACAAATATCCATTGTTTCTGACTGTGCTATAAAATGTAATTGCTGAATGGAATGTAACACACTAATGGTAGGTACTAGGTATGAATGCCTGATGAAAGGATTCATACAATATATTATTATTTTATAACTTTGTGGACGCTTTTGCTTTGTCAGCAGTATGATGCACTTAGACTCATAGACTCATAGACTTTAAGGTCAGAAGGGACCATTGTGATCATCTAGTCTGACCTCCTGCACAATGCAGGCCACAGAATCCCACCCATCCACTTCTATAACAAACCCCTAGCCTATGTCTGAGTTATTGAAGTCCCCAAATTGCGGTTTTAAGACTTCAAGCTGCAGAGAATCCTCCAGAAAGTGACCCGTGCCCCATGCTGCAGAGGAAGGCGAAAAACCACTTATCAGTATAACCTTTCACTTGTCTCTTGTTAGTCATTTTTACAATGAAATGCTTCTCAAATTATTTCAATGACCCAATCAGGAAAAAAAGGACCAACTGGTTTTCTATTCTGTATTATTGTTAATTAATGTCATGCATCCAAACTATTTTCCTTTCCATAGATCTGATTCTCGGTTCATAGCAGCTATGCAGATTTTGGAGTTTGGGATAAACCTATGTATGTAAAGGTCTAGTAGCAACCTTTCCACAAAAGCACTGATCTGTCATTGTCTAGATGTGTGTATTTTAAGATCCACATTTGTTATGGCAGATCCCCCAAAAGGAGCTGGGTTTGGTTAAAAGTCAGAAGATTTAGCAGAACGCTCCAGTTCTACATATTTTGCCATGAGAAACAAGATAGCTAATTTATTAAACGTTACTGATTCCAGACACTTCTTGGGGTAAACACTTTTTGTGTGTAGCCAGTAGAGAGTAAATTGTGGGAGAAACAGAGGTCCACATGCAAAACCTATTACAGATCTGTATAAGCAGGGATTTCAGAGTCTAATCTATGCCCTACACAAGGGCAGCTATGTTACTAGCAGGCCACTGGGGGTTGAAATCAAGGACTACTTTTTCACTGGTACATTTCAGCTTCAGTCTGGCTAGTGCTGCTGTGTATTGCAGAAGCAGCTTAAACAGGCTAATCTTGAAAGTGCTAAGTAAAATTGTACTAACAACAATTTTTTAGGTTTGCTAAGAATTCCAAAAAATCAAAAGATTTGTTCAACCCAAACATTTCAGTTTTGGTTTGAACTAAATATTTTGGTTCAATTTAGAGCATTTTAAACTGTTTTTATTTGAAGAAAGTTATTTTGAACAGAAAAATCGAAACAGTTTGTTTTCATTTCAACATTTGCAAGTGTTTCTTTTTCTGAATATTTTCTTGTTGTCTCTTTGTCAACATGGACTATTCAGTGAAACCAACATGAATTTGCAGAATGTTTTGGTGTTGCTGAATCTGCACTTTTTACCCCCCCCCCCCCCCAAAGTTTCAGACAAAAAATTTTCCCCAGTTCTAGAGATCAGGATAAGGGAGAAATGCTACATTTTCCTTTGAAGTTCAGCAGCTCAAAAACCACTGGTGAGAGCAGGCAGCTGACATACAAAGAGAAATTCCATATCTTTCTTCCCACACAGCTGCTGTGTTCAACAAGACTTCTCAATTATAAATTTTGATTTAAGAAGCTGAACTGGGAGCATTATAGCCAGGTGAGAGAGGCACTCCTAGGAAAAAGCATGCTTCAGGCTGTAGTACATTTTTTTTTTTTATTTTTTAACATAAACAGAAAATTACTATTTTTCACATTCCTATTTTCTTTTCCTCATTCCTATCTTATTTTGATAATGGCTACATCTGTTACATAAATTACACTGGCTGGTAATGAGGGTTGTGATGTCATATCTCTGTTTTGTGTGGAATTTAATCATGGCAATGGAAGCATCACAATGAGTAACCAGACTAAATAAGGGTTTAGATTCTCAACATATTATAGCATAAATTTAAAACAGCCCTTCTGTATTTTAACTTTACAAAAGCATCATAAACAGAATAACTGCTGATACATGAATTTGTTTCAAATAAATAGTGTTAAATAAATACTATCATCATATGTTACTGCTTACAACAAACAGGAACAGATGCTGATAGGGGAAAAGCTTCAATTTCCAGGACAGACTGTATGTTGACTAAGGCTGAGACTTCACTGAAGGACATTAGATGTCTAACTTCCACTGGACTTAACGGGATTTGACACCTAATTCCTGTAGGCTCCTTGGAAATTTCCAGCCTAAAATGCTTTGGACTTTTCCATTTCATGCATACCTTCCAGCAAACCTCTTCACTGTGCTGAATTGATCTTGTCTTGTACAAATGTTTTTCTTATGCTTTTTTTCTCCAAAAGGGCAGATTTAATCCATCAATGTTTTTGTATGCTCTTGGGGGGCGGGGGAGGCAACGTGGGGAAAAGGGGGGATTTTCTATTTGAGGCTTCTTTTGTGTAGGGAAAACCCTTAGAATGGTATTACTTTCCCTCCTCCCCTTTATCTGACAGTTTTTTCAGCCCAAGTATGTATTCCCCTCCCATGCAGCAAATCACCTTCCAAATGTGACCTTAATGGCACTAGTCTCGTGCGGAATATGACATTAAATTCCAGCCATTCCATGGATCCCATTCTCAGAAACCTTTAATTTTCCCAGCAGTTGAGATGGATAGCTGTTAATGGGCTTTTTCAGGTTCCCTTTTTATAGTGAGGATTCTACATGAACAGTGATTCTGGCAGGCAAATGACATTTATTTTTTAGGGCTCTAGGCATGCAAACACATCAGTGGAGCATGCAGATGTCTGCAACTATAAACAATTTTCTTTTGTGCAACATCTTTTATACAAGTCACATTCCAAAACACTCCATGGAGTTAAATAACAAATCACAACAGAGGTTGTTGCATCGAAAGAAAAGGAGGAAAGCTATGTTTTCAAGCTGAGGTTTGACATGAGAGATGAAGAGCTGAGGAGGTAAAGAGGTATAGGAAGTTTTCTGTAGATGCCAGGAACTGCAGAGAGGAGGTGTGTGGAAGGGCCATGAAGGCCAAAACTAGACAAATTTAGAGATCATCAAATGGCTTAGAGAACAGTATGGTCCATGAGATAGACAGGAGCAAGTGCATGGAAAGCTTTAGAAACAAAGGGCCAAACTAACCACCACTCCCGACTCTGGAGAATACAATTTTATCTCCTTGTACTAACCTGGCCCCTTGGGCCACTGGAGAGATTCAGCTACCAAGGTCGAACAGGAGCTGCTTCCACATCTATCCTTCCCAGGTGGTCCTGCCTCTCTAGCGCAGCTTTGATCTCCAGTGAAGGCCATACAAACTGAGGCTGCAGTAGGGATGCACTGAATCAGGGTTTAGCCTAGCCATGTCCGTCCCATGCCAGCACTGCCAGCTTTTGGAGCTGGAGTTGCTGCCCAGGCATCTCCCCACAGAGAATAGGTTGTGGTCGACTGGGGGCTGCAAAAAATCCAGAAGACTTTTCACTCTGGAGAGAATCTTGCTACCTGAGAATTGCTTCCTGATGTGAAGAGGGAACTGCTGGAGGTGTTTGAGAAATGTAGTGTTATGGATACATTTCTTAAACATGTGAGAGGATGGGTTGTAGTACTCTGGAATAAGGAGAGCTGGAACCTCCAAGGACTTTTAACCCTGTATAGAACATACACTACATTACTTATTTTTATATATTAGCCTGGTAATCTATTCAGTGTATTTTGTCTTTGAGCATGGGTGCTGGGGGTAAAAAAACATCCTGACTAAAATGTCATTGAAACTGGCACATTCCAGAAAACAGTTTGGTTTTGAAAAATTCGTATTTTTAGACAAAAAACCACTTCATCAAAAATTTCCCAACCAGCTGTATTCATGACCTATCCAACCTTGGAATCCTTTGATTGGGATTCCAGCTACCAAACTGGTCACTAACTATTCTAGTAGATAGAATACATGTATTTAATGTAAAATATGTATACTCAAGATTAAGAACAAGTTTTCCGCTGAATCATGGAGACTAGCTTTAGATTTTTGCAATAAATGAAGTTCCCTGTTGCCAAAACCCTATACTTGGTGAAATAGTCACAATTTTTTAATCTGGTATTTGACCAATTCTACATTTATATATAATCTGTGATCATATATTGATGTCTTCTTCCAAAGATAAGTTTCAAAGTTCATTAGAGTGTATTCCTTTTAATTTGTCATCATTAAGGGGCCCCACATGTACTGATGAGAGAATCTTGGAAATAAGTAACACCCATGTGTTTCCTCACTGAGAGAGAGAGAGAGATTTATTATCTGCTTAAATATTTCCTTATTGCAGAGGAAAAAAATTAATTTAAGTAAAAGAATTTCACTTCTGATTAACGACTTTTTCAGCAGTTAATTATACTATTCTTCCACCGTGTGGGATGTTAATAAGTAAATTGTCCTGACCCTCAGACATTAGATCAGACAAATGGTAGAAATATAGTACTATACAGGAATAGTTTATGGAAGGGGTTGTGTGTGTATTTATGTCTGTGTTTACCTTATATACTAAAAAAAATTCTGATAATTGCAAATACTTCTTTTAGGAATTTGTTTAAAATAAATGCAGGTTTTGTGCTTCAGAGTTTAAATGCATACCAGCCTCTAAATTCCTTTAATCTGAGGCCCTTAAGGAATTGTTTTGGATGTATTTACGTGAATTCCTTTTGAGGTCAGATCATAAACTTCATCATATATTTCGCTGCAGTTTGACTTGATAAAACTGTGCTAAATTAGAGAATTTATCTCTCCTTCCTGAAAAATTAGGATCCCTTATGTTTCTCTAGAGGCTTCAGGAAAGACAAAGGAAGAAGCTAAATGTCTTATATATCATCTAAAGACAAAACTACCAACAATAAAAATAGGCTTTGGCTCTGAGATTTCTGTCTCTTAAATTTTCTGTTTGCGAATATTCACTTAAAGTTTAAAAACAAATCAGTTGGAGTTTTTACTAAGTTGGAGAATTTTTGTTATAATAATTAATCCTCCAGAAACAACCACCAAAGATGAGGATAGTAGAATGCAGATCTTTTTGGATGTTGGTAAAACCATTAAATTCCTAGAGCCAGATTCTGATCTCTATTAATAACTAGACTTCAGTGGGAGTGACTTTGAATTTACACTGCAACAGAGATCAGAATCTGGGCCCAAGAGTCTAACAAAAACAAGTACAGCAATGAAATTGGCTCCAGTAAAGAATGAAGATTGGCAAAACAAATGATCTAGTGCAATGCATATTGCTGGACACCATCCTGCTGTGCTATTACAAATCAAGCTGCTAGTTGAAGAAAGTGGTATCTAGTCTCATGGCAGTGCTATTAATTTTTTTTTTTTAAAGTCAGTATAAAGTTCAAGTTCCCCGAGAAGGCAACATACCTAACTGTATGGTGTATCATTACAGTTCGCTGTCTTTCTTTTTCCAGTTTGCTATTCCACAGGACACCCCAGAACTCACTGCTTTTTTGCATAACTCCACTATTCCTCACTATGTCGGGCGGAGGGATGTCACCATGGTAGAACCACAAAGGAAGAGCTACGCAAAAATACTGGTGAGCTAATTGAAATATATAGTGCTGGGACTATATTCGCAAGCTCTACAATGTGACTGTTGGTTTTGTCATATTCTCTTTACAGACTTTTAATTTCCTACTGTTCTAAGTAACAAGTAAATGATGGAGCAACTGATTTTTAAATCTCTTGTTTTAACTATGTATTATATACTGCACCATTTACAGACAAATTATGACAGATTCTTTACGCAAGGATCTTACAGTCTAAGGACCCAGTACTGCAGTTGGGTTCACGCATGCAGACCTCTCTACCGCTGCATTGTGTCAAGTATCAGAGGGGTAGCCGTGTTAGTCTGGATCTGTAAAAGCAACAAAGAATCCTGTGGCACCTTATAGATGCATCTGAAGAAGTGGGTATTCACCCACGAAAGCTCATGCTGCAAAACGTCTGTTAGTCTATAAGGTGCCACAGGATTCTTTGTTGCTTTTACCACTGCATTGCCTCAAGTGGCCTTTGGGCAGGCTCAAGGATTGCACACACACACACCTCCACCCGCTCACTCGGGTCTTTCACCAGATCATGGCTAAAATAATGAAATAGTAACACTTTTTTAAAATCTATGCATATATTTTGTTAATGGGTCTTTAACATTTTCATAAAATTCTTAAACTCAGCTACTGAAATACACCAAAAATAACAGCTCTGTCCCATAACTATTGTCAAGTGCAAATATTCATTCAATAAATACTCAAGACATTCTCTGGCTTCAAGAAATGTCAAGTCTTTTGTTCTTTAAAGTATCACAAGCCATCAAAATAGTTCTGGTATAACTTAGCAGTTTTTTAGTTTTCATGGGTAAATATCTAACCAGTCAAAAACGCAGGGTCTGTAAAATGTTGGCAACAGCAAAGACCTCTCAGCCAGTGTGGCAAAATAGCTTTGAGTATCAGTCTCAAAGCCTCCTGGGACATGAACATCTGGATGATAACATGCTGTCAGTCTGGTTTTTGTTGTTCATACATTGAGTACTCCACGTTTTAGAGTATTTAAGCATCACAATTACTAGTTTGTTTTGCCTGGAGGCGATATTTCTAAATTGGTGACCTGAGGCCAAAAGCTGGGATTCTTGTGGCCATCATTTCCATTTATTTTTATTAACCCCAGCCCGAGTTTCTTTCCTGCTGTCCAGTCTCCAGTTAAACGGTTCACTGTCAGCATATGTTTGAGCTCCTCGCTATCACCAGAATTTGTCACAAATAGGAAAAAAAGAACTCCATAGGCCTAAACTCTGCTTGTAAAGTAACAAAGTCTTTACGTTATGTCTGAATATGGAATTTGGCTATTTTTTTAAATGGGGGGAGCCCAAATCTGAAATTAATGACTTATTTTAATTAAAAATAGAATCACAGAAGTACTGATTTCATATACCTATGGTTGTTGTGTCCTGCATAATTCTTCCATCATCAGAAAGACCAACAACATCACACTTTGGAAATAATTTTGATTCTAGCAAGACTGCAAAAAAACCTAGCCTTTGGAAGACATACCATTTGTGCCACAAAACTTTTAATCCATTTCTCAGTAATGCCTTAATTATCAGTTATATTTCTCTGTAACTAGTCTCTTATGTTGTCAGCATAGAAATGACTTCAGCAACTGTGAATGGTTAACAAAATGTATAAGTATGTACAGTATTTGCATCTTATTATGTACTTTAAAATAATAAGAACCAGAGGTTTGTCAGCAGCTTGATCCAGACAGACAATATTAGATTGATTTCACAGAAACATAGGACTTCCCAGTCCGGATCAGACTAGCAGTCCAACTAGTCCAGGATTCAGTCTCTCTCACAGTAGCATTAGCCAGATGCTTAGGGAGGTGGCATATGCAGCAGGCATATGTAAAGTATGGAGATGTTTGGTAGTCTCTCGCTAGTCATGTGGTGTGTTTTTAGGCTAGAAAAGCAAGCCAATGTATTGTTTTGTTAGTTGATGCTGGTTTTTGCCATTAGCCCATTTGACCGAGTACTATGTTTAGGACTGGTTAAAAACTTTCCATAAATATTGTTTTTGCTGACAAACTGGATTTTTAATTACATTTAAAATATTCATGGAAAGTGTCCGTGTTCCATCGAAAAATTTGACTTTTCATCTGAATATCAAACATTTTTTGGATGAAAACTGAAAATTTTTAATTTTCAGCTCAAAAATTTGTTTGGTTTTCAGTTTTTGATGAAAATCATTTTTTTACAGGGAGAAGCATTTTCCAACTAGCCCGAATCCTGTCCTGTCTACTAAACAATGGTTTCTTTCCTTTTTACCTCTTGTGGTTTCAGTTTACTGAAGACTATAAAGGGCTAAATACATTACTAAGAAAAATAGGAATGTGTGCTCAGGTCTTCAACTTTCAGCCAAAAATCAGGCTTTTTCCATAGTAATGATTTATTTTTGTTAATATGTGTTTTTGTTCTCTGTAATTAGACATTAAAAAAAACAGATGAAAGGTTAAATAAAGCTGGTTAGAGAATGACTGAATAGGAAGAATTAAATATGTATATCCTCTACAATAGGTACTGTAAACAAGGCTTATAGCATGAGACTCTTCTGGGGATGTGGAAAGTAGAGAGGTCGTGCACAGCCTCTACTTAAGATGTAATGAGAGAGAGATTTATGGGGAATATTGTTATACTGGTGTAGCACTATAGCTAGGCATGACTCTTTCTGGAATATGTTCAGACATAATAAAATATATTAGCACCCTATCCCCGAAGGTAGTTACCCAGTTTTATTAGAGAATGGTCTCTGAAAGAGGATGTTCTTACAGAAAGTACATTATAGCACTAGTGAAGTGCTGTTGTGTGGAGAGGCGATACCTTTGCTTTAAGACAATCAAAACCACTTTGCATCGCCATTGTGAGTAAACTATGTAGCAGCGAGAAAAGAAAATGGACTAGTCAAAATATCAGCCTTTCCCCTGAACTGAGTCCAGATCTTTTAGGGCACTTCTGCACAGCATTTTGGATCCATCCTCCTCCCTAGGCTTCAGAGCCTGAGCTCCAGCCCAAGCCACAACTTTGCAGTGCTGTCTATACAGCTATTTTTAGAATGCTAGTGCAAGCCCTGCTAGCCCAAGTCTGTCAGCCCAGGCTGGAAAGCTTGCTCCCACACAGTCCAAAATGCTGTGTAGACCTATCCTTAGGTTTGGATCTATTTGGATAAATACCCCAAACACACTCTGTAACCTCCAACAGACCTTTGGCTTTTAGTTCCCTCTCCCCGTGAGCTGCCTTCCATTCCATTTGCCCAGTACATCACTATCTTTTTCTGTGATTTCCCCAATAGATCCCCTTCTCCAACTCTTCGTCCCTGTCCATGAGTTCCAACCAGCTCCTTACCTTGTCTGGTAACATTTCCATTCCAGACTCCAGCAGGTCTATAGTCTTGGCTAAGGCCAGCTGGCTGTTGTATGCAGTTGTGTGTTTGCTAGTCTTTCCCATCCAGGATCACTGCTCACCAGGAAAGCTTCATAGAACATAAGGCTCAAATAGAGCAGCTAATGAAGCTCAGCAAACATGCTGGCTTTACAATCTAAATTTCACCAGGAAAATTAGGAGTGTCAGAGAAGGAGGTGAAGTTTTGAGAGTGTAAATATGGAGTTTGGGAGTCAGAGAAGAGACAAGGAACTGGCTGGAGGGGTGGAAAGGGGAAAGAGGAATAAACAAGATTTTGTTAAACAGTTGGACTTTCTAAGAATTCTTCAAACCAGACTGGTGAATGCTATTAGCTTTGTCATCATTAACATATGTAAAGAGTTGTATTCATAGGTAACTTAGAAGAAGCCCTATTGTGATTATTCATTTCTCACAAAGGCACTTCAGATGTCTTCTGTTGTACATTGGTATTAGATTAAATTCTTGAAGATGCATGATATTTAATACATTAAGAAACAGGGTTTTTTTCCTTCAATTTAGAGCAGTTGAGAGTAATTAAATCTGTGAATAATTAAATGTGTGTATTCTCACATTAGTCTTGTTACAAAAGCATTGTTATAATTTCATTTTACTTTTATACAGAACTGTACAAACGTGAATTGTTTAATAATCTCGTGTACAGTGGGACAGCTAGAAAGAGGAAAGAGTGCAGCACTAAAAATCAGATCTCGGTTATGGGCCCAAACTTTCCTACAGGTAATGTAAATTTGTGAAACTATTTTTACACACAAAAAAGACAATTTTATTTGTCTGTTTATTTAAAGATATATATATATATATATATAGTCTGTGTGTGTATATATAATGATCTTAACTTGTGAATCTTATTGTCATCACTTTGTTTTGGGGTAAATCTCTCTGCTTCATGCTTATGTCACACACATACTGCTAATTTCTCCCTCCTCTGAATATTGAGTCCATTTCAATTTTACTTTGCCAGTTTTTACTGCATATTCCATGTTGATCTTGATCCCCATCTTACTTTGACTTTCCATAGTATATCTGTTCATAGGCTTCTGTTGATCCTCCCAGATTTATCAGCTTGTTGACCTACCTGTGGCTTTATTTTATAACTGGTATGAATTCTCAGCGAGGGTATGTTTCTCCATTTTCTTGGTGCTTATATGTCTCAGAGCCATACAGCTGATGATGAATGCTCTGTATGCAGTTTAAAAATTAAAAGTTATTCATTCTCCTGTCAGTATTGTCATGGTTTAGGTGTTAGACCCACATGTTACATTTACATGTAGAGCTGAATTGTAGCATTTAGCCATAACTGTGAGTATGAGGGACAATGCAGAACTGTCAGAGAGAGTGATCCTTAGGATGCCAATCCCCTCTGTCAACTCGTCACCCTACCTCAGAGGAAGTGTGCACACACTACATTAGTTTTTAGTAGGATGCAATGTATTTTCTTCTCTGCAACAGGCCAGGCGAATAAACTAGTGCACAGACTCAGAAGCTGAGAGAGGCCACGGCCCTGCCTTCTCCCTGCTTCTCCCATCCCCCCTGGGGTGACTGGTACTCAGAGGGAGCTGTCCCCCAAAAGGAGCATCCCTACCCTGTGCATGCGATGTGGACCTGAGGGGAAAGCTAGAGCCAGGAACAATCCATGCCAACTGATGCCATACCTCAACTGTGGAAGCAGACCAGAGTCTTCTCCACAATGGCAGAAATAACAAGTCTTGTCCACAATTAACTTCTCCAGTAGTGTTATGGAGCTGTGCTGGCATTTTCTACAATGTCCTTTACAAGTTCTCCTCTTGAAGGCATGTTTCTGTAGTCTAGAATTATGCACAAACTAGTCAACTTTGACCATTATAATCTAAAGCAGAAGAAAATATTGGCTTCTCTTTGAACATCCAACTAAACCCCTGAAAGTCCTATATGCAAATCTGAAATGCAATAGAAACCTTTGACTTTCCAAACATGTGTCCATACAGTACTAGTATCAGTTATTTGTTCTTCTTGGAGACTACATTTAACCTGGATCCCCCCCGCCCCACTCCTTCAACTTGGAATGCAGAAATAGAAAGATCATTCCTCAGCATCCCTCCTTTGTTCACAGTGGGTATGGAAACAGGAATGCCTAGTGGACCTAAGATCAGCAGAAAGAGATTTGGAAAATAACCCAGTGAGGACAGGAGTTTGAAGAGCCTCGGAGTTAACCTCTTTTTCTTCCATCACCAGAATAAGGGAAGATCCTGTCAACATGTTCTTTCTTTTGGCCTCCATGGAGGAACTAGAGAGCAGATAGGAGGGTATTCAGCCAAATTTAAACCAGTCCAATACCTAATGGTCCTGGGTTCTAAATCAATAATGAGCCAAATGCACATAACTCTGGACATCCTTACCCCTCGACATTTTACTGGTCAGCAGTGAGCATTTAAAGATCTAAACAAAAGGAAATTTTGCCTGTCAAGACCTAAGTTCACGTTCTCTGTTTCTTCTGCCACAGTTAATGGCAACACCGACACCTAAAACAGAGCCGTGAGCTGCATGTCTTACTTTGCTCTGGGGATAGTGATGTCAGCCCAATTCAGTAACAAATGACCTGGTTTGAAATGATTTTTTTTTTATTTGTAAGTACACTTACCTTCTCCTAACGATTTGGGATCCTAACTAATTTTTATCTCCATTTTTCAGTTTACAAGCACCTTATTTGAATTATGGAAAAAGGTTCATATTTTGCAAACACAAACAAATCAGTTCATAAGGAGGGACTAAGGGCCCTCATTTTGGATTTGTTTAGTGAATCATTTATTAGTGATGAGCAAACATTGAAAGCTTTGGTTCAGATAAAACCCCAGAAGTTTGGATGCTTCTCTCAACTATCTTAACCTCCTGAATCTGGAAAACTGGGCTGGAGATCTTGTGGGAACAGGCTCCCTCACCAGATTTACAGTGCTTCCTGCTCATGTTGTCCAGAAAATACCATTATAACAGTTTTTCTTGATGTATATGGACATTTCTGTTTCCAGAACGTGGAAGTGCAGAGCCAGAAGATGGATATAATACAAAAGTAACACAGGGTGTTATTTTCTGAGGTTAAAATTTTTTTTTAAAAAATCCCATTTGATTTTTGGACACTAGTTTGGTTTTACTCCTTATTATGTTCTACTCAATCAGTTCACCCAGCCATAATATTTACGAAGAACCTACCTGTCTAGCTAATGTTCTTATCCTGAGCCTATCACCATGGCACCTGAGCACTGCAGAGCCCAAGTATTCAACCACATAGAGTTTTTCCTCCCTCTTTATCCAGAAGCAATCTCTTATCCAGAAGTGCTGTTTGTAATGAGGTAACTAACATCTGGCATTCTGGACTCAGCTGAAAACTAACAAAGAAATACACCTACCAAAACAAACATCCCACTGCACACACTTCTCCCCCAGGGAGAGAATCAGATAAGAAACAACTTGTGATGGATGTTAGTCACATTACTTAATGCACTACTGGAAAGTACTCGGGTACTACAGTGGTGAGCATGATATATGAACTTGAATAGAACAGAGCCTCTGGATTTGTTCTGCAGCTGAAATTCAACCATTTCCTTAAGGGACAAATCTTGATCTCGCAAACACAGAAAAGGGCTCTGTCTGCAACAAGAGTGAATGGTTGGAAGTTAAAGCCTAAGACATAAGGCACACATTTTAAAATGAGACTGATTAGCAATTGGAACAATCTACTAAGGGAATTGATGGATTCTCCATCTCTTGAATTCTTCAGATTCAGACTGAATGTCTTTCTAGAGGATAAGCTTTAGTCAAACCCAAGTTATTGGGCTCATACGGAGGTAAGTGGATGAAATTCTATGGCCTGTTTTATACAGGAAGTGAGACTTCGTGATCTGATGATAACTCCTTGTCTTAAAATCTATGAAAGCCAAAATAAAGGTGCACATTTTACAAATTGCCCCTGGAAAAGGGAAAGCCAACCTGTTGATAAAGTACCATAGAATATTAAAGGTAAAGAAAATGTGCATTACCCCCTCCATAAGATGCAGTGTGAAACCACGCTGGGCCACCTATATAGGAATGCTGACTAGAATCCCAGTGGAGATCCTTGCCCATGGGAGTTGAGCAATCTCTTATATCCATTAGGATGGAGCAGATTGTGCCTTCCCCCTGCTTTGGCCCAGCTCCACAAACAGGTGCAAAGGAGCAGTTGGAGCCACGACCCTGCATCCTTTCTGCCTGCTTTTTGGAAGGGAAGCAGGACTGAGACATCCCTATGTTTTCCAGAGTGGTAATAAGGTAATAATTGGAGATATACCAATCTCATAGAACTGGAAGGGACCTTGAAAGGTCATCAAGTCCAGCCCCCTGCCTTCACTAGCAGGACCAATTTTTGCCCCAGATCCCCCCAAGTGGCCTCCTCAAGGATTGAACTCACAACCCTGGCTTTAACAGGCCAATGCTCAAACCACTGAGCTATCCCAGAAATTGCTGTTGTGTGCAAGAGCCACTTACAGGCCTTTTGCTCACTCCTCTGTCCATACATAGCCATGTTTCCAACCTAGACTTTGTATGGCCTGTGATTGCTTTAGCTGTTTTGCCTGTGTCCTTATGAACCATTTCTGTTTCTTCTACCTCTCCCCCAAGATAACTTACAAGCCTTAGAAATGCTCACAAAGATTCTCTTAAAGGAGCAGGAGCCTCTTCTGATTAAAAACAAACATTGTCCTGAGACAGTCGTTACATCTAGTACTTCACCTCGTGTCTAAGAAGCTGCCAGAAAAAGATACTCTTCCCCTCCCCCGCCTTTTGCATCCACCCTTACCTACAGGGGAAATAAAAAGGAACTAGCCTGAGAGAATGCAGGCTGCCACTCTCCCTCGCCCCTTAAAACTGTTCCCTTTTCCAGAGCCCCTTTTACAATTAACAGCAATACAGGCACAGCCATAAAAGACTACAGCCCATAATTAATTTCCTAAAAAGGGCATCATGTGCTCTGGAAAAGCCTGTAAACGTCCAATTCCCAAGACAATCCCACAAGTAAATAAAAATCCACCCAAAACATTGCAGCTTGGAACATATTATCTAGGTTAAAATCTAAGAACTAGCCTCCAATGAATCTTTAGGATTAAACAATAGACCAAAGGAATCAGTATGGTCTCTGGAGTTATTTCTAAACAAGAAACAGCATACCAGGGTAAGGCTGAACTCCAGTCATTGTTCTGTATTGGTAGGTACAGTATATTCTTTGTACAGATCATGACCTCTTCATTTATAATACAGCACAATGTATAACTTATGTGTTAATGTTATTTCTGCTTTTTTGTACATGTAACATTTAATTGTACAATTTGCAAGTGCAAAAGTGCGGAGGTAATATTAACACACAGCAGTCCTATGCTGTATTGTAATATAAATGAAAGGAGATGATCTGCAGAAAGAATTGTTTGTACTTACTAATACAGAAAAGTTTATATTTATAGCACAATCAACCATGTCACTGTATACATTATTTTCCCCTTGGTTATACTAGTACAACCCTGATGAGAATTTGATCCAATGTGGTTCATGCTAGGCTTAACAATTCACATTTCCTTTCAAAGAATGTACAAATCTGATTGTATATTTTGTCATCCTTGGCATTCAGTCATATATAATCTCTCTTTTTTCCCCATGTGGTTTAATTGACAATTGCTGACCTTTTTGCCTCATGGCAGTTGTCATCTGTCACCTTAAAATCAAAACGTTTATCACAAATTGCAGTTTTAAGAAGTGCAATAATTAGACATGTTTGAGTAAACAAAGCAGCTCTGAGTGTCCAAACTAGCCAACAAAGATAGCGAAAGATGTTGTACAGAGGCCAAGAAGAAGCAGAGCCATTTCTGGCTTTATTTCAAAGCTTGGATGTAAATAAGAACCACCACATAAGCTAACTAATGGATTCAGACTTGCTGAGCCAGCAAATCATGAAATGCCTGATTAATGAAAAAAATAACCTTACGTGGTCATGTTACACTGTGTTCCATTAGGGCTCTATCATTTCTTTAATTTATAGTAAAGATGTTTATCTAATAGTTTTCATTATTCAACCCAGGGTGGCTGAAATGCCGGTCATGGCAAGTTGTGGTACTAAGCCAAACCTTTAGAGAGAGATCCATGGAGATCTTGCCTAATGTTCTTTGACCTTTGCTTAATGGGTAAATTTTAATGTAGTATGTGTGAATTGGGCAATGAAACAGCTGCTCTGAAAATGTATCCCTAAGGGGTGAATTTGTACCATTTTTCTGATTTGTAACACCCTTCCAGACTGCAGGCTCTTCGGCCAGTTATTCACCAGCACAGCAGGAAGCAGAGCACAGCTCTCTTTACTGTTGTTTAAATCTGTGTTAAAAGTGCCTGAAAATTATTAATAAATTTCCTCCCAAGCACTCACAGGGCCTGAAGAATTCCATGTAGGAATGGAACTGGCTATGTAGGAGGTAGTGGAACAATGCCTAGAGAATATACATGATTCCACAGAAGGGTTTTTGTTTTCCCTTCCTTGGCCCTTACATAAATCCACACATTTGGAGTTGGCCATGCCTGTCTGCATGGACTGCAGTAACTAGAAAAGAAAAAAAAATCACCTCTTGGTGTGAGCACCCACGTGTGTGCAGAATGGCTTTGTCACCTGGGAGAAGGATTCTGTCCCTGCTTGACCCCCTTCAACTCCACTCAGAAAGCCTAGTTCTCTATGCAGAGGAGGGGATTTGGGCCTAAGGGAGGCCTGCATGTAATTATCCAACACATTATTCTGCAACCAAGCCAAGTTCCCTAAGAATAGACTGGCAGAGTCTGGCAGCCTGCACAGTAACTTTACGTGCAAGGAAAGCTATGAAAAATCAGATGGGAGAGGTCTTATTGATCTCATAGGCCATATAGGGAGTTTATGTAGCTGATTTTGATTCAAGAACTAACAGCCATAAGTTTGTGTTCCTTTGGCAGCACCAACATAATGACATGGAAGTCAGGGGTCAAGGGATTTTGCCTTCCTTTCTTTAGTTTCAAGGAATCTTTATTCATATGAAAACAAAAGTAAAAGAGGAAAAAATCAGTGGCTGAAAATATTGGGATGGGGAGTGATTCATGGAGAGGAATGGAGGTTTGATGAGGAAAATCCCACCAGCTGGGTTGTATTGGGGATGGAGTTTTGTTGAGGCATTGCTACTAGTTTTGATTTTATTGTATTATTATTTAAAATAATGTCAAAGATGCCCAGAGCAACAGATGGGAGTCTTATTGTATGTTATAAATCTCAAGAAACAAATGCATAATATAAATCAATTATCCTTAAAACCTGTATTTTTAAAATTCTATGAAACCCTGGCAAAATTGCTGTCTTTTATTTCAATTCAAAATATTCCCTTTAAATGAATGAAAAATGCACAAAAGTCCAATACAAGGGGTCATATGGGTCAAGGTAAGTGGGTGTGTTGATTTCTGCAGGAATATGCATGCCTGTCATAAACAACATGTACTTCATGATGATCATAAATTCACAACTTTTAAAATGTAATATCATAGTAAATTGTTGCATAATCCTCATTACTTGCATTTATTTAGAGTCACTATTTCTTGGCAGTTGTTCTGTTCCTAGGTGGTGTGAGTAATGGAGAGAAAGTTAACGAATTCCCAAAGCACATATTTAAATAGTAACAGTAAATTGCTCACTCTCTTCTAAGTGTGCCAGATGCCAGTGGAAATGAAGGGGAACATGTTGGAATGAGGCAGGACTGACATTGTTAAACCAGCACTGTCAGAAAAACATGATTTCATTATACAGCAAGCTTCAGTTCTGTGGAGAGAGCTCAATTTCATCACAAGGCCTACAATAAGGAAAATACATAACCATCCAATCCTCCGCTGAGAGAGGTTTCAGTGTACTGTACCTGAAAGGAGAAGACATCTCAGAAATAATAAGCATTCCTCAAGGCTGCAGTGGCACTCTGGAACTCATTTGTGGGATGGAGCACCACTACAGGTCAAAGGAGACCACTTATCAGACTCACCTTTCCTGTCCAATTAGCTAAATTTGCTTCTTGCCTTCTCACTCTCCCCAAATAGCACGACTTGAAGGCCTGATCTAATGTTTGTCCTGTACTTTACTCTGCACTCAGACTAAAGCACACTCGGACTGTAGGGCACCCATTTCAAAGGCTTCCAAAGCCTCATGCTCTTTACAGATTACCCCTGTGTTTGTCTGGACAGTAACTAGGGAAGTACTGCACTGCACGCTTATTGGAAGCACTTTCTGTTGATTCCAGATACTCTTATGTTTCACAGTTGTTAAAGCAAAGGATCTAGTTTACCAAAGAGTGTGTGAGGAGGATGTAGCAGCATCAAACACTCCCTGAGCAAGCCGAAGCATGGCCATGATCTGCTCTTGATCTCCCTTGCCCCCAGAGCACTGGCAAGCAGCTGCAGCACTGAGCTGGGGGAATACATGCTGTACTTATTCCACAGCTGTTGGAACCTCCACTGGCCAGTGTGTGTGAAGGCATTCTGCCTGGTGTGTGTCTTTATGTGGTGCATGACCTCTTTCCCCATGCTCTTAGAGCTATAACTGAGCCCTTCGCTTGTATTTCCAACCACAGGTCTCACTGCTTCCAGTAAACACTGAATATTTAAGCATGAGAGACTTGAAATGATTCTGTGGTGGGGAAAAATTTGTTCCTCAAGAATTAGTTGTGAATTATAAATAGGACTGTGTAAGAGGGAAACATAGACAGCTTCTAGTATCTACTAGGTGTTTGGACAACTAAAAGGCTTCAGTCTGCAGTTGTTCCTAACCAGATATGTTTTATTAGTACCCTTTAGCTAGCACAGGGTTTCTCAAACAGGGGTCGCCATTTATGTAGGGAAGCCCCTAGCAGGCCGGGCCGGTGTGTTTACCTGCCCCATCCGCAGGTCTGGCCGATCGCGGCTCCCACTGGCCGCAGATAACTGCTCCAGGCCAATGGGGGCTGCTGGAAGCGGCAGCCAGTAAGTCCCTCGGCCCACGCCGCTTCCAGCAGCTCCCATTGGCCCAGAGCAGCGATCTGCGGCCAGTGGGAGCCGCGATCGGCCGGACCTGCAGACAGGGCAGGTAAACAAACCAGCCCAGCCCGCCAGGGGCTTTCCCTACGTAAGCGGAGACCCTGTTTGAGAAACCCTGCTTTAGCACAAACAAATTGCCCTGTGGATATATAGACTACACATAGAGTCTTTTACGTTCTTAGTTGCTATTAAGTGATAAAGATTAAGGTGCAAAGCATTTCCTGGAGCTTATTGACTAGCCGAGAGGATTTGATGGCCCAAGGAACAGCCTAGGTTTATTAATCCCCAGGAAGTGCCCTACACTGAGGTTGTGATTGCTAATATAAGCTGAAAATGAAATAAACCATACACAGTAGGTGAAAGGATTTATTTTTTATGGGTGATGCGTTTCTGTACAGGGCATTTGAAGAGAGTTAATGCTCTGTACTGTACACTAGCCAATCAGATTGTGTAACTTATCTCTCTACAGCCTGTTCATTTCATAATGTAACATATCCTGTCATCTTCACTGCAGAGTTCATTTATAAATCACATGCAGAATCCTACTCCAAGGCGAACAGTTGAATTCATAAACCATTTTTTCAGGCAGTAGGAGTTGTAAATTTCCTAACATGTATCATAGTAAACCACAGTAAAATATATCAGCAGAAATGAGAAATGCCCAACTATTTATGTGACTTTGTCTAAGAATTAGAATGTTGTCAACTTAGTTTTGAGGAATGGAACAACCTTTAAAAGAAGAAAATAATCTGCGACTGAGATAAAGAACAAGATGTCTGCTCTGAAGACTCTGTCTTACACAATTTAAATGCCGTGAAATCTATATAAAACATCCTTCTTATTAGGCAACCTCCTGTCTTAAGTGACTGCCCCAGACTAGTTATCTCTAAGTGCCAATCTAGTCCTTTTTTACAGTATTAGAAGACCACCTGTGCTGAGGAGCTGATTTGTCTGTCCCTTCCTGGTCACTTAAGGCAGATTTCTCTCTACTGTTCATTCCTAACATTGGCCTAAAGGAGCAATTTAATATGTTGTGATATTAAACATTCCACTGCTATCAATATGTTAAAACAGCTAAGTAATGGCACAGCCAAATGAATTCCATAAGGTAATAAGTATGTTGGTTTCTTGTCACCAGCAAATATTCTGATATATTTGACAAGCAAACTGTGTTAAGAATGGAGAGGGAGAAATTTTCAGAAGTGTGTGTGCTAACAAAGCTGCCCAACTTTGTGTGTGCTCCAGGTTCAAGCAAAAGGTCCAGGTTTCATGCATGCAGAGGTATGTGTGCACAAAAATCCTTCCCACATAACGAGCAAGAAAATAGCTAACAGAAGATAATTGGAGTCTTCTGTTTCCTTTTGCTCTGGGAAGCAGCTGAAAAGGGAGTAAACATCCTTGAACTGAAAAGGGTAAGAAAGTTAATGCCACAGGAAATCCCATAGAAAACCAACACCTTGCACATGAGAGAGAACAAAAACTAGCTAATTGAAAACTGAGTCTTGTGAAAGAAACAAAGCCCCAAAATGTGCCCTGGATGGACAGAAACGAAAAGGACTTTCTATATCCTCTCCTGGGAAAGGACAGTGAGGGTTCAGAATAAAAATTAAACACAAGTACAATTAATGGAAGAAAATGAAATATAATTGTATTATGGGATAGAAAGGATTTCAGGATAATCCAGCACTATAATGTGTAAGATACAGAATGAGATCACAAAGAGTGTCAGAAAATGGGGAGTATTGTGTTTCTTTTTAAAGTGGGTTATTAAATAAAACTATGAATTGGAAAGAACAGAACTGGCTTTCTTTACTTCTCAGCTAACTCTAGAGAGTGCAGAAAGTTCATAAGTGTTTGAGGGAGTGAGAGGCTAAAAGAAAGTGAGCTTTGGATGTGTATCAGGTAACAATTATACTTGGCTCATGTTACTACGGTAATTCAGACTCCATGCCAGTTCATTCCTTGGCCACTCAACATAGTCTGCAAGCAGCTGGTGCCAAATTTTAGGGTAGCTTTGGTTACGAGGTCCCCATTTTTATATAAATCAACAGTACACACTCATCTGGAATATTGTGTTAAGTTCTGCACACTCCTCCATCTCAGAAAGATTATAGCAGAATTAGAAGTTGCAACATAGGCAGCAAGAATGATTAGGGGGCATGGAAAACCTCTCTTATGAAAAAAGAATGAAAAGATTCAGATTGTTTATCTGAGAGAAGAGACAGAGGGGACATAGTAAAAGGAAACAAAAAATAAACGATAAAGAGAACCTCTGTTCTGGAACCTCTGTTCTCATGAACAAGAATATTCACTGAAACTGAAAGGTGGCAGATTCAGACTGATGATAACGGAAATGCTTTCTCACACAAAGCATGATTAGCTTGTGGAACCCATTGTCATAATATATCTTTAAATCCAAAAGCTCTCAACAGGATTCAGAAAGGGATTGAACTATAGTTATCAAAAATAAGAATATCCAGAGCTATAATAGTAGATGCTTTTTAAAAAGTCAAGAGTTTTCTAAGGGATATAAACTTTCCTGCTTCAGGGCTTAAGCCAATCTCTGACTAATGGGGTTTAGCACGAAACTTTTGCAGGGGATAGGTTATCCCTTAACTGCCTACAGCAAGTCTTGCACTTTCCCCTGAGAGATCTAGTGGGAGACTCACTGACAGGATATTGGATGAGACAGACCCTTGTTTGAGCCCATGTAGGCAATTCCTATATTCCTTTGACCTTTAGGAAATGGATTGAAACCATTTCATCTAAAAGTTCCAGAATGAACTTCAGCTGGTAACAGTTTTTTTGTTGCTTCTGACCTGAACCAGATTTGAAACCACAGTATCCAGTAAAGACAGACCATCTCTAAATTAAAGAATCTTAATTAAAGGAGGGATGCATTTTGAATAGTAAAGGTCAAGCAGCTTGTCTGGGGTTTGCTGTAGTGAGCAATGGAAAGACCAAGTAAAACTGCTATTGATGGGACCTATATAGTGCTACATGATCATTCTGCATTCCTATTGCAATTGCTGATGGACTTTAAAAACACAAATAGTTTTGTTTATATTTTTTGAATCACTTTTATGTTAAAAGTACCAAAATGGGTAAATTAAGCTAAGCATGCCTATTTCTATAGTCTTGGACTGTCATTCTTCATAGAGATGGTATGGCCAATTCATATTAGATCAGCAAGGAATCCTAACTCCTTCCTGACAGTTTGAAAACAGGCCTGGAAATCTGAAGATGCACAGAGCTTTTCCTGAGATTAGAGATTAAAGGCTACATTTCAAAACTAAACTTAATGTGTGCACTCGCAAAACCCCATATTTGCACTCACAAATCTTCTATTGCACTGGTAAATATGTGCACTTTTTGTAGGTGCATCCCTCATCACCTCTTTTGAAATGCATGCAGTATTTAGGTTTTCAGCTTCACGCTTCAATTGTTGTTGTCGTCGTATTGTGGTATCGCCTGTAGGCCCCAGTACCATCGTGTACAACAAAGAGTTTACAGTCAAAATATGTGATGTCTGTCTTGTATAAATCTTCAAATTTAAATGTATTCCTTGTAAATCTGTTTTTATATTTCCAGAGAAATAATTACCAGTATACCCTTTCTTCCAATGTATCCTTTGAAGTTAAGAA
The DNA here is from genome assembly GCF_016161935.1 of Mauremys reevesii. Lineage (NCBI taxonomy): Eukaryota > Metazoa > Chordata > Testudines > Geoemydidae > Mauremys > Mauremys reevesii. Next base: position 41,429,439 of record NC_052624.1, read on the forward strand.
GATGCCATATAAAGTGCAGCCGGCAAAACACCCTGAGGGAAGCATAGCAGTAAGTATCACAGAAAATATGTGAAGATTTAAGCACAGGAATTACTTTGGTCATCCTGATCACAGTTGTGAAGGTTTTCTATATATATGGAAAAGCAAAACCAGTATTTCCTGTGTTTCCGGTGTGAGTTTCTTGAATACTTTTTAAATGAAACTTCCTTATTGCTCATGTGTACATGAAACTGATATGATAATGAACTCCATTTTAAATTAATTACTCAGTTCTTTAACAAACTGTAACATTGTGCATTGCTTTAACTTCAGTGATGTTAGACTTTTTGAGCAGAAAAATCTTTGTACCATCAAAGCCAACTCTAATTACCTCTGTAATCTCTTACTGTGGGCAAACAATCTGAAGGGAAAACCTTGTACAACTTTCACCATCTTGTCTCTGTTATGTTCATTGTTTTTAAACATGTTACTGGTCTCCTCCCAATCAGCAGCATGCCTCAAGGGTATAAAGTGTGTTCCACCCATAGAACCCTCTGTCCTTGTTTGTCATGGAGTCACTCTTTAATGTCCTGATTTTCAAAAAGGCCTCCATTCATCCTTTGGATTTCCACCCTCAAATAATTGCAGGTTTGTGATATCTAATTACATCATCTCCCCTTAAAATAAGGTAGTTAGATTTCTAGGAACTCCTCCTTCCCCTTACTTTTAGAGAGGGGGAGGTTTAGGTGAGCCTGGTTTATTGGGGAAAGGAGTTCTGGGACTCAATTTTTGTGTAAATTTTTTGTTGTGACCGGAGCAAGGGCAGTCAGAACAGGAGTTGGCCAAGTTGGGTACCACAAGGTCAGAGTCTGAGACAGGCCAGATGGCAAACCCAGAGTCTGGCGTCAGGAGGCAGGCAGGGTAAGGAGGCAGGCAGGGTCAGAAGCCGGAGTCTGGTGGCACTCACACGCAGGGTCTGAAGCAAAGCCAGGCAGGCAGTCTGTGTTGTTGCTCAGACAGTTCCCTGTCATGGTGCCAACCAGTCAGTGGGCTACAAGGAGCGATCACTCAAGTCCTGCTGGGTATTTCCTACCGAGCCCAGCCTCATAGGATCCTACAACGGGAGCCCAGCCTAAGTGTCCTGTGATGATGGGAAGGCATCAACAGCCCAGAACCCCTGTGGACCTAGGTTCTAGACCTGCAGGTTCTTCCATCATTTTGAGAGACAGGAAGCTGGAGTTTGAAGGTAACCAAGTTAATCTGTTGGAACTGGTGGTCCAGTTGGTGGGAGGGTCTCCTGGTCAGGAGGCGTTTGTCAGTGAGCCATACCTTTTGGCATACCATAAATACTTCTAGGTGGTTTTTGAGTTCTCTCTGAATCAGGTGCATCTATTGGAGCCATTCAATGGCAGCAGGGTTTGGTGAGGCTGCTGGTAACGTTGGGAGGAACTGCAATTACCAAAGAAGGGGCTCTGACCCATAGAGGCATGGTCAGTGTTATTGTACGAAAACTCTGCATATGGCTAGACCAATTGTCTTGATGATAATTTATGAAGCACCTCAAGTACTGCTCCAGTACTTGGTTCACCTGTTGTTTGTTCATCTGTTCGTGGGTAGTATGTAACGGAGGTGGATATCCTGAATCCAGTAGCCTTCATGCTTCACCCCAGAAGCAAGAGCTGAATGGTGGGCCTCAGTCAGAAATTGTGTGGTCTGGGAGTCCATGGAGTCAGCCCATATTGTGCAGAAGAAGTTGGGCGGTTGTCTTGGCAGAAGGCAGCTGGTTGCAGGAGATGAAGTGGGCCATTTTGGTTAGGTGGTCCACAAGCATTAAGACTACATTGTGACCATCAGAGGGTAGGAGTTCCATGATAAAGTGTAGGTTGATGGCAGACCACGGCCTAGCTGGAGTCTCCAAGGGTACCAAGGTGCCAAGGGGTCTATTCTGAGATATCTCGGTACAAGCACAGCACTCGCAGGAGTCCATGTATGCTTGGACCTCTGCTTGCATGTGGGGCCACCAGAAAAAAATGGGTAACTATGCAAGAGGTCTTCCAGCAGCCAAAGCAACCTACCATTGGAGCGCCATGGCACAGTCGTAGCACCTCCATTTGGGGGCACCCTCAAGACACATACACACTCGTCAAAGTACATTACCCCATCCCACAGGGAATAGCATATCTTGGCCCCTAATGGCAGGGACTGTGTCCCTTGGGCAAGCAGGTCTTCCTTTGAGGTGGACTGGATGGGGGAGAGCAGGTCTTGCTGAATTGTGTTGCTGGCAAAGTTACCAGGCTTGAGGAGGTAAGGGCCTCGAAAGTCAGTTATTTGCTTCCCCTGTAGTATTCCCCTTCCATGACAGAGCATCAACTTTCTCATTTCTTCTTCCTTGCAGTAGGTAGTCATGAACTTGAACTGAGAAAAGAACAAGGCCCACCTTAGCTGCCTCTGGTTCAATGCTCAGGATGTGCAGAGGTATTCGAGGTTCTTGTGGTCAGAGAAGACCTGAACTGAGTGCCAAGCCCCCTTGAGGTGGTGCCACCATTCTTAAAACACCATTTTTATGGTGAGCAGCTTCTTGTCCAGTATTTAATAGTTCATCTCAGTGGGGATACATTTCTGGGAATACAATGCACAAGGGTGCAGAACTTATTGGGGCCCGAGTTGCTGCGAGAGTACCACCTTTAGGGGTCACATTGGACACATCTTCTTCCACTATAAATGGATGAGTCGGATCAGGGTGTGCCAGGATCAGGCTGCAGTCAAGGCAGCTGGTCAAATACAAGCTGGTCTTTGGGCGACCAAGCGAATTGCAGAGCTTTGCAGAGGAAGGAAGTCAGGGGAGTTATTAATTGAGAGAAGCCAACGATGAATCTTCTATAAAAATTTGCAAAGTCCAGGAAGCACTGAAGTTCCCAGAGGGCCCAGCGTGCTGTCTAGTTGCAGATGGCTTCAACCTTCTGTGGATCTATATGGATTTCTTCTGAGGAGATGATGTATCTCAAAAATTCAATGGTGGCCTGGTTGAAGGTGCGTTTTCCAGTTTGGCATATGACCTATGTTTCCGTAGTCTCCCCAGCACAGACCAGACATGGTGGTAGTGCTGCTGTGCGTTCTCAGAAAATACCAGGTAGATAATTACATATCAGCCCAGGATATCCCTGAACATGATATTTATGAAATACTGAAATGTTACAGGGGCATTAATGAAGCCAAACAGTGTCATCAAGTATTCAAAGTGCCCATATCAGGTACAAAAGTAGTCTTCTGTTCATCCCCAGGCTAGATCGTATGTCACCCAAAGATCTAGTTTTGTGAAGATCCTGGCAGTTGCAGGCAGTCCAGCAATTCCAGAATGAGTGGTAAAGGGTACCAGTTACGTATGGTCACTTGGTTCAATGTGCAATAGTCTACACAGAGGTACAGTGACCTATCTTTCTTCTTCACAAAAAGGACTGGTACCCCTGCTGGAGAGAGAGATCTCCAAATGAAGCCCTGGGTGATGTTTTCTTGTATATACCCACATAGTGCCTCCAGCTCTGGTTCAGACATGGAGTATATCGATCCATAGGGCATCTTTGCCCCAGGCTGTAGGTCTATCAGGCAGTCATAGTCTCTATGTGAGGGTAGTGAGTCTGCATTCTTCTTCCCAAACACATCCAGGTAGTCGTGGTACTTATCAGGGAGGCTGAGGTTCTGGCCTGGAGTCACTCCTCTGCTGTCCGGGGTTCTGCTTCTGAGGGTCTCCTCCCATCCTGGGGCCTTGGGTTTGGATCACTTGCAGGTTGATTGCTTCATTGGAGGCACACTTTCTGACAGTATTCAGAGGAGAAGCTAATACTCCTCTGCCACCAGGAGATACATGGATCATGCCATTTCAGCCAACAAATGCTGAGAATTATCGGGAAGAACAGGGAGCAGATCACATCAAAGCATATTGTTTTTCAGTACCCTTCCACTATGGCCTCTGAGGGAATGATCTCTCCAGTCACAGGTCCAGAAGATGGGGTGACCCATCAATAGTTTCCACCAGGTCTGGTGTGGGTTTTGACCAGAAGGGCATCTGCAAGGTATTGGCTGCTTCATCATCTATAAAGTTGGCAGCAGCCCAGGTGTCCTCATTGCTAGTTCTGGGGGGATCTGCTGCACCTGCCCCAAGACCTAGGTGGGTGGGATTTTCTACACAGAGGAGCTCGTCTTTTACCTTATCATTGAGCCCCAGCAGAACTGGTAAAGATGGGCCACCTCATTCCATTCAACATCAGCCACAAACCATTGGAAGGGGCAGCATAGGTGATGGCCAGCCTTTGACTCTGGCAAAGCTTCCGGAGGGCAACCTCTGCAGAGCAGCCACAATGTGGGTCATCAAAGATGCTTGCAAAGGCTTGCAGGAGGGTGTCCCAGTCAGAGAGCACTGGGCTGTTCTGCTCCAACAGAGGGGGCGGTAAATCAAGCATGTCTCCTGAGAGCAGGCTGACTATTAGCCCTGCCTTAGTCTGGTCTGTGGGGTACATTTGGGGGCAGAGCAGGAAGAGAAGCCTGCATTAGTTCAGGAAACCTTGGAACTTCCAATAATCCCTGCCAGGCAGTGGCACCACAGAGGCTGGTTCTAGTGGTGCTTGATCCATATGGGCATCACCACTTTTCCCTGCGAGCATGTGAGTTGCTTGTGGAGTGAGCTGCACCACCTGAGCCTGCCAATGGGCTACTTGCTCACACAGGCTCTGTGCTTCCAATGCACAGTGCGTAGCGTGGGTCTTTAGTGTGACGTTCTCACCTGCAGATAGGTGACTTGGTCCTGCAGCTCATGGGCCCTCAGGGGGCTGCTGGTTGGGAGGCAGCCCATTCTCTCCATCATCTGTGAGGGGGTTGGATGGGTTTGGGGGCAAGGGTGAAGGTTGGTCTGAGCAAACTGTCATGAGTGGGGCGTGAGTAGTCAGACCTAGTGGGAGTCGTGAGTCAGGAGCAGAAGGAGTCGTGAGTCAGGCTGAGTTGGGTACCTGAAGGTTAGAATCTGAGACAGGCCAGAGAGCAAACCAAGAGTGAAGCGTCAGGAGGCAGGCAGCATCCAGCCTAAACCTCCTGTGGTGATATGGAGACATCAATGACCTGGAATCCTCTGTGATCCCAGTTTCTGGCCCTGTGGGGTTTTACAATTTTGTTGATGCCAAAGTACTAAATTTTGGGAATAAAGTAGAAGAGTCTGTTCATGCAGGTGTCCAATTTTATTTTTTAAATGAGCGCAAGGGAGAACTCATTTGCCAGTACTAACTGAAATAAATAAATAACATGTCAGTGCAACATAGAAGTCCAAAACCTGAAGTCTTTTTGTTCCACATATTTAAGGAGGTTTATCATTCTCAGTCCTCCTTCTTTACAAAAGATATAAGATTAATCAATTCAAACCTAAAATTAAATCCTGAGCCAACAGAATATAATCTGTCTACCGATGAGTCCTATTAAGGAACAGAATATTTTCTGGCCCATAAAACCAGTATAGTGATATAGTTTTAGATTTATACAAGCAAAATGTATTGTATGGGAGTCAAGCTATAGAATTTTGCTTCCTTTGTTTTATTTTTTTATTTTTTATTTTATTTTATTTTATTTTTTGAACAGGTGCTTGTTGTATAGTTGATTTATGTTTAGGCTTGGAAACAGAGGGTGAAATCCTGGCCCAATTGAAGTCAGTGGCAAAACTCCCATTGACATCAATAGGGCCAGAATTGCACCCTGCAAGTTTTGATGCTCAATATACTGTGTTCATCCAGAGAGGTTAAAAGGCTCCAAGCTGAATGATAAATTCAGGTTATTTGTGTTTTCTGCAACGTGTGTTCCATTATAGAAACACATGTTGCACAGAACATTGTTGATCATACTGCATCCATCTGGTCTGAAGTGCTTTGCCACAGGTGATAGCCTGCTGTTCTCAACAAGTCTCAGATGATCTACTAAATGATCAGATAAGCCTTTTTTATTCTTTTACTCCAGTAGAATGCTTGTTATTTGGTGTAGATGATTTATGCACAATTCCTGTTATGGCAACTGTAAAATGTTGAAAAATGATAGTGCTTTTATGTCTTCTCCTATCTGACTATCACAGTGGATGTTTGCCAACTCTACAGCTTGATGTGATATGTGCACAAGATCTTTTGAAGTTTCACTTGTGAGAAGAACTTTTCTTGAAGTTCAGCAATACTTCATATTTTTTGCTCTTTCTGTAAAAGATCAGTGCTTGTGGTTTGAAAATGTCTATCCGAGGATTTATTTGGAAGTCTGTCTTTTTGTGAGATAGGGCAAGGGGCAGAAGGCTAATGATTGTAACGTTTTTTAAAATCAATTTGCAACATTCTTTAAACTTCATAAATGACTTGCACCCTCCTTAGGCTTGGAGTTTAAGTAAGATATACTGTAATAAATGCAGCATACCCCCAATATGCTACTACTGCTTATGTGGAATATCTTTATTGGAGGTTGTGTGATGGGGTGCCACCTGGAACTGGGGTACCACTGAGCCCTCAGACCCACCAGCCTGGGCTCCCTCTCTCACTGTGCTGCTGTGACAAACTGCAGACCCAGGCCCGGTCCTACACTTTCACCAGCATACACACGGGTAGGGACACACCCAGCTGCAGTTACATGCAGACTCTCTGACCAGCCGCTGCATGTGAACCAACAGTAGAGAGGCTACAGCCAAAATAACCACCACCTTCCCAGCCTAGACCCGAGAGTTGTACCATCCTGCCCTGGTCAAAACCCCAACCAGTATAAATTTATTAACCAGTTTGCCTCCTCCTCAGTGTGGAGAGGAAATGCAACAGCCTTTGCCCCTTGAGCTATGATTTCCCACACACTTCACTCCAACTTACCAGTTTAGATAAAGCAAAAACAAGTTTATTAACTACAAAAGATAGATTTGAAGTGATTATAAGTGATAGCAAACTGAACAAAGAAAATAAACAAAATAAACAAAAACGCAAACTAAGTCTACAATATTAGGATATGAATTAGCAAATTCTCACCCTGGGAGATGGTACAAGCAGGCTGCAGATTCTTAAGGGACAAGCTGTACTTGCTTTACAGCTTGGAATCCCCAGGTCTTTCATGCAGAGGCTAGGAATCCCTTTAGCCTGGGTCCAGCACTTTCCCCAGTTCAGTCTTTGTTTCTCAGGTGTTTCCGGCGTCGTCTTGTGTGGGGAGTGAAGAATCACGGATGATGTCACTTCAGGCCTTATGTAGCTTTAGCATATGGCTGGAACCCTTTGTTCCAAAACTCAGTTTGTGGAAAAACACTGACATCCCAAGATGGAATCCAGAGACATATGGACTTGTTTCATGACCTTGTGGAGTCATAGCAGCCATTACTTACAGACCATCTGGAGAGTTCTCAGGAAGGCTCACCAGGTGGGGGATAAGCTTCTCCTAAGGCCTATTGTTTTTCCTAAGGGCCCATTACTCTGAATAGGCCCTTTCCCCACCCACTATCTAGACTGAAAGCATCTTGCCCAGGTGTAACTAATGTGAAATACAGATACATAGTCAGTATTCATAACTTCAGATACAAAAACAATACATGCATACAAACAGGATAATTGTATTCAGCAAATCATAAATTTTCCAATGACACTTCACATGACCCATCTCGTACAAAATGCATCATAATAATGCCATAATTATATAATAATAAAATTGCTCTGAAGAATATGAGGCTCAGTGTCACAGTTTGCAAACATGGTACCCTATTCTGTATGATCCTCTGCTAATAGTGGATGAATAGTCCTTTTGAATCACCAAGGATACCACATCATCCATCCAGGATCTTCTTTTTCTACCTCATGTTCTTCTGCCATCAATTTTCCATTCCAGTGCCCACAAACATCACCTGCGTTAGTTTTGCAGTCTATCTTTTTATTTTCTTTTTTTTTTAGAATTCTTCTGTAACATGCCATAATTTTAAGGATCATAGTTTCTTTATCATCAGTTGTTTGAATGTCCATGTTTCAGAGCTGCAATTTAACACAGACCAAAGATGAGTTTTTAAGACTTGGAATTTAGTCTTCAGATTTACGTCCTTTCTCATCAGATATTTCCTCTTCCAGAATGTCCCTTTTGCTCTTGCTATTCTGGTGCTGATTTCAGTATCCAATCTTCCATTTTCTACAATGATTCTTCCTACGTAGCAATAATTTCTCACTTGCCATACAGCTCATTCATTGGGATCTTGCATGTTTTCCCAGGATCCTTGCCTATGACCATAGTTTGCTCAATACATTATAATCTGTCAGAACTGATGGATACAAAAGTATGAAAATAATTATACTGGAATCAGAAGGCAATTATAAAGGGAGATATAAATGAAAATCTAATGGAGATCAAGAGAGGAGTCAGACAAGGTTGTATAACGTCACCTTCTTGATTCAACATTCATAGAGTGTTTGATTAAATTAATTGAAGAAACAGAAGAAGGTATAAAGATGAATGCAAAATCGGTGAATAACGTTTCTCTGTGCAGATGACACAGTGCTGTTGGCTGATTCAGAAGGTCTGATTAAATGAGTGGAGATTATAGTTTATACAGCAGACTTTTGTATATATTTAATTTTAAGTATGTAAATAATCAGTTAACTTCAATGGGAATATTGGTAAAGTTAAAATTAAGCATTTATATGTGTCCTTGCAGGATTTAGGGCATGGTATTTTTGTCATGGGATATGGTGCTTATCTTGTACATGGTGGGGAAAGAGGAAGGATGCTGGAAACGTAACTGAATGGTGAATCAATTATAATACAACTAAATAGATCAGATGACCCTTAGGAACTGTTTACTCCTGCTCTATAATGGGGCCTGATCCTAAATCTATAAATGTAAAGTGGAGCCTTTCCATTAACTTCAATGGGCTTTGAATCAGACCTGTATATTGTACAGCTGGAAGTTCTTCCTTGCTGAAGGCTGTAGCTTTCAAGAGGAAATTGCCATTTTGATATAGATATAATTATTGTAAATAAGATTTTATGCGTTCCTTCAGTAATGTTTGCACAGGAAATTCTTTGTAGTAAAGACTGAGGTACGGGATTAGTATAGCTGGTAATTTCCTTGACTTTGGTTATGTGACTCTTGAGCCAGTTTTGTATTTGATAAAATAAAATTACTTTTCTTATCTTAAATGTATAATAGGATCTACCCAGAATGACTTTGGCATAGTTTGTTTGATCAATTTTTCTACAGTGAACACTTTTTTTTACTCTTTTGTTTTAAACGGTGTAATACAGTATGAACTATTGGGTATGTTTATTTTAAACAGCCTTGTAATCCCTAAGAAGTCTGTTTACACAAGGCATTGTAATATGTAAACACAAACGTCAATATTAATTATGACATCAAGCTCAAGGGAGCTTTTACATATTGCTTTGGGCATTTTTTCAAAACATACAAGAACATTATACTGTAAAGGTTTGATGGTAACATGTAGGAGTATTAAAGAGGTTATTTATGATCTATCAACCCCTGTAAGAAAAATGATTAAAGATTAGATGAAAAGCAGATTAATTGGCTGTAATGTTATTGCAGTAGCAATAGCATTACAAGAATAACTAACTTAAAGCTACTGTTTCTTAAAATAGCCGATAAATCAGATAGCTATGAATAAGCTGGCATTTTAATAATAAAACCGTTTCCAAAAGGAATAAAGATAAAAGGTTAACATTGCAATGAGCATCCTATTTGGCACTATGATTTGCTTAGTTACTGGTACTTATTTAATGCTGGGAGTGCTCAACACTTTACAAGACACAAAGATAAACACAGTTTCTGCATTTCCAACAGGACCGTGATCTGTGAATTAACTAGCCTAACAAGGCACTTTCTAGGCTATAGTTTGGGCCAGTCTGGAGGAAAACAGAAAGATGCATAAACGCTGGCAAGTCGTGTGTAAAAGTATAATTAGGCTGGATAAAAAGGATGTGAAGAGCAACTAGCAAAAGACAAAAACTAACAGCAAAAAATGTCTAAGTACATCTAAAGCAGGAAGCCTGCCAATCAGTGGGACTCCTGGATGATCGGGATGCTAAAGGAGCACTCAAGGAAGACAAGGCCATTGCAAAGAAGCCAACTTTAATTCTTTGCATCGGTCTTCACTGCAGAGGAAGACAGAGAGATTCCAACATGACAGCCATTCTTTTTAGATGACAAAATCTAAAGAACTGTCCTAGATTGAGGCATCAGTAAATGAGGCTTTGGAACAAATTGGTAAATTAAACAGTAATAAACCAGATGGTATTCACCTAAGAGTTCTGAAGGACTCCAAATATGAAATTGCACAATTAACTATGTTATGCAATCTGTTGTGTAAATCAGCCTCTGTATCAGATGACATGAGGATAGCTAATGTAACTTTGATTTTTTTTAAAGTCTCCAGAGGCAATCCTGGCAATTACAGGCCATAAGCCTAAATTCAGTATCAGGCAAATTGGTTGAAACTTTAGTAAAAAATGGAATTATCAGACACATAGATGAACATGATATGTGAGGGAAGAGTCAACACGGCTTTTGTAAAGGGAAATTATGCCTCACTAATTTATTAGAACTCTTTGAGGTTGCCAGCAAGTATATGGACAAGGGCTATCCAACTGATATAGAATCATAGAGCCATAGGGTTAGAAGGGACTGCAAGGGTCATCTAGTCTAACCCCCTGCTAAGATACAGACTTTGTTGTGTTTCAACCATCCAAGACAGATGACTATCCAGCCTCTTTTTGAAAACCTCCAGTGAAGGAGATTCCACAACTTCTCTAGGCAGTTTGTATAGTATAGTATACTACACAGCTACATGTGAAAGGATTGAAATTCTTCATTTTACTTTAAATGTTGTTTTCTAGATTATTCCTAAACAGCATGTTTTATCAGAAACAACAAGAGCTTACTTGAAAATGGTTTGCTTAATTTTTGTGTGGCTATTTTAATACACACTGGGAGAAATATCTCCTTAAATTTGTGATATCACTCTACCCTTTAAACTTTGCAACCCTAAAAATTAGTATACTTGACAAGAGGGTGCCACTGTACTTCAACTTTCAGAAAGCCTTTGACAAGATCTGAGATCAAAAGTTGTTAAGCAAAGTAAGCAGTCATGGGGTAAAAGGGAAGGTTCTCTCATGGATCAATAATAGGTTAAAAGATAGGAAACAAAGGGTAGGAATAAAGAGTCAGTTTTCACAATGAAGAGAGGTAAATAGTGGCATCCCCAAAGGATCTGTACTGGGACTGGTGCTGTTCAACATTATCATAAATGATCTGGAAAATGGGGTGAACAGTGAGGTGACAACGTTTGCAGATGATACTAACTTATTGAAAATAATTAAGTCCAAAGCTGACTATGAAGAGTTAGAAAGGAATCACACCAAACTGGGTGTTTGGGCAACAAAATGGCAGATGAAATTCAATGTTGATAAAGGGAAAGTAATGCACATTGGAAAAAAATAATCCCCACTATGTATACAAAATTATGGGGTCTAAATTAGTTGTTATGACTCAAGAAAGAGATCTTGGAGTCATCGTGAATAGTTCTCTGAAAACATCCACTCAATGTGCAGCAGCAGTCATAAAAGCAAACAGAATGCTTCCATTAGGAAGGGGATAGATAATAAGACAGAAAATATCATAACGCTGCTATATAAATCCCTGGTACTCCCACACCTTGAACATGCATACAGTTTTGGTCGCCTCATCTCAAAAAAAGATACATTAGAACTGAAAAAGCTACAGAGAAGGGCAACAAAAACGATGAGAGGTATGGAACAGCTTCTATATGAGGAAAGATTACAAAGACTGGGTTTAGAAGAGTGATGACTAAGGGGGGATATGATAGAGGTCTATAAAATCATCAATGGTGTAGAGAAAATAAATAGGGGATGGGTTATTTACCCCTTCACATAACACAAGAACCAGAGATCACCCAATGAAATTAATAGGCTCCCACACACTTCCTTGTCTCACACACACACACACACACACACACACACACTCACTCCCCTCAGACTCCAGCTCTCCATTTCAGCAGCTCCCCCAGCAATGTAACAGACAGAAAATCACACTGGCCTACTGCTGCAGCCCTGATGTGAATCCCTTCATTATGACAGAGAAAAGCACAAACCATTTGCTTTGTTCAACATGAGAGAAAAAATTAGTATTGTCCATGTAGGAAAACCAAAATGCATCAAAATTCTGCTGCCAAACATGTAAATCTTGTACAAAAATTCCAGATCCTTGTAACTTCAGATGAAAACTGATAAACCCCCTCAGAATGTTAACTGGCTCTGCTCCCCTAGCACTAAACCTAAAACCACATGGAGAAGTGCAAAAATCCAAGTTGAAATAACACAAATCTGTCCTAAATCAAAATCGTAAGTAAAAACTGTTTGTGGAGAGTGTGCATGACATATGGTCCTCTGTGTAGATATTAGAATAAGGAAGGCAAAAACTGGAAGGATGTTTTGTTCTTTCTCCTGTGCCAGCCTCTTCCTGTGGGTGTTCAGAGCCTGCAATCTCAAGTTGTCTATCAGTGACTGCATTATTAGGCTTTGTGCAGCGTGCAGCAGGAACACAGGGTTGTTATGTTCTAATGCTAGTGTGAGTGCAGGCTTTGTATAGGCACAACTAGGATTAAGCATTAGGCATAGTCCTTCCCATTGAGAGGAAGTAAATTTCAAACAGCTTGCACAACCACTTGTTTGCTTTCAAGAATACAAGGCAAAGAGGTGCATGAGGTTGGTGGAGAATGGCCATGGGTGAGGAGACATGGGTTTAAGTGTGATGTATAGTGTGCAAATCAGGCCTTTAGCTATGCATTCCCTTCTCTGGCCTTACTCCTGCTACAAGATTGGCATAATTTGGTGACCATGCAGCAGTACTCTCCTTAATAAAAGATCATCCTCCCCTTAATAAAAGACCATCTTCCCTTAAGCAGCACTCTGAATCTTGAGTGTTACACTCTGCACCTGCACAGGATTAAGGCTTTTTATTGATGTTACATAATGTGTAAGCTCTATAGAGGCTGATAGGAGGATGGCACAGCCTTGCAGCAAAAGGAAAGGGTTGCAGCTTCCACTCAGACTGGCAAGGTGATAATTGGTTCACAGTTCATCATTAGCTATTATCTCTATTAGTGGAGCACTCAGAAGACTCAATTAGGAATGGTACCCCATTGTGTAAGGTGCTCTGCCAAAACCATAACACACATTACCTAACCTAACTTGTTTATGAGCTAAATTGGGACAAGCTACAACAAATGAGTGCAACAAATAAATGAAAGGGATGGGCGAGAGAGCACAGGGTAACAGTGATAGGAGCCAGTAGTTACATAAGTGAGCTATGGGCCTGATCCAAAGCCTGTGGAAGTCAATGAGATTCTTTCCATTGATTTCTGTAGGACTTAGATCAGGCCCTATGTGCACAATTTGATGGTCATGACTTATTTAAAGGTCTTCGTAAACAAAAAATAAAGCAGCTAGTTGTAATGTCTACTGGCCACTTGCCCAACCCTCTAGTAATTTTCTTGTTAAAAATGTGCAGCGTCAATAAACTGTCACCAATTGGCTCTCTACCTACCCATACATAACTGGCTAATTTCTTGTAGATGTACTGTCTTTTTTTTTTTCATAGTGCCCTGTTACAACTGTTAATATTATCCCTCGTGCAATTTCTTTGACTCCTGGGCCTACTGCATTTAAATACCCTGCATTACTGTTTACACCGGGAGTGAATTTGGCTCAAGATATCAAGATCAGCAATGGCTTTATCACAACAATTTTGCAGGCAAATAAGTTTTCTCTGAGTCCATCAGATTCAGGCTGATCGAAGGTGCTACTTAGATCAGCTTCTGGTTGTGAATTTCAAAGGTTTCTTGACATGCCTGTAGGTCTTGCTTTACTGCTTCTTTCTTGTCACCAACGGCCTCAGACAAGTAACACCAGTGCTAGGGCCCAGTGCTGCACCCCTTTATGAGAGCAATTCTACTGAAGTCAAATGAATTACACCAGTGTGGAACTGATGTATGTGAGGCTGGCCACAGGCCTATAGTCTTTGATCATATTCAGACAGAAATATTGCTCCTTGCTTGTGAAATACTGGGAACCAAGAACTTTTCCAATAGAGACAGCACTTTCTTTCAGATATATCTTATCAGTCTAGCTCTCTCTTCTTGGGCTGCCTGTGAGGTTTTCTTTTTCTTTTTCTTTTCTTTTTTTTTTTACCCATTCTTATCCCTTGCTCAATACTTAATCTGAGCCTACAAGATTTACCTCAGGGTTCCCACCATAATTTTTAAGCAGCAGCAAGAAATTCTTCTCCTCATTAGGCAGCTCCTTGCTCTTTTACAGATTTTGTGCAGCCACTCATCTCTGCAACTCTCATGACTATTTTGGCCAGATAGGCCTTTTTTTACAATTCGTTGTTATCCGTGGCAGAGTTTTCTGTGTGCAGAGTCACTGCAGACAGAACAGCTGACCTTGCTCTCGTTCTTTCTGCCCTTGCATTTTAATGCCGGATACAGTATTGCTGTGAGACACAAGGAAAGCCATTCAAAAATATTTATTAACATATTAAACTAGGAGGCCTCCACTGTTACTGCTGAACCAAGTGGTTTAGAAAGCCTACAACATTCTGCAATGCCCAATAGGATGTGAAAAATACTACAATGGTGGAATCATCTCCTTTTACCCTGATATATGGGGATGGGGAGTGTTTGGAAGGTAGTGGGAATTTTGTGGTGTTTATTTGAGAAAGGAAACAAATTTCACTTAATTTAATTGCATAAAGAATATATGATTTTTTGCATATTTGCATCCTAATTCCTATGGAGCATGTTTACAAATGAATGCAGTATCAGGGTTCAATAAGTGTGCCCAGCTGCAGTGGAAAAGCATGGTAGCTGAATGTGTCCATTATGAGATCAATGACAATATGTCTAACAATGTTGGCATTTAACCAATGGGACTCTGGCCAATCTTCGTGTTAAACATCGTAAGGACTGGATAGTTTCTGAGGGTCTTCTGGGGAACCCAGAGAGTACATTGTAGCTGGAAGATAAGTTTTCTAGCCTTGCTAGGTCAGAACTGTTAACAGAACATAGAATCAGGTAACAGAGTCCAGATACTACAGTGACTACATTCTAGAAGTGTAGATAGATGTGTCTCATTAGGCCATACCGATCCTCTCACCACCCTCCGCCTGCTAACTCTGCAAGTGCTGCCTCAGACTAAGAACCAGCGGCACAGAGATGGAATATGTGGAAAGGACTGGCTTATGCAGTTAGGTATGATGGTAGTTGGAAGCAGGGATAGGGTCTGCTGGTGCTTACAAAAAGAGAGGGAGGCCATGATCAAGGGAGGGAGGGAGAAAGAAAGAGAAAGATCAGGTTCAGAAAAGAAGCTGGAGATAATGTTTTTAAAAAAAAAAAAGAGCAAGAAAGATAGATGGAAGGAGTGGAGTTATCTTGGCACTTGTCCATCACAGAGGCTATGTCTACACTACCGCGGTAAGTCAAGCTACACTATGCAACTCCAGCTAAGTGAATAATGTAGCTGGAGTCGATGTACCTTAGGTCGAGTTACTGCGGGGTCTACACCGTAGGGGGTTGACCGGAGAAACTCTCCCGTCGACTTACCTTACTCTTCTCATCGGGGGTAGAGTACAGGGGTCAACTGGAGAGCGATCTGCAGTCGATCTGGTGGGTCTTTACTAGACCCGCTAAATCAACTGCCAGTGGATCGATCTCAGATCATCGATCCTGGCTGTAGTGTAGACCTGCTCTTAGAATCTTAATCACTAAAATGACTCATTCTAAGGGCCAAGGGGTTATCATCAATCTTCAAATTGTACACTCCATGAAAGTGAATGAGTAAGTTCAGAACTATTTGGTTATAATTGGCCAGTTAGCTAATAGCTAAAGCTTAGCAAACAGAGAATTGGTGGCAGGGCTGAAAAAGTTGGGCCCAATTCTCCTCTTTCACTAGTTTTACACTAGTGTAGCTCTGTTGATTTCAGTGGAGATGGTTCTGTTTTACACTGGTGTAAGTGAGAGGAGCATCAGAACAGCTAAATCTAGATCCTGATGAGTTAATTATCATTTCATGTTAAGGGAACAGGGGAATCTGCATGGGAGAATTTGATGAAAAAGAGACTTAGCTGGCAAGATGAGGGCCAAGAGAGAGTGGGGAAGATCTTGGCAGACACCAGAAGGATATAATTTTGGACTAAAGTATTTAAGCCTAGAATGGGGCAGAGGGACTAGCAGTAAGAAGCAGACTCAGTAAGTAGGGATTCTGATTTCCTAGCAGTACCTCAAGCAGTAAAAGTAGAAGACCACTTCAGAAGGCATGTAATCAGTTTGCTTTGGAGACTGCCTGGTAGTTGCATTCTATCATGAGGAGCAGGATGAGTTCCATCTGCCACAAACTTACTCTGCTTAGGCTAAGAGGAGTATGTGAGATGGGTCCAGCAGAAAACCCAAGACCGAAATAACTTCCTAGTGCAATGGAAAAGAAGAAAGATAGAGAAAGATGGCAGAGGATGTAACCTATGAGTAAGGAGATAAGGAAAGCTCAAGCTAACTCTTTCGACTTAGAAACATCAGAGAGAAACAAAGTAACAAGTGAGATTGATGAGGAGAGCTTTGAGGGAGTAGAATGAACTGGGTATGAGGTATGGAGGAGAGAGCCAGGAGATAATTTATTGGGAAGACCAGAAGGGAAAAAGCTAGAAGGGCAGTTAGCTTCATTTGTTACAATGAAGGCTTGGAATCTAGATGATTTTGTAAAATCATTGGGAAGACCTTAACTCCTCATAATTCACATATTATCCATACCTGCTGCTTTCTAGAGCCATAGACAATGAAAGAGCTGTTGCTATACTTCCCAATTACTTCACAGTACATTAAAATGGTCATTCTACATGTGTATACTAAGCGTCCTTTAAGTATGACAGAATAATGTTACAGAGAGTTCAAAAACGACGGTATTTTTGTACATTATGCTTATATTACATGGATGACGTTCTATATGAGGAATTTAGCTCTTGGGCTGCTTAGATGAAAAACAAGGTAATATTTTAAAAAATGTATTGGTTTGTCAGCAAAAGTTTTTAGATTGCAACATATAATGTAGATGGTACATATTTTAGTTCCGGTAGAGAACTTGGGCTGAAATTGGTTCTTGTTTACACCATTGTTCAGAGTAATTCTATTTAAGTCAGTGATATTACTCTGGATTTTACACTGGTGTAACTGAGAGCAGAGTTTGGTTCTTTGTATGGTTTTGAAGTGCTTACTGTTAGTTTGGTGAGCTTCAGAGTGATTCTATATTCAGTGGGTGAAAACGTTTTATATTATGTCTAATATAAGAGGTATTTATATCTGTGCAAACCCCATTTTTAAGGATTATTGTGAATAAGGTTGCAGAAGTTGCAGCAAATAAAGTTAATGTACAAGAACTGTGGGCAGTATATGTTTCTAATCTGGCAATTTCATTGTGTTTCATTTTCTGGTTTCATTTATTACAGAATCTTTGTTCATTTACACCTCATATCTTTTCATTTCAGATTAAAACATCTATCATTTGGGCTACTCCAAATGTCTCCTTTGTAATCCCTTTATGGGTTATAATACTAGCAATACTCCTTGGATTGTTGGTTCTGGCTATTTTGACCTTAGCTTTGTGGAAGGTATGTTGTATTATTATTATTTACTTAATGACACTTGGAAGGATGCTTACAAGATTTAGGATGACCAACCAAAAAAAAAAAAAAGAGGGAGAGAATGAGAAATTGGAATCTATGACCTTAAAGAGTTTGGAGCAAAAGCAACAATAGACTTATGTCTTCTTTGATGTGGCATATGACAACATGCTTATGTAGCTGACTTTTGTGAAGGGACATTGTTTTCAAAGTCATCTTTGTTATGAAAGTCTGGTTATAAATGGTTTTACAGAGTTTGGCTCCAATTCCCAAGACTTATGATCTTCTTTCTGGAGTGTTTAGGTTCATAAAGCATTTTTGTTTTGTTTTCCTTGAATTCTTAAGGAACTGCCGTTTTTCTTAGCATGTAATTATACAATCCCTCACCCAATTTGGGAGGAGATTACTTTTAAGGAGATTTCTCTTAATATTACCAGGTTGTCTCTGATTTTTTTTTTAAATTACAAGTCATAAGATTTGCAGTCAGTGAGTTGATTGATTTTTATTTCACAGGTTTTAAGACAATCTGCTTCTTTAGGGTTCCTGGAAACATCCCTTATAACACTAGAAGTTGGAGTAGTTTCATACCCATCACTTAATCCTTGAAAAAAGTGTCATCTCTCAATGATCTTTACTCTGGCCGTGTAAAATGGCCCCCCAACTCAAGGCCAGCTGCTCATCCCTTTGTCACTTTATTTCACTGATTTGAAATTCCATCAGTAATTGTGCCTTACTTAACGACTTCTGATTTGAGATAAACACAAACTGTCTCATTAGAGTCACTGTTGATGTCAAAATTCAAATCAGGCTATTAATAATGGCTGTCAAAAGCAGCTTTTATAAATGTAGATTTTTGTTTACACTTTGGGGTCCAATCCAGTTTTCCTCTTCCGCCTAAAGCTCCCACTGTCTTCACAATGAATGTTATGAATAGAAAATAATTAATAATCTAGCCGGTCTGACAGACTGTACCTGTCTTTCAGAAGAATATATAACAGTGCAACATAGCACCCAGGGTATGCAAAATGCTATTGTCCATTGAGAATGCTGTATTATCTCTCTGGCACTGAAGGGTGAAATTCTGGCTCCATTGAAGTCAATGAGAATTTTGCTACTGACATCAGTGAAGCCAGGACTGCATTCAAAGAATGGAAGGTGCTTTTCAAAACAATAGGGAGACAAGATCCCCGCCCAAGGAGTAAAGCACTTTTTCTACTTTGAACATTGTATACATGTACTAAATAATAATAGTACAGCATCCTACATGGACAGATGTGCTATTTCTTCTGAAAGGACAGGCACCATATGATGGACTCGGTGGCTTTTCTCTATTCACAGCGTTTCTAATGTTTTCCTCTGTAGCGCATGTTTCCCTTGTTCTTAATTTTTCTCTACAAAAATACATTTAATTGGAGATAAAAAAGTAACAAACTGTGTATGTGTGATGGAAGGAAGACAGACATTTCTACTATTGTTCATTTCTTTGAATTTATTACCATGATTTATACTTATCTCAGTCAGATGTCTTATGCCACCTGTCATGAATAGTTAGTAAAGGGTTAAAGTATAATACCTGGTGGGCACCTGACCTGAGGACCAATCAGGGAAGAGAATTTGAAACTCCTAGGAGGGAACTTTTCCCTCTGTTTGGGGGGGTCTTTGTCTTTAGCCGTCTGGAGTTACAAGAGTCCAGATGTTTTAATCAAGTCTACAAGTTTCCACCTTTCTGAACTAAGTTCTTCTAGTCAAGATAGTGAGTATTAGAAAGATACGTTGTGTCCTCACCTAATAATCCTATGCTTGCAATTCTGTGTGTTTGTTATTGATTATTCTTATTCTGCTGTGTTGTTGTACTGAGAAAGAGAGAGGATTCTCTCCAGAATTTAGCAAGGTTATACCCTATGAGTGGCCAGCTTGGGCTCATAGAGATTCTGTATTTTCTTGTTTTTCTTTTAATAAATTCTTTCTATAAAGACTTGATTAAATCCCTTCCACTGTGGATAGGGGGAGGGGCGAAGACACTCTCTCGGTGGTGAGACAGGCTTATCTCCGGGCAGAGAAGGGAGGGGGGAGAGGGTTCCTCCTGGGTTTGATTCAAACAGTTGAATCAGGTATCTCTTTCCAGTGGCTAGGAGAGAGAGAGGGGGGGAGGTTTCCCTCCGATGAGTGGATCTGTATTTCCCCAGGGAACGTCTCTGGAAAGGGGAGTGGGAGGGGGAATATAGGGGTGTCTCGGCCCACGTAATCGACCGAGTGGTGGCAGCCTGAAGGAGACCTACCCTAAGGATTTTGGGGTGGGGGAAGACATGCTGGTCCTCACTTTGAAACCCCCCAGCTTCAAGTGAGGGTAGACCCATGACATGGTGGCAGCGGAGTTCGAACCCATTGTTCGAAGGAGTTTTTTCAGCTGGGCTACGCTGAAGGGAGCTCTTTTCTTTCTTGTTGCTTGGACAGGCAGCTTGAGGAAAAGGTGGTTTTGAAGCAGGTTCAGGGTTAGAAGATTTTCAGTTTCTTCCAGGGCTTTCTGTTACAAAGCCCCTGTGGGTGCTGTTTTCGTCCATTGTGAGAGGAGATATCACTCAGGATTCCTGAGGTGGGGGGAAGTGCTCAACAAAGTACATTCCCATCCAACAGGAAAAACAGGTTTGGGGGGGGGGAGAGATAAACCCTCCAGCCAGGTTTTTTTTTTTTCTCCCTGTGTTGAGAACACAGATCTCTGAGGAAATAGACCAGATTTTTCTCAGGGGTATTGTTAGCAGCAGCCTTTCAGCTGGGCTGCTGAGTACAGCTACTCAGAGCAGAGTGGGACAGAGAATTTTTTTTTTACTCTTTCCCTCTTTCTCAGTACAAACCAGTAACATTACACAAACCACAATTTGCTATACAAAGGATTGATTTCTCTTTCTTTACTCAAGTTATCATAGGCAGGGGTAGGGACTGTCAAGCAACACAAACAGTTCACTGACTGCAGAGGGGTGTGGCCAGCACCTGAAGGCACAGACATGACTGACTCAAAGACCGAACTGGAAATTGCTCAAGTAAATTTAAAAATCCTACAGGCACAAAAAGAGAAGGAGGAAGCTGCCCATCAGAGAGAGATGGAAAAACTAGAAGCTAACCAGAAAGCCAAAGAGGCAGAACACAGGCGGGCAATGGCAGCCAAAGAGGCTGACCGGGCAACCAAAGAGTTAGAGCTACGAATCCAGACACAGGCTTTGGAATTAGAAAAAGCTAAACAGCAAACTCCACCCAATCCAATCCCTCTTCAACCTACTGATCAACCTTCTCGGAGAAAATTTCCGCCTACAGGGCAGGGGATGATGTTGAGGCCTTTTTAGAAAACTTTGAGAGGGCCTGTATTGGATACCATCTTCCTAAAGATCAATACATGCTGGAGCTGAGGTCACAGCTCAGCGGACAATTATCCCTGGTGGCAGCTGAAATGCCTCTGGGCCAAATGAACGACTTTCAACTATTCCTAACCAAGGCCAGACTCAGAATGGGCATCACCCTGATCACGCCCGTCAGCGTTTCAGAAACCAGAAATGGACACCGGAGGAGTCATTTCCAAAACACGCCTCCTACATTGAAAAGCATTTTTCTTCCTGGTTAGCAGGAGCCAATGTTCAAACCATGGACGAGCTAACCCTCCTGATGATGATGGAGCAGTTCTTGGATGGTGTTCCGGAGAACATTAGACGCTACATACAAGATGGTAAACCAAAATCTCTCACTGAGGCAGGGGAGATTGGAGCCAGATGGATGGCATCGGTAGACAACACGAAAGCTACGGCCAAAGGGAGCGAATCACACAAGGTAGCCACCGAGACTAAACCTTACCATCGAGGGCCAATCAAGCCCACACCTACAACCCAAGCACAGTCACACCCTACTTCTTCTTCTACCTCACCAGTTTCCAGTAAACCAACACAACCCCGTGACCCATCACGTGGGCGATGTTTTGGATGCAATGAACTGGGGCATATCAAAGCCAAATGCCCGAAGAACCTGAACCGGGTCCAACTCCTTGCACCTGCACACCAAGGAAACCCGGAATTAGATATATCTCAAATACCCGTATGCTTTAGGGAAACTTTGAGAGTGGACGGAAAGGAAGTTATCGCATGGAGAGACACTGCAGCACATATGTCAGCTATCCACCGAACCTTCGTGGACCCCAAATTCATCAACCCGAAAAGCACAGTGACTGTTCGACCCTTCATGTCAAAACCTGTGACATTACCTTCCGCGCAGTTACCTGTCCAGTACAAGGGCTGGTCAGGGACGTGGACTTTTGCTGTCTATGACAATTATTCTGTCCCCATGATACTGGGCAACCACTTGGCCCACCACGTTGAGCCGCCAGAAACAGAGGGAGTGGTTACACGCAGCCAAGCCAGACGAGCTGCTGCAGCCATCCCTGTCCCTGAGCCATCCACCAAGACCCCGTCTGTGTTAACAGGGACCCAGACAGAGGTGGTGGAACCGGATCCCATGACAACACCTACAGCAGCTATACATCCAGTCCCAGAACCGGAACTGGAAGAGCAACCAGCGGCAGTACCAGCGCCAGCACCGACGCCAGCGCTTACAACTCCACCGCCAAAACTGGCAGAAGCAGCAGACAACCCTACCCAAGAGGCTCAGCCGAGCCTGAAATGACACTTTGTGCACCAGCGGCGCGGTTCACAGTCAACGGAAACAACCTCATCACCTACATCGCTTCCACAGGAACTGGTGTCTCCGCCTCAAGGGAACAGTTCCAAGCAGAGCAGGAAGCCGATGACAGCCTCAAGAAAGCATGACGCAGCAACCCACCGCCTCTCAGCTCCACTAACCGATCCCGGTTTGTGGTGGACCAAGGACTTTTATACAAGGAAAGTCTTTATGGTGGACACCAGGAGGGCTGGCATCCTCAAAAGCGGTTGCTAGTTCCGACGAAGTACCGGGAAAAGCTCTTAAGCTTAGCCCATGATCATCCCAGTGGCCATGCTGGGGTGAACAAGCAAAGACAGGTTGGGAAGGTCCTTCGACTGGGAGGATGGGCAAGGACATTGCCAAGTATGTCCGGTCTTGTGAGGTATGCCAAAAGGTAGGGAAACCTCAAGACCAGGTCAAGGCCCCTCTCCAGCCACTTCCCATAATTGAGGTCCCATTTCAGCGAGTAGCTGTGGATATTATGGGTCCTTTCCCAAAAAAGACCCCAAGAGGAAAGCAGTACATACTGACTTTTGTGGACTTTGCTACCAGATGGCCGGAAGCAGTAGCTCTAGGCAACACCAGGGCTAACACTGTGTGCCAGGCCTTAACTGACATTTTTACCAGGGTGGGTTGGCCCTCTGAAATTCTTACAGATTCGGGAACAAATTTCCTATCAGGGACCATGAAAGACCTGTGGGAAACTCATGGGGTGCATCACTTGGTTGCCACCCCGTACCATCACCAAACTAATGGCCTAGTGGAAAGGTTCAATGGAACTTTGGGGCCATGATCCATAAATTCGTCAATGAACACTCCAATAATTGGGATCTAGTGTTACAACAGTTGCTGTTTGCCTACAGGGCTGTTCCACATCCCAGTTTAGGATTCTCACCATTCGAGCTGGTGTATGGCCATGAGGTTAAGGGGCCATTACAGCTGGTAAAGCAGCAATGGGAGGGGTTTACACCTTCCCCAGGGACTAACATTCTGGACTTTGTAAACAACCTTCAAAACACCCTCCGAGACTCTTGGGCCCTTGCTCGAGAGAGCTTAAAGGATGCTCAAGCGGAGCAAAAGGTCTGGTATGATAGACACACCAGAGAGCGTTCCTTCAAGGTAGGAGACCAGGTCATGGTCTTGAAGGCGCAACAGGCCCATAAGATGGAAGCATCCTGGGAAGGACCATACGTGGTCCAGGAGCGCCTGGGAGCTGTTAACTACCTCATAACATTCCCTGATTCCTCTTTAAAGCCTAAAGTGTTTCATGTTAACTCTCTAAAGCCCTTTTATCCCAGAGAATTACAGGTCTGTCACTTTACAGTTCAGGAAGGAGATGACACCGAGTGGCCTGAAGGTGTCTACTACGAAGGTAAAAGAAATGGTGGTGTGGAAGAGGTGACCCTCTCCTCAACCCTGCAACGTCTGCAGCGGCAACAGATCAAGGAGCTGTGCACTCTCTTCGCGCCCTTGTTCTCAGCCAACCCAGGACGGACTGAGCAAACCTGCCACTCCATTGACACAGGTAATGCTCACCCGATTAGGACCCCACCCTACCGGGTGTCACCTCATGCCAAAGTTGCTATTAAACAGGAGATTGACAACATGTTGGAGATGGGTATCATCCGCCCTTCTACCAGTGCATGGGCATCTCCAGTGGTTCTGGTTCCCAAACCAGATGGGGAAATACGCTTTTGCGTGGACTACCGTAAGCTAAATGCTGTAACTCGTCCAGACAACTATCCAATGCCACGCACTGATGAGCTATTGGAAAAGTTGGGACGTGCCCAGTTCATCTCTACCATTGACTTAACCAAGGGGTACTGGCAAGTACCACTAGATGAACCCGCCAGGGAAAAATCTGCCTTCATCACCCATGCAGGGGTGTATGAGTTTAATGTGCTTCCATTCGGATTACGGAATGCACCTGCCACCTTCCAAAGGCTGGTGGATGGTCTACTAGCGGGATTGGGAGACTGTGCAGTTGCATACCTCGATGATGTGGCCATTTTTTCTGATTCATGGCGAACACCTAGAACATTTGAAAATGGTTTTTGAGCGCATCAAGCAGGCAGGACTTACTGTCAAGGCCAAAAAGTGTCAAATAGGCCAAAACAGAGTGACTTACCTAGGACACCAGGTGGGTCAAGGAACCATCAACCCCCTACAGGCCAAGGTTGAGGCTATCCAACAGTGGCCTGTCCCAAGGTCAAAGCAGGTCCAATCCTTCTTAGGTTTGGCCGGATATTACAGGCGATTTGTACCACACTACAGCCAAATCGCTGCCCCACTAACTGATCTGACCAGGAAAACCCAGCCAAATGCAGTTAAGTGGACTGATGAGTGTCAGAAAGCCTTTACCCAGCTTAAGGCGATACTCATGTCGGACCCTGTCTTAAGGGCCCCAGACTTTGACAAACCCTTCCTAGTTACCACCGATGCATCTGAACGTGGGGTAGGAGCGGTACTCATGCAGGAAGGACCGGATCACAACTTCCATCCTGTCGTATTTCTCAGCAAGAAACTGTCTGAGAGGAAAGCCACTGGTCCATCAGTGAAAAAGAATGTTACGCCATTGTATATGCCCTGGAAAAGCTACGCCCATACGTTTGGGGCCGGCAGTTCCAGCTACAAACTGACCATGCTGCGCTAAAGTGGCTTCACACCAACAAGGGAAACAACAAGAAACTTCTCCGCTGGAGCTTAGCTCTCCAAGACTTTGACTTTGACATTCAACACATTTCAGGAGCTTCCAACAAAGTTGCTGATGCACTCTCTCGTGAAAGTTTCCCAGAATCAAGTGGCTAAAAACTTTTCTTAAAATGTTTTCATGCTTAGTAGTCGATGTAATAGTGCATGTGTTTTATTACTCTGGTTGTTTTACAGTTCTAGGAGGAAATCGCCAGTGGATCCCACTGTGACGATTTGGGGCGTGTCATGAATAGTTAGTAAAGGGTTAAAGTATAATACCTGGTGGGCACCTGACCTGAGGACCAATCAGGGAAGAGAATTTGAAACTCCTAGGAGGGAACTTTTCCCTCTGTTTGGGGGGGTCTTTGTCTTTAGCCGTCTGGAGTTACAAGAGTCCAGATGTTTTAATCAAGTCTACAAGTTTCCACCTTTCTGAACTAAGTTCTTCTAGTCAAGATAGTGAGTATTAGAAAGATACGTTGTGTCCTCACCTAATAATCCTATGCTTGCAATTCTGTGTGTTTGTTATTGATTATTCTTATTCTGCTGTGTTGTTGTACTGAGAAAGAGAGAGGATTCTCTCCAGAATTTAGCAAGGTTATACCCTATGAGTGGCCAGCTTGGGCTCATAGAGATTCTGTATTTTCTTGTTTTTCTTTTAATAAATTCTTTCTATAAAGACTTGATTAAATCCCTTCCACTGTGGATAGGGGGAGGGGCGAAGACACTCTCTCGGTGGTGAGACAGGCTTATCTCCGGGCAGAGAAGGGAGGGGGGAGAGGGTTCCTCCTGGGTTTGATTCAAACAGTTGAATCAGGTATCTCTTTCCAGTGGCTAGGAGAGAGAGAGGGGGGGAGGTTTCCCTCCGATGAGTGGATCTGTATTTCCCCAGGGAACGTCTCTGGAAAGGGGAGTGGGAGGGGGAATATAGGGGTGTCTCTCGACCGAGTGGTTGCAGCCTGAAGGAGACCTACCCTAAGGATTTTGGGGTGGGGGAAGACATGCTGGTCCTCACTTTGAAACCCCCCAGCTTCAAGTGAGGGTAGACCCATGACACCACCCCTTTGTGTTCATTTTTATTGTGTGTTTATTCATATGATGGCACATTTTTTATGTAACTACTTTGGTGCTGTTTATGCCTTTCCTGTAGAAGCGAACCTTAAATTCACTAGAATGTATTTAATATTTTATTTATATATAGTAGCTACAGAGCAAAAAAATGGTGGCATTTAAGGTGATCTCATGAGATGCTAATCTCCTTCAACTCCCACTAACTTTGATAAGAGCTGAGGGTGGTCAGTACTTTGCAGAATAGTTCTATTACAACTCAGTGCATTCTTAAAATCTCCTGGAATTCCCGATATATAGCGGGTTTATGTATGTAATTACTGATATATAGTGGGTTTATGTATGTAATTACCAACATAAAGGGCAATGTCCCTGCTCCAAAGAGCAACTAGTTCTGTTGACTCCATGTGAGAGCTAGGAGTGAAGAAGAGCCCCTAAGTTAAGGTTCAACATGGTGAGGAGTGGAGGTTAGAGGAAAAGAGCATGGGCTGCAGGAGAACAGTTCTGTGGCTGCCTTATTGTGATTTCTCTGTTGGCTTGTTTTCTGTAGTGCGGCTTCTTTGACAGAGCTAGACCTCCTCAAGATGACATGGCTGACAGGGAACAACTGACAAATGACAAGACTACTGATGCATAAAAGAGGAGAGTGAAGGTTCAATTCAGAGTCCCGCTCAAGCCTAGAAGTGTGCTAAAGATTAAATGAAGGATTTCTTCTACCAACAGTCTTCCTTTGAAATTGCAAGTGCCATGATGTTGTAATCTGATCTATGCAACGTTTCTGAAAAATCACCACATGATGATGATCCTGGGCAGAAATCAGCCCTATCACTGCCTTAAAAACATAATCCGTCACTGTGCAAAGAGTTTTTGTACCATACTTCAGTCGCTCTAGATTTTGACAGATGTTTTGGAGCACATGTGGTGTATTAAATCACTTTCAGAATAACCCAAACCTTGCAAAGATGAAATGCCTGCATTGCTGTATCATCTATAAGATGGATCAGGACAAAGCTTTCAAACACTACTGTATCATGCAGAATATTTTTGACACCTCCCTAAGGATAAGAACTTTTATGAAATTGTGGCTCAGGGAGACAAGCAATATATTGGTACTGTGAAAGTACTTCTGAAGCAGAAAGGTAGTCTCTAAAGGACTTTATACATGGGGCACAATTTATTTATTTTTCCACCTTTCTGGGATGAGTATCAGATCTAATCGTAGATTCGGAGTTTTAGAGAAGTAAATCATAACATGGAAATCATTTGCTTATCTTGTATGTAAGTAGACAAGTGGCCTGCACATTCAGATCAATTTTCCTGGCTACAAGGGTGATTTGGGGAGCAGGGGAATTTAAATATAATTGTATTGGAAGGGGCATACAATAAAATATTTTAAAGATATGTTATACCGTTTTCAACCTGTAGATGGCAGCACTAAATTCAGTGGATCAAATCCATTTTTGGTGTAAACTAGTGCAACATCAATTGAAATCTGTGGGAATTTTTGCCCACCTTTTTGCTAGGGTTGAATTTCTCACCACTATTTCTGTGTACTTATTTTGTTAAAATATCATCTTAAAAATGCTACTGCGTATTTTGTTGAATTCATGACTATTGTGTCATAGGTGACAACACTTGATTGATTTAAAGGAATTATAAAATACAGACCTAACAATGTGTTTAAGGTATTTCAGCAAGTTAAGTTTTTGGGTAGACTATCCTATAGTTATCTCTTATTACAAAGAGTCTTGCAGAGAAGGTGCACTGAATTTGCATTTATATAAAAAGTAGGATGCAAATCATCCAAGGCTGAGATGACCCATAGAAGGAAAGACATTTTGTTGTAAAGGCAATAAAATGTGCATTTGTTTCTTTGCTGCTTCTAAGATCCAAAAGACTAGATCCATAATTCGCCAGTAATTTTTTCTATAATATCAGTGAATGGCCTTTATTTAAGCTGGATTCATCCAGCTATAGAGCTGTGCAAACCATCTGCATAAAACCTTGGACCATCCTGTGCTTGTCCTGAGTTTGAAATTTGCTATGTTTTGTGAATCTAGGAGGAGGGTGTTCATTTTCTGACACACACACTCTCCTCATTCTCCTTCCTTCTTCTTAGCTGGTCTCCCTTCCCACCAAGCACCTGGGATTCCTATCTTCAGGGAGGCCAGTGGCCTTTTCTGATCCATCCTGCTACCTCCTGGGCTTTTATGGATTGCTGGCATCTGTCTTCAGGGCAGGGGAAACCAGCAGGCAAGATCACTACTGTCAATCCCAAGAACCTTCCAAAGGACCTGGAAATAGCTCAGTTGGACATCCCACTATCTCACAGTAGCCAGCTCATGGACAGACCCATAAACTTTGTGTCAGTAGCTAGAAAACCTGAGCACTAAAGGTCCATCTTAATGCTTCTCATCAGTCTGCAAGGAAATCCTTGCGGGTTTTCTAGAATTACGGGACATTATCTGCCCCTGAGGCTTTAGGAAAGGAGAGTTCCCCTAACCTCTTGTTTTCTGAGGAGGTAAGGAAGGTGCCTTACCACTTCCTGAACCCCAAAAAACCCTTAAGACTGGGGTCAGCAGCCCTCCCTAAGCTGATTTGTTCTGACCCCTTGCAAAATAAACTGCTGCATTCATTTCACAAATACCCTTGCAAACCACACCCTGCAGGGTTCATACGTCTCTGGATCCTCCACGTTTCAGATCAAATTACGCACACGGGAAAAGGTAGTGAGTTCATCTTTTGTAAATATTGAATTGTGTGTAGTAGTTTCTGAAACAAGGCCAGCCAGCCAAATAAATTCACATCATCTGCACGACTCTTTTACTCTGATGAAATATTATCATTAAGAAATACTGAACATATGACTTTTATATGTGCAATATTTTATATTACCTATGTACCTGAAGCATGTTTACACTGGCATTTGTGGTTGTTTTTTAAACTTTTGAATATACTGATTGAGTACAATAAAAAAAGAACTAGAACAAACCCAGAAGGCTCTGTTAGTAGGGGTTCCAATGTGTTTTCAATCCTGCTTTGGCCAGACGAAGGGACTAGGTGACCTAATAAGTCCTTTTGAGTTTGAACATCTATGGTTCAATTTTGAGTTAATTTTAATGATGGGCAAAACATGTTCAGATACTAAATTTAAACAAAACTCCACTCCATTCATTGCTGGGCCTGGCTAGAATCCATTGGCTGCAGCTGTATAATGTCATGGAAAACCAAATTAGAGGAACATCAGCTGACAAACGGTTACTTTTGATCAAAAGCTGTGTTTTTATATTTCTGCTTCCTTGTAGATTAAACTTCCTACACAGTAATGTCTGAAGCTTTGGGCTGTCAAGGACTGTAGTTTTGAGTCCCAATATTTGTGGTTTTAACTGGGTGGAAATTGCAAACAACTTTGAGGAGGCAACTTCTAGGGCTCAATGTAGGTGAGGAAATTTCTCTTCAAAGTGTTTGTCCCCATGGAAAATAGCATCCTGTATATGGACAGTGGAATGGCAATTGCCATAATCTGTCACCCCCTCATGTAACTACTGAACCATACAATTATACTTGGCCAAATCCATCCATGATTATTCATTTCAATGGAGTCAAGCCAAAGATGAATTGATGAATGTGGCCTAGTCTCTGCATCAGTGATGTTGACCTCAAACTGCAGCATGCCTATGTAGTCCCACTAATTGCCAAGAATGTAGAAGTCACAGGAAAGTGTGATGGGCTCAGAGGGAGTGAAGAGTCAGAGGTTTGTCGCTAATATGATTTTCTTGTAATTGCCTACATGTTAATGAGAAAAAAGCTCTTGTCACATTTATGTGGATCATTTTTACAAACTTTCCTGTCCTCTCCAAATGATGCATTAAGAGACTTTGCAAGTTTCCAGTTTTAAATATCTCCTGAAAATTGCACACCTTTTTTCTGAATCTCAAGTTGGTTTGCTGAATTGCTAGCATGGCAGATCTGAAAGCAGCATGGCACATGTTATCTGAAAAGCCACTTGGGAACTGAGAGACAAGGTGGGTGAGGTAATATCTTTTATTGGACCAACTTCTGTTGGTGAGAGAGACAAGCTGTCGAGCCTACACAGAGCTCTTCCTCAGGTCTCACATTTATAAACATTCAGCAATGCACAAGAGAGAGATCGGCCAACTGGCGATCAAGCATCATACTCCTATACTTCTAACAAATGTTTTTTTAATGAAATACCATCTCCCCAAGGCACTGCCTTTAGGAGTTGTTTACGAGGGAGCTTTTTATTTTGGATTGTTGGCAAACATCCACATTGAAATATAGTCTAATATTAGTGCCTCTTGACAATAAAAAGTCTTGAATTTAGTTTATGCCGGCGCCATGATGTGACACAGCAGGAATGTATTTAATATCAAAGGACTGTTGCTTGTTTTGACTGTGCATTGTATTTGAGGGACATTTAGCTTTTCAGCATGCTGCCTTACCCTGCGTTTCTAGAATCTGATTTAAAAAAAAAAAGAATAGAAATAATTTCTCAACTTAATTTTTAGACATTTTCATTTGCATTCAACATATTGTATTCTCCTAACTGATGTAGCATGTTTTGTTTTGTAGTTGCAGTTCATAAAGTATATTTCAGTTATTCCTTGCTAAACTGGAATGTATCAGGTAGTATTGTTTTTCCAGAAGCAATAGATGACAACAGCAGAGGAGAATTCGGGATGCTATGGGGAATGGCTGCAGTAATTCGTGGTTGGCTTCTTTCTTGATATTTTTTAAACAAATTCAGTCAGAGTGAAATCCTCTGAATCCCAAATCTCTTCTTTTCAAGTGGGCATGTGGTCTTTTTTACCCATCTTCTATTCAAGGGTCTACAAATGAATTAAGCCTCACCTCACCACTGTGTAGGCAGTAAGTATCTACATTCTACAGATGTAAAAAAGAAGCAAAATGACTTGCCTCAAGCTATCATGGTAAGCATGTGACAGAGCAGTAAACAGCATTCATATCTCCTGTGTCTGTCTTGTGCATTAAGCAACAAACCTGATGTTTCCATCTGTAATAACAGATGAACAGGGCCAGAGGAAATTCACAGAGAGTCCATGAATTTTGTAGAGATTCATTTTGACACTTTTGAAGCACATTACAATAGCCAGTGATAATTACATGCGCAGATCAAATGCCCCTGATGTTACTGTTTCTTTAAAATTACATTTGGGCAAAAATTAGCTCAGCAAATCAATAGCATGAGACCATTGTATATCAGAACTGGGCAGCAAGGTCTTAAGAGAGAGCCAGACTTAAATATGGACTCAGCCGTTCATTCCCTAGGTCTGTAAGAGGCTAGGCATCTGTTGAGTCTCCATAGATGGTTTGGCTTTTTCATAATCCCACAACACCTCCATGCTGACTATCACAGTGGTAGATTTGTAAAAGGAATCATTAGGCCATTTTTCACTGCCATCTACTGCTAAATATTAGTAGAGGCTGTAACATGGGGCAGAGAGCACCTCCCTCTATGCTAGATAGTGTGCCAGGAAAGTCCCACCTTGATTGACTACACTAAGGAAAGAATCCATCTTACTGGGGAGGGTTAGGATTGAAAATTCAGATTGCCTAAAAGCTAGGTCAAGGTCTGTTCTTCCAGACAGGAAATACGGCAGCCAAAGCCACTACCAGGCCACACCATGTGGCACAAGTCTGAAGCCAGGACTATAGACTGCTAAGAGTTCCATTTCAATGAGCTCGTATTTAGTTCTTAACCATTCAAACTGGTTGCAGGGTGTTATGGTAACTATAAAAATGACAGCTGAGGCTTTTACAAAGAAAATAAAGAGGATAGAGCTGGGAGCCTCTGGGGCGGAAGCCAGAAACTCAGAGCATGCAGATGTTATCACAGGGTTGATCAGGGACAACAAAACACTGACTAGGAAGAAGGATGAATTGGAAATAAGGCCCGGATACAGTGTTTGAGAATAAGCAGGGGTCCCAGGAAAAAAATGAGACTAATGATCTACTACAGTGTTTCTGACAGGGGCTGATTGATTTATTGCACTTACAAAGTTCGATGAAGGGCTCTTCTCTGGTAACGAGATACCCAAAAGAAAAAATCTCTGCAGCTGCAATAGCACCATGGAGTGTTTTTCTGTGGATCCCTATCATTCTGAAGCAAAGAGCCATATTCACTTCTGGCTAACCTCAGTGGGTGAAGCTATTAGGATGGAATTTGTGCCAATTTGTGTTAAAAGCTGCTAGAGCAATGGGCCAATTTCTATTTCAGAATGACCGTATCAGCATTTACCCAGACTGTTTACCAGCTCTTATAGCAGAGATGTTATGCCTGCCACAAAGCAGTTCAGAGATAATAGAAAGAAGGCCAGAGTGTTGGACCTGGCACGATTAATGAGAGAGATGAGAAACTTTCATTTCATTTTTATTCTGTCCCTAAGATTTGTATATGCTACAGATAGGAGTGGATGCTATTTGGCACACTAGAAATTGCTCCCTGATCTACAGGCAGTTATTTTTCCAAATCAATAGATAGTGCAGCAGCAGAAAAGTGTTCCACAGTGGAGAATGGATTTTCAGAAGTGCCTGAGAGTTTGTCTACACTGCACTTAGACTCCTGGGGAGCTACCTTGGGGTCACAGGGCTCGAGCTAAGGGGCTGTTTAATTGTGATGTAGACATTCAGGCTTGAGGTATGGGACCCTCCTATCTTGCAAGGTCCTAGAGCCCAAGCTCCAGTCCAAGTCCGAATGTCTGCAATTAAACAGCCCCTTGTCCTGATTCCTGCAAGCCTGAGGCAGTTGGCACAGGCCAGCCATGGGGTTTTAACTGTAGTGTAGACATACCCTTAGTGACATAGGAGCACAATCTCCACTGAAAGTCATGTGGGCCAGAAAATAGCCATATAAATCAGGCAGCAAATCAAAACCAGTTAACATACTAGGCCTGATTCTCATTTACATGAGGATGGGGGCCCTTTATACCACTCATATGGCGTAAAAGAGCCCTTCAAGCAGACATTGCTGTAATACGCCTCTTCACACATGTACACCTACTTTTAGGCATTTTTACACTGCCAAAGTGGGCAGTGTCACAAAGGGGCCTTTGTGTAACTGAGAATAGGCTCACTATTCTAATAGATTGTTTTCAAACAAGCAAAAGACCAGTTTCATGGTAATCATTATGCCCTCTCCTAACCCCTTCTTGGGAGTCCCAAGGAGCATTGTCTCTTATCTTCCGTTTTTAGTACTTATAATGTATACTCACCGTAGGTTCTTTACTAAGATTTTCTGTATGTAGAAAGACAGCAACACTTGCAGTTTTGAGATACAGCAAACACAATTTTTAAATAGCCAGATTGGAAGGTTTCACTACTCATGAATTAGGTTGGTTTGTTATTTAAAAAAACAATTACATTTAAAAGCCCCATAGATGTAACAAAAATAACAAAAACAATAGTGTCATTGTTTAAAATCACCTTTTCCTCCTTCCCACTGGTGGCACAGCTGCAGGGAAATGCAAAGCTTCAGATGCTTTTCTAAACCTACAGCGACTTCCCCATATCCCACCCCATTCTCCTCTGAGTCAGTGGCATCGGAACAGTGGGGGGGGGGGGTCATCCCACTTTATGAAAGAAATATTTATAATGTTTTGATATTCCTGAAACAAAACACTTCAATGTTTCTCAATCTAATTTTTTCAGAATTTTCATTCTGTGAGAAATTTCAATTTGTCATTCTAGTTTGGAACAAAAACAAATTCAGAAATGTCAAAATTTCCCACAGGATGGAAATTCTGTTTTCCACCAGCTCTGTGCTTTAGCTGCATCCTGACAATTCCTCTGAACCTGTGCCATGAAATGTACAACAGCTTCTGAAATCCCAGAGTGAACAGGATTTAAATCATTCTCTGGCATTTTCCCTTCTTTCTTATGAAGTGTGAGACTATGGATGTTATAAGATTCTTCTTTCTCTTCCTCTGAGGTTACAGGCTTCTATAGGAAGGGAAAGGTGTATGTAATGAGCTCCAGAATTTAGAAGTGCCCTGAGCATGAATCACAGAGATCACATTATAACTGAAGAGCATGAAAATACTTTCTCTGCTGTATGCCATGCCCCTCCTCCTTTTCTATAGTGTATGTAATTGTGCCTGTCGTGGAAATATACTTATTTAGCGATTTAGAAACACCTCCTATAGCATCTATGGGGAAATTAGCTGATTATCTTTTTATGGCCTATGCAATGGACAACGTATAGCTATGGACCCAGTTCAGCTCTGATGTACATAATGGTATTGACAGCTACTTATGCCAGGCCTGAATTTGACCATGTGACTCATCTTTGACCTAGTAACTCACTGAACCTTGTCAAGTCATTTGATGAAATACTAGAAATAACTCTCGAGATTACAGTGCTGAATGGGATCATAATGGCAAAGCAGTGGTAACTGAGAGATGGCATGTTGTGCCCTGCGGTGCTCTTGCTTTTACAGTTTACTCTGATGTAGTACACGTAATTTTTAACTCAGAAGCTGTAATATCTAGACATGCACCTCCCTGAATGTCTCTCCTGCTGCTGTCTCCCCCCATCTGACATGCCTCTCCCTCTTGCTAAAACCAATCCTACGCTCTGCCCCTTCTTCTCACCTTGTTGCTCTCTTTCCATTTCGCTTCTTACTACTCACATCTGTATTTCGCTTGCATCCTGCCCTTATGTCCAGAAGTAACACCCTGACTCTGTGAGCAGCTTGCAAATCCCATCCCTCCTCAAAACCCATTTCTTTCTGATATCTTTCCACTGCTGACCTCTTCTGCTCTGTCTTCCTCTCAGGCCCTCCCTCATCCCTACCCTCAGTAATTACAAACTTACTATGTTAATTAGTATGTTAAGATTTGTTATAATCTTTGTCCTCTCCATTCCCTACATCCTCCTTTACTAGCTGTCATTGTTTTCTGGGTTAATCTAACATACCAGGAGAGAGGAAGGAAGCCCTTGGGGTATTCTGTAGTATTGCAATGTTTTTTTTATGGAAGGGGCCCTCAAAATTGCTTTGCCCCAGGACCCCTGAATCCTCTGGGCGACCCTGTTATGGCCCCAAGACTAAGACTCAGGAAAAGGTTGTTCAATTGGCGGCTCAGCCACAGACTTCCTAGGTGACCTTGGGCAAAACACTTAATCTCTCAATTCCTCACCTAAAATGGGTGCCATATGAGAGAGAGAGAGAGAGATTACAAGTTCTTCAGAGCAGAATCTATTTCTCTGTCATTTCTATGAAGTGCCAGGCAAGCTTATGGTGATGTATCAATACTAAATAATAGCAATCTCTGAGTGGGCCATTACTGTATAATTTGTGTATCTGTAATACCAAGTAATCAAACTGCACCACTTTTCCCCCCTCAGTCCAGTGGCAAGGAGGGTGCTTTTCAGCATCTTATTTTTGCTTCACTAATGGGTAACAGTTATGACTGGATGAATAAATTAAAACTGTGCTAATGAAGAATTTGGGTATTGTGGTTTAAGCTATTTTTTTCTTAGGCCTGCTGGAAAGGTCTGCTTATTCCATTATCTGCAATCTGCATCCAGTTGAAGTCATATATAATTCAAACTCTAAGAAATCTAAATGCCATAAAAATAATAGTTTCCCAAGCTGTTGTGTATAGCAGTCCAAGCGGGATGGAGACATTGATATTTAATAACCCTCCTTTCAACTTCAGATCCAGGGATACCAAAGAGATCAGTCACATTTTTCTATTAAACAGAGTTTATTGTGGAATTATGTGTAATTTATGGAGTTTTTCAACAACATAATTGTTGGGGTGAGGGGAAAAATGTATCCAATTAGAAGTTGTATGGTCTTGCTTTTGCTGTGCTGTCTACCAAGCCCTTCTCTTGTGCTGGGGTGATTCTTTCTTCCCTGTAGCCCAAGGGAGAATCTAGAAAAGGAATGGAGACAAGCAAATATATATTTAAATCGGGGAATCAAAGAGAATTTTGATCAAGACACAAAGTAACTGTTTAAGTAATATCAAGGCTATGGTATAAGCTGAAATAACCAACAAAGAATCCTGTGGCACCCACGAAAGCTCATGCTGCAAAACGTCTGTTAGTCTATAAGGTGCCACAGGATTCTTTGCTGCTTCTACAGAACCAGACTAACACGGCTACCCCTCTGATACTTGAAATAACCAAGTCAATTCAATAGTTAAGGACCAAGATTTTCAATGTGACTCTGGATTTTGGGTGCCTCAACGTTTTTAAGAGGGTAAGTACTACAAACCCCCTGAAAATCAGAACCATTTAAGATGTCTCAAGTTAGGCACCCCCAAATCACCAATCCCCTCATGAAAATCTTGGACAAGGCACATTCAGGCCTCATGTTATTGAGTTAAGCCTATGCATCACTGCTGCAATACTTCATAACATCATCTAAAATCTCTTCAGTCTCCACACTTAGTAGGATGAGTTGAAATGGAGAGGGGGTGTTAATGCTAAATTTCCTTGTTTTGGTTGACATATGTCCCAGCCTTAAAGTTAAGCTGCAAAGCTTTTGTGAAAACTATTTTCTCTCTCAGAACATTAACAATGGTGTTTACATACCTGACACATCCTGAACTCATGCTCCTATGTTTCCCCTGCATGCACAAGCAATCAAAATACTCCAGAATATTAACATTTTCCTCAACTCTTTGCTCTAAGTGTTAATGTCATCAATCCTTGCTGGGGAAACATGGAATCCTGAACGCAGGTCTTGGCAGTGAAATGTATTATTATTTTAGTTGTATTGTGATAATGTTGAGAGGCCCCGGTCAGAGCCCCATTGTGCTAAGTGCTGTACAAACACATATCAGAACTATCTATCTAAGACCTGGTCTACACTGTGGGGGGGAAGAGGGCTCGATCTAAGTTACACAACTTCAGCTACATGAATAACGTAGCTGAAGTCAACGTACTTAGATCTACTCACTGCGGTGTCTTCACTATGGTGAATCTACTGCTGATGCTCCCCTGTCGACTCTGCCTGTGCCTCTCAGCCTGGTGGAGTACAGGACTCAACTGGAGAGCACTCGGGTCAATTTATCGTGTCTAAACTAGACACAATAAATCGACCCCTGCTGGATCGATCGCTGCCCACAGATCCGGCGGGTAGTATAGACATACCCTAAGTATAAGATGAGAGACAACAGCTGAGTACAACAGACAGGCAGGGGAAGCACAAGGAAATAACGCAATTATTCTGAACAGCATGATAAGCACTGGTCATAGCTAAGGCTGTGATTTAATCATGGAGGTCATGGAAATCATGGAATCTGTGACTTCCAAAGACCTCTGTGACTTCAGCCAGTGTGGGCTGGGAGCTGCAGGGTCTTCTGTCACCTGCAGAGGCAGGGAGCTGTGGGGTACACAACATCTTCAGCTCTGGGCCACCGAGGGTGGCGGGGGGAGCCCCGCAGCTCCCCACCACTGCTCCCGGCCACCATGGGCTGCAGGGGGGAATCCTCTGCTCCCAGCTGCCACAGGAAGCAAGGGGGCCCTGCAGCTCCCAGCCCATGCGGGTGCCAGAGGGGGACCCAGCCTCTGGGGGAATCCCCGCCACTCCCAGCCACCATGGGCAGCAGGGGGAGCTGCTGCTCCCAGCCACTGCAGGTGCCAGGCAGGACTCAGCACCAGGAGGGATCCCTCCCTGCTCTCATCCACCGCAGGCAGCAAAAGGGACCCCTACAGCTTGGAGCCATCAGCAGAGGGAGACCATGTTGCTTCCAGCCCCTCACCCACCTAGCTACTCAAGCTACCCATTTTGTCATGGATATTTTTAGCAGAAGTCAAGGACAGGTCATGGGCTTCTGTGAATTTTTTATTATTGCCCGTGACCTGTCCATGACTTTCACTAAAAATATCCGTGACAAAAATTTAGCATTAGTCATAACCTACCAGATAGCTTGCCATTAATAAAGGTAGAACTGAGTTTCAACCCTTTTCTCTAAAGATTACTCTAACAGAGCAGCTTTCCCCTGAAGGGCTGGAGGTACCCAACCCTGATTACAAACTAAGATGCACCTGAGAGTGCTCAGGGTGACTGCCCTATAAAGAGCAACAGGAGGCTGCAAAGGAGCAGGGCAGACTGGAGTGAACTGGACGACACTGGATGTGAAGGGTTCCTTCACTGAAGACCGTGAGATCAAGGGAGCTGTGACAGTGGAGCCCAGGGAGTAGGAGACAGTACACAGAGTGGGGGAATAGAGGCTAGTGCCAGAAGGCTAAGCTCCAGCTAGGAAGAACTGGGAGAACAGACTGGATAGAGAAAGAGTTCTGGCTGTGACAGAAGACACCACAGCCAAGTATGGACTGTTGGGTGGTGATTGACTTTATTTTGGGACCTTGAAGATTGTTAAGAATTGTTTTTGTTTTTAAACCAGCCCTGGTCAGGGGTGGTGGTATCTGTGTGAAAGCCTGTGGGCATCATTAGGAGCCTGTAAGAGGGACTTAAAAGGGGACTGGGAGGCTGCAGAGTAGAGCAGCCCCTGGTCAGAGTAGAGCAGCCACCCTGCTACAATTACCAATTAATATATTGTAAAGTCAACATGTAATCATATTGTGTTATTCATTTAGGATCTTAACTTTTAAAAGCTGTTTTCCTTTAGTATTTTTTTCTGTTGTACGTAGGCTAAAGGTTTCAAACTTCACTGCCTAAAGGTACAGTATGCACCTCACTCCACAGCACACTTCAGTCAGTACCCTGTTTCACAGAGGTGCTGAGCATTGCACTTCTGAAAATCAGCCACTTATTTAGGCACTTAAAACAGATGTGGGGGCCTGACTTTACGCAGTAAAACATAAAAATGTGTGTGATGCTTTCAGATGGTTTTAATAATAGGCTCCACATAAAACAGACAAAAGCAAAATAGAAAACAAGTCTGGCTGTGGAGGCTGCATGCTGACACGAGAAATGGAACACTTGCTGCTTACAGCTTATGTACGTGCAGATTGTTCTTTTAAATATGAATTAGTGACTCAATAGTTCATAATGTCCTTTGAAAGTGAACTACTCTACCCAGCAGCTACTTGCACTGAGTTTCACTTGCTATGGTAATCTGGGTACACATCAACACTTCTTAAAATTTCAATCCCAGACAGCGTTGGTCAACTCAGGTAACTACCCTCATTCCTCTAGCTCATCGGTTCTCAAACTTCATTGCACCTCAATCTCCTTCTGACAACAAAAATTATTACATAACCCCACACAGAGCTGATGCCAAAGCCCATACCCAAGCCCTTGATGCCCCAGGAGTGGGGAGGTTTGAAGTCGAAGCCTGATGTGGGGAGGATGACTGAAGCCGAAGTCCGAGGGCTCCAGAAAGTCTAACACCAGCCCTGGCAACCCCACTAAAATGGGATCATGACCCACTTTGGGGTCACAACCCAGAGTTTGAGAACTGCTGTTTCAGCAATGGTCTTCTAGTTAGCTGATGAGTCAAGTTCCTCAGATCTCTTATTCTACTTAGTGTCTTCTTATCAGTCACTACCTGTGTGTGTGAGAAATGAAGCCTAATGAGAACAGCTATTCTGAAGCCTCCTCACAGGGCCTATTCTACTCAGGGGGTGAAACTTACTCCAGTTAGAGAAGGAGTAATAAAGCAGTAAAACCAGAGGCGATGTGGTGCACCAGTAGCAGCTGGTGTCTGCAGAGCAGACATACAGAAGGGACTCTGGGCATGACACAGCTGGGCTCCATGCTAGCTCCATATACTGTAGCACAGCCTGGAAGAGGTTTATGGGTAACTAAGGAAGACCCAGAGGCATGATCGCTTAGTCCATGATAATGTGCATAACAAAATATGCATATTGAGTGGCTGAAAACTCCCTCAAAAAGTGTGTGCAGGACTTTCAGCCTTTATTTCAAGCCAGAGAATGAAGCTGTGGCCATGGAGAGATTATTGAGCTATGCTGCGCCTAGCCCAGAAGCTG
Source organism: Mauremys reevesii (assembly GCF_016161935.1). Classification (NCBI taxonomy): domain Eukaryota; kingdom Metazoa; phylum Chordata; order Testudines; family Geoemydidae; genus Mauremys; species Mauremys reevesii. The sequence continues at coordinate 41,469,548 of NC_052624.1, forward strand.
GGAATAGATTTCATTTCCCTTTCATCCCCACTTGCTCCCCATATTAAACCCATTTTGTTGCAGGGAGACAAATTTCACCCAGCAAGAAAGACTCCATAGGTGTTTTGCACCTCTAAGATTTTGAACTTGTGAAGTGGATCATGGCCAACAGATATCATACGATGCCTTTTTCGTTCTTTACTTTCAGTACTTCTCACTTTGGTCTATAGACCCACCAAAAATCTATTCCATGTTCTTATTCCTTGCAAGGAAAATAAACTTGTAAAAATTAGAATGTGAAGGATTACATCTGGAGTTAAGACTATGGCCCAAATAATAAATGGAATATATGTAATGCAGAAGTTTTTTATGCAGCCATTTTGTTTTTTCTCAGAGAATTCAGTAATGTGCTGCTTATTTACTCTAAACATCAGCCCCCTGCAAATTCCAGGGGTGAGTCTGCAACAATAACCTAGAAAAAATGGGCTTTGTTTATTCTTGAACTTCTCAGTTCTCCTAAATTTCATCTCTGTGTCATTATGAGTATTTCCATCATCAGGAACGTTGCCTGGCTCAAAGCTAATTATAAGTGGCAGTAACAAAAGGAGCAAATGCTATAATTGCAGTTACCTCAAATTATGCTTCTCTAGTGGCCTGATTTTCAAAAGTGCTGAGCAGCCACAAATCCCATGGACGTCAATGGGTGCCACAGGTGCTCAGCCCCTTTGAAAATCAGGCCATGTGTATCTAACCTAGACTCCTTCTAAGGCACCTGTAATCATAGTTCAAAGCACCATTAAAACCTTCTGTTTTCATTTGACTGTAACTTCTGAAACAAAATCTCCTTTTGATGGGGGAATTTTCTGTATTTGGTCTCAACCCAGCTGTGATTTTTGGGGAGGAAGAACATACACTTCTGCATCTTAAAAAAGAGACAATATTTAAGGGTTTAGGTCTCCAATTCTATCCAATACTGAGTAGCATTTATATGAGTAATCTCACTGACTCCATAGTTCTCATTGATTGCAATGGGAGTATATACATGAGTGAAAAGTAACTACTACTCAGTGTGTTACAGAATTTGGCTGTAATGGCTTTTTTGCTCTCCACTAACTCCGGAACAGGTGGGGGAAATAACCTCTTTAGATTTGGTCCTTTGTTCTCCTCAGGCAAGAGTCTTTTGTTAAGTGGTTTATTTATTTCCAGGAAACAAACCTTCTAGGGGAAGGGGAAAGGCTGTATATCTTCATTCTTATTTCTAGATTCCCTTTTTAAATGAAACTCTCCTTTTGTTTAAGTATATGCTCTCACTTATATGCTCATTACATGCTTTCACTTAATCAATAATATTTTTGCTCCAAATACATCAACTCTCTCTCCTTTCTGGAAATAATGGAAAACAATTGAAGCCACTGACATTTACTTTAATGTGATAGTTCCCTATATATTACATATCCAGGCTACACCAGCAAATACATTCTCTTGCAACTCTGAATATGTAAACACTTGCAAATGTTTATGAAATCACTATAAATGTGCATTACTTATGGAACAGGAAAACATGCTTTGGTGTAACTAACCAGGGAAGAGGAAAAATAATCGGAGACAATAAAACATGACAAGAATCTTCCATAGATAACAGCTAGTGTATTTTTAATGTATAACATCTAGCATGTTGTCTCCCTCCCACACTTCATTCCAAACTCAGAACAGCATTCTGTAAAGAAGCCTCTTCTTCTTTTCTTTTAACCTCCATTCATTGGAGAAATGCTATTGCCTCTCTTTATCATAGACTAGCTCCTTCTTAGCTTCTGATGAGGGGCATCATGCTTCTGATCGTCTAACTGCTATTTGGAGTGATCCTATGTGGTTTACTTCATTCCTACATGGCTGTTAACATGGCTTTCAATTTTAACTACTTTAAAGCAAACATATCGATTAAACACACAAATTCTCTAGCCACTTCACCGCTGCCATATTCTGCTTCTGTTTTGAAAGCAGTTTTCAGCAGACCAGCTACTGGTATTCAAAGTGTACCACATCTGCTCTGCATCTAGAGGCAGGTTTTTCAAGTGTTCACGTGCATTGGTGTTGTATGGTTTATGTACGCTCCATCTCCAACATACATATACAGTCCCTGACTCCCATGCCCAAGTACACATGCGTGTGTCAGCAAAATAAGGAGGGAGGTGCACTTTTGTTTAAATACCACAGTGAAGGGCACCTTAGAAAAATCTACAATAAAGGAACATGGAAAAGTACTTGCTCGCTTTTTAAAATCAGCTGACTTCTAATGTACAGTTCTAGAAGAAGTTGCATGATAATGCTTTACTAAAGAAATAGCATATGAGCATGAAAATAAAGACATATGGTTAAGGTCCTACTTCATTCACGATATTGCGGATTACGCAATATTAGGCTTTCACCACAGTTTTGTTTTAAATTAGCTTTCGTTGCACGGTCCATAATTTTGCATCGATTTTGAGATTTGCAAAACACACTTTCCCCCCCATTAGTACATTAAATGATCTTGGAGAGTTTTGGGCAGGGCCATAACCAGGGCGGGGTGAGAGGGACAGCTGCACAAGCTGAGGTGGGGAGGGAGAATGGAAAAATTATGGCGGGAAAAAAGGTAGGAGGTAGAGCTCTGCAGGGGGCATGGTATTGCCATCCTTACTTCTGTGCTGCTGCTGGTGGAGGCACTGCGTGCAGAGCTGGGCATCTAGTCTGCAGCTGCCACTCTTTGCTCAGCTCAGAAGGCAGTTCTGTTATGGCTCAGAGCTCTAAAACCCATAGCCAACCTGCAAGCATAAAGGTCTCAATCCTGGCTTCCACCAACCTAGTTACTCCTTGGAGAGTGACCTCAACTACACCCAAGCCTCCCCAATTCCATCTCCCCATGTTCTTAATTACCAGACACACTGACTTTTCTTCTCTGGTTCATCACCCTTAAAGGAGTGAAACCTCCCCGCCAGTTATCAGTTCACTTTGGCACATATATTCCACACACTTTGCACAACAGAGACCTGCTTGTGGTAAAAATAAACAAAGTGTAATAAAAAATCCACAGATTCAAAGATGAACTAGTAAGGGGAAGCAAACACATACAAGTTACACAAAAAATAAACGAGACACAATCTCAGACTTTACACTTCCATATTAACTAAATTCCCTTTTCTAATACAAGTCATCTAGCGTGCTCTCTGAACAGTTTCCCAGAATGCCCTCTGTCCTAGAGAGGGTCCAGTGCTCCATGGATAGCACCCCACCTAGATACTGACTTTTGGTTTCTGGATAGCCTTCTCTTCAAACCCTCTTCTCTTTTAACATGGTTTGTGGGAAAGGGATGTTTTGTGCTTTTATTTTCCATTCTCTCAAACTATGGTAATTCATGGTTACATAGAGCCTGGGGGCAGGGAGACTTCCTCATTCCTTAGTTTTTCAAGACTGGGGGTTTCTTTTCCATTTCAATGTCTTTCCATTAACTGTAATAGTCCACCATTAGAGAGGCAAGGTGCCTGAGGTAATATCTTCTGTTGGACCAACTTCTGTTGATGAGAGAGAGAGAAGCTTTCAAGCTACACAGAGCTCTTCTTCAGAGGAAGACCCGAGGAAGCATAATGTGTGTCTCTCACCAACAGTAGTTGGTCCATTAAAAATATTACCTCACCCACCTTGTGTCTCTAATATCCTGGGTATACCACGGCTACACCAAAACTGCATACAACTATGGTCCACCATTGTCTTTCTCCAGGTTGTACAATGCTAGATGCTTGCAGCTAGTTTTCTGTAAACAACTAGACTGGGAGGTGCCCCTCCATGACTGATGACTTCACCCCTTGTTGTAAGGTGATTTCGCAGTTGCATCCTAATTACAATTACATGTGCATACATTCATAACCATAATCTGCATACATAGCTCCTAATGACCAAGTTCAGAACATTACAAGTGTAAGCAGAGTCAGGATGAACTCTACCTTGACATCTGGTGGTGAATTGTGGCGAGTTGTGGAAAAGAACGTCAGGGGCTGATCTTGTTTGTATTGGCATGCCCACCCCACCTAGCATGAGCCCACAGCAGCCCAAATGGTCACTTTGGCTGCTGTGGGATCCCCAGTTTCTCCGTTATTGGGGCAGGAAGAATAAAGTGTTGTTACCCTGATTATGTGAATCAAGTACAGTGGAACTGTTTTATGACAGAGGGACTCGCCATCAACTAAGAAACACTCACTAGACAAGGGACATGGGTTCCACAACCCAGTGAATTGAGAGAGGCTGGGGACAGGTATTTGTACCTGATGGTATGAGCCTGAAACACCAAATGCACCCCCTTCTCTCTCCAGTGTGGAATATCCGACCTAATTTTGATTCCATTAGGAGTCTAGTTACAGGCTTCTGACCTGAATTCACTTTGGGCCAATGGTGCACCAGCACTGAGGCTCCCCTACTACAAGCTGAAATCACTGACTGGTGTGTTAAGTAGTGGGGGAGGGGGACTAAAGATATATTGTGGAGCAGCTGGCAGAGCAGTTTGTGGGACAGCTGGCAGAGTGGAGCAGTTTGCGGGATGGCTGGTGGAGCAGAACAGTTCGCAAAATGGCTGGAATGGCTCACAGGATGGCTGTGTGGAGTGGAGCGGAATGGCTGGCGGAGTGGCTCGCGGTGAAGATGCTAGCAGAACCCCACGGAGAGGTGGGCAGTTGGCCTCAGACCATGTAAGGTGCCCCTTAACACCCCTGTGCCCCGCTCCCCCATTGCCACCCAGGCTGGGAGGTAAAACTCTGCAGATAAACTTTTGAAGTCTGGGGCTGCACTGACCAGGGACAGAGACTTTTGGGTTGTTGGACTTTTGGGTGATTTTTGGGTTACTGGACTGGACCCTGAGGGGAAAAGGACACTGCCAAACTTACTTGGGGGTGGGTCTTTTGCTCATGGTTTGTGTTGAATCCTGTTTGTGGTGTTTCCCCAACATAATGCAGCATTGTTTCCCTCCTTTATTAAAAGGATTTTGCTACACTCAGATGAGCCAGTTTTGCATTGTGTTATTGAAATGGAACCCCTAGATACTGCACCCGGCCCTTGTTGCTGCCAACTCAGATGGGCAGAAGGGTTACACAAGCTTTCACAAAAGACCTTATTGTCACAAATTATCCACAGTATGATGGTACACAACCAGTTGATTCAATTGATTACTCTTTGTAGTTCAGACCACCTATTTTTCCCTGGGGGTGGGGGGTCTCTGGATCCCTATTGCCCCTTGTGTGTATGCAATACTGTGACAAAGTACAATTCTACATGCAACCTAAAATTTGGCAGTTCCTCATTTTTAATACTTAATTGTGCCTCCTTAAAATGCTTGGACTATAGCAATTGAACTTAATATAGTAAATAGACTAAAATTTACCTGCTCAAACCACTTGGTAACAAGAGTGCTCAGGTACTACAGCATTTGATTCAGCCTTCAGAATTTAGCCTTCCTAGCTGCTAGCCTAGGAAGTTCCACTAACTGAATGTGCCCTGAAGCTATGGTTTAAATATGTCCTCTCTCTCGTAGCATAGAATACCAGTTTTCACAGAGTATAAAGTCAGAAGGGACCATTGTGATCATTTAGTGTGACCTGCTGCATAACACAGGCCATAGGACTTCTCTGAATTAATTCCTGTTTGAACTAGAGCGTGTCTTTTAGAAAAACATCCAATCTGGATTTTAAAATGTTCAATGGTGGAGAATCCACCATAACCTTTGGTAGTAAGAAATTAATTGTTGGTGAAACATTGCAAACCAGTGTAGAATGCATTATGAGGAAGAAAATTCAGAGGAGTTAACAAGAAAGGATAAATGTGGTGTGCTATGCAGCTCAGGAAAGGCATATGAACATCTGTTCCACAGGAGGTTAATTTTTGGACTTGTTGGTCATAGAGGAAGAGAGTTCCTGTCCATAGGCACTAATTGCAATGGTAATTCTCACCCATAAAAGGCTCAGCAGCACTTAACCTCAATTCACTCCCGTTACTGTCCCTTACTCAGTGCTGCCATCAGATTCTCTATTCTTCTCCACAACTGGAGGGTCTTGGGGTGGAGGGGAAATTTCTTCTTTATTAATTTCTTAGCCAGAGAGAGCACCATCTGCATGTTCTTTAGTTCTTGCTGGCTCTAGGAGAGCTCTTGGTCTTCTCACAGTTTCTTCAACAAAGGAGGAAGGCAAAATTGAAAGTCGGAAGTTGATGACTGGTATAACTGGCTTTACTCTCAGTTTCTTCTAGTTAGAAATATACAAAATATGGTAGGAGCCGACATGCTTCTGCAGGATGTCCATGTGTAAATGAGCTATACACCTACTACATGTTATTTCTCTGTGTGCAGATGGATTTTATGATATGCTTGAAGCAGCTCAGTCTTTTCTGAAGATGAAAATGGACATGGAATTATTTGCCATGTCAAGAAGAAAACATATTACATAAGCAACACTGGTTTTGGAAGAGAGAGAGAAGGACTTTTGAAAAACCAGTCTCAAATGATTTTTTCTATATTGTTTTTGTTATCCCAAAAACAAATGTAGGGTACCCCCAGAATAGGTCACCTATTGCCCCTCTCCCCCCACAGGTTTGCCAAGGGTGCCCTCTAAGACAGCCCAACTGTCCGCTAATCTGTTTGTGTCTGGTATGGGTTCCCAAGGCAGGCAAGGAATATTGGGGTTACCCAGGTTTCTCCTTTTGGATACTGCCCAGAACAGATGGGACCTGTTATCCTGAGAGGACACGGATACAACCTTCTGATAAAAATGATTGACACACAGGCAGTATTATTCCAAAACAAGGCACCTGTTTATTTTGGTGCAAACAGTAATTCCTGATACAATAATCTAAACATGAATCCCTTAAGTATAGGCTAAAAGTACCCAAACTGTAATGACATACTGTTAGAGTAATACTAAGTGGCTGAGCTCTGCATGCGGTGACCACTCACCTGCAGTTTGCTAACAGCAATCCTTATATATATATATACACACACACACATCCTGACACTCTATACATGTAGATTAATATAACATACATTACACACAGCTTTATTAATTTAGACATGGGCATGTATACATACTATCTTATCTGGTAGCGCACTCACTTTCTCTGGGGGCGTCTCTCCTTCTGCTGTCATGGTCCTTTTCTGCTGTGTACCAGCAGCTGCCTCTGCTGCCGTTCACCCTGCAGCTGCTCCTTCTTCTTCTTCTTACCTCTACTTCTCCTGCTCCTGACTTCTCCCTCTCCATAACCGATGACTTAAAAAACCCTTTTGGCACACTGCCTTTTATACAGTTTTGCCAGCCATCAGACCCCTTTTGAGCACACCCACATTATGATCATTGCAAACATTCTATTGGCTACTTTTTAATCTTTCTCTTTATTCTCCAATCACAATTGTTGGAAACATGATTGTTGCATCAGTGTTTACCACTTTTGGATATTATAGGCTGTACTGAATATTATGGTAACCAAATATCATGGCCTCTTTAGTATTATGGTCTGTAAACGTTAGCCTACTTCTGTGCTAAGCATGCTCCACTGACCAACTTAGATCACCTTTAGCCCACATTTGTACTGAGCATGCTCCGCTTTTTACTTGGATGAATGCCAACATTCCACACATCCCAAATTGTAAACAATTATCTCAGTCTTTCAGGGCAGCATGTTCACATTCCAATTGTTACTTTATTTATCTTAATGTTATGGTTTGCTGTTGCCAGCAACTTGCCACTCTGTTTCCTGACAATTTAATTTACTTTTGCCCCTATTTTCAGCTAATGGTGGCAAAGTGATAATTTTAGTGCTGTGGAGTTGTCTGAAAAATCTTCTCTTTCAGCTTCATGAGTTTTTCTTTGGGGAATTTTGTTCTAATCAAAATAGCAATTTGGGGGCACTCTGTTCTCTTCCTTTTTCTCTTTCTTAGGTGCTTTTCCAAAAGTCCCCAAAGCTTTTCACAGAACATGTTTTAAACTCTTCATTGCTTTCTTGCTCAATATTCCAGATGAATTTTCAAAATGAAAACATAACTTGGAGCATTTCTTGCTCTTCCTCAGGCTGGAGAAACTTCTTTTTAAACAAACACTTTTAAAAGTAATGTTTTGAGCTCTCCTGCTGCACTGGAGTCTGAAAAATATACTGCAGAGGTCAAAGTGTCACAGGTCCTCTTCATCCAGCTGCCCTGCAAATGTTCTGCCTTGTGGAAGAGAGGCCAATTTGGCATTGCAAACCAGGGAAAGCTCATCACTCCAGTTGAATCAGATCCCAGAGCTGATATAGGGCTTTCACTCAGATCGGATTTGTGACACAAATGCATCAGTTTAGCTACCCGATGAGCCTGGCATGTTGATGCTTTGTGCATTTCCTGGTGCTGACAGCCCAGCAGATCACTAGATACTCAGCAATAAACTAACACAGATTAGAATTCACAGCACACAGAGCAATATGCTTCCTCCCCCTCAAAGACATATCTTCTTAACAGAATGGAATAACATTGCAAGACAGCTTTCAGTTGTGCTCGTGGTCATCAGTGGTAGGGCTCTTGTTACACTACATACACTACAAGAAAGCTAACATTGTTGCTGTCTCATTCTTACTAATAAATGTCACTTTAGACATTCATATCAATGGTAAATGTGTTGGGGGAATGGGGTTAGACAAAAATTTTAAAATGGGGAGAAGGCAAAAGAGAAATATACTCCTTGTGCTGGCTTGTCATCAGTGGAACATCTGCACGATGTCTGTATGTCCTAAAGAGCTCTTCTGTCTAACCCCAGTGTGAGACAATTAAGGTTGTTAAATCCTAAGGGGTTTTTTGGTTTTACAGATCCCAGAGGCTCTGCAAAAAAGAGAATGGATGCATTATCTCACCTTAGATCTGTTGAGTGCTGACACACAAGCATAACCTTGAAAAGATACCAGTGTACCATAAAACACAAATAGAGCAGGTTTTTCCACTTTTGTCTGGATTCCAGTTCATACTCAAAACATTTTTCATTATTCTCTTTCTTTTTTTAAACCAGGAGCCCCATCTTTAAGGATTGTGTGTGTGTGTGTGTGTGTGTGTGTGTGTGTGTGTGTAATATATATATATATATATATTCTTGACTGATGAACTCTTTTATGCACACAAGCTTGTTCATCCAATAAAAGTCATTTTTGAAAAAAATCAAACCATAAATTATAAGATGATTTCATGGCAAAGCCTTAGGGAAGGTCAAAATTGTTTGTTAATGTTTATTCTTTCCTCTTCTAGAACATAGTTAAATAAAAGAAAGTGTGTGTGTGTGTGTGTGTGTGTGTGTGTGTGTGTGTGTGTGTGTGTGTGTGTGTGTGTCAAAGGCCTGCTCCAGTTATGTTTGTAATCTCACACACAGACACACAATGGACACAAACTACAGGTAAGATGCACTGTGACTGAATTATACATAAAGGCCAGTCTGTCTGATAGGAGTGGGCCTCTGTCCTGTTCACAAACTGCCTGCTCTCTGACCACGATTTTCCTGAATGTGTTCATTATCTGGACTTGTTCAAATCATTTGTCCGAACAGAGAATAGCCTGCAGATTTTCTGAGAACTGAGCACTGTGGGCTAGATTCTGACCTGTGCACTGCTTGGAGGAGCCACGCAGGAGGAACTGATCGATTGACTTATTCATGAATATGGCTAAACTGAATCACAAGTCAGATTTTACTAATGTATCACTAACATTTATCCAACCAGCTCTATTTAAAACATATCATTTTTTAGGGTTACTGGGTGCTATTTAGAACCAGGCCTGAGCTAGAAGTAGTGCAGAGCCACCCCCTCACTAACAGGAGCAGCAGAGTTCAGAAAATGCCTCCAGACCCTTCCCAATGTGCAGAGAGAATACACAGAATGCTATGCCCCTTTAAGCTCTGTTGTTGGGGCATGATGGGGGTAGGCCCATAGCCAAGAGCACAGGGACTGCAATTCTACCCAGCTCTTACATCAGTCACTCAGTAATTAGAAGAAAGCTCTTTACTAGCTCTTTTCCTACCCCCATGTAAAGGCTAGACAGACTCCAAGCCTTAATGAGTTGTTGACCAACAGTAGTCACTACTTATGTTCCCTACCCCCACCACAGCCCATAGAAGAATTATATGATGCCAGATCATCTGCGAATGATCTTGACAGTAGTATGTCTCCATGAGCAGAATGTGCTGCAGATGGTTTTGTTATATACATACTGTATTATTGACAGTTTTACTCAGGGAATTGCTACTCCAGAACTTTGTTTTATCATCATAAAATAATGACTGAAGTGGGTTGAGGCAGTTCCCCACCTCTCCAGCCAATTTTTTGCCCCATTTGCCACCCCACTTACAACTCAGTCCTTGGAAAACCACTGCTAGTGAATTTAAATGATCACTGACTATTCTTAGCTGGTGTAAATCAGTCTTAGAATCCCTAGGGCTAGAAGGGACATCCAGAGGTCCTCTAGTCCTTCCCCTTTGCTGAGGCAGGATTAAGTATTGTAGCTTTATTGAAGTTCCACTGGGACCCAATGTAGTTCTATTGAAGCCATCAGTGGAGCTATACCACCAGCTGAGGATCTGGCCCCTTACATACTCACTAAGCTCATTTTATTAGCGGAGGACCAATTTAAAAAGCCCTTTCCTGATCTTTTTTGTGTTTAAAATGCCCTCAAGGGGGTTGTTTTAAATATTCTTTCCCTTCCCTTTCATATTAGAAAATATATGGCCCCCAACTTGCCCTTTCAGGTGAAGGACTTTGTCCAAATCTTTGTGGGACTAGGAATGTGACATCAGAAGAGGTTGAAACCTGAGCTACAGCTCCTCTAGGAGTAGCTGTGGAGTGTTAGGCTGGGGGCAGAATGAAGAGAAACGCTGCATTCTGTGTACTGCCAGCATTTTTTAAAAATCTGATTGATGCAATTGAGAGCTTCATTTGAGCTATTGCATTATTAGAAAATAAAGGAGAGGAATTGGGGTAAAGCAGAGCCCTGACAGTCAGTAGCTTTCATATTTTCAAATGCATCTAACATTTCCTTCTCCTGTTAGACAGTCCTAGTGAAGCTTTCCAGAAAGCCAAGTGCTGTCATGATATTCCAGTATCTGACATTCAGATCCCGCAGTCACCATGGGGCTGACCTACACTCTTGCAAATCTGAGATGGAAAAGACCTGTTAGGTCATCTAGTCCATCTGCCTGCCAATGTTTGCGTTTTCTTTCTGATTTCCCATGTCTTAATTAAACTTTGTCCTTGTTTCCTTCCTCCTTATCAGCCATATGTATCTCTTCAAACCCTTCAAAATCACTGCTCTCTTCCGCAGCATTGTATCAGATAATAAAGTACATACTTCACCTCTTTCTCCTCTCTGAAATAAATCACTCCCCATCAGGATCTGAAATGCAGTAAATCACGATTGTCCGCCATCTGTTCCATTTTCAGTTGTGTATACTGCACTTTCATAAACGCTTTTGCTAACTGTATTTAGTAGTTGCCTCTCCTGCTCCTGTTCATATGCAAAATTTCTACTGTACCTATTTATAGGAATATTTTTCCTTTCTTTAACAATCAATGGCTATTAGGATCCCTATCTGATTTCATTTTTGTGGAAGGCAGCAGCTATGACCTCTTTAGGCCTAGATATGTGTGTTTTCTCTTTTATTCCTAATCCTGCTCTTCCTTTTTCTTTTCTTTTCTTTTTTTTGCTGCTTCTTTAGCCTTCCTTCTTATAATTGGCTTAATGTCTTGCTTCTTCCTTCTTGTTCTGTTAAATATTCTATCCATTTGTAATACCTTTATTATTCCTTTTATTATTGTTTCTGATTTTCCTTTGTTCTCTGGCAAGACTGCTCAAGAGGTGTGTGCTGAATGAAGCTAATGAAGTGACAGTTCTCAGGGAAAATGGCCAGTGAGGATGGAACACCATTCCAAACAGGCAAGTCAAAAGATGAACCAAAGCACCACCATGTACAGGGGCCCTGGGTCCCAGCATTGTGTGGCACATTTAGTGAGTTTTCAACTTCCTAAGGACATCATAAGCTTAGATCTCATTCAACAGTTCTTAGGCCAGGTATTGTGGTTTGGCCAAAATACTGTTAATATGCAATTTTCTTAGTGGTTTGGATAATGGAGAGGGATCAGGTCTTAATTCATGTATATAATGTATAATATCATGTATATTAGACAAACACCTGTCAGGGATTAATACCTAGTCCTGCCATGAGTGTGGGGGACTGGACTAGATGACTTCTCAAGGTCCCTTCCAGCCCTATGATAATCAGTGATATTTTAACAGATATTGTGTCCTTAGTTTTAAGCATCTAAAGTTAACTTTTTCTAGTCACACTTTAAGCATTAGAGCAAACATGGTTTCCAGTGTATGTAATCCTCTCAGATACTGAGGGCTTTTGTTCTGCAACACTCCAACCTTTGTTTGCCTAAGAATGCTCCAATGGCTCTCAAAACATTATTGAGCTGGTCTTCATTGTGCAAATATAGGGTTCCCTCAACCAAATTGCTTTTCCTGTCCATACTTTTTGAGAATATAAGCTGAGCTTGTCGGGCCACAGCAAATTCAGACTCTGTTCAGAATCTTCTGAAGGCACAACCTTCTGTCAGAAAATGCTGATTCAGCAAATTCTTCATAGGTTGAAGCACTTCCAAAACAATGACATTGAAATGAACTTATCACAACAAAGCACTTTGACATTATCAAAACAAAACATTTCAATATTTCCCAAACAAAGCCATTTGGAATTTCTCTTCCATAGGAAATGTCAACATTTTGTCTTTTTATTCCAATTCAGAATGAAAGAAAATTTTGAAATGTTGGAAATTCTCGTGGAATGGACATTCCAACTTTCGGCCAGCTATAGTCTCTAGCCCAGTGGTGGGCGGCCTGCAGGCCACACACAGCCTGTCAGGGTAATCCCCTGACGGGAGGCAAGACAGTTTGTTTACATTGACTGCCCGCAAGCATAGCTGCCCCCAGCTCCCAGTGGCCCCGGTTTGCCGTTCCCGGCCAACGGGAGCTGCGGGAAGCGGCGCGGGCCACAGGTTGCCCACCACTGCTCTAGCCATTGCAGATTCACATCTTCAGCCCTGACTTCTTGTCGTCTCCACAGACCTTGTCTATGTTTGAGGCTAAAGCTTACTGCTTTTCCCTCCACTTAATTCTACAGAGAGAAATAGCCACTGGTCCTTAGTGACCCAGGACCATATTTTTAAATAAAAAATCATTTTCTTCTGTTCTTTATTTTTATGTCCCTGAGGGAATATAGAAAAAGCAAATATTACCTACATGGACATTTTTGGTTTTCAGAGGCCACATGCACAAAGCATCCCCTGGGATTGTAACTTCTTGCCCTGTAAGATCTCTGTAATATCTTGTATATCCTCCCTCTTGTTTTATTGTGGATCTTCCAAAACAAACACATCTGCAGAGCCATGAGATAGGCCTCAGAGTCTAATAAGGCTAGGATCACAACCCTTGTTGATTTTAGGCAGGAGGCGATGCTGCTGCCCATGGGGCATTTAAGCTAATCTCTCTCAGGTGCTGCTCTTTCTTCTCCACTCCCTCATAAACACTAAAACAATGCTCACAACTACCATCTTGGCAGTTTGTTTTCGTGATCAAAGAACTTTCCTGTGTATTAAAACTCCAGGAGCATGTAAGTTTTTTGTGTGGAAAACTTTGTCCAAGGAATATGGCTTTGCATCTTGAAAAAGTGGAATGTCCTGCAGAGGTTGTGGGAGGCTTGGTGATGTAAACATCAGCAGCAAACCGTGTGTCATTAAGCCCAGGTCTACACTAGCGGGGGGGTTGACCTAAGATACGCAACTTCAGCTACACAAATAGCGTAGCTGAAGTCAGAATATCTTAGATCGATTTACCTGGCCGTGAGGACGGCGGCGAGTCGACCGCTGCCGCTCCCCCGTTGACTCCGCTTCCGCCTCTCGCAAGCTGGAGTTCTGGTGTCAACAGGGAGCACGATTGGGGATCGATTTTATCGCATCTACACTAAATCAACCCCCAATAGATCGATCACTACCCTCTCACAGAGGGGCTGGAATTCCATTTCAGAAGTAGCTCCTGCTTGAATTAATATGCAGTTCTGAACTTCACAAAACAGAACTTAAAAGTTTAAACCCATATGTCTGACTGAGCATTCTGTATGAAAGAAACAAGTCATTTAGTGTCAAGGATAGTGATTCTTGATACATTTCATATGTGATGTTACTGTTCCTCTGTTCTGAAGCAAGCTCTTCAAATCAGCTTAAGTCTCACTTATCTAGCCCCTAGAGAATGGAAATTGCAGGTGAAATATGGCATGCTATCACCGAGGCAATTTATTTGGAAAGCTTTGCTCTGATGAATTTGCTTTACGAGAGATTTATTGTTTAAAAGATGAGTAAAGAGGAACCACTAACACAGGGAAATCAATACCATTTTCACAAATGAGAGCTAGGAAGAGTAGGGAAATCTATATAGTCCAGCTAATAATGCATTTTTTTTGTCAGCAAGGAAAGTTTAGGGCCTTTTTCCACTCAGCTAAGATAGACCCAATGTCACAGCAAGGAACCCTCCAGTCAAATGCAGGAGATGGATACAGCTTCTTCTAGAGATCATCAAAACCTAAATGAGTAAGTGTCAACCACACAGAACTTGCTTTTTCTTTAGACCCTATTCAGCACCAGCCTATAATTCCCCATGTGTCAAACTTTAATCTCCCATGACTTTGTTCTCAGATTACCCAGAGCCTGCCAAATACATAATTATAGCAAGTATTGGCTGTTACTACTCCAATTAAGGTTTGCAGCGCAATCTCCATTATATATTGGATGCATTGTGAAATTCTGCATGGTTGGCACTAGCTGAATTCATTTTAAAAAAAGAATAAAATTTAGAGAAAATAGTTTGCTATTTTCTGAATGTGAAGAATCTCACACATGGAGTGGAACATGTCTAGGTGGGGACTGGTAAATGTATATGATCTGAGTCTTCTGAAACATGACGCTTTTTGTATATTTACAATATATAAGGAAGATCTTACAGTATTTTTATTCCTCTCTTTTTTTATATTGGCAATATTAGGAATGTCAAGTCTTATTCTCCCTGTCTTGCTGTATGTCTCCATTGGAGGCACCAGAGATGTAGATTGGGAGCTCTCTCAACCCTTAGTTATGTCGGGGAGAGGATTGTTATTGAATTATGAACAAAAGATCCCTTCTGTGATGGGGTGTTCACCCCACACCTGCCCTGAAAGAATTAAGGAAGCTAAGAAAGGGCCAATTAGTGTGCCAGGCCCCACAGGAGGGGTTTATGCTGGAGAACCAGCCCATGATTGGAAGATGAAGCTCAGCTGAGCAAATGTAAAGCCAAGAAACTGGCAACAGAAGGGCTATAGTGAGGAAGTCTGCAATCACCATCTGTGCATTAAAGAGAGAAGGAGGGAACTCAGGGAAAGAGTAGGAGCATAGGAGCCTGGCCCTCGGGGAAGGGTGCAGCCAGAACAGAGAATGATGGAGAAGACAGGCTTTGGGAGGCAGAGTAGGAAGCATCCCAGGGAGAGAACAGCAAGGTTGGGAACTCATTAGACCTTGGCTGCGTGTTGTAAGGACCCTGAGCTGGAACCAGAGTAGTAGGTGGGCTCAGGTTCCCCTACCAGCCATTGATGCAGTGGCATTGCCTGGACAGCAGGTCCAGTGAGACACTATACCCCAGCAGGGGAAACCCCATAGTGTCCTGGCTGCAGGGCCGGCTCCAGGCACCAGCGCAGGTGCTTGGGGCGGCCAAGGGAAAGGGGCCACACATCCGGGTCTTTGGCGGCAATTCAGCGGCGGGTCCCTCTTGGAGGGAAGGACCAGCTGCCAAATTGCCACCAAAGAATGAAGCGGTGCAGTAGAGCTGCCGCTGAAGTGCTGCCAATCACAGCTTTATCTTTTTTTTTTCTTCTTCGCCACGTGGGGCAGCAAAAAAGCTGGAGCCGACCCTGACTGGCCAGAGGGCCAACTTGCAAAGAGGAAGCTGCAGGCTTTGGAGTGAGGGACCACAGAGTGAGAGAAGGACAATGGGGGGAGAGATCCCTGAGGAGAAGGCACCAAACCTAGAAGAAAGCTATTCCCCAGAACAGCCAGGAGCCATCTGTGGTAAGTGAATACCCCATGACATCATCTCCCAACTATATATGTCTGTGTTAAAAAGAGATCAGCAAAAACAAAGTTTTAAACATTCTGAATAAAAATCACTTGCCTCTTGCTGTGTTGTTCAGGTTTCATTTCACTGGTATTTGATGTCAGTCCTATTAGTTCTCCACAGAGTCTTGCAATAAAGCAGAGAAGACAAAACTCAATTTTATAATGTAAAAATACAAGTAGAGGGAAAAAGTGTGGATGGAGAGAACTTTCTTGCCTTCTTCAGAGGTTATAGAGAATTAAAAAGGGCAACAGCTATTTATTTTATTGCATTTTTGCAGGGCAACTTTAAGTATTCTTTGCTGTTGGGGGGGATGTGGGTGGAAAAGTGGAAAAGTTCTTGAACTGGTGATTCCAGTAGCTTTAAGATTATATATTTCTTGGTTTAATGTGTCCCCATTTGTCTCTTCTATCGCATTGAATGGGAAGTGACAAATGTCATTTTAACTAGAGACAGATTAATAACATAAAGAAAGATATCTTATTTCAAAAGCACAATGGTAATCACAATTGCATTAAGTTTATAGACTTTCACTTTAGGCCACACTGTTTTAAGAGCAGGGCTAGCACAGCTTAATTCTCAGATTAGTTGCAGCTATACATGTGTCACAACTCATACTTCACTATAAACACATACACTCCACAACACAGCTGAAAAAGTTAGTCAGCTGAGTTGCTGGGGGGAAAAATACTAAGCCATTTTATAGTAATCTCTATTTTACTACACTCAATTTTACTGTAATCTTGCAAAGGTTCTGGAAAAAAGCATGAACTATAAAGTGGTTACATTTTTTAAATAAAAATTATATAGAAATCTAAACAGCAGCACTGGATGAAATTCACCTCTGTGCAGAGGGTCATCTTATGGGCTATCTACCAACAATGATTCAAGAATGTGTATCCCTGGAACTAGCCCAAATAAGGCTGAATTTCACACCCAGTAGTAAAACAATTATTTTTACATGCGTGCGCGCACACATACAGTGTGTTCATAATGAAAATACAGAGAAATTGTAAACATTTGTGCATTTTTTCTACCATAAATGCAGCAATGGCAGACATGCAATAACCTTTGCAAAAGCAAGATTCATAAGAAGTGTACCTCTTGTAGTTCTACACAGGAGCTAACATGGGATGAAATTATGCTCTCAAATGCCATTTTGCATTTATAGTGCTTATAATCCAAGAATCCAGAAGCACTTCACAGACACTGGACCAAATTAGTCCTGCTTGCATAGTGTGCCCAGGTTCCGATGTGGTAACACGAGGCACCCCCAATCTCTCTTTCACCTTGAGTGCTCTAACCTACACTGGAGACTGGGCCCAAATACAAACAACCCCATGATCCGGGAACTGCAAATAGCCCCCTTGAACCACTCAGGTGCCCCAAGTACATAGTGGGGAGAGCTGAAGGATTAAAATTGGGCCCATAGCACATGTGGGAATTCATAGATTCATAGACTCTAGGACTGGAAGGGACCTTGAGAGGTCATCGAGTCCAGTCCCCTGCCCTCATGGCAAGACCAAATACTGTCTAGACCATCCCTGATAGACATTTATCTAACCTACTCTTAAATATCTCCAGAGATGGAGATTCCACAACCTCCCTAGGCAATTTATTCCAGTGTTTAACTACCTTGACAGTTAGGAACTTTTTCCTAATGTCCAACCTAAATCTCCCTTGCTGCAGTTTAAGCCCATTGCTTCTTGTTCTATCATTAGAGGCTAAGGCGAACAAGTTTTCTCCCTCCTCCTGATGACACCGTTTTAGATACCTGAAAACTGCTATCATGTCCCCTCTCAGTCTTCTCTTTTCCAAACTAAACAAACCCAATTCTTTCAGCCTTCCTTCATAGGTCATGTTCTCAAGACCTTTAATCATTCTTGTTGCTCTTCTCTGGATCTCTCCAATTTCTCCACATCTTTCTTGAAATACGGTGCCCAGAACTGGACACAATACTCCAGTTGAGGCCTAACCAGTGCAGAGTAGAGCAGAAGAATGACTTCTCGTGTTTTGCTCACAACATACCTGTTAATGCATCCCAGAATCACGTTTGCTTTTTTTGCAACAGCATGCCTATATACAAATGCGAGAAGTATGGGTAATAAGCGGGAAGAACTGGAAGTGCTAATAAATAAATACAACTATGACATTGTTGGCATCACTGAAACTTGGTGGGATAATACACATGATTGGAATGTTGGTATGGATGGGTACAGCTCGCTCAGGAAGGATAGACGGGGAAAAGGGAGGAGGTGTTGCCTTATATATTAAAAATGTACATACTTGGACTGAGGTGGAGATGGACATAGGAGATGGAAATGTTGAGAGTCTCTGGGTTAGGCTAAAAGGGGTAAAAAACAAGGGTGATGTCGTGCTAGGAATCTACTACAGGCCACCTAACCAGGTGGAAGAGATGGATGAGGCTTTTTTTAAACAACTAACAAAATCATCCAAAGCCCAAGATTTGGTGGTGATGGGGGACGTCAACTATCCAGATATATGTTGGGAAAATAACACCGCGGGGCACAGACTATCCAATAAGTTCTTGGACTGCATTGCAGACAACTTTTTATTTCAGAAGGTTGGAAAAGCTACTGGGGGGAAGTAGTTCTAGACTTGATTTTAACAAATAGGGAGGAACTTGTTGAGAATTTGAAAGTAGAAGGCAGCTTGGGTGAAAGTGATCATGAAATCATAGAGTTTGCAATTCTAAGGGAGTACAGCAGGGAGTACAGCAAAATAGAGACAATGGATTTCAGGAATGCGGATTTTGGTAAGCTCAGAGAGCTGATAGGTAAGGTCCCATGGGAATCAAGACTGAGGGGAAAAACAACCGAGGAGAGTTGGCAGTTTTTCAAAGGGACACTATTAAGGGCCCAAAAGCAAGCTATTCCGCTGGGTAGGAAAGATAGAAAATGTGGCAAAAGACCACCTTGGCTTAACCACGAGATCTTGCATGATCTAAAAAATAAAAAGGAGTCATATAAAAATGGAAACGAGGTCAGATTACAAAGGATGAATATAGGCAAACAACACAGGAATGCAGGGGCAAGATTAGAAAGGCAAAGGCACAAAATGAGCTCAAACTAGCTACGGGAATAAAGGGAAACAAGAAGACTTTTTATCAATACATTAGAAGCAAGAGGAAGACCAAGGACAGGGTAGGCCCACTGCTCAGTGAGGAGGGAGAAACAGTAACAGGAAACTTGGAAATGGCAGAGATACTTAATGACTTCTTTGTTTCGGTCTTCACTGAGAAGTCTGAAGGAATGCCTAACATAGTGAATGCTTATGGGAAAGGGGTAGGTTTAGAAGATAAAATAAAAAAAGAACAAGTTAAAAATCACTTAGAAAAGTTAGATGCCTGCAAGTCACCAGGGTCTGATGAAATGCATCCTAGAATACTCAAGGAGCTAATAGAGGAGGTATCTGAGCCTCTAGCTATTATCTTTGGAAAATCATGGGAGACTGGAGAGATTCCAGAAGACTGGAAAAGGGCAAATATAGTGCCCATCTATAAAAAGGGAAATAAAAACAACCCAGGAAACTACAGACCAGTTAGTTTAACTTTTGTGCCAGGGAAGATAATGGAGCAAGTAATTAAGGAAATCATCTGCAGACACTTGGAAGGTGGTAAGGTGATAGGGAATAGGCAGCATGGATTTGTAAAGAACAAATCATGTCAATCCAATCTGATAGCTTTCTTTGATAGGATAATGAGTCTTGTGGATAAGGGCGAAGCGGTGGATGTGGTATACCTAGACTTTAGTAAGGCATTTGATACGGTCTCGCATGATATTCTTATTGATAAACTAGGCAAATACAATTTAGATGGGGCTACTATAAGGTGGGTGCATAACTGGCTGGATAACCGTACTCAGAGAGTAGTTATTAATGGTTCCCAATCCTGCTGGAAAGGTATAACAAGTGGGGTTCCGCAGGGGTCTGTTTTGGGACCGTCTCTGTTCAATATCTTCATCAACGACTTAGATGTTGGCATAGAAAGTACGCTTATTAAGTTTGCAGATGATACCAAACTGGGAGGGATTACAGCTGCTTTGGAGGACAGGGTCATAATTCAAAATGATCTGGACAAATTGGAGAAATAGTCTGAGGTAAACAGGATGAAGTTTAATAAAGACAAATGCAAAGTGCTCCACTTAGGAAGGAACAATCAGTTTCACACATACAGAATGGGAAGAGACTGTCTAGGAAGGAGTACAGCAGAAAGGGATCTAGGGGTTATAGTGGACCACAAGCTAAATATGAGTCAACCGTGTGATGCCTATATACAACTGCGAGAAGTATGCCTATAAGTATGCAGTAAAAACCTGTAGCACCGAGTCTCAAAGTCCAGGTCAACTGACTCGGGCTCATGGGGCTCAGGCTGCGGAGCTGAAAATTGCAGTGCAGCTGTCAGGCTTGAGCTGCAATTTTTAACCCGGTGAGCCCAAGTCAGCTGACCGGGCCAGCCGCAGCCAAGCCATGGGTTTTTTTTTAATATTAAGGCCCTGCTAAGAGCATGGCAAGGAGCAAGTATTTTTAATAAGTAAATGTCAAAGATTAGTTTTTAAAATATGCCTAGAAGAGGTATACGGTTAAATACAAAAAAAGCAAGAGCTGAAAGTAATTTTTAACAACAAAAAGGGGTAGAAATGAAAATAGATTAGATGCAAAAATATACAGGAAAAAAAGTGCTACAATATACAGAAGAAAAGGCAAACATTAAAGTGACTTTTAAAATGTATTCGGCAAGGGTTAAACATTTTTTATTAATATGAAACTAACAAGATGAGTGCCTGACCTCATCCTGACCGCTTTACATGTAAGTTGTATCTTGTTTTCCTCTTCCCTTGTATTTTGTCTTTAGACTGTGCGCTCTTAAAGGCAGATAGAAACACATAGGGTGACCTATGTGTTTGTAGCATACCTAGCACACAATGGGACCCAGTTCTGATTGGGACTTATAGGCACTCCTGCAACATAAATAATGCTAGTAGTCATGGCAGAAAGGAAAGCAGACATAATCGTTTGGATGCATTGTATGGGGACGCTGTTCAAACCTGCTTGTCAAGTAAGGGATCTGAGCCACAGAAAGTTCTTATGTCTTGAATTACAAGGGGAAAAGGTTGTTATTCAAAGCTGTTGGCCCTGAGGACAGGAAAACAAAGAGGAAGGTACGTGATGGACCCAGTAACTGTAAACAGTTGGTGGGTTTTGGACAGCATCCGCCTCCCAGAAATCTAAACTACAGTCCGAAATCTGTGCACTTCCTGACACGAGACGCTTATAAAGAGCTTGTGGGGGAAGGACATGATAAGAGTAAGAGTCATGAAAATGTTATAAAAACAGAATGGAAATTCAATGGAACAAGGTTCTCTTCTAGGGTGGTTAGAAATTGAAATAGAAGCTTTTAAGAGAAATAAAGTTAATAAAATAGTGATATTTTAGCCACCTAAAGGAGCTGCAAGTAGTGTTCTCTACTACAGCTTTATAGACCTCAACTCATAAACGAACTCTTTCCTGATATTTAAGAGACAAAGTGAGTGAGGTAGTATCTTTTATTGTAGGAGAGACAAGCTTTCGAGCTTACACAGAGCTCTTTTTCAGGTCCTGATATGTTAGGTAGGGTTTATAGGGCCAGTCCTGATATCCAAGGCTTTTTTCTTATAGGCACCTATTATCTCAGTACTCCCTGTCCTGATTTTTCACACTTGCTGTCTGGTCAACATAGTGTCAGGCCAGTGAAGATAAACTGAGTAACCTTCAGCCTCTATATACTGTACTGGTTTCTCCCTGCTGTTACTCACACCTTTTTGTCAGCTGTCTGTAATGGGCCACTCTCTTACCACTTCAAAATTTATTTTTCATCCTTTCATATCCTGTTGTTAATTGATTTATCTCGTTAGACTGACCTCACACTTGGTAAAGCAACCCCCATCCTTTCATGTATTTATACCTGCTTCTGTATTTTTCACTTCATACATCTGATGAAGTGGGTTCTAGCCCATGAAAGCTTATGCCCACATAAATTTGTTAGTCTCTAAGGACCTCTCGGTTTTTTTATATACTGTACTATACCTCCCCCTACTGCTCAGCCCATGGAAAAAGACATCCATGTATTTATAGAAAAGGGGCAAAATTTTCAATCTTAGGTGCCCAAATGAAGTCAGTCAGTGTGTCTTTAGTAGAGCTGGACAATTATTTTTAAACCAAAACTGTTGTCAGCAAAAAATGCTGATTCGCTGACAACATCTTGTGAATTTATAAATTTTGTCAAATTGTTTTGGTCAGAAAAAAACCGTTAACAAATCTGGAAAAATCAAAATGTTTTGTTATTTTCAAAATGAAAAGTTTCAAATTGAAAAATAAGTCTCAAAATGAAAAGTTCTTTTAATTTTATATATTGCTTTGTTTGAGCCATATTGGATTTTTATAACTTCACAATTCACCAAAAATCTTTAAAAATCTTGTTTTCAGGGTAACCCAGATAACTTTTTTATTATTTTGGAATTGCCTGGGAAGCAAAAAATCCATTTGTCCAGCACTACTCTTGAGTTCTTCACACCTTTCCAAATCAGGCCACTTATTTAAGTGCTGAAATGTGGATTTATGCACCTAACTTTAACCAAATGGAAAAATCGGGCTGTTTATTAAGCAACTAAACTAGTTCATGTTGGTACAGCAACTGTGAACATAACCTTTAGAGAGCAATAAAGTGTGTTTATCTCTCTGGATTATCCATATCAAGAATGAGGGAATACAGGTTTCCTTCCTCTGCACTTAGAGTCACCATTCGGAGGACAAAGAATGCTATATACTGTTATGATCATTCACTGAGTAACAGATGTGCTACTCTTGATAGTGCCAGCACGTTTCACTGTCAACTCTCCCTTGATTAATAGCCAGTTTGTACTCTAATTTCTTTCCCTCATGAAGAATCAGGTTCAAATTTAAGAAAGATAATGGGTAATTTTTATTATTATTTTCCAACTGTTAAAAGTACACTGTCAACTTAAATTTGGCTTAGCATATAAAGATTGTTGGTTTTTTTAAAAAAAAAAGGTTTTTAACCTGAAAGAGTAACATTAATCAATACATTTTCCAACATAAAATATTGTTCTTTGGAAAAATCATTGCGTAGATCAGTGCTTCTCAAAGTCGGGCTGCCGCTCATTCAGGGAAAGCCCCTGGTGGTCCGGGCTGGTTTGTTTACCTGCCACGTCTGCAAGTTCGGCCGATCGTGGCTCCCACTGGCCGTGGTTCGCCGCTCCAGGCCAATGGGGGCTGCAGGAAGCGGTGCGGGCTGAGGAATGTGCTGACCGCCCTTCCCGCAGCTCCCATTGGCCTGGAGCGGCGAACCGCGGCCAGTGGGAGCCACGATCGTCTGAACCTGCGGATGCGGTAGGTAAACAAACCATCCCCAGACCGCCAGGGGCTTTCCCTGAACAAGCAGCAGATCGGCTTTGAGAAGCACTGGTGTAGATGATAATTAATGAAAATAGGCCTATTCATGGAGAAAAGCACAACTTGATATTTATAAAATCCTGGTTTTCTGAAATTGTTAAAAGTTAATATTTCTGCCAGAACCATTCATTACAATTCAAAAGGAAATACAAGGAGAAAATCACCCCCGTATGGGGAGTGTGGAGGAGAGGGCAGCATGAGCTAATTCACCACTTAAGTTCCCTTACATGGGGCACTCCCTTGCATAGGCCTTGTTCTGGCCTTCTGCCCAGAGCTGAAGTTCCCAGAGAAAGGTAGGATATTAGTTAGAATTCTGAAAAAACAAAAGTCTCTACTTTTGTTACTGTGTTCATGAATCTGACCCAATATGGCAACAGTGGAAAATACAGCCCACGTACAGAGAACCCTACCTCTGATAACCAGCAAGATGCCTGAGCACACCAAGGATTATAATGATCCAGATTTTTGTCCTCTGCCCAGCATGCATGGATATCTTCCAGAACTAAACCTTTTCCCGGGCCTTCTGGCCTCTCTAAAGAAAAAACTTACTCCCCTCAGAAAATAGCCAAATGCTATTTGGAACAATCATATGAAATATGAATTTCACTGTAAACACAATTACAGATCATCATGTTCTGCCAAAGGAGGGGGATACATAGAAACAGGGCATAAGAATGGTCCAGATGACAGTCCCTATCCAAAATCCACATAGTAAAGTGCTTCTAAACAGAGTAAGGGTATCAGAATTCTTCCCTATGCATTTGAGGTGCTGAGTGCCTCCCATTGACTTCAAAGAGTGTTTTGACACTCAGCCCCACACAGGATAGTTACCAATGCCATTCTATTCTGCTGCAGCCTTACTATTTTAGAGACCAAATCTCCTTTGACTGAAAGCACCTCTGGGCAGAGACCATCTCTTGTTATGTGTCTATAGCACTTAGCACAATGGGGCCTCAATATTGATTAGGGCCTCTGAATACCACTCCGGCTAAAGTACTGTTAAACAGCTAGATTTACTAGTATTCTTTAAAATTACCTTTGTTATGCTACAGTTAGTGAGAGCTCAGTTTATCCATGAAAGTAATATTAAATATTTACTATTAAAAACAGCAACTGATATCAATAAGCTGAAAATTTAAAATGAAGTTTGCCAGTAAATAATTATCACCCTGATTGTCTGACAGTTTTATTAGGTTTATAACTTAATATGACAAAAACAAATTAGCCACTCTTTTACTAGGGACAGTACTGTTGCCCATGTGCTACTTAAAATGAACATAAAAGTTCACAAATCTGTGCCAACCCCTAAGGACTAAGTTGCAAGAAACTCTGGACAACTTCTTATATAGTAATGAAACATAAGAACATTAGAGCGGCCATACTTTGGTCAGACCAAAGGTCCATCTAGCCCCGTATCCTGTCTTCCAACAGTGGCCAATGCCAGGTGTCCCAGAGGGAATGAACAGAACAGGTAATAATCAGACCCATCTCCTGTCACCCATTTCCAGCTTCTAGCAAACAGAAGCTAGGGACACCATCCCTGCCCATCCTGGCTAATAGCCATTGATGGACCTATCCTCCATGAACTTATATAGTTCTTTTTTGAACCCTGTTATAGTCTTGGTCTTCACAACATCCTCTGGCAAAGAGTTGTGTGAAAAAATATTTACTTTTGTTTGTTTTAAACCTGATGCATATTAATTTTATTTTGTGACCCCTGGTACTTGTGTTATGAGAAGGAGTAAATAACACTTCCTTATTTACTTTCTCCACACCAGTCATGACTTTATAGACCTCTATCATATCCCCCCTTAGTCATCTCTTTTCCAAGCTGAAAAGTCCCAGTCTTATTAATCTCTCCTCATATAGACGCCGTTCCATACCCCTAATCATTTTTGTTGCCCTTTTCTAAACCTTTTCCAATTCCAATATCTTTTTTTTCAGATGGGGTGACCAGAACTGTATGCATATTCAAGGTGTGGGAGTACCATAGATTTATATAGCGGCATTATGATATTTTCAGTCTTATCATCTTTCCCTTTCCTAATGATTCCCAACATTCCGTTCGCTTTTGTGGCTGCCACTGCACATTGAGTGGATGTTTTCAGAGAACTGTCCACAATGACTCCAAGATCTTTCTTGAGTGGTAACAGCTAACTTAGACCTCATCATTTCATATGTATAGTTGTCATTATGTTTTCCAATGTGCTTTACTTTGCATTTATCAACATTGAATTTCATCTGCCATTTTGTTGCCCAGTCACCCAGTTTTGAGAGATCCTTTTGTAGCTCTTCACAGTCTGCCTGGGATTTAACTATCTTGAGTAGTTTTGTATCATCTGCAAATTTTGCCACCTCACTGTTTACCCCTTTTTCCACATCATTTATGAATATGTTGAATATGACTGGTCCCAGTACAGACCCCTGGTGGACACTATTTACCTCTCTCCATTCTGAAAACTGGCCATTTATTCCTACCCTTTGTTTCCTATCTTTTAACCAGTTACCGATCTATGAGAGGACCATCCCTCTTATCCCATGACAGCTTACTTTGCTTAAGAATCTTTGGTGAGGGACCTTTTCAAAGACTTTCTGAAAATCTAAGTACACTGTATCCACTGGATCCCCCTTGTCCACATGCTTTTTGACCCCCTCAACCAATTCTAGTAGATTGGTGAGGCATGATTTCCCCAACAAATTATGTTCATCTATGTGTCTAACAATTTTGTTCTTTACTATAGTTTCAAACAGTGTGCCCGGTGCTGAAGTAAGGCTTACTGGTGTCTGTAATTGCCAGGATCATCTCTGGAGCTCTTTTTAAAAATTGGCATCACATTAGCTATCCTCCAGTCATTTGGTACAGAAGCTGATTTAAATGATAGGTTACAGACTACAGTTAGTAGTTCTGCAATTTCACATTTGAGTTCCTTCAGAACTCTTGAGTGAATACCATCTGGTCCTGGTAAACTTATTACTGTTTATCAATTTGTTCCAAAAACTGCTCTAATGACACCTCAGTCTGGGACAGTCCCTCAGATTTGTCACAGAAAAAGAATGGCTGTAGACAGACATCCAGGCTGGAGAATTTCAGGAAGGTATCAAGAAAATTGAAGCATTTCATACTTTTGTTAATAGAGAGCATTCTAGTGCTACAGACATCATTACGGCATGAGTAGGGCCCTACCAAATTCACGGCTCATTTTGGTCAATTTCATTGGTCATAGGATTTTAAAAATCATAAATTTCATGATTTCAGCTATTTAAATCTGAAATTTCACAGTGTTTTAATTATAGAGGTCCTAACCCAAAAAGGAGTTGCGGGTGGGAGGTTACCAGGGTATTGTTGGGGGCATTGCAGTACTGCTACCCTTACTTCTGCGCTGCTGCTGGTGACGGCGCTGCCTTCAGAGCTGAGCAGCTGGAGAGCAGCAGCTGCTGGGTGGGATTTCAGCTCTGAAGTCAGAGCTGCCACCAGCAGCAGTGCAGAAGTAAGGATGTCATGGTATAGTATTGCCACCCTTCTGAGCTGCTGCTGGTGGGACATCGCCTTCAGAGCTGGGCACCCGGCCAAGAGCCTCTGCTCTCTGGCCACCCAGCTCTGAAGGCAGTGCAGAAGTAAGGGTGGCAAGACCACAACCCCCCTAAAATAACTTTGTGACCTCCCCCACCCCGCAACTCCCTTTTGGGTCAGGACCCCCAATTTGAGAAACGCTGGTCTCCCCTGTGAAACCTGTATAATATACGTTAAAAGTACACAAAAGACCAGATTTCATAAGGGGAGACCAGATTTCACGGTCCGTGACATGTTTTTCATGGTTGTGAATTTGGTAGGGACCTAGACATGAGTAATGCCAGCTTCTGGCACTGCCCTGCCAATGTTCCACAGCTATTAACTGCAGAAAGCACATATAGGGATGAGAGAAGAGTCACAAATGGAAATTTCTCAAATCAGAGGGGGCATTTCAGAGTGCGGTCACCCAAGGGTAAGTTTTAACTCCTTTGTTTTTATAGGGGAATTGATGACAGACTTTTCTGCAGACATTAAGAAATCTTATCTACCCACCTCTCTTAAAATGCCTGTTGTGGCACTTAGATGCTGTGGGGATATTAATATTACTTTGATTCTAATGCTCAATATCCAGGCCCATTTAATCCATGACCACTCTGCTGAGATGTGCAAATGAAAAGGTACTAACACTGACTCATTTCACTTAAGCTTGTCAGCAGCTCTCTGTTGTTAAGGCCTGTTAGTCATTCAACCCAGTGACCTAGGTTCCAGATCCTATTACAAATCCTCTACACCATCCAGTTCCTGAAGTTACATATGTTTAGTGTAATGAATGTTATGTGGTCCAAACATATACACACTGGACAAAGGATAATCATAGGGTCACTGGAAAATGATAGCAGAGATCGGGTATTGAGTGATGGGAAATAAAATATTTGTTAAACAGTTCATTTGTATTTGTCTTTACAAAGGAAGTGGAGGGTGATGGTCTGCTCACATCAAGGATCACTTTTCCAGAGATGACAGTGCAGATAACAGTATTAGTTCTACAAATGTTAGATGCACTTAAAGTAGACAAAGCATCAGGTCTAGATAACACATATCCATTAATTTTTAAAGGACTGAGACAACAGCAAACCCTTCACTGACATTAAGTTCACAAGAGTCAGGGGAGATTCCTGAACATTAGAAAGTAGCAAACTCGACTCCAATATTTTTGAGAGAGTTGGGAGATAGGAAACTGTAAGCTAGAAAATGCAATATTGTTTATAGAGAAACCCAGACACTATTAAGTGATTTGACTGGAGAACACCTGATTAAAGATAGCCAGTAGAGTAAGTTGTGGAAGTCCTTTAAAGATAGCACTACTATTGTGGATCAGATATATACACTGGATGTACTCTGCTGGGATTTTGATCCTAGAAGTCCTTGCATGGTACAAAGCAGGGAGCGCAAGATTGTTGTGCTCCAACTCAAGTGTCAACGGAGGCGCAGGTAAGGCTAAGTGCTAGGCACAGTCCTCCACATTGAGTGGTAGGTAGGAGTGGTTGAAGAAAAGTCGCTTTCCAATGACAAACACAAAATTGGACATTTTCATTAAAAATCTCTTTTCAGCTAAATTTGGGGATTTTCATTTTTTTTTAAAAAGAGAAAAACTTCATTTTTTTCTTTGAATTTTTTCACAGCAAAATAAATATTTCCTAACCAACTCTAAGAGTAATCTCAACCCTCTTAGGCATCTGAGTGAAATTCACCCCCTGTGTAGAGGCCAGCACAAGACCTACATACCACTTTCATCCCTATTTGGAGAGCATAAGTAAGCATTCATTGGTGCCTATGCCCTATGCACCATCTCTGCACAAGGAATTTCACTCTCAAAAGCACTAGGTAAAATGTGGCTGGAGGTAGATGGAGAATGGGTGTTTCTGAGGAGAGGGGTTGAGATCCTTGCCTCCAAGTTCCCCACTTTGGCCTTACTGCTGCTTCAAGGCAGGATTAACTTGGTTGCTCTGCAACTGCACCTTATAATGCAGTTTCACATTTCTTATCCAGCTCATCACTTTCTACTCCACATGTGCAGTGAGCAAGATCTAGCCCTTATCTAGTCCAAAAGGAATTAGAGTTCCACATCAGAGATTAAAGCCTCAAGTAAAACATCACCATGGAATAGGAGAAAATAACCATACCCAGGAGTCACTAACATAATGCAAATGTAGCTGGCTTCATGAGTAACATAAAACAATAACCTACAGGCTGTAAGCTAGGGGTCTGAAACAAAGGACTGCTATCAAATGAAACAACTCTTTTGACTTTTATCCGCCCTTCCCCTGGCTTTCATGAGAGCCCTGCAATAAAACTCATCCTCTGTGCGCCAGTCTTCCTGTTGCAGTCCATGATCTCAGCTGTCTAGGCTATCTAGCCTTTTACGCTTTTCCTCTGCCCTTAGTCTCCAAAGCTGTTCCCTGCTGCTCCCATCTCCATTTCCTATTCAGACTCTAGCCTATCCCTACCCATTCTGCTGAATATCCCCTCTCTTCTCTTCTAACAGGATACCAACCCATTTTTTTCCTACCTGATGCTTTAGCACCAGCAGATGGTGGCTGGATGCCATCATTGCAGTGCAGCACGATCAAAGGGCCGTCACTCCTGCACTATGTTAGAGACGCTGACTATGTTGTCTATATCAATAAAAGATGCCATATTTGAGGATCAAAGGGCAAGTGGTATTTCCGGACACTTCCCACCCTTTTTGCAGTCTGACTAAACAGGGTTAGCTGCCAGCAAAGAAGGAAAACAATTTCCTTATGGAAATGTATTACTAATGTGTATTGAAATTTACTGGAATATTACTTACTGCATCTTATTAAAACATCACTTGTTCTATCATTAACTCTGCAATAGATTTTCATAAGGTTTCCATTTTTACAGGTTAGAGCCAAATTCATCCTAGGTGTCAGTGGTGTCAGTGAAGTTATGTAAGGGATAAATTTGCTCCTAGGATTTCAGATCCTCAGTGGGTGTGGCCACTTCTATAGTTCATGTCACAATATGCCTGACACCATGATGAGGACAAGCACTTTGTCAGCCTAAAGTAGATTTTACTTAAAACCAAAAACTCAAGCTCATCAGCCAGGAATTGAACAGCCAAGGGGGTGTGCATCAAGAATGACTTTCTTGGCCCAGTGAGTTTACCCTTGCTTGTGTCATTCTCATTGTCCATAGTAATCTAAAGTCCACAGAGAGAGGTGAATCCAGACATAGCTAGACTGTAGACCACTGAGGACTTCAAAGATATGGAAAAGGACTTTGAAATGGATACAGAACTGGAAGGGAGGCCAGTGAAGACCACTGACCATCAAAGTTACATGGAATTAGACTTATGTAGTCAGGCAGAGTGGCCTCCCACTGAGCCAAAGCGGGAGGAGCTGCTTTCTGATGCCTGGTGGGCAGAGCCCGGCTGGGCCTGCCTCTTCGGCCAGACGCTAAGGAGCTGGACAGGCAATACAAAAGGCAGGGCTATTAGCCCAGTTAAGCCTGAGCCAGGAAAGGAGGCAGATGTCTTCCTCCCACTGCTAAACCCCAGAACGAAGCCTGCACTGCATTGCGCCCTGCCCCTGGAAAAGACTGGCATGGGCTGCTGCCTGCTGTATACCCCAAGGAGATGGCGGACCCCAGCCTACAGAACCCTTCACCCAGACTCTGGTAGGAAGTAGCCCAGGGAAACCAGTCATTGGTCCAGGTTTGCTATTAGGATCCCCACTGACCAAGGCCTGTGTTTGTCTGCTATCTACCTGAGCCAAGACGTCAGATGGATGGCTGTCTTCAGAGTCAGAGACACACACACCCGAAGCCCTTAGACTGTTTGTTCTGCCCTGCCTGAGTAGGGTTACCAGATGTCCCAATTTTATAGGGACAGTCCCAATTTTGGGGGCTTTAGTGTTATATAGGCACCTATTGTCCCCCACCCCCGTCCCGATTTTTTACACTTGCTATCTGGTCACCCTGTGCCTGAGGGCCGAGGCCCTAAGACTGTTTATTTGCTCTGCTCTAGCCTGCCAAGGGGGAGTTGGCCCCAATACTTGAGTCACTAATCCCCTGAAACGGGGTAGTGCCCCAGTGATGTAGAGAGGCGCAGAGGCCTCCCTCTGAGCCACAGGGGGAGGGATGACCACTAACCCACTACATGGCTATCTTGTTATATTAGATATCTATTACATCTTCCTGGCATTATATAAACTGAAGAAGGTACAGCTTATGGATCCAGTCTAGGTTGTTTAATCTTTAAAACTGTGGTGCTTCTTCTAACCCTCTTGAAATAACCTGAGGTTAGTGAGAGGTTAACTCAGTTATTTGTCAATGAAAAGAATATTGTTCGCTTTTCATTACGGGCTGAATTTTTGAAGAAGTATCATTACCAGTGCTGAAGTGAGTGAAACGGTAACTCCCTGCACTAGTTTTTAATGGGTACTTGAAGGACATTTGTAGTAATAATTGATTCAACTTCTGTCTCTAGCCTTGCCTGCTACTTGCATAGCTTATTGCATTTTATTACATGCTGATCATTTTAGATCTTTTGTTTAGACATGTTCAAACTGAGAAGTATGGACACAAAGCACTTGTTTCTTTTTCTACACGCCGGGAGCTAAATTCTTTCCATACAAACCTATTGATTTCAATTTTACCCTTATATTAATGACACTTATTTACTTCATTAGAATTTTATGGATCTAACTGAATGCAGAATTTACCACAGGCTCTGGAATTAATTTTCTTTGGAAATGAGGTATATCTTGCTTCTTTTGAATTTAAGCCAAACATAAAGAATGTGTTCACTGGCAGTTTTTAGTAGTTAACTAATGCTAATAGATTGGGTTTATCTACAGTGTAAAGCAGTGTTTCCCAAACGTGGGATACCGCTGCTCCAGGCCAATGGGAGCTGCTGGAAGCGACGCGGGCCGAGGGACGTACTGGCCGCCGCTTCCAGCAGCCCACATTGGCCTGGAGCGGTGAACCGCGGCCAGTGGGAGCCGCGATCAGCCGGACCTGCGGACACGGCAGGTAAACAAACTGGCCCGGCCCACCAAGGGCCTTTCCCTACACAAACAGCATCCCAAGTTTGGGAAACATTGCTGTAAAGGGTAGAATTTCACTCCACTTCAGCATTATTATTCTGGTTTGTGCCTGTGCATAAATGCTTGAAGTTAGGCATGAATTTAAGTATTTTGCTGGATGAGAACCCCAGTGAGAGATCACAAAGCTACTGAAAGAAATATAATGATTCTTTCTCTTGCAGAAAGGGCATAGAGAAAGGTGATAGAGACTGGCACTGATTCAATCCAATATAGCTAATAGGTTTGGAGGCACTTCCACTACTGTAGCGGTCTATGGCCAGCTTGAAAAAAGCAGCACAGAATTTTCTAAAAGGGCAACACATTTTTTTTTCTGTTCCCCTTTTTTAAGTCTTACTTGCCAAGAGAGGAGGGAAGAGTTTGTTTGGTGAAGGAATCACTCCTGAGTCTGTGGTTGCATAGACTTCAAAGTCATCAGCAATATTATGCACTGTTCTCAGCTGGTCAGATATCTTAATTATTAGGACTTTGAACATCATCCAGTTTTGGATCCCTATCATCTGCTTTCTGTCATGACGCATGCAGGCCCTGATCATCCCCTAGCTATGTCTGCACACAGATGGTTCCCTCTGTATGGGGATCTCTTCCATCCTGCTTGCATAGGAGGGTTAGCCATTTCTGCAGCAACATCTCCCTAAGATGACCCCCCCCATACCAAATTATCTACAGGTTCAGGATCTGTGCAGGGAAAGAGAGAGGCCCAAGGCAGGCTGGAAGCGAGGATTGGGTGGGCCAGGGGACACATCATCCCCACTCAGGCTGTACTATCTTTTCTGTGGAGCCCATCCCATACACCCCCAGGGTTCTGGGGCTGCCTCATCCAGGAAAAATTTCTGGTAGTACAGTGCCATTGCAGCCACACTGCTAGGGACCACAAGGCATGCCCCAGGTTCAGCAGGTAGATGGACCTACAGCTTATTTTGCAAAAGACTCCCCCCCGCCCCGCCACCCTTCCCCTTCCCAAGAGGGGTGGCACTCCGTAAAGAAATCTAAAGATTTCCCCCTCACAAGTTTTTACTATGGAAGGGGCAACATTGGCTGCAGTAGCTAAGTTTGATCTCGGACATCTGGCCACACTGTCTCAGTACAAGCAGAGAGACTTAGAGCTAAGCCGCTGGTTGTCTTAGTACACCCATTGTTGACTCCATATTTGGTATTGCTTCTCTTCTCTCCCATCCCTTTTATGTGTCCTCAGATGTTTCCTTGGTCTGAATTTTAAGATGATGTATTATTACTGTTCATGTTTTTGTTATGTTGCAAAGCACCCTATGTGTCTTGGCAAAGGGAAGGATTGCATTTACAAATAAAGCTATTTGAGCAAGACAAGCAGCAAAGGATTCCAGGCCACACTTAAGTATTTCTTAAACTATATTATCAGCAAGGAAGGGTGCTCTTGGTTGCTTACAGGCTGACTTTTATATTTAACTAAAGAGTCTTTCAAGACTGCATTGTTTTTTTTTTCCTGTGTCTATTCTCAGATATCCTGGATTTCATTAAGAGTGTGATAAGTACATTTTCTTTCCCTTCTAAAATTTATTTTAATTACAAGTAGGTTTTACTGAGCAGATAATTTTTCATTTTCAGGTCTAGATTCTTAATCACATTTGTATCTCCCAGCTGCTTCCAAGACTTTATACAAAATATTGTGCTGGTCCTGTATTCACTGAAGTCAATGAGAGAAAGAGTGATTAGGCCTGTTATGTATGAAGTGCACATGCTACAATCAAACAACATTCCTTTGAGACCTTCTACTCTTGTTTGCTTTTGTTAATACAAGAAATCACACACAAGCAAGTGTTCTGATACTGTGGTGAGCATTACACCAACTTTGGTTTATTTTACTGCTTCCAGTCCTCAGGACACAAAAAAAATTCTCTAAAGGTGAAATGTAGAAAAGTAGTACAAAAGTAGGAAAGATAGCATTCAGGTGAAGGCAGCCTATTCTTATTCACTATGTTAATGTTCTCTACAAAGACCAGTATAATCTCTGCTCACCAGGATTATGTTCACAAAAGCCCAGTGCAACATTATATGTGAGAACTACCTTTGCATAGTGTCTAAACATACCACACATTCACAGACAGGCACAACACTTCTCTGTACTTGCCTTTTTCTCTTGTACAACTCTGTTGCCTTCCTGGAAACACACACTCTAGCAGTGATGGGCTCCAGAAGACCTAGAGAGGAAAGTCAGCATGTTCTTTTTAGATCCTTTCTGTGTCCTACAATGTGACTTCAAATCCCCATAAGGAACCGTAACATCACCATGTTTCACCTAGCATGTCAGCCCCCGCCCCCCAACTTAATCCAATCCCAGTGCCCAGTTCTCCCACTCTCTAATTTCTCTGCTTTTTCATCTGTCTGCTACAGGCTAATAGATGTTTTCTTTCCCCTGGTGCTTTATCAGGTAGGTGTTTCATGGTTTCCAGTAGTATATGTTAAGTCATTGCTTTAGTTGTAGGATGAGACCTTACTGCTTCCATGTCTGTGGGGCTCAGAGTTGTTCCTCAATACAGTTTCCCTCTCAGTCTTTTCCAGAAGGAAAGGCTCATTTGTTCACTGCTTTTATTTAGGTTTTCTCCCACAGACATGACTTTCTTAGCTATATTAACTGGCTATGTTACAAGTATTCTCAAAACAAATATGCTTAGCTCATAAGAAATGGTTTCAAGCAAGTGCGTAACAATGTCCAAGATATATGGCCCCTCACTGAAAGTTTTAATATTTAGTGCCATCTATAGAAGAGAAGAAGGAACTATTTGCTAACTTACACATAAATGGCTTCAGAGTTCTGTAATTTTTTGGTGGGAGAGAGCTGTTTTTAATTTAAAATTTTGTAAGCAGACTATTTTTGTTTGGTCCAGCCTGGTCTATGTATTTGAGGTGTTTCCATTGTCTTGGTTTTTTACCCTAACTTGTAGAGGTCTAGGTCAGGGGAGAGGAGGGAAGCATGGAAAACTCTGCCATTAAATGGATTGGTGTTGGCATTTTTTCTGGAGTTATTCTATGAGGAGCTACGGCAGACTAGCGTTTCCCAGGATGCAGATGCTGAGCTTGATTACAGCTATTACCACAGAAGGTGAACTTGGTTTGTCTCAGTACAAGAGACCTGACATCAGCTGAGGTTCTCTGAAGAAGAGTAGGACCAGAATGGAGTTGCCTAGAGAAGTAGAACTGGAGCTGAGTTTGTCCTGAGATGAGCCTGGATAACATTAAGGGGCTCATAACTTTCTCCAGGAACTTATCAGGAACCTTATGTCGCCATAGTACCAACTCAATGATGCAGTTTCTGGGGGAGTGTTTATATTCAGAGTCTGACTTTTTGATATTCTTATTTAATCATGTTTGATAAATTACATTTTTTTTATTAACCATACAGAAAAACTTTGCTCTATGTATGGAATGGTTAAGAAGGCAAGATAATATTACCCCTTACAGTGGGTACAGTATATCAGAATTTGGTCTAGGGTAGGAAAATCTATAATTAAGAGTTCAACATAGACCATGGGGGTTGGATTTTTTTCCCCCCGCATCCAAGGACTGGGGGGACTGTCAGGGAGCAAGTTATGGTTCACTGATTTTGTAGGCTGTGCTGCACCATGCTAGGCCTCAGTGAGAGTTAAATCGACCCCTAAGATGCTCTAACTTTTGACAGCAATCTATAGTACTTAAGGGACCTGTGACAGGGTGCTGGGCAAAAGGTTGATGATTCAGCCCTCTCTCATGCCAGCTCCTATTTAGTGGGATAGATTAGAACTGGCTGGAGATTGCCTCCAAATTAGGGCCAGTTTGAGACAGCTGCTGCCTAATTAGCCTGGGTCTGTATAAAAGTCTCAGGGGAAGGAAGCCAAGCAGGAGAGCAGAAACAAAGGGAAAAGGTAGCACCTCCCTCCTGCCTGTAGATGGTGAAGGGCCAACTGTACGTGGTGAAACGGTGGTGGGAACAAGCCTGTAAATAAACTGCACCCGTGGTTACTAACCCCAGGGTCTCAGAATGACTTTGTGGATTTAGCAACGGCAGGAGCCAAGGGGGCCCTGCTGTGCTCTGCTACAGGACCACACACCATTTGAGGATTGACAGAGCAGAACTCCAACTCCCCACTGCTTCCTACACCTCCTTCCCTCCACTAATATATTCCCTAGTCCAAGAAGATGACTGGTTCAGGAGCCAGTACTGCCAGTTTTATACTAGCTGAGAGCTCCTTCCTGCCAAGGGAATTCTTAGCAGACCAACTACAGTCAAAATCCTAGTAGATTGCCTGAGCACTAAGGAGTTGGATCAAACATAAGAATCTGGCCCTTGAAGTTTCTACCCTTCCCATCCAAGCATTATAGACTTCTTCCTGCTCACTGGAAAACTGATTTTCCCCAGATCAGTTAGAAGATATCCAAATCATAATTCTCTCATACGCACTCACCACTATACATCTCCCTCAGCTGAAATATATGTTCCCAAGTCAGAACATACAGGTTTGGGAATGAACAGATCAGTGGTGAAGCTCTTTGTGAAAATGAAAGAAGGCATTTGCCTCAACAGCCTGACAGTCATTCATGAGGTGACTGAACTGTTATGTTAAAACTTGGGACAGGCCCCCCCTACGCTGTAGTAATACAACATATTCCCATGTTCAGGATCCATGTTGGAGACTAAAGATGGTAGGAATGTTTCCAACTGAACACTTTTTCTGTGAGAAACACTGATTCGACCTAAATGAGTGTTCCAGGAGAACATATACATTTCATCGAAATTTTAATTGGAACCTTAACATGCAGCCAACGTTTGTATTAAAAATGTGTTTCACGCCAGTATTCATGCTTTTATATAAAAAAATGTTCCACACTTTAGTCATTAGTCAAAAGACTTTGACGCACTGCATAAATAGGATGGAGGAGCAATGCTGGGTTTTATTTATAAATAATGTCAATCTTACATCAACATTCTTTATAAGGGAAAGTATCTTTAAAAATCTGCATATTTTGAGTTTTATCTCCTAAAACATGAGTGTGTCTGGTTATTATAAGCTCGCAGTCATAAATACAGAACAGAGAGCTCAGGAACTGGAGTTAGCAATAAAGAATTCAGTTACTGAAACAATCCATTCCTTTGGAAATGTATGTAATAATTAGATGACTGAACTGTATTATATAAGCAGGAAGGCTGCAGGAAGAATTTTAACTACATAGGAAATTGCAGTTTTTCTTTTACAGTCACTCTGTGTTGAGGATTTTAAAAACAGGATTTTAATCAATATTTTTATTTAAACATGAAATATAAACCTAAAGAGCTTGCGTTTTACAGGGATGTATTGTAGCTGGAAGATGTGGAGTCTAACACACACACAAACCACCTTCCTTTAAAAATTAAATTTCATCTTACAATTTCCACCTGCTTGTTGAAAAAACTGCAAACTGTGTTAAGATCCCGGCTCTGAGGCTGGGTGGCCAAAGAGCATACACCAGGAAATGGTGCATTTAACACCTCTCAGAGAAGGTTTCCAGCTCCCTCATTGTAAACCATTAGGGGATTGACACTGAAATGACTCTGAATCTCGGAAAGTGAAATTCACTTCACCTGCATGAAGTCACGATCACTGAGCTTTATACAGGTAAAATGCAGCGGTGGGAGGGCTGGGGAGGCCAAATCCACTCTACAGCTGTGGGGTCGGGACAGGAGTTTCTGCACAGTCCCCTTCCCTTCTGCAGATGCTACTTCTCCAGATTATTGACTGGAATAGCAACTGCAGCCCCTCAACACAATTTGCATGAAAAGCTAAGGCCTCTGTATGCTCTTTCCCCCCATCAGCCTACTCCTAATTCAACCCTGCCTGCTGGCCTGTGCAGGGCTGACACAAGGCATCCCCCTGCACAGCTGCTTCTGGAAGCCTAATCACTAAGACTCAGTGCTCGCTCCCCGACCCCCCCAAAAAATGAACAGAACCATTTAGGCTCTAGTCCTAAAATCAGTGAGAGCTTTGTCATTGAGTTCAAAAGTGTGAGATCAGAGCTTTAATTCCTAGGTCAGAATTCATGCCCCTCGTGGTGGCAAGAAGAACAGAGAGCCTGTGTAACATGATTACATAGAGCCATAATCATGCTAACCTCCCTTTCCTGGGGTTTGGCAGTGGGGATTGCTCACACAAAGACCTGAGATTTTTAACAGTTAAACTTTAGAATGTACATTTTATTGGAGCACATTTTTCCACTGTCAAAGGAATGTTATCAAATGACAGTGCTTTCAAAACATCAGAGGTTAAATTTTAGGCTTTTCTATCTTGATGGATTTTATAAGTGTTGGATCAAGATTTTATGCTAAAAAAGTACATCTTTTTTTAAGTGTCATATTCCATTTGCCATTTTTAAACATTTAAGTCCTATTGAAATCAGTGGCAAAAATCCCTCATTCAGGATGAGCAACTATTTGCAATAGCGGCCTACGCTGGGCTGTTATATAATTTGAAATAATTTTGAGAAGCTTCAAAATTTTTGTAAGAGGAGGGTATATTTTACCACACAATAATTGTAACTATTAAATGGTACGCCCTTAATGTGACATTAAAGCTGCATAAAATAAAAAAGTCAGGAAATACTAAACCTAAGCTTCCAGCAGGTACATTAACTCACTCAGTCACATTGCACAGAACTCATTGTCTAGTCTTTTATTTCCTTGTTAAAGTCTGCTGGCTGTGCTATCTTTAACAGTATATAGAAGCTCTTTAAGATCCAAGATCATTCATCATAATAAATTGTAGGCTTAAAATTAGACAGGTAAATAGTTGTAAAGATGTTCTCCTTTACTTACCAGATAAGATCTTTCAGGTTCTTCTGTTTTCTTTACCCAGAAACACCTGATGTGAGAAACATCAAAAGCAATTTAAAGAGTATTGCCTCCTGCTCCAAACGTTAGTGACACCATCAGGTACTGTCAGAGAAATGATCAATCCTCAACTCTGGACTTGGCATTTAAAATATTTCTCAGTCCTACTTTAACAGCTCTATGATATTCTGGGTTTCCATGGAACTCTTCATCACTATGCTGTTCACGTGCCGTTTAATAGAAGCCAAAAGTCAGCTCCCAAAGTCAATATTATGAGGAATGTAGGAGACTTTTGCACTAAGAAGAGCACTTCCTGCTCTGCTTCCCAAACGCAATCTATGGTTCAAAGACAATTTTAGTAAATATTATTACATTTGAGTGCACTTTCTAGCTGGATTCTTGACTCTTAAACTTTGACACGATAGCCTCCAGACAAAGCTGAAGTAGTTCACGTGCAGCCCATGCATGAGTCCCTGGAATCTTTACAGAGAAAGCCAGGATTTTTTCTCTATGTATTAGATTTCAGTCTCAGGGCCATGATTTCCTCTCATACAGCCTTGTTTTCTACTTAGTTTTACTGCACAGATTTCTATTAGCTAGGAGCTTTCATACAATGTTGGCCTCAAAATGTGGAAATTTGATGGCTTAATTCTTCAAACATCATCACGAGTGAATGCGTAGGCACATACACACACACG
Source organism: Mauremys reevesii (assembly GCF_016161935.1). NCBI lineage: Eukaryota > Metazoa > Chordata > Testudines > Geoemydidae > Mauremys > Mauremys reevesii. Next base: position 41,509,353 of record NC_052624.1, read on the forward strand.
TGCTAGCTAGCAGCCCAATAGCTAGCAACATGCCAGTGGGGTTTTTTTTTCCCCATTACAAATGCTATATTTGAAGGTTTTGAAGTGGGAACCTAAACATTCACTTAGGTCCTGATCCAAACCTTGGGATCAGGCCTTTAGTACTGAACGTTGGCATGCAAATACTGTGTGCAATAGCAAACTTATATAACTATATATATATATATATATATATATATATATATATATATATATATATATATAATGTTATATATACATATATATATATATATATATATATATATAAAATACTAAAATCTTTGTGGTTTTCTTTTGAAGAGAGGGCAAAAATCATCTCAGGTGACCTTTTAAAAAATGTTTTTAAATGCACATATCTACTACATAATGCTGCCATTTGTAAAATGGGATTTTTTTTAAAGATAATTAACCACTAATAACTGATGATTGTTGTCTTCAAGCACAAACGTGTAAAAGGGACACGGTCAAGGCTATGAATAATGGCAATATGTCAAAGCTGATTAGCCCCAAATTTGAGCTGTGTATATCACTTGACTGCCTTGGTTCTGAGAGGAAGGAAAGTCCAGTGGATAAGCCACTAGCCTAGGATTTAAGCAGCCTGGATTCAAGACCCTGGTGTTCCTCTATGACTTTAACCAAGTCATTTCCAATCTATCCCTCAGTTTCCCATCTGTAAAAAAGGGAAGATAATGCTTTCTATATTAGGGTTTTATACTGCCACTCAGAACCACATAAAATCAGTAGCAACTTTTCTACCTAACAGGAGTGTTGTGAGGATAAATATACTAAAGATTGTGAGGCACTAGGATACTATGGTACTGGAGACCATATGAGTACCTAAGATAGATATATCGTCACACAGAACCCCTCCCAGCTGTTGCTGGGAGTACAGTGTTTAGATCCAGGGCCCTACATTTACTGTAATTAATTACACTGATGTGTTCCAGTGCTCTTCACACAATGGATAATAATTGTGTGCCCAGTTTATAAACATTTCTATGGCACTTATTATAAGAATATCAGTGTTGTAATGTGTTAGTAGGCTCTGTGGGATTATTTAAGAATTGAAATTCAGCTTTATATTGGAACTTCTTGCCAGACCACTAACGTGGGGGTTTTGTAGCTTAATTTCTTTGGTTTTTATTATTGCAATTAAATATAAGTTAACACAGCAAAAGAATGGAAGGACAAATTTTCAACATGGTGCGAATATGTACCATATTGTAGAAATCTCAAATGAATTCATGATGAGATATACCCCAAGTACTAAAATGCTTATAAACAATAGAGTGAGTCACAGGATCACTATGGAGTTGTTTAGGCCCAATACTTAGATTGTGTAAAGAAAAAATTACAAATCTAGAGTTTAAAAATATTTTCTTTTCTTTCTGAATTTCCATACCATGTAGTATTGTAGGTTAAACATCCATACTGTTCTTTCTAGGCATTTATACTCACAATAGTTGTATCGAAACATGTTACTTTTGAAAATGTAATTGTGTAATAACATTTTTTCTTTTAAACTACCATTTAAAAATAGATAATATTTTGGGGTGAAATTTTAAAGAGCACTTAGTAATTTAGGAGCACATGTCCCATTGGAAATGAGTGAAACTTCAACGCCTAAACTACCTAGGCACTTCTGAAAAATCGCACCCATAATCCATAGATCACTAGCCACTTAAGGCCTGATCCTGTACAAGTGGACTGAATTCATTGGCACTACACCCATGCACTAGAAGTCACCCAAATTGATTGACTCCAGCAGGTCCTAAATCATCAGTCTGTTAAGATAATGATTGTTCATATTAAAAAAAAAACAGACTAAATGCAGGGAGACCTGCAGGGGGCCAAAATAACATGGCTGCCTGAAGCCTGAGCTCTGAGGGGATAGCAAAGTACTTTGTCTCCATTGACCCCACTAAACCTACTAAACTCATCCCACCCCCTATCAGAACAGAACCTACTAAACTCATCCCACCCCACAACCAGAAAAAAAAACACAGAATTGCAGAGGATATATTCTCAAAAAATCCACAAATTTAACAAGATTCTTAGGTTCCAAAGTCAGAAGGGACCATTTTGACCAGCTAGTCTGACCTCCTGTATAACACGGGACATACTACTTCCCAAAAATAATTCCTAGAGCATAGCTTTTAGAAAAATAACTAATCTTGATTTAGAAATTGACATTGATAGAGAATCCACCATGGCCCTGGGTAAGATGTTCCAAAGGTTAATTACACTCAGAAAAATGTATGCCTTATTTCAAGTCTGAATTTGACTTCCAGCCACTGGATAGATTGCGCCTTTCTCTGCTAGATTGAAGAGCGTATTATTAAATATTTGTTCCCACTGTAGGTACTCAGACTGAAACCAAGTCACCCCTTAACTTTCTCTTAGAGCTCCTTGGGTCTATTTAGCTTAACAATCTATCACTATGAAGCCTGTTTTCTATTCCTTTAATCATTCTCATGGCTCTTCTCTGAACTCTCTCCAGTTTATCAACATCCTTCTTGAATTGTGGGCACCAGAACTGGACATTATTCCAGCAGCATTGCACCAGGGCCTAATACAGAAGTAAAATAACCTCTTTACTTCTACTTGAGATTCCCATGTTTATGCATCCAAGGACTGCATTAGCTCTTTTGGCCACAGCATCACACTGGAAGCTAACATTGATCTGGTTATCCCCCGCAACTCCCAAATTTTTTTCAGAGTCACTGCTTCCCAGGATAGAATCCCCCATCCTGTAATATGGCCTGCATTCTTTGTTCCTAGATGCATGCATTTAGTCATATTAAAATGCATAGCGTTTGCTTGCACCCAGCTTCCCAAGTGGTGCAGATCACTCTTCATCAGTGACCTGTCCTCTTCATTGTTTACCACTCCCCCAGTTTTTTGTGTCATCTGCAAAATTTCAGTATTGATTTTCTTTTCTTCCAGGTCATTAATAAAAATGTTAAATAGCATAGGGCCAAGAACCAGTTCCTGTGTTATCTCACTAGGAACCTACCCATTCAACAGATGATTCCCTGTTTACAATTATACACTAAGACCTGTTAGCCACCTTTAATCCATGGAATGTGTGCCTGTGACAGGGTGTATAAACCCTGCACTGCTGATGAAGGGGTTAAATACCTGCTGTGGGCAAGGCTGGCCCCGCCCCTCCAGCCTTATCAATCATGCCGGGGTGGAGTAAGGGATTAAAAGTAAGACGTTCCAGGCAGTTGCTGAGCTGCTCCAGGAGAGAGCAGACTGTAGCTCTACAGCAGTGTTTTCCAAACTTGGGATGCCGCTTGTGTAGGGAAAGCCCCTGGCGGGCCAGGCCGGTTTGTTTACCTGCCGTGTCCGCAGGTTCGGCCGATTGCGGCTCCCACTGGCCGTGGTTTGCTGCTCCAGGCCAATGGGGTCTGCGGGAAGCAGCCGCCTGTACGTCCCTTGGCCAGCACCACTTCCATCAGCTCCCATTGGCCTGGAGCAGCGAACCGCGGATGGGGCAGGTAAACAAACCGGCCCGGCCTGCCAGGGGCTTTCCCTACACAAGCAGCGTCCCAAGTTTGGGAAACACTGCTCTACAGCTCTCAAGAGAGACTTCTGGAAGCTTTCAGAGGAACTGCCCTCAGGAAGGCCAGTCACTGATCCTCTCTGTGCCTACAAGGAGATGACAAACTCTGGTATACCAGCCGGGTTGGATAGGTTTGGCAAGCCCCAGGGCAAGCTGTTAGATGATTGGTACCATTCCCTCTACTCTTTTTGGGATTAGGGACTCTGGGGCTAAAAGTGGAGCCCACAGGGACCTGAGTGGTGGACCTCCGGAGTCCCTGATTGGTTAAGCCAGAAAGACATAGGAAATTGTCTGTGCCACGAGGTGGAGCCTGGCTTGCAACTGCTGCAGACCCTGCCATCTGCTGCCTGATTCTTGGCCTTGTCCTTGTACTTGTTCTTGACTTTGACCCTGCCCTGTTCTTGGCTTCTGCCCTCAGCCTCATTCTAGTCCCTGAACCCTGTTGCCCTGGTTTCTGACTCCTCTGGCTCCAACCCTAGGTTCTGTAGCTTCCAACGCAGCACTGACCCTCAGCTTCGACTCCTGTTTCCTTGGACCCTTGCTCCAACTTTTGGCTCCTGACTTCAGAACTGTCCATTCAGGCTCTGGTTCCTGAACACTGTGCTGACCACCAGGCCCAGCTGCCCATGTCCTAGTGCAGGGGTTGGCAACCTTCGGCACATCAAGGTAATCCGCTGGCAGGCTATGAAACATTTTGTGTGTTGACCATCTGCAGGCACGGCCCCCTGTAGCTCTCAGTGGCCCTGGTTCACTGTTCCTGGTCAATGGGAGCTGCGAGAAGTGGCGGCCAGCATGTCCCTGCGGCCCACACCGCTTCCTGTAGCTCCCATTGGTCGGGAACAGCAAACCGTGGACACTGGGAGCTGCATGGGGCCATGCCTGTGGACAGTCAACATAAACAAAATGTCTCAGCCCACCAGCGGATTACCCTGATGGGCTGCATGCTGAAGGTTGCTCACCCCTGTCCTAGTGACTGGTACCAGTCTGCCACAGACCCTGACAGTAATCTCATCAGAAAAAAATAACCCGTGTTGGTTAGATGGCCATCCAACATCTTGACAGATTAAAAGAGATGCTACAAAGTTGGTCCATCAATGGTGCCTAGCAGTGGTATGGAAAAAGAGCCCAATGCACGAGCAGCCAACCTACCCACTTGCCATATGGAAGTTGAAGCATACTCTGCTTCCTGGCTCGCCTGCAAGCCTCAGGCTGGGCTCTCTGATGGCTCTCCATGGTGTCTGCACCAGTTTTACCAGCCTTCTCCAAATCGAACAATTGTGGGTAGGATTTTCCCAGTTGTCAGTGGGAATGCTGAATTTCTGGAGGCTTTGCTTGACCTTGTCACTATATCAGAGAGTTGGTCTTCCTCAGCATCGCAGAGAGTTCTTAAGTTGGCCATAGAGCACAGCCTTTGGCAGACGATCTTGAGGCATGCGCTCCATGTGTTGCAACCAGTGAAGCCTGCGAAAGTCCAGCATAGTCTGCATAAATTGTAGGCCAGTTCTCTCAACAATCTCATTATTGGTGGTACCAAGTACCTCCAAAGATTTTTCTAAAACAGCGGAGGTGGTAACTGTTCAATCTCCACTCCTGCTTAGTGTATGTAACCCAGCTTTCACAACCGTAAAGATTATAATTAATTATATTACCCTCCTCTCATTCTTATTAATCAAGTCCCATATCAGCCACTCCGTTATCTTGCTGGGGATCAATGTCAAACTGACAGGCCTATAATTACCCAGAGTCATTACCTTTTAACCTTTTTGGCACAGCATTAACTTTCTTCCAGTGTGCAGGAACTTCCCTGGTGTTCCACGACTTATTGAAAATCAACATTAATGGTCCAGCGAACTCTTCAGACAGCTTCTAAAACTATTGGATGCAAATTATCCAGACTTGCTGATTTAAAAATGTCTAACTTCAGTAGCTGCTGTTTAGCTCCTCCTGAGACACTAGTGGAATGGAAAGTGTTATCAGATGATATGACTACACAATCTGTTTTTTCCCAAATACAGAACAGAAATATTTATGAACACGTCTGCATTTTCTGCATTATAAATAATTCTAATATTCCATCTAGTAATAGAGGGATTAGGATTGTTAGGATTCTTTTTGTTCCTAAGTATACTTAAACTCCTTCTTGTCCTTAACTCTGCTTGTCTCCCTTTGCTTCCCTTAGGCCTGGTCTACACTGGGGGGAGGGAGGGTTCGAACTAAGGTACGCAAGTTCAGCTACGTGAATGGCGTAGCTGAACTTGAACTACCTTAGTTCGAACTACTTACCCGTCCTGACGGCGCGGGATCGAAGTCTGCGGCTCCCCCGTCGACTCCGCCACCGCCGTTCACGGTGGTGGAGTTCCGGAGTCGACGGGAGCGCATTCGGAGTTCAATATATCACGTCTAAATGAGACGCGATATATCGAACTCCGAGAAGTTGATCGCTACCCGCCGACCCGGGCGGGTAGTATGGACGTACCCTTATTAATTTTCTACATTTCCTAGCTTTTAACTATTCACTACTATCAACTTCCCCTTTCTTCCATTTGTTATACAGATTTTTTTTTTATTTTTATAGCTGCCTTCACTTCCCCTCTAAACCATGTGAGTTTTTTAATCAATATGGCTTTACTCCTCAGTTGTAGAATTATGGCCTTTTAGGGCATCTAGTAAAGTGTTCTCTCACATTTTTCTGATTAAATCCTTCCTCCCAGCTGATTTGGCTCATAACTGTTCTCAGCTTTGAGAAATTGGCCCTTTTAAGCACCTGGTATATATATTACTGGTCTGGGCTTTATTCTGCTTGCACATTATAAATATTATCAAGTCATGATCACTTGTGCCTAAGTTACCATTAATTCTTAGCTCTGTAATCAGTTCCTCTTTATCTGCAAAGACAAGTTCTACTATAGAATTCTTCCGTGCTGAATGTAACACTTCTTGAGTTAGGAAATTGTCATCTATAAACGTTTAGAAATTCCAACAATGTTTTAGTACTGGCAGCATGAGACCTCCAGCATATGTCACTCAAATTGAAGTCCCCCATGATCATGCAGCTTTTTCCCCTACACATAATAGATAGTGTAGTGAAAAGGTATGGCCTCCCTCAGAGAGTGAGAGGGAGGGACCAGAACTGCCCTCTGGTGGGCAGAACCAGGAAAACCATGTCCACCCCGCTGGAAGCAGAAGGATGGGACAGGAAACAGAAGTACAAAAGGTGAGCCCCACAGCTTAGTTGGGCTGGAGCCACCACAGGTGACAGACACATCCCGACTGCTGTGGGAGTCTACAGAGGAGCTGCCAGGGCTGCCTCCTGAGGACTGTCCAGAGCTCCAAGGGCTTCTGGCAGACCAAGAGGCCAAGGAGCCACCGGGGCTGCCGCCTGATGGATGGCCTGAAGTCTCAGCCTCCGAGAAGCTCCCCCACAAATGGCCCTAGAAGGGGAGAACCTGACAGGGGGACACCAAGTTGGGTGGCGCACACCCTGACAGCCTGCCTGCCTCACCAGAGGATCCGGTCACTTAGGAAGACAGTGCTCTGCCTCAGGCAGATGGAGGGAGCACTAGCTGGGACGACCCCACACTGAGACACGTGGTAGATGCTCAGTAGGCCAACCAGCGGCTGCAATTTGAGCTCACACAGGATCTACTCTGCCAGGTTGAACGAGACCCTCGAACCTGCAAACCGTGGTCCCAGCTAGTGATCCTGGGGTGTCATAGATGGGCCATGTTGAACTTCGCCCATGACATCCCAGCAGCCAGCCACCTGGGTCTGGAGAAGACCCTAGCTTGGGTTTTATCTCTTATCTACTGGCTGGGGGAAGCCCAGTATATCAGGACTTTCAATTTAACCAAAGGGTACTGGCAGATCCTGCCGGAGACACAGTCAAAGGAAAAGGAAACCCACTCAGATTCTACTTCAAGAAATGCATTTTTAGGAGGCGCAAGTTGTGGGCATGAAAAGTAATTTGTTTCAGCGGACCATTTTTTGTTTCAACCAAAGAAAAGAAGAGGAGTGGAAATAACATTTGCTAAATATGTACCTTTTCAGATTAAAGACCAATTTAAGTATCAGGAGGGATGTTTTCTTTTATTTTATTCCATTGCTGGATTATTAGTAACAGTGTGCTCTGTGTATGCTCCCAATGAAAAGCAAAGAAAAAAATGTTTATAGGACTTCTTTAAAATAATGAATGACTTTGAGGAAGGGAAAATTATATTGGAGGACATTTCAATTGCACATTCACTTCTTATGGGGACAGATCTGACAAAAAAGACAAGGGACAGGGAAGCAGGTACAGCATTGACTTCTCTGTGCCAACAAATCAGTCTCTCAGACTGGCAGAGAGAATTGCACCCGGGGTTACACTTTTAGTCACATCCTCATCAGTTTTATACTAGACCAGATTTAATGTTACTCTCTAGATCTTTAATGAAGAAGACAAGATCTGCAAAAATTGACACCATTGCATGGTCAGATCATGCACCAGTGGAAGTAACATTTGATAGCTGTGTGCTGAGTCCCAAAGATCACTTTATTGGAAAATGAACTGCTTGCTTCTCCCAGACAAAGATCAGGCTGCAACAATTAAGGACATTTGTTCAATGCTTTCAAATAAATGAGGAAAATATACAGAGGCCTTCTCTAGGAGACTGGTAAAGCAGTAATTAAGGACCAGTTGATAAGCCGAGCTTCTTAGCTGAAAAAAAAAGGACTGCAGGGAAAAAAATATAACTGGAACAGGAGCTACAAAGCAGACATTTTATGACAAAGGAAATAAATGTGGTAAGCTCTTGGCTTGAAAGCTTAAAGGGAGTCAAGAGCGATGTATTATTCCACTAGTTAAAAACAATCAGCAAAGGACAGTTCCACACCCTGATGAAATATGTGCTGCTTATTATAAAAACCTCTATACCTCAGATATTCCAAGGTCTGAAGTTATTAAAAAATATCTGGAAGTAGCAGGCTTGCCAAAGATAAACAAAATTGATAAAGAAACTTCAGGTAAATAAGTTACAAAAGAAGAAGGGTAGCGGCTGTCATGAAAAGTAGTACAACTCCAGAACCTGATGGCTTTCCAGCTGAATTTTACAAAGTACTTAAGGAGGTAAATCTTTGAAGTGATGCCTTCAATGCCATTTTAATGGGGAGAAAATTCCACAACTTATGAAAAAGGCTATTTGTTGTTTTCTCTAAAGCTGGAAATTACTTTTCTTTATTCATCTCATATAGATTCATATCACCGCTGAATTATGACAAAGATTTTAGCAAGAATACTAGCTAGCCAATTGCAGTCCATGATCTCTGTTTATATAAACCCAGATCAGACTGGATTAATTAAATATAGACAATTGTCAGACAATATTCGAAGAGTAAGTGGAAGCATCCATAATGCCAGGAAAAAAATCTATTTCTTTTGTTATTACTTGGTGCAGAGAAAGCTTGATAGAACAGTGCCACTTTGTTTCAAGTCCTGTCCTCTATGGAGATTGGCCTCCAATTCCTTAACTGAATAACTGCTCTTTCCACCAGTCCCAAAGAGGGTATGGGGTTAAATCTCTCCTGTTTGAATTAGAGAGGGACTAGGCAGGGATGTCCATTGTCTCCTTTACTTTTTGCATTGTCCATGTAGCCTTTTGCAGACAGGATAAGAACAATGAATCTATCAGGAATAAAACTTGCAGGACCACATCAAAAATATATTTATACGCAGAGAATGCAATACTGTTTTTATCTAAGGGTACGTCTACACCACGGGATTATTCCGAATTTACATAAACCGGTTTAGCAAAACAGATTGTATAAAATTGAGTGCGCGCGGCCACACTAAACACATTAAATCGGTGGTGTGCGTCCACGGTCCGAGGCTAGCGTCGATTTCTGGAGCGTTGCACTGTGGGTAGCTATTCCGTAGCTATCCCATAGTTCCCGCATCCTCCGCCGCCCCTTGGAATTTCCGGGTTGAGATCCCAGTGCCTGATGGGGCAAAAATCATTGTCGCGGGTGGTTCTGGGTAAATGTCGTCAGTCACTCCTTCCTCTGGGAAAGCAATGGCAGACAAGCATTTCGTGCCTTTTTTCCTTGGATTGCCCTGGCAGATGCCATAGCATGGCAATCATGGAGCCTGTTTTGCCTTTTGTGACTGTCACCATATGTGTACTAGATGCCGCTCACAGAGGCGATTCAGCAGCGCTACACAGCAGCATGCTTTTGCTTTTGCATGACAGCAGAGATGGTTACCAGCCATACTGTACCATCTACCATACCATAAATCGGTAATAAGATGATCATGGTTACCAGTCCTTTTGCACTGCACCATTTGCTGCTGTCATAAGTGCCCCTGGCTGAGATCAGCCAGGAGCGCAAAAGCCAAAATTGGGAATGACTCCCTGAGTCAATCCCTCCTTTTTGGTATCTAAAAATAGAATCAGTCCTGCCTAGAATATGGGCAAGTGTACTAGAGAACCACTGTATCATAGAACCAGAGAGCACAGCTGCTGTGTGTCAGATCCTGTAGAAATTATGAGCTGTATGCTATTCACAGGGGGTGCTCCTGCAACAACCCCACCTGTTGATTCCATTCTTCCCCCAGCCTTCCTGGGCTACCGTAGCATTGTCCCCCCACTTGTGTGATGAAGTAATAAAGAATGCAGGAATAAGACACAGTGACTTGTTAGTGAGGAATGAGTGGAAGGCAGCCTCCAGCTGCTATGATAGTCCAGACAGGACATTAAGGAGTGTGGAGGAGAGGAGCCCAGCATCCCGCTGCTAGTCCAGGGGCAATTGAATCTTTTCTTTACACATGAAGGGTGGGGGCTGATGGAGCTCAGCCCCCTGTTGCTATGATGAGGACGGTTACCAGCCATACTGCACCATCTACCAGGAAAAATTAGGGCCAGGCGCCCTTGATCGACCTCACGGATGCTAGTCGGCATGGTTACCAGTCCTTTTGCACTGCCCCATGTGCCAATAGGCTGATGATGACGATGGATATCAGTCTTACTGCACCATCAGCCACCCATGGCGGGGGGGGAGGAAGGATGTTGGTGTTGAGTGCTGCAGCATCGCGTCTATCTGCAGCATTCAGTAAAGATAGGGTGACATGTAAAAGAGTCAAGAGAGGATTATTTTCCCTTTCACTTCTGGGGATGGGTGGGGGGGTGCATAAATTGCCGAGCTATGCCCTGACCCACCGCGGACACTGTTTTTGACCCTAGAAGCATTTGGAGCTCAGCCAAGAATGAAAATGCTTTTCGGATACTGCAGGAACTGTGGGATAGCTTGAGTCCTCCAGTCCATGAGTGTCCATTTGATTCTTTGGCTTTCCGTTACGCTTGTCACGCAGCAGTGCGCTGAGTCCCTGCTATGGCGTCTGTCTGGAGATTTTTTAAAAATGATTTTGAATTTCGTCTTCTGTAACGGAGCGCTGATAGAACAGATTTGCCTGCCCTTACTGCGATCACATCCGCATGGTCCATGCTGGAGCTCTTTTTTTATTTTGATTTCGGACTACATCACCACCTGTGCTGATCGGAGCTCCACGCTGGGCAAACAGGAAATATTCAAAAGTTCGTGGGGCTTTTCCTGTCTACCTGGCCACTGTATCCGAGTTCAGATTGCTGTCCAGAGCGGTCAGTGGTGCACTGTAGGATACCGCCCGGAGGCCAATACTGTCGATTTGCGGCCACACTAACCCTAATCCGATATGGTAATACCGATACTAGCGCTACTCCTCTCATTAGGGAGGAGTACAGAAACCGGTTTAAAGAGCCCTTTATATCGATACAAAGGGCATCTCAGTGTGGACGGGTGTGGCGTTAAATCGGTTTTACGCTCCTAAAACCGGTTTAAACGCTTAGTGTAGACCAGGCCTAGAACAAGTATTTCTCTAAAATTAGTATTTAAAGAAATCCATGAGTGTGGGAAAACATCTGGATTTAAAGGAAACTATGCCAAATCTTAAATGCTAGTTATAAATTTACTAGGCTCTGAGAAGACATTCCTCCAGAAAACATTTTGGGTACAAATGGGCAACAAATTCCATGAGATATTGGGGAATTCAAATATCAAACAACCTAGAAGAGCTCTGTGATTTAAATGTCAAGGTCCTACTTCAGTAAATGAAAAAGGATCGGGAGCACTGGGGAAGTATGCAATTTCTTGGTTGGCAAGCATAGTGATGGTCAAAATGAACATTTTTGCCAAGGATATAGAATCATAGAATCATAGAATCATAGAATTCAAGATCAGAAGGGACCATTATGATCATCTAGTCTGACCTCCTGCAAGATGCAGGCCACATAAGCCGATCCACAGGGCCATTGCCAATCTTCCAGCCAAACCCTCTGGAAAGGTTATATCATACCAGGCACATAATTGACCTATTGACTAAGCCCGTTATCCTATCATACCATCCTCCATAAACTTATCTAGCTTAATCTTAAAGTCATGGAGGTCCTGACTGTTCCAGTATTGCACTCCTAATTTCAAGCCTGAATTTCCTGACTGACAGTTTATATCACATTAGCACTGAGCTGAAATAATTCTTCTCCTTCCCTGGTATTTATCCTCTGACATATTTAAAGAGTGTAATCATATCTCCTCTTATCCTTCTTTGCTCCTCAAGTCTCCTTTCAGGCCTTCCATTCCTCGGATCATTCTAGTGGCCCTTCTTTGTACCTGTTCTAGTTTGAATTCATCCTTCTTAAACATGGGAACTGCACACAATACTCAAATGAGGTCTCACCAGCGCGCCTATATAACGGGACTAGCACCTCCTTATCCCTACTAGAAATACCTCGCCTAATGCAACCCAAGACCGCATTAGCTTTTTTAACGGCCACATCACATTGCCTACTCATAGTCATCTTGCGATCAACCAGGACTCCTAGGTCCTTCTCTTGTTTCTTGATATCTTTCTTGTTTCAAAATCTTCCTGTAATCATCCAAGATAAAACTCTAGCAGGAATACAGAAGATGTTAGAATTTATATGGAATAAGAAGAGACCAAGAGTGAGTGCAGATACTTTGAACAAAAAAATTGTGTTAAATGTGAACATTACTAGGCTACCATGGATTAATAAATAATAATAAAAATCATGCCCTGCAGAAATCTAGACACATCTCTTAGCAAAGGTTTGGGATAGAACTAAAGATAAAATAAGTTCTTGTCCCTTGACAATGACACCCATTGCAAACAATCCTGATAATAACCAGAATCACAAAGCTTTAGAGACTGGGAAAGTCATGGAATACACATGGTTGGCCAGTTATTCAGCAGAGAAAATTTTCAAATTTATTTAGAGATCAAAACTAACTTTAACTGGCCCATTCACCCATGATACCAATACTTTCAAGTTAGGCATTATGTTTGTCATTTTTCTAGAAAAGCTAACGTTAGTAGAAGTGATGGTGTCCAGTCAATTAGTAAATGAAACCATAACTAATTTTTATCAGTCTTTACAAACAACTTTCTTAACAAAAAAAGTCTATATATGATATGCTAGGAAAAGGACCTGGATAGGAAGATTATCCCAGAAGAATGGGGTATGATCTGGAAAAGCAGATCAGCAATCTCAATCCATAGCACAATTAACAGCATTTTTTTAAGATATTGTTTCAGTGGTACCTCACACCAGTCATGTTAAAAATACAGAGAGAGGTTGGGCCAAAGCTCTGCTGCTATGCTGTGATGTTGGTGTGTTAGACTCAGTTAACCCTGGAATGAGTAAGAATAAAAATGACCTGACCAATATAGTCATGTCAGTTGTGGGGTGGGAGTGATCTTTGTTTTTAAATGATGTTTTTATACTAGCAAAAGCCCTACTGTAGTCTCAGTTATAAAGATGCTTCTGCCGGTATAGCTTTTGTTTGGTTTTATCGATACAATCTATACTGGCAAGAGCCCTCTTTTGCCAGAATAAGCTGTATGTACACTAGGAGGGTTTGCTGGCATAGCTAAAACCTTTTCTGGCATAGACAAGGCCTAACAATTTCTTCAGCAGCAGAATGACCATGCATTTCCCTGATCTCAAAAGCACCTTATGCAAGTTTTAAAGTCCCACTGATACTTCTTGGGAACAGAGCCGCTATGAAGGCAGCCCAAAAGGCAAATGTTCCCAGCTCTTTGAAGCGCATTATTCTAGTCCCAAAAGCAGAACTTCAGAAAACTGGCCTACACTGAATGTGCTTGAACTTCAACTGCAAATTCCGGTATCTCTTTTCTGATTCGTCTACCCCATTCACAGCTTTCTTTGTAAATAGGTGCACTATTTGGAGCCAGCAAAGAAGGACATGTAGACACAGAGGGGCTCATTTAAGCACAGCTAGCTGCAGCAGAAATCTTTATGGTTCTGGAAGCAAAACTGAAAACATGAAAGTGAGGCTTTGCACTGGGGATGGGGGAGTGCTCAAACATTTAAAGGGACAGGTCAGCACAATAGGATTAGTAGTAAAACACAGATTTAAAGCAGCAGGGGAGGCAGGGAATCAGAGAAATTTGCCTGTGTCCAGGTCCATAAATATCACACTGAATTTTATTCCAAAAATAAAATATCTAAAAATTGAAATTAGTTTTGGAGTGAAACTGAAGCCAAACTAATGTCCAAGAAAAGAATGTTTATATTTTCTTCAAAATATCCCCATTAGGAAGATATCGCATATAAAAGAAACCACTAATTTCAGTGGAATGTCAAAGCATATCAAAAGACCAAAATAGGTGCTCCCTATCTTGGCAAGAAATCGGTATTGATAATACCCTGACTGAAATACAGTAAAACAGATTCTCTTCTGCAAAGCTCAGCCAGTGGCAATGTATGACATACACAAAAGGGAGTGCTATGATCTCACATTGATAACTAAAGTTTTCACAATGGTTGAAGTATTTGGAACCTCACCCATTCCCCTCCCCACAGTTTTCACCTGAGGTTATACTTTCTAGATGCTCCCTACTCCGGCTGGCTGGGGTTGTTGTCTGATAGAGGCAGACAATTTAGTTTGAGCCCCATTTCATACAAACCACTGAGTCGCTGTCTGGACTGCATTACAGGTGTCTGCTATACTTTTATGCTTTGAATGCATTGATTGCCTAAATATAAAATGGTTCAAAGTTCTAGGAATATGTGGTTACAGAAAATAAGTTGCAGTTTGTTGTTTTACTCTGTTAGGCCAGGCCTTTAATACTAGATGAAGGAGCAGAAAAGCGTAAACCATGTGGCTTACTGTTAGGCTATTGAATCAAGTTGTCCAGCCATGTTAACTGTGTTTGAGACATTTTAGCTTAAGTTCTGTTTCATAAAACCCCCTAACTCACTCTCTGCTCTGCATTACAGGTGTTCGTACTATCTGAAGTCATAAAGACTCCTATGCCTTCAATGAACAGAATCTGTGTTGCAAGTGTCACAGTAACTGTAGGTCTGGCATCATGCACTAAGTCAATAGCACTTGGAATGCTAGAATACAATTAGGGTCATTATACCTCCCCCCCCCCGCTCTTATTAATATGAATCAAAACAAACTTGAGTTAAACATGCAGGAGGTATCCTTAGTCCTGCTATGTGAAGTGCCATCTTCTATCACAAACCATGGTTTGCTGGGAGCAATTTATTTTATGAAGCATCAGAGAGCCTGTTTGTGGATTATCTCCAATTCCTTTTCCCTCAAAACCAAACCAAACACACATGCACAAAGCCCAGGCAGAGTAATAGGTAACGTGCAAGCCAGCTGGATGGGGAGCATAAAAGGAAGTCCAGAAAATGTTTCTATGCTAAATTAAGGTATGTTTTTTAAATAACATTTCCCCCCTTTATTTAGAAATTCTCTTAGACCAAATTTTGCTGACTTTGAAAGAAAAGAGCAAGGCTTTCTATTTGTGTAAGTACTTCAGCAGAAAAGATGCTTCACAGGGGAAAAAAGATTGCCATAGAAATCATAAATCTTTAAGAAACTTCTATATTGTACAGTGGTTAGAATGTTTTAATATCACTTGAGAATCTATAGGTCTCATTCTTCCTCCCTCCAGCTTCGCAGGCAAATTTCCCACCAGTGTCAAAGTGTAAGGATTTTTTTCCTTTTTCATAATGTTGGCTTCACTGAGCCACACTGTAGCAGTTGTATCTGGCCCCAAAGCTACAAAACTTTATTTTAAGCAGTGCTTGATGAAACTAAGGGATTGCACATCCTATTGACCAAGTGTATTAATCCCATACATAATTAATCATAAATACCGGTAATTAATCCTCATGGGAATCCCTCAGTTCTAATATCAGTCTATTCCCCCCAACAGCTCCATGGGGTTGGTTGCAGTGCAGTTTTCTCCAGAACCTTTATTCCTTCAACATTTTACAGATGGTGCCATCAGTGACACAGAACGTTCAGCTCTGGGGAAACTCAGTGCCATCAGTGGATCTGTGAGATCCTCTTTCCAGCTGGAGCTGCACTCAGTTCTGTGAAATAATGATTCCATGCATTGAGCTGCTGCCCCTCCTAGGGAGCTTGACACTCGGAATGACTCAAGTCATCCCTTCACAGAAGGCAACCAGGGCAGATTTTTGCAGGCAGTATGGTTCTTAGGTACTTCCTGAACAGATAGCGGGGAATTGATACTGCCTGTTCTGCTCCTGGCAGGCACCAAATACTATCATAGCAGACAGTCAGTCAGAAAGAGTCAGATCACCATGAGTGGCCATTTTCAAGTACTGCTTTAAAAGATTTTGTAGCCATGTAGCTAGGCACAGAGCTCCTACCATGTGGCTCTGTGATGGCCATATGTTCAGCAAACAAGAATTACCATAACTTCCTCAGCAGGACAGCAGCACATACAAAAGAAACTACAGACCCCCCCGCCCCCACGACTTATACAATCATTCCATTCCGGAAAGCCTTGAGTAACTCAAATTTTGTGTAAGACAGAAACGTATACCCGTACGTTATGCAAAAATTTCCACAACTCGGAAATCCTATTTTTGGCTTATGGAACTTTTTCTGTAAGTGCAAATTTGTGTAAGTTGGGTCTTGCGTAACCAGGGGAGCGTCTGTACTAATTTCAGGTGAATGGCGAAACGCAACTACTGAGTCTGATAAGCATTACCAACCTGGAAAAGAGACAGGTCTTGATAAAATCCCAGTCTTGCCATCAGTGGGAGTATGGACTACAGGCTCAGGCCTTATTATATGGTAAGTCTATAGCAGGGGTTTTCAATGTTTTTTAACTGAGAGAATAAAACCAGTCACTTTTTCCCTTTTCTGACACCTCATCCTTTGTGCTACTTCAGCCAAAGAGCCCCCAAATGCCATCATACATAATGTTATGTATGTTAATTTAGTTAAAGTTTAATGTGACATATGTTGCCAAAGTAAACTTTAGGATTAAATGCATGTGTGTGATAATTTCATATTTTAACATACATCAGAGTTTAAATTATAGTGTATTTTTTAAATGTCCATGACTTGTGCTTTTCCCAGTACTATGCACTCTAAAGTACCAAGTCACCACACAAGTATTTACATTTAAAAGGGTTTCTTCACTTTCAGCTGGGCTACAAATTATTTTTTCATAGAAATTGTTGTGATCCCATGAAAAGGCCCAGCTTACCTATGGCTCATGACACCAAGATGGAGAATAATATACTTTTATTAAGGAAGCGCTGTCACAAACACTAGTTAAATTGTCTTTTTAATTACATTGGGTGATGAAACAACTATATTAAATAACTTAACTATGCACACAGCTTTATTGGACAAAGTGCAATTAAGGAGATTAATTCTGCCTTGAATTTTATTCAGCCAGAGAAATGCTTTCCCACTGACACATTTATAGAACAAAATCAATTCCTTCTAGCCAGTCAGAGGTGAACTATTGAATTCCTTTGTGTTTTAACAATATCCAGTTTTTAATATTTGAAAATATTTAACTAAATTGATTTGGTTTTCTCTGTTCTTTTTACTAATTAATTTGTTTCTTTAAAAGGTTCACAGATTTTTGTAAGACATAATACACAGGAAGTCTGCTCAGTAAAAGACTCTGTAGGGCTCTACGTTTTCTCCATTCAGTCACATGAAGAAAGTGATATCAGTGCACCAGTTTTTTATGACACAAGCGGGAGAATATCAGGATACATTTACATAGCCATCGCCCTCAAAAATGTCAAATTCTCAAGTTAAGCTTACTGACCAATAAATTATTGCCTTTCAAATCCAAAATGAACAACATGGGAATTCCTCCTTATATTACATCTTTAAACAAATATTTCCTGCATTTTCTGTGAGGCATAAAAAATTAGAGTGGAATTAAAAAAAATTAGGTCACAGTAAGTGAAACATATATAAGATCCTTTTATGTGGGCATTTCTGGGCCACTAGCCTTGGGATACTTTTCTTCTCAGTTCCAGAATACAGTTCTAGCTGACACCATTGAGGGGCAGAAACCATCTGGAAACAGAATTGAGACACATGAAGATGAGCCAAAAATTTTCTGGAACATATGGGGCACATCAACAGCAGCGACTGTACACATGTCCATGCTCGTATTTGTGCCATAGCCCCCCTATTCTCCACACCTAAATTCCAGAAGCATGTGTCTGAGGCAAGCAGAGGATGAGTAAGCTGGCATGCCTAAGGGGTGTGGGTAAGTACAAGCCTCAGGCTGTGTCATGGCCTGGTACCTGTGCCAGTTTGCAACGTGGATGGAGTAAAGGGCATGTACTAGGTCTTGAGTTTCAAAAATCCTCCACCTCCATTCCCACAGTCCAATGGACCCTTTTCTTCCTATAAAGGTCCCAGTTTCCCCTCCCCACCTGTCCTCTCCCGCTCCCCTTAACTGGTAGCAGTGAGTGGGGTGGACCACATTAGAACACTTTCTGTTGCACTCTTATAATCAATACAGGTGAGTACAGCTCCTGCTCTAAGAGCAGCCACCTGGCCCACCTGTCATACCTGGGTGCAGATCAATGTGTTGTTGGAGTACACTGTTATCCATGATGTCTCCTGGAGCAGCAGGCAGATACACCTGTACTGCGATATGTCACAGAGGGTACGTCTAGACTACCCGCCATATCGGCGGGTAGCGATCGATTTCTCGGGGATCGATATATCGCGTCTCATCTAGACGCGATATATCGATCCCCGAAAGCACTCCCGTCGACTCCGGAACTCCACCAGCATGAACGGCGGTAGCGGAGTCAACAGGGGGAGCCGTGGACATCAATCCCATGCCGCGAGGACGAGAGGTAAATTGATCTAAGATACTTCGACTTCAGCTACGCTATTCACGGAGCTGAAGTTGCGTATCTTAGATCAATCGTCCCCCGTCCCCCCCAGTGTAGACCAGCCCAGAGGCTGGAGCAGGCAGACAGTAAACAGACTCCAGCCCAGTGCCGGGAATGCATAAAGCACCCAAGGCTCTTAGACCAGAGGACAAAAGATACCAACAGTCCCTTCAGGAGGATTTGTACATGCCCCTTCTACAGGAGCACAACCGGGTGCTGTCAGGGACTCTCAGTACAGAGCCTGAAGTGGCTAATAATTCCCTCCTCAACCCCACCTCGTCTGATGGGATGCTGATGAGGGCTAGGGTAAGGAGGCAGCAGGGACATAGAAGATACCCTAGAGGACAAGGAGCATGTGATTCTACACCTCTATGTGGAGGAGCTGGTTGAGGAAGCCCCCTGACAAACATGAGGAGGACCCTGAGCCATGGCAGGAACCAGAACCAGAGGCTGGTAAGTTACAATAGACCCTGCCACATACATCGTCCCCTCCAATATCTCTGCTTGCTCTGGTGCTACAGTCCTGATTTTAAGTCCCGCGGCATATGAAGTACTGTGCACTGACTCCTCCTCTGTGGGTAATATGCCATGCATTGCTATGTCTGCATTTGAACTGCAATGCTGAAGCTACCGCACTGTCATGCCACATCCCCTTAAATTCTTCCAACTCCCCCACACCCAGCTCCCACTTTGCTCCATCCTGAAATGATCCCCAAGTAAGACATGGCAATAAATCAGTGATTGTATTGATTTTTGATGAACGATGATTATGCATTTAGCAAAGCTAGGTCTTAAAGACAGATTACTAATGAAAAATCATTGTGTCCCCATGTCTGTGCATTTCTCAGCCAGTGGTCAGGCAGAGATGGTCCCAGGGCTGTGTGGACCAGGGAAAGAGAAAGGTTGAGTTAGAAAGGTACTGGGTGGGGATGGGACAGTTGTAGACTATTTAGAGTTAATTGTCTAAAATTAGTAACTGCTGCCTCTTTTGGTTTAGAAGATTACACATTTTTTCAGTGCTTCTCCAACCCCTCTGTTTTTACTGTCCCTGTACAAACAGGATCCACTCAGAACGGAAGGAGGATTAGGGTGAAGGGGGGATTAGATCCGGGAGGGGAACACCTTGGTTGTCTCAGGAAAAGTTAGTCACAGTAGTCATTCTCCTTTGGAAGATGACAAAACGTTTATTGTCTCTGTCCCTGATGTCTGGCCTCTTTTTGCCTCAAGCTATGCTGTACAAGTTGGGGAAAATGGGTGTGAGAAGGTGGTCTGGTGGTTGGATAAACAGTGTGATGCCCCTTGGCAGTGGAGAGGCGAGGGCCTTGTGGTGCTGATCTAAAACTTCAGGGAACCAAATAAAGTTGTGGTCTGTCTCTGTCTTTTCCTGTCCATTTTACTGTAGTTAGGCAGGAAGAAGCAGGATGTTCTGGTGATGTCAGAGAGGGGTGGGGGAGGTGGGGGAGATTGTGGTTTGCAGCTCCCTTTGCACAGAAACTCTCTGTTATCTGAGCATATAGTCAATTTCCAGTCAAATTGTCTCCCAGTCCTGTAAGCATATTTCAGCAAATTTCTGGTGTAGCAGAAAACTCCAGTTGGAACTTGAGGTTCAACAGCAGTGCAAAACTGCTTGGTCCATCGGCCCAGGCCAGGGAAGTTAATGATCCAACCAGAGGACCAAATTTGGTGATGAATCCTGGTCACATGCCACCTGAGGTACATTGCACGTATGCTAAGAAGCTGACCATACACCTCCATTCAGCAATTTGTAGAGAAGTGACCATTAGCAGAGACATCTCTCTGGCATCAATTGACAGATCTCCTCCACAGGAGTGGAATGGCACTTCTTTTTTTCCATTCTGGTACCTTGAAAACCACTATTTTCACCAACTGTTGGCCAACCTTTAAAGATGACTTTGAAAACTGGTAACATAGCTCCTGGAAGAAACTGCCACCTCTTGCTGCCTCACCTTGAGACACTATGGACAGTTTACATTTTTTTAAAACATGAGGGTTTGGGGATTTGTTTTTGTAATCATTGGTAGCCTCTGCTCCATCCTCATGGCTGCAAAAGCTGTCTGAGAACAGTCTAATCGATGCATTCCTAGAATGCTGAAAAGTATCAAAATTGTGGCCTTCTACAGCAAAGTTATGTTATGTGGGGAGATTCTTGGATTCTTCAAAAGGAAAAATTATATATATATATATAATATGCTACTCTTCTCTTGGAATTGGCAGGACCCTCAGCTCCTAAGAGGGAAACTGTTCCACCAAGAGGGCAGGAGCAGCATCCTAGAGACAGGAGAGGCAGATGGAGAAGGACCCTGGACGAGGATGGACAGGAAAACCCAGGAGCAGTTTAAATTCCACAAGGCATGGGAGGAACGGGCTCTTCAGCAGGAAAAGACAGTGATGAACTGGTTCATGGAGCAGGAGGCATGGGTTAGGGAATGGGAGTGTTCCCTAATGGAGAGGCACATTGAATTGGTAGCTGAACGAGTTTGAGGTCTACCTGTGCTGAGGCCACTGAACCTGTCCATGAAACACCATGACCCTCTTTCTCCTTTTGCTGCCACTTAGGGTGCTGCTAAGCCAGAAGATCCTCTTTCAAGGAATCCCTAAGTGACTGGGAGGAGACCAGATTCTTGCTCTCAGATTCCTGTATCCATTCTCATTTAAATGACTCGTCCAACAAGTTGATTTATGCTTTTACTGGCCTCATTGATAGCCAGGTTTCATGTCTGGTCCCAACTGGAATGACTGCCTTGGCTTTGTTTATGTACACACATACAATCCCTACTGAGTGTGGTTAATCTCTCTATATACCCACTGTGCTCCTACATATCCAGCCAACTGGGTAGCATAGTTGAAACTTTTGCGTATCTCTCAGAAGTTGTGTAATTTATCCCATAATCAGAGATGGAAACATATTCAATTGAAAAGCTATATGGAGGAAGGAGTGACGGAGATAAGTTGGTATCCTGGAACACACCCATACTGGAAAATTTTTATTCCTAAATCTAAACACCTGGAATCCAGAATTTGCAAGCTCCTTTGAACAGAATGCAACTGAGGTCCTGAAAATAGTACAAGAACATGATTACATTGTGGAAAGAATTTTCTAGCTAAAATGGAATTCCATTCTTTGTAACATGAACAATTTGACTCTGAAAAAAGCTCTTCTGGGTGCACTTTAGGGCAACAAAATGTCATAAAAACAAAGGCACATCAATGCATCTTCTCTGAGAATGCCCTAAAATCCAACCCTTATGAGAAGAGGTAACCACTAGAACGGCTTTAATTTTACATGAGGATCCAGGTTCTTTCCATGGGAAAGTCCATCAATGGGGGCAGAAGCTGTGGCACAACCCCCACTTCACCAGGGGCTATGCACTGGCAGGTATAGCCTGTGGCAAGGTTGGCTGGGGAAGGAGCTGGAGTAGGATGGGTGGGCAATTGACCAGATCAGCACTCTTCACCAGCAGGGCTCCTCTAATGTTAAGATTTAAACATGTTTGTTTATGACATTAAAATACCCTAAATATCTGAAAGCTTGGACATATTTCTTGTTGTAACACCATCCTTAACTCTGCCCTTCATGCCCCAATCATTCTTCACAGGTTAGAACTTTTAAGTACAAGCCACAGACCCCTACTATCCCAGAGAAAACTCTACATAGTGGCCTGTGAACAGCTAACATACCCACTAATTGGAGATCAGATCTGTCCTTTCTGTATAGACCAAAGATCACAATATTTCATATATTACCCTCACCATATGGGCTACAGAAGACCCTTCTATAGTCCTTCAACCCTTCTATTGCCTGGAAAGCCAACTCTACCCTATTCTGTTGCCCAGTGTTGGTCAGAGACCATCACGCTCCAAATACAGTCCTCAAAGAGAAACATTGTTCATATTTGCTCTGAATATATCAGGCACAGACCCCTAATATCATAAAGTTTTCTCTGCACTCGATATAGGCTGACAGGGGTATAAATTTGACCTATGCTCATGCATGAATCAGAGCTTGCAATATGGATGGGTGAGCAGCCTTTCCAGGGATGCTGTTCCCTCTCCCACACAGATGGGGGAAGTGTGGGTGAAGCCTTAGCTCCACTCCCACCCCCACCCAAAGGTACCAAACAGTGTAGCTGAATCAGCAAAGAGGTGGAAATAAGCTGGAAAATAAGTAGGCTATAATCATTTCTGTGATTTGTCATCTGTATTTGTTTCTAAACTCCCTGCTTGACACTGCCATTTCACTTTGTATACTGAAAATAGCAAAAGTAAAAGGGTTTATTATATTTTATTTTTCACAATGTAGAAAAATGGGGGAGAAAAAATGGAAGAACAAATAAAGTTTTCTGGTAAGTTTTCTGAAAAGCCAAAGGAAATAATAGACATTTTTGCAGTTATCCAAAGGCAGTAGATATGAAGCATTTCTGATTTAATTTGTGTAATGGGTTTTTAATGCACCAGAAATCTCCAGGATGATTATTCACCATCAGTAAAAATAAAGACAGAAACCAAATTCTGATATATACCTTGCCTCATTTAATTGAATCCTCTGAAAGTACAGCACCACCATCTACTGATCAGTGGGCTGAACTACTAGCAGAGGCCCAGATTCAAGAAGGTGCTTAGGTAGTGCTTGACTTCAGTGAAACTACTCATGGCCTTAAAGTTATGCAAATGTTTAAGTACCATCCCATATTGGACCAGACTTACTCGCATGTTGAATTTGTTTAAAAAGAGCGTTGAATTTCTTTTAAAAGAGTAGTTATAGAAGATAGCAAAACACCTAGGCTCACTAACAATTATCTTTCCTACTATCATATTTTTATTATTATGAAACTAGAAAACTCCACTATTTAAGTTCAACAGATGAAGTTGAGCTATCCCAGGAAATGAATATCCCAGGTTATTCAAATAACATTTTGCATACATGTTACAAGTTATTCAAAACGTGTGATAATAGCTTCTTTAAGAAAGAAACCCTGGTTAACATTACATCTAGAAGATTTAAATATGGGTTCTTCATTATTAAGTAATAAAAACCCGATCCAAAAAATTTTATGTATTAAAACATTGAAAGAATTTAGCGGTTAGGGGTAGGGTGTACCAACCCCAGACTGGGTCAGTAGGGGTTAATGAGAGCCTGGGGCCTCAATCAGCCTTGCCCTGCTACACCTGCGGTAGGTGTCAAGCCTGGAGGGAGGAGTTAAAAGAGCTGAATCTGGCCTAGGTGGGGGCTGGCCAGAAAGGACAGTCGTTTGCCAATTCTCTGTGAGAGAAACCTGGCTGGAGCCTGGGAGCTGAGCTGGGCTACTGGCAGACAGAGCTTCTCTGAAGGAAGATAGGCCTGCATCAGGGAGCCCAAGGCAGTTGGGAAGGAAAGCTGGAGGAAGTAAATCTACCCTGTATTCTCTACGAAGGGGTCTGCAGGGAGCAGGAAGGCTCCTGCTGAGTCAGGGACTGTCCTGCAGCAGAACCAGTGAGATGATGGAAAGTGCTGAGAAGCTTGGTGGTGACAGTGATCCTGGGGAAGAGGTTTGGCAATAGTGAGGCTGATATGCTGTGAGCCTGGGAAGTGGCTGTGGCAAAGGCTCAAGACACAGCAAGGTAGGAAGTGGTCCAGGAATGCACTAAGGGTCTGTGTAGTTCTTATTAAGGGTTCCTGCACCAGAAACTTGTAGAGAGGGAAGGCTTGGGCTCCCCTATCTGCCCACTGAGGAAGGGGGTGTGGAAATCCCCTGACAAGGGATAAGGCCTTTTGAAATCCCTGAGAGCAAGGGTAAGGAGGAGTGAATTTGGAGCTGGACTCAAGGCCCAGTGCAAGGTCAACAGACTGTTTATATGTTGGACTACTGGCTTACCCCGGAAAGGGGGGGGGGGAATAAGTAGGCTTGGAAGGATTCCGTTTTAATTAATGACCTGTTAGTAAATGTCAGTTTCAGCTAACACACTGAAATTGGTCTTAAAAATTTTTAGTAACAGTGTGACTGCAGAGATCAGGCGTCACCAGCTCTGGGGCAGCACAGGGAGCCCTCTGTAGACCTGTGGGGAGGAGTGCTCAGGTCTGTGACAGCAGAGCTGCAGAGGACTCCCTGCACTGTCTCAGGGCCGGGGGGCACCTGATCCCCACAGGCACAATCTGCAGAGGGAGGCAATGGTCATTGTGGCAGGGCAGACCCCGAGCCAGCACTGCGAGGAAGATGAGCCCCCGGCCACAGAGGAGGCTTCCCCTTGCTGAATAGTTCTGGCTCTAGGCAGGAATGGATCAACAGCGGCATGGCCTCCCCTGCGACCAAGGGCTTGTCGTCTTCCTTACAGTCCTGGCAGGGGGAGAGGGGTCTCTGCTCCTGCAGGATGACTGCGGACCCCCCTGCACCTTGTGCCCACTGTCTTGGGCTGCTGGGCAACACAGGGAGCGCCCTGTAGCTCTGCTGCCAGTACTACCCTAACGTTAACCTCAATCCTACCCCCCATAGCTGTAAAAATATAAAATAGTCCATTTTTATTGTTAAGATATTTTTCCTCCAGTTTTTACTTCTGCCCAGCCTAACTCCATGTGACAGCCCTCCAGCTGGGTCACAGGAAGAAGCAGGGCCAGAGTAGCTGTCAGCAAGTGCTGCCAAAGGAAGAGGGCCTGTAATGTCATCTCCAGCCGCAAGGTGGTGTGCTAGCTGGTAAATCACTTAATCATTTAAGTGTGTATAAAGCAAAGGTATGTGTAATTTAGTTCGGTGTTCCTGTATGTCAGTAGGTGTTCGGAGAAGGGCTGAGTTGGCAGTTAGCGCTAATTACATTTTGTTGAACTTGACCATATTAATAGTAAATCCTTTCCTAGAAAGGCCATTTTCATAGATATAAGGGGCTAAGTGTATGCATGATGCACCTTTATTTATTTAAATGGATTAATTGGGCCTGTAATCTTTATATGGTAGAATTGCTCAGGGTTTTTTTTACTTTTGAAATACATGTGCAATATTTAGATCGGCTCTTCTGGCTTTGGTTGAGAATTAACTCATCTACACTTGCATTCATGGGAAACTATTAATAGGAATGATACGGATACTAAAAGCTTCGCACTGCTCTGCTAACTCTTCCTATTTCATGGAACACTTTGGGGTCTTATTCTGCTCTCAGTTACACTGGAGCAACTCAGGATAACTCCAGTGAAGTTACACTGGTTTAAAACTGGTACTGGAGGGATTAAAATAAAACCTGCAGGGTATGATTGTGTGTTGCTCTGTAACTTGTACTGTCACTTACCCCCGAGTAGACTGGGTGTAAAAAGCTATTGGATCGGAATGATAGCATTTTACACACATTGTACTAGTGTAAATGACAACCCAAGGTGCAATACAACAGGGAATCAGGTCTGCAGTCATCCTCTCCTACTCAGGTCTCCCCAGCCTCATTTTCAAGCTGCCCTTTATGCCTGTAATAGCCTCCCTGATCCATGTATCTTTTCTCTGTGAGCATGTATGTGTTTTAGAATATGCTAAGAAAAAGACGTCAAGCCTTAACAATGCATAGGACCAAATTCTCTTCTAGTGTAAACTGACACAGTTCCATTGACACTAATGGAGCTATGCCATCTTACTCCAGCAGATAATTTTGGCCCACAATCTATTCACATGACTTTGTTAATCCATTCCTCTCCCCCTACTGTGCCTGTGCATTGTCTAACTTAGATTGTGAGGGCCAGGAATTTAGTAGTCCTTTATTTGCCTTTGAGTACCATGTACACCTCTGGGCCTGTAGATACAATAAATAATTACTTACTACCTTTTGAACAAAGGGTACGTCTTCACTACCCGCCGTATCGGCGGGTAGCAATCGATTTCTCGGGGATCGATATATCGCGTCTCATCTAGACGCGATATATCGATCCCCGAACGTGCTCCTGTCGACTCCGTAACTCCACCAACCCGAACGGCGGTAGCGGAGTCGACATGGAGAGCCTCGGACATCGATCCCGCGCCGTGAGGACGGTAGGTAATTCGATATAAGATACTTCGACTTCAGCTACGTTATTCACGTAGCTGAAGTTGCATATCTTATATCGATTTTCCCCCGTAGTGTAGACCTGCCCAAAGAAGCAGATACAGACCAAGTGGATTGCCTTGTCTTTGAATACAACCAGGAGAATTTACAAGTGTTTGCCACAGGAGGGCTCTCCTAAAGTATCCTAAATTCAATAAGGAAATCAAACTGAATAAAGACCACATACAGCAGTTTAAACCAAACTTGACCCCTACCTAGTCT
The DNA here is from genome assembly GCF_016161935.1 of Mauremys reevesii. NCBI lineage: Eukaryota > Metazoa > Chordata > Testudines > Geoemydidae > Mauremys > Mauremys reevesii. The sequence goes on from NC_052624.1 coordinate 41,536,470, forward strand.
GTACCAAAAGCATATGCAATATTTATTGAAAAAACTAGATAAGAATGGCCATACTGGATCAGACAATTGCTCCATCTAGCCTGTTGTCTTTTGACAGTGGATAGGCCAGATGCTTGAATAGCATGAACAGATCATGGCAATTTTGAGTGATCCTTCCCCTATTGTCCAGTCCCAGCTTCTGGCAGTTGGAGGTTTAGGGACACCTGGAGCATGGGATTGTGTCCATGACCATCTTGGCTAATAGACAATGAAGCCATGAGCCCACTGGAACCATTCCACCATGAACCCAGTTATACTTTTGGCATTGAGAGCATCCCCTGGCAATGAATTCCACAGGTTGACTGTGTTCTGTGAAGTACTTTCTTTTGTTTGTTTAAACCTGTTGCCTATTAATTTCATTGGATGAACCGTGGTTCTTATGTTTAGGTGAAGGAGTAAATAACACTTCCCTATACACTTTCTCCACAACATTAATAATTTGAGACCTCTAACATATCCCCTCTTAGTTCTTTTTTTCTAAGTTGAATAGTTCCACTCTTTTAAATCTGTTTCATACAGCTAATTTATGTGCCATTCTCTGTAACTTTTCCAATTCTAATATATCCTTTTTGAGATGGTCCGACCAAAACTGCATGCAGGATTCAAGCTGTGGGTATATGATATTTTCTGTTTCATTGTCAATCCCTCTCCTAATGGTTTCTAACATTATGTTAGCTTTTTTGGACTGTTGCTGCACATGGAGCAGATGTTTTCAGAGAACTATTCACAATGACTCCAAGAACAGGAGTACTTGTGGCACCTTGGAGACTAACAAATTTATTTCTGCATCAGCTTTCGTGGGCTACAGCTCATTTCTTTGGATGCATAGAATGGAACACACAGACAGAAGATATTTATACTTTTTGCGGATACAGACTAACACGGCTGCTACTCTGAAAAATGACTCCAAGATCATTCTTGAGTGGTAATAGCTAATTTAGACCCCATCATTTTGTATGTATAATTGGGATTATGTTTTCCAATGCACATTGCTTTGCACTTATCAACATTGAATTTCATCTACCATTTTGTTGCCCAGTCATTCCATTTGGTGAGATCCCTTTGTAATTCTTCACAGTCTGCTTTGGACTTACAAAATTGCTCAAGATAATTATCTTCTGCAAATTTTGCCACCTCACTGTTCACCTGCTTTTCTAGATCATTTATGAATGTTGAACAGCACAGGTTCCAAACAGATCCTTGAGGGACACCACTATTTACTTCTTTATTGTTTAAAACAGACCATTTATTCCTACCCTTTGTTTCCTATCTTTTAACCAGTTACCAGTGCATGAAAGGACCTCCCCTCTTATCCCATGATCGCTTACTTTGCTTAAGAGAATTTTGTGAGCGACCTTGTCACAGGCTTTCTGAACATCCAAGTACATTATATGGACTGGATCACCCTTTTTCACATGTTCGTTGACAATCTCAAAGAATTCTAATAGATTAGTGAGGCATAATTTCTCTTTACAAAAGTCATGGTGACTCTTTCCCCCAACATAGTGTTCATCTATGTGTCTGATAATTCTGTTCTTTACTATAGTTTTAATCAATTTTCCTGGTCCTAAAGTTAGGCAATCCTGGCAATGACAGGCCAATAAGCTACAGGAGTCTTGTTTAAAAATCAGCGCTACTCAGCTAATTTAAGTGATAGGTACCTACCACAGTTAATAGTTCTGCAATTTCATATTTGAGTTCCTTCCGAACTCAGGGGGGGATACCATCTGGTTCTGGTGACTTAGAACTGATTGATTATATCTATTTGTTCCAAAACCACCTCTACTGACACCTCTGTCTGAGACAGTTCCTTAGATTTGTCACCTAAAAGGAATGGATCAGATGTGGAGGTCGCCCCCAAATCCTCTACAGTGAAGACAATGCAAAGAATGTGGCTAGCTTCTCCACAACAGTTTTGTCTTCCATGAGTGCTCCTTTAGTGCCTCAATTGCTCAGTGGCAATCATTTTGGCAGACTGCCTTCTTGTGATGTACTTACAAAAACTAACAATTTTGTTGTCTTTAGTTAGTTGCTCGTCAAACTTTCTTGGCCTGCCTTATACTTGACTTGGCACAGTTTCTGCTCCTTTCTATTTTCCTCACTAGACTATGACTTCCAATTTTTAATCAATGCCTTTTTGTCTCTAACCATCACTTTACTTTGGTGTTTTAGCTATGGTCACATTTTTTGGTCCCCTTTCTATTTTATTAACTCTATTCTGTGTTATTTCTTGAACAATGTTTTTATAGATTTTTTTTAAGGCCAGAAAAACCATCTGACCTCCTGTATAACACAGGGCATATAATTTTATCCAGTTATCCCTGTTTGGTTTAAACAATTTCTCTAAATGTAGCGTGGTGGTAGCTGGCTCATCCTTACACAAAGCAAGTTTCTGAAGCATGCCACAAATGCATAATTGTATTCAATTAATTCTCTCTCATATATTTCTTCAAATTTAAATATTTCCCAGTTTCCTATGGTAAAATTTTTCTCTTTACTCATTTTGTATGCAACACTTCGCCTGATTTTTTTTCAGAGATGCTGAAGTCCTGCAACTTGAAGCTACAGCTCCTCAACAGTCTGAAAATCAGATAGTCTCTCAATCTGGCCAGAGAAAAAAATGATGCACACAAAATTAGTTCACACTCCGAAAATGTGACTGTAGCTCCTTTGGGAGCTGTCTGAGCCAGTATCATACTGACATTAGCTCCCTGGTAACCACACCAAATATTGGGCTTTTACTAGCACCTCAGAGGAGTCTGACCAAGTTGCTGGGATTCACATACAAATACCCCTGTCTGGTCATGCCTTTCTCACAGTAGACAGTGTCAGCATTATAGTGTACACACAATGAGTTCAAATCCTGCACAGGCTTCTAAAAAGCAATTAAAAATTAATCATCCTCAAATTGCTGTGACAGTCCTTATTGCCTTTTGTAAAACACATTGCAGTAGATTCATTTTAGTTGGCAGGTATAGTGAAACATATACAGTGTGTTGTACTGTAATCAGTTTGACAATGGGAGCATTTTGGGCGAGGAGTAAGAACGGTACTGGGATTGAGTCAGATAGCAGCCTGGATTCTGGTGCCTTCAGACAGCTCCAGCTGTGTACAGGGACCATAAAGGAACAGAGCAGCCCCTGAAGCAATTTCTGTAGTGCAGGGGCAGCATAGGGCTCGTATATGTTGTGGCTGTAGTTGAGAATGCTTAGAGTGACCACTCCTGGGTATAGTCCAAGGAGAGGAGGGTATGTCTAACACTGTGTTTTTTAAAATTAACAAAACAAAATCTGTGGCATTATATCTCAGAGCCCAGGTCAGCTGAGTTGGACTCGTGGGGCTAAAAATTGCAGTGTAGATGTTCAGTAACGGGCTAGAGCCCAAGTACTGAGACCTTCTCCCATAGGAGTCTCAGAACGTGGGTCCCAGCCCAAGCCTGACTGTCTACACTGCAATTTTATAGCCCCGCAGGCTGAGCCAGCTGACTTTGGCCAGACACAGCCATGCTGCTGGTCTTTTAGGCTATGTCTATACTGCATTAAGAGTCTGAGGAAATAGGAAATAAAATCAATCTTGCATTCACCCCATCCATGGTGTGTTGGGTCTGTAGAATTTCTACAGTGCACACCCTTCCATGTCTGTTGGATTCCACTAGGCCTTGTCTTCACTAGGAAAAAAGGCTTTCCCTAGGTTTTCCCCATAGTGTTTACTTTGATCTTCTAGTGTGTTTAAAAATGCCAAACTTCCTTGTCTTCACTAGGATTTTACCATGTATTAGTTAACATGAGGTGAGAACGCAGGGCTTTTTCCCCTAGCATAAGAGCATGCTGGGAACAGTCACAAAGTGGGAACAGCCAGACTGCTGGGTTGTGGAGCAAGCCACTGAAAGTGTGAGGGGGAGGTTGCTGTAGGTTAGAGCAGATCACCCACACTGATTTTCAGTGGGCCAGAGCCCAGTAACATAACGGTAATTTAAAATTACTTTTGCCCCACCTCTCCTAGGTTGTGCCGTCTGAGAGTCCTGAAAACTTCATGAAATAAACCAACTTCAGGTCATATTTTTGCTCAGTTCTGCTGAACAGCCTAAGCCACTGCTAAACTAGCACTACCCTATTCATCTTTTCAATACATCATATTTCAGTTTATTTCAGCTCCATCCCTCTCAGCTGACTGTTAATTCAGGCACAACCCTAACATCTGTGCTTGCCACTTTCAGATAAACCAAAGAAAAATGGGAAAAGCTGATCCTTAAGTAAGATCGGAAACAACCACCATTTCCACATCTTTTTATTTTCACATAAAGCAAAATTTAAACTCCTTTGGCATGTCTGAAATAAGCAGTGCAGATGTCAGGTCTAGTTAGCAGTCAGTTACAGGTTTTGTATTCATGCTTCAGCCTGTATAATAAACTGTACATGAGGCATAATGCAAACTTACAATGAAAATTATTGCAATACAAGAGAAACACTGGCCATATCTGAATGCTTTATGCAAATAAAAGGATGAGACTGAGAAAAACAGAACAGGTGTAGAGCCCAGTGTCTGCATTTCTAATGAATTTTAAAGGGAATGTAACAGGAGCTATGCAAACCCTGACCTATGTTCCCAATGGCAAATATATTTATGTATTAGCTAGGATGGTAATCAGCTTATTGGCTGAATCTAGCATCACAGCAAAACTCAGGAATAATTAGCAACTGACAGTAAACCACAATTTATATTATCTAAAGCAGGGATCTCAAACTCAAATCACCACTAGGGCTACATGAGGACTAGTACATTGGCCCAAGGGCCGCATCACTGAAACCTTAGATATGTTATAATAGCCCTATAGAATAGAAATACTGGGGCAGAGCCTCAGCTGGCATAAATTGCCACAGCTTCACTGAATTCCACTGAATTGTGACAATTTACACCAGCCGATGATGTGCCCAGCTGTATGCAATGTTCAGGTTTAGCCCGAAGGTTTAAAATTGCATTCCTCTCTCTCACTTGAGGCCTTGTTGGAAATGGCCCTGAGAACCAGACCACAGGATCTGAAAAATGAGTGACTGGAAGAGTAATAAAAAAGCAGAATGAAAGTGACTGGGAGAATGGGAAGAGACAGAATGAAGAAAACTCACTGACATGGGGGAAGAAAAGAATTGAGTCATACATAAAGAAGAAAGTTCCTGTCCTGTTCCACAGGACAGATGGATTTAAAGTAACTAACATCATTCACAAGAATGAGTCCATTTACCTCCTGCATACCGCTGCCCCAAGAATCTTCTCCCCCAATGAATAGCTCAAAGACATCAATGCAAATTATATTCTTTGTGTCTCTCTCCTCCCTCACCCCCCAAATTACTGCTGAAGAAATGCTAAATGTAGCTGTGCTGCAAGGATCCATTAATTTATATTTTACCTCTTTCCCTTCCCCACCCCTATTCCAACCCCTTCCCCAAATCCCCGCTCCCACCTCTTCTCCGCCTCCTCCCCAAGCACGCTGCATCCCAGCTCCTCTCTCCTGGAAAGTCCTAAGCACTGCCAAACAGCTGTTTGGTGGCAGGAAGTGCTGGGAGGTAGGCAAAGGAGCAGGGACATGGTGCGCGGGAGGGGGAGCAGGGGAGCTTGGCTTCCAGTGGGTGCAGAGCCCCAGAGCACCCACAGAGTGGGTGCGTATGGTGGGCTGCAAGGAAATAACTCCACGGGCTGCGTGTTTGATACCCCAGTCTAAAGAAAAGCAGCGTTGCCACCCATTCAGAAATTGTGACTGAGGGCAAAAATTTAAAAAATGTATTTTGAGGTGTTTGCCTTCTGATTTTCTTGAACTGACAGGGAAGCCTCTTCCTCCAGTTTGTATGTGGTCATTCCAGTATGAAAATCCAATCTTAAATGCACATGCAGACATCTCCCTGGTTGTTAGGCAGGGAACTCAATTTCTTCTCTCCCAAACACCAGAACAGAGAAGATGTCATTCTCTCCCTCTTCCATCATCCTCTTTCCCTATACTCCCATCCCCTCCATGACCAGTCTTCTGCCCCCTTCATATTTTAATTTGGGCTCTCTCTCACCTTCCCATCTGTCCTAGGTATCCCTCTCTGCTTCCCCCCACCTTTCCTTTTCCTCCACAGAGCCCCACCATCACTTCACCCACACACACATCCCCCTGTTTCCTTAACATCTTTGCTGTGCTATATATGGAGAACAGGGGGCTGTCATCTTCACTGAGGGTAGCCTTGCTTCTGCCCCACTGAAAACAGCAAGAGACAAATGGCCATCTTTACTACCAGCACCTTTACCTCCACCTGAAAAGGCTGTAAGGAGCTACAATCATCTTAGGGGGGCTTTGGTCACATTTAAAAGTAATGAGACAGGGCAGTGATTGTGAACAAAGGCAAGAGTGTATCAGATAAAAGCAGGAGATCATGAGCCACTTTAAAAAAAATATCAAGATTCTCAATAATAGTAATGAGAACTGACAATTCAGTAGAAGTATTTATAAGCATGTGTGAGAGAACATAGCAGTTTCTTCTGAACTGTTTCCATGTATTGATACTACAAATAAGGGGATTTTTTTTGTATTGTGTCTGTCATAACGCATAATTTTGTAGCAAGCTCTGGATGAACTTGGAACTACACATAGCAAGAGCATTTGAGTTTAGTGACAGCAAAAATAAATAAATAAATAAAAAATCCCTTGAAGAATGCATCAACTTAATTGTGGTGGGAGTGGTGCTATTTAACACTAGCTGATTTGAAAAGCTGGGCTCTAAGGAACTGAGAAACTTGTTGCACTGGCTGGCACAGCTGTAGCTATCTAAGATATTACTCAGCTATGATGGGATGTGTGAGATAATCAGAGATTCAGCAGAGCAGTCATGTGAGAGGAATGACATCAATAATTGCCTAGAGACTTATTTCAAATATTGATAAGACAGTCCAGAAAATTAATTCCAGGGGGAACAGATACTGCAACTGTTAATGGCTGTATAACATGGTAAAACTAACCGAAGAAATGTTTAACAAGTCCAGTTATAGTGCACCTTGTCAGAGACCAAGATTGGAAGGCTTTATCTTCTGACAGTGTCCTCTTCACAATGTAATGACATGGCCTTGTAAATAACCACATAAATGTGGATTGTTTTTGAGGTGCTATGTAATTGTGTTTCAGAATCTAAAGTTTCATTTTTAAAAGATAAAGTTTCTAGATCTTATGAAGAAAACCTTAGAAAGGTGAACCAAATGTAAACTGATGTAGTAAATCAGCAGACAGTTTGAAACAAGGCAAGAGAGAGGGACACAGGATTGTCTCCCTCTTCTACTGATGGAACCATCTGCCTGGACCGCTTGGAAATAGTGACCATAATACAATAGCATTCAACATCCCTGTGGTGGGAAGAACATCTCAACTGCCCAACACTGTGGCCTTTAATTTCAAAAGGGGGAACTATACAAAAATGAGGGGGTTAGTTAGACAAAAGTTAAAAGGTACAGTGACTAAAGTGAAATCCCTGCAAGTTGTGTGGGCCCTTTTTAAAGACACCATAATAGAGGCCCAACTTCAATGTATACCCCAAATTAAGAAAAACAGTAAAAGAACTAAAAAAGAGCCACCGTGGCTTAACAACCATGTAAAAGAAGCAGTGAGAGATAAAAAGACTTCCTTTAAAAAGTGGAAGTCAAATCCTAGTGAGGCAAATAGAAAGGAGCACAAACACTGCCAACTTAAGTGCAAGAGTGTAATAAGAAAAGCCAAAGAGGAGTTTGAAGAACGGCTAGCCAAAAACTCCAAAGGTAATAACAAAATGTTTTTTAAGTACATCAGAAGCAGGAAGCCTGCTAAACAACCAGTGGGGCCCCTTGACGATGAAAATACAAAAGGAGTGCTTAAAGATGATAAAGTCATTGCGGAGAAACTAAATGGATTCTTTGCTTCAGTCTTCACGGCTGAGGATGTTAGGGAGATTCCCAAACCTGAGCTGGCTTTTGTAGGTGACAAATCTGAGGAACTGTCACAGATTGAAGTGTCACTAGAGGAGGTTTTGGAATTAATTGATAAAATCAACATTAACAAGTCACCGGGACCAGATGGCATTCACCCAAGAGTTCTGAAAGAACTCAAATGTGAAGTTGCAGAACTATTAACTAAGGTTTGTAACCTGTCCTTTAAATCGGCTTCGGTACCCAATGACTGGAAGTTAGCTAATGTAATGCCAATATTTAAAAAGGGCTCTAGGGGTGATCCCGGCAATTACAGACCGGTTAGTCTAACGTCGGTACCGGGCAAATTAGTTGAAACAATAGTAAAGAATAAAATTGTCAGACACATAGAAAAACATAAACTCTTGAGCAATAGTCAACATGGTTTCTGTAAAGGGAAATCGTGTCTTACTAATCTATTAGAGTTCTTTGAAGGGGTCAACAAACATGTGGACAAGGGGGATCCGGTGGACATAGTGTACTTAGATTTCCAGAAAGCCTTTGACAAGGTCCCTCACCAAAGGCTCTTATGTAAATTAAGCTGTCATGGGATAAAAGGAAAGGTCCTTTCATGGATTGAGAACTGGTTAAAGGACAGGGAACAAAGGGTAGGAATTAATGGTAAATTCTCAGAATGGAGAGGGGTAACTAGTGGTGTTCCCCAAGGGTCAGTCCTAGGACCAATCCTATTCAATTTATTCATAAATGATCTGGAGAAAGGGGTAAACAGTGAGGTGGCAAAGTTTGCAGATGATACTAAACTACTCAAGATAGTTAAGACCAAAGCAGATTGTGAAGAACTTCAAAAAGATCTCACAAAACTAAGTGATTGGGCAACAAAATGGCAAATGAAATTTAATGTGGATAAATGTAAAGTAATGCACATTGGAAAAAATAACCCCAACTATACATAGCCCCCATCATGTTATAATTTAGCTACAACGAGTCAGGGAAAAGATCTTGGAGTTATCGTGGATAGTTCTCTGAAGATGTCCACGCAGTGTGCAGAGGCAGTCAAAAAAGCAAACAGGATGTTAGGAATCATTAAAAAGGGGATAGAGAATAAGACTAAGAATATATTATTGCCCTTATATAAATCCATGGTATGCCCACATCTCGAATACTGTGTACAGATGTGGTCTCCTCACCTCAAAAAAGATATTCTAGCACTAGAAAAGGTTCAGAAAAGAGCAACTAAAATGATTAGGGGTTTAGAGAGGGTCCCATATGAGGAAAGATTAAAGAGGCTAGGACTCTTCAGTTTGGAAAAGAGAAGACTAAGGGGGGACATGATAGAGGTATATAAAATCATGAGTGATGTTGAGAAAGTGGATAAGGAAAAGTTATTTACTTATTCCCATAATACAAGAACTAGGGGTCACCAAATGAAATTAATAGGCAGCAGGTTTAAAACAAATAAAAGGAAGTTCTTCTTCACACAGCGCACAGTCAACTTGTGGAACTCCTTACCTGAGGAGGTTGTGAAGGCTAGGACTATAACAATGTTTAAAAGGGGACTGGATAAATTCATGGTGGCTAAGTCCATAAATGGCTATTAGCCAGGATGGGTAAGAATGGTGTCCCTAGCCTCTGTTCGTCAGAGGATGGAGATGGATGGCAGGAGAGAGATCACTTGATCATTGCCTGTTAGGTTCACTCCCTCAGGGGCACCTGGCATTGGCCACTGTCGGTAGACAGATACTGGGCTAGATGGACCTTTGGTCTGACCTGGTACGGCCTTTCTTATGTTCTTATGTTATGTTATGTTCTTTTGGCTAGGCTGTACCTAAGAGAGGAAAGAGGATGAGACAGGAAGGCAGAGGAGAGGAGGCTGCAGTGCTCAAGATAAAGTGACTAACTTGAGAGACATGAATTAGGATTTTAGCAATCAACACATCAAGAAATGGAAGAATTTTAGGGATATTATGAAGGATGAAGTGACAGGATTTAGAAGGAGCCTGTATGTGGGGAGAAGAAAAGAGAAGGGGGCAAAGAAGACACTGACTTTTTGAGCCTAGATGACAGAATAATGGGGAGCTATCAGCAATGACAGAGGAGGGAGGCATGGGAATGGGTTTTGAAGGAAAGGTGAAAAGCTCAGATTTCAATATTGAGTTTGAGATGGGAGTGGGCCATCAGAAAGAGCTGTCAGAGGAAGACTCAGAGCTGGAAGAGAGCCGGGGCAGAGAAGTAGATATGGGAATGATTAGCATAGAAGTGGTAGCTGAAATTGTGGGAGCTGATGAGGTGTCCCAGAACAGAGAGAGAAAGATAACACAGAGGGATGCAAAAAGGTGAGCCAATGAAAGATAATCTGGCTGAAAATTTTCATGTATTTTGAAATTTCAGTGACAAGTTTCACCAAGAAATTCTTAGAAATTTCCCATGAACAATTTTTGCTATCTTTTGATCAGCTTACAGTGCTCAATATTTTTCATTAAACACTTGATTTTTTTTCTGCCTTTTTTTTGTTTTTCTAATCAGCTCCAATGATGAGGGAGCCATCAGTGAGTTAGTAGGAGAAACAGAGTTGCAGATGTTCAGGAGGAAGTGGTTGGTACAATCAATAGGGCTAGTAGCAGCTGACAGATCAAGGCGATTAAGTAGAGTAGAGACCCTTAAATGTAGCCAAAAGGAGGTCGCTAGTGAAGAAGGTTTCGATAGAGCAAAGAGGCGAGAATCCAGGGAGGACTGAAAAGACTTGGAGGACAGGAAGCAATGTAGCAGGCATTAGACATTAGGGACCAACGAGAAGAGGAGGGTGAGATGATATATGGTAGGTCGCTGGGATGGTTCAAACAAGTGTTTCTTTAAGGTAGGGATTCAAGAGCTAGCTTGTGTTCTGAGGGGGCAAGTCGTTTGTTTTTTGCAATCAGTTTTAGCTTCACATTAAAATTTACTTTTGAAAAGCAACCCAGCTATTAGTGCCCATTTGCCATCACTTCTCATAGTACAAGGTGAATTTGGTATCTTGTGGTTTGCCTTTTGTCGCACTTTGAATCATGTGAGAAACTCAAAAGCCTCGTGGCAGCTCAGCCAATCACATGGGCCCGCCATGAGTGATATCCAGCAGAGTTTGAATCTAATATTGTCTCCATGGAGTGTCATACCATTGCTCCTAGTCATCCTTCCCCACACTACTGCAGTGGTCCCTGCGCTGTGGTTTTGAATATTGGATGTGATATAAACAAGTATTGGGAAAGGAAAATGAAATGCTGTTGGACAACAGAGTACAGTTTTTATGGTTATTTTCCTTAATGTTTTTTTAGTTTGCAATGGTCCCTACTGTTGATATGCACAATAAAGATAGTGGTGTCAACTTGTATCTTTTATCTTGAGTCTTGCAATATTTTGTTTTTCTTAAATCCCCAGCTCCTGAAGTCACATGACTACATAAGAATCTCAGCTGTCATTTTAAAAAAGTTTCAGCCTTCATGATTTCAGAGAGAAAAAACATAAACCCTAAAAGCTCAAAAACAAGAAGTGCAAACCACTTTCCCCATCCCAAAATGTATTTTTAAAAAACCTCTTGTTTTGGGTGCCTGGCTCATGATTTTTTGGGTGTTTAGGTAGTCAATGTGAAATAGTAAATGTATTAAAAACCTCAATGGGGTTAGGATCCTTTATTTTCTTTGATTTATTGATCGTATGGTGTTACATTTTCAAGTATGCAAGGACAGCCTTTAAAAGCAGGATGTACTAAGTGTCTTATTTACAGTATAAAAGTGCTCTAGTCTGATGACTTGACTGCAATAAGAACTAGAGTGTGAGTCACCTGATTCTAAAATGAATCAGAACTGCAATGCTGATACTCTATTACTGACTCAAAGCACCAGCAGTCAAGTGTTAAGTCCTGTCCCTGTTCCTGTCTGTGCACTATACATTTTGGTTAGTTTAGGTTTTGTTCTGTTCAGTTAAATCAAAAGCACCTGAGCCTAGCATAATTGGCAAACCATATGTACATCCACACTGAACAACTCTCTATTTTCCCTTGGTACCTTGTATAAATTTTCTTAAATTATAAACTAATAGATTAAAATCCTGATTTGAGCAGAAGCCTCTCTTTTAGGGAGAGACTTCCACCTGCTCCACATTTTAATATGTTGTGTCTTACTTCCAGTTTGCTTCTACTGAATTATTAATATTTATCCCTGGAAATGATAGCTTAGCATTTGAATACCTAGACTAGACTCTCTACAACTACATTCTCAAATCTCAACAGGGTCAATCCAACCCCTTCTTCTTTCAAAGTAGATAAACTCTCATTCAGTTACCTGTATGAGCATCCTTAAGAAGAAGCCTTAAAAGCAAAGAGCTGGGCTGTTCTATCTGGAAATTGAAGGTTTCATGGCAACTTTCATAACACTTAGTTTTTCCTACAGTGTTTTTGAGCAAAAATTCCTCTCCTACTTCTATGAAGAGTGCTATGCACTGGTTGGCTTTCACTGTCTACCTCAGAAGTGGTTGTGTTAAGTATGTCTCTCATTTTTAAGCACTTTGAGATTGCTAAGATAATAGGTGGTTATATAACTGTCAAATTAGTCCCAAACGTGGTTGCAATAAGTTTTGCATCCAGGCTCAACGTGATTACAAACAAATCTATAGCCATGTTCAGAAATGATGATCAATTTGTGGTAAAGACAAAGAACTATCGCTGCTCTGTTAATAAAACTGCTGCTCTCACCCACAAAAGAGAGCACTGAATAGCTTTCACCATCTTCTCATAAAAAGGCAAATGCATCATATCAGAATATTTCTAATTCACTTTGCTGGGGACATGGCAAAATAATGATCAGGGCTGTATACAAAGACATTGTGATCTTTTCAATGGATTTTGTGCACAATCTTTCACAGATGCAGGAACTTGTTCAATGTGGAAGCCAATAACTATGCAAGAAATGATGCAAGTGCTTCAAGGCCAATCTCAAATGCACTGTGCTGTACTACTAATCAGCAAGATAGGACAGCAACTTGCTTGTAGGTATGTTTATATTACAAGTATTTGCACTTCTTAGTTCCCTGTGTTCATTAGTTGTAATAGAGTTTAAGGTTGTATTTAATTATCTTTCAGTATGGAGTTGGCACTGATTACACAGAGCTGTGATGTGGCCTGATAATATTATGCCGATATAGGTGGAGGTTGGGGGGAAAATGGATAGGAATGAATTGGGCTAAATAAAAGTTCTTTTGAGTTATGTCCCGCTGGGTGCTCCACTCTAGGTGCAGCAGCGCCCCCTCCACCTGGGAGTGGAGATCTTCATCAGCAGTGCCCATCGGCCTACACATGTGCACCTCCTCCCTCTCGTGCTGTAAGCGGATGTATATAGTGCTGTGCAGTCCGACTACCCCCAAATTCCTTCTCTACCACCTTTGGTCTGGGACGGAATCTGAACAGAGCCTGCTTCTCCCTGTGCCTTACTAGATTGCGACTTACCTGTTAGTTTTAGTGTAGTATTGCTGTTTTTTCTTCTTTCCTCTATCTAAAGAAAAGCAACACACTTTTTTCTGTTTTTTTCACTCTACCTTTACTGTTGTTCCATAGCTTAGGTTTTTGTTTCCCTGCTTCCTGCCCAGGAAGTTTTCCCCTCACACTTATGCCCAGATCTCCCAGATTTAAGAGGTGGGTCTCCTGACGGCCCACCTTCCTGGTAACGGATGGTCCCTCTGTGTGGGAGAGGGACACATACCACAAAAGTGTTCCCACTACCATGACTTGATGATAATCCACTTCATCTATGTATCCTCAATATGCACAATCCACACCCCCATCACAACTCTGATATGGATCACTCTGGATGCAATTACATGTTCCCCTCCCCCAATATTGGCCATATTGGGACACCTGGGCCATGTACAGGGCACAATTCGGGAAGCCTTCCATGGAACAAAGCCGAAGACCTAGACCTTTTCCCTCTTTATCGCTCTCTCCCCCACCAGAGAACGAACCTCCCCCAGAACGGGGTGAGGAGTAAGAACAGCAGGAGGAAGCTCCACCAACTCTACATTTTTGTTCGTCTTCCCCTGATGAGGCTATCATGGCCCAACCTCTTACAGCTGTTGATGACTTCAAGCACTTTTAAGAACCGTTCCACAGGATTGCAGACTCCTTCCAGATCCTTTGAGAGGAAGTGAAAGATCAGCAGCATCAATTACTAGATATCCTGCACACATCTTCCTCCACCAAAATTGCCCTACCAATTAGAGACCTTCCTTGATCCCATGAAAGTGCTCTGGCAGACCCTGGCATCCATCCTTCCAACCTGCAAATGAGCAGACAAAAAATACTATGTTCCTGCAAAAGATGTGGAATTTCTTGTTTCGCATTCCACTCCAAATTCCCTAGTAGTTAACACGGTGCAATGTTCCCATTGCTGACATTTGCAAAGCGGCCACATGGGTATCAGCAGACACTTGCCTATGTAGCCTGTTTTAAAACTAGACAAATATCTGGATGAGTTTATGTACCCATTGGAAGACCTCTGTGTACTCCCCAGGGCTACACATATCCCTGGATGAGAACCACTGGATTAGGGATATGGAACAGCTTTCATCTGAGGAGAGATTAAAAAGACTGTGACTTTTCAGCTTGGAAAAGAGACAACTGAGAGGGGATATGACAGACGTCTATAAAACCATCTACGGTGTGGAGAAAGTGAATAAGGAAGTGTTATTTACTCGTTTGCATAACATAAGAAACAATATACCGGTATTGGGTGACCCCTAACAGGCAGCAGGTTTAAGAGAAAAGGAAGTACTTCACACAAATGCATGGTCAACCTGTGGAACTCATTGCCAGGAAATGTTGTAAAGGCCAAAAAACATTTTTGAGCCCCATTATAGATAAATTCATGGAGACTGGATCCATCAATGGCTATTAGCCAAGATGGTCAGGGATGCAACCCCATGCTCTGGGTGGCCCTACCGTCTGACTGCCAGAAGCTGGGAGTCGGGATGGATCACTCTTATTGCCTGTTCTGTTTATTCCCTCTGAGGCACCTTGCATTGGTCAGTGCTAGAAGACAGGATACTGGATTAGACGGGTCATTGACCTGTCTCAGTACAGCCAGTCTTATGTTCTAATCTTAGTGAGGGGCACCTAAGCCCACGGAGGACAGTGGAGCCCAGAGAGTATGAGCTTTTAAAATCTACTCAGAACAGCATCTCCTTTTAGTGGGGTGGAGCTTAGAAGAATATCAACACAGACTTTTCCAGTTTGGCCGCCTGATGATGATATAAAGTAATACAACAAACCAGTTTAAAAACAATAGCCAGAAAACAGACATTTACAGACAACTCCTGTTGTTTTTAATCATTTCATGAAGTGGTGGTAAATGATGACAGCATTCAGGTATATCATTTCTGGGAAGATGCACTGCATATTTTCAGGACTTTTCCTGGTGGATGAAAGGGATTGCATTTCTCTGGCTGAAAGCAAACAAAAAGCCATGATTTTCGCATCCCTTCATCAATACCTGCGTCTCCTTACTGCCTTATCTCCAATGCAAAAATAAATAAATAAATTTCTTAATTCCAGCTAGCTAACTTGAAGTAAAATCCTAGTAAAGACAAGGGGGAAGCCTAGTTTTTAACCTGAAATACTAACTCATGTGAAAACTACAAAGAACCTTGTCTTCATGTAGATTTTATCTCAAGTTGGTGAACTCAAGTTAGCGGATTCAAGTTAAGTACACTTCTCTTGTCAGAGTGAAGATAAAGCTTTGTAGTTAAGTTAGAGAGAGCACTGCAGGTTGCTATTTATACAAGGCAAAAATCTCGTTTTGTACAGACCTATTCACCTTATAATAATTAATGTTGTATGTGATATTAAGTGTCCAATTCAAAGAAAAACAGTAGAATTCTCACTTTTTTGTTGAAAAAGCAAAGTACAGCAAGTCAGACTTTTATAAAGTTTTATGTGCCTGCAGATTTTAGGAATGTATGAATTAGAACGTAGCCTTTGTTCAAGCTATATAACTTCTGCTTAAAAGGTTAGCAGATGAAATACAGCCAGAAGTTGGGTCTTGAAAGATCTGGTTTATTTATAATTAATGAAGCAGAACAGTCTTTAACAGAACAGTTTTGTTTCCACACACACAGAGCCAAAATAAGACCCCACATGATGGATCTTCCTATGCTATATATAGTGTAAGTACTGGACCAGAACCAATACACCATCATATTGTTTTTCCAGACTTATCTGTTATGTGGCTCCAAACATCTGATGGCAATACTGCTAACTGAAGATAACTAGCTGTCAATTCTCAGAACTGTAACAAGAAAGATGATGTCTGTATGTTTTTATTTCTACAAGGCACAAAAAAGTAAGCATGACTTTTGGCCAGTGTTTCAAGTTGTTTTTGTGGGATTTTGCCTTATTCTTATTTCTTATTAGAGGTGGCTACAAACGTTTTCTTGATGTAATGCAGAAATAGGAAATTTGATTCCTTAGTTGTTACAGATAGCCAAACATGCTAGACAAGAACTGAAGTAGCATATCTATACCATGATTATTTTTGTTTGTTGCTTAGATTGATAGCTGTAAATTACTGAACATGGATGCATGGATTAGCACCCTCTTTGATTATCCTGTCCATGCCTGTGTATTTTTAATATAATTTTAAACACAGAATTATTAGTGTTCTGAAAGCATTATTTTAAAGTGTCAATAATGCTTTGAATATTTAGCTACTGATGTCTAAAATATATAAAATTAATGATCTAACAGTTGGACTGTAATTAGGAAAAATATATTGTATTTTGCTCTAGTTTTCCTCACAGACTAAAATATCGGTTTTACTAGTACACCACCATTGGCATCAGTTGAATTACTCTTGATTCACATAGATGTAAAGGAGGGAAGAACCAAGCCCTCAAAATAGACTATAAAGTAGCACCGTGTCACTGCCTCTTGACTATTGTCTCTTGGAAGGCACAAAACCCTCGACTACAGGAAAGCAGATCCTAAAACACTGTGCATGAAGTTCTTCTCTGGCATGATTCCCTTGACTCTTGCAGATTCCTACTCTAGCTATGTGCTCTATCTTAACTAGAAGTTCATGCAGGGATTACTGAATTAAATTTGCTGTGTTACACCTGAAGTTAGAATTGATTATCCTAACAATTCCTTTTTGCCTCAAAATCTGAGCTGGATTGTCTCCACGTATCTGTTACTATGGGTGGTTGTTGGTTTTTTTTTAACAAAACAAACAACCTTCCAGAGAGAGAGAGAGGAGAGGGGAGGGAGAAGACAGGAGTCCTAATACCATACTTACAAACAGGCTGCATATCAAGTATTTTTTTTTTGTTAATCAAGTTTTCTTTACTATTAGGCTACACATGGACTGCACTGCAGTGAGCTGAATAATTTCAAGCAACTAACTTTTACCACCTGACACCAAATTCAGAAAACTGATTTTAAATCAATTGAAGAAAAGACTCTTGAAGGGAAATGAGAAGTATGCTGCAGTGCAAAACCACTGTCAAAAGTTTCTGGAATACACGGTCTTCAGAAAAATTTCAAAGAGAAACACTCCACAATTTCTTACCACTTGGGACAAATAGTTCTGAACTGAAACTGAATACTGCTTCCTAAAAGTAATAATGTAATACACTGCATTTTATAGCACTTTTTGTCTAAGCATAGTTTGAACAATAAATTGAGCTTCACCACACCCCTGTGGGTGTATTAGCCCACAGTTGCCAACTTTCTAATCGCACAAAACCAACAGGGCTGCCCAGAGGATTCAGGGGGCCCCCACTGCCGAATTGCTGCCGAAGACCTGGTACTTCGGTGGCGGGTCCCGGGGTGGAAGGACCCCCCGCTGCCGAAGACCTGGAGCAGAAGAAGCTCCGGGGGCCCAGGGCCCGCGAGAGCTTTCCGCGGCCCCCGGAGCGAGTGAAGGACCCCGCTCCTGAGGCCCCAAAAAACTCTCGTAGGGGCCCCTGCGGGGCCTGGGGCATAGTGCTCCACTTCTCCCCCCCCCCGGCAGCCCTGAAAACCAAAGACCCCTGCCTCGCCCCTGCCTGCTCCATTCCCTCTCTCTGTCGCTCGCTCTCCCTCACCCTCACTCTCTTTCAGTGGGATGAGGTAGGGGGTTGGGATGTGTGAGGTGGGTGAGGACTCCAGCTGGGGGTGTAGACTCTGGGCTGGGGCCGGGGGTGAGAGGTTTGGGTGTGGGAGAGGTCTCAGGGCTGGAGGAGGAGGTTGGGCAGCAGGAGGGAGTGCAGGGTCCCAGTGGCGCTTGCTGGGGCTCCCAGGAAGTAGCCACCAGGTCCCTGCAAACCCTAGGCACGTGGACAGCCAGGGAGGCTCCGTGTGCTGCCCTTGTGCCGCAGCTCCCCTGGGTTGCAGTTCCCAGCCAATGGGAGATGTGGGCCAGAACCTTCCTGGCCGTCCATGAGCCTAGGGGCCGCAAGGACGTGGTGGCCGCTTCTGAGAGCCATGTGGAGCTAGGGTAGGCAGGGAGCCTGCCCTAGCCCTGGGCCCCTACTGCGCCACCCACGGCAGTTGCCAAGGTCTCTTTTCGACCGGGTATTCCAGTTGAAAACTGGATGCCTGGCAACCCTATATTAACCTTCCACAGGTATATAACCTTACACAGAGGTAAACTGAATCAACTAATACTTAAGGACTAACTCATGAGGCTGATGGTCCTCACTTGGGGGTTGGCTGGTTGGGTAGTGTTGCCTAGTTCTCAGGGCTAAGACCCATGACCTCCAGGGGATTTGTTGGTAGGAGAGCCCAGGCCCTCCCACTCCACCAGGCTCAAACCTAGGGGCCTTTGAGGGCCATCGGTGATCTGACAGCCAAGGCTACTTAAGGCTGCCCTCTCTGGGCCACTTCCTAGCTCTCTCCCTCTGTAATTGTCCCAAAGTCACCATCCAGGTTAAGGTGGTGTGAAGGGTGCCCATTCATCACAAGGCACCTTTTGTTCGTGGCATGCAGCAGAGTAGCCCTCTTCCTCTGGGAGGAGTTGTTGCCTTAGCATGCTGGCATTGTCCAAACAAACAAAAAGGTGATTTCTAGAGCCCATAGGAAGAAGGGGATGCTTCCCTCTTAGGCTGTCTATGTGGCAGGTCCTCCCTTCCCTCAGAGAGGAACCTTTGGGCAGTTGCCTTAGGGAGAGATTTCTGCCTTTCCTCTGCTGGAGTTGCAAGTCTGCACTCTTCCCTAGTCTGCCACCAAATAAGCAGTTCTCCCTGCCTTTTAACTCCTCCTCCAGTTGCAACATTGGCTCTACAAGTGTTGTGGCTGGGCCCAAAGTAGTTCCTTAAGGCCTTGTTGCCCAGTTTGGGGTTTGTACTCAGAGGCCTATGAGTGGGTATGCCAGGGCCGCCCAGAGGATTCCGGGGGCCCGGGGTCTTCGGCGGCGGGGGGCCTTTCCATTCCTGGACCCGCCACCGAAGTGCCCGGAAGACCCGCGGTGGGGACCCCACGCCGCCGAATTACCGCCGAAGCCGGACCCGCCGCCGAAGTGCAGCCCGGTCTTCGGCGGTAATTCGGCGGAGGGGGGCCCCCGCCGCGGGTCTTTGGGGCACTTCGGCGGCGGGTCCCGGAACGGAAGGGCCCCCCGCCGCCGAATTACCACCGAAGACTGAGCTGAACTTCGGCGGTGGGTCCCGCTCCGTCTTCGGCGGTAATTCGCCAGCGGGGGGGTCCTTCCGCCCTGGAGCAGAAGGACCCCTCCGCCGGCGAAGACCGGGAGCGGCAGAAGCTCCTGCGCCCGGCCCCACAAGAGTTTTCCGGGCCCCCCGGAGGGAGTGAGGGACCCCGCTCCAGGAGCCCCGAAAAACTCTGGTGGGGGCCCCTGTGGGGCTCGGGGCCTGGGGCAAATTGCCCCTCTTGCCCCCCCCCTCTGGGCGGCCCTGGGGTATGCTAAAAGCTCTCCTTCCTTTGCAGGCCTGTACAAAGACCTCTCATATTAGCAGTCTGTCAATGGTAGGGAAGCAGATGCCAAAAAGGGGGTAGGCAAAAGGAGATGTTAGAGTCATGGCGTTGTACCCCCTTCACAGTGGCCCAGGGAGAAGGGCTGACACATCAAGGGAAGCCCTTAAAGATGGATCCTGGAAGAGGCCTCAGGAGAGACTGTGCCTGCCTAAGGCATAATCACCTCAATGCTCCTCTTATAGCCTCCTACACAGAACAGTGATGAGATGTTACTAGCTAGCCCTAAGTGACTTATCTAGGTCATACATTGAGTTTATGGCAGAAGTGAGTATAGAATCAAGGCCTCCTGTCTCCAAGCCCTGTGCTTTAACTGTTACACACTTCTGTTCATTAACAATTTTCTGGTGACATTTTTAGACAATTTCACACAAAGTTCAAACAAACAGAACAACTCACATCTGCCCCACAAACATAACAACAGACATAAATATTACACAAAAGGAGCAGGAGCAAAACTGACTCTCACTGAGCATTAAGGAGACCAAGTTGCTTGTGACTTAGGTTACAAGAAGCCATTTAAGGGTATTTTGTGTGACTTATCATATTTGATGTCTGCTCTTAGATCATCACATTCTTGTTTTCCTGCTGGACTGCAGCTGGGAATGAGGAAAGATCTAATACTGGTCTTGAGCCAGTAGGCAAGAAACAAGCATCACACAGGATGCATTTTGTATCTGTAAAGGGAAAAAGGGGAGGTCCAAATACAGCCAGTGAGGGGGGAGTGGCTGGCAGGTAAATACTGTAGCTCTTGGGGGGCTGAGGGTGGGTGACAGGAGCAGCGCACTAACTCGCAAGCAGTAATATGTCTCGAAGCAGGACGAGCTCCTAGGGCGAAGGGGCTGGCACAGCTGGGCTTCAGGCCTGTCGGACGCCTCTCCCCTGCCACCGGTTGCCCTGGTACTATTTTCTAGCAGCGCACCGCTCTGTACTAGGCATCTCCTGCTTTTCTGCCAGCGCGATGCGGGGCTGGCGGCCGCGGGCTGGCCGGCAGGTGGAGCCCCCTCCCGGCTCTGCGCTGCTGCTGAAGCGGGGCAGAAAGGGTTAAACAGGCTGCCTCAGCCTGTGGGGACCCCGCACACAAATAAATAAATAAGCAGCGCCCTGCTGCCGCCCTCCCCCCGCTTTGCAAGGCGCCGGCCGCGGGGACGCAGCGGCGGGGCCAGGATGCGGCAGGGGAGAGCAGGGGGGGCGGCAGCCTCCGCCGCAGCGAAAGGCAACATGGAGGGAGGCGCGGAGCGGGCCAGCCCCTGATGCAGCGCTTTCTCCGCCTCCTCCGGGCAGCAGCGGCGATTCCCTTCCTCCCTCCCTCCCGGCGGCGGTGGCTGCGGCGGCGGCGGGTGGAAATGAGCAGGTCGGCGGCGCTTCTCCTCTGCCTGCTGGGCTGCAACGTGTGGAAGGCGGTGACCAAAACCCTGGGGGCGCCCGGTGCCGCTCGAGGTGGGTGCGGGCCGGGCGCGCCTTGTGCCGCCAGGGGAGGGTCTCCGCGGGGCCGCATTGTGCTGGCGGCGGCGAAGTTGGGGGCGCTGCCCGGGCAGGCGCGGCCGGAGCCCCGCTCCCCCTCTCTGCGCTGGGGCCGCCGCCCCCAGCCCCGCTCCTGGGGCTTTTGTTAAGGACAGGGACTGCTGGCCAGGCCCGCCTGCTCTCCTTGCCTGCCCCCCCTCCCGGGCAGGTCCTGCCTGCTGCTGGCTGCTGAGCCCCCCCGACGTAGCGGTGATGGGCGGCTTCGTAGAACCTCGCTCGCCTCCCTTGGCGAGTCCCGCTTGGGGCTGGTTGTGTTGTGCCCCCTCCCCCGCTGTTGCAGGTACCGCTTGGCGCTGGTTACCGTGCAGCCTCCCTCCCAGTCTCTGCAGGTCCCGCTTGGTGCCTTCCCCGCTCCCTGCACGTCTGGCCGGGGACTCATTGCACCCCCTGGCAAGCCCCACGTGCGGTCGGCTGCGTTGACCCTGGGTTAGGGTCCTGTTCCGTGGCCCAGGCAGGAGGCCCTGGAGCAGCCCCCAAAAGTTTCCTGTCTCTTCCTGGCTGTATTCCGCGTGGGGCGCGCACTGCTGGCTTGTTGTTGCTGACCAGCCTGTCTCTTCGTCTGGCCCTTTTGTTTGGAGAGGTGGCCAGTCCGACCCCCCATCCTTACTGCATGCCATGCAAGCAGCGTGCCCCTTGCTAGTAATGCATGTGGCACTTCTGTTGGGGGTGGGGAGCGTTCTATTTTAAATCAGGGAAAATCTGCTTTAAATGACTGTCACACCTTTCCCCCAGCTGATTTCGTAGCAATATAATCGTTGACCTTAGAACCAATACTAACCCCTTCAAAGCAAAGAATGGACCTCAGTGAGCAACTGTTTTAGCATCTAAATCAACTTTGTGGTCCTTTTCACTTGATTTGAGCCCTTTCTAGCTGAGTAGGATGGCTCTACAGTAATCCTTTAGTTACTTCCCTCAGGTGATGTGGTTTCATCAGCAAAATGTGCCTGCACTGTAAAAATGTGACACTGCCAAGGAGATACTGTAGGTGGGAGATACTCGATCACAGATTAGTCATGCTTCCACACTGCATTTCTACCCTTTATTGTTGCAGTAGTGTTCTATTTCTCTCAAGGCTTCATTCTGCGTAGCTCAGAAAGGGGTCATGTAATACCTCTAGGTTTCCGGGAGCTCATATATATGTTAAACAGCAGAAAATGTAGTTTGCTGATGGTAAATAGTTTGCTACAAGAGAATATAGTTGCAAACTGGTTAGTATTTGCCTATTAGTTAACCTTGTGAAACAGCTAAGTATCAAATGTCATTTCATGTGGAAGAGGTTTTTATTTATTTATTCCCCCTCCTCCTCTCCCCCCCCCCCTTAGCCTTCAGGAGAGCAGGTTAATTATATCTTTCCATAACAACCAGGGTGGAAATGCCATACATCAGGGATACAACTATACTCTATTTCCTCCCACCTTCTCTACCCTCTTTTGTATTTCTTTAAGGGTCAGTAGCCTCTAAGTGGCCTTTTTTATATACAAACAATAAAATGACATTTAGGTTCTTAGAGGTCATTCTGTTTTAATAAATTATTTTGTTCTTTGATTACCAATCATCATTTCTACAACATCCAATAAAATGCAAACTATAGTTCTGTGCTCTGATACCAGGTGATCAAAATTTGGGTATCTTGTGGTAAAACCTACTGTGCAATACAAGATCTTTTTTTAACAAGATTGGAAAAGGGATAGAGGATTTGACTTTGAAACTTGAGATTTCTTATTTCAAATCAACTATTCTTCTAAATGTTGTGTTTGGGGCACTTGCAAACAGGATTTATACTGAATTAGTTCACAAATATGTCAACAAAAATATACACATCCTTTGAAGGTAACGTTTGACAACAGAATTTGAGTTTTATCTTGGTATATAATCAGTATTGTGATATGGAGACTATTTACTTGATATGTTGGTGAAATTACAGTGCAGTTCGACTATCTTTTTTCCCCCCTTCCTCTTTCACTGTCAGCTCTTTTTAGAGGCAGCTCTTTCTAACTCAGAAACAGGAAAAACTAATGTCTGCAGCAACAATATAACTGATTTATTAAATTTATTTTTATGTAAATCATGGGGAAAGACAGGGAGTTGGCCATTATACAGTATCTATACTAAGGACTGTCTTTAAACTTGATAGTTTGACCTTTTTATTGCTTGCGGATATGTCATTCTTGAGTGAGCAGAGAATATTGATGTATGGTGAATAAAATGGTCAAATTCTGTCTTCAATATTAGAACATCTGAGGTTTACTGATGTACAGTAGACCGCTTTCTAGGCTTTCACTACTGTTTCTCAGTTTCCCCCTCTATTCTAAGCTATCTATATGCTTTGGAAGATAGACATGTGGAGGTTCATTTTAGTATTAAAAAGCATCGTATTTAGTTCAGGTCGGTAGTGACCACAAGTTTTTTTTGGAAGCTTATGAATTTGTGGTCATAGTCAAGTTTAGTGGACAGATAGCTAAATCACCAAAATAACCATTGCAGTTGGTACTAATTGGGACCCCTTGTTGGTAGACTCAAAATTAAAGGCAAGTGTTTGAATGGTTATCAAGACTGAAGTACCCCCCTCTTCAGCAATTGTGTTGGTACTTCTAGGTCAAGGTTGAGGCACACTGGGGTCAGGGTTTAGAAATCTTTACAATTGTCCATGTTGTAACTCTTGTGTGGATGAAGTATGAGGTTGGTCTGGGAAGAGGGACGCAAATGGATTTGGGAAGGATTAGAGAGGACCACAGAGTGGATTGGATCAGGTTGATGAAGAGAATGTAAAGTTCAGGAGGGGAAGCAAGAAAAATATTGACAGTGAGATACAACTAGACAGTGGAATGATTTTTTAAAGAGAAATGGTGGATATCCCATCAACTGCAGTATTTAAATTATAACTGGACAAAACACTAGAAAACTCGAGAGAATAGTCCTCACTGACAGGGTTGGACTAGGTGAGAGTTGATTAGATTCGTCTATATCCTTAGAATCAGACTGGCTAAGTGGAATTTGAACTTTGCACCATATGAATGTGGGGTTGTAGTTGACACTTTTGTTAAGGAAGAGAAGAGAGAATACAGCTCCAAAAAAATCCCATGATTTGATATTTTTCTTCCTCCCCTGGCACCAGCTCTAGCCCCAAATTTGAATAGCACCAAGTTCAAATTCTGATCAGCCAGGCTGATTCTGCAATTTTATGAATATGAAAGGTACTGATAATTAAGCTTCTTCATTCACACCCCATTAAAAAGATTGGGTGACATTGACACTTGAGTTGTTTCAGTGTGTCTGGCTCAACATGTAAATGGATGGATGCAGTGTTGCCTCTGAAGATGTGCTTCTGAACCACAAGGATTAGAAAATATTTTAAGAAAAATAAATCCCCTAACTTCTGGAGTATATAGCAAAATCTGCACAGGCCCTAGTTTTGTTTATTCTATGAATGTTGAGGCTTGTTATCCCTGCAGATGAAGTCATTGTGAACTCATGTAGATACATTTTAAGAATTAGTAGGATTATAGGTTTTCACCCTCTCTGAACTCTACTGCTTAAAATCGAATCAATATTTCAAATTAGGACTTAATTTCAGATTTTAAATAAAACTATAATCATCAGCTCTTCTTATATTTGAACATGTGTTGAAACAATACTAACATAAGCCAGTGTCATAAATTAAAACCAAAGTACTTTGGCTGTATTTGCACTGGAAACTGTGTTGAATCTAAATAAAACACACGTTGAAGAATCTAAATAAAACACAGGGCAACATCTGATCATGTGAACCAATGTCTTCCAAGTTTGGGAGGCTTGCCAGGTTTCTCAGTAGTAATTCATTTAAGCATTACAGGAAGAGCAGTACAAATCTGTGGAGACTTTTAGCAAAATCTATTTAATTTCTGCAGGAATTTTTTATTTTTCTAGTTGGTGTATTCTATTTGAACAATGTGGGACCATTCTGAAATACTAGGTTTTTTAAGATGAGATGCCATGGCTGCTCGAGGATCACATTTTAGAGATATTCCAGACAATCTCTCGTTGTGCTGCAGGAGTCCAGCATGTTTTTATGTGACACTGTAAATGCCATTTATAATTTTTAGGGTAGTAGTGAACATCTCATTTGTTCAGAATATTTCACTACAGTACTTAACCTCTTCAAAATCTGCAACCTTATTGGAATTGCTTCCCGTTAATGGAGGGAGTCGCAGGATGTGTGCTAAGTATCTTCCCCTCCTTACCCCGCCATGATTATTAGTTGGATGTTTCTATTATGGCAGTAAGGAAAGGTAGACAGACAAGGTGGTGGGGTTGAGGTAATATCTTTTACTGGACCTATGTCTGTTGGCGCGAGACAAATTTTTTAGCTAAAAAAAGCATATAGTAAGGAAAGGGTTAATAGTTGGGATTTAAATGGCCTTAATTAGCCTTCATGGTATCACCTTGCTTGGATAAATGGTGGTGGTGGGGAAATCTGACACTTTTTGGTGCTATTGTTTGTTTTTTAACTGACTGGCTTCAGACTCAGACAACATTACATTAATTCACACTGTGAAAGCTAATTTCACAACCATAAGGGCTTTGATATTTTATGAAGGTGATTACTCTGAAGAATATGGTAAAAGCAACTGAGAAACCCTGAATTCTTGTTTTTATTGGGTGGGTTTTTTTCTTTTCTGTTTTTTGGTGAGCCATTTCCCCAAGCTGTCAGTTTTAACCTAGACAATAGGTATTGTTAGGGGGTTAGAAGTGAAACTAAGGACACTAACACTTTTTGGAATGCAGATTTTGGCCTCCACATTTGCACCCTATCTGCTTAATGAGCTACTAATTACTAGGATCCTTCAAACACAAACGTTTACCTTAGTTGAGACAATCAGTGTAAGTAAGGGTACTCACATGTTATCCAGATAAAGTCCTGAATTACTCCAAGGCCCAAATGTGTAGCCGTCGTTTTTTTATTTTTTAAAAATTAGTGTTAGCTAACATATGGTAAAATCCTAGTGTGGACAAGGCAGTTGCAGTTTTCACACAGGCCAAAGTAAATCCTAGGCTTGCCTCCAGTGTGTACTTCAACCTGCTAACACGTGAAAACTACAAACTGTCTTGTCCATACTAAGACTGGCAGTGTTAACTGCCACTAACCAACACATAGCTTAAATTCCCCGCCCCCAAAACCCTGTTGGGATGCACCCTAAGGAGTGAGACTAGAACATGGGTCTTGGAATTTGTGGAACAAAGGACTGCCTTCTTTGCCAGTTGCTGACTAAATGGACAGCTTTGAACAGCATCTAACTTACCAGAGAACACTTTGTTTATTTGATAGGTTCCCAGTAAAAGCAGCTCTAGCACGTGTATTGGAGAGAGGTTTGTGCTGATCATGTTTGTTGCAAAACTGAAATATGCAGGATTTCTTGTGAAACTTCAAGGAGCCTCACGCCTCAATGAATAATGAGCTTCAACGAATAATGCCTACTCATATTTTTTTAGGCATCAATGAGAGTAGGCACCTGTGCATCAAGGGAAGAGAGAGGTTTTACTATTGCAAGGTCTGCTCTAGGAAATTAGGCCAGTATAACTTGGTCACTCAGGGACGTGAAAAATCCATGCTCCTGAGCAATGCAGTTAAACTAACCTAAACCCCAAGTAGACAGCACTAGGCTGATAGGAGAATTCTTCCATCGACATAGGTACTCCACCTCCCCAGGAGGTGGTAGCTATGCCAGTGGGAGAAGCCCTCCCATCAGCGTAGCTTCTTCACTGAAGCACTATAGCAGCGGGTGCAGCTGTATATAATAATGAGTTTGACATTAGTAATGTACTGACATGAATAATAGTTAGCTGTGGTTACCATTATACCTTCTGTTGTTGCTTAAACCATACAAAGGAGTCCAACCTCTTTATAACCGGGGTGAGGGCTGAGCATTCCCACAGCCAAGCCCTGCCCACAATTGTCGTGGAGTCTCCAGGAATTAAAGGTTAATTGTTAACTAAAGATTATGTCGTGTGATGAAACCTCCAGGAATACAGGCAACCAAAATTGGCAACCCTAGTTCCAGCCCACATTAAAACGGAGCCTGTGTTTTTCTCTCTCTCACATGCACAAAATCAGTTGACTGGGCCAGGCTTAAAGCACCTCTAAACCTGGGTCAGAAACTTGTAAGAGCCCAGGCTAACTGCAGGCTAACTGGGATATACACCCAGTAAGGGGTTGTGGTGTGGAGCAGAAATTGTCCTTTGCTAAAAGCAAAAGTGAACTCTCCCTGAGTTATGTAGACAGTGATGGCTCCCTCTTGATTAAAGTAAATTGAAACATTGTCTGCACATAATAGAACATGGACCTCTTTTGTTTCAGATTTAATAGGTAAATGTATATATTAAAATTGCAACAAGTATTTATCAAATGATAATTTGAATACTTTCTTGGCCATAGAAAAACGACAATGAATAAAGGTAACTTTTATATACAAAACTTCCTTGGATCAACAGTTTTGCCCAGCCCTTCCAATTTACACCCATATCCGAGATAGCAGAACTAAGGATAGTTGTGTGACAAACTGTTGAATGTTAGGCAAAATAACTTGTTAATGAGGGTGCCAGACACTTAACAATTTGTATATTTGTTTTGCATCAAGTAGTTTGTTATGCAACTATAGTCCTAGTCAGGTTTTACTAACATGGTATTGCAGTCTGGCCCTGTCTTTGTGAAGCTGGATATCCTGAATAACATACATAAAATAAAACTATGAAGGGTCAAAGATGTGAAGACTTTCTGCTGCTCAGGCTGCAATTCATTAGGGTACGCTACATTGCCAAAGAGCCTAAACCAGAAGGATAACTTTTTTTTTTTGTTTTCTATGAAACTGTTTGCACATCTAATGGCTCCTTGTTCATTGATACATAAAAGTAAAGAAAGGCTTGGTGAAACAAGGCAGGGATTTGTGGAGCTATTTGGGCTTCTCATGATTAATGAGGGTAGTTATACTGGTATTCACTCCTTTATGCTGGTACAACTGCATCCACCCTAGGAGATTGCATCCATTTAACTAAATCACTTATTCTGCCAATTTAATTAAATTGTTGTGTAGACAACTTCTTAGTCGTCTTCCCTGTGTCTCCAAAATCTCCAGAAATGTTTAAAGGAAATGATCCATTTTGAAGAAGAAAATGGAGAAAGAATCAGAAGGGCAAATACTGAGCAGCATAGTATTAACTACTGCACCAGCATATATTCCTCAAGAAGGCTCTGAGTGCTACTCCTGTTGACTGACATAAGCAACACTTTCTAGGGTGCACTAGTGTTGCTTGAGGCAGGCAAGTACTGTCTGGAAAATAAATGGGTTCAGGATCTCTGGGGACACCAGTGGTGCTGCAGGCTGTGAGACAGACAATGGAAAGTAAACACAGCTAAACAGTAGAAAAAACTTTTTTTTTTTTTTTAATTTTATTCTTCACACTGCGTTCAGGGAAAAGGGGTGGCACAAACTCAAGATTGCTGTGGCAATTTCTCTTTGCTCTACTGTAAATTATTCCCCTGGCAAGTTATGAAACTACTGAGTGGCACACTATCCTGGACAAATCCTACACCAGCTTTAAAAGCTATTTGTGGTAATACTGATGGAAGCCACTGTGAAGTAATGTGGCATACTTGCTGCTGCCACTTCACTGTTAATACCCAGCTGTTTTCATACAAGAGCTTTTGTTTTGTTTTGGGTGAGCATCTGGGTTCAGTGTCTCCTATTCTTTGTGATTTGCAGGATCCCCAAATAGGTGAGAAAAAGAGCTGCTGGAACAGAAATTGCATTAAGCAATATGAAGGATTGCAAAATGTAGCTCTTCACATTGAGGGAGATTTTTTTTCAAAAGTGTGAATGGCAGTTAGGTACCCAGTTCCCACAAAATCAGTGGGTGCCTAACTGCATTTGTACCTTTTTGAAATATCACCCATCATGCTATGCTAATTTCCATCAAAAGTTAGCTCTCACACAGTGGTGTGCAAGAGAATGTGTTGTTCCTTTCTTTAGGATACCACTATAGACAAACATTGACTTTTTAGTGGCAGTTACTGTAGTTGACTTATTCAAAGTAAATACTATTGTTTGGGATCAAGATAAAAAGAATAAAATATACTTGCTTTAAACTGAGTGTAGCTTTAAGCACTAAATCGTCGAACGGGTTGAATCTCAGCCTCTACTTTTTACTCCAGGCCATTAGCCAGAATTGGAATATATAACTTTTTATTTTTTAAAGTAACAAATCAGACATTGAGTGAAGAGGATTTGAAGTATTAAAGATCACTTGGAAAGCAATTAACTTTTATAGAATAGAGGCTAGATAAGGACCTCCCCCTGCAAGTCACATCTGAAAAGCCACCTGCTCCCTGCAGTTTACTCTCAGTAACATCCATGTGCTACTCTTTCTTAAATTGTAGTTTGATTGTGATCTCTCTGGAGTAAGGATATTGGTTTTGTCTAGAAATGTCACTTGTTAGATGTGATGTGTAATTAGTCCTGTAGTAAAACAGTTTTGCATTATAACACTATTAAATTGTATGACTATTCTATAACTTGCTTTGAGAAAGAGGGCTTGGGCCATATCATTTTTTCTCATATTTCACATGCAAGGGATGTTAGGAGCAGAAAACTTGCTTTTTTGAGGACACAGTCTGTTAGTGGAGCGGGGGTGAAGGCAATGTGACATCACCCACTTGCCCTTCTGCACAGTCAGGTTTTCTGAGTTTTTAGAGGGCCATACGTAGTGGCAGCATTCCTTGGGAAGCTAGTGAGTATTTTCATGAGTAAGTTAATGAACACACTTGAGTGAACTACTGTACGCCTTTGGAAATTCCTCTGTGTAGGGGAGAGTTGGGGGAGTGAGCCAAGCAAAGGTGGGGATAGGTCATGGCAGCACAGGTCCTTGAGAAGTTACGGAGAGGAATGGGGAGCCTTTGCTATACCATGGGTGGTATGGGCCTGAGATAAATGAGGAAATCCTATGTCTTTCAATGCATCTATGGGTTAGGAGTGTCCCATCCACTGCCCACTCTGAATGGGCAAACACCACACCCAGTCTGTGTGGTGGAAACTTCCAAACCTGAAGTCCTTAGATTGTTCTGCCTGACGAGATGTTTTTCTGCAGGACGTGCAATGCATGCTTAAAAGGTGTGTGTGAGGAGGGCAGTTTCAGAGACACAATATGCTTTACAAGTTTGTGATGAAGCAGAGAAACTACCAGCCAGCACATGAAGTGTTTAAAGAGAGCCTTTGGGCCCAGCTAAACTGTTCCCTCCTCCCATCTTATACCTGTACCTAATGCCAGGTGTGGAGGTGGAAGAAAAGGAGAGAGCTAGGCTCAAATTGGAGCTGTCTGGCAAAGGGGAAGGAGCTAGCTGCCTCTGTAACTGAGGGGAAGGATCACTAACTTGCCTGCCAAGGCAGCTAAATGGAAGGAAGCACTGTCTCTCCAGCCACGGGAGACTGTGGAGGACACCTAGGAACCTCTGGCACTGTGAGTGACTGAATGGATGAAGCCCAGGGACATTGTGGGGCTCGGCCTCACCAAAACTTACAGCTGCCCTGCCTGAAGGAGTCCAGGACTATGGTGAGGCACTGCTCAAGACCCATGAGAGGACCCTACTGGAAGCAAGCTGTCCAACTAAATCGACTAGAGGGGCCGCGCCCCAAACTGAACAGACACTGGTAGGAAGTGGCCCACGGCAATGGATTTAGACCAGGGCCGGATTAACGCATAGGCTATAGCCTATAAGACTATAGCCTTAGGCCCTCCCATGTTTAGGCCCTAATTTTTAGGCCCTACTGTAGGCCCTCTATTCCATATTGAAGTAGAAGCTGAGCAATGGTAGTGGGGCCATCGGAAATTTTCTGTCTCATTAGATATTGCTTTGTACAAATGAATCCATCAAGATTATGAACTCAATTTATAGTGGTTATGATTTTGTCTTTGTGGGTTAAGTAAGTGTTTGTGGGCCTAAGCAATATTGAACTTTGTGTACAGTAGGCCCACATTGGACAATAGAAACCATGTCGAAGAATGGAGGATGGCAGAAATTGAAGGAGGCCAAAGAAAGACAGAAAAGACAAGATGTAGTGCTGAAAGGTACTCCTTCTCTCCTAACATTTTTTCCTTCGACTAAGTCTAGTGGTGGGGAAGTCTGAATACCAGCCCAAGTGAACCTACTGTGCCTGTGCCTGAGGAAAAGGAGCAGCCTCCTGTGACTTCTCTACCTGAAGTCTCACCCCATTCCTCTGAAGACTTTCCCAGTGATAGTAATACAAAAATATCATTCTCCAATGATCCAGGCGAGTGGAACATGACTTCTCAAGATCTTATTGCATATTGAACTGAGTAGGACCCACAGAAATTCCAGAATCTAGATGCTGACTTTTCATTAACAAAGCGAGAGTACACCAATCAGAATAGTTATCTGACCAAATCAGTGTTTGAATATGTGAAGCCTAACAAACAGATTGGCAAGCGAGTTGTACTGTTTTTATTGCTGCCTGTTTTCTGATACCAAAAAGTGGGCAATATTCTGTGAAGGCTTCAGTGATTGGAAGAATACTGCATACATTACCAATCATACAATGAGTGAGCAGCATACATTGTCAGTTAGCAGCTACCATGCCCGAAAGAAAGTTAGTGGCAGAATTGATACCCCCATGGAAAACTAGTTTTTGGAAGCTCATGTTTATTGAAAGAATGGTCTCAGACACGTAGTTGAAACCATAGTTTTACTTGCTGAGCATGGTCTGCCTTTCTGTGGCTCAAATGAGACTGTTGGATCGAAACACAATGGCAATTACTATGGTGTTCTAGAGCTAATCGCTACGTTTAACCCTTTCTTTGCTCAGCACATCAAAAACACGCAGATAGTGGAAAAGGCCATACATCATATCTATCAAAGACTATTTGTGATGAATCCATTGCACTGCTGGCAAAGAAGGCACTATCAGCCATTGTAGATGATATTTTTCAGTGTCCGACTCAACACCAGATGTGTCACATGTAGATTAGCTGACCGTCATCTTGCATTATGTGCTACCCAGTGGACTAGTTGAGCATTTCACGACCTTCATAAACATCACCGACCACACAGGGGAGAAACTTGCCTCATACCTACTAGATTTCCTCACCAAAAATGAGATTGACATCAGCCTTTGTTGTGGTCAAAGCTGTGACAATACAAGTAATATGAGTAGCAAATATTCAGGGATGCAGCAAAGATAAGATTGCAATGCTTTGGTTGATTACATACCAGATTCTGCACCCTCACTCAACCTTGTTGGCCAGTCTGCGATGGATTGTTGTGTTGAAGCAGTTTCTTTTTTTGGATTTGTCCAAGAATTGTACAGGTTTTTTTTTCTCTGCATCAACCAGTCGTTGAATGATTCTTAGAGATTCACTACCAAAGGAATGCCCAGTGCCCAAATCACTTCCAGGGACATGGTGGAGTGCCAATATTTAAGCTGTGAATGCAGTTGTTCTGGGATATCCCAACATCCTTGAAGCACTAGAGAGCATCAAGGATGATGAATCTCAAAAATCAGCAACATGAAAAGATGCAAAGATCCTGAGTGATGCAATGCGCACTTTGGAAACTGCTATTTTGTATGAAGTCTGGAATGATATACTTCAGCCATTCAGACAAATCCAGCTTAGGTGCAGTCTAAGCTTGCAAAGTACTCAAATTGACCTTTCCACTGCTGTAAACCTAATGAGGAGTCTTGGAACTGTTCTTCATCAAATGCTGGATAGTTTTGATGAGTATGCAATTCAGGGGGCTGATAGGACTGCTAACCATGCATATAAGTCAGCCAAATGACACAAAAGACAGAAGACATGCGACAATGCAGCTGCCCACTCATTCCATGACAAGGAGGCCTTCAACAGTTAATATTTTCATCACAATCATCGACAAACTGAAGAGTTCATTGGATCGAGACTTACGAAAATATTGACAAAACCTTTAGTGTACTGACAAATTTTTCGCCTAACATTTCAAGTTCCAAAGTCAATGACAGTATCAAACATGTCAGAAGTACCCAGAAGATCTCCCAGTACATTGAACTAAAGAATTTCTTCAATTTGTTGAATTTACATCACTCTCAGACAGAGAGAGAAAAGATGATGAAAGCAAATCTATTTGGATGTACCAAGTTACCACTGAATCCAATGCGATAGAATGTTTCCCAAATATTGAAATTGCATTACGGCTGTATTTGTCACTAAGATCACTAACTGTAGTGGAGAACATTCCTTCTTTCTTCTAACAAGGGTCAAAACTGTCCTCCAATCCATCATGACTCAAGAGCATCTGTGCTTTGTCCCTCTTGAGCATTGAGAATGAAATGGTCAGGTCTTATGAATTATGTCATTGTAATTCAGACTTTGCCACAGCTAAAGTTACGGGGGGGGGGGGGGATTATTCTACTCTCACTACACTCAATTCTTCAAATAAACTTGTTGTTTTTTACATAAATTAATATCTACATACATATTTACGTATTTGTAATTCATACTCCAGGCCCTTCCCGCCTATTAGCCTTAGGCCCCTCAGAACCTTAATCCATCCCTGATTTAGACTCTTGGCCAGGAGGGTGATCCCTGTTCACGGTCTGACAAACACAGGGCCCTGGGCTGGGACCCAGTGCAGAAGGAGGGCCTGGGTCCGTCTACCTGCCCCACGCCTTAAAAATTGAGGCCTTGCAACCAAGCACAGGGGTGAAAGCCACATGCTTGAACTCCTAGGCTTTCCAGCCCTCCGGGCTGCCTGTTACAAAGAAATATGGTGCTAAAATACCTAGTTACATCTCTGTCCTCAGACTATTTACTGGGTCGCAATAGGCCACAAACATTTACAAATGTGTCCTGAGCCCAAAAAGGTTGAGAACCACTTGACTAGATGACCTCTTGAGGTCCCTTACAGCCCTAGATTTCTGATTTCATGTTGTTTCACAGTTGGTTACTATTTATTAATATTATTCTAATAATAGGTAGAAGCCCTAGGTAAGAACAAGTCCCTGTTGTGTTTGCACGTCGGTGTTCACATAGTAAGAAACAGTCACTCCCCTGAAGAACTTGCTCTTTTTAATTAGACAAGATGGAAAGTACTATGACTCCCATTTTACACATGAGAAACTAAGGCACAGAGGTAATGTGACATGCCCAAAGTAACGCACACAATGTGGGGCAGACCTGGGAGTTGAACCAGATCACCTGATTCAGTCCTGTGCATTAACCTCAAGATCATCTTTCCTCTCTGCCGTTATTCATTTAATAACCAGGAGCCTGTTTAGTGGCATTGCTTAGATGCAGCTGTCAGTTACTTCCAAGGATGCTCTTGAAGTACCCACTATACAGTTATTTTCATGGCTAATGGGCACTCTTTTCCTCTTACCATTTGCCTTAGTTTTATATACTGCATGCTTGGGTGGGCAGATGGACAAAGGATGGAAGACAGGGCTGCAGCCAGAATGTTCAGCTGGTAGGAGATAGAAGGCTGTACTTCCGCAATCTGATCTAGCTTGCCAGACAGGTTGAAAACAGGCAACTGTCACCTTGATGATCTGCCTATGCTATATCAAGCCTGGAGTCTGAAACTGTCAGACTGTCTCTGAACATTAGTGTTTCTGTTTACAAAAGAAGTATTTACTATTGTTTTGACACAAAGATAGATAAAAGTTTGGTTTGTGAATTTGCATATGTAGCTTTAAAAAAAAAAATCTGGCAGAAAGATGGTATCCTGGCATAAAAGCCTTCCCACTTTCTTACGTAGGAAATAACATTTTGGGTAGGTTCCAGGCTAAGAAGCTTGCTTGCTTATTTATTTATTTTATTTGAGAGGTGATCTCATAGGCAGGCATATAATATTGACTTTATCTAGATTTATGGGGAGAGAGACAGATTTTCAAAAATAAAATTTGTCGGAACCTGCAGATTTCAAATATGTATTGTGTACACAAACATTAGGCTCTGTTATGTTTTAAGCAGCATTGCGGGTAAAATCACTTGTTCAGATCACGTTATGTTGGTTGCCATTAGAGAGTCAATCCTTGCCCACAGTTTCAAGAACAGAAATACTATAGGAAATAACTACTGTTTCACATAGCAGTGTGAGGTAACAATAGGTAAATGTTGACTTTAAATAGCTACCACTGTAGTTGTCTGAACTCATGCATAATGTTAGTAATCGGTACCCTTGGAGTAAAATTGTTTTTTAGGGTTTGTTTTTGTTTTGTTTAAGTCCGGGGTACATGGTTGTGAATATAACTGTACAGAATAATTAGATTTCATGAGTTTCATTTCTGTACCAAAAGGGAATGTTATCTGAGGTCATACAACATGTAAAAGGGGGAAAATTTAAAACCGTACAGATTGAGCTAACCTTAGGCTCATGTTTTGAATAATACATTTTTTTTAAACCTGCCATCAGTCTGTCTCCAACTTTCACACCACATGTTCACATCTAGGGTGAGTGTAGACAGGCCTAGCAGAATGGAGAAAAAATAGAGCTGTCAAGCGATTTAAAAAAATTAACCGCATGATTAAAAAAAATGAATAGCGATTAATCGCACTATTAAACAACAATGGAATACCATTTATTTTAAATATTTTTGGATGTTTACTACATTTTCAAATACATTAATTTCAGTTACAACACAGAATACAAGGTGTACAGTGCTCACTATGATTATTTTTTATTACAAATATTTTCATTGTAAAAAGCAAAAAAAAATGTCAGTTCACCTCATACAAGTACTGTGGTGCAATCTCTTTATCACGAAAGTTGAACTTACAAATGTAGAATTATATACAAAAACACTGCATTCAAAAATAAAACAATGTAGAACTTTAGCGCCTACAAGTCCACTCAGACCTACTTCTTGGTCAGCCAGTCACTCAGACAAACAAGGTTGGTTACAATTTGGAGGAGATACGTCCCTCATGCTTCAGCCACCATTCTGGAGGACATGCTTCCATGCTGATGCTGGGTGCTGCTTGCTAACAATGTGGACTGATGCATGTTCATTTTCATCATCTGAGGGTATGGCTACACTTACGGTTTGCAGCGCTGGTAGTTTGCAGCGCTGGTCATCCAGCTGTGTAGGAGCAGCGCTGGTGTGTGGCCACACTCACAGCTACCAGCGCTGGTGTGTGGCCACATTTGGAGCATTTGCAGCGCTGTTGGGAGTGCTGCATTATGGGCAGCTATCCCAGCATTCAAGTGCACCAACGTGCACTCAAAAGAGGGGGGTGGAGGGTGGTGTACTGTGACAGGGAGCGGGGAAGATAGAGAGTGGATTTTTGGAGCCAACACTGTGTGTTAGCTTCCTGGATTGGAAAAATCACAAAATGTTCATGAGCCCTTAGTCTTAACTCTAATTGCAAACAGCCTGCCTCCAAAACGGACTCCCCCCTGTTTCACTCACTCCCTGTGGTGTACTGTGACAGGGAGCGGGGAAGAGAGAGATTGGAAAAATCACAAAATGTTTGCGAACCCTAACAGCCTGCATCCAACACTGTTTCCCCTGCCTCTCATTTGATCGTTCACAGCCAGGTACAGATAGCTCCTGTTTGCTGTGATCAGTGTTTGTTTTTATAGATAAGCAGTTCAAACGGAGCTCCGATCGGCTCCGTTCTGTTTCATTCACTCTGCCTGCCTGCCTCTCATTTGATTGTTTACAGCCAGGTACAGAACGGAGCTCCGATCGGAGCTCATTCACAACAAAACAAAGAGAGGCTGCATAACAAAACAAAGAGAGTAATTTATAAAAGCATTCTGGGATACACCTTATTCCCTGGAGGCCAATCACAGCGCTGGTGTGTGGCCACACTTGATGACCAGCGCTGCAGCACCAGCGCTGGAATCCTTATTCCCCATGCTGAGTGAGGTGTACGGCCAGCGCTGCAGCCAGGGAGTTGCAGCGCTGGAAGTGCCCTGCAGGTGTGGCCACTTACTAATTGCAGCGCTGGTGGAGGCTTTCCAGCGCTGCAAATCGCCAGTGTAGCCATAGCCTGAGTCAGATGCCACCAACAAAAGGTCGGTTTTCTTTTTTGGTGGTTCGGGTTCTGTAGTTTCCGCATTGGAGTGTTGCTCTTTTAAGACTTCTACAAGCATGCTCTACACCTCATCCCTCTTAGATTTTGGATGGCACTTCAGATTCTTAAATCTTCGGCTGAGTTCTGTAGCTATTTTTAGAAATCTCACATCAGTACCTTCTTTGTGTTTTGTCAACTCTGCTGTGAAAGTGTTCTTAAAATGAACATGTACTGAGTCATCATCTGAGACTGCTATAACATGAAATATACGCAGGATGTGGGTAGAACAGAGCAGGAGACAAACAGTTCTCCCCACCAAAGAGTATAGTCACAAATTTAATTGATTGATTTTTTTAATGAGCATCATCAGCATGGAAGCATGTCCTCTGGGATGGTGGCTGAAGCATGAAGGGGCATACAAATGTTTAGCATATCTGGCATGTAAATACCTTGCAACGCTGGCTACGAAAGTGCCATGGAAATGCCAGGTCTCACTTTCAGGTGATATTGTAAATAAGAAGCAGGCAGCATTATCTCCTGTCAATGAAAACAAACGAGTTTGTCTTAGCGACTGGCAGAATAAGAAGTAGGACTGAGTGGACTTCTAGGCTCTAAACTTTTACGCTGTTTTGTTTTTGAGTGTATTATGTAACCAAAAAAAATCTGCATTTGTAAGTTATACTTTCATGATAAAGGGATTGCTCTTCAATACATGTATGAGGTGAATTGAAAAATACTATTTCTTTTATCATTTTTACAGTGTATATGTTTGTAATAAAAATAATATAAAGTGAGCACTGTGCACTTTGTATTCTGTGTTGTAATTGAAATCAATATTGAAAATGTAGAAAAACATCCAAAATATTTAATTAATTTCAATTGGTATTCTATTGTTATAAGTGTGATTAATCGCGATTAATTTTGAGTTAATCGCGTGAGTGGGCAGCTTCTTGCAGTAGACTCATTTTAATGATTGACTTTAATTGAGTTAATAATCAAGCTTCTGGATTGTCTTTCCTAAAGAAATACAAGAATGTGCTTTCACCCAAACCAACCTTTCAACTCTTCACTTTCATTATGAAAGTGATAGATAAGATCCTAGATCTGACACTTTAAACAAACAAAAACTACACAAACATACAATTCATAAACTTGTATGCTTTGTAGGAGTATTTTGGATGTGTCCAGCTGTTATCGGAGTTTTGCTCCTGTGATATACTGTCTATCATTTTTACATTAATTTTTGAGGGTACTTCCGTAGTATGCTTTTCAGTACTGTGTACAGTTTATACTCGTGTATTTATTTTGATGATGATCATGACCATTATTCCATTAAATTCCTTGTCCTTGATACTTCAAATAGATACCTTGGGTCAAATTCTGTCTTCACACTCATCCAGCTGTTCTAGTAACACTAGGATCTGGCCTCTTTATGTTTTGCCAGTCAGTTGCCTTGTGAAAGAAGTTTTGGCTTGGAAACAGTTTTTTTTGTTTGTTTGTTTCTTTTCAAACTTTGGCAATATATTGGAAATAAATCATTTGGTCCTGTATACAAGGCATGTGAGTTAACTGCAAGAGTATGTGTACTTTTTTTTAGTAATCTGTTGTGGTCTATTATGAAGATTAAGTATCTCTGGCTTCTTGTCTTGTATTTCTGCAGTTTGCATGCTATTTGAAGACTATGGGTATGTCTACGCTACAAGAGTAGTTTGATTTAACTTGGGTCGAATTTGTGGATTCGACCTTATGAAGTCGAATTTGTGTATCCACACTAAGGACACTAATTCGACTTTGTGAGTCCACACTAACGGGGCCAGTGTCGACTTTGGAAGCGGTGCACCGTGGGAAGCTATCCCACAGTTCCCGCACTCCCCGCTGCCCATTTGAATTCTGGGATTTCCCCCCAATGCATGCTGGGGGGAAAAATGTGTCGAGGGTGGTTTTGGGTAACTGTCATCATTGAACCGTCAATCACGCCCTCCCTCCCTCCCTGAAAGCGCCTGCGGGCAATCTGTTCGTGCACTTTTCTGCTCAGTGACAGCGCGGGCGCCACAGCACTTTGAGCACGGATCCCGCTGCAGTTTTGGCCGTTGTCAACTCCTCGCACCTTATCATCCACCTCTTCCACAGTCAGCTGCTGAGAAATCGGGCTACTTTTCAATGGTGCTGCGAGCACTGGTGGACCATGGGGGACGTTTTACTAACATCAACGTCGGGTGGCCAGGCAAAGTTCATGACACGCGTGTTTTCAGGAACTCTGCTCTGTTTAGACGCCTGCAGGAAGGTAGTTTCTTCCCGGACCACAAAATAACTCTTGGGGATGTGCAGATGCCTATAGTGATCGTCGGGGACCCAGCCTACCCGCTAATGCCCTGGCTCGTGAAGCTCTGTGCAGGCGCCTTGCACAGCGACAAGGAACTCTTCAAGTACCAGCGAGCAGTGAGCAGCGTGACCTGTGACTGTTCAGTTTCTCTACAGAGAAGCTGAACCTGCCCCTGTTTCTTTACCAAGTGACTGTTGACTAGCATCTGCAGTTACATACCCCGCCCACCCTGCTTCCCCAACTTCCAACACACGTTTAAAAATAAAAGACATGTTCCAGTGTAACTTTACAAAGGTTTCTTTATTGATGACTTTGCGTTACAGGGTTGAAACTGGGACACGGACTGTGCTGGG
Source organism: Mauremys reevesii (assembly GCF_016161935.1). Taxonomy (NCBI): domain Eukaryota; kingdom Metazoa; phylum Chordata; order Testudines; family Geoemydidae; genus Mauremys; species Mauremys reevesii. The sequence goes on from NC_052624.1 coordinate 41,576,653, forward strand.
TAGGGTGTGCAGTGATGTAAAGACCGCCTGTAAACTTGAGGAATGACAGACTCCTGCTCCCAGAGCGGTCTGCAGTGCCGGACTGGATGTTTCAACGGAGCCTGCCATCCCTCCTTTTTGGGACTCTGTGTGCGGGGGCTATGTGGCCTTTTGGCGGGGGAGGACGGATACAGCTTCCTCTGCTGCGTGGCTGTGTGGTCCAGGACAGGGACCGTTGCATGAGATCTGTAACCCCCCTCCCCCGCTACAAAGTCACGTACTCCCCCATCCACAAAGAACCTGCAAACCACCTCCCATACCGATCAGGGTGCCTAATGACTGCAGTGTGTGTGTGACCTGCTGCTGATCCTGCCCCCATGTCTGTACCCTGGTAAAGGTGATTGTCCTGTCAAATTACCAACCCCCTTCCCCCCCCTTCAAACACAGTCTCCTCTAAAAGAACATGACGGAAACAGTAATTAACAGAAAAGTATTTTTTATTATCAACTAGACAGTTAGGGGATGAAACTGGGATGGGGGCTTGGGTGAGGCGGGAAGGAAAGGACTTCTCAAAATTTAGGGTATGAGAGCTTTTGGGTACTTGAGCACTCTGCTGGGGTGCAGTGACAGTTTACACGGCCTCTGGCGCCCCTCCTTCTGGTTATTTTGGGTGGGGGGGGTATGGGACTTTGTGGCGGGGGAGGGCGGTTGCAGATACACGGCAGGGGGGCTCTGTCCTCCTGCCTGAGGTCCTGCAGAACATGCACAAGGCGCAGGAGCATGTCCGTTTGCTCCCTCATTAGTCCAAGCAGCGTTTGAGTCGCCTGCTTGTCTTCCTCACGCCACCTCTCCTCCCGTTCGCTGTGTGAGCGCTGGTACAGAGACAGGGTCTTCCTCCATTGGCTCTGCTGGTCCGCGTCGTCTCGGGAGCACCCCATAAGTTCAGCGAACATCTCGTCCCGTGTCTTTTTCTTTCGCCGCCTAATCTTTGCCAGCCTCTGTGAGGGGGGATGCTGTGGCGGGTCTGGAGACAGTCCAAGCTGTGTGATAGGAAAAAGGGAGTGAATTCCTTGCAAAGATAAATTTTTGCGAACAATGAACACGCTGTAGTCTGTCTCTATGAATTCTGGGTTGAGATCCCAGTGCCTGATGGGGCAAAAACCATTTTCGCGGGTGGTTCTGGGTAAATGTCGTCAGTCATCCCTTCCTCCGGGAAAGCTACAGCAGACAATCATTTCAAGCCCGTTTTCCCTGGATTGCCCTGGCAGACGCCACAGCGTGGAAACTATGGAGCCTGTTTTGCCTTTTGTGCCTGTCACCGTATGTGTACTAGATGACGCTGACAGAGGCGGTCCAGCAGCGCTACACAGCAGCATGCTTTTGCTTTTGCATGACAGCAGAGATGGTTACCAGCCATATTGTACCATCTACCACACCATAAATTGGTAATAAGATGGGCATGGTTACCAGTCCTTTTGCACTGCACCATTTGCTGCTGTCCTAAGTGCCCCTGGCTGCTCTTAGCCAGGGGCGCAAAAGCCAAAATTGGGAATGACTCCCTGAGTCAATCCCTCCTTTTTGGTATCTAAAAATAGAATCAGTCCTGCCTAGAATATGGGCAAGTGTACTAGAGAACCACTGTATCAGAGAACCAGAGAGCACAGCTGCCCTGTGTCAGATCCTGCATAGATTATGAGCTGTATGCTATTCACAGGGGGTGCTCCTGCAACAACCCCACCTGTTCATTCCATTCTTCCCCGGCCTTCCTGGGCTACCATAGCATTGTCCCCCCACTTGTGTGATGAAGTACTAAAGAATGCAGGAATAAGACACAGTGACTTGTTAGTGAGAAATGAGTGGAAGGCAGCCTCCAGTTTCTATGATAGTCCAGATAGGACATTAAGGAGTGTGGAGGAGAGGAGCCCAGCATCCTGCTGCTAGTCCAGGGGCAATTGAATCTTTTCTTTACACATGAAGGGTGGGGGCTGATGAAGCTCAGCCCCCTGTTGCCATGATGACGATGGTTATCAGCCATACTGCACCATCTACCATGAAAAATTAGGTTCACCTGACACTGGGGGACCTGACAGATGGTAGTCGGCATGGTTACCAGTCCTTTTGCACTGCCCCATGTGCCAATAGGCTGATGATGAGGACGGATACCAGCCATATTGTACCATCAGCCATCCATAGCGTGGGGGGAGCAAGGATGTTGGTGTTGAGTGCTGCACCATCGCGTCTATCTGCAGCATTCAGTAAAGATACGGTGACATGTAAAAGAGTCAAGAGAGGATTGTTTTCCCTTTCACTTCTGGGGGTGGGTGGGGGGCTGCGTAAATTGCCTAGCTATGCCCTGACCCACCGCGGACACTGTTTTTGACCCTAGAAGCATTTGGAGCTCAGCCAAGAATGCAAATGCTTTTCGGAGACAGCAGGAACTGTGGGATACCTTGCGTCCTCAGTCCCCCCTCCCTCCATGAGCGTCCATTTGATTCTTTGGCTTTCCGTTACGCTCGTCACGCAGCAGCGTGCTGAGTCTCTGCTATGCCGTCTGTCCGGAGATTTTTTAAAAATACTTTGGACCAGGCGTAACATTAAAGTAATTCCCCTAATTAGATGCCAGAGTCTCCGAGCGAGATCACCCTGAGGACGGTCACTGAAGGAGATAGAGAGCGCATGCTGCGTGAAAGCCAGCACAAACCAGGGCCCTATGCAGCCGTGCTCGGGGAGGCAATGCTCCCTGAGTACCTCATGAAAGCCTCGCGCGGAAAAGTGTGCTGCCACGGAGCACCCAATAAGGCAGCTCTCCTCAGGAACCTTCTGCGGAGGCTTTTAGATTACCTCCAGGAGAGCTTCGTGGAGATCTCCCAGGAGGAGTTCTGTTCTATCCCCATATATAGAGAGACCTCCTTTTCACATACTTCAGATTCCTGTTATATTAAGAATAAAAGTTTACATGGTTAAAGCACTTACTGACTGCTCCTTCCCCAATTCAGGATCCGGGTTAATGGCCGGGGACAGTTGGTAGGGGATCTCCGTGAGGGTGATGAAGAGATCCTGGCTGTCGGGGAAACCACCGTTGTAAGCGCTGTCGCCTGCCTCGTCTTCCCCAAACCCTTCCTCATCTTCCCCGTCCACGAACATCGCCGAGGAACTGTCCGTCGACACTGTCCCATCGTCAGAGTCCATGGTCACTGGTGGGGCAGTGGTGGCAGGCTCCGTAGCGTCCGTTTGCCGCTTGGATTTTTTGGTAGCCTCGTCTGGGGTCCTTGATTTTCATGCGGCGCTGCGTTGCATCACGGCTGTATCCTCTGTCTCTCACGGCTTTGGAGACCTTCTCGAAGGTCTTTACATTCCGTTTTTTGGAGCGCAGCTCCGAAAGCACAGACTCCTCGCCCCACACACCGATCAGATCCAAGACTTCCCGATCAGTCTATGCTGGGTCCCTCTTTCTATTCAGAGATTACATGAACTCCTCTGCTGGAGAGCTCTGCATTGCTGCCGGTGCTGCTGAGCTCGCCCCGATGTCCAGCCATGAAATGAGATTCTAACTGTCCAGACAGGAAAAGGAATTCAAATTTTCCCGGGACTTTTCCTGTGTGGCTGGTCAGAGCATCCGAGCTCGGACTGCTGTCCAGAGCGTCAGAGTGGTGCAGTGTGGGATAGCTCCTGGAGCTAGTAAGTTCGATTTGCATCCACACCTAGCCTAATTCGACATAGCCATGTCGAATTTAGCGCTACTCCCCTCGTCGGGGTGGAGTACCGAATTCGAACTAAAGAGCCCTCTAGGTCGAATTAAATGGCTTCCTGGTGTGGACGGGTGCACGGTTAATTCGAATTAACGCTGCTAAATTCGAATTAAAGTCCTAGTGTGGACCAGGCCTATTATTAGGACTCCTTATACATTTCCAGCTTTCTCAGAATTCGGTTTAAATCTTGTAACCAAACATGCATCATTGTGTAGCTGGCTGTTTGTGTCTGTGTTAGATTGTTCTTTGTTTTATAAATGTGTCATACCTGATGGCAGTTGACACCTTCACCTGTAATTAATTAACAGGTTACAGCCTTTTATTTGTATTAATGTATTTGTCAATTTACAAAAATCCATAATTTTCTTTATTCTAAAACATCAACATTTATATTTATTTTTAATTTACCAATGAAGAGAAACTGGCATTCAATGTATTACATCTGTGCTAAAATCCGCATGATTCAGGAGCTAATAATGTTACCCTGAAAATGAACATGATTTTAAAGTAAATACACGATCATAGAAATAAATGAGATTCATTAGCATTGTTTCCAATTTGGAAGTCAGTTTTGCTTTCTACTAAATATCATCTGATCTAGTGCATATGCATTGCAATGAAAAAAGGAAATTCACATTTCCAAGATTATATTACATGTACACTATTATTGTTACATAGATGTAAGATGTCAATTAAAAGCTACAATGCCTTGTAAGAAAAGAATGCTGCTTTAAGACCATATTTAGTCACCTTTATCCACATAGAATAATACCTTACTCTGCAAGTAATGCTATTGGAAATCAATAAGCCTATTTGCACATTAAGCTGCTGTTCAGAGTCAGTAAGGGTGGCAGAATTGGGTCCTAAGTGTTTAAGTATGTCTGCACTTAATCTGAGCTCAAAGAGCCGAGAAGCGAAACACCTGTCTGAAACTAATGGGCTGCTCTTCATCTTGTCTTTGTCAGCATAAACCTCCAATTTCTAATATGTTCTGTTTGGTGCCTTCTGGTAGAATCCCACTGTGACCCCCCCCCCCCCCCCCAGGTCTTGTTTGGTTTGTTTTGCAGAAAGCTACAGAAACCCCAAGTCAGAAATCTTTTAAATATTCCTATTCTGGCTGAATCTTCTGCCTCTGACGTTTGGACAGAAAAGACTCCTCTCATAGGCTATTGCAGTAGGCTCTAGGTATAAATGGGGTTAACATTTCTGCTCAACTCTGGCCTTGGCAGAACAGCTAGGCTCTTAAGCAATAGCCTCACCCAGTCATGCAGATTTAAGGCTGATTTTTGGCCCCCTGAGCATACTTCTTTCCAGCATGTCCTTGTAGCCCACTTAAAACATGGAGCATGGCCAAGCCAGCCAATGCCCACTTACAGGAGGTAAGAGAGATTGGTGGGCGAGGTAATATAACTCCTTCTGTGTCATCAGCTCTGGTCACTTTGTCCCATCAGTGCTTTGTCTTAATCATTCTTTTTCTTCCTTACTCTCAACCTTCAGCTGAAGTGAAAAGGGTTGAGAAGGACTTGTATAATTGCTACTCTCCTAAGGGAGACAATGACCAACTAATAAGTGGCAGGGGCGGCAAGCCGGGAGGGTGGCGTGCTGGTCACGCGGATTCGGTGGTGTTCCTGCGGGAGGTCTGCCGGTCCCGCAACTTCGGTGGCAATTCGGCGGCGGGTAAACTGAAGGCGCGCGGGACCAGCAGATCACCTGCAGAAATGCTGCCAGAGGCTGCCTGACTGCTGTGCTTGGGGTGGCAAAAAACATAGAGCCGCCCCTGATAAGTGGGATAAGACATCGAGACTGCCTTCTTTAGTGCACACAGAAGTATGTCAGAATACAAGACCGTAGCTATTTTATTTACATAACTAGAAGGAATAGAAACTTTTTTTTTAATGGAAACTTGGTTGCTGTAGAAAACTTTTCTTGGCAGTGTACCTTTTGCTTGGTGACCTCCCATCGTTAAGAGCCACTGTGGTATTGGCTTTGGGATCCTGAGCTCATGGGAAGTCACACTTTGACATGAGTTCTGGTTGCTGTTTAGAAGATGAATGACAACCCATCAATCCTGGATTGATCTGGTGAGATTCAGAAAACCAAGTAGCAGGTAACTACACTTCTGTTTCTTCTTTGAGGTTGTGACAAATGTGAACTGCAATTTTTTTTAAAGTGACTATAGGCCCAGGTTTATTTCTGGTATCCTTCAGATCCACATAAAGAAATAAGAGTGAGGCTTTCTGTTGTCTTTGTACAGAATTTTAAAATAAACAAAACTTAATTGTTCCACATTGGCTAAGTGCTGTAAGAACAAATGCACAATTTTGTGCTCTCAGTGCTTGAGGTAGGCAGGTGTTGGACTATACAGTGTATCAGCACTTTTATTTTTCTGCTTTATTATTATTGTATTGCAGTAGTGCCTAGAGGCCCCAGTCACAGACCGTGGCTCCACTGTGCTAGACATTGGCTGGTGGTTCTGCTCTGTGTTAATAGCAGAGAGAAATGAACAAAATTCCTTAGCTGTGTAGTGCTTCAGAGATCAAGAATCTTGTAAATTTCACTTCGCTTCATGAACGGAGTGCTAAGCAGTAGCAGTGTGGTGGTGAGGAGAAACAACAAAGGTGGAAAGCTCTGGGGTAGGAAAATCACACAGAATGGTTGGTTAAGTGGAATAACAAAAGGAAGGGAAAGGAGGGGGATGAGATCCCATGGAAATGACAAGTAGTAGGCAAAGCTAAACTGAGGGCTTGTCTTCACTTACCAGTGGATCGACGCTGTGGCAATTGATCCATAGGGGGTTGATTTAGTAGCAGGTCTAGCCGATCACTCTCCCATGACTCCGGTACTCCACCAAAACGAGAAGCATCTCCTGTTGACATAGCATAGTGTGGGCCCTGCAGTAAGTAGATCTAAGCTAAGTCGATTTGCATTGCGCTACTAACGTAACTCAAATTGTGTAGTTTAGATCGACTTTCCCCCCATAGTTTAGACCTGCCCTGTAGACCTGAATGAGAGAGAAGGACATAGTGAGACATGGATGTCTTCCTGCTACTAGATGTTTGTTCCAATCAGGAAAGAGAAAAGCGGGGAATAAATCTACCACTCATAGTCGGTTCATTCACGCTTGCTAATATCTATATTTAATAATAAGGGTAACTTGCTCAAGACTGGTGTGGAGTCAGTGTTACGTACTGCCAAGCAGGAGACCCAGGATAGATTGCTATTCATGCACTCTTGCAGCAGGACTGGGAGTGGGAGTGATGGACTTTTAGAAGCAGAGTATTAAGGTTATAGACATGGTAAGAAAGAGAGGGCAGTATTGTAAGTTGTTTAACATACACCTCTCTATTGAGGTAAACAGGGGCACTCTTGGATTCTAAAGGGTGTCCTATCCACTTTACTGGGAGGATGGATATAGTCATATCGATGCCAGCTTCTGGATGGCATGAGGAAGATCCTCAGAGAAAGAATAGTTTCTCTGGGACAGAGTTCAGGATATCACATTAATTCTCACTAGATTCATCTTGCTTGTTAACCACGAGATAGTTACGTTTTTTAATCTTGGGTTGTTTTTTTCCAGCAAGGTTTTGGAGAAAACTATCTCATCACCTCTCCGAATGCAATCTCTTATTTAAAAATATATTTAGAGTGACCTTCACAGCACAAAGTCTGCCCTACAGTTATTCTAATGCTGACCTCCTTGCCTCTGATTCCCTCTCGTCATACTCTGATTTCAGAATGGCTGGCTTTCAGTATATCAATCGCTCATTGCTCCTTATGCTCCTCTCACAAGAAGCTGGTGTCTCAAGCACTTGAGTCCCTGTTGGGTTTCTGTCAGCTCCACCATAAGGAGCTACACCATAATTTTCTGCTGTTGAATGGTTCAAAGAATGAAGTTCTCCTTTGTCCCATGTCCTGACTATTATACTTATGCAGAGTGATCATGCTGTGGCATTCTTCTGCTTGGGAGTTTAAAAAAAAAAGCAAGGACTCCTGCATACACCATAGAATGACAAAAGCAAAGGAGTTCAAAGTAACAGCTGCAAAGAGTCAGCTGCTATTCTGGCCTTATTTCATGTCATGGGTGAAGAAGAACAGTGTTGGCCTGAATTTTGTTTAAATATTTTAGACTACACCACAAAATGCTAAAAAGGCCAAATAAAGTTGGGCTTTTTTAAATTAATTTGTTGCTTGATTGACTGAAGTGTTAAGAATGACTGAAATGGTGAAAAACTAGCTAGTATTGTGGGTCTTTGTCTTGTGCCAAGCTTGAACAGGTGTTGATGATTTTAATAAAAAGCCAGACATTTAATTTAAAAAAATATACAGGTCCTATGCAAAAACATTTGCAGTTTGTGACTTTTGGTTGATTTTGTAGAATTATTTCCATGGGAGTCCGTTGTAGTCCTTGGAACATTTTTATAACTTTCAGTACAAGTCTCAAGTTTTTGTGAATTACATAAACTTTAGTTTTCCTTGCTAGCAATGTGCATTTTTGACATACTGAAAGTTATTGTAGGCACTAGCAGTAGCCTGCACTTGATTTCTTGGATTAGTTTTTTCCAGTTCTGTGGTTTAATGGTGCAGGCTGCTGCTTATTCTTTCCCTTGGAACCAGAGCAAGACGATTGTTAACTGTAGAACTTGGAAAGCAAATATTTACAAGCTAGATTTAAAACAAGTACCTTTTTTATTTTTCATTTTCTGTGTGTATAATTGTGGTCACACTTAATTTTCTGAGTGAATTGCCAGGTACATATGGCTGCAGTTGGAACTTGTGGATTGGGAGGGAGGAAATTTGAATGAGGTGAAATTATTTGGCCTGTGCTGTACAGGAGGTCAGACTATGATCATAATGGTCCCTTCTGGCCTCAAAAACGATTAATGTGTAACTGCAGACATGATGGGAGAGACCTATAAAACCTGTTTTTTATCAACTTACTATCTGTATGTAGAGCCAAGTACGGTAAACTTAAATATGTAGCAGTAGGCAAGATGTTTGTCATTTTGTTCAATCTACGCACATATTAAGGGGCCATTGCTGCAGTCCGCACTCACATGAGTTTGAATTTGGATCCTGAGACTAGCTCAATAAAATTAAGCACAGTGTCTGTCTTTTGACCCTAGCTGATCAAGCCCTTCCCGTGCTGCTATAACAGACATGGGCAAACTGGCCTGTGGGCCACGTCCAGCCCACAGGACCGTCCTGTCCGGCCTCTGAGCTCCCAGCCGGGGAGCCTAGTCTCCGGCCCCTCCCCCACTGTCCTTCCTCCCCTGCAGCCGGGCCGCCGTGCGGGCTGAGCTCTGGCCTGCCGCTCCTGCTGGGCAGCATGGGGAACGCCGCTGGCTCTGGCCGGGTGTCGCGGCTCTGAGCTCCTGCTGCTGGTAAGGGGGCAGAGGATCCTGGGGGGCAGTCGGGGAGGAGGGGGCAGTTGGATGGGGCGGAGGTTTGGGGGTGGTGGTCAGGGGATGGGGAACAGGGAGGGTTAGGAGTGGGAGTCTCAGAGGGGGCTGTCGGGTGGGGATGTGGATAGGGGTCAGGAAGGCAGTCGGGACGGGGTTCGGTAAGGGGATGGGATCCCAGGGGGCAGTTAGGAGTGGAGGGTGGTCAGGGGACAAGGAGAAGAGGGCAGTTGGATGGGGCTAGGAGTCCTGGGGGGGCTGTCAGGAGTTGGGGGTGTGGATAGGGGTCAGGACAGTCAGGGTACAGGGAGCAGGGGGGTTGGAGAGGGGGCAGGGTCCCGGGAGGGAGTGGTCAGGGGACAAGGAGCAGGGGGGTTGGATGGGTCGGGAGTTCTGGGGGGAAGTCAAGGGGTGGGAGGGGGCGGTTAGGGGGTGAGGGCCAGGCTGTTTGGGGAGGCACAGCCTTCCCTACCTTCCATACAGTTCCCGGCCCTCCATACAGTTGCGCAACCCCGATGTGGCCCTCGGGCCAAAAAGTTTGCCCACCCCTGTGCTTAAAGTGACCATACGTACTGGTTTTACCAGTACAGTACTGGTTTTTTGGACATTGGTCTGGTTAGTCGTGAGATGTAACCAGTACAGTTTAGGACTACAAAATCAAAAATTATTAATTTATCAAAAGATTGAGTACATCAAATCAATCCTTGATAAACCAGCCTAAATCAATTTTATTAATTTATCCTAGTTTTAGTTTTATTTTACACGACGGTTCTCGTCGTTGGATCTCGGCAATACTCAGCATTCAGCACATGCACTCTCACTATATTGTGGCCGCGGCGACTCTTCAATAATACTCCACAAGATTACATACAGCCCGACTGTGGGAACTCGATGATGATGTCATCACACAGAGCCCGCCAAAATCGACCAATTCGGTGTTAGCTTCGGACTATAAAAGGCCCTCCATAGCACAGGACAGGCACCAGTGATCTGGCATCTTCGGACCGTGACACTGGCCCTCAGAGCTCTGCGCTCTCTCGGTTACTCGAGCTTTTCGCTCTGCCGTTTTCACGGCGCACCTCGCTGCTTCGCCAGGACCCGATGACTTCGCCCCCTTGGACCAGGATCGACGCCTTCGCCCCTTTGGACCAGGACCAGCGTCTTCGCCCCCCTCGATCCTGGACCGGGGTGACTTTGCCCCCTCGGACCAAGACCGACATCCGACGAAGTTTGTAATAATTGTTTATTTTTGGACACCCATGGCGCCAAAACGATGAAAGTGTGTCTTCAAAGATGAGTTAAAATCGAAATATACATTCATCAAAGCAGGTACTAATAATGACAATAGTGAGGTGGAATGTGTAAAATGCAGAAGTATATTTTCTATTGCAAACAGTGGAAAAACCGACATTGAAAACCACATACAAACAGTCAAACATAAACGGGCCGTGTCTGCAGCAATTGCAAGTACGAGTGTGACATCATATTTTAAGAAAAAACAATTTGAAGATGCTGAAAGAAAACTAGCTGCAGCTGAAGGTTTATGGGCGTACCACACAGTAATGCATAATCACTCATTCCGATCAATGGATTGTACCTGAAAACTGATTAAAACATGTTTTGATGCCAGGTTTACATGTTCTAGAACAAAATGCGAGGCAATAGTTACCAATGTGCTGGTGCCTTATGCGAAACAGTTATTGGAAGAGGATTTAGATGCTGCACATTTTATTTCTATTTATTCGGATGCATCAAACCACAAGGAAGTAAAGTTGATTCCCATAATAAGAAGATATTTTTCATACCAGTCTGGAATACACGTCAAAATTTTGGAAGTAAGAGATTTGCCAGGCGAAACATCTGACATAGTTACTGGTTATATTTTGGAAGTGTTAAAGTATCGTTTAGATACCAAGGTACTTGGATTTTGTGCTGACAACACCAATACTAACTTTGGCGGAATGCGAAGAAGTGGGAAAAATAACATTTTTACCAAGCTGAAATCAAATTTGGGTGGAAGAGAGCTTGTGGGAATTGGTTGTGCCGCTCATATTTTGAACAATGCTATACAAACTGCAGCCGACTGTGTACCAATTGATGTGCAAACTTTCATCACCAAGATTTATTCATACTTTTATATATATACTGTGCGCGTTAATGAATTGAAAGAATTTTGTGAATTCGTGGACATCGAATATAAGAAAGTCTTGGGATACAGTGTCACATGATGGTTGGCGTTACGACCCGCGATTGAGCGCGTCCTACAAATATATCCTGCCTTAAAATCATATTTTGTCTCAAACGAGAAGAGCCCCACAATTATCACAAATTATTTTGATAATTCAGAGACAGAGTCTTGGCTTTACTTTTTTTGCATAATGTGTCATCAGTGTTCCACAATGCTATTTTGAAAATAGAAGGACAGGAGATTTCTATTATAGAAACTAGCAATATTTACAGTGACTTAAAAACAAAATTAGCTGACAGAAAAGCAAACGTTTTCTTGCCGTTACAGGTGCGGCAAAATTTGAAGCAGCTTGAGGAAGAAGGCATATTAAAACCTGCTATTTTCAAAGAAAAAGTGGTAGAATTTTATGACACATGTATTCAATATCTAGAGGAATGGGAAGGACCTATTAAGCATACCGAAAAATTCAATTGGGTTTTGTTAAACACTAAACTCACCCATGACAATATTCAAGTTTGCAGTGATTACATTCTTCAGTATTTTTCTGAAATCAATTTAGTAGAAGATGAACTGTTTGATGAAACCTGCTTTGTCCTGCGCTACATTACAGATGAAAAAATTACTCACTGGAGACAAAATTCTGTACCACTATCGAACAGATGGATTGAAATATTCAAAGCCTTCAGTGAAAATGATGTTTCCTACAAAAATATCGGCAAATTGGTAGAATATTGTCTCTGTTTACCAGGAACCAATGCACCTGCCGAACGTCTTTTTTTCTTTGATGAACAATATCTGGTCCAGTGATAAAACTCAAGTACACGTTGGAACTTTGAAATGTTTGCTAATTACTAAATATAATTTTAACCAAACTTGCATGGAATTTTATAAAAACATCCAGGAAAACGAATTATTATTAAAATCAATCCACTCTTCACAAAAATATAAGAAGCAAAATTAGGAATGTAGATTAAGTACTTTTGTATCATTTTTTATTAAAACCATTTTGTTTTACTGCTACACTTGTTTCTTTATTACTTGGATCCCAAAATCCTAAGTATACAATTATGTACTAATCTACCCATATCAATTTTTTTCTGCAAAATTACTTTCATAATATATAATATAAATAAAAGAAGTACATTTTATTGTATTCTTTCACTTAAAGAAAAAAAAAGATAAGCATACTCTGCAATATTTTTTCAACTTATATTCTACGACAGCGACTATTACTCATGCTGGCTGAGCTATTTTAAATGTCCTGGTTTTAAATTAGAAAAAAATGGTCACCTTACCTGTGCTATAACATATACTTGCCTACACTAGGAAATGGAAAAGCTACAGTCTGGTAGCCAATCATGGAGCTCTGCCTCCTAGCTTCTCCTACTTGTCCTAGCTTTGCAAGGAGAGTCAGTAGGGCAACACTAGAGGAGAAGCTGAGATGCTGAATACCCTGAGGAGCTGATATGCCTTTTGCCTGCCCAGCAGAAGGTGGGAAGTGCATCTACCAGATGTGAAGACTTTAAATGGGAATTATTTCAGGTAGTTGGTGTATGGGGTGTAACATCATTCTTCTTAGAAATATGGTTATGATATGAATATGACATAACTAAGATATACTTTATGCAAGATGACTCATGTCATTATCATTGGAAAGGTTATGATTTACTGAATGTGATTATCCAATCGGTATGCATGTATCATTTCTGTATTTAAAGTTAGGACTATTGGCCATGTAACAATTTCAACTGTGTGTACACTTGGGGAGGAATGCCCGCCAGACAGTAGGCAATCCTCCTGAATGACCCATTTAAGAAGGAAAATAGAACTCTGAAGATACTAATCTCTCGCCTTCCTGAGAGGCGTCTGGGACGTAGCTGTAACACTACAAGGTCAGGTGATAATGTCACCTGATGCACCTAATGTCACCTTGGACACTGCTGGTACTGCCCCATTCCCCTAGAGTGGAGATCAAACAAAGGATTCCCGCTTTAGGTAAATCTTTTTAAGTCTGGGGAGGGGGTTGATCTGGACTCTTTCCCCACTGCCTTCCCACCCAAGAAGAAAGACTGCGAAAAACACCTGAAGAGACAAAGGCAAGGGCTGAGTCCAGTCTGAGACAGAGGAGTCTAGTCTATAAAGAGAAATAACTGAAACTCTAAGCGACAGAAACTCTGCATCCTCCCTAAGTCAACATTTAAGATGAGAAATTATATTTTGTAACCAGTTTCTTCTTTAAGATCTTAAGCTTAGTATGTGTTTTATTTGCTTTGTTGTTTGCTATCCCTTATAATCACTTAAAATCTACCTTTTATAGTCAATAAACTTGTTTTTGTTTATTATTAAACTAAGTTTGTGCAATCCATATCTGGGAAGCTGTGCATCTCTCTCTTCACATTGAGGGAAAGGGTGAATTTTTATGAGCTTGCACTGTGCAGATCTTTCTATACAGCGCAAGACAATATTATTTTGGGTTTATTTCCTAAAGGTGATGTGCACCTGAGTGCTGGGGCAAATCCCTTAAGATGAGTTTTCCCAGAGTTGATCTCGGTGTCTGTGTCTTTCTGCAGCCTGTGTGTCCCTGCCTGTGTGTGTGTGCTAGAGGCGGCTTAAGAGCCTGGCTCAGCAAGACAGGGTAAAGGGGGGCCCAGGCTGGTGGAACAGGTGGGCTCACTGGTATCCCAGATGTCATTAGTCTTCTCTACAAGTCCTACAATGCCTGATGTGCCTCATGGGAGGGGCTACAGCTTCCTTTGAGGTGCTCTAGTTTGGTCAGGGAGCCCCCTGACCAGCTGAGATGTACCTGGAAACTAGGGAGAATATTGTCTGCAGCAAGAGAGTCTGCAGAGCTCTTTCTTTTTTTACAGTGAAGCTTCTCACAGAAATGCAAACACCAAATATAAGTAATGAAAAATATAAGACAAAAAGAGCCTAAAGCACCAGCGTGCAGCACTGACACATTCCAGCCAGCTTCAAACATGAGCTGTAGTCCATTAGAAAGAGCTTGCTGTGACGAGGCATCAGACTGTTATCCATGTTCAGCATGGGACAGTCCATTGCTGCTTCCTGCCCAGAGCTTTAAGTAAGAGAGGAAATGCTCCCACAAAGACGTAAGCTTGTTCTCCAATGTAAGAGCTAGACAGGGTGTTTCTAACAGAGAACTTTGGCTTCCTTAGAAAAGTCATGCCCCAAATCCTAGATCTGTTCTCCCATCGGCGCACAAGTCTCTAGGAAAAAGTTCAAGTCTTTGGGAACCAGAAAATTTTCTCCTTTCTACATAGATAAGCCTGCTACTCTCCCTGCTGTCTCCAAGGCAATTGCTTCCTACATACTATGATACTTTAGGATACCTTCCATGCACCATTGTGGCAATTACCTTGTTGCTGAAAAAGCTCACCTTTTACAGTAGGGTATTTTCCCTCAAGTATGTTTGTCAGAAAATTTTAGACTAATTTCTGCAGGACACATGAACTGGACCTTAACTTCATTTCAGCTGGCTCTGTAATGGCTCTTTATATTGGGGGACTGGTGGCTTCAGCCAGGTATCACCTCCTGTGGATTTTCTTTATGCTGCTTTTGTGGCTGTGGACAGTCCTTGGCTTCCTCTTCTCTTCATTAGTAACCTTAGTTGTGGGAGAGCCCTATGATTTTGGCCCTGGAACAAGGAGTTTCAAGCTGTACAGAAACTCATCACTATCCCCTTTAACAATGAGAAGCTGATCAATGAAGCTTTTGATTGGGATCTGCATGAGGAGAACTGCCCTGATGGAGCCAAAGAAATTCCGTTCCCTTCTCCTTGGCAGAACTGCTCTGGCCCCTGCCAGTTTCCTTCAGACCCCAGGACAAGCCTCCTTTCCAGAGATATTATCAGGCCAGGGCCCTCAGAAATAGTCAAGTTGGGTGAAGTCTTCCTGGCTGGCTAAAGAATGCTTTTCACACCAGGGAAAGATTTTTCTTCCAGTACCAATGTGGGAGGTCTGAGGATTGTGGGATACTCTGTTTGCGCACTGGGATACCTTGTTTTGCTGTTTTCATCAGATTTCTATCCAAACAGCAGCTCCAGAGTACTTCTTAGTTCTTTTTTCTTGAGGTACTGTCATGCCTCTCCATCCACTGATGTCAAGCTAGTCCTCCTTCTCATCTTGTGACTTCTTCATACTCTTCTGCTTGTCTTGCTGCCCTTGCAAGAACACTCATCCTATTTTATTTACTTTAAAAACAACAAACTACTACCATAGTGGCAGCTAGAAAATGATCTGATTGAAGTTCATTGTCATGGCTGTCTGTGCTCCCAGCAATGGAATCTTCACTGTGACAGATGTAAAATGAATCTAACAAGCTTAAAATTAACAGGATAAATTCATCCAGTCACATCTGTCCCATTCACTTAATGTGCACATTAATGGTCTTGAAATAAATGATTTCATGATGTAGTAGACTAGTAATGTGGAAGAGCCATCATATTGGTCAGGATTGCGGAACAGTTTTATTTCATGGTTTAAAAATCTTTTTGGTGTGTGTTGTTTTCATACACACTACTCCCTCTTCCATTTCCCTAGTAAATGACTTTATACGTATTCAGATAGTACTTGCCTTTTAGTTTTCAGAACTGAGCTGGAATTTTGGTAAGGGAGAATGCTAAATGTTTTTAACTCTCTTTCCTCACCCTCTGGAATGGAGGGAAGATACAGAAGGTAGTTATGGTGGGGAACACTTACAACTACTTTTCTAGTTGTTTGCAGTTTTTAGTTTTGCAATAATTGGCTTGGCTAAAGTGATTTGGGCCTTGCTAGATGGCATATTAATATGGACCTTCCTCCCAAGAATTTCCTTAACTGATGCTTGCTGCTTACAGACTGACAAGAAATTCAAGGCATTACATACTCCTCCCCTCCTCCCCACCATGCCTCATAAAGCTGTTGTATAAGATGACAAATGTGTAGGCTTTCACTAAATAAAGCTTAAAATGACCAAGATGCTGACTTACTGTGCTGGTACTAGCATTTTTGACTACTGTTCCATAAGAATCTTGATATACATTTGGCATCACAAAGACATTCCTGTATAAGCCATCATAGTGTAGCCTGTAAATGCATGTTAAATATATTACCAGTGGATTTTTGACTAAATCCTTTATTTGCAAAACTCATAAAGATTTATCCAGGCCCATTGATAATTTTTCAAATTATAATTTGTTTCCTGTTATACAAGGCAATTAAAAATAGTGCTATCAGAAATAAATTAAAGGAAATTAAACCAAAAAAACTAAATTAATATACTATTAATGTTCTGTCTAAAATGTTCTGTAGTTTAATTTCCTGTACCTTTTTTAGTAATAGTTTTTTAAAATTACCTTAAACATGCTATATGGATCAAAAATTACATAAGATAACCCAATATTTAAAACAAAATAAGCAAACAAATATCCTACAGTAGGAAGGGAATGGGGTGGGGTTTGAGGGGGTCACAATATTGATTTATTTGTAAAAATGAGTTTCCTTGCTCTTGTGGGTTCACATTTATATGCATTAAGGATTAGCCTGTTGTTGTTCCTTGATTTTTTTACAGTTTAATTTTTATTCTACTTTACATTAAAGTGGTTTAACAAAATAATAATTCTTCTCGACTTTTTGCACTTAAATTGAATTAGTCATTGTTTGAAACCTTGGTGCACACACACAGCACATTATTATTGAGAGGAAGTAGATGCATGCACATATATTAAGAAGATAATATTTTATATCCAGATTTCAAGTCTATCCATTAACATTGACTTGAGCACATGAGGAATTTGTTTGGGTTTACTATTAATACAAGAAAACAAAATTTACTCTATTTGATAGTGGAGGGATTATAAAGGGAATACCAACCATGTAAATACAAATGCTTTGTTTTAATGAGCATTAAGCTGTGTTTAAAAAGCTGTTCTAAAAGTATTAATTACACAAGTCGTGGTTTTTTTTTTTCATTACTTCTACAAACAGGCTATCTTTAGTCTATATTTTAAAAACAGTATGAATATTTTTTTCATTGTCTTCAGTACTGGAAACACTTTTTTGGAAGGTTTACTTTTAGTTTGTCATTTAGTTTACAAATTTATTCATACTATTAAAGTTCTGAAGGACAAATATAAACAGACAAGCTTGAATAGGGTTGCCCCCTTCTCTCGCTCTTCCCCCAAGGCCCTGCCCCCATCTCACTCTCCACCCACTCTCCATCACTCCCTGGATTGTCTCAAGGAGCCTTCCTGCAGGTAGCAGGTGGCCCCGGCTCAGCAGGGGCTGGCGTGGGTTAATCACCTGGCGTCTCCCCCTGCCCCGCAGTAACTGGACTTTTGGTTCAGATGCCATTTGGTTCAGATGCCATGTCCCCTTTTCGACCGAACTTTCCGATCAAAAACTGGGCGCACCTGGCAATCCTAAATAGCACCTGGACACAGAAACCAAAAATCGGATGGTCCGGGTAAAACACAGAGAGGTGGCAACTGTAAACTTGAAATAGGTTACCCAGATGTTCCAAACTTCTTTGTTCTTACTGGACTAGTGCAGTAGGTACAGAGGTGGTTGTGCAGTATTTTGCTATATATTGATAGCTCCACCAGTAGCTGGTGTAAATTTTAGAAACAGTAGGTATCTTGTGTATTTGGTAAATATTATTTATTGAGTAATACACATTGAGTACAGTAACTCCTCACTTAACATTGTAGTTATGTTCCTGAAAAATGCAACTTTAAGTGAAACAATCCAATTGTTCCATAAGATTTAATGTAAATGCGGGGGGGTTAGGTTCCAAGGAAATTTTTTGGGGGCAGACAAAAGGCATTATACTGTATACTGTACAATACTGTACTCTGGTTGGGAAGTGCCCCTGGCTTACCCCACTTAGGCACAGCCCGCTGCAGGCAAGGACGCTAGGAAGCACCTTTGCAGCTGCAGCGGCAGCTTCCCTGGAGAACAGGTTCGGATTTTGCTGGGAATGCTCCAGGCCTGCCTTTTCCTGTTCCTGCTCCACTCCAGGCCCACCTCTTCCCACCCCCACTCCACCTCGTCTCTGGAGCACGCCGCATCTCCCCTTCCCTCCCCCACCCCCAAGTCCTAAGCACCGCCAAACAGCTGTTTGGCAATGCTTACGACCTTCTGGGAGGGAGGTGGAGGAGCAGAGATGCAGTGCTTCCCCACTCCTGCCCCTCGCTCCCAGAAAGTCCTAAGTGCGAAATGCTGGGAGGGAGGGGGAGGAATGGAGACGCGGGGCTCCTCCCCCTCCCTTCCAGCACTTCACGCTTAGGACTTTCTGGGAGCGAGGGGCAGGAGCGGGGAAATGCTGTGTCTCCACTCCTCCCCCTCCCTCTCAGAAAGTCCTAAGCACCACCAAACAGCTGTTTGGGGGGGGGGAGTGCTGGGAGGGAGAGGGAAGGGGAGAAGCGGAACTTGTGCAATGCTCCCTTGTACAGTCACTGCTCTTCCACAGAATCTTACAAGCAGACAGCCCAAACGACGTTATAAGGGAGCATGCACAACTTTAAACAAGCATGTTCCCTAATTGAGCAGGAACGTAACACTGAAACAACATTAAGTGGAACAAGGTTAAATGAGGAATTACTGTATACTTATTGAATATACACATTAAAATCTTTCTGGTGACAAAAGTGATCTGACCTGTCAGCAAAGCTCTTCTCCACATCTACTCCTTGCTACTCGTAGGTCAGAAGAAGAAAGGCCAAGGACAGCTAGTATTGGATTTGAAGTGTTTCATTTCCTATATTAAGCTACAGGTATTGGAAATGGTGCTTGCTCAGTATTGGTTGCATCCACAGTAGAGTTATGGGATTATCTAGCCTCCATGGATTTAAGGTTCTAAACTATCACACTCTCTCAAAGATTACTCTGATTTTTTTCCCTAGGGCTTCATTATTTTCTTTATACTGCTTTGCTCTTTGACCTCATCTGTGAATTAAAGACTTTATCTTAGGTTATGTCTGCACTGCAGGTAGGAGCGTGTTTCTCAGCTTGGTTAGACAGATGCGCTCTAGCTCTGCTTGAACTAGTGCACTAAAAAGAGCAGTGTAGCTCCGAGTAACATGGGTGGCAGTTCAGGCTTAGCCGCCTGAGTACAAACCTGCCTGGACCCCCGGGGTATGTACTTTAGGTGGCTAGCCTGATTGCCACCTGTGCTGCGCCTGGCTATGCTGCTATTTTTAGCATGCTAGCATGAGGAGAGCTAGTGTGTGTCTCTATTCCAAAGATGAGACGCACACTCCCAGCTGTAGTGTAGATGTAGCCTTTGTGTCAGGCTGTTCAAATATGATTTAGTGGGACTGGCCTTTGGAGAGTTGCAGCATGATCCTGTGTGCTCCGGCATCTGACCTACCATTTTTAAGTTCACCTCTTATATTGTAAATGAAACTACCTTCACAAAATACTCTTCCCAGGCAGTTTATAAATTATGTCCTAATACCCAAATGCTGGAGAACCCATCTGTTTTTGTTTGGTTGGGGTTTTTTGTTTTTTGACCCAGTTTTTTGGAATTGCTCTACCAGTTTCATATGGATGGAACAATCACTTTTGTCAAACCAAATCTAAGAGGAACCAGTAGAACAATTCCAGTAGAACGGAGTCCCAAAACCAGATGAGTTCTTGGCCTGTATCCCGATAAAGTCTTGCCTCCTGCTATGGGTGTTGCATTCAATTTTAGCCTAGTATGAATTGCCTATATGCAAGTCTATCCTTGAGCATCTCAGTTAGACAGTTTCCTCTTATTGTAGAAGAGTGCAGAGAGCTTTGAAAAGGGGGATGTCCTGTGGGGGTCTCGCTGGAAGGTGATCCCCTCTGATGTCATCTAGCAGAATGCGTAGAATGGAAGGAGATGCCTTGCTCAACAGCTCAGCTCTGTTTTTCTGCCTTGTTCAGACACCCAAATTCTCTTTCAGGAAGCAATGAAATTTGGTTCTGCTTTGCTTCAAGAATGTAGTGCAGTGATAGTCCCTATTGGAATATGCAACACCTTCCATGGCACTTGTCTGCCTTGCTTGTAGCTATACACCAGGAGCAAGCCCTGTGCAGGGGGAGCCTTAATCCTGATGAAATGGGCAGAGAGTCATCTGTTGGCTGTCAAGATGACGCACCCGAGAGTTTTCAGTCGGCACTTCAGTTTCCTGACTTGACAGTCTCTCAGTCTTTTGGAATAGACAGGTAAAGCCAAAATGATAGGAATGGTCTATTTTATACTCTTTCATTGTACTCCATCTATCTAGCCAAGTATTCCAGCTAATTCAGCTTTAAAAAAAAAAATCAGGCTGTGTAACCCAGTTTGTTCTTGGTGAGTGGTGCAACATCTGAAATCATTCCTGCCATCAGGTCCTTATGTGAATTCTATCACAGTGTGATACATAAAATGCACAAGAACAAAGAATATGCGGAAATTTATTTTGTGAGGCATACAAGGATCATCTTTGGGGGCGATTTCCAAGAGCACATTTCTTGTATCCAGTGGGGAATTTTCCCAACAATTCTATTTTTAAAATTGTTTTTATCAAAAGTGAGTTTTTTGACAGAATGGAGCTCAGTCTGTCACACCACCACATAAATAAGACAACGTATTTTTATCAGTTACATTTCTAAATATGCTTTTTTCTTTGAGTATTTATTTAAAAGAATGTTTTGTATTTGTTCTTTGGTTGGCATGCACACTTATAACCCTTACAGTCTTTAAAGACGAACTGTAGATTCAGGCTTCAGGGTATAATCTAATTTGTGTTAAGGGGTTAGGTAAAAATTATTATTTTTTTTTCTTCTTGTCCCTCTCCCCTTTCAACCTTCCTGCATGCATGGTGTGCAAATGTTCTGGTTTAATTAGTCCCTTTTTTAAACCCCTTTTCCTTGAAAGCTCAGGTTTAAGCCACTGCCACAGGCAGAATACCATACTAGATGAACTAATGGTCTGATCTGGTTTGGCAAATCCTATTTACCATTCTTGTCTTGTCTGGATGTTTTTAAAAATGCAAGCCAAGCCACTGTGAAATGTTGCCGATGCTCCTCTTCTATGAATTGTACATTTTGGATTAAACCATAAATTAAATGAGGTCTAAAGCATAAAAGAATACAGCCCTAGGGCATGTCAATACAATGTTTTAAGTAGTCAGGTGAATAGCTTTAAGTACACTAGACAAATGAGTAAAATGCACTATGATGAGAGCCCCACAAAAGATAATGCAGTGTATAGGATCATTGCTTCAAGTTCAACCCATCTACATACTTCACAGTTCAGGACTATTGAACTAATATTTGCTGCTACCATAAAAGAAACTGCCAGAAGGGAAATTCTAATGGTTCGACATCATTTCCTGACTTCGATGTTTCCAGTCAAGGCAGTGACTGAATTCTGTCACAGGGGATCTATCAGGTGGATTGTGCCTACCCTCTGGCTCTGTATAACCCAAAAATTGTATGGTTAAACCCATCTCAAACACATGAGCAGAAATCAATGTGTTAGTCAATTCTCTGTCATGTTTGCTGTCTGTTAAAGGGCACTGTACTCTGCTTTGTAGTAAACCTATAGTTAGCAAACATATGTTGACTTGAAATTACACATTTCCCAATTAAAAAAAAAAATCTTCATTCAGCACCCTGCGTGACCTGTTTCTAGCTATCCTTCCCTTCTACTACTTTACATTCATTTTTTGTCTTAAGATGAACACTTTAGGACAGTGTTCTTCCCTGCAAGGCCCGTGAGCCAGTGGGGGCTCCCATGGACCCTAAGTGTGGCACCCTATAAATCGTGCTCTCTGGTGGTGCAGTGGGGCTGCAGCTAAGGCAGGCTCCCTGCCCACCTTGGCCCCATACCGCTCCCAGAAGTGGCCAGTGTGCCCCCGCAGCCCCCGTGGAGTGAGGGGGAGAGCAGAGGTCTCCGTGCGCGACTCCTGCCTGCAAGCACCACCCCCACAGCTCCATTAGCTGGGAACAGGAAACTGGGGTCAATAGGAGTTGTGGGGGTGGTGCCTGCAGAGAGGGGCAGTGCACAGAGCCACGTTCCCCTCCTCCCACGCATTGGCCCCTTCTGGGAGCGGTGTGAGGCCAGGTATGCCCGAAGTAAGCGTCGCCCCCTTCAATGGGCAGGTTCTGAATAGCTCTTCCACCACTGAACCTGCAGCCTCCCAGAGCCAGCCCCCAATACTCCCTCTTGCACCCAAGCCCCTTCCCGAGCCCCCTCCCAGAGCTAACCCCCAATGCCCCCTCCTGCACCCCAAGCCCCTGACCCAGCCCTGAGCCCCATACCCCTTCCTGCAGCCAGCACCCCGTACCCCCTCCTGCACCTGAACACTTTTCCCCAGCCTGGAGTCCCCTCCTGCACCCAAACTCCCTCCCAGAGCTTGCACCCCTCACCACCTCCTGCACCCTGAGTCTCTGCCCCAGCCCTGAGCCAGCTCCCCCAGACTCCTTCCTGCACCCCAAGTAACATTACCATATCAACCAACAAAGAACTCAGTGTTCAACCGGCCGGGTTGGGTATGTATTCAACTGTCTGTGATGTGGCTCTCACATTGAAGGTTTTTTGCCAAAGTGGCCCCCACTTCAAAAATAGTGAAGAGCACTGCTTTAGGATAATCAGGGTATGACGGGAATAATTTACAGTCCGTTTAGAGGATTGTCTTTCTCTTAAGACATAACTTCGATCGTAAATTATCTCATAGGTTAGTGATGGAAAGTGAACATGGCTTCACACAGTAGCGTGAGAACTGCACAAAGGAAGTTGTTTTATCCATAATTATCAGAGCTAGTGCAGGGTATGTCTTAATGGTCAAAGAATCAGGTTTGGAATAACAGTACTTTAGAACCACTGGCAGAGTGAAGATTCAGGCACACCACATCTTTCACAGAAGCAAGATTATTGCTGAAAAAGGGCTCATTTCACTATTTCTGACTTTAGTTTGAACTGCCTTGCTTGTTGTGAGGGCACTTTTGCTTGCAGGGTTTTTGCATCACTCTTAATGGTTATCAGTGATTAATCCATTAAGGATATGTTGTTTCATCATATTGCTCTTATTAACCCACCACTGAAAAGAATTTAGGATGTTTTGGGGGATTTTGAGAAGCGGACTTCCAGGCAGCTCATGTGGTAAAGAATCACCTATTGGAGTGGGAGTGAGAGAGAGACTTGGTTGAAGAGCACTAGTTATATTCAGGTCTCACAGATTCCTCATGCAATAGATCATCTTCCATACTGATACAGCTAGGTCATGGAGGTCAGTTTTATCACTTTTATGGAAACATAATGGTTTGGCATGTATCTACCTGAGCCTTCCTGCAAGTGAGCAGCGTTTTAAGGAATCACATGTCCTGTTGGTAACTACGCAGAATCACTGACCCACAAATTACTGCAGTCTTGGTTTAGCTTTATGAACTTTCACACAAATACTCTTGTATTTTGGGCACTGGAGAGATGTATATTGTAGATGTTAGAATAGTTTAAGCCTTCTCTTGAGTCTTTGGTTGCATAAATTTGTACTTTGAGGTATAAAACTCTCTCTGGACCTTTAGGGTCTAAAAAGTAGTTTGAATAAAAGCCAAAAGAGTGTGTGGGATTTAGGGTTGCCAACTCCAACTTTGGTTGGACGTATTTCTGGAGGTTTCATCAGATGATCTAATCTTTAATTCCTGGAGACTCCAGGACAATCCTGGAGGTTTGGCAATCCTAGTGGGATTCCCTCCTCCCCCAACCAAATAGGTGCTGGGTTTTTTTTGTAGTTATACAGTAAGCAATACATTTGGGTCTTGTTTGGACCCAAAAAGAGAAATGAAATTAAAAATCTCGGACAGAGAAGAAAGGGACTTTTTTTTTCTTAACCTGAGATAAGAATAACGTTTAGACCTGCGTTAGTATTTCGACTGGAACCTCTAGAGGGTTCATCACCATACGTTTACATACATTAGTAGCAACTATTTTTCCAACTTTTTTCAACAGGCCAGAGCCTGGAAAAAGCAATGATCAGCATTCCAGAATCTAAGATACAATGCTCTCCTAGTAACATTACTTCCTCTAAGATTGGGGAGTAGCATCATAGAATCAAGAGTTACCTCTGATAGAAAAGTCAGTGTCTAAGGGGTTTTAATACTCCTGTGTAGTTTAACTGAGAGGTTATCTTTGATACCTATCCTGACATTAGTAGCTCTGGCTACATAGGCCACACAGACATATGGAGCTGCTAGAGCAGTGGTTATCAACCTGTGGCCCAATTAGCACACATCTGGGCTGCAGCTGTGTGCTTAAGGCTGCCAGCCCTGTGCGGTGGAGGTCCGGGGCCCGCTGGCCCTGTACGGTGAGAGTCCAGGGTTCTGCCCTGCCACCCAGTCCCATACGGCAGGATCCAGCAGGTTGGGGCTGCCACCCAGCCTCCTACCCAGGGCTCCACTCCTGGCCCCACTCTGTAGAGGAGTCTCTGGGCAGGAGGCACTGGGCATAGCGGTCTATGGAGAGAGGTTGGGGCTGGCGCACTATGTCCTGCGGCCCAGGTAATGTGGCCCACAGTGATAAATAGGTTGATAACTATTGTGCTAGAAGAAAGATAGATTGACTGTCTGTGCATTCCCTTCCCATCTTTTTACCCAGAGATTCATCAGGGAACAACCTCCAAGACAATATTTTCCCTTGACAGTAATCTTTAAAATTTGTACAACACCTAGCACAATGTGATGGCCTCCAGATGCTACCACAGTATCAGTGTTGAATAATAATTCTAGTGGGACTGAATGCAGGATCCTGTTCATTACTAGGTAGTGTGCTTAAAATGTTAATTGGTTTTTTATTAATTTCTTGCGAACACCAAGGAGGAAGAAATGACAAAATTACATATTGATAAAACAAATTGAGAAATACAAGAAACATACCCCCAAAACACAGAATAAGCCTGTATTCATTTACACGATTAATTTCATGTGTGCACTTTTTCACTTATACATGCCAAAAGGAAGTTTCTGTTCACCGGAAAAGGAAGCACTCCCTTCCTTTCTTCTCCCCCATTCCCTGGGGTGAGGGAGAAAGGATCATGGGAGTTATAGCCAAGTGTGTGGGGAATCTTTCTGAAAAAGAAACTACTTAGCCAAATGCAGACACTCCAAGCAAAGCCTGAAGTCAATTAGTGAAGAAGACATTTGCCAATTTTCTTTCAAAAAAATAAATAGCCTAACAGTCACGTTAAATTTATAACTTAGACAGAGCAATGTAGTGGTAAGCTGTGCTGCGTTTACAGCAGGAAAGTCTAATGCCAGGCCTCTATCCAAAATTTTCTATAAATATTTACAATAATTATGAAAGTTCTAGTCATTAATAGCATGACTCTTAATCAGCTAAGTCTTTTTTTTTTAAAGCAACAGCGAACTAAGCCAATTTAAGTTGGCTAAATTTGAAAGATTATGTGCAGTATTTGGGAAAATATGAACAGTTAAGTAATGAGGGTTTGATTTATGTTGTTCCTGGCAATTAACTGGTGTTTGTCATTTGACCATATTGCATTTTCACAGAGCTATTGTATTGCACTGACTTGAGAGCAAACATTTAGCTTTTCTTGAAAGTGAACGTTGCACTGCTATTTAAACTCTGTTTGTACAATACACATTTGTAACAAGCACACGTTTAACTGTAACAGATTGAAAACAGGAGGACTCTTAGACTAGAAGAATTTGTATTCTGAAAGCTTGCCCACTACTATCCTTTGTTTCTGAAGTTATAGTAAACTAATGTAATCTTACAGCTCTAGCTTCTGCTGTTTTGTAGACAATAGGTGTGACTTGAAGGAATATATTACCTTGAATAAACAAAATATATGTTAAGTATTAAACTCAGTTGTAATTAACGTGTAATGGCAACAATTTTGCTGAAAAACTGTCTCATAAGGCATTGGTAATGACAGTGCCTTGGAGAGATTGAAGCCAGTTCCCAATTTACAAAGTGGCTTAATAAATTATATTAATAGTTATCTACTAAGCATATAAGAAAAACAGATTATTTAAAACCAGTTTTCAGCTGGCTTTAATGTTTCTTCAAGTCTTTTCCAGGAGGCCCTCTCAGTGCTGCTTTCTCTAATGAGCCCTTTTCAGCAGGATTGGCATTTTCTAAACTAAGATCAGAAAAAAATCTTGAATTTCTTAGCAATTTGAGAGTCAAGAACATTTTACTAGTTTTAGATGGTACGCAAAACTGGTGGCACCTCTCCTAAGAACAAAGGCTGACTACATCTTTAAAGATTGGCAGAGACATGTGGATGCAAGATAAGATCTTGCAGACTAAAATTTTAACACTGTATGCCTTTCAGGGTATAATTGAAAGGAGGCAGGAACATATAATGCACAAGATTCCATGTTTCATAGACAAACATGCTTAGATCAGCCCATTTGTAGGTTGCCCTAATGCAGATTCTAAGCAAAGGTCAGTTCTAGGCAAGGTAGAATTGCAGCATCTCAAATTGACATGTTGTAGGGAACACTGCTTTACTTATCCTTTATTGATTACTGAAAGATGTACATATGAAATTGTACCATAGTGTGTTTTTACTGAGGAGTACAAAAAGGACATCATTCCACCAACCTGCATTTCTTTGTGCCCTACCTGCGGAACCAGGATTGATAAAAGTCTTGTTTATTGCATGGTTTAAGAACTCTATAATGATCAGACATGGTGAGAAAAATGCCACTGAGGGTTAATAACTGTTTTGTGAAATTGTTCTAAATTGGCAAATAATGCTTTGCTTTCTTTGACATCTGTTAAATAACTGAATATAGCTGAATTCAAATCAACCACGAGGGAATTCTATTCTGTTCATCAGTTCTGTTTCCCTTTGCTTAGCAAGTACTTTTGGGGAGACTGTTTTATAGAAGAACTCTCTAAAAGGATTACCATGTTACTTATTTTGCAGCAGTTGCCTTTATGTAGACACAGCGTGCCTTCAGTGGTCTAAAAATAGGATTTTTATAATCTTAGACACGTATCTGAGTATTGTTTAAGACTAGTTTAGTTTTGTTTTTAAAAAGAAATCAACTTAAGAGTGGTGAGCTAGCTGTCAGGGTCTGGCTGGAGTCTTATTAGAAGACCCTGAGAAGCTGTTCTAATTTGTGCAAAGCAGTACCAGCCCCAACAGGCCTAAAATGTAGCCAAGGATCAGTATGGCATAATCATCCTGCCCATGTCCCCTTTCCTCCTGTTGTGCCCTGTCATTCCTGCTATACCAGCAGCTAGTGTGCGGGGGGGGGAAGAGTGGTGTAAAAGTATTGCTACTGGCTCTGTCATGGGAAGGTTACTTTATATTGGGGGTGATCCTCCCTGGACCTGTTGTAGGGTTAGCTTGCACTGACAGTGTAGCACAAAACAGCTGCACTGCACGGAAGCATACTACCTAGAGTGTGTTTGTATGCCATTTTAGTCTCCAAACAAATCAAGTATTAACTTGTACTAAACAAATATGCTGAACTCAAGCTTTAACTTTGAGAATCTTCTGAAATCCCAAATTCTTTGGCAAGCAAAGTTATTCAAATGATCAGACCAAATGAGATTATAGTTTTGGACTAAAATTGCTTACAACCATTATCTGTGCCTTCCTACTGATGTTTGTTAGCCCTCACTAGTTCCATATGGTGAAGGGCTGGGGCAAAAACTAAAACTGGAAATCATGATTTCTTGGCATAACTGCAAATAGTACAGTCCTCCCACATGCCTGCCCTCCTTGTATCTGAGTCAAATACGTCCATCTAAGATCCTCTTGCTAGCCCACGTGATAACTACTTAGTGCCCCCTTTAGCTCTCTTCTATTTTATAAAAGAACACTCCTAAAAGATCTTTCCGTCTTCTGAACTGGGTCCCCACCCCCGGCAATATTGATACACACAAAATAAAAACAACAACAAACCCTTGTGCTCTAATTTGCCTCTCAAATAGTAATAAACCATGACAGGATGTACGTTAGCAGACTATTGGTGAACTCCTATGGTGGTTGAATATACTCTGCCTTTAGCCTAGTACCTCACAAAGCACTTGGTGTGCAACAATGGACTATTAGTGCACATCCTGCTGTGGCTTACTGCTTAATTCTCCTCAGTGTAACTCAAGAGAGACAGCCATAACCACTCAAGAGTGAAACTGCCATTTCTAAGAGGCCACCCACTGATTGAATTTGATACGTGACAGAATTCTACCAGCTATTATCTATTTCACTGACTGCCAAGTTATTGACTGTAAAAGTTTTTAATGCAAAAGTGAAAACTATCCATAGTCTTGTAGACATGTCAGAAGCCACAAATCTGCTACTGATAAAGCAAACCGCAACTCTGTGTATCGGTAATCCAGACAATGCCTTTTTTCGTTTTCAGAGTAAAATGTCTGGCTTAATGCTGCTTAAGCAAGTCCCTGCATGCAGCCAACGCCATGTATAAAAGTCAACTCAATGGATCTGAGCTGTGAGTCAATAGAGTATCAGAATGCACAAAGGCTGTTGGTTCAGCTTTGTTATACATATTGGTACTAATTTGTTCTGTGATGTACCAAGGAGTGTCCCTCCTTACCTGTCAATCAATCAGACAGCCAATCCCTGTGAAGAACTTTCATGCCTAGACATATCCTCCCCGGTGCCAGCAGGCAGTGTCTCTTAGTTATTTCTGCTTCAGTCTGCACCAGTAACTACCCATACAAATGCCATGATTTCTCTGGAGCTGTGTGGAGGAAGAACAACTTCCTCACAAGATCAGCAGGATCAAGAATCTGTTTCCTGTATCCCTTCTGCCCTCACTTGCTGGATTCTAATTTACTTCTGCCTACTCCTATCTGATACCCAAAGGTCATTGCTTGGCTCAGTAGTGACGCTGGGACAATGGACAGGCCTGTGTCAGGAAGTATTTTCTAATGGTTTTATAGTAAATGTACCCAAAAAACCTGCTATAGTGAGCTCTAGATGCCTTTACCCAAATTAAAAAACACAATCTAAGAAAAGCTCGCAGTTGTTCCTTGTACACATTAGAAAATAACTAACCAATCAATCAAGCCTCCACATTCTACCCTTTTCATATACAAAAAAATCAACCTTACTGTGCCTCTCTCTCCCTAAAAGCCTGGGGAAAACACAGGCTTTGAAGTGTGGCTTGGGCTGAACTTCTTGGGCTGCTGTAGACAGTGATGAGAGGAAGAGCAGATTCCAAAAACGAAGCCCCCTCCTAGAGAGCGCCCTGGTGCTAAGTCCTTTTTTGTTTTCATAACTATCAAAGGATTCCATATCGAGCACCCCATCCCCCAAATGCTTTTGCACTGCTATGGAAGCAAGGCAGGGTAGAGAGATCATCTTTCAGATAGGCTGGTCCAAAGCCACATAGAGATTTATAGGTGAACACTAATAGGCGGCTAGGACAGAAAGCAGTAACTTCCCAATTTCCAGTCTCTTCCCCACAAGGAATTTCCTGTCCTCATTAAACCACTCACCAAAAGGTAAAAGCCTCTCAGGCTTGCTCTGCTTGCGAGTTTTCCCCTAGGAGGATGATCATGAACACCTCTCTGCTCCTGAGGCTGAGCTTGGTGGATACGGCTCCCCTCTAGGAAAAAGAACAAATCTCTTATCATGGATTCCACATAATTCATAGAAATATCAAGTCCTTATCAATCTCCCTGCCCCACATACTGTAAAACTTCCTCATAGTGTGGATCACCTCTTAATAGAGAAACAACGAAGAGTCCAGTGGCATCTTAAAGACTAACAGATTTATGTGGGCATAAACTTTTGTGGGTAAAAAACCCCACTTCAGATGCATGGAGTGAAAATTACAGATACAGGCATAAATATACTGACACATGAAGAGAAGATTTAAAAGTAGCCAATCTTCAACAAAAAAAAACTTAAACAGACTTCAAAGAGAAACTGCAGAGCTACAATTCATTTGCAAACTTAACACCATCAATTTGGGCTTGAATAGGGACTGGGAGTGGCTGGCTCACTACAAAAGCAATTTTCCCTCTCTTGATATTGACACCTCCTCATCAATTATTGGAAGTGGACCACATCCACCCTGACTAAATTGGCCTTGTCAGCACTGG
Source organism: Mauremys reevesii (assembly GCF_016161935.1). Taxonomy (NCBI): domain Eukaryota; kingdom Metazoa; phylum Chordata; order Testudines; family Geoemydidae; genus Mauremys; species Mauremys reevesii. Next base: position 41,607,027 of record NC_052624.1, read on the forward strand.
TTCTCTACTTGTAAGATAACTCCCTTCTCTTCATGTGTCAGTATATTTATGCCTATATCTGTAATTTTCATTCCATTTATCTGAAGAAGTGGGGTTTTTTACCCACAAAAGCTTATGCCCAAATAAATGTTAGTCTTTAAGGTGCCGCCTGACTCCTCATTGTTTTTTGTGGATACAGACTATCACAGCTACCCCTCTGATTCTTAATAAAGTCTCACGGACTTCTCCTTTCCTGTTCCCAGTCACTTGGATTTAGGAAGAGCTTTTATTTGTGTTTGGCATTGAATCCCCCTGAAAACAAAACAAACACATTGTGATGGGTTGAATCACAGAACCCCCCTTGGGAGCTGCCACCTGTTGTGCCAAGACTACTTCTGCCCCTGCCTTCCCTGCCAGTTCGGGACTCCAGCACCCTGTCTTGCTTAGCCAGTCACGCCCGTCTGCTACAACACATTACTTGCCCCAAAGCTGCAGACTTAACTGAAAGCAGCTTACACAAGTGTTCCTGCCTTTAACACTGATATGCCCAACTCTCAATGGGGTCCAAACCCAAATAAATCCGTTTTATCCTGTATAAATCTTATACAGGGTAAACTCATAGATGAGTTTATGGGTACATTGTTCGCCTTCTATAACACTGGTAGAGAGATATGCACAGCTCTTTGCCCACCCCCCAGGTATTAATACATACTCTGGGTTAATTAATAAGTAAAAAGTGATTTTATTAAATACAGAAAGTAGGATTTAAGTGGTTCCAAGTAGTAACAGACAGAACAAAGTGAATTACCAAGCAAAATAAAACAGAACACGCAAGTCTATGTCTAATATAGTAAGAAACGGAATACAGATAAGATCTCACCCTCAGAGATGTTTCAGTATGTTTCTTTCACAGACTGGATGCCTTCCTAGTCTGGGCACAATCATTTCCCCTGGTATGGCCCTTGTTCCAGCTCAGGTGGTAGCTAGGGGATTCTTCAGGATGGCTCCTCGCTTTGTTCTGTTCCACCCCTTTATATATCTTTTGCATAAGGTGGGAATCCTTTGTCTCTCTCTGGGTTCCCACCCCCTCCTTCTCAATGGAAAGACAGCAGGTTAAAGATGGATTCCAGTTCAGGTGACATGATAACATGTCACTGTAAGACTTCATTACTCACTTGCCATCACACATGTATACAAGAAGACTTACAGGTAAAACAGAGCCATCTGCAGTCAATTGTCCTAGTTAATGGGAGTCATCAAGATGCCAAATCACCATTAATGGCCCACACTTTGCATAATTACAATAGGCCTTCAGAGTTATATTTCATATTTCTAGTTTCAGATACAAGAGTGGTACATTTATACAAATAGGATGATAACACTCTATAGATTATAAGCTTTGTAATGATACCTTACACAAGAGACCTTTTGCATGAAGCATATTCCAGTTACATTAGCATATTTTCATAAAATCATATAGAGTGCAGCGTCACACACATGTAAACTAAGTATCCTTAGTTTCCTTTGTAATGTGTTCCATTTTCTAAATAAAATGACTTGACAGCTGCCTCGCATGCATTACAATTTCTTTCAGAGATCTGTCATCTTCTAGAATTAAGATTCATAAGCTTTAGTTAAAAATTTTCTGTGAAGAACAACACGTCAGGTATTTTTATTTAAGCATGTGTAAAGCATTTGCCGCATCCAGGGCTGAAAATGTATGTCTTTAAAATCTTTCTTGGTGGCATAAAATCTGTCACGTCACAACAAAATTGCATCAGTGTTAACAGCAAAAAGCTACTTAAACTTTTAAAAAGGTGTTGTGAATGTTTACACACACAGGTCAACATTTTCAAAAATAGCTTAAGCTTAAACTTCTAATGGTGGGATTTTCAAAAGCAGCTCATTGATTTAAGAGCAAAAGTCCCCTTGACTTCACACTGAAAACCATAATGGAAGTCTATAGCATAGTCAGTGCATTTAAATTTTCTTAACCTGTTGTAATTCATTGTGTCAGAAGATGATGTTGGCTGCAAATAACACTGGCTATACTTATCAATTTTGTGTGTAAGTTTGGGCGGTTCTCACAGTATGGATGTTAATGAGGCTCTGGACTTGCATCTTTGAGCACAGATGACCACCTTAAGTGATAAACTTCTTAGTAAAATTTCAGCTTTTACATACATATTTTCTAAGAATTATGAAGCTAATTAAAGGAAACCAGTACAAAATATGATCTTTGGCAATTTGACTGTAAAAAGGGAGGAAAGTAAAGAACTAGTAACATGTAATTAAAAAATCAGATTTAAATGAAAAATATTGTTTAAAATATTTTTAATCAGGTTTTTTGCACTCTGGTTCTATGAAAATGAAGTGAATAGATTGCAGTGGAGGATGACAATGAAAATAGCTGAGGTCTGTATGACTTCTGTACACCTAATGTTAAGTACAGCATTTTTTTGACTAGCTGTACAATTTAAATGTTGCATTACAAAACAGAACGGCATTGTGTATTACTGATGTATTCCACAGAAATACATAGGCTTGCAGCTGCCAGCTATAATCCTTTGCCATATTACATAATGTTTAATTTGTTTTTCCATAAAGCAGTTTATGGATCATCTTCTAGTTTGCACTCCACTACTTAACCCACAGTTTGCTAAAAGATGTGCACAACATCAACATTATAGTACTTGAATCTATTGTTTTTTGGTTTTTTTTTTTTTGGTGTTATACAAGTTTTAGCCTACAAATTGCAGCAAGTGTTCAAGAAACTGAAGTCTTCTGCTAAGATTACAATTAGAATTGTTGCATAAATCTGTCTGCCTCAAGCCATGCTACTTGGCACACTTCTCCCCCCCAGCTTAAAATGTTCTGCCTTGAAATTTGTAGTTAGCACTTCTGTTTGTTATGGGCCATGCTGTGACCAATGCTATACACCTATGGGGTGGGGGTAATAAGGTACTCCCTTGAGTAGCTACCAATCTAATCACAGTGTGTGAGAGAGAGCAGCCTTTACAGGGCTTCTACTTCCTGTCCCGTGCTGGTGTTGGGGAGTAGGTAGAGCCTTGATTTCTCTCCCCTTCCTCTGTTCACTAGCTATTGATGCTGAGCTGACATGGAGTGGGAGGGAAGTAATCTGTACAAGGTTGGGGGCTGACTGAGCCTATTTCCTTTTCTGCCCCTGCTAGAGCAAAGGGGAAGCTAGGGACAATGTAAAGACTAGGCAAACCCAGGATTATATTATAACATGTTTAAAAAGGGGGAGTTGGGGAACTATAGGCCAGTCAGCCTGACTTCAACAGCTGGGAAGCTACTAAAGCAATGTATAAAACATTCAATTTGCAAATACCTGGAGGATGAAGGGGTGATCACTAGCAGGCAGCATGGATTTACCAGGAACAAATCATGCCAAACCAGCTTGATTCCCTCCTTTGACAAGGTAACTATTTGGTGGATAGGGGGAATGTGGTAGACATAATATACCTGGACTTTAGCAAGACTTTCAACACAGTCTCACATGACATTCTCATAAGTAAGCTGGAGAAATGCAGGGTCGGTAGAGCTACCATTAACTGGATGCATAATTGGTTAAACAACTGCAAACAAAAAGTAATTATTAATGGAATGACATCAGAAAGGAAGGGGATCTCAAGTGGGGTTCCACAGGGATCTGTTCTGGGTCTGGTGTTGTTTAACATCTTCATTAATGACCTGAGTGTAGGAATAGAGAGCCTACTGATCAAATTTTTACATGACACACAGCTGGGGGAGGGGAGGATTTGCAAACACTTGAGGATAGAATTAAAATTCAAAGGGATCTTGATAAATTGGAGAATTGGGCTTTAGACAACAAAATGAAATTTAGCAAATCAAATGTAAGATGCTACACTTAAGAAAGAAAAAACAAATACAGAATGGGGGATAACTGGCTTGGCAGCAGCACTCCTACGAAGGATCTGAGAGAGGTGGTGGATTACAGCGTCCACATGAGTCAACAATGTGATGCTGTTGCAAAAAAAAGCAAATGCAATTTTTGGTTGCATTAACAGAGGCCTAGCATGCAAGTTGTGGGAGATGATAGTACCACTGTGGGTGGTGCTGGTTAAGCCTCAGCTGGACTAATGTGTCCAATTTTGGTCACCGCTGTATAAAAAGGATGTAGAGAAACTGGAAAGGATCCAGAGGTGAGTGACAAAAATGATCAAAGAGATGGAACGTAAGCCATATGAGGAAAGCCTGAAGGAACTGGGTATGTTTAGTTTGGAAAAGAGGAGATTAAGGGGGGGACATGATAGTGGTCTTCAAATACTTGAAAGGCTGCCATGAGAAAAGTTGTTCTCTTTTGCCACAGAGGTCAGGACAAGAGGCAATAGGTTCAAACTACAGCATGGCAGATTTAGATTAAATCTCAGGAAAACTTCCTAACTGTAAGAACAGCAGGACAATGGAACAAACTGCTGAGGGAAGTCATGGAATCGCCTTCACTGGTGGTTTTCAAAAAGGCTGGACAGCCATCTGTCTTGGATTGTTTCTAATGCTCCCATCTCTGGGGCGGGGTGGGGGAGGAGATACTGTGAGAAAATTAAACACAGAAAGATCTAACCCCAAACCAGCCATTTTAACAAATAAAACTAGGCACAGAGGAGATAATCCCAAAGAAAACAAAGCACAATAATCAGATGTTCTGACCTGTGAGAGGCTTTCAGAGAGTGATTGCTGGGTGTACTCAGGGAGGGAGTTACTTAGATAAAGACAGTTGTTCTGGATGCATTGGGGGGGGGGGGTGGATGGGGGAGCAGATCCCTGTATAGTGACCCTGACCTGCAGCTGAGGAGAGATGGGGGGAGGGTTCAGAGCTTCCTCTTTCCTTGCAAGGAGTGGCTGGAGTTGCAGGAAGTCTCATCCTCCCCCAGCCAAGCCAAGCCAGGTTTAGCAGCTGAGCCCAGCATAGCATAGGAGCCATCAGCTGGGGCATCCCCAGTCCCTTCTACTTCCCCTCCCTGGCAGTGATTTACCGCTCCGCTAGCTGCTGCAGGTGCCCGAAATGATGTACCTGCACTGCTGGGGAGAGGTGCATGACCACTCTTGTGGCTTCCCTTTGCTTCTCGGTCAGAAAGTCATTTTTCTGCAGGGAAACAAATCTGTGGGGGACATGAATTCTGCATAGGTGGTGATGCAGAATTCCCCCAGGAGTTTAAATTTTTCCTCAAACACCTCTGCCTCATCCTGTTGCACTCCACCCAGTCCAAGAGGAAGGACAACAGATGTGGCAATTAACCAAGATGATTCCCATTTGTGTTGGCTGTCTCTGCCCTTTCTGTGGTGGCACCCCTTTTTGGTGAGTAAGCTCTTGTTTTCACTAGGAAAATTCCTATAGGTTAGTAAGCTGAGTTAAAGACTAGGCTCCCTTATACTCTTTAATTTGACTTGCTGACTCATGTGAAGCCTACAAACTGCCTTGTCTTCACTAGGATTTTACCATGTGTTAGGTAACTCAAGTTAATACACCTCTTTTGCCTAGAGAGGATGCACCCTAAGGGCTATGCATACAGGGACTGGAGAACAGGATAGCTCAGTGGTTTGTGCATTGGCCTACTAAATCCAGGGTTGTGAGTTCAATCCTTGAGGGGGCAATTTGAGGCAAAAATCTGTCTGGGGATTGGTCTTGCTTTGAGCAGGGGGTTGGACTAGATGCCCTCCTGAGGTCCCTTCCAACCCTGATATTCTATGAACAGTGGTAGGAAAGGGTATATGAAGATTTGTCCTTTCCTGACACACACAAACAAAACCTGTGAGCAGTCCCACTCAGGTCATCTCATTAGGTTGCTTTTCTCATAGAACCAACAAACAGGTGGTTACCATAGTCAGATTAATGAAGGCAACAGATTTGGGGTGAATCCAATAACCAGCACTAACTGTTGCAAATGAGTGACACCCAAAATTAACAAGGGCTGTGCACACAAAGTGAGAAGAAGAAGCTACTGTTATATGGGAGGCTGCTGGAACCTGTAACTTCCTTTACCTAGAAGTAGGAGTAGTGACAGCCTCCCTAATCAGGTAGGATGGGTTCCAGATGTATTTAGTGGCCCTCCCTATGTTCTGAACTTCATCCCAGTATTGCACTAGTGCAATATTAACAAGAAGTTCAGAAGATGGAGTTCTGTATAGTTGGGTGGATGCTGGAATGCAGAGAGAATAAGAATATAGACCAGCTTTAGTGAACCATTAACATTGTTCATGGAACTTGAAGATTTTCAAGCACTTGTTTAATTACTCTAATCTTAGAATGCAGTAGACACACACACACACACCAGAATTTTATTTTTTTAAATGTTATGCCTTTACAGTTTTAACTCCTGTCATAATGTTTTTGTCTCATAACTTCAAGATTGACTAACAGACGTTTTGCAGCATGAGCTTTCGTGGGTGAATACCCACTTCTTCGGATGCTTGCATGCTGCAAAACGTCTGTTAGTCTATAAAGTGCCACAGGATTCTTTGCTGCTTCTACAGAACCAGACTAACATGGCTACCCCTCTGATACTTAACTTCAAGATTATAACAAAAATTGGAAAAAACCTAAAGATTTGTGGAAGCTTGATATAGATGGATTATCTACTATTTTAAATACAGTCCCTACACTAATTTTATAAAGCTGCTTGGAGACTACCACTAAATATTTTTTCACGGTCTTGAATATGGGCTCCTTACATTTTTTGCAATAGGACTTGTGGATTTCATAAATTCTGGATTTCATTGTTTCAGAACATATGTATCTGATAACTTCAAAATTAAGCTACCGTGTTTTTCAGGAACAATAAAAAGCCTCAGTCTCATTGAAGCTAACAGTATAAAATTAGTATGAATTTTTAAAGACCAGGCTGTTTTGGAGGTGAGGTGACAAGGAATCGTAGGAAATTATTGGGAAAAAATAAATTAGTTTAAAAAAAGCTGTTTCCTAATACCTTTTGTGATGACCTTCTAAACTTTCCAAAACCTGTTCTGTGTTGTCAGATGAATACAAATGGGAAATTTCAAATTAAATTGGTTTAGCCTTCTGCAAAGAAAGGGAAATAGGAATTGTGATTTTAAACTGCATAAGGAGAGACTGCTGTATCTCCATAATTATTAAGTAAATAAAATGAACAAAAAGTGCTGCTCCTCTTTTGTAGCGTGATACAATTGCAGTTACCGCATGGTTATAAAGTGAGGTTTGTAAACATACTTCTGTTTCCAGGCGTTCACATCTAGGGGGGAAAACCCTTGAATATCAATTCTGGTGTTTGGCATACAGTTTTGGAGTTTATAGATGTGGCACTTTACTGATAACCTTGTGTATACTATAGTCGTTCACCAGACCAGAGAAGCAATTTTTAAAAACTAAAACAACTTAACTTCAAGAAAAAACCTCCCAACCTTACTGGGTTAGACACTCACTCTTCTCTGTCCTGTCTATGCTGTGTAAAAGACCTGGAGCAGCATAAAGGGGCCCTAACAATCCCCTATCGGGCAGGATTGCCCTGGTGTACGAGTGATAGGAGACAGCCTTACATTTTCACCGCTGATTGATATGGAGTTAACAGTCAGAAGATGAACTTCACTAAACTTCACAGATTAAAGACTTCATTACATTCAATATTAAACAATGACTTTTTTTGGTAAAATTTGAATGGAACACCCATTATCTTTCTCCATCAGGCATATTTTCCCTTCACCCAAATGAGAGAATCCAACATAATTATCATCTCTGTCGTATCCGAGTGGTGCCGAGCTCGTAGCACCTTTTCAGTACCAGTTGTTCTGAGATTGCCTAGGATCTCCTGATACTAGAATAAAAACTCTTGCTGCCAGGAAAGTTTTGCTGTGCAAAAACATTAGCATAACTGGACAGCAATTTTTAAGGCTGCTGGAAAGCTCTTCTCTCTCCATTGCAGGCAATAGAAGGAAAAAGTACAATGAGAAAAATAGAGGGGAAAAAATTCCTTCCCCATATTGTGTTTCTTGCACTCGTGATTTTTTCTTCATATTTTGGGCCAACTCTACATGGAAATGTTGCACCAGTATTTTTTCAGGCAGTAACTACCATGTGTCAATACTCAAATTGTCTTACATTGCCACTTGAATCAAAATAACTAAACCATTTTCATGTCAACATAATTCTGTTTTGGCAGGAGTTATATTAGTACAGAGCTATGTGGCTGAATCATTATATTGATACAACTACACTGATTCAATCAGGCCATGTCTACACTAGGAGTGCATTGCCGGTATACCATACCAGCAAACTCCTAGTGTAGATGCAGCTTATACTGACAAAGCTGTGATTTTACTGATGCAGCTTATTGTGTCACCCCCAAGAAGAACCACATAGCTTAAAACAATCTTGCCAGCATTTCGGTGTCTACCTTAGCTGCTTTTGCCAGCATTTCTATATTGTTCAGGGATAGCACTCTTCACACCCCTGCCTGATGTAACTTTGCCAGCAGAATTCTGTAGACATAGCTTAAGTCCTTCCACCGGTGTCCCTCACTGCCATCAGTTTACACTTGCATTGACCTGTCTGGTTACTTATCTGCACTTCACTGCTTCAGGGTCATCTGCACCAGATGTCACTTTCTCTTTAAATGACACTTGCAGATGCCCCAGGATCTCTGTTGATAAAGCCCAGAACAAGTTCCCGGGACTGACTTTGTACAGTAACAGTAGGCAAGCAGGCACAGTCTATCATTAATATTCCCTTAAATAAATAATTTTGAAGACTAAAGAGATTGACCAGTTGTGTTATTAGATCAAAGAATCCTGTGGCACCTTATAGACTAACAGACGTTCTGCAGCATGAGCTTTCGTGGGTGAATACCCACTTCCCACGAAAGCTCATGCTGCAGAACGTCTGTTAGTCTATAAGGTGCCACAGGATTCTTTGTTGCTTTTACAGATCCAGACTAACACGGCTACCCCTCTGTTATTAGATCAGTTGCTGCTGAAACTAATAGAGCAGCTTTCCTGTGAAATAACTTGTCATACATTACTAATGCATGCATATATACATTTCAGACTGTGCATTTTGTTTTCACTTCAAGGATTTAGGTGGAAAAAGATGGGAAACAGCATTTATCTTATGACGTAGGACATAAATGTATTAAAAAAAAAGTTGCCTTATTTTGATCTTGATGAATCTTAATGCCACAAATCAGGAGCATATAAACTATTTTTTTTAAATTAAATCTGTAATAGTAATAGTGGCAAACGGAACTTCAAATAAAAAAATAACTTTTAGATGTCAGTGTGCAAGAATAGATAAAACCTGGAGTAGAAAAATAACAAAAGAATAATGGCCTTGTAGGTATTTAAAAAAGATAAAAATAGTAGGCAGCTTTATAAGGAAATATTAGGTTTTCATCTCATTTTGTTTTACATACTTACAAAGGGCCTAGTTAGTACTTGTCCAGGAGTCAGTGGAACTACTTGCATGAGGAAAGGTGGTAGCCTTCCATGTTTACTGGCTTAATTAACTGTGCCAATTTTTTTCTTTTAATTGCTCAAAATATTGGTCTATCATAACTGCCAGTTTCTTTTTATAAGTATGAAAGGAGAATTGCATGGCAAGCGACAAAGATACAGATTACATCCAGGTCTGAAATATACTATCCTTCTCCCTCCCCTTCCCGCCCTCGCTCCCCGTCTTTTATTTGTATCTGGGAAACTGGTACTCAAGAACTTCATTTTTTGCCCCAGAAAAGAGTAGTAACGTTAAAGAATAAAGGCGAGTAAACGTCTAATGTGTTTTTAAAGTTGTGACAGGGTGGGTATACCTTTTCACACCCATTAAGGAAGAGGTTAAGCAGCTGCTTTGGGCCCAGGCAGACCCAGCCTGCCACATCTGCAAAGCATACATAGCTTGGAAGAGGTGCTCAGCAGGAGAGTAGAGCAGCGGACAGTGGAGGTGAAGTGACCTACACACTGAGCTTCTAGGAAGGAGCTCTGGATTAACTATAGCAATGTGGCCAAAACCTAAGGGAGAGAGCTGGGATTCTCAGAAGGTCTAAGACTTTATCTTTGATTTCCAGTTATGTAATGACTTTTTTTTTTTAAACCCATTGGAAAAGAGGGAACTGGTAGGAAGTGATGCAGAGAGGCAGCAGTATAGTACTTTGGTAGTGCAGGACTTAGCTGCTTACACTGGGCCCGGGATCGGAACATAGTGGAGAAGGTAGGGCTGGGTTCCTTTACTAATCACTAGAGGGTGCTGAAGGCAGAAATTGACCCCTGATAGGGATAGTTTAGGGGAGAGAAGGCCCTTAGGATTGAAGGGTCAAGATCCCAAGACCTCAAACCAAGGGGAGACCTGGAGACCCTAGTCCAGTGGTTCTCAAACTTTTGTACTGCATTTGCTATGTTGTACTTTCACATAGCAAGCCTCTGAGTGCAACCCCCCCCACCTTATAAATTAAAAACACTTTTTTATACATTTAACACCATTATAAATGCTGGAGGCAAAGCAGGGTTTGAAGGCTGACAGCTTGCGACCCCCCCATGTAATAACCTTGTGCCCCCCCGAGGGGTCCTGACCCCCAGTTTGAGAACCCCTGCCCTACTCTGATGTGGAGGGCTACTCCATTGATGGACTCTAAATACCTGGAAAGAGGCAGACATAAAACATGTGACCTGGCCCCAGGGCTGAGTCATGGAAGGGACAGAGCACTGCCGGATTAGAATGGCTGTGAACGGGGGCACTGGGAAAGATGAGGACTTGCCATGCCCTGCCTACCCACTGGGTGCTGCTTGCAGTGAGTGATCCCCTTCCAGCATGGGCTGACAAAATCAGGCAGACTTCAAAATATGTCTTGTCCTTTATCCTCTTGTGCCTAGGTATAGCCTATATCCTTTTTGTTAGTCAGCTGCCCTTCCCTTTACTCAAGTATACATGAAACACTCAGGGGCAGCTCCAGGCCCCAGCACGCCAAGCGCGTGCTTGGGGCGGCAAGCCTCTGGGGGCGCTCTGCTGGCGCCGCGAGGGTGGGTCCGCTGGTCCCGTGGCTTCGGCGGACCTCCCGCAGGCACGCCATGGAAGGCAGCCTGACTGCCCTGCTTGGGGCGGCAAAATTCCTAGAGCCGCCCCTGGAAACACTGATTTGTGATACCTGGAAACACCAGGTAAAAATGTGTCACTTTTTCAGATGCTGATTATTGACATCACTGTGTGCATGCCATTTCAGCTGTTTTGGATTCCTTCAAACTTATCCTGTGAATACAGCTGCCATTTATGAGTTCAGTGTCTGCATGATTTAATTATTCAGAAACTCTCCCATTCTCTCCTTTCCCTTTTTTTTAAAAAAAAATTATTTGCACAGTAAAGGATTTTCCAAACAAAACAGCTGTTTGTTTAACCTAATTCAAAGTGCTAGCCTACAATATAGACTAATGTACTGTAAAATGTTCTTGCCTGCACCAGAAAAAAAAAGATATTGGTATATTATAGATGTGTATGTTTCTATTTGTTAATGACCAAATGGATTTGTCTGTCAAGTTATAAATGCCTGTAATCCTCGGTGACATATCCTTGATTTAAATGGATGTGTGTTTACAGTGCTGGTATCATAAACAGAGGGCTGAGATGGGACGCTATTCAGAATTCAGTACTCATTCAAAATCAAGGTCAGAACCTTCTTAAGGGGAATGGTCATATGGTCATGACATACATTTACTGCAGATCTTCACAGTATAAGTAATGATCCCTCTTTTCATCGCCACATGATCTATATAACGAGTTGGTATATAGAATAGTCAAGTTTTATGTTGAGATCAGTGTATAAGGAGAGCAAACAGTGACCCCAGCATTCACTCTGACACCTTGGTGCTGTGCCAATATGACAAGTGCAAGGAGTCCTTGTGGCAGAATTGTAATGCTACCACTGGCTAATTAGGTATGCCCCATTTTCAAGCTGTGCCAAAAGTAGCTATGTAAACTGGACTGGCGGCTTGGCAGCATCCCTGTTAAATAAATTTTGAAACCAGCAAGTAGCTAGCAAGGAAGATGCACAGCAAGATGCAGCTATAACCACATGATTCCCATTAAGGTTTATGGAGCGCGTGGAACACATGAGCCAGTAAGTTCAGATACATTGAATTCTGCTTAAAGTGTATTGCTAAGTGGCTGCTATATAATATCACTTCATATCAGGATGGATAGAAATCAATTTTGAAAAAAGATCAGATTTTAATATTAATCTGATATTTTAAAATTTAATTTAGATGTGTGTAGATTTAAAATTATCTGTCAAGAGTAAGATCAAAAGTTAAGATTACTATAAACTATTATAGTAATTTAGAACAAGTTTTGTTTGCTGAATCAGTTGTCATGCACTGAATATTTAGGTAGTCATCACAGCTGCAATTTACATGGTACAGCAGCCTTCATGAAAACATTAATTGAAAATTTAATTCAAATTGCCTTGGATGAGAATGTTGCTGCATGCATTGGTAACTGGATGAAGGCGCATACAAATGGTAATGACAAGTGGCTACCTGTCAGACTGGAGAAGTTTTATAGTAGGCTGCTATAGGAATCTGCATTGGGTCTCATCTTGTTTAACATCTTCATTAATTATCTGGAAGATGGGATAAACTGTAGGTTAATTAAATCAGCAAATGATTTTAAATAGGACAACAAACATTGATGAGGGCAGAAATAACGCAAAGGCCTGGAGATGTTGGAAGTGTTTGTAGGAAATAAGATTGGATTCAGTATGGACAAATTCATGTTAATGTATGAAGAGGAAAAATAATCAAAACACAGATACTGAATAGTAGAAGGACCTTAGAAAGAAGTAAAGATAAGTGATTCTTAGAAGTAACAGTGAACAACAAATTAGATACAAGTTTTCAGTGTGATATGGCAACAAGAAAATCTTAAGATGACCTAGGATGCTTTTATGTATTCAGCCCAGTTTGCAAGTACTGTATATACCTTTGTATATGCCTAGATAGCTCCAAGTCAAGCTTTGTTCCAACCACTGTCATGATCACTATCACATCTATTGTCTGTATAATAACAAGTAAATTGGACCACAGAGAAACACAATCACTACCATGATAGGTAGGAGACTTAATAAGTACATGCGAGTCATGCAAGAATAGCAAGCCTCCACCCTACTGGAACCAGCCAAAAATAAATATTCCATTACTATTGTTTATTTCAACTATAGACATCAAAACATGGCTTGTCAAAGAAGGGGGAGAAAAATTGGTGTTGACTGTAAACCAGAATAACCACAGAGATGTAGTTATGTGCTGAAGAGTCTTAACCATAAGACCAGGAACTGGAGTAGGACTTGGGAGATGTGAGTTCCGTTACCAACTCTGTCCCAGACTTCCCATGTGACTTTGACTATTCCAATTGATCTTTCTGTGCCTCAGTTCCCCATCTGCCCAACAGGAGTGTAATACCTCAGAGGGATGGTGTGAGGGTAAATTCACTGCTCAATTGCTTCAATTATGGGAGCATGTAAGTGCTTAGGTAGAGTTCAAATACACAGAATCTGAGTCTGCGCTGCAGCCTTGACTCGTGTGTACAATTCTGTGGGAATCAATTGGAGTACTCATGCAGCTTGAGTAAGGGTTATAGAATCATGCCTGCTTCAGCGATCACATCCCACCTTTGCTTTAAAAACTGAGCTTTACTGATTTCAGAAATATGAAGTAGGATTTAAAAAAATACTCTGGAATAAGCAAAATTAATGCATGCCTGCTTTCCATGCCCTAGCATGTGTATCCAGTTTCAATTATATTGCATAGTTAATAAAGATGTCTCTGATGTATTTTTACGGTCGTGTGTGTTGATTATTTAACATAATTGCAGCTTTGAGACCCCATTCCAAGAAACAATAGGTACAGCAAAGGATTCTTGAGGATGAAGGTTTTCAAATTAGGCTACTGGTAGATTACATGCAATTTTGGCCTAAAATCCTTGTGGGCTGTGCAGTGTTTTCAGCTCATCCGTGTGTTGTCATTCTAGAAGCATCTCATAGGTGATGTTACAACATCACCTGATTTTAACCTGAAGCAGTGGAGAATTAATGCTAGCAGCTGAAAAATATCAGTGCATAACTTTACTCTTGTATTGATTTCTCACCCGTGTTTCAAAAGAATCCATTGGGAAAGAGCAGATTTTTTTTAAACCAGGATTACTTTTTCATGTCTAGTAAAGAATGCATATGTAGACCGATCTATAGATTATAAATAAAAATTCCCAGTTATCACTTTGAGGTTTAACAGGTTCTTATCCCAAGATCAGGCCCAATATTATTAAAATTATTATATCATTGGGAACCCCGATATGCACAGGTGCAACACTCACACTATAGGAACTCTTTTAAATTTACAAATAAATAATTTATAATACATTTAGCAAAGTCCCACACACAATAACTCAGTAAGGTAGATGGAGATAATACAGAAAATACATCTGAACATCCATACTCACACCATCCTTTCCAGAACAACTTGACATGTTAGCCATTATCGTCTTCATCACCGTCGCCTTCCTTATCTTCACCAGTGGCCATCTCTGGCCCCTCCCAAGGGCTACATCTCTCTTCCCTACTGCCCTGGGATGCCACTTTTGTAATATGTTATGCTGGTATTACCAGTGATGAGCTGCCAAAATCTTAACAACTGGTTCCCTATAAAAAGTTCTGATTTAAGAGGGGGGGAGTTAGGGAGGGGCCGGGGCAGGGGGAGACATACTTGTGGGGCTGGGGGCCCCTGCAGGGCCTGGGGCAAATTTCCTAGAGCTTGCAGCCCCCGCCCCACTTACCGTGCCAGCAGCTCAAAGCAGCAGGACGACTCTGGAGCTCAGCTGAGCTGCCCAGCTGGTGCCGGCGGCTGGCCATGCTGCAGCTTGGGGGAACCGGGGGAAGGGCCAGGGGAGCCTCAGCCTCCCCAGCTGGGAATCCTGGGAGCAACAGGATGGTCTGGCCCGTGGACCAGAGTTCTTTGCCCACCCCTGGCCCTTTAACAACCGGTTCTCCACGGAGGTCTAATTTTAGCAACCGGTTCTTGGGAACCTGTGGGAGCCTGCTCCAGCTCACCACTGGGTATTACCATGTCTAATGCATATTCAATAGGGGTTTCTCCCCTCTTCCTTATTTGTATTTCCTCCCCTTACCAATGTTAAGGTGTCCATTTTCTATAGGTTAGTGTATTTATGATTTCACCCCATTATCATGTACATCAGTTCGTTGCCATGGCACTCTTGCAGTCAGATGTTCCATCCAAAATCTTCCAGAAGCTGGTGTCAGCTCATGTTCTGTGGTTGGCTGAAGTTATTCTGGACAGAATTCCCCCCTACACTCTACTTCCAGTTTCCCAAAACTTATGAGTTACCTAAGTTTTTCTATGCCAAAGTTCGTAGGCCTCAAGTCTCATGCTAACTGCTAAAGCCAATGTCTTACAGGATACAAGCCTGTAGGTCAGGGGTCAGCAACCTTTGGCACGCAGCTCGCCAGGATAAGCACCCTGGTGGGCCGGGCTGGTTTGTTTACCTGCCACGTCTGCAGGCTCGGCCAATTGCAGCTCCCACTGGCCGCGGTTCGCCGCTCCAGGCCAATGGGGGCAGCGGGAAGCAGCAGCCAACACATCCCTCAGCCCGCGCCGCTTCCCACCACCCCCATTGGCCTGGAGCGGCAAACTGCGGCCAGTGGGAGCTGCGATCAGCCAAACCTGCAGACACAGCAGGTAAACCGGCCCAGCCCGCCAGGTACTTACCCTGGCGAGCCGTGTGCCAAAGGTTGCTGACCCCTGCTGTAAGTCCTTTGCATTACTGCTGAATATAATAAAGCAGAATATAATGCAAAGCAGTGAATATAATAGAGGTAAGCTGGCCCACTGGGCTACAATTACATGTATGGCAATCTAAAGCCTTCAAACTCTACTTCTGTCTGCACTCCCTGGCAGCAGCATCTTATAGTGCAGGATCTATGAAATACAAGTTTTGGAAATGGAAATTACTGAGTGTCACGCACAGTTCCTATAAAGATCAAAGCTGGGGCTGTTAATGTAACTATTGCTATTCATAAGTTTCATAGTCACACAAGTTTCAGGTTAATTATAAACGCTTCTTTAATCGATTTACAATAGGGCATCAGAGTCTCATCTAGGAATTATGCATATAGCGCTCTCATTTTAAATTAAAGCAAATTCCTACTGTTTTTACAAGAAATTAATTTGTGGTATCATCCTAGGTTGTAGCAGCTCGGGATTTATATATGGAACAGTCAAGTGATGAATATTTCAAATGATCACTCACCCACCCAAGTACATGCTTCTTCAGTAGCCTGACTGTCACTGGAAATGGCATAGGAGTACTCTAGTTTACCTTCTGTTCAATTAGTGTTTTGTGCCTCTGGTTTAGAATACACATTTGCATATTGTTAATATATAGATATATAAATTGGGCTAAATGAATATATTTTTACTTTTGATTTATAAGAAGGTGACAGATTACTGCAGGAAGCACATATGCAACTTAATATAGCAGAGTATTTTGGCGGGGGATTCCATCACCACAAGACAAAATTGTGTTTCCCTTTAGACAAAAGCCTTTAGGGCTTTGTACTGTGCCCTAAACACAAACTCTATCAGACTAGCAAAGGGACTCAGCGTAAGGGCTTAGATTTCAGGCAGCAGTGAGGTTAGGCACTACTACTTATTTTGCCTTTGAGTTCCTAGGAATGGAGACTCTAACAGGTGACTCTTCATCCTCGTTATGGGACTTGCAGGCAACTCTAGTGTGCTGCTGATCCATGCCCATGAAGTCAAACTGCAGAAGTACAAGGTCCCCAGATATATTTACCTTCTAGCCTGTGAGCTTTGATAGAAAATCTTCCCTGTCTTTTTTTTTTTTCCTAAGGCTGGTCAGCTATTCCATTTTATTACCTCTTTGTCTGCAAGGGACTCCTTTCACCCATTGTCACCCCATTGCTCAGGGGAGTATAATTTATTAGGTGTGTGGGGAGAATGCCCCCGACCCAGTTGTGTGGACCAGGATTCAAACAGGGCGTGTGAATCCTTGCTGCTTAGTTGTTGTTTTTTCTTTGACATAAACTTCTTCAGATTGTCTCTTCCCTAAAAGAGCTGGGTCTTATTAATTACACAACTAGCTGCATCCAATCCAGAGATATGGAAAAACTCAGAGTTACCCCCAAACAAAGCTTGCTGCATTTAGCACTATAAAAGGAGACAGTTTTAAATGCAAGGTCCCAGGAGAACTTTTCATTGGCTATAAAAGCCTGCCTGGCAAGCTGAATGAGTGAGTGCTCAGCAAACAGGTGCTTATATTTGCTGTTAATACATTAAATTTTCCTCGTAACATATCAGTTACCTAGTTTTAACCAGGATTTGTTTAGCTGCTTCTTTTGTTTTGGTTTGATTAGTAAATTTTGTTAATAAATTGCCAGTTTTGGCACCTGACACTTTTATTTGTAGAAGTTCAGTTCATTCATTGCCACACAGGAACATTTTGACAAGTCATTGTGAGGTTTGCTTTTGCTGTTTCATGTGCTTGTATATTGCTCTTTACAAGATCAAGTTAGCAATTGAGAATGATAAAGAATTTGATGACAGCATCAGAGATCATACAGAGTCAGAAATCAGAAGCAGACCTTTCGAGCTAGATCCTCTGCTACTGTAAATTGGCACAGCTCCACCGAAGTCCGTGCCAATTTAGAACTAGCTGAGGTCTGGCCCAGGTGTTAGCAATCATGTCTTGTGACCCACACAGTATATCTGTATTTTCCTTCCCTCTTTTGATGCATACATGCCAAGGCTAAAAGGGACCACTGTGATCATTTAATCTGACCTCCGGTATAACACAGGTTGTAGAACTTCCCCAAAATAATTCTTATAGAAACAAAATAATTCCACGTGTCAGATACCCCTATAGCAGGATCGGTCCCTGTTTTGTACATGTTTTGTCTGGTTTTGATGTGGATCCTTTACAGGTTTGCTTGATTCACTATTTGATGTGGTTCAAACGTAACCTACCAAAACCACTTTCATTAGCCAATTCAAGGTTCATATGTTACTGGCTGTTGGATACATTTTTTATGCACACTCTTCCTTTCCTCACACACAGCCACTTGCATACACTTACTCTATTATTTTAAAACCTCAAATTGTTGGTTAAAAAAACAAACCAAAACAAAACTTCTTCTTGCTACTGTATGTTTAAATGAGATGGCAGCATTAAATATGTGAGCTGGCATTTGTGACAAGAGGGTGTGGAGCATTTCTTTTTCTATAAAATATTTTCCCCCAGATGAATGGAAATCCTATTGTTCAGAAAGGATGACCTTACAAATGGACCAAAGGTTTAAAGCAAAAAGAGGAAGAACCTATTCCTTTGGCATGTAGGTATCAAAACCAAGTGTGTTGCCAGTAAACTTAAACTGTGTGGAGGAAGTAGCTTTAAATGAAGTTAATAACTGTGTTGTTGTTTTCTTTTTAAATGAGCAGACTGTTTTCCTTTCCTTTTTTTCCCCTTCTTTAATCACAATCTAGGAATTTAAACAGCTTTTAATTTTGTAATATCCTGAGTTTGTCCTTGCTTAGGGAAGTCCCAAAGATGCATAATAATTACTGCCTTGATTCTGTAAAGCTTATCAGAAGCAGACCTCTGCCTAGTTGACATCAGTGAGTCTTTGCACAGATGTAGAAGGGTGTTCTCACAGATGAGTTTGTAGAATCCATTAGGAAGCTACAGTGCTTTCTGGCTTGAAGTTACGACTTCATTCCATTGTTGTTGGGTTTTTTTTCTCTTTTATTTTCAGTAGAAGTTCTGATACTTGGCACTTCTCAGGATCAGACCCTTCAATTGTATATGCCATTATTTACTTATGTCAGTAAAACAGAATGATTTTCAAGGGGCTGGTTTGCGAGACTACACTGACTGGCCTCAGTACTTGAGGAAACTGGTATCTGATAAGGGAAAAACATGGTTCATGAAACATGGCATCAAGTGGGTTCTTCAAACGATGTTTAGATTTAGTAAAAACTCTTAAAAGGATTGACAAGCCAGATAGGATTTTAGGTTTGAATGTCAGTGTTTAGATTTGGCTTTCCCAAATGATAACCTTGAGGATACTGGTTTTCTTTATATAGCTGAGAATAAATTTAGTACTGGAAATTGAGAGTTATAGTTAAGTGACTGCTTTCACTCAAACTAGTAGTTTTTGGTTTGTCCTTGTTGTAAAAACAAATAGGATGTGATTGCTCAGGAGTACAAAGCAGTGTAACTGTAAAGAAGACGACTCTGGCTAGTGGCACTTGCTTGAGTGCACCACTGTAGTGGCTCTGATCCTGTCTCATGGATTAACTCTTTAACTACTGCGTTACTAATTTTCTGGTTATTATCTGTAGTCCGTTTCCCTTTTGAATTCTTGAGTCCTAAGTCATAAGATTTTTCCACGGGTCTCTCTTAACACTTTATTATTTGTAAGCAAAACATTTACAACTGCCAGATTTGCCACCCATCAGTTTTCAGATCCATTTAAACAGGAGTCTGCAAAGCCTAAAACAAAAGCTCTCTTAGGCCTGGTCTACACTACGCATTTATACCGAATTTACCAGCGTTAAACCAAATTAACCCTGCACCCGACCACATAATGAAGCCCTTTATTTCTATATAAAGGGCTCTTAATATCGATATCTGTACTCCTCCCCGACGAGGGGAATAGCGCTCAAATCGGTATTGCCATTTCAAATTAGGGTTAGTGTGGCCACAATTCGATGGTATTGGCCTCCGGGAGCTATCCCACAGTGCACCATTGTGACCGCTCTGGACAGCCATCTGAACTCGGACGCACTGGCCAGATAGACAGGAAAAGCCCCGTGAACTTTTGAATTTCATTTCCTGTTTGCCCAGTGTGGAGCGCTGATCAGCATGGGTGGCCATGCAGTCCCAAATCCAAAAAGAGCTCCAGCATGGACCGTACGGGTGATACTGGATCTGATCGCTGTATGGGGAGACAAACCTGTTCTATCAGAGCTCCGTTCCAGAAGACGAAATGCCAAAGCATTTGAAAAAATCTCCAGGCTATGATAGACAGAGGCCACAGCAGGGACTCAACACAGTGCTGCGTGACAAGCGTAACGGAAAGTCAAAGAATCAGATGGACGCTCATGGAGGGAGGGAGGGGGGACTGAGGACTCGAGCTATCCCACAGTTCCTGCAGTCTCCGAAAAGCATTTGCATTCTTGGCTGAGCTCCCAATGACTGAAGGGTCAAAAACATTGTCGCCAGTGGTTCAGGGTATATGTTCTCAATTTACACTCCCGCCCCCCTCAAAGAAAAGGCAAAAAAAATCGTTTCTCGCCTCTTTTCAAAGTCACCGTATGTCTACTGGATGCTGCTGGTAGACGGGGTGCTGCAGCGCTAAACGCAGCATCCCCTCCCCTCTCCTCCCCGGTGGCAGACGGTATGGTACAATATGACTGATAGCTGTCTTCATCATCATCCCGTGAGTGCTCCTGGCTGGCATCAGTGAGGTCGGCCGGGGGCACCTGGGCAAAAATGGGAATGACTCCTGGTCATTCCCTTCTTTAAGCTTTGTCTCCTGGAGATTCAGTCCTGGCAGACAGTGCAATAGGGCTGGTAACCATCCTCATCATAGCAGCTGGAGGCTGAGCTCCTTCCCCCCCCCCAATGAGTAATGGAGATGTTCTGCCTGGAATATCATAGGAGCTGGAGGCTGCCTCCCTCTCATTTTATCTCACTAAAAAGTCAGTGTTTCTTATTCCTGCATTCTTTATTACTTCATCACACAAATGGGGAGATAACTGCCATGGTAGCCCAGGAGGGGTGTGGGAGGAGGGAAGCAATGGGTGGGGTTTTTGCAGGGGCACCCCCTAGAATGGCATGCAGCTCATAATTTCTGCAAGATATCTGGGGCTCTGACCCAGAGCAGTTGTGCTCTCTGGTTCTCTAGTAGCCTTGCCCCATATTCTAGGCAGGACTGACTCTATTTTTAGACAAAACATAAAGAAGAGAATGACCTGGGGAGTCATTCCCATTTTTGTCCATGCGCCCCCGGTCGACCTCAGCGAGGCCAGCCAGGAGCACCCATGACAGCAGCAGATGGTACATTATGACTGGTAACCGTCATCGCCAATTTCCAAAGCAGCAGACGGTGCAATAGGGCTGGTAACCGTCTCTGCTACCTTGCAAAAGCAAATGAATGCTGCTGTGTAGCACTGCAGAACCGCGTCTGTTAGCAGCATCCAGTACACATACGGTGACTGTGAAAAAAGGCTAAACGGGCTCCATGGTTGCCATGCTATGGCGTCTGCCAGGGCAATCCAGGGAAAAAGGGCGCAAAATGATTGTCTGCCGTTGCTTTCACGGAGGAAGGATTGAGTGACGACATTTACCCAGAATCACCCGTGACACTGTTTTTGCCCCATCATGCATTGTGATCTCAACCCAGAATTCCAATGGGCGGGGGAGACTGCGGGAACTATGGGATAGCTACCCACAATGCAACGCTCCGGAAATCGACGCTAGCCTCCGTACATGGACACACACCGCCGAATTAATGTGCTTAGTGTGGCCACGTGCACTCGACTTTATACAATCTGTTTTAAAAAACCGGTTTCTGTAAAATCGGAATAATCCCATAGTGTAGACATACCCTTACTCTGCTGTTTTATGATGTGTAGAGAAGGCCTGAAAAGAGAGTGGTTGTTTTTTAAAAGAGGGCGGATTGGGGATTTGGGTCTCATCTTTTTTATTTTTTTCCTGGAAGATATTATGGATGACTGGAGAGCCAGTAGGACTGTGTCACTCGCACATATTAAGGAAGCTACACCTGAGTGCACGAGATAGTAAGGGACTTTTAAAGCTTAAAACTTTTTAAATTAACCCCTATTTTACTGACATACAATTGAGTGAAAATATCTTTGCCAAAGCTCCTTCAATTAATGTCTATGAAAGCTCCCACCCCAGTTCTCTAATCTTCCAGATAGACCTCTAGCAAAATTCAGGGAGTCAAGCTGATAAGATCCCTGAAATGGGAAAGTTTTTTTTTTTTTTTAAACCCTGGAAAAAAAAAATAAAGCTCTGCTTCCTTTGTATGAGCTAAGGTAAAAACTCAATTCCAGCATCCCAACACGCCCCCTTGACTCATGTGTTGATGGATCTATTCTTTTAGAGTATTTTCTTTTGTCATTGCTGTGATGCTGGCAAACCGGGTGCCAGCTCATGCCAAAGCCCCGTTGACCATTGAGAGATGCATGGCGGGAAACCAGTCTGGTTCACCTGTGTCAGTATTGTGAGGATAGATATTAGAGTTGTAAGAAAGTTTTTGATGTTTAGACCTTATGAATAGCTTGTAGGATGCTGCATGTATTAGTTTCACATATCTGTACGCTATGTTTTAAAGCAATACCAAATGTTTGCATTGTTGGGGGGAGGGATAGCTCAGTGGTTTGAGCATTGGCCTGCTAAACTCAGGGTTGTGAGGTCAATCCTTAAGGGGGCCATTTAGGGATCTGGGACAAAAATCTGTCTGGTCAGGGATTGGTCCTGCTTTGAGCAGGGGGTTGGACTAGATGACCTCCTGAGGTCCCTTCCAACCCTGATATTCTATGATTCTATAACCTTCTGTAACCCAGTAACTCATCAAACAGGAAAGAAGCCTTTCTAATGCAAATGCAGGCTTCCTACACAAGATGTTAGGTTCTGCCCAGCCAGAAAGCTTATGAAACCAAATGCACCATTGTGAGATACCAAAAGAACAAAGACTTTGTTAATTGAACTCCTCACCCCATCTATGGGGAGGAGACCTACACGTGAACTCACCCCATCAGCTTGCACTCTGGGAAGAAGGGGATATAAATCCCTGACAAGGATAAGCTAGGTACTTTTTTGCTGTTTGGGCTCTAAAGGGCCAAGAATCATTAAGCATAAGGAAAAGACACCCCCTCCCCTGATGTTTTACTGGGGTTAGCCCTAAAGGACATATGAAGTTTGCTTATCATAGAATTTTCTATTATCTTTTGGAATCTACAACTGTAACTCATTCGGATGTGTTATATTACCTGCTTTAATCTTGTAAATAACTCTCACTTCTTTTTCCTAGTTAGTAAATCTAGTTTATTACAGGACTGGCTACAAGTGTAGTGTTTGGTGAGAGATCTACGGTACAATTGACCTGGGGAAAGTGGCTGGTCCTTTGGGGAACATTGTTATGATTTTTTATGCAAGGGACCATCAGTCACAAAGACTAGCTTGCCTGGGTGGCAAAATAGACCAAGTGGACTGACTGTCTGTGACTCCATGTTAAGGCTGTTATAGTGCTAGAGGAGTTCACACTTGATACTGGGTTGGTGAAATCTAATTCTAGAACATACAACCAGTTTGGGGTTTTTTCCCTGCTTCTTAACAGTCTGCCTTGAGATTGGCACTCACGCTTGTGAGCCACTCCAGAAGGTATGACAGTTGCATTCCATCATTCATCTCTATTTTTATTATATAAATATATGTATTACTTCCTTTTTCTCATTGTTCAATGATACTTTGGGTTGCTGTGTAAGAGGTTTTCTTTGTGCAGCTGCAAAATTTCCTCAGAGACCAACAGAAACTATTATGGAGGTGCCAGTTCAGCACAGGGAAATTAGCAGTAGGAGTTGCAGATAGTTCAGCATTTTGGTACTGCTACGATAGTTTATCATCGATGTCTCTGTCTTGATGGGCAAAACTGGTGTATTTTTCAATCATGTTAGCTCCCTACTAGAGTACACCTGGGCCTGCTAACTACTTCCTACAAGCTACCATGTGGCCAGCTAATGTGGTTTGAAATATATTAGCTAGTATCTTAATGAGCGTTAGGACTTTGATCATGTTAAGCTAACTCAAGTGAACTAATGTGGTTGAAAAACAGTCATTGTTACCCACAGAAGTTGCACTGATTTATCTTAAATTGGTTTAGAATCACACCTTAAGTTAAACCAGGACAACTTTCTCATGTAGACAAGCCTGCCTATCCTTTTTGCCCATCCAGACAGTGTCCTGGGAGCATCTGAAAGAAAGGAGTTAGTATATAGCTGGGTCTCAGACTTGCTTTGGGCATATAGCATTGCTAAGGCACTGTAATTGCAATGATGCTGTAAACCTTAATTTTTCCCTCCCTTCCTCCAAGTCCTTACCTATTGAATCAATAGACACTTTGTTTTCTGCTAGTTTTAATGAATGAGCATAACTTTTGTAAATAAAAAAGCACAACGCTAATATAGTTCTTCAGAAGACTCCTACTGACTCTTCTTCCGTAGTGCATATTCTCTGAGTACATCTTTCCCCTCTTCCGTACTCCCACCCCCTGCATTCTCTGCTTTCTGCTCTTCATCCAATTTTCCAACCATGTTGGAGTCTTCCTTTCAGTCCCATGTGTGTTTAATTCTAACGTGGCTCTCTGCTGTGGTATTCTGGTAAAATCGAGAATGATGCATCTGCTACATCTCCTCTGTCTGTCTTCTTGATATTTCCAGCTGACAACTTTGCCAGACGTTTTAAATACGTTCTTCCTGAGTTCATACTGATTCTCCTAAAGCAGCTTTTACTAATTAAACACTCCTTTTTGGTGTATCTAATAATTCGCTCTAAAACCTCATCGTTAACTTGAGGTCAGACTGTCTGATCTAGAATTGCTTACGGTCTTTATCTTTCTCTCTCCCCACCCTCCTTAAATCCCTTACTTCCCATCTCTTCCTTAAATAGACTCTAGTATTTCAGTTCTGGCTGTGATCTCTGTGCACCAGTTAGATTTCCTCTGACTTTTCCATTTCTATAGAGATGATCTTGCTACGGGGCCTCATTCTTAACACCATTTTGTTTTGAGAAGGGGTTTCCTGCAGCAGTCTCCGCCTGGTTGAAGTTTGTAATCAGTCTATTGCTGTGGAAATTATTGTGATGCTGCAGGTTCAGCATTCCTGACTTCACTGTTGGATTAGATAAGAAGCAAAAAGGAGCTGTGGGGGAGAGAGAACCCTTGTTTAAGTAGGTCTTTGACGGTTCACAATGTGTCATTTAAGATAAACAAGGAAAGAGGAACTAGATGTCTTTGTTCAGTCTACAAGGAATTTTTTCCTTCAGTACAAAAAAAAAATTCGAATTAAAAAAAAAATCTATTAAAAAAAGAGGAAGGAATAGATAAAATCTGGGTGGGTGATCTAGTGACATTGACTTGGAACAGCATTTCCGGTATATTTTCCTAACTTCCCAGAAGTGCAGGATGCATTGCTGTCCAATGGCCTTTATCATACCAGACTGGTAGCCGTAATCCTGGACTGTGGACAGTCAGATCTAGCCTGCCTTACTGGAGAGAGAGAGAGTTACCTTGACACAGGGCTTTGTGTGGAGAAGAAATGGGAAGAAGAAAATCCTGAATGGGGTGTCCTGGAGGGGAGGACCCATAGACCCCCACTCTCTTTTAGGAAAGAGAAAAAGATTTACATATAGATATTTTTATTACTATCTTCATCACTTGTTCAATTCTAGTAGCGATCTCTATTCTAAAATTTTAAATTTTGAGAAAAATTTCAATATGTATGACATTTTGTCAGTTTTCACTTCTGGTCTCCTCCCCTATTCCATTCTAGATCGCTCTTGGCATATTATTAGTTCTAGTTGTTTAGAACTGTGCTTCTTATGTTACCGATATTTCTTGTTACCATAATGTTCAGTTAGCCTTGTTTCCTTGCTCTCCCTTTTTATGCATGCCTCATTATCCTTTGCTGCACTTGTTCTTCTAGCTTTTGTTAGGCAAATCAAAAGGAAAAGAACTGCTAACAACTTGCCTATCTCACTTCAGATCTAAGAGCACTTGTCTTCTGCAGATTTCAAAAATAAAAGCACATTTCACTCCTTGCCTTTCTACTTCATAAATACATGTAGAAAAATAGTCTGTCTGTGACTAATGTTTAAGGTGGGACTCCTTATGAGGCACTTTGTGTATGGTTATACATTAGTGTCCGGGTCTACTGCAATACACGTGTATGTACATTTTTTTCAATATATGTTGGGATTTTAAACTATTAAATGTAAAACTGGGAACAAACCCAGAATCTTTAATGACCAGAATATACTTCATGCTGATTTACTTTAAACTGGTACCCTTGGTTGCCAAGTTACAAAATGAGGTGTTTTGGCGATGATGAATTAAAATGGGATTTTTGTTTAGGGTTATCTGGCACTTATCGTTCTTGCACTTGTAGGCTTGAGTTGAGGCTGGAGTTGAGGTGACCTCTGGTAAACGTTTTTGCATGGATATAGGTTCTTTTATCCTTATTAATTATGTTTTCTCTGTAATGCTTTTACCTTGAGAATAAATGTGCTTGCTCAGAAAGAGCTGTGTGGTAACCTATGACTGCAGCAATTATGCCGTTCATAGCCTCTGGAGAGAAAGCAAAGCGCAGCCACTGGCCTTTTAGGCAGTCTGGCTTGCTGGGAAGAACTGTGCAGCCTCGAAAAACTCCAGTCAGGAGGGAGGGTGGGAGAGAGATGCGGGTGTCCTCCCACAAGAGGTGATGGCTGAGGAACCGGGAGCCTGGAGTGGGTGCCATCGAGGGACCACAGAGAAGGAACACAGGTGCCATTACCTGGAATTGTGATGACTTAGGTACCTTCTAATTTGCACCTGAAGTATCCACACAGGGGAAGTTACAATGCAGCACAGCACTCTAGTGGTTACTGCAATTCACACTCCTGTAATCCGAATTGTGGGGCCATGTAGACAAGCCTCTTGAGTCTAAATTTCTGAAGGGACCTAATATTTTCTTGCTGATGCAGGGCCCATAAGGAGAGGTGCTGTTACTTGAAGGATTTCATTAGACAATGAAATCCTTCCGTAAATTTTCACCTTCACTAGCATACTCAGTATTATTTAACCACTGAACTTTACAGGAAAGACTTGTTGCCCTCTTAGCTTTGTTACTTGCTATTATTTCTTGCTGCTTTAGTGCCTGCATGTACAGTTTAAAATAAAATTGAAATGGTTAATACTACAAAATATTTATACATGCAACAGAACTTAATCTCCCTTACTGTTTTATATAAAAGAATTAGTGCTTATTTATAAATAGTTGAAGTGAAAATTAGGTCATGCTCTGTTCCTTCTGCAGCACATGAAGAAATTAGTTGCATTTGGAGCATGAGCAACATGCTTGTCAGTGAGGAGTCTGGCAGAATTCCCATGAACAGGAAGGCGAGGGTTGCATCAGATTATCTCAGTGCATTGGGGAATCGGTATGTGGAAATAGGGGGAGGGAATGGGAAAGCAGCAGATTTGTGTAAAATGGGAGAGTGGGAGGGATGGGTCAGGCCCATACTTTGGGGAATGGGAGGGAGAGGATAACAGATTGTAAAGGGGAAGCCTGAATAGCTATTCGGGTGGGGTCAGTTGAGGACTATTAGGGGGAGGGGAAACTATCCTGGAAATAGAGGAACTTGGTAGCACAAGCCGCACAGTGTATATCTGGCTTCTTATCCATCAAATGCAATATGACATACACCTCTACCCTGATATAACACTGTCCTCGGGAGCCAAAAAATCTTACCACATTATAGGTGAAACCGCGTTATATCAAACTTGATTTGATCTGCTGGAGCGCACAGCCCCCACCCCCCCGGAGCACTGCTTTACCGCATTATATCTGAATTTGTGTTGTATTGGGTCACGTTATATTGGGGTAGATGTGTAGCACATATTTTAAAGGCATAAGAGTGCCTCTAATTTGGATAAATAAATTGTACATCTGAAGGCACTTGCAAGAGTAGTTAGTTTCTGGAATAAGGACAAATTAAGCCACTTCCCCACCAGTGGCGGCTCCAGGCACCAGCGCTCCAAGTGCGTGCCTGGGGCGGCAAACCGCGAGGGGCAGCCTGCCGGTCCCTGTGAGGGCGGCAGTCAGGCAGCCTTCGATGGCTTGCCTGCGGGAGGTCCCCTGGTCCCACGGATTCGGCGGCGGGTACGCCAAAGCCACAAGACTGGTGGACCTCCCGCAGGCAAGCCGCTGAATCCGCGGGACCAGGGACCTCCCTCAGGCAAGCCGCCAAATCCGCGAGACCGGGGGCCTCCCGCAGGCAAGCCGCTGAAGGCAGCCTGCCTGCCGTGCTTGGGGCAGCAAAAAAGCTAGAGCCGCCCTTGTCCCCCCCCCCCCAGTAAAATGCACTGTTGTGGCTGTTTCTGAAATTCTAGTGTGGATAAAGTTGTTCTGCCTTGGGCCATTGCTTTTTGCTGCTTATGCTGACTGGTTGTCTTCTGCCCAGATACCATGGTGATGGGTGCAGTATAAGCACCTCAATAGTCTGTGCTAATTGCAGAGTAAAGATCAGGGGAGCATGGCAGGTATCCTGCAGTGTGCGTCAGAACCCATACATATAAATGATATATATGAAATGTGCTTGTGCATGCAGTACTACCAGGTGGCAGCTCTGTAGAATTAACAATCTCTTTGGAGGACCATGACCTAAAATACACAATCATAGGTAGGGAAGATCGATAACAATATACATCTGTGTGTCAGAGATTACCATTGAGCCCTGTATTTTACTGTTAGCATCTTAGTTTGTTCTAACTGCTACATATAACAAAAGTTTTCCAAGGCTAATCATTGTGGTTGTCTGTCATTACAGAAGTGACGCTGAAGGTCCATGTAAGCGATGCCAGCACGCATCAGCCAGTAACTGAAGCCTTCATTGAGATTTTTACCAACCAGATTTCCATTGCCTCTGGAACCTCAGGAGCAGATGGCACTGCCTTCATCAAGTTTCAGTATAAGCTGGGCAATCAGCTGATAGTTACTGCTACTAAACATGCTTATGTGCCAAATTCTGCACCATGGAAACCCACAAGATTGCCTGGTAAGAGATGTTTATTTTTGTTCTGAGGTAAGACTTTGCATCTAAAGGAAGTTACAAAATTACGTGTGACTGACTTAATGCTTAGAATTGTAACCCTGGTGGTAAAAAACCTCACTTCTTCAGATGCATCTTGTATGCCACTGTAAGATGCATCTGAAGAAGTGAGGTTTTTTACCCAGGAAAGCTTATGCCCAAATAAATCTGTTAGTCTTTAAGGTGCCACCAGACTCCTTGCTGTTTTTGTGGATACAGACTAACACGGCTTCCCCTGATACTTGACAGTGTGTTCCTGTTATTCTTGGGGAATGTTTTTCTAACATCCTTGATATCTGGATGTTCTGATACTACTTGATATCGGGATGTGCTTTTATGAGTACTCTGTGCACTCCTTAAGAATGTGTATTTCTGTAGTAACAGCCCCCTTGTCAGATTCTGTGAGCAGCTCCTGCCTCTTGCTCACGGCTTGTCTTTGCTTTATATTAGTAAAGCTTTGACTATTACTTTAGCTCAGGCCTCGGGCCTCATACCAGGCCTCTGATACAAGGGCTTATGGCTCTGGTTCTCTTCCTACTACAGCTGGGGACTCAGATGAGACATGGCACTTCCCAGCTCTGCCAGTGCACCCCCACCTTGCTAAATATGCACTCCACAGCTCTGCCAGGGGTCCCAACCTCCTCTCCTTGTATCCCCCACTCCTCTGCCCCCCAACTTCTCCTCCCTTCCCAAGAAGCATTCACATGTCTGATTTTCCCCCCAAAGACTTTGGGTGGTACATCGGTGTTGGGGTGCACTGGCAGAGCTGTGGGATGCCGGAGTGTTGGGGTGCACTGGCAGAGCTGTGGGATGCCGGAGTGTTGGGGTGCACTGGCAGAGCTGTGGGATGCCGGAGTGTTGGGGTGCACTG
Organism: Mauremys reevesii; assembly: GCF_016161935.1. Classification (NCBI taxonomy): domain Eukaryota; kingdom Metazoa; phylum Chordata; order Testudines; family Geoemydidae; genus Mauremys; species Mauremys reevesii. The sequence goes on from NC_052624.1 coordinate 41,636,825, forward strand.
GCAGAGCTGTGGGATGCCGGAGTGTTGGGGTGCACTGGTGGAGCTGTAGGGCGTGGAGGCTTGGAACTCACATCACTGCCATCTTGACCGCAGAGGGCAAAGAAATATGCATGCTGCCAGGCTTGCCAACATATTGACTCTGGGAGATTCTTGGAACATGAGGTTGCAGAAGTTTGGGGGGGAGCAAAAAATACACCACGGCATAGGGATTGTTGACTATGGGCTGATTTGGTTCAGTACACAAATTGTGGGACATGATATATACAACTGCCTAAATCACATCTTAACTCCTATCAACAGACCTTTTTTTGTCTCTTGTTCAAAAGACTAGAAAGTTCACTGGCGAAATACTACACTAATGCAGAGTCAGAGTTGCTTAGGGGGGTGTCGTCCCCTTGCAGAACGCTTTGCTCAGCAAAACTCAAACGTCTGAAAACCTGGAAATTCAGAGTTAAGGTTTCTCATGCAACCTTAACTCTGACCTCTTTCAGCAGTGATCTAGTATGCCCCACTAACACACACAGCTGTACTCTGACAGTCCCACAGTTTCCCCCCCCCCCACCTCCCCCCGGCCCAGCACTGCTTGAGAGCCCGAGTTCCAACCTGAGTCGCAATGTCAAAGCAATGTCTACACAGCTATTTTTAGACTTGCTCTGAGACGCAGTGTAGACATACCTGGAGAGGTTAAGTGACTTTCCCAAGGTCACACAGCAGGTCCATGCCTCTTCCAAAACTGGAAACTGCTTTGGTGGTTATCCTTTTTGTGTAAACTCCTTTATTTCTACCAATCACTGAAGTCTCAGCTTCTTTAACATTCTTCTTATATTTCCTCAAGACACAACTACCTATCATTAGTGCATGCATTGCCAATAGACTCTTATGTGTTTTTCATTTTTCTCTTCCCTCTCCAGTTTCTTTTGAATAAAGCATGCCCTTACATGGCATGTTTTCTTCTGATGTTAACCTTGGGAGAGGGCAATCAAATGTGATGCTATTGTTTTGATAAGCCATTGAAATCTGATAAGCAATAGCTTTGTATACACGTTTTATCAAGACTTTTTTTTCTAGGCAGCTGAAATAAGAGCACATTTTGGAAAAACAAAGATTTCTTTGGCCCTGGTCCTTCTCCCATGAAGTCAATAGGCAATTTGCCATTGACTTCAGTGGGAGCAGGATCCACCCTTTGTCTTCTTTACCTTGAACTTAATCCCTCTCCTGATTAAATGGCCACACAAAACATTGCAACTAGATACATATAATGCAGATTCAGTATGGCCAAGTTGAAAACTTTCTGTACTTGTCCCTTTTAGAGAACACCATTATTCAGTAGTTTAGGCCTGAAATACTTAAGTTTTATGGAGGATTTTTTTTAATTACAAAACTGAATATTAAATGTTTGATTTTTTTTTTTAAATATAAAGAATATTTTTAAATTTAAACATTCATGTAGGTGTTTACAACCCAGACATTGCAGTGCTCTCCTAGTTCATGAGAACCAAAAAGTGAAATGGACTAAAAATAGAAATGAAATTGATTAGTTCAAGCTGAGTGACATACCAAAAGTGAACAAACAGCATATTTAGGCTCTGATCTTGCATCGAATTCTACACATGCAGAGCCCAGCACCCAAATGGAGCTTAATGTTGGACCACAGTTTAAGTTCCTAAACCTTATTTATTAGTAATACCTAGTATATGGGTCAGGCTCTGCTGTGTGCTTTGCCCCACAGACCAGGTATACCATTCCAGGCAGCAGTCAAGTGTGTTAATCTTATATTGGGGTGGGGAGGAGAGCTTCACTAATAAAACATAATACTGAAAGCTATGCAGACACTGATCTAGTGATACTGCTATAATAACTTACGGTGAAAGTGTCCGGGGGGGGAGGGGGGAGAATGGGAGAGCAGGTATTTTCATAATTTGGGCACAAAGTAACTTGGTGTAAATATCAACAAAAATAATTACCAGAATTTCGCTGCTTAGTTACTCCTTCTGCTTAAATTACTTAGCTGGAAGCTGCAGGAGAGAAAAGATTGGGGAGGAGGTTGTGGAGAACTCTTTTAAAAAATTATTTTATGAACACAGCAAAATTCCCTCTCTAATTAAAGATAAATTTAGACATTGCTTTAACTATTTATTCGTGCATAATAGAAGAGACACTACTTGTATATCATTCATATTGGTTTTTTTAATGACTTTGGGAATTACCTTGAGTGTGAAAGGTGCTGTGTAATCAAATATAGTGTATATGTATAATAGATCCCTCTGTCTGATGAGCCAGCTCTTTACACTTCAAAAATTCTATCTTGTTCTAATAGAACTCTCCCAAGAACGCAGTAGGAGGGACTCAGATTACCCAAAGTAAAGGGAAGGTGTTGCCTTTGATGTGTCTTCATTTTGGTTCCCCAGATGTTCCCAAACTACTTGATTTTATCCTGGGCTCCTAATGTAAAGAACATATTAGAATTTACATTTTGGGAGAAAGAGCTCAGGGCACCTCATTTGTCATGCTGAGAAAAAGCCCAAGGGAAGTTCAAAGGTTATCTATGCACTGTGGCTCAGCGTGTGATGGGAAAGACATTGGCACGTATTCTTGCATTCAGCTCTCCAGAGTGCTTGAGTTACATTGGTTTTCACTCCTACAAATTAAATTACTGGAGTAAGAGCAAACAATTTTTCTAATTGTGTGGCTTTTATACTACCTTCTCTATAGCTCTTCTTTTAATGTGCCTGATGTGTAAATCCACTTTGACATGTAGAATATTAAAAAGGAAGTTCTTATTCTGAAATAGCTGCAATTTGAGTTATAGTCAATTTTATTCTGTGATTTCAACAGTACTCACGTGAGCTAATGAGGAGTTAAGTTTTATTAAGTGGACACGGTCAATGTATTTCTCCTAACTTAAAAATAACATTTCATATTTTAAAAAGTATTTTGACATCTTGAAACAGAAATCCAATGTATGAACTTTTGGTTACAACAGGGTCTTTATTGGTGCTGGGGTAAAAGAAAATATTAATTCAGAGTAAGATTTTCTAAAGCTCCTAAAATTCAATGGGTCCAGTGCCCCTAAATCACTTAGGGTCTTTAAAAAAAAATCTTTCTCAGATTGTGGTAGCATACAAAATATTCTAGGCACTTTCCAAATGCAGATTAAGAGACAACACCTGCATCAAAGAACATACCATCCATGAGGAATTCCTCCTCTTCCCTCCTCCCATCCCTGAGCCACTGGAGCAGATGCAGAGCTGCTTCTTGCTGTTGCTACAGTCGCAGAGTGAAGTATGCTCAAGAACTGCTGTGGTACATATCTCTTGCTCTGTATGCAGAGAAGATTTTGCATGAAAGTGCTTAGTGCCCCCCCACATAATTCCCCCAAGTGTGCTAAGGCAGATGAAGCCTTTGTTTCACATGGGGCGAATCCATTGCAGCAGACTTTCTGCATCCTATCCATTTTCTATACCACATAGTAGAATCACGCTGGTTCTGCTGCATATAGGACCTTCTGTACTGGGCTTATGGTGGGTGGGCAGGCTCAATTCTGTAAAAACTCGGGAGTATTTTGTAAATAATAAAAGATAAGTGTGACAGGTTAGATCACAGAACCCTCTCAGGAGCTGCCACCTGATGTGCCAAGACTACTTCTACTCCTGCCTTCCCTGCCAGCTCGGGATCCCAGCACCCTGTCTTGCTGAGCCAGACATGCCTGCCTGCTCCAACAAAGACCCAGAGTCTGAATTACTTGCCCCAAAGCTGCAGGTTTACCTGAAGCAGCTAACAGAAGTGCAAATCTATGTCTAATCAAACTGAATGCAGATAATCTCACCCTCAGAGATGCTTCAGTAAGTTTTTTCCTCGGACTGGACACCTTCCAGGCCTGGGCACAATTCTTTCCCATGGTACAGCTCTTGTTCCAGCTCAGGTGGTAGCTAGGGGATTCTTCATGATGGCTCTTCTCCTTTGTCCTCTTCCACCCCTTTAGATATCTTTTGTATAAGGCGGGAATCCTTTGTCCTCTCTGGGTTCCCACCCTCTCCTTCTCAATGGAAAGACACCAGGTTAAAAATGGATTCCAGTTCAGGTGACATGATCACATGTCACTGCAAGACTTCATTGCCCACTTGCCAGCACATAGGTATCAAGTGGAGTGCCGCAAGGGTCGGTGCTGGGGCCGGTTTTGTTCAATATCTTCATTAACGATCTAGAGGATGGTGTGGACTGCACCCTTAGCAAGTTTGCAGATGACACTAAACTGGGAGGAGTGGTTGATACGCTGGAGGGTAGGGATAGGATACAGAGGGACCTAGTCAAATTAGAGGATTGGGCCAAAAGAAATATGATTGCAGGACAAGAAGGAAGTCCTGCATGCACTGACTAGGGCTAGGGACTGGAGGCATGCAGGCAGCAAGGCAAATGGGGAAAAGGACCTAGGGCAGGAAGGGGATGAAAAGCTGATGATGAGTCAACAGTGTGCTCTTGTTGCCAAGGGGTAAATGGCATTTTTTCTTGTATAGTAGGGGCATTCCAGCAGATCGAGGAGGTGATCATCATCATTCCTTCAGCACTGGTGAGGCCTTCATTTCATTATTGTGTTCATTTTTGGGCCCCACACTACAAGAAGTGTGGGGGATGGGGAGAGAGGAGAGAGTGGATAAAGTGGAGAAAAAGGATTAGGGGCTGAGGGGATGCGAGGAGAGAGGAGGCTGGACTGACAGAGAAGAGAGCTGAGAAGATGAGAAGAAAGAGAGAGAAGATTCAACTACTTGAGGGGTTACTTGAAGGGGGGTTCAAAGAGGGGTCCTGGGGGCTGGATCTTGGCTTTGCAGCTGCAGCTTGGCGCTGGTAGTTTGCAGCGCTGGCCAGCTCCAGCTGTGCCAGAGCAGCACTGTGGCCACTGGTGTGGTGTGGCCACAGGCACAGCTAGCAGCGCTGATGTGTGGCCACACACATTTGATTTGCTGCGCCCAGGGCATGCAGTGCAACAACGTGCTTTTCAATCAGTGTGCAACAACGTGCTTGGGGTGGAGGGGTGGGGGGGAGAGTGGGGAGAGGGGAGAGAGAGAAGAGAGAGAGAGTGGATTTGTGAGCCAACTGAAAAATAGAAAAAAAATGAAAAAATCAAGAAAATGTTCTTAATTGCTTAGTCTTAAACTCCCCTCCTCCAACAGCACTCCTCACAACACTTCACTCTGTACTGTGACTGCACTGTGAGAGAGGAGAGAGAGAGAGAGAGAGAGGATTTTTGGAGAGGAAGTTTGGATTGAAAAAAAAAAAAAAAAAAAAACAAAAAAAAGCAAAATGTTCTTAATTGCAGCCAGCCTGCCCTCTGTCAACAACTCTGTCCTCTCAAACAAACATTCCTGCCTCTCATCATTTGATTTCACAGACAGCCAGCTGTTGCTGTGATCAGTGTTTGTTTGTTTTTCAGCAGTTTTTTTTTAGATAAGCAGTTCACAACAACACACAAAACAACAGAAACAAAACAAAGAAAACAAAGAACAAAAATTTTTTTAAAATTCTCCTTATCTCCTCTCCTTCTGGGAAAGCGCTGGTGTGTGTGGTGTGTGCACACTTTGATGAGCAGTGCTGCATCACCACCCGCGCTAAACCCCACCCAACCCAGCCAGCCAGCCAGCCAGCCAGGGCTGCAGCCAGCAGCGCTGGTGCTTGTGTGTGTTGCAGGTGGACTAATTGGTTACTAATTGCAGCTACCAGCGCTGCTGCTTGCACTGCAAGCTGCAAAAGCTCAGTGGTAGAAGAAGATGACACACAGAGTAATGGGTCTCAAGTTGCAGAGTGGGAGGAGGGTTTTGGACATTAAGGAAAAACTTTTTTCACTAGTAGGGTGGTGAAGCTGGGAATGGGTTACCTAGGAGGTGGTGGAATCTCCTTCCTAGAGTTTTTTAAGTCAGGCTTGACAAAGCCCTGGCTGGGATGATTTAGTTGGGTTTGGTCCTGCTTTGAGCAGGGGGTTGGACTAGATGACCTCCTGAGGTCCCTTCCAACCCTGAGATTCTATGATTCTATGTATACCGGAAGACTTACAGGTAAAACAGCCATCTGCAGACAATTGTCCTGGTTAATGGGAGTCATCAAGATTCCAAACCACCATTAATGGCCCACACTTTGCATAATTACAATAGGCCCTCAGAGTTATATTTTATATTTCTAGTTTCAGATACAAGAGTGGTACATTTATACAAATAGGATGATCACACTCAGTAGATTATAAGCTTTGTAATGATATCTTACAAGAGACCTTTTGCATGAAGCATATTCCAGTTACATTATATTCACTCATTAGCATATTTTTATAAAATCATGCAGATTGCAACATCACAGTAAGCACAAAAGCTTAACTCATGTTGACACAGAATCACCACAATACTTTGCACTTTTATAGTGCATTTCATCTAAGTACCTCAAAATACTTCATAGTTAAGCCTTACTACACCTTTCTGAGGTAAGTAAAATCATTTTACAGACTAATCGACTTAGGCACAGGTGGATTCCGGGTTTCGCTTAAGATTACGTATTAAGTCATTAGTGGAGCTGGAAATAGAAGGCAAGAGTCCTGACTCCGAATTTTCTGTTTCGTACTTTACTTCCTCTCAAGTGTGTTCAACTTCACCAGAAGCAGAAAGTGAAATACGTTGTTTGGATCAATAACAAATTAGTCTGTCAACCTAGTTACTTGGTTTACAGAATACACCCCAGCAATTTTGTGTATGCAAAATATTTGCTTTTCAGTCTTTTTATAGTGGTTTGGACTGACTATCCTTCTAAGAGTAACAGAGAAAAAAATATGCTTGTATTCAAAAGAATTGTTAACAAAGATGAGAGAATCTTGGATTTAGGCATCTTTTTAATAATTTTTTTTTTTTTTAAGAATTCAAATATATCCCACTCAAACCACTTTCCTTCCACAGTGTTTTCTTCTCTGAGCCTTGGACTTCTTCCAGAACGGTCAGCTACTCTAATGGTCTATGATGACGTAGTCCAGATAGTCTCGGGATTTCAAGGTATGCTTGTTTGTAGATTTGTAGAAGTTGGAATTGGAATTTAAACCATATTTAAAAAACAGTGGATGAAATCCTGGCCCCATTGAAGTCGGTTGGCCAGGATTTCAGCCCTTGTGCTTAGGAGTTTAAAGCCGGGTCCCTAATGCATATCATGACTTCGTTAAATTATTTTATGGAAAAGTTCACCCCTGTCTACATGGCAGTAACCTGAGGGTAAACCAGTTTGAACTTCAATGTATACAGGGGCTCTGGTCCATCTCCTTGAATTTCTGCTATTCTTCTATCTCAGAATTTCTTACCTTTTGGTATATTAAATAGAGCTAGAGCTGGAAGTTCCAAAATCTTTATTGGCTTCTTATTCTGTCATCTAACATCATGGAACCCTGTTTAGTTATAAAACTTGTGTCTGCTATTCAATCTAATTTGCTTCCTGCTTCCTGCTGTAATTACTGTGGTTGGATTTAAAGAATAAAGTATGGGGCATAGAGACCTCATCACATGGCCACAAAAATGCAAACTAATGTAGCAGCAATAACAGTCAAGTGGACACACTGTTGTGACTCCTGAATGTACAGCTGAATAGCAGAATTGAAGGTTAATTCACCCAGCTCTTTATCTGTCACTCAAGTACTGTAAATTAGACCCAGGTCTAATTTCATTAGAATGATTTGATTTACTGAGGTTAGTCTGTTAATGAAGCTCTTACAAATGCTTTGATAACCTTTAAATTAAAGCCAGGACCTCTTTCTGCCTGTTATCTTACCTGTGCATGCTGGTAGCAAACCATGCACTAGTTTTTCATCTAATTTTTAAATATCCTCTTATCAGAAAATTAATGAGAAACAATGGGTATTACTTTTCTTTAGAATCATAGAATATTAGGGTTGAAAGGGATCTCAGGAGGTCATCTAGTCCAACCCCCTGCTCAAAGCAGGATCAATCCCCAGACAGATTTTTGCCCCAGATCCCTAAATGGCCCCCTCAAGGATTGAACTCACAACCCTGGGTTTTGCAGGCCAATGCTTAAACCACTGAGCTATCCCTCCTTTAATGTTTTTTAAGCCTGTGAAATGACCATGCCCCGATGGAATATTAATATAATAAGGATTTCCTAACATTTTTTATGGGCAGAAATCCGCCAGACACAGTAGGTTTTTCATAAGTGAGAACTCTGGTGTGGAAGAATCACTAAACAGTTTATATAACTGATGGGACACTGTTAAAGAGGGCTGTATAATAACCCAGCTATAGTACATGCATTCTGCAGTTGGAGAGCTGAGGTTATGAATTTAATAAAAGGCAGAGAAGACGTCGAACCTCAAGAGCCTTCATCAGATAAACCGTGAAACAAGGGTTACAGCATTATTTTATTAGCGTGCTTTTGTTAGAGATTCTCATTCTTCTGCAAGTTTGCTAACAAATTTCACAATTCACTGTACAATAAAAATCTTTTCATGGAAAATTGAGGCTAACAGCTTCCTTGCAACTTTTCTTGCTTTGCCTCTTTGAATAAAGAGAGCTTGGTGAGAAACAGAAATGCAAATAGTACCTGTCACACCCATCTGGCTGCCATCCCCACTTTTTCTTGAATCAGAATGTCTGAAGAAGAGGAAGAGAGGCTGGAGCACAAAGTCTCCAAAATGCTATTAACTATGGAAATTGGCTGATACCTAGACGCCCATCTTCTCAGAGTAAAAACCGCTCACAGGACCTATGCTCTCTTCTTAACTTGGGAATTCTTTCATATCCTTGTTTTTCTGTAAAAACCAACAGTGGATATCTGTATTCCTGTTATGTTGAAACATGAATGAGGAACAACATAAGCATTTGATCAAGAGCTGGGAGGGCTCTCCCTAATCCCTACCCAAAACTTTTATGGTTTGATTCTTCTCTCACTTATACTGAAGTAAAACTGGTGTAGGTTCAGTTACTTCAGAGGAGTTCATCAGCATTTTCCCCAGTGTAAATATTAGAGCTGAATTGGGCTTACTCAAGCCACTGAGATTCTATACAGATTAATTAACTCTACTGCGCGCTGATCAAAGGTAAAGAAGAGCCTGCCCAGCACAAAAGTTACTAGTTGCCATTGAATAATTAATAAGATGAACAACTAAATATGCCTTTGAGAAGTTTGTTTGCAAGTTTGCTTCCAACCTCATTCTCATGCTGAAGGTACAATCCACTGCTGTACTTTGGAAGTAATTGCACAGATGCAGTTTGCCAAGCATAGGTTCTTTGAGGTTATGCAGAGGAGTGATGCCATCTAAAATGAGCTAAAATACCAGTTTATCAACAAACAGGTTTGAGTACTCAATTTATGGGAGCTATAGATAGCTTCTCTCTCTACTAATACATAAAAGTAACATCAGACATTCTTTACAATATCTTCCCTACACAGTTGCACTAGGCCAACCATGCTTCAAATGGTTATTTTGCACACATTGAAACACAAACAACAGAGTGACGCCACGCTGCCTACCCTGAGCTGGATTACGGTTTGACCTGGCATTCACACTAAGGACTGCCTTAAATCATTTCTGAGGAGGGGATAATAGCATGTGAGGATATTGTGAACTGGGGCGGAGGGGGGGATGCAGACAGGTGACTCTCATCCGGCGAAATAAGGAATTTTGCCAGCTTAAGGAGTTGTAAGCTCTGACAGCTGACTAAGATGATGGCTATGAAAGTTGACAACCCACTCTTTGTGCCAGTGTGTTACATCAACACTGGCACTTGATCTACAGAGCCTCTTCAAAGATTGGGAGAAACTTGCGCCCATTGCTGGTCCTCTGAGCCACTGGTTGAGGTGCTTTTTTACTTAGAACCAAAAGTGTAGTTCAATTAATTAGAGACACAAGTTTTTCACCTTGATACATTTCTCCAGTGTAGAGAAGGCCTTAGCAATATGCATATCTTGCACTAATAATATGTACTGACTCTTTCCATTAAAGAATTTCAAAGCATTTTACTTACAGAATTATTCCTGCATTTGAGAGGTACAGCTAGGTAAATATTACTATTCTCATTTTACAGATGGGGGAGGGGAGAACAAGGCATAAAGATCTTTGGTAAATCACCTAAGGTCACATAGCCAATCTGTGATCAAGAACTCAGTTTTTTCAGTCCTATGGTTTAACTACAAGATAAAGTTTGTACCAACTTTATTATCTGTAGTATTTGAGGAAAGTGAGATTCACTTTAAATGTTTTGCCCCTTTGTAAAAATATTTTCAGTAACAAGTTGGCAGCACTCAGCTCTCACAGGCTGTGCTATATCAAGTTTCCTTAAAAGATAATTTATTACTCTCAATAATTTATTGTGCTAACGGGCTCAACAAGAATTACTTTGTTTTTTAATTCTTAATTACGTGAATCTTCAGAAATATAATACTGGTACTTGGCAACTTGATTGATTAATCTTAATTATATCCATACACGGCAGCCTCAAATCCTGCAATTTTACATTGAACTGTTAAGAGATAATCCTAATTCTGCTTTATTTTTTGTTGTTGTGTTGTGGTGGTGGTTGCTTATCCATATGGAACATATGCACACACAAAGCAGTGCAGGCAGAGATTGTTGAATATTTGAACAGATCTGTCCCTGAGGTACAGCAACTATTATCATACTGCACAGCACTGGGGAGATAAGTTTTTTTTTTTGTTTGTTTGTTTTTTTCCCCTTGAGTTTGTTGAAGTTAATGTCTTTAGTCTGTAATGTTGCTGTTTTCCATTTAGGCCTGGAAACTGGCTAAGAAAGATTTCTTCCTGTTTCAGAAATGTGTTTAATTGCTGTAGTAACCATTTAAGGATAGTATTAGTTTTAAGAAACTGGTACAATTATTTAAAAAACATTCCAGTGATTAAAAACTATTTTTTTTACTCAGCGTTACAGCTTTCCTTGCAAAATTATCAACTTTCAAAATGTTGCTTTAAAAAAAAAAGGGGGGTTGAATACAATTGTGTTGGACAAATAAAGCTTTGTGCATGTGATCAGTGTTTACTTCGGAGGCAGATGAAATTAAAGCTAAACTGTTTGGATCCATCTGTGTACAGATGCTGCAGTCTTTGTTCGGTGGCAAAGCTTGAATTGTGTGAAATTCTGTGTTTTGTTGTAACAATAACTCGTGTCTGGAAACTAATTAAAGAAAACTGAGAGGTGGGACTAGTCTCCTGGTTGGTGGCTTAAGCAATTGTAAAAATAAGGTGCCTGACTTATCACTCGTACATCAGTTATTCTGTGAAGTAACTTGGTTGACTTCAGTGAAGTGACATGCTTAAAACTGGTGTAACAGAGTGATGGAACAAGCCCATTCATATTATGGTTTGGGCATCTTAGAATGGTCATAATTTACAGTCAGAGCAGAGTGGTGTTTGGCTCTTGATACTGTGTCACTTAGGGAACATCCTTTGAGTATTGAAAAATGCTCTTGGGAATAGACTAGCTTTGCCTTCAACAGCTGTTTTCAGTCTCCATTTGCTTGTTGTCTTAAAGCTTGCAGATGGGGCCTTGCTGTGTGCTGCAAAACAGTGTGAATGGTGAGAATCCTTTGAAAAAGGCTATTGGTTTCCTAAAGAGGATGTTCAAAGGAGACTAAAATGTAAGATACTACGTGGAGTTGCCTTAAATCCTGGTGCATTGGAAAACCTGCAGTTCATATGTATTGATTTTGAACAAATGCAGATGAGGGTCTAATAATGGACATCATGGGATAACATTAAAGGTGAAATCTTGAACACACAGTCTAAGGAATCTAGTTTTATGTGGGTGATGTCTTAAGGATCTGGAGTAACCAATCATCTCCTAACCCTGGACAAGTGAATTGGGTTGGTATAGTAACTATTGTCTCTTACACTCCAGCCCACGGACAAGGAAGAGCTAAAGATCTATATAAATTCTTCACCTCGTCTGTCCCCTCACCGCAGCTATGTGCAGTGACTGTGGAGGTTTGACATGTACACCCATACTCCCCTCCATCAGCAGTGTCCAAAAGGAGTCCTTATGCAAGGTTTAAGTGGTATGGAGGTGTTTGCACTAGAATCATAGAAACATAGAGCGGGAAGGGACCTCATGAGGTCATCAAGTCCAGCCCCTGTGCTGAGGCAGGACCAAGCAAACCTAGACCATTCCTGAGACGTTTGTCCAATCAGTTCTTAAAAACCTCCAATGATAGGGATTCCACAACCTCCCTTGGAAGTCTGCCCTTATAGTTAGAAAGTTTTTCCTAATATCTAACCTAAATCTCCCTTGCTGCATATTAAGCCCATTACTTCTTGTCCTACCTTCAGTGCACATGGAGAACAACTGATCACCATCCTCTTTATAACAACCCTTAACATATTTGATGACTGTTATCAGGTCTCTTCTTCTTCTCCCCCTCGCCCCGCCTTCTTTTCGTAAAACTAAACATTAGGTCTGTCAATTAATCACAGTTAACTCACGCGATTAACTCACAAAATTCTTGATTAAAAAAATTAATCGTGATTAATCGCCGTTTTAATCGCACAGTTAAACAATAGAATACCAATCGAAATGTATTAAATATTTTGGATGTTTTTCTACGTTTTCGGATATAGTCTGTGTTGTAATTGAAATCAGTGTATATTTTTTATTATAAAATATTTGCACTGTAAAATATAAAAGAAATAATATTTTTCAATTCACCTCATACAAGTAATGTAGTGCAATCTCTTTGTCATGAAAGTGCAACTTAAAATGTAGATTTTTTTTTTGTTACATAACTGCACTCAAAAACAAAACAATATAAAACTTCGGAGCCTACAAGTCCACTCAGTCCTCCTACTTGTTCAGCCAGTCGCTAAGACAAACAAGTTTGTTTACATTTGCAGGAGCTAATGCTGCCCTCTTCTTATTTACAGTGTCACCAGAAAGTGAAAACAGACGTTTGCATGGCACTTTTGTAGGTATTTACTTGCCAGATATGCTAAACATCTGTATGCCCTTCATGTTTCAGCCACCATTCCAGAGGACATGCTTCCATGCTGATGATGCTCATTAAAAAAATTATGTGTTAATTAAATTTGTGACTGAACTGCTTGGGGGAGAATTGTATGTCCCCGGCTCTATTTTACATGCATTCTGCCATATATATCATTTTATAGCAGTCTCGGATGACGACCCAGCACATGTTGTTGTTCATTTTAAGAACACTTTCATTGCAGTTTTGACAAAACGAAAAGGAGGTAGCAATGTAAGATTTTAAAAATAACTACAGCACTAGACTCAAGGTTTAAGAATCTGAAGTGCCTTCCAAAATCTGAGAGGGCTGAGGTGTGGCGCATGCTTTCAGAATTCTTAAAAGAGCAACACTCCAATGCGGAAACTACAGAACCCAAACCACCAAAAAAGAAAATCAGCCTTCTGCTGGTGGCATCTGACTCAGATAATGAAAATGAACACACGTCTGTCCACACTGCTTTGGATTGTTATCGAGCAGAACCCCTCATTAGCATGGTTGCGTGTCCCCTGGAATGGTGGTTGAAGCATGAAGGGACATATGAATCTTTAGCGCATCTGGCACGCGAATATCTTGCGATGTCGACTACAACAGTGCCATGAGAATGCCTGTTCTCACTTTTAGGTGACATTGTAAACAAGAAGCGGGCAGCATTATCTCCTGCAAATGTAAACAAACTTGTTTGTCTGAGCGATTGGCTGAACAAGAAGTAGGACTGAGTGGATTTGTAGGCTCTAAAATTTTACATTGTTTTATTTTTAATGCAGTTTTTTTGTACATAATTCTATATTTGTAAGTTCAGTTTTCATGATGAAGAGATTGCACTATACTACTTGTATGAGGTGAATTGAAAAATACAATTTCTTTTGTTTTTTACAGTGCAAATACTTGTAATAAAAAAAAATATAAAGTGAGCACTGCACTTTGTATTCTGTGTTGTAATTGAAATCAATATATTTGAAAATTTAGAAAACATCAAAAAATATTTAAATATGTGGTATTCTGTTGTTGTTTAACAGTGTAATGGTGATTAATTTTTTTAATCGTTTGACAGCCCTACTAAACATACCCGAGTTTTTTAACCTTTTCCTCATAGGTCAGGGTTTCTAACCCTTTTATTCTTCGAGTGCTTGCTCATGTCCATTCCACATGTTGCCAATTTAATTACTTTCTCACTAGATCTAGCAACTTTTTGGTTTCCTTAGTAGGAAAATAAGTGTCAAATCTAGTGACTTTCATTGCCAATGACAGTGACATTCAAAGAAAGAAGTCACCAGTATCTATAGTCACAAATCATTCACAAGCAGCTCAATAGTGTTAATAAAATCCATTCCATGCTCCTCTTACTGCATTCTGTTGCACACCAAGTCAGTGTCATTACGTCTCAATTGAGGACATCCTCGGAAGGAATCACATTCCAGGGCTTCCTGGGTTGAGATCACCATAATCTGCAGGCGAGGAAAAGAAGTTTGTGGAGGCTAATTAGATACTTTGCTAAAGCCGGGCACACTTTGGAGAGAGCAGTACATTAGCCAGGGCTTGTTTTTACCCAAATGTGTTCTTTCTCGCTGCTCTGTAGTAGGTAGCGAATCCTGTGATGCAGGTGAAGATGGCTAATGAAGTAGGCAGCATGGGGGAAGCAGGTTAGCCAGCAAGGAGAGCCACACAAATGGAAGGTGGGGAGGGATGAGACAGGGCCATGTGCCCCAATGGGGCAGGGGACACTGTGCCTCCAGGGATGAAGCCCTTACTACATGATCAAAGGTGGAGCTGGTTTGATTTTGGTTCCCCTTTACTGCTTCCCCAGGCTTGGCCTGGGGTTAGCTGCCCAGCTGTTTTCAGAAATCAAACCCAGGAAGCAGAGGGATTGGGAAAGGGTCCGGCTAGCAGATTTTTGTTTGGAATCTACTTTCTTGGCCGGAGCCTGCCTGGATGCATACACATATATATATAATTCTCTGGAAATTTTGTTTAGTGACATTTTTTACTCTTTTAGAGTTCTTAAACAGCTACATCTAGCGACTTTTCAGGGTTTGTCTGGTGACTTCCTGTAATGTGGCATTGGCAACACTTAGTGCGTGTGCCCCAGGCATGTCGCTGGAAATTTTCCCCTCAGTAGTCGGGTCGGCTCTAGCGCCCTCTGGTGCCATGTGCCTATAGCGCAGCATAAGGGGTCCCGCACCCTCTCCATTCCTTCTTACCACCTGTGACGGTCGTTGGAACTATTCCTCTTGTTTCAGCAGGCTATTCTCAGTGGCTCTCATTTGTCATTCCATTCCTTCTTTTTCTTCTTCCCAGTAGTTATTTCTAAGTTTGGATTTTAGTTAGTAGTTGTAAATAGTTAGTTGGACTCTCACTGCATTAGTAGAGCTTCCTCTGCTCCCAGAACCGGGCATGCCTGGGTCTCCAAGCTTCAAGCCTTGCGCCTCCTGTGGCAAGGCCATGCCTTTGAGCAACCCACTCTCCAGTTGTCTTTAGTACTTGGGTGAAACTCATATCAAGGATCGCTGTCAGATCTGCCGCCAGTTCAAGCCACGTATGAAGAAAGACCGGGAGGCCAGGTTAAAGTGACTCCTGATGGTGGTGGTGCTCAGACCCTTCTCAGATCTGAACTGGTCAAACTCGGCACACAATGCCTCTGCATTGATATGAAGTGCTCTGCTCGTCGTAAGAGACTCTCGGCACCATTCCCAGTCACTGGCCGACGAGGGGAACTTGGGAGGGCTTCCCCCCACCACCAGATCCCCCCTCTAGATGCTCTTCCTTGGTGGTGTCTGAGAGAAGGGCTCCTCCATCTGATTGAACAGCACCTGACCCAGACTCTGGTACCAACCCTGGTACTAATATTCAGGACCTAGACCCGTGGGATCTGCATGGTGCAGAGGAAGAAGAGGAGGAACCCCTGCTTGTGCAGGCCTCCATCTCCTCCACTCCAGATGAGGAAGTGTCAGGGCCAGGCATGTCACACTCCCCGCCTCAAAAGACTTTAAAACTCATCAGGAGCTGTTGAAGAGGGTGTCCTCAAACCTAGGACTGGAAATGGAGGTAGTAAGAGTCCTCCCACAGCCTCGTAGACATCTTGGCTGCTGTGGCCACATCAAAGATGGCTCTCCCTCCTTAGTTAAAACCCTTTGGCAAACCCCATCCTCTCTGCCACCCACTTCAAAGAGGACAAAAAGAAGTACTTTGTCCCCACCAAAGGTTACTTGTACTTCCTCCCAGCCCTAGGGTCTCTGCTCATATCAGCAGCTAATGAAAGGGACAGGCAGGCGCTGCAAGGGTTGACCCAAAGAAACTAGATCTCTTTGGTAGAAAAGTTTATTCTATTGGCAGTTTACAGTTTCACATCTCCGACCCACAGGCATTGCTAGGGAGGTACGACTTCAACATCTGGGACTCGATGTCTAAATTTAAGGATTCACTCCCTTAGGAATCCAGGCAGGAGTTCTCTAGAAGAAGGGAAGGTGATAGTCAGGGCTTCCTTGCAAGCTGCCCTAGATGTAGCAGATAGATCTATGATGGCCATGCTCTCGGCTCCAGTCCTCTGGCCTACCGACAGAGTTCTACCGGTCCCTTCAGAACCTCCTGTTTGAAGGGTCCTTACTCTTCTCAGAACAAACAGATGTGAAGCTCCCCCGGCCTGAAGGACTCCAGAGCCACCCTCAAGTCCCTGGGTCTGTATGCCCCGGTGCCTACGAGGAAACATTTCAGACCAAACAGCCCACCTGTTTATCAGCTATGCTGCCCTGTCAGGACCAGCACAAAAGGCAAAGTAGAGTCTTTAGGCACAGGCAACTTCCTCCATCCCCATCAGCATCACTGCCTGTCCTCCCAGACACGCCGGAGGGTGGGGGGAGAGGAGGAAGAAGGGGCCCCAAACAGAACATGTGATGGGGATCCAAGGGCATTATACTAGTTCCCACCCCGGATCCTGTCCCCCTATTTTCAAACCATTTATCCCACTTCAGCTCGGCCTGGTTGCATATCACCACAGATTGTCGGGTACTGAGCATGGTGGAAGAGGGGTTTACCCTCCAGTTTGTTTCCACCCCACCCTCCCTCCCTATCCCCCTTCAGAGACCCTTCTCACAAGCAACTGTTAGTCCAGGAGGTGTAAGCCCTCCTCCAGCTAGGAGCCGTGGAGGAGGTTCCTTACGACTTAAGAGGGAAGAGGTTTTACTCTCGTTATTGCCTATTGTAAAGGCCAAAGGTAGTCTCCAAACCGTTTTAGACCTGTGTGACCTCAAAAGCTATCTGAAAAAGCTGAAGTTCTGCATGGTCTCCCTGGCTTCCATCATTTACTCCCTGGATCCCAGGGACTGGTACACTGCTCTCAGTTTGACAGATGCCTATTTCCATATCTCCATTTTCCAAGGCTACAGAAAGTTTCTCATGTTCTTTGTGAACCAGACCCACTGCCAGTTTGCTGTCCTCCTATTCGACCTGTCGGCAGCCCCATGGCTCTTTATGAAATGCCTGGAGGTGGTGGTGGCCTTCATGAAAAGGCGAAGGGTGCAGGTTAACCCGTACCTCGACAACTGGCAGATCAAAGGCCAGCCTGAGGCCCAGATGAAGTCCAGTATCTACCTCATTCAGGCAACCTTTCGAGCACTGGGCCTGCTGGTGAACAATCAGAAGTCAACCCTCATCCCCATACACAGGATAGAGTTTATCATAGTGGTACTCAGTTTTACAGAGGCCAGGTTTATCCTCCCAGAAGCCTGCTTCCAGACGATTGCACATGTCAAGGCGTCCCCTGTCATGACAGCCCATTTCTGCCTCAGATTTTTAGGTCACGCGGCCGTATGCACATATGTAATGCAGCATGCGAGACTGTGCCTCAGACTCCTTTAAGCTTGGCTGGCCTTGATGTACTCAACAAATCGCCATCACAGTGCCCACTCCGGTCCTCACCTCCTTCGACTGATAGAGGGATCCTTGGTTGGTGGGCTCAGGTGTTCCCTTTGCCAGGCCCCAGCCCTTGATATTCCTAGTCTTGGATGCTTCAGAGCTAGGTTGCTAGGGACTCACCTAGGACACCTCAGGACTCAAGGCCTGTGGTCCCCAGAAGAGCTCTCTTTTTACATATAGATGTCAGAGAGCTCAGAGCAGTTCATCGAGCATGTCAGGTGTTCTTACCCCACATTGCAAACAAGGACATAAGGGTACTTACAGACTACATGGCAGCCATGTTCTTTCTCAGGCAGGGAGGGGCTCGTTCTTCCCCCTGTCAGGTGGCTATTTGCTTGTGAGAGTTTCGCATAAAGCACTCAAAGCTTCTCACCTTCCGGGAGCCCAGAATGAGCTGGCAGATCACCTCAGCAGGTCTTTCTCCACTTCTCATAGAGCTGTTTGCAACCAGGCAGAACAGAAAATGTCTCTGGTTTTGTTCTCTGCACAGCCACAACCCGGGCTCACTCACAGACGCCTTCCGCCTTCTTGCTCCCTTGGACAAAGCACCTGTGGTACGCTTTTCCCCGCAATCCACTCATGCACAAAGTCCTGCTGAAGGTCAGGCTGGAGAGAGTGAGGGTTATTCTTATAGCCCCAGCCTGGCCACGTGCTTCCCTGGAAGTCAGCACACTACTAAACCTGTCAGTAGTGACTCGGATGCCGCTCTCTCCCCTCCCAGACCTGATCTTTCCGGAGCATGGTTGAATGCTCCACCCAAACCTCAACACCCTCCAGCTAACAGCATGGAAGTCCCTTGGTTAAATCCTGTGGAGCTGGCCGCCAGGTCTTGCTAGGCAGTGGAAAACCATCCACCAGAGCTACATACCTTGCTAAGTGGAAGCGTTTTTCCGTTTGGTCATCACAACATGGCCTCTCACCCACTCAGTCATCTATTCAGACAGTGCTGGTGTGTCTGCTTCACCTGAAACAGCAAGGTCTAGCAATTTCATTTTTAAAGAGGATCTCACAGTGACTTCAGCATTCCACCCCCTGGTGGATGACTAATTGTTTTTCTTGCACAAAATGGCCATTCGTTTCCTCAAGGGTTTAGAAAGGCTATACCCGCAGATACGGAAGCCTATTCCCCTGTGAGACCTAAACTTGGACTTATCAAAGCTCATGGGCCCTCCCTTTGAGCCCCTGGCATCATGCCCCTGTTGCATCTTTCCTGAAAGGTAGCTTTTCTAGTAGCAATTACTTTGGCCAGGAGAGTCTCAGAGATCAGGGTCCTTACTTCAGAACCCCTGTACACAGTCTTCTTTAAGGACAAGGGACAGCTTTGCCCTCATCCTGCATTCCTCCTGAAAGTAGCTTTGCAGTTTCACAATAATCAGGCTATTTTCCTGCCGGTTTTCTTCCCAAAATCTCACGTGAATAGAGAGGAGCGGTGCCTCCACACATGCGACGTTGGACTCACCCTAGAGTCCTACATCGATCCATGTTTTGTAGATCCACGCAGCTCTTTGTGCTGATAGCAGACAGAATGAAAGGCCTACACATTTTGGCTCAGAGGATTTCATCCTAGATTACGTCATGCATTTGCATGTGCTATGAGCAAGCAGACGTACCTCCACCAACCATTTGGGCCTCCCATTCCATGAGGGCACAAGCTTCTTCAGCGTGTTCCTAGCCCAGGTACTGATCCAAGACATTTGCAGAGTGGCAACCTGGTCATCGGTGCATATGTTTTCTTGCCACTATGCCATCATCCAGCAAGCTAGTTTTGGTCGCCAGGTCGCAATCTGCATGTCCATATCTCCAAGCCCGCTTCCTACGGTAATGCTTGGGAGTCACCTAATGGGAATGGACATGTGCAAGCACTCAAAGAAGAAAAATGGTTACTAACCTTTCCGTAACTGCTGTTTTTCAAGATGTGTTGCGCATGTCCATTCCAGGACCCACCTTCCTACCCCTCTGTCAAAGTTGACCTGCAAGAAGGAACTGAGAGGGTGTAGGGTCAGCCAGACTCTTTATACCGCACCATAAGCGTGCAATACCAGAGAGCCATAGAGTTGACCTGATGGGTACCGCTGAGGGAGAAATTTCTGGCAGCTGTGCATGGGGTGCACACACACCTCACATGGAATGGACATATGCAGCATATAAAGAACAACAGTTACAGAAAGGTTAGTAACCGCTTTTGTGGGTTTTTTTGCTCTCCTCTAGCTCTCCACACCACTGATGAACTTGAGCCTGAGTGAATATATGATGTTTTAACTAATAAATCATTGGTTAAGCAACTTGACCTTTTTGAGAGGTAGGGGGACAAGTTTTTATAAAATCACCCAGTTTCCAGATTCTCTTCTCCAGAAAGAATAGTGATCCATTGCCTGGTTAGAAGCATCCCACATCCCATCATTTCTTCTGTTAGTTAGCTACAACTACACACGTTAAACTCTCCTTCCCTGGAGGATTGCTTGGGCTTTTTTTGGGTAGGAAGGATGAACGGTAGCTTGGGTCACATGTTTATCAGAAATTGAGGGGCATTCCTGATATTGAAGAACTGAGCAGAGTCTAGGGCTTGATGAAGATTCTTCATTTGAATTTTGTCTATTTGTTCAGTCATTCGCTACACTTTCTGACCAGCATCTTACAGATTAGCACCTCAAATGATAGGTGTGTAATCTGTTGGCATGTATTTTGTTAGCCTTGGCCTTCAATTTTACCCAGATTGTTTTTAGTGAAGCTATCCCATATGACATTTACTTTGTTTACATATAGTATAATCCTGTTTTTTCCTTAATTTATATTTAGCAGTGTTTTGCACTGTGATTTAAATAATCATTGTCTTACTGTACATATAGTGAGGTGATGACTGGACCAAGCCATTATAATCAAAGCAAAGTAAAGAATTATGGAATAAATTGGATGGAACTACAGATAGAGTACTAGTTTATTAAACTATTACCTTGAAGACTTTAGGGGAAGTAAACTTTTCTATTTCAAGTGAAATAATAAGAAATTAAGCATAGATAGTAAATTGCAAACTTTTCTTAGATTTTACATGCATTACCTCTATATTTAGTTTGTTTTACCAGCATTCATTGTTGGAGGTGTGCAAGGAAACTTTTTTAAAGTAAGACTAGGAAATATTTTCAAAAACCCCTAAGGCATTAGGTATCTTTATATATTTTACCTAGTAACTCTTTGTGACAAAATATCACTCACTGCAAAGTAAATTAAAAAATGCGGTATTATCTTCACCTTCATAGTAGCTCATTGTTGCATCTGTCCATCACAGAAAGATTTTAATTTGTAATGGAAATGTTAAATGCACTTTTAAAGGGCTGTTTGATATAAATATAAGCTCCTAAGCAATCTACACTCCTTGGATAATGTCACCTTTAATTTTCACAGGTGCACGGATTCAACCACGAGTTCACTTTCAAAGGAGAGCCCTAAAGTTGCCTGAGAACACCAGCTACAGTGATCTGACAGCATTTCTAACTGCAGCCAGTTCACCTTGGGAAGTGGACAGTTTTCCATATTTACAAGGATTAGATGGAAATGGAACTGGTAATTTTGAGTATCTATCTTTGTTTTTGTTCTGAGTTGATATTTATTGGAATGTAGTTTTGGGGGTTTCAGTTTCTTTTTTCCATCTCTCTGTCATTTTCTCCCTTCCCTTCCCTTTTTAATTTAAAAAATATAGGTTCAGCTGTCTGATCAAAATACTGTTTCTAAAAAGCAGTAGTCCACATGACAGCGTTCCCGTGCAACTGACACTAATAGTTCCCCATGTTGGCAATCTCTAGATAAGAGCCCTGGGTTGAATCAGCACGGAGACTGAATGTCCTTCTCACCCCTTATATATGGTCCCTGCTTGATGAAGCTGGAGGCTCATTGACATTGGTGGATGAATAATTTTCTTATGTTGCACCTGTCATTTGAAGACTAGCTTCCTGGCATGTCAGTTTGGGTCTCTTTTACAAATGCTACATTTATCTTCAATTTTAAAAATTGAGAGATGTGGGGAGGGGAAAAGATTTAACCTTTAGATTCTGCAGCATTATTCATCTCTAATTATTCCTGTGCCCTGAAGTCTGTACAGTGTCCATATTCTAAGAATTTAACGTTCTGCAGCATTGTGCTATGCCAACAAAGAGTTGTTTCAACAGTCTTGTTAAATGCAGAGTAATTTTGGATCCTGCTTTGGCCAAAAGTGTTCAGATTCTTTTGAAACAAAGAAGAACGCTGTGAAGAACTTTTAATAGAAACAGCTTCCAGTGGACTTTGAACTTTGAGTTTTGAGTTATTTTGTTTACATTCCTAACATCTTGGGATGGCAGCAGGTGAGGCAATTTAACTCTTCTAATTTAGTCTCCTCTGGGTGCACTTGTTTCTCCTAGTTAATTTAAGTTATTTCAAATATATGCTGAAGTGTGTAAGGTGTGTGTTAGTGAATCTTGTGTATTTCTTCCAAGAGAAAATGGTGTGATCTTCCCCCTCCTCTTTGATTTCCCTTCTTTCCCCTCTTACAACTCTCTCCTCATTCACAGATGCAGAGGTTTCTTCCCTGCTCTCCTCCTCTAACCCCTTCAGTTGCCTCAGTGATCCTGTCCTGTTCCATCTCTGGATCTCTCTATCACCAATGCTCATCTCCTCCTGTTACTCTTTTGCATATCCTCTCACTCTCCTCTCCTCTCACAATATCAAGCATGCTGTAGTCTCTCCCTTCTTAAACCCACCTTTGACCTCACTTGCCTCTTCAACTACTACCCCACCACCTTTTCCCTTTTAAGCTCATTGAACACTGACTACAATTGCAGTCTGGAGTTCCTCTTCTCCAGTTCCAGCCTAAACCCTCTTCAAATCAACTTCTGCCTCATGCATTACACCAAAAATATTCTCACCAAAGTCTCTAATGACCTCTTCCTAGTCAGAGCCCAGAACCAGTACTCCATCCTCATCCTCCTTGACCTGTCAAGTGACTTTACCACAGTTAAGTATCAGAGGGGTAGTCTGGATCTGTAAAAGCAGCAAAGAGTCTTCTGGCACCTTATAGACTAACAGACGTTTTGGACCATGAGCTTTCGTGGGTGAATACCCACATGTATCCGACGAAGTGGGTATTCACCCACGAAAGCCCATGCTCCAAAACGTCTGTTAGTCTATAAGGTGCCACAAGACTCTTTGCTGCTTTAACACAGTTGACTATCTTCCTCTTCTCGGAATCTTAACCAAAAAGGAACATCTCAGATCATGGGAGTTGTCAATCTGGCATCTTTTGTAAGTGCTTTATTTTTATTTTATTTTTTATTATTTTGGTAAGGCCTTGACTTTGGTTAGCTGACTTTGTCAGTGAGAATAATGGTGTTCAATAAAGGTCATCCCTGAAATCTTACTGACTTTTAAGAGTCATAGTAAAAATCTTGTATGCCTATCTGTATGCCCTGGCTGTACTGAAACCTCATCCTAACAGATACCTGAATTGTGATACCACCCATTGTCTAGAGATCCCATTTCATGTTTTAGATTAGTAGGTGATCATGTCTGTGCTCTGGCAATCTCTAGGTTTAGTGTTTTTTAGATGCTCACTTAAAAGTTTTGCAGGGAGGTGTGAGATTATTTCCCAAAGGTGCTGCCATCTGTAGTTCTTTCCTTTTCTTTAGTAGCTCTCTTCCTCTTTCTGCTCTATGGTCATAGACGCATGGGTTTATAATTTTTTTTTTAAATCAAATACATTTTGATTAATACTGTACTTTGGTGGGTGATCATTTTTAAACATAAACTAATGATCACTATGTCTAATAAATTCTTTAATATAAATGGATCTAAGAAAAATAGTATTACAGATCATAAAAATGTATACGGTTTGGCTTTTAATTTCAGTAAAGAAGCAAAGTAAAAGCATTCTTGAATTTTAAAACAATAGTTAATATTGTCCTCTCTTATACTATTGCAAATTTTGGCCATTAGTGCATTTAAATTATGGGCTATATGCATTTGAACTATGCTTGTGCAAATCTTCTTAAAGAAGAATGGAAAGAAGAAAATGTATTTTAAAAAGTATAAAATACTTCTTGCAAAGATTATCAGGTGGAAAATTAAGAAATTTAAATGTCAGTTTTCTGGCAGTATTAACAGGTTAGCTTTAATTTCACCTTCCCTTGATAACAGATAATGTAATGTATAATAATTAATACAAATATGTAACATACCATTATTCTTTCACTTGATAGGAAATAGCACCAGGTATGATCTTACCCCTGTCACTGCAGTCAGTGTTCATTTGCTCAACAGCGATGGGACTCCAATCCCAGTGAATGGCCCCATCTACGTAACAGTGCCTCTGCCAACAAACAGCAACCTGAAGCACAATGGCCATGTTCCAGCATGGAGGTTTGACCAGAAATTTGGTAAGCAGTATTTTGTAGTGATCCTGCAATCATTTTCATTCCTCTGAAGCTTGCTTCTCACTGTTTTTCATTTAATGTCCCTTTTAGAGAGTATTTAAAAATCTGTTTTCTTGCTATGTCTAAAAGTAGAATTTGTATTAATAAAGCTACATGATTAGGTATTAAAAGCTAAACAGTTGTGTATGATGTGTATTGTTTCTTTTTTGTGTAAACTTTGTCAATATTCTAATCGGTGTTTTGAATAAAAAATTAATCTGCTTTTAAGTTATCTAACAATGTAGATTTCAACATCTGGAAGGGTTTTGTACATCTAGATTAACAAAAATCAGTTGTGAGCAAATGAGAGCCACTGAACACTTTGAAAGGATGAGAAATACCATGAACATACACTGTCAAAGAAAATGCACTGAGTTGTCTCTGTTGCTCCGTGAAATTCATTCCTTGACAGAAAGCCAGCAGAAGGCATATATATTATGCAAACCATATTTAAAACTTAAACCCTCATAGTTTGAAGTGGTGCATGTGCCTCGTGCTGGCCCTCTGTACAGGGGTAAATTTCACCTTGAATGATTTAATTGGCTCCTGAAAGGTTTATCTGATTGAGGAGCAATTTCAGGAGGAAAAGAAAGAGGAATGAAAGAGGAGAAAGGTAGAGATTAGAAAGAAAGAGAAATGGGAAGTCAGAAGCGTGGATTTCCTGGAGAGAGAAAAATTGTTTAGGTGCTCCTCGCAGGTGAGAGATTTGTCTTACATTATGATATCTTGTAGAAGATTTCAGAAATAGAAGAACAAGTATGAAACCATTTTTTCCTCAAATGAGCATTTGGCTTATCTTCTGCCTCTATTAACTGAAGGTGTATCTTGGGTTTTAAAGTGTCGTTCCTAATAGAAAAAAATCTGTTAGAGGAAATCTGTTAGAGAAAAAAATTATTAGAGGATTTATTTAGAAATGGCTCTGAACATCCTGTAGAACTTAATAAAGAAGGATATGTCTTCTGTAGAATGTTTAGATCAAATGTAAAGAATGTAATGGAGAAGGCTTTGCAATTTTTACACAAGATGTGGAATAGCTAGTTTTCTGTTTACCCCTAGCTAATTTGAAAATTCTTCTCTTAACTCCTACTTACTTGATCTGCTTTTTATAGCACAGTTAGCAGTAGGGTTCATACATTCAGGTTCTTCCTGAAACTGATTTTGATTTGTGATTCTAGAAACTGTTCTGTTTTTCACTTGTTCAAAAGAAGAATAGGAAGACTGACTCATTCACTTTCCACACAAGAAGCCGTCCATCCCTAATCCTTCCTGTCTGCTGCATTATAACTGAAGCATGGCTCACTGGTAGTTACTGTAAAAGATTATGATTTTGATTTTAAGGTGACTGCTGATTTATGACTAAACTTCCGTGTCCCAATAGTGGGGCAGTAAAAGCTCTCTTTGTGTTTCACTATTGCATATAAAGGACTAGATACCCACAAAACTGAGTGACTGGCCAACAAAATGGCAGAAGAAATTTATTGTTGATAAATGCAAAGTAGTGTGGCTTGGAAAACATAACCTCAACTATACATACAAAATGATGGGGTCTAAATTAGGTATTACCATTCAAGAAAGAGATCTTGGAGTCATTAGGGGTAGTTCTCTGAAAACATTCACTCAATGTGCAGCGGCAGTCAGAAAAGCTAATAAAATGTTAGGAACCACTAGGAAAGGGATAGGTAATAAGATAGAAAATGTCATAATGCCGCTATATAAATTCATGGTACGCACACACCTTGAACACTACATGCAGTTCTGGTCACCCCATCTCAAAAAATATATATTAGAATTGGAAAAAGTACAGCGAAGGACAACAAACAGGAATAGGGATATGGAAAAGCTCCATATGAGGAGGGATTAAAAAGACTGGGACTGTTCAGTTTGGAAAAGAGACGACTGTGAGGGAATATGCTAGATGTCTATCAAATAATGAATGGTGTGGAGAAAGTGAATCAGAACCAGGGATCGCCCAATGAAATTAATAGGCAGCAGGTTTAAAACAACAGGAAGCACTTCTTCACACAACACACACAGTCAAACTCTGATACTCATTGTCAGGGATGTTGTCAAGACCAAAAGTATAACTGGGTTCCACCAAGAATTAGATAAATTCATGGAGGATAGGTCTATCAATGGTTTTTAGCCAAGATGGTCAGAGATGATACCCAATGCTCTGGGTGTCCCTGTACTTGGACTGCCAGAAGCTGGCTCTGGATAACAGAGGATGAATCACTTGATAACTGCCTTGTTCTGTTCATTCCCTTGGAACCACCTGGTACCAGACACTATTGGAAGACAGGGTACTGGGCTAAATGGATCATTGGTCTGACCCAGTATGGCCATTCTTATCTTCATCTGAGTCCAGTATGCACTGGATGTAACTGAATGGGGGTAACTGGTGCCACAAAAATGGGCTGTTCGAGCCCTCTCAATGCTTTGGCTGGTTCTGTATTGACTGCATATACAGATGTGCCATGAGGCTAGCAGAGTATTGCTGGAGACTTCGATGCTGGTGAATGGATGATGTACAGACCATAAGAAAAGTGCTCCTGCACTGATGGTCGTTCAGAATAGTCAGGGAATTTAAAGTCCTACTCCTTCATCTCTCTAGCTGGTAGAGACTGGAAGTGGTACAGGAGAATCAAGAGCTCATTTGGGTAGTGGGGACAGGGACCATAATACACAACCCCACCATTTCTGGCTGAATAGGAACATCATTTAATAGACTCCAGGAAGGAGTCCCGGCCCAGAAGTATGGTGGCCAAGAACACTGGGAATCCAATTCTTCCTTCAGTTATGTGAGTGTAAATCTTGTTGAAATCAAGGAGCTGTATGGGGTTGCGTGTCAGGAGTGAAATCAGTCTAAAGTCTGTTTGTTTATGTATAAAGAAAGAAAAATGTAGCAATCTTCAAGATTCTGACAGGACCAAGGGAAATCTTGGAAGAGAAATGGCAAGACAGCTTTCATAAATTTCTTCCAAATATCCCTTACTTTCAAAATTATAATATAATCTGTAATATTAAATAAAAGTAACTCCCATTGTTGGCTGAGATTCAAAAGAAAGAAACCTACAATCTCCATAAATACCAAACACACATTCGCCAACACAGCAAGATGATGGACTTGCATTTTGGCATATCTTTAGAAGACATGACTCCATAATGCTAATGTACCTGTGCCTGCTATTCCCAGTACTTACAGTTGCTGAAGAGTACACTGTACCATCATGAAAATAAAGTTGGATTAATTAATTTAGACAAAACTTCTCAAGGGCATAATTAGTTGCTGTTTATTTTATTAATTATTCAAAGGTAATACTGCTTTAATTTGCTTGATGTGCCATGCATTCAAACCAGTACATTTGTTTAGTAATGAAACATCTTATTTGGAACAGTATGAAATAGATAAAGCAGATTGTTATCAGAATCGTTTTTCTGATTTTCCCATTCCACCAGTGTCCACCAGTGAACAGCTTTCACTTAAATATGCTTGGTTTCCACCCCCCAATTCCCTCTACAGGATAGAGCTTATGGTAACAAAAATGCAGACTGTCCATGGCAAAAAACCTAAAAAACTGTCAATTTTGGCCAATGTAAAGAGTCATCTCTCCACTCTGTAGAAGAAAATTCCGGTGTTTCAAGTCTAGAAGCCTGTGTTTCGAGTCTAGAAGCCTCTGGGTTTGTATAAGACAATGTTTTCCCAGCAAAATTTATTGAATCCTGAGGATGAAACATGTCTAATATTTCTCTCTCCCTGCCAGAAACGTGAGAAGTATTTCAGCTTTTTAGAGTCAACTATACTGCATACAAAAAGAACGAGGAGTACTTGTGGCACCTTAGAGACTAACAGATTTATTTGGGCATAAGCTTTCATGGGCTAAAACCCACTTCATCAGATGCATGGAGACTCCATGCATCTAAATATCCATGAGACCCATCATCATTTGGGACCCTACTTCCAGATGATGTCATGGTATCCTCTCGCACTGAGGATAGCCCAGTTATTGGGAAGAGACCGGTAATAGCAATGGGTGATTCAGTTATTAGAAATATAGATAGTTGGGTTTGTGATGGCCAGGAGAACAGCATGGTAAATTGCCTAGTGCGTGTGAAGGTTGCAGATTTCATGAGATATTTAGACAGGCTTGTAAAGAGTCCTGTGGCACCTTATAGACTAACAGACGTATTGGAGCATGAGCTTTCATGGGTGAATACCCACTTCGTCGGATGCATCCGACGAAGTGGGTATTCACCCACAAAAGCTCATGCTCCAATACGTCCATTAGTCAATAAGGTGCCACAGGACTCTTTGCTGCTTTTACAGATCCATATTAACATGGCTACCCCTCTGATATTAGACAGGCTTATGTACAGTGCTGGGGAGGAGCCAGTGGTCATGATACATGTAGGTACAAATGACATAGGAAAAAGATAGGAGAGAGACCAAATTTAGGCTGCTAAGTAAGAAATTAAAGTCCAGGGCCTCCATGTTAGCATTCTCTGAAAAGCTTCCCGTTCCCTGAACAGGGACAGAAAGACAGAACTGTATGGGGCCATTGGATGATTGGAGCGCTAAAAGGAGAACTCAAGGAACACATGGCCATTGCAAAGAAGCTAAGTGAATTCTTTGCATCGCAGCTGATTTTTTTTTTCCACTTTGTCAGACATGCTTTTATATGCGATTAATAAGTTACAATTACAGATATACAGCTTCTCCAGTAAACCCATTCAGGCAAGGGCTTCAGCATATGCAGGTTCAGTTCTCTTTGTCTTCATGTTTTGCTGTGAACAATGTTCTCCAGGGCCTTGGCCACTTGATCCACATTGAGATTATTCAGTGGCACGCAACTCTCTCTGCCAAACTCGTATCGAGCCCAGAGCTTAGGCTGCACACCAGAGCACTCTCGAATCAGGATGGGGAAGTCCGGGTTTGCCTTCTTCAGAGTCACGTAGTGCTGTTCAGTGAAGTCTCTGGTGCCCTGGCTGCCCAGCGAGCGCTGACATAGGTGGATCCAAAGCTCCCTGAGGCTCCGGCCCAGGCCGCTCCCGATACTCTGCACAGCCGCAGCCGCCGCCATCTTCCCAGCTGATGTGAGAGAGGTCACCACACCTGAGAAATTCTTTTTAGGTGACAAATCTGAGGAACTGTCCAGATTGAGGTGTCCATAGAGGAGGTTTTGAACAAATTTATAAATTAAACTGTAATAAGTCAGCACGTCCCGATGATATCCACCCAAGAGTTTTGAAGGAACTCAAACATGAAATTGCAGAACTACAAACTGTGGTATGCAACTTATTGCTTGAATCAGCCTCTGTACCAGATGACTGGAGGGTAGCTAATGTAATACTGATATTTTTTAAAATGCTCCCAAGGTGATCTTGGCAATTAAAAGCCGTTAAGCTTAACTCCAGTACTAGGCAAATTGGTTGAAACTGTAATAAAGAACAGAATTATCAGACACACCTGAACACCAATATGTTGAAGAGTCAACACAGCTTTGGTAAAGGGAAATCATGCCTCACCAATTTATTAGAATTCTTTGAGGGTGTCAACAAGCATGTGGACAAAGATGATGCAGTTGATCTAGTGTATTTGGACTTTCTGATAGATCAGTAGTAACTGGTTAAAAAGTAGGAAACAAAGGGTAGGAATAAATTTTTGGTTTCATAATGAAGCGAGGTAAATAGCGAGATCCCCCAAGGATCTGTACTGGGACCTGTGCTGTTATCATAAATGTTCTGGAAAAGAGGGTGAACAGTGGCAAAACTTGAAGATGACACAAAATTACTCAAGATAATTAAGTCCAAAGCTGACTGAGAAGAATTGCAAAGGGATCTCATTAAATAGGATGACTGGGCAGCCAAGTGGAAGATGAAATTCAGTGAAAGTGATGCACTATACGTACAAAATGATGGGGTGTAAATTAGCTGTTACCACTCAAAGAGATCTTGGAGTCATTGTGGATAGTTCTCTGAAAATATATGCTCAATGTGCAATGGAACCATTAGGAAAGTGATAGATAATAAAACAGAAAATATCATAGTGTCACTGTATAAATCCATGGTACTGCATGGAGTTCTGATTGCTCCATTACAAAAGATAGAATAGAATAGGAAAAGGTACAGAGAAGGGCAACTACAATGATTAGGGATATGGAACAACTTCCAGATGAGAGATTAAAAAGACTGGGACTGTTCATCTTAGAAAAGAGACGACTGGGGCGGGGAGGAGACTATGATAGAGGTCTATGAAATCCTGAATGGTGTGGAGAAAAAGTGTTATTTACCCTTTCACCTAACACAAGATCTAGGGGTCACCCAATGACATTAATAGACAGCAGGTTTCAAACAAACAAAAGGAAGTACTTCTTCACAGAATGTACAGTTAACCTATGGAACTCATTGCCAGATGATCTTGAGAAGGCCAAAAGTATAACTGGGTTCATGGAGAATAGCTCTATCAATGGCTATTAGCCAGGATGGTCAGGGACGCAACCCCATGCTCTGGGTGTCCCTAAAGCTAGAACTGGATGACGGAATGGATCCCTTAAAATTGCCCTGTTCCATTCATTCGCTGTGAAGCATCTAGCATTGTCCACTCTCAGACAACAGGATACTGGGTTAGGTCTGACCCAATATGGCCATTTTTATGTTCTTACCATTTGACTGGTTTCTGCTTCACTTTAACATGCTTGGTTTTTATTTGTTTGAGGAAATCCTTGGGGTCAATCACATTGGGGAATAGAAATTGTATGGCGGGCCATGAATGCTCATAAAACTGGGGTTGGGGTGCAGGAGGGGGTGAGGGCTCTGGGATGGGGCTGGGGACGAGGATTTTGGGATGTAGGAGGGTGCTCTGGGCTGGGACCAAGAGGTTCCGGGGGTGGGGGGGATCAGGGCCGAGGCAGGAGGGTGGGAAGGGCTGGGGCTGCAGGCTCCAGGGTGGGGCTTGGGATGAGAGGTTTAGGGTGCAGGAGGGGGATCAGGGCTGGGCGTGGAGGTTGGGGTGTGAGGAGAGGCTCAGGGGTGCAGGCTCTGAGCAGCACTTACCTCAAGTTGCTCCTGGAAGCAGTGGCATGTCCCTTCTGCAGCTCCTACACGTCGAGTGGCCTCTGATCCTGCTAGAGCTCCGGAGTGGGGCTATGCTGCTTCCAGGAGCCATGTAGTGCAGCCCCCAACCCTGCGCCCCAGAGCAGGGCCATGCTGTGGCTTCCAGAAACCATGTGGTGCAGCCCATGCCCGGGCTGGAGCGGGTTCAAGTCATGTGGTGCAGCACCGGAGCGGGGCCAACCCGCATGGTGAGGCCCTCGGCCCAACTGGAGCGCCAGAGCAGGGCAAGCCCCAGACTCCACTCCCCAGCGGGAGCTCGCGGGCTGGTTTAAAACAGCTCATGGGCCGTAGTTTGCCCACCCCTGTACTAATTCCTAATCTCTGTGTGATGTGAAAGTGCTTGCAAATGTATGTTTGGTGTCTAATTTTTCAAAGTATATGGCAATGGATAACTAGATATCCAAGAGTGCATAATGTAGAGATCAGGATTGATCCCTCAGTGAAGCTTTTGGTACATCCGATTAACACCTTAACCCCAAAGAGTCACATGTGGCTTGTCCTGGAAGTAATGGCAAAGGATTCAGGGGTGAGGAGGTTAAATTTTTTTTTACTTTTTTCCCTTAGTAAAATATTTATTTTCTCTTTCATGCTCTAATGTTTAAATGAAACTGAGTGTAGCTCAGTGTCCTGTTTCAGTGTATTTCCTTTTCCCTGAACACTTCATACGTCTTGGACATAACCTTGTTGTCTTTAACTTACCAGCTTCTGTGCAGAGAACAGAACGCATTCCATGATTAATGAAAACTCAACTATGCATTAATGTAAAGGATAGCAATGTGGAAGGAAGAAAAATATCTTGGGGATCTCTTTTTACAAAGAAAGATGTTTTATACACTGGTACAGTACAGTACTTAGTGCTTTGACTACATATGATCCTGCTAGGTGCCTATCTGCATCTTCATATGGCAAAACATCTTTTGATTTCAGTGGGGTCAGAGTTTCATCCCGTGTGTCTTGATTCCTCACCTGTTAAACGAGGATAATACTTCCTACCCTCAAATGGGTCTTGTGTTAATAAATACATGAATACACAGATACTGGTGTTGTGAGTGCCACAGAAAAGCTCATTAAATATAAATTTGAAGCATGCTTTTATTTGTTTTTACTAGGTAAAGTAATTCTCACATGCTGAGGAGGATTCTAGAGCACTGAAGAATTAAAACAGTTTATTGTAGATTCCAGCTGTCTGTTATACCGCAGTTATTCTAAAGCAATTGACTGGTGAAAGCCTCTGATTAAACCTCTTATGGAGAGTCTAGGAGATTCATCTGGGCTGAGAGGAGACTTGCTGCGTTCACATGTTCTGTGACAGATGTAGGCAAATGACACTGTCCAGACAAGGTCTTACGTATTTGGCAGGTTTATTTACTGTAATACTGACCAATGAAAAGTTATGTTAGAGAGAGCTGTGGTGGATGCAGTGAGAGGAGAGAGTCTGTCTGCTGGGCCAGGCTGTCTGTGCACACTTGCAAGCTTTTGGTGTGATAAGTGACTGGGAGAGGAACAACTG
Source organism: Mauremys reevesii (assembly GCF_016161935.1). Taxonomy (NCBI): domain Eukaryota; kingdom Metazoa; phylum Chordata; order Testudines; family Geoemydidae; genus Mauremys; species Mauremys reevesii. Next base: position 41,669,791 of record NC_052624.1, read on the forward strand.
GGAGGCATCTGGTGAGGCATAGGTCCTGGGGGAATATTTTAGAAAATATCTCAAGCATTAAGATAGGGATCTAGAATTTTTTATGTTAAAGTGAATTATTTGTAATCTTTGGTGAGATGACTAATGTACAGTTTTCTAGAAAGACTGTTGATTTTATATGAGTGGTCTCGAAGGGTATGTCTATATAGCAAAGAAAAGCATGCGGCTAGCCCATAACACCTGACTTGGGCTTGTGAGACTCTGGCTGTAGGGCTGTTTCATTGCTGTGTAGACTTCCAGGTTCTGCCTGAGCTCTGGGATCCTCCCATCTCACAGGTCCTAGAGCCCGGGCTCCAGCCCGAGTCCGGAAGTCTGCACAGCAATGAAACAGCCCTGCGGGGCCAGCTACTGGTGTCTAGTTGCTATGTCGATGGTACCCTAAGTCAAGTATAATTGGACTGCAAGAGATAATTACTGCACACACCGTGGTTTACTTGCTATGGGATTTCACACACTTTGGTCCTTCACTGAATACCAAAACCTCTCTGTATGTGATTGTAATATAGTCCACTTATTGTGGTAACTATTTGTATTATAGTAGCACCCAAAGGCTCCAGCCAGGATCAGAGCACCATTTTGCTGGGCACTGAATGCACACACAGGAAGAAGACCCGTTCCCTGCCCCAAATAGCTTATAATCAAAGTCAGTCTGTATAACCAGATTCAAAATTCTGGCTATTATATCGCCAGAAACTATCAGGTTAGCTGAACACATGGAAATTCTCTTGCAAATTGTGAAGAGGAAATCGGCCTCTACAAAGTTCCCAGATTACACTGTGTATTACTTCTGTAGTTTACAAGCTCTTTGACAACTTGATTTTGACTTTCTTTTTAATCTCAAAACTGTCAAGGTTAAATTCCTCTTTTTAAAGATTAAATCCACTAAGGAATACAGTTTAACTGCTTTCAAAGAATTCTGTTCTTTCTGAGTGTTGCCATAGAAATGGCAGTTACCAAAAACAGCTTTTTAATCGTATGTGAAGCCTGCATAATATAATAGATGCAAATATAATTGCAGAGTAGTAGACAGATCTCAGCTTCAGTGAGGGAAGCGGGGAGAAGCTCTTTGCTGATGCTTCACATGTTTAGCTCTCTGAGGGAGGTTTTGGCTAGCATGATCCCTTTGGAGGAGTGTAATTAAGAACATGGGTCACAGGCAGTTGTGGTTGTGTTTTATTAACACGCAATGTGTGTTTTATTGTACTTTCTAAAGTACAGAGTAGAGCTTTCAAAACTAGAAGTGATATGAAAGGGTTTCCCCCCCCTCCTTCTCTCACTGATGTACCATATATATTGCTTGGACAATAGTGACAGGGATTTTGTGGCATAGCAAATGAGTCAGAAGCATGAATGTTATGATGATGTATAACAAAGGAGGGATGAGAAAGAAGATAGACAAGGAACAAAGTTGATGCTAAAATATATTAATATGCCCAAACAACATGTTGTTAAACTTGGTGAACACAACATATCTAATGCAAAACTGCAAAAGCAAGGAAATAAACGTCAAGACCAGGAACGTCATATATGCTGTATTCCTCCATACAGCAATACTGATTTCACTAATGCACAACCGCTATACAGTGCAGCCAGTACACAGCAATATTAGCTCTGCCCCTCTCGGGGTGCCAGACTTCCCGTTTCCCAACACAAATGTGTGTAGCAGAGAGGGGAGGTAGTCATTGGATTTGAGACTGAGAGAGCAGGGTAGAGCTGGGGGCCGAGGGGGGTTGTGTTGCCTGGGACTGTTGTGGGGAGGTGTTGGAAGCTGGAAGTGTGGGAAGGGAGTGGATCTGAGTATTGGAGCTGCCTGAGGGTAGAAGCTGAGGAAGTGTCAGTGGTAAAGCAGGAAGGGTCTGAGTATCAGGACAGTCTTCCTGTGTCACGAAGGGTAACTGTTAATTAATAATTCTAAGTGAAATGTGGAAGTCACCCTAGCCAATAGTATTACAAACTCTAGGCCTGATCCTCAAAAAGAACAGGAGTACTTGTGGCACCTTAAAGACTAACAAATTTATTTTAGCATGAGCTTTCGTGAGCTATAGCTCACTTCTTCGGATGCATAGAATGGAACACACAGACAGGAGACATTTATACATACAGAGAACATGAAAAGGTGGAAGTATGCATACCAACAGGAAAAGTCTAATCAATTGAGATGAGCTATCATCAGCAGGAAGAAAAAAACCTTTTTGAAGTGATAATTAAGATGACCCATAGAAGGTGTAAGGAGAACTTAACATAGGGAAATAGATTCAATTAGTGTAATGACCCAACCATTCCCAGTCTCTGTTTAGGCCAGAGTTAATTGAATCTAATTTGCATATTAATTCGAGTTCAGCAGTTTCTCTTTGGAGTCTGTTTTTGAAGTTTTTTTGTTGCAAAATTGCCACCTTCAAGTCTGTCACTGAGTGGTTAGAGAGGTTGAAGTGTTCTCCCACTGGTTTTTGAATGTTATGATTCCTGATGTCAGATTTGTGTCCATTTATTCTTTTGCGTAGAGACTGTCCGGTTTGGCCAATGTACATGGCAGAGGGGCATTGCTGGCACATGATGGCATATATCACGTTGGTAGATGTGCAGGTGTACGAGCCCCTGATGGCGTGTCTGATGTGATTAGGTCCTATGATGGTGTCACTTGAATGGATATGTGGACAGAGCTGGCTGGTGTCCACATCAGGGGCTCGTACACCTACACATCTACCAACGTGATATATGCCATCATGTGCCAGCAGTGCCCCTCTGCCATGTACATTGGCCAAACCGGACAGTCTCTATGCAAAAGACTAACACGGCTGCTACTCTGAGGCCTGATCCTGAAACCACTGCTCACCTACAACTCACACTGACATCAAAGGGAGTTTGAGGTGCTAATCATCTCTTAATGTGTTTCTGCCTCAGTTTCCAAATCTGTAAAATAAAGATAATGCTTACCTACCTCAAAGGAGTGGTGTGAGGCTGAATGGATTAAAGGATGTAAAGTGCTTTGAGGTCTTTGGATTGGACGAGTTAGAGTTGCAGGGTTTTGTTTATTTACTTAATATTAGTTATATAATATTAATTGTATTATTTATTGAAATTAGTCATGTGATAAAGGAAATGTTAAAGTGAATATGTTTCATATAAACATATTCAGAATCAGAAATTGAGATGGGGAAGGCAGAGCCAAGCTTTCCCATTGAAACAGAATTATTGATTTTTGTGTAATAGAGATTTCCTTTAATAAGCCTTTTCTCTTCTGGGTTTGGGGGGGGGGGGAAGAAACGATGGAAATAACTTTTGTATACAGTCTGCCCCTCCCCTACCTCAGATGCTATTAAAATTACTAGTAAAGAAAAATGGTATGTGCTTTTGTTAAATATTAGACAGGTAATTTTATTCAGCTTCTCTCTTTTATTATTAAGACAAAGGTAACAAAGGAAAACCACAGTGCTCTGTTCAAACTTCAGTCATGCATTGAACAATAACATTTTGTGATGCTGGTTTTTTGGCAGAAATAGTTTAGATTCCATGTAATAAAATGTGTATTTTTCTGATAATCAGTGGTCTGAAACACACCAAATTGGTTTCTTTTTGCCAAATAATGATGAGGTTACTAAAACAGTGGCAGGATTTAACTACACTATTCCCAAATGCCATACAACAAATGCTGTCAGAGTGGAAGAATAATGAAGATATGATCTCAGAGCATGGACATTCAATTATTGGTGTTGCTTAGCAACTTCAAAAACAATATTGTAATATTAACTTATTCCTAAGAATTGTTAAACTCCTGTGTATTTGTGGCAAGAAAAAATAGCATTTCTGTATAATAACAGTGGCACTTCTGATGTTATATTGATTGTCAAGTAGGAATTTTCCAAGTTGTATTTTCATGGCTTATGGATTTTCCAAAAAACAAAAAAATAACCCACCCTTGTTAGACTAAAATTTCTTATGCTGGTTGTAACCTAGTAATTTTTTGCTGCCAGTTTTAAGAAAAGCCTGTAGTTTTTCACTTATCAGAATAAAAAGTGTCCATTTACACACTTGAAGAAAATTGGGGCTTCTTTACTCAGAAGAAGAATGTAAAGGTTAATTTCATAAGCGTGCCGTAGACTTAATTCTCAGTGAGGGCAAGTGTCTTTTGACATGTCTAAAGAAATTAGTTTTAGAAATAACCATATTAGCAATATTTGAATATCACATACAGTACACATATGGTTTAATAGCTTAATGTCCTATCCCATTCTCTCTAACACATGCATTTGTTTTGAACCTTATATTTATAGACAGTGCCATCCTGTGTGAAATCACAGCCACTGAAGAAGAAATCATTAGCTAAATAAAAACTGATTCTTATTAAGAAATGTGTATTTATTACAACTAGGCTATTGTGTGGTAATAGTAAAAAATAATCCCCATTTCATTTCCAAGACTGTCCAGTGAGAATAATATTATGCATAAAAAGTAAATCAGGATAGTTGGCTTAATTTGATTTCTGGTTAATTAAATCGTCCATTTTATTTGTTCATACCACAGGAAACAAATCATTTGCATTGTAAGCACAACTTTGATCCTCTTACTTAGATTGCCTTCAGCAGATCTGGTTGGATAATTCCATCACTGGTCATTTATTAAAAACATTCTAATTAATTATTAGGGAGTGCTTCCTGTAGAAAGGTCATGTAGAAAAGTAATTGAGGAGAAAAAATGGGTTTCTCTGAGGAGGAAAAAAAAACACTTAAACGTCAGATTGAGGATGGAAAAAGAGGAAGATCCAAGACAAAAATATAACTAGCTACATTAAAACTAAATGTTTGTGTAGTTTGGACATTCTTTTTTTATATTAAAGATTGCTACTTCACTGCATACAAGCTATAGTAAAAGCCTTGTGAAATTCTTTTTATTTTTTATTATTTTTCATTTTATTTGGGGGGAATTTTGTGGTGTTTTGTTTGTCATTGAAAATTTTGTTTCATTTTTTAATTAAATTTAGTTTAATAAAATAGCTCAATGACATATATAAATAAGAACAGTGTGTACATTCCAGTCTGTCTATAAACATCATTTTATTAAGAATTATTCCATGGTATTGAAAGGTTTTAGGAATTAAAAGCAAGCACAGAACAGTAGCTCTTAAATATCCCCCCCTTCAACTGAACCCAACCACCCAATAGTCCCCCTCCCCCAGTGTTGCAAGGTATTTACATGCCACTGCTTGCATCCGAAGAAGTGGGTATTCACCCACGAAAGCTCATGCTGCAAAACATCTGTTAGTCTATAAGGTGCCACAGGATTCTTTGCTGCCATGCCAGATATGCTAAACATTGGTATGCCCCCTTCATGCTTTGGCTTATAGATTGTACTATCTCTTTTTAATCTTTTTTTACAGTGCAAATATTTGTAATAAAATAATATAAAGTGAGCACTGTACTAATAGTGCAAATTTTATAATGCAGTTCTATACATTGATAGTGCACCCCTGCCTGGAATACTGTGTACATTTCTGGCTACCTTATCGCAAGAAAAAAATACAGCACTTTGACTGGGACCAGTAGAAGAACTGCTGCTGCTATGGAAGATGGCGTACCTCACTCTTTGGCCACCACCTGGGGGAGAGACTCAAATGTATCAAATACCTATTGGTGAGAAATGACAGATATAAAAGACAAGAGGGACCTTTAGTACAGTCTTGGTGCAGGGAGCGGTATGCAGTGGGCTTCCCATCAGGTTGTCACCTAGAGCCCTGGGGGAACCATCCTTGGCATTGGCGTGAGGCAATGTATTTAGTTCTCTGAGGATAGAGTGATCTCCATTAAAAACTCAGCATTTTCCAGTTGTCACCACATAGTGGTATTTGATGTACCAAAGCTCTGTATTTAAAATAGGAAATAAGTGTGACCCATGGTGGTGTCCAGTGGTGACCCATGTAGTAGGTACCAAGTACATTTCTAGAGCTCTGGCCCTCTCTTAAGAGAGAGGGAACATCAGCTTCTCCAGCTGGCGTTTTGTGTTACACTGACCAGTTAGTGTTCTGGAAGATAGCCAGCAGTTAGCAAAAACTGGTGGGCGAGCTAAATGAGTGGAGGACAGGCAAGAAGGCTGCCTAGCCTTATGCTTTGTACGCCCTTTTGTTTGCTTTCTCTACAAGTACAGAGCTTCCTTTTGTTGGAAAAATGTGAGCAATCTTGTTCTGCTGGAATGAAGAGTGAGCTTTGCTCACAGTGCTAAGAGTGTAGTCTCTGTTAGCTTCTTGATCAGGCACATAATTAGCAGAAGAGCTTTTAAAGAGGCACTACAAGGATTCTGTTTGTTCCAGAGCAGTGTGAGGAAGGCAAGCTGGACACATGTTCCCCCTAGTGAATAGCTGCAATAATGACTCCTGCCATAAACGTGGATTTGGCTGCAGATATAAAATTCCTCATTCTCTAGAGTTATCCAGTTATTGATGTGATGGGGGATTCATGGATAAACTTGAAGATCCTGATTCTCAGAAGTGCTGAGCACTCACTGTCCCACTGAAGTCAGTCAGAACTGCAGGGGCCTCAGCACCTAGGTTTTTGAATCCCCTTAAACTTGCCTTGTTGCAGAGACTGAAATAAGTGGCATTTTAAGGAATTTCTCGAGCAGTCAGACCTAGTGATTTTTTTAATCACAAAACTTGCATCACACTTTTGCCTGTGTGAAATATATTTTAAAATAGACTTACACAGAAAGGAGGCGGATACTTTCTGCCCTAGTTTGTGTCTCAAGTCCTAGGACAGGAGCCTGCTCCTCTCTTCTTCTGTAGTCTTAGGCCTGGTCTACACTAAGAAACTAGGTGGGGTAAACAGCAAAAACGAACTAGAGCGTGGCGAGCTGAATAATTCGAACACCTCCCTTCGACTCCAGACGCCCCAGACGCCGCGCTCCGCGCTCCAACTCCAAGGCTCGCTAACTCCAGCTGCGAGGTGGAGGAGAGGAGTTCGTTTTCGAGCTTCGGGAGAGTTCGATCCTAGATCGCATCATCAGAGACGCCGATAGTTCGACGAAGTCGAACTCACCGCGTCGACCCGCGCGGTAAGTGTAGACTAGCCCTCAGATATTAGTCCTGAAAGCCTCCCTGCCTTACCCTTTAACTTGATCCAAAGTAATGGTAAATTAATCTATTTCTGTTAATGTCCAAATGTCTCCCACGTCTATCGTGTAACCTATAAAGTACCAAAGATGTCAGCTTTGCTACTAAGGTAGGAATGTGCCTGTATCCTTGGGGGTATTGAGACTGTAAAAGAAGCTTGGCTTGAAGAATAAGTCTCCTCATCACCCCTACCACACAGACACACTCTCTCTCTGCTGTTTGGCTCCTGTTTTTCTACCTGCCTTTTTAGACCCCTGCACACTCTCCAAATGCTCTTTTATGCTGCTGTGCTTTTTAATAATATTTATTCATTCTGCATTTAGCATCATGTCTTTGAAACAGGGTTTATTCCAAGACAAGGTAGTTTTATTATCAAGGCTGATCCTGCTGAGGATAGTAGAAAATTGTGGTTTCAGTTGTGGACAATGTTCTTGCTGATTGTCGTTTCAGTCGCAGACAGCAGTCACTGTACCAAAAGTTGATGGAATAAGGACATTCCCTATGAGATTGTTGGCTATGTTCTCAGCTTCTCATTCAAGGCTATTGGAGGGACAAATGTCTGCTACTAGAAAATTACCTGGTGGAAGATCAAGAGGAAAAGTGGCTGCTTGGGAGTTCTTGATTCATTTTATTCCTTGGGCCTACTAGAAACTTCTTTTGTGACCTTAGCCAAGTCATTTACTGCCATTGCCTCTGATAATACTTCCCTACTTTGTAGGGTTGTTCTGTAGACAAATTCATTACAGTAGATGAAGTGCTCAAATTACAATGTTGATGCTGATGTTGTGTGAAATGACACATTATACCTACTGGATACCTCCCTTACAACACAGAAAATACTTTCCTCTCCATTCCCCCACTGTGCACCAATATTGAATGTGATTACTGGCTACACATTCAACCAGGTTTCAAATGCCAAGTCGGTATATGTCGATGGTTTTCACCACTATGTAGCAGTCTGTCAAATAGTATGTGTCTTGCAAAAAACTTTTACTATATTAACACAAGCGCTATGCTGAGACCAAAAAATATGATTTACAAGGATTTGATTATGTAGAAGAAAAAAACAAACAAATATTCAAATATGTTCTTTAAAAGAAGCCATTCATCACACACTTCCATGATTTTCTCATGTGGATAATTTAAGAACTACAGTGGAAATCATCAAAACTTTAAGGTTAATTTTGTGGTATTACATATAACTAATAAAATCTCTTAAATGTGTTTTACAATCATTTTAAATTTTTCACCTTTCCTCCACCACCACTTCCTTATCTAATTCATTAGTGGCATCATAAAAAGGGTTTAGTTTCAGGCCAGAGACACTGACGACCATTTGGAGGGAAGGTTAGTAAGAATCAAAGTTTTCTAGATGAAAAAACAAAACCATCTGTAGGGAAATAAAAAGATTTATGCGTCTAAAAGGCCATTGCAAGTAAGGGAGATGGGGATGTGGAATGCTGAATACATGTGTGCTTACAGTATATGTATATCCATGTTCCTTAGAAGGAAATCTTTTCAGCCAAAATAGAAGCTTGAAGAGATTTGCTGTAATTTCCATAATGCCTCTTTGAACAGTGAGAATTCTAAAAGGGGTTTTATAAAATTTAAAACAATATATTTGAAGTCACTATGTAGTAGCTTCAGAAATAACCTCCTCCAGCAAAGGGAATCCGGGATGGCAACCACTAGTTCCCACATCCATTTTAGAATCTTTAATAGCTTTACTTTATTTTAAACAGCTTCTTTTTAGTATAAAGCTTCTCAAATGACTTCTCATGGAAGGACTCAGCGATGATTGTCAAAGAGAGATGTGTTTAAAGACCTGCAACTTCCCCATATCTTTAGAGTGATGTGTGACTTATAGTGCTCAATGATAAGTTTTAAGGCAAAAGTTTTGTTAACATTTATTTTTTTTCACTAGTATATGCTGATCTCATATTAAAAAATAAGATGCCCCATTTTGTATCTTGTATTTTACAGGGACATGGTTGAAGAGTAGTTTAGGGCTTGTACAACAAGAAGGAAATCAGCTGACCTGGACATACATTGCCCCACAGTTGGGTTATTGGGTTGCAGCCATGTCTCCAACTAACCCAGGTAAGACTGAATTGAAATGTATTAGTATTTCCAGTAATGAGTATTAATGTATTCATATATAACACTTATATTTTCCAGGATGACTTCATCTGAGATGCCACATCTTGATCAATAATGGATTATTACAAAAGAGAAATCTGAAAGTAAAGGGTGAAAATCTTTTGGGGAGAGGGGAGGAATCCCTGTACTCAAAATCACTTACACATGAAACTTTATAAGGAAGTATTCCTTGCACTGGTGTCACTTGTGTCACCACTATCTGGTAAATTAATTGCGAGAAAGTGAGGGGAATAATGATATCAATGTACTTCTGAGTTCCAACAATTACTAAAACATCTGTTCTGAAGTTTTTTAAATGGATTCACCTGAAGCTAATACAATCACAATTTAGAGTCTTCTTAATTGTTCATTTGAAAGCTTTTGAAGTTTTGTACTGACACCTGCTATAATCTCATTGACTTCATTGAGCTTGCACCAGGTGTAATTTAGGGTGGAATTTGGCCCTAAATAAGCAACATACCTGATTCTGTACTGGTTGACTGCCCTTTGCAGACTGTCATTGGTTGGCATTCAGGAAGCTATTTAAGTAACATAGAAATCAATGTAAACTAGCTGTGATGTGTACCTGTACTCCTGTTGAAACTATTCATGACGTGGCTTGATTTTTTTTTCCTGTGGCCAGCTCTCTTATTCCAGTTCCCCGGCTTCAAATAAACACAGGCTTCTTTGTTTAAACCAAACAAAAACCACCTCCTTGGAGAGTCTTCATTCATTAGGTTTTGATAAGTTCATAACAGAGGTAGTGTGATGAAAATGCCTTGTCCTGACTACACAAACAAACCATGTACCATGTACATAAACAAAGCAACCTACTGTGTAAGGATTAGTTTTCAAATCTGCCCAAATAGATTCCACTGAGCTTCCTCAGTATATGGAGAAAGATTCTTTCTGGCAGCTTTCTTTCCTTAAACAATTTATTTAAGTTTATGCTATAAAAAAATTCAATTGCTGAAAGATCCAGCTTGACCTAGGGCTGAACAAAGGTTTAGTTACAGGTGTAGACAAGGACAAACTGTGGTTTGAATTCAAAATAATCTTGTAAAATTAATTGTACCTTAAAAGGGGGAGAGGGGCAGATGTTTGTGTCACTTTCTTGTCTCTGACTTTAATGGTGTTTATACCAGTCGCATATGTCTACAATATTTCACCTTATCAAGAGTTTTGATTGTCCTTGTAGTTTTTCCTTTAAGGTAGAGATTCTGCTTGTGCTCTGACTTTCCTTTCTTCTTAAGGCTAGGCCAGCGTTTTTCAGACTTTGTCACAGTGGAACCACTCTTTAATTGAGAGTCTCATGGGCCATCTCTTCTCCATTCACATAATACCTTGTAGCAACTAAAGCAGTAGTTTACATGGAAGAGTAACATTAGGAAAGAATGAATGTATTTTTGGCTCTCTTTAATACAGTATGTTTTTTCCTTTTATTTATTTTTAGAACAGGTTAATCACTCTTTCTATTTTTGTTCTTCATTTCATCTCCCCATCCCCTTTCTGTTTCACATCTGGGAAAGAGGAGACTCAGCACTGTGTTCCCAGCCAGGTCTCCAAGGACCACCAGCAATGGCTTTTGAAGCACAAGTGGTTCATAGACCATAGTTTAGAAACCTCTAGGTTAGATCCTTAACATTGTTCAAACAAACAGGCAAAATTCTGTTCAGTCACAGTACATACTCATGTAACCCTGTCACTGGGAGTTGCACCTTTCTGTCTGAAAACAAAATTTGGCTCTGTATTTCAAACTGTGTGAAGGATCTGCTAAACTAATGGGATTACACATACATAACTGGGAGTGGAAATTGTATACGTGTCTCTTTCTCTGTGAGTAAAGAGTTTATCAACAGTTCTTAAAATCTTTAGTTTTACTCTACTGCATTTAAGGGCCTGGCTTTCAGAGGTGCTTAAAACCCACAGTTCCTATTGACTCGAACTAGAGATATGAGCAACCAGTACCTCTAAAGATGAAGCCCTAAATGTGCCACATCTGCTATGTACTGCAAATTGATCAAAACAGGCAGCAGAGGGAAAGCAGTTCTGCGGCATGCATGCCACTGGCCGAAGACACTGCAGGGGCTTCTGCACTTCAGCTGTGTGAGGTTGGGGCACTGTGGTATTGGATGGAGCCAGGAAGCAATGCTCAGCATGGCATGCTGTTCTTGCAGTCAGATGGATTTCCACAGAACAAACTGTTTGGCATTGTTGCCAGCAGAACCATCAGTCACTCTCACCACATCTTTCTCAGATATGGCATAAGCAGGCACTGCAGGTGGGGAGCACCTAATGGCAGTTTTGCTCATTCAGCATCCTGACAGCATGGAAGAAAGTGTCATGACTGTCAGTTAATTTGCCTCTTTGTTTAAAGGTTGTCACAAGTCTAAACTCTGTTTTCTTGCCTTCTAGGTCCCATTGTAACGCAGGACATTACCACCTATCACACAATGTTCCTTTTGGCAATTCTAGGAGGGATGGCTCTCATACTTGTGGTTTTGTTGTGTCTTCTTTTGTATTATTGCAGGTAAAATTTACCATTTTGGTCATTCAGTTTGCATTTAGAATATAAACATCCCTGCTTGCATGATACTGAAATTATGTACAATCGTCTATTGAAAAAAATTTACATTTAAAAAAACAAGAATTATGTACCTCACTGGACTTGAAAAGGAAAGAGACAGTGAGCTAAAGTCCTTCCTCATGTTGCTGGTTGCATATAGTGCAAGCTGTATTCCCCATGTTTGTTAGGAAAGGGGTTATGTGAAGCATGGCACCTTTATAACTTATACATTTTCTGTAGAAGACGTTTTAGTACTATGGATCAAAGAGAAGATGTGTATATCTTGAGCCATAACTCTACCTGTTTCAGTGCTGTATATGATCAGTTATCAACAATCCCTATTCTAAAATGAATTGTAAGCCTTTGTCAGTGAATATATGCTATTGGCTCTCGTTAGGCTTTTCTGTTCCAGTCACTAGCCCAGTTTAAAATTAAGTGTTTGGGGTGTTTCCCTAATGCTTATTTAATTCACACTCATTCCTTTTTAATTGAACTTTGCTACTGAGAGTTGAGCTTTCAGTCATTGCTTGAAAACCCCATTATTTCACGGCTGCTGATCTTTTTTATGTACAACAGTCATAAACATATATAACTCTTTTTGTTATGGCATACTATAGGAGGAAGTGTTTGAAACCACGTCAGCACCATAAGAAACTGCAGCTTTCTACAGCATTGGATGGTTCTAAGAAGGATCAATCAACCTCCATGTCCCATATCAATTTAATATTTTCCCGACGGGAGTCAGAATTTCCTGGTGGGATGTCTGTTGCCAGCAATGGGCACACTGAAAACTCAGGCGTTAAGGAGTTAATGAGTGCTGTCCACATGGTATCTTCTAGTGGAGAAGCAGATTTGCACACTCCTATGCTCAAACATTCGTACAGTACCTCACAGGAGTTTAGCTCCCGAGAGGAACTGCTTTCTCATAAGGAGAAAGACAAGAGCCAAATCTCCATGGAGAACCTGACTCCTAGTGGGACTTTAAGAAAAGACTACCATAAGTCAGTGGATACTTTTCCTTCAAAATTAAGAAATTCCATGGAAACATCAGAAGGATATGAGTCCCCTATCAAAGAAGATTACAGGAGAAGTTACAATGCTATGCTGTCTCAACCTTTATTTGAAAAGCAAGAGAGAGAGATTCAAGCATCCATAAACCATATTTCTTCAGGAAGTAAATACAATATTCAGGAACAAATGTACCCCTCCCCATCAGCCCCTGAAAAAGAACTGCTAGATTGCAGACCTACTGAATGTATGATGTCTCGTTCTGTTGATCATCTTGAACGACCTACATCTTTTCCTCGACCAGGTCAGTTGATCTGCTGCAATTCTGTTGACCAAGTTAATGACAGTGTTTACAGAAAAGTATTGCCTACATTGGTCATCCCAGGTCATTACATGAAGTTACCAGGAGAACATCCTTATGTTAGCCAACCGCTGGTTGTCCCAGCTGACCAGCAGATTGATATTGAAAGACTTCAGGCTGAGCTTTCTAACCCTCATGTGCAGCTTTTTCCACATCCTCAGCAGCAGATGCAACCCCAACAGTTATCATCACAAGCAATATCTCAGCAACATTTGCAAGATGCAGGTGCAAGTGAATGGAGTCCACAAAATGCTTCTATGTCGGAGTCCATATCCATTCCTGCCTCACTTAATGATGCATCTCTGGCTCAAATGAATAGTGAAGTGCAGCTCCTTACAGAAAAAGCTCTGATGGAGCTAGGAGGTGGAAAGCCATTGCCTCATCCTCGGGCATGGTTTGTTTCTCTAGATGGACGTTCAAATGCTCATGTTAGACATTCATACATTGATCTCCAAAGAGCTGGAAGGAATGGAAGTAATGATGCCAGTTTGGATTCTGGTGTTGATATGAATGAACCAAAATCTGCCCGAAGGGGAAGAGGAGATCATTTGTCCCTGCAACAGACTCACCAGCCGCTGCAGGCAAACCATCAAAGAGAGCAGAAAGTTTCAGATAGCACAGCTTATACACAGCTTGTGTATTTGGATGATATGGACCAAAGTGGCAGTGAATGTGGAACAGCAGTTTGCAGCCCTGAGGACAGTACCCTAAGAAGCCTATTGGATGGAGCTAGCAGGAGAAGTGGGGTCCAGTTGCCCAGCCTGCAGGAGGAAACAATAAAAAGAACTGCAGAAACCACACCTGACCCACTAACTAGTCCCGAACACGGAACATCCATCCATGATGAAGATGACGACGACGATGATGAAGATGACCAAGGAGAAGATAAAAAGAGTCCTTGGCAAAAACGAGAGGAAAGACCACTGATGGCTTTTAATATAAAGTGAGCTATTGCAAATCCATCTTTCTGTGGAGTATGAAATTGCCAAATATTCTTTCTGTGGAAGTGCTTAATTGTTTGTGGAAGAGAAAAGGAAAATCTGTGGTGGGCAACATTGAAAGAACTTTAAATGCATTACTGTGTAAATGTTAGAGAAGAATTAAATCATTATTCTGAAAAGTGATTTAATGGATGCCTCCAGTGAGACAGCTGTAAGAAGAGTGTGATTGGTATTCCATTTACTTGATGTTAGTTATCAAGGATGTTGAAAATATTGACATTGTTTTGGCAGGTTTATGACCTCAAATCTCCTTTGAATGGGAGCAGGTGAAACTTTGTTACATTTTCTTAAGTCAATTTTATCACGATAATGCTACTGAAAGGGTATCTTAAACACAAGAATTTGACACTTGGTGTCTAAAGTTATGCATTATCTCAAAGGAAGGCTATGCATTGCTGCTTTTTAATATTTTGCTTATACTATGCTTTTCTTATTTTTACAAGTTGGTTGTAAACATTTATGTCTTTATTATAATCTGTTCAGCAATTTGTTTTAATGTAAAACTCCAGGAAACTTGAGTAGCATCCCTTGGTATTGGAACCTTTTTATGAAACAAAATTGAACTTTGTGTCAGCTGCAAGCCCTTCAGTTCTGGTCTCATTAACTCCAAGTGCCTTTTTTACAGTAACAATGAACAGTCCATTCTTTTTCTAGTTGCTTAATTGATCTATTTGGATTTTATAAATTTCTGAAATGATACCTTTTATTTTAAACTGCATGCCACCAAGTGTCCCATTTGTGCTGAGCATTTCTCATTTCAATACAGTGTATTCTCTAGTTATCATGTGTACTATGGATTCTGTTTAGCTAAAGTAGACTAGAGGACGTTTTAAAGGCCCTGATGAAGCCAAGAAGATAGTTTTATTGACTGTATATGTGGTTACTTTCCTCTGGAATCCTATGAGCGAATTTAGCTCATATAACATGGACTATGGACTGAGCAAGTGGACTGAAATGTGCTTTAAATCTTTGGAAAAAAATTATGTACTATCCAAAAGTGCCAGAATTACTCTTCTGTGCTTTCTCTTTACAGAGCTGCTTGGTTATCCAAAAATTATAATTCAAAATAAACTTAAAAAAATTAACTTTGTGGGGGTTTTTCTCTATCGGGAGTCTTCATGTTGTTGAGCAGGCAAAACTATTTTGGTTCGCTTTTTGTAGTACAATTCTATGGGATTAATTTAATTTTTTTAAAATCGCTTAACTATTAATTTACCCCACATTTAGGCCCCCATTCAGGAAAGCATCCCTATCCAGAAAAAAAGAACAGGAGTACTTGTGGCACCTTAGAGACTAACAAATTTATTTGAGCATAAGCTTTCGTGGGCTACAGCCCACTTCATCAGATGCATGCAGTGGAAAATACAGTAGGAAGATATATATAGATATATATAGATATATATATACACACAGAGAACATGAAACAATGGGTGTTACCATACACACTCTAATGAGAGTGATTAGTTAAGGTGAGCTATGACCAGCAGGAGAGAAAAAAAAATTTTGTACTGATAATCAAAATGGTCCATTTGCAGCAGGTGACAAGAAGGTGTGAGGAACAGTATTGGGGGGGAGGAATAAACATGGGGAAATAGTTTTACATTGTGTAATGACCCATCCACTCCCAGTCTTTATTCAAGCCTAATTTAATGGCGTCCATATTGCAAATTAATTCCAATTCAGCAGTCTCTCATTGGAGTCTGTTTTTGAAGTTTTTTTGTTGTCATATTGCAACTTTTAGGTCTGTAATCAAGTGACCAGGGAGATTGAAGTGTTCTCCTACCGGTTTTTTAATGTTATAACTCTTGACGTCTGATTTGTGTCCATTTATTCTTTTACATAGAGACTGTCCAGTTTGGCCAATGTACACAATAATAAATAACAGAATAAATGGACACAAATCACACGTCAAAAATTATAACATTCAAAAACTGGTCGGCGAACACTTCAATCTCCCTGGTCACTCGAATACATGCGTATTTAGATTTAATCTTTTTAAAACTACTTTTCAAAAAATCCATTACATTATCTTGTAAAGACAAAGGCAAGCATTACTAAACTAAAATTGCAGAAATTTATTTCTAAAACTGACTTTAAATTTGTGCTGCTTTTACATTTAAAGGAAAAGTATATTGACGGTTGACAATTTTTGTATAGTATTGTAATGTATATAAATTCTACTTGAAGTGAACTAAGCCAAGATAGATATTTGCACTTGCAGACCTCTTTTAAAAATAGTGTTTAATGTTTTTAATACTACGATCACTTGTGGTAATATAATATTTTGATTGTCAGAATATGTATAAAATATGAGCCTTAGTAAATGAGATGTCTGAACTACATAGTGAAATTAGAAAAGAATAATACAAATCAGATGACAGATAGGGTTCTTGGTTACGGTCTGGTTTGTCACGGCATTTCCATTATAAAAAGTTAACCCTTCCCATAATCTCACAAGCAAGTGACACTAACTCTGTGCTGACTTTCTTTAATATTCAAAACCACACTAACCCAGATTGGTAAAATGTGAAGTCACTTGCTTATATTTTGCAGCTGCACAGTGATACAGAGACAGATTAAAAGTCCGAAAATGTGTAGAACCATGTTGAAATTCAAGAATATGTCTTGACATTTGCAGATTGAAGCAACTCAAGTCCAGGTAGCACGTGACTGAGAAGATTAGTGTAAGGTTGTGATTTTTTTCATTAAAAGACTGTAATGACAAAAGGTACAAAAGTAATGAAAAAAAGACAATAATTGAAAATTATGACCATTGTTTTGCACCCAGTATAACCATTTTTACAATTGTACAGACATCAGAGGATCTAGAATGTAGGGAGCTGATAGGTGGGTAAAGATGGCAACTCCTCCATTTTATATATGCATGACATATAACCTAGTTTAGGATCAAGGAAACCTCATGACCATGCTGGGAATTAATGTTCTCACTGAGTGTGCACTGATCTCATTGTTTGCCCATAAGTTCCCACTCCCTTAGCATTCTGATACCCAGCTCTCAAACTTTATTAAATTGTTCATAAATGAAGTTAAGATTTTGTCATGGTTATTTTTAATAAGTCACAGACAGGTCACGGGGAATAAACAAAAATAACTGTGATAATGTGGGGCTGATGTGGGGATGAGAACTCGAGTCCTGCTGTGGGAGGAGAGAGGGTGGTCCAGCACCTACCATTCGCAGTGGCTGGGAGCTGTGGGATCATCCTGCCACCTTGGGGCTGAAGCAGAAAATGTCACTGAGTCCGTGACTTCCAGAGACCTCTGTGGCATAATCTTTGCTTTATTCATAAAGCACTTTGACATCTGATGATGATTTATTTATATTACCATAGCGCCTGAGAGCCCTAATCATGGACCAAGTCTCCTTCATTCATACTCAGACCTCAGTGGTTCAGGAGCCAAATTAGCAATCAATATTACCCAAAAGAGCCACGGTAGTGTAAATTCATTGTTTGTTTCATTTACTATAGTACTATATTTAAACATTATGACAGGAAATATTTAGTTTATATGTGCTATTCTGACAGCAAAATGATTGACCAAGTATTATTATTTTATCAACTACAGTTGGTTAATAATAAAGTAAAAGCATCCTGATTGGTTAATAACTGATTAATAAATAAATCACACACTTTTAATATCATGTGCTGCAAAGAGTCGCAGGAGACACATTAAAGAGCCACTTGCGGCTCACGAGCCTCAGTCTGAGTATCACTGTTCAGGGTGCACTAGAAACATGGAACCAAAAGACAGTCCCTGCCCCAAGGAGCTTGCAGTCTGTCTGACACATGTTCTAGAAGTACAAGATATTCTGGCAGCAAGTGCAATTGGTTTGCAAAAAAATAGTTTGTAAAAAAAATAATAAAATGTAAATCGTTGAGACAAAGCTGTGACCCTCTTTAGCAGGGCAGTGACAGAGTTGACCAGTATTGGAAAGTGAGTCAAGCAAATGACATAGTTAAAATAGTTTTGGGCATGTTTTCTGTCTTAAGGAGTCCTCCTTAAACTTTCTCCTATCTTTAGTTTCTTCTTTTAATTTATCCTCGAAGGCCACATGTCACAGGCATCCATCTTTCTGAACTAGCCAGTACAGATTTCACCATGCAAGTTAATGGAGATGGATGTGGAACCCTTTCCCCATGTAAATGGATCAGATGATTATACTCACTGTTTCTCTGGGACTGCTGCAGTCCCTGGTGGAACCAGAGGATGAGCTTTGTAACCAGCTAACATTCACTTGAACAACGTAGGCAGCTCCCTTCCCTCCATGGCAGCTCAGTATTGTCTGTATAGATAAGACTAAACCTTGTTATAACATAGTCCTAATTAAACTGCATAGGCAGGCTCTAGCCCTGACTATGTTGGCCAGCCAAGTCGTTTTGAGAACATCCTTAGACATGTTTGAATGAGGAAAAGAATATAACCTTGCTTCTCTAACAGTAATGTACAATAGATTGGTAATCTTAAATCAGTGGGGGACCAAAGTATCCACAAACTACAGTGCTCTCAAAAATAAAGTTGGATGCCTGCCACCTAGTGGCAAACCGTTGTATCTACTAGTGAGACTGAGCTAGCAGCACTAGACAGCATTTTTGGAAAGAATTTAGGAGGTGAAGAAATCTAAGCAGATAAACCAATATAGACACTGCAAAACTGTCCTTTCAAAGCCCAGATATTTAATAGAAACCCTGTCAAAACTGATTGTTGACAGCCAGACCAAGCACAGAGCTATTGTCAAGTAAAGTGATTCCTGCTGAATAGAATAGCTGGGACACAATCCAACCTGCTCACTTTCCGTTTTCACCACCTTCCATTTTAATCACTAACAGCATTTTAATGCATTAAAGTGAATTTTTCTGCACTTTCCTCTCTCAGCTTATTACCTTCATCCTGTTTTAATTTTCAGCTTTCTTTCCTTCAGTAAAGTATCTACTCATTTTCCAGGCTCAGTTTAGAGAAAACATTATAATCTCTATTTTCCAGTTCTGTTACCTGCTGTCAATTTAAACTGACATGTTCAGCACAAACCAGCTCATCATTTTCTTGATCTTGTCACCTCAGAACTGCAAAGCCTTAGGAATTGTTTGAACTTGGAACTTGACTGAAAACAAGTGCTAATGTAAGAATAAAGAAGTGGTTAGATTGTTTTATTTCACGCTGACCTAGAAACTGTGATCAGGGACATCATTTATAGTTAACAATGATAATAGGATGGGACCCCAGTTTTCTTTGGCAGTGACCTTCAGTTATCTACCTAAAACTAGATTATCTTGTAAAATGTGGCATTATCCCTTAATTAAGGTACATCTTGGTTTATTGGCATGATTTCCTTTTGACATAGTGACTGATCATACTAGCAATCCCTAAATATCCCCAGATACCTTGAACATTTACACAATCAGGGGAATAGAATTTCATAGAATCATAGCAATGGTGGACTGGACTTAACCGTCATAATAAAAGCAGGCATAAATGAATTTCTTTGTTATGAGTTTATCTTTCTAATTTGTGGTAGAGAATATGTATGTAAGGAAAGGTGGCTGCACACAGAGTGCTGATTAGAGGCCGGTTGAGGGATGGTGATGCCAGTATAGCACCATAAAGGTGGGGAATGGTGCTCAAAAGTCTGCTGTGGATGTCGAGTTCTTCTCCCAAAATGATCACCCAGTCCTGACCCATGAAATGTTCAGCACCTTGGAGGATTGAAGCTGGAGGAAACTATTTGACAGGACTTATTTTTAATAATTGTTTTTAAATGGTTTGTCAGTAATACAGATGTACACAGTCATGACAAGACCCAGATACAGCAGTGACTCCCAGATGACAGATGCAATCTCAGGTTCAATCACATATGGCATCAACTAACCCAAGGAGGTTACCAAAGTAAAGATGTTATAGAAACCCTCCCAAAGTCAAAGCTGTTTGACATGCCCCAGCAACTGAAAGAAGAAGTTGTCACTGAAACTTATGTCAGTTTGGGATCAAGTTCCCAGATACAATTATAACAGAGTTAGAGTTCATAATTTCAGATTCAGTTGCTATATGTAAATCTGTAACAATAAATCTGTAGTTACTATGTAACTATGTATTGCAATATAAAGTTTCTGCCCTACAGAATTAATTGGTATGAGATTTCTTGTTTTTCAAGTATGTATCACTGTGGATCCTTTGGTAGATGTGCATGCACCTCATATACATAAGATTGGATTCTTCTGAACAGAACTTTCTGGGGCTGCGTATACACCATGTGCCTCCATATGGTCCTATGCAAGGGCATAAAGGGCAGAATGGTTGTGACCCTCAGTTTCTGCTTACCATCCATGGCAGCGAGACAGAACCTGGTGAGTGTCTGCCTCAGTAATCTTGAACTCAAGATAAAACTCTTCAAAAGTCTTCAGAACTCTTCTGTTTTACCTTATGAAGACTGCAGTGAATAAACTAGATCTGCCTGAACTGATTTCTGACTCTCAGCTTTCCCCATACATACCCATCTGTTCAGGGAATTTTCATAAAATCATAGAAATGTAGGGCTCAAAGGGATTTTGAGCTGCCTGTGCTATGGCAGGACAAAGTAAACCTAGACCACCTCTTTCTTAAACACCTCCAATGTTGTGGATATAGTTAGAAAGTTTTTCCTAATATCTAATCTAAATCTCCCTTGCTGCAGATTAAGCCCATTACTTCTTGTACTACCTTAAGTAGACATGGAGAATAATTGATTCCCATTCTCTTATAAGAAGCCCTTAGCATATATGAGGACTTATCAGGTCTCCCTTCAGTCTTTTCTCAGGTTAAAATCTAGGCATGTTTAGTCTTTTCTTCATAGATCAGGTTTTTATCATGGTGGACTCACAGCCTGCAGGCTTCAACCTTACCCTTCCTACAGCGGGCTTATCTCATTAAAGGATTGGCATAGCAGATTATTCTTGCCTAAGCAGAAGAGGCATATACCAGATAGATGCTTGATATGCCAGTTCTTACTGAGAACTATCAAGTCATGGGCCACTTGACTGCTTCACTTGCTGGAGCAATCTATAAAGGTCTCTTCAGACCTTGGAAGACAGTTACTCGAACCCACCAGGTACTGGACACAGCAACAGCTGAAAACACCCCATCCAGCAGTCATGCAACACCTAAGACCCAGGTGCTGAAGTAGACATCACCAGCAGCGAAACCAATACCATTGGCATCAAAGCTGGCACTGACACTTCTGGTTCCAAAGTCTGGCACCAAGAAAAACATTGATAAATTGTATAGTCAATTGCTTGATCACACTTTGATTTGATATGAAGTATACACAAGAGACCAAATAACCAATGTCAGTCAGATTTATTAATACAGTAAAGGAAAAAGTTTCTTCTAAAGGATACCGGTCTACGAAGAGCAGTCCTATGCAGTGATGCTGCAGAAGGTATGCTCCCCAAATTACACATTTCAGCTGGTATTATTTATATGATTTTACAAGTTACACGTTTCTTTACTTGTCACTAAAATCCAACTCATCAGTTTGTTTTGATTCCCTAAGTTCTTGTTATCCTTCCTTATCTTTGTTTTGGATACTAGCATTCTAGGTGCTGATCCGTGAAGGTACTTCCCTAGTTTGCACTGAGACATACACTGAATGTATCTTGATTTTTGACAAATTTCCTATCTGCTTGTGCCAAATGCTTGCTTCAGCAAATGCAAGGTGGCATGGGATACTTAGAATAAATTAACAGGATTATGGTATAGGCCAGTTTAGAATATTTGTGGTCAGTGTTGGTGTTTAAACCATACTAATATATACACAGTACAGATATTACATACTATTAATATATTTATATGCTAGTCAGACTATATTGGTCAAAAGACTGCACCAGCAAAGGCAAAGACTCCAGTCAGAGTTCAGTATCTTCTCCTAGGGAAAGAACACATGACCTCTGTGGAGAAAACCAGTAAGTCACAAATGAAAATGAGGGGCACTACCATTGCCAGCACTGAGACAAACTTCCCCAGTACTGACCCCTCTGGTACCAATAATACAGCCATCTGTGTCAATACTTTCAGTACAGTCATTCATGCCATCAGATCTATCCTAGGGGGGATCCAGAATGACTTAGCTACTGGTGCAGTTACTAGCACTGATGGAGACCCTGGCACTGAGAGAGCCATATACCTCAACAATGCCCCTAGAGTAAATCTATTCCATCTCTCCATCCCCAGGGCACTTGTTCTCACCTCCAACCAGCAGAAAACCCTCTTCCCTAAGATCCATGGGCAAGCCAGCTGAAAGAACAAGTGGCTCTCCTTATAGAGCTTAGCTGCAACCCATCTGGAATGACACTGGACTGGCCAATATCAGACAAGCCAGCCATACTATTACAGCATGCCACTGTGGCCCTATTGAGCTTACTGGTGTCTGCCTTCACACTTCTAGGAGCCAATCCCTGTCCAATTCCTGGAAGAGGTTGCGCTCCCCAGGGACATCCCTGGCCAGACCACTGACAACTGACAGGAAAGAATGCCCAGATCTGGCAATGGCACCTGAGGAGCAGCAATATCATCTTGCTTCACCACCCAAGGTCTTTCCATCTTTATCATCTGATGAAGTGGATAGCCCTGCACTGATACCAATGACTAGAAATAGAGATGCCTTTCATACAAAAGAAGTTGTATAAGCTGTTTGACATGTGGATAACTTCAGACCCAGCCAGGATCGCCCTCCCAATAAATGAAGGACTGTTTGATGTCACTAAGGCCATGTGGCAAGCACCAACCACTACAAAGAGGTTAGAGAAGCAGTACCAAGTCCCTCCAAAAAGGGTTTGATTACTTCTGTGCCCAGCCCAGGTTCTCTGGTTGTCTCAGTGGTGTAGGTGAAATCCAAGTCCAACAAAAACACCTCAAAAGACAAGGACCCAAAGAAGCTTGACCTGTTCAGAAGGAAATCTTACTCCTCCACTGCCTCCAACTACAAGTGGCAAATCACCAGGCCCAGCTGCCCAAATATAATTTTTTGACCTGGGACAGAGTTACACCCTTTCTGCCACAGATTATGCCTGAGAACAGGGAAGATCTCAGTCTCCCATGCTCTTCTGTCCTGTGTTGGTGGTAGGTTTTTAGCTGGTGTAGCAGCAATCTGAAATACTCCCAGTGACCCTCAATCGTGTATTACAATGCAGCTTACAACCCATCTCTTCTATGCTATCTTCAGCCATGAAGCTGTCATCTACTTCCCCACACCAGTGCCTGCATTCACTAATGACAAGAGCTTAGGAGGGCTTGGAAAGGGGTTATAACACTTAATGCACAGTGAGAACATTCACAGTTACATGAGATAGGATTAAGAAGTGTATTAAAAATATAAACCCATATCTTTCAGGATATAAGACCACCACAAAGTGTGACAGGGCTAGGGAAGGCTTTTCCCCTTGGAGCAGATTATCACATTCAGGAATTTTTTCATGCTTTTTCTGAAGCATCTAGTACTGGTTACTGTTGGAGACAGGATACCAAACATTTTCTTTAAAACTCTAACAATTTCTAAAGGGCTTAGATTATTGTGACTAATTAGACAGAATTGGGGGTTGGTAGGTTGGTTTTGAGCACCTGTGAGATGCTATGTATTTAAAAACAGAAATGGAGAGCAATAAACCTCCTGTCTGTTTGGTTGAAAGAAACCTTCTTCTCTTTAGTTTGAGCTAATGCAAAGTGTAGGGTAGAAGGCCCCAGTTCCCAGATTATGGCCTCAGGCCATTGAGGGCTTTATGTAGTCCTACGGGTCACAGAACTTCAGAATCCAGCAAGATCAATGCTATAATTTTAGGAATAGGAAAGCTGCAGCTCTAGTTTTAGTCTGTTATATTTTCTATTGCACTAGTGCTTCAAAAGATCCTTCAGTAAATGGGGACATCGATACCTGATAGTCCTAGTATTTAAACAAGTGCAAAACCAAGCAGAACTACGCAAAAAGAGTGTCCTTCCTAAATATATACGAGATAATCATAAAGGCAGAGAGGCAACTAGAAGAAAGGAAGGCTACAAAAAATTATCTATAAACGCTTTGCAATTTACCTTGAAGAGAGAAGATGAAAATAAGAAAAGAAACAAGTTTAAAATAATTGATTTGTACTGAAGTGAAGACATCTGAGGGAAGAAATCAGCAGATCTGGATAAGAATGCTAAGAGTTGGCTGAAGAGACCTGTGGCCTGCTGATGTTCATTTTTATTAAATCTTGGAATACCAGAGAAATTCCAGAAGACTAGACATATGCCAATGTTGTTACAATGGGCAAGCGGGATGACCGAGGTAACTATAGGCTGATATCAATCCTGGACAAAATAATGGAAAGCTGATATGGAATTCAATGGATAAAAGATTAAAGGATAGGAAAATAATAATACAATTCAATATGGTTTTATGGAAAATGGGTTTTGTCAGACAAACCTAATTTTTTTATGAGATTACAAGTTTGATTAGCAAAAATGACTGCGGAGATGTAATATGTTTAGACTGTTGTAAGGCGTTTGACTTAAAACTACAAGACACTTTGATTAAAAAGTTAGCACTATAAAATATCAAAGCATATATTAAGTTAAAAACTAGCTGACTGTTCTCAAAAAGTTGTTCTCAATGGAGAATCATCATCAAATGGGGATGTTTCTAGTTAGGTATCAGTACCAGGCCTTGATGCTATTCAACTTTTTCATCTATGATCTGAAAGTGATGACTGCCTAGGAAGGAGTATTGCAGAAAGGGATCTGGGGGTCATAGTGGATCACAAATTAAATAGAAGCCAACAGGATAACACTGTTGCAAAAAAAACCCAAACATAATTCTGGGATGTATTAGCAGGAGTGTTGTAAACAAGACACAAGAAGTAATTCTTCTGCTCTACTCCATGCTGATTATGCCTCAACTGGAGTATTGTGTCCAGTTCTGGGTGCCACATTGCAGGAAAGATGTGGACAAATTGAAGAAAGTCCAGAGAAGAGTAACAAAAATGATTAAAGGTCTACAAAACATGACCAATGAGGGAAGGTGATAGATTTACAAAAGCCATGTTGACTCTTCCCCCATAAATCAAGTTCATTTACGTGTCAGATAATTCTGTTCTTTACTATAGTTTCAGTCAATTTGCCTAGTACTGAAGTTAGTCTTACTAGCCTATAATTGCCAGAATTGCCTTGGGAGTATTTATTTTTTTTAAATTGGCATTACATTAGCTATCCTCTATTCATATAGTATAGAGGCTGATTTAAGTGATAGGTTACATACCATGGCCCCTCAGTATGCCAACATCTTTATGGCTGACTTAGAACAACGCTTCCTTAGCTCTCATTCCCTAATGCCCCTACTCTACTTGCGCTACATTGATGACATCTTCATCATCTGGACTCATGGAAAAGAAGCCCTCGAGGAATTCCACCGTGATTTTAACAATTTCCATCCCACCATCAACCTCAGCCTAGACCAATCCACACAAGTGGTCCATTTCCTAGACACTACTGTGCTAATAAGCGATGGTCACATAAATACCACCCTATACCGGAAACCCACTGACCGCTATACTTACTTACATGCCTCCAGCTTCCATCCTGGACACACCACACGATCCATTGTCTACAGCCAAGCTCTAAGATACAACCGCATTTGCTCCAATCCCTCAGACAGAGATAAACACCTCCAAGATCTCTATCAAGCATTCTTAAAACTACAATACCCACCTGCTGAAGTGAAAAAACAGATTGACAGAGCCAGAAGAGTACCCAGAAGCCACCTACTACAGGACAGGCCTAAAAAAGAAAATAACAGAACGCCACTAGCCATCACCTACAGCCCCCAACTAAAACCTCTCCAGTGCATCATCAAAGATCTACAACCTATCCTTAAAGATGATCCCTCACTCTCACAGATCTTGGGAGACAGGCCAGTCCTCGCTTATAGACAGTCTCCCAACCTGAAGCAAATACTCACCAGCAACCACACACCATACAACATAAACACTAACCCAGGAACCTATCCTTGCAACAAAGCCTGATGCCAGCTCTGTCCACATATCCATTCAAGTGACACCATCATAGGACCTAATCACATCAGACACGCTATCAGGGGCTCGTACACCTGCACATCTACCAACGTGATATATGCCATCATGTGCCAGCAATGCCCCTCTGCCATGTACATTGGCCAAACCGGACAGTCTCTACGCAAAAGAATAAATGGACACAAATCTGACATCAGGAATCATAACATTCAAAAATCAGTGGGAGAACACTTCAACCTCTCTAACCACTCAGTGACAGACTTGAAGGTGGCAATTTTGCAACAAAAAAACTTCAAAAACAGACTCCAAAGAGAAACTGCTGAACTTGAATTAATATGCAAATTAGATACAATGAACTCTGGCCTAAACAGAGACTGGGAATGGTTGGGTCATTACACTAATTGAATCTATTTCCCTATGTTAAGTTCTCCTCACACCTTCTATGGGCCATCTTAATTATCACTTCAAAAAGTTTTTTTTTCCTCCTTCTGATGATAGCTCATCTCAGTTGATTAGACTTTTCCTGTTGTTATGCATACTTCCACCTTTTCGTGTTCTCTGTATGTATAAAGATCTCCTGTCTGTGTGTTCCATTCTATGCATCCGAAGAAGTGAGCTGTAGCTCACAAAAGCTCATGCTAAAATAAATTTGTTAGTCTTTAAGGTGCCACAAGTACTCCTGTTCTTGTTACATACCATAGTTAGTAGTTATGCAGTTCCATATTTGAGTTCCTTCAGAACTCTTGGGTGAATACCATCTGGTCCTGCTGACTTACTATTGTTTAATGTATCTATTTGTTCCAAAACCAGCTATAGCGACAAGAAGAAAACAAAGGAAAGAAGTGGGACCGCTAAACACTGAGGATGGGTTGGAGTGGAGATTAAAGATTATCTAGGCATGGCCCAACCCCTAAACAAATACTTTGCCTCAGTTTTTAATGAGGCTAATGAAGAGCTGAGGGGTAGTCACAGAGTGGCTAATGGCAATGAAGATATGGAGGTAGAAATTACCACATCCAAAGTGGAAGTCAAATACAAACATCTTAATGGGACTAAATTGGGGAGCCCGGATAATCTCTGTTGCAGAAGAATAGAGTTCTCACTCTCTTGTTGGGTGCAGCAAAGTCAGATACTTTATTCTCAAGCAATTGCATAGAGGGAGAGAGTGCACTAGGACACAGGGTTTCCCCCTCCTAGGCAGGTCTCTCTACAAGGAAACAATTACAGCAAATATTTATACCTTTTGTTACATACAATAATGAGCAACAGATGCATTTTGTTCATATGTCATCCTGATATCTTATTTTTCTCACTTCTATTTAGACTATAGTCTACATTCCATATCTAACACAAGGTTGCAACAGCTTCTCACACAGTTCTTTCCCACTTGCCTCACATAATCCTCGCTTCTACAAATCTCGCATCATTAGGGTAACAGCTAGCCTGACTCTTGCTCACAGAGGTGACTGTTTGCATTGAAATCCCCTTCAAATCCCTGTCAGTTCTTGCTCTACTTCCACATCTCCATCCAAGAATATTAAAGAAACGGGCACATGAAATTGCAAGCTCAATAGCAAGGCTTTTTAATGAATCTGTAAACTCAGGAGGTCGTACCCTATGACTGGAGAATTGCTAATATGATTCCTACTTTTAAGAAAGGGGAGGAAAGTGATCCAGGAAACTACAGGATTGAGTTTGACCTTGATTGTATGCAAGGTCTTGGAACAAATTTTGAAAGAGAAAGTAGTTAATTCGTATAGATGTGTGGTAATTGGGATAAAATTCAACATGGTTTTACAAAAGGTAGAGCATGCCAGACCAACCTGATCTCCTTCTTTGAGAAGATAACTGATTTTTAGACAAAGGAAATGCAGTAGATCTAATCTACCTGGATTTCAGTAAGGCATTTGATACAGTTCCACATGGGAAATTATTAGTTAAATTGGAGAAGATGTGGATTAACATGAGAATTGAAACATGGATAAGGAACTTGTTAAAGGGGAGACTACAGTGGGTCATACTGAAATGGAGAACTGTCAGGCTGGAGGGAGATTACTAGTGGAGTTCCTCGGGGATCAGTCTTGGGACCAGTCTTATTTAACATTTTTAGTACTGACCTTGGCACAAAAAGAGTGTGCTAATAAAATCTGCAGATGACACAAAGCTGGGAGGTATTGCCAATACAGAGGACTGGAATATCATACAAGAAGATTTGGATGATCTTGTAAACTGGAGTAATACAAATGAGATGAAATTTAATAGTGAAAAGTGCAAGGTCATACATTTAGGGACTAACAAGAATTTTTGCTATAAAATGGGGACATATCATTTGGAAGAGTGAGGAGAAGACAGGCCTGGACATATTGTTTGATCACAGAATGACTGAGTCATCAATGTTATGTTGCTGGGAAAAAAGGCTAATGCAGTCCTAGGATGCATCAGGTGAGGTATTTCCAGTAGAAACAGTGAAGTGTTAGTACCTTTATATAAGGCACTGTTAAGACCTCATCTGGGATACTGTGTGCAATTCTGGTCTCCCATGTTTAAGAAAGATTAATTCAAACTGGAACAGGTGCAGAGAAGGGCTACTAGGATGATCTGAGAAATGAAAAACCTACCTTATGAGAGGAGACTTAAAGAGCTTAGTTTGTTTAGCCTAACCAAAAGAAGGATGAGAGGAGATATGATTGCTCTCTATAAACACATCCGAGGGATAAATACCAGGGAGTGAGAGGAGTTATTTCAGTTAAGCACCAATCTGCACACAAGAACAAATGGATATGAACTGTCCATCAACAAGTCTAGGCTTGAAATTAGGCAAAGGTTTCTAACCATCAGAGGAGTAAAGTTCTGGAACAGACTTACAAGGGGAGCACTGGAGGCAAACCTAACTGGCTTCAAGACTGGCATGTGGCTCATCGTTAGCTGTCAGTAGTGAAAATCCCCAATGGCCGGAGATGGGACACTAGATTACTACAGTGAATTCTTTTCCAGGTGTCTGCCTGGTGGGTCTTGCCCACATTTCCTGGGTCAGATTGGCAGAGACCCTGTGGGATGTTTTCCCCCTTCCTCTGCAGCATGGGGCATGGGTCACTTGCAGGTTTAAACTAGTGTAAATGATGGATTCTCTGTAACTTGAAGTCTTTAACCCATTATTTGAGGACTTCAGCAACTCAGCCAGAGGTTAGGGGTCTATTACAGGAGTGGGTGGGTGAGGTTCTGTGGCCTGCAATGTGCAGGTCAGACCAGATGATCACAATGCTTCCTTCTGACCTTAAAGTCTATGAGACACATCAGTCTAGGACAGTTCCACAGATTTGTCACCTAGAAAGAATGACTCAGGTGTGAGAATCTCCCTCACATCCTCTGCAGTGAATACAACTGAAAAAATCATTTAGTTTCTCTGCACTGGCCTTGTCTTCCTTGAGTGCTCCTTTAGAACCTCACTTGCCTTCCAGAGGTTTTTTTTTTTTTCTATTTTCCTCAGTAGGATTTGACTTCCAATTTTTAAAGGTTGCCTTTTTGCCTCTAATTGCCTCGCTATTCTATTGTTTAGCCACAGTAGAATTTTTTTGGTCCTCTTTTATTTGTATTTGGGTATACATTTAATTTGAGCCTCTATTATGGTGTTTCTAAAAGTATTCATGCAGCTTGCAGGTATTTCGTTCTTGTCACTGTTTCTTTACATTTCTGTTTAAGTAGCTTCCTCATTTTTGTGTAGTTCCCCTTTTTGAAGTTAAATGCTATTCCTGTGGTGAGCTTCCCCCCCGGAGTTAAATTTAATTACATTATAGTTGCTATTACCAAGCAGTTCAGCTACATTCACCTCTTGGACTAGATCTAGTATGGTACTTAGGACTAAATCAAGAATTGCCTCTCCCCTTGTGGGTTCCAGGTCTAGCTGCTCCAAGAAGCAGTCGTCTAGAAATTTTAACTCTGCTTTCCATCCTGAGGTGACATGTAACCAGTCAATATGGGGATAGTTGAAATCCCTCATTAATGAGTTTTCTATTTTTATAGCCTCTCTAATCTTCCTAAGCATTTCATAATCACCATCACTATCCTGGAGTGCAGGTTTTCTTTTGTCTACTTTTTTTAACCATACTGCTGTACTCTGGGTGGGAAGATATCTATAATTGTGCCAGCTATAAAGCATGAAGGCCAAGCTGAAACTAGTTTAAACTGATGTAGTACCACTGAAGTTAATGGAGCCAGTTTACACAAGATGAGAATCCTGCATCATCAGCAACCATCACTGTGGATGAGAAATGTACCATAGACTAGTCTACCCAACTTCACGTTTCTCCAAGGTAAATTTCATCTGCCATCATGCTGTTCCTTATATCCTTCTGCTCTGCAAAACAGAGATTAAACTCAGCTGGAGTGTCTGATTGCTCCCCAATTGTAAATTATTAGAAAAGACCTGCCTATGGTATAGTCAAATGTCACGGATTCATCAAACACAACAGTCAGTTCATAGCTACAGAATTTCCTTAGTTCAGCCTTACAGCTGCCAAACCTGGACCAGAGTTTGTGCTGTGCCTCTCAGGAGATAAATTAGAGCACCCCAGGGCAGCCTCCATGCAGCACTGCAGCTGCACTTCCTCCTGATCCCCTCTCCAACATGGCCCTATGCTAGGTACTGCAAGGGAAGACAGCATAGGGATTCATCCCAGCTTCTTTATGGAACCTGTATGCTGCTGGAGTTACATGTGGGGTCAGAATCTGGGCCTTCTGTCAGCAAAATCCACAGTGTCCTAGCTAAGGATCTACATAGCTGTAGTATTTACCTGCCCTCCAGCTTTCTATGTGAAGTGGAGAAAATCCTGTGGAAGAGTGGAAAAATGAGACATAATAGAAGATGGTTAGAACCAGGGTTTTTTTTTACCAAATGACTCACTTAGTTTTTTACTTCCTCCCACTAATCATTAGTAAACATAATGAATAAAACTGGTCTATTACTAACCACTGGGTGAACTTCTCTCTACTCTGAGGTTAAGCTGTTTATTAGAACCTGCCTCCTGTTGTTTAACTAGTTTTTAATTCACAACAGGGTTTTGTTCTTTTATTCTGTACTTATTTTCCCTTCTCTCATATACAGGATATTTTTAAAAATACAAATAAATAATGTTAAGAAGATCACCTCTGTATAGCCTGACTTTTCCAAAGAATGCTAACAGGTTAGTGAGGCATATTTTCCCCTTACAGCAGCAGTGATGGTTTGACCCTATCAGGTTATACTTGTCCAAGTGTTAATTACACACTCCATCAGTTTTGCTGGAAGTGTTAGACCAGGGGTTGGCAACCTTTCAGAAGTGGTGTGCCGAGTCTTCATTTATTCACTCTAATTTAAGGTTTCACATGTCAGTAATACATTTTAACGTTTTTAGAAAGTCTCTTTCTATAAGTCTATAATATATAACTAAACTATTATTGTATGTAAAGTAAATAAGGTATTTCAAATGTTTAAGAAGCTTCATTTAAAATTAAATTCAAATGCAGAGCACCCTGGACCAGTGGCCAGGACCCAGGCAGTGTGAGTGTCACTGAAAATCAGCTTGCATGCCGCCTTCAGCACACGTGCCATACATTGCCTACCCCTGTGTTAGACCCTCTGTCGATATTTCTCTGGATCTCTCAATTCCTTTTTAGAAAATAAGCACCACATTAACAACTTCTCCATATTCAGGAATAGTTGCTTTTTCTAAAGATATACTCCTTGTCAATATCTCTGCTATTTCACACTTCATCTTTAGAAGCCTTGGATGAATGCTTTCTAGTCCTGGTGATTTACTACACTTGAATTTTTCCAGTTGTTCCATAGGAGTTACAAGATGAAGAGATGGAGAAGACCTAGACTATTAAGTGCAGCTTCCTGCAATCATAGGATGAAGTCCCTCACAGGTGATAGTACCAGAGTTTACTGTGCTTGATACTCTATTTGATCATAAGTGTACTAAAGCCACACTTTATTTTTCCATTAAAAAATGCCTTTAGAACATAAATGTTTTCATTATCCTCAAGGGAAATGGAAAATGTCAATGCCCCTCCCCCCCCAAAGAAGCCCCCACACCTTCTCTGCTGCCTCCCTTTCCTCTTTAATTGCCCTCCTAGCAACCTGGAATGTGCTACAGTCACACATTATGGTAAAATTAAAATTTACCAGCAAAGCAAGGACATGGTGCACACATTCATAGGACAGTGAAAGAAGTATCTGAGATTCTTTTTCTCAGCTCCTCCCTTCAGAGTTTTTTTAGATTGATTGTTTTCTCATCATTAAAGTGAGGGAGTGGGAGTCAAAAGATGCAGAAATCTTAGACAAAAGTCAAAATTTTGAATCAGAGTAATTCATTAAGGACATGTAACTCAGAATTGGTTTGGTTTGATGAGTTTGCTTCAGACTTTGCTGGAACATTCAACTTTGTTTTAGAGCAATTTTCTAAGACAAGACTGGGGAAAGGGGGTCCTAAAATGACTTTATAATGAAAACTGTTTCTATCCTTACCACTTCATCATAATATTGCTACCTCAACTAAGTATTTTGAGGCTTACTTCAGCAGTGTTTGTAAAGTGTTTTGAGAACCTGAGATGCAAGGTGCTATCGAATTGCAAAATACAATTATAATGCTTGTGACAATAAACATCAAGAATGATACTAGTGGTGGAGGGTGAGAAAAGCTCCATGCGGGGAGTACCCATGGAAAATGGCTCCCTCTGCAGGAGGAAGAGAGGATCTGCCAGAGGCCTTTATGGGCAGACTAGAGACAAAGCCCCATTAGAACCATTGTGTGCGCGCACACACACACACACACTCTCACACTCATACTCTCTCACTCATTTTCTAATAGGGAGAAACAGAGGAGCAATCAGAGGACAATCTGTTATAAAGAGGAGTGTGATAAATTGTTCTCCTACTGAGGACAAGACAAGAAATAATGTTGCAACAAGGGAAATTTAGGTTAGACATTAGGAAAACTTCCTAACTATAAGGCTAGTTAAGCACTGGAACAAATTACTGAGGGAAGTTTTACAATCTTTGTCACTGGAAGTTTTAAAGAACAGGTTAGATACACACCTGTCAGGGGTGGTCTAGATAATACTTAATCCTGCCTCAGTGCAGGGGATTGGACTAAGTAACCTATTGAGGTCCCTTCCAGTCCTCCATTTCTATGATTCTATAAGGCAATTGGCAACATTGCCAAACCTGAGTATTCAAACATCACGTCAGGCCCCCCAACATTATGAAGTGGATTAAAAATCAAGAGGTTTTTAAAAAAATCAATAAATGTTGAGGATTTTTTATGTGCTTTCTGGTTTCTGAACCTTTAGAATGCACTTGCTTCTCATTTTCAAGCTTTTCTCTACAACCACTAGGACTAGAAACTTTACAAAAAATTAAAATCTGAAATTCTGATATAATCACATGAATCCAGGAGCTGTGGATTTCTGAAATACATCAACTATTGCAAAAGTCAGCAACACCGAGCTGGAGAGCAGTAGGTGGTGAAGTACCAAGTCCTTTCAGCAGCAGCTTGATGTTTTTCAGACAGCTCCAGTTTGTGCTAATAAAGTAAACAGAATTATAATATTAATTTGCAATTCTACAGCAGCCAATTTTGAAATCAATGGAAGTTAGGTGCCTAAATTGCTTTGAGGATCTGGGCCTTAGCATTTGTAATATAGTGCTTTAACTATTTCTAGTGCTTTACAAACATGAGTTAATTAATCCTCATGACACCCTGGAAGTAGGGTAAATCTGTCAGCAAGAGGGGAGACCAAGGTAGAAATGTTAAGTGGCTTGCCTCAGGTCACATAGTGACTCAGTGACAGCTGAGATTAAAACCTAGGTCTCAGATGCCCCATTCTATGTTCTAATGACTAACCTCTGCTTTCTATCCTATACCCCCACTTTCTGATGTAAAAACCAACAATCCATTTACTTTAGTAATAATAATAATAATTGGAAGAAAGTTGAACATGGCCAGGTGGCTGAAAGCTCTTGTGAAGGCACAGCTGGGCTTTGGAGGAAAAAAAGGAGGGACAAAGGGCTTAAAGGGGTCAAAGACCCTAAAATATAATAAACATCAAACATATTCCATATAGGGCTGGACAATGGTGTTTAAAGCCTTTTTCATGCTATTTTTTTCTGCTGAGAACTCCTTTTCATACTGAAAAGCTACATTACATAAATATCCCCAAATAGCTTATGTTCTCCCCTTCCTGCATGGGTCAAGGGAAGGATTTCCTGCATTTCCCTCAACATGCTCAGAACACTTGTAGTTCTGCATTAAGGTAATGATAACTATAATCAAATCTCATGCCTCCTCTGGTCACCTACAGGGTCAGGAAGGAATATCTTCCTTAATGCACAATTGGCCAGATATATTCTTTCCCCCTCCCTTCATCTTCCTCTTAAGCTTCAGAGGTTGGCTGTAGCTGAAGACAAAGACACTGGATAGGGTGGACCAGTGCTCTGAGGAGGTAGAGATGCCTGACTGGTGTGTCTTGCTCATATATTCAGGATCATACTGATCACCATATTTTGAGTCATAAAGAAATTTTCCCTCAGGTCAGATTGGCAGGGAACTTGGGGGCAGGGGGAGTTTCCTTCCTCTGTAGTATTGGGCTTGGTTCGCCTTCTAGGATCATCTGGACATAACAATTCCCTACCATTTCCCTAGTACAGTGGTTTTCAAGCTTTTTTTCCATTTACGGATCCTTAAAAATCTTTGAATGGAGGTGTGAACCCCTTTGAAAATCTTAAACATAACATACAGAGCCCTAGGTGTCCCTGGATCACAGCTTGAAAACCACTGTTCTATGGTAACAACCACCTTTTGGGACCCCTGTTCTGTTACCTGTTCTGTTCATTCCCTCTGAAGCACCTGGCATTGGCCACTGTCAGAAGACAGGATACTGGGCTAGATGGACCATTGGTCTGACCCAGTGGGGCCATTCTTATGTTCTTATGACCCCTTAGACATAGTCTGTGGACCCCAGATTGAAAACCACTGTCCCAATGAATTCCCTGTTGTTGCAGGGCCTTGAATGCTGCATGCAGTTCTGGTCACCTCATCTCAAAAAAGATATATTAGAATTGGAAAAGGTTCAGAAAAGGACAACAGAAATGAGTAGGGGTATGGAACAACTTCCGTATGAGGAGAGATGAAAGACTGGGACTGTTCAGCTAATAAAAGAAAAGATTAAGGGGGGATATTATAGAGGTTTATAAAATCATGAATGGTATAAAGAAAGCGAATAGGAAATTATTTATGTCTTTGCCAAACACAAGAACTAGGGTACACCGGATAAATTAATAGGCAAAAGGTTTAAAACAAACAAAAGGAAGTACTTCTTCACACAATGCACAGTCAATCTGTGGTATTCATTGCCAGGGAATGTTGTGAAGGCTAAGAGTATAAGTAGGTTCGAAAAAGAATTAGATAAGTTAATGGAAGATAGGCCCTTCAATGGCTGTTAGCCAAGATGGTCAGGGATGCAACCCCATGCTCCAGGTGTCCCTAAACCTCTGACTGCCAGAAGGGGTGAACACTCAAAATTGCCCTGTTCTGTTCATTCCCTCTGAAGCATCTGGCACTGCCATTGTCAAAGACAGGATATTGGGCTAGATGGACCATTGGTCAGACCCAATATTCTTATGTTCTTAGGGGCACCTTGGTCTCCCCTGTTCTTTTCCAGTGGCGCACAACAGTTTAGTCCTGGCTTACATTTAAATTTAAATCAATCTAGTTATGTTGCTCAGGAATGTGAAAAATTCACACCCAAGTGCTGTAATTAAGCCAATCTAAGCCCCCCGATGTGGAATGCAGCTACGCTGACAGAAGAATCTGTCCATTGACTTAGCTGCTGTCGCTTGGGGAGGTAGATTACCTACATCAATGGAAAAACTGCTTCTGTCAATGTAGAAAGCATCTACAGTAGGGAGTTGCTACAGTATCATAGCTCCTAGTGTAGACATGCCCTTAGTCTCCTGAGGACTGAGAAGTCTAACTAAAGACTTTGGGATTAGTATTGGGGTATCTGGGTTGATATTAAAACTGAACTATAAAATTCATGAGCCACTCTGATAGCACTAAGCTATATCAGACAGTATATCAGTCAGGCATTGGGGCACTTCTTGGATAGCTGTAGACAGCAAAACTCCAATCCTGCTGTGACCCTAAGAGTCCTTAATGCCCACTGGCATAGGGCACACTGT
The DNA here is from genome assembly GCF_016161935.1 of Mauremys reevesii. NCBI lineage: Eukaryota > Metazoa > Chordata > Testudines > Geoemydidae > Mauremys > Mauremys reevesii. Next base: position 41,706,267 of record NC_052624.1, read on the forward strand.
CTCTGATCAGACCCAACCAACTCATTACACCCAACACTGTGTAAGCTGGTTATATCATTGCCAAATACATGTTAACTTTATATGTGAACTTATGAATTCCCTCTGTAAGATGTTTCTAAACACATCTACAACCAAACAGCCTAGCCTAGATAAAGATGATGATAAACACCGCTGTGGGCTTCTAGAAAGCTAATAGGAATGTGGGCTTCTAGACAAAGGAATGTGGGCTTCTAGAAAGCTAATAGGTTGGAGTGTTTTACTGTCTCTGTAGAGGCACCGAACGTAACGCTTTCTCTGTGAGGGTCCAGTGAGAGGGACTGGTCATTGAAGTAGGATGATTTGGATGCAAATTCTGGGTTGGAAAGATATTAAGGTCAGCCTGCAAGGAGTACTGTAACCAGACTGGGCAAAGCCAAGGTGAGTCTGCGGGCTCCTGGCAGACTGTTAGGGTCAGAGCGCTGAACCCAAGCTGCACAAGTCACAAGATGCTCACCGAACCCCTTATTGGCCTAGGTGAACCCCCAAATGTCACACAAGCAATGAGCTCCATAGGGGCTGAGCACTGCTCCCCTGCCGGTGTTTGCTGTAGGACTGAGGCCCAGCTGCAACTGATCCTCAGGCTGGTACATTTCAAACAGTCAGCGCAGCCAGGTGCAGTATGCAGCCCCTTCCTGCAAGGGGGAAGGTAGAGCCAGGCCAAGGGCGAACCTCCAGATCCTGAGTCCCGACTCTCCCAGCAGTTTGGAGGGGTTTGGTGCTGCCAGCTCAGGTCAGCCTGAATTCCAGCTCTGGCCTGAGGGTTGGCTGCCATCCGCCCCCAACTGGCAGGGGCCTGCGTGCAGCTCAGGCCCCTCTCTGAGGGCTGCTGTGGGGCTGAGCCGGGTGAATCAGTTATTTGGGAAGTGGCACCAACGGGTGTGGGCTCCATGAGTCAGCAGGGCTCGTGCGGCCGTTACCTGCCGGCCGGGGAAGCGGGGGTGGCAGCCGGGCTGGGGGCTGCCGCTCCCCGAGCAGGGGGAGGACAGCAGCTAGAGGGAGCTCCTCCGGGCCGCCTCTGCCTGTGCGCCCCGGTTCCTTTCATAGGCTTCCAGTCCCTCCTCCCCGCCCTCCTTCCCCCGTGATGGCGGAGGACAGCGAGTCTGCGGCCAGCCAGCAGAGCCTGGAGCTGGATGACCAGGACACCTGCGGCATCGACGGCGACAATGAGGAGGAGACCGAGCACGCCAAGGGGTAGGCGGCAGCGCCCGCGGCTGAGCCGGCGCGTCCGGCCCCGGCTGCAGCACGGCCCCGGGCGCGGGGAGAAGCGCTGGCTCCCTCCGGCCCGGCTCCTTGCTGCAGCGGGGCCCGGGCGCTCCGGCGGAGGCAGCGCGGGGCCAGGCTGAGCGGCAGGGGCGGCGGCCCAGGTGCGGAGCGGGGCCTTGAGGCTGGCTGGGCTGGAGCAGCGCGGGGTCGCCGTAGCTGTTGTGCCGGGCGCTGGGAGGCGGGAGGCAGCCACTCGCCCCGCGCCTCCTGGGAGCCCGAAGCGGGGCCTGCCTGCAGGGGGCGGCGGCGTGGGGCGGGGAGGTGTCAGCGGGCAGGTTCCGCGCGGCGGGGCCTCCATGGGGGTGACAGGCATCGGTGCGGGGCTCCCGCGCTCCGCCCTGCTCGGCTGGGCGATGCTTGCTGCCGAGCCAGGGTGCGAGCCTGGCCGTGGGAGCGCCCCCACCCCCAGCTTCCACTGCGGGCATCGCGTCCGGCCGGCTGAGCCCCTTGGCGGGAGGTTGGCTCTGCCCTCAGCGGAGGCACGAAGGGCTTGTGCTTGGAGATCACCGCTTGCAGCTGGTGGCAGCGTCTCCTGAGTTAGGTGAGCTGCGGTTTTCTGTCTGTATATAAGCCCCGAGTCACCCCGCGAGGTGAGATGCCCTTGTTTCCAGCAAGAGGAGGCCTCGAGTAGAGGGTGTAGCCAGCAGCATGTCTGTGAAGAAGCATTGTCCTTAGGATAACTCTCGGGGGAAGGAGGTCAAATCCTGGCAAATCCATACTTACACGCGATCCTCCATTAAAAAATCAACCTTAACCCACAGCTCACAGTAGTATGTGAGATATCACAGACGCTTCCCTGTACATAGAAAAGCCCTGTGAGAGAAATAGAGGGGGTAAAAGGTGGCATTTTATTACCTCCCTGCTTAGGAAGTAATGGGATAGCACAGGGGTCGGCAGCCTTTCAGAAGTGGGGTGCCGAGTCTTCATTTATTCACTCTAATTTGGTTTTGCATGCCAGTAATACATTTTTAGAAGGTCTCTTTCTATAAGTCTATAATATCTAACTAAACTATTGTTGTATGTAAAGTAAATAAGGTTTTTAAAATGTTTAAGAAGCTTCATTTAAAATTAAATTAAAATGCAGAGCCCCCCCCCCCCCCGACCAGTGGCCAGGACCCAGGCAGTGTGAGTGCCACTGAAAATCAGCTTGCGTGCCGCCTTCGGCGCGTGTGCCATAGGTTGCCTACCCCTGGGATAGCATCTATTGTGTTTTTATTTACCATGATTTTTCTACTTGGGGCCTCTCCAAAGCTCTTTTAATTCACTGTATTTCTGTGAAATTAAAAGATGTCCTTCTATTTTCCCCCAAGTCTTTTTGTTTATAGCTTTCAAATGAATGATCAGGATAGACTCTATGGAGAAAATATGAAGATATTATTTTCAGAACTTTTGAATTATCCACCTGTGTCTTGTCATTCATTACATGAAAATATTCCTCCTTGTCAACACCACCTACTGTCCAAAAAGAAACATTGTGTATAAATCCACTTGTAATTGGAGTAGGGCATGAGTTTGGTCTCAAATCATTAATACAGCAAGTATATTTTAGTGGTAGGCCCTTCTCTTTATTGTTCTTAATCACTTTCTAAAAACTCCTTATGGTAGATTAAACTTTGTCTCAAGTTTCTGGATGAGAAACAGGATGGTCAGTCTACTTATATACAGCCCTGATCTTGCAACGTGATCCAAATGTGTGACCCCCTTACACATGCTCAGAGTCCCATTGACTTCAGTGGGTCTCAGTGTGGACATAAAGGGCCACTGGTGGATCTCGCTGCTGGATTGAGGCACTGAGGGAAACAATGTTTTAAGAGTTAATTACATTCAAATTTACATTCTTATCTTTTGGGTTAGAAATATGTTATTAAAGGGAAAAAATACTGTCGCAACTAGGAGTGGCCATGGTGACCTAAAATAGAAATAGGTTAGCTTATAACAAACTATATAAATATATTTTTAGTCATTAATTTCTTATTCATTTGATAGACAGCATTTCCGTAGGTGATTATGTTTGAGAATGTACAGTATTTGTATGCTGTTTGTTGTCTACTGTCCCCAGGACTTGCTTGGCAACAAGCTGCTCTGTACCTTAAGTGTGATGTAAAAAGGCTTTAATTTAAGATTTAGAAAGACCGGCTCCAGTTTTTCTTGTACTGCAACTTCATCAGTGTATTCATGCCTTGCATACTAAAATAGCTGTGTCAAAAATAATTATAGTAATAGAAATTTGGAATATTTAAAAAAGGAAGAAATTGTGCTGTGCTAACTTGGAGCTTTAAATTTGTTTGTTTGAAAGAAAATTCCAGCATTTCATAATTTCTAAATATATGAAATGAATACCACTGAAAATACAGTATGAGTGTACGTTATTGTCACCAATGGGTCACACTGACATTCCAGACTAGTTCAGTATCCTGCTAATGGTTGTCTAGAATTTATGCTTGGTAACTTAACTGTTTGTGGTCCAATTTCTCTTCTTTTCTTCTGTTTTTATTACTTTTCCTTGATTGATGTGTATCTGCCCTATAATAGAAGTCCAGCCTTCCAAGCCATTTAACTAGGCTTCTTCATAGGCATAGTGAGCACAAGAAGCAGTGTTTAAGTAGGAGCAAGGGTACAGTTACACATCCCTACATGTTCATACATAACTTGCAGCAGTACGTGCAAAGCAAGATAACGGCAGTCTTTAAATGAGAAGTAATATGGCCATGGACTATACACAATTCTTTTTGCAGTCTGTTAAGTATTATGATGAGTTCTCCACAGAAGCCAGTTTTTATGGGTGAGCAGTAAATGAAAAATAGGATACTTTCAGAAACTATAAAGTTTAACAAAATGAGTGGCTAGATCACTCCAGTATAACAAACAAACAAATTATGAGTGTCGTCAGTTTCATAGGACTTATATAAAGTCAGGTATGAAATTCCAATTTACTACTGTGTTTTCTCATCATTTTTGGCATGGTATCTGCTATTAATTGGAAGTTTTGTGTGAGGTTGGCCCTTTTTGTCAGTTGAGGTACTCAGTCAAAAATTCCAACAGATATTCTATTGAAAAGCCACGTCAGAAACTAGTAACTGAAAACCCATGCTGTTGCATCAATGTAATTTGTAAAGTCAGGCATGTAAAACAATCTGAAAATGGCTCAAAACTTAAAAATTGGGGAGTAACAAACAGTGATTTCCAGTGATGTTTAAACCTGGTGATACTCTAAACATCCGAAGAAGTGAGCTGTAGCTCCCGAAAGCTCATGCTGAAATAAATTTGTTAGTCTCGAAGGTGCCACAAGTACTCCTGTTCTTTTTGCGGATACAGACTAACACGGCTGCTACTCTGAAACTCTAAACAGAGCTGTCAACCATGCTTGTAGCTTTTTCCTTTGCCTCACTGATTCAACAGACATTCTGTGCTTCAGAGCAATGTTTGGGGTTGTTGTGTGGATGGTTGTGTTGATTTGTGTATGGGTTGTGTTGTGCTGGGAGATTTATGTGGATGGTGAATGACAGGTGAGGCACTACATGCATTTGGGGTTATTGTGTGTGCTAGTTGTGCTGTTGTGTGAGTGGTTTTGAAGAATGGTGGCAGTTGGGACTTCTGTGCAATGTCACTCGAACAAACGACACTGTTGCATGCAAATTAGCTGTGGAGTAAGGGTGATAGTTGGTTGAGTTACCTCTGTTATCACAAAGGTCTAGGTTTCCTGGCATGGCATAGATACATGCCTTACTATCACATGGGTGTAATCTGTAAAGTCAAAATGGCTGAGAATTTAAAAATTGGACAGTAACATATCATGAATCCCAGTGATTGAACCTGGTGATATTCTGAACAAAAAGAGCTAACGGCCATGCTTGTAGCTGTTTCCATTGTGTCACACTGACTCTACAGAATTTATAGGATTCAGAGTGACAATCCTGGAATCTTATTATCTAGATTACAGCAAAACATAATAGCATTTTAGCATTCTGCTCCAGAACTCGAAAATTCAACATCCTCATACAAATTCCCTTCTCTCCTCCCATTGTGATATGTTTGCTTTTGATGTTACTTTAAAATTTGCTTTGAGATTTCAGATTAGTTCCTATTGCACAGACGTGCTATGGAGTATTTACAAGCTAACTTGGTGCTTTAAAATATGGTCATGTCAAGTGTCTTGTTTGGAATAGTCTGCATTAGTGGTACTGAATATTTAATTTTATTTTGTCTCAGGCTTCACTTTTCTTATAGGGAGAGGTATTGTTTATCATGTGTTAGTTTTTGGTGTGAATGCTATGTAAATTAAATCACTTCTTCAAACTGTAGCTTGACATTTAAAATTGGGTCATACACTGTTGACCATAAATAGTTCTGTGATATAGTGATGGTGTGTGTGTGTGGTTGTGGTTGTTGTTGTTTTTAATGAGCTGTGGACAGTAGATGACAGGATAAGTATTCAGTAGAAAATAATACAGAACTCTCTAGGATGCAAGTGTCTGTGCCCTACACATCTGGTCCCATTTTCAGGATGCAAGATTATGTATATTTTGTGATTCTCACGTGCAAGTCTCCTTTTTCTCCCTCATCTCTGAAATTTGTTCCTGTTAGCTTGCTGTCTGCTGCACTCTGTTCCACTTCATAGGAAAGGACTGTTTCCAAAACAGCTCCATTAGTATATGTAGCTTAAAATAGGGTTAAATACATTAACTCAGTGTTGTCAAATACAGTTTACTTGACTCTGCCCCTCATTTCCCTTTCTCTGTAGGGTCTTTCAGTCTAATCTAAATGGCTCTTTGCATAGGAGTTCTGCAATAGTAAAAGCACAGAGAATTTTCAATAGACGGGTTCAGAAAGATTGTAAACATCAATATGAAATGCCTGTATGAGTGTTTTTAAAAAAAAACAACACACTGTAATAGAGCACTAAGATATAGCATTGTTGAATGGCATCTTTCTTAACATGTTTTTGTCTAAGAATTTTTTAAAAATTCTTTTTAAAGAAATGTGTAACATTTTTAGTCCAGAGCTTGGCATACAAAGTCTGAGTGCATTCTTAAAAAAAGATTTGTAGAGCAAAGGGACAGAAGAAACACATTAGTTTAACATTCAGCTATACTGTGTGTATGGCACTTTTGGTTTATTACTAAACTGTAATTCTTGAAGAAAGCAGTTTTTCCAAAAGTTAGCCCAAAAATGTTCACCTAGCTACTGTTGTGTTAACAGTAAACTTCAGAGGACCTTATCAAGGCTTTCTGGTTCAAAATATTTTCTCTCTTGAAATAGTTATGATCTAATGCGAGAGAGGAAACTCACAATCTTAATATTGATTTTTTTAAAAGATATAGAAACTCTGAGCCAAATATAGCCCTGGTGTAAAAATTATAACTCCTGAGTTCCATGAAATCAAACCCATTTACTTAAGATTTGAATTTAGTCTGATATCACAGAAATCATATTAAAAAAATCTTTGTGGTCCCCTGAAAAAATGCTTTTGTACGCTGTTATTGACTGATGCAGAGCCAAAACCCACTGTTTGGAAGAGCTGTGCAGGTAAAGACCTCAGCAGCCAAAATAACTGTAAACATCTGAAAGACGGGCTTGTTTCTGAAGTTCAGACATTTTTAACTTAAGTTAATGGGTAGTGGCAATTTTTAATAGAGATGTCGGAGTTTGAAAAAGCTGATTTTGTTGAAGGGGTACTGGGTATTCAGCAATACAGTTTAAAATAACACTCGATGTGCTTTGGGAAGGATATTAAGATCCATTCAAACACAAGAGAAAAACAGCAGTTGCCGCACTGGAGATAATATATAATACTCTGCACTTCTGTAGCCTCTTCCATCTGAGAATCTGAAAGCTTTGCACAGACTTTCATGAATTAAGCTTCTCAACAGGCATGTAGAGAAAGTAAATATCCCTGTTTCTCAGAGGATGGAACAGACACTCAGAGAGGCTAAGACCCACCGTTATAAAAATGTGAATGCACTTTTTCACACTCATGTAAAACAGCAGATGTGCATGCACAAGTAGAAAGGAATGTGTGGGTGGAATTACAGATTTACATGCAGAACAGTTGTAGACATTTGTAAAAATGTAGGCCTAAATAGTTTGCCCAAGGTCATACACAGAGTCTGTTTCTGTATTGCAAAGTTAGTCTATCTTGGGGCAGAGCCAGGTCTCTTGACTCTCTGCTTTTACCTTAAGTAAGGCCTGGTCTACACAGTTGTTGTAGCAGTATAAATATTTTGGTTAGGGATACCATTTTTTTAAACTGATATGCCAGTACAACCCCCTATGTGTTGTACCTCTTTAACTATGCAGGTACAGTATGGGCAACCAGGTCAGATTTCACTGCTGTTGCGATTATGTAGCTGGAGCAATGCTCTGGCAGAAACTGTACAGATTTAGTACAGGACCCCTGTTTAAAAGTAGTCACGGCCATGGCTGCCTCTTTCTCGTAGCCTATGGAACTTTAAGCAAGTGCAAAAACCTTGGGAAGGGGGGATTTACCTCCTGCAACTCCTCCTAATTGGTGTGTCAGTTGAATGGGTGCAGACTCAAGCCCTACAAGACTACAAAAACTGAATAGTTAAACATGATAGTGTAAATAACCAACTGTTCAGGTACAAATATGTTGTGTGTGTGTGTGTGTGTGTGTGTGTGTGTGTGTAGCATGCCCTTTGAACTTCTACCTTATAGGATATTCCTCCTTCTTATGCCCACATGTAGCTACTACAATGTGAATTTAATTTGTGTGCTAGACTTGTGGAGGAAAGACTAATACTCTCCCCACCCTCAGCCCCAGTTGTAAATTTCCTATAAGCCTTTCAATTCAGTAGTTTTGAAGAGAGTTAGAAATATTGAAGGTAGAGGCTTGTCTGTTGTTGCTTTTGCCCTCAGCTCTGCACAGTCACTGTTTCTAACTTTCCTCCATAGTCAATAAAAGTCACTGACCACTGCTGGATCTTTCTGCTGAAAACATGCCTAAAGAAAAGTGAAGTGAAGGACAAACAGATCTGTCTTTTAAAATGATTCATATTCTGTGAAATGTAACAGTAATGAAAGGCCGATATAAGCAGCTGACTTTACAGAGCATCTCTGCTTCTTGAACATTCCTGTTGCGTGGACGCCCTGTCAAAGAGAGAAAAATATTTCTTTTGTAACAAGTATTGTGAACATTATAAAATTGAAGGCTGTGAACCAAAACTGGGATTTGAGTAGAGGCATACTTTAGAAATGGTAGGGAGAGGGATTATTCAAACAAAATGCATTAGCACTTTTAATGTTGCTGATCTGCTTTATTTTCCCCTCAGCTGAAATCATAAACAAAATCAGACCCGTGCTTTTAAAACTACTTCTGAACACCACCAAAAATGTAAAGTATTGTTCTCAGCTGTCTGTCCTTTCATACAGAGTCACACATGTTTAAGAAGAAAAAAAGCAACCCTCTTCTGGCAAAAAAACAAATTGAGTATCTTGGTCTAAACATGATTTCACAGGGAGACCATTAGTAAGACTTAACAAAGTGCCATTCTTTCCCCCATCATTACCAAAGTGACATTTTTTAAGTGTAGTAATTTCATTATTTAACTAAACCAAATAAAACATTGACCTTTTAAGGATCTTAATGAGCAAAATTCCACAGTGGTATAAGTCAGAGTAGCTCCCTTTGAAAAGTATGTGAGTTGCACCCACTTATCCCAGAGCTGAATGGGTCCCAGTGGAAGTGCATGTTATAAGAACAGTGTTTGTAGTCCCTCATACCAGAGCTGTATTCAGAGGTAATGCCACCTTTGCAGTTCAACTGAAGGATAAACTAGCATAATTCTTCTGTCATCAGTAAGGTGCTGAGGGAAAAGTCAAAGTTTAGTGGAAAAGATCAAACCAACAGAAACGTTAGATTTAGTTGAGTGTGTTTATTAAGGTAAACAATATGGAAAATGACTTAATTTTGTTTAAAACTGTAAGGCACTCAGATGTTTTGCTTTTACCATAGTTTGTGAAGTCCTTGAAAAGTTAGGTCTGCCTGCACACATTTCAACTGACTCATAGCTATAACCTCTATGTGGACCTTTATGACTGTTCTTTCATTATAGTGTACACATACATATAGCACCCAGGCCTACTAAGTAATTTTAAGTGTGATTTTTTTTTAAAACAAGTATATCTTTTAACTGTTTAGGCTGGTGCAGGTTATAAACATGATTCAAGAACTAAAAATTCTCTCTGTTCCTCACTTATGCAGCTCAAACTCCTGCTTCGTCTTTGAGTAAATGCAGCTGTGTATTACACGTAGCTGTGTGTATAGCCAGGGCACTGGAGATGGAGAATTTTGCCTAGGAGTACCCGTAGAGGGGAAGCATTCGCACCTTGTGGCCATAGCCCCTCCCCTGGCTATATGAGACCGTGGCACTGTCCTGACCCTCCTCAGTTCCTTCTTTCCACCAGTGACTGGAGTCATAGCTCTGTGTGGCCTTAACTTCACAACCTCTCACTATTTTAGTGTCTTTCTTCTAGTTTTATATAGTTAGTAGTACCCTTAGTGTTAGTTAGGTTAGTGTTAGTTGCACGTAGTTAAGTATTTCCCTGTGAAGCCCTCACTGGGATTGATACATTTGATGTCGTGTGGGGGAGCGATCCCCAGCAACGATCCCCACACACAGTGCTTGCTGTGCTTGGCGAGGGCCTATGTCAAGGAGTGGTGTGTGATCTGTAGATTGTTCATGAAACGGACTCAGGTGGCTAGGGAGCATCACCTAAAGCAGCACCTGCTCAAACAGGCTACGCAGCCTGCTTTGGCATGAGGCCCTCGTTGGATCAGAGGTCATCCTCAGGTTATGGGGGTGGCGCCGCTTTGCATTCTGGAGCAGGTGCATCTCCAAAGAGATGGAGGAGCTGTTCCCTGTTGAATGCGCTGAGGAAAAGGTTGCATAAGACCATTTGAGACTGCTCCAGGTCTCGTGGAGACCCTTCCAACTCCCCCAGGAAGAGCATGGACTGGCTTGAGGCTAGTGCCAGTTCTCAGGATGTGCCTAGTACAAAGTAGGGAGGTAGAGACCCTGCACCATCTACTCCAGTTCTGGCTCTGGGGGGTCCATTGAGTCTAGTACTGACGAGGGTGATGCTGACACCGACCCTTTCCACATTGGCAGTGTACCAGGCAGTTACAGACCTCCTCTGCCTTTCCATCCTGACCTCTCCCTTGGCCCAGGACTTTGCCAGGTCTGCATTGCTTATAACCCGGTTGGCTGGACAGGCCTCTAAACCCTTGGGTCTGCTGGCACTGCACCACAATGTTCCCTTCCACAGTCTGTGGAGGAAGGGCCGGTACCAGACTTGGTATAAGGGACCTCCTTGGCACCGTGAAATGCCTTGGCACCAATGCATATTACCATAGCGGCTCTCACCGCTCTCCACTTGGGCACCATCATGTGCTTCGGTACTGCCACTGACTTTGGGGTTGACAGCACTTCTGGCACTGGCGTATTTGGTGCCAACAGTAGTGTTTCCATCATCGGTGCTGGTCACTGCCTCATTCTGGGTGATGGATGAGTCAGACCAGATATTTGCTCTATCAGGACCGGATCCGCCTTTGTGCCCGAAAACCTGAGGCTCCTCGGCACTGAGGTTGGGATCTTTCTCTTCCCATTCTTCATCACCCGACCCACTTCGGGGACCATTTATGGAGCACTATGGGCACTGGGATGGGCACTCGTCTCACAGTCAGGATGAGGCAACTACTGGCCACCAATGCCCTATCCTTATCAGTGGTCTCCGTGGAATCCATGGGACACTCCTGGGTTGTGGAGGTCGTGCTTCGTGGATCGCTCTAAGACAAGGTTGCCAGGCAGATCGGTGGTGGGAACTGTGGATCCACCACAGGTTCAGGCACCAGTGAGCCTTCCCTATATGGAGCCACCATTTCCAGCTCCACCGGTCCTGGAATGGGAGCCAGTTAACCACCTCCTCTTCATCCCCAGATGATTCAGCCTGGCTCCTCCTCTTCTCCAATACCAGAAGATTTCAAGGCCTATCAGGACCTTTTGTGGTACTTGTCTGCCTCCCTGGGCATTCAGGAAGAATTCCTGCAGGAGGACACCCATAAATTAATGGATATCCTGCAGCTGTCTGCTCCTGGGAGAATAGCTCTACCCAGTACTGGATTTACCATGGCACCGGGCCCATGCTCCAAAGGGGCCTTGGCCTGGCCACTCTTCTCCGCCCCCCACTCTCTCCTGGGGGAGAAGAAGCTTGGTGTTGCCGGCTCCTGGGGCTCTGTCCTGCTGCAGCAGGGCAGGCTCCACCATCAGCCAAGTTCCTACCCCGCCGCTTTCCCCACTGTGCTGCGTTCCTGTGTCTCCAGAGGTAACATGCTTGTTAACAGCAAAAATGTTTTTAAATAAATAAATAATATATAGTGGTGAGAAATAACAGACCTCAACTCTATTGTCCGTCTGCAAATTTCTGTACCCAGTCAATCCCTTATCTCTCTCTAAATAAGTGCAAAGTTTCAAAAAGTTCAATAAGTTGTTGGGGGCGGAACAGATCTGGACAAGGAGAAGTCTGGAGATAAATGTGAGAAGCGAGGGACATATGCTTTTTTGTTAAAATATTATGTTTACTGTTGAAGAAAAAAATCCAGAGTACTTAACATTGTTGTTAGTTAAATAAAACGATTTGAATGTCTGTCTAGTGATGTTCTCCTCCTAATACAGCCTGGTAAGAAAATCCTCCAAATATTAATGATTAACCTGTTGAATTGGAGCTAGTTCACCTCCCAATGACTTCATAAATATCTGCTTCAATTATCTTTGGTAAATGAAATAACCAAACAATCATTCATTTTCTGATATAGCTGTAAAACTCATCTGAAAAGTTTTTTGAAAATAAATCACTGTTTAAAAACGTATAGTGTGTACCTTCTAAAAATGAAACCTACATCTATCTCTGAGTTGTGAAGAATATGTATTAACGTTATGACAACCAACAAGAATGCACTTTTATGTAGAAATTCATGATTAAATCAAGTCTTCCTGACTAGTGATTTAAATCAAATCCACCCTGCCCACTGTGCTCTTGCCCCTGGCCCCTTCATTCCCCAGGGGGGGGGGCAAAAATATGTTTGGTGCCGGGCCCACAAAAAGTTAATCCGGCCCTGGCTCTCCCTATCTACAATGCACTTCCAGAGCTACAAAGATCCTCTGGAGTTCGCCATCTTTGGTACCGTGTACTATGAAGGGCATGGAGAAACACCATTTCATCTTGGTGCAGAGATTTGAGAGCTTTTACTCCCATCCAGCCCCAGATTCCCTAGTTGCAACTGCAGTGAACAATAGGGCCTGGCAGGGCAGGTTCAAGTCCACTCCTAAGCACAAGGATTCCAAAAGGATTGATTTAATGGGCAGGAGGATTTACACCTCCTCCATCTCTGGAAATGCGGATTGTGAACCAGCAAGCATTCTTGTCCAAGTATGACTTTTTACATTGGACAGCTATGTCAAAGTTTGTGGACCAGCTTCCCTGAAACCTCCAGAGAGGAATTTCAGGTATTTTTACCAAATGTATGGTCATGGTGACTGTGGACCTCAGGAAGAATGAAATCCATGTCTTCCCTTGAAGAAACAGTTAATGTTTCTGCTATATAAAAGCCTAGGGGATGGCATTGACTGTTGTATGGTGCCCAAATGACCTGTAAATTAGGGAACTGAATGGAAAGCAAATGATCAAGTTAACATAGAGAACTTTTCTGCAATTTACTCCTTTGTTTGTCCTGATTTTCTTCCCCTTAGTGTCATGTCTGACTGTTGTTAGTTTTCATATGTAAGAGTAGTGGTTTTCTAACTTTAACTTTCATATACTTCAAGCTTTGTATTGGTTTTTCTCATTTCACCTTCTCTGAATTTCCTGACAGAAGTCCTGGAGGGGATTTGGGAGCTAAAAAGAAGAAAAAGAAACAGAAGAGAAAAAAGGAGAAACCAAACTCCGGTGGCACCAAATCAGATTCTGCATCTGACTCCCAGGAGATTAAAATTCAACAGCCTTCAAAAGTGAGAGCCTTGTTTTATTTTAACTTCTGTGGTTTCCTGTGAAAGTGGGTAGTGCTGCCTTAACACTCATTTGAATCGGGCATGGGTAGTTTGGGTTATTGCCATGATTAGAAATTAAAGGACAAGGAACTCTGTGAGAAGGTAAGTATGTACAGTAGTTGGCGGCCTTTAAAAAGCTGCCTCTGATATTCTGGTGATTACCAGGGAGATGTGCTCTGAGAAGGGAGGAGGTGACAGCTTTTTCAGTTGGTTAACATTCAGGTTGGTGGTGGCCTTGTAGCAGAGAATTTTAATCTGCACTTGTAATGTTTTCGTAGCATATTTTGTGTTTGATAAATTGCCTCTAGTTTAGCCTCATTCTAACTTTTCCTGATTTATATCCAATTTCTTGAACAGTACAGTGCCATCTGGTAGTGGATTTTAGTAGCAGGGAGGCAAGTCTATGCTGACTGCTGCACTTTGAATTGGATCTGTCTTCAGCTGCTGCTGCTGAAGAGGTTGTGGAATCTCTGTCATTGGGGATTTTTAAGAGCAGGTTAGACAAACACCTATCAGGGATGGTCTAGATAATACTTAGTCCTGCCATGAGTGCAGGGGACTGGATTAGATGACCTCTCGAGCTTCCAGTTCTGTGATTTTATTTTTGAGGGAAAATACCATACAAAGCGTCTGAGGAAGCTTCTGTGTCATGGGCAGCCACACTTTGATAATGCAAGCCTCAGTTGGAGAAACAAGCAGCCTGTTGCCTTGAAGTACACACCTAATTGGCATAAAATGGAGCCAGTTGCAGCAGTTCTCTTTAGTATTGAGATACAGTCTGGGGAGGCTCCAGATCCATCCAGATCTGTGCCCAGGGGCCGATTTGGGGGCCCCCTGCAGGAGTCCATAACTTGGAAGAAGTGGGGGGGCCACCAGTGCCGTAACTGTGGCCCTGCCTCCTGCGCCTCCTCTTCCCCCAGGGCACCGCCCCTGGCCAGGCCAGAAGCCAGAGCTGGACAGTGGTAGGAGCCTTCCAGGGAGCCTGGGCCACTGTAGGGGTAGCCCTGGACACTCTGTCTGCTCTGGGCGGGGCCCAGGGTACCCAAAAACAGCTCCTAGCCTGTGTCCCCACCCTCCGGGGCATGCTGCTGCCAGTGGGACCCAGAGAAAGGGACTCTGGTCTGGCCTCCTGCTCCTTCCCTTCCCAATGCCAGGCTGCCCTTGTTGGGTCCTCCTGCTCCCGGTGGCAGGTTGCCCCTGCTGCCACCTGGGCTTTGAGCCCAAGGCAGCAATCAAGTGCAGCACCGCTCCTCCTGTCACCTCTGGCCTGAGACTTGCAGGTTGGGGGTGGCAATGCCATCCTGCCTTCCCCAGACTGCGCCAAGCACGGCAGTCAGGCAGCCTTCGGCAGTGTTTCTGTGGGAGGCCCACCGGTCACGCTGATTTGGCGGCGGTTCTGCGGGGGATCTGTTGGTCCCGCGCCTTTGGTGTACCTGCCGTCGAATTGCCGCCGAAACCACAGGACAGGCGGACCTCCCGTAGAGACGCCGCCGAAGGCTGCCTGACTGCCGCCCCCTGCGGCTTGCCGCCCCAGGCACGCGCTTGCTGCGCTGGTGCCTGGAGCCACCCGTGTCTTTGGAGCCCCCTTTCAGGTAGTTGAAAGCAGCTATCAAATCCCCCCGCATTCTTCTCTCTCTTCTGCAGACTAAACAATCCCAGTTCCCTCAGCCTCTCCTCATAAATCATGTGCTCCAGCCTCCTCATAATTTTTGTTGCCCTCCGCTGGATTCTCTCCAATTTTACCACATCCTTCTTGTAGGATGGGGCCCAAAACTGGACACAGTAGTCCAGATGAGGCCTCACAATGCCGAATAGAGGGGAATGATCACATCACTCGATCTGCTGGCAATGCCCCTACTTATACAGCCCAAAATGCCGTTAGCCTTCTTGGCAACAAGGGCACACTGTTGACTTATATCCAGCTTCTCATCCACTGTAACCCCAGGTCCCTTTCTGCAGAACTGCTGCCTAGCCACTCCGTCACTAGTCTGTAACAGTGCGTGGGATTCTTCCATCCTAAGTGCAGGGCTCTGCACTTGTCCTTGTTGAACCTCATCAGATTTCTTTTGGCCCAGTCCTCTAATTTGTTTAGGTCCCTCTGTATCCTATCCCTACCCTCCAGCGTATCAACCACTCCTCCCAGTTTAGTGTCATCTGCAAACTTGCTGAGGGTGCAGTCCATGCCAGCCTCCAAATCATTAATGCTTCAATCAAGAATTCCAAGTGATACAACTTAGAAACCTTATCCTGAGGAGTGAGCTTCATAGCACCATCATGTGAAAGTTCACAGACCATTGATTGTGCCTGAGTGGGGAGGTTGTCTCATCTGATTAATGCAGAGAAACTCATCCTCATGCCATTAGTCCCCCATAAGATTTGACAAGTGTAATAGTGTAATCTGTTTATTTCAGGGGAAAAATTGTGTTCTGTTTTGCTGGCATGCTGATAAATTATATATTGTCCACTCTAGGGCAGCGGTTCTCAAACTCTGGGTCGGGACCCCAAAGGAATAGTGATAGAGGGACCGATGGGAATGAAGATGTGGGGGTAGACATTACGGTATCTGAGGTAGAAGCCAAACTTGAACAGCTTAACGGAAGTAAATCGGGGGGCCCAGATAATCTTCAGTCCCTCCCTCCCCCCCCAGGGTCATGTAGTAATTTTTGTTGTTAGAAGGGGGTCGCGGTGCAATGAAGTTTGAGAACCCCTGATCTAGGGCTTTTTCAGTGTCCCCTCCAGTGCTATGCATGTGCTGCTTTTGTATTAGGTTTTGCATTTTTAAATGGGTAGCAAGAACATACAGTATCACCAAGAGTGATCACTTTTTAGACTCCTCGTGCTGTTTAATTTTGATTTTCTTTAAAGAATGGGCTGATTGGCATGGGTCTGCAATATAATACAGAGTAAACAGATTTGAAGTTAGTTGCTTATAGTAAGGTCAGCCAAAAGGATGTTAGAATTTTTAGTACCTTTCTGAAGTAAAGATGCAGTTCCTTATTATTATGTTTTGAACTGTGTATTTTAAAATACATAAAGATTTAAATTCCTTTTTGATGAATTACAATAATACTTTGTTAATCCAAATTAATGTACAGACTATTTTCCCTCAAGAAAGAGAATCTGTAGCCAATCATTAATTCTCCTGTTTTGGTAAGTGTGGCCAGCAGTTAATTTTTCAGCTACTCCAAGCAGGGTTTAATAGATTCATAGACTTAAGGTCAGAAGGGACATTTATGGTCATCTAGTCTGACCTCCTGCACAATGCAGGCCACAGAATCTCACCCATCCACTCCTGTAACAAACCCCTAACCTATGTCTGAGTTATTGAAGTCCTCAAATCGTGGTATGAAAATGCTTTATATTTTCTTATTCAGTTGACTCTTCCAGGAGCATCTTCCTTTAAAACTATTTTAAGTACATTTCAGTGCATACAAAATATTTTTAAAATGTCAACTAAGTAAAAATTGCTCTCCACCTCAAATGGGGAAACGAATACCACAGAATTAACTGAGAGATTTAACACTTTATAATCAAATGATATGGGGAGGGGGAGGTAATCTGATTCAAAACCAGGGATTATGACCTGTCATTGACACTATAGCCAATGGATCAGAATTCATTAGTTAAACTATAAAATAAAGATTCTGTAAATTCGCTAATCTTGACATCCTCACTTTTAGGATGTCAGGAAGGTAGTTGGCCTTTGACCTCAAGTTACATAGGGGCATGTTACACTTTCTGGGGAAACTAACTCTCTAATCAGAATAGCCAGATTTCCATCAAATCTGTAGCACCATGTTTCACAGATTGGTTTGTATCAGCAGCAAGCACAGTTAAGCTCTGCGTATGATGGCCAGGGAAAGTGGATAATTGCCTTTCTGCCAAGAATTATATTTGCTCACTATTCGCCAGAGAGCTGGATGGATCATGCGAAGTGCTGATGAATGCCCTCAACTTCTGTTGAAATTCATGGGGATTGGGGGTGCTCAGCACTTGCAGTTTTGTATTCATAGTTTCTTTGGCAAATGTAGACTGGGTCACATTATGCTACAGGTATGATATGTTGTTTACTTATGCTCACTAAAACACCTGATGATATGATGGTCACCACAGGGACAAAGCCTCGCTAATTCCACTATGTTTGTAGCCATTTTTATTGTAAATAGCATGTGAGATTTGATTTTTATTTAAATATATATGTTAATAAAAAGCCCCTCTCCAAACCTCTAGTGATTAAAACAAGAGGCCTTAATTTCAGATTCAACATACAGGTACCCATTTCACTTGCCTTTGCATTCACCAGCTCTGTTCCTGTCCACACAAGTAGTAAGTAAATGGAGCTTTTCTAGCTAGATTTCTGAGCTGTTTTGGACTGTCAAGCTGGTCAAGTGCTGAGCAATATTAATTTTCTTTACTAGTCATGGAAAAATGTGTGTTTCTCCTTATTTGTGATTCTTGAGATTTATAAGTTATACTGTGACCTTTGGCATTTGTTTCACTCTTAAAGGAGTTTGCAGGTATTTTAGCTGAGATGGGTATTGTGTGCCTTTCCTCTAAGGTAAACATACAGGATCATCTGAGAGTGCTGTTGGGTTTAGGTGAGGGTGGGGGCTGAAGGTGGATGATGAGATGGGACAGCAATGTAAGCAGCTTCAGCAGTCAGGAGACCACAGGAATACAAGACTATCAGTCTCCTATGACTTTTTCCTCTTTTGACTGACACATTTGACCTTTTGAACTTTTTGATGCAGGTGGGTTCCCAGTAGTAACATGTTGTATTCTGAGGCTGGCAACATTTAGGTGCCCAACTCACATTAGTTTTCCTATAGAAGTTGGGTACCTAGCTCCCATAGGTGCATTTTAAATTTTCTGCCTGCAAATAAATGTGAGTAAGCTTTGTATATCGGAACATGCAGGTTCTTAAATTCAGTACATTCTTTATGTAGGGGAATAGTGTATAGCAAGGCACGTGGTCATGATATAACTACTCATCTCAGGCACGTAATGAGGCTGAAGGCCATTTCCAGGATCTGAGAAGTACCACTATCTTAGAACTGTCATGGTTTTTCATTTACAGGAAGGTACTGTTGTCATTTCTGACTTGGAAAAACGTTTAGGCTAAGTAATTGAGTCAGATGGTTGGTGTCCCATAATCACAGCGGGATAAACTGTAGTTACTCAGATTTCTCCTTCCATTCTGCCTGTTTTATAAACACATTTATAAATATTCCAGTGAACTTTAAAAGTTTAAAAGACCAGAGATATGGATGGCTGCAATTTTAATATGCTACTTAAAAATGTCCTCTTGAACTGTGCAGGGCTGCAACATAGTCTACATTTAAAAATTAGACTTCAGGGTGAAACTAGTAAAAACAAAATAACCTACCTTCCTCCCCCCACATTGTATTATTTTTTGCTGACCTACAGTGTCCATAAAGCACTTCCCTATTGACTCTCCCTATGCCTACCTTCGCTGTTCTCATGAGCAAACAGGGTGTTGAAATTTACAGGAATCCTGTTCTGCTAGGCATTTGTATTTGTGAATACAAAGACAACTACAGCCAAGGGGGACTTGAAGACAGACTAAGGTTATTGAGCTACCAGCGTGGACCACAGCTTTTAAGAGCAAATAATATAATTTATGTGGGACTAGCAGCAATTCTGAATAGGTTTAATCAGTACAAAGACATTGCTGCCAGTTTTCCCCAAAATCAGAAAACTCTTTCCTGTCCTGTAGATAATGAGGATTAAGTTTCTGAGTTCTGAACTGATCTTGCATAACTATTTAGGTGAAGCTCTGACTGGTTTTAGTTGGGGATTTGCCTAAGTAAAATATGTGGTGGATCTGGCAATATTTTATTTCACTGGGACTTTGGGGCTGTTAGGGTATGTCTGCATTGCAAAAAAAAACAAACCTGCAGCATCAAGTCTCAGACCCCGGCATAATTCTACATCCTTTCCAATTTTTCAACCTCCTTTTTAAAATAGGGGCACCAGAACTATATGCAGTTTTGTATTCTTAGTCTCACCAGTGCTGTAAACAGAGTCAATATAACCTCCCTATCTCTACTTACTAGTTCCCTGTTTATAGACCCAAGGATTACATTCACCCTTTTTGTACAGCATCACACTGGAACCTCGTGTTAAGTTGCATGTCCACTGTGATCTCTAAATCCTTTTCAGAGTCACAATTTTCTGTAATACAGTTTCCCCTCCTCCATTCTATAGGTATGGCCTGCATTCCTTATTCCTAGA
Source organism: Mauremys reevesii (assembly GCF_016161935.1). Classification (NCBI taxonomy): domain Eukaryota; kingdom Metazoa; phylum Chordata; order Testudines; family Geoemydidae; genus Mauremys; species Mauremys reevesii. The sequence continues at coordinate 41,725,886 of NC_052624.1, forward strand.
TGTATAACTTTGCATTTGGCTATATTCATAGATTCCAAGGCCAGAAGAGACCATTGTGATCATGTAGTCTGAGCCCTTGTGTAACACAAGGCCATAGAAATCCCTGAAAATAATTCCTATTAAAATTAAAAATGTGTTTTGTCCAATTTACAGAGCAAACTGGAGCACTTGGTACAACTGCCCTATCCTCATCATTATTTACCACTCCACCAATCTATGCATCGTCCACGAGTATTAATCAGCAGTAATTTTTACATTTACTTCCAGCTCATTGATGAAAATGTTGAATAGGAAGGTATAAAACCCCTATAACTGGATAATTAAGCAATAACATGCCTGTGGGGTGAGTTTCTTCCTAACCCTATGCAGCTAATGATTGCGTTATATCTTTGTTTGTAAATATTTTTGAATGCTCTGGTCTCTCATTTGTAGTATGAATTCATTCTGTAAATGTGACATGGAAAATATCTTGTTTAATATCCTAGTGGCGCAAATACATATAGGAAAGGGCATGTGTCAGAGTCTACCCTCACTTAAAACTGGGGGGTTTCAAAGTGAGGACCCGCATGTCTCCCCCCCACCCCAAAATCCTAGGGTAGGTCTCCCCTTTGCTGCCACCACCTCGGTCAATTACGTGGGCCGGGACACCCCTGTTTTCCCCCTGTCTCCCTTCAAAGACACTCCCTGGGAACACAGATCAACTCACAGAGGAGGAACCTTCCCCCTCCCCTCTCTTCCCTCTCTCCAGCCTGCTCCAGAGAGAGAGATACCTTGATTCAAACTCCTTGAATCTCTACACACAGGGAAGCAGCCCACTTCCCCCCCTCCCTCTCTCCTAGCCACTGTGGAGAGATACACACCGATTCAACTCTGTGAATCACCGAGAGAGAATGTCTAGCCCCTCCCCCTATATCCACAGTAGAAGGGATTTAATCAAATCTGTATAGAAATAATTTATTAAAAGAAAAACAAGAAAATACAGAATCTCTATGAGTCCAAGCTGGACACTCATAGGGTATAACCTTGCTAAGTTCTGGAGAGAATCCCCTCTCCTTCTCAGTACAACCAGTACAAGCAGAATTAAGAATAATCAATAACAAACACACAGAATTGCAAGCATAGGATTATTAGGTAAGGACACAAAGTATCTTTCTAATGCAAGATAGTGCACTATCTTGACTAGAAGAAATTAGTTCAGAAAGGTGAAAGCTGATAGAGACTTGATTAAAACATCTAGACTCTTGTAACTCCAAACGGCCAAAGACAAAACACACAGGATCAGAGGGAAAAAGTTCCCTCCTAGAAATTTCAAATTCTCTTCCCTGATTGGTCCTCAGGTCAGGTGCCTACCAGGTACTATTTTTAACCCTTTACTAACTATTCATGACAGCATGTTTGCATGAAACTCAGTTTTCAAACTCTCTGCATTGACAGAATATTGTCATCACAAAAGGTGCCATCTGGGAACTTTTGTACTGAAGAGAGGCCTTTTACTTCCCAGCGGTTGCTGTCTAGGCATATATGTAGCAGTCCTTACACAGCTCGCCTTGCTTTCTGAAATCTTATCTTTGCATTTTGCGCCTCTAGCCTACAAACAGCATGTCTATCCTTGTACTCTGTGTCTGTTGCAGGCTACAATGTGGAATTAACTTTGTAGTCTTTTATTTTGCAGCCTGCAGTATGTGCGAACACAAAGAAACAAAGCAGCAGGAGGAAATGTCATAGAACACAGACAAGGAGAGTGGCAAAAGGCAGTCTTCCCCCCACCCCCCAAATAGACAAATGGAGAGCCACAAAGAACTAATACATGTGTGAGCAAAGGCAAAAACCAAAAATACCTGTTTTGAGGTGTAAACGTAAAGTACAGTGTGTATATTCTGTATTGGTAATTCCACTCCATAGCCCACATCTTTGTTCTGTCTTCACTTGCCAAGCAAAACTGGACATAGTCTCTTTGCTGTAAGTAAGCCCTGTCCATGTTCTAGTTCAGGATGGTCTTTGTCCACAATCTGTTTGTCTTAAAGTATTATCAATGTTTGTTCTAATCACAGACATTTCCACAGCTGTTTTCTGTGTTTTTTAAAATGTCAGACTTGAGGATAATGGCATTTAAACAACTATCTAGATAGTAAGTAGTAGTTAGAGACATTTTCTAAATGATGGAACACCTTAAATGGAATAGTCCGGTAATTGAACTTATGGTTACAGTTGCCTTATGGTAGCCCTCTTCCAATTTTGTCCCATTTATTCCATCAATTACAGGTGGCTACTTGGATTTTGGATAGGGTGACCAGATGTCCTGATTTTATAGGGACAGTCCCAATATTTGGGTTTTTTTTCTTATATAGACACCTATTACCCTCCACCCCCATCCCGATTTTCCACACTTGCTATCTGGTCACCCTAATTTTGTATAATACATAAACTGCCCCCAGTAACAGTCTCACCAAAAAAAGTCATTAAGGCTCAAAAGGAAGTGTGATATCAATACGCTTCAAAATGTCACTGATTCCCTATTCTTTCCAACTAGTTCCTCATCTGTTCAGCATATCTGCACATGTAACAGAATGAACCTCCTCCACAACTCCTCCTGTGCCATAAGGGAGGATTCTAGGCACTGACAAAGCTTCACTTTATGCAGAAAAGGCCACCAGCTCCCTCTATATATCAGATAAATTTCCCTTGGATCACATAAAATTGTACATTTTGCTTTCTTCTTTCAGTCTTTGTGCCATTCCTCCAGAGAGTTTAGCCAGTCCCTCTTAACTGCAGGAACTTGCTCTAAATTGAGAAAGTAGATATTGCTTTCCAGCTTACGTGTGTTTTTTCAGAAAATTTTCCTTCTTTATTTGGAGAAATGAAGAGACACTGGAAACAAATTTCATACCACATACCTATCTCTGAATTAGTTGCAAGGAGTGAAGAACCCTTCTCTCTTGGGAAGAAGGACCATCAACCATAGACTAGTCATGCTTAACGTCAGAATGATATATACCTTTTCCCCCTTCTCTTCTATATTATGTGGACAGATACCTTATTTATAATGGTCATTTATTATTGGCATAGAAATAGAATAATGATCCCCTATTAACAGGCTGGCTAGCCTGTCAAGGGGAGTTGGGCTCAGCCTCGCCTGTGACTTTAGCAGTTAACCCCCAGCTTATACTGATCTGGTGGCTCAATTACAATTAGTGATCTAAGCTATGAAAGGCTCAGAGAGAACTACATAGAGAGGATTGAGAACTCGGTGAAAGAAGAAACCCAGGAGAGAGGAGCCTAGGGAACCCCCTCTCTTTGGGAAGGGCCTAGTGAAGGCAGGCTGGAGAAAACCACAAGGAACAGGTTGGATTCCTTTGAGAGGCCCTGAGATAGAGCTTGTAAGAAGCAGGGAAGACCCTGAAAGAAGCTGCTAGAGTAGAAAGGTTGGCAGAGGGCAAACCTGCTAGGAAGAAAGGCTCCCAGGGAAAAAGACCTGGGAGGCAGTGCTCAGCCAAAGGAGCAAATAAATCTGCAGTCCCCAGTAGTAGGGGTGAAGAACAGGGAACGTCAGTGTAGCCTGAGGGGAGCAGGAAGATCTTTTGCTTGGATAATGGTGTAGATTCTGTAGTTGGACTTTGTTACCCCATAAGGGGAAAGAACTGAACTTAACAGATCACCTGGCCAGAGAGCTGGGTCATAGGAGACATACAGAGAGAGTATCAGAGGAGAGAGAGGCCATTGCAAGGCTAAAGAAGTGGTCAAGAGGGGTCCTCCCCTACTCACACTGCCACTTTCTGATACCAAAGGGGTGCTACAGTGGTGAGTGGAACTGCTTACACTGCTAAAATAAAATAAATCCAAAATACTAATATTGACACATCAGAATTGATATTTGATTAGTCCGTGTACTGGTAAGCATTAAAAATCTCTCTACTTCCTTAGAAACCTTCATACTAGACCAATGGGAACTATATATATTGATCTTTAGTTGAGAACACTGATCCATGTCACTATGATTTGGATCTAGAAATAGGCTTTTTTTTTTTTTTCTTGCTGTAACAGTGTTGACATAACTGGGTGACCCAAAGCCCATAAGTAAATAAATGTTAATGCACTGACCTTTCAGGCCAGAGAACAGTTTTATTAATATGTTCATAGTATTATTTTCACAGGAAAATCTTGCAGTACTTCAGTTAACTAGAGAAAGTGCATAATGTTTAGAGGATAAAAATATATATTAAATGTTAAGACATACAGGCTTTTTTTAAGTTGAAAGTTCTTAAACTATATGCAGTAGATCTGCCTTTGAGATGGATGGTACTGAAGCCTGCTGCTTGTCCATATTAGTTGTAGCTTGTGGTGTTTTTCTCTAGATGAGTCCTAGAAAGGAAGTAAAATAATGAAAGGATGACAAATTAATATGGAACTGAGAAGCAGGGAGCTTGTATATTCAACAGTTGGGATAGAACACTTTAAATAATATATGTAATCTAATCTAAAGAATTTATCTTTTGCCTTGGAGAAAACCTGGGGTGAAATCCTGTCCCTCCTGAAGTTGATGGCAAAACTCCCAAATCTGCTCCAGGAAGGTACTTTTTCTTAAGAAAAACAAAAATAGAAATATCCCTTCAGATTTATAACTCACTGTGCCTATCACTGGTTTGCTGTCTGTATACGCTACATGGGCAAAATTCTTATTGAAGCTGTGGGTGCTCAGCTTTATCTCTGAAATGAGGATTTAGATGCCTAGTTTTAACCACCAAAGTTAGGAAAGTTTAGCCCTAGCTTTTAGGCTGTCTGGGTGGGGAGATGGTTCTGTAAAAGTCTCTTTCCTCTTTAATTAGAATTTTAGTTTATTTTATCTTTACTCTTAAATGCTTCCTTCGTTTTGAAGCTTTGCTAACATCTACAAAACAACATTAGCTGTAGCACTGGGCAGAATGGACTTATAACACATGCATATTCTGTACACTGAAAAGTAAAGCAAGAATTAATCAAAAGAACATCTGACAGACCCTCAGTAAACATTGAAATATGTAGCAGTATAGCATAACAGAAATATGGAATAGTGCTGACTTTTTTAAGTGATGTTTTACAGTATCTATCTATCTATCTATCTATCTTAAATGACCTTATGTGCATTACTAATAACACATTAGATTGTTAAACCTGAGGGAATTTTAAAAGTCAGCTTTGCTTTTAGCAGTTTACTCTGTTTTACCATTTCAACTTTGTTCGGATGGAGTGGTGGAAAAAAGAATGGTTAGCTTCACACTGTGGTCCTCATACAGTAGCATAATGCTGCAGTGCTTGTGCTACAAACACTGTAAGTTCTTTATTAAATGTAAACAAACTATTTTGAGGATGTTTAAAAATAATTAAACTACTTTTAAAACAATGGAAGTTTATAAAATTGTTTTTCCCCCAACAAAACCTACATGTTGGGCCTGAGCTCCTTGGCAGTGCCTCACTTAAGGTGGGAGCAAATATACAAAATGCTATCAAAATATCATTGAAGCAAGTGACATGAATATGGTGAGTGCACTACTTTTTCAGTGTGTATGTAGTAAACAAGCCTCTCTCCCCTGTTGTCTCTCTGTATAGAATCCAGCCATTCCAATGCAGAAGCTGCAAGACATTCAGAGAGCTATGGAGCTGCTCTCAGCATGCCAGGGACCAGCAAAGAACATTGATGAAGCAACCAAACGTAAATACCAGTTTTGGGATACGCAACCTGTACCCAAACTTAGTAAGTTTAACTGGGCCTGTATATAAAATTGACCTTAACAGTAGCTAAAAGGAATATGTTGAAATTTTACTGTGTATTCTGTAATACAGATATAAAGTTGGACTGCTTGGATATATTCTTTATCAAAATGTGTTAGGATTCAGTAGTCACTTCTGCTCTTTGCAGCCATCGGAAATTACTGATAAACTACTGAGGTGGGTGGTTTGGAGGGAAAAAAAAAAGGTATGTCATGAAATATCAGAATGAGTTTCATATATGAAAACAGGAAATATGCTGTTGCAATGATCCCATTTAGGCTAATTGGGGTTTGAACTTGAGAACTCCAGGGAAGAAAGGTCTCTACCACTTAAGTGAAAGGAATAACTTAATTAGTTGGTAGCAGCAGTAGACTTTTAAACTGTTATGAGCCAGGTATCAGAGAGGAACAAAGACCCACACTATGCTGGTGTGGGATACACTGTTTTTGCATACATTGATGCTAATTACACATCTCTCCCATGCATAACTATTTTGTTCCTATTTGTTCACCTGCTTCCTCCACTGCATACAATTCTTATCTGTAGTCCATCCTATATACAACAGTGTTTTCCTTCCTCATGGTTTTAGAGGCAGTTTGATTGAAGACTTCTTTAAACTGATTCAATGTCTGTCTTTTGCACAGCTGTTGCCCATCTCCAACCACCCCCACTCATTACTGCTATGGGTGAGTGCAGTTGCTGACTCCTCCACCCTTGGAAGAAAGCCCTATTTCATTAGTCTCCTGTAAGACAATACTGCTAATTCCAGGAACTCTTCAGTGCCAGGGAAGCTTGGGGACCTTGCAAATGAAGCAGTCCCTACCACCTCTTTCAGCAGTGGTTTCCACTGACCATTTTCCTGCTCCTGAGCCTGGTTCCCCATTCCAGCACTCTTGAGGGATTGAACTGCACCACCTCAGCACTCTCAAGTCAGATAGTGCAGTAAGTTAATGTCACCGGTGTATTAAGTTAATGTCACCAGTCCTGGCTGGATGCCTAACCTCTATGCCACAGGTTAAATGAGTTCTCCTCACACACTGTTCTCCCTCTCTCCCAATAGTTAATTATTTCAATAGCCTTGTTATTTTGACCCTTTTCTCTTTCTGAAGGGCATGATGCAGAAGAACCCTCTTAAAATTACTACCTTTTGTAACATTTGGGGTTGTAAGGGCTTGTATCACTGCCTGCCCTTAAATGCTATGCTTCTGCATACCTTAAATGCTATGCTTCTGTGTCTGAGTCCTGACACTGCCAGCCAGTCTTACAAGCATGCAAGTCACACCTTGGCTTCTTCCACCCAGTTACTTTTTTGCAGAGTGAACGCAACACCCTCCAGTCCCAAATTTCTCCAAAACTGTCTGCCAATTGGACAATCGGCAGAGGTTCCCAGAATTGTGAGTTCTTCTTCGAGTGCTTGCTCATGTCGATTCCATTCTAGGTGTGTGTGTGTGCCCATGTGCGTGGTCGTTGGATATAATTGCCTTAGCGGTATCCATAGGGCTAGCTGTGGCACCCCCTTCAGTGCCACGCTCATGCGTCGGTATATCAGGCACCGCAGGCCCTATGCCCTCTCAGTTCCTTCTTACTGCCTGTGGTGGTTAGTTGGAGCACCTTTCCTTGCATAGCAAGGTCTAGAGGTTTCGTCTCTTCTCACTTCGAGCCTTAGGGTCTTGTAAATAGTTTGTTTATTGTAGTTAGTGGTAAGTAGTTCTGTTTGATCTGGGGAGTGGACTGAGGCTCCCTGTCAGACGCCTTTCTCATTCCATGGTCGGGAGCACTCCTGTATGTCTTCCTGCCAGTGCAGTTGATTCACAGAGTCCTTGTGAAGATCAGACAAGATGGGGTGAAAATTATCCTAATAACCCCTGCGTGGCCTCGCCAGCACTGGTTTGGCACATTGCTGAGCCTTTCGATGGCTGCCACACTGCAGCTGCCCCTCTGGCCGGATCTGCTGTCACAGAACCACGGTAGCCTTTTGCATCTGAAACTGGTGGTGCTGCACTTGACGGCTTGGCTACTGCATGGCTAAGCGTGGATGAATGGGTATGCTCGGCCCGTGTCCAGCAGGTCTTGCTCGGTAGCGACTTACCTGGCCAAATGGAAAAGATTCACGTGCTGGACCTTTGGAATGATGTATTCAGGCCAAGCAGGCCCTGCTGCAAGATATCCTGGATTAACTGTTGCATCTCAAACTCCGAGGTTTGTCCCTGTCATCTATCAAGGTCCACCTGGCCACTATCTCGGGTTTTCCTCCTACGTTCCAAGGCAGGTCAATCTTTGCTCACAACATGACGGCACAGTTTTGGAAAGGTTTGGAGCATCTCTGCGCACAGGTCTGATATCCCATCTCCTCCACCCCCCACCAGGGACCTGAATCTCATGCTGTTGAGGCACATGGAGTCTCCATTTAAGCCTCTGGCTTCCTGCTCTCTCCTGCTTCTCTCCTGGAAGGTCTCATTCCTGGTCGTGATAACATCAGCCCGCAGGGTGTCCGAGATCAGGGTGCTTACTTCAGAGTTTTCTACAAGGATAAGGTCCAGCTGCGACCACACCCAGCATTTCTGACCAGGGTTGTTTCCCAGTTTCCTAGTTTCATACTGGCTAGGACATATACTTGCCCGTCTTCTTTCCAAAGCCTCATGCATCAGATGAGGAGTGCAGGCTACGCACCCTGGATGTCAGGAGGGCACTGGCCTTCTACAGAGAGAGAACAACGCCTTTCTATAAGTCAATGCAGTTGTTCGTTGCAGTGGCAGACAGAATGAAAGGTCACCCAATGTCTGCTCAGAGGATTTCATCTTGGATCATGGCCTGCATCCACTACTGCTATGAGCTGGCAAAAGTGCTTCCACTGGCGATCGTGATGGCACACTCAGCTAGGGCACAAGCATCATCAGCGGCCTTCCTGCCACAGATACCAATCCAAGATATCTGTAGAGCCACTACCTGGTCATCTGTCCACATGTTCGTGTCTCATTATGCACTTACCTAGCAAGCTTGAGACAACACTGGCTTAGGCAGAGCAGTGCTGCAAGACCGTGAACTCCAAGCTTGCCTCCATTGATACTGCTTGAGAGTCACCTAGAATGGAATAAACATGAGAAGCACTTGAAGAAGAAAAAACAGTTACCCACCTTTTTCATAACTGTTGTTCTTCGAGATGTGTTGCTCAAGTCCATTCCATTCCCCGCCCTCCTGCCCCTCTGTCGGAGTTGTCGGCAAGAAGGAACTGAGAGAACGTAGGGCCGGCGGTGCCTGATATACCAATGCATGAGTGTGGCACTCGAGGGGGCGCCACAACTGGGCCTATGGATACCGCTAAGGCAAAAATCTCCAACGACCGCACAGGTGGGCGCGCACATAGCTAGAATGGAATGGACATGAGCAAGGCATCTTGAAGAGCAACAGTTATGAAAAGGTGGGCAACTGTTTTTTATTGTTAAACACCCCCCCCCCCAACCTCTGCAAGTGAGAGTTTTGTTACTGCTAAGCTGTGTGACAACTGCCCTGACATACTAGCTTGTCTTCCTTGCAAGTAAACTCCTCATGACTCTACTAGTCCAAACCTTGCCTTGCAGGTAAACCAACAGTGAACCCCATCTCTTTAGCTTGCCAGAGATGTCTCCCTGCAGTATCCATCCTTCTCATGGAACAGTCACAGAAATTATGTTCTCTACTCCTTTAAGTAGACAGTAACAGCAGCATATTCATTTGACTGGGGTTTGACAAACATTCTTAGTTCAATCACAGCACTGAATTGATTTATAATAAAGCTGAAACAAGTTTATTTAATAAAAGGATGTAGGATTAAGTGATACCAAGAATAAGTAGTAAAGACAGAAAAGGTTACAAGCAAACAAAAGTAAAAATACATTTCTAAGATGTATTTAATGTCAGCAAGTTATAATCTTTGTCTAAGCAGGTTTCTCTCCTATATTCAATTCCCAGAGACTTCAACATCCTTGGTTGAAGGATCCAACGTTCTGTGATTTCAAGAGCTCCAGCCCCCTGAATCCCCCAAGTGATGGACAACTATGGGATTCTCTCCCCTTTCTTTTTTTAGTCCAGTAAACCTTTGAAATGTATTCTGTGAAAAGTAAGCCTAGACAAAACTTCTCTCTCCTGCTGGCGTGTAGATGCCATGCTGTCTTCCCAATGTTCATTGGCCCTCCTTCAAGAGGCAGGAATGCTTCCTGGGGGTGTGGTCTCTATTCTCCTGCTGATTCATATGTAAATTGGCTTCCATTGTTTTGATTCCACACTGCTTAATTTACACTGGAGACAGGTAGATAGCTGCCTTCCCTCCTGTCTTCATGAAAACCTTTTTCTCCCTGTGTTTAGTCACCAACTTTTAAAGTGTAATATCAGTGAGTACCTATAATTGCTCATATAGTACTAATGCATACATTTCACAATGCTATTAATCACCAGTTTGTCACAGGCTTTCACAAAAGACCTTACTCAATATACTTTTATAATACAGTAATATTATATACAATCAGCTGATCCAGTTGCCTTTTTATTTGAGATTCAGTTCTCCTGTCTTTATAGTTAAAAGGCTATCTCCCCCAGTTGTTAGTTTGATGGCTTTGTTTACCTTTTATGTAAATATACCTTCATTGTTTCTGCCTGACAACCAGGCGGTTTAGATAAGCAAGTATACATCCGTTTGTCTAGGGCAGACTGGGCTTATTCATTGCTTGCCAAAAACATTTTAAGAATATAATTCTACCACATGTTTATAACTCTTCGTTCACACTCTGTAAACACATCATGCAAGTTTATTAATGATCAGTGAGTTGTTCGTTTTCCAGTGATATACTACAGGCCACCTTTTGTTACATATATCATGACAACAGTGTGTTAGGTGTAGTAAGTATGTCAAGCCTGACAAAAGTTGTTGACACAGAGTAATGAAACCAGTGGGCCCCCGTGTCACGCTTATATTACAGTACCACCCAGAAATGAGCTAGGTGGTGTATAGAACACACAGTAGGAATTCACAGGCACTGCCCCAAAATGTACAAAGACTAAAAGGACTCAAATATTTGAATATTTAATCTAGCACCATGTCTGAATTCGGAGGCCTTGGATCCTAGGAAGTATGGAAGTATTCTTCTTTGGGATAAAATCTCCCTCATAAACCTAAACAGAATTTTCTAGACTTCTTACACTGAATGAGTCTCTGTCCCAAACAGAGTTTTTAGGATCACTCATCACAGACTGCGATCCAGGGAAGTCACCTCACAGCTGGAGAAGGAACCAAGCACCTGTCTCCTCCCTGCTGCTGCACCCAGGAAAAATTAATCCAACAGAAACTAGAAATGTCAAGAAGCCACATCACCATCCTTTGGGATTCCCACTCCTCTGTGGGGCCACCTCTGGCATACCAGGAGTGCCTGATCCCTTATGAAGGGCAAAATCTCCCAGAATCACACTGCCTAGGAACACATTTTAACTCCAGTAAGACAGATGTGTTAAATTGACCTGGTCTCCACACTCATAGAGATTGAAGAATTTGGTTGCTCTCAGACTAAGAAAAATCAAGGATGAAGCATCGTAACATCTGAGTCCCTGGAGAAAATAGTCTACTCCGCATGGACTCATGGTGGTCACAAACATCTAACTAGCAGAGCATCAAAAAACACTGCTCTAAAGCAAAGCTGACAAACTATTTCCTGTCCTCAAGCTCAGCTCCTCCTTTCTGGTGCTTAACTCTAGATCAGGGGCAGGCAACCTATGGCATGCGTGCCGAAGGCGGCACGCGAGCTGATTTTCAGTGGCACTCACGCTTCCTGGGTCCTGGCCACCAGTCCAGGGGGCTCTGCATTTTAATTTAATTTTAAATGAAGCTTCTTAAACGTTTTAAAAACCTTATTTACTTTACATACAACAATAGTTTAGTTATACTTTATAGACTTATAGAAAGAGACCTTCTAAAAACGTTAAATGTATTACTGGCACGCAAAACCTTAAATTAGAGTGAATGAATGAAGACTCCGCACACCACTTCTGAAAGGTTGCCGACCCCTGCTCTAGATGGTTGTGAGCAACAAAAATTTTACTGTTAAGAAAATAAGGCTGTGAATTAGTCTCCAATGGCCTCTGAGCCTCTTGGCCCCAGTAGTCACCTGGACAGCCCAAACACCTGCTCCCATGGTCTGCTCAAGTTGTGCACTCCAAAAATAGGAAGTTATGGAGAGAATCAGGAAAGGTGAAGAAACACCCAGGAACTCTTTTATTGATGGTTATCCATGTGACAATACAAAATTCACTGCACTTTTTAAGTTAACCCAGTAGCTTGCTTAGGGTGCTGGTTATAGGCTTGGTCTACACTACAGAATTAGGTTGACATAAGGCATCTTACGTTAACCTAACTCTGTAGGTGTTTACACTGTAATGGTGCTCCCACTGATGTAAGTTGCCCACTACGTCGACCTAATAACTCCACCTCTGCAAAAGGTGTCAAACTTAGGTCAACGTTAGGGTGATGCAGTGTCTGTGTAGACACTGCGTTACTGATATCGCCTGTTGTCTGTCAGCCCTGCACGGGACTGACAGCCCAGATTACTGCTGCTGCCTCCCAGTGAGGGATTGAGAGGCAGAAGAGCCTGAGCCTGGCCACCGCCTAGGCCTTCTCCCCCACCCTCCATGCCTCACTGGGAGGCAGCTGGGCCTGGGCTCTCCTCCCCTCCTCCTTTCCCCCAGTCCCTCACCAGGAGGCAGCTGAGATCAGGCTCTCCTCCCACCCCCATCCATCATCAGGAGGTGTCCAGGATCGGGCTCTCCTTCCCCCCCACCCCTACCCCAATCCCTCACCGGGAGGGGGGCCAGGATCGGGCTCTCCTTCCTCCCTCCCTCCCCTCTCCATCCCCCACCAAGAGGCAGCAGCGGGACTCCAGGCTGTCAGCCATGGTGGTGGGGAGACTCCAGCTGTCAGTGCCCCACTTCAGTCGGTGGAAGCACTGCCGACAGAAGGAGTTAGTGTGGACATGAAAAACAGTAATTACTGTGGTGGCTCTTTGTCAACCAAACTTTGGTCAACTTAATTTTGTAGTGTAGACAAGTCTATAGACTTCATCTCCAAAGTGCTGTTTGATGGCTTCAAGTAGCGTTCTGTGTAAAGCTCTCCAGCATTCTTGAGAATTTAACAAAATAATATCACAACATTATTGCCTGAGGGACTCTAAATCCAGCTTTTGGAATTTTAGCCATCTTTTCAGAACACCTCAAACTAGTAGTCCTTTCACTCTACATGTGGCACTAGAATGTATTTTGTTAGCAGTCAGTGAGGTCATACCTTGAACATCCTTCAGCACCAGCTCAGAGATGAGCGCTTGCTGGTCCTATCACTCACCAGTCTAGGAGGATGAGGAAAAAAATGTCTGGGCAACTACGAACAAACAGGATCTAGAAGTGATTCTGAAGGGCTGCTTAATAGAAATAGGGTTTGTAGAATTTGAGTGGTCTTTGAATATTCTGTTAAGCTGCCTGGCTGAATCACTTCTACTTCCAATTTGTGAGAAGTAGAAATGGCCTACACCTTTACATTTTTCAGCTTCCTCCTGAGGTGTTGCGTGAGGGGGGGGCGGGGAAGGAAGCTCTTTCTTCAATGTGTTGAAGATTATGACTTCAGATGGAAGCATTAGTCTTTCTGCTTCAAGAAATAGTTGCAGGAATCTTTGTGTTCATAAACTTGAAAGTTTTCCCTCCTTGTACAAAGACGAGACTACTAGCAGCAGTCCTATAGGTAGTATACCATAGCGGATCAAGACTATCATTTTGTAGCAATGGTATCTGGAGGGTTCTCTGTACCCAGAGTCTTCATGGAGCTGTTGGTGATTCTGGCCTTACCACTATTAGGCAATCTCCTGACAGAAGCTCTTTCTGCAATAGAAGCTGCGTAGTGCACCCTACTGGTCATTCAGGTGTATTCATGAGAACTAAGATTGCAATAGTCTGACACGCTATCAATAATTTGTACAAGCATGATTAACATGTTATAATTTCCTAATGTTGTTCAGCTTTGGAAGCCTCTTCTGGGGCTGGTGGGCTGATGTGTAATAGCCATCCAACAGAAGAAGAGTGGATCCTGTTTATATTTTAAAAAATATCTTCAGTCTACCTGCTTCTGAAGTTATGGAGAAAAACAAGATTACCCAGTAGCGAGTCCAGAACTATAAGTGTAACCACAATTTTAATTTTAAATTTCCAAATGAAAGTTTTTTCATTTCACCAGCAGCCATTCTATAAAATGCCCTGATCCTGCAAACACTGATGCATGTGAGTAGTGCCATTGAGTTCATATAAGTCAATGTTTGCAAGATCAGTACCATAGCTTGTGAATCTCACTACTGAACTGCAGAACTCCTCCCCAGATATGGCTTTCAGTAGTTGACTAAGTGATACATACATGCTGATAATTTGCTATTCAATTGTGCTCTGTTATGAAATGTTAAGATATAAACTGCAGTAGAATAGCTCTGAGCCTCTGTACAATAGCTCTGCTGAAGTATTAGCAGACTTGAGTGAGTTGTAAAACAGGGAAATAATGTAAGCAAACAAAAGCTTATTTTTAACATTTTTAAAAGGCTTCAGATTCTGATTTCATAATTGTACATTACACCTTGTGTAAAGTGACTTCAAAACTTACTAATTTTCAAATTAGCTAGTAATGTAATTTTTCCCCTCTCTCTTTCTATAACAGATGAAGTTATAACTTCTCATGGTGCAATTGAACCAGATAAGGACAATGTCCGCCTAGAGCCATACTCTTTGCCGCAGGGTTTTATGTGGGACACTTTGGACCTGAGCAACGCTGAAGTTGTAAGTAGAATCATGTATGTGTACACACAGTCTTTGATGAAACATTCTGGCTGATATGTGTGAGATAAAATTCTTCCTTTTTTGATGTGTGTTTTCAGCTAAAGGAACTGTACACATTATTAAATGAGAATTACGTAGAAGATGATGATAACATGTTTAGGTTTGACTACTCACCTGAGTTTCTTATGTGGTGAGTAGCAATTTCTGTGTTGGATTGCAAAGAAGGGTGTTTTGATCACATTCTTTTGAGCACTAATTTGTAATGGTTTCTGCCACTGATTCTAGGGCACTACGTCCTCCAGGCTGGCTACCCCAGTGGCACTGTGGAGTTAGAGTATCGTCAAACAAAAAATTGGTAGGGTTCATAAGCGCCATCCCTGCACACATTCGGATTTATGACAGGTAAATATAAATAGATAAAAATAAATATAAATAAAAACAAATGATATATCTTGAACTGTCTTTCGTGGTGGGGATTGTCTGATTGAAGAGCTGAGTGCTAGGCCTCATTGACAGTAGAGGGAGAAGAAACCTTACACAGGTCTGAAATTTTTCACAAGGCTTTTGGAAGTTCCCAATTAAAACTAATGGCAAACAAATATCCACCTCAGAAAGATTCTATTGATAGAAGATGTGGAGAGCTGCTTGATGTTTTCTGGCCTATTGGAAAGTATAAAGTGTATGTTCAGTCAGTTAAACTTACCAGGGCTCTCTCCATAGGGTTGGAGCACTGGAATAATTAATTAGTGAATATGAGCTGTGGAGCCTTTTGATATCTCTTTCCTCCTGCTTTGATTGCTTTCCAGGGCCTTAAATCCAGGCCACAATTCAGGTCATGGTACAGGTCTAAAGGGTATTCCAGGCAAATTCTCCAACCTAGTCATCTTGCCAGATGCAGTTACAGAATATTAACATTTGTTGTATACTTTGAGGATGCAACTTAAGGCAGCCAGGTTAAAAATTTGGATATGTATGCTTAGAAGTATGTAAAATACAAAGAGCATATACCAACATTGGATAAGAAATCTCAATGATTTATCAGAGTCCTTTGTTACATAATTGAGTCCTTCTGTTGAAGACTTTAAAATGAGCATTATTTATGTTTTTGAGAAGCTACCTTGTATAACCTGAAATTTAGTATCAACATAGAAAATAAAACTATATAAACAAGACTATACTGTGTTTTAGTGAGTTTTATAACTGTTTTGTTATTTAAATTGCTTTTAGTGTGAAGAAAATGGTAGAAATCAATTTTCTTTGTGTCCACAAGAAATTGAGATCTAAACGAGTAGCACCTGTACTGATTCGGGAAATAACCAGAAGAGTAAACCTGGAAGGGATTTTTCAGGCAGTTTACACTGCAGGAGTGGTACTCCCCAAGCCTGTGGCCACATGCAGGTAACCTAGGTGGTGTTCATAGTAACATTGCTCCCAAGGATGATCATTTTAAAGAGGATTCCTTGTCATTTTCACAAACTAGCTAATAAAAATTGTTCATTTTTCTGCTGTAAACTTCTGGTAAACATTCTGGATTTGATTTTAATGCAGAGAACATGGCCAACTTCTTTGTGATGCCTTGGACAAAGACATTTCTTGGAGTAAAATCTAGTTCTGTTTGGGGCACTGCCTGCACTTTGTTAGAAACTGTGCTAGCAATTACAAGGTTGTATACTTCGGTACATACTTTTTTCAAGTGACCTATTGCTTGACTGGTGGGGTGAACAGAGTTTCTGGGAATAATATAGTACTACTTTTTAAACACCTTCCTGTAGGGTCTCCTCTCTGGAGAAAGAGAGGTTTGTTGTGCATCTTACAATGATGTAAGAACTGTACTGTCAGAAAAGTTTTGTCTGAAGTCCAGCATAACTTTGTTTGCATGTAGTGGATTCAATATTGCTTATGCTGCCACAAGTTCAAATCACTGAAGAGTTGGCTCAGCCCTTAATCCTTCTGGTAGATAACCAAGCTCTGAGTAATTTTTTGGATTAAATTTTAAAAGCTGAAATCTTGTTTGCAGTTTATGGACATCAGAAATACCATGAGTCTTTTTTGGAGGGAAGAGTAGGTATAGGTTTTGCTATCCCTCACCATAATTTTTCCTCCTTTGATGCTGGGTATTCAAAGGTGTTCTATCACAGAGACAGCTGGCAGGAGAAGGCCCTCCCAAAAAACTGCTTACACAGACAAGCAGAGGGTCTTGTCTGTACAGCAAAATGAGTGTTGTGAAAACAACCAAGGCTATGACAAGGGTGAAGTTGCCCTGATTACTAATCTCAATATTAAAAATGTGTGTGGGTACAAACTATGATAGTCAACCATACCATAGTCATTAACAAGTTTAAAAGGTGTAGGGTTGACACTTTATGCTGCTCAAGTCCCCCATAGATAGTAGTATAGGATTGCCCCTTAGATGCAATTGTTTAATTTTGGGAGGCAGGGATTGGATGAAATATATATAAAACATATATTATTAAAATTAGTAATTATATTAACATGTATTTTAAATTGTATTTCCAGGTACTGGCATCGATCACTGAACCCCAGAAAATTGGTAGAGGTGAAATTTTCACATTTGAGTAGAAATATGACTTTACAAAGAACAATGAAGCTCTACAGACTTCCCGATGTAAGCAATGTATCTACCTAAAGAACCCTCACAGTTATTGTGAGGCCCAAAATACCCTTCCATCAGCCTCCTACAAGGCAAGATTTTCATTTTGGAAGGAAAGCATTTACACCATGTAAAAACATATTTGTTCGTTGGGAAAGGGGTTACAAGAGTAGATGAGTTTATTTAGGAATACCAGAGACCCTAAAAAACTCACAAAACTCCCCAAGTAAACTTCAACTCAATCCTATTCAACCACAAACTGAAGACACACACTTTTTACAACTCTATACCATTAATTTTTCATCCAATTAACATATCATTTTTAATGGAGTAAAAATGACCTGAATTTCTTACATAGAAAGAATCCTAAAATGTTGATAAGGCAATGCTGAGAAGCATTTTAGTCCAATTTGCCAGAGAATGTTTTCTCCACATGGTGAACTGTTTCAGCAAATTGTAGCTCAGGAAATGCTATGTACTGTGCATGTCTTTTCTTTGGATAAAAATCTCTCCCCCTGCCCCCTCCAAGTTTTTCCATAATGACTTACCTGCCTTTGGACAGCCATGTCTGCCATCATTGGTTGGTCTGATGTCACAGATGCTCATTACTTTTATAGCATCAACACTATACTAGATGCTCCCCTGCACAGCAGAGTCCATTGTTTGTGTCTCAGTACGTAATGATATCAGTATGACCCACTTCCCATGCTGCGCACACATGCTCTCTCACTGTATGCAGTGCAGTAGTTGGCAGAGCCTAAAAATGAATAACTAAATTAATTTATTTTTTAGGCCCAAAGAACTAAGTCTAACTTTAGTCAAATTTGAAATAATTTTTAGATGATAAAAATCTAGTAGATATTTCAGATATAGGGTTTGATGGCATTTCTATTCTTTTCATATAGACAAGGTTCATAAATAAATGGGGTTTATTAGAAAATATACAACTCTTATTCTAACCAATCTTTCTAATTCATAAGTTACAGACTACAATAGAAGAAAAATAAAGTATGGGGAGGGGGGGAAATAAGACCTAGAAACACACCTAGGAAGAGATTAGGACGTGTATGCAGCACTGTACACAGACAATAACTTCTGAGTAAAATTTCTAAAGCACCTAAGTGCCATTTTCAAAAGTGACAGAAGCACTTAGCAGCCGATGTCTATCAGAAAGTCAAGAGAACTTAAGATCCTTGTACCTAAAGGTATGTCTGTGCTGTAATTGGACATGTGATTGCAGCTCAGATAGGCCTAGCACTAGCTTTAATCTAACTAGTGTAGCTAAAATGAGCTGTGAGGATGTGGTGGTGGCCTGGACCTCAGCATAGTTAGCAACACAACGCTTGATATTTTTTACTGTCTACTCTGAAGATCTGTTTGAAATCATATAAGAATATTGTGATTATATTAACAAAATGTTACTCTAAACAACTCTTCTTGGGTATTTTTCACTTTCCAAGTATATAGTTACTTAATAGGGGACTTTTAAGACAAACTTAAAGTGAGGAAAAAATATACCAAAATGAACCTACCTTGCCGATCTGTTGTTGTTTCAGACATTTGTTTTCATACCTTCTTCTGCCAGGAGCTCAGAATCCTTGGCTAGAGCTGCCACTTAAGGTGGGATACAGCTGAGGATTTCTGGGACTTAAGGATGCCTCAGCCAGGCTTCCTTCCCTACAGGCGCACTCCCTATATGGGCAGCTGCACTAGTTCTACACCACTCAGTGATCCGGCTTCCACAAGGGGTATCCTCAGGGATCCATTAAGCTAGTTTTTTGACTGCTTTGTTGGAATTGGGCAAAGTTGTAAGAGCCAGCCTGAAAATTGGGGCCCCCTGTATTTGACCTTGCCACGTTACCATGAAAAATGACTAACATATTAAACAAATTCATTATATGACTTCATTGAATGATGAAGCAGATAAGCTCTGAAAGAGAATGAACCTTTGTTTAATGAAGAAACATGCTGGATAATTAACAAAAATTTGGTGGAGAAAATAAGATTCAGTTGCTTGCCACACATCTAAATGTTAATTACAATGTATTAAAAATATTTTTTCTCCATTGTATAAAGTCCCTTTGTAAAATATCTTATTTTCTAAAATGTACTGTAGATTAGTCATTCCAGAATGGCCTTAATTTATGTGAGGAGGGCTTTCTCATGAGTAGAAAAATGGTTATGTCTGCATAGAAAATTTAGACAACAAGCTAGTTTGGAGGGGTAAAAGTAGCTGGAAATTTTCATGTTAAATGTTTGCTGACCAAATATAAGCACACGAGATAAAGTGATTTTTACTTGGTATCCAACATATTTTTGTCTTCTGGTCAGTTACTGATAATCAGGGTTTTTTCTGGGCCCTAAATAATTTAGAAGAAAAGAAGTAATGATCAAACTAAAAAAGGAACACACTATGTTTGTAGTTTACGCTACAGTCAACAGTGTCTGTTTCCCTGGAGAAATGAAGTAGTACTAGTAATGGTATGTAAAGATTGATGTGCCCCAGACTGTCTCAGTAATTAGAAGGTAGGGAATATTGATTGAAGGCAGTTTGTAAATTGGCATAATGAATTATAATGCTAGAGTAAAGTAGGCTAATAATGAATATTCTATAGCAAATGGAGTGCGCTCTGTAACCTACTTTCATATATTTTGTAAATAAATTCCTCCTTTCAACATCTTATTTTTTTTCTTTTTATTGTAACAAGGCCACAAAGACTTCAGGTTTGAGACCAATGGAACAAAAAGACATTAAAGCAGTGCAAGAACTGATCAACAGTTACTTGAAGCAATTTAATCTTGCTCCTGTAATGGATGAAGAAGAGGTAGCCCACTGGTTCCTGCCTCAGGATCATATTATTGACACCTTTGTAGTTGAGGTAAAAACATTGGTTAACAATGTAAATGAGATATATGTAAATTCCACCCTTGCCTCCCCAGTAATATTACACAGGTAATTCAATGTAAGGCTATATTGACATTAGGGTTTTGATGGCATCAAGATAACTACCATGAGAAACAAGAGGGCTTTCTAGTGTATTGAGAGCCATGATCTATACTTAACCTTTCATTGTAGCATTTGTGGAGCTTGATATAGTTTATCCATTTTGTTTTTTATATTAAACAGAGAACAGTAAACATTATTGTACATTCTAATATTCTAATTGCATGATAAGGAAACACTTATTTTTGGCGTCTGTATGGACTGCAGTGGTAATATAACAGGGTGTTTAAATAAGAATTCTAAAACTCTGAAAGTAATGACCATCTGGGAGGCACTCTACATTATTAAAATCTTGTTTGCTTTTCACCACCCCTTTTTGGGAAAAAAACAATTTGATTATAAGTATTAATATTCGAATCTGCTTTTCCAGAAAGAAAAGAGCTGCTAAAATGACTGAGATGAGGAAATGGGAATCTGATTGGGGTCTGATGTCATTTCTTCAGATGTCAAATAGGAACTCCACAGCAGGCCAGCACAAAATTTAAATCCTGTTTAGCTGATTTCAGGTGCACCTATTTATATGGAGAGTCCTAGTATCGGATAAATCTGCTTCAAATGTAATCTGATACTCAATTTAATAGTTTAAGTTCACATCTCTTGGTGCTATTATTTGTGGGTAAACTTTTCAAAATGACCCATGTAGCTTAGAAACCTAAGTTCCATTGAAAGCTGTCAGTCACTATATTAAATTTGTTTGCTAGTGCTTAGAAATCCTTTTAGGATGAAAGAAACTACAGAAAAGTTAGATTGCAATTACATGTTAAGAAGGCTGCCTTCGCAGCACAAATGGCCAAAGGCTTTCTTTTGTTTTAAATTCAAAATGTTGGTACTAAAGACCATAGCAAAATGAAAGGGGGAGACCTTAATAAAGCTCATAATCACTGAATTAACATTTCTAGCATCCTTAATGATTGTGCAGATTTCTTAAGCTCCATAATTAATTCATCTCTGTGATACAGAGCTCAGCGGAGACATCCTCATATTTGATATTTGAACTTTACATCAGAGGTCCTTAAAAAAATCTGACATCTCCCTTATCACACTTCAAGAGCCCTTTTGAGCTACTATCTTGCAATTTGGTATACTTTTTCAATGTGAATCACTTGAGCTGATCTAAATATGCTACACATTTTCCACAAAAAATTGCTGTCAAAAAGCAAAAAATTTCCTTTTCCAAAGAACTGGAAAAATGTTGAGAAAAGAAGCCTGATAGGTCTCTTCACATATGTTAAGGACTGTTACAAAAGAAGACAGTGATCAGTTGTTCGTAGGAAGGTAGGACAAGAAGTAATTGGAGAAAGTGGTTAAGGACATTGAGGTCAATGGTAATTGGGACAAAATACAATATGGTTTTACAAAAGGTAGATCATACCAAACCAACTTGATCTCCTTCTTTTAGACGGTAACAGATTTTTAGATAAAGGAAACACAGTGGATCTAATTTACCTTGATTTCAGTAAGGCATTTGATACGGTTCCACATGGGGAATTATTAGCTAAATTGGAAAAGATGGGGATCAATATGAAAATTGAAAGGTGGATAAGGAACTGGTTAAAGAGGAGACTGCAACGGGTCATACTGAAAGGTGAATTGTCAGACTGGAGAGAGGTTACTAGTGGAGTTCCTCAGGGATCGGTTTTGGGACCAATCTTACTTAATGTTTTTATTCCTGACCTTGGCACAAAAAGTGGGAGTGTGCTAATAAAGTTTGCGGATGACACAAAGCTGGGAGGTATTGCCAATACAGAGAAGGACCGGGATATCATACAGGAAGATCTGTATGACCTTGTAACTGGAATAATAGTAATAGGATGAAATTTAATAGTGAAAAGTGCAAGGTCATGCATTTAGGGATTAATAACAATAATTTTTGTTAAGCTGGGGACTCATCAGTTAGAAGTAACAGAGGAGAAGGACCTCGGAGTATTGGTTGATCACAGGATGGCTATGAGCCGCCAGTGTGATATGGCCGTGAAAAAAGCTAATGCTGTCTTGGGATGCATCAGGCGAGGTATTTCCAGTAGAGATAAGGAGGTCTTAGTACCGTTATACAAGGCACTGGTGAGACCTCATCTGGACTACTGTGTGCAGTTCTGGTCTCGCATGTTTAAGAAGGATGAATACAAACTGGAACAGGTACAGCGAAGGGCTACTAGGATGATCCAAGGAATAGAAAACCTTATGAAAGGAGATTCAAAGAGCTCGGCTTGTTTAGCCTAACCAAAAGAAGGCTGAGGGGAGAGATGATTGCTCTCTATAAATATATCAGAGGGATAAATACCAGGGAGGGAGAGGAATTATTTAAGCTCAGTACCAATGTGGACACAAGAACAAATGGATATAAACTGGCCATCAGGAAGTTTATATTTGAAATTAGATGAAGGTTTCTAACCATTAGAGGAGTGAAGTTCTGGAACAGCCTTCCAAGGGGAGCAGTGGGGGCAAAAGACTTATCTGGCTTCAAGACGAGCTTAATAAGTTTATGGAGGGGATGGTATGATGGGATAGCCTAATTTTGGCAATTAATTGATCTTTGTCTATTAGCGGTAAATATGCCCAATGGCCTGTGATGGGATGTTAGATGGGGTGGGATCTGAGTTACTATAGAGAATTCTTTCCTGGGTGTTTGGCTGGTGAGTCTTCCCACATGCTCAGGATTTAGCTGATCGCCATATTTGGGGTTGGGAAGGAATTTTCCTCCAGGACAGATTGGCAGAGGCTCCTAGGGGTTTTTCACCTCCCTCTGTAGCATGGGGCACGGGTCACTTGCTGGAGGATTCTCTGCACCTTGAAGTCTTTAAACCAGGATTTGAGGACTTCAGTGGCTCAGACATAGGTTAAGGGTTTGTTGCGGGAGTGGGTGGGTGAGATTCTGCTGCCTGCGTTGTGCAGGAGGTCAGACTAGACGATCATATTGGTCCCTTCTGACCTTAAAGTCTATAATTGAGTCTATAATTGTCTTTATTTGCAGCAGGTGATATTTAGATTAGATATTAGAAAAAGTTTCTAACTATAATGGTAGTTAAGTACTGGAACAGATTACCAAGGGAGGTTGTGGAATCTCCATCATTGAAGGTTTTTAAGAACAGGTTAGACAAAGATGTGCAAGGGAAGGTCTAGGTATATTTGGTCAGTCCTGCCTTAGTATGGTAGGATGGACTAGATGACCTCTCAAGATCCCCTCCAGCACTGCCTTTCTATTTATGATATTAAGATGTTCTCAGGGCACCAATTCCATGCGTCTGATTTTAACCAAGAGAATTTTTGAAGTTGTGATGAATGCGTGGTAGAGACCAGTGCTCATAGCCATGCCACCTGAAGGGTAGGCTTCTGGCAGCTAGTATTTGTAATTTCCCAAAATATCTGCTGCGCAGAGTGAAGGCTAAAACTGTAGCTAATTAATTACAAGCTGATTCTTCATTCAATGACTTTTTTCTTCCCCAGAGTTCAAATGGTATTTTAACCGATTTCCTGAGTTTCTACACGTTACCTTCAACAGTTATGCACCACCCTGTTCATAAAAGCCTCAAAGCTGCCTATTCCTTCTACAATATTCATACAGAGACTCCTCTCTTGGATCTAATGAATGATGCACTCATTATAGCTAAATTGGTAAGTAACTTACGTTCCCTATCTACTTTTCTCAGAAAAGTAGGGTAATTTAAAAAAAAATGAAAGGAAGTGTTTAATGTGTAACATTCCATTTTTTTTACTTTAAAAAGGGATTTTTAATGCACTTGCAGAACTTAAAAAAATCTATACTAGCTTTGCTCTTCACTTTGAACAGTACTAGAGAAAAAGGAAAAAATTCCCATAAGCCTGCAGTATTTTTACAAAATATATTTTTAATAGTGCTGTTGATTAATCGCAGTTAACTCACACGATTAACTCAAAAAAATTAATCGCAATTAATCGCACTGTTAAACAATAGAATACCAATTTAAATTTATTTTTGATGCTCTTCTACATTTTAAAATATATCTATTTCAGTTACAACACAGAATACAAAGTGTACAGTGCTCACTTTATATTATTTTTATTACAAATATTTGCACTGTAAAAATGATAAAAGAAATAGTATCTTTTCAGTTCACGTCATAGAAGTACAGTAATGCAATTTCTTTATCATGAAAGTGCTACTTACAAATGTAGGTTTTTTTGTTACATAACTGCACTCAAAAACAAAACAATGTAAAACTTTAGAGCCCACAAGTCCACTCAGCCCTACTTTTGTTAAGCCAATCGCTAAGAGAAACAAGTTTGTTTACAGGACATAATGCTGCCCATGTCTTAATTACAATGTCACCTGAAAGCGAGAACAGGCATTCTCATGGCACTGTTGTAGCTGGTGTCGCAAAATATTTATGTTCCAGATGTGCTAAAGATTCATCTGCCCTCTTCATGCTTCGGCCATTGATCCAGAGGACATGCTTCCAAGTAGATAGCGCTGGTGAAAAAAATGTGTTAATTACATTTGTGACTGAACTCCTTGCGGGAGAATTATATGTCTCCTGCTCTGTTTTACCTGCATTCTACCATATATTTCATGTTATAGCAGTCTCGGATGGTGACCCAGCACATGTTGTTCATTTTAAGAACACTTTCACTGAAAATTTGACAAAATGCAAAGAAGATACTAATATGAGATTTCTAAAAATAGCTCCAGCACTCCACCCAAGATTTAAGAATCTGAAGTGCCTTCCAAAATCTGAGAGGGATGAGGTGTGGAGCATGCTTTCAGAAGTCTTAAAAGAGCAGCACTCTGATGTGGAAACTACAGAACCCATACCACCAAAAAAGAAAATCAATCTTCTGCTGATGGCACCTGACTCAGATGATGAAAATGAACATGCATTGGTCCACACTGCTTTGGATTGTTATTGAACAGAACCCATCATCAGCATGGACGCATGTCCTCTGGAATGGTGGTTGAAGCATCAAGGCATATATGAATCTCTAGCGCATCTGGCATGAAAATATCTTTCAACGCCGACTACAACAGTGCCATGCAAAGACCTGTTCTCACTGTCAGGCGACATTGTAACAAGAAGTGGGCAGCATTATCTCCTGCAAATGTAAACAAACTTGTTTGTCTGAGCGATTGGCTGAACAAGAAGTAGAACTCATTGGACTTGCAGGCTCTAAAGTTTTACATTGTTTTATTTTTGAATGCAGGGGTTTTATGGTACATAATTCTACATTTGTAAGTTCAACTTTTATGATAAAGAGATTGCACTACAGTACTTGTATTAGGTGAATTGAAAAATACTATTTCTTTCGTTTTTTTACAGTGCAAATATTTGAAATAAAAAAAATTATAAAACTGAGCGTTGTACACTTTGTATTCTGCTTGTAATTGAAATCAATATATCTGAAAATGTGGGAAACATCCAAAATATTTAAATAAGTGGTATTCTATTATTATTTAGCAGTGTGATTAATCACACAATTAACTTTTTTAATCACGCGATTAATCGCGATTAATTTTTACATCACTTGACAGCCCTAATTTTGAACAAAGTTCTGTTACCAGTAAATTCAAAGCAAGTGGTTTATTATGCTGTTTAGTAATGTGATAACTGAAACCCACAGTCTGAGTGTTGCTAGAGCTATGCAGAGCATCTAGAGCAGTAATAGGCAACCTGGGGCCCACGGGCCACACGCGGCCCGTCAGGGTAATCCACTGGAGGGCTGCCAGACAGTTTGTTTACATTTGCATGGCCGCCTGCAGCTCCCGGTTCACCTTTCCCATTCAATGGGAGCTGTGGGAAGCAGCAGCCAGCACGTCCCTGCAGTCCGCGCCGCTTCCTGCATCTCCCATTGTCCGGGAACGGTGAACCGCAGCCACTGGGAGCTGCAGGCGGCTGTGCAAATGTAAACAAACTGTCTGGCGGCCCGCCAGCGGATTACCCTGATGGGCTGCAAGCAGGCCACAGGTTGCCCACCGCAGATCTGGAGCATACTGGTGAAAATCTGACCCTTAGTATCCAAATTAACAGTAAGCACTGGATATTCAATGTTAGAAGAATGCACAGTATAATTAAAATGGTGACTCACTGATGGGATTGGACAACTTATCAAGGTTTGCAGAAATAAATTAGTTTGGATTTGTTTAGTAAAATGGAAGGGTTTATTTTGTGTTGGGAATTAGTTGAAATTACAGCTAGTAATTAACTGTTTTTGCCTTTTAAAGCTACAAAAGTGGTATTGTATATGGAAGCAAAGAAAAGATGTGAAGTGTTTAAATTACGTATTCTCAAATTTTAAGTTGTAAAAACATTTTCTCACACAGAGAGAACAACATTAATGATGCAATTTGGGCAAATGGGGGGAAGCCACTACAAATGAAGGGTTCAGAAGTAAATTTAAAGTATTCTCATGGGTTCAATGCCATCTAGCACTAAAAATAGTAGACACCGTGCATTACCCTTGTAAAATGTTTGTAAGTGATTGATGTAGGTGTTTATGGTGATATATATCTACAGAATCAATACCTCATATATTTACTTTCATTTTTAAAAAGATGAACAATTCAGAAGTAATATAGAGTACAAATCAGCCCTGTGAACTGAAACCAGTATGTAGTATTTTTGCTTTTCCTCCATGCATGAAGTTTTGAGATTATAACAAAATAAGGTTCACTAAGGTAAAATGGAAATTTAACAAGAACTTATATGTATACTTTTTCAAAGAACAGATGGTCTGGTTTTAATTAGTGCCCTGTTCAAACTGCTGACAGCAAAAGAAAAGGGAAAAAAGCTGTAGAGAAGTATTGAGCACTGCGTAGTATGTTCATTTGTAGAGACTGATGATAAACTTCCTTGAAACGTGCAAATATTTTTCTGCTGAGAATCCAGTGGCACATTTAATGAACAAAGTGGGGGGAGGGATAGCTCAGTGGTTTGAGCATTGGCCTGCTAAACCCAGGGTTGTGAGTTCAATCCTTGAGGGGGCCACTTAGGGATCTGGGGCAAAAATTGGTCCTGCTAGTGAAGGCAGGGGACTGGACTTGATGACCTTTCAAGGTCCCTTCCAGTTCTAGGGGATTGGTATATCTCCAATTATTACCTTTAAACTTGCTTTACTTTTGTAAATTATACTCATTCAGAAAAACACTTAACATCTTGTTAAAATAAGATGTTATATAGATTTATATGCAAGCGGAGTACCTTTATTTACTTGAAGCTAAGACTGAAGTCTCCAGCAGTATGTAGTGTAGCCCTGAGGATTAATCTGTTGGTCTGTATAAAATGTCTTTTTGATAAAAGTATGTAGGCTTTATAGATTATAGAATTATTGCAATAGAAATATAAAATGTCTATAGACATCTAGGCCAGACACCCTGGCCAATTTCCTGCGTGATGCTGAAAGTAACCTTTAGGACCCTTACTCAGAAAAGTAATAATAGAATACAAACCTACGTAAATGTCTGGGGACCTTTGAATGTCTGAAGACCTTTCACCTAGTAAGGGTGGAAAGTGGGGATTTCTGCCCACAAATTTAACAAGTACACCACAAATTGCGTACATATTTGTCATTCATACGCATATCTATGTTGGCCTATGAGGGATGGTACCTTAACCTTTCCATGGGGGAAAGACAAATTTGGGCATAGGATTTCCAAATAAGCCCTATAAGAAGGGTGTTGATACACCATATGGTAGGCGATACATCCAGCTATTTCCTTATCGTCTCACCTTGTCGTCGTCTCCCCCCCCCCCCATGAAGGCTGTCAACTACTGATGGTATTTCTTTTCACAGCTGTAAGTATAAAGAAATCTAATGTCTGCTTTATCTTTTGAAAGCATCTAGTTTATAGAGGTAAACTTATACTTATACTTAGTCTTTTTATTATTTCCCTTTAAATAAGTGTGAAACCACACTTAAGTGTCTGTTGCACAAAGTAAATTTGTCATAAGTATCTTTCTTATAGAACTGTGATATTTGTAACTTTGTAATCTCAAACTGCTTTTAACATTTTACATTTACCTATTGTTTCATTGATTTTAAATAAAGGGTCTTGATTGACTAATTTTGTCTCAGAGTAAGTTCCTGTCATATACCCCAATCTCCTTGTATAAATTCTGTGAAGCCTGATTTAGGACAAACTCTTATCTTCTGATCACACATATTGGCAAACCATACCCATATTATTAATATCTATTAATTATTACTAACATTACTAATTAATTAGAAAATTAATTACCAAATAAAACTAAATTAAGTGGATAAATTCCACTGACCCTAGTAACCCACCCCAAATCAGGCTACAGTAGTTACTTAATATTTTACTGTGTGTATATAAATCAGAAACAACTCACAAAGACAGATTAATGGTAACAGAAGGACTAACTATGTATCAGGATCATTCTAATATTTTTTAATCATATGAGCTATTGTACCTTGAGCATTGTCCTGATGGATTTCTTAAACTAAACAGGATTGGGCTGGGTTAGAACTTGAATGGTAGATACCCATCAGATGCGGGAAGCAGTGTTTATGATCCAAGTAAATACTGTACGTCCCTGCATGGTGTTCAGGGGCCAGCACACTACTGGAGGTTCAGGGTCAGATTTTCAAAAAGTATTTAGGCACCTGAGGATTCAGATAGGTGCCTAATATGACTTTCAAAAGCATCTAGGTGTCCAGATCCCATTGAGATTTGATGCCTGGGCAATTTTGAAAATCCCACTAGGTGTCTGTCTGCATCTTTAGGCACCTAAATACCTTTAAAAATCTGGTCCTCGGTGTTTTAGATGAAGGGGGAGAGAGGAAATGTAAAATATCACCTAATCAAGAGCTAATTACAAACAGAAATCACTCTTAAATAGAAGAGGAAAACAGGAAGCTGTCCTTTTGGCGGTAATTTGTGGTACAGGAAGTGCAGCTCTTTATTAAACTGCATGAGACGTTCAGAGTTGTAAGTTCTGTGTTCATTTAACAGTGGTTTTAATATGAATTGTTCTAAACACATATATTCATGTAGACCAGGAGTTTCAAACTTGGATGTGTAAAGTTAAATACCTAAATTTATGTTTAGGCACCTTAAGTAAGTAGCCAGACTTTTTCAGAGGTACAGAGCGCTTTTCAGCTTCTATTGGAGTCAGTAGCTTAAATCAACCAAAATATACTGGACTATACATAATTCTAATAAAAATGGTATACATATTCAAGAATGAAGAATTACAAGTTGTTACATGTGTGTATCTAAAATTATAAAGAAAATTCTGTTTCTTGTGAAATTATTTAATAATTAGATTAAAAGGTAGGGTGTAGAATTAAGATTGTAGAATTAAGATTGTATGTGCAGATTTAACTTTGTCATTTCCTGACCTTTGAGTGCTTAACTGTGCAGCTTTAATGTTCTTTTCACTTAGTTCTGATGGAATTTCTGCAGGAGAAAGGCTCTCTACTGCTAATTTTGGAGTAGTTCAGCTTTTACTTTCCCAGACGCAGAGGCCTTGCCTCTTGTGTGTGTGTGTACTTTCTGTACATTTTTTCACAGCACATCTAACTTAGACACATGTATGCATGGCAAGAACTTCTTTAGTAGCATAACGTAGTGAGAAATCTGTGCAAAATTTACTGGGCATATATGGTGTGTGATTTTTTTTTTTAAAAGGGGGCAATAACTTGGTCAGAACAAAAATATTTTCACCAAAATATTTAAAGGCACTTATTATAGCAGAAGTCTGTTTGCATGCCAAATTTCAGCTTTATGCTTCCTGCTATTCCAGCATAATGTTTTTTTAATCACTTTTTCTTTATAATGGGGAAAGGTGTTTTTTTTTTTTCAGTCTCAAACAGCTGAACATTGTTGCTGTTACTAATAATTTGTATTACAGTTGTGCCTAATGGTGTGCTGTACTCACACAGAGGATAGCCCTAGTGAATTCAGTGGAGCATGACAAAAGTGAAGCAAGTGTGTGACAAATTGCAATATCAGAGCCTAATTAAAGACTAGGGCTCCTAGGCACTACAATAATACAAATAATAAATAATAATGAGTCAGCTTAACAAAGAGTCGAAGGCAATCGGGTGGGTGGGAATGTGTAAAGGCCAGTTTTACAGTAGAAATTTAAGACTACTCAGTTTCTGTGGCATCTTGATGGTAAAAAGACTAATGTAATGGGAAAGGGAGGGAGTGGACAGTTGGCAGAGGGCAAGAGAGCAGGAGAGGGGCACATGCAATGAAGACGTAGAAGATCAAATTCTTGCATCACTTTTGGGAAGGAACCAAACTTGAAGAAATTAAATCCTGAACATATAAAATATATAAATGACTGAAAACAGGTTAGGATTGATATGTTTATGCAGCCTCAACTGTAGCAGCTAGTACTGTGCCTGCTCAAATGCAGTTTAATGTAGACTAAACGAAGATCAATCTTGATGACTATTGTGCAAAGAAACAAACATGTAACTTTGAAACTGCATTAGGATTATTTTGATGTTTTACTCCTGAATGTCACCTAGAGCACTGGTTCTCACCCGGGGGCCACTTGCGGCCCAATCAGCACATAGCTACAGCCCATGTTGTGACATTCTCAGGGCTCTAACTATGGCAGGGTGGGAGGAGCACATGCCTCAGGCACAGAGCCAGCAGGGGGGGGTCCAAAAATGGGGCGGCACAGGATCAGGCCTAGCAGCATCAGCAAGAAACCAGGGTGCTCTGCGCCCCTCCCCCCACCCCACCTTTACCCCATTGGTCCAGTGACCCGGCTGGAGCAGACTCCCTGGCACTAGGACTGCAGTGGTAGGCGGGCAGGGCAGGCTGTATGGCTAAGCTATGTGTAACCAAGGTAGGAGACCAGTGGGCACGGAAAGGAGGGTTCAGGGGGCTAGGGCCCCAGTGAGAGGGTGCTGGGCGCTGGGGCGTGGGAAGGAGAGTGCAGCCAGTGCATGGGGGACAGACTGTAGGTGTGTGGACTGGTGGCTGGGGGCAGTCCTTGGATGGGAGGCTAGATAGGCACAGTCCCTGGATGGAGGGGTTGAGGGCTGGGAGCAGGTTCCTGGGTGGGGGACTGGATGCTGGAGGGGGCAGTTAATGTCTTGACTTATTTTGCTAATTTAAAATGCTCTTGATAGACATTTGCCAGTACTGAAATGAAAGGTACTACATTGATTTGAATCGTATTGCTGTCATATAACAAATACTATTTTTTTCCCCAGAAATATTGCAGTGGTTCTCAAACTGTGGGTCAGAACCCCAAAGTGGGTTACAACCCTGTTTTAATGGGGTCGCCAGGGCTGGCGTTAGACTTGCTGGGGACTGAAGCCGAAGCCTGAGCTTTGGCGTCCATTAAGCTTCACCTTCCATTTAGCTTCACACCATCCTGGGGTGGCAGAGCTTATGCTATGGCCCCCGGGGCAGCTGGGCTTGGTGGGGCTCAGGTTTCCAGCCCCCCTTGCTGGGGTCATGTAGTAATTTTTGTTGTCAGAAGGGGGTCCCGGTGCAATGAAGTCTGAGAACCCCTGATGTATTGTATTGTGGATGGGGCCCACATAACACACAGAGAGCTATATGTGTCCCACAGTGGTAAATAGGTTAAGAACCACTGCTCTAGAGAGAGAACCTTCAGTCTAAATTACCCTATGTGATATGCAGACAGAATTACTTTCTATTGGAAAATCTTCTATTCTGCATGCATCTCAGAATGCAGGATCAAATCTAATGTCTATTCAGTGAAAATCATTAGACTCTTGGATACATTTATACCCATTATGTGTGTATATAAAGTATCATTTGAAAATCAAAATAAAATTTCAAAAATGTTTTGATATTTCCAGAAAGGATTTGATGTGTTCAATGCACTAGACTTGATGGAAAACAAAACATTCCTGGAAAAACTCAAGTTTGGGATAGGAGATGGGAACTTGCAGTATTATTTGTACAACTGGCGGTGTCCTGGCATGGAATCAGAAAAGGTAAGAGAGAAAAGAGCTGCTGTGCACAGTTAACAATAAAAATAAATTAACTTAAGAATGTCAAAACAGACAAAACTTTTAATTTTTTTTTAAACTGAACATCTAAGATTCATAATTAAGTTCAAAAAAGCCAATGTTTGTTGCTATACTTGCATTAACTACTGCATTTTGCTCCTTACTTTAGGTTGGCCTTGTATTACAATAAGGAGGACCCTTGTATTTCTAGAACTCTCAAGTTGTCATTTGGATTGATTTAATCTACATAACAGTTCTCAGAACAGTACTGTTCAAGAGGAATAAAAGCACATCATCAGTGAAATTGAAATAATCCATCAAATCTAAAATAATGAAGAAATCCATATCTGACCGATTTTACACATTTTCAGATAGAATGGAAAGTTCATGAAACTTTTATTGTCCATAAAAAAAGAATAAAAGCACATTCATTTAATTTTCAAAGCTTAGCTCGCACCTTGATAAAAAGAAGGTATTTTTTTTCCACTCTGTAGAAAAGACTGTTTTGTACAAACTGAACTGCAGTGGTGGATTAGGGTACAAAAATCTTTGCTATTATGTGAATGAACTGCTGCATTTCTATTTATTAAGTGGTGGTGTATGTTTGTCAGTGTAACAGAATGAAGGATCCAAACTGAGTATCTTTGCTTATAAAATTCACATGGATGTCATCATTTGGGGTAAAATAATGGAGTTATGAAATATTTGTAGCTAATATGAAAGTCTTGGATGTTTTTGTAACTGGAGCAGTATGAAAATGTGCTGGTTTGACTAGTGCATTTGTTTCTCCATAAGCAACGCTGCCAAATCAATAAAAATACAGATTTGTACTTTGATCTTCATTAGATCAGTGGATTGATTCAGTAGTATTGCACTGTTCAGTGCAGATATCTGTTGCCAGAATGATTATAAATTACTGTACTTAATTTATAGTTGTGGCACAAAACCTTAGTTTTTCCTCAGTAGATCAATATCAGCCTGTGTGTAAAACTAAGAATTTTGGTAATGCTATCAACCTATTTATAGTTTTGAATGTTTTCAATGCTTCTGCAGAATTGCACATATTCCTTTGTCTACTTTGAAGTCTGTAATTCTAACAAAAAGTATCTTGTGTAAATAAGTATTCATAAATTGTTACTGGTAGTGTTTTTATCCTGAATTTTGAACAAAAGGTTTCACTGTATATAGTACCAGTAATCGAGAGAGATACATGTACTGGCCTCAACTTAAATGCAACAACCTGATTTTTATTTCCTCGTGAATGCTCTACAACTAGAAGCATTTGGTATACGTTCCATAATGTCACACTCATAAATTGTGATGGCAATTCTTAGAGTTTAGGTATGATATAGTCACATGAGCAGCAAAATCTATGGTTCTAGCTGAAAGTGCCAAATAGTGGTGAAGGTTACATGCTGTGCAGGTATTTTGGACATTACTTGAATATTTGGTGAAATATTTATGGATAAACCTGGCTTTAACACCCCCATAATTCTAAATGTGAAAGCAAATTTTGCTCAACTTTAGGAGCTGTCTGAAATTAGCCATGTAGAGATATTTAGTTCTGCGTCTATCACTGAACTTAAGCTGCCATACCTGGTGTTATCTCATAAAAGTCATTCTTTTATAATGGAAGGGGACTCTACCCCATATGTACAGGGGTAACAGGCTCTCAGGCTTTGTCTAAACTATGATTTAAAGGCATATTGCTAGGTAAATGTGTTCTAACTCATACTAATACACAGTTACTCCAATGTGAACAGTGCAGCCTGCTTCACTCTGTGCTCCAGTTAAAGCACCCTGCCCCTGTCTACATTAGACTTTGAAAGGTAGTACATTCCAACACCCCAGGGCTAGCTTCCGATTATCCATAGTAGGATTTAATTAGCCACTTATGTCATTAAAGCTAAAATGGTTTGTACCTTAATCAAGGAGGGCCTTTTGCTGGCCTGAAGAACACAAGCTGTGTCTACACAGGCCCATCCAGGAAAGTTATGACAAATCAACTTAACCTTACATTGATGTGCATAAATTAAAGCCTATTAATCACTCACATGGATGCTCTCATGCAAGAATAAAGCAGCCTTAGTCTGCTATAGTTTAATTCTCTGCCAAAGACTGAGGATTAAACCAGTGGTTCCTGAATTTATTGTGAGCTACAAACTGCATTTTGTCTTTTTTTCGCACCTACCATTACATATATGAACCCTCAGCCCCAGCACTACAACCCTAAATCCCATCTAGGTTCAGAGGAGGTGGGGGGAGGGTTTGGAGCTCACCCTGGACTCATCCCAGTGGCAGCTCCTGTCAAGGTGGGGGAGGAGGGTTGGCCCCAGCTCTGGACATTGCAGCACCACTCATTTTTGCATACACCCCCCCCCCCCCCCAAGTTTGACAGAGGGGTGGCCAGGCCAAATTTGAGTGGCACTGCCACTCCTATTTGGCCCTTCTACTCCTCTGTCATGATAGAGTAGCTGCACCAAACTTGAGTGGCACTGTGACCACAAGCATCAAGTTGCAACACCCAGCATGGGGAACTGGACCGAGTCCCACAGGACAAGAGCTGCTGCTGCTGTGGGTGAGAGCTGGGCAGGTTTTCTCTCCACCACCCCTACCGCATTGGGGCCTCCCATCCGCACCAAGCTGGGAAAAGTATATGTTAGCCTAAGTCTGGGCTCAGCAATGGGTTATTCTGACCCTGGACATGGCAATCCATCTAGAACCTTCCCACAACCCACTGCTTGGGAAACTTAAGGCCATTTTATTTGTGAATGAGAACAACTATTGGGGTGGTAATGTGCTTTAATTTACCCTTTTAGTTGATTCACTAACTTTCCTGAGTGACAAGCCCAAAGAACACACACAGCATGGCTAAAAATTAGTATCTGCCTTCTCCCCCCCCCCCCCCCCCCCAGGCATTTTGCTAGTAGAAGCCTCTGCTGCAGTTTAACCTTCAGCTAGCCTCATTACTATGGAATCACTGCTTTTGACCCTTTTTAATTTGTCCCCTTGTACATGAGTGGAGAGAGAAGGGGAATCCAGAATACAGGCAGCCTAGATAATCTTTGACCTGGAACACAGAAGTTTCTCCCCTATTTAAAAAAAATAAACACAGGCTCACTTAAAGAAAGAGGTTTTTGCTAGCTTTCTTCCTGAAGGACAGTAGTAGCTTTTGAGTAAAATGTGAGATCTAAGTAAATTACTTCTATTTTGTTGAGGTTATACACTTTTTTTTTTATTGCAGTCTGAGCTGCTTCACTGTTCCCTACCTTCTAAACATCCTTACACAATTTCCTGCAAAATATCTGGTGTGTGCTCTCATTACATTCTACTGCTTACTACGGCAGTTTCTTAAAGTGCATTTCTCTTCAAGAGTTAAGTATCATACCATTTTCAGCTATTTGGAATTATTACAATTCTCACCTGCCATTTTACATGAAATAGTTTCTAAACTCCCTTTGTGAAATAATTTTGACAGTTAACTTCATCTTTGTATTATGTGGATCATGTGAGAGAATGTCTGTTTGCATACAACAGTCTTTTTTAAAATGCATTTTTCCTGCAACAGAAGTATTTAATTATTCATATGTTGATCAAGACTAATGTTTTCCTTTAGCACATCAGAGACCAAACATATCTGGAAACCAGTTTAGCATGCATCTCTTGACCAAAACCAACCTCGTAGAGCAGAGTATTAACATTCAAAACCAGAGCGTGTGGGTGCCTACCAGTTACAGATGTTTGCTTGAAACATCTTATAAATGACCAGCTTTTAAAAAATAAAGTTTATACCAGCATGGACACTTGTTTGAATAAACTTTCAATTTTGATATTCATTTGTTTGAATAGTTACATTTAATTTTAGAGTTTTGTTCTAAGTATATTCATTCCCTAAAACCAAAAGAATTTGCTTAATGCTTTTCATTAATAGCAAATGCACATTCTAGAACTATACCACACACCAGTAAGCCCAGGCTCTCTAAAAAAAATAATTAAGCAGGAAAGCGGTTAACACTTATGCACAATTTTATAGATTGCATGCTTTAATGTCAGAACAAAACAAGTCTGAGTTCATCTTCTATTGGTCAAATGACTTTACATCTGAAGCCATGACATTTAAAAGCAGCTAACTTAGTAACATGGGGCAGTTTCCAATACTACATAAAAATCACTTTACTCCCACTGTAAAGATCTGTACTAAACTAAGTTATTTTGAAGCAGCTTTTTTATTTTTGGGAGGTTTTCGTATCTTATTTGGATTTGGAACAAGCTTTTTAATTCTGAGAGCTTGTAAAGTTACATTTGAAGAATCCGACTTATTGCTTTCAGTACATTTCCACTTATGGCTTTGAGAGAACTCCTCCACTGAGGTCTGCATAAGCTCGGTATCTTGAATTTCCAAAGGATCAGTATATGCCTCTGCCATATGTTGCTCACTTCTGTGATGAATCCAGGGCACATTCAAGCTAGGTATCCGTGGTATTATAGCTTCGACTACTTCAGTAAAAGTATCAGAATTCTTTTTAAAACCCAGTGCTAGAACAGATGTTAAGCCAAGCATAGGTGCTATGCTTTCACTAAGACGTGGAACCTGCCCAGCGGGGACCGCTCGACTTGCACTGAGCTGAATAAGGTGCATGGTGATCATAGTAGGTTTTGCAGATTTACACACCAGCACTAGAAGTAGTTCATTTTTTTCCAAAGATCTAGTAACCTCATTAATTCCAATAGCAAGCTGTTTCCTGACATTTAAGTCAGTCCATCCTTGTTTTTGTTGAATATGGTCTATTTCCTTCTCCTTTGGAAGTACACTAAAATCACTAGCATCACATTTTTCTTTAATTTGCCTTTTTGCAATAGAACGCTTTTTCCTTCTTTGAGTCTCAATCTTTTTAAGTCCAATGTGTTTAATGCTTTCTTCCAAGGTCTGGAGTATAAAGTGCATATCATCTCTTTCTAGGGTATGCCACTTGATGATATATGGGTTATTTAAAGATGTTTTTACAGTAATTTTCTTTGCTTTACGGACTGATCCACCCCTGGCCTGCACTATGGGCATCTTGATGCTTTTCTCTGTGTGTTGACAACTCAGCTATGAATAAGAGAAAAGAGGAAACTAGTAGTTAATATTTTAAAGATACCCATAGTGAACACACTTTAAAAAGTGCCTCTCTTGGGCATGCAATAGTCAAACTCTTTCTATTGCAACAGATTTGTGCTTCTTAGTACCTTTCCTAACGTTTTAAGAGATTTATAGCCTGTTTCACACCAGCGCAGTACCGCTTTTTAAAAAATCTTTACAAAAAGCACATTCAGGAATCACCCAATGAAATTAATAGGCAGCAGCTTTAAAACAAAAGGAAGTACTTCTTCCACAACACAGAGTTAACCTGTGAACTCATTGCCAGGGGATGCTGTGAAGATCAAAATCATAACAGGGTTCAAAAAAGAACAAGATAAGTTCATAGAGAATAGGTCCATCAATGGATATCAGTCACAATGGTCTGGGATGCAAACCCATGCTTTAAGTGTTCCTAGCCTCTGATTGCCAGAAGCTGTTCTGTTCATTGCCTCAGAAGCACCTGGCATTGGCCACTGTCGGGAGACAGGGTACTGGGCTAGCTGGATTGGTCTGATCCAGTGTGGCTGTTCTTATGTAGTATTTGGTAACATGGCACCTGCTCCATTCATTAATGAAAAAGCAACAAGTCAAGACTTGTGCCAGAAGTGATACATCTGAAATTGCACAGAGGCTGCTAGAGGTTCTACAGATTAAAAAACTAAGTCAAAGCAAACAAAGTTGTAGGAAACAAATATTTAATTTTTACTGCTGCACATATTATAGGTTCTCTTGATAGTTTCCAAAATATATATCTCAGCTGTAGCAAACTATTTTATATTCTTGAATTCATGAAGTATCTTTACTTTGATTAGCATCCTCAATCTTTCCCCTTTTGATATGTAATTCACATTAGCAAGTGTTCTTGTTTAATGGCATTTAGAAGATACTATTTTTAAAAACTAATTCTTAGGCTTTAGTAAGGAAAGGCAGATATTCTACTGTACGCCTCCATGGAAACTCAGATTTGACCTGTAACAGTAGCATGTTATTCCACACATGGTATTGTGACATCTAAACTAAAAGCAGCAAAGAATCCTGTGGCACCTTATAGACTAACAGACGTTTTGCAGCATGAGCTTTCGTGGGTGAATGCCCACTTCGTCGGATGCAAAACGTCTGTTAGTCTATAAAGTGCCACAGGATTCTTTGCTGCTTTTACAGAACCAGACTAACACGGCTACCTCTCTGATCTAAACTAAAGCAGCTCAGGTTTCAAATCAGAAAGGTTGAGACCTGTCATTCTCAAGGGAAGATCCACAATTACAGAACTCCCTCTAGAGAACAGACCAAGCACAATATTACTCACATTTAAAGGACAAGTGTATCTAGTTTATATAGGTATTTACCAAATAACCATTTCATAAGTCACCCTAGTCCTGCCTACATAGGCTCAACTTGATTGAAATCACTTTAACACCTTGAAGACATAATTTAACACCATTACGATCATTTGGGCTGCTCATGTGCCTAGGCTCTCACCTAGACCACAACACAACCAGCTCAAATGATCTTACAATAGTTTTTCCAAATCAAGCTGTCTCTACACAGACATTTGGGAGGGTAGGGGTTGTCTTCACTGAGTACAGTTAACTATTTGATTGAAAAAATACCTCTTCTGCCCATGTAGACAGGTGCAATAACACTGTTCTCCAGGAAATCAACTACCACTATCTGTTCACTATAAAACAGAAGGAGGAAAATAAAAATAAATAAGTTTATGCTGACTACAAGATGGGAGTTTTTCCTTTTAGAGGCTATTTGATATCTTTTAATTTTATAGCTAATCCAGAGGAGTTTTTTTTTAGTAGCATAAGATTGGTCAAACTGCTTAATTTGTAAGATGTCTCATAAAAGGAGCAACCTAAAGGCCGAAGCAACAAGAAGACAGAAAGGTAAGTATATGCTACTGCTGCAGAGGCTGAATGTGTGTACCATGGGCACAGCCTAAGAGAAGTGACAGCCTATGATGGAGTGGGGCAAAATGAGAATGTACCTTGTGGATTTTCTTCATCTGAAGACTTTTAAGGAAGGACCCATGGCATATGCGTACCCTTCATACTGGACAGAAACCAAGAAAGAAGACAGCAGTAGAGTAATACACAAAAAGTAGTAGGACAGATAAGAGAGATTAGCTAGGCTCAAATCTCATTGTGTGGAAGGGATTTCGCTCCATGAAATTAGATTTCTCTCCTTCCCAAATAATCAGATTAAGGGAGAGTGATAGTAAAAATAAATGTCCTATGGGTTCTCTACATTATGTGTACTTTGGACCACAATTTTATATAATATAGGCGCATTGTTTTTGTTCAGGTATCATTTAATATTGGGTCCATGGTCCTAAGATCATCCTAGATGTTATAAAGATGAGTATTTTAAAAGTATGTACATAAATGGGGCTTAAAAATACACTTGGGAGCAGGAAGCCTTTCCTGGGCAGTGTACGGGTTACGGCTACATCTTCAATTTCTGTAGAATTGTTTAAGATAAGTTACCTTTGCAAGCATAAGGGCTGGAAACATCACAAACATGAACTACATATAACATGTGCTGAAAGACACCTTTAACATTTCTGCTGTTAGGTAAAGCTATAAGCAACAGCAATAGAGTGAAATTAGCAAGTATCTAGTTGGTTTTGCAGGATCTTTCTGAGAAACATGTTGACAACAGTGAAGCTGTCAGTAATGATGCATTTTCACATTTGCTGCCATGGAAAGATCTGAGCAGAAGAGGCAGGCACTGAAATTATTCACTGGATAACGTAATAAAAAAAACGCAGGTTGGATGACTGAGTATCCTCCTGCCATAGCTAAAGGAGGAATTTAATGCTGATCACCAGGGGTAACAGAGTAGGGTTACATCCCTGGACTAATCTGGTGGACACACTCACATATCACCTATAGCTTTTATATTTACCTCTGACTAGTAGATTTAGTTCTCCAACAGTAGATGGTCTGGTAAATATCTGAAGCCCTGTAGATACCTCAGAACACCAAACCTACAAAATAATGGTAAACTGTGATTACGGGCAAAATATCAACATTTAGCCTTGCTTATCTGCTCCTCATTGAACTAATGTTTAAAACCTTCCACTTCTCTATTCAGAAACTAAGAAGAACATCCAAATCCCAATTCTAGCGGGACTTGGAACCAGGCAGTAGGTGCCCAACCCCAACTCATCTTATCCCCACTTGAGCCAGAGCCCCATGGCCCCTAAACCCAATCCCCCACCCAGGCCACAACCCCCTGCCCCGGCCTGGGGCGCAACCCCTGTCGCTCCTCCCTAGGGTGACCAGACAGCAAGTGTGAAAAAATCAGGACAGGGGGTGGGGGTAATAGGAGCCTATATAAGAAAAAGACCCAAAAATCGGGACATCTGGTCACCCTACTCCTCCCCCACCTGAGCCAGAGCCCCGTGGCCCCTCACCCACCTGAGCCAGCCCCTTCCAGGCCCCGGGGGACCGGGGACCCCCGTCCTCTCTTCGTCGTGAGCCAGAACTAAACCCCGCCCCCTCCTCCGCCACCAGCCCCCTCGCACCGGGCTCGGGCTCGGGCTCGGACTCGGGCCGAGCCGCCGGCCCCGTCGCGCTGCCTGGTGCGGCCTCCTGCGGCCCCGCCGCCTCTCGCTGAGCCCGCGCCCCGCCTCCCCGGCAGGCACAACACCCGAGACTCGCCTCCTCCCGCCGCTGGCGCTGAGGCTCTCAGGCCGCGCTGCGCCCGCAACGTGCCGCCAGGGGGCGCTGCGAGAACGGCCGCTGCCGCGCCGCGTGCGCCGGAACCGGCCCCCCCCGGCCCGCGCCGAGCGAGCCCCACGTGCGCCGCTGTAAGGACAGAAGCCGCGGCCGGCCCGGCACGTTCCCCGGGCAGCGGTTACCGCCGCGGGAGTGCGGCCGCCTTTGCTCGCTCGCCCGCCCGCGGAATTTGCCGCCAGTGGCGCTGACAGGTGAGCAGCGCAACAGGAGCATTTCACTTGCCTCATTTCATTCTTACCTGGCGCGAATGAGAAAAGCGCCTCTCACGGTTTGTGGGCGAGTCTACAGTGCACGCGCCGGTCCCATCTTCCGGCCCAGGGTAACCGTGCTCAGATCGCACACGGTCACGCTGCGTCCATTAGTGAGCATCGGCAGTGCACGTATGTGCTCTTCTTCCCCATGTTTTGCAAACATACAGGTTCAACTGGAAAAAAAAATGTTACACCATAAACTTACATACAGACTTGTCCAAAGGAATGTTCCTACGCCTATTTGCCATTTTATGTGTAATTAGCAACAGTAATATCCTATCTTTTAGTATTACTATCTGAAACAATTGTTGTGGGGTTTTCTGGTGGGTATGAGACATCCCCCCCCCCCCCGAAAAAAAAAATCGTGTAGCAACCCTGCTGGAGTGAGCAACAGCAGTGTTTCCAAAATATAAGGTGAATGTTCACAAACAGTTGTCAGCAACAATATGCCTTTAAAAAATAATCACAAGGGCAAGGAAACCCATGTTCACCGTCAGCTATCTGTGGCCTGATAGTGAGGTTGAACAAATAGTAAAAATAACCTGAAAAAATCAGTCATTACCTTATTATTGAATTCAGGATAGAGATCTGACAACATCGGCTGTGGGCATCAACGTCAAACAACCATTTTGTACATGATGTTTGCCACCTCATATGCTGACTTAGTTCAAAGTGGAAAGGCTTCCACCCATCTTGAAAGATAATCTATGTCTGTCAGTATATATTGGTACTCTCCTTTGTTGCTGGTAATGATCCTATTAAATCAATTCCCAACAATTCCCAGATCCGACTGACTTATATGCAAGGGTACCAGTTAGTCATATTTCACATTTCTCTTACTAGATGTTCTCAATAAGCCCATATGTCATAAGCAGAGTAAACACTGCAATACAATTACAACAGCCACAAAATCAGAATGTAATGACCGC
The DNA here is from genome assembly GCF_016161935.1 of Mauremys reevesii. Classification (NCBI taxonomy): domain Eukaryota; kingdom Metazoa; phylum Chordata; order Testudines; family Geoemydidae; genus Mauremys; species Mauremys reevesii. Next base: position 41,768,063 of record NC_052624.1, read on the forward strand.
TTTTAAAAACACAAGAAAAAGAAATAAAGAAAGAAACAAAAAGAAGTACAGGAATGGGGTAGGAAAAATGACACAAGAGGACCCCTGAAGAAATATGCCATGCCAGTGCAAGGAGCTGTAGAGGTCATTGCTGGCTGTGCTGTGCCACTCGTATGCGTTACGCTTGTTCCAAATGCAAGGCCTTGCATAGCAATAATAAAAACACATAATGATAAACAATTAACTTTGATTCTGTCTTTCAAAGATTTCTTACTTACTTTTAAGGAAATGAATAAGACTTTGTAGTGCATACAGCATATATATGACAAATACCAATAATGCATTGACAATTGAAAGGATGAATAAGAAATTTCTGAATAAACATAATAGATATGTCTGATTCCAAAATTCACCTTTATGCTTTTGAAGGTGGTATCCACATTTAATTCTTTTCCCTCTTTCTGGCAATGCAGACATTGTGCAACCTAGTTTGGATGGAACAATATGCTGACATTAACATTTTTGTATGGAGATATTATTGCAAGGGAACAGAGTTCACCTTTTCACACCAAATGTATTTATATATTTCTTTGTAAATTTCAAATTTGTATTTAAATTGTAAACAGCATTCTTCAGGATTTAGTTTAATTACTTTACCTACCCAATCTGCAATGTCTTTTGTCATCCCTGGCCAGGAGTATCTTGATGTCAGCACAGTTCTCATTTTGAATATTCCTTGATGTCCACCATGTGGACTGTCACGATACATTTCAAAGAGTTGTAGTGCTTGTTTCATGATGTGCACAACGACAACTTTTCTTCCTTTTGCAGAATGGAACAGTGTCCCCTCTCTTAATCAGAAAAGATGGAGCCCAGAGGCAGATTAAGGTTTTTCAGGGCCCTCAGCCAGAGCAAGTGGGGGGGGGGCCTATCAAACCCTTCCACCTATCTGTGGGCCCACTACATTCTGACCCTTCCACCTGCAGCACCGCCCACAGCCCCACCCCTTTCTGACCCTTCCCTGGGACCCCATCCCTGTTCCACCCAGACCCCCCACATTCCACCTCCCCCACAACTCTTTTGCTCCTTTCTCCACCCCACACCCCTTGTGGCCCAAGACTGGAGAAGCTCTGTCCCTGTGTCATGGCCCCAGGGCCGTAGTGGGGAGTAAAAGCTCCTCCAGTCCCAGGGCTGCAGTGGGGGTCTGGGTGCCACGCTTATTTAAGGGACCAGGGTCAGGGTGCTGGTGCCTCTCCTGCCCCACCTGGCACTTCTGCCGGAGAGTGGGATCGGGCATGGGGGCTTCCCCTGCAACCCCACAGCTTCTGCTGGGGATGGGGTTGGAGGCTGCTGGTGGGGGCTTCGCCCGCCCAGGAGCTTCTGCCAGGATGGCTTTTCCCATCCCATGGCTTCTGGGGACAAGGTTGAGGGGGTAATCCTGGGGGGGAGGTGTTCCCCCATCCTACAGCTTCTGACAGGGATGGGATGGGGGCGATAGTGGAAGGGCTTCTTCTGTTCCACCCACCGGGCGGAAGCTGGGGGCCCCCCTGTGATGGGTTGGATCACAGAAACCCCCTTGGGGCTGCCAACTGATGTGCCAAGACTACTTCTGCCCCGGCTTTCCCTGCCCTGACAGCTTGGGACTCCAGAGCCCTGCCTGGTTTGAGCCAGACTCGCTAGTCTGCTGCAAACCCAGACCCAGGTCTGAACCACGTCCCCTAACAGCTTAGCTCAATTGTAAGCAGGTTAAGAAGTGTTCCTGTCTTTTACACTCAGATGCCTAACTTCCAATGGAGTCCAAACCCCAAATAAATCTGTTTTACCCTGTATAAAGCTTATACAGGGTAAACTCATAAATTGTCCGCCCTCTATAATGCTGATAGATGTGCACAGTTGTCCGCCTCCCCCCCCACCCCCCCGGTATTAATACATACTCTGGAAAGAGTCCTGTGGCACCTTATAGACTAACAGACGTTTTGGAGCATGAGCTTTCGTGGGTGAATACCCACTTCGTCGGATGCATGTAGTGGAAATTTCCAGGGGCAGGTGTGTGTGTATATATATATATATATGCAAGCAAGAAGCAGGCTAGAGATAACGAGGTTAGTTCAATCAGGGAGGATGAGGCCTTCTTCTAGCAGCTGAAGTGTGAAAACCAAGGGAGGAGAAACTGGTTTTGTAGTTGGCAAGCCATTCACAAAGATTGTGAATGGCTTGCCAACTACAAAACCAGTTTCTCCTCCCTTGGTTTTCACACTTAACTGCTAGAAGAGGGCGTCATCCTCCCTGATTGAACTAACCTCGTTATCTCTAGCCTGCTTCTTGCTTGCACATATATATATATATATATATACCTGCCCCTGGAAATTTCCACTACATGCATCCGACGAAGTGGGTATTCACCCACGAAAGCTCATGCTCCAAAACGTCTGTTAGTCTATAAGGTGCCACAGGACTCTTAGTCTGGATCTGTAAAAGCAGCAAATACGGCTACCCCTCTGATACTACATACTCTGGGTTAATTAATAAGTAAAAAATGATTTTATTAAATACAGAAAGTAGGATTTAAGTGGTTTCAAGTAGTAACAGATAGAAGTGAATTACCAAGCAAAATAAAATAGAACACGCAAGTCTATGTTTAATACAATAATAAAACTGAATACAGATAAAACCTCACACTCAGAGGATTTCCAGTATGCTTCCTTTTACAGACTAGTCTCCTTCTAGTCTGGGTCCAGCAATCACTCATACCCCTTGCAGTTACTGTCCTTTGTTCCAGTTTCTCTCAGGTATCCTTGGGGGTGGAGAGGCTATCTCTTGAGCCAGCTGAAGACAAAATGGAGGGGTCTCCAATGGGTTTAAATAGACTTTCTCTTGTGGGTGGAGACCCTCTCCTCTCTTCTATGCAAAGTTCATCTCCAAGATGGAGTTTTTGTGTCACATGGGCAAGTCACGTGTTCATGCATGACTCAGAATTTACAGGTAGCAGCCATGGGTCACATGCTGCCTTGAACATCCTCAAATAGACTTCTTATGTGGCTTGGAGCCTTCCAAGATCCATTGTCCGTTAAGTGCTTCCTGATTGGGCACTTAACTTGCATATTCCTTTCTCAAGAAGCTGACCAAATGCTTTACTAAGGCTACTTAGAAAGCAAGCAATATTCATAACTTTGAGCACAAAAATGACGCATGCATACAAATAGGAGGAATAGATTCAGTAGATCATAACCTTTACAGAGATTTGTTACATGGCATATGTAGCATAAAACATATTCCAGTTATGACATATATACATTCATAAGCATATTTCCATAAAGCCTTATGGGGTGCAATGTCACACCCCGCATTTGGCCAGGGCCCAGTGGCTAATGCACCACTGAGGGAGACATGATGATGAAATCAAATGTTGCACTTAAGGTTTTAGCAGTTATTTGCAAAGCCATTATTAATTATAAGGCATATGCATATCAAAGATATCTGTAAACTGTCTGGGTCAGAATGGCTTGAGTACAAGGAGGGAGTTTCAGTGTATGGTTAGAACTAGATGTTCAATTTTTTATTTTTTTTTTAAGTAGAAATCATTGCTCAGTGAACATGTAGTGATTGTTGTTGCTGCTTGCAGGATACACTGGATAACATACTTGAGAAAGGAAGCAAAATCATAGGGGGTTTTGGTAACATTTATAATTTATACTCATTTCTCATGTAACTGACAAATACGTTTGTTGCGCCACCTACGTAGGTAGCAAAGGAGATTTTCTAAAAAATGTGAATAAAACCAGTGATCCTAGTCCCGGTCCCACTGAAGGTAAGGTTAACACTCCAAATAGTCTCAGTGTTGGGACATCAGGACCATCATTTATATGCTGAAGATTCCAGTGTAATGTATTATATGAAAAAAAAAATATTCCTTGCCTTCCAAAGGAAAGATGACAGCAAATTGATGCAGGTTCAGTCTGCTTGCTTTATTCATTCCTTCAGGATATATGTTACTCCTCATATATGCCAGAACATTTGCAATTTTTTCCTCAAAAGATTTCCCTGAGTATTGTTCACAGAAGAAAACAGTTATGTAAATGCAAACATGTAGTATGAATCCATATAATAATCACATTTCCGTTAGTAGGTATGACATGTACATTGCAGACATATAAGCAGGGTAAGCCAAAATCAACAATGCATCATTCATAGGCCAATCACAAGAGAAACATAAGTAAATTGGAACTATGTGCATAATTTTGATACATTTGTGACTTACAAAATCTGGCTGTAGTAGATCAATGCAAATTGAATGTCATTTGAGATAATAAGATCACCTACAAGATCAAAATCCACAAGCAGGGTTGCTTGAAGATAATGTGTTCAGAAAACAACAGAATAGATATGGATAACTGTGGGGTTACATCATCCCTATGCTGTAACTTTCCACCAAGGCAGCATAGGGATGATGTAACCCCACATCTCCCCATCTTTTCTTATAAAAAAAGAAAAACATCCAATAAACCTCTTCAAACTTCATTGCAAAGGGCATACAAAACAGGAAAATCACTAGTGCTGGAGAAGCCCCCGGGCGTCCGAAAAGAGAGACGCACGTGAGCCCTGAGGAGAGCGGCTATAAGCCGCGGAGGAGAAGGGCGGCTATAAGCTGCGGTGGAGAAGGGCAGAGCAGCTAACGTGAGTACCGCTGTATCAGCTGAAGAAAAGATAACACAGAAGCTTTATTTGCACATTATGAACCGACAGGGGGAAAAGATTTCCCCTGCTGCACTGATTTACTTATTAAGAAGAGAGGGGGAGTTGGGGAGGCTCCTCCTGACCGGCCTTCGGGCACAGGACGAGGAGGTGCTCCGCTGGAAGCGAGCCCTGGACGGGAAAACTTTGGAGTGCATGGCGCAGGCAGAGGCTCGTGAGCAGGCAAAGGCTCGTGAGGAGGTGCTCCGCTGGAAGCGAGCCCTGGACGGGAAAGTTTTGGAGTGCATGGCACAGGCAGAGGCTCGTGAGCAGGCAGAGGCACGTGAGGAGGTGCTCCGCTGCAAGCGAGCCCTGGACGGGAAAACTTTGGAGTGCATGGCGCAGGCAGAGGCTCGTACGAGGACAGTGCCGGGAATACCGTTATGCTTCTCCGGTATGAGCAGCAACAGCTGGGTGTTCTGACACAGGATTTACAGTTTAAAAGAAGCCAAGCATGGAAAGAAAAGGACAAGGTAACGTGCTGGCTAATCTCTCCCTCGTTCGCTGCAGCCCCCACGTCCTGATTATTTCCCCCGTAGAAGCTGAACCACGACGGTGGTGGAAAAGAAGAAAAAACACTCACGTTGTTGATATTGCCAAAGACCAGGAATTCCTGACTAAAAAGACATTGAGAACTGACCCTGGTGAAGAAACGAAGAATTGTACACTGGCAGGACAAAATTTGGGACTCCTGCTAAAAAATGTGGTATTGATTGGATTTTGGGACTTATTCTACAGGCTGCGCCCTGTGTTTTGGATAAAATTTTTAGCATATATTGCCCTCCCTAATTGGATTGTAATGATATTACCCCCCCCCCCCATTACTACCCCGGTTTTTTAGAGTTTAATTGTTTTTTGTTTTTAGAGTTTGAGAAAACTCAGCCAAAGGTTTGTTGAGTATTCTCAAAGGGGGGGGGAGTTTATGGTGTTATTAGGCATAAATTTAGGTAATTTGGAAAAATGGCTTTGAATTTATGTGATCCAAAGTACCTTTATGTAAAGTGCTTTTGTTAGTTTTATTAGACCTTTTGTAAATTTTGTGTTATGTGCTGATTATTGGTAGCTGTAAGATTGCTTGATATTAGATGTAGCCTATATTATAATAGATAGGTTAAATGTAGATGTTGTAATTAAGGTATGCTTGAGAATGTAGCCCCCATGGTGGGAAAGTACAGATAATTGCTTGCAGTAGAGATTAGAAGGGTGGGGGCTAGTTAAGAAGTACACCCTCCTAGCTAAATTGATAGTGAAATAAGTTGGTGTTTATGTAAGGAACGGTTTAGCAAGAGGAAAAAAGGATCGGGCCCAGGCGGCAGGCAACAGACTACAAGCTTGGAAAACTGGTTGATAACCTTGAGGGTGTAGTTGATAGAAAAGGTAATTAACTACAAGCGAGTAATGTTAGGCAGAGTAAAAAGTTAACTCTGTGGTTGCTGGAGGGAATAGCAGTTGAATTTTGTAAAGATGCTAAAGAGAAAAGTTTTTGGTGTTTTTGAAATGTTTGTAAATAAATTTAGGCAAAGAAATTAGTTTGTAATTGTTTGGCTATAAATAATTTTGTTGCATTAGTTGAAGATTGTATATTGTGCTATGTAATTGTAATTGTATTAGGCTAAGGGTGTATAAGTAGTGATTTTTTTAGTGTTTAAAAGTAGAAGTTGATAGTAAGAAATTTTAAGCTGTGATTAGCTTTGGATTTTAGAGGTAAGCTAGGAAGCAATTGTATTATTGTAAATGATTTAATTGATTATGTAATTTTCCCTTTTTTGCCTGATAGTAATAAGGGTATTTGTATATTGTATGTAATGATTGCTTGCCCAGTAGGGGTAGATTTGCTTTTGTTTTTTAGATAATTATAGAAAATTGATGTTAGTTGTATAGTATTTAATGTACCATGCATTTATTTATAGAGTTTACATTTGTTTTATGTTTTATGTTTGTTTGTGATATGTGTTTTTGGCCAGAATTGTTGTGGTTTATGTTGTGTTTTCTGCTGTGAATCCCCCCCTCAGTGTCAGTTTGATCACCTGACATATGAGGGATGATTGGTAATAGAAATTTGTCACAATTTGGTGAGCAATAGAGAAGGGGGGAACCCTGCAGAATTTACACCATTTATTTGTTTTATTTGTTACTTTATGTTTGTTGTGTTTGATGTTGTTGGTGTTGTATGTTATGAATTGCATGGTTATAGGTGAGCCCTGTAGCATAAGATATATATTTTTTTTGTTTTGTTTTGCATGCCTTTTGCTATGAAGTTTGGAGAGGTTTATTGGATGTTTTTTTTTTTTTATAAGAAAAGATGGGGAGATGTGGGGTTACATCATCCCTATGCTGCCTTGGTGGAAAGTTACAGCAGCAGGATAACAAGAATAGAGGAGTTAGATAAAGTTGTTATGAGAAAGTAGGGAACTGCCAGAGCGAGGCAAATGCCAGGTGGCCTAATTGGGATTAGATAAGTTGCATGGGAAATGGGAAACCAGTAAGCAAAGGGCCATGCATGTGAAAAGTGTGTGTATCAGACAAAGAACCAATCAGCAGCAATGTAATGTTGGTGTGTCTGACGTTTGCTAATATGGAGAAGCTTATATAATATGATGCATTGTAAATAATAAATGATTCAGCTTGCAATCATATTGGTTGTTGTGCTTTATCCGGCCCGCATGCAACGCAACAGATAACCTCTTCTTACCTGCCATAATGATTTGTAGTACAGTTAATTTTTTGCCTAGTACAGCGTTTTTGGAGAAAATAGAATTGCAGAAAACTGAAGAATCTGAAATAAAGAAACCCCTATAACATACACATTTCAGTATCCCCATGATCACAGGCATTGTTACCAGATTTGCCTGTTACTTTGGGGTATGCTCATTTATTAGGGTTACTGTTCTGGGGGCAGGAGGGAGGTTCTGTAATTCTATCAATGTACTGCTTGTGTCACTTGTGTTCTCATGCGGAGCTCTGCTTCTCCCTTCTGCAAGTTCCCTCCCAATGGAGCTATCCTGCCGGACCTAGGTGCCCCAGGGCTGGGTTCCTCCAGCCCCAGAATCAAATGAACACACACACATTCACAGAGTGCGTCTTAACGGACCAGGTCAATCAGCACTTCCAAGCTGACCCCTCATATGCCCCTGCATTCAGCAGGCTGGGTTGAGCAGCACTTCCAAGCTGCCACCCTCCTATGCCCCAGGTTCAGTACATCCCTATCCCCACTTTCACGTTACAATTGTTCTGGTAGTAACCCACTTGATGAGCAAACCCCACAGGATTTTTGGGCGCTGCAGGGATCTTGAGCTTAGGGACGAGGAATGTTGCTGCAGAGAGAGAGAGAATCAACCAGCTTAACCATGAAAGTTATTTATTGCCCAGTAATAACCATACAAGGGGAGCCAAACAAACAAAACATTTATAATAAATCTAACTTAAATTTGATTATAAAAGACAGGTTTAGAGAACTATAACTGATCGGGGTCAGAAGGCTATACCTAGAGAGAGAGGGTTGGGTTCTCACCGCTCCGTGAAGCTTGAATCAATCAGGGTTCCCAGGTGATGGTAGCAGAGAGTCCGGGTGCTGGAGACAGGGGTGCTGGGAGTGCTGGAGACAGGGGTGCTGGGAGCCCCCAGCACGATCAGTCAGGAGAAGATGAAGTCCCAATAGAACTGATGCAGATTTTAGATCCAGGCATCAGAGCACTTACTTGAGCCTGGGTAGGGGTTTTTGTAGGGAAACAACAATGGTTCAAGGGAGAACACTAGATTTGTTTATGGGTAAAGTGATGGCTCAAGGGAGTATACCAGAGTTGTTTTGTTCAGGTTAGACAACAGGAACTGATCATTCCTGGCTATGGGTGGTGTTCCTCCCAGGGAGCTCACAATGCAATTAGGCAGCTTCAGTATTTTAGATACCAATCAAGGATTCATTACTAGGATTGGTCTGATAACTACTGAGCCGGGTGTGTGCAGGCATGGGTTCATTAACATCTGGAGCAGAGATCCCCCATCATGCACTGCTTCCCTGCTTTTCTGGTCCTAGAGTTCAGTGTGGTTCTTGCCTAGGAATCTCTGTTCTCCATTCTGTATGCTAATGGAGATGCCTCCCTGTCCCATCTTCAATGCAGATGAGGCTAGAGGACTTGCCTTAATCCTGTCACCCTTGTCTGGAGGGGTTTTGGTGTGTCTCTCACTGCCTTTTAATTGCTTTTTGTAAGTCTTTCTTCTGATCAGTTTTGGTTCAAGCAGAAGCTGGGGTAGGGGTTATCATAGGTTTATTCCCCACTTGGAACTTTAGCGTCCACAAGATGGGGACCTGCATGGGCTCCTCTAAACTTAAATCTAGAAATTCCTAGAACTTTAAAATAAACAGATTAATAAAACACATGCACCGTTACATTTACTACTAATTATGTAAGCAACAAGATTTTTCACATTTCAAGAACACTTTTTAACCATTTGATTCTGGGAAACTCTCACGAGAGAGTGCATCAGCTATTTTGTTAGAAGCTCCTGAAATGTGTTGAATTTCAAAATCAAAATCTTGGAGAGCTAAACTCCATCGAAGCAGTTTTTTGTTGTTTCCCTTGGCAGTATGGAGCCATTTTAGCGCAGCATGGTCGGTTTGTAGCTGGAACCGACGTCCCCAAACGTATGGGCGTAGCTTTTCCAGGGCATACACAATGGCGTAGCATTCTTTTTCACTGATGGACCAGTGGCTTTCCCTCTCAGTCAGTTTCTTGCTGAGAAACACGACAGGATGGAAGTTTTGATCCGGTCCTTCCAGCATTAAAACTGCTCCCACACCACGCTCAGATGCATCGGTGGTTACAAGGAAGGGTTGTCAAAGTCCGGGGCCCTTAGCACAGGGTCAGACATGAGCGTCGCCTTAAGCTGGGTAAAGGCTTTCTGACACTCATCAGTCACTTAACTGCATTTGGCTGGGTCTTTTTGGTTAGGTCAGTTAGTGGGGCAGCGATTTGGCTGTAGTGTGATACAAATCGCCTGTAATACCCGGCCAAGCCTAAGAAGGATTGAACCTGTTTCTTAGACTTTGGGACAGGCCACTTTTGGATAGCCTCCACCTTGGCCTGTAGGGGGTTGATTGTTCCTTGACCCACCTGGTGCCCTAGGTAAGTCACTCTGTTTTGGCCTATTTGACACTTTTTGGCCTTAGCAGTGAGTCCTGCCTGCCTTATGCACTCAAAGACCATTTCCAGGTGTTCTAGGTGTTCGGGCCATGAATCAGAAAAAATGGCCACATCATCGAGGTAGGCAACTGCATATTCTCCCAATCCTGCTAGTAGACCATCTACCAGCCTTTGGAAGGCGGCGGGTGCATTTCGCAGTCCAAAAGGAAGCACATTAAATTCATATACCCCTGCATGAGTGATGAAGGCTGACTTTTCTTTGGCGGGTTCATCTAGTGGTACTTGCCAGTACCCCTTGGTTAAATCTATTGTAGAGATGAACTGGGCACGTCCCAGTTTCTCCAATAGCTCATCGGTGCGTGGCATTGGGTAGTTGTCGGGGCGAGTTACAGCATTCAGCTTACGGTAGTCCACGCAAAAGCGTATTTCCCCATCTGGTTTGGGAACTAGAACCACTGGAGATGCCCATGCACTGGTAGAGTGGCGGATTATACCCATCTCTAGCATGTTTTGGATCTCCCGGTCAATAGCAACTTGGGCATGAGGAGACACCCGGTAGGGTGGGGTTCTAATTGGGTGAGCATTACCTGTGTCAATGGAGTGGTATGCTTGTTCAGTCCATCCTGGGGTGGCTGAGAACAAGGGGGCGAAGCGAGTGCACAGCTCCTTGATCTGTTGCCGCTGTAGACGTTCCAGGGTTGTGGAGAGGTTCACCTCTTCCACACCACCATTACTTTTTCCTTCGTAGTAGACACCTTCAGGCCACTCAGCGTCATCTCCTCCCTGGGCTGTAAACTGACAAACCTGTAAGTCTCTGGAATAAAAGGGCTTTAGAGAGTTAACATGGTACACCTAATTCCTCCTTAAAGCCTAAGGAAATGCTATGAGGTAGTTAACAGCTCCCAGGTGCTCTTGGACCGTGAATGGTCCTTCCCATGACACTTCCATCTTATGGGCCTGTTGTGCCTTTAAGACCATAACCTGGTCTCCTACCTTGAAGGAACGCTCTCTGGTATGTCTATCATACCAGGCCTTTTGCTCTGTTTGAGCATCCTTTAGGTTTTCTTTAGCAAGGGCTAAAGAATGTCGGAGGGTGCTTTGTAGGTTGCTTACAAAATCCAGAATGTTAGTTCCTGGAGAAGGCGTAAACCCCTCCCATTGCTGCTTCACCAACTGTAATGGCCCCTTAACCTCATGGCCATACACAAGCTCGAATGGTGAGAACCCTAAACTGGGATGTGGTACAGCCCTGTAGGCAAACAGCAACTGCTGCAACACTAGATCCCAGTCATTGGAGTGTTCATTCACAAATTTACGTATCATGGCCCCCAAAGTTCCATTAAACCTCTCCACCAGGCCATTGGTTTGGTGGTGGTAAGGGGTTGCAACCAAGTGATTCACCCCACGAGCTTCCCACAGGTTTTTCATGGTCCCGGACAGGAAATTTGTTCCCGAATCTGTAAGAATGTCGGAGGGCCAACCTACCCTGGCAAAAATGTCTGTTAAGGCCCGGCACACAGTGGTAGCCCTGGTGTTGCCTACAGCCACTGCTTCCGGCCATCTGGTAGCAAAGTCCATGAAAGTCAGTATGTACTGCTTTCCTCTGGGGGTCTTCTTTGGGAAAGAACCCATAATATCCACAGCTACTCGCTGAAATGGGACCTCAATTATGGGGAGTGGCTGGAGAGGGGCCTTGACCTGGTCTTGGGGCTTTCCTACCTTTTGGCATACCTCACAAGACCAGACATAATTGGCAACGTCCTTGCCCATCACCTCCCAGTGGAAGGACTTCCCCAACCTGTCTTTGGTTCTGTTCACCCCAGAATGGCCACTGGGATGATCATGGGCCAAGCTTAAGAGCTTTTCCCGGTACTTAGTTGGAACTACCAACTGTTTTTGAGGATACCAGCCTTCCTGGTGTCCACCACAAAGAATCTCCTTGTATAAAATTCCTTGTTCTACAACAAACCGGGATTGGTTAGAAGAGCTGAGAGGCAGTGGGGTGCTCCGTGCCGCCGCCCAAGCTTTCTTAAGGCGGTCATCGGCTTCCTGCTCAGTCTGGAACTGTTCCCTTGAGGCTGGAGACACCAGTTCATCCTTAGACTGTGGACTTGGGCTTGGTCCCTCTGGAAGCGATGTAGGTGATGAGGTTGTTTCCGTTGACTGTGAACCGCTCTCCGCTGGTGCAGTAGGTGATATTTCAGGCTCTGGTTGAGCCTGTTGGGTAGGGTTGTCTGCTGCTTCTGCCAGTTCAGGCCCGCTGGCGCCCTCTGGCGATGGGGTTGGAGACGGGTTTGCAAGCGCTGGCGTCAGTGCTGGCAATGGTTCTGCTGCTGGTTGCTTTTCCAGTTCCGGTTCTGGGACTGGATGTACTATGGCTGTTGTAGTTGTTGGCATGGGATCCGGTTCCACCACCTCTGTCTGGGTCTCTGGTAACACAGACGGGGCCCTGGTGGACGGCTCAGGAACAGGGATGGGAGTGGAAGCTTGTTTGGTCTGGCTGCGGGTGACCACTCCCCACTCTTGGCCAGCTTCACATGGTTGGCCAAGTCCTCCCCCAGTAGCATGGGGATGGGATAATTGTCATAGACAGCAAAAGTCCACCTTCCTGACCAGCCCTTGTACTGGACAGGCAATTCAGCTGTAGGCAAGGTTACAGATTTTGATATGAATGGGGAAATTGTTATTTGGACCTCTGGGTTGATGAATTTTGGGTCCACTAAGGACTGGTGGATAACTGACACGTGTGCCCCGGTGTCTTTCCACGCGGTAACCTTCTTCCCACCCACTCTCAAGGTTTCCCTGTGCTCCGGGGGTATTTGAGAGATCTGAGCCTGGGGATCCTTGGTGTGATGGTGGTGTAATGGACTGTACTCGATTGGGGTTCTTGAGGCAGTTGGCCTTTATATGCCCCAGTTCATTACATTTAAAACATCGCCCAGCTGACGGGTCACTGGGCCGAGGCAGGTTGCTGGAGACTGGTAAGGTGGGACTGTAGGTAGTCTGGGGCTTTCCTTGGGTTGTAGCTGGGGTCTTGGGTGGCCCCGGTGGTAGGGTTTATTGTCGGTTTGCCCCTTGTTATATTCACTCCCCTTGATAGTAGCTTTTTTCTTTTCTGCTATTTCCACCCATCTGCCTCCAATCTCCCCTGCCTCTATTACATCTTTGGGCTTCCCATCTAGGATGTACCGTTCTATTTCCTCAGGAACACCATCTAAGAACTGTTCCATTTGCATCAGGTGGGCCAGGTCTTCTAGAGATTGAATCTTTAGTCCTGACATCCATGCATCCCAATTCTTTCTAATGTAGTAGGCGTGTCTGGGGAATGACACATCTGGTTTCCACCTTAGGGCTCTGAACCGCCGACGGGCATGCTCAGGTGTTAGCCCCAGAAGAGAAGAATGAGGTGGGATTTGATAGCTGCTTTCAACTACCTGAAAGGGGGTTCCAAAGAGGATGGATCTAGACTGTTCTCAGTGGTAGAAGATGACAGAACAAGGAGTAATGGTCTCAAGTTGCAGAGAGGGAGGTTTAAGTTGGACATTAGGAAAAACTTTTTCACTAGTAGTGTGGTGAAGAACTGGAATGGGTTCCCTAGGGAGGTGGTGGAATCTCCTTCCTTAGAGGTTTTTAAGGTCAGGCTTGACAAAGCCCTGGCTGGGATGATTTAGCTGGGTTTGGTCCTGCTTTGAGCAGGGGGTTGGACTAGATGACCTCCTGAGGTCCCTTCCAACCCTGAGATTCTATGATTCTATGATTCTGATTCTGGCCTTTGTTTGAAACAGTTTATAATTGTTCATGTTTTCCTTAGGCATTTCAGCCGCCACCTCTGCTAAGGGTCCACTGAGCTGTGGCCTCAGCTCTATCACGTACTGGTCTGTAGGGATGTTGTACCCATGGCAGGTCCTTTCAAAATTTTCTAAGAAGGCCTCAGGTGTCATCACCTGTCTTGTAGGTGGGAAATTTCCTGGGATGGGAAACAGTGCCTGGAGAAGGGTTGTTAGGGTTTGCAGGATCATTCTGCTTAGCCTTTTCTAATTCCAGGGCCTGCTGTTGGGCCTCCCTCTGGAGCTCCAACACCCTTCTGTGGTTAGCCTCCCTCTCTTTTTCTTTTATTTCCATCTCCTTGAGTTTTAATTCAAATTCCTTTTCTTTTAATTCCAGTTCTTTTTGTTTTGTTTCCAGTTTATATGCTTCCTTGGTACTCATGTTTTCTGCTTTCTGGTGCTGACCACACACCCCTGCAGTCAGTGAATTGACTGTGTTGCTTCAGCTCAGGTTGCTTGGTTTACAGTTTCCTAACCTTTTTATTCCCGACTGAATAAAAAGAAAACAAAACTTTTCATTTGCAAATGACTTTTGCTGGTGGTTGCTGGCTCACAAGAAACCAGAAAAACTGGTTTTGTAACTTGTCTCTTGCAAACTGCTAATGCTCTCTCAGTGGGGGTCCTTTCTAACAAGCCTTGTTAGAAAAACTTTACACCTCTTCCCTCAGGCTGTTTGTCCAACAGCCAAAAAGGAAAAACTTCTCTGCTTTGGTTTCTAAAAAAAAATCTCCACTGCTGCCTACCATGTCATAGGTTTATTCCCCACTTGGAACTTTAGCGTCCACAAGATGGGGACCTGCATGGGCTCCTCTAAACTTAAATCCTAGTTTAGATCTGATAATGCTGCCACCAGCTAGAAATTCCAGTGTCTAGCACACTCCCTGTTCCCCCAAAACCTTTCCCTGGGGAACACAGATCGAAACTCCTTGGATCTTAACACAAAGGGAAATAAACCATTCCCCCCACCTTCTTCTCCCTCCCTTAGTCGTTGGGAGAGATTACCTTGATTCAACTCCTTGAATCTAAACAAAGAGGGATTCACCTCCCCCACCCCCACCTGTCCCTGGTGAGTCAAACTAATCCCCTGAGGTTTCAAACAAGGGAAAAATCAAACAGGTTCTTAAAAAGAAAACTTTTAATTAAAGAAAAAAAAAGAAAAGTTAAAATTTTGCTCTGTAAAATCTGGATGGAAGTTTACAGGGTATACAGCTTATAAAAACTAGAGAGAGCTAGCATCAGTACAAATACAGCAACCAAAATTAAAATATTTCTCCAGCAAAACACACATTTGCAAATAAAGAAATTAATTAGAAGACTAATCCGCCTTTCTAATACTCACTATACTGAATAGAAGAGAATACTTCAGGAAGCTTGGAGAGCCTGGATATACATCTGGCCCCTCTTAGATCCAAAGAGAGAACAGCCCCCAAACAAAGAACACAAACAAAGACTTCCCTCCACAGAGATTTGAAATTATCTTGTCCCTTGATTGGGCCTCTGGTCAGGTGTCCGTCAGGTTACTGAGCTTGTTAACCCTTTACAGGTAAAAGAGACCTTAACCCTTAACTATCTGTTTATGACAGGGGTTGTCCTACGTGAGAACACAGAGCTGACAGGTAACAGCATGCAAACCATTTAAGAGGGTACATGAGACTTCTGTGGAAGGGTGCAGAGTGCTAAAGGATTTTTGGCCATGCATGGCAGGTTACTTGTCTCAGTAGACAATGAGATACCCCTCTGCCTGCACACAGCCCCTAGCTATCCCCTCCCTTCACCCTGAGCTGCTTTCAAACTGTTTGAGCTGAGCCCCCTATCTTTGAGTTATAATTCTGGTTGCATCCCCCGCCCCCCCACCCAGACAGGCTAGGTGACCTGCTGAGGTGAGTCAGGGCACCATCTGCAGCTCCTCCACAAATGCCTCCAACAATTTTGAATTGGTTGTCGCTATATCCTGCACCACATCTGTTCTGGGAGGAAACATCATGTCCACCACATCTGTTCTTGTGGCTCAGTACATGCTGCATGATTGTGCAGAGCCATGCAGGCTGCATGCTTCTGTCAGAGATGGCAGAGAGTGAGAAGGGCCACACGGGTTTGTGGGATATAGGAAAAAAGGTGCAAAAAATATGCATAATTGTACATATGTGATACGTATAACATTAGGGGATGGTGAGCACTGCACTATGTGAAGTTGATCCCTGTGTGACCCATTTTGCCCAGCATGCATTGCCAAAACTTCCAAAAGTACGGTACGGTGGTGAGTTGCACAGTGGGATACCTATCAATGATGCATCACACTGTGTATTGTTGATGCAAACATTTCTGGTGAGTACGCTCAGCGCCGACACAAGGACTCAAGAAGGCATGTGCACATGTGACATACGAACTGTGGTGATTCTACGGTGACATAAGTTGAGTTAATATAAGTTTGTAGTGTAGATACGGCCTTACCTATATGAACTGTTTGGAAGAGGTAACAGGAAAAGTATGAGGATAGGCCAAGATTCATTCAGGTGTTTAGGTTCCTGCTTTTGTGGAACTGGGCTTACTACACCCTAAAGGCTCATGAACAAAGAGGCACATAAAAAGAACCCAATATCATTTTTTTTAATAATTGCATGACTTGAGGGTTTATAACTCATGATTTTCGAATTCTTGTGGTTGTCAAGCTATCTTGGGGTTACAGATGTGTGGTCATTACGTTGTGAGGGCCAAAACAATAACCGAGTTCAAAAAATAATTTTATAAGTCCCTCAATAGGTCTATCAATGGTTATTAGTCAAGATGACCAGGGATGCAACCCCATTCTCTGGATGTTCCTAAACCACTGACTGCCAGATGCTGGAAGTGGACAACAGGGGATGGATCACTTGATGATTGCCTCTTCTATTCATTCCCTCTGAAGCACCTGGCACTGGCCACTGTAGGAAGCCAGATTACTGGGATAGATTGACAATTGGTCTGATCCACTATGGCCCTTGTTATGTTCAACAAAAGTTGCAGAAGATTTTTGCCCTTGGGAAGGATGTAACATGAGACAGTATAATGCCCTCCCTTATTGAATATTTGTGAATCAAGTTCTACACAAAAGCAATGATGTGAAAAAGCGCTAAGGGCTGGATTGAGAGGTAAGATAACTAGCAAAAGGCAATTCTAATTGGTGGATCAACTACAAATGAACTGTTGACAACAGGGCAGGCAATCAGTCATGCTGGAAGTCACATGACCCAACAGAATAAACTTGTGCTATAAAAATAAAAAAACAAAAAGTTAGAATTAAAATCTCTAAATTATATATCACAGTACAAAAAAACATAGCAAGTGTTATACTAGAATCACAGATGGAATTGCTAAAACTACTAGCAACTATTTACTTATAAATATTTTTGATGAGCATTCGCTATTAAAATAAAAAATAAATAGCGCAATGACATGCATCTGCACTATGATAACAAAGATAAATGATGAAGTGGTCAGAGCAATAAGAGTAATAGAAATAACATTTTAAAAAGTGCAAAACTATAATTAAAATGGATTACAAGGAAGGGAGCGCAATTCAGGGAATCACGGCAGCATATAAGACACATTTGTGAACTGTTATGAGACTTCATGTAGACATATAAACTGACAGAGGGGGTGTATGTAAAATATTTCACTGCATCAAGTCTCCTATACCTCAGCATGTACCTCCTGTACCTCTCAGCACGTTATATCAGATAGAGAGGAGCTGCTATGCCTAAGGTATTGACAGTCTAGGAATTGGGATTGGGAATTGCGCCTGCACCTTTAAGAAACCAGCTCTGGGAAGCCTGCGCTGAGATGTAGCATCTTGTGAGAGGGGAAATAAAAAAGCTCCTCTGCCCCCTCCCCCCTATTTTTGTAAACATGACAGGTGGCTCATGCCACTGGGGTAATTGTTACTCCTTCTCCCCTTCCCTCTGCGGGGCTTTTGCCCCTGCCACGGTCTGGAGCATCTCCCCCCGCATCCCCCTGGGTTTAACCACAGCTCCTACCCCCCATCCCTGGTTTTTCCCCTCAGCCTCTCTCCTGCCATTACCTACAGCCTCTTGACACACAACCCCACTCCAGGCCAATAATTTCTACCCCCTGCTCAGACCCTGACCTCCACCCTCCAATTTGTCCCCTTTGCCCCTTTTGAAACCCTCTAAAGAACAGGCAGCAGAGTAGAAGTAAGGGCAGAATGAGGGCAGCAGCATCAGCAGAGGTTACTGAGCCTGCTCAGTTTGTGTGAGCAGGCCAGGACTGCCCCCACCCCACCACCACCACCACCATACACACACATGTGTGCGGGAAATTAGCCCCAGCAGGCCAACCCTAGCCCAGCACCCTACCCCAGACAGGCCAGCCAGACCCAGTCCTGCCCATCCTAGTGCCTCTCCTCCCCCTGCCCCCCGCAAGCAGGCCAGACTTCCACCCAGGCCCCACCTTGTGCATGGTGAGGGCACAGTGCATGCCCCCAGTATGGACCACCCCCAGCTTGTGTTAACCGGGCCCATTCCCCCAGATCCATGTGCTAGAATTAAGGTTGCTCATGCCACTATTCAGCCCTTTTGTGCATATGCATTATGACACAATCATTTCTATGATCACACTCACACACTGTTTTTCTCTCAGGTCCTCTTTCATCATTGAGTGCACAGGGGATGCCCTGGGGATGAATCATGTTTGTGTAGTGAATGAGGCTGTTGGCTGTACAACTCTGCCTCCAGGTAGAATTTGAAAGGTGTTTTAGCAAATAAGACGGGGCTGCTGGGAGAGAATGTAGTGCTCAATGTCATTCAGGCTTAGATCCAAATAGGTATTCAGACTCCTACCTTCCACTGATTTCCGTGGTAGTTAAGAGCCTAAATATCGTTGTGTATTGGGCCTCAGAACTTGCAAAAGTTTCTGGTTTATTCAGTGTCTGGCTGTGCATAACGAGCTTCGCAATGCCCCACACAGACTCTTTGAGAAACTGAGTCCTTAAAGGCGTAGTCCCAAGTATGACATTTTCCCTTCCAACCCAGAACTTAAGCACAATAACACTTTTAAAAAAACAATATTAGTATAACACACAATTCCAAATAATCAAACTTGATAACGTTCAATTAATATTTGAGGTGTTTTGCATTGTCACATGGACTAGTGGGGTTCCCCCGGAACATCAGCCCTACTGCCATCAGGAGGTGGCAAGTCCACTTGCTCTGGGAGTTCCATGTTCTGGAGCTCTGGAGTCTCAGCCTGATGTGGTTGTTGCCTTTCTGAGACCCTCCTGGGCAAAACATCAGATTCCATGTCCCCTTCTCTCCGGCCTTTCTGTGCTTTGGAAAAGGTGTCACCTATCTCTCCTCAGTATGTATCCATCTAGGCGAGGTTGACCACCTCCTTCAACCATGGGGTAGCCATTTGGGGCACCATTGCTCTTTATGAGCATTGTTTTCCATCACAGAGACACACAACATCATTTTCATGAAGTGGCGGTTGCTCCCGTGGCCCCAAATTATATTGTTTTTTTTGTTTTGCTTTTTGTATCTCTTGTAATATTTTGCATTCTCAATCATGTTATAGTGTCCGCCACCCCATAAGCTTCATTCTGGACGGGGTGACTTGCTTCCATTGCCTGGCAAATTCTAAACGCTTTGTCAAGGGTTAATTCTGGATCTTCCATTAGTCTTGCTGTGAGTATTTTGTTCCAGATTCCATTCATATAATCTGGTCTCATATTAGGGACTCTGAGCCCCCCCTCAAATCTCAAGATTGGCTTTCCAGCCTCAGATTAGTCACAAACTTGTCTATAGTTTCACCTTCCTTTTGTACCCTGGGATTATAAACATCTTTCTGGTCTCTCATTCTCATGTATAGTGCAGTATTCTTCACATTTCTGTACTACAGTTTTATAGTTAGAGGCTCTGCCTGAGTTAACTGAAAACTATTAAAGGGCGTCAGGTGCTTCAGAAACGGCCACTATCAAAAACAAGGCGACTTTCTAAATGTTTTCTGTTTTGCTCACACCAATTGCTAACAGATACAGAGTGAAGCATTCTCTAAACTTCCTCCAGTTGTCTTCCACATTCCCAGAGAGTTTCAGCTCTGGTGGACCTTTCAACTGATCCATTCTTCCACACAGAGTATTTTCTTAATTTCTTTTTACTCTTTGTACCATAATGTGTTCAGTGATCAGTCGGCATTGAAGGTGCTTGCAGGATATCTGGTTTATTCAGTTCTCAGTGTTGTTAGATGTTTGGCGTGTGTGTGTTCTCCCTGGTGCTGTAATTTGTCTTTTTTAAAATCTGATGTTGCATGTAGCAACACATTCCCATTAGTGCAATTACTGTTATGACTTATATTCCCATTAGTATTACACTAAGTGTTTGGACTATTGGGTGTAGAGTAACATTCTCTGGGATTGGCCACCAAGGTGTTTTTACCTCTCTTTGCACACTTCCTATTTCTTTATTTGTTGTTGAATAAGATGAGCTGTGGGTATTATGTATCAGGTTAGTCTGTATCCACAAAAACAATGAGGAGTCCAGTGGCACTTTAAAGACTAACAGATTTATTTGGGCATAAGCTTTCGTGAGTAAAAAACCCACTTCTTCAGATGCATGGAGTGAAAATTGTAGATGCAGGCATTATTATACTGACACATGAAGAGAAGGGAGTTACCTTACAAAAAAACTCCCTTCTCTTCATGTGTCAGTATAATAATGCACAGTGGGATAGTGCTGTACATAAGTATCATTTACCAAAGTTCCCACGCTGCTGGCATAGTACACTTTGGCTGGATTTTGCATCCACCTTGGGATGGCCATTAGGATGTGAAGGGAGGCAGGGAGAGATAGCTCAGTGGTTTGAGCATTGGCCTGCTAAACCCAGGGTTGTGAGTTCAATCCTTGAGGGGGCCATTTAGGGATCTTAGGCACCAAAAAAAACCCCAATAATCTGTCCAGGACAGTACTTGGTCCTGCTAGTGAAGGCAGGGGACTAGACTCAATGACCTTTCAAAGTCCCTTCCAGTTCTATGGGATAGGTATATCTCCATATAAGGCTTTTTACTGTTGTTATGATTCAAACGTCAAAATTAGCAAATTGTAAAAACACTGGTGCAATATTATTTACTCCTTGCTCCTGTATTTGTTTTAAATGGCTGTGCAGTCCAGTATTCATGGCCAATCTTGTAATTTTAATTGTAATAAGCTTTGCTTGATGATTTCAATTACTCTATCTCCATAGGCCACACAGGCAACTGTCAGTGAAACATCATTTTTTTATGCTGTTAATAGTTAACAGGATAGTAGAATTTAGGTGGCTGAACCCTAGAGGAATTGAATGTATATCATCAATGGTAATTGCATGTTGATTTAGCAATAAGAACATAAGAACGGCCGTACTGGGTCAGAACAAAGGTCCATCTAGCCCAGTATCTGTCTACCGACAGTGGCCAATGCCAGGTGCCCCAGAGGGAGTGAACCTAACAGGCAATGATCAAGTGATCTCTCTCCTGCCATCCATCTCCATCCTCTGACGAACAGAGGCTAGGGACACCATTCTTACCCATCCTGGCTAATAGCCATTTATGGACTTAGCCACCATGAATTTATCCAGTTCCCTTTTAAACATTGTTATAGTCCTAGCCTTAACAATCTCCTCAGGTAAGGAGTTCCACAAGTTGACTGTGCGCTGTGTGAAGAAGAACTTCCTTTTATTTGTTTTAAACCTGCTGCCTATTAATTTCATTTGGTGACCCCTAGTTCTTGTATTATGGGAATAAGTAAATAACTTTTCCTTATCCACTTTCTCAACATCACTCATGATTTTATATACCTCTATCATATCCCCCCTTAGTCTTCTCTTTTCCAAGCTGAAGAGTCCTAGCCTGCTAATGCCTTCTCCCAGTTTGACTGCCTTACCTATTCCATTAATGATGCTGTTTATTTTTAGATTGAGATTTTTGATATCTGCTGAATTCCAGATGGACATGCCAAGACCTGAGCCTCCCAATATGGTCCCCATAAGACCTTTTTTCCCCGTCTTTGCTGTAGGGGATTTTGAAAACCCTTCCAAAAATACAGTTGCATTTCAATTTCTGAATTGAACCAATCTTTGTATTGTTAGGGGCATTGTATTGGCAGGGTTATACTAGCAAAATTTAGTTTTAGTGGCACATACATTTATCCCACATTTTCTACCATATACTCTGTTGTAGGGTGCAGGAAGATTCCTGATGCGGGCTAAGGTTGTAGAGTTGGACATTCCATTGGTGGGGTAATGATAGTGGTGAATAGAGTGGATGGGGATAGGGTGGTGTTTGAGTTGGACAGGCTCCTTCACATATCTGTCCATGATAAAGGCATTTCCTAATATTTGAGGCCATTGTCCAAGTTCCTATGTATGTACCTTTGTCTTCTAGCTGAATGTTCTTTATATTAATGAAGGCACTCCACCTATCCTCCAAATTAACAAAGGGCTCTATTTGACAATACCCCATGTGTTTTAACAGTTCCTTTGCTATAACTAATTACTATGTCATTTGCTCTAAATCAAATAATCCATACTCTCGCTTTTCCCTTTGGGTATGATTGAATATTACACGGTAAAGCCAGATTATCTCCTATCAGGGCCACTAAGTGATGTTCCATTGTTTGTTGTGTGGTTAATAAAACTTGTGTCCTTTTTGGTGTTCCTGTTTTTTGTTTCTTAATCTGTGTGGGTTCATGGTCTATGGATGCCCCTCTCTCAGGTGTATTACTAGAACTGGTCTTTGGAGATATGGTAAGGGTTAGGAGTTGTTCACAATTAACCTCCTCATTCACCTTCCAGCAACAAGCATAGTGTCCCTGTGTCTCCTTGGTTAAAGTCAGTTCCTTCTCAATTCTTCGTTTGACTTTACTAATTTGTCTTGTGGGAATATGCTATATCTGGGTTGTGTCTTTCATACTCCATGCCCAGGCCAACAGTATGGCTACAGGTGATTCTTTAAGGATGTCTTTCACTTGTTGTTTTCCTTCAGCTTTGCAGACCAATTTCGAAACAGTTCCAGCAGGATGGATTTGGTTTGCCACAGCCAGCACAGTAGAGTTGTTTGGAATCTCAATCTACACATTTCTGGTTACGAAATATGTTTGATTTATCTTTTTAGTATTTGACAGTCATTTTGCCTTTTGGATCATTACCATTACACTCAACAGTCTCCATATCCAGGTTGGCATCAGAACCTATGAAAATATAAATCAACAATCGCTTCTTTTTTTTCCCAAGCAGCAATAGTAATAGGTATAATATACCTATTAACCTGCTCTTACTTTTTGGGTTTCTTTGCCACAGCACCTTCTGGGCAATAATTTCAGTCCAGTATAGCCAGGACCTTCTGGTCATTCCAGGGGCTTTATAAACAGATATTTTGTGCATAGGGGAAGAGTAGGTGTTGTGTTCATTCATCTGATTCCTGTACCCAACAGCCAAATAGACTGCTTTCCTTCTTGGTCCAATTTCTGTATCGAGGTGTGTTTGTCGTTCTACCAGATGGTGATTACATTTCCTCTGCCCCACTCAATTTGTCCCTTTGCACTCAATTGTCTTACAGGGTAAGGTTTATACACTTCAAATCTTTTTAATTGATTCCAGGCAATATGAATCAATATCAGAGGTGTGGATATGGCCTGGAGATTTACATTTAGTAAACCTTCATCATTCATTTGAAATGATCCATTGTGCTTACCTTAACCAGTTATTTTTTACACTTAATTTGCAAAAAAGCACAGAACATATAGTATGCAGTTTAACCCTTGTATTCCTTTAACTGTGTTAGGCCTGAATGAAAATATAGCAGACAAAACAGTTATGCTAACCTGACTGAAATCAGGCTAGCAAAGGTTTTGGTAATCCCAGAGTGGAAAAGTATTGAAAAGCAGCATTGTTTAACAGAGCCCTGGAAAACATGAGACAAGCCTGAGATAAACCAGGGATTGCATGACTAGCATGCCATTAGCTGTGCTAAGGACAGTGTTTGAAGAGCTGATAAGGAACTCTAGCATCCCACGGTTCAGATTCTAACTTTTTGGTTGAGTTATAGGTTTGTTTAAAAACTCCCCTGTATTTCTAACTTTTGGGTGTTGTTAAGATATAATTAATAATCTAAAGTTGTAGACATAAAGTCTAGGCATGTGTGTATATTAAAAGTGTCTAGTTTTAAGTTGTTAAACAAAGGGGGGTGGGTTTTGCTCAAGTGAGTGATGTATGACGTAATAAAACTGTCTATATAGGCTAATGCTAAGCTGTAAAAAGGGCTGGTTCTCACTGGAGACGAGCGGCCTTTTGTTGATGCGTGCACTTGTCAATAAAAGGCTTTTGAACGGACCTTGCTGGTGTTGACTGTCTCTCTAGCTGAACAGACAACGAATTTCGCTGTCGGGGTTAAAGTCCCCAACAACTGCATGGCATGTTTCCAATGAGGCTGATCTTTTATTTTAATCAGATATAATGAGGGTCCCAGCTTGTTTATGATTGGCCATGGACCTTGTCATTCCTCCTCTGGAAATTTTTATTAGGTGCTGGTTTACTTTTAACCATTACTTGGCTTCCAATTTGCCACTGCTTAATATCACTGTTTTCGTCAAATGCTTGTTTCATTTTTTGTTGTTTTGCAGCTTGTGCTGCAGCTGCTTTTTGGACTGTACCCAACCAGTGTTTAAGACTGTTCATTCAGATTGTTGTTGTCAATGCTGTTATAGTCTCCCAAACTGGGGATACAGCAAGTTTTCCCAGCCAGGCATGGGTCTCCCAAAGAGCACCTCATAAGGACTAAGTCCTGTCATGCGGTTTGGATGGCTCTGGATCCTCATAAGAACCCATGGGAGCACCATATCCCAATTTGTTCCTAGCTCATTGCACACCTTGGATAATTCAATTTTAAGAGAGTTATTCATTCTTTCCACTTGACCTCTAACTTGAGGGTCGTAGGGGATATGCAATAGGAAGGGGATACCAGCCCACATACCCATGTTCCGGTACACTTCCCCAATGAATGCAGGTCCATTGTCAGAATCAATACTGTGTGGTAGTCCCCATTTGGGAAATACTTCCATCATTGGCGTTAGCAGCTGCATGGCTGTCTTCCTTTTTGGTGGGAAATGCCTCTATCCACCTGTAAGTGCTGCAAGTAAAGTGACCAGACAGCAAATGTGAAAAATCGGGATGGAGGGGTGGGGGGTAATAGGAGCCTATATAAGAAAAAGACCCAAAAATCGGGACTGTCCCTATAAGATCAGGACATCTGGTCACCCTAGCTGCAAGGAACCCTTTAAAGCCTGGTGCGTTAGTTCTCCACACCTTTTTCCTTCTAGCAGGGTCTTGCTTTGCACATTTTAAGCATAGCAATATAAATCCTCTTTCATTTCAGGCCACCAACCCATTTGTTTACGTTTTTCTAGGGTCTCTTCTCTTTTAGCGGTCCCCCAACAACAGAACCATGTATCCAGTCTAAAAGGAAGTATTGCACTTGCTGAGGTATGGCTAAGACCCATTAATTGTCCGGCTTTGCCAGAACTAAATTTTCTTCCTTTTTCAGAGACATACCTTTCCATTTTTAGGGACACTCTGCAAACCATTGCTGTATTAGCTCATCTTTTGCCTGCGTGTTCTGCAATACTTGCAATCCTTCCTGGGTTTTTTTATGAACAGGTTTTACTTGTGCCCGGCTGATTACTGCCACAGACATGTGTTCCAGTAAGTGCTGCTTCTTTGGCAAATTTATTTGCCTGTTCATTTCCCTTTTGTAATGGGCCTTTCCCTTTATGCGCTTTTATTTTGATGACCCTGACTTTGCTAAATTCTACTGCCATTCTGCTGCCAAAGGATTCTGTGTTTAATTTCAGATCCATCTGTTCCTGTAAAGCTCATGGTATTCCACCATCAGGGCTGGCTCCAGGCACCAGCCGAGCAAGCTCATGCTTGGGGCGCAGATTCTTAGGGGCGGCTTCCGTCCAATCCTAGGGCGGCACGGATACCCTTTTTTTTTTTTTTTTTTGCTTTGCCTCTGGGTCCTCTGGGTCCGGCCGCCCTGCACCCTGGGGTTTATTTTATTTTATTTTTATTTTTGCTTTGCCTCTGGGTCCAGCCACCCTGCACACAGGGTTTGGGGATTTTTTTGCTTTGCCTCCGGGTCCGGCCGCTCTGCACCCAGGGTTTTGGGGGTTTTATTTGCTTTGCCTCTGGGTCCGGCTGCCCAGTTTTCATATATATATATGAATATATTTCAAAATATATAATATTTTGTTTGGGGCAGCAAAAAAGTCAGAGCCGGCCCTATCCACCATGAAAGGTAAATGGTGGTACCTTTGTAAACATAATCAGAATCAGTACTAATATTATTTCAGTTTGTTTGTTTTTCATTCTTTTTAACACTTCTAGAATTGCTAACACTTTTGCAAGCTGTGTTCCTTCCTTTCCTAATTTGTACTGGGAATAGTCAGTTATTTGCATGTTTCCAGTCAGGCATATCCTTGCAAATCCTGTAACTCGCTTCCCTCCCTTATAATATGAGCTATCATCCACAAACCAGATTGTTTGCCCAATTACCTATTCAACCAGAGTTGAATAAAGACATGGTGCGCTTTAGATTCCTCTTAGGGTTCACAAACATGTTCTTGACAATTTAAGGTCAGACCCCATACAGATATTTTAGGATCTTTCAGGATGATCACTTGAACATTTTCTGTATAGCCTTATTCACTCTCACATGCCCTTTGGATAAATTTTCCTGACTTAGTAGTTTTCCCAGAGCATGATGGCTTTTTACAATTATTTTACTTGCTCCGACAATTGCCTGGGCTTTCTGTATGTCCAGTAAGCAGCAAGAGCAGTTTGCTCACAGATTCCCAGTTTGCTTTCTGGAGCTATTAACGCTCTGCTATAGTACGAACAGGTCTTTCCCTAGCGCCAGTATCCTGAGTGACCACACTAACAATACAGAAATGTTTAACACTAGGATATAACATGAAGGGGAACTCATTGTGAGGGGCACCCAAAGTAGGTGCTTCCATTAACCCCCTTTTCAACTTTCCCATGCACTGGCTGTTTCTTCTGTTCAAGTCCATTGTGCTCTTTTAAGTGCAAGAGACCCGCCTGCTGCCCTGCTAGAAGAGCTTGGCTTTCCAAAGCCTGAGTTACCTCTTTTACTTCCCTGGGTTTTTTCCATTATTTGCCTGGCCAGTACTGTGGCATATTGTTTACGACATTTTACTACCATGGCCATTAATTGCAGTATTGTACATTTTTTATTTTTGTTATCGTTTTTTCAAAGTTTCCGTTTCTGCCATTGCTTTACATATTTCAGTTCACGTTTTCCCACTTTCTTTTTAAAATTCATATGGACCCCCCTTGCTGGCAATCCAGTGGTTCCAAATTTCATCAAACTCTGAGGGGATTTGCAGGGAAGGGATAAGGGGGTTCTCCAGCTCATAGTTTTTTGTCATGTTAGATTGCGATTTCTACAGAGGACAGCTCGCTTACTTACCAGATGAGAGGTTGTGGGTCACCAGTGTTGTTAGATTTTGGCTCTGTGTGTGTGTGTTCTCCCAGTGTGCTGCCCCATCTCTGCACAGACATCTGGCACAGCAGACCTTGACAAAGCATGGAAATAGCACCTGGTAGACTCTACAAGGATATGAAGACATGTATGCTCGTGACAATGGATGCGGCTCAGGGAATGGCAAGACTTTCCATTCCCCCCTCGGCTGGACAAAGATACTGTCTGTTCCTGTTATCCTTGGGGGAATGTTTTTGTACCATCCTTGATATCGGGATGTGTTTGCGTGAGCACTCTGTGCTTAGCACTTTTTACAAATGTGTATTTCTGCAATATCAGCCCTGTTCTTGCCAGATTCTGGGAGCAGATCCTGCCTCATACCAGACCTCTGATACAAGGGCTTATGTCTTAGGGTACGTCTACACTACGGGACTATTCCGAATTTGCATAAACCGGTTTTGTAAAACAGATTGTATAAAATCGATTGCGTGCGGCCACACTAAGCCCATTAATTCGGTGGTGTGCGTCCGCGGTCCGAGGCTAGCATCGGCTTCTGGAGCGTTGCACTGTGGGTAGCTATTCCCTAGCTATCCCATAGTTCCCACAGCCTCCCCCGTCCCTTGGAACTTCCGGGTTGAGATCCCAGTGCCTGATGGGGCAAAAATCATTGTCGCGGGTGGTTCTGGGTAAATGTCGTCAGTCACTCCTTCCTCTGGGAAAGCAACGGCAGACCTTTTTCCCCTGGATTGCCCTGGCAGATGCCATAGCATGGCAATCATGGAGCTTGTTTTGCCTTTTGTGACTCTCACCGTATGTGTACTAGATGCCGCTCACAGAGGCGATTCAGCAGCGCTACACAGAAGCATGCTTTTGCTTTTGCATGATAGCAGAGATGGTTACCAGCCATACTTCACCATCCAAACCCTTCCATAAATTGGAACTAAGATGATCATGGCTACCAGTCCTTTTGTACCATTTGCTGCTGTCATAAGTGCCCCTGGCTCCTCTTAGCCAGGGGCGCAAAAGCCAAAATTGGGAATGACTCCCTGAGTCAATCCCTCCTTTTTGGTATCTAAAAATAGAACCAGTCCTGCCTAGAATATAGGCAAGTGTACTAGAGAACCACCGTATCATAGAACCAGAGAGCACAGCTGCTCTGTGTCAGATCCTGCAGAAACTATGATCTGTATGCTATTCACAGGGGGTGCTCCTGTAACAACCCCACCTGTTGATTTCGTTCTTCCCCCAGCCTTTCTGGGCTACCGTAGCATTGTCCCCCCACTTGTGTGATGAAGTAATAAAGAATGCAGGAATAAAAAGACATGGTGACTTGTTAGTGAGAAATGAGTGGAAGGCAGCCTCCAGCTGCTATGATAGTCCAGACAGGACATTAAGCAGTGTGTAGGAGAGAAGCCCAGCATCCCTCTGCTAGTCCAGGGGCAACTGAATCTGTTCTTTACACATGAAGGGTGGGGGCTGATGGAGCTCAGCCCCCTGTTGCTATGATGACGATGGTTACCAGCCATACTTCACCATCCACCATAAAAAATTAGGGCCAGGCGCCCTTGATTGACCTGACGGATGCTAGTCAGCATGGTTACTGCCCCATGTGCCAATAGACTGATGACGAGGACGGTTACCAGTCCTTTTGTACCATCAGCCACCCATGGCAGGGGGGGAGTGAGGATGTTGGTGTTGACGGCTGCAGCATCGTGTCTATCTGCAGCATTCAGTAAAGATAGGGTGACATGTAAAAGAGTCAGAGGATTGTTTTCCCTTTCGCTTCTGGGGTGGGTGTGGGTGAGTAGATTGCCAAGCTATGCCCTGACCCACCGCGGACACTGTGTTTGACCCTAGAAGCATTTGGAGCTCAGCCAAGAATGCAAATACTTTTCGGAGGCTGCAGGAACTGTGGGATAGCTTCAGTCCTCCAATCCATGAGCGTCCATTTGATTCTTTGGCTTTCCGTTACGCTTGTCACGCTGCAGTGCGCTGAGTCCCTGCTATGGCGTCTGTCTGGAGATTTTTAAAAAAGGATTCTGAATTTCATCTTCTGTAACGGAGCGCTGATAGAACGGATTTGTCTGCCCTTACAGCGATCACATCCGCATGGTCCGTGCTGGAGCTCTTTCTTTATTTTGATTTCGGACTGCATCGCCACCCGTGCTGATCGGAGCTCCACGCTGGGCAAACAGGAAATATTCAAAAGTTCGCGGGGCTTTTCCTGTCTACCTGACCACTGCATCCGAGTTCAGATTGCGGTCCAGAGCGGTCACTGCTGCACTGTGGGATAGCTCCTGGAGGCCAATACCGTCGATCAGCGTCCACACTAACCCTAATCCGATATGTTAATACCGATACTAGCGTTACTCCTCTCGTTAAGGAGGAGCACAGAAACCGGTTTAAAGAACCATTAAAATCGATATATGGTGCCTCCTAGTGTGGACGGTTGTGGCGTTAAATCGGTTTTACGCTCCTAAAACTGGTTTAAACGCCTAGTGTAGACCAGGCTTTAGACTCTCTTCCTACTATACCCAGTTCCAGCAGGCTGTGCATGACAAAAGGATCTTCAGGGCTTCCTGCCCAGTGTGTGTCTGTGAAGTTCAGCCCTTAGGCACAGTCCCCAATACCACAGAGAAATTATGGTCTTCTGGTTTAAGTAATTGAATGCTAACCTATGGGATTCGATTCTATCCCTGCCTCTGCCACAGAGTTCCAGAGTGATGCTGGACAAGTCACTTAAACCACATTTTTCATAGGTGGCTACTAAGAGCATGTTCCTTATTTTCTGGGTGCCCAGTTTGAGACTCCTGGGGTCTGATGTGCAGATGTGCTGAATATATAAAATGCTGTGTACTCTGTCTCTCAAAGTGGGCACCCAAAATTAGTGACAACTTTTAACAATCTCTCCTTAATCTCTCTGTGCTTCAGTAAAGTTCCCAGTGTAAATAGGGTTGCCAGGTATCCGGTTTTCAACCAGAATGCCTGGTCGAAAAGGGACCCTGGGGGTCTGGCCATTAAAAGTCTGGCTGGTGCAGGGCTTCTGGAAGCAGCGACATGCCCTTGGCTCCTAGACAGAGGGACGGCCAACCCCTGCCGCAGCCTGGTGAAAATGAGCGAGTGAATGAGGGTGGGGAAGAGCGCGTGACAGAGGGAGGGGGGATGGAGTGAGCAGGGCTGGAGCCCCTGCCCTGCCTCTTCCCCCCTTAGGCCTCACCCACCATTTGCTCTTCTTCCCTCCTCCCTTTGTCGCTCGCTGCTTTTCCTCTCTCCTCTCCTCCCAACCCAGAACTGGGGCTTGGAGCTGCAGCAGCTCAGTGTAGGTTGGAGGTGGCCATGGCTGCATAGGGGATGGCACAGGTGATGACCCGGTGCCTCCTCCATCACCTGCCCACAGTAACTGGATTTTGGGTGTCCAGTCAGTAGATCTGAGCAAACACTGTCAGGTCCCGCTTTCAACCAGACTTTCTGGTCAAAAACCGGACACCTGGCAACCCTATACCTCACACATATGTAAGGTCTGAGGCCTTTTGCTGCAGCCACATTAGGACAGCAGCACCTATAAGCCAAGAAGCAGAACGTCAGATCTTCACATTCCCTCTAAATTATGTCAAAACAATGTACTATCAGGCTGTTAAGGCGATCCTGGCCTAATAGTACCCACCCAAGATATGCTCCACATCTTGCAGGCTCAGCAGTCTCTTAAAAGCATTGTGGAAAATGACTATCTGGAAGTGTTGTAGTTAGCAAAACAGTGAAAATGATCCCTGGCTCTCTCAGTATATTGATTGTTGTATAACTTTTGTATTTATGATTTGTCTATGGTAGCACCCACAATGCCCTAGGTGCTTTCCAGACACTAAAGATGGGATTGTTGAGGCCCTGAGAATCCCACATTCTGAGGACAGACAGGCAGGTGGACAGAGGCTAGGGGAAGGATGATGCTTCCCAGAGATATCCAGGTTGTGAGACACCTCGCCACCACCTGCCCTTAGCATGAGGAAGTCCTGTCTGTTCCTGCTGTCAATCAGCTCCCTGAAACCACCAGCCCCTGGCAGCACAAGCACTACCTTCCAGGTCTCTGCAGGCCTGGCTCTCTGTATAAGCAACAGGCACCCCCCACCCCCCCAAGTCCTCTGAGTGTCTCTCTCGAGTACTCAGACCCTGTTCCTCTGAACTCTCACTGAACACTCTCAGATTTGCTACTCCCAAAGGAACAGTGCATGCCAGGATGCAAGATTCAACTCAGGCTCCCCACTGTGCTTAACACTCAGCATTTATATATATAAATGAAAAGAAAAATATTTTTTTATCAACAGAATAGTAAGAATATTAGAATATTGAGAATATAGTGAGAATATTGAATATAGTGAGAATATAGTGAGAATATTGGAAACAAATGGTTAAATATAAAACAAAACACAACACACTTTCTTGAGCCTAAACTTAACTAACAAGGAATTCCCTATGTCCTACAAGATAGCTTCCCCCTTTCCCAGCATTTTGAATCAGGTTGGTTGAGATCCCTTCGGCTGTCAGCTTGTTCTTACAGACTGAAGAACTAACTGCGGGTTCATCTGCATCCCAGATGTAGTTTCAAAAGTTTGTTGTCTTACGTCTAAACCAAATAACCCTGTCTGTTGTTGTTTTTTCCTGCAACCTCTGCAATCTATTAATTAGCATTTTGCTGAGACTGTAACTGGGAGTGGGGGGCATTGTGAATCATATAGTACATAATTTGCATATGACCAGCCAGAGTGAGATAATCATCTCTTTCCCACTGCTTACCAGGACTATGTGGATCACCTTTTGGTGACTTGTCTTAACTCACAAACCTAAGGAGCATACTTTTTAGTATAGATGCATAACACTTCACATATGTTCTGTAAATACATCTCACAATGCTTATGATGACCAGTGGGACATTTGAGACCTTACATGACATTCTTTGGCAGACTAGTATGCAGATATCAGACCCAGGAGATCGCTGTAACCCTTACGTACCCCTGTTCACTTTGCCAGTTGGCAACAAGAGGTCTTTGGGCCACAGGAAGGGTAACAGCAAACATGGAGGTTTTAATACAAATCAGATTCACAGTAGGCAGCAAGGCAGAAGTGTTGGTTTAACAAAATAACTTGTTAAATGCTGCAGTGTCTTTTTTCCTGTTGCCAGTAGCCCATCACGCAGGAGTATAGAAAATGAGCCAGTGTGTATTTGTAGTTATCATTCTGATGAGGAATTTCAGAAAGGATACAGATTTGGGCTTTGTTGCCAATGGCGTCCTTGTTCCAGTGCATCCTTTGAGAGGGACACAGAGGATAAACGAGTAGTTAACAGCTGTTCTCTGCATCCAGCTCCTCCTGTAACAAAGCTGCTTTAGCTTTGCTGTTCTGACAGTCTCAGCTCATACACAGAAGCTAGGCGCCTGCTGAGGGAGAAGTCCTTAGAGCTGATGTCATTTCAGTCCTGGTCCAATGAGGAAAGCGAAGTACAGCCTCTTTTGTGTGGCCTGGGACTATAAGTGGAGCTGCAGGGCAGCACTGAAGGGGCTGAGCCTATAAGCACTGCATCTCTGCCCTGGGAGAAGTTAATTCATTGCTGCTTCTGCTGCCACTGCTATCATCATCATGACTCTCCAGGTAAGAGGGGGGTCTGCTGCAAGGTGAGGCAAAAGGAAGCTCAGTGCAGGAGAGCAAGGGATAAGGATAGGGATGTATTGTAACATCACTGGGCAATGCCCACCCCTGGCAACACAAGACAGAGCAAGGATTATCATTGCATAATCTGGGTTGTCTTGCAGCACAGCAAATATATATATATTTTTTTAGTGTATGATGCAGGGGGTTGGACTAGATGACCTCCTGAGGTCCCTTCCAACCCTGAGATTCTATGATTCTATGCTTAATTGGTGCATGAATTTTTGCAGGGAGTAAAGGGTTGCCTCTTTGAAGTCTGTTATTTGGTTCATAAATTTTCAGGGGATGGGTGGGCACCTGCTTTGAAGTCTGCATGCATTTTGATTGGGTATATGCATTATTTTTCTTATTGTGTGTGGTTGTAGCAGCACTATGATTGGGTACCTGCCTTTGGGAGGATGCATGCATTATTTTATGAGGGTGGGGTTAATTAATGAATTAATTTAGATTGATACAGAAATGAGAAGGGGCACCTTTCCCAGGATCTAGATTATTGGTACATACATTTTTGGGGCCATGAGGGGTCAGTTAATTGTAGATGCTCTATTGGGGGTGCATGCGTTATTTTCTAGGGGGGGTTGTGTTGAAGGCTGCATGCATTTTGCTGGCAAAGTTCAACTGCGTATGGACTGCTAGAGAAACTAGTTGCCTCCTTTCTGAGTTGGATTTGAAGCATTGCCTCTGCTGCTGGTTTTGAGCCCTCAATCGTTGCAGCAAGAGGGAAGCAGCCCTTTCCTTTTTCTTTTTCTTTTTTTGTCTATATCGTGAGCAATTTAGCCAGTTTCTCCACAGCAGTCACATTAAAATTATCTTTCCCGTTCCCAGCCTGTTCCATTGCCCATTCCCAGCCTGTTCCATTGCCCTCTTCTCTGAGAGATTGGTGTCTATTTTGTGCAGGGAGGAGCAGTGTGGTAGTGTGAGTGATGCTTCCAGGGGGAGGTGATGGCAGCTCTCTCCTAATTCCTCCGTGACTCAGATGTTGGGAGTATATTGCCAGTAACTGCCGCTTCACTCCAGAGAGAGGGTTAATCTCCTCTGAAGTAGCTTGATCTTCAAAGGGGCATGAGCTGATGTGTGACTATAGTTTAACAGTGCAGAGATTTTTGTGTGTCACTTCACAGACAAAACTCAGACCTTCTCAAAGCGGTTGGGAACAGAACAGCCAAATCCCAGCTCTTGCTCCAATTTTAGTTCAAACCAGGTTTTGTTAAATGTCCAGTAGGTTCTTAAATTTGTTTCTCTACTTTTCAATTCACCCTTGAATGTGCTAAGTTGGAGTTCCTTTTGTTGTAGATTTTTGTCAGCACTGAGATTTTAAAAACAAACACCAAACCTGAGTGAGATTAGCTGGGGTAAAACACATTTATTACACGATAAACCACCTCCACAAAAAAATGCCCCTCATTCTATACAATGATCAAATACTCTGGCCGGAAACCATTTCAGTTCAGCATTTAAACAGCAATAATACAATGTGGAAAGAAACTTAATCATCTCCATAAAGAGTCTCAGAATCAACTTGGAGAGGAGTGGCAAGAGATTGAGGGAGCAACGTAGTAGCCAAGAATTCAGTTTTGCAAACCGCGGAAACACGGCATAAACGGAGGAGAGTAGCTCAGTGGTTTGAGCATTGGCCTGCTAAATCCTTTCAGGCATTTTGCTTTACACCAAAGAAGCCATTTAAGCTTATGTTTCTCTCCCATTTAATTGACATAGTGGTGATGCAATAGTAATTTGTGCATTCAAGTATAGTGAATGGGTTTGTGTACGTGTGGTTTTAAATGTGTATAAAGTTTACTTATGGTAGAAAATTCTACTACTTCTAATTTGAGGAGTCAGAAGGAATTTCAGTCAATACATGATTAAAAAAGCTGTATTTTTAAGGGACACTTAATATTTTTAGATTCAAAATTTACCTATTTTACAAGAAACTAGCTCCTGTGCAACATTCCATGAACAGTGACTTATGTAGGGGGTGCTGAAGAGCGAAACAATGTGTGTTTTATATTAAACTTAACTGTTTTACGCAGTTTAAGTCTTCCCTTCTATTCAGTTCTTATTGCAGATGGGAATGCATTTTGCATATATCATGATATGCTATTCCTGTAATATCTATTTTTACACTTGCATATGCAGCCCAGTAAACTAGGATTATATGCAGTATAAAATCATTTAGAGGCATATTAACTTAATTTCACAAATTAATTTTGATGTTTCCTCTCCTCTGACAAGTATGATCCCAAGCACAATCTCACTGCACTGTGAGGCCTGATCCAAATCCCATTCAAGGTAATGACTCTGCTGGGTTTGGTATAAGAACCTAGATAGAACATTTTTATTTGTTTGTCCTAGTAACTAAATATGACAATTCAGTGGATGTGTTATCATTGGTGTGTATCTTTGTCTGATTTGTAAAAGTTAGGTAAATGCTATTTTTATTTTAAGTGCTTGGATGGTGCTCAGAGATGTCTGTGATGGGGTACATATCAATACAGTCTGAGAGTTTTGTTGGTGCTTTGAAGCCCATACGTATTTGTGTCTGTGGGGTCTTTTTTTTTTTTTTTTTTGGTGCATGTTTTTTTAAAAACAGATTTTTATCCTTAAAAGGAATACATTTGATGTTTAGGCCCTCAGATTTACTTCCTTAAAGACAGGTAAATTCCCTTGTGAATGTCTTTTTTATATATTTAGGCCAAAATATTCAAACTTAGCTGCTTACAAGCAGGGTCCTTGATTTTTCAGAGGTGCTGAGCATGGACAGTTTATTTCTGGCCTTATTTTAGATCCAGTTATTGGTGCAATTTTTTTACACTGGTCACAGAATAAATAAATATTAATATTTTAAATATATATTTAGTTTTGGTTTCTATGCTTTGTAGGAATGATGTTTAGTTACATGTGTGCAAAACTCTTTTTATGATACCTGAAAAACTTTCCATTACATCAGTCTGATGCTGCACTGTGCAGAGAGCCACCTGAGCACGTCCCACTTACTCTCAAACAGTAGGTGGTTGGCAGTGTGGCCTAACTGAGAGCACAATGGAGTGGGACTCCAGCAATGTAGGTTCTGTTCTCAGCTCTGCTGCTGACCTTCTAGGTGACCTTGGGCATGTCAATTCACTCCTCTGTGTCTGCTTCCCCATCTGTGGAATAGGGATAATTTATATTTACCTCCTTTGTAAAACGCTTTGAGAAGTGGAGATGCAGAGAACTAGATATTAGCTGACTAGACCTGTAATCTGTACTTGTTTGATCATTTAATGTGTGTTCGCGTTGCTCTGACAGAAGAATGAAGAACAACATTAAAAAAAAAAAGAAATAAAAGCCCCAAGCCTATCAAGAAAAAGATTAGCTGTCAAATACAGAAGTATTATGCAAAAATACTTTTTGCGGATACAGACTAACACGGCTGCTACTCTGAAAGAAGTATTATTAATTACTTTCTCACAATGGCAATGAGTCTTTTCAGAACATTTTGCCAGTAAAGAGACTCTGATGCAATCTCCTCTTGATGCTGATCATCTATGGTGGCCTTTAACCTTAGTCTCATCTCAAGCTCTTCACACCTATGGAATGCTCTCTGGTGATTTGCTGCCTTCTCATGGCATGCCAGATTTCTAGTCAGATTTTTCCAGTCCTTTGTTCCTGTAGAACCCAATGTGGCTGGAACATTAGACTGGTAGAGTTTGCAACAAAAACAGTATGGAGCATTCTGCGTCTTTGAGTACATAAGCCTGGCCTCTCCACTTTGTCACCATTGGGGATTTCATGCCAGTAATGTGTTGGATGGAAACTTCTATTTTCATTGTCTTTGGGGAACATGAAGTTTTTCACTTGCTGTGGCCCATGCAGTACAAGGAAGTCCTTCAGGCTACTGCTCAAGTGGGTCCACAGTCCTGGATCATCAAGACTTAAGGAACTAAACTCAGCAGCAGCTGTTCCTTGCGCCTCCACCACACTCTTCACTGATCTACACTATTCTTCAGGAATGTGCATGGTTACATCCATTTAAAGTGGAGATATGGATGCGGCAGTAGTTGCCAGGTCACCTGCACTCTGACTAACTGGAAGATCAGGCATCTCCCTACCACTCACCGTGAACATTTGTGTCTATGTATCTCAGGAGAGCTCCTTCCTGCTTAGATAGAAAAGCTTCCTTTGCTTTCTTTCTTTTTCTGAATGCTGCCCCAGAGGGGAGTTTTCTTCTTTCACTCATGACTGCTGTTCTGTGCCAGCTAGAGTGGCTCTCAACACTTGACTGAAGGGGACAAATAAGCAGGCTGGTAGCAGGGCCTGAGTGAGGGAAGATATCAGTGTCTTAAGGGCCTAACTGGCTGCTACTACTTCAGTTGACTGCCTGTTCTCCTCAAGTGGGTTCAGGGAAGCAGCAGAAAACAGGTAGCTCCGTGAGAAGCTGGTGTTAATCAGTCCAGGATCCTGGAGGTGCTAGTGAGGTACATAAGAGGCTCTTCCTTCTCTCTCTCCTTGCAGCTCCTGCTGCTTTCTGTTACAGGGCCGCCCAGAGGATTCAGGGGACCTGGGGTCTTCGGTGGTGGGGGGCCCCTGCTTCAGCGCTAATTCGGCGACGGGGGGGTGGGGGGTGGGTCCTTCTGATTTTCCCATTGCTAACATTTAGGGAAGATGCAGGATGGGACAGGACTGTCAGTTCAATCAAAAAGGTTTATATTGTACTTGAGGGTTTTTTTCTCCACCTTTTTTTTAATGAAGGGAAGCTATCAAACATGTCATGTCACTTCTGGATAAAGAAAAGACGACTTATTTATCTCATCAGTGTGCCAAATTTGAAATTACATGTTTTTTTTATGGAACTAGGAACAAGCAGTTGGGGTTTTCTGATTAGCTTACATATTAACCTAGCAACTGATTCCAAGGACAAGTATGCTCACAATCTGTGCTGCAAGCATTCTGAAGTTTTGCCAGCTAGTCTAAGAAATTGTGCTGCCTAAGCACTTAGAAAGAAAGAGCTAGTTCAGTTGTGTTTTGTTGTACCATTTCTTGCCTCTACTTAATCTGCTGATCAGCAGCTTCAGTATTCAAAGAAATACTAAATAACACAAAATCTCTGTCCTTTACCCACTGTAAATGCTGTGAAGCAGCTGGGCCATAGTTTTAATTATTTTTTTTTTAACCATCTTCATCCCAGGCAAAACTTCAATGACTTCACAAAGGATGAATTTGTTCCATGTGGCCAATTGTTAAAATCTGGTCAGCAAGTATGAGATTTTTAAAGTCTTAGCACTTGCTGACCAGTATTAGAATCTACAGATTTCTTTTGTCCCTTCTTTGCTTAAATTCAGTATAATTATTATTACCTGATTAAATCTCACTTCAACAATGGTTACTTGTTTCATTTTAACATGGACAAATAAGACAGATCTTGGAAAGGATATAGATTAAATAACTTCTGCATTATGTGGTAAATACAATGGCCATTTGTCCTGATCTAACACGTTAAACTGCCTTAAAATACATTTAAGACTTGTATCAGTGATTAGTACATGTACCGCAATGGCCTCGTGGGATTAAAGTTGGTACAGTGATTTGAATGAATAATGTGCTGTATAACGTATTAGTATTTAGTTTAAATAAGGCCAGGCGTTCTGGAGGTGCATCTAGCTGCACTTTGATGCTTGCATTCTATAGCATCTTATAACACATGTAAATGCTACTACTGTTACTGTTCCCCCCCTTCATTTCAGATGACACTACATAGAATCATAGAATATCAGGGTTGGAAGGGACCTGAGGAGGACATCTAGTCCAACCCCCTGCTCAAAGCAAGACCAATTCCCAACTAAATCATCCCAGCCAGGACTTTGTCAAGCCTAACCTTAAAAACCTCTAAGGACGGAGAGTCCACCACTTCCCTAGGTAACCCATTCCAGTGCTTTACCACTTTCTGAGTGAAAAAGTTTTTCCTAATATCCAACCTAAACCTCCCCCACTGCAACTTGAGACCATTACTCCTTGTTCTGTCATCTTCTACCACTGAGAACAGTCTAGATCCATCCTCTTTGGAACCCCCTTTCAGGTAGTTGGAAGCAGCTATCAAATCCCCCCTCATTCTTCTCTTCTGCAGACTAAACAATCCCAGTTCCCTCAGCCTCTCCTCATAAGTCATGTGCTCCAGCCCCCTAATCATTTTTGTTGCACTCCGCTGGACTCTTTCCAATTTTTCCACATCCTTCTTGTAGTGTGGGGCCCAAAATTGGACACAGTACTCCAGATGAGGCCTCACCAATGTCGAATAGAGGGGAATGATCACATCCCTCGATCTGCTGGTAATGCCCCTACTTATACAGCCCAAAATGCCGTTAGCATTCTTGGCAACAAGGGCACACTGTTGACTCATATCCAGCTTTTTGTCCACTGTAACCCCTAGGTCCTTTTCTGCAGAACTGCTTCCTAGCCATTCGGTCCCTAGTCTGTAACAGTGAATGGGATTCTTTCGTCCTAAGTGCAGGACTCTGCACTTGTCCTTGTTGAACCTCATCAGGTTTCTTTAGGCCCAGTCCTCTAATTTATCTAGGTCCCTCTGTATTCTATCCCTAACCTCCAGCGTATCTACCACTCCTCCAAGTTTAGTGTCATCTGCAAACTTGCTGAGAGTGCAGTCCACGCCATCCTCCAGATTATTAATGAAGATAGATCATTAATGAAGAGCCATTGTTGTAGTACTTGACCTGTCCCAGAGAAATTCAGTAAAAATCAGTTTACATACTGACAGTACTGAATTAAAAAATTTTGGGTCCCTCTGCACTACGGAAATCGGGGGCCTCTTCCCCATCCTCCCTGTCACAACAGAGGGGCAGGCGAGCCAAACCTGAGCAGCACTGCAACTCCACACACCAGGTCGCAACACCAGTCACTCAAATGTGGGCCAGCCACCCCTCCATCATGAAAGACGGGTGTCAGGGCCAAACCTGAGTGGTGCTGTGACCCCATGTGCCAGGTAACAATGCCACCCACCCAAATCAATGGCTTAGGAGGCCCCCTTAAAATGCAAATGCACCAAGTACACATTGGTTAATCTGGATCTGCATACTAGGACTTCCTGCGTAATAAAGAATAGTCAAAGTACTAGAATCCCAGTTAAATTAAACTGTTTTTTTTTTAAAGAAAAGTTCCCAAAATCTAGGTGCTATCCAGACATATGGTGAGATGCAGGTCTTGCTCCAAAGAGTTTAGTGCTTTAAAATAATCTGTATATTTTCAGATTCCAGACAAATCTTCTCTTTCTATTAGTAAGAATACTGGGCAATGGCTTTAAAACTGCAAACCCACCTGCCACATACAGAGCAGAGATTCTTCCTTACTTCATCCTTCAATCACAGGCTGGAAGTCACCATTATGTAGGTAACCTCTACAGTCAAGGGAGATGCACTATGGTGCTACCATCCATTATCCAAATGTCTATGATGGAAACCTCCCTGTAACCTGTTCACCATGCTAATATGGGTCATATTTCCTCCCTCCAGTTATAGATTAAATTTGTGTTAATCTACAGTATACATTGTAGCTCCATCCCTTCACAGCATGCTTCATACACCTTCCTAATACAGCACCAGTATAGGCGTCCAGGGTAGGTAGTGTTTGCTATACAACAACCCCCATTCTTCTCATTTATTTATATACGTGCAACAGGGCAGATGTAAGTCTCTTTTATGAGGCAGCTGGTGGGAGGGGGGGTTTCTCCCCAGTTGGTCAGGAAAGGATGGGCAGATATAAGGTTAGTCATGGAAAGTTAATTAGAATTTCTTGTTTTTTTTTTTAACGTATTAAGTCTGGGTGTATTTTAATTAGGTTGGGCCTGAGATTTTTTTTTGTCATTGATACTGAATCATTAAGATGCTAATGTAGCTTCTGTTTTTAAACAGGTTTCAGAGTAGCAGCCGTGTTAGTCTGTATCCGCAAAAAGAACAGGAGTACGTGTGGCACCTTAGAGACTAACAAAGTTATTTCAGCATGAGCTTTCGTGAGCTACAGCTCACTTCTTCGGATGCATAGAATGGAACACACAGACAGGAGATATTTGTACATACAGAGAACATGAAAAGGTGGAAGTATGCATACCAACAGAAAGAGTCTAATCAATTGAGATGAGCTATCATCAGCAGGAGAAAAAAAACTTTTGGAGTGATAATTAAGATGACCCATAGAAGGTGTGAGGAGAACTTAAC
Organism: Mauremys reevesii; assembly: GCF_016161935.1. NCBI lineage: Eukaryota > Metazoa > Chordata > Testudines > Geoemydidae > Mauremys > Mauremys reevesii. The sequence continues at coordinate 41,809,164 of NC_052624.1, forward strand.
ATAGGGAAATAGATTCAATTAGTGTAATGACCCAACCATTCCCAGTCTCTGTTTAAGCCTGAGTTAATTGTATCTAATTTGCATATTAATTTGAGTTCAGCAGTCTCTCTTTGGAGTCTGTTTTTGAAGTTTTTTTGTTGCAAAATTGCCACCTTCAAGTCTGTCACTGAGTGGTTAGAGACGTTGAAGTGTTCTCCCACTGGTTTTTGAATGTTATGATTCCTGATTTCATATTTGTGTCCATTTATTCTTTTGCGTAGAGACTGTCCGGTTTGGCCAATGTACATGGCAGAGGGGCATTGCTGGCACATGATGGCATATATCACGGTAGATGTGCAGGTGAACGAGCCCGTGATGGCGTGGCTGATGTGATTAGGTCCTATGATGGTGTCACTTGAATAGATATGTGGACAGAGCTGGCATCGGGCTTTGTTGCAAGGATAGGTTCCTGGGTTAGTGTTTATGTTGTATGGTGTGCGGTTGCTGGTGAGTATTTGCTTCAGGTTGGGAGGCTGTCTATAAGCGAGGACTGGCCTGTCTCCCAAGATCTGTGAGAGTGAGGGATCATCTTTAAGGATAGGTTGTAGATCTTTGATGATGCACTTTCATGAGACCTCAGAGGTGTGGCCCACAAGTTCCACCAGTACGACTGGGTGTAGAGTCCAACAGAAATTGTACTTTGTCTTCAAAGACAAGCACCAGGGAAATAAAAGCCTGCAACCCACATGAAAGCTACATTTGAGACCTTACAGTGGGTACAAGTTCTGATAATGGAGCATGTAACTAGTGTGATCCCACTTACTTCAAATTGTGCACTTAAACTATAGGACCGATAGCAATGTAGATTATAACTTTCTCCTGGTAGTCCTGGTGAAAAATTTGAGCTCATATTGGCTACAGTTCAGAATTGAGGCTTAACTATGGTTTTTTTTTTTTGTTTTTTTAAAACACACACCTGACAAAAACTTGGGAGAAAAATTCTTTATGAAATATTCAGCAACTCCACCCCCGAGAGCTGAGAAAGCCTGCACTTTACTTTTCTAGTCTTTTGGCAAAACAAGTAATCATACCTGGTGTTTCTAAACACCACCTTCCTCCCCTCCTAACCTTCCCCCGTCACCTTTGCACAACAAAATGTTCATACTTGTGTTAAACCTCATGTGACGGTATAGACTGTCACACCTCAGAAATAAACAAAAAAGCCATAAGTACATTTTTTCCTCTTTGCAAGTCACTTTTAACTCTTAATCAAGCCATAGTCAACTTAAAGCAGTTTTCATGGTCAATTTAACTCCCTCGAGAACACTGAATTTACAGTGTTCAATTAACAATCAGAATATACTGAAAGGCAACACATATTTAGCTTTGATAGTGAGAAAAGATCACATGGCATAATTATTTTAACACTAGAAATACAGGTTTCCTATGTATTCTGGAGCCTGATGAGGCTGTATTTGGAGACATAATTTTTGCCCAATTTCAGTATAGCATTCTCTGCTAACTTATTATTCTTAAGAAAACCATGTACTTACCCTTCACCACACCTTATGCCACCAAAATAAAATCTGTTTACTCGGTGCACTTTCACATTAACTAAATCACGGAGTTAAAATATATAAATCATTTAACTCCCTGCTGATACAGAATTTAATGCAGTAACTCTACAAAAATCACATTCTCTGTAGCACAGTTCAGAGCAACTGCATCTGCATTCCCCCCATGTGGTCCACCAGGGGCACCCATTCTAGGCGCCCACCTCCCATGATGTTACCTCTCTTGGGCAAAGTCCCATATCTCTCTCCCTCCTGAGTGGAATTTTTTGAGGCTGCACAGTTTCCTACATTGTGAGTTCCTCAGCAAGCCACACTGCTTAAACAAGCCAGCATCTGCACTTTGCTTTCTCTCCAAAGACTATGAACAGTTGTAATTGCCCTCAGTTATAATTACCACTTCGCTCTTTATAAGCAAGTACATTCATTCTTAAGGTGAAAGCATTACATAGATAACATTTAAAACATTAAAAGAATCTACATGCATGCTAATAAACTTACCAGGGATTACATCCAGCTCCAACAAGAGCTCTGGTAGGAATCAGTACTTCGAATCCCACAAAGTGTTGACTATGTTGTTTGGTTGTTTTGGTTTTTTTGTGTTTACAAGTTCATAACAGCCTCAGTTCAGAAGTAGCACCTGCCTGAATAGATCAGTCTTTCCTTTACAGAGCTTGGGCCTTTGATCTTGAGACTCCAGGAACAGGTCTGTGGTCCTCTCCTACACCCCCCTACACATTATTGCTGTTATATAGTTAAGAACATAAGAATGGCCATAGTGGGACAGCCCAATGGTCCGTCTATCCCAATATCCGTCTACCATGGTTGGCCAGTGCCAGATGATTCAGAGAGAATGAACAGGGCAATTATCAAGAGAGCCATTCCTTGTCCTGCAGTCCCAGCTTCTGGCCATTACAAGTGAGGGACATCCAGAGCATGGATTGCATCCCTGGCCATCTTGGCTAATAGCCATTGATGGACCTACCCTCCATGAATTTATCTAATTCTTTTTTTAACCCAGTTATGGTTTTGGCCTTCACAACATTCCATGGCAATGAGTTCCACAGGTTGACTTTGCATTATATACAGAAATACTTCCTTTTGTTTGTTTTAAACCTCCTGCCCATTAATCTGATCAAGTAACACCCTAGTTCTTGTGTTATGTGAAGGGGTAAATAACACTGCCTTCTTTACTTTCTCCATACCATTCATGATTTTATAGACTTCTATCATATACACTCCCACCCCCCTTCCCTGGCTCTCTTCTAAACTGAACAGTTCCAGTCTTTTTAGTTCCTCCTTGTATAGAAGGTATTCAAGGTGTGGGAATATTATGGATTTATATATATAATATATTTATGATATTTTCTGCTTTACTATCTCTTTCCTAATGGTTACTAATGTTAGCTTTTTTTGACTGCCGCTGCACACTGAGTGGATGTTTTCAGAGAACTATCCAAGATGACTCTAAGATCTCTGTCTTGAGTGGTAACAGCTAAGTTAGACCCCCATCATTTTGTATGTATAGTTGGGATTATGTTTTCCAATGTGCATTACTTTGCATTTGTCAGCATTGAATTTCAGCTTCCATTTTGTTCCCCAGTCACCCAGTTTTGTGAGAGCCCTTTCTAACTCTTTGCAGTCAACTTTGAATTTAACTATCTTGAGTAGTTTTGTATCATCTGAAAATTGGCCACCTCACTGTTTTGCCTAAGTGTGACTAGTGTCAGAACAAGCATGTCTCAACTAAAATTTTAAAGAGGGCTAGAATAAGGAGGGTTGATGTCAACGGTACATATGGTAGTTCAGCAGAAGCTATCAGTGAGTCTATTGTGTCCACTGTCTTATCCTTTTAGGAGAGTTAGGGTAGAATGTTCAACCAATGCAAAGCACTTGAGGAGTAGATGTCAAAAAAAAACAAAACCCTTTTCACGGAGATTTGTGTCCAAGTGTCTAAATTTAAAAGTAAATTAAATGCACCGATCCAACCTGATCCCTACTGGTTATGAAACCATAACTTCAAATCAGAAGTTTGCACAGCTACACACCACAGGGTTAAAACTGCATCTCTGACCACTCCTGCCTGTGTGACCTAGTCAAAAACGAAGATTTTTTTCAGCGTCCTGGCCAGCTTCTTCCAAATCCAATTGGCATCATCCTTCCCAATCATCTTCTTTTATTACCATTCACAGCTCTAGCTAGCAGAGTTCCTGGGCTTGGCCACTCAAATGCTGTTACTTCTAGTTTAAAAAAAAATAGAACCCCCCCCCCCATAAAAAGTACCATGCTACTGGGTGTAGATTAGTGCTCAGGTGCAGCCCAAACTCTGGAACCCTCCCACCTCACAGGTTGCTAGAGTGCAGGCTCCAGCCTGTGCCTGAACTTCTACACTGTAATTGAACAGCCCCTTAGCCTGAGCCCCACGAGCCCGAGTCAGCTGGCACAGGCCAGCCATGGATTTTTAATTGCAGTGAGGTTCTACCCTAAGTTTGTCTCACCCAGTTTCCAGATTCCTCAAAAACAGTCTTCTAGGTACTAGCTATGATCTCTGCCCTCTGGGAGTCCATCCATCCAGAAATCCATTTCCAGAAAAAATCAAAAGTTCTTTCCTCCTCAGGAAGCAGCGATTAACTCTCTAGGTGGAAAGGGTCCAGGCCTCTGTGGACAAACACTGCAATGCAGCTACCTAACTGTCCTTGCATATTTCTACATGATGTTACTGCCTGAATGTGCTAGCATCAGCTGATGCGTCGTTAAGTTGATGAGCGCTCAGTCTTGTGATCGCATGATGGGTCCTTTGAAAGGAAAGAATGGGACAAGAATGCAGCCTCTCATTAATTCTTTTCTATTTCCCTACCCCTCATTTTTAGCCACAGTAATCTGTGTTTCTTTTAGTCCTTGTTCATGTGGGGACTGCAGTACAGAACACTCAAGTAGGTGACAGTAAAAGCACAAAACATCAGCTGTTGCTCCTTAGTTCTTTATTTCTGAGGCCTATTCCAGCCAGTACAGTCACTCGCCCAGGACGGTTTCAGGGTTAAGACATAGATTTGTGCTAGGGTGGGTTCTAAAATATGAGGGTGGGGCTGACTTCGCTCATTGCAAGAGAAGTTCTCACCTGAATAAGAAGAGTCGACAACCAGTATGGAGAGGATGGTTGCATCCTGCTTGGGTAGAATGATAAGGCAACTCCCCAATCCCTGCTGATGAGACCAAGCCACAGAAGTCAAATTGACAGCTTAAAGGAACACTGTGACTTTATTGAATACATAGCATATTATAGCACAGACTTGTAGGGAATACATTTTAATTTACAAATACTACACATATGTATAACATATACCCTACAGTGTTTTACAATGTCATTCTTGCAAATATAGCAAACTTTGGATGAAACTTTCAGAAAAATGCATGTAGTAATTTTGCATCGTTATATAGAGTTATGTATTTGCTTTACAAATCATTGAAACTAACATTACATTATCTGCACTTCCGGGCTAACCCACTGCAAAGGACCAGAAGCTCTGAGGTCACAGAAAGATAGGTAGCTGGTTTTGGAAAAGGGTAGAGAACTCTGCACTAAGGACTTAACTGGGACCAGTAACATAGGGACAGAGAGCAGCTAGTTCAGTGTGATTAAGATGAAAAGAGACTTTCAAACCAAATCGCCCCCTTTGTGTTTATGTAATGGGTAGCTACAATGTGTCCTTGCACTTCTGGCATATAAGGGTGATACATCAGTTAGACTGACTGTTGCATTAGCCCCCCATATACAGTTTCGTCACCACTGCCATGCACGCACACAAAGTTGCACTGGCAGCAGAGAATTGAAAACAAAGTGGGAGTGTACTGAGCATCTTTTCAAAGGGCTTTACAGATCCAGGAATTGCTTCTTGGATGCAGTTTCCATAAGCTGGGGGTATAATAGGCCAGAGGAGGCTAAGCCTCCCCTAGTGCAGACGCTGCTGCCCTGCCACCAGTCACCTGGGCCATGATGGCCCCGCCTGCGCTCTGCCTCTTCCCGTCCCTGCTCAACCCCTTCCCCGAGGACCCCACCGCCCGCCACTGCCTGGCTGAGTCCCTCCTCTCCTGCACTCCACTCCCCATGAAGCCCCCACTGCTCACCACTTCCTTGTGAGCAGTGGGGGCCTCGCGGGGGGGGGGGATGGAGAAGAGGAGGGATTTGGGGAGCAGTGGGGGGAGGGGCTTATAGGGGAAGAGGGTGGAGGAGGGGAGAAGGCAGCAATCAGTGGCAGGGGGAGCCGAGGGGGGAGGGGGGCCAAATGGAGGTGGGGCCTGGAGCAGAGCGGGAGTGGAGTGTTGGGTGGGGCTGCAGGCGGAAGTGGAACCTAGCCTCCCGCAGGGGAAGCTTCAACCACCATGGTAGTTCCTCTGCATCCCTGACTTCAACTCAGACTCTGGATACAAAAGGCCTATAGTTCATAGAGTTTATAAGCAGCTTGCATGATCATACCTGTGACATTCCATTTCACCAGTTAGGCTGTATATGGCTCCAATTATGTAGCTGTAAAAAATATGTATTCTCTTTTGGGAGGAGAGTGTTGGCTTCTTTTAAGTGTTGATTTATCAGCCAAGCTGGCAAAATTTCTGGCCAAGTATAACTTGATTAGGGAAGTATTGAGAGTCATTTACCTTTGTGTATCACTGATGACAGGGAAGCAGATAGTAAATTTATGAGGATGCTACAAAGCCTAAAGCACACAACATAGGGATTAAAATGTCTAATACTCCATTGTTTGATTCCCCCCCACCCCCACCTTCAGGCTGATTTCGACAGTGCTGCAGAAGATGTAAAAAAAATAAAAACAAGGCCAAGTGATGATGAGCTGAAGGAACTATATGGACTCTACAAACAGTCTACTGTTGGAGACATTGATACTGGTACTGTGTGTGTGTGTGTGTGTGTGTGTGTGTGTGTGTGTGTGTGTACGCGCGCATGCATAACCCCGCCACCACCATGACACACACATTTTATTCTGTAAATTTACTAAAACGAAACAATCTTTAGGTAAAATGGTATAACAACAACCAACAAATGTTTGTGGGATTTTTTTTTTCCAACAGTGTGTCCAGGAATGCTAGATCTGAAAGCCAAAGCCAAATGGGAAGCATGGAACGTTAAAAAAGGTGTTTTTACCATTAAGTTTACACTAAGTAATCAATGTTATAGAATACCAAATAAGGAAAGGTAATGAGTACTATTTTCCTTTGCAGGTTTATCAAAGGAGGACGCCATGACTGCCTATATTTCTAAAGCAAGAGAGATGATAGAAAAATATGGGATCTAAAATACGCCACAATAATTGCCATAATTCATTATCTTTTCAGTAGCTAATGAACTAACTCTTTTGAGGAAAAAAATGCAATACTAACATTTTCGTGTTTAGTTTGACACTAAGATTTACCAACATGAGCTACTCACCTACAAGGTAGTATTTACCTATATACTGTACTACTTAAGACACTAACTGTACTTATTTTAGAAACATTTTTACCTACAAGATTTATTTAGGGTTTTAAACAATCTCTTCTTTTTCCATTTTTTTGAGAAGGCAGAAAGATCACATTCCTCCTGAAGACAAAACTACTTCCTGTCTTTTTCTCCAAAAGATGTAATGGGATACAGGGAGGGGGATTGAAAAAGAAAGAAAAAGAAGAGTCGTTTTTACGATAGTTGAGTCAGGCTAATGAGGTCTCAAAAAGTGCCGATTTAAAGGAAATATTAGTTACTTCTTGGATCCAATAATGGATAAATGTACTTGCACAAATATATCTCCCTTCTGTTACAGTCATAGAAATGCTGGTGTAGAAAAACTACATTTTAAAGGGAAATAACTTTGGGTCTCTCCCACTCCGACAGAGCTTATTCTTGCTTAGTTGCTTTATTGGGCCAGATTAAGCTATGGTAAAGGCAGAGGGAAGCCACTGAAGCCCGACATACTACCTTTGCAATGCTTTTAGCCTACCATCCTCCCACCAGCCCCAAACTCTAACCACCACAGGGAAGCAAATTAATGTACTGGCAGTTTATTTTTAAGAATCAGAATTTTCCTAAGTATCGTCATAAATTATATCCTGGAAAAACCTTTGGCTGTAGGATGCACCTGTATTAATACATCAACTGTTAGCCCTGTTGCTACAGAAAGTTGCTGACCTTGTCACTGTGTTAGTTGTAAAGTTGTATAGAAAATGTTTTGTATTATTTACTGCTTTGGACTAATCTTTGACCCCTCTCCCAGCAAAATAAAGACAAATACTCAGAGATCAGCAGTTTCTATACATTTTCTCATATGGTCTGCCATGAAAATTTCATTAGCAGGGTCCAGCAGATAAAAGTGTCCTCCAGGAAGCTTGTGAATAGTGTTATCTCCACTTGTTACATCTTTCCATGCTGAAAGAGAATTAAATATGTAAAGCATGAGAGAAATATCAGCTTGTGTAATTGTTTTATGCAACTTGTTTCAAGATTATTGAAATCTTTCTAATTCCTTATGAATCATTCTGGCTCATATAGTGCAAGAATCCTTCATATTTCCATATTGATTAAAATGAGATTATGGACAGAGCTGCTCATTAATCTGATTCAACAGAAGTATAGCTAAATATTAGAGGCAAAGCACGCTATTAGTTACCTTCTAAATCAAATGGCAAATCTTCAGACCCACCAAAGCATGTAAGACCACAAGAGAGACCATCCATTACCAGTTCCTGTAAGCTGTGAATATAAAGGAGAGCTTAAATCTTTCCATTCTAGGTTCCCCCTCCACACACAAAATATCTCTCTTCCCCCTCTAAAACATAATAAAACACTTTGCCAATGCACTCTTTAGTGCAGACTGCAACCTGCTATTTACTTACTATAAATTGGATGGGGAAGAACTGAAGGAGAAGGAGTTGTTCTACCTTTAAGATTCTAGGCTGGATCTTTAATTATGCTGTTGTTTCTATTACACAAATGCTTTTATCATGGAAACAAAGATTCAGGGACAAAAATGGGAGATCCTTGTGTGATAGGTCTCAGTACAGGTGAATGTTCTATTTTAGACTATGAATGAATAGTCTTAGTCTCAGAATATACTGTAAAACTGTACTACTTACAGAAAGGACTGAACAACTGCCAGATCTGCTTTTAATGCAGGAATGTAGCGTTTCATAAAATTTTTGTCCTGCAGAAATGCAGGAGGAGTACCTCCAAGAGACTGTAGCTCTTTGATAATTTCTTCTTCGCCTTGGTCTTTTACCGTGTGGAGAGGATAACAAAGTGTTGTCTGAAAGCATCATATAAAATATATTAGGTGTTTCATAAAATACACTGTAAACAATTGTACCTAAAAGATTTAAGTCTTAGGAAAGAACCTTTAAAGAACATCTAACCTGTGGTGTTTTCCCCTGTCCCCAATATAATAGTTGCATTATGATTTAGTGGCTGGTTGGTTTCAGAAGTCACACAATCTTTATAGAGATGATAATCTTGGAGTGGAAAAGAGGCTGCCCTAACACTTCCATAGAACACGCTGTACTGGTTATTCAGTGGATTATAACAAAAGGCATTGCTAAAGCTTTGTGTCTGTCTCTTGCTGCTAGACAATAGTTTCTGAAAATGTAGCGTGTGAGGGAGACAGAAATATAAAAGCTATTCAATTTTTGGTGTGAATTTTTTATTCTAAATGCTGAAACCAAACTACCAAAATAATGTCTTTATCAGAAAGCGAAGCAGAACTGTAGACATAAATTCAGCTGCAGTGGTGCTTGAGGGACCCACAGGCCCAGAAACCTTGCAGGAAACATTGTTTTCATGGAGGGATGAGACGTCATCCAAAAACACTGTTTCTAAATGGCCTGTAGGGAGATGCAGTAGGCGGTGCATGAGAAGCAGCAGCCTGGGGAAAATAGCCAAATCCCTGCTGGTCCCCTGAGAAGAGTGGCAGAACCACCAGGAACTCTGGAGTGGTGAGGAAAGAGGCAAAGCCACCAAAGAATGGGATTGGGAATTAAGGAGAGGGCAAAGGTACCAAGGACTGAGCAGGAGTTCCAGGAGAGGGTGCTGTGTGTTAGGAGGGTGATGTACACTTCCATTTCTGGGAGGAAGGGTAGCTGGGTTTTGCCTGGATGCCTATCTGACCTAGTAAGTGCATCACCGTAACAGGTAATGTGAGATGCTCTAACAACCTCAATTTAAGCTCCTCACAGATAATGGACTATACATGCATGAATCCTCATGTGCAGTGGTTGTCTTTTCTCTATAGACTTTACTAAACTCTGCATGCTAGGGTAGAGTCAGCTGCACTTTGGAAGGCCAAAGCAAGTACTTTATACATGATGGTTGTATAGCTAAATACTATTTTATTTCATATTATCAAAGATTATATCACTTACATGTGGGGCACCTGCGCTTGATATAAAAAGATGCAATGGTTGTAATCCATATTTTTTTTTCAAGTGTACTGCAACCGCAAAACTAACATATGATCCAAAACTGCATTTAAAAGAGAAGCCAAATTAATCTGACTAAAAACATATCTTGCAGAACACATTTAAACACAGTTAGAATCCCAACTCTAGTAAGGTGCAATTACTGTGGTAAACATTCTTAGAAACCATAAAATGGTACTTTGGTGCAGTGTGTTATAGGTCTCTAATTACGAGAAGTAACTTTAATGAGTAATGATGTTAGTCAATTCCCATGTAAAAGAGAAATCAGATTGCAGATCAGACCTAGTACAGCACTTCTGCTTCTTTCACTGTTCCACTTTGCTTACAATATGAATGAATGTTTTGAATATTCCTTGAAAACTAAGTAACCTTCAAAATCCATTTGCTCTTCCATTATTAGTGTAAGCAGCAACATTACTATTAAGAGTAAACAGTCATAATCTAAGTAATGATTATTACACTAATACACTTATTTAGAAGGTATCTGTACCTGAAAGGTTCTGACCCTGACCAATATACATAACAAGAATTTCAAAAAAGCAACAGTGAAAGGATGGTCTAGTGGTTAGGGCATTAGCTTAGCCTGAGCGCAAGTCCCTGTTCTGCCACAGACTTACATTGTGATCTTGACCTAGTCATTTAGTCTCCCTGTGTGTTCATTCTCCCTCTGTAAAATGGGGCTAGTAGCATGTCCTTGACTCACAGGGGTATTGTGAGGTTGAATAGAGTAAAGATTATGAAGTTCTACAATGATGGGGGCCATATAAATACAAGAGAGAGATCATGGCCATAAGCAAACAGATCTCAGAACTTACCCCCCCACACACACATTAGTGCCACTGATGTACTTTAGCCTGTAGTGTGGCAGGCATTCTAAAGACAGGTTGTTGACTGAAAGTACTCTGCCGCAATGGCACTGTGCCATTGTACACCAGCAGAGGATCTGGCCTGCAGGGTGAGACAGTGGGCAGTTCCAATTCTGTTTGTTTCACATGTCACTCTCAGAGATAAGTCTGAACACTGTGCAGCCCAGAGAGTGGTCATTTATTAGTTAAGGCTTTATGTTATATGTGCTTTGACAGGCGTAAGCGCTGTAATATATACTCGCTGACAGTTGGCTTTCAAGGATATCCCAAAGCAGTTCCTTGCAATAAAACACAGAGGTGTGGATTACTAGGGAGAGATCACCATTCAGAACAAGTAAACTTCCAATATTTTGAAAATGGAAAAAAGCACTTTTGACCTCCCCCACAATATGGGCCTCCATATTCCACTTATGGTCATAACTGACTGCTCAGTCATGAATCCAGTTCTGTAAATCCCATTAAGAGAGAGAGCTACTGAAGAAGAAATATACTCCAGAAGTTTTCCACTATCCAGAAGCAATAGCTCAGTCTTATGTGCACTGAGCCTCATCCACTTGTCCCACATCCATCCTTGCAAACTCAGCTAGGCAGGAAAGGCACTACTGTGTTGTGGGGACACAGTACTGTAGATCTGGGCATACTGCAGATATCTCAGGGTGGGTATCATATCAGTTCACTGAGTGGCTCCACTTGTACACTGAACAACAAAGATAACAATTGATCACCACTAGAATCCATATATAAGTGATTTCAGGATAGGTGTGTAATCACCCAAGCTCCACATCTGCAAGTAGATCTACTCTGGAACAATCCTAGTAGGACAAACAGCTCCTTGTGGTTGATGGTTTCAAAAGTACTGAGCAGATTTTTCTACTGGTAACATCAGACTGTTTCACAGAAATGACAGACACTACATACCACTTGGCTATACCACAGCCCCAGCTGGATTGGTCTATATCAAATAGTCTCCTTCCATGCATATGCTCATGAAGTGCACCCAGTTTAGCCACCATTTCTTTTAAAAAAAGGAAGGTCAGAGTCTAGGTAATAACTAAGCACAGTACTTAGTTTCAACAAGAGGATATTGAACAAATACATAATAAAGAATAACTGGCTAGATGGTAGTACTCCAGAAAAGGATCTGGGTGTTATAGTGGATCACAAATTGAATATCAGTCACAATGGAAAAAACTCTTTCATAGTTCTAGTGTCTACAAATGTGCTGCTGTAGCACTTGTAGTGTAGATCTACCCTCTGATTCTGTTTCAGCCAGGCCAGCACTCTGCCCTGGGGGAAAGAGCTAAGGAAGTCACTGTCTACACTGTGCACCTTACAAGGGCGCAGCTGTGCCGCTGTAGCCACACCGTTGTAAGGTGCATTGTGTACCTGCTCTTTATCAAAATAAAACCACCTCCAACAAGGGGTGGTAGTTTCATCGCTGGGAGCATGGTTCCCACCGACAAAGCGCTGTCCACACTGGTGCTTTTCGTCGATATAACTTTTGTTGTTTTTTCACACCCCTGAGTGACAAAAGTTTTAACAACAAAAGTGCCAGTGTAGATAAAGCCTAAGTATCCAGCCACAGATTTTAGGCTCCTTTGCCACATATTTAAAAAGATTTTTTTACCTGTGACCAAAAAATGCAAAAGGTTTCTCTTGCAAGTCTTGAAGCAAACCACCAATAATGTCATTAACGATAGTTTTCATGTCTTTTGCAAAAGGTTCATTAACACGAGAGCCTCTTCCAGGAAACCTTATAGAATAAACTAGAGGGGAAAAGAAAATTATAGTCATTTCAGGTCACTCTAAAATTCATGCCTTTAGATTACCAAAACAGAAATTAACCACACAGTTTTTATTTATTCTGCAGAAAGCAAATATTAACAGCCAGTTACATAAAGGAAGGTTTTTACATTAGCGAGGATAAAGATTAGGTGAAATTTTAACCCTGTGGTCGAAATTTTAACCCTGTGGGCTTCACTCAAGAGCTTGGTATTAATTTTTTTATTCCCAACTATTATTTGCCCAGTTTATTTGGATTGTAAGATCTTTGAGGCAGGGACTGTTTCTTACTAGGGCTCTTGACAGCAACCCAGCACATAAGCCCCTGATCTTAGGTGGGGCTTCTAGGTATTATTGTAATATAAATAATAATCAGCATCTTAGTTGAAGTATGAATGTTCTCTATAAAATACTATCCCGCTAGAATCCTAAACTCTATTGGCAACTCTTTTGCACACCCTTTGCAATCTTTTTTTCTTTGCAGGCTTTTCACTTATTACCCCTAGTAGAATTTGGAATCGTGAAATTTATTGACATGGTTGTATGTTCCTTTCAGAAGCTTGGTCTTCAAAGGACCATCCCTGCATTTTTACCCCACTGTTGTATAGGGCAACTGAACAACGGGATAGATTGTAAAAATGTTACTGTTTTTTCATTCTCCTGTTCATAGGACGTGTCCTTCAAGGTCACATGGAAGCAGGGGGGTCACACACACCAAGAACTAAAAGTATTGTACTTAAAATAAGCCACCACATAATACAATAGGTAGCAGGACAAAAATACAGGGTCAGGCCTTTTATAACTTTTTTGAGCACAGTTAAGACAGTTCTGAAAGCGCATGCTGCTCTCTGAATTTTACTCAACAGTAGCTGGAATTGTTCTGCGGCCCCCCTCTCCCAGTAGCTTTTCTGGAAGTATTTCCGTCTAAACAGAAGACTCTTTTTTTACTTCAAGGAAGATTGGATGTGACTGGCACAGCAATTCACTGGAGGTATTCAGAGTTTGGGGGACTGGTTTTATTTTAATGCTAATGCTCTCATGTAATGCCAGATTATTCTCTTTTCTTTGTGAAAGGTCTGGAAAATAGCCATGGCTTCTCTCCTTCAAAAAGTGCAAGTATGAACCTTTTCCAGAGCTGATACAACATGATAGCCATGGGAATGACTTCACTCTGTAACTAAATGCCATTTTACTGTTACAAAGCCATTGTGTGACATTGGTTTTGATACAGGGAATGTAGAATCATGCAGAGAAGTGTAGCTAACTGCAATTCATTCTGCACAGGAAAAGGGTCTGCAGCTTCCCAGCATACTGAAATGAATTTTAAATGTTCCTTTTTGAGCAGTTTTGCTGCATGTACATTTTTTAAAATATAATCAAACATGTTACTGTATTGCAGACCCATTTAACAGATCTGTTTCTAAAACAGTCAAGCCTGTTTTAGCTTTGAGAGAGAAATTTAATTGAAGGTAGATATATTCATGTTTTGAACCCAAGAACTTGGGACCTGCTTTGCGGTGGCATAGGAGTTGAGGGAACTCAACATCCCAATGGAGGTATTAAGCACTTTGCAGGAGGGAGCCATGGTAAGAACATTATTAGAAAGATAACTCAGCTCTCTTTACCAGGGCTGAGAATATTCTGTTTAAGATCTTACTACTCTGCATGTTAGTATCCTGTCTAGCTGGCACATCTTTATTAAATTGTACTTGTCATACACAAAAATTACTGACCTTCTGTTGAGTTGTCAAAGAGTTTCCCCCATCGTGCAAAATGGGTAGCGCTACTTCCACCCCAGGGGAAGCAAATCAGCCTATAAAGCGCATTAGGCCTTCTGTATAGACAAGCAGCAACCTTCTCCATTCTTGAGGAAAACAAAAAGAAATCTCATTCAATTGTTCTGTGGTTTTTGGGGGGGTTTTGAGTGTGGTTCTAGACTTCATTTAGTTTGAAACAGACATGTTTTCTATCGTCAAAACTGCTAGCACTGTATCACCTGCCTGTTGAAAAAAAAAGTCCTTTTATTTTTTAAAAAAAATTCCAGCAGGCTGGGAAGTGATTTTAGTCAGATTATTTAAAACTTTGCCTTTTGTTCCCTTTCTTAACACTTATTCTTCTATGTCAAATAAGCATGTGGAATAAAGTTAAAAATTCAGCACTGCCTGTCCTAATGATTTAAGAGGTGAAAGAGCTCCCAGTCCAGATCTGAGAATTCTTAATGAGCCTTCCACCAAAAATTAGGAACGATCAGACTTAATCCTGATATTTCTAAGGTAAAAATTAAGCAGGGAATACACTGACAAAATGTTTTAGCCTTTTTTCTACACTCTTGAGAAATTTAAAAGAGCACAAGGGCAATTAAAAAACATTTTCAGGTCAACTTGAATCTCTGATTCTAATGATTTGGAAGGCATATCAGTTGCTATAATGTTAGAACTGAAGTGTGAGAGGGACACAGATAGCAATCAGATGACAAGATATTAAAGGTCCCATATTCTGCAGCCTGCTGAAGCTGCTTTGGAAAGCAGAGAATCCATCAAACTCTGATATCTGGAACAGCCTCACTCCTCCACGCACACTTGAAAACCTCACTCTCCACCTCCAACCCACACTTCTTTGCTCTGTAATTCCACCACTAATCTCTGTCACTCCTACACTTTTTAACTTTCATGCTACAGTAGCTCCTAAAAGCCTCTACCAGGTTGGGTCCCATTGTGCCGGCCCTTGTCCACACAATGTGTGCCCCCAGAGAGCTTACACCTGATCCTGAATGGATTTAAAACAAAACAAAGCTATAACAAACAAGCGTAAAAATCAGTTTAAACACATTTTCCCCTCTTCCTGTTTTGTCACCTCACTGCCAACATAGTGGTTTAGAAAGTCTTTGCTTCTCTGTTTTGCTAGACTGTAAGATCCATGGGACTGGGACCTTTTTTTAGGTTTGTGAAGCATTATGGAAGCATATGGCTTCTAATCAGAAAACAACTAACACATCCACCCATATCTACAGCTCCAACACACAGAGTTTCCAATTTGGATGGGCAAACTCATTCAGTCGCAATGGGAACTAGCCTGAACTGCTGCCATCTTTTAAACCAAACTGGTATGCATAGCATTCCTTATTCTGGCATAAATGTTGTTTCAAAGACTCAGACTCTTCCAGTGATAAAAGGCTTCATATATCCTAAGGGCACAGGAAGCAGGAATTCCTGAGAGCCCATCTCAGCGCTGCCACTGACTTGCTGTGTGGTTTGGGGCAAGTCACTAGTCCTGTCTGTACCTATTCCTCCAGCTGTGAAATAGGACTATTACTAGTCTCCTCCTCACACTGGGTTTCTGAGGTTTTAAATAATAATCCAATAATAATCTTCCATCCAAAGATCTGTAAGTTCTTTACAAAGGTGGGAACACAAGTCAGTGGTAGAGTGATGAGTAAGACAAAAGCCTCATGATCATGCCAAACTCATCTATCTCTTTATTGCTATTATTCTAAACTATGGGAGCTATTTTATTCAATAACTGTACTTTCTGACTCTTTTCCTAAGCTCTCAGCATTTTGCCTTGAGCCACTCTGTTGTGCAGTAAACCCACCCCAGCATGATTTGCTTCCATTCTGCACCGTATTGCCAGCATTTATGAACTAATGATCGGTGTCAGTTAAGTAAACAAAGGCATTCTAAGTTCCTTCTAGCCTTTTCCCATAAAGCAATTCAATCACAGTTTGAGATCTGCAATTTGGCAGGTCATTAGTGTAATTTTGACTCTGGAGTGACTGGCTGCATACTGTGATGGAATCCTAGTTGGCAGGTTTGTGCTGCCCTGCTGCTAGTTCTACTAAAGTTAGGGTGACCAGATAGCAAGTGTGAAAAATCAGGACGGGGGTGGGGTATAATAGGAGTCTATATATGAAAAAGCCCCAAATATTGGGACTGTCCCTATAAAATCGGGACATCTGGTCACCCTATGTTTCTATAACAAACTGTAGAAAAACACACACTGGCAGTGGGGAAAAATTACTGTGGGGCTACACCGCCTTAAAAAGGAAATTACAAGAAGACATTGGGGGGTGGAACATCCTCATAATCATCTCTTTTGAAGTTCCATTAAACAGGGGTCTGAAAGGAAGATTAGATGTTATAAATGATTTATAGATGAGCAATCTAACAAAAACACAGTGTGTTTCCTGCACACTTGGCTAGCATGCTCCGACTCCAAGGAGGAAGAGGCAGAAGAAGACGATTGTGACCTGGATCACCTCAGGGAAAGGAGGCTTCCAGGTGTGAGGCAACAGCATTCCCCACTAGGCAGGAAGGTATGTTGATGGAGGAGGAGGACTGTTTTCACCCTTGATGACTGTCTCCCACCCAAGGAGTTTCTTCCTCCAGGGTCCACTACTCTTAGTAGCCCCAAATGAACTCTGAAAGAACAGCAGCCAGATTTTCTCTGATGACACAGGATAAAGTGGAGCCTTGCCTGCAGTATGCTCTCTCTCTTCAGAGGATCTACACTGCTTCCCTCAGACAAGGTGCCATGCCTGCTGTTGCTGTTGAGGGGCAGCATCCTTCATCAGGGCCTGGAGCTAGACAAGTGCAATGGCAAGTGCACAGTGCCAAATACCCTTTTCCCTGAGGATTTCAGCTGCCTCTCACAGAAGTGGTGACCTGTGAGATCTTCTCCCTGGGGAGTGAGTCTTCCCATTCCTGTTTCCATCATTCTCTTCCTTCTTTGTCTTTCCTTCATCTCCTCCCTGTTTCTTCCAGTTCCCATATTCCCCTTTCTCCACCTCCCCATGTCAGTCTTTCTTCTTTTATTCTCCCCTCAGTTCTGTCCCTCTTTCTTATCATGTTTCCTCTTCCACCCACAAACCATTCAGACAAAAAAAACTGTAAGATGGCTGCTATCTTACTTCCTCGTTGCCAGAGACAATAATTGTATAGCTATTAAAGGCCCAAAATTATTTCCCACAAACATTTGGACTTAAGCTTTGCTCATATTAATATTTATGACAACTGAATAGTAAAGAATTTTGGCAAACCAAAATTCAATTTCTAATTTGTTGAAACTGTTAATACAATCCGATATATACATGTCTTGCTTCTCCATGGCATTGCACCATGTGCAACTCATGCAGACATTTACATTTTCACCAAGTGCACCCAAATCAGAATGGTGGCATTTTACATCCACCTTGAACACATGGCAGTGGAAAAATCTGCCCAGAGTGTGACAGAAGGCCTCAGTTATCTTGACTTTCATGTATGTTTAAATTGACAAGATTATTAATTCTTTTCCATTACTATTTCTGAGGATGGGCCACCTCAACAGGAACCAGAAAAAGGCAAAGCCAAGAGAAAGTTAACAGAAATAAAACATTAGCTGGGAGTCAGGGAGATACAAACTGCTGCTGTAGGCTGCAGAATAGCTACTGCACAGCTAACTACTGGAAGACAGCGTGCTGGGAAAGTCCCCTGGGATCTTTCTGCATTAAATGCACATACCTGCATATTTGGTATTATGTATTCTATTTTCATATAAAGAAACCAGAGTAGTTGCTACCTCCTTCAGCCTCCCAACTGATTGCCTCTCCCAGTCATCACCTCCTGAAGGGGACACTACTTTAACCTCCCCACAAACTGATCACATACCCCCACAACTGTGTCCCCTCCCTCAGGGAAACGCCTCGCTCCAGCCCCAATGATCAGCCAGGGCCCTCTCCTGAAGACAAAGGGCAATATGCTGCTTCTTCCAACTGATTGAAGTTGTGCTGCCCCAGCACTCAGTTTACAGGTGATTAAGACACCACATTAGTCAGAGTCCTTCCACTGTCTTACCATTGCAATACTAGACACTTCAGATAAATCTTCCAGTCATGGGCTTTCACCCTGCTCTCTGCCTTCTGCTCAGTCATTTCTCAGATTTGTCACCCTCTGGTTTCCCTTAACCCAATCATACCTCAATTAGCAAGATGACTTGAATGCCCGTACACTGCAGCCTGGGGATTTCCTTTATTTTCAGTGTGCAGCATGAAGCAGCAACAAGCCCAGAGGTGCGCTGACAAGCAGTTGGAGCAAGATTAGCCTACCCAGGAAGAGAAGGAGATGGTGTTCAGGTGACACTGCACCTCTCTTTAAATCCTGTCTAGGTAGTGTAGGGGAGGAGCCAGAATGCTCACAAATGGCACCACAAATGGGAATGCAACAAGTGGTGGAAAAGCAGAGCATCCTCAAATAGCAAACAAATGTGGAGTGACCCATATAATACGAAGCACATGACAGAGATATATGGGGGTCAGAATCATAATTTGGTCTTACTCCAAGGCATTTTAAAAGTACACATTACATACACAGAGATAATAATATAGAAGACTGTCACATGATTTAAGTAAAATAATATCTTTAGTTAACAGAGAAATTACAACATATATCATCCAGGTGCTGAAACAGTGCAATAAAGAGAACTAGCAGTAACACCCTACATTTATGTGTAATAATCTCATATTTTCCAGTATGTGATGTGGCTAATGGCCGAAAGCCAATAATCATCTCAGAAATACAAGTTGCTGTTACTGATTTTATATTTTTTTCTTTTCACTGTAACTATGTAAGAAATAAATGAAGACAACAAAGAAGAAGAATTTAAGTGTAAGAACATTTAAAATTAATGGTCAAAATGGTCAAGCGGCTGTGGATTTTGATGCTTGACTTAAGGCATCCAAGTTTAACTATTTTAACCTGTACCTGTTTTGTTTGTTTTAAAATGTGTAAGAGTTTTTCCATTATTCTCCCTACATTTCTCTCCACCACTTCTAGGAAATTCAATACTCTGTGGAGTTTAGGAACTTGCACATTATGGAAAACCCCAGCCAACGAGCACAGCTGATAGCCACAAGAGAGCCCCAGTCTTCTCCCCACCGCCACCTGCTATACCTGTCTCAGACTGACAGAAGCAAAATCAAGAAGGTGATTATATTAAAGCCTCTTACCCCATTTCTACCAACTATTTCAGTTTCCATGGAGACAGGAGCAGGAATGGATAAACTTTGGCAGTGGCTGCTAATACTGAGCAAATGTTGGTTTCAAACAGCTCATACACAGGAGGTTGGGAGTGAACTATTTCTATGGGGTATTATTTAGAGTGCTTTTATTTTGGGAACAGTAGGGAATTTATTAAACTACACTTACCTTTTGTAGGTGTCTGATGCAAGGGAGTATGAATTGACTGACTAGTCCCAACTGATAGTTTTGCCTGCAATCTGCCCTAAGGTTGGTACTCATGCTCTACATAGCGTAACATGAGGCAAACACACACTCCTTTGCTTAGGATAGACCTGTTTAACAACTTTTGTCCAGGCAGGGCTGTGTGGTTTTTAACAGATACTAATAACATCATATAGGGGGAATTTCATAACTTTACACATACTATTGCTACATACATTTCACCATGATATTATTTGACCAATGAGATATTAGTTTTCAAATGATAGCTCACCTGGCATATTTTGTACAAAGATTATTACAAGAGTGTGCAGGGTGTGAATATACGAGTGCTTTTGGTCACATCCACATAATCTTGAACATGACAAATGCCAGTGATCATAATTAAGGCTGCAATTTAGTCACACAAGTCACAGAATCTGTGACTTCCAAAGACCTCCGTGACTTCAGCCAGCGCCGGATGGAAGCTACAGGGTCCCCTGCCATTGCAGGCGGACCCCCCCACAGTTCCCGTCTGCCATGGGTGGCAGGGGGACCCCTGGAGCTCTCTGCCTTTGTGGGCAGCAGCGGGACCCCCAGAGCTCCTGGCTGCTGTGAGTGGCAGGGGTGATACCTGCCACTCCTAGGCACCGCAGGCAGCAAGAGTGAACCCCGCTGCTCCTGGCTGCTGCAGGGGACCCTCGGAGCTCCCGGCTGTTACCAGATTTGCCTGTTACTTTGGGATGGGCTCATTTATTAGGGCTACTCTTCTGGGGAATGGGGGGTTGTTCTTTAATTCTATCAGTATACTGCTTGTTTCACTTGTGTTTTCATACAGAGCTCTACTTCTCCCTTCTACAAGTTCCCTCCCAGTGGAGCTATCCTGCAGGGCCTAGGTGCCCCAGGGCTGGGTTCCTCAAGCCCCAGAATCTCTCGCTCTCTCTCTCTCACACACACACACACACACACACACACACACACACACACACACACACACACACACACACACACACACACACACACACACCTGAGTGGACGAGGTGAATCAGCACTACCAAGCTGACCTCTTATATGTCCCTGACTCAGCAGGCTGGGTCAAGCAGCTCTTCCAAACTTTCGCCCTTATATGCCATGGGCACTGCACCGGAATAGAGT
Source organism: Mauremys reevesii (assembly GCF_016161935.1). Classification (NCBI taxonomy): domain Eukaryota; kingdom Metazoa; phylum Chordata; order Testudines; family Geoemydidae; genus Mauremys; species Mauremys reevesii. The sequence goes on from NC_052624.1 coordinate 41,830,164, forward strand.
AAGCTTGGATAGGCTGGGGCAAGCAGCACTTTTAAGCTGCCACCCTTATATGCCCCTGGACTCAGAAGGCTCGGTTGAACAGTACTTCTAAGCTTCCACTGTCCTATGCCACAGATTCGGCACATCCCTATCCCCACTTTCACATTACAATTGTTCTGGTAGTAAGCCACTTGATGAGCGAACCCCACAAGATTTTTGGGCGCTACAGGGATCTTTAGCTTAGGTAAGAGGAGTGTTGCTTCAGAACAAATGGGGAAGCCAAAAACCAGAGAGAAAGAGAGAGAGAGAGAGGGAAGGAAGCAACCAGTATAACCATAAAAGTTATTTATTGCCAGGTAATAACCATGCAAGGAGAGCCAAACAAACAAAACAGTTATAATATTAAATCTAGCTTAAATCTGATTACAAAAATCAGGTTTAGAAAACTATACCTGATCACACAAGTCAGGATTAGAAAGCTATACCTAGAGTAGAGAGAGAGTTGGGTTCTCACCACTCCGTGAAGCTTGAACCAGTGGGGTTCCCAGGTGGTCATGATAGCTGAAGGTCCAGACTGCTGGAGACAGGCAGAGCCCCCAGCACAATCAGTCAGGAGAAGATGAAGTCCCAATGGAACTGATACAGATTTTAGATCCAGGCATTAGAACACTTACTTGCGCGTGGATAGGGGTTTTTTGTAGGGAAACAACAATGGTTCAAGGGAGAACACTAGATTTGTTTATGGGTAAACTGGTGGCTCAAGGGAGTATACCAAAGTTGTTTTGTTCAGGTTAGACAATAGGAACTGATCATTCCTGGCTATGGGCGGTGTTCCTTCCAGGGAGCTCACATTGCAATTAGTCAGCTTCAGTATTTTGGATACCAATCAAGGATTCATTACTAGAATTGGTCTGATAACTACTGAGCTGGGTGTGTGCAGGCGGGTTCATTAACATCTGGAGCAGAGATCCCCATCATGCAGTGCTTCCCTGCTTTTCTGGTCCCAGAGTTCAGTGCAGTTCTTGCCTAGGAATCTCTGTTCTCCATTCTGTATGCTAATGGAGATGCCTCCCTGTCTCATCTTCGATGCAAATGAGACTAGGGGAGTTTCCTTAATCCTGTCACCCTTGTCCAGGGGTGTTTAGGTGTGTGTCTCACTGCCTTTTCATTGCTTTTTGTAAGTCTTTCTTCTGACTGGTTTTGGTTGAAGCAGAGGCTTGGGTGGGTGTTCTTCATAAGTCAGACAGGCTGGATACTGCACCTTGGTTCCACAAGAACACAGAGGTGACAGGTAACATGGCTGCCGTGGGTGGCAGGGGGACCTCCGGAACTCTAGGACATCACGAGCAGCAAGGGGAACCCCCACAGCTCAGAGCCACCAGCAGAGGAGGACCTTGGAGTTTCCAGTCCGCCTGCAGCTGCCCAGGCTCCCAATTTTGTCACGGATATTTTTAGTAAAAGTCAGGGACAGGTCACGGGCTTCTGTGAATTTTTCATTATTGCCCATGACCTCTCCCTGACTTTTACTAAAAATATCCGTGACAAAATCTTAGCCTTAATCATCACTGACTTTAACAGTCACAGCATCAAATGGGGCTATGGCATAACTGATGAAAATAGTGAGCTAGTTGAATTGTGGGCAGATATACACCATTTGATCTTAATTCACTGTTCTAAGATCCCCAGTTCTTTCAACAAGTGCAGATAGAAATGGGATTACAACCCTGATCAGGCATTTGTCAGCAATAAGATAGCTATTCATGTAACAAACTTTGTTTGGGTCCAATTCCACATTTACAGCCATAATGCCAAACTCAGTACCATTTTGGCACTGCTTAAATTGTAAGAAAGTGAATAGAAGGGATTCACCAGTGACTTTGATGCTGTTGTAAGATCAAACCAATACCAGAAAATTATGACAGGTATGTCAATGCAATGCATACTGTATTGATGAAGTATATTCCACAAGGCTGCAGAACAAATTATGTGCCCGGACTAACATCTGAGATATTGGATTGGGATGCAAAGTTCAAAACAGACCCCTCCGGCAAAGAGCTGGTCTCTGCACTAAAGGAGGAAAAACAGAAAAAGAGAAGTCGTGGAAGAATCTCATTGGGAGCGTGGACATGACCCACAGCGGTAAGAGAACATGGATAATCAACTGGAAGCTTAACATCATCCAAAAAAGGGCAGAGCAACATGACAATGTTACTGCAGATGAGGTCACACATTAATTCCTAGAAAATGGCAGAGGATTAATTCTTCCTCCGTTACATGGGGCCAAATCATTGATTGCCTGCATGGGAATTTGTCCTGCTATGGCTTGCCAAATCATTCCCATGATTACATTCTGGGTGAGAGCCTGAGCTTGCTCAGATGCTGAGGTCAATGAGACATTATTCTGGAGGGACTGTACAGCAGACATCATTAACTCTTCATCTTTTTCTATGAGTCTTTCGCACCCAGGAAATACCTTACTTATTAACTGCTATTCCTCACTTAACTGTTTTAAAGATGCTGTTCATGGGGTTCCCATCTTTCCTATATTTTTGGTGGCATATGATAGTTTATTAGCCAGAACTTCTATGTTTGCAGCATCAGCTAAAGAGATTCTTGTTCCTACAGCTGCAATCCAATCACTTAATTTCTTTTTTACTCTATTTACATGGTTGGCCCCTTGCCATATTCTTACCCATTCATCCCAACCCTTATGGCCAGTTCCAATCAAGGGAGTGCATACAGGTGCAATGTGAGAAGATATTCATGCCTTCTAAGTGGATTTGAACCTCCTTCAGAGAAGTCTGAGGTTGAAGAACCAAATGTTCTTGTCGATCCAATTTCAACACATGTGGACCTGAAATTGGGGCTCTTAAACATCAGAGGGGAATGAGGTTTGTGATCAGACGACAATGATGACATGTAGGGCCATGGTTGCTCCCCAAACAGCGGAGGAAACCAAAACTATCCTGCACCTTCTGCTTCCCAGGAGGCTGTCACTGGTTGTGTTTGATGGTGTACATTCCTTTCAAGACCACAATGGCTTACAGAAGAATGAGATGGAATCTGGTGTGATCTTAGTTTCATAACAAAGTGACTCCCCCATGGCACTCTGATTGCAATTGGCAACGCTTTCTCAGGGGCAACCCAAGGAGTTGCCAACAGCATAGAACTGATAGTGACGCTGCAGGGTTGCTACCATTCCCATAGAATCCATGCAATTTTAATTCCTGGGCTCCAGCTGGCAAGCACCTCCACAGGCTCAGAGGGATCACAGGTTCAGCATAGAGCCTGGACAACATAAACTCCAGACACTTATGAACAGCAGGGTGCTGGGTCACGATGGGATGTCATGGCTCATGTTCGGGACCTGTGAGGGGCCAGAGAAGAGAGAACAAACTTCCACACTTCTCCTGTATATACAAGTTGAGGACTTCTCTGTCCTTTTCCTGCCTCAACATCAGGATAGGCACTGACAATCCCACCCGAAGCGTACTTTCCAATGGCCACAAGCCATTGAAGAGTGGTTGGCAGGATGGAGAAGACAATTTTACTATTTCTTGTGGGTCAGGTGGTTTACCCTTCCACTCTTTGAGCTGTGAGGAATGAAACCATTTCCACCAGGGTTTCCCATTTTTTCCATTCAGGATTTCTACCTGATAAACACTGGAGCTGGCCCAATTCACAATAAAGCAGAGGCCATCCCAGGTGTATGTCAAAGAGTGCTCCTCCGCTGAAAACCTTCTGTTCATTACTGGTTGGCCTAATTCCCATATTAAAGGAGGTTTTACCCAGCCTAGTTTTTTGTCCATGTTTTTCTGTACTATGCCTAGCTGTGCTGCCATTTGCTTGTGTAAAGCAGCTGTCATCTCTACTAAGGTTTGTATCCATTCATCTGTTCCCACCTTCCCTTTGCAGGCACTAGGCAATTCCACTCCCAACCACCAACTTTCAGGCATGCGCATTTGCCTTCCAGTCATAACTTCAAAGGGAGTGTACCCATGTATCACCTTAGAGGCTCTTCGAGGTAGCTTTTCATCCCAATCTCTCCCTGAGCTCTTCACTTGTTTTTTCAAAGCTTCCTTTAGTGTGTGATTGGTTCGTTCAACTTGTCGTGAGGACTCAGAGTGTCCAGCTATGTGGAAACATTGCTTAAAGCCTTACATAGCTCTTGCATAACATCTCCCACAAAATGGGATTCCCAAATCTGAATCAGTTACTCTGGGAATTCCATTCTTGAGAAAACTATGTTAAAGAGCTGCTTATCAGTGACAGAGACAGTGTTGGTTTTATTAGGGATGGCTTCTACCCATTTGCAGAAGGGATCTACTATTACCAGGCAGTATTTATTCCCTCTACTGGCAGTGGGTAAAGGTACTATGTGATCTATCTGAATCTGGAACCAGGGACCCTCTTTCTTTGGTGTCCCAATGCATTTTTTTGAACCTGGCGATCAGCATTAACCATGGTGCACTGCAGACAATTATTGCACCACTGATCTATATCCGCTTTCATGCCTGGCCACCATCCTGTATCTTTAACCCAATTTAAAGTACTCTGTTTTCCTCTATGCCCTTGCTCATGCACAAACTGAATCAGGTCCCTTCTGTACCTGACTGGGGACTATCCAGTGCCTTTGACCACCTGCATCCACTGCCCACTATATGTCTCCAACCTGCTCAATTCTGAATTTTCCTGTGGGATCTTTCCCTGTCTTGGTTAAGGACCGGATTTCTGTATCCCCATCTCGAAAGGTACTTAAATCCAAGTTATTTATTCCTTTTGCCTAAAGTTTTTTCCTGGGTAGTTACTGCCTCTGTTTGGTCTATCTGGTGTGTGTGTCTAATGTGGTTTCTAGTAGCAGCAACTTTGGCTAAGGCATCAGCTCTGTTGTTCCAGTGTGCTTCTTCTGAGTGATTTTTCTGATGCCCCTTTGTGTGAGTCGCCCAGGTGTCCCCAGTTCTTTCCTTGATAACCTGTTTATCAGTGGGTCTCCCTCCGGAGATCCACCAAGGACTTAGAATGTTTGCTGATGCTCTGGTGTCCACTAGCAATTGGGCTCATACCTCTGGGTTCCCCACAGGGTTCCTCACAGTGGGTCTCCCCCAGATGTTGCATTGAAGTCTTGTGATCAGCTGGGGAGACCCACGGGGAATCGGGCACCCCTACTGATCATCTGACTCTCTCAAGTGCCTCCACTCAGAAGAGGGGGCCTGGATCTGGTTTTGACAGGGAGTGGGCCTGTGAGAGTACTGGGGCAGTGGGCCAAGAGTGGGAGGCTCCCTGCATTAACTCGGTTCTCCGCATGACCTGCAACAAAGCATTAATCAGGATGCTGAGGGGCTGGCAATCATATTTTCCAATATCCTCCCCTAAGTTCACCAGCTCCTCCCAAATCATGTTCCTAAAGGTCTCCTTGGGTCGGGGCTGTCCAGAGTTTTGGGAGGTAGGGGGATTATAATTGGGAGGGCGACTGGCAGGGTGAGGACCATTAGTTGCAAATGTGACAGCCTGTACTGGCTCTGAGGTAGTCTTTTTGCTGATTTGTCTTTTTAAGACACCAGTCTCTCTCAGCAAATCCTCCTGCCTGTTTAATTTTTGCCACTAGTCCATTCCAGGTTAGGTGTTCTATATCCACAGCTCCCATGGTCATTTTTGTCTGAGAATTTAGTCATGCATAAGTGCTCTGTACTAATTCAGGTCCCTGATAATGGGAAGTGATAATCCCATTCTCTTCTGTCTGGGGTAATGAATCAGAGCGAGTTGCCAGCATCTTTTTTCAAAGTAGGTAAGCATAAGGGGCCACTCCTGGTTTCTGCTTTTCCATTATATATAGTTTCTTGAGGAAAGAAGCAGGCAGTAATATTTTGAGAGCACTTATCATCCACTCCCGGGGTTCAGCGGCAGTCTGCTCCCAAGAACCTTTGCCTACGTCCAGAGCATCTGCATCACAAGGAGAGGCAGATAACTGAGCCGATTGGGTTAAGTCCATGCCGTCAGCAGAGGGGTACATTTGCCAAATGCAAGTCAGCCATGCCACGGCAGTGACACGGTTCAGTGGCCCCAGTCTCTCGGCAATAACCTTGGCCTGACTAGGAGACCATCTTACTATGTCCATGACCAGTTCCATCATGAGAAGATTGGCTCCTGCCACTACGGTTTAACCTCCCTTGTGGAAACAGGGGCGACATTCTGCATGTGTGGCCAATCAGGGTTGAATGGGGCTTGGGGGTCAGCATCAGGGGGTCTCTCTATTTTCCCAGGGGGTGCCTAATCACAATCTTCTCTCAACCTTACAGCTGCTACCACCCCCTTATGGGTGCTAAATTGGGCACACAATTTACTAATCTCTGCCTCTGAGGGTTTGCTGCTGCCTTGGCTGCCTTATTCTCATCTACAAGGAAGCAAGTTGCTGCTCTTACTTCTAACAAAATTTTTGAGTATGTTGAGTCTTTCCTATATTGTTCTGCATCGCTGCTGGCCATGTCTCTCTCCTCTTGCATATTTCTAAGTACAGTCACCATTTTAAGTTTTTCTGCTATAAATTCACACCCAAATATTTCACATTTGTTCAAACGCTGTTGTAACTGCTTTTTCTCTAGCTCCAGTTCCTGCCTTCTCTTTACCATTTCAGCCATGTCCAAACATGGATAAAATAATGCCCATGCAGCAGCCACATCCTTTGCGCTACCCCGTGGCTTAAAGGTTGTGCAGTATTGTTCAAAGTTCAGACTTGCTTCAATCAGGGGATTCTCACCTCTAAAGCACCCCCTTTCCCGGGGCATTTCCCCTTCTTCGTTACCTATGTCTCTAACCTGTTGGTTTTCTCCTGTCTCAAGTGAGCAGCCAAGGGTTTTTTTTCCAGCCGTCTCTACTTCCTTTATCTCACTAATGATCCCTGCCAAAAGCCCTTTCACACAATCACAGTATTGCGCTCAAATCTTTACTTTTAAGGAACAACTCAACTCCTTATTGGACGGTCCTACAGTTATTCTAAGCACGATTCTTAACTTAAAAGTTACAGGACGTTACCAAATATTCTATGAGGGAGGGACTGTTAGAGGGCTTATTCCTTCACCCTACCACTTCCCTGGTCCTTCTCGCATGAACAGAGAGCAACAATACCCCAAGTCCAAAGGCGCAATTAGATGTTTATTGGGGTGAACTTCCAGCAAGTTAAATCCAAGTTCCTTTTTCCTTATTTTCGAATCCCAACTTACTTCCTGTTTGCCCCTAATCTATATAGTAATATTCTCAGCTATACCTTAACCAATCATTTTACTGAAATTTACCTAACCAATCCTAACATACTGTAACATGATTAGCTAATCAATTATATCTCACCACCTTAATTAGTTTACACCCAACAAAATTAATTATACAGCAGACAGAAACAATCACAGAACCAGACAGAGACCATGCAAAGTGGGAACTATAATGACAAAACAATACAGAAGTGAGGATTTCACAACTACAGCTACACAGACATAAGGGTTTCCCAACTATGTCTATTGATAAGTGAGTCCTTACCAAACAGAAAACTATCAAACTAAATTTTCTTTTACATCTTCTAGGCTCTTCCCTTTAGCTGGCGATGATAGATCAGATCACCTTTCTAACAGCCCCAGATTGCCTTATTTCAATATGACTGGTTTGAAATATGTGATGACGTGACCATATGCTTTCCAGCTTATGGCTCCTCCCACTGCTTAGCCAAAGGCCTTAGCTTAAGAACGGGGCCTCAGATTGTCACAGTCAGAGAAGGCCCTTACACAGGCAGACAGTGATTTTGATTCTTTCTTTCATCAAATTAATGCAGTTGAACCTGATAAAAATTTAAATGACTAATTAATTATTTGTATGCAGGGTACTTGTAGTCATGTCTGACCTGAAGAAGAGCTCTGTGTGGCTCAAAACAACTTCTCTCTCAGCAGCAGAAGTTGGGCCAATAAAAGATATTACCTCATCCACCTTGTCTCTCTAATTAATTATGTGTTAAATAATGAAATAATAGGAATCATAGAATATTAGGGCTGGAAGAGACCTCAGGAGGTCTTGCTGGCAAGAATACTGTGGGAGATCATATCAAAAGCTTTGCTAAAGTCAAGATATATCACATCCATTGCTTGACCAATATCCACAGAGCCAGTTATCTCATCATAGAAGGCAATCAGGTTGGTCAGGCATGACTTGGTGAATCCATGTTGACTGTTCTTGATCACCTTCCTCTCCTCCATGTGCTTATATATATATATGTCAAGAGCTGGGTTTCACCTGACTGCAACAAAATAAGACTGGGATTTCCCTAAATAAAAACGGGCATACGGGGTCAGACCAAAGGTCCATCCAGCCCAGTATTCTGTCTACCGACAGTGGCCAATGCCAGGTGTCCCAGAGGAAGTGAACCTAACAGGTAATGACCAAGTGATCTCTCTCCTGCCATCCATCTCCACCCTCTGACAAACAGAGGCTAGGGACCTGCCACCATCAGACTGTTTTGAAGGTGCTGGGACTCATTGACCTGAAGCTGTGTTCTTAAGCAATGTGCTGTCACATGTTCCAGCCCCATCCCACTTCCATATTGTACACAGGGCTTGAATAAGGAGCTGGGTTTTGACAGGCTATATGACAAAATATATATTGAGCAGAGGTGAAAGTAAGCCAGTACAGCATACCGGTAAGAAAGTGGCTGCCGGTAAGGGCCAGTACACAGCTGACGTTAAAGCTCTGCCGCGGTAGTGCTTTAAGCACCATACCGGCAGGGCCGTTGACCAGGGGAGGGGAGAGCTGCCCCAGGGCCTGGCGATTTAAAAGGGCCTGGAGCTCCCAATAGTGGCCAAAGCCCCGGGCCTTTTAAATCACCGCTGGAGCCTGGGCAGTGCAGGCTGGGCAGCACTGAAGGGCTGTCTGGGGGAGTCTGACCCCATCCCCACCCCTTCCGCCTGAGGCCTTGTCCCTTCCAGGCACCCAGAGCCACCCCCCGCCCTTGCCCAGCCGCCCGGCGGACCAGTAAGTCCTTTAGGTTACTTACTTTCACCCCTGATATTGAGTCTCCCCAAATGATAAGTCCCTGCCACCTTTAGTTCATTATGAAGAAATGATAATATGCTCGCCTCAGAGGTTAACCTTTATTTTAGTGTCACAAATATTTTATCTCAGTTTTATGTTCTGTTTTCTTTGTTAGTTAACATGCAATATTCATGTAAAAATCAACAGCAATAGTCAATCAAATAGCAAGTCCAGGTGCAATGTTTTCACAGAAATTAAATGATAGTTACAAATGAAGAAATCTGTAGGAACTTTGGTTTGTTAGATTAATTAAGAACAGGAAAAATGGTGAAATTAACCAAAATTTGTTTAATTGTGTTACAGATTTTAAAACATTTGGTATGATTAGAAGTGTGTGCTCTGCTTTTTACACAACAAAAAGACTAAGATGACACTTTCGGCTTAGTTGGCTCCTGAATAATCATTTTTATTAATTATATGCAAACATATAAGGCTTAATGCATGCTGCTGCTCTGAATAGTTTCTGATGGCTTCTAAAATACAGAAAACTGAAAACCATTAGAGTGCTCACAAACTACTTAAAGAAAAACTACCCTATTTCTAAGCAGTACAATTAATTGAAACAGCTAGTATCTTTTGTGTTGCTGTGGGACTCGTATAGCAGCAATGTGGCTTGATATACTTTAATGGAATTTGGATAACTGTATCTGTGGCTAGAATATCTCCATCTCTGTTACCTTTTAATTCCAAAATTCCATCACAAAAATGCCAACCCTTAGTGGAAAATTACAAACTGGTTCCTAGTGTTGCCTGTTATCCAGACATCTTTGTACCAATAATGACAGTACCTTTCTTTAATAAATTCTACTGTATGCAAATAACTTTGATAACTTCCATTGACCAGATCAATATTTGAAACAGTATTAGTGCTATATTCAAGTTACATGGAAAAGTGCTACAGAGAGGGCAGATGAAAGTTTTTTTCCAGGACAGGGACATTTCAGTTTTGTCTGAATAGTCAGCAGATGGCATTTGAGAAGACACAGGTCACTACTTTGAGATGCATCCACCAAAATACATCTTGTTTTCTTTCAACTTATGTGCTATCATGCACAAAAATCTCTGATGGAAATAGCCAACAGTCACATTTTTGAGTCTTTGGGTATTTCTACACTACCCCCCGGATCGGTGGGTAGTGATCAATCTATCAGGGATCAATGCATCACATCTCGTCTAGACGCGATACATCGATCCCCGAACGCACTCCCCATCGACTCCGGAACTCCACCAGGGCGAGACATGGAAGCGGAGTCGACAGGGGAGCAGCGGCCATCGATCCCGTGCGACGCGAAGTAAGTCAATCTAAGATAGGTCAACTTCAGCTACACTATTCTCGTAGCTGAAGTTGCATATCTTAGATTGATTCCCCCTCAGGGCAGACCAGGCCTTTCTGTGATCAGACATAACTGCATGTAATGAGTAAGATGCATGGTTTACCATTATTGAAATGACGTGTACTCCATTGATGTAATCCATTACCCTTTTTCACTGTGATTCTGACATATAAAATAAGTAAAGAAGGTGATATTTATGAGAACATTTTTAAAATTAATTGAGCAATTGTTGCTGTTGTTTGTGCTGATCACTAATGACACCCATATTTAAGCATTCCTAAGGATTTGTATAAGACTCTTGTTTTCAAAAGAATGGAAGTTTCTTCATGAAATTCTGCATAGAATTTCTGTATAAATTGGTGCTTTCTACCTCTCCATAAGCAAGGTTAATGGTCTGTAATCCTGACATGACCAATTACTGCACCAAATATCCACACAGAGGGGAGAACTTTGATAAAGTGTGTGCAGAAGGGCCGGTAGGTTTCAGAGTTTTCAGGCCAGAAGAGTCTATTAAATCATCTAGTCTGACCTCCTGTATAACATCATAGAATTTCATGCAGTTACTCCTGTACTGAGTCCAGTAACAAGTTGTGTTTGACTAAGGGCTTGGCTACACTTACAAGTTGCAGCGCTGGGAGTTACAGCGCTGCTCATGCAGCTGTGTAAGGGCCAGCGCTGGAGTGTGGCCACACTGACAGCTACCAGCGCTGCAGTGTGGCCACACTTGCAGCACTTTCCAGCGCTGTATTGAGAGGTGCATTGTGGGCAGCTATCCCACAGAGCACCTCGTCCCATTTTGGCGCTGAGTATTGTGGGAAGGGGAAGGAAGTGTGCGGGTCATTCCGCTTCCTGTTTGCCAGCGCCCCGTGGTGCATCGCTTCACATCCCAGCATTCACTCTTTCCGGCAGCGTTTGGCGCCATTGTGAGTGTCTTTCTGTTACTCTCTGTGAATCGCGATTTCTGTGGCAAATGGAGCCCGATCTGCTGAGGACTCTGCTGATGAGTGTCACCAGCACAACACGTTTGGCAGTCGAGCTATTTCTTCAGCTCCAAAGTGACAGTGAGGAGTCCGACGATTATATCAATATGGATTTGTCTGCCGCGTGTGACACTACAGTGCTTGCGGCATTCACGGAAATGCTCAGCACCGTTGAACGCCGCTTTTGGGCTCGGGAAACAAGCACTGAGTGGTGGGATCACATCGTCATGGAAGTCTGGGATGATGAGCAGTGGCTGCAGAACTTTCGTATGAGAAAAGCCACTTTCATGGGACTGTGTGCTGAGCTCGCCCCCACTCTGCGGCGCAAGGACACAAGATTGAGAGCTGCCCTGACGGTGGAAAAGCGGGTGGCTATTGCAATCTGGAAGATGGCAAATCCAGACAGCTACCGGTCGGTCGGGAACCAGTTTGGTGTGGGAAAGTCGACCGTGGGAATCGTTTTGATGCAAGTTTGCAAGGCAATTAATCGCATCCTGCTAAGAAAGACCGTGACTCGGGAGCGTGCAGGCCATGGTGGAGGGCTTTGCACAAATGGGGTTCCCTAACTGTGGAGGGGCGATAGTTGGGACGCATATTCCTATTCTGGCCCCCCCCCACCTGGCATCAGAGTACGTTAATCGTAAGGGGTATTTCTCTATGGTTCTCCAGGCGCTTGTGGATCACCGCAGGCGTTTCATTGACATTTACACAGGCTGGCCTGGAAAGGTGCATGATGCACGCATCTTTGAACAGTGGCCTGTTCAGGAAGATGCAGGCAGGACTTTTTCCCAGACAGGAAGATCACAGTAGGGGATGTCGAAATGCCCACTGTGATCCTTGGAGACCCGCATACCCGTTACTGCCTTGGCTCATGAAACCCTATACAGGGAAGCTTGACAGGAGCAAGGACCGGTTCAACTACAGGCTGAGCCGGTGCAGAATGACTGTGGAGTGTGCTTTTGGGCGTTTAAAGGCTCGCTGGAGATGTTTGTATGGGAAGCTAGACTTGGGGAAAGCAGCATCCCAGCGGTGATAAGCGCTTGCTGTACCCTCCATAATATTTGTGAAGGGAAGGGTGAAACATTCAGTGAGGCATGGACCACCGAGGTTCAAGTCCTGGAGGCTGAATATGCACAGCCAGAGAGCAGGGCTAATAGAGAGGCCCAGCACAGGGCTTCAAGGATTAGGGATGCCTTGAGGGAAGAATTTGAGGCTGAAAGCCAACAGTAATGTTTGCTGCCTTGCATGGGAGTGAATTGCACTGCTTACACTGTTATTCTATTATCCATAATAATAATATCATTTGCAGTGCCTCTTTCTTTACTGGGCTAAGGTATCTTTCACTATCTGCTATAATAAAGACTGTTTTCAAAGTCAAGAATTGTTTTATTGAAAAGAAAAAAACTTCCTTGACAGACAGACAGACACACAACATTTCATTAACACAAGAGGGCAATGGTGTGGGTTGGTGAACTGTACAGTCACAAGTTTGCATATGCCATGTCTGGATTGCTGTTTAATGAATCCTGCACTTCAGGGTTCATATACTGCATGGTGATGGGGTTGAATGCAGAGGGTAAGGGTGGTGGTAGGTATCAGGGCTGGTTGGGGAACGTACAGGTGTTGGAGGCAGCTGGTGGTGGTAAGAGCCTGGATGCTGGGGAAAGGTGGTTTGAGCTGACATTGGGGCACAAGGCACAAAGGACGGGCGGGTGGGGGAGTAGCACGGTAGTGCTCTGCTTGCATGGCAACGAGTGACTCTATAGACTCCGCTTGGCGCTCCAGGATGCTTAGCAGCCGCTCCGTGCTTTTCCTCTTGGCCACTGCATTTCTCTGGCGGGTCCTGCTTTCTTTCTCTCACCACTCCTTCAATTCTTTTCTCTCTGTAGCAGAGTGCTGAAGAACAGTTTTCAGCATGTCCTCTTTGCTCTTTCGGGGATTTTTTCTCAAATTTTGAAGCCTCTGTGATGTTGAACATCTGGGCAGTCCAGTCAAGGTCACTGTAGACACAGAAATGACAACATTTAACACGGGCAGCATTGTATCCACTATCTCCAGACATGAATTGTTACACTGAGGGAGTTCTCACTTGCAAGTTCTCACTTGCATTCTTTATCCCAAAAGGAAAACACAACAGAAGCCACGAAATGGTGAGTGAGGAGTGTTTACTTATATAGGGAGAAGAGGGGCTTGAGTGAGAGGGGAGCTGGTTGCTTCGGGTAATCTGGAGTGCTAGAGGGGTTGAGTGAAGATGCAGATGCAGGGGTGATCTTATCTCCCTATCTCTTCACTAAAGAGTCTCCCAACATTTTTCACAGGACTTAATCCTGGAAGATGTTTCCCTACTGCGAGTCACTAGGGAACAGCGGGGGGCTCTTTTAGAGCAATGTGGATTCCGCCCGGGACCCTATGCGGCGTGCCTGTGTTCAGAAATGGTCCCCCCCCCGGCCGAAGAGTGGCGCGGACGCGTCACCGTCACTGGGACAAGGGACACAGTGGCTCTGCCTATAAACCTGCGCAGGCATATTGCCCACGCTCTGGATGAAGCTTTTGCTGAGATAACTGAAGCAGATTACCGCGACGTGATAGACCACATCAACGGGCTATTCCACATCTAGACGCTGCCATGCATGCATCCATAACCCCCCTTCCTCTCCAGAAACATTTCCACCCAGAAAATAAAAGCCGCTTACCGGTACCCCGCTCCTCTGCTTGTCCTTCTGCAACTGCTGGCTGCTGCGATTGGGTACTTTCCTCCTGGCTTGAGAAGAGCTCCTGGCTGCATGCCTCCAGGGAATCTGCGGTTTCTTCCCCCATCCCAGGAGCTTCACTCGCGGTTTCTCTCCCCCGCAGCCTCCTCCTCCTCCTGTCCCCCAGCCTGCTCAGAAGTGTCCATCGTTACCCTGGGATTGGCAGTGGGGTCACCCCCAAGTATCTTGTCCATCTCCCTGTAAAAACGGCAGGTCGTGGGAGCAGCTCCGGATCGGTGATTACCCTCGCGGGCTTTGTAATAGGCACTCCGCAGCTCTTTAACTTTCACCCTGCATTGTAGTGCGTCCCGTTGATGGCCCCTATCCAGCATGTCCCTTGCTATCTGCTCAAAGATATCGTAATTCCTACGGCCGGAGCGCAGCTGTGCCTGAACAGATGCCTCACCCCAAACACTGATGAGGTCCTGCAATTCACCTGTGCTCCATGCTGGGGCTCGTTTGCCGCGTGGAGGCATGGTTACCTGTAACCTGTAACTGATTAACTGATTGCACTCCACACCTGGCTGCAGCAAACAGGAAGGAGATTTTTAAATTTCCCGGGGCATTTAAAGGGCGGGTCACCTGAGGCAAGAGCAGTAGAGTGCAAACTGATGTGCAGAGTGGCTGAACAGGAATTCTGGGATAGCTCCTTATTCCCTGGAGGACAGGTAAAGCGCTGGTGAGTGTCCACACCTGCTGAGCAGCGCTGGTGTCACCAGCGCTGCACTCCTTATACCCCAACCCGGATGGGTTTTCAGCCAGCGCTGCAACCAGGGAGTTGCAGCGCTGGTTGTGCCCTGCAAGTGTGGACGGGGTGTTAATTGCAGCGCTGGAAAGCCTCCACCAGCGCTGCAACTTGTAAGTGTAGCCAAGCCCTAAAATATATCTTCCAGAACAGCATCCACTCTTGATTTTAAGACAGTAAAAGAGGAAGAATACTTCATTTCCCTTAATAGTCTGTCCTGAAGGTTAATCACCCTCACTGTTAAAAAATTGTGTCTAATGTGAATTGGTCTTGCTTCAGCTTCCAGCCATTGCTTCTTGCTCTGCCTTTCTCTGCTAGATTAAAGAGCCCTCTAGTCCCCCTATTTTGTTCACATAACGTGAAGGTATTTATACACCACAACCAAGTCACAGCTCAATCTTGTTTTTAATAAGCTAACCCGATTGAGCTTTTTAACTTTGACACTGTAAAGTATTTTTTCTAGCCCTTCATTTCGTTTTGTGGCCCCCAGTGTAGACCAGGCCAAAGAAGGAAGTACCTGCTGCCGAAGACCGATGGCGACCGACGGACCTGCCGCCGAAGTGAGTGAGTTTAACAATTGAAAAGGCGCTCCCCCTGCCGGTCACTGCAGCCTAAGCAACGAGGAAATAAAAAAACAAAACACCAGAAACAAAATATCGGGACAAATGGTGTCCCGACCGTACTTTGGACAAACTGCTCGATATCAGGACAGTCCTGATTTTATCGGGACGTCTGGTCACCCTGCCGTTGGCTGAGAGGGGTCGGGGCGTGTGTGCGTGCGCGGGGGGGTTCCTGTGGGGTGGGGGGGGTCCGGGTGTGTGTGTGTGCGGGGGTGTTCCCGTGGGGTGGGCGGGATGTGTGCATGTGTGTGTGCACGTGTAGGTCCCATGGGGTTGGCGGGGCCGCGGTGTATGCGTGTGTGGGGGGGGGGTTCCTGTTGGGTGAGCAGGGCCAGGGCGTGTGTGTGTGTGCGGGAGGGGTTCCCGTGGGGTGGGTGGGGTCGGTGTGTGTGTGGGGTGGGCGTTTCGCGGGGAGGGCGGGGTCGGTGTGTGCGCGGGGTTCCGTGGAGTGGGCAGGGTCGGTGTGTGTGTACAGGGGTTCCAGTGTGGTGGGCAGGGCCGTGTGTGTGTGCGCGCGGGGGGGGTTCCCGTGGGGTCAGTGTGTGGTGGGGGGTTCCCGTGGGGTGGGCGGGGTCAGTGTGCGCGTGGGGAGGCTCCTGGGGGGCTGAGCGGGGCCAGGAGCCGACTGGGGCTGTGACACGTTCCCGCCGGTAGCGGAGCGCGGCTTTGGGGAGCGGCGGCGGTGGCGCTGCAGGGACGCGTGTCTCACTCACGTCCCTGCACAGGGCGCGGGGCCCGGCCTCCCGCCCGCCCCGCCTAGTCTGAACAGGGCGAGGCCCCGGCGGCGCTTGCGGCTGCTGCGCTCCACGTCACTGCGGCTGCGGGGCGGCCGGGGCTGGCGGCGACGGGCGCGCAGGGGCGAGGTGAGCTCCGCGGTGGGCCCGCTGGCGGGGGCGGGACAGCACCCTTGCCCGGGGCGCTGCAGCCCCGTTCGCTGTTCCCGCCGGCAGGGCTGCCCGAGCTGGCGGCTGCTGCAGGGGGGCACGGCTGCCACCTGCAGCGCGGGATAGCTCCGGGGAGGAGGCCTGGGGGCCCGAAAGGCCAGGCCGGGGCGTAGCGAGCTGCCTGCACGTACTCACCCGTCAGCGTCGTGTGCCTAGGCCGGGGGCCAGGCCCCAAACAACCCCTGGGGCAGCAGAGCTCTTAGAAACTGCACGTACTCACCCGTCAGCGCCGTGTGCCTAGGCCGGGGGCCGTGCCCCAAACAACCCCTGGGGCAGCAGAGCTCTTAGAAACTGCATGTACTCACCCGTCAGCGCCGTGTGCCTAGGCCGGGGGCCAGGCCCCAAACAACCCCGGGGCAGCAGAGCTCTTAGAAACTGCACGTACTCACCCGTCAGCGCCGTGTGCCTAGGCCGGGGGCCGTGCCCCAAACAACCCCTGGGGCAGCAGAGCTCTTAGAAACTGCACGTACTCACCCGTCAGCGTCATGTGCCTAGGCCGGGGGCCAGGCCCCAAACAACCCCTGGGGCAGCAGAGCTCTTAGAAACTGCACGTACTCACCCGTCAGCGCCGTGTGCCTAGGCCGGGGGCCGTGCCCCAAACAACCCCTGGGGCAGCAGAGCTCTTAGAAACTGCATGTACTCACCCGTCAGCGCCGTGTGCCTAGGCCGGGGGCCAGGCCCCAAACAACCCCGGGGCAGCAGAGCTCTTAGAAACTGCACGTACTCACCCGTCACCCCGTGTGCCTAGGCCGGGGGCGGTGCCCCAAACAACCCCGGGGCAGCAGAGCTCTTAGAAACTGCACGTACTCACCCGTCAGCGCCGTGTGCCTAGGCCGGGGGCCGTGCCCCAAACAACCCCTGGGGCAGCAGAGCTCTTAGAAACTGCATGTACTCACCCGTCAGCGCCGTGTGCCTAGGCCGGGGGCGGTGCCCCAAACAACCCCGGGGCAGCAGAGCTCTTAGAAACTGCACGTACTCACCCGTCAGCGCCGTGTGCCTAGGCCGGGGGCCGTGCCCCAAACAACCCCTGGGGCAGCAGAGCTCTTAGAAACTGCATGTACTCACCCGTCAGCGCCGTGTGCCTAGGCCGGGGGCCAGGCCCCAAACAACCCCGGGGCAGCAGAGCTCTTAGAAACTGCACGTACTCACCCGTCACCCCGTGTGCCTAGGCCGGGGGCGGTGCCCCAAACAACCCCGGGGCAGCAGAGCTCTTAGAAACTGCACGTACTCACCCGTCAGCGCCGTGTGCCTAGGCCGGGGGCCGAGCCCCAAACAACCCCTGGGGCAGCAGAGCTCTTAGAAACTCCCCCAGCCTGCCCGGATCTCCCAGCACCTCGCCCACAGCTGCCCCCGCTAAGGTCCCCCAGGGCCGCTGGGCCGGGGGAGCGCGTCTGGCTGGCCACAGGCCCAGGGGCAATCGGCCCAAACTGAGTAAGGCAGAAGTCCCTGTCCCGCTGCCTGTCTGCACGCCCCGTCCTGCGCCCAGGCCCGGCTGAGGCCCCGTTGAGGCCGAGTCCTTGTTTGTTCCGTGCTTGCGTGCGCCTGGTGTTCACAGGCTGACACAAGGAGCAGGCCACGGCCACAGTCTAAGCGTTTGTCTGCAGTTAAAAGGCTGCAGCTCCAGCTCTTTAGTGACCTATCAGGGGTAGCGGGACGCTAATGCCTGCAGTTGTAATTTTCACTCCATGCAGCTGAAGAAGTGGGTTTTTTACCCAGGAAAGCCTATGGCCAAATACATCTGTTAGTGTTTAAGGTGCCCCGGGACTCCTCGTTGTTTTCACTTGAGTGAAGACACTACTTCTGCCCATGTGCAAGGGCGGCTCCCATCCACATAGGTAATCCACCCCCACCTTTCCAGAGTGGGTAGCTGTGCCCATGGGTGAAGCCCTGCCGTTGGCATAGCACTCTCTGCACCTAGAGTTAGGTTGGTATAACTGCATCCTGCAGGTGTGGAAAATCCTAGGCGATCTAAATCCTAGCTATATCAACATAATTTGATAGTGTCAACCAACCCTAAGTGTGATGTAACACTATAATAAAGGAATTATAGTAGTACAAAGGTTATAGAAAAGAGGTATTTGTTATGTGCACATTTTAAAAACAATATCTTGTTTTTAAAAATCAAATATAAAATGTTATGGATGGTGTTTAGACTGTAAAATTGCAATAATCAGTAATGAACAATTTATATCTGACTGTAAATGGACTAATATGAATTATGAACACAAAGGGTAAGTACTAGATGCTCTCCATCTTTCCCAAAATATATTTCTAGCTCTAAAATTTTACTGCTTACATAGTTCATTACTGGAGCACCCACTGGACTGGGGTGGCCAACCTGCGGCTCCGGAGCTGCATGCGGCTCTTCATAGGTTAATATGCAGCTTCTTGCATAGGCACTGACTCTGGGGCTGGAGCTGTAGATGCTAACTTTGCAATGTGCCGGAGAGTGTTCAGTGCTCAACCCCCTGCTCTGCCCCAGGCCCTGCCCTCACTCCACCCCTTTCCCACGCCTGCCATGCCCTCACTTTTCCCCCCTCCCCATGCAGAACCTCCTGTGCACCGTGTAACAGCTGATCGTGGCAGGCAGGAAGCACTGATTGGTGGGCCTGCCGGTGGGCAAGGAGAGCTGCAGGTTGGAGTCGGGGGAGCTGATGGGGGGGCTGCTGACATATTACTGAGACTCTTTGGCAATGTACATTGGTAAATTCTGGCTCCTTCCCAGGCTCAGGTTGGCTACCCCTGCACTGGACAATTCAGAACCCTTGAGATGTTACCAGAGGAACTGTAAACAGGCTCCAAGTAATAGATTCCACATCTTGTTTTGGGCATCCGTCACCCACTCCGAGTGTTGTGCCACCAAGAGACTTTTCTGGCCCTGTTACCATGGTGGTGTTTGGTTTCTCTATTAGATATGTCCTTCCATAGCACAGGTGGCTGGGCTTGATTACCTCTTCTAGGTCCCTACATTTCTGTAATTCTGTGTTTTACAATACAAGAGGCAGAAATCCAAGCAAAGTAGATAAAAGTGAAGTGGGGATATGTAAGCATTCTATCTAATTTAGGCTTCATAATTACTATTTTGCTTCAGATCCACATCATGGAAAACCAAGTGTTTGAATCCTCTGAAGAGAGAACCTTCCAGTACCAGAATTCTCTTCCTTCACTGCCAGTGCCTACTCTTGATGAATCTTTAAAGAGATACCTCGATGCAGGTATAACTGTTATAATCCCTTAATAAACTTTTCTCTTTTAGAGAGGTCCAAAAATTGTTGGTAATAGGTGTTTGTTTGCTTGTGGCTGCCTTTGTCCAGCATCCCCATATAAACAAAGATTTCAAGGCACTTTTCACATTTGTAAATACAATTTTTTGTTACTGTTGTTTATACAGCTCCAAAAGTCTGCTTGAGTCTTTTGAGCAATCTCACTTGGCAAGGCTCCTGCCCTAAAGAATTTACCATCTAGTAAACAAAATGCCACAAAGGAAAAGGTGGCAGGGAGAACACAAATATGAATGCGTTCTTCTTCTGTTTTATGCCAGATGGAATTTGCTGATTCGTAAATCATAGACCTCTATTATGTTAGACTCTTAGGCCTGGTCTACACTAGGGGGGCGGGTCGAACTAAGGTATGCAAGTTCAGCTACGCGAATAGCGTAGCTGAACTCGAACTACCTTAGTTCGAACTACTCACCCATCCAGACGCCGTGGGATCGAAGTCCGCGGCTCCCCTGTCGACTCCGCCACCGCCGTTCGCGGTGGTGGAGTTCCAGAGTCGACGGGAGCGCGTTCAGAGTTCGATATATCGCGTCTAGATGAGACGAGACGCGATATATCGAACTCCGAGAAGTCGAACGCTACCCGCCGACCCAGGCGGGTAGTATAGACGTAGCCTTATACAGTAACTCCTCACTTAACGTTATGTTCCTGAAAAATGCTACTTTAAGCGAAACGATGTTAAGCAAATCCAATTTCCCCATAAGAATTAATGTAAATGGATGGGTTAGGTTCTACGGAAATTTTTTTGGCCAGACAATAGTCTGTGTGTGTGTGTGTGTGTGTGTGTGTGTGTGTACACACACACACACACACACACACACACACACACACACACACACGGAATATAAGTTTTTAAACAAACAGTTTAATACTATACACAGCAATGATGATTGTGAAGCTTGGCTGAGGAGGTGAAGTCAGAGAGTGAAAGAGAGTGGGATATTTCTCAGGGAATGCCTTACTGCTAAATGTTGAACTAGCACTCAGCTGAGCCCTCAAGAGATAACACGTTGTGAATGTAGCCTCACACTCTACAAGGTAGCCTGAATGGAGGGAGGAGAGACAGCATGGCAGAGAGAGACAGAGACACACACACACACGTGTGTGTGTGAGAGAGAGATGTGCATTGCCTCTTTAAGTACCGTGACCCCACTCTACACTGCCTTTTTAAGTAGACCAGCAAGTTGAGACAGCAGCTGCTGCCAGCAAGCTTCCTCCGTCCTGAGCCCTGTCTTCTCTCTCTTTCCCCCTCCCCGCTCTGTGGAGATGAGGTACAGGAGCAGGGGGTGAGGACACTTTGACATTAGCACCCCATCTCGACATAGCAAGCAGGAGGCTTCCAGGAGCAGCTCCAAGGCAGAGGGCAGGAACAGCACACAGTAGTGGGGGGAGGGACACCCGAACTGCCTGGCAGTTGATAGCCTGCTGGGCAGCTGGCACACAGGGAACTTAGGGGAGTGGGGAGCTGATAAGGGGCTGCTGGTCCATCCTGATTTCAAGCCCCCACCAGCTAGCTCCATTGGGCTGCTCTTTCTGCAAGCAGTGGACAAAGCAGGCGGCTGCCAAACAACATTATAACGGAGCATTGCGCAACTTTAAACAAGCACATTCTCTAATTAAGAAACAACGTCACCCAAGATGATGTTAAGTGAGGAGTTACTGTATAGTAAACAGGTCACAGATATAGGAATGAGCTGTCTAAATTTCTTTCTAAATAATTTTGTCCTTCCTTAAATCACTCCCAGAATTCTGAGACTTCTGAATTTTTCTTTGCAACTACTGCAATTTCTCCTGCTAACCCACCTGTAATGGAAAAACTTTACCTGAGCAACTGCCTTGGAGGTGGGGCTCTGACAGCCGTACCCAACTAGAAACAAACATTATGCCATAATTCCTAGATCCACAGAGGGATCAAGTGCTGCGGCACTGAGCGTTGCAAAGCCTAACTTTTAGACACCTAAGAAAAATCACAGGAACTACAGTGCAATTCACAGAGCCTGAGTTAGGTGGCTAGGTTCCCTATAAAATGAATTGAGAGAGAGACCTTGGAATGGGATCCACCAAAACTAGCTAAGAGGAGATGCCCCTCCCCTCTCAGGAAATAGGTGATTCTCTGCAGCTTGGACTTAGGCAACTATCTCTGCGTGCGATCCATGGCTGGGAACACTTCTCTTCAAGTCAGGTGACTTAAGAGTCTAAGCCATTTCTTGTGAGAATGAGTAGGATGTAGGAGAAACAGGTGGTTCAGCTTCCCCTCTGCTTGATGGAGTGAGATTTCCCACACTTAGCTATGATATATACTGGTATGGGTCTCCTTCAGGGTCTCCTGTATCCACTTTGGATAAATAATTAGTGTCATCGGGCGAGAGAAAGAGAATGACATTCTAGCCTGGAGGGTGGAGGGAGGGACAATCCAGAGTCCAATTCCCCTGCGCCATTCACTCTTTCATTATTTATATACAATAGAACAGCTGCAAAATAATGAGAGAAGTTGGAGTGGACCCTGGGTCTCCCACCACCCAAGCAGCTGCCCTAACCACCAGGCGATAGAGTCATTCATTCTCTCCCCCCCCCCTCACCTCCCTAACTCTTAAGTATGTATCCAAAATGACACAGCTTCAGCAGGAGACATTGAGAGAAACCTATATTAGAATATCCCATAGCCCAGTGGTTAGAACACTCTCCTGATACATTTGGGAGGTCTTTGTTCAAATCCTCTTTCTCTGTGTCTGAGATGGCTGTTGAACCTGGGACTCCCTCATCCCAGGTGAACACTGTATCCAGTGGGCTAAAAGTTGTGGGTGGTGATGACACCACCTCCTCTGGTGGCTGGATTTGGAGTGGGACCTGATCTGGTAGGCATCTTCTGAGCACACCTACTGGATTGGGGCCTTTGGATGAGATAGGCTGAAGCCCCTCACCCCCAGTTCATATATTGCACTGGGGCTTTGGGAGGAGATAAGCATCTGCATGCCTAGAGTGAGGCAGCAGTGTATGTGCTCAGAGGCAGAAACTTAGGCACCTAGGGAACTTTTACAGCAAAAATGTAGGCACCAAGCAAGGTTAGATAGTAGCTAAACAAGAGTTTTGTGGATTGCAGTGGTGCCTACAACTCAGACTTAGGCCTCCATGTATCTTTGTGGATCTGTGCCCAAATCCCCAAACTCACTTTGCATTCAATTCTGCTCCTACTGAAATCAGTGAAAAAGTCCCAGTTGGCTTTGTGGTTGCAGGATCTTGCCCCTTATGAGTGAGTCTTTCCAGCATTGTTAGCTCAAGCTATGAATTTTGTCCCTAACCTGACTCCCATCCATATAAACACACAAGTTTCTAGCTCAACTTAAAGCAGTGCTTTAAGCCTGTGCTTGCTAGCCTGTTGGAGTATGTTTACATTGCATTGGAAACCCAAGACTGTGGGACCCAGGCTTGTGGACTCGTTGTTTCCAAGCTTGTGCTTGAGTTGTCATGCTGCATTGTAACCTTGGTTTTACAATTGCTGGACCTGTGTCTTTTAGCCATGCTAATACATCCAGACTGCACTGCAGGACTTTCTGACTCGGGTCTGCGGCTTAAGCTATATCCACACTACAAAGTGACAGGGCTTGGACCCGAGTCACAGCGGGACTCAGACTCTGAAGTAGTTCTCTAGGAAGGGTCCTAGGACCTGAGCCAGATTGATTTGCGTGTGGATAGAGGTGGGGCCTGGGATCAAACCTGAGTTAGTATGCAGCGTAAAGGCACTCACAGGATATGTAAACACTGCAGTAAAACACCTGTGGCTAGCCTATTAGCTGATTCAAGCTTACCCTCCCCCTTCGGAGTCCCAGAGCCTGGGCTTCGAGCCTAAACCTCTACACTGCAATTTTATAGCCCTGCCAGCCTGAGTCAGCTGACTTCGGGCAGACAGAAATGTTTTATTGCAATATAAAAATACTCTCAGAAGGTGGGCTGAAGTTATAGTGCTACTGATGCTCTAGCTTGTAAAGCAGTGGGAATGCCGCTGCTCAAGTTACAACTCATCAGCTGCTATTGGAATCATTCTACTAATCAGATCACTCTATGTAGCTCAAATGTTGTTTTGCTGTGTGGTCACCTTCACTTGAGCTAGGGTAGCTTGAGTGGAGTAACTTGAGTATACTAACTCAAGCTGATTGTTGCAATGAAGACAAGCCCTCTGTTGCTATGGTTAATTGAGGGTATATCTGTACTACAAATGCTACAGCTGCAGTGCTCCAGCTACACCACAGTATTGTATGTAGACACTACTGCAAAGGAAGGGTTTTGCCTGTCACTGTAGTAAATCTACCCTATCGAGAGGTGACATTATGTCGACAGAAGATTTCTTCCATCAACATAGCTTAGTCTACAGAGGGGTTAGATCAGCTTAACTACATCATGTAGGGCGTGACATTTTTCACAACCCTGAGTGATGTAGCTGGGCCTGCGTAAGGTTTAAGTCTAAGGCTATTATGTCACTTTTTTTGATGCAGAGTGCTAAATTAATGGGTATATTGTTTTTTTGTTTTTAAAAAGGGGAAGTGTCTCAAACGTTTGTGTCTCAGAAATAACCCCACTTTAATTCTAGTGAACTGCACTACAGGGAGAAAATAAAGATGTGCTGTGATTGTGGGCAGATTGTAACATAGCAGAATTGCATATTAAAACTGAATTTTGGAAATCAAATCTGCCTCTCCAAATTAATAAATAAACTGTACCTGAATGAATTAAAGCTCTCTCAGAGCGTTTGCACACTTTTGCTCTTGAACTGTATATGCAACCCCACATTTAACTGGACAGGTCTCAACATTATCAGTGAGGTTAGTTCAACTGTTTACCCTCACACCCACTCACCCACATAAATCCCAAAAGGTCAAACAACACAGGTATATTTATCAATCTAGTATGATAAGACTTTGAGAGAAAGATGCAGCTTAAGGTCCTGATCCTGCAATGAACTCCATGCAGATATAGACCATTGGTTCCGGTCAATATGTGTAGTGTCCCTTTCTATGCTTGAGCCGCACAAGATGTGTGTCTGTTACAGCTCTGAGCGTGCAATCCTGTCTCTTTAGCTCAGCTGTAGAACCTTGTCTTTCAGGCCCGGAGGCAGGATGGATTAAAAAAATATAATTAAAAAAATACTTACATTTTATTTTTTTATTTAATTTTTTCTTTTTAACAATAAACCTGTTTAAAATGAAATCTAAATAAAATACAAAACGTTAACGCCTGAGATATTTATCTCTTAAAACATTTTAAATAAAAAATATATGCTGAATCCATAAGCCTCTATCAAAAACTCTGTGTTAAAGGCTCAAGGTTAAAGGCTGTTTTTCTATATAAAGAAAGAATCGAGGAAAAATATCTAACTTTTGAGTTCAAGCTTTATGAATATGACACAACAGGTCATGTGCTGTATTAAGAGCTTGTTTTGTTTAATAAAAATAAATTTTATGCTGTGTTGCGTGTTTAATTAAATTCCAGTTGCCATCTTAATGCAGCTTGACACAAATCATAAGCAAAAAGTTATCTAGTAAATAAGTAATCTTTCATTTTCCATTTTCTAACGTACTAAAAACGTCTAATTTATCGGAATCTGAAAATATTAAGCTATATCTTTACATCAGTAAATGCATATAGTTATAGTGTACGCTCCTAGGTAGCAAAAGGATGTACCAAATCTAGTGTAAAGGCTCTATTTATGTGTAAAGCAACATGTTTAATGGTTAGATTAACCAATGAGAATGCATCTTTCTTTAAAAAGTAACTGAAGCCACACTGATGTTTTTATTAAGCAAAATTATGTTGGTGTAAAAAATGTGGTGTTGGACTATATAAGGAATCAAACTCAAATATGTTCATACATAGTCATAAAATAAAAGGTAAGAGTGATTTTTTGGGGGGAGGGGGAAATTCCATGTTTCTGGGTGTGTTATGTATACTTATCACAAAACCAGAGAGGGAAAAAAGGAGCTTTAATCTCAGGCTATGTCTGCACTAGCACTTTTGTCAGTAAAACTTTTGTTGGTCACGGATGTGAAAAAATACCCTCCTGACGGACATAAATTTCACCGACAGAAGTGCTGGTGTGGACAGCGCTACGTAGGCAGGAGACACTCTTCTGCCAACATAGCCACCGCCGCTCATTGGGGGTGGTTTCTCCTGGCATAGAGTGGCTACATGAGGTCTGTAGTGTAGACATAGCCTTTGTAAACAAGAAGTTACTTTGGCAACACCATAAGAAGTATATACATACACACAACAGCACAGGCTCATGGTTAGCCAAATGGGATACCCAAGGCTTGTGTAGTGTAGAACATCTAGTTTCTCTGAAAGACTTTGTTCATGCTGCATTAATGAAAAATCACCTTCTTAGACGTAGAGATAATTACTAAGGAGAGATCAGTTGTTACATTGGAAATCGGTCATATCCCATGCTACCCAGTGCAAATTCAGCAACCCATATGGATAGATGTTTGGAGAAAGACTCCATTAGACCAAAATCCTGGCTTCTACTCCCACACAAGGATTGACCTTTTTTCCCTGCTACTAGGAACATAGTAGAAAATTCAGTCTAATTACACAAATAGATAAGTGTCAGCAGACCATACACCACTGTTCTGTGCTCTAGAATAACTTGTTCATGAGACTATGAAGCATGAGCACTATGTGTGTCAAATGACAAACCAGATAAAGGAATATATTGTATAAAATATAAGTGGGGGTGTTACACCTCTGGGGTGGAAAGCCTACAAAACAGAAATATAAAAAGTTTTATATGAAGACATAATAATCTTTCCCCCCACACACTGAAATTTTGAAAGCACCAAAAAATAAAATAAAAATGGAGACTAAATTATACAAAACTGAAAAAGAATGCCAGAAAAATATATTGGACCCATGGAAACATTACAACTGGACTTAGTGTTTTTTTAAGACCATTATAGCTATATTTTCATTAAACATGTCTTATGAACATGCAAGTAAACTTGGAAGAGTAATAGTCAATATAAATGGTCATGAAATCTCAAGGGTAATATAGGGATCTTACTTACAAAAGCAGCAGCCTTGCCCAAAGTATTTCAGAAGTATTGAGCTACTAAATCAGGATAGCAGAGTTGGACATCCACTTTGTACTCACTTCCCTCAGGTGTAAATGGCTACAAAATGTGTAAAACATTGGAGAATCAGGCCCCTTGATTTTAACCAAGGGGGTTTTGTGAGGAGCAGGAGACTATCAGGAACCTAAAGAGGTTATCCAATTTGATTAATTATAAAGTCTATCTATGGCTGCTAAGAGAGTATGAACAAAAAAGACAGTCCTTGCCCCAGATTGCTTTCCAGCCTGAGTATAATATCCAACAGATGATACAATACAAATGGAGGAGTACAGGAAAACAATGAGACGGTATTGGTCAGCATGATAGGCAGTGGTCTTAGCACACCTGTTATCAAGTTTTTGTAGGCATCATGGCAAAGGAGAGTTTGAAGGAGGAATTTGAAGCAGGATAATGAGGTAGTTTTGCAGATGTTTACAGGGAGCTTCTCCCAAGCATGAGGGGCAGCAGTGGAGAAAGCACCAAGGTGCTTGTTTAAAAATTTAACAAGGAGGCAATGGAGGTTGGCATCATTGCCCAATTGGAGGTAAGTATCTATCTAGAAAGTGAATTGAGAGATGACAGGTTGGTTGGGGCTAGACCAGTGGTAGGCAACCTGCAGCCCACAGGCTACATGCAGCCATCAGGGTGATCCGCTGGCGGGCCACGAGACAGTTTGTTGACATTGAGCATCCGCAGGCATGGCTGCCCGCAGCTCCCAGTGGCCGCGGTTTGCCGTTCCCGGCCAATGGGAGCTGTGTGAAGTGGTGGCCAGCGGATTACCCTGACGGGCTGCACGCGGCCGCAGGTTGCCCACCACTGGGCTAGACCATGAAGAGCCTTGAAGGTGAAGACTAGTAGCTTATGTTTGATGCAATAATGTGATAGTTGTATGGACTCATCCAATGTATTAGGCTGGTACTGTGCCCACAAACAAAGTAGAAACAAGTTTGATTAGTGAACGAGTTTCATGGGAGCTGCAGAGTCACAGAACTCCATAGTATCTACCAGCTTAGGTCCTAAATATTTCTGTTTTCAGTCTCTTATTTGATTTAATCTCTTATTTGATGTAGCAGGCCTTTTGTATCCACTCTTATTTGAGAAGAGTGATAGTCTTATTTAACTTACATTTTTTAAATGTATTTTTACATTAAGATTTCCTAGAACTTACTCTGGCCTTTTTAAAATATATTTTTCTTCCAACAAAGACCTCTGTATTTATTTATATTAAAAATTTCTCTTGGGATCTGTCAGGTTCAGGGTCTGCATGGTGGGGAGTTGATACAGATCTGTATTTATATACATTTTCCTTTTTTACAGTAAAACCATTCCTAAATCAAGAAGAATATCAAAGAACTGAGGACATAGTTAAAAAGTTTGAACATGGGATTGGAAAAGTGTTGCAGCATAAGTTACTGGAAAGGGCTAAAGAGAAGAAGAATTGGGTATGTTTTGAATTATGATTTATTTAAGGTTTCCTATGTGTTTCTCATAGATCTTGATACATCTAGTTTTCGGAGTATAAGACATCAGTATTTTTGCAGAGAACAGTCAGAAAGTGAGCTTGTTAGGGCCTGATCTTGTGAAGCGCTGAGCTTTAGGCTCAACCCTTCCTTATTCTTGTTACATAACTTTATTATGTGAATAGAGTTATTTACAAGAATAATGTTTTCAGGGTCAGGCCAAACCTTTGCATATGAGACCCAGTACTAGTGTTTATTGACGGAGCAAAGATTACATATTTTAATAGCTAAACAAACTGGAAAAGGAGGAGGAATCTATGAAAATACAGTGTTTTGTTCAACATTTTTATATTTATGAATTGTTAGAGACCAGTTTTATTACTCGTTTTGTTATGGCTGGCTCAGTAAACAATCACATAAATAAGATTACAGCAAATAAGAACTTGGATTTAACTCAGTTATCTTGAGGTATCATATTCTGTCATATTGCACAGGCTGAAGATGACTCAGTATTTGGTTTGTGATAGTGCTCAAAAGCCCAAATGTTCTAGATGCTGAAGAACACATCAGACAACACAGAGTAAAATTTTCAAAAGCAGTCAGGTGACTGAGGATCCTAAGTCCCATTGACTTGCAATGATTCTTAAGGCTTCTTTACACAGCCAGTTACTAAGTGACAAGTCATGGTGTGAATCTACAATGCACCACCTTTCCACACAGAAATAGCCTGTGTGGACACTTTCCAAATGAAAGTCCTGGAGCATGTGACAAGCAGGAGCACTGTAGATTCACACCCTGGCTAGCCACATAGTAACTTGCTGTGTAGATGAGCCCTTAGGCCCCTAATTGTCTAAGTCACGTTTGAAAGAGGAATTTAGGCTCCTAAGTCATTTAGGAACTTTTGAAAATTTTACCCATGGTCTGTGCCCTAGAGGGCATACATTCTAGTCTCTTTCTTTTTGTGAAGAGCAGTAATACATGTGATGGCAATCTGACAGTCAGGTGGCCTCACAAAAAAGAAAGAGAAAAAGGAACTACTAGTACATTTCAAACACTCTTTGGAATTCATGAGACCATCATCAATCCCAACATGTCTGTACTTACATTATCTCAGAGCAGGTATTCTGAAGAATTTTCATAGTGTGGAACACTCTGAAAAGAGAAATTATATTTTGGACCGTTTCCCCCATCACTAATAATCAGATAGACCGCCTCTCCTCCCATTCATGATTCATAGATTAGAAAACCAGAAGGTACCTAGTCTGACCTCCTGTTGTAGAAGTGATAAATGAAATTGTTTTTAATTGTTCACTTTATTAATGTAACTTCATAAGTAAAGTTTTATGAATGAAACAACATTCATTCATAAAACCGGTTACCCCAATAACTGGCTGATTGACAATGAAGATGCTGGTTAAGAGCCATAGCTGTTTAGCCAGCTGCCTTTGTAAGTTTCACTATCAGTCCAATTCCTGCTTAAATCACTGAGACTTGCACTGTTTCAGTATCTCAATAGTGTAACTTCTGTTCACCATTCATTACACTTACCTACATTGTAACTTCTGTTCACTGTTTGCCATCGACTACACTTGTCTATATTGTAACTTCTGTTCACTGTTTGCCGTATTGTAATCCAAACCCCATTTTAAAACGCTTACTCCATTTTGTAAAAGCTTGCTCCAACCTTCATTTTTGCAAACCCTGTTGTAATCTTATTAGTTTAGTTTAGATGTGTGAATGAGGTATGTATGGATGATGGAATCAACCTCTAGCCCCAGCCTGTGCTGATGAAATAGAGTTCAAACACCAACGGTTGAAGATGCAGACAAGAGCCCTAACAAAGTAAGAAGAGTCCACCCTAAAAAGAAAAGGTACAATAGAAGGAAGATCAAAGCCAGATCCGAGGCTAAAAGTCATGTCTGCAATTGACGGGTGATCAATCACCAAACCCAGAGGCAGGGTGATACAGCAAGACCTATAGACTCTGGATTCAAACTAAAGCCTACAAAAAGGATGGGTGAGATGGAAGACTTTTGAGGGTAACATTCTGCTGCCAACATGGAAGGGCATCGGTGCATGCCAACAGAGACCCAGCTCGTCCTTGTGCCCAGATTTCCTGGCCAGTTAGCCGCCACAAGCTACGAACCCAAGCTGCAAAATCAAGCCACGAACTCAAGCTATGTTCAGGACTGGTAACTATGCAGCAGCTACAGAACATCTGATGGATGGATGGATGTGTGTGTGTGTGTATAGGTATTAGGTATAATGTGTGTGTATAACAATTAAGATATTAGTTATTGGTTATAAATCAAATTGTTATCATAATAAATGTGGCATCTTTGTCTTGCCCCTGAAAAGATCCTGTGTAGTTTTGTCTGTATAACACTGTGTAACACAGGTCATAGAACTTCCCTGAATTAAATCCTGTTTGAACTAGATCATATCTTTTAGAAAAATATCAAGTCTTGATTTAAAAATGCCAGTGATGGAGAATCCATCCATACTTTTGGTAAGTTGTCCGAATTGTTAGTTACCCCCACTGCTAAAAATCTGTGTTGTATTTCCAGTCTGAATTGGTCTAGCTCAGTGGTTTTCAAACTTATTTGATCACGCCTCCACCCTTCTTTGTGTCCGTAGTAATTTACACCCTCCTCCCACCCACCACACAAGTACATACAGTAGAACCTCAGAATTACGAATGCCTCAGGAATGGAGGTTGTTAGTAACTCTGTAATGTTCGTAACTCTGAACAAAACGTTATGGTTGTTTTTTCAAAAGTTTACAACTGAACTTGACTTAATATAGCTTTGAAACTTTACTATGCAGAAGAAAAATGCTGCTTTTAACCATTTTAATTTAAATGAAACAAGCACAGAAACAGTTTCCTTACCTTGTCATATCTTTTTTTAAACTGTCCCTTTATTTTTTTTATATTTAACACAATACTGTACAGTATTTTTTTTTGTCTCTGCTGCCTGGTTGCGTACTTCCGGTTCCAAATGAGGTGTGTGGTTAACCAGTCAGTTTGTAAACCTGGTGTTCGTAACTCTGAGGTTCTGCTGTATACCGATATATGCGGCTGCAGTGCTTCACTTGAATCAGTTTCAGCTTCTTTGTTTTTCACTTTTTTTTTCTGTTGCATGAATGAACCAACGATACATTTGTAATAAAAGCAAAAGCAAATCTGCAGTTGTGGTTCATGCGTACAATTAAGTGTGCACACCACGCCGTAGTAAATGGATTAACGTGCAGATGGCAACAACTTTCTGTAATGCTATGCAAGTTTAACAGAAATCTGTCAGAATGCACAGTGCCATCTGAGGACCTCAGAGGTTTGTAGGAATCAGCTTTGTTAGTTATTCATTGCTGTGGGTAAAATGTGCGCAGTAAATTTATTTCCCCCCACCTAAAGTTTCTCATGCCCCAGCAGAATACATTCTGCACTGCCCAGGGGGGGCCCATCCCCCAGTTTGAGAATCTCTGGTCTAGCTTCATCTTTTGGCCACTCGATTAAACTTTCTCTGCTAGATTGAAGAGCCCATTATCAAATTTTTGTTCCCCGTGTAGCTACTTATAGATTGTTACCCCCTTAACCTTCTCTTTGTCGAGCTAAAGAGATTGTGCTCCTTGAATTTTTGACTATAGGGCATGCTTTCCAGTCCTTTAATCGATCTCGTGGCTCTTCTTGGAGCCCTCTTCAATTTATCAGCATCCTTCTTGAAGTGTGGATGCTAGAACTGGACACTGTATTCTAGTAGCTATGTTCTCCGTACTCCTACTCAGGGTTCCCCTGTTTATTCATCCATTGCATTAGCCCTTTAGTATCACACTAGGAGCTCATGTTCAGCTGATTATCCAATGTGACCCACAAGTCTTTTTCAGAGTTACTGTTTCCCAGGATATAGTCTCCCATCCTGTAACTAAGGCTTATATTCTTTGTTCCTAGAGGTATAAATTTACATTTGGCCTTATTAAAATGCATATTGTTTACTCATGCCCAGCTTACCAGGCGATCGAGATTGCTCTGTATTAGTGACCTGGCCTCTGCATTATTTACCATACCCCCTGCAAACTGTTTTCTTCCTGATCATTGATAAAAAAGTTAAATAGTGTAGAGCAGTGGTCCCCAAACTTTTTAAGTCATACCCCCTTGCCGCTAATGTAATTTGCCTGTGACCCCCCAAGAGCCACGGTTGGAGACTGAAGCTGCGGTCGGGGGCTGGAGGCCCAGGCCATGGCCATTGATGGTGCTGCAGCTGGGGCAGGGCCAGGGGCCAAGGCCACGGCTGGGCCGGGGCTGAGGCCAGGGCCAGGAGCAGAGCCGCGGTTGGGGCCAGGGCTGGAGCAGAGCTGGGAGCAGAGCAGGGCTGGGTGGCTCTCCCTCCCTGCACCCTGTAGGGACTGGCCTAGGTCCCACCGCGCCTCCGCTGAACATTCCTCCGTGCCCCCGTAGGGGGTGCACCTCATTGTTTGGGGACCACTGGTGCAGAGCCAAGAACTGATCCCTGAGGGACCCCACTAGAAACAGACTTGCTCAATGATTATTGCCCGTTCACAATTATATGTTGAAAGCTAGATAGAAAAGGTGGGTTAGGTAATATGTCTTTTATTGGACCAATGTCTGTGGTGAGAGAGACAAGCTTTCAAGCTTACACAAAGCTCGTCTTTAGGTTTTCTTGAGACCTGTCAGTTAGCCAGGTTTTAATCCATATCATTTGTGCCATGTTAATTTTGTATTATAGTTTTTTTTAATCAAAATATAGTGCAGTACCAAATCAGATATTTTACAGAAGTCTATTACATTAAAACTTAGCTTTGTCAGCTAAATTTGTAATTTCATCAGAAAATAATCTCTGGCACGTGCAGCAGTCAACAGCTACAACAACTGGTTACAAAGAAAATTAATATTAAGAAAGTAATTAACATAGCACCTGGAAATGTAATGTAGCTGTCTCAGTACCATCAGTAAGTGCTTCATGGATCACTGGTCTGCCTTTCACAGTTCAGGAACTATTTCAAAGTATTAACAAGTAACAAAAAATTAGATAGGTACAGTAGAACAATCAAGTGATTATTATAGAGCTATTCCTAAAATATATTGTGATGCTAATCTCTGTTCCTTTTCAGCTGGAAGAATGGTGGCTGGATGTGGCTTATCTTGATGCTCGCATACCAACACAAATATATTATAACTTTGGAGGAGCAGGCCCTTATCTTGAACACTACTGGCCACCAAAAGAAGGAACTCAAATAGAAAGAGGATGCATAGCTATATGGCATACCTTGAAATACTGGGAATTAATAAGAACGTAAGACATTTTAAAAAAATATAATTGCTTCTAAATATCAGTGTAGTGTGCATGCTTACAGTCATGAATAATATGGGACAAGTTCTTCCTTGATGTAACTCAACTGTACTCAAGGATGAATTTTGCCATATTTTATTTGTTGATGTATTTTTCACCTCATGCTTAAAAGTTAATCAGAATCTATACTTTTGTATATTTTGTTTACTGCAGGGAAAAATTGGTTGTGCATAGACATGGAAATATGCCTCTGGACATGAACCAATTCCGAATGCTGTTCTGCACTTGCAAGATTCCAGGAATTACTAGAGATTCTTTAGGCAACTATTTTAGAACTGGTAAACATATGCAACTTTCCTAGGGTGACAGACAACTAATTTTATGTTACAGGACTAAAGTGTGGCCATATTAACCATGAAACAAACACTATATTTTTGTCTGTTTTAAAAACCTGCTGTAGCTGAAGAGCATTTTGATTAGCTATTGGTGTTATAGGGTAGCTGGTCTATGCACTCTGTACATCCCACAGCTGAGGTGATGCCTCTGTTGCACCTTCTAAACTGATATTTATCTTTATAATTGGGTTGGATACAGACAAAGATAAAGGAATCAGGCCAGATACAAATAAATGGTTAGAGCATCAGGAATGGATTTAACTTACTTTACTTTACTTTAGCCCTCATGCCCCTTTTGGTACAGTATTTGGTGCTTCCTTCCTGCTGTTGAATGAAAGGGGTTATTTCAAATTATTTGTTTGCAGCTTAATCACACTTACATATGCCAGTAGTAAATATGCGTGCCGTGTATTGTAAAATTACGATATGGAATTGTAATTCCCTCCCTATCCCTGTCTCCATAGTCCCCTTTTCAGGGATATACTCCCCCCTATGTTCTGATATGTTTCCCCCTCCTCCCAGTTCTCAGCTTCCTATCCAGCGCTCACTTCTGTCTTGTCAGAAGTCCACCTGCCCCAGTGGCCCCTGTAATCCATCCTGCTAAACTCCTACTACTTTTGTGAAACCTACAAGCATAAGAGCCATGGGAAGACTGGGGCGGGAGTGGCACCTAACGAGCCTTGGAAAGATTGGGGATTCCCTGACAAATCTCATAAGGCTCAGCAAGATGTTGATGCACTTACCTCAGTGCATTCCTGTATATCTCCTAAGGTTCTCAGAGGTGGAGCCGCCCCCTCCCCGCCCCGCCTATAGTCTTTAGGAGGTGTGGATTAGCGAGGTGCCTCTCCTCCAGAGCTCAGGAAGTTGGGAGGAAGTGGGAAGCCTTCCCTATTCTCCTTCCCTTCCCAATCCCTTGTTAGGACTGTAGTAAACTTTTATGTATGGGAATTTCTTTAATTTTTAAAGAAAAGTTAAGATTGCAGGCACATAACAATGGTTTGAGGATGCAAGACCTTTCAAGAACATTGGTTTAAAAATAAAACGTAGAAGAAAATCCAAACAATAGAAACTCAGGGAATGTAGAATTCTTAAAGCACTCAAAGAACCTCAGCTGTCCCTGTGAAGATGAAAGCCTGTTATCTCCCTTCTTGGCGTGTAGTATATTTCAGATGTTCACGACAGCACCTTGTTTTTGTAAGTTTTCATACATGTGCTAATTTGTTACCTTACTAGTTATTGCTCTTCATGTAAGTGCTGTAATTTCATGATCTCTGTAGATGACATTTACATGTGGAGACATTCTAAAGAGGGAATGATTTCCTTAATTTTGCTATTTATTTAAATCAGGAACTTATAATTTTTGTTGTGAACGTTACAATATGATCATGAAGAAAGACGGAAAGCAACAAAATTACTATATGAATAGGATTAAGGCATTTTTATGGGCATTTGTTAAATGGAGCTCTATGGATATAGTATACATTTCTCATTTTTTCAAGGCAGAGCTATGGGGCAGAGGTGAGGTAAGGTTGCGTAGAGGCCTAGTTTGAGAAGTGCAACGTTAGTGCTGTGTTCCTTGCATTCCTAACTTCTTTTTGGTCTTAACGTTCTTGAACTTGGTTAAACCTTAACTTTATGGTAATACATTTTTGTGTGTGGCATAACTAATAAGACTGCATAGGCTATTATGGGCAAGACTTCCAGTGGTGAGTGCAACAACTGCATCTCTCCATAATATTAAACATTCGTGTATCAGTGCACAAATGCTCAGATTTGCATATGCAAATTGGGTACTAGCGGATCCATTTGTGCATTAACTCCTGATTTGCATAGACAAAAAAATGTAGAATATAGTGTCAAGTGTTTTTGCTTATCTTTGAAGCCACTTTCTATGCCAGCCTTCTGAAACTTCACCCAGTGTCATCTTTTCTTTCATCAGTATGTGGGTGATTTTCCATGTAGCATTTCTGCTTCCTGATGTAAGAATAACCTCCCCATTTACAAATTTGTTAAAGTTATGAACATGGCAGTAAACATTGGTGGGAGTTAATAATAACCAAGGTTACATGCATCTATGGATTCTGTCAGTTAATCTTGCAAATGCAGCCTTTGAGATTTATTTCCAAACTGCAGACAAAAAACCCATAGAATTGCTCTCTGAAAGTAGATGACGAGTTTGGTCTTGGTTGCTGTTTTTAAATGTACAAAATCTTAAATGTTAAAGGCCAAAATAATGTGCTGTATTTGTACACGTGCATTTTTTTACCTGGTCACTTAAGTGTGTCTGTAACGTATCTCCCCACCCTCTCTCATTCACATTATAACTTTATCCAAAAAGTGTTGTGTTCTCATGTTTATTTTATCTTCCTTTCAGAGAGTGAAGGTGAATGCCCATCCCACTTAATAGTCCTGTGTCGAGGTCGAGTGTTTGCTTTTGATGCGGTACATGAAGGTCATATACTGAGCCCTCCAGAGATTTTCAGGTTTTTAAATTATTTCATATTAATTGAGCTGCACAGTGAAATACATTGGGCCTTGTTTGCAAAAGAACAGTACTCCCTGAAAGTCCAGACTGTACAAAACTGGAATGCTTATCATGGCAGGATGCTGGTCTCCCATTGTGTTACTTGTAAACTGTAGTAGGTGCCTGTTTTTCAGATGAAAATGTGATTTTTCAGGCCGAGCAAATCCCTTTAAACATTTTCTGTTGAAGTTTGGAGGGATTGGAATTTTCCCTCCATTATAGTATTTTGATAGTCTGTGCGACTAGGTAACTTTAGCTGAACAGCTGGTACATTTAAAGTGAAGGAAAGCTTGTAATAGGCATGAACATGAGCCTGCACTTAGCACTGCAAAATATGGCAAGGTGCCTGGAACAACAAGCAAATGTAGGATTCTAAAAGTATACCATGAAGGTGTTTAGGTAGCAAATATCAATTACGTGTTGGGGTTCATGGCATGAAACTGTATCAGGATTATCTGATATATCTTTTTTTGAGAACCAATCCATGTAGCAATGAGATATTCATCATAATCATTAACAAAAAGCCAACCAAACAAAACCCACCACCATCCTTTCCCTTTGCTCCCTCTTGACCACATTTTAAACATAATCAAAGCTGTGCATGTGAAGCCATGTTTTAGCAGTGATATATTGGCCATATTTCCTGCTGCTGAGCTCCACAGAGGCAGGATTGAGCTATAACATGTGTTGTCTTTTAATATGTTTAAGTGCCTTTTCTGCCAGCTGGGGATTACTGGAACACAGTGGGACTCCAGCCACATATCTCACCCCTACACCAGGGCCTGGAAGTCTGACCTGCTTTTTGGACTTTTGTGCCACTAAGGGAGTGCAAAGGAGCTGTATTAGTGGGAAGAGGGGTGGAGAGAGACAGAGAGAATATGGCCCTCTATATGTGTTAGAGTACACTGCTAGGTGTTTATTGTCACAACAGATGCTCTCTCTCTAAGGAGCTGCCATATGTATACTTAGCACATGAAATTTCTGAATTTCCCCAATAATTATTAATGATTACCACTAATATAATCATTACACACTTCCCAGAAGTGGTTTGAGTAATCTGAAAAATAGGTGAAGATGCTAACTTTCCAGACTGGTAATATTATTCGACTGTGCACATGCTGGTTTACCCTACGGGCCAAATTCTGCTGGTGTAGATCTAGAGTAACTCCACTCAAGTCAGTCCAAGCCATTCCTGGTCCTAGAAACTTCTGTTTCTAGGAACAAAGTAAAGAGACTATATTTACAGGATGAGGGACTCTGTGACTATGAAAAAAGGACAAGAGTACTTGTGGCAGCTTAGAGACTAACAAATTTATTTGAGCATAAGCTTTCGTGGGCTACAGCCCACTTCATCGGATGCATGCAGTGGAAAATACAGTAGGGAGATATATATATACACACACAGAGAACATGAAAAGGTGGAAGTACCCATACCAACTGTAAGAGGCTAATTAATTAAGAGAAGCTATTATCAGCAGGGGAGAAAAACTTTTGAAGTGATAATCAAGATGGCCCATTTTGGACAGTTGACACGAAGGTGTGAGAATACTTTAACATGGGGAAATTAATGTGCAAACTAGATACCACTAACTTAGGTTTGAACAGAGACTGGGAATGGCTCAGTCATTACACTAATTGAATCTATTTCCCCATGTTAAAGTATCCTCACACCTTCGTGTCAACTGTCCAAAATGGGCCATCTTGATTATCACTTCAAAAGTTTTTCTCCCATGCTGATAATAGCTTCTCTTAATTAATTAGCCTTTTACAGTTGGTATGGGTACTTCCACCTTTTCATGTTCTCTGTATGTATAAATATCTTCTTACTGTATGTTCCATTCTGTGCATCCGATGAAGTGGGTTTTAGCCCATGAAATCTTATGCTTAAATAAATTTGTTAGTCTCTAAGGTGCCACAAGTACTCCTGTTCTTTTTGCTGATACAGACTAACAAGGCTGCTACTCTGAAACCTGTGACTATGAAAAAACTTGGGAGTCACAGTGGATAATCAGTTGGATATGAGCTGCCAGTGTGATGCTGTTGCCAAAAGGGTTAATATGATCTTTGGATGTACAAACGGAAATGCTGAATAGGGAGATTATATTACCTCTGTATTTGGCATTGGTCCAACTGCTGCTGGAATACTGTGTCCAGTTCTGGAGTCCACAATTCAAAAAGGATGTAGATGATAAATTGGAGAGGGTTCAGTAAAGAGACACAAGAATGATTAAAAGATTGGAAAACCTTACATGGGTAGATTCCAAGAGCTCAATCTATTTAGTTTAACAAAGAGAAGGTTGAAGTGGGACTTTGATCACAGACCATAAGTACCTACATGTAGAACAAACAATTGATAATGGCCAATTCAGTCTAGAGACAAATGGCTGCAAGCTAAAGCTAGGCAAAGTCAGACTTGAAATAAGGCACAAATTTTTAGTAGTGAGGGTAATTAGCTATTGGAACAACTTACTGAGAGTTGTGGTGGATCAGGCAAACACCAAAGAAACGAACAAACAGAAATCAAACAATTTTCTAACAAGAAATGCCAGATACAAATTAATTCATGATGCACAAAAACCTGCTGCTACCTACGGGTATTGCAGTTCTGTTTTACTGGTAACCTGATTTTGAGGGTGGTCTATCTGGTTCGCCTCGCTTGCTATATATGAATACATCTGTATGAATGTTGTTTAAATTCTGATTAGTACTAATGTTTAATCGGTGGAAGTGCCAAATAACTGCATATGAATTCTTAAAAATTCAGAGAGAGGTTTTTTAAAAGGGGTAACAAGGTAGACAGAGAACACCAAGTACAGTATGTACAGAGTCATGTTTACAGGTAAAACTGTCAGAGTACAAAGCTTTGAATGAAGTTTTTGGAAGTGCTGGTGCAAGCAAAAGTTAAGAAGAGAAATGTTCTTACGTTGTTTAAGATTTGGTGCATAATACAATCTCAGCTGGGTGGGATGGAGTATGATTCCCTCCTATGATTCTCAGGCCTTGTGTGGATTGGAGATTTGCCCTTATTTCAGTCATTGTTGGTAGTCACTGATATAACTGTACCTGTGCAAATTCCCAGTGTGGATATGGAAAGTGTGACTTGCACTATAGAGGTGTCCCATGTTTGAAACTGAGTTAAGTGTCACTGGTGCAAGTTGTGGTTTTCTTTGTCTAAATTATGGGTTTGCATTGGTGCAGCAGTCCCCAGAGGCTGAAATCAGGGCAAATCCCCAGTGCAGACACGGATTAAAAAGGTCATGTGTCCTGAGCAGAGTTGATACACTTCTTGAAAGTTCACTTAATCTGATGATTAGATATGGAATAAGAAATATTAACCAGACTACTGGCCTACTAAAGTGAATAATTTTAATCCCGTCTCTGTCTTCAGTCTATTTTACTAATTTAAAAAATCTTCTTAAAGGCAACTTGCTTACATCCAAAAGAGGTGCCATAATGAACCTGATGGACCAGGGCTGGCGGCTTTAACAAGTGAGGAGAGAACCCAATGGGCAGAGGTTGGAAAATTTCAGTGATCTTTCAGAAAAATGTTGATTGACTGGATTTGCAACATTTCAATTATTTAACCACATTTTCATTGTCTTCTAGACACGTGAATATTTAACTAATCTCGATCCAAAGAACTTATGTCTACTGGAAAAAATTCAGAGCAGTTTGTTTGTGATCTCCCTGGATGATTCCAGTCCCCATGGAACCCCTGAGGATTATACTCCGGTAGTTACAGATTTCAAAATAATGTTACTCCTCTTTTTAACCAACTTTTGTGTCTCATTGTATATATAATTTGTTTGTATAAAATATTCTGGAAAGGCAGCTTAACCATCTGCCTGAAGATTCCCTTAGCAATCTAACAGGTTTTACACCATTGTGTCCTGGCCCCCCTAGCATAGGAAAATGGGCCTGGCCATGATTCATTGCCTCCTGTTGATGACCAGGACTGGACCAATGCCTACCACATCTAGGATCTTGGAGGTGTAAATGTGGTGTAAATTTACCCTCACCCCTCTGCACCCCCCTGGATTTCTGACCACCAGAATCTGTCCTTTTATTTTTAAACACCAAACACCAGGCTTGTATAGATGGTTTTTCTTCAGATGGATATATTTGTTGCATTTTTGGCATGTCTGCTGTCATGCAGACAGCCTTCTTAGTCATGGCTCATCTAAAAGCTCCGTAGGGCAGGGACTTTGTCTTGTCCAGTGCAGTAAGTCATAGCTGCTTTCGAGTGCGGAGGTTGGTACTCATTAAAAAAGTATCCAAAAATTTCCAGTGTAATGTGACAGGACTCTGGCGCACATTCGGATATTTCTAACCCCCATGATATTAATTCTTGATTTAGATCACCAAATTGGCTCTAATAGGAGATCCAACCATACGCTGGGGAGACAAATCCTACAACTGCATACTATTTTCCAATGGGACATTTGGTTCAAACTGTGATGTAAGTAAAATATGATTCCCTTTTTCCTAGCATATTTACAGTGGGCTCCTTTGTCAGTTTTTCCCCTTCCACAATGGAATTTTTTTTTTTTTTACAGGTTTAAACTTGTTTTTCTTTTAGTGCATTTTCACATATAGGGCACCTTATCTGGCAAACATCCCAGGATAGGTGCTGTACATTTCTAAAGGGGAGATTATGCAGTGTATGTGTTGACTAAAAAGATTTAGAAGTCTAAATTTTACTTTCAGAAATATTTTAATGAGGGAGTTTCTTGCATTTGATCAATAGGGAATTCAAAGAGAAGGGGAATATCATGCAAAAAAAAAAGTAAGTTAGTAGGTTTATTATTTGCTTGTATCACAGTAGTGCCCAAAACATGCTAAGCACTGCTCTCTCACATAGGAAGACATTGTTTCTGCCCAGATCTGTGCCTCATCTTGGTGCCATATTTTGCCTGTCTACCTGGCTGCAGAGCTAACAAGAGAGTAGATAAATGCTGTATGGGGCTCTGTCTGTACAGGTAGAAGGGCTAGAAGTGTAATCTCCTAATGAATTCTGCACAACACAGGAAAACCTTCAGCATAATTAAGAAGGAATGGGGATGGAAATAAGGAGGCTTGATCAACTTTTAGCTATGCAACCATCATGGTATGTTGTCTCGTGTGTTCTAGCATTCTCCTTGTGATGCCATGGCTTTGGTAGTCCTGTGCTCTTATATTGATCAGAAGATTATTGAAAGTGAGGGAAGGTGGAAGGTATGTATCCATTAAGTTTCCATCCTTATGAATTAGCATTTCCTCTCTTACAGATATTGATTCCTTTTTTATTTAAAAAACAAAACAGGGATCAGATAAAGTGCGAGACATCCCTTGGCCAGAAGAACTTGTTTTCACGTTGAACCAGAACATGCTAAATGACATTGAACGTGCTAAAGAACGGTATTCTCAGCAGGTGAAGTTTCTCTATCTCTTTCTTAGTGATCACTGAGGCTTTCATTTTTTCTAAACGTTAGTAGCTGGCCTCGCTCCAGGCCAGAGAACAAAGACCACTGGGACAGATTCAATCCTGAGGTAGCTCCACTGAAGCCAGAGGAGTTACATCAGGGTAAACCTGATCCATTGTTTTGTGAGGTGAATGCACAGTTCATTATATTTGAACTGAAGCAGGTTGTGATTAGAGCAGTTGCTGAATTCTCCTATGGTAACAAATTCTTTATTTGTCAGGTATCTGACTTGCAGCTAGTGAATTATGCCTTTACATCCTTTGGCAAAGCACTGACCAAGAAGAAGGGACTTCATCCTGATACATTTGTTCAGCTTGGCCTCCAGCTGGCCTATTATAAACTTCATGGACAGTAAGAAAAGTTTATTACCCAGGCTAGCAATTAAATGTATAGTTGAACAAACTGACAAATCTGGGCAAATACAAAGGGCTTTGCATTCCATTTTATATTTTGCTGCAGTCATAGAAGAATGACGAAATATGTCATAATGTTTTATTTAGTTATACAGGACCTTATCCTCTGCCACTGAAGTCAGCAGGACTTCTGCCATTGACTTCAAAAGGTGCAGGAGCAAGTCCTTTATGTCACGGTGTGGTAGGTGCTATACTACAGGTACTGTAAGATGAAGGGCAGCCAGCCAGAACTTTATTAACATTCCATAAAACGTACACATGGGCTGTACTGGTTAAATGATAAGGCAAGGACTTGGCCCACAAGGATCTATATTACCTCACTAACTGAGAGACAGTGTGAGTGAAGTAACATCTTTTATTGGACCAACTTCTACTGGTGAGAGAGACGAGTTTTTTAACCCACATAGTTTTTTAACTCACATAACTCTTCTTCAGGTCTGTGTAAGCTCAAAAGCTTGTCTCTCTCACCAAGAGAGAAGTTAGTCCAGTAAAAGATATTACCTCACCTACCTTGTGTCTCTAATATCCTGCGACCAACACAGCATACCTCACTAATTGCTCATTATTATATAAGGGGATCTGGCCCAGGTGTAGATGAAAGTCTCAGCTGTAATCTATAATTAAACATTATTCGGTGGTGATAAATCTCTCTCTTCCAATATCCCAACCTTGTAAAAAGCCTTAGCAGACTCATTGTTGTCATCCTGTCCACATCACCAACAAAGGCTACCTGTAAAAGTTATAACAGCATAACAAAAAGATAGTGTACAACCAAGTTCCTGTCCTTGCACACTGGGAAGGGGCTGAGGAAGGTTTTATTTTGTACTCCCAGCCAAAAGTTATTGAAGACTCTCTCTTTGTTGGTGATTACATCCCTCCTTTTCCCCTGCCTTTACTACCATCTGTTAGTATTTAAAATATTTTAAATATGAGTCATCACAGAGCTGGCAAATAGTTGCCTGAGGGTGTCGTCTGCAAAAAGGCCACATTCCTTGCACAGGTCATTGAACACTGGGTTATATTAATTGCCTAACAAAAACAATCTGGATAAGGGCCCGTCTTAAACTTGTTTGTAGATGCCCCCTGTTACTAGTGGATTCCCCCAGTCTGTGGGTCTTGTGTGGGGCAGATGCCTTCTCTCCTTTATCCTTCATGGAAGAATACATAGGAAATTGAAGCTTGCTTACTTTTTACTCACCTACATAAGGGTATAGAAGCCTTAGCATTTGCAAAAAGCAGCTC
Source organism: Mauremys reevesii (assembly GCF_016161935.1). Taxonomy (NCBI): domain Eukaryota; kingdom Metazoa; phylum Chordata; order Testudines; family Geoemydidae; genus Mauremys; species Mauremys reevesii. The sequence continues at coordinate 41,873,762 of NC_052624.1, forward strand.
ATGAAAGAGTCCAGATTTTTTTATGACTTTATAATGGCATCTGAATTTTCTTAGTCCTAACTTGCCTCTTGAAAACTTTATCGTTGAGTAATCTGTATTACATTTCAGATACTTAAAAGAAAATGAGTGGCTTACTCTTGCTTGTAATTGAGTGTAATGGGACAGAATATTTTTATATGACATTTTTCCTTTAGAGAGGAGAAAAGATTTATCTTTGTAGTGAGACACTTTGTCCTAATTTTCCTTCTTAGCCCAGGCTGCTGTTATGAAACTGCTATGACGAGACGTTTCTACCACGGACGCACTGAGACTATGAGACCATGTACGGTGGAAGCAGTGGAGTGGTGCAAATCCATGCTGGATCCATCTTGCAGTGTAAGTATTGAAAATCTGCTTTAGCTGTAATGTATTGAAAAGACCTGCCATCTCATCTACTTTAGATAAGAGAATATGCCATTAATTGTGTCAGTAACTGGAGAAGAAGTCATCTTCAGATAGTTAATTCAAGCGGGTATGTGACCACCAGGGCTGGCTCTCAGAATTTTGCTATCTTAGGTGAAGTGCAGTATATGACCCCACTCTCCTTTTTTATTTAAATTCTATTTTTGTTTTTAACTCTGCTTTATGTCATACACTCCCCACACATGCACCTCACCCCTCCCAATTAAGTGTGGTCAGTGCTGTGCCAATGGCAGACTTATCGCTATGAGGCATGGAGTCTGGGAGCTGCACATGCTCGTCTGTGTGTGTGAAATCTGCACGGGGAAGTTGCTGGCAGCAAGACTGATTCCAGAGTCTAAGGGTCTTTCATCTCCTGAATACTTGAGCTGGGGAGCTGACCTCTCCTCTGTTTCCCCCACCTCCCCTACCCAAGCTTCAAAAGATTTAGCTTATCAGCAGAACCTGCTTCTCTCTCTCCCCAGGCGCTGGCTGCTACTGAAAGTTTCTTCCTCTGCTTCTCCCTCTGCGCCTGTCTGGGAGCCTGAGGAGATGAAAGGAAAGGGAAAGGATCTTGCAAGATATGTTTACATATCTTCTTAGAGAAAATCCAAAGCTTCTTCATGTTCTTCATCTTGGATACTGGGCTTACACGGCACTGTGCCACCAAACCACATCTGTTTGATGCTTTGCTTTACTATTCTTATTTCTTCTCTCCTCTTCGCTTCATTGGCTTCTTATTCATTTGTGCTGCTGCTTTAAAACTGACATTTAATACCATCACTCAAATCTGACTTCCCTTTGTTTTCTTATCTTCCTCCCTGCTTTTCCGTTTGCTGTCTTCATTTATCTTCTTACAGTCAGACTCATACAGCCAATTAATATTGAACTTTTATGTTTCTAGCACTGATCCCTTGGGATCTCTCTTCCTCTCCAATTTTCTGATTCCCTTCATCATTTTAAATTTCATCCCAACTGCTCTCTCTTCCGTTTCTGAATGCTGTTGCTTCTGATGAACTTCAAGCACATGCTTATCTGCTTTGCTGAATAGAATGCATTTGAATAGGTGCTTAAAGGTTAAGCATGTGCTTAAGAGCTTTGCAAAAACAGAGCCTTACTAACTCATCACTTCTTTTTCTTTCCTTAGAATCATAGACTCATAGAATATCAGGGTTGGAAGGGACCTCAGGAGGTCATCAGTCCAACCCCCTACTCAAAGCAGGACCAATCCCCAACTAAATCATCCCAGCTAGGGCTTTGTCAAGCCTGACCTTAAAAACCTCTAAGGAAGGAGATTCCACCACCTCCCTAGGTAAACCCATTCCAGTGCTTCATCACACTCCTAGTGAAAAAGTTTTTCCTAATATCCAACCTAAACCTCCCCCACTGCAACCTGAGACCATTGCTCCTTGTTCTGTCATCTGCTACCACTGAGAACAGTCTTGATTCCTCCTCTTTGGAACCCCCTTTCAGGTAGTTGAAAGCAGCTATCAAAACCCCCCTCATTCTTCTTGTAAGCTTAATAGTTTGTTGTTGCTAAGAACCCATCAGTTATTGACCATTTCAGTTCGTGTGCTGTTACCATTATCCACCATTTTTGGTCAAAGGGGCTTCATAAATAAATAAATGGAATGTAGTGTCAGAGCAGAGACAGATCTTGGGCTTAGTGTTTGGAGCAGTTTGCTGACAACCATGCCATCTGTAACCTATATTTGTGCTTACATTGCCAGGAGAATAGACTAACTAGTAGGACTTATCTCTCTCTAAAATCTATGGTTAAACATAATCACAAAACTCTTATACTTTTAAAACCATGATGGTGGGTAACAACACTAATTGGCAAATAAACCTATAGCTAGCTAGAGGAAGGAGAGAGCATGATCAATGAAAAAGTCCTTCCTGACCCTGAGAGAGACTGGCTGGCTTAACTCTACCCTTACACTTATTATCCAACCCATGAGAGAGTGCAATAGGAAAGAAAAATTGGGGATAAAAAATAACACGTACTTACCAACTGAATAACAGAAAGCTGCAGCAGCCATTTGCAAACTAACCCTGTCAGGACTACAGCTGATTGCCTCTGCCAAATTTAAAGGGCCAGCTTCAAAAAATGCATGCTGGGGGAAAAGTTCTTACAAATGGGCAGTTCTGCACTGGGGAGAGCAAGTAAAGACCAGAGAATTGAAGTTGGGGTACTTATCAATAGTCAAACAGCATTTACAGTGTTTTTGCAATTGCTCACCCCATCGCATTGTCAAAAGCTTTCAGAAAGTCCTGGTATACTGACCCTCATTTTTCTCATCTGTCTAAACCAACAGTTGTTAGAAAAGTAATTAGATTATTCTGAAGTTATTCTCCTCTCACAAATCCGTGCTGTTTCACTTCTGAACTGTACTTTTCCAAATGCATTTTTAAAGTGTAATTTCTAGCTTTTCTTTATATAGTTGTTAAATGTACGGCTCTGTCATTTTCAGCCTCTTTCCTAGAACCCTCTCTTACATTTGAGCTATACATGAACTGTTTTCCAGTTACATGGCACCTGTCTTGTATGAAAAGACTTTCTAAAGGTAACTGAACAGTTCCAGCTTCTTGACTTACCCCTAATTTCATATCATCCACAAAAGTAGCCCCCTCATTTTACATGATGGCTATATAGCTGTTTCCATTGTTTAAATAAACTCAGTTTTTTCCAGTCTTTCCTCATTAATACTCACAAGTACATCAATCAGCAGATTTAAAATAAACAAAAGGAAGTACTTCTTCAAACAATGTACAGTCAACCTATGAAACTAGATAAGTTCCTGGAGGATAGGTCCATCAATGGCTATTAGCCAGGATGGGCAGGGATGCAACCACATGCGCTGAATGTTCCTAGCCTCTGTTTGCAAGTAGCTGGAAGTGGACAACAGAGGATGGATCACTTGACTGCATGTTCTTTTCATTCCGTCTGAAGCACCTGGCATTGGCCACTGTCGGAAGACAGGATACTGGGCTAGATGGACCATTGGTCTGACCCAGTATGGCCATTCTTATGGATGCATTGCCAATATTCTGTTGATGCAAATAAGTCATTATTTTTCAATAACCAAGTTATCCTTGCTTTGCTATCATGTTAATAGGCTTATTGTTTTTTCTGTCCTCTGATATAATTTGATAGTATACTTTTTTAAATCTCTAGCTATTTGTTCTTACTCCTCTCTGTTCTTCTTTCAGTACATCCTTTCTACTAATGCTGTTGTCTTTTGCCCCCGGTATTTTATTATATTTCTGTATTTACTCATGGTTAATTACAACAGCTTAGGCCTGGATCCTGCAATCTGATCCTCCATTGAAGTTGATAGAGCTTTGCCCAGGCAGATCGAGTTGGGACCTAGCAGTGAGCCAGTCTATCTGAGAATCTTTAATAACGTAATAAAGCTAAGAGCTTCCCTAGTGTTCATCCATTTAAAAGATCAATCTGCTTCCCTTTCAATCTGTTGCACTCGGCTTTATGGCAACTCTTTTCAGTGTCTCACCTCTGGGCTAGATTCACAAGGGGGACTAGAGCACTTCAATGCTCCAAACTCCAAATTAGGCGCCCAGGCTCCCTCTACAGTGTGTGGGGGAAAAAGTGATTCACAGATGCTATCATGCTGAGCTGAGCACTGCATAAGCAAGCCAGTAGGAAATGCTGAGGAGAGGGCTGGGGCCTATACATCGTTCCTCAAAGGAGTTGGGTACCAATCTGTGCTTGGGATTCACAGACATGAACCCTCTCCTGGAGTTAGGCACATAGGCTAGGTCAGCCCTTTCTGAAGAACAGAGGTGGTGCCCCTCTTCCCCCAGGCCCAGTGGTTAAAGCATTCACCAGGATGTGGATTTGGATTGTGGCTTTGGATCTCTGCTGTGCCTGACTTGAACCCAGTTTTCCTATCTCCTAGGTGAGTGCCCCTAGCACTGGGCTATTGCTCTCTCCTGTTGAAGCTATTCCACTTTGTATGAAAGACCTAAATATTCAGTGGAGGAGGGACTGAAACATGAAACCACCAGGCTGTAGAATCATTCTGGCTCTCAGGTCCAATGATAGTAGAACAGCTTCAACAGCAGAAATTGGGAGAGACCACCCCAGACTACCCCATTGCTCAGTGATTAGGGCACTCATGTGGAGAACTGGGTTCAAGTCCCTGCTCTGAATTAGGCAGAGTTGGGATTTGAACCCAGGTTTCCCATGTGCTGGATGAGTACTCTAACTATGGGATATTGGGGGTGGGGGAGGGGCACCATCATTGTCATTTTGTGCGGGGACGGCTACAGTAGTTGTGCTATAAGGTGGTCTCTGAGCCCAGGCGATATAAGCAAGGGAATGCATAGTCAGGGCCATACAGAGGTTCTGGGGGCCCAAGCCAAAATCTGAAACTGAGGCCTCCCCACCCTTTCAAAAAAAATTACCGTTGCAAGGGGTTTGGAGACCAAGCACTCCCCCGCAGTGGCAACTTGGGTTGGGCCCGGTACCTCTCTATGCAGTGCAGCCTGGCACATGGGGTCACAGCACTGTTCAGGTTTGGCCAGGCTGCCCCTCTGTCTAAGGACTTTAGTGATGGAAACTTAGGTGCTTATAGGATTAGGCTGCAGCTGAACAGTGGTTTTGTGAATGCCAGTGGTAGCCATATATTGGACATAGCTGCCTAACTGACACTTTGGTGCTTAAGCCCTCCTTGTGCATCTAGTTGCTATGCATGTTTAATTTAAGAGCAATGAAGTGAGACGCTTCGCTATTTCCGTTTGGCTTTCTCTTTTCACTTTTGTGATTTCCACATGCAGTTCCATGTCTGTGAAATGCAGTCATGTGCGCTACTGTCTGATGTATTTCTAAAAGTTGGTGCTAGTGTAGGAAAGCCATTGTATCTAATCTCTTTAGTTTAAAGTGACCATTTTCAATTCCTTCAGTTTCTGTCATTGGGGGGGGGGGGGGAAGAGAAGGGGCTTAAGGTTTAGAAAACTGTTCTGCACAGAAGGTGACTGGCTAAGACCTAGGAAACAAATTATCAAGAGCTCCTGTGCAAAAAACAGGGTTCAGGAAAAATAAATAAATCACAGGAATTAAAAAATGAGACATACGGCACACATGTAACTTTTCCATGCTCCTAAATTTTCGTCTCTTCTTAAGCTCTAAAGCTTGTGGAAGGAAGGAACTTGCTTATCTGTGTCTGTTGTAATATTCAACTGGATTGGTTTTGTTTTTCTTATTTAACACAGTCTCATAAACGGCAGCAACAGATGCTAAAGGCATTTGCAAAGCACAACAAGATGATGAAAGAGTGCGAGAATGGAAAAGGTATTTTCTTTCTAACGACTAATTTTCTTTTGTGCCTGAAAAAGGAGTTTTACTTTGTGCTAATATGATTTCTCCGGCTTCTTACTAGGTCAGTCTGAGTAATGTAAGACCACCCAGGGGAACCGAAATATTACGAATTTCTGCTGGGAGCCCCTGCCTTCTTATACCCCTTGGCATTTCCTTCTAGCTTATGTGTTGCCTCTCTTTGTCCTGCAGGGGGGAAGGTGCATGGGAGCGGGGAGGGAGGAGGGAGTGAGGGTAGAGGAGAGTGGGAGCGAGGGTCCTAACCATGGACGTTTAATTCCAGTCCCCTGGGGCTAGATCCACAAGGGGACTTAAGCATCTAACTGCCACATAGGTGCCTAAGTCCAAGATTTAGATCCTCAAAACCCAGCTCAGCTGCTGCCTAACCCTGTAAGTGCCTAAGTTCTGCAGTAAACTCTTCTGAGTGCCTAAAAATCCATTGCTGGGCATGCACACACTGCCTAAATCCTGATGCCATCAGCCTGCTCAGCACCTAAGCCCCAGCAGAATGCTCAAACTAGGTGTGCCCCCGGCCTAGCTCATGGCCTCATCTGGTTGGCAGGCTCAGAGGCCACCTTAGAGCATGCCTACCATCTCAAGCCCCACACAAAATATAGAAGAGGAGGAGCTGATGGTGCTGGCCTGAGGCTAGGCACCTAACTTACTTTAAGGGGCAGGGCTTGGGCAACACCCCTCTCCTCAGCATTTCCTACTGGTTAGCTTAAGTGGCTGCATGCTCAGCAGCAAAAATTTTTAGTTTCCTCAGCCACGCACCCGTGCTGAAAAGCCACCCAGACCTAGCAGGAGCCCAGAGTAGATTTCTGGGGTGTGTGCAGCACAATAGTTTTTGCCTAGTCTGAAATCTCATCCTTTCTAGATACAGCCTTTCAGTAGCCAAGCTTGCGGGATCTTGAGAGTCTTTTCCATCTATATGATGAACTCAACTAGAGTGTTCTGGCCTTCAAAGCATCCATTGATAGATGGATGAAGGGAGTGTCAGAACATATCGTGTGAAGAAAAGCATGTCTGTGCCCTCGATCATTTGGGCCCATTCCCAGACGGTGCTGGTTGCCTCCTAGCGTGAAAGGAGAGATGTTTCTCACTGGAGCTGGAGGGGGCTAGTAATGAGGTAAACTCTTTGTATTTTTATCTCCATTGTAGGCTGAATGCAAAGGCCTCTTTGGACACCACATTTCGGATGGCTTCAGGGTGCTGCAGTCTGGATCCCTCTTTCTTTTTAGGGCTCTCCCAAGATCTGTTCTGGGTCCAGCATTTGAAATTCCCATTGTCCAGACCAGGAAGAACTAGATATTTCTCTCAGTTATGAGGTTTCTTGTTTGTTTGACAGGATTTGACCGTCATTTTCTGGGTCTCCTACTCATAGCAAAAGAGGAAGGACTCCCTGTGCCAGAACTCTTCACAGACCCTGCATTCACTAGAAGGTAATTATTAGTCTTGTCCTATATGCAAGTCAAACCTCTGGATGTTGATGGGTTTATCACATTTGCCTTCAGCTTGCCAATCTCTTGATCCCAATAATTTTGTATTTCTTAGCTCCACTTTTTAATACTAATTTAAATCAAACAATTTGCTTTTTTTACTTCACAGTGGGGGAGGTGGAAATTTTGTGCTTTCCACTAGCCTGGTTGGCTACACTAAAATTGGTGGAGCTGCAGTCCCCATGATACATCATGGCTATGGCGTTTTCTATAGAATCAGAGATGACAGGTAAGGGTATTTTCTCACCTTCTTGGGCCTGGCATCACTCCGAAGAAAACTGTGTAAAGCTTTTATCTGAACTTCTTCCCCATTTTTACGTTGCCCGATTGTATCAATGTCACGAAGGTAAAGGAAGTTCACAGCTAATAGGAGAGAAAGAGAGAGAATATCCAGAATCTTAAAGCTAGTTGCAGTAAAGGAAGATATGGACAACACGTTCAAATGTAAGTGACTAAAGTTAGGTACCTAAATCCATCTCGGCATCTAAACTACAGTGGCCTGATTTTCAGAATTGCTGAGCACCTACATGTCCTACTGAAGTAAATGGGAGCTCTGGATGTTTAGCTTCTTTGAAAATCAAGACAATGTTATTTAGGTGCCCAATTTAGACACCCATGTTTCAAAATTTCAGCGAATAATTTTATAGTTTGTGTGGGGATGTGCTTAAAGTTCATGATATAAAATAACTAGTTAACCTTTATACTGATAGAATTGTTGTGACCTGCACTGCCTGGAAATCATGCCCAGAGACCGATGCAGAAATGCTGTGTAAGAACTTGTTCCAGTCTCTTCAGGACATGATACAACTAATGGCCACAGCCCATCTGTAGAGTTGATAGTGACGTTACTGTGCCTTCACATATTGTGCATTATTGTGTCTGGCACTTGCTAAATGAAATGCTTGTCACGAAGAGCGTTAAACTCTATGTAAAACACTTAATGATACTTCAGCATAGACGTTAAGCAGAACTAATGCAAAACCTGTCCATTTTAAGAGATTTACTGCAGCAGCAATGCAAGTTTCTTTTAAGAATAATATATCCATTTGCACCAACAATGCAAACTATGGCAAATGATCAGCGTAGAATTATGCAATATTAAACTATGCCTCAACAATGCAATTGTATCAGACTATCATGATTTTTGGAAACTGGAGAATTTGTGATGGCTTGTTTTTATAACCTTCCTAATGGTAGCTGATAGAGTACGTGATAATCCGGTGAAGTTTATTTCTATGGTGCACTTATTCTGTAGTTCAGAGTAACCATTCCAGTGCTAATACATTATGGTGCTATCGCAATGGACATTGGTGACAGTTTTTATGATTTTTCATTTGTGAAAGAATCAAGGAGAAATATTAGAATAACAGACTCTTCAAGTTATGTATGATTTTTATTATTAGCTGTCTTCCATTTTCACCATTGGGATGATTTCAAATCAAGAGCTTATTTGTGAATAGAGACTAGTTTCTCAGGTGAAGGCTGAGGTCACTATAGTTTGAAAAATACTTTTAAATTCAAGATGGTTCCTTTTCAAAATAAAGAGACAAAACTAGGATGGCTACTTGCAAGTTTCCAAAGGATGACATACTTGTGATGAAATAACTACAAATATCACTGCTGCTCAACAGAAATTAAGTGCAAATTTAAAGCTGGCACTAAGTATAGTCTGATAAAACTCTCAGGATTTTAAGCTTTCTTTGGATTTTAAAGAAGACTTTTGTTTGATAAACTGTGTAATTTCTTCTTAGAAATAAAACTATCCAAAAAGTTTGTTTCATGTTGGTTGATTGGTTTATATCTATACTGCTTGATGCATAGCAACCAAACTTTCCAAAAGGGGAATTTATTGTGTCCAGATGATGAAACTGACTTAACACAGATTCTAAAATCCCTACTGTTTGCCCTTCTGGAGGTATTGGGGCCCCTGGAGAAATCAGGAATTATTATTGTTTCTATTACAGTAGAGCAACTAGAATTCTCACTGAGATCAAAACCTCATTGTGGTAGTTACCATGTTATAATAGTGCAGTTAGCATCACTTTAGTTAACATTGACACTAACTTACTCTTTAATAGCCAACTTTTCTAAGTGCTCTAAAATAAACATAAGAAGAGACTATCCCTGCTCTGAGGAGTTAATCAAAACAGACAAAATGTTTGAGTAGAAAGAGAGGTGTATGACTTGCCAAAGTTTATACAGCAGATCAACAATCAGGCAGGAGCAGAACCCAAGTCCTTCTTACTTGCAGTTCAGTGCCCTATTCGTTAGACCACCATGACATGTTCATACCCATGTGCTGTGTGCACGCAGACACTACAATTGCTAGAATACTAGGTGTCAGAGTCTACCCTCACTTGAAACTGGGGGGTTTCAAGGTGAGGACCCGCATGCCACCATGTCAAAGGTCTCACCCCCACTTGGAACTGTTGGGCTTCAATGTGGGGACCTGACTTGGTTTCCCTCTAAACTAAAATCCTAGTTTAGATCTAGTAAGCTGCCACCACTCAATCAGGAAATGTGGATTGAGACACAGTCCTTCCCCAAAATCCTAGGGGATTCCAAGAGCCCCAAATCCATGGAGTTCTTACACCCAGGAGAAATAAACCATTCCCCCTGCTTCCTCCCCCCTCCCTTTTCCTAGGAGAGATACCGGGATCTAACTACAGAGGGACACCTCCCCCTTTTCTTTCCCTGAGAATCCACCCAAGGAAAGACCAAACAAGTCCTTAATAGAAAAGAATTTATTAAAGAATAAAAAGAAAGTAACTGGTCTCTGTAATCCAAGATAGAACCATACAGGGTCTAAACTTATCAATCTCTGGAGAGAATTCCCCCTCCCCCTTTCTCAGTAAAAGCAATATCAGCAAACAGGAATAAAGAATTTCCTTTAGCAAACACACAATTGCAAATGTAGAAATCAAATTATAAGACTAATTCGCCTTTCTAATTAATACTCACTATTAAATAGTAGAAACTACTCCAGGAGAACTTGGAGACATGACTGTCCTCTCTTAGATCCAAAAAAAGCTCTCTGAGCAAAACAGGGAACACAGACAAAGGCTTCCCTCCACAGAGATTTGAAAATAATCTGTTCCTTGATTGGTCCCCTGGTCAGGTGGTCACCAGGTACTGCATGTTAACCCTTTACAGGTAAAAGAGACCTTAACCCTGATCTGTTTATTTATGACACGCCCCCCAAATCGCAGACAGTGGGAACCACTGGCGGTGATTTCCTTCTAGAACTTTAAAATAAACAGATTAACAAAACACATGCACTATTACATATACTACTAAGTATGTAAACAACAAGGTATTTGACATTGAACAACACTTTTTATGCATTTGACCGGACGTACTTGGCAACGTCCTTGCCCATGCCCTCCCAGTGGAAGGACTTTCCCAACCTTTACTTGGTTTTGTTTACCCCAGAATGCCCACTGGGATCTCAGGGGACAAGCTTAAGAGCTTGTCCCGGTACTTAGTTGGAACTACCAACTGTCTTTGAGGATGCTGGCCTTCCTGGTGTCCACCAGAAAGAATGTCCTTACGTAAAAGTCCTTGTTTTACAACAACTGGAATCGGGTAGAAGAGCTGAGAGGCAGTGGGTTGCTGCGTGCCGCCGCCCAAGCTTTTTTAAGGCTGTCATCGGCTTCCTGCTCAGTCTGGAACTGTTTCCTTGAAGCTGGAGACACTAGTTTCTCCGTAGACTGTGGACTTGGGCTTGGTCCCTCTGGAAGTGATGTAGGTGATGAGGTTGTTTTCATTGACTGTGGACCGCTCTCCGCTGGTGCACAAAGTGATATTTCAGGCTCTGGCTGAGCCTCTTGGGTAGAGTTGTTTGCTGCTTGTGCCAGTTTAGGCCCGTTGGCGCCCCCTGGCGGTGGAGTTGCAAGCGCTGGCGTCAGTGCTGGCGCTGGTTTTGCCGCTGGTTGCTTTTCCAGTTCCGGTCCTGGGACTGGATGTACTGTGGCTGCTGTAGTTGTTGGCATGGGATCCGGTTTCACCACCTCTGTCTGGGTGTCTGGTAACACAGACCGGGTCTTGATGGATGGCTCAGGAACAGGGATGGGAGTGCCTGCTTGTTCGGCCTGGCTGCGGGTGACCACTCCCCCCCTCTTGGCCAGCTGCACATGGTTGGCCAAGTCTTCCCCCAGTAGCATGGGGATGGAATAATTGTCATAGACAGCAAAAGTCCACTTTCCTGACCAGTCCTTGTATTGGTCTTCAGGGATGCTGTACCCATATCAGGGATGCTGTACCCATGGCAGGCCCTTTTAAAATTTTTCAAGAAGGCCTGAGTGTCCTCACCTGCCATGTAGGTGGGAAATTTCTTGGGATGGGGAACAGTGCCTTCTGGTGTTGGCCACACCCCTCTGCAGTCAGGGAATTGGGTTGCTTGCTTCCCAATTCCTACCCTGTCTACTCGCGATTGAATAGAAAGAAGCAAAAGCTTTTGATTTGCAAATGGTGTTTGCTTGTTTGCTGGCTTACAAGAAACTAGAAAATTTGGTTTGGTAACTTGCCTTTAGCAATTTTTAAGTACCTCACAGTAGGGGTCCTTCTAACAAAGCCTGTTAGAAAAACTTACACCTCTTCCCTAGCTGTTTTTAAGCGGACAGAAAGAAAAAGGAGAAAAAAGAAAAGAAGAAAAAAAAAATTCCTTTCTAACACAGCCCGTTAGAAAACCTTATCTCCCTCAGCTAAACCCAGCTGAAAATCTGTTTCCAAAAAAAAAAAAAAAATCTCCCCCTCCTGGCTTTCAAGAAGGTGGAAAAACCTGTTTTGCCACTGTCTTTTGCAAATTGCTAAGTACCCTCTCAGTATGGGGTCTTTCTTGTAACAAAAGCCTGGTTAGAAAAACTAATTCCCTCCAGCCAACGTAGCTGCAACTGCTTCTAACCCTGAAAACTGCTTCAAAACTGCCTTTTCCTCAAGCTGCCTGTCCAAGCAACCCAAAAGAAAAACTGCTTCCAACAAAGCCTGCTGGAAACTCAATTCCCTCCAGCCAACCTGGCTGAAGATTCCTTCTAACAATACCAGTTAGAAACTGAATACTTGTAAACTCCTCCTCCTCTCTCAGGTTGCTTTCCTGCTCTAGAAGAAGAGAATAGCCACTGGAAAGAGATACCTGATTCAAACTGCTTGAATCAAACCCAGGAGGAATTCTTTCTTCCTCCCCCAAACCTGTTTTTCCCGCTGGATGGGAATGTACTTTGACGAGCACTTCCCCCCACCTTAGGAATCCTGAGTGATACCTGATATCACAAAGGAAGGACACACCTCTAGGGAATAGTTCTTCAGCGTAGCCCAGCAGAAAAAAAACTCCTTCTAACAAAGCCAGTTAGAAAACCTTGTCTGTTTGCCTTCGGGGTATCTCTCCCTCCTAACCTGCAGTCCTGCTTTAGGAGAAGAGAATAGCAATGGCTCTCTGGTTCAGAAAAAATCCTCATCGCTGCCCACCATGTCATGAGGTCTCACCCCCACTTGGAACTGTTGGGCTCCAATGTGGGGACCTGACTTGGTTTCCCTCTAAACTAAAATTCTAGTTTAGCTCTAGTAAGCTGCCACCACTCAATCAGGAAATGTGGATTGAGACACAGTCCTTCCCCAAAATCCTAGGGGATTCCAAGAGCCCCAAATCCATGGAGTTCTTACACCCAGGAGAAATAAACCATTCCCCCTGCTTCCTCCCCCCTCCCTTTTCCTAGGAGAGCTACCAGAATCTAGCTACAGAGGGATACCTCCCCCTTCTTTTTCCCTGAGAATCCACCCAAGGAAAGACCAAACAAGTCCTTAATAGAAAAGAAAAGAATTTATTAAAGAATAAAAAGAAAGTAACTTGTCTCTGTAATCCAAGATAGAACCATACAGGGTCTAAATTTATCAATCTCTGGAGAGAATCCCCCCTCCCTTCTTTCTCAGTAAAAGCAATATCAGCAAACAGGAATAAAGAATTTCCTTTAGCAAACACACAATTGCAAATGTAGAAATCAAATTATAAGACTAATTCGCCTTTCTAATTAATACTCACTATTTAATAGTAGAAACTACTCCAGGAGACCTTGGAGCCATGACTGACCTCTCTTAGATCCAAAGAGAGCTCTAACAAAGACCACAGACAAAGGCTTCCCTCCACAGAGATTTGAAAAAATCTTGTCTCTGATTGGTTCTCTGGTCAGGTGGTCATCAGGTACTGCATGTTAACCCTTTACAGGTAAAAGAGACCTTAACCCTGATCTGTTTATTTATGACACTAGGTGTAACAGATTGAGTGTTTATCCTGGCCAAATTGTACACTTCATGTTTTGTGAATCAATTTTGTGATTGTAACCTTTACTGCAACTGTTAGTGTATTGTAACCTCCATATTGGGTTAAGAAATCCAGGTGGTGTTGAAAACCAATCTAATCTTGACAAGATACGGACATTCTGTGGTCATGCTAGGTTTTGGGACACCTCAAAAGGGTAAACAGTGCGAGCCATCAATGTTGAATTACTTTTCCTTTCTGGAAAAATGGGTTTTTACCAGCAAGGCCATTGACTATCTACACAAGTTGGGGGAGGAGTAGGCAATGAAGTTGGGAACTTCATCAGCCAAAACACATGCATAGAAATGGGATAGAGACTATTTTGAAAAGGTGGCTGCTTTGCTAACAGAGGACCATACCATTGGTACCTGTAAGCAGAACTTGCTGGAGAGAGTGACAGCAGGAGAGTATCTGCTTGAGGACACTGACCAGAACCAGGACTCCCAGACAGGGTGAGATTGGACCAGGGGGATTGCATTCAGGGCTGTTTGTTGATTTCCATGGATCTGTAATTTGCTTGTGCTTTAAGAATAAAGTGGTTGTGGTTAAGAATTCCTTTGCTAAGCCTGTGTTCATTGCTTTGCTGCCAGGTTGTCCCTGAAGGGCATAACTAGAAAACCAGAGCACTCAGAGAAGGCAACAGGGGGCTTGGGAGAGCTGGGGCATTGGTTCTGAGGTTTAGGTGGCCAGATTGCTATCCCTCTGCCCAGGAAGAGTGACCTGTACAAGGTCTGTACCAGGCAGTGTGCCTGAGCGATCCAGAGCTGGGAACAGTGATCAGTCACTACCCAACCCAGGGGGGCTTAGAAGTACATGGGATTTAGGAGTGGGATCCATTCACAACAAACTTGTGTCCATCCAGAGGGAAACGGGGCCAGTTTGTGACAACAGGTTAAGACAGTGACAGAGCTAGTAACAGAACTCTTCGTGGCTGGAGCTGCAGGCCTAAATGTTTAGATTATGAAATAATTGAGGACTTTGGTATATGCTTGGCTCAGTGTTTCTTGGCTTTCCAGGGTTTAACAGGACCTCTTTTGTTTACAGGCCTTTTCTGAAAGCAAAGGTATGATTGATGGGTAATACTGTCGTTTCTAAAATACTGAAACAAATGCACCATCATACTTCAGAAATATGGCACTGCCTTTAATTCATGTTTCATGGTCCAGCTGGAGCATTAACTAGAGCAGTGTTTTTCAAAGTTCAGGTTGCGACTCAGTACTGGGTTGTGGCATGTAAGGCACTGGGTCGCCTTGCTCAGTGACCCAGTGGCTGTGGTCAGCATTGCCAACCAGGATGTTAAAAGTCCCATTGGCAGTGCTGCCCAGCTGAGGCAGGCTAGTTCCTACCTGCTCCAACACCACGCTGTGCCGCGGAAGCGGCCAGCAGGTGGTCCATGGGGATCTGCGTGCTGCCCCTGAGCACCGGCCAACGGGAGCTGGAAGAGAAGGGGGCGGTGGGGGCAAGTGGTGCCTGCAGGCAAAAGCCTTGCGGAGCTGCTTGTGCACCTCTGCCTAGGAGCCAGACCTGCTGCTGGCCGCTTCTGGGGCGCAGCATGGTCCTCAGTGCCAGGACTTGGGGGAAGCCTGCCTCTCACCCCGGTTGTGCTGCTGGAGGTAAGCCCATGCCCCAATCCCCTGCCCCAGCCCTGAGCCCACCCAAACCCAGAACCCCTTCCTGCACCCCAAACCCCTCATCCCCACCCCAGAGCCTGCAACCCCAGCCCAGACCCCCTCCTGTACCCCTTCTTCCTGACACCCACCCCACAGCCTGCACCCCAACACTCTGCCACAGCCCTGAGCCCTTCCCACACCCCAAACCCCTCATCCCCAGCTCCGTTGGGTCGCGGGCATCAATAATTTTCTTCAGCTGGGTCCCCAGAAAACAAAGTTTGAAAACCACTGAAGTAGAAAATAGTAGACATCTCTTTCAGTCAAGAGTTGCTGATGTGTTCCTTCTACAGTCCTTCCATTCTGGATTACTGCTATCTTGTCAGCTTTCTGGATAGGTGATGAGCTATTACAATACAGGTGCGACCTTGTCTTGCTTTATCCAGTGCTTCTTGGACAACTTGTTCAATTACCAAAGCAGAAGATACTTGCCAAATAAGTTAAAAGTGCAGTGCAGAGAAACCCCTTACAGCTGTCGGTAAGTGAGGTATCTAATCTGATATCTTATAATTTAATTAAAATATACCAGTGAGAGATGTGGGGCTGGACGGCTCAATGGGATGAATGTGTAGCTTCCTGGTTTAAATCTAGCCTGTGTTGACAATGAGTGAAAGTTGTTAATATTGATGAATGTTTGGCTGCATGTTTGAACTAATGTGGTTGTCTCAGGCCAATTGCTAGTGCATAGGTGTCCATGTCACCAATATCATCATCACAACTTGCACCCTTGTTGGCAGTCTTGGCAGAGTGACCAAGTATTGTAAGGGCACAGCGACTGACCAAACCTCAGTGATTTCTCTAGGTCAGTTTTAAGAAGTGATGGAAAGCTTGCATTGCCATTGTTCTAAGGAAATCAGGCTGATATCTTTCACAAGCACTAAGTTCACTTTAAAACAACAAAGAAACCTGCATTGACAGCAGTGGGCCACATCTCAGTATTGCCAATTCCAAAAATCTTGAGATCATGACGTTATAATTCATGAGATTTTTCAATAATATTGTGAGTTCTTTTTTGTCATCTGGTTTCTGAGCCTTTTGGGTGCATTTGGTCACATTTTCAAGCTATTCTCCCCAACCACTGAAGCTAGAAGGTTTTTTAATGACTGCTGAATTTTCACATAATTGCATGATTGCAGAAGCTGGGCCTTAAAAATCAAGAACAAATACTGAGAGATTTGCGATACAATTGAGTGAATTGAAAACACTGAGTCTTTCCTGGCAAACAAATATTACTTGTTGGGTGTATTATGCAGAGAGCATTTTGGGGGTGGCAAAAGTTTCCACACTCCTCCTACTGTACCAGACGCATGACCTACAGAACTCCTTCTATTTTAGTCCCAGGAATTGCACGGTGTAACCAATTCTGTTGTCTTCACCACAAGGGGGAAAATGACTCAAATAGGGGTTACAAGTGAAAATGTAGGGTTTGTCTACATGGGGAAATTTATACTGGTATAATTATATCAGAGTTATATTGGTACAACTCACCGTGTGGACACACTTATTCTGGAATAAGAATGCTTTATTCTGTTTTAACTTATACAGTTCCCAAAGTGATATTTCGAGCCTTCTTTCAAGGTAGGATTTTTTATTTTTTTCCCATAAAGAAGTTTAAAAAAAGTCTTTTCTCAGTTAGAAAACTGAAGTTGTGTACCCATTGAGCATAGAGAAGAAAAGTTTGCATTATGCTTATGGTCACTGTGTCTTAACGCAAGATTAACATCTCCAAGGATCTTAGTGCCTCACCCTTCATTAAGATATTTCCTGTTGTTTTACGTGAGTAACTCAGTAACTTATGGCAAGTCTTGTGATAATTGTTTTTCTTAAAGCTCAAGCTCCTGGAGAAAAGTGAATGTGAGAATCTCATCTTAAAAGTTTTTTGGTTTCATAGAATCACAGAATATCAGGGTTGGAAGGGACCTCAGGAGGACATCTAGTCCAACCCTCTGCTCAAAGCAGGACCAATCCCCAACTAAATCATCCCAGCCAGGGCTTTGTCAAGCCTGACCTTAAAAACCTCTAAGGAAGGAAATTCCACCACCTCTCTAGGTAACCCATTCTCTAGGTAACCCATTCCAGTGCTTCACCACTCTCTGAGTGAAAAAGTTTTTCCTAATATCCAACCTAAACCTCCCCCACTGCAACTTGAGACCATTACTCTGTCATCTGGTACCACTGAGAACAGTCTAGATCCATCCTCTTTGGAGCCCCCTTTCAGGTAGTTGAAGGCAGCTATCAAATCCCCTCTCATTCTTCTCTTCTGCAGACTGAATAATCCCACTTGTCTCAGCCTCTCCTCATACGTCATGTGCTCCAGCTCCCAATCATATTTGTTGCCCTCCGCTGGATTCTTTCCAATTTTTCCACATCCTTCTTGTAGTGTGGGGCCCAAAACTGGACACAGTACTCCAGATGAGACCTCATCAATGCCGAATAGAGGGGAATGATCACGTCCCTCGATCTGCTGGCAATGCTCCTACTTATACAGCCCAAAATGCCGTTAGCCTTCTTGGTAGCAAGGGCACATTGATTCATATCCAGCTTCTTGTCCACTGTAACCCCCTAGGTCATTTTCTGCCGAACTGCTGCCTAGCCACTCTGTCCCTGGTCTGTAGCAGTGCACAGGATTCTTCCATCCTAAGTGCAGGACTCTGCACTTGTCCTTGTTGAACCTCATCAGATTTCTTTTGGCCCAATCCTCTAATTTGTCTAGGTCCCTCTGTATCCTATCCCTACCCTCCAGCATATCTACCACTCCTCCCAGTTTAGTGTCATCTGCAAACTTGCTGAGGGTGCAATCCATCCCATCCTCCAGATCATTAATGAAGATATTGAACAAAACCGGCCCCAGGACTGACCCTTGGTGCACTCCGCTTGATATCGGCTGCCAACTAAACATGGAGCCATTGATCACTACCTGTTGAGCCTGATGATCTAGCCAGCTTTCTATCCACCTTATAGTCCATTCATCCAACCCATACTTTAACTTGCTGTCAAGAATACTGTGGAAGACCGTATGAAAAGCTTTGCTAAAGTCAAGGAATAACACATCCGCTGCTTTCCTCTCATCCACAGAGCCAGTTATCTCATCATAGAAGGCAATTAGGTTAGTCAGGCATGATTTGCCCTTGGTGAATCCATGCTGCTGACTGTTCCTGATCACTTTTGTCTCCTCAAAGTGCTTCAGAATTGATTCCTTGAGGATCTGCTCCATGATTTTTCCAGGGACTGAGGTGAGGCTGACTGGCCTGTAGTTCCCCGGATCCTCCTCCTCCTCTTTTTTAAAGATGGGCATTACATTAGCCTTTTCCCAATCATCCGGGACCTCACCCGATTGCCATGAGTTTTCAAAGATAATGGCCAGTGGCTCTGCAGTCACATCTGCCAACTCCTTTAGCACCCTTGGATGCAGTGCAATTGGCCCCATGGACTTGTGCTTGTCCAGCTTTTCTAAATAGTCCTGAACCACTTCTTTCTCCACAGAGGGCTGGTCACCTCCTCCCCATACTGTGCTGCCCAGTTCAGTAGTCTCGGAGCTGACCTTGTTCATGAAGACAGGGAAAAAAAGCATTGAGTACATTAACTTTTTCCACATCCTCTGTCTCTAGGTTGCCTACTCCATTCAGTAAGGGGCCCATACTTTCCTTGACCACCTTCTTGTTGCTAACATACCTGTAGAAACCCTTCTTGTTACTCTTAACATCTCTTGCTAGCTGCAACTCCAAGTGTGATTTGGCCTTCCTGATTTCACTCTTGCATGCCTGAGCAATATTTTTATACTCCTCCCTGGTCATTTGTCCAATCTTCTAACTCTTGTAAGCTTTGGTCTCCTTTCCCTGGTGAACCTAGTTTAAAGTCCTCCTCACTAGGTTAGCCAGCCTGCTTGCGAAGATGCTCTTCCTTCTCTTCATTAGGTGGAGCCCATCTCTGCCTAGCAATCTGTCTTCTTGGAACACCAAGTTACTTCTCAGTTAGGGCTGCATGACCTAATGGCCAGAGTCAATATAACTGCCCTCTCGGCCAGGGTTGCGTGGCCTAATGGCCAAAGTCAATATAACTGTCCTCTCTGTCAGGGCGGTGTAGCCTAATGGCCAGAGTCCATAAAGCAGCCCTCTCAGTTGGGGCTGTTGTGGCCCAGTGGCCAGAGTCAATATAACTATCATGGGCGGCGGGTATAATAGGCCAGGGAAGCTGCAGCCGCTGGACCCCCAGTTGCAGGGTTTTGGGGCGGGGAGGGGAAGTTTTTGATTTATTGTGCTCCATGCAGGTTCCAGGGCGGCTGTGGACTCCAGGGAGATTACTAATGAACCCAGGAAGGTGAGTAGAAAATACCACCTCCTCAGCGCCCCAGAACCTGCCTGGGGCATATCAAATGCTTCTTCCAGAGGAGCGTCTGAGAGACGCTTCTCGGGGTGGCTTGGTGTCTGGGGAGGGAAAGCGCAGAACGACTACAGCTGGCCCGGGGCTCCTCCGGTCGGGGGGGCTTGGGGCTTTGGCCGGCCTAGGGCTCCTCTGGTCGGTGGGGGGGGCTTGGGACTTCGGCCGGCCCAGGGCTCCTCTGGTCAGGGTGTGCTTAGAGCTTCAGTGTAGTGTGAGAAACTACTATCTGTAGGAATTTGCTACCTGTTGTAGTTACTCATATGTAAAGGATTGTAAAAAAACTGCTATCCGATGTAGCCAATTCTTACTGATAGCAGTTTCTTGCACTACACCAGTGGGGGGAGGA
Source organism: Mauremys reevesii (assembly GCF_016161935.1). NCBI lineage: Eukaryota > Metazoa > Chordata > Testudines > Geoemydidae > Mauremys > Mauremys reevesii. Next base: position 41,893,740 of record NC_052624.1, read on the forward strand.
GGGAGCAGGCAGAAGGGATGGAGCCAGGGCTCCTCAAAGAGGGGCCTCCACCCGCTATGCATGATAACTACCTTCTCTGCCAGGGTGTTGTGGCCTAATGGCCAGAGTACATAAATCTGCCCTCTCGGTTACGTCTGCATGACTTACTGAAACACACTGGGCTAAGCCCCAGTTTTATGACCAATTCCCCATTAAGTTCCTCTGGGTTACTTCCTACCTGTTCCTCCATGGCTTGTTGTCTCAGGGTTCCCATGGCCTCTCCTCCCTCTGCGGTGTTGGGTGCCAGGGGAGGGGGTCATAGGTCATCACCATCTAGCTGGCCTCCACATCCTGAAGTGCTGGCAGTCCTTCCACAGGAACCTGCAGAGCATCTCCATTCCCTTTAGCAGTTAGTGCTGAGTGAGCCGAACTGCTCCCTTTTATATCTATGTTCCAGCTGGAGCATGCCCAGCAGAGCCAAGGGGATGTGGCTTCCTCAGCCCACAAAGTAGGATTAAGTCCTGCTGAACCACTGTGCGGCTAGTACACCCCATCACACTGTCTTGCCCGTGAACACCCTCACCCTCCTCACAAACACACACTGCTCCTCAGCTCAAAATGGTGCAACAGCTACCCCCCCTCCATGTGGCAGATTTGAAAAATAAAAACATCCATTTTGTACAAAACAAGTTTATTGAGAAAGAGGTTACAGGAAAAGAAGGATTGAGCTGGGATTACTACCCAAATTGCCCCTGATGCCCTTTGCTAACTCTTTCAATACCATTTAAACACTTCCAAGGCAAAGCCAGACTAGGAACATAAATTCACAACCCCAGTCTCCAAAGTAAAACAGCAAAGTCAAACATTATATACTGTATAGACAAAAATCCCAGTGCATCTCTCTTCATACACACACCACTTACCATCTCTGAGGTTTCTCCAAGACTGGGAAGAATCTTAGAAAGGCAAAGTCAGAAATGCTGGAATATGAACAATAATCACTTTGGGTTTTTTTTCCCTACTCTTACAGCCACAACACCTGACTGGCCAGACCCTCAAGGACAGGGCCTTTATCAGTGATTGAGCAGCTGGCTAACTTGAGGGGCAGAAGAGAGAAAATTCAGGATGAAATGTTTGTGAACATCACTGCAGAGTCCCCAAACCCCTCAAATATAGTGGACAGGTGGAGGTTGTATTAGAGGACACAGACGGAAACAGACAGGGAGCTCTCCAGAGGAAGGACAGCATGGCAGTTGCCAGGAACAGCACGGCACCTACTAAACTAATCTAACCTTCACATCATGTTATCCCGTAGACATCTAATATAAGTATAGTCTGCAAATTTTGCCACCGCACTGTTTACCCCTTCTTCCAGATCATTTATGAATATGTTGAACACCACTGGTCCCAGTACAGATCCCCACTATTTCCCTCCCTCGACTGTAAAAACTGACCATTTATTCTTACCCTTTGTTTTCTATCTTTTAACCAGTTACTGATCCATGTGAGGACTTTCCCTCTTATCCCATGACTGCTTATTTTGCTTAAGAGACTTTGGCATCGGAGAGGCCCAGCTTAACAAAGCCCTGGCTGGGATGATGTAGTTGGGGTTGGTCCTGCTTTGAGCAGGGGGTTGGATTAGATGACCTCCTGAGGTCTCTTCCAACCCTAATCTTCTATGATTCTATGACCTTGCCAAGGACTTTCTGAAAGTCCAAATACAGTATATCCATTGGATCACCCTTGTCCACACGCTCGTTGACCCCCTAAAGAATTCTAATATATTGGTGAGGCATGATTTCCTTTTACAAAAGTTGTGTTGACTCTTCTCCAACATATTGCGTTCATCTCTGTGTCTGTAATTCAGTTCTCTATTATAATTTCAACCAATTTGCCTGGTATTGAAGTTAAGCTTGCCGAGATCAACACTGGAGCCTGTTTTAAAAAAAATATCTACATTACATCATCAATCTTCCTGTCATCTGGTATAGAGACTGATTTAAGCGATAGGTTACATACCACAGTTAGTAGTTCTACACTTTCATGTCTAAGTTCCTTCAGAACACTTGGGGGGATTACCATCTGGTCCTGGTGACTTATTACTGATAAATTTATCCATTTGCACCAACACCTCCTCTATCGACACCTCAGTCTGAGACAGTTCCTCAGATTTGTCACCTAAAAAAAATGGCTCAAATTTGGGAACCTTCCTCATATCTGCTGTAGTAAAGATCAATACAAAGAATTCATTTAGCTTCTTCACAATGGCATTGTCTTCCTTGAGTGCTTCTTGAGTGTCCAACAGCCTAATTGAGCATTTGGCAGGCTTCCTGCTTCTAATATAGTTAAAAAAAATTACTGTTAGTATTTGTCTTCTGCAGTTGCTCTTCAAATTATTTTTTTGCCTGCCTAATTACACTTTTATACTTTACTTGCCAGAGTTTATGCTTCTTTCAATTTTCCTCAATAGGATATGACTTCCAATTTTTATATACTTTTTGTCTCTAATTGCCTCTTTCGTTGTTGTTTATGCAGACACACATTTTTTTTTGGTCCTCTTTTTTTTTTTTTAATTTGGCATATACACGGAGAAACTAAATTATATCCTTGAATGAAGACAAGACATGAATTAAACATCCTCAAGAGTTTAAAATCCATCTTGGTTCTTCCTTCAACTGTTGTGAACATACACAGAACTAATAGAGATTTTGCTGCATAATGTGAATATTTAACAAGTAGATTTTGCCAAAAAACAACCCTCTTGTTTCAAGCTATCAGTCTGAACTAGTCCCAATATTTTGTTTAAATAGCGTTACCCTTATAGTCAGGTAAATACACACACTGCCCTGTAAAAGTGAAGAAGAATAAAGCCAGCAAGCAATTTAGGCCGGGTCCTTGGGTAGCTGCTAAACAGCCATTTTTAAAGGTGCTGAGTCAGGAGGGAGACTCCCATCCTTCGTTTTTAATTAATCCTACTGCAGCCCCAAAGCCAGGCACCCCCACATACACCATGCTGCCCAGGGCCACCAAAGCCCTGGGTCAGGCCACGCGCAAAGGCTCCCACTCTAAGCCCTGTGGACGCACTGCCCAGGGCGACGGGGACCAGCCACCAGCCCAGAGCCAGCTGCGTGGTGAGGGGCTGGGATCCAGAGGGCAGAGCTGGGCATTCACCTGCACGAGGCGGGGCGCGGGGGTGGGAAGCGATTGCAGCCGCACAGACAGAGGCGGGCACAGCCTGACGCTGCGGGCAGCGCTGCGGGGGTGGGGAAGGAGGGGAACTCGCCTCCCCACAGGGCGGGCACGAGACGGAGGCAGAGCGAGGAGGAGCCGCGGGGCTGGGGAGTCACCTGCAGACGGTGATCAGGTTCCTCCTCTCCACAGCCGTGTTGCGGGACTGGACGCTCTTCCTACAGGCCAAGACATTCAGCTCCCCAAGGCTGAGGGAAGCCATCACCATGGGAGGCAGGTGGAGCCGCAGGGGCTGGCGCTAGGGTGACCAGATGTCCGGATTTTGGGGTCTTTTTCTTATATAGGCTCCTATTACCTCCCACCCCCGTCCTGATTTTTCACACTTGCTGTCTGGTCACCCTAGCTGGCGCGGAGCCTTTGTTCCTGGCCTCCTGCTCTCCGGACTGCTGCTGCCGCCACCACCACAGGGGAGGACGAGGCCCCCGTGTCCCTCGCCTGGTGCAAGTGTCTGAGCAGCAGGTGCTGCTGTGCATCCGGCCGACACAGGCAGGGAGGGAGGGAGCCGGGGTCCCCCACCCTTGGCAGCCGGAGCAACCGCAGGGCTTTAGAGTTGCAGCTGCCAGGACTGCAGAGTACCTGCCAGCCAATCAAAAGGCAGGAGGGGCGGGGCACAGGGCGGCAGATGCTTCAAAGAGGCGCGTGCTCTTAACGGAACCAACTGTCAAGTGCGCGATGATGCGGCGTGGGGCACGTGGGGAATTCGGGGAGGGGGCGGAGCCGAGACACTGCGGGGACGGGGCGTCAGTAGGAGGGGGGTGCAGGCTATGAGGGACACCTGCCTGCAGAGAGCAGGGAGGAGAGGCTGGGGGTAGGCAATGGGGAGAGGAAGCTGTAGGGCAAAGACCCCAATTACTCACTGGCCCTCAGCTAGGGTGACCAGACAGCAAATGTGAAAAATTGGGACTGAGGGTGAGGGGTAATAGGAGCCTATGTAAGAAAAAGACCCCAAAATTGGGACTGTCCCTATAAAATTGGGACATCTGGTCACCCTACCCTCAGCAGCCTTGAGGCCATAGGAGCTGTGCTTGCTGGTGGTGGTTTTAATTGCCCAGCTGCTGCTGAGACAGAGGATATGCCAGGGCATACTGTCCCAGTCTGGACCTCCCCCACCTCCAGTCCCTCCCTGGGAAGGCCAACAGGGCCACCCAGAGGATTCGAGGGGCCTGGGGCAAAGCAATTTCAGGGGCCCCTTCCATAAAAAAAAGTTGCAATACTATAGAATACTATATTCTCATGGGGCAAATTGCCCCACTTCCCCCCCCCGCCACCTCCTGAGCCGCCCTTGGAAAAATAAACATTTAGAAACCTTCCGCATCTCGGCACAAACCCAGTCAGACCAATGGTCCATCCCGCCCAGTATCCTGTCTACCAACAGTGGCCAATGCCAGGTGCCCCAGAAGGAGTGAACCTAACAGGTAATGACCAAGTGATCTCTCTCCTGCCATCCATCTCCACCCTCTGACAAACAGAGGTTAGAGACACCATTCCTTACCTATCCTGGCTAATAGCCCTAGGTGAAAGTAATTTACAGGACTTACCGGTACTGCTGGAGTCCTGAGGGGGGGCGTGGCCTCATCCGGAAGGGGCGTGGCCTCTCAAGATGTAAAGGCCCTGGGGCACCAGCTGTGGCTGGGAGACCCAGGGCCTTTAAATCAACCAGGGGCTCCCAGCTGTAAAGGTGGCTGGGAGCCCCCCAGGGCTCAGGGGCAAATTAAAGAGCCCGGGGCTCCAGGCGCTGGGGGGAACCCCGAGCTTTGCAGGGCTGGGGCAGGGATTTAAAGGGCCCAGAGCTCCTGCTGCTGAGGGGAGCCCCGAACCCTTTAAATCCTGGCCCCAGCCTGGCTGCCAGAGCCGTGGCCAGGATTCAAAGGACTCTGGGCTGCCCATAGCGGCAGGGAACTCTGAGCCCTTTCAATCCACGCCCTGGAAGCCGGTGTGGTCCAGCACGGCGCACTGGCTCTTGCTGGTTCGCCGGACCGGACCGGCCTGGCTTACTTTTACGTCTGCTAATAGCCATTAATGACTATCTGTTGATGAATTGATCTGTTTCCTAGAGACTGGCTTGATGGGGTCCCTCACAAACTGGAGACGGTTACTCTGGGTTTGTCTTTAGTATAGTTTATGTACCTACTCCACGAACTGAGCATTTGAGCTTGTTCCAGAATCTGGGATGAGCCTATGTTGTGAAAACTGAAATGCTCAAAATAGCAGATGCATGTTAATGCTAAAATTAAATTAACCCAGGGGGTCTCAAACTGGGGGTCGGGACCCCTCAGGGGGTCACGAGGTTATTACTGGGGGTTGCGAGCTGCCAGCCTCCACCTCAAACCCTGCTTTGCCTCCAGCAATTATAATAGTGTTAAATATATAAAAAAGTGTTTTTAATTTATAAGTGGGGGTCGCACTCAGAGGTTTGCTCTGGGCGGCCCTGAAGGCCAAACTCGTCCTGGAAATATTTGCCCTCCTGCCTCAAGTGAACTGCGGGCAGGTCCTCTCTGTTCTGTGGATCTGCAGCTTTCCCTCCCCATTGCTATTCACTGCACAGCCCCACACATCTCTGTGCTTCCCATGGGGAGAGGCCTGCGCAGGTACAAAATTTGAATCCGCATCTGATCTGCAAACATGGTGAAAAATATATCCATGGATATAAAGCGGATATCGTCAGATTTGCAGGTATTTAGATACAAAATTTGGATCCGCATCCATCCAAGATCTGCAAACATGGTGAACGATACAGCCGCATCTGCAGCTATAAAGCAGATATCCATGGATTTGCAGGGCTCTACCCATGTGTGGTCCACCTGCTGTCAGGTAGAGCCATGGCCTCAAGGCAGGCCTCAGGGACAGAGCCCCTGAGGCACTCTGTCATGGTGTGCCAAGGACCCTGGTGGTTGGTCCTGGGGAATTACCTGCCCAGACAAAGCTTGATGGGCCAATAGCCCTTGGAGTCCAATCATATGGTTGCTAGTGCGGATGCAATTGTTAGTGACCAGTCCAGACTTTAGTTCATAGATGATGATTACTCAGAGAAAGCTGTAGTCCTATGATAGAAGCAGATTCACACACTCTTCTATACACCCACTGCATCACTTTAATCAATTCTGGTTTATTGGAAAGTGTTATCCAAGTTTGTTGAGCTGCAGGTTTACATTATCATGGAGTAGCTGAACATCATATACCATCTCTTTAGCTGATAGTTGAATGCTCATATTTGAACCCTCTCATCTCCATCATCTTAAAACAAATCAATGTGATCTAACTAATTGAAGGAAAATCTGTGAGCTCAGCTTTTTCCATGTGGGAGTTCATTTGATCAGTACCTGGATTGTACTTCGCTGAATAGTGTTGGATCTACTGATTAATCTACCTTGTATCTGGTAACTGATGCTGAAAATTATATCAAGATTACTTTTGCAATTCTTTATCAATGAGGTTGCCCTTAGAACTTCTCCAGAATTCCATACAAAAAGTAAAGGAAAAATGGGATTCAATCAGGAATTTTCTCTTCTATCATTCTCTCCTAAACTATCCTGCCCAGTAGAGGTTATTCTCCATTCTCTTCATGTCACCAAACCATCAAGATTTATTTAAATGGACAGTATCTTTTGAAAATAGGATACCTTTTTATTATTTATAGATAAGATAGACTAGGTGATACGGGCTTTTAAAGCTAATAGTTTATCATCCATTTAAGCATCTTACAGGGAATCATTTCAAATTTGAAGATTTCCTTTTCAGGTATCTGGGCAGCTAACAACTTTTATCCACAAAGAAATGAGGCTTTGCTCGCCAACTGTTACAAAGTAAATGTGGACACAGTAGTCCAATGGTTGGTAGCCCAGGAACGCCAGATATTCAGTATGATGGGGTGTGCCAACTCCATACAGGGCCTGAAGGAGTTAATGAGGACCTGTCCATGCAATCAGCCTCAAGTAACTTGGATTCCCTTTGTTTTGAGTCCTGCAGAAAAGTCAGCTGGGGAAGAGACTGTGAGAAAGGCCTAGCTGCAAGTCATGGTAGGAAGCAGCCCAGGGAACAGACCTCATCTGCTTCATGCAGGGTCCCTGGGCTTGAACCCAGAGTAAAAGGTGGGCCTGGGCTCCCCCACCAGCTCACATAGGGTAGGGCATAAAGACCCCAGAGCCAAGGACTGATGTTGGGACAAACCTCTCGCATGATACTGCCAGACCAGTGGCATGCTGAACTCAGGTTTTCTCAAAAGGGGCAGCATAAACCTAGCTTGACATGAGTAATTAGCCATGGGTGAGTTCTCATTTATTGTGAGACAGGATTAGGGAGGTAAATAGATCAGCATCTGTAAACAGAATGGCTGTGCTAAGTGAGATAGGTAAATGGGGCAGTAAGCTAAGCGACACAATGTCTGTACTAGCTAAGATAAGGGGAAGGAACATCCAGGGAACTGTTTACAAAGAACAGGATAACTATGGACTGGAGAGGTTAGGAACATAAAGATGAGGTAAAGAGTAGATCATACATGGACAGTGCGTGGACAGAGGATGCTGTACAGGTATTGAGTCCTACAAAGTAACCAAACCAATCCCAAGACATGTGATGCAATGTATAGTAAATGCAACATGACATGTAAAGGTATATAAAGGAAGAAGGTTTCTGTGTAACTTTGGATCTGTGATGTACCCTGAAACCACCTCCAGCATTTGAGTCTGATCACCTCAGCGGAGCCTTGCTGCATGCCAAATAGAGATATCTGAGTGATGAAATGTGAAGTCGAACTGAATGTTTGGGAAGCTTAGTGGGAAGAGGTCTCAAAGGGAATCCAAACAGGTAGAACAAAAGATCTCCTGGCTGTAGGGCTGAGTTGCAGGACGACCACCACAGAGCTATTCTTGGTGCCTTATTCAGGGCTACCAATTCTTGGTATTTCTCTTTGTAAATCTTGGGGTATGTCTACTACGGGATTATTCCGATATTACAGAAACCGGTTTTTTAAAACAGATTGTATAATGTTGAGTGCACGCGGCCACACTAAGCACATTAATTCGGCGGTGTGCGTCCATGTACCGAGGCTAGCGTCGATTTCTGGAGCGTTGCACTGTGGGTAGCTATCCCATAGCTATCCCATAGTTCCCGCAGTCTCCCCCACCCATTGGAATTCTAGGTTGAACTCCCAGTGCCTGATGGGGCAAAAAACATTTTCGCGGGTGGTTCTGGGTACAGCCTCACCCCTCCCTCTGTGCAAGTAGCAGACAACTGTTTCGCGCCTTTTTTCCTAGGTGAACTGTGCAGACGCCATAGCACGGCAAGCATGGACCCGGCTCGGCTCAGCTCAAGACAGCAATCATGGACGTTGTAAACACCTCGCACATTCTCGTGCAGTCTATGCTGAACCAGGACCTGCAAAACCAGGTGAGGAGGAGGCAGCTACGGCAGTGCGGCGACGAGAGTGATGAGGACATGGACACAGAAGTCTCTCAAACTGCGGGCCCCTGCGCTTTGGAGATCATGCTGGTAATGGGGCAGGTTCTAGCCGATTTTGGGCCCAGGAAACAAGCACAGACTGATGGGACCGCATAGTGTTGCAGGTGTGGGACGATTCCCAGTGGCTGCAAAACTTTCGCATGCGTAAGGGCACTTTCATGGAACTTTGTGACTTGCTTTCCCCTGCCCTGAAACGCCAGAATACCAAGATGAGAGCAGCCCTCACAGTTGAGAAGTGAGTGGTGATAGCCCTCTGGAAGCTTGCAATGCCAGACAGCTACCGGTCAGTCGGGAATCAATTTGGAGTGGTCAAATCTACTGTGGGGGCTGCTGTGATGCAAGTAGCCAAAGCAATCATTAAGCTGCTGCTATGAAAGGTGGTGACTCTGGGAAATGTGCAGGTCATAGTGGATGGCTTTGCTGCAATGGGATTCCCTAACTGTGGTGAGGCGATAGATGGAACACACATCCCTATCTTGGCACCGGAGCACCAGGGCACCCAGGACATAAACCGCAAGGAGTACTTTTCCATGGTGCTGCAAAATCTCCACCAAGCATTCTCAAAACTACAGTACCCGCACGAGGAAATAAGGAGACAGATCAACAGAGCCAGACGTGTACCCAGAAGCCTCCTACTGCAAGACAAACCCAAGAAAGAAACCAACAGGACTCCACTGGCCATCACATACAGTCCCCAGCTAAAACCCCTCCAGCGCATCATAAGGGATCTACAACCCATCCTGGAGAATGATCCCACACTTTCACAGGCCTTGGGTGGCAGGCCAGTCCTCGCCCACAGACAACCTGCCAACCTGAAGCATATTCTCACCAGTAACTGCACACCGCACCATAGTAACTCTAGCTCAGGAACCAACCCATGCAACAAACCTCGATGCCAACTCTGCCCACATATCTACACCAGTAACACCATCACAGGACCTAACCAGATCAGCCACACCATCACCGGTTCATTCACCTGCACGTCCACCAATGTAATATATGCCATCATATGCCAGCAATGCCCCTCTGCTATGTACATCGGCCAAACTGGACAGTCTCTAAGGAAAAGGATAAATGGACACAAATCAGATATTAGGAATGGCAATATACAAAAACCTGTAGGAGAACACTTCAACCTCCCTGGCCACACAATAGCAGATCTTAAGGTGGCCATCCTGCAGCAAAAAAACTTCAGGACCAGACTTCAAAGAGAAACTGCTGAGCTCCAGTTCATCTGCAAATTTGACACCATCAGCTCAGGATTAAACAAAGACTGTGAATGGCTTGCCAATTACAGAACCAGTTTCTCCTCCCTTGGTTTTCACACCTCAACTGCTAGAACAGGGCCTCATCCTCCCTGATTGAACTAACCTCGTTATCTCTAGCTTGCTTCTTGCTTGCATATATAAACCTGCCCCTGGAAATTTCCACCACTTGCATCTGAAGAAGTGGGTATTCACCCACGAAAGCTCATGCTGCAGAACGTCTGTTAGTCTATAAGGTGCCACAGGATTCTTTGTTGCTTTTACAGATCCAGACTAACACGGCTACCCCTCTGATACATGGTGCTGCAAGCACTGGTGGATCACAAGGGACTTTTCACCAACATCCACGTGGGATGGCTGGGAAGGGTTCATGACGCTCGCGTCTTCAGGAACACTACTCTGTTTAAACGTCTGCAGCAAGGGAATTACTTCCCAGACCAGAAAATAACAGTTGGGGATGTTGAAATGCCTGTAGTTATCCTGGGGGACCCAGCCTACCCCTTGATGCCATGGCTCATGAAGCCATACACAGGCAGCCTGGACAGTAGTCAGGAGTTGTTCAACTATAGGCTGAGCAAGTGCAGAATGGTGGTAGAATGTACATTTGGCCGTTTAAAGGCGCGCGGGTGCACATTACTGACTCGCTCAGAGCTCAGCCAAACCAATGTCCCCTTTATTATTGCTGCTTGCTGTGTGCTCCACAATCTCTGTGAGAGTAAGTGGGAGACCTTTATGACGGGGTGGGAGGCTGAGGCAAATCACCTGGCTGCTGATTACACGCAGCCAGACACCAGGGCGATTAGAAGAGCACACCAGGAAGCGGTGCGCATCAGAGAAGCTTTGAAAACCAGTTTAATCACGGGCCAGGGTACGGTGTGACTGTTGTGTTTGTTTCTCCTTGATGAAACACCCCCTCCCATTGATTGACTCATTCCCTGTAAGCCACCCACCCTCCCCCTTCGATTACCACTTGCTTCCTACGGAAATAAAGTCACTCTCGTTTAAAATCATGTATTCTTTATTAATTAATTATAAAAAGAGGGCAAGAACTGACAAGGTAGCCCGGGTGGGGTTTGGGAGGAGGATAGAAGGAAAAAGCCGCTAAAAACATTTCAAAATAATGACAGCCTTTTGGTTGGGCTGTCCACTGGGGTGGAATGGGTGGGTGCACGGAGCCTCCCCCCACGCGTTCTTAGTCGTCTGGTGGGTGAGGAGGCTAAGGAACATGGTGAGGGGGGAGGGCGGTTATACAGGGGCTGCAGCGGCACTCTGTGATCCTGCAGCTGTTCCTGAAGCTCCACCAGACACTGGAGCATGTCAGTTTGATCACGCAGCAGCCCCAGAGTTGTATCCCGCCACCGCTGATCTTCCTGCCGACATCTCTGATCTTTCTGCCGACACCTCTCATCTCGAGCGTCTCTCCTGTCCTCACGGTCATTGGCATCTTTCCTGTACTTTGATACCATGTCCTTCCACTCATTCAGATGACTCTTTCATTGCGGGTCACTTCCATGATTTCCGAGAACATTTCGTCTCGTGTCTTTTTTTTCCCGCCGCCTTATCTGAGATAGCCTTTGGGACGGAGGAGGGAGACTTGAAAAATTTGCAGCTGCAGGAGGGAGGGAAAAAAGGGAGAGAAGTATTTAGAAAGATACATTTTACAGAACAATGGTTATACTCTTTCACGGTGAACAACACTATTCACCTTACATAGCACATGTGATCTCACTACAAGGTCGCATTTTGCATCTTAATATTGAGTGCCTGCGGCTTTGGTGTTAGAGATCACAGACACAGGTCTGGGCATCAGAATTCGGCTTGCATGCGGCCATGGTAAGCCATTGTCTTTCGGCTTCTGCAGCCTTCATATATCCAGCACCCTCCTTTCCCAAATAGCAAGCAAAGCCCGTTGAGTGCTGCTTCTTTCCTGTTAATGTGCAGCACCAGAACTGCCCCCATCCAATTCTCTGGGATGATCACTTTACCCCTCCCCGCACTGCGTGGCTGGTAGCAAGGAAGATCCCAGCTAGCCAAACGTGGAAAAGCTCAGCGCCAATCACCCGCCTCCCTTTCCCCTGCTTGGCTAAATGCAGGGAAAGATTTCTTTTAAGCCACAGGCAAACAGCCCAACCATCTCTGTCCCCTTAATTAAATTCCCGTATTTCAACCAGGTTACCATGAACGATATCACTCTCCTGAGGATAACACAGTGAGATAAAGAACGGATGTTGCTTGAATGCCAGCAAACACCGGGACCATACGCAGCTAGGCTTTGTCATGCAATGATACCAGATTACTTGCTACATGCATGGCGTGGTCAAGTGTCCTACCATGGAGGACGGAATAAGGCTGCCCTGCCCAGAAACCTTCTGCAAAGGCTTTTGGAGTACCTCCAGGAGAGCTTCCTGGAGATGTCCCTTGAGGATTTCCGCTCCATCCCCAGACATGTTAACAGACTTTTCCAGTAACTGTACTGGCTGCAAATGCATCCCAAGTCCTCAGGGAAAATTAATCATTAAAAAACACTTGCTTTTAAACCATGTTTTATATTTACAAAGGTACACTCACCAGAGGTCCCTTTCATGGCTTCATTGTCTGGGATAGTGGCTTGGGAAGGCTGGGAGGGTAATTCTGTCAGGCTGAGAAAAAACTCCTGGCTGTTGGGGAGAACGGAGTGCTGTGTGCTCTCTGCAAGCTCGTCCTCCCCTTCCTCCTCCTCATCTTTACCGTCCGCAGAATTCTCAGGCAAGGCTACCCCCACCTCGGAATCCACGGACAGGGGTGGGGTAGTGGTGGCGGACCCCCCTAGAATTGCATGCAGTTCAGTGTAGAAGCAGCATGTTTGCGGCCCTGCCCCGGACCTTCCGTTTGCTTCTTTGGTTTTCTGGTAGGCTTGTCTGAGCTCCTTAATTTTCACACGGCACTGTACTGAGTCCCTGGTGTGGCCTCTCTCCATCATGGCCTTGGAAATTTTTTCAAATGTTTTTTCATTTTGTCTTTTGGAACGGAGTTCTGTTAGCACAGAATCCTCTCCCCATATAGCAATCAGATCCAGTACCTCCCGTGCGGTCCATGCTGGAGCTCTTTTTCGATTCTCAGACTGCATAGTTACCTGTGTTGATGAGCTCTGCGTGGTCACCTGTGCTGATCAGCTCTCCATGCTGGGCAAACAGGAAATGAAATTCAAAAGTTTGCGGGGCTTTTCCTGTCTACCTGGCCAGTGCATCCGAATCCAGATTGCTGTCCAGAGCGGTCACAATGGTGCACTGTGGGATAGCTCCCGGAGGTCAATACCATCGAATTGCGGCCACACTAACCCTATTCCGAAATGGCAATACCGATTTGAGCACTACTCCTCTCGTCGGGGAGGAGTACAGATATCGATATTAAGAGCCCTTTATATCGATATAAAGGGCTTCGTTGTGTGGACGGGTGCAGGGTTAATTCGGTTTAACGCTGCTAAATTCGGTATAAACCCATAGTGTAGACCAGGCCGTGGTATTACGTTTTGGAAATGCTCTCTGAAGCCAGATTTAGGCACCAACACAGAAATGTTTTTAGGTGGACTGCCAATGAGACAGGAGTTGGTTTGATAGGTCAGTACCTAGAGTCCTAGAATTGGCAGATGTTCACTCTCAAGAAAACCAATATACAGCTAAGAAAAAAATATCCTTTTTCCAGTAGGCATGCTTTCTTACCAGGTAGCTAATTAAAGTACATGAAGAAGAAATATTACAAAGGAACAAAGGCAAGCAGAGAGCGCAGAATCAAGGAAGAACATTGGCGGACAAGAGAATAAGAACATGAAAAAGTAACAGACAGAAAAAGAATGAGTGACTGAAAGATGCTAAATTAGAGATTAGAGAACTTTTACAGAAATGTGGTAGAAGTACATTCAGTTGTGTTTTCTTTTTCAAACCAAAGAGAAAGGGGAAAGAGTTTGGACAATGACTGTTGTCATTTCACCTTTCTTTTCCTATCTCTTTTTAATTTCTCCTTTCCTGTGTTTTTTTTTCAGCATCCCCTTTTTCTTTGGAAGTGAATAGGATGTGGCCCCTCTGTGCCTAGCCTGTAAGACATTTGGACTTTGCATCAATGACTTTAGATCATCTTATCATATATTAGAGTTTCTTAAGCCTTTCCTCTTCTCCTGTTCTTGTTAAGTCTGTCTTGCTGTACATATCTGACTACAGCACTCAATCCTCGCCTAGGCATCTCCAGATCGAATGACAGAAGATACATAACCTGAATTTTGAGAATCAGGCCATTTTGAAGTTGAAACTAGTTGTTACATATGAACCATATAAAACCACTCAAGTGAAGGGGGGATAAAAAAGTTCAATCTAAGAGTTCTAAAAGTTTACAATTTCAAATTGCAGTTTGAAGTTGTTTGTTTAAAAGGAATGGAGACGGAATATTTATGCATTTTCATGTGCCATGACAAAGTGACTAAAGTATTTTCTTGCAGACAGCTCTTGAATGCCATGCTTACATGCCATGGGAGTGATTCAAATCCACACACTAATGGAAAAGTAAAAATATGTTAGTTTACTGAGTTGTCTGTGCTGCTGCAGTAAATATATTTCTGTGACTTTCTAGAACAGATATAGGAAATAAGAAAAGAATCAAATCAACTTGGTTAGTTGCCACGAGAATCTACATGCAGGACACCAATTTTGTGTTATGTTCCTATTCTGTTTTCCTTTAAAATGCTGTATCTTTCTAAAAGCTATTTTAGTAGTTCATCTTCAGTCATTATTCCTTAACTTGATTAAAATCACACTAATAGAAGGTGTAAACTTAATATTTTTTAGTGCAAAACCATGGTTTTGATTCTCTTAGTTCAATAAATTAAACTATCTAGTATATTCTGTTGTAATTAGTTAGCTTATGAAAAGCCACCCATACATTTTCCCCTTGTGGCATATGTCTTTAAATTGCCACATGGTGGCCTCGTTTGAGAGGCAATGCCTGAGCTGATCTCTATTTTCTTTTAGTAACCTCTCTTTTTTTTTAATTTTCCTAAGAGATGTCAAGTTTAAAACTTAAAATACACAGTTCTTGACTTCCTACCAACCAGGAACAGCATATCCATATAACCTTTCAGTTATTTACTCAGATCCTCTCTTTTTTCTGCCAAACAGAATATTATCAATTTGTAGTCCTAATGGGCAGAGGTGCCATGCACATGAAAGGCAATACTCACTATCACTAACTGCTCTCATAAATTTTGTACTATATTAAGCAAACCTATTTTAAAATGTCCTGTAACTAATGTTTATGATAGAAATTAGGATAAAGGCAGAGGTGAAAGTAAGCCGGTCCCGTTCGGCGTACGGGTAAGAGCCGATACACAGCTGACCGTACCGGCAGGGCTGCTGAGGGGGGCCACAAGGGGCAGCTGCCCTGGGGCCCAGCAATTTAAAAGGTCCCGAGGCTCCTGGCAGCGGCCGGAGCCCCTGGCCCTTTAAATTGCTGCTAGAGGCCTGGGGCTCCTGGCCGCTGCTACCACAGCTTGAGCCCTGGGCCCTTTAAACTGCTGCCGGAGCCCTGGGGTAGCACTAGTGGGGGCCAGGAGCCCCTGGCCCTTTAAATAGCCGTCAGACCGTGCTGAAGGCCTGGCAGGGGGGAGTCTGGCCCTAGTCCCGCCCCTTCCGTCCGAGGCCCCTCCGCTCCTAGTTGAGCTGCCTCTCCCGCTCAGGACCCCGGCTGTCCTGCATACCAGTAAGTCCCTTCAGTTACTTTCACCCCTGGTTAAAGGCCATTCTTCTTATAATTTCTCTACCTTACTATATCATAAGCAAGTAAAAAGTTAAAGCAGATAAAAGTAAAAAAATTGGAGCTGCAGCCAAGACTCTCAAATTAGTATTGCTTGTGTAGTAATAGGAGGCCCTGAGATATGAACTTTGGTATCAGAGGCCCAGTATGAGGCCTAAGGCCTGAACTAAAGTAATGGTGAAGACTTTGCTAACATAAAGCAAAGTTAAGCTGTGAGCCAGAGGCAGGCCCTGTTCACAGAAGCTGGCAAGGAAAGGGCTGATGCTGCAAAAAGAGACATACCTCAAAGGTACTGGACACCAGATATCAGAACATTTGCCTACTTGTACACTCCACACAGATAACAAGGAACAGGCTGACCCATCCAATGACAAGGCCAAAAGGGTAATATGATGGATATAGTTTTGTTCGAACCAACATGTACAAGGTGAGAGGTGGCACCTTGCTATGTAGTGGGGTTGTACCTTGCTACATAGAGGGTTGCACCTCAATACGTCAGGAGTGATGTGTAGCTTGTTTGTACCTGTGTATAAGAATGCATACCTGGGGCGGTGTCTTTGTCTGGCCTAGAGGGCAGTGGAAAGTCCCGCCACTGACTGAGCTGGTCCATTGTCAGGGAGCACATAAGTACTAGCTAGCTGCACCTCAGCAGCACCTTGGACTTCTATGCCGGGCAGCTGGAGACTGTGTTTCTCTTCGACGACAAACCTGGCCCAGGTGCCTTCGTACCTTACTAGAGTCTGTGGTCATTGGGGGTTCTCTCGGGGTCTGCTGGGTCAGCTATCTGCACAGAGCCGGGGCAGCACACAGAGGGAACATATGCACGCAGCCGATTGCTATCAACATTGAACAGAGCAGAGCACCACACTGGTAGCGTCTGACGACAGCTTGTACACATTATTTACTTTAGACAAGATTTTTGGCAAGATGGTAAGGGTTATGGTGCTAACCTGGGACTTGAATGACCCTGATTCAATTCGCTGTTCCACCACGGACTTTCTGTGTGACACTGAGCAAATCATATAGGCCCAAATCCTCAAAAGTTTTTAAGTATCTAATTGCCATTGTAATCAGTGGGAGCTAGGTACCTAAATATCTCTGAGGATCTGGGCCTTAGTGCTTGTCTTCACTATGGGGGTAAATTGACCTATGTTACACTACTCCAGCTACGTGAATAACATAGCTTGAGTCAATGTAGCTTAGGTCGACTTCCCTGGTGTCTTCACTGTGCTGCATCAATGGGAGATGCGCTCTGGTCGACTTCCCTTACTCTTCTCAGAGAGCTGGAGTACCGGGGTTGGCCGGATAGTGCTCTCCTGTCGATTTAGCGGGTCTTCACTAGACTAACTTGATTCCTGCTGCATTGATTGCAGCAGCATTGATCTCCCATAGTGAAGACTAGCCCTCAGTTCTCCATCTGTAAAATGGAGATAATAGCACTCCCCTACTTCACAGGGGAGTTAGGAGGATACATATATTAAAGAATGTGAGTTGCTAAGATACTACCATAATGGAAGCCATAGAAGTATCCAAGATTGATTTTAAAAAATGGGTTCCTAACAGACTTCTAAATCCAAATAAAAAAAAATAGCTTCCAGGGAAGTTGTTGGACACTCAGTACATGTGTGGGAGGAAAAAGGCCACTTATTTTGGTACCTAAATAATATAGATTTAAGAGCCTAATATTAATCACTGGGGCTGTCAAACGATTAAAAAAATTAGTTGTGATTAATTGTGAGATAAAAGAATAACTGCAGTTAATCGCAGTTTTAATCACACTGTTAAACAATAATAGACGCTAAACATTCCTATGCCTCCTAGTGCTTTGACCACCATTCCAGAGAACATGCTTCCATTCTGATGATGGTTTCTGCTCAATAACGATCCAAAGCAGTGCAGACTGATGCAGGTTTTTTCATCATCTGAGTCAGATGCCATCAACCGCAGGTTAATTTTCTTTTTTGGTGGTTTGGGTTCTGTAATTTCTGCATCAGAGTATTGCTCTTTTAAGACTTCTGACAGCGTGTTCCATACCTCGTCCCTCTCAGATTTTGGAAGGCACTTCAGATTCTTAAAACTTGGGTCGAGTGCTGTAGCTATGTTTAGATATCTCACATTAGTACCTTCTTTGCGTTTTGTTAAATCTGCAGCAAGTGTGTTCTTAAATCAAACAACATGTGGTAGGTCATCATCGGAGACTGCTATAACACGAAATATAAGGCAGAATGCAGGTAAAACCACAGAGCAGGAGACATACAATTCTCCCCCAAGGAGTTCAGTCGCAAATTTAAGTAACACATTTTTTTTTAATGAGTGTCATCAGAATGGAAGCATGTCCTCTGGAAAGGTGGCCAAAGCATGAAGAGACATATGAATGTTTAGCATCTAATATCTAAACTGTATTGTTAAATCTATTCACCTACATTTGATTTGAATTACATACAATTGCTGATTATGTACTCTATGTATCATATGACTTAAAAACTAACTTTATATTTGTGGATAATCTAAGCACTATACCCAGATGTACAGACACTCTTTTCCCAACCTGTGTATTATATAATTTTTTTAACATTAGCTTTAATAAAATTTATATATCTGGCACATAAATACCTTGCAATGCTGGCTACAAAAGTGTCATGTGAATGCCTGTTCTCACTTTCAGGTGGCATTATAAGTAAGAAGTGGGCAGTTTTATTTCCCATAAATGTAAACAGATTTGCTTGTCTTAGTGATTGGCTGAACAAGAAGTAGGACTGAGTCGACTTGTAGGCTCTAAGGTTTTACTTTTTTTTGTTTTTGAGTGCAGTTATGTAACAAAAAAAAATCTACATTTGTAAGCTGCACTTTCACAATAAAGAGATTGCAGTACAGTGCTTGTATGAGGTGAATTGAAAAATACTATTTCTTTTGTTTATCTTTTTCACAGTGCATATCTGAGTAAAAAATATAAAGTGAGCACTGTACACTTTGTATTTTGTGTTGTAATTGAAATTACTATTTTGAAAATGTAGAAAAACATCCAAAAATATTAATAAAAAATTTCAGTTGGTATTCTATTATTGATTAACAGTGCAATAAAAACTGTGCTTAATTGTGATTAATTTTTTTAATTGAGTTAATTTGTTTTGAGTTAATCGCTTGAGTTAACTGTGATTAATTGACAGCCCTTGTAGTTATCAATGGTTTACTGTCAAAATGTGTGGATGTATCTAGTGGGATCCCACAGCGTCCAGTACTAGTTGTCAGTTTGATTAATGACTTGGATGGCGTGAAGAGTATACTTATAAAATTTGCACATGACACTAGCCTGAGAGGGGCTATGAGCACTTCAAAATAACCTTGATAAATTGGAGAATGAGGCCTGGTCTACACTGGGGGGGAGGGGGCGGGGATCGATCCAAGTATGCAACTTCAGCAACTTGAATAACGTACTTCACTGTGGTAAGTCGACTGCTGATGCTCCCCCATCGACTCTGCCTGCACCTCTTGCTGTGGTGGTGTACCGGAGTCAACGAGAGAGCGCTTGGCAATCAATTTATCGCATCTTCACTAGATGCAATAAATCAATCCCTGCTGAATCAATCGCTCTGGAGGTAAGTGTAGACATGCCCTTAGTCTGAAATCAACAAGATGAAATTCAATAAAGATGAATGCAAAGAACTACACTTAGGAAGGAAAAATATGCACAACTGGGACTAAATGGCGAGGCAGTAGTACTGCTGAAAAGGTTCTGTGGGTTATAGTTAATTGCAAATTGAATTTGAGCCAATAATCTAATGCAATTTCAGAAAAATCTCAAATCACTACTCTAGATCAGGCAGATGGGGGATTTGAAGCTGGGTCTCCCACATTCTGGGTTAGGGCTCTAACCAGTGGGCTAAAGTTTATAAGGGGAGCAGCAGTGCTTTTGTACTAGTATTGATATACATACTTCCTAGCCAAATGTATTAATTAAAAGATTTGTCTTCGTTGCAATAAAAAATTAGACCCTGAAAAAGTCAGGCTTATTTTCATTACTAGTATTGATATACATACTTCCTAGCCAAATGTATTAATTAAACAAATATAATCACTGAAGTGTTCTTATTAAGTTTATAATGCAGTGATATTTCACCATCTGATAATTTGGGTTGTAGTCATTTAACACAGCTAACCCATTTATGAAAAAATTGATAACTGTGAATATGGATTTTTGTACAGTTTCCATTCCATTTTGAAAGTACAAACCGTATTTTTTCCTTAGATCATTGTATCTGTTTGCTTCTTTTATGGCTCCAGTCCATAAGAGAGAATATCTAAAATCTTAAAGCTAGTTCCAGTGAAGAAGGACACTGGACTGACTTTCAAATGTAAATGACTGAAGTTAGGTACATAAACCCACAGTGCATAGGTGCTGGAGCATGTACATGGCCTACTGAAATCAATGAGCCCTCTATGTGCTTGATTAGGACAATTTTATTTAGGTGCCTAATTTTGACACCACATTTCAAAATCTGGCCCAACAACAACATATTTCATGACAACTTGTGTGTGTGTTAGTTAATCATGAGCTAAAATAATTAATTAACTTTTTATGCTGATAGGCTAGCTGTGGCCAGCATTGTCTGGAAATCATGCCCAGTGACAGATGCAAAAATGTTGTGTGAGAACTTGTTAGAAGTTCTTCAAGACATCATACAATTAATGACCATATCCCAGTTTTAGAGCTGATGGTGACATTTCAATATAGTTCATTATTGTATATCGCATTTGCTGAATTAAATGCTAGTCACAAGGAGGGGTTAAATTCAATGGATAACCCTTAATGATAGTATCAGAGGGGGGTAGTAGTTAGGTTAGAAGCAGTAGCAGCAAAGAAGCTGTGGTATTATACAGAGACGACGCTTTTTCCAAAAAAGGGTATTCACCCACGAAAGCTCATGCTGCAAAACGTCTGTTAGTCTATAAGGTGCCACAGGATTCTTTGCTCCTTAATGATAGTTCATCATGGACATTTAACAGAACTAAAGCAAAACCTGGCCATTTTTTATGGGATTTACTGCAGCAACAATGCAAATTTCTTTTAAGAATAATACATCCATTTGCTCTAACACTGCAAACTATGTCAAATTATCAGCGTAGAACTATGTAATATTAAACCATGCCTCAACAACACAAACATGTCAGACTACCAAGATTTTGGAATATGAAGAATTTGTAATGGCTATTTTTTATTAACTTCCTAGTGGTAGCTGATAGCATATGTTGTAATTGGATGTGTTTGTTTATTTCAGTGGAGCACTTATTCTGCACCTGAGAATAACTGTTCCAGTGCTAGTAGGATATGGTGTTTTTAAAATGGACATTGGTAACAGTTTTTATTAATTTTCATTTGTGGAAGACCCAAGGTGAAATTAGAATAACAAGCTGTCTTCAAGTTATAAATAATTGTTATTAATAGCTATCTTCCATTTTCATCATTGGGATTATTTCAAATCAACGGTTTATGCATGAATAGAGAGTTTCTCAGGTGAAGGGTGAGGAAGCTACAATTTTAATATATAGTTTTAAATTCACGGTGTTCCTTTTCTTAAAATAATGAGAGGGAAACTAGAATGTTACTTGCAAGTTTCCAAGGGATGACATATGTAACCCTTCTGCCAGGCCGAATCGATAGCAGCAAGGGCCGGGTTCAATACATAGGGGTCCCTTCCCTACAACGTAATGCAAAACCAGCTCGAGCCCCCATCCAGTGACCTGCGAAAATCTTACACACACCCCTGGGCACCTCGAGGAGGCAATACTTCCCCTCTCGCAAGCACAGAGTCTCGGTGTAGCAGAAAAAGTTTAATTACATGAGATAAACACAAGCATTAAATTGGGAAAACACCTCAATTAGCGTTCATAGATTAAACCGTGAGCAAAGATCCACCCCAGGAAATTGGGCCGTGTCCTTCTCCACGGGCTCTTGAGTCCAGCAACCCCCAAATCACCCCAAGACTCCAAAGTCCAATATCCCAAATGTCCCTAGAGTCCAGCAACCCAAAGATCACCAACAATCCCACAATCCAAAAGTCTCTGTCCTGAGTCAGTGCAGCCCCAGAGTTCGAGAGTCTATCTGCAGAGGTCCCTGTCCCCACCCCCAGCCTGGGTGGAAAGGGGCACCTTACGTGGTCCATGGGGTTCTGCTCCTGCCTTCTCCACGAACTGCTCCTCCAGCCGTCCTCACAAACTGCTCCGCTCCACCAGCTGCTCTGCTCCACCAGCTGTCCCGTGATCCGCTCCAGCCGTCCCCACAAACTGCTCCGCTCCGCTCGCTCCGTGGGCCACTCCACCCGTCCCACAGCTGCTCTGCTCTGCCAGCTGCTCTGGTCCACCAGCCGTCCCCGCAAACTGCTCAGCTCCACTCACTCCGTGGCTCCACGAACTGCTCCACTCCGCTCTGCAGTATAGCTTCAGGCTCCCCCACTAGTTAGCAGAGTACTCAGTGCGCTCAGCTTAGCAATTCCCGCCCTTTAGTGATTTCAGCTCACAGTAGGGGAGCCCCAGTGCACCATTAGCCCAAAGTGAGTTCAGCTCAGTAACCTGTATCTAGATTCTTAAAGAAATCAAAAATCAACTCTGATATTCCACAATGGAGAGAGACATAGGTGGGGCTGGTGCTTCCAGCTCACACAAGGGACCTGCACCACCAGATACAGATATCTGTCTCCAGCCTGTCTCAATTCACTGGGCTTTGGAACCCATGTCCCTTGTCTAGCAAGTACTATTTAGTTGATAATGAAACCCTTTATCATAAGACTGTTTTGTAGTTCCTCATTTACTTAATCAGGGTGACAACATTTTATTCCTCCTGCCCCAATAACAAAGAAATTGGGGATCCCACAGCTGTGAAAATAACCATTCCAGGCTGCTGTGGAGTGGGTTTGCCAATGCAAATGCACATTCCTGAAATTCCTTTCCTCACTCCAATGCAAATGCTTGAAATTCCTTTGCCACTCCTCATAATTTACCACCAGATGGCAGGGTAGAGCTCATCCTGACTCTGCTTACACGTACTTGTGATGAATTAACTACAAACATCAGTGCTGCTCCACAGAAATAAAGTGCACATTTAAAGCTGACACTAAGTATAAATTTTGATGCGATTCCTCAGGATTTGAAGCGGTCTTTGTATTTTAAAGAAGACATTTGTTTGATGAACTTGGTCATTTCATCTTACAAATAAAGCCTATATCATGTTGGCTGATTGGTTTAAAAATATATTGCTTTATGCATAGCAACCAGACTTTCTAAAAGGGGAGATTTTGTGTACAAATGATGAAACTAACTTAGCAAATATTATAAAATCACCACTGTTTACCCTTCTTAGAAGTGTCGGAGCTCCTGGAGACATCAGGGATTGTTTATTATTAGTAGCAGTAGTAATATAAAAGCACCTAGAGACTGCAACTGTGATAAAAAAAACCACTACGCTAGGTGCCATACAATAGTGGGGCAGTAGCACAATTATAGTTAAAGTGGAAACTAGCTTACTGTTTAAATGGGCAGTTTTCCTAAGTGCTCTACAGTAAACACTTAGGGAATATCTATACTTCAAGCGCTACGGTGGCGACAGCTGCAGCGCTGCTCTAATGTAGATGCTTCTACAGTGTCTGAAGGGGTTTTTCCATTGCTGTACTAAATCCACCACCTTAAGAAGCAGTAGCAAGGTCAATGGAAGAATTCTTCTGTCAGCCAAGTAGTGTCTACACCAGGGCTTATGTCAGCTTAACACTGGAGGAGTGAGGAACAAAGCTGGGAACCTCACAAGCCAAAACACATGGACAGAAATGGGATAGAGGCCATTTTGAAATGGTGGCTGCTTTGCTAACAAAGGGCCATACCATTGGCACCTGTAAGCAGAACTTACTGGAGAGAGTGCCAGCAGGACAGTATCTGCCTGAGGACGCTGACCAGAACCAGGACTCCCATACAGGGTGAGATTGGACCAGGGGGATTGCATTCAGGACCATTTGTTGATTTCCATAGATCTGTAACTTCCTGGTGCTTTAATAATAAAGTGATCCCTTTGCTAAGCCTGTGTTCATTGCTTTGCTGCCAGGTTGTCCCTGAAGGGTATAACTAGAAAACCAGAGCTGTGACAGCTAAGTGGACTCAGGGGGAACCTGTCTAAACCACTGGCCTTAGGATAGCTGGGGCACTGGTTCTGGGGTCTATGTGGCCAGATTCTGAGGCCTCCCTTCTCAAGAAGGGTGGCACATGCACATGGCAGTGTGCCTGAGAGATCACTGTTACTAGCTCCGGATCAGTCACTACCCAAACTCAGGGTGGCTTAGGAGCACATGGGATTTAGGGATTGGATCCATTCACAACAAACCTGTATCCATCCAGACTAGAGGAAAATGGGGCCAGGTTGTGACAACAGGTTAAGACAGTGACAGAACCAGTAACAGAACTCTTAGTGGCTGGAGCTGCCGGCCTAAATGTTTAAATTATGAAATAATTGAGGACGTTGATATATGTTTGGTTCAGTGTTCCTTGGCTTTCCAGGGTTTAACAGGACCTCTTCTCTTTACAGGGCTTCCTAAAAACAAAGGTACTAAGACTGATTGGTAATACTGTCTTTTGCAAAGTATTAAAACAATTGCACAATAACACTTCAGAAATATGGCACTGCTTTTAATTCACGTTTCATGGTCCAGCTTGAACATTAACTAGAGAATAGTAGATGCCTTTTTCAGCCAAGAGTTGTTGATGTGTTCCTTGTTCTACGACCCTTCCATTCTGGATTACCACTATCTTGTCAGCATTCTGCACAGTGGACAGGCGATGAGCTATTACAATACAGGTGCGACCTTGTCTTGCTTTATCCAGTGCTTCTTGGACAACCTATTCAATTACCAAAGCAGACGATACATTTTTAACTTATTTAGCAAGTAATGCAGAGAAACCCCTTCCAGCTGTTAGTAAGTGAGGTATCTGATCTGATATCTTTTAATTTAAATTATAAATTACCAGTGAGAGAGATGAGGCTGAATGGCTCCAGAGAACAGTAATGGGATGAATGTCTAGCTTCTTGTTTTAAATCTAGCTTGTGTTCACAATGAGCGAGAGCTCTTAATATTGATAAATGGTTGGATACCTATTTGAACTAAGGTGATAAACATCTCAGGAGAATTGCTAAAGGACCCATGTCCACATCATCAAAATCATCACAGCTGGCAGCCTTGTTGGCAATCTCAGTAGAAAGACCAAGTATTGTCAGGGCCGGCTCTAACTTTTTTGCCGCCCGAAGCAAAAAAAAAGAGCACCACCCCACCGTAACACCCCCGCCCCCGCGAGCACTGTGCCGCGCAACCCCCCGCCCCCCCGAGCGCCGTGCCGCTTGAAGCCCGTCCCCCCGAGCACTGCGCCGCACAAGCCCCCCCGCCCCCCCGCACGCTGCTCTGCTGAAGCCCCCGCCCCCCAAGCGCCATGCCACCCGAAGCCCCCACCCCCTGAGTGCCGCGCCTGTTTGAACTTGCTGTCTCAATTCTGAGAGCTACTACTCTATGGTTAGAATCCTGGAGGACTCCATCATAAAGATGTTTTTTACAGTACTGCCTCTAACTAGCCTACTGCCATAGAGATACACCCTGTGCAATGTGTCACTCTAGCTGTTCTTCTATGGGGGAGAAGAGTTGGGGATGAAGCTGTATGATAGGAGGAGAGTTGTGTGCTGATCGGAGTGTTGCTGTAGATGGGGTCTCTGTTCCAGAAGGCCTGCCCTAACTGGAGTGAGAGCCTAGACATTCCAGAGTCCCTGGGGAGAGGGAGATTTAGCCAAGTGTGTTTATGGGGGAGAAAGATGAAGAAGGGGGATCTAGCCTTTTACATTCTTCTGACATCAGTAGGCAATAGAAAAGTAATTGAAGACAGTTTTGTAGTAAGATATTTGGCTCTGAGTAATCTAGATTTAGACAGTTGCTGTCATTCATACAAATGAGATAATGCCTCAGTATATATGCATCTCATTTGTAGAAAAGTTCTAGATTTCCAGACTTTGGACTTTTACAGGCATTTATGGAAATCAAAGTGGTAATTGCAATTGCTGTATTAACAGCCATGGTTTTAGATTCCCTCTATGTACACAAACAAGATACCTTTTCACTTTCTGTATCTAGAGCAGATGTGGCTTCGTCCAGTAGCAGAACTTGAGGATGACGTACAAGAGCTCGAGCAATAGCAACACGCTGCTTCTGACCACCTGAGAGCTGAGTTCCTTTGTCTCCCACACGGGTATTATATTTCTAAATACAATAAACACAAGTTTAGAAGGCAAATCCAACCAGTAATTTAGCCTGGATTTGGACTTAAATCACAGAGTCCAATAGAGCAGTGCTTGTGCAGGGAAAGCCCCTGGTGGTCCGGGCCGGTTTGTTTACCTGCTGCGTCTGCAGATTTGGCCGATCGCAGCTCCACTGGCCGCAGTTCACCATCCCAGGCCAATGGGGGCTGTGGGAAGGGCGACCAGCACATCCCTTGGCCTGCACCATTTCCCGAAGCCCCCATTGGCCTGGGACGGCGAACCACGGCCAGTGGGAGCCACGATCGGCCAAACCTGCGGATGCGGCAGGTAAATAAACCAGCTCGGACCACCAGGGGCTTTTCCTGAACTAGCAGCGGACCAACTTTGAGAAGCAGTGCAATAGAGCATGTGCTTTCTACTCTTGGCTATTTTATTTCAGCAGTTCTTTGAAAGCAGATGACCACAATTATTGAAGGCCACAAACATCTGTCCATCTTAGGTACTTATATGACCTCCATGACCATACTACCTGAACATCCCAATCTTTAATGTATTTATCCTCACAACACTCCTGTGAGGTAGGAAAGTGTATTATTCCCATTTTACAGATGGGAACTGAGAGGTTCACACAGGAGTCTGTGGCAAGTCAAGACTTTATTGTCTCCCAAGTCCTAGGCTAGCATCCTAACCACTGGATCATCTTTCCCCTCGTGAGTTCACTTTGAAGGAAAAATCCTAACTTAAGAAAGAGAATGTTATGGTTTTAATTCAAATTATGTACATATCTAATTGACAGTCACATCTGACTTGGGGCATCCAAAAATGTTAGCTTTTAAAATATGCATATAGTTTACTAATGAACTGGTTGGTGCTCCCTCAAAGCCTGCACTAGCTTTTGTTTGTTACACTGTAAGGGTTACATATGATTTGTTGGATGATTCAGTCTGGCAATGTTCTCAGCCCCTAATTGAACCTTTAACAAAGATAATTTCTACCAAGTGTTTTAGATAACGAGGGGATAACAAAACAAACAAAAGATTTTAAACAATCTTTAATTAAAAGTACTTATCTCTCTCAATTAATCAGGTTTCACATGCTTGTTTTCATAAACCTAGTTCTCCACTGGCCTATGGAGTCTTCCCGAAAAAAATGTTGCAGAGAAGACTTGAATTTCTAATGTAATAAACAGGCATGGGAAAAAACAAACCCTTTTAGGTTCCTTTACATCCCAGAGAAGCATAAAAGGGCATAACTCCTTTTTATTTTTCTTGGTCAGTCACCTTTCGTTTTGAGTAAGAAACAAAGGTTTAACTTACATTTGGCAGAGAGTCAATGAAGGAATGTATGTTGGCTGCTCTTGCTGCATTTACAATCTCTTCAAATGGCACCTCTCTACTGTTATCTCCATATGCAATATTCTCAGCAATACTACAGTCAAACAGGATCGGCTCTTGTGAGACAATACCAATCTGAGCTCTAAGCCATTGGATATTTAATGCCTTTGCATTTTGGCCATCCAGCAGCTAAAAAGCAAGAATACTTAAATGTCAGAGATAGGAAAGCTTTGGCTTGCACAAAAAATGTTACATTAACTTTTCCATTCTGTATAGCTAATAGCAACTATTCATTGCAAAATACTTTATACAATGATTTTGGTGGTTTCAGTTTATTCATAAGGAAATCTCAAAGGAGATAATTCAAGCTCCAATCCCAGTTCCTTAGACCAGCTTTCTAACCTTGAGCCTTCTCCTTCTAAAGTTGTACATATTTATAAATAAATAAAGTGATTCACAAAGCAAACACTGCAGAACTGAGTTAAATCACACTCTTAGATCTCGGCAAGGTTTTACAGGTATAAGTTAAGTTCCGAATTTAAACTGCTACAATTATACTGGTATAACCGGCAAGACTTCCCTGCGTAGTCAAGCCCTTAGATTGTGAGTGCTTTGGGGCTGGATGCTGTATAAAAAATAGACAGTCTGAAGAAATTTCCCTTCAAACACAGGATTATAATCATCCTCATAAGATGTAGACTTTGATACCTGGAAAGATACTGGAACAAATTATTTAACTATCAATTTGTAAGCATCTAGAGCAGTGGTGGGCAACCATGCAGCCCATCAAGGTAATCTGCTGGCGGGCTGCCAGACAGTTTGTTTACATTTACATGGCTGCCCGCAGCTACCAGTGGCTGCAGTTTGCAGCAGAGGCAGAACCAAAGGGAGCTCTGCTACATGGTTACAGTGCAAATTTCATTCAGATGCATGTTTTCATGGATCTGATATTACTGCAATATTATCCTGATAAGAGACTGAGACAAGCTACTCAATATGAGGGATCTTCTGAATCAATATGCCCACCATCTAAGACTCCAACTGGCTTGCCACTTTCCATTTTTCAGATCTCTGCATCAGCTATCTCACTGATTGCTTTGGGGTCAGATTCAGAAATGGTGGTTGAGCCGGATACAAGTCTCATAACAGAGACCCAAGTATTTCCTACGCAAAGTCTTCCTCCTTGAAGTAATACTCATGGATATCCTATGTATCAAGCTGGTGATATGACACCAGGTTGGGGAAACTGACAAGACTGGCCTATGCCTCCTTAGATGCCTTGGCCATATTAGCCAACTCCTATTTATGAATACCATAACAAAAAATCTGTCTTTCTGGTTGGATTATCTTCAATCAGAACACTCAGATCCTAGAGATAGGGAACATTCCTCTTTTTTGGCACTGGATAGCCTCTTGGAAGAGGACTATCAGGAGGGATCTCCACAGGATCTACGTAGGCATTCATGGTTATGATCTTCTTCTCTTACTATGGAAATGAGATCTACAGTATAGGACTTACCCTTTGAAGGGGGTGGACTATATAGTACAAAAACTGATGAGATATTGGAGAAGATAGAGCCTTGCTCCACAGCTAGATCTCTGGGGCTACTGAGGGAGAACACCTAAACCTGTGTTCAGATATCTTAGGCAATATGTTTCACCTTCTTCATCTTCATCTGACTTTATTCAAAGGAGACATCCATACTATCACAATAGCAGCAACTACAACAAGCATCCTCTCAATCACAGGAAAGGAAGAAATCCTACAAATCCCAGATAAGGACAAAGAATTCTTCGGCCACATCCTCCCTGCAAAATGTCCAGCCACAGGTTTGACATGACAATCAAGAGCTTTGAAACAATTTCAGAAAATTCTATCTGTATTTTTGGATGTATGGACAATTTTATTATGAATGGACAACTATCACATCAGACAGGTGAGTAAAGGAAGGTTATACTGTCCAATTCAAAGCCCTTCCTCCATGCAAACTCCTGCCCCTTCCTTCTCAGGGATTCTTCCCAAAAGAAATTATTAAGAATGGAAATACAAGCTCTACTGCATATGGGGGCTGAAGAAGTACCACCATTAATTTACAGATACAAAGAGTTTTACTCCCATTTCTTTGTAATCCCAAAAAAGAATGGAAGTCTCCAACCAATTTTAGATCTCAGAGGCCTAAAAAGATACATCAGATAACATTATGTATTGAAACTATCTCTTGTGCCAATCATTCCCTCCCTGTCTACTCTGGATTGGTTCATAGTTCCTGAACTCAAGGATACATATTTCCATATCCCCATAAAACAATCTCATTGCAAATATCTACTTTATATTCTGGGTTCAGACCATTTCTAATACAAAGTCTTACTCTGCTCTCTCCAGGGTTTTTAGCAAATGCTTGGCTCCAGTAGCAGCACGTTGGAGAAGACAAAGGATTTCCTTCCCGAGTTAAACGATAGGTGGCTAAAGGCTCTGTCAGAAAAGGAATTAGTAACAGCCTTTCAGATAACCTGTTCTTTGTTTGAAACTTATAAACAAAGAGAAATCTCTTCTGATTCCATCTTGAAGTATTCCCTTTATTGGGGCGATACTTAACTCCATAAATGAAAGGATTTTCTTTCTGGAACAGAGGTTTTTGAAACTAAACCACCACTATACTGAAACTACTCCTATAACCATCTCAGCTTTCTGGTGTTATAGGTCTTATGGCATTCACAACATACATGACTCTATATGTCAGACTCAGAATGAGGCCACTTCAGCAGTGGCTATGAAAGAATTTCAAACCCAGTGTGGAAAGTGTGCTAAAAATTCTCATAATTCCAAGGAAAATGTGTATCTCTCTAAAGTGGTGACTGAAACCACAGAACGGCATCAAAGGAGTATAGTTTAAATCACTTCCTCCTTCATTAGTAGTCACCACAGATACATCTAAGACAGGCTGGGGTGGAGACATCTCTGCAGCCTTTTCAACTGGGGACTATGGTATTTCAGAGAATCCTTGTTACACATTAGCATCTTAAAACTCAGGGCCGTCCATCTGGCTCTCAAAGCATTTCTTCTGCAGATACAGGATGAAGTAATTCGGGTGACTATGGATGACATGTCCACAGCATATTATTTGAACAAACAAGAAGGAACTTGATTGTAGCCACTAGGCAACAAGACAATAAAGCTTTGGGACAGGTGCATCCTATACAACATTTATCCAATTGCTTTGCATATTGCAGAAGAACAGTGAGATCATGCATTGTCAGGACAGGGACTCCTCAGAGATGCATGAATGCTCTGTAAAAGACGCAGTTGTTCCAAACTTTTTCAGGCTTTGGGGCTTTCCAGACATAGATTTGTTTGCCACCAGATTCAATACAAAATGTCTCTCTTTTTGCTCAAGAGAAGGCTTGGACAGTCTATCGTTGATGGATGCATTTTTCTTACATTGGGGAATGACGTTGATGGATGCATATTGCCGCTAATCCTCAAAGTTTTTTTTTTTTTAAAGAAAATAAAACAAGATTTGGCCATGATAATTTTAATTGCTCCAGCCTGGCTGTGGCAATAATGATACATGGAGTTACTGGCAAATACAAGATGGCAAATACAAGATGCTCCTGCTATCGACAGACTTACTGTCCAGAGAGAGGAGGGTTTGTACCCAGACCATCAGTCATTACATCTAACAGCGTGGGCAATAGGACTGCAACACATTCAGGAAGATCATGCTCTGTTGAGGTGCAGCAAGTTCTTATTAATGCTTTTAAAGCATCTACCAGGAGAAGCTACAATTATAAATGGAAACGATTTGTTATCTGGCAACTAATAGGGATGTTGACCCAGTCTCAGTTCCCATACAACTTGTTTTGGAATATTTGTACTTAAAAAACATGGTTGAGGGAGGTTGTCTTTCTCCTCCATTAGAGTCCATTTAGCAGCAATAGCAGCATTCCATACTCATGCTAATGGAAAATCCATCTTCTCGCACAAGGTGATGAAACGTTGTTTAAGAGGTGTATTGAATTTGTATCCCTCAGTATGGGAGTTGGCCCCTCCATGGAATTGAAACTTAGTTTTAAACACAATTTATGTCCCTCCCATTTGACCCTCAAACAAGCTGTCCGTTGCCCTGGTCTACACTATGAGTTTAGGTCGAATTTAGCAGCGTTACATCAATTTAACCCTGCACCTGTCCACACAACGAAGCCTTTTTTTCCTACTTAAAGGGCTCTTAAAATCGATTTCTGTACTCCTCCCCCGACGAGGGGATTAGCGCTGAAATCAACCTTGCCGGGTCAAATTTGGGGATAGTGTGGTCACAATTTGACAGTATTGGCCTCCAGGAGCTATCCCAGAGTGCTCCATTGTGACCGCTCTGGACAGCACTCTCCACTCCAATGCACTGGCCAGGTAGACAGGAAAAGGACTGTGAAATTTTGAATCTCATTTCCTGTTTGGCCAGTGTGGCAATCTGCAGGTGAGTGCAGCTCTCATCAGCAAAGGTGACCATGATGGAGTCCCAGAATTGCAAAAGAGCCCCAGCATGGACCGAACGGGATGTACGGGATCTGATCGCTGTATGGGGAGACGAATTCGTGCTATCAGAACTCCATTCCAAAAGATGAAATGCCCAAACATTTGAAAAAATCTCCAAGGACATGAAGGACAAAGGCTATAACAGGGACCCGCGGCAGTGCCACATGAAACTTAAGGAGCTCAGGCAAGCCTACCAAAAAACCAGGGAGGCAAATGGCCACTCCGGGTCAAAGCCCCAGACATGCTGTTTCTATGATGAGCTGCAAGCCATTCTAGGAGGTGCCCCTACAACTATCCCAAGCCCTGTGCTTTGACTCCATCAATGGAGTAGCACGCAACAGGGATGTGGGTTTTGGGGATGAAGAAGATGAGGAAGAGGAGATTGAAGATAGCTCACAGCAAGCAAATGGAGAAACCGTTTTCCCCGACAGCCAGGAACTGTATCTCACCCTGGACCTGGAATCAGTACCCCGCAACCTACCTAAGGCTGCCTCCCAGACCTGCCAGGCAGAGAAGGGACCTCTGGTGAGTGTACCTTTGTAAATATTATACATGGTTTAAAAGCAAGCGTGTTTAATGATTAATTTGCCCTGGCATTTGCGGCCAGTACAGCTACTGGAAAAGTCTGCTAACGTTTCTGGGGATGGTGCGGAAATCCTCCAGGGACATCTCCATAAAGCTCTCCTGGATGTACTCCCAAAACCTTTGCAAAAGGTTTCTGAGGAGGGCAGCCTTATTCTGTCCTCCATGGTAAGACACTTTACCACACCAGGCCAGTAGCACGTAGTCTGGAATCATTGCATAACACAGCATATGGTCCCAGTGTTTGCTGACATTCAAACAACATGCATTCTTTATCTTTCTGTGTTATCCTCAGGAGAGTGATATCATTTATGGTCACCTGGTTGAAATAGGGTGATTTTATTAAGGGGACATTCAGAGGTACCCGTTCCTGCTGGGCTGTTTGCCTGTGGCTGAACAGAAAAGTTCCCTGCTGTTAGCCATGCGGTGGGGGGAAGGGCGACGCGATCATCCCAGACAATTGGGTGGGCGGGGGCGGGGTTAGTTGGGTTTGTGCTGCACATTAACCCGAAAACCGCAGCCCCTCCTTTTAAATTGCCAACCCATTTAAAATAAATAGTCTACCCATTGTTCTCAAAAATGTGTTTTTTAACTCCCTTTTTTTCCCTCCACCAGCTGCAAATGTTTCAACATTCACACTATCTTCTCCTTCCTAGAGACTTGCAAAGATTAGAAGGTGAAAAAACACACTTGCGATGAAATGTTCTGAGTTCATGCAGTCCAGCCACACTGAAAGAGCCCAGCAGAATGCATGGAGGCAGACACATGTCAGAGTTCAGGAAAGCACAATATGAAGGCGAGGACAGGTGGCGGGCTGAAGATAATAAGTGGTGGGCTGCAGATGATAGGTGGTGTCAGCTTGGTGACAGAAGGCAAGAGGCAATGCTGAGGCTACTGGAAGAACAAACTCATATGCTCTGGCCTATGGCTGACGTTCAGGAAAGGCAGCTTGAGCACTGCTACAGCCCCTGTGTAACCAACCACCCTCCTCCCCAAGTTCCATAGCCTCCTCACCCAGACGTCCAAGAACGTGGGGGGGGGGGCGCTCTGGGCACCCAACCACTCCACCCCAGAGGACTGCCCAAGCAAAAGAAATCCAGCGTTCAATAAGTTTTAAAGTGCAGTGTGGCCTAGCCCTTCCCTCCTCCCCCACCCCTCCCGGGCTACCTTGGCAGTTATCTCCCTATTTGTATGATGAATTAATAAAGAATGGATGAATGTGAAGCAACAATGACTTTATTGCCTCTGCAAGTGGTGATCAAAGGGGGAAGGGGATGGTGATTAGCTTACAGGGAAGTAGAGTGAACCAAGGGGTGGGGGTTTCATCAAGGAGAAACAAACAGAACTTTCACACCGTAGCCTGGCCAGTCATGAAACTGATTTTCAAAGCTTCTCTGATGCATACTGTGCCCTCCTGTACTCTGCTAACCACCCTGGTGTCTGGCTGCGCATAATCAGTGGCCAGGCGATTTGCTTCAACCTCCCACCCACCATAAACATCTCCCCCTTACTCTCACAGATATTGTGGAGTGCACAGCAAGCGGTAATAACAATGGGAATATTGGTTTCGCTGAGGTCTATCTGAGTCAGTAAACTGCACCAGTGCGCTTTTAAACATCTGAATGCATATTCTACCACCATTCTGCACTTGCTCAGCCTATAGCTGAACAGCTCCTGACTACTGTCCAGGCTGCCTGTGTATGGCTTCATGAGCCATGGCATTAAGGGGTAGGCTGGGTCCCCAAGGCTAACTATAGGCATTTCAACATCCCCAATGGTTATTTTCTGGTCTGGGAAGAAAGTCCCTTGCTGCAGCTTTTGAAACAGACCAGAGTTCCTGAAGATGCGAGCATCATGTACCTTTCCCGGCCATCCCATGTTGATATTGGTGAAACGTCCCTTGTGATCCACCAGTGCTTGCAGCACCATTGAAAAGTACCCCTTTCGGTTTATGTACTCGCTGCCTTGGTGCTCCAGTGCCAAGATAGAGATATGGGTTCCGTCTATCGCCCCACCACAGTTAGAGAATCCCATTGCAGCAAAGCCATCCACTATGACCTGCACATTTCCCAGAGTCACTACCCTTGATAGCAGCAGCTCTTTGATTGCGTTGGCTACTTGGATCACAGCAGCCCCCACAGTAGATTTGTCCACTCCAAATTGATGCCCGACTGACCGGTAGCTGTCTGGCGTTGCAAGCTTCCACAGGGCTATTGCCAATCGCTTGTGAATTGTGAGGGCTGCTCTCATTTTGGTATTCTTGCGCTTCAGTGCAGGGGACACGTACCCAGAATCACCCGCGACAATGTTTTTGACCCATCAGGCATAGGGAGCTCAACCCCCAATTCCAGTGGGCGGTGGAGACTGCGGGAACTGTGAGATAGCTACCACAGTGCAACGCTCCAGAAGTCGACGCTAGCCTGGTACTGTGTATGCACTCAGCCAAGTTAATGGTCTTAATGGTCTTGGAATGGGAACACACACAATCGACTGGATAAAATCGATTTCTAAAAAAATCAATTTCTATAAATTTGACCTAATTTCGTAGTGTAGACATACCCTTTGATTCATCTTTCTAGACAGACAGCTTGTATAGTAGCCTTCACTTCTGCTAGAAGAATTAACGAGTTACATGCATTGATGGCAGAACCCCGTTATGCTACTGTTCAAAAAGATAAAGTGTTTTTTGAGCACATCCTACATTCTTGCAGAGTGCTTTCAGAGTTTCATGTTAATCAAAGTATTAATTTACCTGTATTTTTTCCCCTACATCTCATACAAGTAGAGGGGAATCTAGAGTACACTCCTTGGATGTGACAAGAACAGTCTTATATGGACAGAATGTATTTAACTCATATGCTGGTACTTTTAAGGGTTGGGACATTTCAGCACATTGCCTGTCCAAATGGGTCAAACTGTGTATTGAAGTGTTATAATGGAGCTTCACTTTCTCCTCCTGTTCTGCATTCTACTAGAGCGGTTGTTACAACTGCAGCATTCTTTTATTGAGATATGCAAGGCTGGTACGTGGAATTCAGTTCACACTTTTACAAGACATTGTGCTTTGGATGTGGGAACAAGGTCTGGTGCACAATCTGGCAGAGCGATGCTCCAACTGCTGTTTAATCAGGACTCCACTCCCTCCTTCTAGTTTACAGTACTGCTTGCCAAACTGTCCCCAGAGCAGGATTATGCAGAGGACACTTGATGAGGAAATGAAGGTTATTTACTTGTAACCGGAGTTCTTCAAGATAGATTCTACATATTCACACTCCCCACCAACCTTCCCCACTTCTGTAGATTCCTACTTTTAGGGTTAATCAATATTCTGCTTTAGTATTTGAAGGGAACTGAGGCAGGAACAGGTGACACTCCCCTTTTCATAACCATGCTCGCAGGACACACTCAAACACTAAGGGCAAGGGAAAGAGGGATGAGGTGCTCTAACTGTCACTGCTACTAGAAGGTTCCACCATCCTGGCTGCATCCAGTCAGAGCATCCCAAGACTGGGAATATGCAGAGTCCATCTCGAAGAATTCTGGTCACAAATAAGTAACTTTCATTTGCTATGTCTTAAAAATTAATATGAACATCCTTTTAAAATGCTAATTATGTAATGGGGAGGTTTTATATGCACTTTACACACGTTTCAAACCTAGATTATTGTAAGCATTTAGGAAATATTCATCACTATGGTGTCTGGATGCACTTTAAATTGCATAAATTTGGTCTTTAACATTAAAAATAAGGAGCAAAGGTCCCATACTTCTCTGCTGCTCATAGTTTTAAGATACAGGAGGGAGGGGCATTTATATTAGTACAATATATAAAAGTGTATCTGCATCTAATACATTTTATAGGTTTATAATAATTAGCCATCATAGTGCCCGATCCAAATCCCATTGAATTCAGTGGAAGTCTTTCCATTGAATTCTGTATGTTCTGAATCAGGCCCATGTAGCAATTTTCACCCATGAATCACTTCCCTCAACTCAAAATGACAGGGAAAGTGTAGAATATTTTGCATTTTGCCTACCTACGCTATGGTTATACACAGAACCCTAAAAATCCACTGGTGCCTCCCCTTAATCTTCACAAACAATTCAAAAATATCAAAAGTACCTATTACATTTTATTATATTAACAAGAATAAGATAAGTAAATTATAATTTAACCAGGTTCTCGCAAGGAATCACTTACCAGTTCTCCATCAAGAGGATCATAGAATCTCTCAAGCAACTGAACAACAGTGCTTTTTCCACAGCCACTGCTGCCTACAAGCGCCAGGGTCTGTCCTTTTTCTACATTAATATTCAAACCTTGAAGCACTTGGACATCTGGTCGAGTTGGATAGTTAAACATCACTTCTTTGAATGCTATGTTGCCACCAAATATATCCTATAATTGAAATGGTAACATCTAATCAATTTTTAGGAGAATTCTGACAGATCATAAAACAATGTAAAGAGAACTAGAACCATCCTGTTCCTATTGATTTCAATGAGAGTTTTGCCATTAACTTCAATACAGCCAGGATCTGGTCCTTTTTGTGACGTTTCAAAAATTAACACACAGTGTAAAATTATTTTGAAGACAGAGATTCTGCTAGTTCTGCTTCACACCAGTTTTAACATAAGGACAAATTTTCAAAAATTATGGTAATTTTGGGTCACCAGCTTCGTCTTATGCTTTCTGTAAATCAGGCCCCTTTGAGAGTCTCAAGTTAAGCACTGAATAACAATAGCCACTTCTGATATTCTTGGCCAAAGCGATCCTGCTTTAGAGGGTTTTTTTTCAAATTAAATTACTGTACAATTATCATTACCATATATGCACTCAAATGCTTACTGTCAAACTTATGATTCCTGGTAAGTGTTAACAGCATTTTCTTAGACTTTGTTGTTATTATTTTAAAAATTAGAAGTGTTAGTCAGATGGTAAGTTCCTTGGAGCAAAGTCCTGTCATCTTTATTTGTGTGCAATACCACAATAAAAATAATATACTGAACTGCTATCGTCCTGTCTGCCTCTTTGAGTGATGCCCACCTAGATTCACCTACTTCTTAGCTCCTATAGTACACTAATATTTATTATTAGTGTCTTGCTTATAAATTGAATCCCAAAACATTTTACAACGTTAATGTTGGGCCTGATTATATTTCCAAAGTCCATGCATGGATATGCTCCTCCTGCATAGAAGAGGAATTGGCTGCCTCTGCAGCATTGTTCCCATTTTCACTGGCTCTTGCAGAGGGCTCTCCACAAAGAAATGCAAGGAAGGAGCAGGCAGAAGCAGAATTTGGCCCACATAGTTTTTGGATGAAACAATGTTAATGGCCCCAAGGATCAGTTAATCTAAACACTTAACTTGTGAGTGGGGGAAGAAAACGTCAGTGTTACATTAGTTAGTGTAGTAGGTGATATTGTCCATAACACAATGATCAACTTACAGGCTTCAGTCCTTCATCACTGTAACTGTCTATTAAGGGGGCTCTTTCAAACAGCATGAACAGGTGTGCTGCTGACATCTTGGCTTTGGCATAGTCTGGAGTAAAAGAACTGGTCTGTCCTAGTGCCATTGCACCAAATACAATAGCTGAAAATACCCTGTGAGAACAAGACGAGAGAAAATAAAAAATATCAAATAATAAGGTTGTGGAGGAAGGGGTGTAAACTATTGGGAGGGGGATGGCTAGAGTTAAAAATATTAACAGTTGTTAAATATCATTGTAATGAGTAGTCTTGTACCATGAGTAAATGTATCCACTTTTAATAAAGTGAGAAACAATCTTCTGTTCCAAACTCAGTGTTTCCTTTATTTATTAATACAATTGCTAACTTTTGGCAGGATCCCAAATTTTAGCAGCAGGGAGGGACGTAAGTGAGATTCTGGATATTGGGAAGAAGGCAAAAGGAGCATCTGCAGAAACAGCTAAAACATGGATTGCTGCGTATGGGTGAGGGCGTACAATGGGGCTAAGCTAGAGTGACCCCGCCCTACCACCATGCTGCCCCGGATCTAAAACTGTGCAGGCGAGAGAGACTTTCTCTCTCTCTCTCTCTCTCTCTCTCTCTCTCTCTGCAGGGAGAAACCAATCAGAAATTCCAGCCAGTAGGAGCAGCTGGAGTAGCTTTGACTGGACTTTCTCTGCTCTGTGCTGATTGGCTGTCTGCTCCAACCCTTGTCCTCCCTCACAATCTCTTCACCTCAGCTTCACTCCAAACTTCCCCATTTTGCCCACTTCTCCCCTACTCTGCCTCTCTCACACACTCTCTCTTCAATGCCCCCTCTTCCTTCACTTTAATTTCCATTTAACTGATTGCCTCCTAATTCACCCTTTCCCCTCCCAACCTGCAAAAAATTGTGGAATTCACATGACGTTGCTGCCATTACAGTGTTCACATGCTTGTTTGTTCTACCTCTTCCCCCACCCGCTCTGTCTTATCTATTTAGACTAAGCTCTTTAGGGCAAGGACTGTCTGCTACTGTGTCCATACAGTGCCTAGAAGAATGGGGCCTCATTCTTGGTTGGCCCTTAGGCATTACCATACTAAATGTGATTAATAATTAAAAATTAATAATTGGTGCTATTTGGCATATCTAAGTACATAGGAGGGATTAACTTTCAACAGTGGTTAGCCAATTATCCCAGTCACAAGTACACGGATGTGTTGGAAATATGTAATTGTAAATTATATCCAAATACATCAATGTAGTAACCACAAGAAGGCTATTCATCATCTTACTTTAAAAAGGTATCTTTATTTTTCTAGGGCAGTGGTTCCCAAACTTTAACAACCTTTGAGCCCCTTTCACTAAAATGTCAAGTCTCGTGAACCCCCTCCTAAAAATGAATATTTCCAGGGATTTTCTCCTTTACCTGAGTATAAATTATAAAAGCAGTGATCTTGGAAATATAAAATTTGTTTTTATGACATGCTTATTTCATACTATTTATTATTAATTATTATTTATCATTACAGTATTTTTATTATATTATGAAAACGGCAACGCTCTTCCAAGATCTCACTTTCGTAGCTTGTATCACTTTGAATAAGCCTGTTATAAGACAAGGCTCCTATGTTTCATCAAGGAGTATCAGATGTGAAACAGCATGAAGATATTTAAGAAGCCAACTCAAAGAGTTCCTCCTACACAAGCATTGAGGTCTTGAGTAGTCCAGGCAAACAAAATAGGGAATTTTTTCCCCAAGAACCCCCTGTAAAATTTTGTGAACCCTCAGGGGTTCACGAACCCCAGTTTGGGAACCACTGTTCTAGGGGTAGGTCAAGAAAGACAACATGTTAATCGTAATCCACCTCCAGGGCTAAAATGCTGGTCCCATTGCCATCACTGGCAAACCTCCCATTGGATTTCATCCAATAGATGTGGATTCAATTAAGGGCTCTACCACAGATCTCTTGGGTGACTTGGCAAGTGTGATGGGGCATCCACCCCACACTGGCCTGTGAGGGGTTAATGGATCTCTAGGGAGGCTGTGTGAAAAGCAGCCAATAGGAGTGGAGCTATGAGGCACAGCCAATCAAGGCCTGGCAGGCCCATATAAGAAGAGCTGCAGAGCAGAGGAGGGTCAGTTGCTCCCTGGAGCTCAAGGAGGGAGGACTGGCTGCTGTGCAGGTGGAAGAAAGCTAGCACTGTAGACAGAGCAGTGCTGGGCAGGAACAGAGGAGTGTGAGAGAGCTCCTGGCTGATTGGCATATTGAGGCTCTGAGGTAAGGGTGAAGAAGGTGCTGGGGTTGTGGGGAAGTGGCCCAGGGAAATATACCGAGGGGTTGGAGGGGACACAGCTGGGCTCGGACCTGGAGTAATGGGCAGGCCTAGGTTCCTGCCTCCCCCATGCCATTGAGGAAGTGGCTGGACAGTTGGACTGCAGTATTAGCCCCCAGAAGGAGGGAGTGCAGAGTATGCCATGGCTGGAGGGCTGTGTCCTGAAGAGGATGCCATGGTTCTTAGAGTGACAAGGGTCCAGCAGGAGAAGTGATGGCGGGTGAGACACCACTGGGAGTTGGCATACCGACCTGTGGAGCTGAGCTGCAAGATTACCAGCAGGAGGCACTAGCATGGTGAATCCCACCCTGTCACACATGGTAGAGAATGCGGGCACACAGTCACCTCTGAGGGGAGGGGACCGAGTGAGAGACTAAGATAATGTTGGACACGATCCAGGCCCTAATGAGCCAGATCCTGGAGAACCAGCAGCAACAGTGGAAGGCACAGAGACACTTGCAGGAATGCCTGAGGCAGTTGATGGAAGAGCAGCGTTATTTGCTCAAGATCCTCCAGGAGGAGAGCAGGGGCCAGAGGGCCTGGGGCAAGAAGCAAGGCCCCAGGTCAGGAAGCCAGAAGCCTGAGCAGAACAGTCTTACACTTGTGGGTGGAGGGGACACTTGAAGAGAGATTGCCCTTACTGGAATAGGAGAGAAAAGCCTTATGCAGAGAGTGGGAAAGAGCGACAGCCCAGGAGAGTCCCACCTGTGAAGTGAACAGGGAGGGGATGGGCATGTTGGGCCTCTGGGCAACAGAGGTACCTGCAGAGGGAGTGCCCATACTGGAGTGGTAAGGTCAAGGCTAGCCCAGGGGAAGGGCCTGAGCAATGGAAGGACCATGGGAGGCGTCTGACCAAAGGGAAGCAAAGGATTTCTTATTGGTGCCATGAGGAGGGCCGTATAAGAAGGTATTACCCCCTTAGGAGAAGGCAGGATAGAAAAGGGCTGCCTGGGAACCAGGTGTGACACTGTATGGAATTTGCAGGACACTTTAGGATATTGTGAATACCAATATTGTAAAATTGTAATAGGTTATGCCAGATATGCTGTGTAAATTATCTACACAAATATTATAATTTGCGTGGTATGATAATCTCGTTATGTGTTTGTATCACCACAAAGTTATATGTATGGTATGTCTGTAGTTCCAAACTTGTGCTGTGCATCTGGGTGACACACCCAGACAGATTGGCATCAGCACTGCCTAGCCTGTTTGACAGCCCATCAAGGGACATCAGCTGTACAACTGACCCATGGATAGAAGACAAGGGATACACCTTATGACTCAGCAAGGCATGCAGGTGCATGCCTATGGACAGAACTCTAAGGCTTCCGGGCCATGTGCTGGGTAGCTTGTGTTTGGAACAAAGTAAACCAAGCTGCATGGCAAAAGACTATAAAAGGCAGCTGCATCTTCTCCATTTTGTCTTCAGTCCTGCTTCTTGTCTTCATTCCTGCTTATTAGCTCTGGTGTAACCTTTCTACAAACGAAGCTCTGAACAAAGGACTGAATGACCCATCCAAGCTGTGGATGTGTTCCAGAGGGACTTTCAAGCCAGCAAACTCACCAGTACTACTAGGAACCTGATGGACTTTAAGTATCAGAGGGGTAGCCGTGTTAGTCTGGATCTGTAAAAGCAGCAAAAAGTCCTGTGGCACCTTATAGACTAATGGACGTTTTGGAGCATGAGCTTTCGTGGGTGAATACCCACTTTGTCGGATGCATCCGACGAAGTGGGTATTCACCCACGAAAGCTCATGCTCCAAAACGTCTGTTAGTCTATAAGGTGCCACAGGACTCTTTGCTGATGGACTTTGAAGTCTTTGTATGTATTTGACTGTTTTACCATTTAACATCCCTCTTCTTGTTCTTTCTTTTTTCTTTATAATAAACCTTTAGTTTTAGACACTAAAGGATTGGCTGTCAGTGTGGTATTTTGAGTAAGATCAAAACCTATACTGACCTGGTAACGTGGCTAACCCTTTAGGGTCAGAAGAACATTTTGTATATGTGAGCAGAGTTGTTTAAATAACTTCTCACTGTACTGGACCTAGGCGTTGATTGGGAGCCAGAGAACTGGAATGCAATCAAGGGGGCTGTGTGATTTCTTGTTTTGCTCCTTGATAACCAGTGTAGAGAATCAGAAGCACAGTTGGTGACAGGTTGGGGACTTTGACTTCAGTGTTACTCCCAAGACTGGTGGGTATCTGCTCTCCCTTTTGAAGCCTGTCCTGACCTTGGCATTTCCAGTGAGGGCTGCTCTAGGCACCGTGGGTCACACCGGGCTAGGTCAGGTGGTGGTGATGACTGGGCAGGGAGCAATCTTCCATGCCCAGCAGGAGGTGCTAGGGAGATGGTGGATAAGATGACTTGGGATGGAGAGGACCCAGACAGACAAGGGAACCCACACTTAAGCAGGCCAAGCTGTAGTTGGGACTCAGATCTTGGGAGAAGTGGTGCTGGGAGCCAGGGCTAGGTGTTATGGGAGAAACTGAAAGCCACCAAGCAGGCCTTGTGGATAGCACAAAATAATGCAGAGGTTCAGAGGGAAATTCAGAGATATGGAGCAGAATGGCAAGTTGCTCCTCCTGGTAGAAAACCTGAGGCAGGAGAGGCATGTCCTGCAGCACAGTTGTGGGGGAAGCAGGGAAGGTAATTCCCCTGCCCAGGGCAGTTGGTGTCAAGGGGGAGGGTGTCTTATGGGGCATTTCCCCCCTCCCCGGCCTGTAAGGGGTTAATGGAGCCCTAGGGAGGCTGTGTGAAAAGCAGCCAAGGGGTGGGGGGCAGTGCTATGAGGCCCAGGTTCCTCCCTCCCCCATGCCACTGAAGAAGTGGCTGGACAGTGGGATTGCAGTACTGGCCCCTGGAAATGGGGAGTGCAGAGTATGGCACAGCCAGAGGGCTGTGTCCTGAAAAGGATGCTGTAGTCCTTGGATCAACATGGGTCCAGGAGGAGAAGTGACAGTGGGCGAGACACCAATGGGAGTTGGTGTACCAATCTGCAAGATGACCAGCAGAAGACACTAGTGTGGTGAGTCCCACCCTGTCACACCAAGTCACTCAGACCCTGATCTTGCACGTAGGTATGCACTGCAGCAACCAACAGTAGGCACTTGCAGAATCAACACCATATGGGCTCTCAGTGCCTCAGTTGTAAAATAGGGATACTAATAATACTTTCCTCACATGCCTTTTTTGTCTTTTCTATTTTGACTACATACACTCTGATAGAGACTCTAGCTAGCCACATATAGCATTTAGCACAGTAGGGCTGCAATCTCATTTGGGGCCTGCAGGCACTTCACTAACAGACATCAGAAAGGCGGACTATTGAAGCCAAAATTATAACATGTTAAATATTAGCCATATTTTCAAAATACTCCCTCTACTATTTCCTTAAAGCCAGTACACAACATTTGAGACAAGGCACACTGAGAGCTATACCAACATCTACCAGCATTCCATATATAATTAAATGAAGGCCCCAGCTGACATGCTTATTAGGAGCATTGCAACTTGGAAAGATAACAGAAGTTATCGATCCTAATTCAAGATGAAGGCCAGTGCTGCAGGTCAGCATGCAGACAAACAATGATCTATGTATCGTTCTTCTAGTCCTCCTGGTTTTACCTTCATAAGGTTATTATCCCCCATATATAAAACACCTTCCCCTGTATGGACAAAAAAGAAATTGCAAAAAGACACTTACAGAAACACACTTTTAAAATCCATGTGTCCATTTACCACTAGATAGGCACCAAACCGAAAACATCCAGCATGGGTAAAATACATAATAGCTTGTGTAAGGCCAAAAGTAAATCCAAAGATATGTGCCTTCTTCACAGAATTTCTGTAACAAAGAATGAGTATTGTGACATAATATATACATAACTGTATTTTACTTCTAGTATTTATGTCTGAGAAGATGCCGAGCGCCCTTCACTTCCACTGACTTTACCAGGAATTGCAAGTGCTCAGTACTTTGGGACGAGATCATTCCCCAAACTCCTGCAGGACTGGGTCCTAAAACAACAGTATTCTTGTATGTTTTAGGATCCCATGTGCCTTGATCCCATATAGCTGATATCCCAAACACATCTGACAGGAGCAA
The DNA here is from genome assembly GCF_016161935.1 of Mauremys reevesii. Taxonomy (NCBI): domain Eukaryota; kingdom Metazoa; phylum Chordata; order Testudines; family Geoemydidae; genus Mauremys; species Mauremys reevesii. The sequence continues at coordinate 41,938,089 of NC_052624.1, forward strand.
TTGTCCTACCCTATAGAGTCTGAACACTATTGTGTTAAAATTATTTTACAATCCATGGTATGGTTACAAGTTTCAAGGATTTAATTAAACATATTTTTGAAATTGTACAACCTCACAGCGCAAGAAGGAAATTATTAACAAGTCCTGAGTCTGCAGGGAGCAAAAGTAATCCCAGTAGAGCAATATACTGTTCTTTGTTTTGCCTTGAGCCCCAACTAAACCTTGATATCAAACATGATATGATGCTTTATATTGCCTGTATTATTAGGCTGATGAAATAGCGTAACTGCTCAGTGGTCTACTATTGAAACTACTATACAATTTTGGAACTTGCTCCTTCAGTCCTTGCCAATGCAAAATTCCATTGGCTTTAATAAGAGTTTTGCCTCAGTATACAATGTAGAAGTACATGTACAAACACAAAAAACAGGAATCCTGGTTGCAAGAATTGCTAAATGAAATGCTCAATTTCAAGAACATAGTTTCAAGAGAAGTAAAACTGATGAGGACATGCCAGGTACTGCAATAGCAAATACCAATAATACCAAAGAGGGTATAAAAAGAAAAATCTCATTTAATCAAAGAACAGAAACAACTATGGTTACGATGGCTTGCGTTTGTTTGAAGCAAAAGATATTGTATATTGTTAAAACTGGGTTTGATATAGGAGATTTTGTGATACATCAGCAGAGAATAAATTGTTTTAGTCTACTAGTGAAAATTTACATTCAATTCTAAACAAAGTAAGTTTGATTTTTTTTTAAGTTTATATCTATTACCTATATGGTCCTTGCAAATTTTGTCCATACATAAATTCAAATTTTCTTTCCTGGGTCAAAGTAACAACAGTTCGAATATTTTCTATGGCTTCAGTAGCAATCTGTAATAGAGAGCATATGCTCATTAACAGAAATATAAGATCACACTGTAATTTCTAATTCTGACCTGGTAAAAAGAGCTTGGGATAAATGATATAAAAATCACAGAATTAAATTTTCAATAGTGACCAGTGAGTATTAGTGCTCACTTCTACATGGCCTGATTTTCAGAAGGTAGATGCTCAGAATTTTCTGAAAAATCAACCCTATTGAAGGTGTCCTGAATGGGATATCCAATATTACTGCTCACTTTCAAAAAATTATGGAAGATTTTCAAAGGCACAAATGGCAGTCCTATTGACTTTATGCTTTTGAAAAAACTTACCTTAAGGCCATAATAAATAGAGCGGGGTGGTATTTTCATAAGTGGCACCCAACATCTATTTAAAGGGGACTTGGCTGGTTAGTTCCCTAGATGCTTTTGAAAATCCCACCAGGAATCCATAGTTTATTACGGGAAATTATTTAATATGAACAAGACTTCTTATATCAAAGTCAAAATATAAAAATAGGTCAGATCAAAGGTCCACCTAGCCCAGTATCCTGTCTCAACGCCAGGTGCTTCAGAAGGAATGAACAAAACAGGTAATCATCAAGTGATCCATCCCCTGTTGCCCATTCCCAGCTTCTGGCGAACCGAGACTAGGGACACCATCCCTGCCCATCCTGGCTAAGAGCCACTGATGGACCTATTCTCTATGAACTTAGCTAGTTCTTTTTTGAACCCCATTATAGTCTTGGCCTTCACAACATTCTCTGGCAAAGGGTTCCACAGGTTGACTGTGTGTTATATGAAGAAATATTTTCTTTTGTTTTAAACCTACTGCCTACTAATTTCATTTGGTGATGCTTATTTCTTGTGTTATGAGAATGAGTAAATAACACTTCCTTATTTACTTTTTCCACACCAGTCATCATATCTCCCCAACTTATCTCTTTTCCAAGCTGAAAAGTCCCAGTTTTATTAATCTCTCCTCAGATGAAAGCTGTTCCATACCTCTAATCATTTTTGTTGCCCTTTTCTGTCCTTTTCCCAATGCCAATATATGTTTTGAGATGGTATGAGCACATCTGCATGCAGTATTCAAGACGTGGGCATACCGTGGATTTATATAGAGGCAATATGACATTTTCTGTCTTATTATCTATCCCTTTCTTAATGATTCCTAACATCCTGTTAGCTTTTTTTGTAGTATGGCATACTAATAGTTCATTTTAAATTTTAGTTAAGTTCCCATTTCCCCCCTCCTCCACCCAACACACCCTGCTGTGAAGATAGATCATACTACAAGGTAGCCTGGGAAAAAAGTAGCAGAAGTATTCAGAATTAGGAAAGAAAGTAATAAACAGGAAAGGGAATTAGCAAGAGTTAAAAGTCAAATAGTTGAGAGTGAAACCCCACAGCAACTAATTCGGCTCTGTATTTCCAGAACTCCTGCTTCTTCCACAGTTATTCCTGAACACTGAAGCTAACAATTATTTGGATGTGTGATTAATTAAAAATTACTATTATGCAGAGGAAAACTAATTTCTTAAAACAAAAACTGTAATTTCTGAATAATCAGTGAGGCTAGTTTGAATTGCTTCTGTATTATGCAATCATGTAAGCAAACGTACATTTCCTTTTTAATTAAATTTATTCTTATTTAAATCTGTATAATTGCTCACTCATCAAATTAGATTATTTTAACAGCGACAAATGCTTAGTAACCCACTGAAGACTTTAGGGCTCATAAATCATAGGCCTCCTACACTAAACAAAAGATAATTGAAATGAGTGTATTTAACTTTATCCTTCAGCTGGATAAGACAATGGAGGATAAAAGCTACAGTTTAGCTGGCACATTCCCTCATTGGAGTCTTTTTTCCCTTAATCAAAGCATAATAATTGCCTAGATCAACTAGACATAACAATATGCAGTGACAAATAGTTTAACAGTAAGGGCTAGATACTGAAAGTGGTACACAACAGGCTCATATTTCAAATAACAAAATTTAGGCAGCCCAGTCCAATATCAGGCTCCTATGCAAGCAGAAACATGAAGTTCCCTTAGGGCCTACTGGAAATTTGCACCCCTTTGAAGGGCTGCTCTGAAAAGTCACTCTAAAAATGCATGAATGGAGCTTTGTCTTTCAAAGACTCCAGGTCAAATTTGCTCTGCTGAGAAGTAAATATATATATATTTTTCTATCTGCCAATCCTGTAAACTCATATTTGGTTCTGAGTTTTCTTTCTGGTTTATGCATTTGTAAGCAGGGTCTGAATGAGCTCTCCCCTGACATCTAGTGATGAGCTGGGGAAGAGGACCCTAGGAGATGACCTTGTTTGCATGGACTCATCCACTCTGTGTAGGTGAGCAGCAGGATAGAGTTGCTTTGCGCAAATGACCACTTTTGGCGGGTGTTGGATTGCAAGTCACTTTGTTTTTGGGTGCAGGGGTAATAAAGGCTTGTTATCCTTGTTGTGTGAATCAAGGGCTGCAGAACTGTGCTTGGCATGCCCTGATTGAGGGGTTCATCCTCAAATGAACTGCACTTGCTAAGCTGGGGGTGCCAAAGCCTAGTAGAGATGAGAGAGGGTGTGGTCAGATTTTTGTACATAGTGGTGTGGGCTCTGCCTAAGGGTCCTAGACACCATTTGACCCTCCACCTCTCCATTGTGTAATGACAGAGCTGATTAAGACTCAATTGAGAGTCTTTTGTTGCAGATCAATAGAGCTGAAATCACTGAAAACCAGGTCTAAGCATTAGATCTGCTATGGGACAGTCTCTGATGAGAGAGACTGCCCAGCTTGCACTAGCAGTGAGGCTCTCCCTACCAATAGCTGAAATCACTGAAAGATGTGTTAGGTAGGACCTCAAGACATCCTGAGCAGAGTGGCCGATGGAGTGGCGTTACAAGTGGTGGTTCATTCAGGATATCAACTGGGAAGTCTCTGAAGCTCACGACACACTTCCTCAGCTAGGAGAAGTATGTAACCCATGCCTGGTTGGTGTGGCACTTTGTATGGCAGCTAGACCAGCTAGAGATTGATCAGCCTGCTACAGCCTTGGCTAAAACAGATGTGTCTTTTAGCTTATACAGTAGAGGCTCATGCATTACGCACCAAGGGTCCCAGATTTGATCTCGGCTGATAATGACTGGAGTCCATGGGCATTACACATTATCACCGGTAACCTGGACTCAGCTGAGGTGCTTTGTAGTTGTAGCAAAGGTGCAGTTAAAATACACACCTCTGAATGCCTCAAGGTCAAGAATCTCCAATTAGAACTTAGTTAACAATTCTTTTGACAAAGCACAAGGTAGAAAATAATGCAACAGATTTGTCTACTGGCTGCGCGTACAATGCTCTTGCGAACAAGGAAAAATTTAGGTGAAAGCCACACATGGCTAAGAAATGAATGGTTAAAACATAGGCTTGGGGTTCAAGTGAACTATGTTTTGTCGCTAGCTCTACCAGTTGCTTTTGTGACATTGGGTAAGTCACCTCAGTTCTCTGCCAGTTTTCTTTCCTGTACAATGGTGATAGTTACTTACCTCGAAGGAGTACTGTGAGACATAATGTGTTAGTCTGTAAAGTTCTTGTAAAGCCTCAGAAGGAAGTTGCTACAGAAGAGCAAAGTATTATTATTTCTTGTAAATAGAAGATAGGTAGCAGAGATGACTTGAATCCTCTCAGCTATTTTTAAAGATGTCTCTGGAGGAAGGGTTAACAGATGAATATCCTTAACAAGTTTCAGTGGCAATATTCCATGAAATATTAACTGTTTGGCTATCTGACCTTGCCAGGAAACCACTCTAGAGAAATGTACGACAAAAATCCTGTCATTTAAAAAGAGATTTATCTTTTTGTTTATGAAAAAGCATACAGGTAACTTTGGAGAACCCATAAAAACATTTTCTGGTTGGCTTGGAAGGAGATAAAGCCGCTCTGAGCTGCTTTCCTATCAATATGACATGAAGCAAGGAAAGAGAGAAACTGTGATCAAGACTTCTTATATCCACAGCCTTTAGCTGAAGTCATCTTCTCAACTCTGTGTGATCAAAATAGGATGGTAGAAAGGGGAGCATAGAAGAGGCAGGACATAGCTAGGCTATGAAATATGCTAAGATACATGTTGACACTGACAGAAGTGCTCATAAAGGGTATTTCTACACTTTGAGCAGCTCAAGGAAACATACTAATGCTAGCTCTGATTGAGCTGCCACACTAAAAATAGTGTAGCCGCAGCAGTGTCAGCAGCAGGAGGGGCTAGCTGCCTCAACTGCATGCCCGTCACAGACATTTGGCATGCATTCGGGATGGCTAGCCCCTCCCACTGCTCATACTGCCATGGCTACACTCTATTTTTAGCATGCTAGCTCAATGAGAACTAGCGCAAATATGTTTCCTCAAGCAGGGAATCACATCCCAAACTTAAAGTGTAGGCATTCCCAGAGAGCTATCCTTTGGGTGCAAAGTTAGGATCCTCAAACTTGTAAGAGGTTAAGAACAGAGAAGTGATAGAATGGATACCCTGCTCTTAAAGGAGTTTTGGCATGAAGGGACTCCAACCTCTTTCAAGTTTTCCTTTCAAAAATTTCTTTAAACCCTTTCTTCAATTTTTATTTTCCTTTTCCACTCGGGAAAGGAAAGAATGAAAAAAGGAACTGGTGGGTGATATTAGTTACACTGTCACTATCATGCATTCTTGCTTCTTCGTTGGTGAAGATGTACATACAGTTTCACACAAATAGAGGTAATATGGAAGAAAGGGGAGATGTGTGCCAAGCTGAAGAGAGATGAAACCAAAAAAGGAAAAGATGCTAGAAAAGAAAGAAGGGAAGGACAAAAAATAAAGAAAAGAAAGAAGAAGTATGTGATCCTAAGAGCTTAGCATATTCTGGGTGTTACCACAATGTAAATAATATCAATTAATAGTAGATGTTTTCAGTTTTGAGCTCCATATCTAGCAGATACATCAACATATACAAAGAATAGAATACAACAATGCAGAGTTCAACTTCCCTAAGAAAGAATATATTCTTGATCCATTACTAAGCCCCGTTGAACATGACTGTACGGTAGAATATAAAAAGAGAGATGAACTTCATTGGAACCCACCTTTCCTGCAACTTCTAGTTCTTCTTTATCCTTTTTTGCATGTCCAGACAGCATTTTCATTTCAACGATTCCTGCTATGGCAATGACTGGCACAATGGCTAAAATCAAAAGGGTCAGCTGCCAGCCATAGACAAATGATATAATAATTCCAGTTCCAAGGTTAGCTATGTTCTGGGTAATTAAAGCCAGTCTGGCACCTGTAGCCTGGAACAACAAAACCCAAATAAAACAACTGTATTCCATAATTTTGCATAAAGCAATAACATAGAAATTAGACATGAAAAATACTTTTGAACTAGACCATATCTAGAAATCAGGATTATTCCCCAGAGTATTTATCTAGTCTATTTCGACATGTCCCCAATGTTGGATTTTCTGCATATCCTTTGGAAGATCACTCCATCATCTAGATCACCTTCTGCTGCTGCTGCTCCATCTCTCCCTCTAGTTTCCATATGATCACTTCAGATTCTAAATGGTAATTTATAGACTCCTCTAAAAAGGCTGAACAGGGATTTTATAAATCTCATATTTTTGTATTTACAACTATAACTTCAAATCTGCCAGGAACATGTTGGAATATGCAATTGCCTAACTGATGGAGGGGGAGTTTGAACTAAACATTTTTTCATCACTTAGATCCCAGTACAGCAAAACACTTAAATATGTGTTTAACTTTTAAGCATGTGAAGAGGCTCACTGAAATTACTGACTACTAAAATCCTTAAAGTCAAGCACAACCTTAAATGTTTTGCTGGCTTAGAACCTTAGATACTATGGTCATGGGTGCTACATACATACTTAATGTGATTAGACTGATAACTTTAAACAGACTCCTTGAATAAATAAATTCATAGTTAATTGGATTCGTAGGTGACATAGCACTGAACAGCAATAAGACTATAAGCACTAATAGTTCACTAGAATATTATATTGTAAATATATATCATGTTCTCTATCATTATAAAATACATTGGTGTGACGTCCAAAACCTTTCAATAAATAATAGTTTTCAATTGTCACCAAAATTAGGATTGCCATAAAGCAAATAAAATCCATAGTACAACATTACTATATGCCAACCCAAATATGAAAAATGCCAAAACAATGTACATTACATACTCCTTTCACTTGGGAGGCATCATTAGCAAGTCTTGTAGTTAATGCCCCAGTGCTGTTTTTAGGGTCATCAAACCAGCCGATGTCCTACAAAATGACATGAAACATGTTTACTAGGATCTGAAAAACTATAGTTTACTTTCCATAAACCACAAAATAGAACAAATGAAAAATTAGTGCTGCAAAAGATAATTGAATTCAACTTGGATTATAAGAGGAGTGTATGGAGTTCTTTAGATTTAATCAGTTTCTTGGCTCTGATTGTGTAATAAACATGGCAGAGTGCAAAGTATTTTATAACTCAAGATGTATAAATTACCTGAAGCTGTAAATGCCAGTAATTTTCATTAACAACAACAGCATTGTGTTTTCTCATGCTAACTGCAATTTCAGCAGGTATCATCTATGTAAATGGATTGGGCTTGATTTATTTTTGGTAATCAGGTCTGCACAGAATATTAATGTTATGAAATTTGCCACTTTGATGAGTATAGTTTGAAAGTGACACAGTCTCACTTAATGTAAAGCCTATTAAAAAGATTAACTCAGATTAATGTGGCATTTCTGCTCTGAAGTAGCTAAGACAAGCCTGTTAGGTGTTATACCATATAATAAACTGCTGTGAAATCTACAAAACACAAGATGAGTTTGCCCTGAAAAGTCTCTGAATTTTGAATGCTGTTGACAAATCTTTGTGGAGTCTGAAAGAACATCTGTAAAATGTCTACGTAGGGCTGGAAAATTAATTAGAACACCTGTACTAAAATTTGAAAACAGCACCCTACTACATTCTGCAGAAAGGGCTAATTCATTGTATTCTTTTATATCTCTAAAGCAATATGGGTTAATATGTTTAGGGTAGCAATTGGGTAATGATTTTAAAGCACTTTGAAAGTGATAGCTACTGAGTTAAATGGAAAAACATACTAATGCGAGATTAAGGTGATATACTTAAACACCAGAAAAGTCAGAAAATGTAAAAGTTAAATTTTCACAGGAACTTTATTTCATTCACATTACATATTAATTAATTGAAAACATAAATTCCTGATCCTGAATCACTTGAAGCACATGCATAACTTTAGTAATATGATTGCACTATTTACAAGATGTGGTCCACTTGTGTAATGATTACAGTTGGAAGGAAATTTTCAGTCAAATAGTAAGTTCACCAAAAAGTGCAGTTACAATATGGGTAAGTAACCAGTTTTTTTCAGGGTGATGGACACTATTCACTAATACAAGTCAAATTCATTGAATAGTTTCAACTGAATAAATAATGTCAAACAAACCATTTCATTTTGAAATGTCATTTTGAAACCGTGTTTGAAAGGTTTTGTTCAACCTGAATGAAAATTCAGTTTTGGCCAGAAAAATCAGTTATTCATTCAGCTCTAGTAATAATGTGGATGATCTAAACTTACTGTGAGAAGCATAACTTTTATATTTCCTGACTTTTTTGTTTAAAAGTATATAGCCCTTTTCTTGTATAGAACAAACATTAGCTTTACATTGTTTCTTTGCTTTTTAAAAAAAAAATTATAAAAAGAGATAAAAATAAACTGCCTATGCAAGTTACAATTTAATATGGTCCAAGGTAGCTCTTGAAGTTCACTGCACATTCAGATGAGTGGGGTGCTGTGGAAGGAGCTTGCTGAAGGGGATGAGTAAGGGGTGGAGTTCTATCTGGTTGGAGATACACTTCTGCAAGGCTGGGCTTAAAAGGAAGCAACTATCAGAAAAAGCAACAGATGAAGGTGGCAGCACAGAAAAAAGATCTTTAGGTCCAAATTTTGGCTGCCTTTGAGCAGATGCATTAGAGTTGGGAGAGCTTACAGGAAATCCCTTACCTCGAGTACATCTGTGTTCAAAGCTGTCACAAAGCTGCAGGCAGTGCCTTAAGAACACAAAGGGTACAACTAGCAGAACCACACAATCAAAAAGGGCTTGCATGGCAGATAAAGGGCCTAGGCAGGGTCCTTCTCCTTGCTGCTCATTGGCTAGCAACTGGAGGCTGGTACAGTGGGAGTGCATGCTTTCTGTTTTTAAAAGGTGCTGTAAGTCCTGCTGCTCAGCGTGCTATCACCAGTATCTCCAGATAGCATTAGGCCTCCTGCTATTCTGTGAATGGATACGATGACTTCTGTAATATGGGAAGTTCCATAGGATTTCTCCATTTATTGGGCCTAACTTTTAAGAAGGCCTTGACTCAGTCTCTACTTTTGTGAGTGCAGTCAGATGTGTCAATTTTATCATCTGTGACAATAATTAATTGTGGATCCTAATATGTAGGTGCATTTATCTGGAGGTGCAAAACTTCATACTTAGAACAAGAGTCGGAATTTCAGAATCAGGTTCCTAGAGTGCACACTATGCTCTGAGTAGAGTGACCAGATGTCCCGATTTTATAGGGACAGTCCCAATATTTGGGGCGTTGTCTTATATAGGTGCCTACTACCCCACACCTCTTGTCCTGAGTTTTCATAGTTGCTATCTGTTCATCCTAGCTCTGAGTCACGCAGTTAAGCCATGTCAACATTCAAAAGCTGCTCTGATTTAACTAAATAAGCCAGCCTCCTTGTGCAGACACTCTTAAATTGGTTCAAAAGTGCCTCATATGACTTGAGATAAAATCAATGTAAGTCTTTCTTAAACTGATTTGAGTGTCCACAAAAGGAGATTGCACTTAATTATTTAAATCAGTTTCTAAAACTAATTTAAATAAATCAGGGCAGTTGTTTGTGTAGACAAGGTCACAGTATGACTTGAAACTTTACGGTATTTTAAAAACCTAAACAAACAAGGATATATAAAACTCTGGAAAGCTAAATACATATTAATCTTACCTGTCTAAGCATTGCTTTAAATGCCATGAATCGAAGCCTCATTGTAAGGATCTCTCCAGCTTTGCCAAACGTGAAACCCTTTGAGAATAAACAGAGTGGTTATTACATAATTACAACTATTTTGATGTTATCAGATAAGCACATGAATATCTGTGTCTACATAGGCAAAAACATATTGTATAGATTACACAATATTTTAGCTATAAACAATTAAAAAAACTTTTAAAAGACAGTTGCTACTTTTGAGAGATAGCAGATTTAGAGCACAGGGATTGAAGTCCTTCATTTCTAAATAAAAAGTATAAAGCAAAGGCACATTTTCCTACATTGCTCCACTAATGTGCTTCACGGAGCAATTTTCTATCACAACTACATGGGTCAGTGACTTTAAGGTAAAAGGCTCAGGGTGAAATCCTGGTCCATTGAAGTCAATGTCTAAGTTCCCATCGACTTCAGTGGAGTCAGGATTTCACTCTCAGTGCTCCATTACAAATCACTTAAGCCATCTAGTCCTAACACATCAACAGTGCTTCAGCACTTGGTAATAAGCTAAACTTATTTTCAGTCACAAGCATGAATCAGTGTAATGTCATAGGAAGTAGGTGATAAATGGGACCATGACAATGAAAATGATGAGGAAACATGTTATTGACACTTTTTCTGTCAAGACATTAACTTTTGTCAGTAGCATTATTGTTATAATTTTGCTTATTACCACACTTTCTACAACTGCAGCTGGGAAACAGCTCTACAAATCTACTGCAAATAGTTGTTCTCAGAATCTACTGAATACATTTCTACAGCGGAGAAATTTTATACTATTTCAATATAAAACCTGGACACAACCATATATTAGTTCCTCTATATGATATAAAGCAAAATTACTATGGCACTTTTATATTGAACAAATTTATTTTTCTAGTTTTAATTGTTGGAAACTATACAGTAATTAAGTAAAAAAATTACCACAGTTATGTGACTTTAAAAAAAAGTAACTGGACACATTTAAATGTACATCTTAGCATGCATACTGTGTAAACATCTTATGAAATGGATACATCTTTGTATTAATTTCTTCTCACTAGTTTGGGAGTGCCATATCAAAATACACTTCTACCATTCATGTTAATTTATAACATCATCCCCAAATTTATAAAAATGATAACTTCTATTGCAGGTCAAACCTATTATATATATATATATATATAAAATTTAACTATATATATATATATATATATATATATATATATATATATATATAAAATTTAACTATATATATATATATATATATAGTTAAATTTTCAAGACTCAGGCTCTATGTTGCATCCATATATAAAGAGACATTTATATAAACAAAATGGGCAATTGCACCAACAGATATCTGCTTGTGCATGCAAATACATGTTTTATAAACATACACATGATTACATGTGTGCAGATACTTTGTAGGTGACACTTTAGCATCACATTTTGAAAATGTAGCCCATTCTCTGTTTAAAAAAAAATGTCGATTAAGGGCCAAATTTCAAAATACCATCTCTTTATTTACACCCATATAATTTCTACTGTGGTTGCAGTCAAATACTCCAATCAGGACTGGGGACCCATTATGCTAGGCACTGTACAAATACCAAGGAAGAGTTCCTGTCGCAAAAAGTTTAGAATCTAAGGCCTTCCTCATGCAAGTTGTTCTTTGTGGGGAGACCCCTGAATCTGCACACAACCCCATTGACTTCAATTAGCACTCAAGGTGGGCAAAGAGGTCTGCCTTTGCAATCCATACTAATGGATCCAGGACTAAGAAAGTAAACAATTTAGGAATGGTGAGATTTTCAAGACGTACACTTTTTATATATATTTGTCATGGGATGCATAGACGCCATGCAGGCTTGGCAACCAAGGGGTTAATGTAGGAACTGCCAGCCAGTGCTGTTTGGGAGCCTCAGAGCAGCTGGGAAAATAAAAGATGAAAAGCAGAGGGACCAGCAGGTCAGAGCATGAGGGTTCTATCACTAAGCTGGTGAGAAGCTGCCCCAGAGTTAGGGCTGGCTCCAGGCACCAGCGAACAAAGCAGGTGCTTGGGGCGGCCAATGGGAAGGGACATCACATCTGGGTCTTTGGCGGCGGGTCCCTCAGTCCCTCTCAGAGTGAAGGACCTGCTGCCGAATTGCCGCCGAGGAATGAAGCGGTGCGGTTAAGCAGCCGCCGAGGTGCTGCCGATCGTGGCTTTTTTAAAAAATTAATTTATTATTTTTTCTTTGCTGCTTGGGACAGCAAAAAAGCCTGAGCTGGCCCTGCCCAGACTGATGATGACCCAGAGAAGGGATGACCAGAGCCACAGACTGCAGAATCCTACCGAACCAAGGGGGGTAGGAAGCTCAGGACACAGCAGGAAGACTTGTGGCAGAATGAGGGCCCTGAACTGGAACCCAGTGGAGTGGGTGGGCCTGGCTTCCTCTACCTATCCCTTAAGAGCCAAAGGAGTTTCAGGCCCCTTGAGGGTGAGGGCCAGATAATCCCTGCCAAACATAAAGGCAAGCTCAGTGGGGCAGAAATTAATGCCCTTGCCTCCAGAACACGACTATAAAGACTCAGACAAGAAAGGGAGACTGACCACCCCTGTAATCTGAGCAGACTCTTCACAGTGCCCTATCTGACCAAAGGGGGTCACTGACATGCTGGGGTGCCAGTTCACAATATTAAATACATTTTAATAGATACAAGTTCATATCACCTATGCAAGGCTGTGACAGGGTGCTGGCTAAGGAGCCCTGAGCCAGGCCTCTGTCATGCCAGCTCTAATCAAGAAAGAGGATTAGGAGCTGGCTGAGTAAACCCAAGCCTGATTGGCAGAGGGGGAACAGCTGCTGGCCTCATTAGACGGGGCTACATAAATGCTAGCAGGAAAGAAGCAAGGGGGAGAAGGAAAGGGTTGGGTTAGGAGAGCTCATCTCTGTTGTCTGCAGGAGTTACCAGTTCTGGGGGCTGTGACACTGAAGCTGTAGCTAGAAGGGGGTGGAAAAGTAAACTGTAAAGAGCACAGCTGATTGCACCAATGTAGAGGGCTCTGGCTGGTTTGTGGGTGCAGCAGGGGCGGAAGCCAGTGGGGCCCAGCTGCACCTTCTTACAAAGGCCACCCCTCAACCTCTCCTTTCTTGCAGGTGTCACAGAAGAGTGGGACTTGAGATTGGATTTGGAAAAAAGGGAGCAGAGGCCCTGCAGATCCTTTTAGAAAAATCACTGCATGTGTAAGGTGCAGCCTGGAAGAAGGTGCAATGGTGGACAAGTGATTTGACAAAGCTGGTAGCAGTGATGGAAGTCTATGTTGCACCTGAATAAAGATGTTTGTGCAAATCAGTTATACACACTCACACAGTTGTCTGACTTGTACATGAAAATGGTAGTTTCCAGAAAAAATATGTGATTCTGCATGTGGGAAAATGGGTGTGTGCACAATTTTGCATGTGGAAGTTTAAAGACTATTTTTGAAAATCTGGCCAAAAGAATTTAACTCATTACAAACAGGAAAGCATCCTGTGGTGGAAAAAGAAGTATTGTAAAGTAATGTAATATTGTTAGATTAAAATCTGAGGAATTTACCTCTATATAGTCTTAAATCAATTGCACAATATAACCTTCTCCACATGCACTTTAAGTCCACTTGGTACTGGAAGTGTACTATCAATTATTTTTCTCCCTTGTTATGTGATTCAAATACATTGAATGCTTAATATCTTTAGATCTAGTTTCTAAAATAATGTGAACAATTATATTAAGGGCAAAATAATAAAACTTACCTGAAGAAAAAAAGTAACAAAAGAAATGATCCCAAGTGCTAAAAATAGCAGTGAATACAAGTTGGACTTGTTTCTTACAACGGTCTTGTCTGGGTCTGCAAAAACCTATTCAAGAGAATTCAAAGTTCATTTTATTTAACTAAATTATGTACAAATCTTCCCATATTACATTGCTGTATTTACACATACCCATAGTGGGCTTGAACTAGGGGTACTGGGGGTGTGACAGCACCCTCTGACTTGAAGTAGTAATAACAACCAAATATATGGTTTCTGCTTTCAGCACCCCCCACTATAAAAATTGTTCCAACGTCCCTGTATACCCATGTACAATCTAAATATATGTATTAAACGTGATTAAAGGGATAACAAGTAAATTTGATATTGGACCAAGATTTTTTTCTTAGATGTTTGCAAATTTCATCTAATTCTTTAGATTTCTTCCAAATGAACTATTCACTCTTCTTTCCAAAATAACCACTCAGAATCAGCAACCCTCCATTAACAAACAATGGGTGAAAGTGACATCTGCACAAGGTCCTTGCACCACTTAACTCATTAACATAATATTCTTTTTGTCACTGTCTAAGGCCTTGTCTACACTACAAGACTATTTCGAATCAACTTAGTTTGAATTTGTGGATTCGACCTTATGAAGTCGAATTTGTGTATCCATACTAAATACACTAATTCGAATTTCTGAGTCCACATTCACGGGGCCAGCGTCGACTTTGGAAGCGGTGCACTGTGGGAAGCTATCCCACAGTTCCCGCAGTCCCCGCTGCCCATTGGAATGCTGGGTAGAGCCCCCAATGCCTGCTGGGGGGAGAAATGTGTTGAGGGTGGTTTTGGGTAAGTGTCGTCATTGAACCGTCAATCACAACCTCCCTCCCTCCGTCCTTGAAAGCGCCTGCGGGCAATCTGTTCGTGCACTTTTCTGGTCAGTGAGAGCGCGGACGCCACAGCACTGCAAGCATGGAGCCCGCTGCGATCATCGCCGTTTTCTCCTCCTCGCACTTTATCGTCCACCTCTTCCACAGTCAGCTGCTGAGAAATTGGGCCACTTTTCAATGGTGCTGCAAGCACTGGGGGACCATAGGGGACGTTTTACAAACATCAACGTCGGGTGGCCGGGCAAGGTTCATGATGCGTGTGTTTTCAGGAACTGTGGGCTGCTCAGACGCCTGCAGGAAGGTAGTTTCTTCCCGGACCACGAAATAACTGTTGTGGATGTGCAGATGCCTATAGTCATCCTCGGGGACCTAGCCTGCCCGCTAATGCACTTGCTCATGAAGCCCTATACAGGCGCCTGGGACAGCGACAAGGAACTCTTCAAATACCAGCGAGCAGCGAGCAGCGTGACCTGTGACTGTTCAGTTTCTTTACAGAGAAGCTGAACCTGCCCCTGTTTCTTTACCCAGTTACTGTTGACTCTCCTCTTCGGTTACATACCCGTTCACCCCGTTACCCCCACTTCCAGCACACGTGTAAAAATAAAATACATGTCCCATTATTACTTAACAAAGGTTTCTTTATTCATGACTTTTCGTGAAAGGGTTGAAACTGGGATGCAGGCTGTGCTGGGTAGGGTGTGCAGTGATGTAAAGACCGCCTCTAAACTCAAGGAATGACAGGCTCCTGCTCCTAGAGCGGTCCGCAGTGCCGGAATGCTTCTTTCAACGGAGCCTGCCATTCCTCTTTATGGAATTCTGTGTGCGGGCGGATATGTGACCTTGTGGTGGAGGAGGACGGATACAGATTCCTCAGCTGCGTGACTCAGCGGTCCAGGACAAGGACCGCTGTATAAGATCTGTAACCGCCCTCCCCCGCTGCAAAGTCACATCTCCCCCGCCCACACAGATCCTGGAAACCACCTCCAAAAACCGACCAGGGTGCCTACTGACTGCACCGTGTGTGTGACCCGCTGCTGATCCTGCCCCCGTGTCTGTACCCTGGGAAAGGTGACTGTCCTATGCAATTAACCACCCCCTTCCCCACGCCCCCCATTCAAACACAGTCTTCTTTGAAAAAACATAACGGAAACAGTAATTAACAGCAAAGCATTTTTATTAATTAAGTAGACAGTTAGGGGATGGGACTGGGATTGGGAGTACTGTGAGTGTGGAAGTGAAGGACTTCGGCAAATGTAGGGTATGAGAGCTTTTGGGTACTTGAGCACTGTGCTGTGGTGCAGTGACAGTATTCACGTCCCCGGCCGCCCCTCCTCCTGATTACTTTCGGTGAGGGGGGTATGGGACTTTGTGGCAGGGGAGTGCGGTTGCAGATACACTGCAGGGTGTCTCTGTCCTCCTGCGGTCCTGCAGAACATCCACAAGGCGCCTGAGCGTGTCCGTTTGCTCCCTCACTAGTCCAAGCAGCGTTTCAGTCGCCTGCTTGTCTTCCTCACGCCACCTCTCCTCCCGTTCGCTGTGTGAGCGCTGGCACAGAGAGACGGTCTCCCTCCACTGGCTCTGCTGGTCCGCCTCTGCTAGGTAGCAGTCCATACGTTCCTCGAACATCTTGTCCCTTGTCTTTTTCTTTCGCCGCCTAATCTTTGCCAGCCTCTGCGAGGGGGATGCTGTGGCAGGTCTGGAGACAGTGGAAGCTGTGAGATGGGAAACAGGGAGTGAATTCCTTGCAAAGATACATTTTGGCGAACAATTAACTGCAGCCGTGCTCGGGGTGGCAGTGCTCCCTGAGTTCCTCATGAAAGCCTTGCGTGGAAAACTCTGCTACCACGGAGCACCCAATAAGGCAGCTCTCCCCAGGAACCTCCTGCTGATGCTTTTCGATTAACGCAAGGAGAGCTCCGTGGAGATCTCCAAGGATGATTTCTGTTCTATCCCCATATCTAGAGAGACCTCCTTTTCACACAGTTAAGATTCCTGTTATATTAAGAATAAAAGTTAACATGGTTACAGCACTTACCGACTGCTCCTTTCCCTGATTCAGGGTCCGGGTTAACGGCCGGGGAGGGTTGTTGGGGGATCTCCGTGACGGTGATGAATAGATCCTGGCTGTCGGGGAAACCAGCGTTGTAAGCGCTCTCGCCTGCCTCGTCCTCCACAAACCCTTCCTCATCTTCCCCGTCCGCGAACATCACGGAGGAACTGACCGTCGACACTGTCCCATCGTCAGAGTCCACGGTCACTGGTGGGGCAGTGGTGGCAGGCTCCGTAGCGTCCGTTTGCCGCTTTGATTTATCGGTAGCCTTGTCTGGGGTCCTTGATTTTCACGCGGCGCTGCGTTGCATCCCGCCTGTATCCTCTGTCTCTCATGGCTTTGGAGACCTTCTCGTAGGTCTTCGCATTCCCTGTTTTGGAGCGCAGCTCCGAAAGCACAGACTCCTCGCCCCACACACCGATCAGATCCAAGAGTTCCCAGTCAGTCTATGCTGGGTCCCTCTTTCTATTCACAGATAACATGAACTCCTCTGCTGGAGAGCTCTGCATCGTTGCAGGTGCTGCAGAGCTCGCCCCAATGTCCAGCCAGGACATCAGATTCAAAGTGCCCAGACAGGAAAATGAATTCAAATTTTCCCGGGTCATTTCCTGTGTGGCTGGTCAGAGAATCCAAGCTCGGACTGCTGTCCAGAGCGTCAACAGAGTGGTGCACTGTGGGATAGCTCCCGGAGCTACTAAGTTCGATTAGCATCCACACCTAGCCTAATTCGAGCTAGCCATGTCGAATTTAGCGTTACTCCACCTGCCGGGGTGGAGTACCAAATTCGAACTAAAGAGCCCTCTAGTTCGAATTAAATGGCTTCCTGGTGTGGACGGTTGAGCGGTTAGTTCGAATTAACGCTGCTAAATTCGAATTAAAGTCCTAGTGTAGACCAGGCCTAAGACCCCTTTGATTCTTTATAGCTTAAAGGTGAAACTGGTAGGAGAGAAATGTGGAAATTATTATGAATACAATTTATTAAACTTGTGTGGACATGTGAATTTATTAAGATAATGCTCTTAAGGATAAACCATCTGTGTAATCTGAATTTTTTTTTCAGTTCTTCTATATTAATAATGACCAAAAAACAAACAAACAAACAACAACAACAAAACAGGGCTTAAATGGTGCATAAACCTTGTTTGGGCACTTTGCACAGTGATGAATTTCACCATACATGCATTTGTGGCTTAGACATAACTTTCTATAAGTTTCCAGGCATTTATTAAACTCAACTGTGAATTAACAAAATGAGTTAAATTCTGAACAATACCTTAGCAGTATCCTTTTATGCCCCACAGGTACCTTACTGAAAACTATTAACCTAGTTTTTAAATATAGTTCTCCTTTCGTAGCATGTATTTTCTGCATTTTTCTCTTGGTGTTTTTTTTTTAAATTATTTAAGATAGATGGAAACTTAAGTGTAAGTGGGACTCAAAGTCAAAGTTAAAAGTGCATATTTTGTATGAACTTACCGCTATAATTTCTGAAAATATTATTGCAAATGCAGGTTGTAAAGCTCCATTGATAATTGCAGCAAAAGTTCCAACTACAAAGTAAGGCCATTCAGTTTTGTTCAGCTTCATAACTTTCAGAAATGAAACTGGAGGCACATTTTCATCCTAGAATATATGAATCTCATTAGAACAATTATGTAACACATCAAGGTGTGGGGAAGAAGGCAGGTGGATAGTCAATTACATACTCCCAGCTTCCATTCCTGGGTACCAAAAACTATTTGCTTTTTAATAACACAACTCATGAATTATATGCAGTGATTCTGTCTGTTACTCAGTACACAATATTAATACCTGAAATAAGAGACAGAAAAAGATAATTGTGTTATTAGAACATGCGTATATTAATTCTGACAATCATATTTTGAAACTTATCCTGCAGGTCTTACACACAAAATTCCTATTGTCTTCAGCGAGGTTGCAGAGATAAAAGGTGCAGGGTTAGGACCACTTTATTTGTTTTTGCTAGTACATTTGATGGTATTAGGTAGATCTGACTCGATTATTCATTATGAACAATTTGTTTATATTATCCACAACTAGATCATCATTTTTACTAATGTTTGTTATGCAAACAAGTCAGCCTACAGATTGCAAAGTGTTTGTAGCAAGTATGAATTCAATTATATGATATTCAGAATTTATGAGGTGAACTGTGTGAATGATTACTTGGTTTTGTTTCTGCTCCATGACTATTTGATATAACCTATATAGACTGCTTGATGGCATTCTGTTTCATAATTTAGTCAATTTATTTTCACGAGCTATGGACCTAAATTCTTTCCATAAAGCCTCAGTTTGTTTGTATGAATGTTCATGTTTAGCAAAGCCAAAGAAGTTATGAATATGACCAGATCAAAATGTGATTCAGAATTTACATACTTGTTCCAAATATTTTGCCCCCCACATCCACTCAGGTCTCTCAGTACTTCTGTAGACTAGCTCGTTAACAAGCATCCTTATTTGTTTTTACCATATTATCAGATTTTGATCCAGTCTTTGTATGCCATGTTTGCACACAATATTAACATTTATTGTTACTTTCCCTTAAGCAAGAGTTTCCCTCTTCTCCTATCTCAGACTGAGTGAACTCTCTGCAAACTTGGCATTTTCTTATGCATTAGATGGGAAAATCATTTCTACCTGAATATTACTGTCCCACTAAGAAAACAAAGGATACTAGATGCAGCATAATAAAAAAAAATATTTCCAGCAAAGACACATACAGGTTGAACAGTTTTCACATCAAGGCTATCATCCTGTATTTCTGACTTCTTGGTGCTTTTTCGAGTCGATCTCCTTCTCAAGCCATTTCCTATTGATTCTTTCAGTGCCACTTTGGTGGTGTTTTCAGCTTCTTCTTCTGACTGAACTTCAGTTCCTATTGTCTGAAATGGAGCACAATAGCATGCCAAGAAAATAATTTATTAATATAATATCTTGAACTTCCAAATGATTAAACTCAAGAGTAGCCAAAACCACTATTAACTAAATGGAATAATGATCAGCTCTGAATGATATATGGTAATCTAGTGGTGATAAAACAGATTAACTGTATTTCTGAAGATCCTCTCTGGGCTCATAGTCTGATCTGCCATTCTGACTCAGGTTGAGTAGAATCTAACCCCTCAAGAATGAAATAAGACAATTTGTTGAATAAAGTGCTATTTATTGAGCTTGTTTCTTGTTTGCATTGAGTTCCATTGCATTGTTCTCTTAGGCTTTGTCTATATTGGAACTTCGTTGGAAAACTTTTGTCATTTAGGTGTGGTTAAAAAAACACACGCTGAATGACAAAAGTTTTACTGACAAAAAGCATCAGTGTGAACAGCGCTTTGTTGGCAGGAAGTTTTTTATTGGCAGGAGAGCTTTCTCCTGCCGACGAACAGCAGCTACATTGAACACCTTTTAGCAGCATGGCTGTAGCGGTACAGCAGTGTCACTAAAAGTGAGGTAGTGTAGACAAAGCCTGTAGTATAAAGGAGACTTTAAAATGGGTGTAAACCAGTTACACCCATGTTAAGACCATTTCCATTGTCAGAGTGGTGTAGAACAGTCTCAATGTAAATGAGAATCAGGCTCATTGTGAGTAAAGTTGGCAGAAGTGAGTTCTCAGTGAGCATATTTCCAAATACTGAAGAAGGGAAGCAAAATCTCCCAACTAGTGCGGAACTCTGTGAAAATTCTGGACTTAAGAGATAAAGAGGATGATGAAGATGGACCAGATTTAAAAGAAATTTCTGGAGCCAGATTCACCAGAGGCATGGGTAAGTTCAATAGATGGATAAGGATTCAGAGTATCTATCAGAGCTAGAACTGGACACAATTTGTTTTTACTTTTCCTCATTTAATTTTCGTTATCTCTAATCCAATATTCTTAGGACTTTTGGCCTAAAAATTCCCTTACTTATTTCCATTTATTTGCACTGATCCCGTGCATATTTTTTGAGCTTTCCCAGTTCCGCAATTTAGAGCGTCTCAAGCAACACTTCCTACTCTTTCCTCTACAGTTTCATTGTTGACAAAATGTTGTGAGGTTGGGGCTCTGATTGATAAAATCAAATATAAAATCAGCAACACAGAACATGATGAAACTTAGAAGACAGGTTACAGGAAAATTACCTGCATGTTAACAAGTTTGCAGTAAATTCCATTTCTTTTCATCAGTTCATGATGGGTCCCTTGTTCTGTGATGACTCCATCTTCAAATGCAGCTATAAGATCTGCATTTCGGACTGTAGACAAACGATGAGCTATTACAATGGTGGTGCGGCCTTCTCTAGCCTAGAAATGGCACAAAAGTAGATTTAATGACTACATGTACATATAGATTTTTCATCTTCAGTGTAGAGCCAGTTGAAATATTTTGACTGAAATTTTCCCATTGTAAATTGTGGCTTTGTCAAATTTCAATTTTCTGAATAGGTGAACTGAAACAAAAAGCAGTTTAAACATTTCAAAATTATTTTGTTTCAAATGTAGATCAGAAACAATCTTGTTTCAATATTTCAAAATATTCCTTTTTGATCAAAAATATCTAAACTTTTTGTATCAACATTGCCAATTCAAAACACATTTTGGAATTTTTATGTTTCAACTTTTTGTTCCAATTCAAAACAGAAAGTAATTTTGAAATGTTGAGGTTTCCAGGGAAAGGAAAACCTGCATTTTCCTAAAGCTCTACTTCAAAGCACTTTACAAACATTAACTAAATGAATTCTAAAGTCCTGATTTTGCAACCCTTACTCAAGCTAAGTAAAAGCTACATCTGTAATGCTCTAAAATGTTCTCTATAAAATTACTTCCATCACCCACCTGATTTTGGAGTTGTCTTATTCTCACAAATTATATGTCAAATGCCTGAGTTAGCTGGTTTAAAAATCAGATGAGAGAAGGTTTTAAATGTCAATTTTAACACTAAATTCTGTACTAAACTGATACAAGCATCTTATAGTCCAGCTAGAGGCTCCAAGCTATGTGTAATTCAGTTTCAATTCTTCACTGAAAATCAATATACTTCCAGTTTGACTGTTTATTACATTCCTTTCTGAAGAGACACTGAAGGTGCCAATAGTAACATGTGGTCTGTGCTGAGAAGAACAGCACCTAGATCTGACAACTTAATATTGTTACATAATTTTAAGGATTGAAACAATCTTTTACTCCCAATCAAGGAATAGCTTGTTTTAGCTGTATGTGAAGAGAATACTGTTGCTCTGATGTTGAAATCCACTCCCAACCACAAATTAAGGATTGGAGGAGTTAGTATTTTATGAAAAAAGAATATGACATTGATAACCTGACAATTTCAAGGTATCTAAGAAGACTCCTGTAAGTTAGAAGCAAACCCTAACAGAAGATAATTAAGTATAAGTACAAAAGAGCCAGATGGTTCTCTCTGCAAGAGCAGAAACTATAAACTGAGCAGATCTTTGAGGGAGACTGAAAAGAGGAGTCCCCCTTCTCTAGACCTGAGTCTGGAGTTGAGCAACAGCTAGCTGAGGGGTCTGGAAACCTCAGTGGTCCCCTGGCAGTCTGCATGGCAGGTCTTCCCCAGAGTTCTAGGACCTGTAGGCTCCCAATTCCATGACAGTGAAAGTAGAAGTCTGAGAACCCAAAGGATTTCTAGACTCCAGCTTTTTGGACTGCCGAGCTCCCAACTCCATGGCAGGGAGCATGGAAGCCCTCCCATGGCAGGACTGCCCAGGCAGGGGCCAAGGACCCTGGAAGCCCAGGCTTCTGGCCCCAGAGCAGCCTGTATGGAATATCATTAAAAAAATGTACAATCAGATGTATTGATGCAAGGCGCTCTGTTAAGATTTGTGGGGATCCAGATTCACAGTTTGGACAAGTGAATGCTCTTCAAACAATGTGCCTCCATCAACCGAATCACTTGTAGGAGGAGTTATGAGCTGGAAGAGAGGTTCCTGACTGTGCACGCTGGGAAAAGGCTTCAGGAGCAGAGACACCATGTGAATATTGGAGAATTTGGATAAAATTCTAAATTTCAAAAGGGCTCAGTTTTGCCTCTAAGGCACAGACCTGCATTGGTAGGATAGAGTAGAGCTACGTTGCTCCAGGAGCAGCACTGGGAGGTATCCTGACTCATAGAGGCACATGATGAATATCAAGAGCATGATTATTGCGCTAGCAATTTAGGGGATCACATAATTCTTATCCTGTCAGACACACCCTCAATCCAGCTTAATCAAGTAGGGGACCGATGGGGATTCAATTTCTATTGTAGCTGATGGCATTTACTCCATGAACGCCTGGCTCATGGCAAATCTTTCAGAGGTAAATTATAACGCTCTCTCCCGTATGCCTCACACAACAGCAGATCCTTCTCTGAAAAATCTTCAGTGTCTCAAAGAGGAGATGCAGATGTCTGGATAGACCAGGAGTCACACTGATATATGTGCCACAAAAGGCATGTGATAGAATCCTGGATTGCATAATATTGCCAAGAAGCACAGAGTGCGACTGATCAACGGCTGGGTGTACATATATCCAGTCCAAATCATCAGCTAGACAAATGTTTCCCAGCCTACCCCAGTCCCTGTGGCAGACACACCAGAAAGACCAGGCAGAGGCTGATGGAACCTCATTTTGGAAGTATGTACTGTACATACAGTCATGCTTACCCATAAAGTAATATGAATACTCACATAATGAGACCGAGAAAGGATGGGGAAAGAAGTCTCAAGGATGTGGTTGCTACTGGTTGAGTAATAAGTTGAACTATATTGTAAACATGGGCACATGCACAATACAGACAACAAAGAATACAGGATAGGCAAAGATCCGTGTAGCCAACTGCCTTAAACAATTCGGTTAAAATTTAAAAAAATGTTGAAGTGATGAAGTAAATGTAACCCTTAGTGAAGCCGTTTAGCTAAATATATTGCTGGTGAGTTGGAATTTCAAATTGTGTTTTTAAATGTATTTATTTTAAAAGCATTTCAGTGTACCCTCAAGTCAATGGCAAATAAATATAAATTATATATAAATTAAAATTTACTCAGAAAGTTTAGCTCACACCTGCTTATGCAAAATTTGAAAAGTTTAAAGATTTTTGTTTTAAAGTTATACAGACCTTATCCAGTGCTGTTTGCACAACTGATTCACTTTCAGTGTCCAAAGCTGAAGTTGCCTCATCGAGCAGAAGAATCTTGGGATTGCGAACCAGAGCTCGTGCAATAGCTATTCTCTGTTTCTGACCTCCACTCAGTTGTGCCCCTCTTTCTCCCACCATGGTTTCAAACTTCTGCAAAGGTATTGATAGGTTTTCAGATCTCTCAATGATATATTTATTTTAACATGTAATACTAATAAAAGACAGTGTAAAGACAGAGATGTGCTCAATCTGCAATGCCCACAAAATCTTTTTCTTTTACCAAAGCACAGCCAAGGAGACTGTATCATAAGCAGGTCATATGATTTTATCTTCCTATTTTTTGTGTTTGCAGGATTCTGATATTTTTCAGTTTAAAGCAGGGGTCCTCAGACTTCATTCCACTGCGACCCTCTTCTGAGAACAAAAATTACTACATGACCCCAGGAGTGGAGACTGAAGCCTGAGCCTGCCCGAGCCCTGCTGCCCTGGGCTCTGTGTGTGTGTGTGTGTGTGTGTGTGTGTGTGTGTGTGTGTGTGTGTGTGTGTGTGTGTGTGTGTGTGTGTGTGTGTGTGTGTGTGTGTGTGTGTGTGAGAGAGCGCGCTGAAGCCCAAGGGATTTAGACCCAGACAAGGGGCCTGTAAACTGAGCCCTGCCACCCAGGGCTGAAGCTCTCTGGCTTTGGCTTCAGCCCCGGGCAGTGGGATTTAGGTTTCGACCCTGGGCCCAGCAAGTCTAAGCCAACCCTGGTAACCCCATTAAAACAAGGTTGCAACCCACTTTGGGGTCCTGACTCACAGTTTGATAACTGCTGGTCTAAACCATCTCTGCAAAGTATTCATCAAACCATGACTTGCAGATTTAAAATTATTTTGATTCTATCATCTTTCAAGCAAGATGTGAAAAAGCCCTGGCAAGGTTGGAATTGGCAATTATGGATTTAGCTCACTCTAACTTCTGAGTTATGGAAACTCCTCTTAAGGAGCTATTTGGTATTAGAAGGTTTAATAGAGAAGAATTTGACAACAGAGTTGACTTGCTTACATCAGGCAGTTTCATGATAAAGTCGTAGGCATTGGCTTCCTTGACAGCTTTTTCAATCTCTTCCATAGTGACATCTTCACGGCCATAGCGGATGTTTTCTGCAATAGTAGTAGCGAATAGCACAGGTTCCTGATTCACCACACCAATAATCTCCCTCAGATATCTTAAATTTAGTGTCTTAATATCCTGCCCATCAATAGTAATCTAAATGTAAAGAAAATTAAAACATGGATGTAAGTGTCCCAATCAAGGATACACACTCCTCCAAAATTACCTATATTATTTAGGAAGACATTTGTATTTTGCCATCTAAACATCAGTAGTCAGGCCACTGCTAAACATTACAGTAATTTGCTATATAACTCATCCAGCTCAGTTCAGATGTCTTACCATGCCCTTCTCTGGATCATAAAATCTCTGGATCAGTTGAACAGTTGTACTTTTCCCACAGCCACTGCTACCAACCAAGGCTACTGTCTGGCCACAATTAACCTTCAGATTCAAGCCTTTCAATATCTACATAAGAAAATAATAATGAAAAAAATTAACCAAAACATAATGGGTCAATTTCTGCTCTTCCTTACATCATATAAATCTGGAGGAAGTCCAGTGACTTCAGTGGAATTTCTCCAAATTTTCAGCAGAACTTGATTCAATATCAGTACATTGCACAATATAGTTGCTGTTTACACCAGGGCTCACTTTGCGTTTTCTGCTGAACGATTGCCACATATACATACTACATTCTGTCTTTATGTAGTAGCATCCTCATTTATCAACCACACCCTTTTTATGAGCATTTACCATGCAACCTGGAGGGTGAACTAATTGCAGTAGAACCAATATATGGTGAACGCAGACATATCAAAACATGTTTATTTTGTTGTGATGCAAAAACCTCTTTTCTTGCCTTGAATTCCCTACAGTTGTACTCATTCATATTGGAATTTTTACACTTGTCTATACTGGCAAAATTGATAGCCATAATTTACCCCTGATGGGGAATTATGATGATAAAAGTTGGTAGTGTAGATGTGGCCAAAGTCCTGACCAACACTAGGGAAATTTTGCAATAATTTCTTATCATTACTAATATTGCTCTACTACTGATGGCAAAGTTGGGATCCATTATGTAGATGGGATACTAGCATTTTATGTACAATGTTGATTAGCCCTGTTCTGAACATTTCTAGATAATACATTGCTTAAAATGCCAGCAGCTCTTATACAGTTGGTTCCCAACTTTGCTGTCACCTGTGAATCTGAACAAGTGCTCGCAATGGTGGCAAATCTTTGAAAATGTCCCAAATGTAGATAAAGCTCCAGTGCATGCCAACACTAGGGGACTTTACAGAAAAATACTCACCAATGAAGAGATGCTTTTTGGAGGATTCCCTAATGAAGACATGACCTTTGAGTGGAGTTTCTTCACTTTAGTAAAGTTTCCCTTTACTATAAACAGGTTTTCTTGTACTAATCCCTTTTGAATGCAGCATTTCACAGCTAAAGTTGGTGTAAAGTGCTGCATTCCATGGGGATTTAATCTTTCCTACCTCCTCTGCTCAACCAGACAGGCAGAGCAGGGAAGATGCCATTAAACTCTGTGGTGGAAGAGAAAAAGAAGAATCCCTTCCCAGGCTTTCAGTTTTACAGTAGTGCCCTACTCCTGACTGGAAATGGAATCCTGGTCTACACAGAAGGGCCCTTGTAGCTGTCAGCACTAGCTACCCAACTTCAGGGAATGAAGAGAGCTCTTGAAAACCTATGCTGAGATGAAGATATGGAGATCTGCCACTTGGGCATTTTCATGTTACACTGAAAAGCAATTTTAGTACTTTTTTAGGGGGGAAATAGAAGCTAATAATGCTTAATTATAAGAGAGCTCCTCTGTAATGCCATAGGAAGGAAGTAATTAAATTTAACAGAAACTGCCATTACCTAATGAAGATATATTGTATTTAAACACATTTTAACAGACTTGTACCATGGATACTTGTGGAGGTCTTTATACCATCATTCTTACTGGGCTAAAATAAATATTTTTTCTCGATATAACTATATTAGCAGATGGGATTGGGTTTATAATAGCAACAGATCCTTTAACTTTTGTGCAAAAGTTTTCACTAGGAAAACTAAGTAATTTCTTAACTTAAGTTAGCTAGCCTGAGGTAAAATCTTAGTGAAAACAAGGCACTTTGTGGTTTTCACACAAGTTAGCAGTACAAGCTAAAGAGGGAGGCTTTTGCTAACTCCACCTTTTGAAAATGTGTTTATAGTGATGTTTCCCTGTCACTAAATGATCAATTTATCTTTAATTTGGAATGTATGTGATCTTCATTTCCAGTACCTTTACATCTTGCCTAGATGGATAATTGAAGTAAACATTGCGGAATTCCAAATTCCCTCTAATGTGGTCTGGTTTGTAGCCAGTCTCTGAAAAACTGTCAATTTGAGGTTCCTAGGTAGAACAAAACACCAAACAGAAATGAAAAGGAAGAAAAGAGTAAATTTGATCATGTTTCCTAATGACATTCTCATTACATTATGCCACCTGCTAAAAGTCTTAGAATAGAATGTAATTATTTAGCGATATTAAGTGTAATTTTTTGGTGGCTTGAGTGAAATCAACAATTACACTGGCAGGTGAGGCTTCCAACCCATGTCACCAGTATTACCTGTTTTGTCTCTTCATTACTCTGCTCCTTAACTACATATGCAATAGGGGGGAAAGAACTTTGAAAAAAAAGAACCAATAAAAACTTTTGTTTGAATTTAGTAGACAGCATTAGAGATTGAGTTCCTCTATTTATCCACAGGACAGCTGCAGCACAGCTGGCAGCAAACTTTACCACATTGCCTCACCCTGACCTGGATGGATCACCTCTAGGAAGTTAAGGCCTTGTCTACACTGCCACTTTACAAAGCTGAAACTTCCTTGCATAAGGGTGTGAAAAAATATGGCAGTGTAGACATATGCCTTTTCATGCTTCAGCCATCATTCCAGAGGCAGGGCCGGCTCCAGGCACCAGCACAACAAGTAGGTGCTTGGGGCGGCCAAAGGAAAGGGGCATGCTCTTCAGCAGCAATTCGGCAGCGGGTCCCTCAGTCCCTCTCGGAGGGAAGGACCTGCTGCTGAATTGCCGCCGAAGAATGAAGCAGTGGCAGTAGAGCTGTTGCCGAAGTGCTGCCGATCGCGGCTTTTTTTTTTTTTTTTTTTTGTGGTGCCGCATGGGGGTGGCAAAAATGCTGGAGCTGGCCCTGTCCAGAGGACAGGCTTCCATGCTCATGACGCTCGTTAAAAAAATAACGTGTTAATTAAATTTGTAACTGAACTCCTTGGGGGAGAATTGTATGTCTCCTGCTCTGTTTTGCCCACATTCTGCCATATATTTCATGTTATAGCAGTCTCAGATGATAACCCAGCACATATTGTTCATTTTAAGAACACTTTCACTGCAAATTTGACAAAATGCAAAGAAGATACCAATGTGAAATTTCTAAAGATAGCTACAGCACTCGACCCAAGCTTCAAGAATCAGAAGTTCCTTCCAAAATCTGAGAGGGACGGGGTGTGGAGCATGCGTTCAGAAGTCTTAAAAGAGCAAAACTCTGATGCAGAAACTACAGAACCCATACCACCAAAAAAGATAATCAATCTTCTGTTGGTGTCATCTGACTCAGATGATGAAAATGAACATGCATTGGTCCGCACTGCTTTGGATCGTTATCGAGCAGAATCCATCATCAGCATGGACGCATGTCCTCTGGAATGGTGGTTGAAGATGAAGGGACATATGAATCTTTAGCACATCTGTCACGTAAATATCTTGCGACACCAGCTACAATAGTGCCATGCAAACACCTCTTCTCACTTTCAGGTGACATTGTAAACAAGAAGCAGGTAGCATTATCTTCTGCAAACGTAAACCGACTTGTTTGTCTGAACAATTGGCTGAACAAGAAGTAGGACTGATTGGACTTGAAGGCTCTAAAGTTTGACATTGTTTTATTTTTGAATGTAGGGGTTTTTTGTACATAAGTCTACATTTGTAAGTTCAACTTTCATTATAAAGAGATTGCACTATAGTACTTGTATTAGGTGAATTGAAAAATACTATTTCTTTTGTTTTTTAAAGTGCAAATATTTGTAATAAAAATAAATATAAAGTGAGCACTGTACACTTTGTATTCTGTGTTATAATTGAAATCAATATATTTGAAAATGTCAAACATCCAAAAATATTTAAATAAATGGTATTCTATTATTGTTTAACAGCATGATTAATCAAGATTATTTTTTTAATTGCTTGACAGCCTTATTCAAAATATTTTTATCTTCTTAAGCCCCAATTCTCAAGTTCTCAGCCCATGGAACTTCCATTGGCTTTTAAATGAAGTCAGTGGGAGTTCCAAGTTTTGAAGGCTTGCCTAATCTAGCCCTTAGGCCTCGTCTACTATACTTTTTTGAGAAAATGCTCACAATTGCACCATCAGTGGTGCAGCTCCACTGGCTGTAACAATAGCAGCAGCGCTAGTGTAGACTGAGAAGCAGAGTTTTTAATCACCATTATTTCCAGCCCTATCCTGAGCAGGTCTGGAATCTTTGGTTGTAAAAACAGCAGCAAGCATGTAACCCCCACCTACACTAGTGCTCCAACCATTGCTACCACCAGTGCAGCAAGAGTTGGAAATTTTAGAAAAAACAGATTAGTGTAGGCAGAGCAACTGACTGATAAATACACCTCCCATAGTGTCATTGCTTACATACACACATTCCTATTTATAAGGAAACAAATAAGCTGTTTCACATTTTGGACATTAAGGTAGATGTTAAACAGTCAAATAACTGGAAATAAACCCGGGATTGACTCAGACCTGTAAATTATGAATAGCTAAAGACATATAATCTCACAAAAAATTAAGCTTAGACTCACAAGCGCCATTATTGTTTTCTCCTCTTTCTTGTTTAGACTCTCAGTAAAAAAATATTTGATTATGCAAGTTTCACAAGGATTTTTGGGGTTTGATTTTCAGTTCTGCTTTAATCTGGCCTCCTTTTTGACTCTGCAGTGTTGAAAGTAGAAATAATTCCAGGCACAAATTTGCACCTACAATTTTATTCATGAGTATACATGATGCTATTTAAATATCTAAATATCTCATTGCCACACCATGTCAGATAATTAGACATTTTAATGACTTCAAATTGCACTCACATTTTTTTTGTGCCTGTTAATCACAGACCCAGAAAGAGAGCCATGACCTAAAAAATCTGACTCACTTTATTTTCAAATGATAGTCATAACAAAGATACTTACATTGTCTATGATATTAAAGATTGCATAGGCGGCTCCCCTTGCATTAGCAAACGCCTCCATACCTGGTGCAGTCTGTCCAACACTAAACGCCCCAATTAATATAGCAAAAAAGACCTAAACAAAAAGTACAAGAATGCTACCAGGTTATCCAGTCATCAAACTGTAATGAGATAACTACATTTATTCATGAATACCTACTAATATTAGTGCAAAAGCTTTCATGTCTGTTATACAAGTTCAGCATGTCTAGATTCAAAGAAGAAAAGAAAGGAAGGGCAACTACTGAGGCAAAAGATAAAGGACAAGAGGAAGAAAAGGGACTCTAAGATGGGAATCATGTTCCTTCATGAGATGACCCCAAGATAGATATTGCTTAGACTCGGGTGCTGATGCTTGGGACAAGCCAGAGATGGTTTGAGGCGCTAGGTTAACCCCCCTACAGACATAAGTAAACAAAGCTATATATAACAAACAGGACAGCCAACCTTTAGGGACTGAGTCTTTTTACTGCTAAAAATATTTTAAATGTTAACTGGCTTTTTGACCAAAACAAATGTTTTCATGGAAAATTTTCATTTTTGCCATAATTTTCCCATTTTTGACAAAAGGATAGAAACTGAAACTTTTCATCAAAAATGCTTTTCAGAAACTGAAAATCTTTTGCATTTCAGTTGCTTCCTCACTCCCTCTCCCAAACTGAAAAAAAATCATGGAAAGTTTTGAAAAGACAGGCATTTTTTTAACAGCTTTATTCTCATATCTGGCCAAATAGATTCCCCTCATCTTCCTGGGAAAATAGAGAGGAAGTCCCTCTGACAGTCTCTTTCTTTAGAAATTTTTCTCTTTACAAGACGCCACTTGTGATGACCCACTCCTTTGCTGCTCAAGCTTATGGTTTTATGTTAAGAGTTTTAGTATCATGTGGGCTGGTTTTATGTCTCTGTGTGTCTGGAGTTATTGTGTGTGCTGGTTGTGTTGTTGTGGAGGGCAGGTGGTTCCCTGGGCAGACAGCTCTCTGGGAACACAGCTCTAAGAAACAGTAAACTGATGACTCAGGGGAGTGTGTGAGTCATGCTAGGAGATTTGTATTGATTTGTGTGAAAGTTGTGCCTGAGGAATTTGTATTTTGTTGTACGGGTGGCATATTAATGTCTGAAGAACTATGGTATTGTGCCTAAATACCCCATCATTTGTGCTGTCTCTGGCTTATCACTTACTACAACCAATAAAATTGTTGCATGCAAATTAGCTGTAGAGTAAGGGTGATGATTGGTTGAGTTACCTCAGATATTGCACACCTTTTTTGTGTGTAGACAGGGTTGTAGTGAGTCATTCTCCAAAGACAATTCTGTTACTCTTTCAGCTTCCCTAAACTATGCAAAGTCCCAGCTTCCCTTTTATAGAGAACTCAGGAATGAGGGTGCATTAGGGCTGTAAATGTCCCAGAAAGTCTGCTCCATCCACTGGAGGCAGTTTTTAAAGCTCCTTTTGACTCAGAAATAAAACACAATATGTTTAATGTATTTTTAAAAGAATATCTTTTCCAATCTCTGTCAGTTGGTTTCAGAAGGTTAAAGTATCCCAGGCCTACTACCAGCAAACACAGAGCCAAACATTTCAGACACAGTTCATATTTGCATGACACTGACATGCTTGCTACATTAGAGGCAGAATCTAAATCTAAAGCCGCTTGGGCAGCCCCTGGGCCAGCTGCACTGGCTGCTGCTGGGACAGTCTCAGGCCAATATGCCCCTCCTTCCCACAGCAGCCGGAGTTTGTGTGTGGGAGAGAACTAGGGCAGGGGGTTGGGGCATGGGAGGGGGTGAGGGCTCTGGATGGTGCTTACCTTGGGAGACTCCTCAGAAGCAGCGACATGTCCCTCCCTCAGCTCCTAGGCGAAGATGCAGCCAGGCGGCTCCATGTGCTGCCTCTGCCTGCAGGCCAATGGGAGCTACAGAGCTGGTGCTCAGGAGGGAGGCAGAGCACAGAGCCCTCTGGCCACATCTCTGCCTAGGAGCCGAGGGACATGTCACCGCTTCTGAGGAGCCACGCGGAGCCAGGTAGAGAGCTTGCCAGCCCTGCCAATCCCCACCCCCTCTGAGCAGCAGTGGGGGTCCCAGGCTGTCCCCGCCAGAGCACCTCGGGACCCCTGGTGCCCCTGGGCCATCCATCTCAGATCACCCAAGATTTAGTCCAGGGTATATAATACAATCATGGACAGGTCACAGGCTGTGAATTTTTGTTTACTGCCCGTGACCTGTCCATGACTTTTACTAAAAACACCCGTGACTAAAACGTAGCCTTAGTCATGGCTGACTGGAAATAAAGTAAACTTGTGAGAGGGTGAACAGCAATGTGGAAATGTGTGTCCTGAAGGTTGAGAGATGCAAACCAATCTCCAGAATCTAGAGAGAGAATTATAAGTGCAAGGGTCACCATCCTGAATTTCTGGTGTTTCATATAGTTATTGAGGTGTGTGAGATCTAATATTAGTCTCCATCCTCCATCCTTTTTGGGGCCAGAAAATACTTGGAATAGAACCCTTTCTTCCTGTGCTTAAGTGAACAGGTTCTATGGCTCCTTAACATAGAAAAAAGGCAATCTCCTGACTCAGTGATTTATCATGAAATCTGTCCCAGAAAAGGAACAGGAAGGGGAGAGAGAGACAGACATAAAATGGATGGAATAATTGGATGTTACAACCTCCAAAGCCCATTTGTCAGATGTTATTGTCTCCCAAGCAGATCAAAAATGAGAGAGGTGGAATCCAAAAGGGGGAAAGAGGGCTGGAGAGTGCAACAGTAGATTCTTGTGAAATGGATGGTTTGGACTCTTGACCAAGCTATGAAAAGTGATGCTTGGACAATGCAAGTAGCTGCGATGAAGTGGTTATAAAAATGGATGGTTTCTTCTTTGAATACCTAAATCTCTTAGCTAGAAGCTCAGGTGGTTTGTGAAAACCAGAAAATTGAGCTGGGCATGACCTCTGCACTGTTTGAGACCTACTATACTTTTCTTATTTGCTGACACATAGATCCAAAGGGATCTGATAGTGGCTTTCAAATCCTTCAGTGTGTAAAGTGAATCATCCATACAGTCAGAAAACAATTTATGACCATCAAAGGGAAGGTCCCTCTACAGAAAACCAGATAGTTGGTGCCAAGTTGCTCATCACATCATGATTGCAGAGGATATGGATCGGACTGCATCCAAGGATATGGATTGGGCTGCATCAACTGCATCCAAGGAGGCCCGTAGAAATGTCTCCACCAAGAGCTGACCCTCACTTGTGAGGGCCTTTAAATGCTCCCAATGTTCTACTGGCAAATATTCAGTACAGTAACTCCTCGCTTAATGTTGTAGTTATGTTCCTGAAAAATGCTACTTTAAGCAAAACAATGTTAAGTGAATCCAATTTCCCCATAACAATTAATGTAAATGGGGAGTGGGGGGAGGATGGTTAGGTTCCACAAAAGACGTGTGTGTGTGTGTGTGTGTATACACACACACATACACACAGTATAAGTTTTAAACAAACAATTTAATACTGTACACAACAATGATGATTGTGAAGCTTGGTTGAGGTGGTAGAGTCAGAGGGTGAAAGAGGGTGGGATATTTCCCAGGGAATGCCTTGCTGCTAAATGATGAACTAGCACTCTGCTGAGCCCTCAAGGGTTAACACATTGTTGTTAATGTAGCCTCACACTCTACAAGGCAGTATGAATGGAGGTAGGAGACACAATAGACGCATGGCTGCGGCAGCAAACATTCCCTGCGGAAACTGAACGTGATGATGAACACACATTAAGTGAGGAATTACTGTAGTCTTGTTTAGACATGATGGTTTGCTATTCAAAATTGTAGTGTCACAGAGGAATAGCTTTTGCAACTGAAAAGATCAAGGCTCTTCTGGTCTTTGCTATAGGGAATAGCCTTTCTGTTATGCTACCTCCCACATTCATTAACTGCATCTACAACCAAGGAATTTGGTGACAGATGTGAAAATAAAAATTTGAAATCCTTGGCTGGGACATAATATTTTTGGTTGGCATACTTACAAGTCAGGAGTGCTGTAACTGGAGTTTGCCAATTGGTCCTGACCAGTACTAAAAGAGCCGTGTTAATTGGAAGTGCCACACATGCTGAAGCAGAGGTCTGTAAAATGTCCAGGAGTTTATGGTGGGAGTCCTGGGATTGTTCAAGAGGAATCTAAAGTGCATCTGTGATCCACTTCATCAGCTGCTGGAATTGCCTGAATTCATCTGCCATTGAAGATGGTGCAGGCATTTCAGCCTCATCCAGTGATGACAAGGAAAGATTCATCTGAGGTGTTACTTCCTGATAAGCCCTTGCCTCTTGTTCTTCAAAGGTGTCCTCTACTGTTTCTGGCTGGTAAGGAGGGAGTGAAGGTATGGGAGAGCAAAAATGTCTATGCTCCCTGCAGGGGGAAAGCAGGGCCCTCAGAAATTGTTGACAATACAGGACCCATGGATCCCAATAAGACCAATGAGGTGGACCATAAGGCATAGGTGCAGGTAGCCACTGTTGGTTACCCCAGGTGGTCAGAGGTCAAGGTCACCTCTCCTTCTTTCTCTCTGCATGTGGAGGAGAATAACATTCCTTTGAGTAAACAGGAGATCCTCAAACAGAAAGTTGCAAGTCACAGTCATTCGTATATTCCATTGGAGGTGATAAGTGCTTTCCCTGAATGGAAGAAGATGGGGAACCAGACGGTCCTGACAAGAAAGGTGCTGTCAATGGTCCATTGGATCTTGGTACTGAGAGGCGAGCAAAACTAGACAGTAGAGGAAACTCAATTCATTGGGTACAAAGAGGCCTCTTGAGTAACAGAATGCCTGTGGCACCAGAGGAACAATGGAGGTCGAAATTAACTGCAACTGGCTAGTAAGTGCTGTAAAGTGAACCTGTGCAAGCATAGATTCAGATGGAGCAGTCCAGGGTGGTGAAGTAGATACTGAGGGTACTAAGGAGCCAGACGGTGACAATCTCTTTGTCATAGAATGTCTGCTGACATAGCTGTGAGTGACTACCTGTAGCAGAGGATCTCTTCAGCACCAATTCCTTTTTGGAAGAGGCATAGCTTTTAGAAGCCTTAGATACCTTCATGGTACCAGATGTACTTGGAGCCTCAGTAATACTCCACTTGGGGTCTGCGATCTAATAGTTATTCTTCTCTTGATGATATTTTCACTTAGAGTGCAAGACTGTTGATATGACAGGTACAGACATAGACCTCTCATCCCCTGAAGTTTTTGGTGACCTCAAAGAGGATGGGACACAGAGTCCAATACTAACCAAGAAGGATTCCCAGTAGGAAGAACAACATTTAAAACCCGGGGATTCCGGCATACCCCAGAAATAAGAGTCCAAAATTAACCCCTGAAAGGGGGAAAACACAAAAGGGAAAGAACAACTCCAAACTAACTAAATCGAACTAATTAATTACTATCTAACAAACATGGTAAATTGGACATGCTTAGTGCTCCATCTCAGGCTGATGACAGTTGAGAAGAAATTGATGGCGGTTCACCCATGCAGCCCTATATATCCTTGCTAGAGACCATGAGGACATGTAGGGCAAATGTGTGGGCCGAATGAGCACTGCTACCAAAAATCTCCAGTCAAAGGTGCAGGAGATGCATGCACACCTGAAATGGAGCACCCATAGGGACACATGTTTTGGAGGCTGAAGGGTTTGAAGGTTGTGCTGTTGGGAGCCGGTATGTTGGGATGAAGGGAAGATGTTGGGGGCTGTAGTGAGTGGGATGTATGTCAGGGCTGCTGGACTGTGTGTGGTGGTTGTTAGGATAAGTTGGAGGGTTGTGAACGGTTGTTGGGGTATATGTGGGGCAGGAGGGGCATTCTAGAGTCTGTGTGCAATGGGGTATGTATGAGGTATTGCTGTCCAGTTCATAGAAGGGAGCAGGGCCCAATTTCCATAGTACACAGGGCTCCCAAATTCTTTAATCCAGGCCTGAATCCCATCCTGGAGGGATCACCTCAAAGTGAGATGATAGTTCAGTCTCTATATTCATTGAATTCTTAGCCCCTCTACTCAGACCTCCAGCAAGGGTACCAGTCATATGCCAAAAAGGATGGTGATTTTAGTGATGTGAATATCTGTCCATTAGGAACTGACCTGATCTTGTATTTTGGCAGTAATAAAGTTGTGACACACAGAAGTGCTAGAAAGAGACTGGTCCTCATTTCCTGGCTCCACCCACACAATATAGGTGGTAGTTACAAAAGGTTATACCTCTGTCATATAACATGGGCCTCCGACTCCAGTGATTACTGAGTAGTAACAGATGGAAACAATTTTTGGTCATTACTGAGATGGTCTGAACTAAAACTAGTGACTTACAGATGAAAGGATTATGATGTTATCAATCCTATGAGACATCCACTGCCCACACAGTGGTAGTTTGATAATTACATTTTGTTTTACTTAGCATGGATGAAAACTGAGGTGCAACAGTCCAAATTCAGTGTCAGTGTACAGCATATTTATCCCCACTGACTTCAATAGGGTTGCATGCACTGTAACTCAGTGCAGACTCATTCTGTTTAAACCAGTGGTGGGCAACCTGCATCCCGTCAGGGTAATCCGCTGGCGGGCCGCGAGACAGTTTGTTTACATTGAGCATCTGCAGGCATGGCCACCCGCAGTTCCTGGGTTTAAACCCAAACAAGTTCCCAAAATTCTGTTTGGTATTTTTAATTAAAATTGTTGATCTACTGAGGTACACTCACCGTAAGGACTTTTCCAACAGTATAATCATCAGATAGCACCAAAGTGGCTCCATACCAAAATGCCAATGCATATGATGCATATATCAATAAGAAAGCAATACCCATAGAAATGTTGGCTGTAATAGCCTTCTTGATTCCAATATTTTTGGCATCTTCTAAATTTTTATGATACCTGCAAGAAAAATCACGTTGGGAATTTAAAAAAAGATAGCATATTACGTTTCTTTTTTTCACTGTGCCTATCAATAATTTTCTAAGTACAGACACCATTTTAACAAACAAACAACAATCAGATATATCAAAAATTTACATTAATTAATGTAATGACCACTCCTGCTTCCGTGACTAGGCCTGCTAGCTAATAGCGCCAATTGTAAGAAAAAA
This sequence comes from Mauremys reevesii, assembly GCF_016161935.1. NCBI lineage: Eukaryota > Metazoa > Chordata > Testudines > Geoemydidae > Mauremys > Mauremys reevesii. Next base: position 41,975,433 of record NC_052624.1, read on the forward strand.
GAGGATCGATTAAAGAGAAGGGATGTTGTTAGGATATAGATATTCAAGCCTGTCTGCAAAGGCCTATACTTTAAGAATTTAGGTGTATTCTTATCACTTAGTTAGTTACAGAGGAATAAAAGAAAGACAATGATTTTGATTCTATCTGTGTAAGGGCCTTCTCTCACTGTGACAGTCTGAGGCCCTGTTTTGTCATATTGAAATAAGGCAATCTGGGGCTGTTAGGAAGGTGATCCGATCTACCACCTCCAGAGAAAGGGAAGAGCCTAGAAGATGTGGAAGAAAGTTTAGTTTAATGAATTTTCTGTCTGGTAAGAACTCACTTATCAATAGACACAGCTGTAAAACCCTTATGTCTGTATAGATGTAGTTGTAAAAACCCTTATGTCTGTATAGATGTAGTTGTGAAATCCTTGCTTCTGTATTGTTTGGTATGTTTATTTGCATTGTCTCTGTCTGGTTCTGTGATTGTTTCTGTCTGCTGTATAATTAATTTTGCTGGGTGTAAACTAATTAAGGTGGTGGGATATAATTGGTTAGCTAATCATGTTACAATATGTTAGGATTGGTTAGGTAAATTTTAGTAGAATGATTGGTTAAGGTATAGCTGTGAATATTACTATATAAATTAGGGGCAAACAGGAAGTAAGTTGGGATTTGAAAATAAGGAAAAAGGAACTTGGATTTAAGCTTGCTGGAAGTTCACCCCAATAAACATTGAATTGTTTGTACCTTCGGACTTTGGGTATTGTTGCTCTCTGTTCATGCGAGAAGGACCAGGGAAGTGGGAAAGTGAAGGAATAAGCTCTCTAACATCTGTCCATTAATTTCACTATAAGATAAGAGTTTTATAACTTCATTCAGATATACTAGTCTCTTCTCTCTACCTTAGCTAAGCTGTATTCAGTTTCCTGAAAGCCAGCTCTTCTTTTCTAGATTAAAAAGGGAAAATGATAAATTGTTTCTTAAACAAACAGTCAAAAGGACATATTCAGAGTTGGCAGTGCGGTTCCCTATTAGAAACCTGAGATAAATCTGACTGTTGAGTGGAATCCTTATGTGTACTTAAATATCCACAAGGTCCCAAATAAGTGGGAATAGAATGGGAAGCCTTCTTCAAGAGCCTGTATTCGTCTTGTCCATGAAAGACAAGTACTGTAATTCCTAATACAGACTGGAAGTATTGCAGACTAGGAAAATAATTGTCTCAAAAATAACTGCCAGGCTATTTTTAAAAAAATACATAATAATTTATTCCTCATATTTTTTCATTTTAAATGTCTTTAAATCATCCTAAAAGCACGAAATAGAAATAGTCCAACAGAGGACCTCCAGACATCCTCCCTGCAGTTGCCCTTTTGTCTCCCCGCAATTTTCCACAGATTTGTTATGTTTACTTGTGTAACCACGGGCCTGACAGAGGACCAAGAGATTCAGATCCTCAAATATAGTTGGCACCATTTTTCAGAGCTGAGTCATAATTTGTAAAATCTATCTATGTGCTTAAATGGTCCTGTCACCACAATACCTGTACACCTCACAAACCTTAAAAATGTGTAATCACAGCACTCCTGTAGGATATTATACAGAGTGCAATGGGATGTGGTTGCTGTGCAGCAACCTCTGCTGGCTGAGTATGCTGCTGCTGGTGCTCCCTGCCTCAGATGTCTTCCCCAAAATGAGTCTCTTCAGCTTTCCACATACAGGTCAGTGCTGGAGATGTGGCTTGGACCTCTGGCCATGTCATAAACAAACAACCCTTTCCAGGGTGTAGCGGAGTAATTACCCATTCTGGCCCTGACAGGGTTAAGGCCAGCCCTGGGAGAGGGCTGGGGCTGTAAGAAAAAGCCCAGGCCACGCCCCAAACAGAGCACAGCAGGTCCTTATAAAAGGCTGCTAGCTTGGAGCTAGGGTAGCTCTCTCTGGTCTTGGAGGAAGCAGGGCCTGGCTGTCAGTTGCAAAGGTACTGGGAGTGAAGCAGGGCTGGGGAAAGGCCAGAGGAGCAGTGGAGCTCCATCCTGGTGACTCCCCACAGGGCTGCCCAGAGGATTCAGGGGGCCTTGGGCAGGGCCGGGTCTTCGGCGGCAATTCAGTGGCAGGTCCCTCTCAGAGGGAAGGACACGCCGCCAAATGCAGCCGAAGAATGAAGTGGCAGCGGTAGAGCAGCCAAAGTGCTGCTGATCACGGCTTTTTTTTTTTTCCCGCCACTTGCGGCGCTTGTACTCACCGGGCAGTGCTCCGAGGCTTCGGCAGCACTTCAGCGGTGGGTCCTTCACTCGCTCCGAGTCTTTCGCTGCACTGAAGGACCTGCTGCCAACGACCTGGAGTGAGTGAAGGGCCCGCTGCCAAAGTGCCGCCGAAAACCCAGAGCGGCTCGCGGGGCCCCGGGCCTGGGGCAAATTGCCCCACTTGCCCCCCTCTCTGGGTGGCCGTGACTCCCCAGGCTGCAGGGCCTGGTCCTAGGCCCACCCCTGAGGTACTGGGTGTTAGAGGAAGACAGCAGGTCCTACCCCCTTGCCTGTGATGACTGGCTCTTATACTGCAGTCTGCTGTAGGGAGTGGGGGCTCATTGCTGACTGGCAGTAGCCACCAGCTGAGGCAAGGTGGGATTAGGGGGTTGAGGGTCCTTGGGGAGGGGAGACCCTGAGAGTGAGGGGTTACTGCCAGGGGGCAGCACCCCAGATAATGGGGCACCGGAGTCCAGGAGGGACACAGAGGCCAAGCAGTAGTGGGACACCGGCCTACAGAGGGCGCTCCAACTACTGGAGAGCTAATTCCCTGAGACGACCAACAGGAAGCATTGCAGGGGTGAGTCCCGAAACGCTACACAGGGCAACAAAAGTCCAGCTAATAAGTCCCAATAAACAAAAATGTTCTTCCATCCTTCAGGAGCTTCTCTTTAGCTGCTCTCAACCCCTTTCAGGGCTACCTGTGAGTCTTTCCCCCACTCCAATATAGAGCACTTTGCTCCCAGGTGGCTTCCCCTGGAGTACTGTTCTCAGCCCTTTCCTGGGCCCTGTTTTCTCCCTGCCTGCCAGCCTATAGTTCCACAACCCAGACTGATCTCCCTCAGCCCTTTTCTGAGGTCCAGGTATCCCTTAACCTATCACCTGATCTCCTTAGTCCTGTCCCCTCAGACTCAGAAGCAGCTAATAATTATGGTCCAGAGAGGGGGGCTGGCCTTTTGTCCTTTAAAGGGACCAGTCACTCTATGAAAGATGGCACTGAGGTACAAGCAAATTAAGTTAAATTAAATTAACTATTTAGAAAAACTGGACAAGCACAAGTCCATGGGGCCAGATGCGCAGCATCCGAGGGTGCTAAAGGAATTGGAGGATGTGATTGCAGAGGCATTGGTCATTATCTTTGAAAACTCATGGGGATCGGGGGAGGTCCCGGATGACTGGAAAAAGGCTAATGTAGTGCCCATCTTTAAAAAAGAGAAGAAGGAGGATCCGGGGAACTACAGGCCAGTCAGCCTCACCTCAGTCCCTGGAAAAATCATGGAGCAGATCCTCAAGGAATCAATTCTGAAGCACTTTGAGGAGACAAAAGTGATCAGGAACAGTCAGCAGCATGGATTCACCAAGGGCAAATCATGCCTGACTAACCTAATTGCCTTCTATGATGAGATAACTGGCTCTGTGGATGAGGGGAAAGCAGCGGATGTGTTATTCCTTGACTTTAGCAAAGCTTTTCATACGGTCTTCCACAGTATTCTTGACAGCAAGTTAAAGTATGGGTTGGATGAATGGACTATAAGGTGGATAGAAAGCTGGCAAGATCATCAGGCTCAACAGGTAGTGATCAATGGCTCCATGTTTAGTTGGCAGCCGATATCAAGCGGAGTGCACCAAGGGTCAGTCCTGGGGCCGGTTTTGTTCAATATATTCATTAATGATCTGGAGGATGGCATGGATTGCATCCTCAGCAAGTTTGCAGATGACACTAAACTGGGAGGAGTGGTAGATACGCTGGAGGGTAGGGATAGGATACAGAGAGACCTAGATAAATTAGAGGATTGGGCCAAAAGAAATCTGATGAGGTTCAACAAGGACAAGTATAGAGTTCTGCACTTAGGACGGAAGAATCCCACGCACTGCTACAGACTAGGGACAGAGTGGCTAGGCAGCAGTTCTGCAGAAAAGGACCTAGGGGTTACAGTGGACAAAAAGCTGGATATGAGTCAACAGTGTGCCCTTGTTGCCAAGAAGGCTAACAGCATTTTGGGCTGTATAAAGAGCACTGCCAGCAGATCAAGGGACGTGATCATTCCCCTATACTTGGCATTGGTGAGGCCTCATCTGGAGTACTGTGTCCAGTTTTGGGCCGCACGCTATAAGAAGGATGTGTAAAAATTGGAAGAAGTCCAGCGGATAGCAACAAAAATGATTAGAGGGTTGGAGCACATGACTTATGAAGAGAGGCTGAGGGAACTGGGATTATTTAGTCTGCAGAAGAGAAGAATAAGGAGAAATTTGATAGCTGCTTTCAACTACCTGAAAGGGGGTTCCAAAGAGGATGGATCTAGACTGTTCTCAGTGGTAGCAGATGACAGAACAAAGAGTAATGGTCTCAAGTTGCAGTGGGGGAGGTTTAGGTTGGATATTAGGAAAAACTTTTTCACTAGGAGGGTGGTGAAGCACTGGAATAGGTTACATAGGGAGGTGGTGGAATCTCCTTCCTTAGAGGTCAGGTTTGACAAAGCCCTGGCTAGGATGATTTATTTGGGGATTAGGTCCTTCTTTGAGCAGAGGGTTGGACTAGATGATCTCCTGAGGTCCCTTCCAACTCTGATATTCTGTGATTCTATGATTCTAAGTGACTTGCTTTAGGGCACATAGTGCCAAGTACCAGAAGCTGGAAGAAGAAACTCTGTGGATGAGTAAGAGAGTACTGACGAGGTGCACTCACATAGTATGGTGATGTGCACCCTAAGAAAGGTGCTGAGATGAGCTGCATGGCCTCTCTCACCTTCAGCAACCACAGTCAGTGGAGAGTTCCTGCCAAGTTTTGTGGCTCTATTGGTCATCTTTATATAAAAGGTCAGGACAAATGACAGGAATGCTGTTCCATAATACAAGAAGAATAAATGAACCTAACTTAATGGAACTATCAAGATGTGTACATGCCATGGCTTATTGAGTAACCACATAATCTTATTAGTGTTACCCTTGTCTTTTCTTTCCCCATCCCCCATCTTTGTCTGTTTACATGTCTATTTTGTCTGTTGCTTATTGTGTGATATTGAAATTAGATTGTACATCCTTTGGAGTACTGACCAGGTCTTTGTTTTGTGAGGCTCTGGAAAAATAAATAATCATTACTCAGCTTACAATAAAACCTGTAAGAGAACATTCTTATTAGGCAACTTCCTGTCTTAATTACCCCCAAAATGCACTGAGTACAATAGTGCTCTAGCTTTATTTGAAGATCACTTTCACCAAGGAACCAGTTTTGTCAGCTCCCGGGTGACCAACTTTCAGCAGTGCAGATACAAGAAAAATTCAAAACATTTAAACTGAGAGTTTAACTAGCTGATGAATGAAAACATTTTTCTGACCTTTTGATTTCTTTTTTCTGTCCTCCAAAAGCAATAACTGTCCGAATTGCTGCCAGAACTTCCTCTGCAACAGCTCCTGCTTTTGCATATGCAGTTAGTTCTTTGTCAGTGAATGCAGAGAGTATCTGTATAAAAGGAAAATATTTTAATATTTGTTCGAAGAAAAATTGAATCAGCTTGAGCATATTATTTTTGTCTTTTCACCATAGTTTCCTCTTTAAAAAAATGCATTTTAATGCCATTTATCAGAAAATAAGCCTTTTGCTTAAATACTGTAGAATGGGCCAAACCACTTATTATAAGAAATAAAGAATACATCAATTATATAAGAATTAAATTTTAGTGTTAGCGTCTATCAAAAACTGAGACCTAGATTTTCTGCTTTCACTCAGTGCATAAGTGTATGTATGGGTGGCTCATAGTGAACTGGTTATGGCTCCCTGTTTGATTCTCAGGGCAGATTTGCACCATTCTGATCCCAGGTAGGTTAGAGCAGCCAGTAGGCTGCTCTAGTTTATGCCAGTTGGCTACAGTCTGTAAGGGGCCATACAGCAGCTAGGAACATCTGGACTAGATTAGATGACCTATCAATTTCCCTTCCAGTCCTACATCTATATGATTCTATTTTCCATATGTATCCAAATATTGGGATTTTCACAAGCCAAAGGGATCAAGGGACTCAACTCCTACTGAAATTCAATGGTAGTTAGGGACCTAACTTCGTTAGGCCCCTTTGAAAATCCCAGCAAAAAGCAACAACAAATCTGGGGAAAAAGTCTATTTCTGAGACTAAGGTTTGGACTAAAAGTTTTTGTATCTGTATAACCATTTTGGTTAGGTGTGTGAGTTTTTACCAGTATAGTTACACTGATACAACCCCTACTGTGTACACAGTTATATGGTTGTAAGGGTGCCTTATAGTGGTATGGCTTCTTGCCTTTCCCATACAGGAATAAGCTATACCAATATAACCACTGTTATATCAGTAAAATTGTGTCCACACTAGGGACACTTTATCTATTGTATCACTTTAATTATGCCAGTATAGGTATAGTTCTATAATTTAACTTGTGTGTAGACAAGTCTAAAGCTATGATTTTTTTAACAGCCCTAAGGAATTAAATGTACTATGACTCTTAGTGAGGAAATTAAGAGGCTCATTCACTTGAAACAGGACACTTTAGTGTAATTTTACATCTCAGTGAAAATTCACAGCTTTCACCCACCTTTGCCCAGATTGCAGCTGAGAGTCCCAGAACAGGACTGACTGCCAGTATTACAAGGGTTAATTTCCATCCTCTTGTGAAACCAACTATAAATCCTGTGAGAAATGTAGCTATTGCCTGAAAGAGCATTCCAATTTTGTCACCAATTCCTTCATTAATTTTGGACACATCACTAAAAAACAAATTACATCCAAAGAGTTGAGGAAAGTGGAAAACACAAAAGCTTTTTTATTGATGCTGTACACTTTGTCAATTCTGTCACATTTTCTAAAGGCTCTAAGTGCAGATTAATTTAGATACAACACACTTTGTATCCACACCTAACATAGGTCACAAATGTTTCATCCAACAGAAACACACATGGGAGGAGGCCAGGGAAGAAAACCCTGTAGACTCAGAATGATTTTCTTAAACTTTACATGCAAATCTTGGAGGATTCACTTGAGGCACATGGACAACTGTGTGGAGGCGCACACTGGCTGTAGGGTCCCTCAATTCCTCTTTCCAATCTTTATCAACAGCTGCCTCCAGGACAGCTCTCCTGAGGAGAAAATAATTCAACCTTGGACAACTAGACATTCCCCATGGAAAATGTAATGTAACCTTTTCCAAATGACCTCCAACAGAGTTAAAGGTCATCCCTAGACTGCCCATTCTGGATCCAATCTATCCATTCCGTGTCATCTCCTACATGCATATATTGGAATCATTTGAAAGTTCTCTAGTGGGTCCCAGGAAAGACAGGGCGGTTCCTTTCATGTGAGCAGAGGAAAGTGATTGGGAGTTGAGGTTGCCTGACCTTTTGCCAGAATTATTCAGCATCTTGTTAGTTCAGGCCCTCAATGTGCATGAAAACTGAACTATATTTTTCCTTCTTGGTAATGATCCCTCAGGATAGGATTTAGTTGGGCAGCATGAGAATGCTGGCATGGACACTGCTGTGACATCACTGTTCTTTGGTAGAGTAAAGGAGTCCAGTCTGCAGGGCTCTCCATGTTGTACATTTCAACACGTAGATAGTAAATTCACTAGATTTTCATATAAGGATTTTGAAGACATTTTAATATAGCTCATACATCTGTTTAATAAGGTAAAGAAACACTGTTGTGAAGGGAATATCGCAACTGATAGTTAAAAATATACTTACTCTATAAGTCGAGTGTTGAGTTCCCCAACATCATTCACATCAAACCACCCAATTTCCTGTCGCATTATTGAGTGGAAAAAATGTTGTCTGATTTTCTTAATTTGCCGGCCAGCTGCCAGTGTCCAAAATGCAACTTGTATGTAGGCTGCAAATAGAACACCAGCTCCTATTCCAGAATAATAATATGCATATCTGAAAGGAACAAAATTGCAGAGATCCTTTAAATTGGATTTTTTTTCAGCCCAAACAAGTCTTTTAGGTATAGATTTTAACTTCAGTACTTTACATACATAAGTAAACTAATATAGAATATTCTTTGGACACTATCTGAATTTTTTTCCTCTCTTCAGTGTTGGCAATATTTTTCAGTAGGTCCTTTTAGAACCATATTTCATATCTGTCCACTTAAATATGTGACCTCCACAAGTTACCTGAAAACCTGTACTTTTTTATCTAAGAATGGATAGCTCAGAGACCCCTGACATATGGGTAGAAAACCTACTTGGAGTATACTTTACTGTGGAAGTACTATACTGCTAATAATGAAGAAAGGTAAAGGGTGGAATTTGAAAATCCCATTCTGAATCTAATGAAGCAGCAAGGATAATGTAATTGAAATTATATTTCATATTTGACTGTCATCATCCTTTACTAGTTATACACAATTTCATTTACTCATCAGTGAGAGAACTTTGAAGTAATTTAGTTTTAAAATGAGTATGTATTCCTGAAGTTAAAAAAAAACAAAAAAAACCCAACCCTCTTCTACAGAGCTAATTCGGTTCAATCAAAATGATCCTCCACACATACAGGACAAAAAAAAAAAGATTAAATAAACCTTTGTTGCAGGTAGATGCCAATAAATTCCTTATGTGGAATTCCATTTTATTATGATAATTTAAAGTTCAGCAAATTCCTCTAGCTCATATGTATAGTCATAACATGTATTTTAATTTTAAATTTTATTCAATACTATTCCATTTGCCATAGCCATAAAACAATAGGAAATTACAGCTAAACTTTCTTTGTGTGAGGCACATGCCAAATTTCATTTCCAGATTAGTACATTTACATAAAGATGAATAATTACAAAATAAAGATAAAAGCCATTTGGATCCTCCCACACCTATAGATATGTAAATTATGTGTACTGTTTCTTGTTTCTCCCCAAGACTGGTTAGTCTTTGCCTTAAAGAAGCATTCTCCATTTTAACCTTCTTCAGTTCTAATGCAGTTTTTTGTATTTTGTTATCTAACTAGGTCAAATGAGCTTTGACTTCTCCAACATCTGTAAAGAGCTTATGTGTATCTTGAGATGAAAGATCAAATTTGGTAGTTATAAAGTCCTTCTTAGCTGCAAAGTTCTGAGTGAGAGACTGCTGGGTTTCCTCAGCCTTACCTTTCTTTGGAGATTCAGGGTTGGGTCATTTAGAGTTTCTATTTTTCCCAGCAGGATCCATAACAACATTATAAAAAGTGTCCGCCTCATCTGATTAGTAAATTTGACAGAAATGTATGATTTTTATACCTGGGAGCCCTTACGTGATGAGGATTCATGCATGGGGGGTTGAGGAGACCAAGAGTCAGGCCACATCTTCTCTACCGGTCACGTGATGTCCCCACCAGTTGCATTTGAAAATCCCACAGGCACCACCAATCTGCATCTTTAAGTGCCTAACTAGCTTTAAAAATCTGTCCTTCAGTGGCTACCCAAGGGGAAATGGTTTCTGAATTCAAGTTTAATATTGTTTCCCCCTGTGACAAACTGGGGGTTCTGTTTGTACCACTTCTGAATTGTGGATGATTTTATGAAATACTTTCATGAAATCACTGTGTCATGGAAAGCCTACATGAACATGAATTCCCCATGAATAGGGTGACCATATTTTCCCAAAGGGAAAATAGGACACCACACAGGACTGGCCTGAGGCCCCCATGTTCTCCCTGGATGCATAGGATCAGCCCGGGACCCTCCTCTGCTGCCTGCCTGCACGGGGCTGGCCTGAGGCCCCCTTCAGCCCCCTGTATGTGGGGCCAGCCCAAGACCTCCTGCTACCCGCCCACACAGGGCTGCCCAGCCCAACCCTCTCTCCAGAGCCCTCCCTCCTGTGCAGGGCTGGCATTATCACTTGCCTCCCCTCCCCCCACCACATTCCTCCACGTACCACTAAGGGTAGCACCACACTTTTTTGGCAAAACTGGGCATTTGTCCCATTTCTTTTGCCAACTGATAGTCAGAAGAAAGTGTCAAAATGTGACCCCAGTGTTGTGCACCCTCAAGGCTCAAAAAGCAGAAGGCAAATAACAAGAACACCAAATCTATTATTTTTTACATAACCTCATGATTTTAAAGCCAGTCTCATGATTTTGGGTGAGCCTGACTCATGAGTTTTGAACATTTGGGGTTGGCACTACCGAGTGAGGGACACTGTTTGAATGTTTGTTATGCACTGTACTTGCCTGTGCTTTACATGATTAAATATAAAGATGTTAGACTGTACAAAGGGGGAGGGGGAGCGGGTTGTATGGACTGCTTCACAACCACTGTGTGCCTTGGAGGCAGTTAAAATGTAAACCAGAATCTTCACATCTTTGGGGTGGAGTTCTGAGAGAGGGGCATGTTCTAGTACGGGGGACTCTGAAGGCCAAGGGTCCACTCTGCTCCCCGAGGGGCTAGGCAGCTGGACAGTGGGTTCCAATACTTGGCAACAGATGCCAGATAGAAGGTCTGAGCATGTCCCTGGGACCCCAATACTGGAGCAGTGGCTGAACTCCAATCAGGCTCTAGAAGGTTGAGAGACCCTAGGGATCCAGAGCACAGAGGCCTGCATTCCCCTCACAGCAGTCCTACTGGTGGGCAAGAAGGGGTGTCCACTAGAATCTGTGACAGCCCTATCCATATTGGCCGGCCAAACTGCAGTTAGCCTGCATTATCTTGAACTGGTTTTTAACTGTTTAAAAATTATTCTGATAATGCAGGACTTGGCATGTGAAGAAAGGCCTTAAACCTACTCAGAGTTAACTACTGGCTGTGTGGGTTGGCTTTTCTTATAATGCCCCATAAGCAGCTCTATCCTACACCCCACAAGTAGCTGAGACTGGAATTCCACCTTCCTGGGTTGGAAGCCAGACAGGACGGGGATTAGGAAAGTTGTAAGCAAAAGCTCGGCAGTGAAGTACAAAAAGAGATAGAGTAGCTTTGGGTGATAATTCTGTTTTCCATATTCTAATAAAGTCCCTTGTCCCACTTTAGAAGAAAGTGACTAGGATTTTTTTCCCACTGTTGCATGACACAACTCAATTTACTTTGAGATTTCATAATTTATAAAATTAATCATATCTAAACTGAACTATAAAAATAGGTTAATGGCTAACTTAAAGCTGAATGATTAGCTAAATGTTGACCTTAAATCACCTTAAACACTGTAAAATTATAATGAATCAGCATGCAGTTGTAATTGGGTTGGTCGCAGGATATTAAGACCTGAAGAAGGGTTCTGTAATCTCAAAAGTTTATTGCTCTCACCAACAGAAGTTGGTCCAATAAAAGATATTACCTCATTCACCTTGTCTCTATAGAAAGAATCTTTAAAATTTAACAGCAAATATTACAGGATTTGTTTTATGACAAGCCATAACAAAGTGAATTCAATTATGTGTGAAATTCCTTATTGATCAAATTTATTTTGGTAGAATCATTGGTGAAAGTTAATTGCACATTGCACAGTGAATTAACTATTCAACAACAAATGTTCTGAAATGAAACAAATGAAAGCTGGATTTTAGGTATAACTATTATTTGAGTAAGAAACATAATGTGTGCATTTTTAGAACCCAATTCCTGAATTCATCCATGTAATTTCTATGTTAATTTCTGTTCTTGTAAATTGTTTTTAATGTATAATAGGGACTAGAATTTATCATCATAATCTCTGATGATAAATTAGTTTCAGGGGCAAGCCCAGGCATGCTGGTTATACAGTACATGGGTGAGGCCTGTGAAAGACAACGAAAGTAGGTAGGGCCACAATCTTCAGGGGAAAAGTTGACTCCTGTAAAGGAGGGAGAAAAGAGAAATTGTGGTTTTTGAAAGGGAAAGACAAGGGCAAGGGAAAATGGAAAGGGGAAAAAGAGAAGAAGGAGAACCCAAAAAGGGCAGGGGGAGGAGAAAGAAAAGAAAATGAGATGGATGAAAAGAGAGAAGGTATAAAAGATCATAGAAATAGAGGAATTGCTACACTGACTCAAACCTGGGGTCCACCTATTTCCACATCCTATCTCTGACAGCAGGCAGTACCTGATGCTTCTGAGGAAGGTGCAAGAACCTTATAATGGACAATTATGGAATAAACTGTGCATAGGGAAATATAATCTTACCACCCATAATTTAGTAGTTTTTTTAAAATGAAGTATAGGATTCCTATACGACTTCCTATATAAATCCTGAACTATAGGATTTTCAATCTCTACTTTATTTTTATCCTATCTTAACTGTAAATTGTCATGACCTGTCCCTTCCTGTGCACTCACCTTGTTCAACACTGTTGTCTCTGGGTCACTACTATAGCCCTTTTACCCAGGGCCTCCCAGAGGATTCCGGGGGCCCGGGGTCTTCGGCGGTGGGGGGCCCTTCCGTTCCGGGACCCGCCGCCGAAGTGCCCCGAAGACCCGCGGCGGGCCCCCCCCCCCGCCGCCGAATTACCGCCGAAGTGGGACCCGCCGCCGAAGCGCAGCCCGGTCTTCGGCGGTAATTCGGCGGAGGGGGGCCCCCGCCGCGGGTCTTCGGGGCACTTCGGGCGGGTCCCGGAACGGAAGGGCCCCCCGCCGCCGAATTACCGCCGAAGACCGAGCTGAACTCGGCGGCGGGTCCCGCTCCGTCTTCGGCGGTAATTTGCCAGCGGGGGGTCCTTCCGCCCGGGAGCGGAAGGACCCGCCGCCGGCGAAGACCGGGAGCGAAGAAGCTCCTGCGCCCTCTTGCCCCGCAAGAGTTTTCTGGGCCCCCCAGAGCGAGTGAGGGACCCCGCTCCAGGGGCCCCGAAAAACTCTTGTGGGGGCCCCTGTGGGGCTCGGGGCCTGGGGCAAATTGCCCCTCTTGCCCCCCCCTCTGGGCGGCCCTGCTTTTACCACTCCAATCTTCCACTCAGGACACTTGTCTGTAAATATCAGGCAATCCTGGCTTCTTTTCCTAACTATTTAGAGGGCTCTTCAGATCTCTTCAAACCCAACAACTAACTATGTGTCCAACTTCATGCTAAACTTTTATTTAACCACATTAAACATAACATAAACCAAACAATCACTTTCAGTAACTGGTCTACTTCTTACTCCACTAGGGACAGCCTTATAAAAGCCATTATCTTATAAAAGCCCAACAGCACTTCTTTCCTGATGACAGTCTATCTCCCCAACTCAACTCTGTGATCCTGCTACCTCTTTCCTATTACTTAATTTCTATTTACTTCTCCATGCTTATCCAGCCTATGTTTTAGGGGCAGTTCCCAGGATGTGATTTATTATAATTACCAAAAAATGAACTGGTGATTCTTTTGGTTCATAATCTTCTAGAGTAAAAGAAGGGGGGAAATTACTTGCCCAGAGAACTTTGGGTGACTGGGCAACAAAATGGCAGATGAAATTCAATGTTGATAAATGCAAAATAATGCACATAGGAAAACATAATCCCAACTATACATATAAAATGATGGAGTCTAAATTAGCTGTTACCACTCAAGAAAGAGATCTTGGAGTCATTGTAGATAGTTCTCTGAAAACAGCTACTCAATGTGCAGTGGCAGTCAAAAAAGCTAACAGAATGTTAGGAATCATTAAGAAAGGGATAGATAATAAGACAGAAAATACCATATTGCCTCTATATAAATCCATGTTACGCCCACATCTTGAATACTGTGTGCAGATGTGGTCGCCCCATCTCAAAGAAGATATATTGGAATTGGAAAAGGCACAGAAAAGGGCAACAAAAATGATTAGGAGCATGGAACTGCTTCCACATGAGGAGAGATTAGTAAAACTGGGACTTTTCAGCTTGGAAAAGAGACAACTAAGGGGGGATATAATAGAGGTCTATAAAATCGAGACTGGTGTGGAGAAAGTAGATAAGAAAGTGTTATTTACTCCTTCTCATAACACAAGGACTAGGGGTCACCAAATGAAATTAATAGGCAGCAAGTTTAAAACAAACAAAAGGAAGTATTTCTTCACACAACACATAGTCAGCCTGTGGAACTCTTTGCCAGATAATGTTGTGAAGGCCAAGACTACAACAGGGTTAAAAAAAGAACTCGATAAATTCATGGAGGATAGTCCATCTATGGCTATTAGCCACGATGGGTAGGACTGGTGTGTCCCTAGCCTCTCTTTGCCATAAGCTGGGAATGGGCAACAGGGGATGGATCACTTGCTGATTAACTGTTGTGTTCATTCCCTTTGGGGCACCTGGCATTGGCCACTGTTGGAAGATCAGATACTGGCCTAGATGGACCTTTTGTCTGACGCAGTATGGGCGTTCTTATGTTCTTATGTTTTTAGAACTATGATTGGCCCTGACCTATGTTTTCTGGTTCTCTGAGCTACAGTGATAGCTTGTACAGTGATAGCTTCTTTGCTAAAGCTTTATACAGACTTCATTGAAGTCAATAGATGTCTTTCTGTTGACTTCAATGGGTTTTGGATCAGGACCCAAGATGGTTTTAAAGAAACAAAGAGAAGTATAATGGTTAACTAGTGAGAACATTTTTCAGTTCATTCATGAGAGTTAGCACTTAGTCGGCTGTTACCACTGTAAAAAATAATAGTTTCAGGGAATCCTTTCTACTGACAAATTAGCCCCATATAGTATCAATAAATAGCTAGGTACTACAGTGATTAGTACTCTATAAATATCTAAATTAGATATTGCAGGTAAACACTACACATTATGGATGCTATCTATTGAAAAGAAGTTTTCTACTCTGCAGTGTTGACTATATTAAATACTTCTAGCATTGACACCACCTTTGCTATCCCTTAGCATGTCTGTAACACACTTGCATACTCATTTGACAAGCCTTATCTTATCTTGGTTTTTATGTGGTATTTTATAAGAGTTTATAAATAGAAAGTGTATGTAAAATATTTCTTTCACTGGGACAATGTCATTGGAATGGGCTGAGTCCCTGCAACCTCCTCAGCAGAGCACTCTGACCTTGATTTAACATCCAAACGCTACCCCTTCCTGGAATTCAGCATTGTTGATAATTAAAAAACATATGCTTAAATTTCCTTTCTATGTTTGACTGTCTCCAGTATTTCTGTCTAGTAACTCCTTTGTCCTACCTCCCTAGTAGCCCACAGTTAACAAGCTACATTTGCTGCAATGAGTCAGCAGCTTTATGTAGGAGTCTACCACAGGCATAAAAGGGTCTGAGAAAAAGAAGAGTTCTGCCACCTTATTATGGACATAAATAAGGACGAACAGTCATGGAGGTCAAAAACTATGGCCTTCATCCATTATTTTAATTTTTTTACACCAGAAGATGAAGAATTATTTGAAAGCTGCTGTTTAATTGGCTGAACTTGTGAAGCCTTACATTCAGTTAGATAGTATTTCTCTGCTAGCATGTTTGGATGTAACCCAATTAACTTTTGAATGATGCATCTGATCAATTGCAAATGGAATGTTCTAGGCATCAGTGGGCAGAATCCTATTGCCTCTGATGAAAACCAAAAGGGAGAAATTGGTGAGGCAGTGAGGGATCAGAGGGCATGCACAGAGACCTTGGCATCAAGTTAGCAGAGCTAGCAACTTCAACTACCTATGTCATTGTCTATAAACTAGCTAAATCAAGGAACCTGTGCATGGCAGCTATGAACACATTCCAGTTTATAATAGCTCTCATTTTAGCTCCATTAATCCTCCCAATCCGGGGGAGGGGGAAGAGGGGACTTGCAGGGTGTTCCTGAAGTAGAAGGGGATGAGAGGGTGCTGGAAAGGGGAGGAGTGGGAGTGGAGGAATGCAAGGAGCTCTGGGTGTGCCCAGTATAATAGGACAGCACAAGTAACAAAGAGTGTAACCCTCTAGCTGTATGTAACACTTTGACTGACATGTATCTAACTCAATAGCTAACTGTTTGTTCCATAGGTTTAAATATAAAATTACCTTTAGGGAAATAATGGTTTGACCAGAGACCTCTACCACTGCCTAAAAGAAAGGCAATCCTGAAGATAATTAACAATTACTAATTACCTGGTCATTTGTTCTTCAAGTTTCTGATAAGGATTTAAAGAACTATTTCCTTAAAGAAAAACATAAGAATTTTTTGTTAAAAACATATACTAAAGCATGCTTTAATAACTTTAATGTATAAACTCCTAATCCTTCAAGGTGCTGAGCAAATCCTGAGAAGTGCAAAGTGCCCTAGGCCTCCGTTGACATCAATGGGAATTCAGGATATACAACAAGTTGTACGATTCTGTTTTCAGGCCAAAAGTGCAGGCTTGTACCTATAATGCAACAGTGGCAATTACAATATAAAGCTAAATTCTGCTGTCACTTACTCCAGAGTTACACAAGTCTAGCTGATATCAGAATTTTGCCTATTATATTCATTCTAGAATGTACACTGACTATTAGTATTATCAATACATTGTATTTATATAGATCAAGAAGTACCTTTAATCACTTTACAAATATAGGTCCATATGTTGCCATTGGATTTATGAGTGTAGAACCTTCAGTCTATGTGAGAGCATAGTGATGGTAGTTAAAGCTATTGTCTGATTTGTTAGGTGACTACGTTTTTATTCAACTAATTCTTGTTAATTAAGGATATGAAAGAAGTGTAGTTGCTAAAGCACACTGGTGAGAAGCAAGTGATCTGAACCATTCTCTTGGCTTCATCACTGATTTGCTTGGTGACCTTAGCTTAACATGACTTTACCTCACTTTCCTCATTTCCAATAGGGGGATAATATTATTTCTAACTCCTACTGGTAAGTGTTGTATAAGCCTTTATTAATTAACATATGTAAAGCATGTTGAGATGCTTAGTGCAATGAAAAGCAAAAAAAATTACAATTATGATTGAAATTAGTTCTACTGCAACCTTATTTATTATTATAATTATGAAATAAGCATTGCCAATGTGCTTACTTTGTTAAATTTAGATCTTAAACATCATGAATTGTGCATGCGTACTTTACAGCACAAGATTCCAAATAAAAAAAGACTGTGACAAGACTTGTTTTCACCAATAACTAATTAAAAAGTGGAAAGCATCTGCTGAGAAAGAGATATAATGGTTTGAAGCTCTGACATATACACAAGAATTGTAAATCTTTTAATCTTTTCCCCAGTATCATGAAACATTTCCTTTCATTCTGCGTATAGCATGTGGGATGATGCTTGTGAGGAAAGCAAAGGAGCATGTTTTGGAAAATAATTGCCAATGAATGCACGAATTCATTAAGTACTCAAGAACACAAAGTGTAATATAGGCTTCAACATGGGTGTTTTGAGTGTGACTGAAGAAGTCTGCTACTGTACAACTTCAAACAAGATGCTAGAAGAGGAAAGGAACAAAGTTAGTGAGCAGATATCATATGTCTCCTTCATATACTTTCTCATGTTATTTTTAAACTGCATGGCCTCAGCAGCGTAAAGCCTATCAGGAAATGAAATTACAATTGCACAAAGTCACTATTGTCACTGTTGTACCAGGGAAGCTCTAGCGGGCCAGCACAGGTTAAAAAATAAAAGTGGTACTGGCTCAGGAAAGGCATGACCAGGTCTGCCAAAAAGCAAATTGATTCACTTCATCCCCTCAGCATCCTCCGTGGATGGGTTATAAACGAATGTTTTATACTCCTCTAAATAGAAATCCCGAGGGAAGTCAGAAATAGTAACAGCTCAATATTAATATCCTCCAAGGTGCAGGTAGTGCAAGGATACATAATTTTACATCTCTCTGCATCAGCAATAGTGAAACCATGTAAGGGTCTGGGGCATAGATAGTCTGGCAAAGTAGTCTTAGCTGGCTGGTTTCCATACATCAACAGTGGCCACAAGACAGTAGTCAGTGAGTGGGGATCACTGTAAGCACCAGCGCCAAGGTCAATAGGCAAGAGTCAGGCTGGGGTTGGAAATCAGAGATAGTACCAGGCTAGAATCAGGAGGCAAGAGTCAGAGTCGGGCTGGGTTAGAGACTGGAGGGTAGAAAGCAAGGTGTGGTCAGGAGTCACAGCAGACTAGAAATCTGTGTGATTGCCTTAGGCCACACTCTAAGATTAAATTGTGTGCTTGGCCAATCAGAGATCTGCAGGGTACTGTCAGTCTGGATCCTTTGTGCAGTACTTCAGGCAGGGCCTAATCTCCCCAGTGCTCCCTGGTGTTGGCTTAGTATGTCCTCTCTGTCACAATGGGGGGCTGTCAGCCATCCCAAGGTCTAGTCCCACAGATCTTACAAGCCATCTCTTACACTTCAGTGTAACAGTATCCAACCCTCTGTGCCTTAACTATCTGCCTGTAAAGGCAGAAGGATAGTTCTAAACAAGTAATGAGAGAGAGAACATAAGTCTTTGGAGAAGTTTAGGAAATTCTAAGTGCAGGTAGTCAAGTATCAGAGAGGTAGCCGTGTTAGTCTGGTTCTGTAAAAGCAGCAAAGAATCCTGTGGCACCTTATAGACTAACAGACGTTTTGCAGCATGAGCTTTAGTGTTGCATCCGACAAAGTGGGCATTCACCCACGAAAGCTCATGCTGCAAAACGTCTGTTAGTCTATAAGGTGCCACAGGATTCTTTGCTGCTCTAAGTGCAGGTAAAGTCAGTAGTCTAGACACCCCCTAGCAAAGGCTAGGTGAAATAAGTGAAGATTTCAAAGTAAATTGATAAGATCTAACTGAGGCTAGCAGAAGGAGATTAGATATTTTTAGCTGAATTGTCTACAGGACTCTGATCAGAGCAAAAAGAGAATATAGAAGAGATCGATGAAAAAAACCCAAAGGATCTGTCAAGTTTTCTCCCTTAGACCAATATAAAAGGCATTTTTCTGTTCTCATAAGAGGTACAATAATTATAGGAGAGAAGGATCCTTTTCTTTTATTTCCTGAAAACCTTTCTCATTATGTGAATATGAACAGACTTCAGTCTCAGCACTTCGTATTTAAGTGCACTGAAGATGTGTTCTCTGTAATCAATTCATTTTGTTCCTGGGGGGAAAAAAACCCACATTTTTAAACCTGAGTGCTTCTTTTTCTAACAAAGATATTAGGGACTAAGATTTTCTTTGTCCCTCAAAGGAAGGTGATAGGAGCTCATACCTGAAGAATTGAACCTTACATTGTAAAGTCTTTGGGGCAGGGACTCTGTCCTTCTGTTTATCTATAACCGCATGAAAATTTATATTTCAATATTAAAATATTTATATTTAATAAATAAATAGCATTGAGTATCATGCTTGCCTGGTGGTTTGCCATTACTGGGTAAGACTTTAATACATGATTGAATCATTTATTTATTAATATCTCTGTAATTATTGTGACTTTCAAACTGCCTCTTATTTTTGAGATATTGTATATGTATTTTGCCTGTACTCTTTTTCATATACCTCATCTCACAATTTCACATTCATCCACCTTTTTCTTCCCTCAACTCCACATTCAGTGTCACAGGACATTTTCACTTCTGTGACATTTCAAAAGAAGTACCAGCTCTGCAGAAAATCAGTATAACAGTTAATGGGTGCTTTTAATATTTTAGGGAGGCCTGGAAACAGGGGACAAAATTAACCTCTGGTATATCTCCTCTGTAATAAAAGGGCCACAAATGAATTTGGCTCAGCCATTTGGAGCAATTGATTCATTACCCAGAGGATAAGCTGCCATTCCTTCCTGTTTTTATTGTAATGCAGACAATTATTCTCTCCATACAAGCTGTATTCTAATGTTACCAATTAAAAACGAGGACAGTTCTTACCTGGATAAGATGTGTTTCCTGGAGTAACAAAGCTATCTGTCATATCTCCAAAGATTATCATCATGATTGGGAGAGCTGCACCATGAAGGATTGCCATGGCAGAGCCAAGCACCATTAGTAATTTATCCAACCAATCAGAATACCGAAACTGAAAATAGTAACACCTTCATGTGAAAATGGGAACAACTTCATTGCTGAAAACTTCTCTAATTTCATGCATTAAAAAGGGCTAACACAACATTAGGAATGCACAGTTAAGATAACAAAAAGTCAGAAAAGCTTAAGTCTTGTATACGCACAGTTTTTATATCATTCCACTCTATCTGATTAGAATTTAAATTGACAAAAATAATTTAAAGTTATAGAAATAAGCCATGCTGAATATTGAAATTATGCTGAATACTGATATAAGCATCTTTATACTTAGAGCCCTACCAAATTCACAGTCCATTTTGGTCAATTTCATGATCATAGGATTTTAAAAATCATAAATTTCATGATTTCAGCTATTTAAATCTGAAATGTCACACAGTGTTGTAATTGTAGGGGTCCTGACCCTAAAAGAAGTTGTGGTGGGGTCGCAAGGTTATGTGGGGGTGGGGGGTTGTGGTACTGTACTCTTATGGTGGTGCTGCTGGCAGTGGTGCTGCCTTCAGAGCTGGGCAGTTGGAGAGTGGTGGCTGCTGGCCGGGATCTCAGCTCTGAAGGCAGAGCTGCCACCAGCAGTGCAGAAGTATGGATGGCATCGTATGGTATTGCCACCCTTACTTCTGCACTGCTGGTAGTACGCTGCCTTCAGAGCTGGGCGCTCAGCCAACAGCTGCCGCTCTCCAGTCTCTCAGTTCTGAAGGCAGCGCAGAAGTAAGGGTGGCAGTACCGCAACCCCCCTAAAATAACCTTGTGACCCCACAACCGTCTTTTGGGTCAGGACCCCAATTTGAGAAACACTGGTCTCCCCCCGCCCATGAAATCTGTATAGTATAGGGTAAAAGCACCCAAAACACTAGATTTCACTGCGGGGAGATCAGATTTCATGGTTCATGATGTGTTTTTCATGGCTGTGAATTTGGTAGGTCCCTACTTATACTGGTATAACTTATACTGGTATAACTGTGTCCATACTAGGGGGTTGTACCACCTGAGCTACACCAGTTTCTAAATCAGTATAATGAAAGCAGTAATAAACTCTGTATAGAGCATCCCTTACTAATTTTACTATATGAAGTCCTCATGCAATACAAATTTCAATGTGATGGTAAGAAAAAAAGTATTTCCTGATATATTATAGGCATTATCAAAAGCATGTTGACTTCACTCAACTTTGGGCCAGGCTCTACATGTAAGAAGAGCACTAGGTCTGATTCTCCATGCCACTCCACTTCAGTAACAACACTGGAGTCACTGGAATTGTGCTGATTTAACAAAGTAAAGAAGCACGCTCATTGTTCATGCGGCATCTTGAGCTAGAGATTCATTAATATGATTGCATATATCATATTAGTATGCATCATCCAATTAAAATGAACAAGATGTCTAGTGGGATTTTGTGCAGCTAGAATAATACTGAATAATATTAAGTAGTACCTACCACACAGAATATTTCCTATTTAGAATAGTGTGGTTCTTGATACAGAGACAATTTTGCTTTTAAACTGCCATTGAAATCAACAGACGTTAGACCTTGAGGACAAAATTTGGCCGGCATTTTGCAATATAAAGAGAATCATTCTCTCTGGTATTTGAGCTCTCAATGTACTTTAGCTACCTTATTAAAAATAATTAATTAAAATTATGCTGAATACAGGAGCTGACAAGAACCCACAAAAATCAGCAAATCCAGAGTGAAGGGTATAAGAGTCCTTTTATCTAAAAGCCAAAAGTGAGAGATAATCATACTTCATCTTTTGTTTTTAATTTAATCACAAAATGCCTAGATATTGCAACTCATACATAGTAGAAGGGAGATCATAGAAAAGTTTGTAGTTGCTTGAGGATGCTCATAAGCCACTTATTGAACATTAATGCAGTAACTCTGTGGACTTTCCTATAAATCTCTGCTATTGTTCATGGATGCCAACATTTGTTACCCTATTAGAGTCTAAACAGTAGTAATTAAAATTAACATACCACAAGCACAAAACATATCTAATATACCTAAGCACAAAAGAATGAGTTAAAAGCAAAGATTTCATCCTGGCTGGAGTGACCAGTATAAAAATCTCTCTGTTATTAAGGGGTTGTCTATACTTATGCCAGGTGTATACTAGAAAAAGTTTGCTGGTATAACTATACTAGCAAACCCTCCTACTGTAAACACAGCTTATATTGTCAAAAAAAGTGCTTTTGTTGGTATCGTTTACACCAGTTCTCCAAGTGAAATAAGCTATCGCAGCAAAAACACTTTCATGTCAGTATAACTGCATCTATGGTACAACTTTTACTGATAAAGAAATATCAAAAAAATCACACCCCTAACTGACATTACTATACCAGTAAAAGTTTGTAGTGTAGGCCTGTCCTCAAAGGTGTTGCCACTTTAACTATACCAGTATATTTATGGCAGCAAAAAAAAAACCCTCAAAGTTTTGCCACTTTAGCTATACTAGTATAGTTACAGCAGCAAAAGAACCCCACAGTTATACTGGTATTAAAATGCTTACACTGGTATAGTTTATTCTAGTTCAGGAACCAAATTAAACTATACTAGTATAAGGCACCTTTATACTGGTATAACTGCATCTACATTAGTGTTTTTACTGATATAACTTTGTTGGTAAAGTATAATACCCATAATTGACATAGTAATGCAGGTAAAACTTTTAAGGCCAGGTCTACACTACAAACTTTTGTCAGCATAGCTATGTTGGTCGGTGTCATAGGTGCTGGAACTAGAGGTGCAGGGGGTGACTAACACAGCTCTGCCAGTAAAATCTCCTAGGTAGATGCAGTTATACTGGTAAAATTGCATTTTTGCCAGTACAGCTTTCTTTACTTGTCGGGGAGAGATGTGTGTGGAATACGCTATACAGGCAAAAGCACAGTTTGGCTGGTATAAACTGTATCCACACAAGTATACTAGAAATATAGATCAGGCCTTATCAGTAAGACTTGAAACATTAAAAAACATTGTTTAAAGTTCATTATTAAACTTGAATATATATATATATATATATCATATCTCTTACCATTGTTAATGGGCTGACCACATTAGGTTTCTTTGGCTTCTTTTTGTCCTCACTGCTGAATATGAATGATTATTTTAATGTATTGTAAAGAGAAAATATTTAACTGCAACTCTAACATTTAAAGTAGTAATACAGTTAAATCTAATCAAAATTAAACAAGAATGTAGGAGATATAAGAACATAAAATGAAGATGATTTGCAGATTAGTCTTAGTTTATTTCTGTAAATATTGTCCGCAATGTGTTTAAGAAACCTCCAAGTATATTAAAGAACATCAACATGGTACTTCTCCAAAAGTTCATTTGAAAGGAAAGTAACATTTTTGGTTAATCTGCTAGATTACAGAAACTCACTAATAGTAACTCCTGGTAATCTTTTGAAATAGCTTGGCTAGTCTATATATCTTGATTACTTACTGAATCCATACTTTTGACAAACACGTAGATTATGGTCTCTCCAAGCTGACCCAAAGGTGAGAGTATTGTACAGATCAAAAAAGAATTTAGGACTCAGTCCGCAAACTGGGCCATACAGAAGAATCTTTATGCCTATGTGGAGCCCCATTCACTTCAGTATGACTGTCGGTGTAAGGGTCCTCCTTCATAGATCAGTTTGCAGGATTTGAGGCCTGATTTCAAAGAAAGCAAGTGGCTGAGTAGAAACTGTTACCAAGGAAAGGAGAAGACTATGGGGGGAGGGGGAGGGAGAATTAAAAGTTGGAGGGGCAAAGTTTAACCTATTGTGATGGTTACATATTTAGTACAACCTAATGGAAAAGTATACGGACACAAACACAGAAAAAATGTGCACAGTTTGCAGGGAAGTTTCCCTCTCGTGGTCCCTTCCAGTCCTAGACTTCTATGATTCTATTATTGTAATTTATCTGGAGTTATTTCACTTTTAACATTATTGCAACACAGTCTGGTGTCCATGGGGCATTATACTGGTCATTCGCTCCAGAAACTCCAGCTGTAGTTATTTTATCAAATAAAGTGAGAAATCCACACTTAGTCCCAATCATTCAATCAGATCTGTGCAAGCTGTACTGACACAGTGGCAAAACACCAAAAGCTGCCACAGCTTTGTCTACAGGAGCATTCCCACTGGTGCATCATAGCACTAGCAGGAAATTTTTTTCTAAAATTCCTTAGTGTAGATAAGGTTTTATTACAGTATTATAGTGTTATAATAATGACGTGATACAGTCATGAGTTACAGTAGCAAAGTCCATATCCAAAATAAATAGTTGCAGCTTTCTGAGCAGATGTAAATTAAAAAAAAGATGATCATACTTGTGCAATGCAGCTAACAGCACTTGCAGATCACGCAGTAAAAATAGCTTATGAACTCCACCTACACGTCGTAGGCACATTCCTCAGTTAAAGCCTCACCATAACTTCCCTTTAATAAATTCTTCTAAAAATTAGAAAAAATGTATATAGCCATTAAGCACTGAGTCCTAATTAATATCTAGTTGAAAATATGACAATAGTTCCAGCATTATACAGCTTTGTATTAGTTTGTCTTTTCCTGAGGGCTGGTCTAAACTAAAAAGTTAGCTTGGCTTAGCTATGTCACTCAGTTATGAAAAATTTCACATCCTGTATGATATAATTAAGCTGACCTAAGCCCCTAGACACCAGTAGGCTGACAGAAGAATTCTTCCATTGACCTAGCTGCCTCCTCTTGGAGTGGTGGATTTACTATGGTGACAGAAAAAAACCCTTCCGTTGCTGTAGTAAGTGTCTGAGTTACAACACGTTCCAATACAAATTAAACTGAGGATGTTAGTAGATGTTGCCTTCTTTGCAACAGGAAACAGTAAACAGACTATAAAGTAATCCATTGTTGTATGCAGTGTAGTTGTAGCCCTGTAGGTCCCAGATATTAGAAAAACAAGGTGGATGAGGTACCTTTCCCAGACCTGAAGAAGGGCTCTCTGTGGCTTGAAAGCTTCTCTCTTCCACCAACAGAAGTTGGTCCAATAAAAGATATTACTCTTACCCACCTTGTCTCTATAAAGACATCCATCAAGAACAAAACTGGGGGGAGGGTGGAGGAGAAAATTTTAGCTGACAATCCTCATACCTTGTGTTTACCACATAATCAGAATTGTGACCGTTTTTTCTCTCAGTGTTACTGACTTCTTAGAATGTATCACTCAATAAGTACTAATGCTAATGAATGACTGGATACCCATGTTCAGAAGTCAAGGAGAGCAACAAAGTACTATAAAATTTTAGGGGCTGTCTTCATCCAATGTAGTCAGGAAATGTGCTTCCTCAGTGTGAAATAGGAGGAAGATGAACTCCAGTGATATGATTCTTTCTCTTTGTATGGTCAGTGATCCATTCTGGAATCCTCCACCAAAGAATCCAAGAAAAGGCCCATACCTCTCTAGAGATTTTGCTGAAAAAATCCCACACTTTGCAGCCAAAGCCTATTAGACTCATTTAGATGTTACGATAGCAAAGGCAGAAAGTCAAAGTATTTCATGGACAGTGCCGGCTCCAGGGTTTTTGCCGCCCCCAGCAGCAGAAAAAAAAAAAAGCCGCAATCGCAATCAGCGGCAGCTCCACCACGCCGCTTTCTTCTTCGGCCGCAATTCAGTGGCAGGTCCTTCCCTCCAAGAGGGACCGAGGGACCCACCATCGAATTGCTGCCGAAGAACCCAACGTGCCGCCCCTTCCCCTTGGCTACCCCAAGCACCTGCTTGCTGAGCTGGTGCCTGGAGCCGGCCCTGTTCATAGATTTTGCAGGAGAGCTATAGCCTCAGGGATGCCCAGGAAGGTCCAGATGAAAGACCAAATATTGCTGATTTTTTCCCCTTTATCATTGGCAGTGGTGATACTAAGTTTTATGTAGCACTTTGCAAAGTAACAGTTGCACACACCCAGGGCCGGCTCCAGGGTTTTTGCCGCCCCAAGCGGCACGATTGGCAGCACTTCAGCGGCAGGTCCTTCCCTCCGAGAGGGACCCACTGCTGAATTGCCGCCAAAGAGCTGAATGTGCCACCCCTCTTCACTGGCCGCCCCAGGCACCTGCTTGCTGCGCCGGTGCCTGGAGCCGGCCCTGCACACACCCATATCAGGCTCACCTGTGACAAAGCACTTCTCTCCAGCTTGTGCCATGAAACCTCCTGATTCTCAGAATCTCCCTTCAGGCTGTACTCAACCCCCTACCTCTAACATATTTATGAGGATTCATGTCTTCTAGTGATCCTGTTATATGGCATGGGAAGCCATGAGTTGAGGCACTGTTCAATTTTCTAAATAGGGCGGGGGACAGAACTCACAGAATCCATTCCTGACACAGTTCACTACTATATGAGATAGACTGATGAAGTAGCAGGAATGGTGTTCAGGCTATATAAAACTGCCTTTGGCCCTGGGGTACATCTACATTACCAGCATGGGTTTATCCATTGCTTTAGTAAATCCATGCCATCAAAAGGCAGTAGCTAGTTTGACAGGAGAATTCTTCTTCAGCCTAGCAGTGTCTACATTGGGGCTTAGGCTGCTTAACTATGTCTCTCAGGGGTGTGAATTTTTCACACCTTTTAGCAACATAGCTAGGTCGACCTAAGTTTTAGGAGTAGACCAGGCTTTAGTCATCCCTACTAAAAAGCCATAATTCCTACTTAACTTTCAGGCATATGTGCTTTAGCTGTCCATTATCTATTCCAGCTTCAGTTCTAGCACTATTTTAGATATGCCTTTTAATGAAGTATAATGGATATAACTGCCACTCCCCTCTTTATGGGAAAGAACAAGGAGCAAGATGACAGAATTTTCTATCTCTATCCCATTGCCCCAGTGAAAGGCTCAGTCAGTGTTGCTGGCCCAAGTCTGCTAGTGGGACAGACTTTCTCTGACCTGATGAATTCAATAGGAGCCAAATAAGCTGCTAAATATTTTATTTGTATTTGAAAGATAGTAGGTTTCAAAAGAATTTTGTTCATGGGAAAAGTATGTAATTAATGTAAAATGTTTTTCAAGGTAAAATCTGAACTTAAATATTTTAAAATGTTAACATGCTAAAAATATTTTAAAATAGATTAAAATATTTACCATTTGCCTTTGGATTCACAATCCTGGTCTGGTACAGCAGCATCACCAGCTCTTCCATTCGCATCAGACATTCTTTCATTTTCAGACCTCATTTTAATCTATTTAGGAAATGAAGCATCACAGAAAAATGTAGTTATAAGTCAGCACTTAACTGAGAGAACATACAGCTATTAAGCTGAGGACAAATATGTTGATGACATTTTATTTGAAACCGGCATCATATTCTGCCTTCAGTTTTTAAGCTTCGTTTATCTTCAGAACCCATGTTAATCTATTTAGAAAATGAAGCATCTCAGAAAATTTAATTATAAGCTAGCATTTAACTAAGAGAACATACAGCTATTAAGCTCAGGATAAATATCTAGGTGATATTTCGTTTAAAACCAGGATCATATTCTGCCTTCAATTTTTCAGCAGAACTCCCCATGGAAATCAATACATTTGCTTATGTGTTTATACACCTGCATTTGTATTTGCATGATCCTTCTGAGTCTATCATTTCAAAGCATTTATTTTTTCTGTAATTTATCATAGTTATAAAACAAACAGCAATATGATGTGTTTATTTAAAGGAGCCTGCAGTAACTTTGGATTTTTTTTCTTTTTACATACTGTTGAATTTTGTTAAATATCTCTCAAATAAAAATAAATGTACTGACTTACCATTAGAGTTGTTCTTAGTTACCCTTTCTTCTCCTTTTCTGGAAGGCTATAAAGCAATTGACAGGTCTACTGTGGTTAGAAACATGTGATAGGGCTGGACTTTACTCATCCTGATTAAACTATAATGACGAAAAAGCTTTCAATAGCCGATGTTTGCCAGGTTTTACCATTCCCTTTGGACCTTGCCTAGCCCCGGGAGGTAAATGTGTGTGTGCTCTTAACTCCGCCCTCCCAAAGGAGAATGTTTAACAAAGTCTTGAATGAACTCCTGGGTTACTCTCACTCATGTAAACAGCTCTGAAAAATCCCCTAATATCCCACCATAAGGAAAATCATTGCTATTTACTGAGGACTTTATTAGCCTGTTAATTCTCAGGATTACTTCCCCACTGTCTTAGGGATGGTGCAGAACAGCACTGCTCCAAGAGATGCTCCAGGAGAAATTCCTCCTTAGTGGGAGTGAACCCCCTATAACAGCCTGAACCATGGTAAGTAGGAGAGACAGGATTACCCTACCTTGTCCCTGTCCCCATTAGGGTGCTTTGCACCAGAAGGCACAGTTCTTTTGCACCAAGGAGCATATCCTCCCTTGCCTGAGTACTCACACAATAGCAGACCATGATCTGGTCCTGCTATAGTTACCATAACAAGGTTTCAACATTATTTACCCTTACAACACCTCTGTGAGATACAGACATGCTATTATCCCCATTTTGCAGATGGGGAACTGAAGTACAAAGAGGCTGTGACTTTCCCAAAGTCACATAGGAAGCCTTTGATGGAGGACGGAATTGAACTGAGCTCTCCCAATGCCCAGGTTAGCATCCTAACCACTGGGTCACCCTTCCTCTGCTGTGAAACAGCTGTGGCCAGCAAAGACATTCTGGACTAAGAAGCATATACTAGAAGTAGGAATTGCCTTCATCAGTTCCAGCCCAATTTTCTCCCAAGATTTTTGTACTCTTTGCCATGCTGTTCCGAATGCATGGGAGGAGCTCCCTGTTAAAATTCATAAAAATCCATGACATTATTCTTCTTAGAATTCACCTGTGCCATGATGACTACAAATTATGTGGCAAAGGATAGACAGTTGGTGTGCTCTGCCTGCTTTTTATTGTACTAGACATGATCATTTCCGTTTCATAGAGTTTAGGGCTGGAATGTACCATTAGATCATCTAGTGTGACCTCCTGTACATCACAGGCCATTAAATTTCACTCAGTTACCACTACAGTAAGCCCAAAGACTACTAAACTGTGCCATAGGCAGAGAAGAGACCAAAGTACCACCCATGACTGAGTCCCTTGCAATAAGAGAGAATTGGATAGGTGAGAAATGCCCAAATGATCTTAGCAGGCAAATCGCACCCCATGCTACAGAGGAAAGGGAACCCCTCCTTTCCCAACCCCAGATATGGCAATCAGTATGACCTTGTGTGTGAGAGAAAAACATACTATCAAAGCATCTATAAAGAGCACTGATCCTTCCCAGCCCCTGTCCTCTTTACAGCTGTGGACAATTTCTGATCTTTTAGAGGAAAAGATGAACAAAGTACTTCAAGCCAATGGTGCATGAGGGGGAAAAAAGTCCTTCCTGATCCCCACAGGTAACTAACTGAAGACCTGAAGGATGAGAATTGATTATATCGTTATTTTAGTGCAGAACTGCTAGTGTTATGAGCAGGTTGAGGGCAATGCAGGCAATCCTGTTCTTCCTATGGTATTTGAAGGAAGGGGATGAACAGGGGGACTCATAGATTCCAAGGCCAGAAGGGACCACTATGACCATATGCTCCCCCTCAATGCCCAACACACAGGCCATAGAATTTCTCCCAGAAGCTTGATTAAAGCAGTGGTTCTCAATAACAGGTACATATAGCCTGGGTGTACATCAACTCATGTAGATATGTGCCTAGTTTTACAACAGGCTACATAAAAACCACTAACAAAGTCTGTAGAAACTAAAATTTCATACAGACAAAATGAGAAAGTAATCAATTTTTCGATAATAATGTGTTGTGATACATATTTTTATATCTATTTTGTAAGCAAGTGGTTTTTAAGTGAGGTGAAACTTGAGGTACACAAGACAAATCAGACTCTGAAAGGGGTACTGTAGTCTGGAAAGGTTGAGAGCCACTGGATTAAAGCATATCTTTTAAAAAGCTACCTAGATATCACTGTTCCCTTTTCTCCTTCCCTAACCTCATGTTTGTAGCCATATGCTATTTTGGTAATATATTAAAACTGTAACCTCTTTGGAGGAGGACCATCTGTTACCACATGTGTGTAGAGAGCCTAGCACAATAAAGGCCCAATCCCTGAAGATGCTGCTGAGCAGGGAGCAACGTGGGTCCAGACACCAGTGAGGAACAGATGATGGTCTTAAAAATCTTTATCTATGAATGTATTGGACTGGAGAATCCACCCTGGAAATTATGCCTTAGTTTCCAGCCCATGAAGGGTGAACAAGAGTAAAAAGTTGAAACATTGTCATTAAATATGACTCTGAATAAACATTTCATCAGAAAAAGAACTATTTTTGCATAGTCACTATTCAGAGTCGGACTGTAATTTAAATCAGATTTTTTAATACTGTTGTAATGTAGGATTTAAAAAAAGGTTTAATTGTAAGTGTGCTTAGGCTTCTCATTTTTAGTAGTGTTTCCTTAAATGTTCATCCAATAAGTACTAAAGTTCTGTCATCCTAGAATATATGGGGACACACTTAAGTGATTTACATCTTTCTAGGATTTAAAACAAGAAAGCCAGCAGGCACTGTTCATAGAAATGTAGCATGTGACATGTTTGTAGGCATGTCTCTAAAACGATCTCTCAAACATTGATTATTTTTATGGGAATTTTTTCATAAAATGTATGTTAGAAAACACTAATGAAAGCGATTTTTTACAGTACAAATTGGAAGCAATTGTCCTTATTAAATCAGAAGGAAGAATAAATCTTATTTCCAAGTGAATAAACCCAAAATCTCTGCTTTTCTGGTTAATGACAATATGTCAGTTTACAGAGTAACATTTATCTTTTTGTGCATTGTTTCTGTAGTTAATGAACTTCTATGAACTCAGTTCATTTTATAAGAAGTTTATGATGGTACTAAAATAATATGGTACATCAAACTTTGACCTTAAAGTTCATAAAAATATTCAGACTGTCTTGTCTCTCTTTACCACATATGGTATAACAGTAATTCTCTAACATTTATAGTGTACAAAAGTCCAATCATGTATAAGTCAGCTGCTCGGCTTCCACCTACTAACACTGAGTTTCAAACTTAGATTTCTTATTCTTTTATTATAGCTTACATGGCACTGACTCATTTGATACCCTAAGGGAATTCTTATTCTGCCTAAGAAGTTAGGGTCTGACCTAAATCTGATGGAAATCAATGGGAGGCTTTCCAATGATTTTGATGGGCATTGGATTTTAGGTCCTTATTCAGTTGTGTGGAAATCTATTTTCTAGCTATCTAATATTATAAGTTAAGGTGTTGTTGTAACCCACACACTTCTTAGGTGTGGTGTTCTATCCCATCTAGTGGCACCAAGACCACTTAGAGAGAATGTCTACAGTATGAAATTAATTCAGTTATTTTATTTGAATTTCCAGAATTGAGTTCATACATTCGATGTTGTGTCTCCACCAAAGTACATGAATTCAGCGGAGTGCATCCACAGTACCGAGACTAGCATCGAATGGCAGAACGTTGCACTGCGGTAGCTATCCCACAGTTCCCGCAGTCTCTGCCACCCATTGGAATTATGGGTTAAGCTCCCAGTGCATGATGGGGCAAAAACATTCTCGCAGGTTTTTCTGGGTGTGTGCCGTCACTCGCTCCTCCCTCCGTGAAAGCTATGGCAGACACCATGCTGCCAGCAGACGGTGCAGCACAGTGCACCACCTGTCTCCTGGTATGTTGAATCCACTTTGAATGTGCTCTCCTCTTTCTACCTACTCTTTCATCTAACCATTTCCTGCCGTTTCTTGGCCATCATGAACAGAGCCGCACAGCTTCCGCCGCAAACTCTGCTCTCGCCATTTCTTCCACATTGTTGGTCCTGGGCTCCCATGGAAGCTACAGAAGACAACCATTTACCGCCTTTTATCAGCCATCTTGAACCGAACAGCTCATTTTGTGCCCTTGTGACGGAGCGATTCTGGCGGGACCCAACTGAGAGTGCCAAATCAGGACCAATTGCTCAAACAGGGCAGTTACAGCCCCAGGCTGGGGTTTTTCCACCTCTAAGGCAAACCAAACCAGCCAGACAAAAGGGACTTTGGTCTCACCCCACTGGCTAACCACAAGTCACACAAGCAATTTCCTTAGACACTCCAGTCTCCCAGTATCACCACCAGTGCACTCGTCCTGGGGATAAATGGTTATGAAAACCAACACCCCAATAAAAGAAAAAGGTTCTCTCAATCCCAAAGGACCAAGCCCCAGACCCAGGTCAATATACACATCAGATCTTACCCACAAATCACGCTGTTGCCAATCCTTTAGAATCTAAAATCTAAAGGTTTATTTACAAAGGGAAAAAGGTAGAGATGAGAGGTAGAATTGGTTAAATGGAATCAATTACATACAGTAATGGCAAAGTTCTTAGTTCAGGCTTGCAGCAGTGCTGGAGTAAACTGCAGGTTTAGATTAAGTCTCTGGAACATCCCCCGCTGGGATGGGTCCTCAGTCCCTGGTGTAGAGCTTCAGTTTGTGGCAAAGTCCCTCCAGAGGTCAGAAGCAGGATTGAAGACAAGATGGAGATGAAGCATCAGCCTTATATAGGCTTTTCCAGGTGTAAGAATCTTTGTTCTCACTGTGGAAAATCACAGCAAAATGGAGTTTGCAGTCACATGGACAAGTCTCTGCATACCTTGCTGAGTCACAAGGCGTGTCTGCCTTCTCTCCATGGGTCCATTGTGTAGCTGATGGTCCTTAATGGGCCATCAAACAGGCTAGGCAGGGCTAACACCAGCTTGTCTGGGAGGCTTCCCCCAGAAGCACAGCACAAACTTGAAATACAGACAGCATAGAGCCAACATTCATAACTTCAACTAAAAATGATACAGACATATAGACAGCATAATTATAACCAGCAACCCATAATCTGGTCTTAGACACCTTAGATGACCCCCTTTATCTAAGATTTGGTGCCACTGCAGGACCTTGGTTGCAACCCATGTTCTATATGGTCCCAATTTATATCAATAACGTCACAGCCCTTTTTCAAGGATTACCCATGCAAGTGCTATTGCATGGCAAACATGGAGCCCACTCAGATCTCTGCTGCAGTTTTGACCATTGTAAATACCTTGCACATTATCCAGCAGTATGTTCAGTACCTGCAAAACCAGGCGAGGAAGCGATGACAGTGCAATTACTATACTGATGAGGACATGGACACAGATGTTCCTAGATGCAGGGTATGTGGTGATTGGGAGATTATGGTGGCATTGGGCCAGGTTCATGCCATGGAATGCCAATTCTGGGCCCAGGAAACAAGCACAGAGTGGTGGGACTGCATAGTGTTGCAGGTCTGGGATGATTCCCAGTGGCTGTGAAACTTTTGTATGCATAGGGCCACTTTCATGGAACGTTGTGACTTGCTGTTCCCTGGCCTGAAGCGCAAAGACACCAAAATGAGAGCAGCCCTCACAATTGAGAAGTGAGTGGCCATAGCACTGTGGAAGCTTGCAATGCCCGACAGCTACCGGGCAGTCGAGAATCAGTTTGGAGTGGGCAAATCTACTGTAGGGGCTATGCTGCAAGTAGCCAACACAATCATTGAACAGCTGCTATCAAGGGTAGTGACTTTGGGAAATGTGCAGACCACCATGGATGGCTTTAATGTGCTGGGGTTCCCTAACTGCGGCAGGGCGATAGATGGAATGCATGTCCCCATCTTGGCCCCGGCCCACCATGGCGGCCAGTATATAAACCACAAGGGGTACTTTTCCATGGTGCTGCAAGCACTGGTGGATCACAAGGGACGTTTCACTGACATCAACGTGGGATGGCCGGGAAAGGTGCGTGACACTTGCATCTTCAAGAACTCTGGTCTGTTTGAACAGCTGCAGGAAGGGACTTACTTCCTAGACCAGAAAATTACTGTTGGGGATGTTGAAATGCCTATAGTTATCCTCGGGGACCCAGCCTACCCCATAATGCCATGGCTCATGAAGCCGTACACAGGCACCCTGGACAGTAGAAAGGAGGAGTTCAACTATAGGCTGAGCAAGTGCAGAATGCTGGTGGAGTGTGCTTTTGGATGTTTGAAAGGGCGCTGGTGCAGTTTACTGATTCGGTTAGATCTCAGCACAACCACTTGTAGTTGTTGCTTGTTGTGAGCTCCACAATATCTGTGAGTAAGGGGGAGACTTTATGGTGGGGTGGGAGGTTGAGCCAACTCACATGGCTGCTAATTTCACACAGCCAGACAACAGGGCCATTAGAGCACAGGAGGGTATGCTGTGCATCAGAGAAGCTTTGAAAGCCAGTTTCATGACTGGCCAGAGTACGGTGTGACAATTGTTTGTTTTGCTTGAAGTTACCCACACCATTATTTATAAATAATAAAAAATAAATAAATAAATAATAAAGAACAGTTTTTAAACAATTTTGACTTATTTGATGCACAACACATTGGGAGAAATTAGAAGGTAGACTGGGGTGGGGGAGGGTTGGTCGAGGGGTGGAGGAGGACAAGTCCAGAAACCAAATCAAAAGTTTGCATATGCCAGCTTTCTGGTGCTTGGGTGATCCTCTGGGGTTGACTGTGTGGGTCTCTGTAGCCTCTCCCCTTGTGTTCTTGGGCGTTTGGGTGAGGAGGCTATGGAACTTGGGGAGGAGGAAGTTTGATTATACAGGGGCTGCAGCGGAAGTCTGTGGTCTTGCTGCCTTTCCCACATTAGATCCACCATACAGAGGAGCATGTCAGTTTGCTCCCCCATGAGGTTGACCATAGCGTCCTGCCTGCTCTCATCGCACGCCTCCCTCCTCGCTTCATGTTCCTGAAATGCTTTACGAGACTCTGCAATTGTTTGCCTCCATGCATTCAGCTGGGCCCCATCAGTGCGGGAGGACTGCATAAGCTCAGCGAACATGTCCTCCCGAGTTTGTTTTTTCCAGCTTCTAATCTGGACCAGCCTCTGGGATGGAGTAGATAGGGGCCGCATTGAAACATTTGCACCTGAGGGAGGAGAAAAAGGGAGTATTTTAAAAAATACATTGCAGAGAACAAAGGTGGCTCCGATCAGGCTCAGAGCAGGGATGAGCCTAAAACACTAAATGCATGGCTCCGATCAGGCTCTCACTTACCAGAAGTACCTTCTCCAGGGTCATGGAACAGGAGCCTGCCTTGGGAGTGAGGGGAGGCTATTGGATCCAGCATTAAGATTAGTTCCTGGCTAGGGGGAAAATGGATTCCCCACTTGCTGCCTGTGCACTGTCGTCGTCCTCCAATGTCTCTTCGTCCTCGCTCTGTGCAACTCCCCCCTTGCAGGTGTCTCTGGACAGTGGTAGATAGTGGTCACATCATCCCCCATAATTGCATGGAGCTCACAGTAAGAGCGGAATGTATGGGGCTGTGACACAGAGCACCCATTTGCCTCCCTGGCTTTTGGGTATGCTTGCCTGAGCTCCTTGATTTTTGTACAACACTGCTGTGGGTCCCTGGAGTAGCCTCTTTCCATCATGGCCCTGGAGACTTTAGCGTCGGTATTTGCATTTGGTTTTTTGGGGGGGAATGTAGTTCTGCCATAACAGACTCATCTCCTCAGCATGCAATGAGATCCAGTACCTCCTGTTCGGACCATGCTGGAGCTTGTCTGCAAATTCAAAAGTTCCCAGGGCTTTTCCTGCTCACCTGGCTAGTGCATTGGACTTGAGAGCGTTGTCCAGAGCAGTCACAAGGGAGCATCCTGGGATAGCTCCCAAAGGCCAATAACATCGAATTGAGTCCACAATACCTTTAACCCGGGATTGCGATCTCTATTTAAGCACTACTCCACTTGCCGAGGTGGAGTATAGAAATTGATTTAAAGAGCCCTTTAAATCGAAAAAAAAATTTGCTCATGTGGACACAATCTTTTTTTTTTTTTTAAATAACTCAGCTAATTCCAAAATAACAGGCTAGTGTAGACCAGGCCTGAGTCTGCTCTATAGCCTTAGCTAACAGGCAGTTGACTTTTAGTTCATGTAGTAGAGGCTCATGCACTAAGCTCCAAAAGTCCAGAGTTCGATCCCGCCCACCGACGACTGGGATCTGTCGCCATTACATTATCACAATTGCCAACATCAACTCATTATCAGAACTATTTTGCAAAAAAAATCTGATGGGCTAGAACTTAACTTGCAAGAAAATAAATCTTTAAATAAAAAGATTAATTTCAAAATTATACAAATGTTTTTAAGTACAAAAATAAGAGTTTCAGGTACTCTTTCCCTCTCACACTGAATAAATATACCAATAACGTTTGGGATGGAATTAGCTCATAACTGATCTTGTTTGTCCTGTTGGCTGAAAGAACAGAAAATCACATTATAAAGGTAAGAAAATGTAATTAAATGATTAAACTATGCATTCTCAGGCTATAATTTAAAAAGTTAACTTCACAATTAACCTTTTTGTTAAATAGTAATGATGGAATACCAATAATGAAAATGGTGCTGCTTTCTGCGCAAGCTGAAAGCCATTATCTTTATGAAACCAAGAGGAATAACTCTTTTTCCCCCTGTGGGATGAAAAAATATTTCCCTTGTAATTAAGGCTGTCAATTAATCACAGTTAATGTATGCAACTACACAAAATAAACTGAGATTAAAAAATGGTTGTGATTAATTGTGGTTTTAATCACACTGTTAACATATAATAGAATACCAATTTAAACAATACTTTGGATGTTTTTCTACAATTTCAAATATATTGGTTTCAATTACAACACAGAATCGAGTGTACTGTACTCACTTTATATTTTATTGCAAATATTTGCATTATAAAATAAATCCAATTTTTCAATTCACCTCATACTAGTAGTGCAGTGCAATATATGCATCATGAAAATGCAGCTTACAAAGGTAGATTATTATTTTTTTTACACATCTGCACTCAAAAACAAAACAATGTAAAACTTTAGTGCCCCTACAAGTCAAACCATCAAATGTTTAGTGTATCTGGCACATAAATACCTTGCAATGCTGGCTACAACAGTGCCATGCGAACACCTGTTCTCACTTTCAGGTGACATTGTTAATAAGAAGCAAGCAGCATTATGTCCTGTAAATGTAAACAGATTTGTTTGTTTTAGCGATTGGCTGAACAAGTAGGACTGAACATTGTCTGTCTGAGGTGAATTGAAAAATACTAGCTGTCTCATATTAAATAGCAAAACAGAAATAATTATGGGGTTAGGGTTAAATATTAAGTTTGATAATGGCATCAGCTCCACCCATAAAAGGGTTGCATTTCCATCATGTGTCTCTGAGACACTATGTGCTTTGCATATTTTTTCAAAATGCTTCCTTCTGTTTTCAGTTCTGTAAAAGATCCCAACTGAAGAACGTAAGCCTTATGGGTTGGAAAAAGTCATGTCTACGTGTGTAAAATACTACATACATTTATAATGCTAGTAAAATAATTAATTAAAATAATAGTGTAGGACACCTCTATGATATTCAGTACCATGTCTCTCTACAGCACACTTAGTCTTAATTGACAAACAGGGATTCTGCTAATTTTGTAATCCATTCTTTCCAGGAGCTCTTGCTAAAGCCCTTCAGCACCACTCCTTGATTTTCTTTCTATCTTAAACTTTTTAGCTGTGATTTAATAATTTCAGCAGACACTTACTGCTTTAATAATAAATCTGGGTCCTAATAAACAGTATTTCTCAAGTTTCTGTAAAACCACTGCCAGATTTTTTTCTTTTAAAAACATTCTCAAAGGTATGAGCTTAAAGCTCCAATGCTTGTCCCACTACCAAGAGAACAAAACAAATCTTAAGATTCTGTGAATTTTCCCCTGACTTTGCAGCCATTAAATCAGAAATATCCATTTTAACTTTAATTTTTCAGCAACGTTAACTGAGAGGCTTACCTTCATGGAGGAATTCATTTTTTCCCTCCCCCGTTTTCTTTGAGGTCTATCCGAATCTGATACTATACTGAATTCAGGAGGTCTTACCTGCATATCATTTGACTTACATAAAAAGTAAAGGTGGGTGGGGTAAATCTTTTATTGGACCAACTTCTACTGGTGAAAGAGAAGCTTTTGTGCTCCAGAGTTCATCTTCACCTCTTTGGAGCTAAAAAGCTTGTCTCTTTCATTAACAGGAATTGGTCCAGTAAAAACTATTACCACCTTATCTCTCATATCCTAGGACCAACATGGCTACATCAACACTGCAAACAAAATATTTCAAAAGACACATAGTATATTAAGTATTCTGTCAGGGAAATATCATACCACATATCTGTGAGGAAATGAAAAAGAGAGATTACTAAAAGAAAATAAAGATCAGCTTGGGCATTGCCTGGTTAAATGAGGCCACCATGTGGCAATTTAAAGACATGGCCACAGAGGGGAAATGTGTTGGTTTTCTGTAAGATAACTAATTACAACAACGGAATGATTGATAGTTCAATAAATTAAATTATTAGAATAAAAATAAAGCCAGGAGGAATCATCAAACATTTACCATCTCAAATCAACAAACTACATCCTACTAAGTAAGAAGCCCAACCAACCCAGTTCCAGAGGAGCCTATCCTCTCACTGGAACAGTGTGGGCGATGGATTTGCCTTACAAACTGGGGTTGGTCAGCAATCTCAGTCTGGATCTCCTGACTCCATTTCTAATAATGGTTATGGGGTTATTTTTTCTTCAGTGGTTTTGTGATTTTTGGGGGCGGGGGGTAGCTGTCTCGTTGCTTTACTTATAGTAAATTTAACAACCTACTAGTAATGCATTCAGTTTAAATTGCAGATGGTAAACTTTAGGTGACATAAGAATTGAAATGTTGCCCTCATTGCAGGGTAACATTTCAATTCTTATGGGCCTTTACACTTGGATTTTAGAATCATTTGTCTATAGTAGGTGGTGGGGCTGTTTCTTATTTCCTACTGCTCTTATTTTTCTAGCAGACCCTCATAGCTATATCTTTCCTGTAGGACTCTTACAACTGCTGCACAGTTGCATGTGAATTTTAGCCTGGAAACCTTATTTAAAATGTATTCAAAGATGTTACCTTCCCC
Organism: Mauremys reevesii; assembly: GCF_016161935.1. Classification (NCBI taxonomy): domain Eukaryota; kingdom Metazoa; phylum Chordata; order Testudines; family Geoemydidae; genus Mauremys; species Mauremys reevesii. The sequence goes on from NC_052624.1 coordinate 42,014,521, forward strand.
CCCATACACACACTCCTGCTTTTGCCGGTGGAAGGGTGGGAATAAGTCATTTATTCTGCGTTTAGCTTAGGGCAGGAGGAAAGTGTACATTTAGGCTGCCCCTCTGTAACCTGGTCTTTTGTCCAATTCTGCCTCAAGTGTTGCTTTCTCACACCTTCGTCTCTTCTTACAATCCCCCATTCTACCTCCTCTCAATTTTCTCTTATTCACTTAGTACTTAACTTACTGCCATTCATCTTCTCTTCTCCCTCTTCTCTACTGAAACTCCTTGTGGACTCCCCTAGATATCCGTTACCCTGTCTACTCACTCTAACTATATCTGTGAGTTTCAGTAGGTGCAAAAATGAGATTTGTTGGGATGTTTTCCCCATGAGTTCCTATTGTTAACTTACTTGTGTTTCTTGGAACAGTAAAAGGAATTAGTAACCTTATAAAAAAGGGTGTGGGGGGGACAACTTTGTATCTCACTTAAGAAAGCTGATCTACTATTCCTCCAGAACACCTACCTTATTGAGTCTGAGGCTTAAAAAAGGCTGCATTGTAGAAGGTGGTTTTAGGAATTACTTGGCCAACTCTAAGGGTTTGTCAATTCTGTTCAGTAAAAGACTGAACACACAAATTCTGTCAACTACAAAAGACACCGAGGGTAGACTCCTAATTGTTAAAGTTCCTATCTCCAATATTACATACTGAAGACAGGCCAACTCACACCTGCAGTGCCTCCTGCTGGTGACTTCTGGGAATTAGCTCAATTCAGCTCTGGAGCACCCTCTGCAGGCCGGTGATCCGCCTGTCCTCTGGCCCCCATATCCCTCCCTGGACCTGGTGCCCTTTTACATAGGGTGCTGCCCCCTGGCAGTAACCCCTTTCTCTCAGGGTCTCCCCTCCCCAGGGAACCCCCACCCTCTATCCCCACCTTGCCTCAGTATATGGCTACTGCCAGTCATTGTCTAGCCCCACATCCTGGGGCAGACTGCAGTATCAGCCACTCATCATGGGCAAAGGGGTTGGACCTGCTGCCTTGGCCTACACCTGGGCTGCACTCTGCAACCCCCAGTACCTGTTAGCCCAATGCTAGGCTGCAGCCTGGGGCTTCCCAGGCTGGAGATCCCCAGCTCCTCAGCCCTGCTTCACTCAGGTACCTTATGTCCAGCTCCCTACAGCCAGGCCCATCTCCCTCTATATCTAGAAAGAGACTCACTTTTGGGCTTCTGTCTCACAGCCTCTTATAGGGGCCAGATGGGCCTGACTGGAGCATGGCCACAGCTGAGCCTACTTTCCCCAATCAGCCCAGGCTTCTTGCCCCAGCCTAAAGACTGCTTTCTCCAGCCACAGCCCCTTCCCAGGGCTGTTTTTAACCCTTTCAGGGAAGGTGCAGGGGTCCACCCTGCTACATATACACTCTGTAAATCTCTATGCCCTCAACAAAGAAGTTTCCCTCTTGTTTCAATCAATTATTTTCAAGATTAATTGAAAATCTAATTATAGTGGGGGGGACTTCAATGAAATCCTAGACCTGCTTTTCTATAGATTGAGCAGACATCAGCAGTCCCAATCCCTTGCTAGGCAGAGCTTTATGGTCAAGATCAAAACTGGATTTGAAGGACATATGGAGGCTGCAAGACCTAAGGGGAGAAACTATGCCTTTTTCTCACCCTCACCATGTACTTATGAATTTATTATTTTCTGGTAATGGGTGGTTTGGTGACCGCTGTTGTTAATAACAAAACAAAAGCAATTATGATTTCTGATCACACAACAGTGGTATTGCAGCTCTTTTCTCCTGAAAAACTAGGGACTACCAGAAGGAGGTTAAACTCCTCTTACTATTAGACACACAATCTAAGACGTTTGTGGAGGAAGTTTTTCTTTGAGATCAATGACAACCGCTTGATCCCCTGAGCAATCTTGTGGGCCACTTTCAAAGCATACTCAATGACAAGATAATATCCTACTCCTCCCATAAAAAGAGAACCAGGCAGGCTGAGATGGAGAATTTAATAGAAAGGAATTTAATTCTCAAGACAGAAAAATATGCTTATATACTGATATACTTTTAGTCAGCACCTATCTCCAACATCCTACAAATTACTGAATTGTTTGGGAAAATCTCAGGGTAAAAAATAGATTGGCACAAGTCAGAGGCTCTTTGTCTTTAGAGGGATCATAATATCACCCTCTTAGATAATATTTTCTCTGGCAGTATGCAGAAATCAAGTACTTGGGAGTCCTCTTTCCAAGGAACAGAAAAGATATGGTGAAAATTAATTTCAGTCCTTTTATTTCAGTTGGCTTTGGATTTACATAAATATTAGGCTCCCCTCTATCCTTTTGGGGAAGAGTTAATATATAAGAAACCAATGTCTTCCTGAGACTTCTATTTGTTCTTAGCTCCTTGCTAGTTTATATTCCCTCTTCTATTTCCTCCTCTCTCCTCCTCCCCCCCCCCAATTAACAACATTTTAAAGTCCTTGTCTGGTGTAGGCAAAAAGCCCAGGTTATCTTTCGGAAAAATGTAGCTGCTTATTAAATCAGGAGGCTTTGGTCTGCTCATCGTTAGGCTTTACTATATAGCCTCAATCTTGAGCTAAATGACACAATAACTGATTCACTGATACCTAGGGTCCACAGCCTGGCTGTACATAGAGGAAGAAATTGTAGCCCCACTATCACTAGAATCAGTCCTAAACTCAGACTTCTATCATTTCCCTAGAAAGAGATCTGTTACAATTTTGGCTGCTAGAAAAGCCTGGTATCTGGCTGCTTCTAAGTATAAATATCATCCCTCAGAAACTCCAATTTGGGGTAACTCCAAAATTAAGTGCCCATAGATCCCTTCTGTGGCCTGATTGGACTAAAATGGGATTTTGGGCATAAAGCATATAACTGAAAATTTACCTTCATGCCCTTGTTTGGACCAGGTGCCCTTTCGGTCCTCGATGCCTCCTAACTGTTGGGGCTTTCTGAAATTTGTTACACTGTGTAGGTGTGACATTCTATACCTTGGGGGAGCACCCTGTGACCCCACGATATTCCTCATTAATATATAATTGTGATCTTGCAGATAAAGCATGTCATGTAAAATATCAGGGGAAAGGTTATGATCTGCTGAAAGTCATTTTTCTATCTAAATATGTATATTATTAATGCATATGAAGTTATGAGACTGTGTTGTATGGTTGTCACTAAAATATACTGTGGATTTGGGAGGCGCCAAGATACTGGCTCTTCAGAGACAATGATAAGGCAGGTAACCAACACCCGGGTGGGTGCCAGGGCCGCCCAGAGGATTCCGGGGGCCCGGGGTCTTCGGCGGCGGGGGGCCCTTCCATTCCGGGACCCGCCGCCGAAGTGCCCCGAAGACCCACGGCGGGGGCCCCCCGCCGCCGAATTACCGCCAAAGCCGGACCCGCCGCCGAAGCGCAGCCTGGTCTTCGGCGGTAATTCGGCAGAGGGGGGCCCCCGTCGCGGGTCTTCGGGGCACTTCGGCGGCGGGTCCCGGAAGGGAAGGGCCCCCCGCCACCGAATTACCGCCGAAGACCGAGCTGAACTTCGGCGGCGGGTCCCGCTCCATCTTCGGCGGTAATTCGCCGGTGGGGGGAGCGGAAGGACCCCCCGCCGGCGAAGACCGGCAGCGGCAGAAGCTCCTGCGCCCGGCCGCAAAAGAGTTTTCCGGGCCCCCCGGAGCGAGTGAGGGACCCCGCTCCAGGGCCCCCGAAAAACTCTGCTGGGGGCCCCTGTGGGGCTCGGGGCCTGGGGCAAATTGCCCCTCTTGCCCTCCCCTCTGGGCGGCCCTGGTGGGTGCTGAACAGACATAACAAGCCATTGTCCAGCAATGACAATGATTCACCTGCATAAGGGCATGGCTACACTTGCAGATGTAGAGCACTTTTAGTTAAATTAGCCTTCGGAGAGCGCAGTAGGGAAAGCACTGCAGTCTGTCCACACTGACAGCTGCAAGCGCACTGGCGTGGCCACATTTGGAGCACTTGCAGCAGCATTGGGAGCAATGCATTATGGGCAGCTATCCTACAGAGAACCTCTTCCCTTTCTGGTGCTGTGACTTGTGGGAAGGGGGTGGGGAGTGCGGGGCATTCTGGGTCCTGTCCCAACGCCCTGTGATGCATCGGTTTGCATCCCAGCAATCCCTCTGCTTCCGGCCACATTTGGTGCCATCTTTCCACGTTTTTTGTGCTGCATGCTCTGTCTTCCCTCTCAGTCTGCAGGAATGGAGCCTGAACTGCTGAGGAATATGCTGACAAGTCTCGCCAGCACATCACGTTTGGCAGTCAAGTTACTCCTTAACAGCCAAACTGACAGTGAGGACTCTGATATCGACTCGAGTAACGCAAATGACACAAGATTGCTTGTGGCATTCATGGACATGCTCATCACCGTGGAACGCCGCTTTTGGGCTTTGGAAACAAGCACTGAGTGGTGGGATCACATCGTCCTGCAAGTCTGGGATGATGAGCAGTGGCTGCAGAACTTTCAGATGAGAAAAGCCACTTTCATGGGACTGTGTGAGGAGCTTTCCCCCACCCTGCGGCGCAAGAACACAAGATTGAGAGCTGCCCTGACAGTGAAGAAGCAGGTGGCTATTGCAATGTGGAAGCTGGCAAGTCCAGACAGCTACCAATCGGTTGCTAACCAGTTTGGAGTGGGGAAAGTCTACCATTGGAATCGTGTTGATGCAAGTTTGCAGGGCCATTAATCGCATCCTGCTCAGAAGAACCATGACTCTGGGTAATGTGCATGACATTGTGGCTGGCTTTGCACAAATGGGTTTCCCTAACTGTGGAGGGGTGATAGATAAGACACATATTCCAATTCTGGCATCAGCCCACCTAGCCTCCGATTATGTTAATCGGAAGGGGTATTTCTCTATATTTCTCAAGGCACTTGTGGGTCACCATGGGCATTTCATTGACATTAATGCAGACTGGCCTGGAAAGGTGCATGACGCACACATCTTTCAGAACACTGGCCTGTCCAGGAAGCTGAAAGCCGGGACTTTTTTCCCAGACCAGAAGATCACCGTAGGGGAAGTCAAAGTGCCCATTGTGATCTCTGGAGACCCCGCTTACCTTTTAATGTTGTGGCTCATGAAACCCTACTCAGGGAGTCTTGACAGCAGCAAGGAGCGGTTCAACCACAGGCTGAGCCAGTGTAGAATGAGTGTGGAGTGTGCTTTTGGCCATTTAAAGGGCTGCTGGCACTCTCTGTATGGGAAGCTGGACTTGGCCGATGACAGCATCCCCGCGGTTATATCCGTGTGCTGTACCCTCCATAACATTTGTGAAGGGAAGGGTGAGAGATTCACTCAGGCATGGAACTTGGAGGTTCAACACCTGGAGACTGAATTTGAACAGTCAGAGAGCAGGGCTATTAGAGGGGCCCAGTGCAGGGCTGCAAGGATTAGGGATGCCTTGATGGAGCAATTTGAGGCTGAAAGCCGCCAGTAATGTTTGGTGCCCTGCACAGCAGTGAAGTGCAGTAGATCCAATGTTAGTAGGAATCTGTGTTTGCTATGCTGACTTATAGAATCATAGAATATCAGGGTTGTTCATTGGATAAGCCTTGGGGGGGGGGTTGGTGCTCCCTGATACCCTAGTCCCCTCCCACTTCTCCCTTTCCCCCCTCTCCTCTCTGTCTGATAATTCGTCTCCTACTTTCCTTTCAGGCTTTTCTTTGGTCCTTTTCTCACGCTCAACATTCTTCTTTCTCTTCCATTTCTCTCTTTCTGAAAAGGAATAACTTTGGTGATCAGTTTATGATCTTACTTTACAAAGAACCCCCAAACTGGGACTGAATAACAATGACCATTATTATATAATTGTACCAGCAAATCTTTTTAACCAGTCATATTGGTTATATTACTCTTTGCCCTTAATAACAAAGAAGTATGGTCTTACCTATCTCGTCTGATATTGACGCTTTACTCCAGGTTCGGTACCTTTGTTCTCTTTGTCATCCGGGTTAAAAAGATAAAACACACACATTTTATATATTTCTTCTCCATTCCTTTTAAGCAAGCAACTTCAAACTGCAATTTGCAATTGTAAACTTTTAGCACTTTCAGACTGAATTTTGTATCCTACCTTCACTTGAGCAATTTAATATGGTTCATATTTAACAGCTAGTTTGAACTTCAAATTACTGGCCTGATTCTCAAAAATCAGGTTAGGCAGAAGCTATGTATCTTCTTTCATTCAATCTGGAGCTCCTTAGACTAGGACTGAGTTTTGTAGTCAGATGGGTACAGGAAGAGAGTTAACAGGACTGGGGGAAGGAAGGGAGAAGAAAATTTTAGGATGGCGAAAGCAACTTTTATTGAGATCTGTGCTGAACTCCTCCCAGAGCTGCAGTGTACCAATATGCAGACTCCCATACCTACTGAGAAACAGGTCACCATCACCATCTGGAAGCTGGCCATCCTTGACTGTTACCAGCCCCTAGCTAACCAATTAGTCATGGGAACTTGGACTGTTCGGGCCATTGTCATGGATGTTTTTGCTGCTATGCAGAAGATACTGATGCACCAGGTTATAAAGCTTGGTAATGCTCAGATAATGGAGAATTTGCCTACAGGATGTGGAAGCCAGTAAATAATTAACAAGGTTTTGAAGAGATCTTAATGAATGTTAGTTAGCATGAGTTAGGTTAACTGTGACCCTGGTGACGTGAGGAAGCAAGATAATGTAAGACAGAGTGAATTGTGTGAAAGTTATTATGACCTTGCAATATGCAGTCTTGCAGTCTTGTTTTTCTAGTGAGATAGCAGAAAAGCTTATGTATAAACAAAATGTATTTGTTGCTTTTTACTGTCTGTATTATTGCTAGAAATTGTCTGAAACAACGGTATAAAGGCTTGATGTAATTGTTTACCAGTTGAGAGACCTGTCCAGGACCCTGTGTCCTATGGCACTCTCTCCCTCCATTGTAATTACTGGAGAAATAATAAAGAATTTGATTTTGCTGCACCCAAACAAAAAGCGAGAACTGAGTTTTTCTTCGACAATTTGGGGGCTCGTCCGGGATGGCAATGCCCACGGACCCACAGACAACTACTACGGATCATTCCCCTTCGAACCCCATGGCGCCACATGAGAGGTATGAGACCTTTTGAAATCTCTATTGGGGTATCGGAGGAGGACTTTCCGTGAGGACGTCTGTCTCTGTTGGGCTCACGCCATCTGAACTTATTGACTGTGCAGCAGGATCAGATGCAAAGTGGTATTGGGGAGAGGCCCCAATAAGGTTAGTTTATAGCAGTACTGGGAACTGCTGAGTTGGCCAAGGAAATGCATAAGGTAATGCATAAGGTAATGCATAGGTAAATGCATTAGAATGCACCGGTGCTGAGGGGTTTTTACCGCCTCAAGAGGGGTTGTCATACCGCCTCATGGTATTGGTCCGGACCAGGTAAAGATGCATCATGGTTTAAAAAAAAAAAAAAAAGAGATAAAAAGGTTAAAAAAAAAGGGTTAAAAAAAAAAAAAGAAAAGAAAAAGGAAGAAAAAGAGGCCTTGGTGTGTGTGTGTGTACACCAGTGTGAGTGGCTGTTACCGGGCTAGCCCGGTAACTAGTGGATCTTTAGGAGATCCGACCCACGGTGGGCTGACTCAGCCTGGCATAGTCCGGCGAGGAAGCTGCCTGGGTCTAGGAGTGTGTGAACCCATCTTCCCTCCCCTTTCCTTGTGAGTCTCTCCTGTGTGAGTGGAAAATGGGTAAGGGACTGTCTAAATATTCCACCTTACCCCCTAAGGGTGCCCCAGCATATTACATGTACGTACATTATGGTCCTAAAACCTGCAGGTATTTAAATGATTGGAATCTGTATACGCGTGAAAATTCATTTAAACAATGCCCATTAGAAGGTACCTTCAATCTAGATAAGATCATATATCTCAGTGGAGCTTTAATCACAAAGAAAAACCTCTGTCACAGTGTGAGCAATTTGTCTAGGAACGGGTTAATTTGAAATTCGGCTTAGCCCTGAGATAAAGGAGAAGTTGTTTTGTGTTCAAGGTCATGAATTAGTGCGGACTATGCTAAGTGCAAAGAAAACAGCTTTCAGCCCCAGCTGCTTGTGGAAAATAGAGGCACTACAAGTTACAGAATTGGAATTATATTTGCAAAGCTTAACTTCCCAGTGAGACATGTGTGAGTATTAAAGTGGTTTAAGGCTTGGGGCATTCATATTTTTCCTGAGTGATGTGGGAGTGTTCCCAATACTCTCCATTGTTGTTTTATTATTTTTAATGAAGCTTTAAAATTTGGATATATGGTGTGATTTCTCTATCTACCCCCCCCCCCCAGTCCTGCAATGTCAGTTTGATCACCTGACATAAGGGATAATTGGTAACAGAAATTTGTCACAGTTTGGTGAGCAATAGAGAATTGGGAAGCCCTGTAGAATTTACACCATCTATCTGTTTTACCCTTGTTATTTTATGTTTGCTTTGTTTGGTATTGTTTGGTATTATATGATAAGGATTGTATGGTCAAAGGTGAGCCCTAATAGAATAAGGAGACACTATTTGGTTTTGGTGCACTATTTAGCTTTGGCTCTGTTTTGTTTAACCGGTTACTGATGTTTTTCTGCTCTGTTCATTTGGGCGTTGGGTGTGTGAGCGGAACTGAACTTCTCGTTCGTAATTCCTCAGGGTGGAAGCCATGTGTGCGATGAAGCTCTGAGGTTGTATTGAGATAATTCTGTCCCGCCCCCCCCCCCCGTAGCGGACAATATAATAGAAGTAGAAAAATTTGGTTTAGACTGTAATTTTCTTTGCTTTTTGTGTAATTTTCTTTTCTGTTTAAGTGTCAGCAGACAAATGGGTGGGTCTCTGGGTAGACCCCCTAAAGGGGTTTGGATTGTGTGTTAAGTAAATGGCCTTTACGCAATGGCCATGTATTTTTGCCCAGGTGGCAAGCCTTACTAGGGAGGACTCGAGTAGTTTGGGAGTAAAAATGTTTTAGGGACAAGACCAGAAGGGTGAGGGCTAGTTGTGAAGCCCACCCTCCTAGCTAAACTGGTAGTGCCTAGGATAGGGACGATTCAGCGAGAAAAAAGGATCGGGCCCAGGCAGGCGGGCAACAGACAGAGACATTTGGAAAACAGGTTGGAAACTTTTGAGGGTGTAGTGGAAAGAAGGAGTAAGTGAATATAAGCATGAGGATTTCAAATACTCAGAAGGATATTTGGAATGGTGATTTGCATTGGTAAAGTGGCTGTTGGAAGGAAAAAGCAATTGATTTTTAAGGGAAAATGAAAAATTGACTCTGTGTTTGCTGGGGGGAACAGCACTTGAACTTTGTGAAAAAGCTAAAGAGAACAGTTTTTTGGTGTCTTTGACATGTTTGTGAATGAATTCAGGCAAAGAAATTATTAGATTGCACTCATTTGGCTATGAACGATTTTGTTAAATCAGTTGAAGAATGTATACAGTGCTATGTAATGAAATTTTATTAGGCCCTAGAGGCACTATACGTGGGGATGTTTTCTTTCAGTGTTTAAAAGCAGGAGTTAACAGTAAAAAAAAAAGCAAGCCGGAGAGCATCTGTGTTAATGCAAATTAACTAACTGATAAGGTAGAGGCCGCTGAACCAGGGCTGTCTAAGAAGCACATACGAGAAAATATGGGGTAATTCCTCTGTTTTGCCTAGAATCAACAAGAGTATTTGTATATTTTAAGTATTTAACTGCCCCGAAGGGGTGGACCTCTGTTTTTGTCTTTCAGATAATCAAAGAACATTAATGCCAGCTGCACAGCATTCAACGTACCTTGATTTACTGGCACAGTAAAAAAATTATGTTGTGTGTTCTATGTTCTGTCTTGTTGTGTTTTTTTTCGTGGCCAGAATTGTTGTGTTTAATATTTTCATGAGATGGTCTGATTTGATATCAAGCGGAAATGTTGGATTGAGATGCAGATACTTGTTTTGTTCAATTTAGAATACAAAGTGTTTGGTTACATCAGAAAATGTGATATACTAAAGTCTAATACATTTTCTTCAGTAAGGGAAAGAAACTACATTGGCCAAATCTTTTAATTGAGAATTGTTGTTAAAATTTGCATACTGACAGTCTTTGGAAGCAAGGACATGAAAAGTTAACCCACTCCCCATATTGTACGAGGGATCCTTCTGGCTACCTCAGACTTTTAGCCAGAGGGCTGGGGATGGTGGATAGCTATTGGACTAGAAGTTATATTAAGTGAACTTCTCAAAGTGGGTGTGCTTGTCCTGGCTTGTTGTTCCAAAGTTCTGTAATAAGGTTATTTTAGTGAAAGGGTATATGTGGCATACATTGAATGATAATACTTTTGTACTGTATAACAGTACTGTTTATGTGTTCATGGTATGAAAAAGGTGTATAATTGAAGAGTAAAAGTTTCCTTTGTAGGTTAAATGGAAAAAACAACCAGAGAATGGCTAACATGCGCTGGCCCCAGTCAAGGACACCGCTTGGCTGCCTACCAAGGGAAGGGAGGGGGGGGAAATGGTTGCTGCAGTTACACGAGATTGGTGTGCAGCGGCCAGCCCACTCTCCTCCTTGGGGACCTTTTGTAAATATTCAGATTGATTTTATTTAAATGTCTACATGTTGTGGTTATGGATATGTATTAGTTTTAGTTGATGTATTTACCACTTGGGTTGAAGCTTTTCCCTGCAGGACAGTAGATGTCTTTGCTTACAGATTTTGTACCATGTTTTGGCATCCCTGTGACTATCAACAGTGGTCGTGGAACTCACTTTACTGGACAGATTGTAAAGGAGTTATGTGCAACTCACTGCCCTCACCACCCAGAATCTGCTGGGACAGTGGAACGCCAGAACGGGATTTTAAAGAATAAACTGGCCAGGATTTGTGCTGAGACACACTTAAAGTGGCCAGATGCCCTTCCTTTGACACTGATGTGTATGAGAACCATTCCCAATCGAATGACTGGACTCAGCCCTCATGAAATTTGACAGAACACCCAATGCTGACTACCAACTGCACCCCCACTAACCCCAGCTCAGATGGACATTCATTTGCTGGATAACATAATGCTTAAATATTGTCAGGCACTAATGAAATGTGTTAAGTCTTTTTATACACAGGTGATGGAAGCACTACCAAAAGATCCTGTGCAACCTTGCCACTCGTTGGAACCAGGAGCCTGGGTCTACATAAAGATCCATCAGCGAAAGACTGCCTTGGCTCCATGCTGGAAAGGCCCTTTCCAAGTCCTGCTGACTACCGACACCGCTGTGAAGTGCCACAGACTGACTGCTTGGACCCAGGATTCTCACTGCAAAAAGACCCCTCCACATCAGAAGAATTTTCCTATTGATGATTAGCCTATTCTTTCTTCTAGTTCTACTGTGCTTCTGGACAGCAGGGAAAAAGCTCCCTTGTCCACTGACAGACCAACTGTGCCTTTAGACTTTTCTAGAAAAAGCACAGCTATTACAGGGTGATATGTGCTGGAAACCTCTCCCCTGTAGGATGCTAAACCTCGATTGTTTTGGGAAAGAAGAAGACACACTCACTCCACTGACATTGCCAAAGTCCAGGAATTCCTGACTGAAAAGGACATTGAGAACTGACCCTGGTGAAGAAACAAAGAATTGTACACTGGCAGGAGGAAATTTGTGGGACCCATGCTTGGGACTGTGGTATTAATTGGATTTTGGGGTTTATTCTACAGGCTGCGCCCTGTGTTTTGGATAAATCCTTCAGTATGTATTGCCCTCCCTAATTGGATTTTACCTGACATTGCCCTTATCCAGTTTTCTACATACCCAGATTGCTCACAAGGGGCTGCCATTAGATTAGCACAACAAAAGGCATGGGTTATTTCCTCTGGACAAAAAGGGAATTGACCAGATCCCTGTGGGCTGGAGCCAATAGTGTAGTAGCCATTTGGACTACTCTTCCAGGCCAAGAACATGATAAGAAATTGGGGCAACTAGAAACGGCCACTAGTCTTATTTTTGAAGCTCAGCTATCTTCAGTACAGGCTGGAGTTGGTGAGTTACATGTCATTTCCACCCTTAGTTCTATGACCCAGAAGTTACTGACAGAGATGGTATTGAATATCACTGAGGCTGGGAAGGCATTGCAGTGGGATCTGGACTAGACTTGGCCCACTGCCCTTCCAGACACGTCAGGAGTACCATCTGATCTGTGGTCATGAAGACATACTTGGACACTTTCTGGATGGAAGTGTGGACATTCACAGTGCTCCTTCCAAGCATATGGACCGGTTAGGGTGGGTGTGGGCTCCCACATACCGAATCCTGCTGGATCCATGGGGAGGATGCCTGTGGGACTGTAATTGTTTACCGAGACATCTGGGGAAATTAGACCACCTGGTATCTCCAACTGATTTCTAGACAGTACCCCTAGAATGACACCTGACATTTTGGATAAGAATAGAGAGTCAATGGACATTTTGGCCGTTAGAACCACCACAGCTCAGTGTATCTATAAACTGAAGCTAGGGGAAGTTGTCACTGTTTATGACGATATTTGTTGAGAGGGTGGAGGTCAAGGAACTACCCTGACGGGACACCCATTTTTTTTCAACCTAATGATAGCTGTGTGTGCGTTAATGCCACCACTTTACAAGATATACATATTGATCTTACCACTGCTGCAGGCAATTATATCATTTACTGGCCTGCAGATAGAATGCAGATAGAATATTGCAAGTAGCTCTTAGATTTTAGGTATATTTTGATTGGACTAGAATAGTGCCTGATCAGTTTCAAAATTTGCTTTCATTGTTACCAAAGGTTCAAAGAATCTCTGAATTGCAAGGGCAAATTCCCATGCTTTAGAATATATATCAAGCTGGAAGGCATGCCTTTCATACAGCTTATAGAGTGTTTACTTTATGTACTAGGTATGATGTTTTGTGCTTTGTGTTCACGATTGTACAACAGCCCCATTATATTATTCCTATAGGATTGTTATTATTTGTAGTGTTGTTAGTTAATTTAGGATTATATTATTGTTGTTGTTGTTGTAAATAACGTAAGAATAGCAATACCTTTCATGTTCATGCTAATTATGCATTGTCATTACGTCCCCTGACGGTTGACATGTTTGCTGTAGAATCTGAAGTCCATGGTTTCATGCGAATTGAGATTTGAAATTGTTTGTTGTACTAGAAGTACAAAAGGGGGGAGTGTGGAAGCCAGTAAATAATTAACAAGGTTTTGAAGAGATCTTAATGAATGTTAGTTAGCATGAGTTAGGTTAACTGTGACCCTGGTGACGTGAGGAAGCAAGATAATGTAAGACAGAGTGAATTGTGTGAAAGTTATTACGACCTTGCAATATGCAGTCTTGCAGTCTTGTTTTTCTAGTGAGATAGCAGAAAAGCTTATGTATAAACAAAATGTATTTGTTGCTTTTTACTGTCTGTATTATTGCTAGAAATTGTCTGAAACAACGGTATAAAGGCTTGATGTAATTGTTTACCAGTTGAGAGACCTGTCCAGGACCCTGTGTCCTATGGCACTCTCTCCCTCCATTGTAATTACTGGAGAAATAATAAAGAATTTGATTTTGCTGCACCCAAACAAAAAGCGAGAACTGAGTTTTTCTTCGACAAGGATCACTACAGACATTAAATGGTGTAGAAATTGCTTTTGTCATCCTGGGAGACTCAGCTTATCCTCTGCTTCCCTGGCTAATGAAGCCATTCACAGGCCACTTGTATAGAAGGTACTGTTTAGCTATCACTTCACCAATGGCAAAATGACACTGGACTGTGCATTTTGACCCTTTCAAAGAGGTGGTGCTGTCTTGTGGCTAAATTACAGGCTGCAGAATGATACTTGCCTAGGATTACAGCTTCATGTTGTATTTTGCACAATATTTGTGAGAGTAAGAGAAAAATTCTTAACAGTGCGTGGGAGGCTAAGGTGCAGAGAATTGCTCAGCAATATGAGCAGCCAACAAGACATCTACTACCAGGACAATCTTTTCAGGGATTCCGTTTGCTCTTATTGCAGGGATTCCGTTTGCTCTTATTTGCTCAGATAATGGAGAATTTGCCTACAGGATCACTGATACCTGAAAATATGTAGCTGTATACCAAGTTGTCATCTGGTGGGAGCAGAGTTTGGCGAGGGATGTAAGGCCAGAGGCCTCTTTCTGCAGTAAAATCAGCAGCCAGATTGAGAGACAGCAGCCATGAGCTAAGTTGCAGAGTTACATCCTCACGTTCCATCTATTGCACCAAAACAATGTAATATCAGGCTGTTAAGAAGGTATTCCTGTCTTAATAGTACCCACTACCCACCATCACCAAATAAAGAAACAGATCTTAAGATGTTTAAAGAAAACTTTGTTTGATAGTTTTCTGTCTGGCAAGAAACCACTTATTTACAGTTGTGATTGTGAAATCTATACTTCTATTGTTTTGTCTCTATGGTCCCTACTTCTCCATGGTTTATCTGTATGGTCTCTGATTCTTTAATTGTTTCTGTCTGTTGCATAACTAATTTAGTAAGATTTAATCAACTAAGGTAGTGCGGTATGATTGGTTAAAGAATTGTTTCATAATGGGTTAGGTTGGTGAAAAATACTGTCTTCTAGTACTTTCATTGAAATGATTTGGTTAAGATATAGCTAAGTAGGATCCAAATTTTAACTATATAAACTGGGGTCCAAAAGGATGTTCTTTGGAACTTAACTCCAGGACACAGCCTAACATAAGAACTGTCAGACCTCAACACTCTGCCAACCATACCGTGCAGAAGCTGGAGGATCTAATCTGGACTGGCCATCAAGAATTGGGAGTGGTGAGCATTGTATGCTTAGCATGTGTATTCTGTTTTGGTAACTGTTAATAGAGGTTAAGTATATTACTGTGTAAGGCTCTTTCACTGGTAAAAGGCCCCGCACACCCACAAAAGATTATGCCCTGAGCCCTAGGAACTGGGCAAAGGTGGGGGTGCCTAGATTAACAGGGTTACCTCTTGAGTACATGGAAGGGTAAAGGTGAGGTGCCCTATAGCAGTGGTTCTCAACTTTTCCAGGAGTCTGATTTGTCTTGTGTGCCTGCAAGTTTCACCTCACTTAAAAACTACTTGCTTACAAAATCAGACATACTATAATCACATCATACTATAATCATACTATAATCACACTATTACTGAAAAATTGCTTATTCTCATTTTTACCATATAATTTAAAATAAATAAATTGGAATATAAATATTGTATTTTCATTTCAGTGTATAGTCTATAAAGCAGTATAAACAAGTCATTGTCTGTATGAAATTTTAGTTTGCACTGACTTCGCTAGTGCTTTTTATGTAGCCTATTCTAAAACTAGGCAAATATCTGGATGAGTTGATGTACTCCCTGGAAGACCTCTGTATATCCTCAGGGGTACATGTACCGCTGGTTGAGAACCACTGCACTAGAGTGTGTGGGTAACAGGGAAGGATTTGATTTTTGAGTTTGAAGTTGATACTATAGGTGGTAGAAGTGGCATATTGTAGTATTCTTTATATGTATGCTTCTATATTTTTGTAAAAACCTATGACACTGTTGTTAACTAGAAAATTGGTGGGGTTTGTGTCTATTGTGCATTGCAGGTGCTTTCTGACTAATGTTTGTTGCACAAGTAACAAAACTAACAAAAATTACTTAGAAAATATTACAAACTTTGCTCATAGTGATTAAAACAACACAAAATACAGCTTTAAAATGAAAAAGTGTGATATCCATATAGTGCAGTGGAAGGAGCAGCACACAACAATGTGGGTGGACTCCTGTTTACAGATAAGTGTAGTAAGTCTTGCCTCTGCTTCTACCCTTTCTGCCTCCTGGGACTGTATGTCTGGATTCAAAGCTGCACTGTGTATTGGAAGGCTCAGATGTGCTTGGCTGCCTCATGCCATTTTTCTTGCTGCCCTGTGCTAGTGATGGGGAGTGGAATGGTCTTGGGAGCAAGCCTGTGGAACTACAGTGGAGAACAGATGTTGGTTTTCCCAGTATCCTGTGTTATCCAGGGGCTGTAGAGAGAGGCAAGTTCCTTGTTGAGGGTGCTGCCTTGCCTGCTGTCCTGACAGTAGCATGCGCTCCAGCAAAACATTCTGCCTGCTCACTGCCTCCAGGAGCTGCTTCTGTACATCCTTGTCTCTCTCCACTGGGTCTTTGGTCATAGCAATGCTGTCCCGGGCCAGTTTAATGCTGTCTCTGAATAGCTGCCTATCTTTCTCCCTTCCAGACATCAAAAACACCCTTCACTGCTTGGTAGTTTTCCATTTTTTCTGAGAGTCTTTAAGGAGGACTCCTAATATCTCTTCTTTTGAGCGCCATTTCTTTTGCTTCAAGTTGGCCAGCTGCTCAGCCATTGATAAAGGCCCTGTCCTAGCCAGTCTGGGATGTATGTTTCTGAGAAACAGTAGAATATGAGTAACTTTGTATCAAAGAAAATGACTGTGTCCCACCTTGGTGATTTATGTTGTCACATTCCATTGGAAAGGCAGGAGTGGAAATACAGAGAAGGAAGTGTTGAATGGCCAAGCCCACTCCCTAATCTCTAAGAAATGCCACTCACATGAATGGATGAGGGAAACTGATGGGGCCAGAAGTGAAAGGGGGACAATCCCAGTAGCAAGGGAAGGAGATATTCACAAAGGGACAATAGGTAGCTCTTCTTCTTGGGAGTCTCTGGCATCCATTACCCAGCTGGGAGAGAGGGATGCTGGTTGGCCAGTGTTCCCCAGCTCCCAGGATTTATCCTTGCAAATGTGGAGCCTCTTTTGGTTCTGTTCCAGCAGCCTACCCTACCCAAACTAGGAATGGGAAACCGGCCTGACACATGCTGTGGGTCTAGCTGATTGCCCAGTTAGGGGTCAGGAAAGATTTTTTTTTCCTCCCATGGGCAAATTGGTGGAAGACCAGGGTTTGTTTTTTTTTGCAGCACCTTCTAGCCACAGGTTGCTTAGTATCTAACTGAAGTACTGGGATGGAGTTGTTTATTCATCAGAACTTGTGGCAAGTTTCCACTGCATGTAATAGAATAAAACAAACAGTTCTCAGAGGTAAAAAATCTGGAATTTTGGTGAAGGGCCTTAGGCTCAAGTGATAGGGTGAGATCTTGTAGCCTTCACAGGCAAAGGTCCCCACTTTTCTGCACTCTTTATCCCCCTTTCAGATGGCAGGGTGCTAGTACTCAGAGAGAGCTGAATCCTTGGATGTAGACTGAGGAGAACCTACCCCACATTATATGGTAAGGAGCCCTGTAACCCCCCTCACAGGAACCAATTAAATACAAGTACGAGTGATGGGTGCTACTGCAATATAAATACCAAATACAAATAATAATAATAATAAAATGCCTGGTAAATGTATGTTGGAATAAATATGTGGCTATATGTAAATTGACTGGACCCATTATGCTTACCAGAGCCTTGGCAGAACATATTGTAATACAAACTTTAGCTATAGGCTCGTCAGACTGTATCAGTGAAAAACTGAAAATCTATAGACTTCAAACAGTTAACACCTAGAAATGTCATCAATGCCTCTTTCCAGATAGGCTAAAGAACATGTTATTATCCATGCCAAATAAGCATCTAGAAAGCTTCCTTCTGAACCAGTGGAGCAGGGTCTCCTTGTACTTTATGAGCAGGCATGAGCAATACTGAAGGGAAAGTAACTGTAGTTCCAATCCCAACAGAAGGAATCATGATATAATTTGCATCATCAGCTACACGGTAGATTAGTCAGTACATATCCAAAGATAGATAAATCAGTAGATACCAACTGGCCAACTGAACTCAGATGTGGGAAAAGCTGAGCTCACAGGTTTTCCTTCATTTAGTTAGGAAACAGATTTTTTTTTTGGTGGGCGGGGAAGGAAGGCTGATGGGGATGAGAGGATTCGATTGGGTTGAGCCCTGTAAACACTGAACTATTGGTTAAAGAAATGGTATATCATGTTCAACTAGTCCATGATAAGGTGAACCTGCTGCCCAGTAAAAATTTTCCAGTACCCCAGAATCAATTAAAGAACCCATGAAGCAATGTGGTGGGTGTTTAGAAGAGTATGTGAAAACCTGCTTGTATCACAGGACAAAAGCTTTCTCTAAGAAACACTGGGAACAGGAAACCTCACCTAAAAACAGCATTTAATCAGTATTCTACCCTGCCAGAAACCTGTCAGCGAGGGAGATATTCTGTACAGCAGGGAGGAGAGAAATACCCTAGCTCTGAGGAATCATCAGTGAACACAAGTCTCAGTTTGATTGGACATCCAAAGTGGCAACCACATGATTGGACTCTAAGGGATATTGGCTAACTAAGCTTGGTCTGAGCAGGTAATTCCACAGCACCGGACAGGGCCCTAGGCACACCATGACAGAGTCCAAGGGCTCTGTCCCGGAGGCCCTGCCTCCTGTCCTGGCTCTACCTGACAGTGAGTGGGCCACACATAGGAAGCACAGAAATGTGTGGGGCTGTGCAGTGAATAGGAACAGGCAGGGCCGCCCAGAGGGGGGGGCAAGAGGGGCAATTTGCCCCAGGCCCCGAGCCCCACAGGGGCCCCCACGAGAGTTTTTCGGGGCCCCTGGAGCGGGGTCCCTCACTCGCTCCGGGGGGCCCGGAAAACTCTTGCAGGGCCGGGCGCAGGAGCTTCTTCGCTCCCGGTCTTCGCCGGTGGCGGGTCCTTCCGCTCCCGGGCGGAAGGACCCCCCGCTGGCAAATTACCGCCGAAGACGGAGCGGGACCCGCCGCCGAGTTCAGCTCGGTCTTCGGCGGTAATTCGGCGGCGGGGGGCCCTTCCGTTCCGGGACCCGCTGCCGGCGCCCAAGATCCGCGGGGGCCCTCCGCCAATTACCGCCAAGACCGGCTGCGCCGCGGCGCGGGTCCCGCCGCGGTAATTCGGGCGCGGGGCGCCGCGGGTCTTCGGGGCACTTCGGCGGCGGATCCCGGAACGGAAGGGCCCCCCGCTGCCGAAGACCCCGGGCCCCCGGAATCCTCTGGGTGGCCCTGGGAACAGGGAGGGAAACCTCCTGCAGATCCACAGAACAGAGAGAACCTGGGGGCAGTTCATTTGAGGCAGGAGTGCAAATGTTTCCAGGGCCAGTTTGGCCTTCCCAGGGAGGTGGGGGATGTCCAGATGTGGACAGTGCCCTGGCAGACCCTCTGCCTCAGCAGTTAAATCACCGCTAGCAAGGGCAGCTCCTATCACCTGAAGGCTGCTGAGGGCCAGTGAGGAATTTCATATTTCATAGCTGGGATGTGTGTGGGGGGTCTTTGCCCTACAGCTTCCTCCCCCTACTGCCTACCCCCAGCCTCTCCCCCCTGCTCTCTGCAGGCAGGTGTCCCTCCTAGCCCGCACCCCACTCCTACTGACGCCCCGCCCCCGCCTCCTCGCCGAATTCCCCACGCCGCATCTTCGCGCACTTGACAGTTGGTTCCGTTAAGAGCACGCGCCTCTTTGAACCATCTGCCGCCCTGTGCCCCGCCCCCTCCTGCCTTTTGATTGGCTGGCGGAGCCGGTGCTCTGCGGTCCTGGCAGCTGCGACTCTAAAGCGCCGCGGTTGCTCCGGCTGCCGAGGGTGGGGGATCCCGGCTCCCTCCCTGTGCCGGCCGGATGCACAGCAGCACCTGCCGCTCAGACACCGGCACCAGGCGAGGGAGACACGGGGGCCTCGTCCTCCTCTGTGGCGGCAGCAGCAGCAGCAGCCCAGAGAGCAGGAGGCCGGGAACAAAGGCTCCGCGCCAGCCTCTGCGGCTCCACCTGCCTCCCGCGGCGATGGCTTCCCTCAGCCTTGGCGGACTGAACGTCTCGGCCCGTAGGAAGAGCGTCCAGTCCCGCAACGCGGCTGTGGAGAGGAGGAACCTGATCACCGTCTGCAGGTGATTCCCCAGCCCCGCGGCTCCTCCCCGCTCTGCCTCCGTCTCGTGCCCGCCCTGTGGGGTGGCGAGTTCCCCTCCTTCCCCACCCCCGCACAGCCCCCGCAGCACTGCCCCCAGCGCCCGGCTGTGCCCGCCTCCGTCTGTGCGGCTGCAATCGCTTCCCACCCCCGCGCCCCGCCTCGTGCAGGTGAATGCCCAGCTCCGCCCTCTGCATCCCAGCCCCTCGCCGCGCAGCTGGTCTGGGCTGGTCCCCGTCGCCCTGGGCAGCGTGTCCGCAGGGCTTAGAGCCGGTGTAACGCGCGTGGCCTGACCCAGGGCTTTGATGGCCCTGTGCGCCTGCCCTCAGTGCGTCTTGGGGGGGGGGGTGCCTGGCTTTGGGGCTGCAGTAGGATTAATTGAAAACGAAGGATGGGAGTCTCCCTCCTGACTCAGCGCCTTTAAAAATGGCTGTTTAGCAGCCAGCCACCCAAGGACCCGGCATAAATTGCTTGCTGGCTTTTTTCTTCTTCACTTTTACAAGGCAGTGTGTGTATTTACCTGACTATAAGGGTAACGCTACTCAAACAAAATATTGAGACTAGTTCATACTGGTAGCTTGAAACAAGAAGTTTGTTTTTTGCCAAAATGTACTTGTTAGAACTAATAAATATTTACATTATACAGCGAAATCTCTATGTATGTTCACAACAGTTGAAGCAAGAACCAAGATGGATTTTAACACCTTGAGGATGTTTAATTAAAATCTTGTCTTCATTTAGGCTTTCCTCGTGTGGTATCTTGTATGTTGTGAGATACAGCTGAATTTCTCCATGCAAAATAATACCTTTAACTAACAGTTCTAATTTTTATACCCACTACATCTATAAAACTTAAAGTGAAGGTTGAAGCTCTCTTATTTACCATGTTGTACATGTAGTACAAATATATTTTATCTACTTTTTAAAGATAATTGCAATAGATAATTACAGGAATGGGTGCATTAAAGACAGTGTTTGAGTCTGGATTTAAGTTTTAATGCCAGCATCTACCATTAATGTATGTGTTTTTAATATTTTTAAATTCTTCTGTGAAAGCATAGACTTGACATGATTCTGTATGACTCCAAAATATGTGTTATTTCAGACACTTCAACAGCTCTTCTGGTGCTGTCATAGTCTTGTAAATGAGTAGCTTATTTTTTCCATGTGTGAATTATTACCTATTAAATCATGGGAAACCTTGAGTAAAAGTACAAAAGTACAATTCCTAGCCCTATCAATATAATGTAGAGACATCATATAGATTAATTTGAATATTGACTAAAATGCCCTGTAATGACTTTTTTAACTCATTGAAAATAAGTATATTACTTTAAAAATACTGAACAGATATTTAACTGTAGTATCTATGTAATATACAAATATTGTTCTCCATCTATATTGTAACTTTTTTACAAATTGAAGCTTTCACACAGGGATTGACAAGTGACAACTGAATAAAGTGGGTAAGAAACTAGTTAGTTTCGTGGTTGCCCATCCGGTTTCAAGTGGCAGAAATGAAATTCTCCGGTCTTGTCAATTCCACTTGGCTGTTGGAAAGCAGCAGAGGTGCTGACATTGCTTGCTTCCTCATAGACTTAGGATCGAAGTTCACTGGTTACTATTGCAACCATAAATGGTAGAAAAACTTTAAAAAAACAACAACAAAGCTTACATTCTGTGGAAGGTGATGACTTAGACCTCATCTCTCCTATTGCGATGGAAAATTTCCTACTCTCCACTGGAGAATGTTTTTTTTTTTTTTTAGCTCTGATATTTAATGTATCCGTATTGAGACAGTCAAAAGTGAATCTAATATAGGCAAAGAAATCTTTGAAAACTGAGGCAATATAAATTGTTTGCAACAGCAGCGTATGAGTGATTCCTGCCTTCCTGTAGTCACTCTCTAAAATAACAAAATGTTTACAGCTAGACAGCAGAATGTTATTCTTTCTCACCAAGCCTAAAAATTAACATTTTCCAAAAGCTTTAAATCTTGGGAGAGAGGAGTGTGTGTTCACTTTTAAAGCTGGTATATGTTCTTGATTGTTTCTATCCTTTTGAGCTTTTTAAAAGAAAAAGGCAAGGAGTAATTTTATGGAAATAATCAAAACCCATCTGCAATTATTAAGCATTTCTGATATTGTAGCGTATCCTTCAGTAGGCATACACTAAAAAACTACAAAGCAGCAAATCAGGCAGTTGACTGTAATAGGTTTGAGACAATCAGAAATACTGTTGGTATAAATGGTTCCATTAGTGTACCCTGAGATGGTTGAATCAAATGTGGAAAGCTCAGAACCTGCAAGGAAGGAAATTCTTCTGCATTGTCATCTGCAGCCTTCTTTTATGATTACCAGAGAAGATTTCTTCAAATTATCATTCAGCAAAATCTTTAGTATTTCCTCAGCAGGTCTTTTTAAAGTGTCATCTGCATTATTTGGATTTTTACTTGCCCCTTTTTAGTGCCAATGTTTCTATGCTTGTTCTTCATTAACTAAATGACACAGAATATAGAGGGATTACATGGTCATTTAGAGACTTTTTAAAATCTGATTTTAATATTGTAGATATTATTTATTCTGACACATGCAGGCTCACAGTCAGATAAGATAATACTGTCACCTTATTTTCATATAAGAAAATAACTATTGACCCTCACATTTTTTGCATAGGCCCATGAAAACAATTCCTTCCCCAAACACGCTGACTCTTCTCTACCATGATCACAATAGGGTGCATAGGGTTGGTCTGAGAATTTTCAGACAGAGTCGTCTTTAGGTTTCTCTGGCTTCCTTCTGTAAAAGTTAGGCCCCACTACTTGTAGTGGTATATATGTATAGTTCTGAACATTTAAAGTTTTGCAAGGGACAGTTTGTTTCAAATAAATTGAAAAGGTTGTGGGGAGACAACTTAAAATTATGATGGTTTTTAATATTTAAGTATTTTTTAAAATTTGAAGATCTGTTAATAGCCTCAGTGCTTTGCTGGTAATATTGTCTCAGTGTGTGTTGAGATTTCACAGCCTTGATGCCCAGCTGGAAGCATCAAGTTCTTTGACAAAGTTATCAACTTTCCCCTATAAGATGGAGATTGTCTTCTGTGTTCTTATCTGAAATCTATAAAGGGAAGATAAAACAGAAGTGATATTCAGCAGTGAAGAGTCTTACAGGATTATATTGGGGTCTCTCTCCCTATCCTGGACACAATACTCAAACTCACTGGAGATGGCCTTCAAAAATTAGACTCCTGTTTGCTTGCTTGGATTATTCTAAAGGTATCTGCCTCAGTGTAGATGTTTGATCCAGTATACATAGTGTGGCCATACACTTCTTCTTGTTAGAGGTTCCACAAAGAAAAGCATCAAGGTTTGGGATATCTGTATAGATTCCTCTTTTGAATATGAAAGCCTTGTGCCAAAGTTGACCAACTCTTTGACACAGAGTGCATTGAACCCCTGAAATGGTATTGGCTGAGGATTCTAAGTATTTTACAGTGAGATGCTTAGAGTGCTTTGAAGATATTTGTCTTAAAGCAGATGCCTAGCTGGCATCCAAAATACAGCATTATATCTCTGCTCTGTAGAGAGAGGTTTCAATGCAGACAGGAACATCAGCAATGAACCACCCTTGGATCCAAAATCCACATATCAATACAGAACCACCTTTTATTCAAGGATACTTCAAGACCATGGAATTCAAGGTAAGTGGCATTGGTGTAGAGCCTCAACTATAAGCAATAAGTTGCATGAATTTCAATTTCTTGTGAAAATGTTGTTTCGAGATACTGTTGCATTTCCACACATTGGTGCAAGTAGCTTTGATGCTTCAGAGCTCAAGACTGGTGACTCTTGAGCAGAATTGCATCACAAAGCCAAAACTCCATGTACAGGAGTTGATGTAACAATGCTGCTTCACAGACAGAATTAGTGCTGTTGCATGTAAGGCAAGTGACAGTGGGCAAGAACTGCTCCATGATGCTTGTGTTTCCAAGGTGAGATCTGTTCTGTTATTAAATAGAATAGAGACACAAGTGGTTGAGGTAATGAGACCTGGAAAAGAGCTCTGTAGCTCGAAGTCTTCTTTCTCTCTCACCAACAGATGTTGGTCCTCCACCTTGTCTGTCTAATACCCTGGGACTGACATGGCTACAACAACACTGCATATGTCAAATAGAATAATCATTGTTTGACATGCCTCCTTGCTAGGTACCATCAATTCTAGCTGTTTCAATCCTGATAGTAAAGGCACTGAACTTTTGATCTTGGCTCAGAGCTGCCTCACAAAGCTGGACCCCCCGGATTCTCAGAAGCCTTGAAGTGAGGATCATAACTCAAACCCTGTTTGTCCAGTATAGACAGTTGTTCCATGGAAAAATTAAGCCATCTGTGCTTATCTCAGCCTGAGATAAGTAGCTTTGATGCAGAGCTTCCTCAGTTTGCTGTTAGTAGCCAGGACATTACTCTATTCCCATTTGTACTATGTGCATCAGAAATATTGAAACTTGGTAACATCAATCCTGAATTATCTTTATGGTAAATCAAGTTTCATGGCTTATGGAATCTCAACTTGTCACTTCTTGGTATAAAGTCAAAATACTGATGTAATGGGAACCTGGCAGTGTTTAGTGTGGCTTCAGCTCACTTAAGAACAGAGGAAAATGTCCACAGTATATATGTACTAGTTCACCTGACTTTTTTTTTTTTCCTGGCCTTTTGAAAGGTGATAGTGAAGAATAATAGTGTAGCAGCAAAAACATCACAATTAGAAATATGTCTAGTAGCTTCCTTCCATGTTTTTTAAATCTCTAAACTTAATAATGCCTCAACAAGAGAAGATTCTAACTTAAGTCTCTTAGCCTGGATATATCCCAAATAAGGTTCCTGAGCCCTGTTGCAGTTGACTTTTAAGAAATTTGGGAGAAATTCCTTCTCAACCTTCTGCAAGGATAGAAGAGGTTGCAAGGAAAAGATGATGATCTTCCAGGTCTCCATCTGACTTAAACATCTTAATAAGGACTCAGAAGGTCTTCTGCAGATTGGAAAATGCAACCACATCTACAGCTATTTATTGCTGGCCCAGTCCCTCACTACCCTGAAGGAAGAGAATGATGTCCTCAAAGGTTGAAATCATAGGATACTAGAAGAGCTGTACAGAAGCACTGGTGTTTGGGAACCTTCTCTTGCTTAAAGGACATTGTGTGCAGCTAGGGACTGTTGCAGTGGTGGTATAGCTATGCCATGTTTGGAATACTTTTTTCTTTAATACTGACCTTTTTCTGTGAGATTACAGCCATTTGAATTGTCTGCTGGTTGGCTAGTGGTATAAACTACTAAGAACACTCTCATCTGCATTGCACTGTGAAAATTGCTGCAGGCCCAATAAAGTGGTAATCTAGTTTAAACCACTGTGGCATGCACAGAGGAACCCAGAGAAGAGAAATTCAGGCTTAGCTTTCCTGCAGATTCAAGCTATTGATGGTGATCTGGCGCAATTAGTCTGGTGGCATGGGCTATCTGTGTTGCTCAGGAAATTCAGTGGCAGGTGTCTTGGTGAGGAAATCCAATGGAATACAAGGTGAAAGGATGAATTTGAAATGGACATCTCTTCCTTTTTTTTTTTTTTCCCTAGCAGACATGTAGATCTCAGCAACTAGGATCCTTTGGTTGCCCTTGAAGAAGGGTCAACAGACTGACTTCTGAAAACTCAGTTTATTTCAAGTTCAGCAATTTGCCCAAGAAAATTCTCAAACTATAAAGTTGTCTTTTGGAGAATACTGAGTCTAAAGCAGATCTCATGGATGAATATAGACTAAAATGGAGTCAGATTGTCAGATTCTCACCCCCACCCTGGTCCCTGTAGGGTGAGTTAAGGGATTGAGGTGGCATAAAACAGCTCTAGAAACTTCTGATGAGACTGGGGGAACTTTCTCCCAGCAAGGGAACTGAGGAGGAACCTGGTCTGACTTCTGAGAATCCCTTCACAAACCCTGGTATACTGGGGGTGCCAGGGATGAGGATGGAGATGTGAGGGACTTGTTTAGGGATGTGAAAAGGCTTGAGATTCTGAGAAACAATGCTTTAGGCTGAAGTCAAGCAGTGAGATGGATGTACACAAGACACATTTCACCTCCCTACTTTTACTATCTCCAATGTTGCTGAAAAGTTTCTCCAATTATTTGGAGAACATCTGAGAGGACTATAAAAATTAACAAGAGAAATTACCAGGGCCAGATGTTTTACTTAATGGAGGATTTTTTTAATTGCTTTGAGGCAGTGTAAAATTTATAATTCATAATTTCCTTTTTGGTTTTGTAAATTAGTATTGTAATTGCTTGTGTTCTGGTGGTGTCTACAGTCCCCAACAAATGTTACTGGCTCTATTGTGCTAGGCACGGTACAGTCTTTTTCCTGAGCAGAACAGGTTGGAGAAAGGATGTCTCTGTTAAACATTCAACATCCCTGCCCTTTCAACTGATCTGTAAGAATTCACTGTCAATGTGTTTGAGACTCCCAAAAAGTCCTTCAGCAAAACTAGGAAAACCAGACTTGATATTCCAGATCAATGTTCTGGCAAACATAGCACAAGATGCAGTGTTAGTTGATTTGGTGGTCTGTAGCAGGCACCACACTAGGGAACAAGATGACTCCAGCTTAAGTGACTGACTATACTATGTAGGGGGAAAAGCTGCATGATTATGGGGGACTTCAATTTGAGTGACATATGATGGAAGTCTCTTGTTGCAAGTACTAAAACATCCTTGGATTTTCTAAACATTAGAGATGACAGTTTCATAACTCAAAAAGTGTTGCAGCCAACAAGAGGGAATTCTTCTAGACCCTTTCTTAACCAGATAAAGAAAAACTGATCACAGAGCGAAAAATTAAAGGTTGCTTAGGTACAAGTGGTCATGACTTCATCACATTTATAATGTGCAAGCACAATCAAGTCCAGATCAGTAATGTGTACTTAGTGCTGTATTAGGGCCAGTTTCACAAAGCAGAAAGCAATTAAGCCAAATCAGCTGGGAGGAAGAACTTAATCAGAAAAATGTGAAGTATAATTGGTAATCATTTTCAGAACATCTTATTAGATGGTCCAAAAGCCACAATCTATGGAGAAGGTTGTGCTGGTTTAAAAACTGACCTGGTTTGGAGGGGAAGTAAACACAGCTATAGTAAATAAATAAATAACATAAAATGGGGGGGAGGGGAAGTTGATAGTAATGAATATAACTCAGAAGTTAGGAATTGTAGAAAACTGATAAGGGAAGAAAAGGGACACAATACAAAATCTATGGCCAGCAGTGTTAAGGACAATAAGAAAGTGTGGATTTTTGTTTTGTTTTGTGTTTTTTAAAACATTAGGAACAAAAGGAATCCTGACAATGGTATTGGTCCATTACTAGATGGAAATGGTAGAGTTATCAATGAAAAGGCAGAAGTGTTCAATAAACATGCATGTCCTATCTCTGGGGAAGAACAGATGATACAGTCTCATCATATGGGGTTGATAACATTTTTTCCTTCCACTAGTATCTTTCGATGTTAAACAGAAGCTACTAAAGTTAGACATTTTTAAAGCAGCAGGTCCAGATAATTTGCATCCATGAGTTTTAAAAGAGCTAGCTGAGGAGCTCACTAGACCATTAATGGAAGAAAGGAGAGCAGTAGAACAGAGACCCTGGACTTCAGAAAAGCAGACTTCAGCTCCCTCAGGGAACTGAGGGGCAAGGTCCCCTGGGAGAATAACATGACGGGGAAAGGAGTCAAGGAAAGCTGGCTGTATTTTAAAGAATCCTTATTGAGGTTGCAGGAACAAACCATCCTGATGTGTAGGAAGAAAAGTAAATATGGCAGGCAACCAGCTTGGCTTAACAGTGAAATCCTTGCTCGTTGTAAACACAAAAAAAAGCTTACAAGAAGTGGAAGATTGGACAAATAACCAGGGAGGAGTATAAAAGTATTGCTCAGGCATGCAGGAGTGAAATTAGGAAGGCCAAATAACACTTGGAGTTGCAGCTAGTCAGAGATGTTAGGAGTAACAAGAAGGGTTTCTTCAGGTATGTTAGCAACAAGAAGAAAGTCAAGGAAAGTGTGGGCCCCTTGCTGAATGAGGGAGGGAACCTAGTGACAGAGGACGTGGAGAAAGCTAGTGTACTCAATGCTTTTTTTGCCTCTGTCTTCACAGACAAGGTCAGCTCCCAGACAGCTGCACTCTGCAGCATAGTATGGGGAGGAGGTGACTAGCTCTCTGTGGAGAAAGAAGTAGTTCGGGACTATTTAGAAAAGCTGAACGAGCACAAGTCCATGGGGCCGGATGCATTGCATCCGAGGGTGCTAAAGGAGTTGGCCGATGAGATTGCAGAGCCAAAATCATGGCGATCGGGGAGGTCCCGGATGACTGGAAAAAAGCTAATGTAGTGCCTGCCTTTAAAAAAGGGAAGAAGGAAGATCCAGGGAACTACAGGCCAGTCAGTCTCACCTCAGTCCCTGGAAAAATCATGGAACAGGTCCTCAAGGAATCAATTCTGAACCACTTAAAGGAGGGGAAAGTGATCAGGAACAGTCAGCATGGATTCACCAAGGGCAAGTCATGCCTGACTAATCTAATTGCCTTCTATGATGAGAGAACTGGCTCTGTGGATGAGGGGAAAGCAGTGGATGTGCTATTTCTGGACTTTAGCAAAACTTTTGATACAGTCTCCCACAGTATTCTTGCCAGCAAGTTAAATAAGTATGGGCTGGATGAATGGACGGTAAGGTGGATAGAAAACTGGCTAGATGGTCAGGCTCAACAGGTAGTGATCAATGGTTCCATGTCTAGTTGGCAGCCGGTATCAAGTGGAGTGCCCCAAAGGTCAGTGCTGGGGCCGGTTTTGTTCAATATCTTCATTAACGATCTGGAGGATGGTGTGGACTGCACCCTTAGCAAGTTTGCAGATGACACTAAACTGGGAGGAGTGGTTGATACAGGATAGGATACAGAGGGACCTAGACAAATTAGAGGATTGGGCCAAAAGAAATCTGATGAGGTTCAACAAGGACAAGTTCAGAGTCCTGCACTTAGGATGGAAGAATCCCATGCACTGCTACAGACTAGGGACCGAATGGCTGGGCAGCAGTTCTGCAGAAAAGGACCTAGGGGTTATGGTGGACGAAAAGCTGAATATGAGTCAACAGTGTGCCCTTGTTGCCAAGAAGGCTAATGGCATTTTGGGTTGTATAAGTAGGGGCATTTCCAGCAGATCGAGGGACGTGATCATTCCCCTCTATTCAGCACTGGTGAGGCCTCATTTGGAGTACTGTGTCCAGTTTTGGGCCCCCCACTACAAGGATGTGAATAAATTGGAGAGAGTCCAGCGGAGGGCAACAAAAATGATTAGGGGGCTGGAGCACATGACTTATGAGGAGAGGCTAAGGGCACTGGGATTGTTTAGCCTGCAGAAGAGAAGAATGAGGGGGGATTTGATAGCTGCTTTCAACTACCTGAAAGGGGGTTCCAAAGAGGATGGATCTAGACTGTTCTCAGTGGTAGAAGATGACAGAACAAGGAGTAATGGTCTCAAGTTGCAGAGGGGGAGCTTTAGGTTGGACATTAGGAAAAACTTTTTCCCTAGTAGGGTGGTGAAGAACTGGAATGGGTTACCTAGAGAGGTGGTGGAATCTCCTTCCTTAGAGGTTTTTAAGGTCAGGCTTGACAAAGCCCTGGCTGGGATGATTTAGTTGGGTTTGGTCCTGCTTTGATCAGGGGGTTGGACTAGATGACCTCCTGAGGTCCCTTCTAACTCTGAGATTCTATGATTCTATAATGTTAATTTTCAGTAAGTTTTGGTGCACTAGGGAAGTTCCAGGAGACTGGAGAAAAGCTAATGTGCCAGTTTTTAAAAAGGGTAAACAGGGTGACGCAGGTAATTATAGGCCTGTCAGCCTGACATCAATCCTGGGCAAGATAATGGAACAGCTGATGTGGGACTCAAAGATTTAAAGGAAGGTAATGTAATTAATGCAAATTTACATGGGTTTATTGAAAATAGATCCTGTCAAACTTATAATAGTATCAAGTTTGGGTGATAAATGTCATAGTGTTGATGTAATAGACTTCTGTTAGGTGCCTGACTTGGTACCATATAGCATTTTGATAATTACACCTCTACCCTGATAGAACGCTGTCCTCAGGAGCCAAAAAAATCTTATCGTGTTATAGGTGAAACTGTTATATCGAATTTGCTTTGATCTGCTGGAGTGCGCAGCACCCCCCCCCCGAGCGCTGCTTTACCGCGTTATATCCAAATTCACGTTATATTGGGGTAGAGGTGTATATCGTTCTTGTGGGGTTTTTTGTGTTTTTGTTTTTTTGTTTTTAACGTGGCACACATTAAATGGATTAAAAATTGGCTAACTGATAAGTCTCAAAATGTAATCGTAAATAGGGAATCGTGATCAAGTGGGTGTCTTTTCCAGTGGAGTCCATCAGTAATCAGTTCTTTGCCCTAAACTATTTAACATTTTTATCCATGATCTAGAAAAAAAACACCAAATCATTGATAAAGTTTGAAGATGACACAGAAATTGGGGGAGTGGCGAATAAAGAGGACAAGTCACTGATTCAGAGCGCTCGGGATCGCTTGGTAAACTGGGCGCAAGCAAATAGCATGCATTTTAATATGGTTAAATGTAAATGTTAGGGCTGTCAATTGCAGTTAACTCACGTGATTAAGTAAAAAAAAATATTGTGATCGCAGTTTAATCGTACCGTTAAACAGTAGAATACCAATTGAAATTAAATATTTTGGATGTTTTTCTACATTTTCATATATATTGTGTTCTGTGTTGTAATTGAAATCAAAGTGTATATTTTTTATTACAAATATTTGCACTGTAAAAATAAACAAAAGAAATAGTATTTTTCAGTTCACCTTGTATAAGTACTGTAATGTAATCTTTGTTGTGAAAGTGAAGCTTACAAATGTAGATTTTTATTTTGTTACATAACTGCACTCAAAAAAACAAAACAATGTAAACTTTTAGAGCCTACAAGTCCACTCAGTCCTACTGCTTGTTCAGCCAAGCACTAAGACAAATACGTTTGTTTACATTTACAGGAGATAATGCTGCCCTCTTCTTATTTATAATGTCACTAAAAATGAGAACAGTCATTTGCATGGCTCTTTTGTAGCTGGCATTGCAAAGTTGGTACTTATGTGCCAAATATGTTAAATATTCGTATGCCCTTTCATGCTTCAGCTACCGTTCCAGAGGATATGCTTCCATACTGATGATGCTTGTTAAATAATGCATTAATTACGTTTGACACAATTCTTCCCCAAGGAGTTCAATGTCCCCTGCTCTGTTTTACCCGCATTCTGCCATATATTTCATGTTATAGCAGTATCGGATGATGACCCAGCACATGTTGTTCATTTTAAGAAC
Organism: Mauremys reevesii; assembly: GCF_016161935.1. Taxonomy (NCBI): domain Eukaryota; kingdom Metazoa; phylum Chordata; order Testudines; family Geoemydidae; genus Mauremys; species Mauremys reevesii. Next base: position 42,045,853 of record NC_052624.1, read on the forward strand.
GTTTTCACTGGAGATTTGACAAAATGCAAAGAAGGTACCAATGTGAGGTTTCTAAAGATAGCTACAGCACTCCACTCAAACTTTAAGAATCTGAAGTGCCTTCCAAAATCTGAGAGGGACAAGGTGTGGAGCATGCTTTCAGAAGTCTTAAAAGAGCAACACTCGATGCGGAAACTACAGAACCTGAACCACCAAAGAAGAAAATCAACCTTCTGCTGGTGGCATCTGACTCGGATAATGAAAATGAACATGCATCTGTCTGCACTACTTCAGATTGTTATCGAGCAGAACCTGTCATCAGCATGGACACGTCCTCTGGAATTGTGGGTGGTTGAAGCGTCAAGGGACATATGAATCTTTAGCACATCTGGCACGTACATATCTTGCAACTCCAGCTACAACAGTGCCATGAGAATGCCTGTTCTCACTTTCAGGTGACATTGTAAACAGGAAGCGGGCAACATTATCTCCTGCAAATGTAAACAAACTTATTTGTCTTAGCGCTTGGCTGAACAAGAAGTAGGACTTGCAGGCTCTAAAAGTTTACATTGTTTTAGTTTGAATGCAGGGGGTTTTGTACATAATTCTATATTTGTAAGTTCAACTTTCACAATAAAGAGATTGCACTACAGTATTTGTATTAGGTGAATTGAAAAATACTATTTTTTTATAGTGCAAATGCTTGTAATCAAAAATAAATATGAAGTGAACACTGTACACTTTGTATTTTGTGTTGTACTTGAAATCAATATATTTGAAAACATAGAAAACATCCAAAATATTTAAATAAATGGTATTCAATAATTGTTTAACAGTGCGATTAATCACAATTATTTTTTAATTGTTTGACAGCCCTAGTAAATTTTATGCATCTATGAACAAAGAATGTAGGCCATGCTTACCTCATGGGGTCTCTATCTTGGGAGGCCGTTAATCTGCAAAAGATTTGGGGAATATGGTAGATAATCAACTGAGTTCTCAGTATGATGCTGCGGCCAAAAAAGCTAATGCGATCGGATGCGTAAATGGGAGAATCTCGAGTAGGAGCAGAGATGTTATTCTACCTCTGCACTTGGCACTTATATGATTGCTGCTGGAATACAGTGTCCAGTTCTGGTGTCTCCAATTTATCAACATCATTCTTGAATTGTGGAGTGTTCAAAGGAGCCATGAGAATGATTAAAGGATTAGAAATAGACTCAGAGCTCAATCTATTTATCTTAACAAAGAGAAGGTTAATGGGCAACTTGATTACAATGTATAGGTATCTACATTTGTAATGAATATGTAATAATAGATTCTTCAGTCTAGCAAAGAAATATATAACATGATCTACTGGACTTGGTTTTTGAATCTAGACATAAATGTATACCTTATTTCCATTTTCAATTTAACAATGAGGATAATTAACCATTGGGATAACTTACCAGGGGTCATTGTGGATTCTTCCTTACTGACAACTTTTAAATCATAATTGAATTTTTTTTTCCTTTAAAAGATTTGTTCTGGGATTATTTTGGGCAAGTTCTATGTCCTGTGTTAGACAAGAGGTCAGACTAGTTAATCACACTGGTCCCTTCTGGCCTTGGAATCTGAATCTATGAAAGCTTTAAGTGTAAGACTAGTGATGATTTACAATATTTTCTAGGTTACTTCTTGTTGTAAGTCAGGTAAACGAGAACCATACATTTTATAACTTGACTTCCAGTTTGTATTTTATTTAAAAAAAATAGTTTTGCTTCTTTATACCGGATAACACAATCTATAAAATTAATATCCCATAATTGGCCATGGTCAGTAGACAGATACTGGGCTAGATGGACCTTTTGGTCTGACCCGGTACGGCCGTTCTTATGTTCTTATGTTCTCTTCTAGGTTCTCTGTGAAGACTCTGATTGATCGTTCCTGTTTTGAGACTATTGATGATTCTTCCCCTGAATTTAATAATTTTGCAGCCATTTTGGAACAGATTTTAAGTCATCGTCTGAAAGGTACATTAATAATTCTCTATTTTCCAGTTGTTATACCCTCTTTTTTTATCAAAAACAATGGAGTGTGCACTATGCTCAGTGAATATATACTCAAAGTTTAAATGGAAACCAGTTTTACATCAGCAAAACTCAACACTTGAAGTATAGTTACACTTCTATCAATGTCAGATTGCTAGTAATCACATTATGTCACTTGCTCTAGAACCTATCTTCAAAATATCAGAAGATATGGCAGCTGCTACACGCAACCAGATCAGGAGAACTAAAACTAGAAGTCTTTCTGTAAAGTGTCTGGGCAAAAGGATTTTCAGTTTGTTTTGAATGTTTGTGTCCATCAGTAGAATCCAAGTCTTGAGTGTCCTTGGCTAGTCTCATGCCTAATGAACATCCCAAAAGTTATCATACAGAGCTGCAATTTCCATGTGGAAAATCCTGTTCTAAATAGATATTGAATAGTTCAAAGTTTCATTATTTGCCTTCCGTGCAGTGGTCATGTGATTGGGGGTATAAACCCACACTGGGACAGGAGGGTTTCAGGAGCAGTTCTGGGCCCGGGAGATTCTGCTTCTCTCCACCTGCAGAGTCTTCTCTAGTTGGAGAAGAAGGTTTTAAAAGGGAGCCAGACAGCTCAAAAGGGGGACAGACCAAATAGGAAAACAGATCTATCCTGAACTCCTGAGCAAGGGCACAAATAAGTCCTTATGGCAAGGGAAGGGCTAGTAAGCAGCAGGAGAAGATTCAGGTGAGAGGGTAGCTGCAAACTTTCTCTTTTGGGCTCGGGGCTGAGTCCTGTGCCAGGAGCCTGAATATAGTCGTGGTCATCAGGGACTGTTGCTTGCATGAAACCCTGGATAGAGGGAGAGTGTGACAGACCCCGAGTGGGGTGCAGCCCAGGAACTTGGATCAGTGTGCAGCTGGGGCTAGTGTGCAAGAAATGAGGCTACTAGCTGAGCTGAAATGCGCTGAAAATTCAGTTGTTGTTGTTTTCTATTGGACTTTAAGAGAAATACTTTGAGGTCTTGTGAGAAGAAAGTGGTAGGAAGTGGCCCAGGAAGGCGGCCCCAAAGTACTCCAGAATGTTTGTTATTGCCTCTTGTAGGGCCTTGGGTTGGAATCTGGTGGAGACGGAGGGCCTGGGCTCTCCTACCAACCGCCCTTTCCAGGGAAGGAGCATAAACCTCTCTTCCCTTCTTCCCCCCCCTCCCCACCCCTCCTTGGAGAAGAAGATAGAGATACTGTAAGCACTCCTGCAGTTATTTATAACAAGGATGTATTGAATAAATGTAAAAGGACCTGTGGAAGTATTGAGTCTTCTTGCTACAGAAGAGACAAACCATATTTTTGCAGAAGGGAAATCACGATAAGTTAAGTGTTTATGCTATCTGAAGGACAGTATAATCTTTCTGTAGGTAAAGAAAGGGTTTCTGGTTCTCATAAAATGAATCATGACCATGAGTCAAGCTTAGGGTTGCCAGGCTTCTGGTTTTCGACCAGACCGCCCGGTCGCTCCTGGAAGTGGCTGGCATGTCTGATTTCTAGGCACAGGGGTGGCCATGAGGGCTCTGCGCATTCCCCTTGCCCTGAGCACCAGCCCTGCAGCGGGGGCAGTTCCTGTGGGACAGGGCAGTGCTCAGAGCTGCCTTGCCACGCCTCCACCTAGGTGTCGCAGGGACATGCCACAGGGACATACCGCCGCTTATGGGCTGCCTGAGGTAAGTGCTGTCCAGAGCCTGCATCCCCTCCCACACCCCAACACCCTGCCCCAACCCTGAGCCCCCTCCCAAAGCCCACACTCTGCTTCCCCTCCTGCACCCTAATCCCCTCTCCCAGCCCAGTGAAAGTGAATGAGGGTGGGGGAGAGCGAGCGACAGAGGGGAAGTAGTGTACTGAGCGGGTGTGGGGCCTTGGAGAAGGGGCGGGGTGGGGCCTTGGGGCAGGGCAAGGGTGTTTGGTTTTGTGTGATTAGAAAGTTGGCAACCCTAGTCAAGCTTCTATGCAATGGTGACTTCTTGAGACAAACTGCTTCCTAGTAGGAATTGGAACTACTAGTTTGTGCTATGTGCAGGTTAAGTTGTTCATGTTGTCAAAGTGTAAACAGTGCTTTTTGATGAATATTATTAGAAAAAATGTTGGTCTGAGTCATGATATGCCTGAAAGTGCAATTCTACTCTGAAAAAGAACTTTAAAATGCCATTTTGGGTGTTTCTCAGTTCTTTCTAAATGATTTATAAACTGAGCATATTTGATGTGTAAAACAACACTTTTACACCTTCCAACTCTGTAAGCACTGAACAGTTCTTGGTCATTCCCCAGAGGTGAGGAGGGTGGCCCTGTCTGGGGAGCCCCCTTCTACCTGCTGCTCTTTACTGTAAAGTGGTCATCGTGGGGTTAACTGCATTACGCAGAATATTAGGGGATGGAGCCATGCTCTCCCTTCCCTCCTTCCTGTGTTGTCAGTGAGAGTACCGCCTCTCATGCCCTCCCCCAAACACTTGGTTGTGATGCTGTTGAACAAAACAGCAAGTTCCCAGCCTGCGGTCCTGTGAGTGGCGGTGTTTTTGTTGCACTGAGCAGTCCCGTTACAAACCCTCCAGTACAGCAGTTCTTGCTTTGTCTGTTTCTGGGTAGAGTAGTTGGAGTCTCTGGCTGGCTTGTCTCTGAAGTCTTCCCAGAAGCCCACGTCATGGTGGTGAAATAACATTTTCAATTACTTGAATTTACTTAATATTTTGAAATATTTTATTGGTGACTGCAACTTCAAAATTTGTGTTCTTGTTCATTAATGGTTTTCTACTAGTCTTTTTTTAACATTGTGAACTGTATAAGAATTGGATTTCTAGGTGTTCAAGATACAGTGATAGAAATTCTATATGTATACAGCACATCCAGGTGAAATGATAATACTCTGAACCAATGAATTTCATATTCCGTCTAATTAGTAAGTGTACTAAGTTAATAATAAGATGCTTATTCACCTTTTCCTGTGAGGTTATCTTGCTGTCACTGGGCATCAGTCAGTCATGACTTTTATAATTGGGTGGCTCTGCACTAAAAATGAAGATGTCTATTCTAGTGATGAAGAATGTTTAATTACACTTTTAGTTTTGAAGGTATCATTTTTATTCTGATTTGAAGTAAGAGGGAAATTAGCAGTTGTCTTATAAGTGGGCAGGTTCATGCTTCCACCAGTTTTTCTTAAGCACATCAAGATACCTACTCCCAGAGGATTCTTGGTGGTTCTATGGAACATGAAGGCACAGCTCTCTTTTGCTCCTGAGCCATCGTGCACCATCTGGCTCCACCTGGCCCTCTATACCACCCATCTACTCCCATACCTCCTAAATGCCATCAGACACAACTAATGCTGTTTGAGCTCCAGTTAACTGTATTAAACACCCTTGTGTGTTGTCCGTTCTTTTGCTAGTAATCAGTGGTCCTGATAATGAAGTGTGCCTCTGGAAATGTAAAGAGATAAGATTGAAGTGACTGTGCTCTAAGAGGCACACTTGACAGAGACTGAGGTGCTCAGCTTTGGAGGCTAGATTGGGGTTGTAGACTGTTGCTGTTATAACTCCAATGCAAGGATTGTGGTGATCCTGTTGCATAAAAAACTCAGTATAAGGATTGTGGATACTTGTCTCAGCTACCATCCTTAGCTGACCTATCAACAATTGTTTTTGCTAGTATCTTTACCCATACTTATGAAAACAAATCAGGATCAACACGTCATTCAGGTCAGCCAAAAAGACATGGGGCATTGCTCTCCTCTTATCACTGGTGACTTCAGTGGAGTACTTGATCCCGTTTTGGATAAATTGGTGCCTTCCGCACATAGAAATTCCAATCAGAAGTCTTCATTATACTTGGATTTTCTACAGTACACTCTACCTACTCTCATCTAGATTACTTTTTAGTAGGCCATGATTTAATTGAAAATGTAATGGATTGTCATATTGGAACAATTGCTGTGTCAGATCATGTGCCTGTACGGATATGTCTTTGGCTCTTGTTGACAAACCCCATCTGTTCGTATTTGGCAATTTAATATATCCTTACTCTCTGATCCTGATTTCATAGCATATAAATGATAGGAGATTGAAAGTTTATATGAGACCAGAGCTCTAACAGCCCCCTCTTCAGCAGTTTTGTGGAAGACCACCAGAACGTTTATTTGTGGGAGGAGTATTGCATATGTATCTCTTTTTAAAGAAGAAATGGTAAAGTGCTAAATTAGCCTCCGTAGCAGTGAACCAGCAGTTAAGGAAAACTCATAACCTTTAGCCTTTAGGGCAAATTTAATATTTAGTCATAATGAATATGCTTCCCAGAATACTGTGTATCTTGAGTTCTCCTAGTTACTATTCCTCCATTTTATTTTAGGAAAATTTAATGAAATTTTTAAAATATTTCTTTAGGGACGCATAGGAGGCCAAATTGCAAGTGCCAATAACATCTAAAGGTTTCTATTTCCCCAATCTGCAGCATTATCATATGGCCTCTTTTTAGCAGTGCAGCCCTATGGCTCAAGAACATAACATAAGAGATCCCTCCCTAACTGTTACTGGAACAGGAGTTGGTCCATCCTCTGCTGCTGGCAGGAATACTGGCATCAGCCTATTACCATTTTGATTATAAAATATCCCATATGATATTGGCTACTAATCAAAGCATAGGCTAGTTTGTCTCAAATTTAAATTCCATTCTTTTGCACAGATTGATGCTGTCCTTAGAGGCAACCCATGATTGAAAATCAATATGAAACCAATAATGTGAAGAAAGTGAATGGAGAGTGGGATGATTTGGTGATCTCAGCTGATCTCAGGGGATGAGTGTCCGCCATTCCAAGCATTCCAACAAAAATACAACCTACAACCCAGTTCCTTCTTACCACTGCATGGCTTGACTCAGAATCATGTCCTCCTTCACTTGTTTGTATAACCTGCAAAGAAAGAAAATATTTGTAAATAGTTACCTATTTTAGCTTAGTAGTTAATTATGGTTAGCATAAAATATTTATTTCCCCCTGGTTGGGGAACCACTCCCCAGCTCTGGGACTATGCCCAGAGTCCCAGGTTTCAAGAATTGTATCTCCTGCCCTTGCTTCTTCTCCATTAGTGATGAACATCAGTGGTGGTTGGACAGTCTGGGTGATGGTGCATATCTCTATGAAGTGCAATATCTATCGCTCCTTCCCACCCTGAACTCAAGAGAACTCCCCCCCCCCACACACACACCACCGTACATTGGCATCAACTGACCAGCAGTGCCCCTCCAAGCATGTGCCTTGGAGAGGGGCCTTCAAAATCTAAGCCCAGGGATCCTTCTTCTAGGGCTCCCTATGAGAGTAGAGGGCACTCTAGTTGACCTCCTGGGAAGGAAGGTCTGCTCTGTGGGCTTGCAATTCCATATTGCTGACTGCTAAGCTTTGTTAGTGAAATAAGACTAACTATTCCAGGTTTGTGGATTTCAGAGAGAAACTTCCCATGGAGGACAGGGCCCAATTGCAGTCTGTTTTAGAAGAGGGAAGTTGGTAGCAAAAATAGCCCTCCAGGCTGCAGTGGATCCAGGGACACAGCTTCCAGAAATTGGGTCTCTGGTCTGGTCATAAAGAAGGGACTCCTGGCTGCAGTCATCTGAGATTCCTAGGGAGGTCCAAAACACCATCAAGAACCTCCTCTTTAAGGAGGAAATGGATGAGTCCCTCTACTCACTAAAGTACTCGACATTGACTCTGTGTTCCCTGGGAATTTATATTCCAGCCCCCAGGAGGAAACACTAGCGGCAGCCCTATAGACCAAGGCCACCCTCCTCATGCACACTGTTACCAGCAGCCAACTGAGCCTGTGTGCAAATGCTAGAGGATTCAGAGGCCTCACTTCTCAGCTTTCTCTACTGCCATAGCCTGCCCCCCCTCAACTGCTGGTCAACAGCCATTTTTGATCTATTGGTTGAGACCTGTGTACCACTACTGATGCCACCTACCTCTCTCCTTGTGACATTTGGGAGGCATCTTACACTCTGCCCACAACTGGAATACAATCGCTATGGACAGTTGATAATCTTCAGAATTCAATCAGGGATACTCCATGGAGTTTCTCACATTCCCACCTCAAAGCCTCTCTCGGTCCCTCCTTTGGGAACTACTCTCACAATGTGATTGTTCAACAGGAGATGGAATCCCTTTTATGCCAATAATTATGTCCCACCTCATTACCATGGGAGGGGGTTCTATTCCCCGTATTTCCAAATTCCTCCCAAAAAGATAACGGATGGAGACCCATCCTGGACCTTCAGCAACTCAACATCTTATTCAAAAGCTGAAATTCTGGATGATTACATTGGCATGAATAATCTCCTCTTCAGGAAGGGATGTGGTTCATGGTTCTTGAAATGAAGGACACATTTCCGCATAGACATTCACCCATCACACAGGAAGTTCCTGCATTTTATGATTGGCCACAAACACTTCCAATTTTGGTCCTCCTCTTTGGGCTTGCTACAGATTATTGACAAAGGTTTTCTCTGTGGTAGCAGCCCAGGTGAGGTATCAGGGGTATATGCTGTTTCTATACCTAGACAATTGGCTCCTGAAAGGCCAGTCTTGTCAGGAGGTCAAGTCAACAACAGGGTCTCTCATGCAACTTTTAGCAGCCGTAGGCATTTGCATAAATGAAGAAAAGTCCATTTTGTTACCAACAAGGACCGTAAACTTTGTACTCTGTTTCTGCAAGAGCGTTCCTCACTGCAGATAGTTTTCATACAGCGAGCAACCTGATTTCATGCATTACCCGCAGACTATGAATCACAGAACACAGGTGTATTTCAGTGTTAAGCCACATGGCTGCATGCACTTATGTGACACTGTTCGCCAGACTCCACTTGTGGTGTCTACAAGCTTGGCTTTATTCCATCTATTGACTGAGCAAGGACCACATGAACACCTAGGTGACAGTTCCCACCAGAGTTAACACTCTCATTTTGTGGTCATGCCTAGAAAAGGTCATGGTGGCGGTTCCCTTCAGTCCTTCCACACCCAGGGCGACCATCATGACAGATGCCTCCTTCCTGAGTAAAAGTGCTCACCCGAACAACTACACTGCTCAGACTACCAGACCCCACAAGTACACCTACTAGCAATTTAGTGCCTTCCTCCCTCTGATGGAAAGGCCAGCCTTTATAGCCCTTGAACCCTCAGGCCCACAGGTGCAATCAGTTCTAAAGGCCAGGCACCAGACTTCTCTCCAGCCCCAATCTATTTCCCCTGATTGGGGCTGGCTGAACAGGGGCTAATTAGGTGCCTTTGCACCAGCACCCTGCTACAAGGAGACATCTCTCAAAAGTGTTCCGATTGCAGAAAACTGACACTAGGACAAGGAAGGCTAGGGATCTCCAGCTGAAATTCCTGAGAATGGAGAAATCCCTCAGACCAGCCTCCACCCAGAGTTCAGGACATTTCTTGGCCAGCAGTTGCCAACAGCTGCCTCAGACATGGGATCCTCCTTTAAAATGGCTACTAAAGACTCTTCCTAAAAAAGCCACAAAAAAGAGGTATCACTCTTCACCACAGCAAGATTCACCTCCAGGAAAAAGTGATCTCCGACCTCAAAGTCTGCCCCCGGTACCAACAGCACTGAGAGCACTGGACTGTGAGGCACCAGGAACATCCGGTACCGAGACGTCCTGAAGAGCTAAAGACCCGGTGTGGTCTAGCTCTCATGTTGGTGCATGTATCAAAGCCAAGCCTCCTAGCTCGTCACTGGTGGAACCAAAGAAAACCCAAACAGTGGCGCCACCTGCTGCACCAATACAAGTCTGCTGCACTGGCAGTCCTCCCTTTGATTTCCAGCCAGAGCTTGCCTCTGTCCTTGGTACCATGCCTCTGGGTGCTGCAACAATTTCAGACACGTGGACCTCCTGATTTTGTCAACTTCAGGGACTCAGCTTTTTGCCACCAATGGTGCCCCAGCCAGACCGGGATCCCCTTTGGCTCAGCTCCTTCTCTTTCCAGCAGTGAGGAGGAGGTAGGGATGTACATCCCTCGCCATTCTTCACCCAAACCTGGACCCTTGCAGCACCAAAAATCTCTGGATGAAAGAGGCTGGCAGGCTCCACAATGAGCGCCACCTCCCATGGCCCTCCCACCAAACTGGGCATACTGGGACCCATGGGCATTATACAGGGCCTGGAACATCAGGCCCCCAAACCCACCCAGGTCCAGAACAATGCGATCACCTTCACCAGTTGCCCCAGTTTACTCAGAAACGCTGGAGGAGGAAGTAGAAGAACCTGAAGAGGCACTTGAGGGTGATACCCTCCCACCTACCAATATCTCCTCTTTTGTCACCAGATGAAACAATAATGCCTCTCTCCCACCCCCACATGTGAAGATAACTTCAAATCCTTTCAGGATCTGTTTAAATGGGTAGCTGACTCCCTTGACGTCCTTGAATGGGACTCCATCCACCTGTTTTCTTCTGGGTGGAAAAGTAAAGTAATGTGAATAAAACCCTCTGCCTCTGTTGAGCTGGTATGGGTTCAGTGGCACCTAATTGTAGGAGATGGTTTACTTCCTACTCTACCAGGTGCTCTATTCCACCTACCCACTCCCCTTCCCCATCCCTCTTCAGGGACCGCTCTCGAGCACCTGGTAGAGTAGGAAGTAAACCATCTCCTACAATTAGGTGCCATTGAACCCATACCAGCTCAACAGAGGCAGAGGGTTTTATTCACATTACTTTACTTTTCCACCCAGAAGAAAACAGGTGGATGGAGTCCCATTCTCAACTTGCAAAAACTAAACAAGTTCATGAGAACACATTTCAAAATGGTGACTCTAGCAACTATAATTCCGGCATTGGAGAAAGGAGATTAGCTCTCTGCCCTCGACCTACAGGACGCTTACTTTCATGTTACCATTCACACAGGACGGTTCCTGCGATTCACTCTAGGGAACCTGCATTACCAGTACAGAGTGCTCCCCTTCGGCCTGTCCACCACCCCAAGGGTGTTTTCTGAAGTTCTTGCCATTGCAGCAGCACACCTTTGCAATCAAGGTGTGATCCTCTTTCCCTATTTAGATGACTGCCTTCTAAAAGCACCAATACACCAGGCAGAAATTTACGCCACTCACACCACTATAACCCTGTTTACAAATCTAGGGTTACTAATCAACCTTCAGAAGTCCACTCTGACACCTACTCAATAGTTGGACTTTATAGGGGTACATTGCGACTGCCTCACAGCAACCACTCGACTACCCCCAACAACTCTTACCTTAAGAAATCTAATTGCAACAGTAAAAAACAGCCCATAAACGTTCACCAGAATGTGCCTACAACTTCTGGGGCACAGGGTGGCAACAACGTTTGTCGTGAAACCTGCCAGGCTCCACATGAGATGATACAGGCTTGGCTCCGCACTGTCTGTATTCCACACATGCACTCGCTCAACAGACGTCTTACAATGCCCCTCAAGGTAAAAGACTCGCTCACATGGTGGACACCACATATGAACGTTTACTCAGGTGTCCCCTTCCAACAAAAATCTCCAACTGTAACAGTCACGGCAGACTCCTCTCTGGTGGGATGGGGGGCACATTTGTGTGACAGTACCATCCAAGGTCACTGGTCCCCAGAGGACTCCAATCTCCACATAAATCTACTGGAGCTAGGGCAGTCCGAAATGCTTGCTAGCACTTTCTCTCTCTGATCCACAACAGGACTGTCTAGGTTGGCGATTGTTTTATGTAATTTGCCAAGGAGGGGCTTGATCTTATCCCCTCTGTGTAGAAGTAGGCATCATAGCATCCTACCTGCCCGGATGCCAGAATGCAACAGCAGACCAACTAAGCAGGAACTTTTCACAAACCCACAAGTGGAAAATGGATCCTGGAATAATAAAAAACTATATTCAGACAATGGGGATTTCCTTTGCACTGGCCCACAATGCCAAGTGCCTACAATACTTCTCCCAGGTCAGACTGGGGCACGACTCTCTTGGAGATGCCTTCCTTGTGAAATGGGAGGCCCCACTGCTGTATGCCTTTCCTCCAATCCCTCTATTGATCCATGTCCTTCACAAGATCAAGCAAGACAAATCTGGGGTCATCTTCATTGCATCAACGTGGCCCAGACAACTGATTTCCATACCTGAAGCAGATGGCTGTGAGACCACCACGAACCCTTCCCCTTGTGCCTCATCTGCTGATACAGGATGTCTGATGCCTCCGTCACCCCAACATTTCAGTACTCCATCTCAAGGCCTGGCTAATCCATGGATGACAGGACTTGTGATAGATTGTTGTAAGGAAGTACAAGATATAGTACTGAACAGTTGGTGGCTGACCACACAAGTGACATACATGCACAAGTGGAAATGATTCTGTACTTGATGCCAGGACAAGCAGATTTTTCCACAGTCGAGGATTACAGGCCGACTAAGTATTGACACGAACAAAATCGGGCCTATCTACTAGCTCACTCAGAGTGCATCTAGTAGCCATCACCTCCTCTCACTCTAAGGTGGATGGAGTAACCATTATCACTCACCTGCTGACTAAATGCTTCCTTAAGGACATAGAGAACACCTATCCCACATTACGGGACCCAGACCCCATGTGGGATCTCAATCTTGTTCTCCGTGCCCTCATGAGCAAACCCTTTGAACCACTAGCGATCTGCTCATTGTTGCACCTATCCATGAAGGTCGCCTTCCTAGTAGCTATCATATCAACAAGAAGGGTGGGAGAGCTGGGTGGCTTAATAGCACACCCACCATATTCCTCAAAGATTAAGTAATTCTACGACCACATCCTAAGTTTATACCCAAGGTCGCCTCCCCCTTCCATCTCAACTAGCCCATTTACTTACCTGTAGTTTTCCTCAAACTGCATGCTGATAACGTGGAAGCCTCCCTTCACATACTGGACATCCGCAGAGCGCTAGCATTCTATATAGAAAGAACAAACATTTAGAAAATCATCCAGACTGCTTTTGACCCTGGGAACGTTCTCTTGTGGATACAAATAATCTCCAAGCTGAGACTTTCTAAGTGGGTATCTACATGTATCCAATTATGTTACAATCTGCAAGCTCTGTCTGGACTTTTCACACACTCCACCAGAGCACTATCCACATCTGTAGCCTTTCTCAATAATGTACCCATCATGGACTTTGTAAAGCAGCTACCTGGACATCAGCCCATACTTTTACCAAACGCTATGCATTAGAACAACAATCAGCTGCAGATGCTCAGTTTGGACTGTTGGTGCTCTCCACTATACATAAATAAACTCCGAAGACTCACCCCTCCACTGAGGGGCACTGCTCTATAGTCACTGAAGTGGAACACCCGCAGGGACACTGCTCAAACAAGAAGACAAGGTTACTCACCTTGAGCAGTAACTGAGGTTCTTTGAGATGTTTGTCCCTGTGGGTGCTCCACTACCCCCCTAGCCTTCCCTCTGCTTTGGAGTTTCACATCAGTCCTCTGGGGTTGAGAAGGAACTGGGGGACGGTTGGCTGCGCATGTGGGGGTAACCACTTGGAGCGGTGTGGCGTGGCCAACCAGGGCACTGCTACTACAAATCTCCAATTAGACGTACAGGGCTCCAAGACACCTAAAGTGGAGGACCCACAGGGACAACCATCTCTAATAACCTCAGTTATTGCACAAAGTGAGTAACCTTCTCTTGCTGCCTCTTATACCCTCAGTTGGAAGCATGAGGAGAGCTACTGCACATGTGCAGACCAACGGACGCTGCTTTGAACAATTTCTGGACTCGTGCACCGGGCATGTATACATACCAACATCTGGAATATGGGTAGGGACCACATGTCTCGAAGAACCTCCAGTTACAATAAGAAACCTCCACTTCTGCAGAGCAGTGCTTTTAACCAAATAACTTTATTGCTTAGATGGAAGAACAGACTGCCTCCAGGTATAAAATCTTGGCTCAGCAACTTGGTTGACCTAGTGCAGGCATGGCCAGCCTGAGCCTGAGAAGGAGCCAAAGAGCCACAGTAATAATCAGCAGCTCCCCATTAGTTCCCCCACCCCCCCGCTGTGCTCTCAGCGCCTCTCACCCACTAGCAGCCCCGGTGATCTGCGCCTCCTTCTCCCAATCAGCTGTTTCATGGCATGTAGGAGGCTTGGGGTAGGGGGGAGAAGGAGCGAGGGCACAGCAAACTCAGGGGAGAGGTGGAGTGAGGGCAGGGCCTCTGGCAGAGCCAGGGTTGAGCAGTCAGCACCCCCCGGCACATTAGAAAGTTGCCGCCTGTAGCTCTAGCCCCGGAGTCGGTGCCTATACAAGTAGCTGCATATTAACTTCTGAAGAGCCGCATGTGGCTCCGAAGCCACAGGTTGGCCACCCCCGACCTAGTGAGTAATATTTTGGAGAAGAAGGACCTCAGACAAATTTGAAAAGATTTGGTCTAACTTTTTAGAAACCTTTTGATTAATTCCTAGCAGATGGAAATTGGAAACCAAGACATCACTCTTCCTTCTTTCCTTTCCCTCTCTTCCCATTCCTTTATTTTTGTTGTTGTTGTTGTTTTGTCTTTCTCTGTTCTCCCTTTATTTTGGGGGGGAGAAAACATTTCAATTAAAAATGTGTATTTTTTAAAAACAAAATCTAACCACTACTACTGTCAAAATATCTTTGCTTCCATTTTACAATATTATGGCAGAGTAATTACTTTTTGTTAAAGTTTGCCTAATCCAGTATTGCACCTCTACCTATAAACTGATGTCAGTATTTTTGCTATTGGGTGCTTGGGTGTTGCATGTGTTGAGCAAAACTGAATGTGAGTGGTCTGGTTTTAGATTCTTAAATTTAGGCACCCAAGTTAGAGAAATTTGAATTTGCTTTCTCTCTTGTATACACTAATTAAGGTTGTTTGGTGTTTTAAATATCTTGTCCTTGTAAACTTGAAATATGCTCTCAGTATGGATAAAAATGTCAACTTTTGTGGGATATCCCATTTCCTGTGCAAGAACTGATCTTGTCAGCACCAGTTTAAGTGTAATTATTGGGTAAAACTGAGAATAAAGCACATTTGACTTTGGTTTTGAGAAAAGAGTAAAACCTCTTAGGTGTGTTGTCATATAGGATTTTCTAGTCCAAAGTGTGGTAAAACAATCTGAATATTTTAGTGCAGAGTTTTCCAAACTATGGTCCATGGAGTTCTTGATGATGGCCTGCAGATAGCTGGCCACATGGTGATCTCCTCTTTTTCCAAGTGTTAAATCATATTAAAGACAAATGGCAAAGTAATATTAGGTAAATATTTCAAGTAAGCATTTGCCAGAGTTGCTATAGAGAGGTTTTGTGAATCTTGTGATAAATGAAGGGCATGGGGGCGGGGGAGAGCTCCCTTCTATGACACCCAGCCAGCCAGTTAGCTATAAAATCCCTCTTAGTAGTTGTTCTCTACTTGCTTTACCTGTAAAGGGTTAAAAAGTCTCCCTGCATAGGTAAAAGATAGGGAGTGGGCACCTGACTAAAAGAGCCAGTGAGAAGGCTAAAACTTCTTAAAATCGGGGCGGGGGATCTTCCTCTTTGTCTGTCTGTCTGTCTGCTGTCCCGGAGAGAAGGGCTAGAGCAGCTATGCTATAAGAAGCTTTGAGCCAGGTATGAAAAATCATCTGAATCATACCTAGAAACTACTCACTTGAAACCCCCAGATATGTAAGTAGATCAGGAAATATCTAGGAAGACATGATTAGGTTTGTTTATATATACAAATTTTTCTTTATGGCTTGTGGACTCCTCTGTGTTAACCCCAAATGCTTTTGTTTTGTTTGTAACCTTTAAGCTGGACCTCCAGAAAGTTATGCTTAATTCTTGTAAGTGGGTTTTTTAAATCTAGCAATAGCCTGAGTTTTCAAATGTATTTTCTTTCTTTTTGATTTTAATAAAATTTACCTTTTTTAAGAACAGGATTGGATTTTGTGTCCTAAGAGGTTTGTGCACATGTTGTTTGTTTAACTGGTGGCAACAGCTGATGTCCTTTGTTTTCTTTCTCAGCTCTTCCCTGGAGCGGGGGTAAAAGGGCTTGAGGGTACCCCACAAGAAGGAATTCCTAAGTGAGCCTTGCTGGTTTCTCAAAGGTGTTTTAGCACTTGGATGGGTAGATGCTGCCACCACCCAAGGTCAGAGAAAAGCTGTAACCTTGGGAGTTTAATACAAGCCTGGAGTGGCCACTATTAATTTTTAGAATCCTTGCGGGCCCCAAACTTCTGCATTTGAAGTGCCAGAGTGGGGAATCAGCCTTGACAAATGCAAGTGGAAATGGTCAGCACAAACAAGAGGTGAATGATGAGAATTTCTTTTATTAAGATATGGTCCACACCATGAAAGAGTTGCTACTAGGGCTGTTAAGCAATTAAAAAAATGAATCAAGTGATTAATTGCGCTGTTGAACAATAATAGAATACCGTTTATTTAAATATTTGTGGATGTTTTCTAAATTTTAAAATATATTGATTTCAATTACAACACAGAATACAAAGCTCACTTTATATATTTATTTTTTATTACAAATATTTGCACTGTAAAAAAAAACATAAATGCCATGCAACGCTGGCTACATAAGTGCCATGCGACTGTCTGTTCTCACTTTCAGGTGACATTGTAAATAAGAAGCAGTCAGTAGTATCTCCTGTAAATGTAAACAAACTTGTTTGTCTTAGCAATTGGCTGAACAAGGAGTAGGACTGAGTAGACTTGTAGGCGCTAAAGTTTTACATTGTCTTGTTTTTGAGTGCAGTTATGTAACAAAAAAAATCTATGAAAGTGTAACTTACAAATGTAAAGAGATTGCAGTACAGTACTTGATGAGGTGAATTGAAAAATACTGTTTTATCATTTTTTACAGTGCAAATATTTGCAATAAAAAAATCATATAAAGCGAGCATTGTACACTTTATATTCTGTATTTGTAATAGAAATAAATATATATTTGAAAATGTAGAAAAACATCCAAAAATATTTAATTTCAATTGGTATTCTACTGTTTAGCAGTGCGATTAATTGATTTTTTTTTAATCATAGTTAATTTTTTTGAGTTAATGGCGTGCATTAACTGTGATTAATCGACAGCCCCTAGCTGCTACCTATTGTTTTAGAGATTGGGTTCAATATTTTTTTTCTTTGTAGTAGATATTTAACAAGGGCATAATTTAATTAGAAATATGCATCTTATTCCAGTCCCTATATTTTCTCATCTTTGTCTTTCTTTATAGTTCATGTCCCAAAGAATATAAAATATTTTATGGTTCTGTGTTTGTACCGCAATGGGCCCCTGACTAGGGCTCCTACATGTTATGTTATGTTCAAATAATTATCCTCCTCTTCCCTTCTGATCTTTAATGCTATGCTCCTAGTACTTGAATCAACAAGGCTCCATGGTTCTGGCATATTTAGCTGCTTGTGTTGGTACTGTTGGCACAAGATGCCTTCTTTCAAATTCCCTAGAAATATGTGAAGCTATAAAGATGGAACTATTTTGTGCAATACCGTTCAGCTGCACAATTGTCTGAGTTACATCATAAGGAGACATTCCAGAAACTAGCTGTAATCTTAGAACATTTTAAAAATAAGATGCACTGATCAGATCTTCAACATATTATTGGTATGGATCATCCCTTCATGAATATACATTATTTCTGCTTTCTAGAGAGCTCCAACTGGGTGTTCAGATTGTTGGGGCCAAATGTATACCCTATTGCATTACTTAACACTTGGGTCCCAATGTTATAAGGAAATACAGTTTCAACCTTCACTTAGTTCTTTCTCACTGTTACAGACTTGAGGTTAGAACCTATATACCCTCCTTTGGTTCTTTTTCATTTTCTTAACAACCAACACCCAAAATCCTAATCTGTGCAAGTACATATTGAAGCTCAATTAGTGATAGTATAGTATAGTTTTGCTAGTGAGTGATTAGTTTTTAGACTGAGTTCCTTGTTGGTGCATGGTCTCCATGGTTGATTTTAGTTTTGTTTTGCAAGTTTCTTGATCCTGTTCTACAGTCAATTTTTATTCTCATTGTGATCAACATAACTGATCCCAGCACGTCTGGATTCAAATGGTACACATTATGGAGGGGAAAGATGTCCATAACCAACTAATATTCCCAGTGTCTGAGTGAAGGTAATTCCTTCCAGAGATGAAAGGTCTAGTTAGCCTTACTCCCTGAACATACAGTCACTTTCTAAAGAGCCTAGTTATTTAAAAGCCAAAGTATTGGTGTCCAAGACTGCCTTGAAGACTGGTTATGAAAAATCCTCAAAATTGAAAAATGGAGAAGAAATAAAGGTGAGTTAAGCTCAGCCCCAACTACTTCCTCATCATAGAGGAAGAGGCACATCTGTTCCTCTAGACCTTTTCTGCAGTTCAGCAAGAAATTGAAGGTCCGGGACTGAGTTTTGCTAAAGAGATTTGTCTGCATTAAAATAATTGATATCAGTGGGAACCCCTTTGACATTGAAAGTGGGCACTGTTTACTTTGGTTCTAGCCATCTTGTTCGCTTCTTCACCACTGTAGCATTCAGTATCTGATGCTGTTACAGAAAAATTCTCAAACAACTCTTTGTCTGTAATGGGGCATGCTCCATCCCTGTCCTCTGATGCCCCAGAAACCTCTCAGACTCTCTACAGTAAGTGGAAACTTTGTGTGAATGATTTATAATCCCATCACCAACACCAGTACAGTCTCATACAGCAAAGTATTAAGAGTGCTGGTTGCCCTTTAGCCCTTTCCCACGGGTCAAGGGAGGAACAGAGGTCTGCTTTCCTTGAGATCTCAGAGCATACTAGACTCAGCTAGCCCCAGGTCCTCCCTTCTCACTTCCTTCCTGTATCATCTTTTTATACACCTCAACTAATGGCTACTTTTCATCAGTGCTCCCAGCCTGATAGCTAATTAGATGTGTATCCCCAGTCCCCTTTCTCCAGGAGAACTGCTGCCTAAGTGATCAGAGTGCTAGCTCACCTGTTTGCTTTCAGCACTCTGTCACAATGCCTTAGTTGGGAACCTTCTATATGTGTAGTAACAGGAAAATGGAGGTTGCCTTGGCACTGAGGCTTTAGCCTGAAAGTCCTTTCTGCCTTGCTGCCCTGTGTAAGGGTCTTTAGCAGCCCTGTTGTGAGTCTGTTATATGGCTTTCTAAGACTGATATGGGTGGCTTATCTAGCTGTGGTTTACCTATGACGTTTTTCCTTGTGCTGCTTTCTCTCCAAAGGGCCCTATGTTAGGGGTACTTGTTCCTTATTGAACATGGCATGGCTAGCTTTAGGGATGTCTTGGGGCTGAATCCAGTTTTCTAGAAGATTGGCTGCTCCTTCACCCCCTGGATCAGTTTCTAATCACCCATCAGCTTTAGGCGAACATCCATTAGCCTTGTTTCCTACATGTTCTAGAGTAGGCTCTTCTGCTGAGTATATGGAGAAGGGTGACCAGCCTTCCAGTTAAGGTGCTGGACTGGGACTTGGGAGATCTCAGTTCAATTCCTAGTTCTATAGACAGCTATTGGGTTGCATGGAGATCATAAAGCATAAGATAAGGGTATATTTATATGTATTATTTTGCAATTTACCTTTTAATACTCAATAAATTACTTAAGATTTAGAAAAAAAGTTATTACTTATGTGAAGAACATTGTGTGTAGGCTGACATTTGAGTAGCATAATTACTATCTGCTGTCATGCTGTCAGAGGAAGAGAAATTTCACACAGTTGGGTAGAAATATAATTGTCACATAGTGACAAAGACTGTTGGAGCAATT
Source organism: Mauremys reevesii (assembly GCF_016161935.1). Taxonomy (NCBI): domain Eukaryota; kingdom Metazoa; phylum Chordata; order Testudines; family Geoemydidae; genus Mauremys; species Mauremys reevesii. Next base: position 42,065,631 of record NC_052624.1, read on the forward strand.
ACCCACTTGACAATGCAGGGAACCTTTCTATATCTTTTTCTAACTTCAATGATTTATTGAACAAAAATTCTCGTCAAATATCCTTTTGTCCAATGACTTGATGCATAAGTATATATGGCATGTGTGTCTTTATAAACATACATCATGAAATTTCACACTACAGGGCCTTTCCTTCTCCCTGCAAGCTCTGAGAGAATTTTGGACTCCTTTTTATTCCCCCTTTGCTCATTTTCTAATTAACTTATTTAAATGCATTCATCACCTTTCAATATTTAGGAGAGCTTTGGAGATGTTGGTCTAGAGAGGATTGCTTCATTGATTCCAAGCAAGCAAAGTATCTGAAGACTTACAATCATAGAAGATTAGGGTTGGAAGAAACCTCAGGAGGTTATCTAGTCCAACCCATTGCTCAAAGTAGGACCAAACTAACTAAATCATCCCAGCCAGGGCTTTATCAAGCTGGGCCTTAATATCCTCTAAGGATGGAGATTCCACCACCTCCCTAGGTAACTCATTCCAGTACTTCACCTCCCTGCTAGTGAAATCGTTTTTCCTAATATCCAACCTCGACCTCCTCCGACTGCAACTTGAGAGCTTTGCTCCTTGCTCTGTCATCTGCCACCACTGAGAACAGCCGAGATCCATTCTCTTTGGAACCCCTCTTCAGGTAGTTGAATGCTGCTATCAGATCCCCCCTCACTCTTCTCTTCTACGGACTAAATAAGCCCAGTTCCCTCAGTCTCTCCTCATAAGTCATGTGCCCCATCCCCTGATCATTTCCATTGCCCTCTGCTGGACTCTCTCCAATTTGTCCACATCATTTTTGCAGTGGGAGGCCCAAAACTGGACGCACTACTCCAGATGTGGCCTCACCACTGCCGAATAGAGGGGAATAATCACTTTTCTTGATCTGCTGGCAGTGCCCATACTAATGCAGCCCAATATGTCATTAGCCTTCTTGGCAACAAGGGCACACTGTTGACTCACATCCAGCTTCTCATCGACTGTAATCTCCAGGTCCTTTTCTGCAAAACTTCTGCTTAGCCAGTTGGTCTCCAGCCTGTAGCGGTGCATGGGATTCTTCCGTCCTAAGTGCAGGACTCTGCACTTGTCCTAGTTGAACCTCATCAGATTTCTTTTGAGCCAATCCTCCAATCTGTCTAGGTCACTCTGGACCCTATCCCTACCCTCCTGTGTATATACGTCTCCCTCCAGCTTAGTGTAATCTGTGAATTTGCTGAGGGTGCAATCCATCCCATCATCTAGATCTTTAATGAAGTTGTTTAGGAGGGAGGGACAGCTCAGTGGTTTGAGCATTGGCCTGCTAAACCCAGGGTTGTGAGTTCAATCCTCAAGGGGGCCACTTAGGGATCTGGGACAAAATCAGTACTTGGTCCTGCTAGTGAAGGCAGGGGGCTGGACTCAATGACCCTTCAGGGTCCCTTCCAGTTCTATGAGATAGGTGTATATCTCCCTGTTGAACAAAACCGGCCCCAAGACTGATGGGGCATTCTGCTTGATATCAGCTGCCAACTAGACATCAAGCCGTTGATCACTACTCATTGAGCCCAACAATTTAGCCAGCTTTCTATCCACCTTGTAGTCCATTCATCCAATCCATACTTTTTTAACTTGCTGGCTGGAATACTGTGGGAGACCGTATCAAAAGCTTTGCTAAAGTCAAGGTATATCCTGTCCACTGCTTTCCTCAGATCTACAGAGCCAGTTATCGCCTCGTAGAATGGCTGACTAACCTGATTGCCTTCTAACAACTCAAGAGCCTCTTGATTTTGTAGTAGATCCCAGCACAAGCCTTGGCAGTCTTCCAGCCAGATTGGAGCATATATGCAGCTCTTGAAAGAGCATACAACTCGTACCTCCTGATACTGGGGGAGGGGGGATGCCCAGCCTGGGGCCACTGCACTCACCCCTTCCCACAGACTTACATTCAGCTGCTCTCCCTGGCAGCTGGACCCGGGTGAGCAGCGGGAAGGAGTCACTTCTCCTGGTGGCTGGGCGGGGCTCCAGGGTGGGGAAGCGACCAAGCATGGTTGGCGCATGGGCGGAGCAGGGAATGGGGCCATGGTCCGTGTAGCGGGGCCCACAAAAGATTCATCCAGCCCTGTGTGCAGTACAGCAGCTGCCTGAGAGACAGCCTGGCTGAGGCAGCACCCCACTCCCCTCCCAAGTCTGGCTGCCAGGGACAGGGGCCAAGTGAGCCAGAGCCCTCCTCGCTCGGCACATTTCCGGCTTGTTCAGCACCTGTCCTCGGCACCCTGACCGCCGGGCCTAAGCTGGGACACTGCCCTAGCCAGGCTCTTTCAGGCAGCCGCCATGTTGCATGGAGCAGTGACCTGGAGCAGCTGGCGTCAAGCAGCTGGGACTGCACCTTCTGCTTCCTGCTTGGGCCCAGCTGCCAGGGACAGGGGTCGAGTGTGCCAAAGGGCAGGTGCAGCAGAAGAAGGGAGCCCCTCCCCCTGCCTCCCTCCCCCGGCAGGCCAAACAGAAATACTGGGGGGGGAGGACTAACCATCACCTCAGCGAAAGAGCATTCTTCTAAATAAAAGATAAAAATCCTCAAACATCAAATTGTTTGCCTCTTTTTTCACTTTTGTAATTACCACTGTGTTTATAGCTGTTTACAAACAAAAATTATAATAAGGAATACAAGACTAAAAAGTAAAAGATTGCCCAAATTTTCAATGCTCAGTAAATCGTGTCATAACAGAGGCCGGCAAAAACTTGCACTTCCCGGAATTAGGCTTGGAAGAATTAGATTTTTATTGGTAAGTGTCAGTAATGTTCGATTTCACTATATATACACAAACTGACAAAATTCCATCCTAATCAAAATTTGTGGATAAAATAAGAAAAATGCAGCTTGAGGACTTACTAGAGTCTAATTTAAGGATATTTATATTGTATATTTTGACATGAGATATTGGCAATTTATGTTTTAAGAGTTGTAAAGCTTTAACTTATTGAATCTCAACATCTATTATAATTAAGCAATTGTCTGCCTCCCCCCCCCCGATAATTTCCTGCAGTTTGAAAATGTAAACTGAAAAAAATGCTTATGCATATATATATATATATATCGGCCATCAAAATTATATAAATTTTTTTTGCCAAGTTTTCACGTAATGTATCGCAGAATAGGAAATTGCTAGTAGTGCAGTAAAAGTTTATTATTCTAGAGAAAGAGCACTGTATATGGTTATTTTACTTGAAAATTTTTCAGAGAAATAAAATCAAGATTTGACTTGTCATAATACATTTTATTATCACTTTGGAGGAAATACGTTATGAAATGTAGAGTTTGAAAGAATGCATCTTATTGATGGAAATGACTAATACGCTTTGAATGCCATACCTTTTGTGTGGGTGATAAAAACAGTCTGTAGTGATTATTTTGGGTGATATAAGTGTTCCAGTGCAGGCAGAATGTTGCTGGACTGATATCTGTTGTAGTGCTTTGTATTAATAGAGAAATATTGGGGACTACTGACAATGCCCCATATAACGTTGTGGTTTAGTATTAGAATGAAAAGTAACTTATAAAGGATGGTTAAATTTTAAAACTTAATATTGTCACATTTTGTTAATGAAGAAAGTGTATGAGGGTATTTGGTTTTTTTCCCCAGTCTTAAGCAGCATGCTTTCTTATACTTTTTAAATTGCTTAATTGCCAATTTGTGATCCCTGTGTATAGCCCTTGTAAACATGGTTTGCACAGGGGCTCTGAATGGATCAAATGGTGGGTGGGGTCTTCCGTCCTTATTCTTTCTCTGAATGCCAGTTCAGGAATGTGACTCCCACTATTTTAGTCACATGGGGTTCTTTCCATGTCTTAAGGGATGTTGTCATGATTAAAGACAAACAAAATAATCCCATTTATAAATGGTGCTTATTTTCTTTAAAGAATAAAAAATACAAACAACAATGTTTTGTACTTGCAGTTTCTTCTGTATATCTCTGTGGAGAGCTTTCAGCAGATTACTCCTTTGACAGCCTTGGCTCTCCTTTGGGGGTTGGGGGGAACCCGTCTCTAGGTAAATTAAGATCAAAGTATATTCTTTCCAAAGTCAGTAGTGAGTCCTGTCTCAGTAGATCATAAATTCTTTTAGTTATCGATACATGGGGAAGGGAATTTTGTTTTAAAGGTTGGTTAATCCTGTTTGGTTTAAAAACTGTTCATAAATGGGGAGAGTTAAGTAATCTTAACTAAATCCTGTGAAATGCAGGAGTTTTTAACTCAGTTATCTAAAAGAAGCTATTCAAGGTATGGTCTTGAGACAAACAAATCAGTGACTATTAAGAATCTTAAATTCCAATTAAATCCCACTATTTCTGTTTACCAAGATTATCCATGAATCTTCTCAAGCAATACATTATCTAAACAATCTGGTGTTTAACAAGAGAAGCTGTTAATACTTTAAATTATAATAGTATTTCAATATCCCATTAAAATTATGACAAGAACGATTTAAATTTAATCCCTTGGCTGAGCTTTTGTAAACTCCCCCTCACCAATGATGATGAAGTATTGCAGAGGTAGTGCTGGGCTGTAACAGAGCTTCCTTTTTGATACTGTATTATGACTACTTCTTTGTTTTAGCTGCCTTGTTGCTGCTGCTGTTTGCTTGCATTTAGAGATGAGACTGAGGGCTGGTCTACACTACCGCTTGAGTCAATGTAACTTGCGTCTCTCGGGGGTGAGAACAACACCCCCCTGAGTGATGTAAGTTACATCGACTTAAAATGGTGTCCACACCATGCTATGTCAGTGGGAGAGCGTCTCTCATCGACATAGCTTCCGCATCTCGTGGAGGTAGAATAATTATGCTGACGGTAGAGTGCTCTTCAGTCGACAAAGCATGTCTTCGCTAGATGTAGCGTGTTAGTATAGATTTGCTCTAAAACAGTGGTGCCCAACCTTTTTCGTCTGGCAGGCACCAGACGATGAGCCATGGAGGACTGTGGCGGCGGGCAAACATCCACTGAAATGCCGCCGACAAGCAGCAACGTCAAGAGCTGTCACTGCCGACAAGCAGCATCATCCAGAGGCATTGCCGCCGAAATGCCGCCGAAAATCGGCAGCATCTTGGCGGCGACGCCGCTTGTCGGCGGCATTTTGGCAGATGCTCGTCCTTCTGTTCAGTCCATTTTCTGATCTATCATTGTAGTTCCATCATAGAGTTTAAGGCCGGGAGGGCCCACCAGATCATCTAGTCTGACCTTTTGTATATCCTAGCCAACATCACCCAGCTACCCACAAACTAAACACAAAACTTTGGTGTAATTTCAGTTATTAGACCCCTCCGGAGACTGTATCTAAGGGCTTATCTACATGGGGGTCATGTTAGTTCTCACTAACTTTAATTTGCAATTAGATTACCTCTGTCCACATCACAGAAAGTCTTAAGGTGTACTGACTAGTTAGTTAATACATATTCTGTACTCCACTTTGAAAGTATATCAAGATCATTGCTTACTGAGTTAGTGAGGACTAATGTTCATATGCACACCTTTCATTTGCACTAGCTTGTCAGTCCATTAACTGCTATGCCACATAGGTTTGCGGCATAGGGACTGACCTGTCTGTCAGGACTGACCTGTCTGTCTATGTGTGCGCTCTCTTCTGCTCCGGGGTCATGTAGAGTAGATTTCACCACCGTATTTAGATGCTGGCGCAAAGCCAGATTCGTTCCATTTGGAGTATCATACCTCTGTGTTCTAGCAGTACTATTATGAGTACAATTGCTAGTATTATACAATGCTTTCTGCAGCTGCATGGAGCTGTCTGGGGGGTCATTGATCTCATCGCTGGGGACATGCAAATGAGGAGACAGCCCTTTCCAAAAAATACTATAATAAAGAGGTGTATGTAGCCATCTCTGAGCAGGTGGCTAAGAAGGGTCATGGCTGGGACCCTATTCAGTGCTGCAATAAGAGCAAGGAGCTGAAAAGTGATTACAAGAAAATGAGAGACAGAGAGGGCTCTAGCAGTGCTCCTGTTCCTCCTATTATGAGGAACTGGACAATATTTTCTCCTGGGATGCCACCACCAAACCTCAGTTTAGTGGACCGCACTGAAGGCACCAAAGATGACTTGGATTTGGATGAGGAGATTTCCCTGCCAGACAGCCTGGATCTCTTTGTTTCAAAAGAGCCTGAATTAGCTCCAGAGGGCGCTTACCGCAATACCCAGTCTTACAGTCCCGAGGAGGGTATGTAGGCTAGTAAGTGTCTTTCCTTTCGTACACGAATTTAATCTAGCAGTTTTGGAGCTAGGAGCCTTTCCAAGCCCTTGCTCTTCTCTCCCTTGTCCCTCCACCTGTGTGCTGAAAATGGTGTCTGTGATGGGAGAATTCAGCTCTAAAACACGTTGCTGTCCCAACAATAGAGAGTTTACTGCCCTCCACCAGGCCAGCACCAATCCCCAGTTCTGACCTGCTTCCCAGCCAATCGCTGTAGCCTTCCTGTTCCCCTGCTCACATGCTCAGAATAGTGGACACAGTGTGCTATGGGCCTGGCTTGTATAGTGAATACATCTGTTGAAACATGCAATATAGGGCAAAAAGTACTTTGATTCACAGTTTGATATGTTCTATGCCTGAAGTTACAATGTATTCTAGGAGGTATGTCCCATGATCATATTTCATAGCCATGAAGATTCACATTTTTCTGAGCACTTTGTGCTTGTCTTCAGGGAGATTAAGCAGAATTTGAGGCAAAGAAGGTACTTTGTGGTGGACATTGTATGGTACAGCAGCCTTATCATTCATGCCAGCATAGATCATGATGCCCTTCCACTCCTGAAACACTTTTGGGGGACCATCCTGGTGAATATCATCACTGCTATCTTTCTGGTCTGTCCTTAACCTTTTTGAATAAGTCCATCTTCTGCTTCCTAGTCATACAAATCAGCGTAACATTCACATGGCTGTGAACATCACTGCTGCAATGTGTATGTGCATTTTGTGATTGGACCCTTAATATTGTGCTCTACTGTTCTTGAGCTTCTAAAGTTTTTTATGTTAGCAAAATTGCATACTTCTATTGACAAAGTTTTAATTTGCACTATTTCTCAAATATCTTTTAGTTCAAAGGTGACTACAGTTTCATAAAAGCACATCCCATACATAAAGTATGTTGTAATTCCAACAAGACACAATGCAAATCACTTAAATTAAAAAAAAAATTATTATGCAGAGTATACCAGTACATTAAACATTTTATATGAGTACACTGGCTATTTTACATAGAAGCACAAGGCAGCCTCTAGTCTTGTCATTAGCGAGCACCACCTCCCCTGCAAGCGGCCAAAGGCACACTCAGCTTTAATCCTGCAACTACTCAGGTGTTAGTTAAAACGTTCCTTTCTACTATCCAAATGTCCTGCATGGCTGGGCCAAACCTAAATGGTGTGGCAACCTCGTGCACAGGGAACTGGAGCCCAGGATCTGGTCTAAGAGTAGGAGAACCGTGGGATTCCATACCAGAAAATGTAAGGGCATGAGGCTTAGTGCCTTAGAGCGGTGCACTCAAAAGAATTGGGGGTGGAGGGGAGTCAAAGGTGCAGTTAGCTCTGTAAGCATGACAGGTTGTAGGGTTTGAAGCCAGAACCTTCAGATCCACAGCACATACCTCTTCCACTAGAGTTAAAAGAGTTGCTGATAACAGAAACAGGCTGTTATCCTCTATGCAGACAAGCTTCAAGTGGGCTACACAACTATTTGTAAGACAACAGTTGAATACAGGATGTCTGGTTTTCTCGGTTCTCTCTCTGGCTTTGGGAGAAGGCTATGGTCTAGTAGTTAGAGTAGTGGTTACAGGCAGTATCGTCAAGCACATTCTGAATGCCATTGTGACAAAGTGGGTGCACTTGTGTCCTCTAACATTAGAGACCTGGGTATGGTCCCCCGCTGTGCCTGAAATAACCTCATGAAGTGTGTTACCTTATTAGTAAAATGGTCCCAATGATGCTTACCTCCCTCCTAGGATAGAAATATGAGGCCTGACTTCTTGTTAATGGATGTAAAAATGCACATGAATATTAGTCAGTCAGTAGAAGAGATGAGAGCAGAAATCAATCTCCTGGCTTCCAGACCATCTCATGAGGAGTGTCTCATTATGAGCGAGATTTTACTTGAGATGTAGGCAGGCATGAGAGGGATGCCACATGTTTGAGTGTAATGTGAGAAGCATGATACTTAGTTGGCAGTTCTGGCTGTGAAGGTCTTTAAGGCTTCATGTGAAGAGGTATACTGGGCCTCTATGGTTCTAGGGTGAACCAATCCTGGCCTGAGCTTGTCCTTGTTAATTTCTTAACTAACCATCAGGTGATGTATAACCTACTGACATTCCCTAAGGATGGGCACAAAAGCTAGGGATCTGGTTTATGAATTCTGGCCTAAAAAGCTCAGAATGTGGGATATTTTAGGCAGGTTTTTTTTTTCTCTGTTTGTTGCAGTTAGATTCGGTCATCTTTCAGGTAGTCTGAAGCCTTGGCTAAAGAGGTTCTTGGTGTTCCTCTGAGGTATTCTTTACTCCTGGGGGGATTCTGCGTCAAAACATTCAAAATTCTGCATACTTTATTTGTCAAAATAATGCAGTGTAATCACAGCAGTTTCAATGTTTTGGTAATTTATTTAAACTACAATATAGAAAAAAGTCATAACTATTCAGCAGTTCCTAAACACATGAAAGTTAAGTTACAAACACTTGGTAACTAATACCCTGCATTCCAGTTATAATCTTGGTTTTTCATTTAAATTACATTACAGAACACCAAACAGCTCCCTCTTCCCCCCCACCCCACCCCCACAAGAAAAAAAAAGTAGAATGTCATTTTAAAATTGCCAGATGGGGTCACTACCCACAGTTTGGGAACTGCTGGCATTGGAGCAACGGTATAGAACAAATGGGAATAAATCTAAAATTGCTGTAAAGCATAACTTTACCGTACAGATTCTCACTCTGTCTTTGAGCATGACGTGTATATGGCCCTATCTAGTAAAAAAAACATTGTCGCTATCAGCGCTTGAATCTTTAGCTCTTTTTGGACCCTGCCTTTGAGTTTGTGAAGTACACTGGGACCCTAATTACAGTTTAGAGCTCTGGTTGATATTGCAATATAATACTTAAAAAAAAAAACACAAAAACCCCCCAACTAAGTCTTTATCTACACACTGGTTTCAAAGCAAGGTAAGCTGCACCAGTGCAAGTCACTTTTCATGCAAGGGCAGCCCATTTACACTAGGGACTTCATTGGTGCAGTTCCTCTGGTGCAGCTATACCAGTGCGATAACAGTGGTGGTAAAGCTTGAGGTGTATCCAAAATGTTGGCTATGTGTCGTCGTTGTTTCTAACAATCCATATTCTTTACCTACAATTTTGTCTCCTGCCTTCTGATTAAGGTCAGATCACCTGGTTTGGCTATGAAAGCCCTCGTAGCTTCTGGGACTATATCCGAGTAGCTTGCCGTAAGGTTTCACACAATTGCATCTGCAGCATCGAGAATATGGAGAATGTCAGTTCTTCTAGAGCAAAGGTAAGAAATAAAACATCAAGGTGGCTGCAAATTACATCATTTATTGTATGTACATCTTAATCTTTTATTTTTGTTCCCAACAGGAAAATATAACTGGTCAAGTTTATCCTGTAAAATCCTTCACAGTTTTTTTTTAAATAACTATTTATTTGGGAAGCTTTACAAATCATTGCCATGTAAATAGCAGAAAAAGAATGATAATCATTACAACAGTGAGCTTATTTTTTTTGTTTGTTTAGAGAAAAATAATGTAGGAATATAAATCTCATCAAATCTTTCTGTTTAACAGAGTGTTTATCGTGTAACAGGTTGAGCCTGTTCACAGCATCCCAAACGTATTGTTTCTGGTGATTTTATTAAATTGAGTGAAACTACTGACTCTATTCATATTTATCAAATCAAGCATGTCTATCAAATATTAATAATTTTAAAAAGACGTGCTTTTTTTCCCCTGCAGATTAATGTATTTTGTCTGAGTCCTGAATAAATGGTACCCAAATATCAAAGTATCTTTGTCCTCTTTAATTTTCCAATAACATCCTCCCATTTATTTTGGAACCATTCTTCTCGTTTTGGGCTTTTTCTTTTTTCCGGTGAAAGGTTATCAGTTGTCTAGTGCCTATTAGTAGATGAGAGATTAGTTCTTCTTTTCTTTGAGACTGTTTCCTCTAGGAAGCCCCACAAGGATTACCGAGGATAATAAATATACAATAATTGATAATGTTTGGTTATGAAGTGCATTCCAGTACTCTCTGGACTTGTCTACTCCATGTGCATAAAATCTCTCTTCTTCTTTTCACCACAATTTCTCCAACATTTATCCTCATTCAATTTTTATATATAAATAAAATAATTTTTAATCTGACTGGCATACTATTGAAACAGTATCTTAAAGAAATTTTCTTTTATCATCCTACATGCTGAGGTTGCAGGTCCTGTTACGCAGATCAAAACACATTCCTCTGGGGGTAATTTGTCTGTTCAAATCCTTCTTCCTCTGTGTCATACAGGGGCATTTCTTGGTTGGGAAAGTTGTCTGCAAAGTTTGACAATGTTTTATCCCCTAATTGACCAGAAGCCAACATTTCTTTTAAAGTTAGTTTCTGTATAAAAACCACTTTTCTAGAAAGTGGAAAAAATAATATCTAACTTGAAAGTGCCTTAGGAGAGTGGGCCAGTCTGACACACGCTGGTTGGAGCCACTGTGTTATCTCTTTGCCACAGCAAGAATGAGCTTTGTTGAAGGTTAGACTGTGTGTGTCAGCTCCCAGCCACCCCAGAGTGTCTTCTCAACCAGCAAACTCTTTGAGACTCTTCCAGTCTTAGCCTTGCCTAGCAGGTAAACAATCAATGAACTCCAGCCACTGAGCACCTCAGAGTTGTCTCTCTCTACAGTGTACAGACCCTATTACTTTGCATTCACTGAAGATACTCACTGCTCTTTTAAAGAGTTAGGGCATTACAGATTAGTAACTTAATTGGGGTAATGCACCCTTCCCTTCAAGCACAACACTGAGTTGGTTTGTAGGAAAAATAGAACAAGTTTATTAACAAAAGGATATAGGTTAAGTGATACCATGTATAAGAAATATAAAAACTGAAAGGGTTACAAGCAGACAAAAGTGAAAATATGTGTCTAAGACTGAAACCATTAGTGAGTTAGTCTTTGCCTAAGCAGGTTTATCACCTGTATCAGTTCCAGAGACTTGGTTGAATGACCGAACATTCTGTGATTTCAAGAGCTCTGACCCCTTGAATCTCCTAAGTAATGGAAAACCTTGGGGTTCTTTCCTTTTTATAGTCCAGTAAACCTTTTGAAATGTATTATTTAAAAAGTAAACCCTAGACCAAGCTCCTCTCTCCTGCTGGGGTGCAGGCACCATGCTGTCTTCCCAAAGTTATAAACTCTCCTTCAAGATGCAGGAAGACTTCCAGGGAATAGTCTCCATCCCCTGTTGAGTTTAAGAACTTCTATTTCCCACTTTGTAGGCTGTTGGCTTTGTTTACATCTTATGTAAATAGATCTTCATTGTCTGTCTGATCTGGCTGGTCAGACAAGCAAATACACATTCCTTTGTATAGGGCAGATTGGGATTATGCATTGTTTGCCAAACACATTTTAAGAACATAATTCTAGCTCATATTTATAACTTTGTACACAGCCCGAACATACATCATGCAAGAATATTAATGATCAGTAAGTTACTAGTTTTCCAATGATATATTACATGCCATCTTTTGGCTATATGTCATGACAACAGTGTATTAGGTATAATGAGTTTCAGGGCCGGCTCAGGCTTTTTTGCCGCCCCAAGATGACATAGAGTAATGAACCACAAATGTCCTGTGTCACAGCCAGTTAAAAGTTTTGATTTCTAAATAAATTAGAAAAGTTTCTTTGTTGAAGAGCTGGTCAACCATATGTATTCCATGGCTCTCCCTATCTATAAAACTTTCTGGTTCATGATTTTGGTTAAAATCTGGATTATTTGCAATGGGTATAGTTGGCAAGGGCAAATAATTTTTTTTTATTTTTAGTTCTCTATGGCTTTGAGATAGTAGCCATTTTTAAAGAATGCATATACATTTCTGTAGGATATTTTTTATATTAATCTGTGGTAACCAAGCATATTCCCCAAAGTTTTTCTTCAATAAAACCCAGTGATGGGGTGCTGCAGAGCACCCCGAATCCACTATTGTTTTGAGCTGGCTGGTTTGATAATACCATAAAATACTTGGAACAGCTTCTTCATCCTGTTTAAGTCTGTACAAAATGTCTGCATTCACACTCAATTTTTTCTTATTCCGTATAAATACTAATGTTGTTTTCTATATTCCTGTTAAAATTTTATCTGGGATGATTATAGAAAGATTTTTGAACAATAAAGATAGCCTTAGCAAAATATTCATTTTGACCATGGCTATTCTTCCCAACTGAGAAATTGCATACTTCCACCAGTACTCCAAGCTCTCTTCGTTTGCTGCTCTTGTAGATTGTTTTCAGATTTTAATTCCCATGTATCTGACAGAATTTGTTGCCCATTTGTACCCTAATGTTTTCCAGAGGCATGACTTCTTAGAAGGCTGGCAAATTTATAGCTAATAGTTCAGCTTTAAAGCCAGACACTCCCAAAATCCTGGATTTCTTTAGATACGAATTTTAGGGAAATATTCAGGTTAAATTTTTTTAAAAAGTCATCAGCATGTAATGTTTTCTGATGATTTCCTGCACATTTTATTCCTGTGATAAATTCATTATTCATTATCCTTTGTGCAAAGGGCTCTATGGCCAATGCTTTTAAAAAAAACAAACAAAAAAACCAAAACATACCTACTAATTCTTCTTCCAATGATGCACATGTCAATTCCCTGTCAGGTGTATGTGTGTGCCCAGTGCACTGAAATTGGAGACTTTTTCCCTTACCTGTTGGGGCAGCACATGCATGCACCCTGTTCTGCCTTGTGCTGCTGCACAATGGTATAAAGGGAAGAACCACCCCCCAATCTCCCTCAGTTCCTTCTTACCAGCCATGACCATTGTTGGAGTGTTCTTCCTTGCTCCTGCAAGTTTTTCCTTGTTCTTAGTGTTGTATATAGTTGATACTCATTTAATATCCGAGGGATAGCTGTTAGTCTGTATCCACAGAAACAATGAGGAATCCAGTGGCACCTTAAAGATAAACAGATTTATTTGGGCATAAGCTTTCGTGGGTAAAAAAACACTTCTTCAGATGCATGGAGTGAAATTTACAGATACAAGCATAAATATACTGGCCTATGAAGAGAAGGAAGTTGCCTTACAAGTGGAGAACCAGTGATGACAAGGCCAATTCAGTCAGGGTGGATGTGGTCCACTCCCAATAATTGAGGAGGTGTTAATACCAAGAGAGGGAAAATTGCTTTTGTAGTGAGCTGGCCACTCCCAGTCCCTATTCAAGCCGAAATTAATGGTGTTAAGTTTGCAAATGAATTGTAGCTCTGCAGTTTCTCTTTGAAATCTGTTTTTGAAGTTTTTGTTGTTGTTGTTGAAGAATAGCTACTTTTCAATCTCTCTGGATGTTCAGTAACAGATTAAAGTATTCTCCTACTGGCTTTTATATGTTACTGATCCTGATATCTGATTTGTGTCCATTTATCCTTTTACATAGAAACTGTCCGGTTTGGCCAATGTACATGGCAGGGGGGCATTGCTGGCACATGATGGCATATATCACATTAGTAGATGTGCAGGTGAATGAGCCTCTAATGGTGTGGCTGGTGTAGTTGGGTCCTATGATGGTGTCGCTAGAGTAGATATGGGAATGGAGAAGGTAACGGGGTTTACTACTGGCATTTGTTCCTGGGTTAGTGTTTCTGTGGTGTGGTGGGTAGTTGCTGGTGAGTATTTGCTTCAGGTTGGGGGGGCTGTCTGTAAGCGATGATTGGCCTGTGGGGGATCGTTTTCCAGGATAGGTTGTAGATTGTTGATGATGCGCTGGAGAGGTTTTAGCTGGGGGCTGTATATGATGGCTAGTGGTGTTCTGTTATTTTCCTTGTGCCAGTCCTGTAGTAGGTGACTTCTGGGTACCCATCTAACTCTGTCAATCTGTTTCCTCACTTCCCCAGATGTGTATTCTAGTTTTAAGAATGCTTGATAGAGATCTTGTAGATGTTGTCTCTGTCTGAGTGATTGGAGCAAATGCAGTTGTATCTTAGAACTTGGCTGTAGAAAATGGATCATGTGATGCATCTTGGATGGAAGCTGGAGGCATGTAGGTAAGTATAGCGGTCAGTAGATTTCCAGTATAGGGTGATGTTTGTGACCATCAATTATTTGCACAGTAGTGTCCAGGAAGTGAATCTCTTGTGTGGACTGGTCCAGGCTGAGGTTGATGATGGGTGGAAATTGTTGAAATTCAGGTGGAATTCTTCAGGGGCCTCCTTACAGTGGGTCCATATGATGAAGATGTCATCAATGTAGCGTAAGTAGAGGAGGGGCGCTAAAGGACGAGAGTCAAGGAAGCGTTGTTATAAGTCAGCCATAAAAATGTTGGCATACTGTGGGGTTATGCGGGTACCCATAGCAGTGCCACTGACTGGAAGGTATAAGTTGTCCCCAAATCTGAAATGGTTGTGGGTGAGGACAAAGTCACAAAACTCAGCCACCAGATGTGCCATGGCCTCATCAGGGGTACTGTTCCTGACAGCGTGTAGTCCATCCTTGTGTGGAATATTGGTGTAAAGAGCTTCTACATCCCTGGTGGCCAGGATGGTGTTTTCAGGAAGATCACCAATGCATTATAGTTTCCTCAGGAAGTCGGTAGTGTAGCTAGGAGTGCCCGTAGCGTAGGGTCTGAGGAGAGAGTCCAAATAGACAGATAAACCTGCTGTAAGCGTGCCAATGCCTGAGATGATGGGGCATCTAGGATTTCCAGGTTTATGGATCTTGGTAGCAGATAGAATATCCCTGGTCGGAGCTCTAGGGGTGTGTCTGTGTAGATTTGTTCCCGTGCTGTAGCAGGGAGTTTCTTGAGCAGATGTTGTAGTTTTTTAGTACTTTTCAGTGGGGTCGGAGGATAGTGGCCTGTAGAATGTAGTATTGGAGAGTTGTCTGGCAGCCTCCTGTTCAAAATCCCTCCTGTTAATGATGACTATAGCACCTCCTTTGTCAGCCCTTTTGATTATAATGTCAGAGTTGTTTCTGAGGCTGTGGATGGCATTGTGTTCTGTACAGCTGAGGTTACGGGGCAAGTGATGCTGTTTGTTCACAATTTTAGCCTGTTCACGTCTGTGGAAGCACTCTATGTAGAAGTCCAATCTGTCATTTCGACCGTCACTCCTACTCAGAGTGTTAAATCAAGCAGGACCATGTGCTGGTGTGGCCTCACCAGCATTGGTTTTCCTCTTTGCTGAGCCTCTCAGCTGGGGTTCCTTTGACACTTCCATCGGACCCAGACCTGATATCTCAGGACCATGGTCACTTCTTCAGTCCCAACCAGGAGGATAGCTGATAGTCTGGATGTTCCATTGTTAAAATCTCAGGAGGAGAGCTGTTTAAAGGTACAAGGTGTCCTCTTGAATACAGTAACTCCTCACTTGACATAGTTATGTTCCTGAAAAATGCGACTTTAAGCGAAACGATGCTAAGCGAATCCAATTTCCCCATAAGATTTAATGTAAATGAGGGGGTTAGGTTCCAGGGAAATTTTTTTCCACCAGACAAAAGACGTTTGTCTTGCGTCCCGCCCGATGTTTGGTCATGTTCGGTCAGGACGCAATTTGTCCTGATATTTTGCACTCCTGTTTGTTTTGTTTTGTTCTGCCGTCAGGACACCGCTCCCTGTCTTCCCCCAGCCTGTGGGACTCCAGGACTCAGTAGTTGTTCTTCTTCTTTTTTTTTTTGTTTTTGTTTTGCCATTGGGACTCCACCCCCCCCACCCATGTGTGCTAGTGCCACTTCCCAAGTGGTGGGTAGGTGTATCTGGGCCCGCCCTCTACTCCACATTCCAGCCCAGGGACCCTCAAACCAGTAGTTCTGGGCTTTGCTCTCTCAGTCCTCACTGCTCCTGCCCTGGACTGCTTCCTACTCTTCAGGTATACTCTCTGGGTAGATCAGCTCCACCTTCCTCTTCCCAGGGTGTGACTGCAGCCTTTCCCAGTAGTCGACCGTGTGTGTTGCCAGCTTCCTGGTTTTATAGGCCCCATAAGTTTGTGCCCAGCTGAACCTGCCTGCACTCAATCTCCTGCTCCCTGGCTCCAGGGGCAGCCTGTGGCATTAATAGGCCTACCTGGCCACCTTAACCCCTTCCAGACCCCTCTATCACATGGACTATTTGTTATACCTGAAATAGCTAGGTCTTGCCTTTAGTTCCATCAGAGTCCACCTAGCAGCTATTTCAGCTTTCTACTCTTAATGCATCTTCCCTTTCAATCCTGGGCTACCTGTTCATTTCTCTCTCTCTCAGTGAAAGTAGCCGCCTCACTGGCAATCACCTCAGCCAGGAGAGTGGATGAATTACAAGCTTTAGTGTCTGACCCTCTGTACATAGTCCTCTACAAGGATGAGATAAACTTACCCCCTCATCTGAAATTTCTCACCAAAGTGGTCTCTCACTTCCACATCAATCAGACGTTATATTTATTAACTTCTCTCCCTAAGTCTCATGCTCATAAGGATAAGGAGAGATGCCACACATTAGATTTTAGGAGAGTTAGTGTTTTACTTGGAGAGAACTAAACCATTTAGATCCTCACAATTGTTTGTGGCAGTTGCAGACAGGATGAAGAGCCTTCCAGTCTCTTCTCAGTTTTTAATTTTGTTATGGATCTCCTTTTGTATACGTTTGTGCTATGACATGGCCAGTGTAACTCCATTGAGTAGGGTACTGGCTCATTCAACCATATCACACATGGCCTTTGCAGCCTTTCTAGCCTGTGTGCCTATATTCTGGTTATTTGCAGAGCTGTATCTTGGTCTTCAGTGCATGCAAGATGGCATAATGAGAGGCAAATGTAATAGTATAGTGATGATGCCAGATTTGGGCTTGTTGTCCTTCCATTATTATTCTGGTAGACGCCAATCCCACCTTGAGATTGACTGACTGCTTGTGAGCTACTTGAAGTCGAATGTACATGTGAAATCAATTGAAGAAAAATAGTTACTAACCTGTTCTATAACTATTTTTCTGCAAGATGTGTTGTACAAAAGCTCCCTGACTTATGCAAGCGTTCCGTACAGGAACACCTTGCGTAAGTTGAATTTTGCGTAAATCGGGAACGTATCGCTGACAATTACATGCCCCCACCCCCAAAAAAACCTTACAGAACTTGTTCCATAAGGCCGGATTTCCGTAAGTCGGGTTTGTATAACCCGGGGAGCGTCTGTACGTCGATTCCGTAACCCACCCTTCTTTCCCTCTTTATAAGAGTCTATCTGATAAGAAAGAACTGAGAGGAGTTGGAGATGGCTCTGCCCTTTATACTATCGTGCAGCAGCACAAGGCAGCAGAGAGCACGTGCATTGCCCCAACGGGTACCACTGAGGGAAAAATCTCCAACATCAGTGTACTTAGCATGCACACACCTGAAGTGGAATGGACATGCGCAACACATCTTGCAAAACAGTTACAGAACATGTTAGTAAACATTTTTCCCCTGTCTAATACAAATAGCGGAGATTTAGCTCTCTTGATTTGCATAGCTGCTTTTGGGCTGGCATAAAAAGCACTAATTCATTTAAGAAATAGGGGCCAATATCCATATGGGACTAGATATTAAACAGGTAGTTCCTCTATCCTCTAACAAAAAGCTTTCTCTACACTAAGTGAGAACAACAAAATAAATGTTGTTTTTATTTGGCACTACGAGTTATTCCAAGGATATATGGATATTATGTACCATTTGTCTATCTTTAAGTCTAGTTTGATCTGGGTTTATATAAACTGAGAGCATGGGCTGCAGTTGGTTAGCTAGTATTTTTGCTAAAATCTTTATAATAATTCAGCAGTGAAATGGGCCTAGTAAGAGTTGCGTGTATAATTTTAAAAAGAAACCTAACAAAATGACTTGCCACATAATTAATTGCCAGTAGATTTGATATAGTTTGGAAGTAACTTGACCTGATTGGGGTAATCATAACTGTTGCCTAATTAAAACAAACAGATTGTTTGGAATTATTTCCTATCTTTTGAATTAGGACCAACTATCATAAAGAAGAATTTTTTATATTGACTGAAACACTAGTAAAACCTGGGCATGCTTCTACAAGCATGCTAAAGCACTTGAGTGTGTGTACATAAGTCCTTACTCTCTGAATACAATTTTTAAACTTTTGATATGGATGTATGAAAACAGTGATAGCTGGGATCTGTTATAATTGCTCTCTTTTGGGGAGCAAAACCCACCCCCCATTGGCCTAGATGATCACAGTGGTCCCTTCTGGCCTTAGAACCTATGTATCGTGTGAAGAGACTTTGTGTATAATCTAAAGTATCTGGTCTCTCATTCATGAATATTTGGTTTGGAGCACGAATATTTGATTGGAGCATGCCACCTGTTTACTGGTATTTGATTTGGGTATATTTGACTGGCACCAGAGAAAAAATTTAAATTAGAAAATATTATAACCTGCACTGCCAAATATTTAACACACAAGTTTAGCTTTTAAAATTATGTACAGACAGACACCGTTTTATAATATAATTCTGTGTAAAAATACTGATTAATAAACAGATTTCAGTGATTGCAAAAATGCAGTTTACAAGGAGTTCCAAAGTAAAGGTATGTTGCAAAACTTGTTTACAGAAATAGGTATGGAAAGCTGCCAAAGCTTTCACATCTGTTTTCATTAAATTAGAAATATTTTGTACATCTGAGTGAAAGTTAGCCACTTCTATATTCTTGAAGGAAAGATTGCTACTTCAGAATTCTTATTTGAATACCCCTGTAAAATGTGAGAAATGTGTTTTGTAGTTTTGTTTTTTATTCCTGTAGTCACGTATACATTAAATACCAAATTTATATTTTAGTAGCAAATTGGGTAGTGGCTTTCCCCCTCCAGCTGTACTGGTCTGATTGTTTTCCAGAGGTTCAAATAAACAGAATGCTTTTTAGTACAGTATGTGATTTAAGTATTTGATATTGTTTCTTCCTTTCAGGGCAGAGCGTGGATCAGAGTGGCACTTATGGAAAAACATCTGTCAGAATATATTTCTGCAGCTCTAAGAGACTTCAAAACAACCAGGTCTTAAAGTCCTTTTATTTGCTTATTGCTAAATTTCAAAATGTTGCTTAGGCAAAAGACCTAGGTTTCGGAATGAACTTGGTACTTGATCTATATAAGAATAAGAAGTAAATAGCAGAAATGGTGTGTTCAGTTTGTATGAGGGGTATCCATTGCTGCCTTTGCAGACTGATCTAGAGGCCTATATTTATTTGTATGTTAACACTGGCATAATTGGAAACTTGTATATTCCTCTCTGATGCTAAAAGTTTGGTGTTTTTTTTTAATGGAGATTTTGGAGAGGATCATGAGATAGGAAACTAAACTTTGGAAGTGGGGTTGGTGCTTGTTGCCTGCATAAAGGTAGAAAATTAAACATTGGTCTGAAGTCTTCTCAAGATAGAGGAAGTGCCATTAGATTAAAAAGCCCTCAGAAACACAGTGACAGAAGTATTTAAATTTGTCCCAGTTATTATGGAGAATTTCCCCAGGCATAATTTAGGGGGGAAAAGAAGAGACTTCCGGTAAAGTACTTTAGAATGATAAAGGGAAAGGTTAGAATTAATGCACACCAGTGCTGGTTATAGCTGTGAAGTACTGCTGTAAAATGTAATAACTTTGGTTATATTTGATAATATACCAATTATGTAGTTTTATTGTCTTAATAAAAGAGAATGCAATAGTGGCTAGGAAATCTAATATGAGCTTATAGTATGATAGATATGGTATCAAAATATGTTGCTGCTGTTTTGGGTTGCTCTTGCAGGGGCTTCATGTCATAGATCAGAGGGGTCTCTGTATATAGAGCTGAGACTTGCATTATTATAGGGGCAGTATCAGGCCTCACGATATCAGAGAGACTTGAATAGATTGGAGAATATTCAAAGAACGGCAACAAAATTGAGTAAGGGAAAATAATTTCACTAACACTTAATTTCTGTAACACTTTTTGTGCATGGAACTCAGTGCTTTACAAATCTTAAATTGCACCAGCGTCAGGTAGATGTTGTTCCCATTTACAGATGAATTAACTGAGACTTCCAGTCACATGCTCTTTGCTTAAAATTATAAGCATTTATCCAGGTATACTTACACTTGAACTGTGTGAGAAATTCTTAAAGTACTTAAGCATGTCTTTTGTTGTTGGTAGTGTTTTTAAAGCCCAACTCTTGTTTTATTAATTTTTCTTCTAAAGAATTTTGTTTTAAAAAAAGCCGCCTTAAGCTGTGACTGTTTGTTCATGTCCAGTAGTTTAACTTGCTAGGTAATAAATAACAATATTATGATTAGCTGGCTGTTTCACTAGTTTAACTTTTAGAAAACAAACCTTTATCACCATTCATTTGCAATATGAGGAAGTTCCCAATAACCTTGAAATGTATACAGAGTCTGTGTTTCAGTAGATCTTTTAAAATTCAAATTAATGATTGTTATACCTTCAACTTATGAAATTACTTTTAGTAATATTGAAGTTTTGGCGCTGGAAGTTTTAGATTTCCAGTTACTCAGCACTAAAGCAAAACATTTGGGGTTCCCAATCCATAAGCAGCAGAGGACTAAACCAGTGATTTCCTGTGTGGAGCTATAGAGTTAACTGAATTCTCATATAAATTTGTGTATAATTATGTCAATATCAGTTGAATTATCCAGAATTATTATTTAGAGATTTATTTCTTTAAGTTTTTTTTTAATAGAGATGTCCAACATTTTCATACATGAGTTTCTAAAGTTAGGCACCTAAATAAGTGGCCTGACTTTAAGGGTGCTGAGCATCTGCTGGTGCTATTAACTTCAGTGGGAGATGGATGTGGTTAGCCCCTTTTGAAATCAGGCCATTTATTTAGGTGCTAAAATGTGGATTTTGGTGTTTTACCTTAGGCCCCAGTCTTTCAATGATCTTTCATGCACTATGCGAGAGTCTTTTTCCCTATGGCAGGGAAAGGCTTCAGCAGTGGGGAGGCAATGGGACACTATGTTGCTAAAAATAGGAATGTAGACTGCTAATATAGTCAACTGTTGAAAGTTAAATCTGAATACTGGGTCTTAAAGTTAATTTTAAGTACAATTAAGAAATATAGATGGAAAAAGGCTTTTACAGTAGCATCAATTGTCATTCTTTCAGTAGGCATGACACACATTCTCATTCACAAGTAAAACTCCAATTGTGTCTTTCTCTCTTTTTGGGGGGTGGGGGTGGTTGTTTTTTGGCTTATCCTTTTCTACTGCTATTTCTCAAGGGCATGAAATTAGACTCCTAATACATTAATTAACATGTATCTAGTTATTTTGTTTGTCACTATCTGGATTTGAGACCTTTTAAAATAGTTTTATCATTATGGAGCACTTCCCTGCCCCCCTCTTGAATTTATTGCTTTATAATGATCTCTTCCTTTGCTTTACCAGAAGTGAAATATGAATGCCATCTGGGTATCCAGTGGCTGTTTTCATTTATTTGGATTTTAAAAGTCCTTTTTTTTTCCCTTTCTTTTTTTTTAAATAACTTGAATAGTCAATGGGATATTTAGAACAGAGATTGGTGCTCATTTCTGGGGGGTTTTTGTTTGATTTTTGTGTGTGTGGTGAAAACCATTTTGTTTCTTGCAGGAGATTTTATGAAGATGGAGCAATTGTCCTGGGAGAGGAAGCAAATATGCTTGCTGGCATGCTGTTGGGACTCAATGCTATTGACTTCAGGTATTCAGTTTGTCTGACAAGTGTTCAGTTATACTAAATTTAATATCCTAACCTTTATTTTTGAATCATTTGTAGATCCTGGAACCTTAAACCAGTTTTCAGTGTAGTTAAAGATGTCTTTTTCTTATACTGTGCCTAGCATAATGGGGCCCCAATCTGATTGGAGCCTGCATATGCTGCTATAATACAAATAAATAATATCCTTCATGAAAGAGAATATCAACTGTGTGCTCCAACATGGATTTTGGCTTGTGTATGCATGCTGCTTCATTTCTTTCCTCTTCTGTCGCAGTGTATTAAGGCAACAAAAACACACACTTCTGTGTCCTAGATTAAACTTCAACCAATGATCAGTTGCTTCAGTTGCTGATATTTTGATGCATTGAGAGACCACTTTTGCATCACATCCATTATTCTTCAGTTCTTTTCCTCCTGTACTGACTAAAAATGTTGTTCAAATAACAGAAAGTGTTCCTTCATTACCATCAGAATGATTGATTAATTTTTGACATCTGTCAAATTTGTCAGTTGCATGAGTACTTTGGGAATTGCAGCTCAAATTTTGGATAAAACGCTGATTTAAGTGACTAAAAAGATTCTTTTTAATATTATATTATTTTAAGTTTGTCTGTTCTAGCATAATGTAAAAGCAGCAAAGAATCCTGTGGCACCGTATAGACTAACAGACGTTTTGCAGCATGAGCTTTCGTGGGTGAATGCCCACTTCGTCGGATGCAAGAGTGGAAATTTCCAGGGCCAGGTAAATATAAGCAAGCTAGAGATAACGAGGTTAGATCAATCAGGGGGGATGAGGCCCTGTTCTAGCAGTTGAGGTGTGAAAACCAAGGGAGGAGAAACTGTAGCAAGCCATTCACTACAGAAACCGTTTCTCCTCCCTTGGTTTTCACACTTCAACTGCTAGAACAGGGCCTCATCCTCCCTGATTGATCTAACCTCATTATCTCTAGCTTGCTTCTTGCTTGCTTATATTTACCTGCCCCTGGAAATTTCCACTCTTGCATCCGACGAAGTGGGCATTCACCCACGAAAGCTCATGCTGCAAAACGTCTGTTAGTCTATACGGTGCCACAGGATTCTTTGCTGCTTTTACAGAACCAGACTAACACGGCTACCTCTCTGATACTTAGCATAATGTAGTTGATCTTCAAACAAATATTTGCTTTAAATGTTCAGAAATGTGTCAAAGTGCTTCGGCTACTGTACACTATAGCAGGATCTGTAGTTAAGGTGATGGCACTAAGGGTTCCATTCTAGCTTCCTGTTCATCTTTGAGTGTCCTCTGCATATTCCCATTCTTGGGTTGTGCCAGTTGGTGCAGCCTAGACAGTAGAACCTGTTCTAAGCAGTGCCTGTTAGAGTGCTCACACACCCTCTCTAAAATGTTATGAAGGCAAGGCTATAGTGTGGCATGGCATCTACTGTTCCCCAGTTCCTTCCAACCACAGCATTAGACAAAAGTGAACTTTTTCCAAATCTCTTGGATTTCATCTATAGTACCATTAGATATGTAGGTATTTTAGAGTTAATGTTAGATACTTTATCTCAGACACTGTTTCCTTCCCCAGATCTAAAGCAGAGCTCTGTGTAGCTCAAAAGCTTGTACCTTCCACCAACAGAAGTTGGTCTAATAAAAGTTCTTACCTCATCTATCTTGTCTTTCTCATACTTAATACTCTTAGTAAAGTTACAATTTTTAATCTCTCTCTGTTCTAACTATAGTAGTGGAGTCAAAAATCAGAGGAGCAGTCTTCAAAGATGCACTTTGTGTCCAGAAGTATTTCCAGCATCAGACATTAATATAAGGCACCTTGCATGTCTTGGTGAAAGACACACTCCACCCAGAAGCTCCATCTGCTGTACATTTACTGCAAGATTGCATAAAGACAGACAGAATGGATCACAGGAACTCTTACTTGAAGAACTAGTAGTGTCCCTATGGGTACTCCACTTTAGATGCATTCGCACCCACTGCACCTCAGATTGGAGATTTTAGGTATCAGTGTCTGTCCAGCCCACAAATATGTTCTCCCTGTTTTGTGTCCTGCATCAGAGCTATATAGTGCTGCATGGGTGAACTGTCCTCAGTTCCTTCTCAGGCCTGGTCTACACTACGCGTTTAAACCGAATTTAGCAGCATTATACCGATTTAACCCTGCACCCGTCCACACAATGAGGCCCTTTATATCAATATAAAGGGCTCTTTAAACCGGTTTCTGTACTCCTCCCCGATGAGAGGAGTAGCACTGAAATCGGTATTGCCATGTCGGATTAGGGTTAGTGTGGCCGCAAATCGACGGTATTGGCCTCCGGGAGCTATCCCACAGTGCACCATTGTGACTGCTCTGGAAAGCCATCTGAACTCGGATGCATTGACCAGGTAGACAGAAAAGCCCCGCGAACTTTTGAATTTCATTTCCTGTTTGCCCAGCGTGGAGCTCTGATCAGCACGGGTGGCGATGCAGTCCCAAATCCAAAAAGAGCTCCAGCATGGACCGTACGGGAGATACTGGATCTGATCGCTGTATGGGGAGACAAATCTGTTGTATCAGAGCTCCATTACAGAAGACGAAATGACAAAGCATTTGAAAAAATCTCCAGGCTATGATAGACAGAGGCCACAGCAGGGACTCAGCACAGTGCTGCGTGAGAAGCGTAACAGAAAGCCAAAGAATCAAATGGACGCTCATGGAGGGAGGGAGGGAGGGGGTACTGAGGACTCCAGCTATCCCACAGTCCCCGCAGTCTCCGAAAAGCATTTGCATTCTTGGCTGGGCTCCAAATGCCTGAAGGGTCAAAAACATTTTCCCGGGTGTTTCAGAGTGTATGTCGTCAATTTACACCCTCCCCCTACCCCGAAAGAAAAGGGAAAAAAATAGTTTCTCGCCTTTTTTCAGTGTCACCCTATGTCTACTGCATGCTGCTGGTAGACGGGGTGCTGCAGCGCTAAACAGCAGCATCCTCTCCCTTCCCCTCCCCGGTGGCAGACGGTACAGTACAAAAGGACTGGTATCCGTCCTCGTCATCATCCTGTGAGTGCTCCTGGCTGGCCTCGGTGAGATTGGCCGGGGCCCCTGGGTAAAAATAAGAATGACTCCTGGTCATTCCCAGCAGATGGTGCAGAACGGCTGGTAACCGTCCTCATCATAGCAACTGGGGGCTGAGCCCCCTGCTCCCCCCCATCATGTCTAAAGAAAAGATTCTGTACTGCCTGGACTATCATAGCAGCGAAAGGCTGGTCTCCTCTTCCCTCCGCCCCCACCCTTTAATGTCCTGCCTGGACTTTCATAGCAGCTGGAGGCTTCCTTCCCCTCATTTTATCTCACTAAAAAGTCTGTGTTTCTTATTCCTGCATTCTTTATTACTTCATCATACAAATGGGGGGACACTGCCACGGTAGCCCAGGAGGGTTGGGGGAGGAGGGAATCAACGGGTGGGGTTGTTGCAGGGGCACCCCCTAGAATGGCATGCATCTCATAATTTCTGCGGGATCTCTGGGGCTCTGACACAGAGCGGCTGTGCTCTCTGGTTCTCTAGTACACTTGCCCCATATTCTAGGCTGGACTGACTATTTTTAGACAAAACATAGGAAGGGAATGACCCGGGGAGTCATTCCCATTTTTGCCTATGCGCCCCCGGCCGACCTCAGTGAGGCCAGCCAGGAGCACCCATGATAGCAGCAGACGGTACAGAATGACTGATAACCGTCATCTCATCGCCAATTTACAATGGCAGACGGTGCAATATGACTGGTAACCATCTCTGCTGTCTTGCAAAGGCAAATGAATGCTGCTGTGTAGCAGTGCAGTACCATGTCCGTCAGCAGCATCCTGTATACATACGGTGACAGTGACAAAAGGCAAAACGGGCTCCATGATTGCCGTGCTATGGTGTCTGCCAGGGCAATCCAGGGAAAAAGGGTGCGAAATGATTGTCTGCCGTTGCTTTCCCGGAGGAAGGATTGCGTGACGACATTTATCCAGAATCACCCGCAACGCTGTTTTTGCACCATCATGCATTGGGATCTCAACCCACAATTCCAATGGGTGGGGGATACTGCGGGAACTATGGGTTAGCTACGGGATAACTACCCACCGTGCAAAACTCCGGAAATCGACGCTAGCCTCGGTACATGGACGCACACCGCCGAATTAATGTGCTTAGTGTGGCCGCGTGCACTCGACTATACAATCTGTTTTACAAAACCGGTTTATGTAAAATTGGAATAATCCCGTAGTGTAGACATACCCTCAGCCGCATCAGCCTGGTGCCCCAGCAGCATCTGAATTAAAATTTCCTCATTTATATCTTACTATTTTGTTCGAGTTAGTGTTAGTTCATAGTTTGAGTTAGTGTTAGTACTCCCCCCCCCCCTTTTTTTTTTTTTTAAAAAACAAACCTCTTTTATCTTATTAAAATAGCAAACTACTTCCTGTCCTTATTTTTCCTTGTCTCTTCCCTCTGGGGAAATGAAACCTGGACAGGGTATGCCTGGCTCTCCCTGGTTTAAGTGTTGCCTCTCCTGCCATGAAGCAGTACTGTTCAATGACAGAAATTTCTGCTGCTTTCGCTGTCTTGGGGAGTCACATGTGCCTCAGAAGTGTACTTTCTGCTTAAATAAAAATCAAGAGCCATAAAGAACCATGAGCTAAAATTCCGGCTGCTAATGATGGAAAGTTCACTCCGAACAGCCCTCCCCTCCACCATGTACAGCAGTCCCCAGTGAGGCCCATTAACTTCCTCTGCTCAGTATTCCTCTGCAACTTTGAAGAGGAAATCTTTGGATTCCTCTCAAAAAGCCTCAAAAAAGTGGGCTTCAAGTCCACTAGATAGAGAATCTATCACAAAGAGATGATCCCTGACAAGGTTTACCACCTTGGCACTCAATCTCTGCCTCTATGCCTACAAGACTGCAGGCTCTTCAGGTACCAGCACTGCCAGCAAGCCTAAGGACTCTGAGTTCAGGCTCCAGAAGATTGGTACTGTTCTGTGAATGAAGTGGTAGAGAGAAAACAAGCTTCTCTAAATCATTAATGTCACAGGCCTCTACAGCCCCAGTATTTAGTTCTTCGGCTCTGCAGAAGACCGGTTCAGCAACTACTCATCATTCAGTCTCATCAGTTGAAGGCTCTCCATTCCACTATCAGAGAGTGAGCCAGCCTGAGGTCTCTGCAGAACCAGCTTACCATTGAGAGATACGACACATCCAGTTGTATGGACATCCTTGGTTGCCCCACCCAGGCCCTTTGCACCACCTCAGTGGCCTTACTGGGGCTCCTGGGTAGCCTATAGACACCAATTATTGAGGGCCCATAGTGTTTCGCATAGGGATAGGAGAAGACAATCTTCAACAATTTCTCTGTCTAGACCTCATGATCTGCAAGAGGAGACCTTTGAGAAACAAAGTGAGACTAGACAAAGATTACTTCTTCAACGAATATCTCCAACTTCTCCTGATAAAGCTGTTATGCTTCCTCCACCAACCTTGGCAGATAACGTCAAACAATTTCAGGACCTTATCAAGAGGGTAGTGGATTCTTTTAAAAATTCTGCTGGAAGAGGATAAGGAGTCGCAACACAAGCCGTCAACATCCTGTACATGCCCACATTGCACTTCTAATTAATGAGGCCTTGCTGGACCCAGCAAAAATTATATGGCAGACACCAGCCACAATACTTCCCACATGCAAGAGAGCAGACAAAAAATACTGTTCTCTCAAAAGACTTGGACTTTTTATTTTCACACTCATCCCTAAACTCCCTTGTTGTTGACCCTGTACATGAATGTGGCAGACAGCACCTAGCTATATTTGAAACATCTTGAGTTATTTGGACTAAAATCATATTTATTGGTGACCCTACAATTTAGGATTGCCAATTACCAAGCTCTTATGGCAAAGTACAGTCAGGGTGCTGTTGAGGTCCATCTCCCCAATTTACAGGCTCTCTGGCTCAAGGCATGACTCCTTGATGGTTGAAGGCTTGGAAATGACCTGCTCTGAGGAAGTAAAGGTGGTGCTATTACATAGCAGGAAACAAACTATTCATCGCACATGTATTCAAAAGTGGAAGAGATTCAACTCTGCTGTGACTTGAGACAATTATTCCTACATCCCCTCTAACTGCTGCTTGTGCTAGATTCCATCCTAGAACTAAAAATGTCAGGATTATCTCTAACCTCAAAGGTGCTTCTTGTAGCCATCACCGCCTTCTATCATAAGATAGACAGTTATTCTGTTTTCACTCATCCTACAACAAGAAGGTTTTTCAAGGGTAACCTCTTCCTACAAGTCAGATGCCCTACACCAGCCTGGGACCTCATCCTTGTCCTCAGTTGCCTTACAAGGCCTCCCTTTGAATCCATGGTCACCTGCACTTTTCTACACCTCTCTGTGAAAACTGCATTCCCAGTAGCCTTTATGTCTTCTCAGAGAAGGGCTCTAAGATACCCTTCATTTACAGTCTTTTTCAAAGACAAGGCTACACTATGACCACACCCCAAGTTCCTACTGAAAATATCTTTGGAATTCCATATAAACCAAGTAATCCACCTCCCCGTTTTCTTTCCAAAACTGCACCAGGACAGAGGGAGGTGACATTGCACACACTTGATGTCAGGAGAGCACTAGCCTTCTATTTAGATAGGACTAAACCCTTCAGGAAATTTCCCAAACTATTTCTCTCCATTACAGACAGATCAAAGGATCCTCAGTCTCTAAACAAAGACCCTCTAGATGGATATCGGACTGCATCACCTATTGCTTTCATTCTCTCAATCTTCAATCTCGTTCTAGAGTATGAACTCACTCCATGATGACAGGTTTTAGAGGGATAGCCATGTTAGTCTGTATCAGTAAAAACAACAAGGAGTCCTTGTGGCACCTTAGAGACTAACAAATTTATCTGGGCATACCCAGATGAAGTGGGTTATAGCCTACGAAAGCTTATGCCGAAATAAATTTGTTAGTCTCTAAGGTGCCACAAGGACTCTCCGTTGTCTTTACTCCATGAGATTTCGCTCCACTTCTATAGCCTTTCACAGAAATATGCAAAGCAGCAAATTGGACATCTGCTAATACATTTGCTGAACATTATCCACTCATCCATGACTGTGTCCAGTGCCATATTTGGCTCCACTGTCTTATCCTCAGTTCTAGACTCGACTCTGAAGCCCCACCCCTCCCTTAGGGGTATTGTTGTAGAGTCACCTAAAGTGGAGCACCCATAAAAACACTGCTCAAAGAAGAAGAAAAGGTTACTTACTTTATGCACTAACTGTGGTTCTTTGAGATGTGTGTCCCTATGGGTGCGCCACTATCTGCCGTCCTAACCTCTGCTTTGGAGCTGTTACCAATGAGCTCTGTGGTAAAGAAGGAACTGAGGGAGTTTGCCTGCACAGAGCTATATAGTCCTGATGCAGGGCATGGGGCTGGGAGAGCACATGTGTGGACCAAACGGACACTGCTACCTAAAATCTCCAATCTGAGGTGCAGGGGGCACAAACGCACCCAAAGTGAAGCACCCATAGGGGGATACATCTCAAAGAACCACAGTTACTGCACAAGGTGAGTAACCTTTTCTTGTGGAAGTACTAGCAGCAAAGTCTATTGTATCTGATACATCCAAGAGCATGTAATATGAGTGAAGAAACCTGTGTCATCTCTGAGTTTGGCACCTACTAAGACTAAGGTACCTATGAAGACATCAGCACCAGAGGTAACCCCAAGGCTAGCAGTGCTCATGGCACACAGGACATTGGATCTGATTAAACTAAAAGCTCTTAAACTTCTGTCAGCACTGGTTTCATACACTACAAAGTCAAGGCCACCTGAAAGGCCACCAGATGCATCAGTTGCAGTTCTGAGGAAGATGGATAGAATCATAGAATATCAGGGTTGGAAGAGTCCTCAGGAGGTCATCTAGTCCAACCCCCTGCTCAAAGCAGGACCAATCCCCAACTAAATCAGAACAGGAAAAGAGCATCCAGTGTTAGCAAGGCTGGATCCCAGATGAGTGATTCATTGGATCCATCAGTCCTGGATCCACCGACATCAGTTCCCAAACTGAAGATAACAATCCAAAAGGAAAAATCTAGACAGAATGTTCTGTTACTGGTTTTGAGGGTTCCTACGGCCCTAAAGACAATGGCAAAGACCTGACCGGAATTGGCAACAGTGGAGTCATCGGAACCAGACAGTATTACTCTAGTAGCCAAAATTTGCCATATGGCTCTACAATCACATTGGGCAACAGATCTACAAGAGATATCTTCAGGGTTGGGAGAGAGGAAAAGCCCCTTCAGATGTCTGTGTTCGGGGTCATACCCTGAAGAAGACAAGTAGAATGGAGGAAATACCTAGTTTCTCTCCAGAATTTTTTCTACTGCCTCCAAGTTCCTCAGATTCTCTAACACCATTTACTATGCATCACATCCTGGTTCTGGTAGTTCTCCGATCTTCTTGGCTATGGATATGAGGTTGGATCCACATTTGGAAGAGAAGTAGGATACACTAAACAACCTGACACATTCCCTATGTTCCGTTCTGTAGGAGCAAGATATATTACCTGGATATTGAACCTTTAATCCTCCTTACCCGTTGATTACAAATGGCACCTGAGGGTGGGTACTGGCAAGAATGGGCTCCTTAAGCTGCATGGTTCTGTTGGTATACATCAAGGGGATTTATGGAGTCTCTCAGCTACTATTTGGCGCATGAATCATTCTCCTGCTAAAGATCAAGAAAGGATCTCTATAATAGATTTGAGCTTTCTGTCTGTCTCCATCTCCTGACTTCAGTGAAGAATATCTGATGGTGTTACCAGCTCCTCTATCTGAAGAGGAAGAAGAATTAGCCCCACAGATGGACTAGCAGCAGCTAGTAACAGAGCCGGACTCTTCTGGTCAGAATGTGGGCATCGCTTCTGCTTTGTCTTTCTCTGAGGATGCACTACAGTTTTGTGAATTAGTAGATAGGATTGATGGTACCTCTAAAACTACCTTCTGTGGCAATGGAAAGAATTCTCCCATCCAGTTTTTGACATTTTGAGAGCCTCTTCGCAGACCAGAATTTCTTTACCCATATTGGATGGGGCTGTTGTC
Source organism: Mauremys reevesii (assembly GCF_016161935.1). Taxonomy (NCBI): domain Eukaryota; kingdom Metazoa; phylum Chordata; order Testudines; family Geoemydidae; genus Mauremys; species Mauremys reevesii. The sequence goes on from NC_052624.1 coordinate 42,096,699, forward strand.
ATGGCCAAATCTGTTTGGTCTACTCCAGCAGTTTGTTAGCCCATTTTTTAAAAAGCTGCTAAGTTTTATACCGCCTGTCCTATGAAGAGTTGTTCTTATTTTCACTACATGCAGCCCAGCCCTAACTTGTTCATAGTAGCAGTGGCTATCGACAGATGTCACATTCCATGTTATTTGTCAAGGAGGGTAAAGATTGTATACTTAAGGACAAAAGGTTTTTTCTTTATCTTCTCTGAGTATTATGTCCTGTTATCAGTTTCACCTACAAGAAAAGATGGTGACCTTTATTCAAGTGCTATCAGAAGATCAGCATAAACTGGTGAATGATATTTTAACTGGCGGACGGAACATAGTGAAACATGCTCTCAGAGCAAAGGTCCACAGTCTGTGAGGTGTGCTTCCCTAGAGGGGTGCAGAGGAACATGGGGGGGGCGTGGCCCAGGCATAGGCATGGGAACTAGAGGTACGGGGATGTAGGTTTTACACGGGGTCCCAGCTGCCGGCTCCATGCCCAGGATCTTGGCTGTGGCCCCAGCCTCAGCCCTCTTACCCCTGACTGATTTCCCCCCCCACCAGAGACACAGCCCTGCTTCCAGCCTCAGCTCTGGGGCAGGGGCGGACGGGGGTAAGGGCGTTGGCTTTCAGCACCCCCACTATTAAGTGTGTTGCAGCGCCACTGACCGAGGGCCCCAGCTGCCGGTCCCCTTACTCCATCCTTATCCCCACTCCTCTGGTATGGAGGGGGCGCAAGGTAAAAAGTTTGGGGACCATGGTCTTACAGTATCATTTGATGCTTCATACTCCTTTGACTAAAGCAACAGCATCTATTATTAGCTTAAGAAGACCTGGCGGGTTAAGATCTGCTCTTCCCAGTGAAACAGGTTCAGAATAGAGGACTTTCCCTTTGAAGGGGAGAATCTATTTAGCAATCCAACAAATGAACCACTGGAGAAGCTAAAAGAATACATGGTCAGTTCCTTAAGTTAATTCCTTCTGCTGAGAGAAGAACATCTGCCCCTACATTTTGAGATACCATAGTTGATCTTATCTGACATCATAATCATCTTACTATTACACTTTCAGTAGCAACAAAGAGGCAACTGTCACTGAGCTAGTTTTTTCAGCTTTGTTTGAGTGCCTTTGCTCCAGACATTGGGCGAACCAGTTTGTGAGGTGTGCTATACATTAGATTTCTGTATTGTTTTTATCTAGACTTGTCTGTATAATGATTTGTATGACATGGAAGATGTATTTGTGCTCCATGTTGCATCCCCACACCTCTCCTTACTGCAAGTTTGAATATTTTTAGCCATTTAAAAATATGTAAAGGTTTAAGACTTCTGGAAAAGCTCACTTTGACTATTTCTTCAGAACAGTTTTTTAATTTGATAAAGGAATTTCTTTAACAAATGTAAGCTTCTAAATTGACTGCAGGAACTGTCTCCCTCTGAGGAGCAATTTTTAGAAAGTGTATATTTTGGTGATTGCTGAGGGAGGGAGGGAGAGGAGGAATGGAAAAAATTGTATTTGAGCCTCTTGGAAACCTTGTGAAACTATTGTTGTTGTAATTAAACCTTAAACATGGTTCTGATCTAAAATTAATCTATCTATTTCTAATCTATGTTGCAATCTTTATATTTGAGTTTTAGAAAGCTATATGGCTACATAGGGACTTTTCTGAATGTTGGTTTCTAAAATGTTCATCTGTTCCTGCAACTCATCACTTGAAGTGTAAAAAAAAAAACTAATAGTTATTGCAGTAATTGGTTGTGATGTTATAAACCATGCTATTCCCCCTCCGTCCATCTGCACCCTCACAGTAAAAAAAAAAAAAAAAAAAAAAAAAAAAAAATTTAAAAAGCAGAATTAATAAGGTGTTTGCCAGTTGCTCTGATCACTTCCCTTATATGTACATCCTTTTCTCCATCCCTTTATCTGGTCTTTAGGCCTGGAACTAGCAACCACTTACACACATGCTTGCTTTTATGCATGTGAGTAGTTCTATTGCGATCAGGTCAAGTATCTGTGTAAACATTTGCGAAATCAGGACTTAAGGTAGCAAACCCATTAGGGTGGTGATTGATTGTTCGGAAAGAGCTGAGCATGCTTTGGGAATTTGTAATCTCAATAGTTTTAATGTGCAGAAAATGCAGCAATATATAAACAGAATTGTATCTAAAGGAATGTCTTTCTCCAACTTTCCATGCACAATTGGAAGCTCTTCAAAACCTTTGAGAAAAGGCAGACTAAGAACATACTCCCCTTTTCCCCCTGAACAATACAGAAAATATGGATATGTATAAAAACTACATCCTTCTAAAACAGAGGCAATAACTTTTGACTTTTTTAAATAAATTAGTTGGTAATTTAATTTTAACAATCTAGATTCAGGATTTGTGATGGTATTTCAGTAACTGAAAACTGTACCCCACTATATTTTTTTTAAATAATACTTCAATGATTTTGTTGGTAAAGAAGATCAAATTATATCTTATTAAGATTGAACTGTGTCACTGCCATTTCATTTTCTTGGTGTAACATGGTTACTAATTCTCTGTATTATGTCAGTTTCTGCCTGAAGGGAGAGGGATTGGATGGCAACTTTCCAGCTGTAATAGATTACACCCCCTATCTGAAGTTCACCCAAAGGTACTTTTTCATCCTGAAACCTCATCTTATTTTTCAGCTTCACTTGGTAGTTGGATATTTTGCCTTTTACTTATCTTTTTCAAGTTTATTTGGCTTCAAGTATGTTGAGACATTCTGCACTTGGTGACCAGTATGGGATGCTTAGCTTTTTATTGCTGTAATACTGCATGACTTATGACCTGTGAGCAGTCATGCTGGAATTTTAGTCTATACTTAGGTGTTTAATACTTATGTTAATTTTAAAGAGCGAAATTACTTTTATCACTGAACCTTAGACTTTTTAATTAGAGCTAATATCAGACTGTAGAGCAGCTGTAATCAATGCTTTTTTTCCTGTAGGAAGATATGCCAATTAAATTTTCCTTCCTACATGTACCTTTCTTCATAGTTAATGGCATTGTTCATATAAAGGTGAGAAAAATCACATCTGCACCTATATCTTGTTGACTTCTGTTGCATCTTGTAAAGTCTGTCTATATGTGGTATTTGTATTTAGCCCTTCAAAAATATCCTGTGGTTACCTGTATAATACCTAGGTCTCTTCAACCAATTTTTAAGTATATGGTTTAGCATAATGGTCCTTTTTGACAAACAGCATTTAGTTAATATCTGTATCTCACTGAGAACAGTGAGACCATCAGTAGCTCCACTCAGCACCTCAAAAGAGCATGGAAATAATGCTATAGATTTTGTTGCTAGATTTAACTGTTTTGAAAAGCAGGTGGGCATTAAGATGTCCTCCCATGAAACATTGGATGTACTGTTGCTAAGACACATGGCTGAAAAATGAAAATTCTAATTCTTCTCTAGAGATGCAGATCTCTTTAGATTGTTTGTTTTTTTTTTTTAATTGCCTAATTGCAAACTACAAAAATATTTTTGACCCAGATCAGTAAAAGAATGGGAGCATTTCTTAAAAAGTGTGCACACACACATTATCGAAAATCCTGTGTCTGTTCAGGGTCACCACTGTACTGATATAGTCTAAAAGCTTTAATGGACACCCATGTTTGTCACAGCAGGCCTGATTTGTCTTAATTAAAACAAATTTAGACCCCATAGGTACTAGGGCAGTGATTCAAACACTTTTATGTTGATCCTTGATAATGAGGACTAAAAGATCCATAGGTAATGAGTGTGTTTATAGTAGCATGCCTTCAAGAAGTATACCAACAGTGAACTGTTTTAAATACCAGTACTATGATTTATAGTATTTACAATGCTAAATACTTCTAGAAGAAACATGAACAATAAGTGAATTATGCAGAACTCTCACAACTGAAAACTAGCTAAAAGTTCTTGATGTTGCAGCAGAAAACTTTGTAACAAGGAAAAAGGTAAAGGGATAAGCTAAAATTCTTACCTTTCTGAGTTAATTGCCGCCTCCTCAATTTAGCATAGCAAGATCATCCTTTTTGTGCTGCCCTAAAGAGCTGATGACTTCACAGACAGATTCACAACCACCAAAAGTAATGCCAGGAAATAGCTTTGTGTTTGCTGAGCAACTAATGACTATCTTGTAAACTGTAGTTGTAATGTTTAATCCTACAGCTATTCCATTACTGTTTTTCTTAAAAACAAACAAACAAAAAAAAACACTTTGCATTTCATGTTTTAAGAGTAGCAGTGTTTCAGTTTCAAGGCAGGTTTTCTATCAGTTAACTGTAATTTTCATTTGGTTTATAAATTTGGTTCTTCAGTTCTGATAGCATCAGCAGTGATGAAGAAGAGCTAAGGACTCTGGGGAGTAGTGGCAGTGAAAGCAGTACTCCAGAAAATATTGGACCTCCTTTCATCATGGATGAAAACAGTTGGTACAACAAATGCAAAAGAGTAGAACAGAAGTATCGACTCACCTTGGAGCAGAAGGTAAAAAAAAAAAAAAAAGTTTGTGGAAGGGTGAGGGTAACTGAAACTGAACTAATGTGTATTTATATGTCCGATATTATTGTCATTGAAAAGACATAGGATCCTGTAAACAAGAATTCTTCTAGTCATATATTTTTGTCAAAGCATAACAAATATAGCTATTATGATGGGTCAGGTTAAATGTCATTGAAGTTGGTGGGTTGGACTAACGCACTTTGGTTAAGATGGCGGTAAGAAACATTTATACTCCTTTTATAGCAGCTCCCAACCTAAAACAAGCATATGTGAGTCCACCCAGGAATTTGAATTTATGTGAGTTGGAGGGCTTGGGTGGGGAGTGTGGAGAGAGAAGCAGAACCACACAGGAACAGATTTAGAAAACACATACAGTATGGACAAGAGGCTTGGAGCTGTAAGCAACGAAACTATCTCCTGAGAATTGTCTCCTCTGTTCAAGGAAAACAGGACTTTGTATATTTCTTGTCAATAAACAAAATTGCATCAGAGGTACCTATTGAAGCACTGGGAGTGGGCAGGTGTGGGCCTACCCATTACTAAAGGCCTCCCTCCTCAGCTTAAGGGGAAGAGCTATTGGATCCAGGCATTAACTAATTTTGGGAGATGACAAATGAAAAAATAAGGATGGAAATTAAGGTCACAGGGATAAAATCAGGGATCCAGAAGGGGCCAGTGAGCAGAGAACTCAGGACAGCACCCGCTGGTCCTTGAAGGTGCCAGGGAGGCAGTGGACACAGCTCAGAGGAACTCTGCCTGGAGATGAGACTTCAAGAGGAATTGGAAATAGGCCTCACAGTTGCAAAGCACCTCCCTGTCCAGCTTCCTCCTCTGGGTATCAAAGGTTCCTGATGTCAGTTTCTCCTCCTACCTGTAGCAACCTGCAAGATCCTGAATTTTTCACTAGCTGCTCAGGCCAAACAGGGTAACACTGCTTTGTGTTCTTTGGCTTCCATATATCTAAGTATTGATGTGTGCCCTGTCACTATTGAATCTGATAGTTTACATGAGGTCTCTTAATATCTAGACAGAATAAATAATAATACTTAGCACTTATATAGCCCCTTTTAATTAGAGGATTTCAAATTACTTTAAAATAGTCCCTATGATGTACAATAAGTGGTACAATAAGTAGGAATTTACTATATGCACTTTATTGGTGGATAAACTGAGGCACTGTTAACTCAATTGTCCAAAGTATCACAGTGAATTGATGACAGATCTGAAAATCTAATACAGAATGCCTGGCTCCCAGTTTCCATCTCTAGCCAGTAGACCGCATATAAGCTATTGGTTATAACTGGTATAGCTGCATGTCTTGGGACTGGCCTAGCTATCTGAGAGTTTCCGGGTTCATAACCCTTTGTCCTCTTCATCTGATGGCTACATTCCACCAGAACAATTGAAGTGTTGACTAGTCAAGAAGGTTTGGGAGTATTGGAGATAGAACTTTCGCAAAAGCTGGACCTAGACTATGGAACTTACTTCTGAAAGAGATAAGCATGACTATCAAACTAATCACTTAGAGAGAAATGCAAAACTGATTTCTTTGACTTAACTTTGCCTCAGATGCACAATACACACTTTCACTTTCACACAAACATAAACAACAAAAAATATATAAACCAATCAAATGATTTCTCCTTCAAACTGGAGAGGGTTAGAGAGAAAGGAAGAAGAGGTGTGGAAGGGAAGTGGGGGGCAAAATATTTGAAGTCACTCGAATACTATGAAAAAGGCCATAAAAGTACCAGAATTAGGTAGCTTTTCAAAAACAAGACTTAATGCCAAAGGTTTGAAGCATATTCAAGTGGCTTGCTAGTATAGAATATATCCAACCCATTTTATAGCATAATATTTCAGCACTATTTCTAACATAGAATGCTGCCCTCAAGAACTGGGCAGTAACACATTGGAACAGAGAAAAGAGACAAAAAGTGTGTGAGGGGGTGAGTGTAATTAAGGCTTAAAAAAAAAAGGAGAGAAGGATTGAAGGTGGGAGAGAGTGTTTGAAGTAATAAAACCCAGAAAAAAGAGGAAAGTGAAATAGTGGGACAGACAGATGGAAATAAAATTAAAGCTGATGAGAGAAACAAAGAAAAATTAAGGAGTGAAGGAAAAAGAAGAGAAATGCATAAGAGGAGTGTAACGGAGCTCGCTTACCATTCTGGTGCCTTCTCAGCCTGTTTTGAGAATTAGCTCTGTGGTTGAGTGCGCTCCCTTTGGGTGTGCATTGCTGCCATGATTCCCACTCTTGGCCCATGTCTCTCCAAGGACTGTGGTGCCTTCTTCAGCGACACAACCCTCCAGCCGTGCCACACACTGTGTTCCCTCCTTACAGGTGACCTGCAGTCTGCTGTTCAGCCACTTCCTGCCAGTGGCAAACTGCAGTCCACGGTCTAGCCACCTCCTGCGTGGCTCCGGCACCCTCTTTACCCTTGTATCGGGGCCTCAGTCTGCAACTCCCCAGCCAGGAGCTGTCTCTGGCTTCCTCAGCCCTTGTTTGCAGCACTGCTCTGTCCAGGGTACTGGTAGTTCTCTTGGCCCTTCAGGGACACAGTCCTTCCTCCCTGTGCTCCCAGCAGAGAACTGCCTTTCTCTGCCTTGCAGCTCGTTTTTTATATAGGCCTACTTGCCCCTGATTGGCTGCTCCTCTCAGCCCTCCTCTGATTGGCTGCCTCCAGCTCAGCCTCACTAGGGCTCCTTTTAACCCCTTTTTGCCAGTGAGGGCAGCTGTCCCATCACAGGGAGACCTACTATGTTGTTTTAAAAAAAATCTGCTTAATGGCTTCATTTAATAGAATATTTAATGCCAAAATTTTAAATAAAACTCTAGAAAAGTAAAGTATGGGAAATAATAAAATATATAGGGGTGGGTGGAGTGCGGATAGTCTGGGGAAGGAAAACCATAGGTAGGGCTACACCTGCTCCACTAAGCACTCCCTTAGTGGATGAAAAGGAGAGGGATAAAGGTGAATGTTCGTATTCCAAATGCTAGAATCCCAGCCTAGCAGCTGGGGCTCAACGTTCTACTCCAGAGCAGAGTCCCTTTCAAAAGGAAGTAGAATCACGGGTTGAAAAAGGGCAAGCTATATAGAATAAAAAGATGAAATGAAACTGGCTATGTCTTCGCTATTTCCCTCTATCCCCTTGAAATTTCCCACCATTGCTAACACCAGTCCAACTCCACCACTCATAGCAATGATGCTACCATTAGGATAGCTAGAGCTCCTGTAGGCGCCACAATGTTTAACACCATGATACCTAGCACTGATCAGAGCAGTTCTAAGGGTGCATCTACACTGTGTCTGGGAGGTATAATTTCCAGCTCTGCACGTTCTAGTTCTGATTAAGTTAGCACACTAAAAATAACATTGTGGCTGTGGCACGAGTGGCAGCTCTGGCTAGCTGCCTGGGTATACTCTTGTCGGAAGTCTGAGATCCTAGGTATGTACTTGGGTGGTTAGCCTGTGCTGCTATGGCAATGTTGCTATTTTTAGCCAGTTAGCTTGATCAGAACTAGCGCATATATGTCTACCCAAGTGGGAATTACACCCCCCCAGCTGCAGTGTAGATGTACCCTAAAGTATCATAGGGATATGTCTACACTTTGAGCTGGAGGTGTAATTTGCAGCTTATGGAGACATACCTGCACTAGATCTGATTGAGTGAGTGTGCAAAAAACAGTGCAGCAGTGGTGGGAAGGACTAGCTGCCCCAAGGATGTGCCTAGCATCTTGAATGTGTATGTACTCAGGGGAGAAGGAGGGGATTTGGGGAAGGAGTTGGAATAGGGGCAGGGAGGGGGCGGAGTTGGGGCAGGGACTTTGGGGAAGGGGTTGGAATGGGGTGGGGGTGGTGTGGGGGCGGGGCTGCGGCCAAAAAGGGATCAAGCACACACGGGAAAAGGGGAAGTCCAGCACCTATGACACTAGCTCAGTCTTAGCTAGTACAGGTACATCTCCTTGAGCTGGAATTTACATCTCCAGCTCTAAGTGCAGATATACCCTAACACAGTACTTTTGTTTATACAGTGGCTCATCTTTGCTACCTCTGTTAGTTACAATAGTGGGAATTTTTTTTTCCAAAAAAAAATAGGTCTCTCAGCAACATAGCACTATCCACGCTGGCGTTTCTATCAGACATACCTTTGTTAGCTCCAGTGGAAGTAGTGCACTAAAAATAGAAGTGTGGCTGTGGCAGCATGAGTTGAAGGATTGGCTAGCTACTCTGAATATAATCCTGTCTGAAACACTAAGTATGTACTCGAGATTGCTGCATGTCTATTTTTAGTGTGTTACTCAATCAGAGCCAACGAAGGTGTGTCTGTTTGACCTGGAAATTACACTGCCAGCTCCACTATGGACATACCCTCATAAAGAAACGAGGCACAGTGTGCATTCATTCTCTCTTCTTTTTGATGTTTTCTCTTTTGTATAATTGTGTGGTGGTGGCATTCCAAAATGTTTGGCAAACCCAATTTCTAACTGCTACATTATTTTTACTACTTTAGATCACTCAGGTTTTTAGCTATTCATCTACGTTATATCAAGAAAAATATAGTTTGCTTTTTTAACATAAATATAGAATGATTAGTCTCTCAATGTTGCTGGGTAGTCTGTTCTGTTTGCTGTCTCAGATTACCCTGGTTACTTTCTTTCTTCTTAAATTTTGATAACCAGAACTAGACACCACACTTTTAAATCCTGTCTGTGGGGGTCTGTATCTCCCTTGCTTTGTAATTAATTCCTCTGGATTTATAAACAGTTATCTTGTTTGCATGTAAGCTGCAAGAAGAGCACAACACTCCTGCTTTTCTTGCATGCAGTTTTTCAGGTATTTCCTTGCTAGCTTCCTCTAGTTCTATTTAATTGAGAAAGTAAACATTATTCTCTACACTTGGAAAGCCTTATTCTATGCACATTTCTAAGTTCTTCTTTGAGTGATGTCCTTATGGGTGCTCCACTGTAGGCGCAGCAGCACTCCCTATGCCTGGGATTGGAGATCTTAATCATCGGTGTCTGTCAGACAGCACATGTGCATCTTTCCATTCTCGAGCTGTGAGTGGGACATATATATAGTGGTGTGCGGTCCAACTGCTCCCCCCAGTTACTTCTCTACCACCTTTTGGTCTGGGACGGAATCCACGGCAGAGCCTGCTTCTCCTTTTTTCCCTCGTTAGAATAGTACTTACCTTTCAGTTTTAGTGTAGTTTAGTTCTTCTTCTTCTTTCCTCTATCAAAAGAATTTTTTTTGTTTTTGCTTTACCTTTATTGTTACGTCATAGATTAGGCTTTTGTTTCCCTGCATCCCACAAAAGTGTTCACACTGTCATGACTTGACTGCCAGGGCCTGAAAAGATCAGAACATTCGGTTATGACTTCTCCTCATGGAGAAAGAACTACGTCCAGCATCGGACCCAGGCCCAGACTCTCCCCCATGCGGCTTTCATGCTCTGCCAGGTCATCCGCCAATCCTTATTTCCCATGTTCCTCTAAGAGAAAGTTCTCTTTCTCACTCTGAGACAAAGCCTGCCAGAACACCTTCCCCTGTAAGGTCAGTCACTTCAACATAATCTGACAGGGGACATAGCTCTAGGGCCCGTCTTAGTACCTCCAGGACTGGCATGAAACAATGGTCTTAGGACCATAACCGGGCAGAACTGCAGTCCTCGGCACCATATCTCAGCTGTGGAGACTGAGGCAGACTGAATTTGGCAGCTAAGGCACCAACAAAACCGCTGGCACTAGTGTCCTTTTCGGCACTGCCGAAGCAGTTGGCACCACTGAAGCCTTTGATACAGAGCAAATCCTCAGCATCACCGAAACTGCCGGAATGACCAAGTCCTCAGCACTGACCAAGTCTTCAGCTCCACCTGTGTGGGCTGTTCAAGAGAATGCACCTCTCCCTCGGCACCAAGTCATGCACTGGAACCGATGATGCTCCTCTCCAGAAATTCAGATACCCTAAAGATCTGCTTGTATCTGACGTGACTGAGTCACCTCTGCTCACACACAACCTCCCCTCACTTCCATCCTTCTCTCCGGACTCATAACATTCCTCCCTCCTCCCCCCACTGAGGATGGCACCTCCTCCCCAGTGATGAGGAAGAGTACTCCATTGTGCTCTCTTATTTGTGACAGGCTCTAATGACTTCATCTACTCATCCTCATTATTCACAATCCACATCTAGACCACAATCCTGGTATGGACCACTGTGGATGCAACCACATGTTCCACTCCCTTCACATTGGCCATATTTGCACCCTTGGGCCATATACATGGTGCAATTCGGGAAGCCTCCCATGAAGCAAAGCTGGAGATCTACACCTTTCCCTTCTCCATCGGTCTCTCGCCCACCAGAGACTGAACCTCCATACTGGGTGAGGTGGAAGTACAGGAGGAGGAAGCTCCACCAACACTACATTTCTCCTCTTCTTCCCCTGATAGCCTCCTCATGCCTCCACCTCCTGCTGCTGAGGACTGCAGGCACTTTCAGGAATTATTCCATGGGATTGCTGACTCCCTCCAGATTCCTTTTGGAGGAAGTGAAAATCAGCAGCATAAATTGCTCGATATCCTGCACCCATCTTCTTCCTCCAAAATTGCCGTATCAATGAGGCTTTTCTCAATCCCACGAAAGTGCTCTGGCAGACCCCAGTGTCCATCCTTCCAACCTTCAGATAGGCAGACAAAAATGTGGAATTTCTTTTCTTGCTTCACACCCCAAATTCTATAGTAGTTAATGCGGTGCAAGAGAGAAGATGGCAATATCAATCTAGTCTCTGTCCTGATGGGAAGATCGAGAAACACTTAGTTTTATTCTGACGCAAGACTTATTCATCTGCCACGTTCCAATTTCGACTATCTAATTATGAGGCTCTTATGCTCAAGTACAACTACCTCAACTACTCCAAAATAGAGGAATCCTGCCATAACCTTCCTGAGACATAGGAAGAACAATGCCAGGTGCTTATATCTGGCCCATACAGCCTGACAAGCCTCATTAGACTCTGCGGATACTGCTGCCCACTCCATCAGAACTGCTGTATTCATGAGGCGTGTGTCATGACTACACCTCTCAGCCTTTCCTAAGGAGGTACAAACCACTGTTGAAGACTTATCCTGTGTAGGTCCCAAACTATTTGTGGAGCATATGGATGATTCCCTACACTCCCTTAAAGACTCCTGAGTTAATGTCTGCTCCCTCTGCATTTACACACCAGCACCAAAGAGACTCCTGCTCCTGACCACTGAAGTACACTCCTCAGAGGCACTATGACTCTCGGAGCCGACAAAAGCCCCCATACAAAACATAGGCCACTCTTCAAGGAGCTACCTCTCATGAACCTCCAGCCAAGCAAGAATTTTGAAAGGTGTGGTCAAGGCCCCAAGAAGTCTCTCCTTGTTCCAGTCATACCAACCATCTTCAACATCCCACCAGTTTGGTGACCAATTAGCTCCATTCTTTCTATCATGGAGATTAATTACCTTGGACAAGTCAGTTCTAGAGATCATCAGGGAAGGATGCTCGATCCCTTTCCTATCTATCCTGCTCCACCACACTCCTTCCCTGTCCCTCTTCAGGGACCCTCTCATGAACCCATTCTACGAAAAGAAATAAATCATCTTCTGCAGCTGGGAGCCATAGAACCGGTTCCTTCCTAGCATAGAAGAAAGGATTTCTGTTCCCGTTATTTTCTGATCCAGAAAAATCTGGTGTCTGGTGGCTAATCCTGGAACTTCGAAACCTCAACAAGTTGGTCAAACTGCAGTGCTTCAAAACTGGTTCTTGGCCCTTGACCTCCAAGATGCGTATTTCCATATTGTAATAAAACCCTGCCCACAGATGGTTTCTCCAGTTCACCATGGATACCGACCATTGTCAGTACAAGGTACTGTCTTTTGGACTGTCAGTGGCCCCTCATGTAGTCTCCAAAGTCCTTGCGGTAGTCAATGCCTAAGAAAACAAGGTGGCATCATCTTTCCATACTTAGACAACTGTCTCCTCAAGGCTCCATCCAAAGCTGAAGCTCTTCGCACCATATGGATCCTGATAGACCCTTTCATGAATCTAGGCCTCCCCGTGAACTTGGAAAAGTCTACTTTAACACTGATACAACACCTGGAGTTCATCGGTGCACAACTAGATGCCATACAAGCCAGAGCTTTCTTTCTACCTCACAGATTCTCATCTACAGTGGAACTTGTATCCAAGGTACAAGCCTGTCCCCAGATCTCTGCCAGAACTTGTCTCCAGCTACTAGGACACATGGCAGCCACCATGTTCATGGTAAAGCACTCATGGTTACACATGCAGCGTCTTCAGGCGTGGCTCCATACAGAATATTTCCCTCACAGTTACAGCCTCCACAAGCTGTTTTCCATTCTGAGGATGGTCAAGGATTCACTGCTCTGTTGGACATAGCCCAAGAACATCTATGTTGGGGTTCCTTTCCTTCAGGTGTCACTGACCATGATTCTAACAATCAATGCCTCCTTAATCAGCTGGGGAGCACACCTTCACACTCATAGGGCAGATGGTCTTTAACCGAATCTACCTTACACGTCCACCTCCTAGAGCTATGGACGGTTTGCAGTACTTGCCGACATTTCCTCCCAGTGTTGCACATCACACCATCAGAGCTATGACGGACAATATCACCTGCATGTTCAACAGGCAAGGTGGAGTGAGGTCCCACTTGTTATGCTCAAAGGCACTGAAATTATGGAGCTGGTGTATCCAACATGACATCACCATCTCAGCTGCATACCTCCCTGGACACCAGAACATCACTGCTGAATCATTGAGCAGGAGATTCTCCCATGATCACGAGTGGGAACTGGATATGTGAATCCTTTAGCTTATCTTAAACCACTGGGGATTTCCCAGCCACACCACAAAATGCATGATGCCCTCAATTCTGCTCAAGAATGGGACTGGGAGACGGATTTCTGGGAAACGCATTCCTCATCACATGGGATGCACTACTGCTCTGTGCCTTCCCTCCCTTCTGTGTACTCTACAAGGTTCAGAGGGACTGAGCCCATATCCTTATAGCTCCAACATGGCTATGACAGATCTGGTATACGTACCTCCTTCTTATGCTGGTATGCTGACCAATCTCTCTCCATCCAACTCCGTGATTCGTTTATAGGATGGGGTTGCATCCTCCATCCCAATCCACAGATTCTCCACCTCAAAGCCTGGTTCCTCTGTGGTTCTGGGATTCAGAAATAATCTGCTCAGACACTATTAAACAGATACTCTTGAATAGCAGGCACAACACAACTAGACGTGCTTACCTTCACAAATGGACTAGGGTCCAGTGCTGGTGCGCCTCTCATCAGGTTGATGCCCACATGGGCGATGGCTGCCAAATGCACATGAATAGAGCTGGTGGATAATCCCAATTGCTTAAAGTCTCTTGTCACTGCCACTTAGCCTGGACTATATTTTAGACTTTAAGCAATTGGGATTATCCACCAGCTCTATTCATGTGCATTTGGCAGCCATCACCACTTTTCACTGCCATCTTCACACACCCACTCACGAAACGTTTCCTGAATGGTTTCCAAAAATCTTTATCCTCACACATGAGAACAGAACTAAACCTTTTAGAAAATCACCACGTTTGTTCCTTTCAGCAGCTGAAAGATGCAAAGTCTCAGCCATCTCTAAACAACACCTGTCCAACTGGATCTCGCAGTGTATACATCTGTCCTAACAACTCCACAATTTGCAACCTCCTACTGCAATTAGAGGATGTTCCACTGCCTCGCTTTCCACCTCCAATGCTTTTCTCAATAATGTCCTCATTGATGACCTTTGCAAAATGGCCACCTGGGCATCACCTGATACTGGCCCATCACTGTGATGGATTCACCCTGCAGTGCCACCAGGAACTGGGGTACCACTGAGCCCTCTGACTCACCGGCCTGGTCTCCCTCTCACACTGTGCTGCAGTGGCAAGCTGCAGACGCGCTCCCAGTTCTACACTTCCACCAGCATTCACACAGGCAGGGACACGCCCAGCTGCAGTTACATGCAGGCTGACCAGCCACTGCATAAACCAGCGACAGAGAGGCTACAGCCAAAATAACCACCAGCTTCCCAGCCTAGGACCCCAGAGCTGTACTGTCCTGCCCTCATCAAAACCCTGATCAGTATGAATTTATTATCAGAGGGGTAGCTGTGTTAGTCTGGTTCTGTAGAAGCAGCAAAGAATCCTGTGGCACCTTATAGACTAACAGACGTTTTGCAGCATGAGCTTTCGTGGGTGAATACCCACTTCTTCGGATGCAAGCTTCTTCGGATGCAAGTATTTCCACTGCTTGCATCCGAAGAAGTGGGTATTCACCCACGAAAGCTCATGCTGCAAAACGTCTGTTAGTCTATAAGGTGCCACAGGATTCTTTGCTGCTTCTATGAATTTATTGTCCAGTTTGCCTCCCCCTCAATGTGGAGAGGAAATTCAACAGCCTTTGCCCTTGAGCTAAGATTTCCAAGCACTTAATTCAAACTCAGATAAAGCAGAAACAAGTTTATTAAGTACAAAAGATAGATTTTAAGTGATTATAAGGGATAGCAAACAGATCAAAGCAGATTACCTAGCAAATAAACAAAAACGCGAACTAAGCTTAATATACTAGATAGATTGGATATGAATTAGCAGTTTGTCACCCAGACTGATGATACAGGCAGGCTTGCAGATTCTTAAGGGACAAGCTGCAGTTGCTTTGCAGCTTGGGATCCCTAGGTTTCAATACACAGGCTAGAAATCCCTTTAGCTTCAGTTCAGCACTTCCCCCAGTTCAAGTCTTTGTTCCTTAGGTGTTTCCAGGAGTTCTCTTGTGTGGGGAGTGAAAAACAATGTCACTCCCTGCCTTATATAGCTTTAGCATAGGGCGGGAATCCTTTGTTCCAAACTCAGTTCTCAGACCAGCCTGTGGAAAAACACAGGCCCCCAAAATGGAGTCCAGAGTCATGTTGGGTGGTCACATGCCCTTGCAGAGTCATAGCAGCCATTGCTTACAGGCTGGCTGAAACATCCACAGGAAGGCTCACCAGGTAGGGGATAAGCTTCTCTTAAGGCCTATTGTTTTCCATAATGGCCCATTACCCTAAATGGGTCCTTCACTACCAGCTATTTAGACTGGAAGCATTTTGCCTAGTGGGTGTCACCCAGGTGTGACTACATGTGAAATACAGATACATAGTTAATATTCATTACATTAGAAACAAAAATGATACATGCATACAAATAGGATAATCATATCCAGGAAATCATAACTTTTCCAATGACTCCTTACATGCTCTGTTTTGAACAAAATTGCATTATAATTATTGCATAATCATATCTTAATATCACTATGAAGAATATGGGATGCAGTGTCACAATCACTACACCATGTCTCGTGATGCCACAGCTGACGCTCTCCTGGGCCATACAGTCCCATCATCTGCAGTAAAGGCTCCTCCAAAGCCTCAGCCTTCCAGTTAGGGGCACCGCTTTAGAGTCATCTACAGTGGAGCACCCATAGGGATGTCACTCGAAGAGAAGTTTGCTCACCCTGTGCAGTAACTGAGGTTCTTCAAGATATGTCCCCCTATGGGTGCTCCACTACCTATCCTCCTCTCTGGTTTGGAGCTGACACATGAGCTCTGTGGCAGAGAAGGAACTGAGGGGTGGTCGGACCACACAGTGCTAGATATATGTCCTGCTCATGGTGCGAGAGTGTGGTCCGACATGCACTGCTGATTAAGATCTCTGATTCCAGGCACAGGGGGCGCTGCCGCACCTACAGTAGAGCACTCATAGGGACACACATCTCAAAGAACCTCAGTTACTGCACAGGGTGAGTAACCGTCTCCTCTTGTGTTTTCCTGCCCTACCTTATATTTGTATATTGAGTATTCATTACAAGTGATAAATATTTAACTTTTTAATTGCTGTTTTCATGTTTAATTTGGTACTATGAAACTTTTCTTTCATTTCAATTCTTTTTGTAGAAGTTGAATTGCAAATATTTTATGTCAGATCCCATCAACTTGCTGTGTAGCTTGATTCTGGTTCTTTTATATACCTTCAGTGACTTTGGCAACTGTTACTTAAGTAATAGAGTTGTAATCAATTTCTGGGGAGGATTTTTTTTTCCCTTCCAGCGTTCGTCCATCAGTCACAGTTTCTTGGTCATTTTATCTAATTTATCTCTTCCTCCATTTGCTGCTTCCACTTCATGGAACATGGATTGCTTGTTTAAACAAGCATTAATAACCCATAAGATGCTCTCCTATTGTGTCAGGGACTACTATGCTCCAATTAAGTGTTATGTTCATGTCCGCTCACTATACTGTTAAAATAAAATAAAAAATAAACAGGAATACTGTCTTATGCCAGCAAAATATGAACATATTAATTTGTAACTTTTGTTCTTTGAGTAGTGTCCCTACGAGTGCTTCATTTTAGGTGTGTTTGTGCCCCCTGTACCTTTTGATTGGAGATTTCTCATAAGAATATCCATAGGGCTCGCACATGCATGTTACTCAGTCTCCTGCTCTGTGCTGTTGTTATATAGCACTGTGCAGGCAAACTGCCTTCAATTCCTTCTCAACCACCTCAGCCTGAGTTACCATTGCTGGAAGGCAATCCTGGTAAGTGACAGACACTCCCGGTGCATCTGTTGTCTCAGGGAATCTCATATTTCCCAAAAGTGCAACTTCTGTCTGGCATTAAAATCTAGAGCCAGAAAACCAGGGAGATCAAACTTCGACTTCTTATTCTCTTGGTCTCTGACCCAGGCCAAAGGTCCCCACCCTACCCTCACTACACTGGTCTCCGAGTAAGTTGTCTTCCTCCACTGTCTCTGAGGCACACTCCTCAAGGATATCTAGGAGGAAGACCCAAGATTCCTCCCATAAGACTCCTGAAGACCATCTCCCAAGTTCTGCAGGAAGGGATTCAACCTTGAAGTTGCAGTCTCTGCTGACTCCAGCCACTTTGGCACCCATTGCTCTCTGATCTAGTACCCATGAGGCTGCTGGTTTCTCTGGTACTGAGGGCACTGTTAGACCTGAGGACTGTAAAGTCTTTGATTCTGAGAAGTCATCGGTACCATCAGCAAAACAATCCAGCAAGAAAAGCTCTATCTGTTCTCACTTGGTACCAAAGAAGCTCGCTCAGGCTCCACCTGGACTCCCCACGGAGTGGTTGAATTTACAGTACTGTCATTTCTCTCAGCCACTATCACTTTGGCACAGGCCATGAACCTATACACCTGCCCAGAAGAGAAAGTTTAGCAAGTCCCAGATGGCGCAGAAATCCCATCCCGCCCAATTCTTGAGTTCCCAGAGATCATACAAACCTCAACATAAGAGACAGGTTCCAGAGAAGAAAACCACTTGCTTCTCAACCTTTAATCTCGCAGCCTTCCATCTCCAAGCACAAATTTTGGAAGGTTGGTTGAGAATCCTGAGTTACCATTCCCATTCTTACCAGCTGCATCGATTCATCTGCCTTCTTTTCTTCAGTGGCCACCTTTACCGCTTCCAGTGGGCATGGACAAGTGAGTTTTGGAGATCATCTCTACAGGGCATTCCATCCACTTTACTTGTCTTCCACCTGTCAGCCCCTTCTTCCCCATCCATCTTCAACCACTCCTGTCACAAGAATCTGCTATGACAAGAAATAGACGCTCTCGCTTACTCTTGGGAGCTCTATAACCAGTTCCCATGTGGCACAGAGGGAAGGGGTTTTATTCCAGGTATTTCTTGGTTCAAAAAAAGAAGAGTGGTTGGAGACCCATCCTAGATTTAAGGCTGCTCAACACCTTTTTTGAAGGCACACAAATTAAAAATGGTGACACTTGCAGCAATAATTCTGTCACTGGACCTAGGGGATTGGTTCTCAGCCCTCGACCTTCAGGACACACATTTCCGTATATTGATCCATCCATCTCATAAATGATTCCTATGTTTTACTGTCAATCTGGACCATTTTCAATATTGGGTGCTCCCTTTCAGCCTATCATCTGCCTTAAGATCTTTTTGGGTCATGTCAGTAGTAGCGGCACACCTCCACAGAAAATACTGCTGTTTGTATACCTTTAAAGGTCTCTGTAAAAGACTGTAGAAGCAGCAAAGAATCCTGTGGCACCTTATAGACTAACAGACGTTTTGCAGCATGAGCTTTCGTGGGTGAATACCCACTTCTTCGGATGCAAGTAGTGGAAATTTCCAGGGACAGGTATATATAAGCAAGCAAGCAAGAAGCAAGCTAGAGATAACGAGGTTAGATCAATCAGGGAGGATGAGGCCCTGTTCTAGCAGTTGAGGTGTGAAAACCAAGGGAGGAGAAACTGGTTCTGTAATTGGCACAGAACCAGTTTCTCCTCCCTTGGTTTTCACACCTCAACTGCTAGAACAGGGCCTCATCCTCCCTGATTGATCTAACCTCGTTATCTCTAGCTTGCTTCTTGCTTGCTTATATATACCTGTCCCTGGAAATTTCCGCTACTTGCATCCGAAGAAGTGGGTATTCACCCACGAAAGCTCATGCTGCAAAACGTCTGTTAGTCTATAAGGTGCCACAGGATTCTTTGCTGCTTCTACAGAACCAGACTAACACGGCTACCCCTCTGATCTGTAAAAGACTGTGTGAATGAGGAATGTATGCATTAGAAAAATATAAGGTGTGAAGGCTATTGTTATAGCCAGATGGTCAAGGAAGGAGGAGTGAAAAAAATTAATGACACCAGAGAACCATCAACGCCCACCCATAATTAAGGCAGGGCAGTTTGATGACCCTGAGGTGGAGGCTGGCATCCCTAAAGACAAGACAATTGATTTAAATCAAAACCAGGACACACTAACCCTCTGAGGTGTTTTGGAATGTTAACATCAAAAGATAACACCAATTAAGAAGTAACCAGTCACAAACTGACACAGCAAAATCCATAGACTTCAACAACAACAAAAACTATAAGAAAAGGGTGCTAAGCTATGGGACTTAGAGTTCATCTTGCCACAACTCCAGGAGCATTGAATCATGACCGACAGAGCCTGGCTCCCCTCTGTGACCAATCTAGCTGGGCACTAGATCGATCCAGACTCTGGACTGGTAACTATAAACAGCAACTGGCAGGACTGTGTAATCCTGCTCCTACACAAGCTTTTACCAAAAATATCTTCCGAGTTCCATATTAACCAACCCATTCATCTTCTGGTCCTCCACGCTAAACATCACCTAAGCAAAGAAGAGGTGCTGTTATATACTTCATGTCAGGGGAGCCCTGGACTGCTATCTTGATAGGATTAAACCTTTCAGAAAGACTGCCAAATTATTTGTCTTGATTGCAGACAGATCAAAAGGGTCTCTGGTCTCTAAACAAAGACTTTCCAACTGGCTATCCGACTACATTAGTTTTTGCTACCAGTCTTGTAATATCCAAGCACCCTCAAACAAACACACTCTCTCATTCTAAACCTCTACAGCCTTTCACAATAATGTTCCCATCACTGAAATATGTAGAGCCATGACTTAGACCTCGATACATATGTTCGCTGAGTATTATGCAATAACTCATGACCTAAGTTGCCTGTAAGCTGCTTAGCTGCCTATTTAGCGCCGTGCAGGCACTCAGGGAACCCACCCAGGACCTGCTGCAGACGGAGAAGGGGTGTCCCTCCTTCCAACCTGCCATGGCCAGGGTGCTCCTCCCCCGGCTGCAACTGCTCCTCCAGGCTGCCAGAATGGCCCAGACCCAGCTGCGGCCAGGGCGGTCCTCCCCCGGCCCAGTCCTGCTGGTCCGGGGGAGTGGTGTCTATCCTGCATCTCCAGCCCCAGAGCTGCTGGGGCGGGGAGAGGTGCCTCTCCACCCCGCCCTGCCCCAGCCCCGGTGCTGCTGTGGGGAGAGAGAGAGCTGGGGAGGGAGTCCTCTCTCCCTGTCATAGCCCTGGAGTACTCTTCTGCACCCTAAACCCCTCATCCCTGGTCTCCCCTCAGAGCCTGCACCCCCAGCTGGAGCCCTCACCCCCTGCACCCAATCCTCTGCCCCAGCCCTGAGCCCCTCATCCCTGGCACCACCCCAGAGCCTGCACCCCCAGCCGGAGCCCTGACCCCCTGTACCCCAACCCTCTGACCCAGCCCTGAGCACCATCCCACACTCCGAACTCCTCAGCCCCACCCCCACCACATGAATTTTGTTATGTGTACCAATATGAAGGTGATGTGTCACACATCACCTCCATACTGGTGCACATAATAAAATTCATTCCATGTGGGTGAGAAAAATTAGAGGGAATGCTGCACATGACTGCTTCCAATGCTGTGTTTGGCTCAACTATATTTTCTTCAATATTGGAGTCAATGTTGAAGCCCCCTCCTCCTTAGAGGAAACTGCTAGTTAGTTATCTAGACTTGAGCACCCATAGGGACACTACTTCAAGAAAAAGAAATGGTTACTCACTCTGTGCAGGTTACTCACTGTGTGCAGTAACTGGCTCTTTGAGATTTGTCCTCCTTTAGATGCCTCATTAACTGTCTTCCTTCCCCTTTCCTTTGGCTTTCTCTGCTGTGGAGCTTTGCAGTACAGAAGGAACTGAAGTTGGTTCACTCGTGCAGTGCTATATAACAATGGCAGGGAGCACGAAATTGTGTAATACACATGCATGGGCTTAATAGATACTGCTATTCGAAATCTCCGATCAAAGGTGCAGGGGATGCCAGTGCACCTGGAGTGGAGCACCCATATGGACACACATGTCAAAGAACCACAGTTACTGCATACGGTGAGTAACCATTTCTTATTCTCTAAAGGTTTTTGTTTATTTCTGCATTTTCAGGGTTATCTTGAAGAGCTAGTACGCCTTAGAGAAACCCAGCTGGCTGAATCTGTCTCACAAAACAAGCTACTGCTACAGAGGATTGAAGATATGGATCTAGCCCATAAAATGGAGAAGGAACAGCTGGAGTACATAATTGTAGAGCTTCAGGACCAGCTGTAAGTTAGACTGTGACGGAGAAACTTTGCTAGACTAGTAACTATCTCTCTGGTTTCCTGTATGATTTATATGGATTTCTGGTCCCATGAAAACAAGTAAGACTTAATCTTGAAGAAATTGAAGTAGTTCTCCTTTTTATAAATGTGGAATTATTTTTCATCAGCTGACAAATTTTATATTCAAAGACAGCTGCCCTGCAATAGTATAGAATTCTAAAATTGTAAGAAATTTAAAAAAGCAACTACTTAAAGATCTAAGACAGCTTAACTGAAAACAGTTATTCCTATTTCATCATACATTTTTCTAATTAAAATTGCTCTACTGCATTTTATCACTATTAGGTTTAAATTCCGTAATGCAAAGCATTTTGTGGGAGGTAAAACATTATTTTGGACGTAGTAAAATTTTCATTTATTGGGGAAAAAGATATTTCTCCTTCACAAATACACCTCCAGAGACTCCTGCTTTACTATTCTATTCTGTTTGTATGGTGCTCTGAAACACTAGAAGCAGTTCTGCTAGAACTGAGGGCTTCATTATTTGACATGCCATGGACTTCTCACCCATGCTTTTATGTCAGATAAAAGGGCTGGAGCAACATAAAGGGGCTTTAATTTATCTATCTTAAGTACTTATGTGGCCTCCATTACTATAGCATCTGAGAGCCTCACAATTTTTAATGTATTTATCCTCACATCATCCCTGTGAAGTACAGAAGTACTATCATCCCCATTTTAGAGATGTGGAAATGAGACACAGAGAGAACAAATGACTTACTAAGGTCACACGGGAAGTCTGTTGTGGAGCAAAAACTAAACCTGGGTCTCCAAATCCCAGTCTAGTGCCCTAATCACTGAATCATCCTTCTCTGAGTCTGATAACCTGCCTCCAACGATGGGAGAATTCCCCCAGGGGAAGGAAATAAGGACAATAGCCTCAGGATCTCTTCTGAGGCATTTTGTGAGCTCTAACATAAGGGTATGCTGGGATATAGCTGGGTGATGGGCAGGGCAACAGCTCATAGCACTATGGAGATTCTGGGCAGCATCCCCAGCTGAGTCATAAGTTACACCAGTGTCCACTTTAGCCTCTGGAGTAGCCTAGGATCTGGGAGATTTCAAGGGTGGCTTAAAGGCACCTTAGGTTTCTCCTGGGCTGTACCTCTTAGAGCCCTGAATCTCACTCTGTATGCATTTAAAGATGTCTAATTAATAAAATGTTTTTCTTCCACCTTCTATTAGATCATGGAACTGCTGATGTTTGTAACTTGTGCATTCCTGCTGAGTTTCACAGAATAGTTTTGTATTTCATTTGTGATGATTTCAAGGCTCCTAGAGGTGTTTTTCCCCCCCTCATTTTCTCTGATTAGGAGAAAGTCTGGCTGCAAGCTCTGCGAGACCTGCCTGTACTTAAATTCTATTACTGACCCACAGTTTAGCAGTTGTGGCTAATAACTGATCTTTCATATCCTAGAGCAAAAGTTTCAGAAGTGGCTACTGATTTGTGAGGGTGCCAACTTTGGTCTAGTTTGATATTTGAAGGTACTAAACATCTGTCATTCCCACTGATTTCCACTGGAGTTATGGGTGCTCAGTATAAAGGGAAGATGTGTGACTAAATTCGGCACTGTTTTGAAAAACTCAACCTTCATTTTTTTTTTCTCTTGGAGTGTTAGCTAGCTTAGATGCTGGAGTACGATTATGTGGTGCTTTTTAAGACCAAAAAAAATCCCGCCTTACATGGCCATTTGCGATGCCATCGTTGGGGCTGTGGGCTAAGTCTCCTTTCATAAATGTAAGGCAGCTACTTAGAGATCCATGTACAATTTTACACAAATTAATGTTGTGACTGCAGCAAATCTATCAGATTTACTCTCCCAAAAATGAGTTTGCAAATTCAGTTACTTACTCAACCCAGAGAGTTAGAGGAAAGGCAGAGAAAATGACTTGGAGGAACCTGAGGGTGAAAACTAGCAGCAACTGGCATTCTCTAAACATATTTCCTCCATATTTGCCCACCCTTGATCTTTGCTTCATACTTAAACAGAAACTGAGTTGGTAGGGAACCTAAACGGCATTGTTACTTTCGTTTGCCTGCATTAAAGCATTAATTTGGTCAGTTGCTATTAACATTATGAAATGGTTGAACCTGTGTTTATAGAACTCCAAGTACACACAGGTATCTTAGTTTTATGTCCTTCCTCATCTCCCCCCAGCCTCACTATTAGCATATTAAAGTAGTGAAATGTGTGCTGCAGTTTCTTGTACTAACAGCCGTAAATGAGCCTGGGATGCTAATACTTCCCTAATTCATATAGGTGTTGAGGCAGAACACATTAATGTTTGTAAAGCACCTTCAGATCACTGATTTAAGGCCCTTTGCTATATTAATGGAAAGTGCTATTATATTATAAAAATAGTCTGTTTTCTTTTTATTGAAACTGTTCTGCTCTGCTAATGTTTTTGCTGAAGTGGTGAATTTCACTGCTTTAACTTATTACCATTTTATTACAGCTGAAAATAAGGCTAAATACATTTTAGGTTGCCTTTGATCTTCATCGTTTGGACAGTTATGTGCTCCAGTTTGAAACATTTGGCTTTCCATTTCCTTACCTTTAAAAAATATTCTTGAATAAAGGCATTTTTGTAAGTGTGTGATAAATCTGAAATTTGTACATGGAGGATACAAAAGGATCAGCTGTAAAAGATAAAGATGTAGTGCTATGAGAGGTGAAGGTTGTATATTTTAAGAACAGTGCACTCCACAGTGGACTTACGAAGGGCCTCTTCTTGAGTCAGCTTAATATGCCAGCTCCTGTTTATTATGTATTCTGTTTCTCTTTCCAGATAGCAACTGCTATATTTTTTCTGGGTGTGACACCCTCCCCGAAATGTGTGTCTTGTACTGTTCAGTAACCCACTGGATGGTACAAGCTCATAATTAGTCCATCATTCCAACAAAGGGTAATGAGTATGCACCAGCCCCGTTGACCTGAGTAGAAATTTCCCAAACACATCAAACACACTTTTTTAGATAAAACAGTTTATTAAATAGAGAGAGAGAGAGAATTTCAGTGATTATAAGCGATAAGGCATATTAATCAGGATTAGTTACAAAAGAAGGAAGTTAAAAATGCAAGCTAATCTCTAAATTTTACCAAGCTAAGTGATCTTGAAAACAACAACAACAAAGTTTTTTCTTCTTACTCAAAAGCTTACAGCAGTCTGTACTAGTGGGAAAGCCTTCCAGCTAAGACCCCTTCCCCTAATTCCAAAAGCTTCCTTTTTTCTTTCAAGTGTTGTAGCTGCTGTGAGCAGAGATGGGGGAAAGAGGTAATTTGTGGGTTGTGAGTTCTCCATTCCTATACCCTTTCCCCTACTTTGAGGATTACCCCCAGCTGGGGTGTAAACAAAACAGTCCCCTGTGTGACCAGTGGTGCCTGGGGCAGCCCTCACTGGAAATGCCAAGGTCAGGGCAGGCTGCAAAAGGGAGAGCAGATACTGCCAAGACTGGAGGGTAACACTGAAGTTAAACTCTCCAACCAGTCACCAACTGTGCTTCTGATCTCCCACACTGGTTATCAAGAAGCAAAAGAAGAAATCACACAGCTCCCTTTATTGCATTCCAGTCCTCCGGCTCCCAATCAGCACACCTAGGTTCAGTACAGTGAGAAGTTATTTAAATAACTCTGCTTACATATACAAAATGTTCTTCTGACCCCAAAGGGTTAGCCATGTTACCAGGTCAGTATAGGTTTGGATCTTACTCAAAATACCACGCTGCCAGCCAATCCTTTAGTGTCTAAAACTAAAGGTTTATTATAAAGAAAAAAGAAAGAACAAGAAGAGAGATGTTAAACAGTAAAACAGTCAAAGATTTAAAACGTACAAAGACTTAAGTCCATCAGGTTCCTAGCAGTATTGGTGAGTTTGCTGGCTTGAAAGTTCCTCTGGAATAAATCCACAGCTTGGATGGGTCATTCAGTCCTTTGTTCAGAGCTTCAGTTTGTAGCAAAGTTCTTCCAGAGGTAAGAAGCAGGATTGAAGACAAGATGGAGAAGATGCAGTTGTCTTTTATAGTCTTTTGCCATGCAGTTTGTGCTTCCTTTGTTTCAAACACAAGCTGCCCAGCACATGGCTTGGAAGATTTTTCTGTTCATAGGCATGCCCCTGTATGCCTTGCTGAGTCATAAGGTGTATCCCTTGCCTTCTCTCAATGGGTCAGTTGTGTAGCTGATGGCCCATAATGGGCCATTAAGCAGGCAGTGCTGATGCCAAACTGTCTGGGAGTGTCACCTGGAAGCATAGCACAAGTTTTGTAATACAGGCATACATATTAATACAAAGGTGATACAAACACAGAAATGCGATTATCATATTTAGCAAATTATAACATTTTTGCAGATATCTTACATGGCATATCTGGCATAACTCATTGCCGTTTAAAAATATTAATGTTCATAATATCCTCAAGTGTCTTACTGTCTCCCCTGCTGGTGAATGGTTGTTTTATCAGTTAATAGTTTTATAACACCTGTGGTCAGTTCTTTGTTTGTCTATGAAGAGCTATTCTGTGGGTGTTCCCCAGAATTACAACATATTTCAGTAACAATCATATAGTAAAATCTCATCGCTTTTACATGCAATGTTGTTGCACACATTTTAACAGGACAATAACGTTCAGCAGATTGTGATTTTTCAAATGATATCTCACAGAGCATACTTTGTACAAAATATCTCATAGCCATATGAAAGTGGTGAACATGGAGTACAGGTATCAGAGGGGTAGCCGTGTTAGTCTGGATCTGTAAAAGCAGCAGAGAATCCTGTGGCACCTTATAGACTAACAGACGTTTTGGAGCAAGAGCTTTTGTGGGTGAATACCCACTTCGCCGGATGCATGTAGTACAGGATGTCACATTGGATACAGTGCATCTAGGGTTTTATTTCATTGTTATTAATGTTATAAAGAATCTACACGTCAAAATAATACCCCTTTTAAAGCAAAAAAGTATCATTTGGATATTTTTGTTGTATTTTGCTTCTCTCAGTGAATGGTTGGCTTAAAATATTTAGTTGGGAACCTCCATCTTTCATTATTAAATAGATATAAAATCTCAGTACCATGCACAGAATGCAGAAATGATCAGTGAACTGTTAATTAATCTAATGAATATCCTATGTCTGGGTTTCTTCAATTGTTCCCTAAATCCTTGCAGATTTTTTTCAGTATCTAATATGTATAAAATGTGACTGTCCTAGGCTGTAAGCATATATACAAAAAACTTTACTACATTAAGAATATTGTAAACTAGATAAGTAGAACATCCACCTCTCCCACAAAACAATTGATCAAAAACATAGTAGGAAAAACTAAGCATGACAGCATGCCCCAGAGGTTAGCAAACTTGGTGTTTTTTGTGCTAAAAGGCAGCATATCCCAAAGTTAAGGGCCCTGCCTTGAATACCACCACAGTTGATTTCTATTAAAATCATCCTGTCCTCAGCTCTTCTTTAACCTGGAGGCTAGTAAGCTTGAACAGCTCAGTTGGTCTGAACTGCCATAGTATCACACACAGAGATGGGTAGTCTAAGGTAGCTGGGACCCAAACCATGTAGAAATATTATACATCAAAATAAGTAGCATGAACTATTTCCAGAAACAAATGCAAGCCTGTGTAGATCGCAAAGAACAGACTTAATATTATTCCCTGTGAGAAGCACAGCTAATGAAAGCTCACAGATATATTTTATATTAACTGGCATTTCCAAGTGGTCTTCACTTGTTGATCAATGTAAATTGCAGTAAACCACTACAGAGGTGGGAAAAGCATGGATCCATGGGTAGGTTTGCATCTGAAAGGAAAGATTACAGCTTTCTCACCAGCACTGCTGACTGCTGCTGACTGGATATCTGGTAACAGCTATGGATCCAGCAAGAGACAAGATCTAATTTAGATTACCAAAAAATAAGAGGGCTTATTTTGTTGAAGGAATGTATATAATTTTTATTTCCTACAGTTGCTTTCTCGATGCATCATCATCAAACCCCCATTTTATCCTGACTGTGCTTCAGCAAGCTAGGTCTTATCCCAGCAACGATTTGTTAGACACTGGAAAAGCCAAGCAGTTATCCAGATCCTGTGAAAAGGAGATGGGAAATTTATCTACATATGCCCATCATCTACATGCTTCAGTCTATAATGCCTGCCTGTCTCCTCAGGAAGCTTATGTGCGCATTGGATAGAAGGGATGATGAACTGGAATCCTTTAAATGTCTGCATGAGCACTCTCACCATTTACATTTACCCAGTGTTGTTCTCTAGTTTCTCTCCAAAAGAAAATACAAACAAGGCATCTGAGGTGCTCCATATATCCCAGCTATAGTCTGCAGAAGCACTGGCAATACCTTGTGGTCAAATGTTCCAACAGATGCTGACGGATCTAATAAACGTGTACGAATGCTTAAGCTTTGTCATTCTCTGGCAATACACTGTTGTCTGTCTTGCTTTTTCAGTCTTATCAAAAAGGAAGGTTAGAGACCAGTTGATAAAGGTGATATTTGCAGAGTCAAGAGTTTCTTGAAGAAAGATAAATAATGCCTTTTGAAAAGAAGCTGAAACCTTATCTTCCTAGAAGGAGGAACTAAAAATCTCCTCCAATGACGGACTCTCCACCTCCCCATTTGATTTTACCACCTATCAAGAACATCTGGAGGATCCAGGCCTGAAAGAATGGCACATGTTTTAAAGTGTTAATTCCTGTTTATAGAAGAATCTGTGAACAGTGAGTAGCTGGAAATACAGATTCCTAGCACTATAATTATGAAAATAACAGTGTAATAATCCCATTCCTCACTTCCTTCTGTGTGCATGGTTCATAATTATCTGTCTGCAGTATGCAGATTTTTGTTTTACTTCCTTTTTTATGGATGGATCCTGATCCTCTGCTGTGGTCTTTTATGAGATTGAAGGTAATGATGCAGCACGGATGGCATTCCTAATTGTGTCCTCCAGGTCCACTGCTTCTGTATATACAAGTGAAGGGTATAATTTGACCCTTTATTTTTTTGATACAACACATTTTAATCAAAATAGGAAAAGCATAAAAATACAAGAAGTCCTAGATGAAAAATAACTGAATCCAGCTGCACTATAACCTAAGAGTTGGTAACGGCTCAATTATTAATAAAGAGGGCAGGATTCCATTAAGGACACTAAAAGTTCATCTCCTTCCCTAAAATGTGTTTCATTCTGTTGAAGGAAAAGGCAGTAAAACCATCATACCTCTGTTCAGTGTGTTAGGAATGAGCAGGGAATTAGAAAAGGAACCATAAACACTACTCTATGTTACGAACATCTCTCTATAATGACAACAAAACCAAAATATTATAACCCTAGAGTATTATTCTTGATCGTGCAGCAAAATACAAAGGATTCTGAATGTCCATTATCAAGAGCTTTTTATTTTGCAGCTTATTCTAGCAATAACTTGTTTTGGCTCAGTTTTTTCTTTGTTTTTTCTGTACTTTTGGGGGAGACATCTGTCTTAATCTTGTCTAAAAGATTGGTAACTCAGCCGTTGTCAAAAAATATATATGGTTATTCTGGTACTGATTCAAGCCCTGTTTAATTCTTGTACCATATTCTTTCAGCCCCACATCACTGTTAAGTCTGGATTGCCATGGCCTTTGTAATCTTATCTTTCTAGGAATGCCAAATTCTCTGGAGCACTAGGTAAAGCATCTTTTTTTTTTTTTTTTTAGATATAGATATAGCACTTATTACTATCTATTTTGGGGGGATTCTTCTTGCAAGATTCTCAAAGGGAATTCAGTCCTCAAACAGTTTCAGTATAATAAACTCAGTTTGCCTAGCTAACTATTTAATTACTTTATTTCCTCACTCCATAGAAATTGTGAGATACAGTCCAGTATTTGATCTTGCTGCTAAATTCATTTCCTATTATGGCAAAATTCAGAATACTAATCCTCTTTTCTCTAAATCCCTTTAGAGAGACAGGTTGTGTAAACTCAATTTACATTAGGAACATTTTCCTTTTTTTTTCAGACGCATTCTTTTCAGGTTGGCAATTGTGACGTTATTGACATGAACTGTGACCATATCGATCATAGTTGCAACCAGGGTCCTATGGTTGCGCCAGGTCTTGTACAGCAGAGGTCAAGTGGGGTGTCTATGGAAAGGTTGTAGTTTGCTGGTTATGACTGTACTGTCTATGTGTATATCATTTTTGTATTTGAAGTTATGAATATTGTCTATGTCTTGTGTATCAATGTGTTTGACTCTAAGTAGCTTCAGTGAAGCATTTGGTCAGCTTCTTGAGAAAATGAGAATAATCCTAAGTGCCCAATCCAGAAACACTTAACTGACAGTGACTTTGGGAAACGCCAATCCACATCTGAGCTTTCCTGGGAATGTTCAAACTAACATGTAAACAATGGCGTCGGCCTGCAAAAAGCTGAATCATTCATGGACATATGACTTGCCCAGGTGGCTACAAACTCCATCTTGTTGCTATGATTTTTGCACAGGAGAACAAAGAGGTTTCCGCCCACAAGAGAGAATATAAAAGGCCTTGGAAACCCCTCCATTTTGTCTTCAGCTGGCTTAAGAAATGGCCTCTCCACCCCCAAGAGATACCTGAAAGAAACTGGAACAAAGGACAGTAACTACAGGGGTGTGAGTGATTGCTGGAACCAGACTAGGAAGGAGTCCAGTCTGTGAAAGAAACTTATTGGAACATCTCTAAGGGTGAGATTTACTTGTATGCAGTTTCTTAATGTATTAGGCTTAGACTTACACATTTTGCTTTATTTTGCTTGGTAACTTACTTTGTTCTGTCTGTTATTACTTGGAACGACTTAAATCCTACTTTTTATACTTAATAAAATCACTTTTTTGCTTATTAATTGACCAAGAGTAAGTAAGTAATGCCTGGGGGAGCAAACAGCTGTGCATATCTCTCTATCAGTGTTATAGAGGACGGATAATTTGAGTTTACCCTGTATAAGCTTTACACAGAGTAAAATGGATTTATTTGGAATTTAGGCTCCCAGAAAGACTGAATACTGGGTGCTGGGAATGTCTCTCTTAACTAAGAAGCTCCTGAGCTGAGTGGATATCAGTTTCAGTGAACTGCAGGGGGGACCTGGCCCAACCTCCTGGGTCTGCGCTGAAGCTGACTGTAGTGTCTAACTCAGCAAGACAGGAGTGGAAGGAAGCCTCTTCTGGCAGGGTTTGTTCTCAGCGGTATCCCAGCACATCTAGTGACAGTCTTAAGGGGGTTTCTGTGACCCAACCCATCACAGCAATGTCCGTTTTAAATCCCTTGTACTGACTGCTAGTCTTTCCTCAGTTTCTTATATTTTTATTTAGTATGGTGAGTACTTGCCTTGATTTTTCTTAATGTGGCTTTCTCAATGTGTAAATTTAGATTCAATTGCTATTTTAAGGTGGTTTTTCTTTATTGTGTTGGCTGCCTCATGAATGAGAGAATTTGTAAGTGCTTCCTATAGACCAGTTTATATATAGATTGCCATAACAAGGTGACAGTATATACAAATTCCCTCTTCCTTCACAAGTTATCTTTCAGCTTCCATTTCAATCAGCCATTTTCATGGTGGTATTTTTTCTTTCTTTCTTCCATAAGTGAGGATATTGTACATAAATAGAATAGCGAGAAGGCTATTATATCTCACTCAGAAGTTAACATTTTGATAAACTGTTCTAGTTATACAACATGTATCCTGCTTATAGAATTTTTAGATTATGGTTAAGTCTAGTACATTTACAATCTATAAGCAAGGCCTTTCAAAATGCATAATCAAAAACATCTGCCTTTTGAATGTCTCAGAGCACATTTGGCTGGGGTTTAAAAAAGTCACCACCTCAACCAAGCTTCACAATCATCATAGCTGTGAACAGTATTAAATTTTGTTTAAAACGTATACTGTGTGTGTGTGTGTGTGTGTGTGTATATGTGTGTGTGTGTGTGTGTGTGTGTGTATATATATATATATAATTTAAAAAAATCTGGTGAAAAAAATTTCCCTGGAACCTAACCCCCCCCCCCATTTACATTAATTCTTATGGGGAAATTGGATTAGCTTAACATTTTGCTTAAAGTCACATTTTTCAGGAACATAACTACAATGTTAAGTGAGGAGTTACTGTACACTATTTACACTGTATATGCTACTTATGTTTAACTTGGATGGGGGAAAAATCATGGGAATATTGTATTTGAGAAATAGTGATACAATATAGTTTATTAAATAAGCCCAAGCCAGGTGCCATAGTTAGAATCAAACTTTAAGGTCGAAAGGGACCATTGTGGTCCTCTAGTCTGACCTCTTGCACATTTCAGGCCACAAGACCTCACCCACCCACTTCTGAAATAGACCCCTAACTTCTGGCTGAGTTACTGAAGTCCTCAAATCATGATTTAAAGACTTAAAGTTACAGAGAATTCATCATTTACACTAGTTTAAACCTGCAAGTGACCCGTGCCCCATAATGCAGAGGAAGGCAAAAACAACCCAGGGTCTCTGCCAATCTAACCTGGAGAAAAATTGCTTTCCAACCCCAAATATGGCAGTCAGTTAGATCCTGAGCATGTGAGTAAGACCTACCAGGCAGATACCTGGGAAAGAATTCTCTATAGTAACTCAGAACCGTCCCCATATAATGTCCCATCTCCAGCTGTTGGGGATTTTTGCTACTGGCAGTCGCTGATGGGCGACATGCCATTGTGGACAGTCTCATCATACCCCCCATCCAAGTTAAACTTGAAGCCAGTTAGGTTTTTTGCCCCCACTATTCTCTTGGGAGGCTGTTCCAGAACTTCACTCCTCTGATGGTTAGAAACCTTCACCTAATTTTGAGCCTAAACTTCTTGATGGCCAGTTTATATCCACTTGTTCTTGTGTCTACATTGGCGCTTAACTTTTATATAACTCCTCTCCCTCTATGGTATTTATCCCTCTGATGTGTTTATAGAGAGCATTCATCTCCCCCAGCCTTCTTTTGGTTAGGCTAAACAAGCCAAACTCTTTGAGTCTCCTCTCATAAGGTAGGTTTTCTATTTCTTGGGTCATCCTCGTAGCCCTTCTAGGATTAATCTTTCTTAAACATGAGAGACCACACAGTATTCCAGATGAGGTCTCAGCTATGCCTTATATAATGGTACTATCACTTCTCTGTCTCTACTGGAAATACCCTGTGTGACGATGGTGCCCGTGAGAGCCAGCTGAGGTCACTCAATTAGAGTGAACTGCAAACAGAACAGAGCAGACAAACCCCAAAAGCTGGTGGATATTCCAATACTTAGCTTTACCAAGCCAGAACAAAGCAGCTTCTATATTACCTCACTGGTTACTCAGAAGTCCAAATAACGCAGTTGCCTTAAAGTACCCAGCTTCAGGCCTCCATCCAGACACACATGTCAAACATATGATGATAAATTCTGAAAATCTTGTATCATATAAAAGAAAGGGTTCTCCCAATCCCAAAGGATCAGCCACACACCCAGGTCAAATAATAACTTAGATCTTACCCAAAATACATGCTTATAGCCAATTCTTAACAACTAAACTAAACTAAAATTTATTAAACAAGAAAAGAGAGTTGGTTGAAAGATCAATATACATACAGACTCAAGTTCAATTTCTTGAGGTCCAGATACATAGCAGAGATGGTGAGTTTGTAGTTGCCAGAAGTTCTTTTAGAAATAGTCTATAGGTTATAGTCCAATGTCCATATTCAGGGTGACTCCAGTCAGTGACTGGGGATCTCAATTCCTATCGCTTAGGGTTTCCCCTTCTTGAAACCCAAAGCAAATCTGAGATAAAACAGGAGGGTGTCCCAGGGTTTTTATACATTTTCCAGCAGCCTCTTGGCCTGAGAGAATAAGCTTAATCTTCTGTCTCCCAAACATCCTGGCAATTAGCATAGTGTAATTTATCTGTTAAACAGTTCATATACAGTTTATCACAACCTTCAAAGAGACATATAGACAATAATACTATTTCACTCAAGTGTCATCATAAATGTTAATATTCCTTTTCTGATCTTTGAATCAAAGCTAGCTGTAGCAATAGACAAGACTTGTTTGCTTACATCACAAGACCTGAGCAAACATCTACCCTTCTATCTCTAACAATGCAGGCTTACATTTCAAAGCTCTATTCATTTACATATCTTCCTAACACGCCTTTAAAGTTCAGCCATGGGTCAGGTCAGTCTGTGAGTTAACTCTTTTTCTGGCCCTGTCTCACCTTTCAGTGAAATATTATATTACACTCATAACATTACACCTTGCCTGATGCATCCTAGGACCGCACTAGCCTTTTTCATGGCTGCATCACATTGATGGCTCATAAACCTCCTGTGATCAACTAATACACCCAGATCTTTCTCTTCCTTTGTTGCTTCCAACTGATAAATCTGCGGCTTATAGCAAAAATTCTTGTTGTTAGTCCTTAAACGCATGACTTTCCACTATTAAATGTAATTCCATTTCTATTATTCCAGTTTACAAGGTCATCCAGATGTTCTTGTATGATATTCTGGTCCTCCTCCGTATTGGTTATACCTCCCAACTTTGTGTCATCGGCAAATGTTATTAGTGCACGCACACTTTTTGTGCCAAAGTCAGTAATAAAAATGTTAAATAAGATCCCTGAAGAACTCCACTTGTAAACTCCCTCCAGCTCGACAGATCACCTTTCAGTATGCCTGTTGTAGTCTTTCCTTTAACCAGTTCCTTATCCACCTTTTGAATTCTCATATTAATCCCCATCTTCTTCGATTTAACTAATAATTTTTCATGTGGAACTGTATCAAATGCCTTACTGAAATCTAGGTGGATTAGATCTACTGCTTTCCTTTCTCTACAAAAACAATTCTACAAATACATGAGAAGCAAGAGGAAGACCAAAGACGGACTAAGCCTGTTACTCAATGGGGGGGGGGCGGGGAACAATAACAGAAAATGTGGAAAAGGCAGAAGTGCTAAAAAAATTTGTTTTGGTTTTCACCAAAAAGGTTAGTAGTGATTGGATGTTTAACATAGTGAGTCCATTTTTTAAAAATCATTGATTTTTATCCACCTTGCAGCTCCGTGGCCACCATGGAAAGGTAGGGGACCCTGGCAGTTCCCTGGCCGCCAGGGAGTGGGGGAGCTCTGCAGTTCCCTGGCCGCCAGGGAGTGGGGGAGCTCTGCAGTTCCCTGGCCGCCAGGGAGTGGGGGAGCTCTGCAGTTCCCTGGCCACTGCAGGGGAGTTGGGGACCCAGGCAGACCCCTGAATGTGGGGGCAGGGGGACCATGGAGCTCTGAGCTCCCCTGGGTGGTGGAGGTCCCGGAGCTCCCAGACACCCTGCAACTGTCCAGTCCCTTCTCATTTTATCATGGATGTTTTTAGTAAAAGTCAGGGACAGGTCACGGGCTTTCTTGGATTTCTTTTATTGCCCATAACCAGTTTGACTTTTACTACAAGTATCCATGACAAAATCTTAGCCTTAGTGATAAGTAACAGTCAGCATGGTTTTGTCAAGAACAAATCATATCAAACCAACCTAATAACTTTCTTTGACAGGGTAACAAGCCCTATAGATGGAGGGAAGCGTTAGATGTAGTGTATCTTGACTTTAGTAATGCTTTTGATACTGTGTTGTATGACCTTCTCATAAACAAACTAGGGAAATACAACTTAGATGGAGCTGCTATAAAGTGGGTGGATAACTGGTTGGAAAACCGTTCCCAGAGAGTAGTTCACAGTCAAGCTGGAAGGGCATATCAAGTGGGGTACGGCAGGGACCAATTGAGAGTCCAGTTCTGTTCAATATCTTCATCAATGATTTAGATAATGGCATAGAGAGTACACTTATAAAGTTTATGGATGATACCAAGCTGGGAGGGATTGCAAGTGCTTTGGAGGATAGGATTAAAATTCAAAATGATCTGGATAACTGGAGAAATGCTCTGAAGTAAATAAGATGAAATTCGATAAAGACAAATGTAAAGTACTCCACTTAAGAAGGAACAATCAGTTGCGCACACACACACAAAACGGGAAATGACTGTCTAGGAAGGAGTACTGTGGAAAGGGATCTGTGGGTCATAGTGGATCACAAGCTAAATATGAGTCAACAGTGTAACACTATTGCAAAAAAATCAAGTAATTCTGGGATGTATTAAGAGGAGTGTGGTAAGCAAGACACGAGAAATAATTCTTCCATTCTATTCCGCGATGATTAAACTTCACCTGGAGTATTGTGTCCAGTTCTTGGTGCCACATTTCAGGAAAGATGTGAATAAATTGGAGAAAGTCCAGAGAAGAGCAGCAAAAATTATTAATGGTCTAGAAAACATGGCCTATGAGGGAAGATTGAAAAAAAGTTGTTGTGTTTTCGTCAGGAGAAGAGAGGACTGAGAGGGGACATAACCTTTTATGTATTTGAAAACTGTTTTTTATTTTATTTTATTTATTTATTTAAGAAGGAGGGAGAAAAATTGTTCTCCTTAACCTCTGAGGATAGGACAAGAAGCAATGGGTTTAAATTGCCTTTGCTGCAATTTAAGGTTGGACATTAGGAAAAACATCCTAACTGTCAGGGCCATTAAGCACTGGAATAAATTGTCTAGGGAGACTGTGGAATCTCCAGCATTGCAGATTTTTAAGAACATGTTAGATAAAAACCTGTCAGGGATGGTCAAGATAATACTTAGTCCTGCAATGAGTGCAGGGGACTGGACTAAATCAGTGGCTCTGTCTTTCCAGATTACTGTACCCCTTTCAAGAGTCTGATTTGTTTTGCATACCCTCAAATTATACTTCACTTAAAAACGACTTGCTTACAAAATCAGATCTAAAAATAGAGAAGTGTCACAGCACACTATTACTGAAAAATTGCTTACTTTCTCATTTTTACCATATAATTATAAAATAAATCAATTGGAATATAAATATTGTACTTACTTTTAGTTGTATAGCATATAAAGCAGTATAAACAAGTCCTTGTCCGTATGAAATTTTTGTTTGTACTGACTTTGCTAGTGCTTTTTATGTAGCCTGTTGTAAAACTAGTCAAATACCTGGATGACTTCATGCACTCCCTGGAAGGCCTCTGCATACCCCCAGGAGTACATGTACCCCTGGTTGAGAACCACTGGACTAGAGGACCTCCTGAGGTCCCTTCCAGTCCTATGTTTCTATGATTATTCCCCATCAAGAAGAGAACTTATCCTTGTGTTTTGACTTTACATACTGTTGAGTTGAATGTGGGGTGTTTTATTAATTGATATGTAAGCAGGGTCTGAATGAATTCTCCCCTGACAGCTAGCTGGGAGAGGGCAAGACTTTGGGTGTGTTTATGTAAATACAGTTTGCTCCTGCTCTGCTTAGATATTCAGCACATAGAGTGGTGTCAAAGTAAATCAATTTTGGCTGGTGTTGGGTACAAATCACTTTAGTACTTAATGCAGGGATAATGAAATGCTGTTACCAAAATCTTGTAATTATTGTAGGAATATAGGAAAGCAGGACTGTGCTTAGCCTGTCCCAAATGAGGGGGGTCACTTTCAGCTGAAAGGACCTCATTAAGCCAGAGGCTCGAATGTCGGAGCCCTGTGAAAGTAAGAGGGGTGGGGACAGCCAGGAGGTATGTAGACTCTCCCTATGAGTCCCCGGACTGGTTTGGCCTGTTCCTCCCTACTGTTTAAAGAATAAAGCTAAATAGGGTTCATTAGGAGCCTCTTTGTTCTATAAATCAGTTGTGTGGCACTGTGTTTCTGCCCAGACCTGAAAATCACTGAGAACTGAAATCACTTGAGATGGGGCAGTGTTTCTGCCCAGCCTACAAAGAGCTGAAAATCATTGAGACTGATATGCAGAGGTCACAGCAGAGAGAGGCAAGTGGCAACAGAAGGTGACTGACAGTTGGCTTATGAACAAGTAGCTGGTGAGGCAGAGAGGTGTAGCGAGTGGCTGGCGGAGAGGTGCAGCGAGTGGCCAGTAGGGTGGCTGGCAGAGAGGCGCAGCGAGTGGTGGAGCAAGTAAGGTGCCTCCTTGCCGCTACCCAGGGTGGGAGGTGAACTCTGGGTCTGCATTGACCAAGGACAGCAACTGTGAGTGGGGTGCAGAGAAGGGGCAGGCACACTAAAGGGACTTTTGGGTTGCTGGACTTAAGAACCTGAGGGGAAAAGGACACTGCCCAACTTACTTGGGGGTGGGTCTTTTGCTCATGGCTTATGTTTATGAACCCTATTTGTGGTGTTATTCCAGATTAATACCAAGTTACTTCCCTCCTTTTATTAAGTCTCTTTTCTATACTCAGACTCTGTGCTTGCGAGTGCGGAAGTATTGCCTTTCAGAAGTGCCCAGGGGTGGTGTGTAATTTTCCCAGGTTACTGAGTGGGGGTTGAGCCG
Source organism: Mauremys reevesii (assembly GCF_016161935.1). Taxonomy (NCBI): domain Eukaryota; kingdom Metazoa; phylum Chordata; order Testudines; family Geoemydidae; genus Mauremys; species Mauremys reevesii. The sequence goes on from NC_052624.1 coordinate 42,134,679, forward strand.
GTTCTGTGTTGTATTGATAGAAAGGAACCCCCTAGATATTGCACCCAACCCTGGTCGCTGCTGGTTTTGCCTGGCAGAAAGGTTACAGATCTAGTCTGCCTAGTTGCAGATTCAGTAACAGAAGATTTATATATTTTAAATGACAGACATTTTTGTAACCAATTTCTGTGTATTTAGAGGGCTACTGGTGGGTTGGTCGGGGAGAGGAGGAAGGAGAGTTGTTTGAACTCCACAGAGATCTGCTTCTTCCTGTAATGATGTTAGCAGTATGCTGTCAACTTCTCAAAGTTTTTTGCTCAAATTTTTGTTAAAAGGCTTCACTTTTAACTTCGCATGTGCTCATTGGTTGAAACTTTATCTAATATACGAGACTTAATATAAGTGCTTTGAATGCATTACACAGTAATCTTCAGACAATGCATCTGATTCATATTTTGAATAGTTACATTGTGCTATTACATTAAATTTCAATCCATTAAATTTCAATCCATTAATGGGAGAGAAGGGAGGAAGAATTTGTACTTTTAAAGAACAAAAACCCCAGAACCATTCTAAAACATAATCTTTGATTGAAAGGAAATTGGTTCAAAATTAATTTTTGTCACATTCTCATATTAACTTAAATTATGGCTGGTCTTGTAAATTAAGATGTACAACATATTTTTCATCCTTTGTAATTATATTTGTTCTAGAAATATAAATTGATGCTAATTTTTAAAAGAAAATATGGAACATGATTTAAGCTATTATTTCCAAAGAGCCTTTATTACCCCCCCCCAAAAAGGGGGGGGAATCGTGATCAAAAGCCAGACTGAAAAAATTCCTAACATATGATGAGGAGGTGTGATTTTTAAAGTCCATTCGTATACCTGTGGTGCATTGTGAGGCCAGGTTAAAGGCAAAGTAACTTATTCCACACAAGAAGTGTAGATACATAGAATAACAGCTTAATGTAGCCACATTGCTTTCATAAACATCTGTTACATATTTTTAACAATTAGCTATTCATTTCCTAATCTATGCAGTTACTCTAAATCTGCAGACTGGTTAACAAAGGTTCAGACATCTTCTTTTGTGAGGTTCCATCATATTGATAAAACCGTGCTGACGCTCCAATCTCTTTTTGGCTGCATGGAACTGCAAATTGGTCCTTAGTACCCTTGCAGGTCCTCCCTTTTGAACTACTGAGAAAGGGTGTTTGATTTCTCTTACATAAAATGGCATCTCACTCTATAAATTAGTGAGACAGTGTGGGATTTTTCTGCAGGGATTTACTGCTTTTTTGTTTGTTGTAAACCAAAGTGGTGAGTAAAACAGTGTCTCTTATTTTCCTCCTAAAGATGCTTATTTGCTTTTGTCTGGCTCTTGATGTGTTCTTTCCTTTTTTGTCCATCTTCTAGGTATGAGAGGGGGAAAAGTTACACACCTTGAATATTAGGAAGGCATTGCACACATTTATGAAAAGGATGCTAGAAATGAAGAGTTCAGATCTCCTATTCATCCTGTATCAGAGTTCTGAAAGAGCTTTGAAATCTAAGGCTTCTCTAGCCAATAGGTGAGTGAATCAGAGAGCCTCACTGAGCTACATGCAAAGAGCCCATGATCATCAAGGCTTGCTGACCAGGGTAATTGCTACCTGGTTTTCTGAGTAGAAGAGGCAACTTCTTTTGCAAGATGTAAGGCTAACACTCAGACATCAGTCAGTGCTTTCTTGTGTCACTACAAAATTTGCGTGCAGGCTTTTGCAGATTTCTACTTGGACAAGGTTATATGTGGAAGCATGTTCTAACACTGGGTAATGCTGCAGAAGCTCCCACTATCGTGACTGGTATCTTTGGAAGTTAGAGAAGTAATTTCTGACAACCACAAAGTTCACACAGTTTTTTGTTTCACTTGATATTAGTAGATTCTGCTGTTCCCAAGAGAAACATGTCTAAATGACAAAAACACATTAACAAAATTCAGAGGTATCAAAAATCCTCACCACAGATCTCTTACGAATTGAAAGGTTATGCTTTTTCTGATTTCTTAATAAATATTTTTTTAAAAGAAGGAATAAATTATGGGTAAGAAACTCCTACTTCATGTGCCTGAACTGAAAAAGAGGGAATATTTTTTCCCATTCTAGGGAAAGGCAAACTATTTATTGCAAGAAAAACAAATTAAGATTTCTGGTAGCCTGCTAGAAATAGTTGTTAAAACAACTCCTTACTCTTCAAATGAAGGAAGAAGAACTAACAGTTGAGGATTAGATTTAGAAGCTTCCATAAAATCTCCTTACCTCTAGGCCACATGACTCACTCTTCCAATGGTTTTAAATAGATTGTGATTGCTAGTGAGCTCCTATATCTCAAGGTTTTAATCTTAGAACCTAATCAAAGGCAAAGTTAGTTATGTTGACTAGTCTCCTTTCAAGAGGGACTACGGTTGGTGCTTTGGCTGAGGGCTTAAAGCAATATCTGTGCCCACCACCACCAGGGCAAGGTTCTGAGTGTGTCAAAGACTTGCTATGCTATGGTAAAGCAGATCTATTTTTGTCTAGCTGGATGTTTTTATATTAACTGTGAAAGAAAGTTGCTCTCTTGGAACTAGATTAGAAATTAGGAAATTGAAGCCCCAAACAGCTGATATCCCTGCCAAAATGGCTGGTGCAAAATACTTTGGGGAGCTGTAACCAAGAAGATCAGAGGCCCCATAGAACTGATGACAATGGATTCTGATTGGAAGAGGAGAAATAAATCTTTAACATTTTCTATGAGACACTGGAGAGAAGGACTAGAAAGAGTGCTTAAGGGCCCAGGCTGTGATGCAGCTGGTATGGTATTTTTGCAGCTACATGTGGAGATTCCTTTACAAGCTGTAACCAATAAGAAAGTGTGGAGCACAAGTGGCTACCTTCTTTTTCACTGCAAAGGTTGACATTAGATGCTTCATTGTGAGCTAACTGTTTTGGCACTCTGTCTGTGCATAGGGCTTGTGCCCAAGAATAATGGCCTATTGCAACATCTAAATCTACAAGTAAGCAATTTACTTTCAGACCTGCTAATCTAATTTCTCAAAGTCCAATAATATATCAGTCCAGAGATCCCACTCTGTATTTGTTGCAGTACTAAAAGTTTGAGAGGTCTCTCTTTATTTCTAGAGATGTTTTACAGATTTTAGTTATCGGGAGGTTTTGCTATTATTTTTGATTTTGCATTTCATGTTTCCTTTACAGTGCACACTTGTCCTAGATAAAGTTTTTAAGCTTGTTCTTTCTTCAAGTGGAATTATTTGAGATTTGATTTTCACTTTTACTCTTCACTACTTACGTAGTGCTTGAACTGGAGTACACAACTAGTATAGCTCCCTTTTTTAGGGGTTAAAGTCTCAAAGTTTGGTTTATTTCCTGTCTCCAGCTGCTGGTAGGAGATCATATTGCCAGTAGACTGGCATTTTCTTGCTTCAGAGAAATTAAATTTGCAGGTAAGAAATTACCTTTTTTTACATAGGTATAATTGGAAAGATTACTTTTACTTAAAAATGAAAGTGCTTGGGTAAATATTGTCTCATTCAACCCCCATTGACATGAATTATGGTGCTGATCTAAGTGACAGTAGAAGCCTTAATTCCTATTGCGCTTGTGCTTTTTTAGATTTATTTTGTCTGGGTTTGAGATTAGTTAATACTTTAACTCCCATAGTGATTCCCAAATTTAACATGTTTATGGTACGTACGTTAGCTGAGAATTCTACCTGCGAGAGCACAAAATAGCTACCTATCTCTTGTCTGCCTGCACCCAGAAACTTCAAATAAGTAACATAGTTCAATCTATTATACGGTAGTTTTTATTCTTTTGTTATTAGAGCTTCTCAAATTACCTAATCATTATTCTCTGTGTTAATCTAGTTATACGAGTCCTCTTGTTTAGGCATGGCAAGGCTGCCTGTTAATTTGACTTGTCAATTATTCCAGTAACAGTGCCCTGATGTAGGTGATGGCTACCTATTAGAATTTAATTTTTGGTGCTATCTGTTAGCATGCCTACTTAAATGTCTTGATCACACACTTTTTAATAAATGCTAATGCCCCTGTTGGGGAAAAGGTGAACTAACTGAAAACTGACCATCTTAGTTGGCTGGAATCTTTTTCACATTCTAATTAATGTAGTTAAACCGACCTAATTTTCTAGTGTAGAATATCCAGGTCTATATCTTTGTTTGTATACCAGGCCATCAATGTGCATGCACTTTACAAAGCACATTAAACAAGTTAAAAGACACAGTCCCTGTCCCAAATAGTTTACAATCTAAATGACTAGACAAACATACAGAAATTAACTTAGAACGGAGTGGGGAGGGAGAGAAGGGGTCACAGTCATTGGATTTCATCCCTAACAAGGAGAACAGAGGCACTGTCATTAAGCTGCTTGAAGAGTTGGCCTGCTGCTTACCTAGCACAAGTGCATTTAAAAATGACTTTTTTCTTTTATAGTTCTGTGTATGTTTTATTTCTGTCCTTTTTGTAATTTTTCAGTCTTGAATAATATTCACATTCAAATGCCAACTTAAACTTGCTAAAGAAAGTAATGATATTATTTTAGCCAGTTAGAGATCATAAAGTCTTATTTTTTGTTGTTACTGTTGTTCTACTATTCTAATAGATCAGTGCTTTAAAATATTTGACCATTTCTGACATTTGACAATGTTTGACTAGTATTTCACCAGTCAGTTGACCGATTATTTTTGGACTGTTCAAATACTCAACCCTAATCTTATTGGTTTTATATGTGTAAATGTAGTAGCAACTCTGTAGAAAGGATTCCATATTTTCTTTGAACGTAATCTTATTATCTAATATTCAGTAAACAGACCTATTAAAAAGATATGTTTGATGCCAGGAAAGGTTAGTCTGATTCAAATAAAAAAGGAATTTGTAATAATTGCAGCCTATTAAAGATCTTTAGCAGTAAAAATATTACCAACTTTTAGTTTGATTACCTGATTTTATTTAAGTAAATGTAGCACAGAGAGACTAGCAAACCTAATTAGAGTAGGAGCATTAATAGAATACTAATTAGTAACCTGAGTTTTGGGTAAACTATTTTATAATTGTTAAGCATAATATTATTAAGGATATTTTAATTATTTTTAATGTATACAATAACATAATACAACACTGTGAATTATACACTGGAAGGGCTTCAGAAAAACCTTATACAGTAGTAGTAGCCTATGTTTCTGTGAAATTTACACCTCAGTGTAACATTAAAAAGAATTTTTTGTATCTTTCTCAGCACACACTAGTCATAAGCTGTTAATATCCTGCATTTTGGTGTACAGATTTTCCTCAGCTATCTGAAAAAATAAATATACTAGGTTAATCAATGTTGGGTAAAACAGCTGGTAAATATTCAGGTGGGGAGCTGATTGTATAGAGATGTCTGTTCCTGAGATACAGGGTCTGTGAACACTTAAAGCCCTATGAATCCATAGTGTTTTCACCTGAAGGCTTCACTAATCCAATTTCTCCCTAGTTCTTAAATAAACAACTTAAGGTTTGAAAGTCTGAACTATGTAGAAGAGTTACTATGAATAGTTGTTTAAACTTGATGCTGATACTAATGGCCATTGTTAAACTCCCTTGGATAGTGATAAGCATAATTGAATCCCTGGCAATTTCATTGACAGAGCAGATGTCTCTGCAGTTGCCGCAGATGCTTAGCAACAGCTGGGAGTATGTTAGCACTGATGAGAAAATGCATCCTCAGTATTTCTACTATAATAAGTAGCGATCCATTAATAAGACAGAAAATGTAATTGTTGTTTTAAAGCAGGGAGAGAGTGCTTTAAAGTGGTATATGGAATGGAGATGTACTGTAAGGTTAGGGCAGTGGTTCTCAACTTATTTATTGTTGCGGGCTGCAGGGGCCGGATGGCAGGGCAGAGGCAGCCATGCACAGCTGCCCCAGAACCCGGAGCTCACAGAGCTGTCTGGGAGCCCTGGATCCCTGAACCTGCAGGGCTGGCTGGGAGTTCTGGACCCCGCTGTGCGGGGCAGCCCAGACCCCGCCACACCAGGTAGCTAGGAACCCAGATCCAGCCATGCGGGCTGGCCGGCCTTTAGCCAGACCCTGCTGTGTGCTAATTGGGCCGCTGTTTGAGAACAGCTGGCTTAGAGGTTTTTTTATACATCTGGCCTGAGTCATTTTTTTTAATCATGTACTTTATTATTGCCTGATTTTCTCTGATCTTTCTCACTTCCTGTTCTCTCTAAAAAGTTACTAAATGCAATGGCATTTTGAATCAATTCAGATTTTAAATTTTTCTGATGAATGTATGAGTTGTTTGACAAATGTATTTTTTAAAAAAATCTAGCACCAATAATGGATAGATGAAACTTTAATCCTCAAATAAATCATGTGTGAGATTATCTGAAAAATATGTAAATTCTATTTTTGCATGTGTATCTTTTATACACACATTTATTTGTTCTCTCACATGCACTATGGGAAGTGAATGCCATGAAATGTGATGAGGGGATTTTAGCACATCTGGACATTTGATATCTTAAATAAACTTCTGCAAAATGTATTCCATCCCCATGATTACTGATGTTCCTTTTCTTTGTCAAGACCTAGACCATATCTTGGTGCATATGCTGCACTTAACATCCATTAGTGCTGAATTATCAGTTCTGTGAGATACAGCAAATTTCCCTCTCTTCCTCTTCAGTATTCAGTGGTGCTACATTTTCTATATCTGATAGAACCATCATATTTGTTGGGATGAGGGATGGCGCTCAGGCCAGAGAGAAACACTGGGAATGGGGAAAAGGCAATAATCATACTACTGAATATCAGAACCCCATGTTCAAAGGTTTTCGAGTGGTAGTTGAGATGTCATTCACAGAGTACATGCTCATACCTTGCAAGTAGTAGGAAGCTAGATACTGTGGCATGGACTATGTTTCAGACGTGCAAAATGTATGCTAACGTTTTGGGTTTTCTCTTTCTTTTGAGGGGGGTGTCAAGGTTGGGCCATCTACCACCTAACGCCAAAATATATTTGTTTTTTATCATTCTCATCTCTCTTTATATATGATGCTGCTTCTGGAGACAAGGCCCTTTGATCAGAACTTTAGCTTTCAGTTCATACCTTCACTTAAAGAAATCTGGGGCACTTTGCTAGTTGATCCAACTAGATGGGAGTGGTGCTCTCACATCATCAGTGTTCAGGACCAAGGGGAAATGCATGCAGGGCCGGCTCCAGGCACCAGCGCAGCAAGCAGGTGCTTGGGGTGGTGAACGGAGATGGGTGGCACGTCCGCCTCTTCGGCAATTTGATGGTGGATCCCTCAGTCCCTCTCAGAGGGAAGGACCTGCCGCTGAATTGCTGCTGAAGAATGAAGCAGGGGCGGTGGAGCTGCTGCCGAAGTGCTGCTGATCACGGCTTTTTTTTTTTTTTCCCCCCGCTTGGGGCAGCAAAAACGCTGGAGCCGGCCCTGAATGCATGTACACTGTAGCATTATGCACTGTGACCCAGTTCAAGGCCTTTATTCAGTTAAGTGATTCTCATGTAGTTTGAAAGAAAAATCATAAAAATAATCTCTATCTTGTGATGTCTAAAGTAATTTTTCTTTGGTTATATAACACATGAGAAACTACATGTGTCCTTTGTAAACAAGCTGTAAATAAAGATCTGATGGTTTTCAAAAAGAGTAGAAAAGTTATATTATTTTGTCTTGTCCTTGAAAGATTTTGTTGTTTTAGGCTATACTTTGCAATCACAATTATGAATGCAAACTTTCTGATGGGAGGAGCATATAACCCTACTGCTATGATTGGTTTTATTTCTGATTTCTTCTTTTAAAGGTCTTGAATTAAAGCTTCTGTAATCTGTTATAGTTTTGTCAACATATTTGGCTAAATGCCAACATGTTACTACATTTTGTTTGCAGATAAAGCTGTATACTTGTCATCTAGGACATGATATTCTTGGAAGGGTACCTGGGTTTGTGCTATATAAAACATGATGATGCATTACTACTTTTTGACTTGTGTCTTGTACCAAGCTTAAAGCTCAAGACAGTAGGATTTGGGACAAAATAAAACAGGAAAGTTTTCTACTTATTCAACTACCCTCTAAAAATGTGTAGTTTGTGTATTGAACAATGAGAATGTGGTTATACTGTGTAAAGCTTTAAAACACACAATTGAAATATCCAATGTACTTTACAATACTACAGATAAAAGTAGATATAATTATTACTATTCCCTTTTAATGGCAAATTCCTAATTTTATTATATGCCTTTACCTAGACTTGACGCTTAATAAGATCTCTTCAGAGTTGTTTTAGTTAAATTAGTTTGCGAAGACTTGAAGTTGACTTTCAAAGAAGTAAAGAAACAATGTAAAATGGAAGTATCTTGGAAGAAATTTTATGGTTGGAGTTAAGGAGGCACTAATAAATTAGCAACAATGTTATAATTTCCTTGTATAATTTTAATTTTTTAACTGCAGTTAACACGGTGCCATGGATTTTAAAGTTCTAGCCACCACTGCCCTCAGATTCTTACAGTTCTATTTTTTGTGGGGGTCTCAAAAGAACTGTTTTCTTCAATGTCTTGCACAAATAACTTTATCCGCCAGTTGTCCTTGCCTAACCAATTTTTTGTATTGTATTGTTTCTCCTTTGCTATGTGAACTTTTCATTAGAATGCTAAATTATCCAAAAAAAAACAACAAAAAAACAAACTTTGGTGTATAAATGGTAACTATCTTGTTAAATATTTAACAATAATATTCTTCCAATTGTTAAATAAGTGTTACAACAAGAGTACAGTGTGATTTGCAATCTTCAGTGTACTCATTCTAATGACAAAAATTGCACTTTTGAACCACTGATGACAGCAGAAAACCCAAATGTTTAAATACAACTGTTCTCAAAAGTAATGTTCAGCTTCACATTATAATTGCTCCCAGAGTACTATCCTGAGTAAAATGAGTATAGCTGCCTTCTAAGGCCTGTTAAAAATCAAAATAAAGAAAGAGCTCAAATCTGTCTATCAGCGCTCCGTTTAGAAGACGAAAATTCAAAATCATTTTAAAAATCTCCAGACATATCTTACTGAATGCTGCAGATAGACCCGATGCTGCAGCACTGAACTATAACCATGATGACCAGCATCTGTTAGACTGTCCCTGTCTGGACTATCATAGCAGCTGAGCCTTCCCCTCATATCTCACTAACTAACAATCATGTGTCTTATTCCTGCATTCTTTTATTACTTCATCACACAAGTGGGGACAAAGGAGAGGGAAGAAAATCAACAGGTGGGGTTGTTGCAGGAGCACCCCCTGAATAGAAATACAGCATAATTTCTGCAGCAGGGATCTGACACAGAGCTGTGCTCTTTGGTGGTTCTATGATAGGTGGTTTCTCTACACACTTGCCCATATTCTAGGCAGGAGGGGGTTGTTTTTTGCAGGAGCACCCTGAATAGAGAATAGCTCATAATTTCTCTGCAGGATTGACACAGAGCAGCTGTGCTCTTTGGTTCCTATGATACAGTGGTTCTCTAGTACACTTGCCCATATTCGCTATGGCATCTTAAGAGTAGTGAAGCGTCTGGAATTCATGCTGTTTTGTGCCCCTTTCCATCTTTAAAGTAGGGGAGTGCTCAACAATATTTGGATGTTGAATTTGTATATCCATCTCCAGTACACTTACAGAATTCTCAGTGTGTTTGGAAAATTAAAATGTTTGTTTCCATATTTTTTTGCCATCCTTCGTGCCTCTTTCTCTGCTCCCCCAGTTCAGGTCAATGTAACCCATCTCTTCCCTTTCCAACCTTATACACTCCAGATATTTTTGGTGTGGTCGCTCCTTTAGCCATTTCATCTATGAACTCTTCATTACCCTAAAGAATATTGTGCAGCTTGGTGCTGTAATTGACTTTCAAAATCAGTTTCACTTTTAAACTGATACTACATACTTACGTAAAAGCGGCAAAGAGTCCTGTGGCACCTTATAGACTAACAGACGTATTGGAGCATGAGCTTTCGTGGGTGACTAGATCCAGACTAACACGGCTACCCCTCTGATACTACATACTTATGTAATCCCCCTTAACATATAGGAAGCAAGCACCATATTTGCATGACTTTCCATAGAATCCCTGCTACAATGGAGTCCTGTGATACTGAATAGAGGGACTGTTAAAGAATAAATCAAGCTCCTTCAGCAATACTAGTGATATGTTACAAGCACTGAGAGCACTGCCAGTACTTTATTTTGATATTATTGTTATTTCAGTACTCCTGAGATTATTAGAGAGCTGCTGTATGTACTCTGAGTGCTGTGTGGATTTGAGTCCCATCTTGCAATGGAAAATGTCTTCCTCTACGGTAGCACAAACTATATTAATTTTACTATTAAATTAATATAGTTAATACTATTAGATTTGCAAAGAATACTTCAAGAGAAATTTATTTTCAGCTGATTTTACAATTGCTATTTATGGCTAATATCTGAAATCTAAGGAATGTGGATACAACTATGCATTTTCTCCAACACTGATCAGTAATAACTTGTTTCAGTTACTGTACTTGTAAGTAAAACAACAATTAAAAATGTGAATCTAAATATAAAGGAAAACAAGCCAACTGTTTGGTTCTTGTTTCAAAAGCGAAAGCATGTTCAGTGAGAGGAAAATCTACCTCTACATACTACTGTAGGCACATGTCTCTTCTTGAGCATTGAGGAGTGGCAAAGTGGAATCCTGTAAAGAGTATCTGTAGATTTTTACTTTCTTGATTTCCTTTGGGGAGATACCAAATTTGGTTAGGCAGAGTTTCAAAATTTATTTTTCTAAATTCTTATAAACTCATTTCTTTCTCTGTGGAATAATGTTTTGGGTATCCTGATAGGGTGAAGACTTGAGTAGCAGAACACCTTGAGTAGCAGAAACCTAGGTTACACACTAATAGATATTTTGCCCTTCTTGTATTAGCTACCTATTTCTCCAATGAGCGAACACTGGCACTGAGAGCTGTATGGTAGTAGCACATAGTTATAGGGCAGTTTAACACTCCGCATACAAAATTGCCTAGGCTCATATTCATGACATTTTAAATTTCAACAGATTTGGGTTGCCTGGGTAGTGTTCACTACAAACCTCAGAAAGGGAGGGAATATGTGAAGGAGATGATGCAATAGAAGAATTCATAGTATTTGAAAGCAACCAAATTGTGGCTGTGTCGTCCAGCTATGTGAAATTCCTCATTTTTGCCTTGTGAATTCTTCATGGTGGGGAAAAAGACTCCTCAAAATTTTCCCCACTGTGGAACTTCATCATTTTTTCTGTTACAAAAATGGCTACATTTTATGCATAACTTTCCTGCCTCATAATGATGGGGGAAGCCCACACCAAAAGAGAAAAAAAAAATCTGGAGATGACAGTAAACCTGCCCTTCCACTTTACCCTTTTGGAGGCCTCTGATTCCTTATATGGCATTGGGGAACCTCTACGGGATTCTGGTCTAAATGTTTTGATTGTCCAAAAGATAAAACTGCATTGCAAAAACAAAACACCTGTGTAAAGAAAAATCCACCCAATACATTACTTGCTAATGCACATAAATACAAATGTAGTTTAACTCATGAGAGAATATCATCAAACTATTGGTAATGCAGTTCAGTATTTCAGACAAAGCACTGGCTGTCAGGAGGATCTTGTGTTCCAATTATTGAACGTCTGACTGTGTGCAACACTGACTTCTCACAAGAGATGTGAGAAATATGGTGTGAAGCCGCATTTAAGGTTTCCTGGATAAATTAACAGATGAAGCTACCTTTTTATTAACCTTCTGTTTTGCTCTCCTGTAAGAGTTGGTTGCTGTTTCCATTATACTGTTTGGAAAATGGTGGTCTTGTACTTAAGACAAAGCCTGATAATCTAAAGACCTGGGTCTTGCTCCTGCCTCTGTTAAAGACTTCCTGTGTGATCCTGAACAAGTGATTTAATACCTTGGTGTCTCCATTTCCTCATCTGTAAAATGAGAACTGTTGTCTACGTCACAGGATTGAAGTGAGGCTAAAATAATTCAGGCTTGTAAAATGCTCAGTAGCACTTTCTATACGAGTGGCTTAGATGTGCAAATTATTTCTAGTAATTATTATAAGGTATTTTCAACTAGTCTTTGTTAATACTTCTGGACTGACCTATGGTATGCACACTATCATCCTATAACTAATTTTGCCTGAACAGTTCTGTTCCAGAAAAAAAGTTTTCTGATTAGATTCTTTATTTTGTGCAAAAAACCCTTAATTTTTAAATGCAGATACTATTTATGCAACTGATCCTCTATCTATCCTGCAGAATAATAGGTCTTCTGATGATCAGTAATGCAGTCAAAAATATATCTTTAAGATGCAATTGTTTTTTCAGATGGTAAAGTGTAATTTCAGCTTTTTGTTTTTCTGCTCCTACACACTGATTTCTCTTAGGAAAAGAGAACTCATGAAAATTACCTTTTGTTAGTTGTATCAGAATAGTGTTCAAGCAGACGTTATTTAAGAGGAAACATCATCCTGGATAGGATTCTTTGTTATATGCTTCCTTACTGTGACTTGAAACAGTACATTTAATGGAATAAGATTCACTGTCTTTATGTTAACAGAACTGTGCTAAAGAATAATGATCTGAGATCACGACAAGAGTTAACTACCCACCTCACCAATCAGTGGCCTTCCCTGGGAGCTCTGGATGTCAATGCTGTTGCCTTGGATACTCTACTCTATAGAAAGCACAGTCAACAATGGGATGAGTAAGTTTAATAGTTTTTGTTCACTCTTATTGGGCGGGGGACAGTACTCAGAATCATACTAATATCTCCTCTATTTCCCTGACATATCATCTGCTAATGTACCCCCTAATACTAACTGTGTCCTTAGGGCCTGGCTACCTGTACATGGTGTAGAAAAGTGTAGGGGTTAGGATGCAGTTTAAATATTTAGCAGTTTGGAACTCAGACATTATGTACAATTGTACCACATGTACAGTTGTGGTACCAGATGAGGATCTGTGCATTGAATAAAAACATGAAAAGGAAATTCACAGAGCAATTTTAGAATTTCATGTCAGAACTGACATACAGCAAGTTAGTGCTATTAAGGAAAATCTATTTGGTTATGAACTAGGATATAATACTGCAAATTGATGTTTGATATAGTTTTTAAACAATCACTTAATTTAGCTTGCTTAAATTTGCATGTCTGATATAGCACAATAAAACAAGAATAATGAAGTATGAGCATTCAAATATTTTTTAATGTGGCATATTCCAGAAAGTGCAAATTATTGCAATCAAATCAAGATGCAGAAACATCAGCATAAACTCCATTATCTGCTTACACAGCAGAAGTCTTTAATACATCATTACAATTATCTTTATCTATGATAATTTACAGGACGTATTGTCTCAAGTCAGCAAAGCACTTGATCACATGCTTAATTTTAAATATGTGTCTGTTCCATTGAAGTGAGTGATACTGAATGGGACATGTGCCCATTGAAAGTTAAGCATATGCTTAAGTGCTTTGATGAATTGTGGCCACAAATTGTATGACATTGCTGAATTATTTCCTATTCTAGAATGAGCTACTTCATTGCAGGTTATCCCAAATTTTAGGGAGCAAATTCTTAAATGAATACTTCAAAATTTGATCTGCATTACAGTACTTTATATATCAGGTGCAAAGTGCATACAACAATTTCATTTAAAACAAATACTTCAATATATTTTCTAAAATGAAAATAGTGCCAGCAGACCAGAATTTAAGCAGCCCTACAGTAAATGAATCATTTTGCAACGGAGAATTAAGTTTTCAAGTCTAAGCTTTCAAGCATAGTGAAGAAATTAGTATTCAAAATTATCAGTTTGTTCTACTGATCTGAGGTTATTAATAATTGCATCTTCATGTTGCTGTTTGATCTTCAATTGCTATAGATTAGGGGTCATTCAATCAACTAGAAATTTCAACCACAAAGGTAACATTATTGCTCTTAAATTTTAAATGGAAGTCCAATTAGAATTTGTGATACTATCATGTATAACAAAACTGGTAAATATGAAAAGCTGTGCTGTCAAGAGCAAATTTTGATAAAGTGTAATGGTAATAGAATCTCATGATGGCTATGAATGCCGTGTCACATGAGATTTCTTTAGTTTTTATGTTGTATTGAATTCAAAAAGTCATTTTAGAAAATGAGTAGGAAACAAAAATCCTCTTGCTGCTTTTCTCCTTTCCCTTTTTATATTATGTTGCTACACCTCATTGTCTCCATGAGTACAGTTGCTCTAGCTCTTTCTCCCTTTAACAAATTATTTCCAAGAAAATTGGTTTAAAGACTTTAACATCATCCTGGGTGGATTATAAATCTGCTTCACACTGCAACGTTTTTCCTATTAGCTTTTTAATAAATATAATATAAACATAATGAAATATACATAAACTTCTTGCAATATATTTTAACCATTTGCTATACTTTCAACATTTAATTATATATAATATGAATGATTAAAATATAAATCAATTTTTATATTACACAGTTTACAAACGTTACTTATAAAAATCCAACTAGTTAAAGAATAATTATTAAAAGAAGATGAAAAAATAGAAGCAAATTTCAGAGGAGGGGGATAGAGAGGGAAGGAAGTGGGTACAGAAGAGGGAGAGTTGAGGGAGGCCCATATATTTAATGGGATCATTCAGTTTCTTCCAAGAAAGCATACCTTTTCTTGGGTATTTCTATTATGTATACAATTCTTTCCATAGTGGCCAAGCTTACAATGTCTATGCTCCAGTCTTCAATTGTTGGTCGCTTTTTGAATTTCCATTTTTGTAGTACTAGTCTTTTAGCAGTTGTTGTGGAATCTTCATCATTGGAGATTTTTAAGAGCAAGTTAGACAAACCCCTGTCAAGGATGGTCTAGATAATACTTAGTCCTGCCTTGAGTGCACGGGACTGGATTCTCGAGATCCCTTCCAGTCCTATGATTGATGCTCTATTTAGCCAAAGGTTTTTTTTTTTTTCAGATTTTATTCAGCTTCCAGTTAACATTCATTAGGTTTAAAATTATATGTTTGGCTTTAATATGATTTTGTTTGATAGTAAAAAAAAGTTAACTCTGCAATTCAAATCTGCCCCAAACCTACAGATTCCTAGCATTCCCACAGCATATGGATTAAGTTAGCACCTGCTGACTCACAGCGCCGACATATGATTTTCTGATGCATTAATCATAAATGGAGGTTCAAGGAGCAGTTCAGAGCACTAGCTAAAATTTGTTTCTATTTGTTAGCAGATGATGATTGGCCTAGTACTTCCTCACATTTCTTTCTTAGAGATTCCCTGTTTAGTTCAAATTTGCTGACCAGTTGTGCATATAGTGTTGCCTTTGATCTTGGGAATCTGGGTAATATTTGGAGAAATGAAAGCAGTTCAGGTGGGTCAGGGTAGTTAAAGCATTAGGGTCAAATAGATGGGATACAGCATGTTACAATGGATATGTTGGTACTCCTTAGTCTCTAGACTGAATATTTCTTTTAATACCGTAAAAGGGAGGAAAGCATCATTTTCAATCAGTTGACTGATGGTCAAAATCCCTTTCCTTAATCCAGTCTGGCCAAGTGATGGGTTGCCTGCTATACAAAATTTTGAGTTGTCCCAGATGGAGACCTTGGTATGTAGAAGAGGGTGATTTTTAAATTTAGTGAACATAGTACACCAAGTATTTCTGGCTGCCACAATAGTCAGTAATTGTTCTTTAGGGAATCACTAGTAATCCAAGTACAGTGCATGGGAAAGGGGTAAAAAGGCAACAAATTCTGCTCCCAGCTGGAGCCAGTCCAGGGCCCTACAGCACAAGGGAATGAGCCACTGTGCTGCTTGGCTAAGAATTATTGCCTGATGGTGAACTTTAAAGTTGTGAAATCTAAACCCACTGTTTTGATAGGGAGCTGTAATCTTTTTAAGGAGATTCTGGATTTGTTACCAACACCCCACAAAAAGGACCTGAACGTGATGTTGTTTTTGGTGGTAAAATAAAAGGGAGATATATGGAGGGAGGGAATTCAGAATGAAAAGGATCCTGGAAAGAGCAGTCTTTTTTTTTTTTTTGTTCCCTAAAGGGAGATGGGTGGTGCCTGCCATCTATTTAAATTATTTGCTAATTGCTTGATTAATGGGGCTAGGTTAACCTTGACTATGTTTTTAATTTCCTTAGAGAACAAGATGGCAAGATACCTGAGGTTTGTCTGTTGCCATCTAATATGGGGCAGAATAAAAAGTAAAACCCTTCATTGGAGGGTTCTGCAACTGCCATGCATCTTTTAATCCCAATTTGTCCACGTAGTCTCTTATTATGCTTCCAGAATGCGATTGTGTATGCTGGGGCCAACCTGACTTGTTGTTTTTTGGTTGTTTTTTTTTAAAGACCAAAAGACAACACATTTTTAAAATCTCCTGCTATGATGACTGAGCCTAATGGGATATTAATTAATTTGGGGAAAAATTAAAAAACTTGGGTTATCTTTATTGGGTATCTATATATTTATTAGAGTGTATATAGAGAGTCAAAGATATTAGCTTTCACTAGCAAAAATCTACCTTCCTCATCTTTATTTACATCTAGAATGTGTCAATTGAGTCTTTTGTGAAACAATATTGCTCCATTTTGGCTGAGGAGGAGAAATTGTTAAACACCTCTTTCCCCATCCATTACCTTCTAAATTTCTCTGCATCCAGGTCATTATGGTGGGTTTCCTGTAGGAAGAGGGTAAGGCAGACCAGGAAATGTAAAAGACAGGTATAATGTGAGAAACAGGTAGAAAAACTGAGAAAAAGAAATGAAGTGATCAAACTGACCAAAGATCACTTAAAATACGTAACTCCTATCCAAATGGAGATAGAACCTAAGTCAAGGAGGCTTATAAGGGGATGACCTCATCACTCACTCCCCACATTTTCCCAAAACACCCAGTTGGGGGTATAGCTGGATTCCCTTTAGCTTTATAAAGAAGAAATAGTCTCATAACAAGGGAGGGCATGGTTTCTTCACTATTCATAACATTAAAAAAAGGTGCATGTGTGGGGGGAGCCAGTGTCTAAACTTAAGAACAAGGCTATAATAGATGTACAAGAAAGTTATGCAAATTGTTTAAATAACTTTATTCTATCATAATTGGATCACCTGCAGATAAGGGTTTATTAGAAGAACAGTTCTTCCTAAACTTTGTCACCGAGAGCCTTGTCCATGCTGGATTATAGTCTGAATGATATTGCCCAATAGCCATATCAGTAATATAAATCAACACAACACTTATTAAAACTCATTTAACAAAAATAAAAAATAAAACCCTGGACTAATACTATTGAAAAAACAACTCACAGATTCATACTAACACATTCTGAGTAATTTGATGAATCATAACCAGCAATATAAAAATTATTCGTGGATAGGATTTTAGGAGATCAGATTTCTTCACATGTGAGGAATTGAAAAGATTCATCATTAAACTGAAATCTTAATTCCATTGTTTAGATGTGGTGTCTCTTATAAGTGTACATTTAAGGCAAATGGATGAATATTTTCAGATTTTCTATAAACCCAGAATCTAGGAAATTAGATGGGGGGAAATTAAGTAAAATTATCAATGGGGAAGGAAGAATTAAAAAAAAATGGCGGGATTGGTTGGAAAAGGTACTGGGAGAGAATGCCTCAGACAGAACAAAATCATACTACTTTGCTGAAACTTGCCAATCCACTGACGTGAAGAGTCCCAGGTCAAATGAAGCAATTTGCTTGGAGTTAGGAACTCAAAGGTGGGTATGCTCTCAGTGCTTTCCTGGATTCATGAGGGAGTATTGATATTGTAACACTCCTGCCTGCTTAGCACCAGCAGCCAGAACCCATAGCTGCTTCTTGAGACTGGATGGATGTTCAGGAGGGTCAAAATTTGAGCAGAATTGGGATCCTTCTCCCCACCCAGCACCCTCTATTTCACATTGCTCTAAGAAACCTGCCAGGCTTAGGCTGGGATGCTGTCACTGCTAAGGGAGGAATTTAGGGGGAAAGATCTTGGAGAGCGATATCCATAGGCTCCAGAGCAGTATACTTACCTTTAAAATAGGTATGATTTATATGTGTAATTATATCCATGGCTGAACCTACCTTTTGAGTATTTTGCTAAACCTGTTATAGAATCCTAGAAGTGTAGGGCTGGAATGGACTTGGCCTCACTGAGGCATGACCAGTTATACCTAGAGTACACCTGATAGGTATTTGTCTAACCAATTCTTAAAGACCTCCAATGATAGTGATTCCATAACCCGCCTGGATAACTTCATAGTTAGCAAATTTTTCATTCTTCTTCAAGTGCTTGCTCATATCAATTCCGATTAGGTGTGCGCGTGCTGCGTGCACGATGGTCAGAGAATTTTTACCCTAGCAACACCCGGTGGGTTGGCTGTGGAGCCCCCTGGAGTGGAGCCTTAATGGCGCTGGATATGTACCTCAGCTGACCCAGAACCCCCTCAGTTCCTTCTTACCGCCTGTGACGGTCGTTGGAACTGTGGAGTGTGGCATAGCTGTCCTCCACTCTCCCTAGCTTTTGCTTCCCAGTTTTAGATAGTTGTTCCAGTTGTTATAGTTGTATAGTTAGTATAGTGCAGTAGTTGTTTTAGTTGATAGTGTTAGGTTTGTGATTAAATTTAGCGGGTTGGAAGGGGTCCTCCCCCTTCCCACCTGCCTACCGGGCTCATGCCCAGAGCTCTGGGCTTTCAACTGTGTTCAGCCTGTTCAAAGCCTATGCCAACGGGAGACCCCCACGACTCTTGTTTGAAGTGTCTCAGGGAATCTCAGCAGGCCGACAAGTGTAGGATCTGTAAGGCGTTCAGACCTCGAACCAAAAAGGAACGGGACTTTAGGCTCAAGCAGCTCCTTATGGAGGTGGCCCTTAGCCCGGATCCCACATCAGCACGCCAAGTTCTGGCACCAAGTGCATCAGTGCGCATTGCCCTGGCGGCGGCTTCAGGTACAGCACCGCGGGGAGACTCAGATAGAGGCCCGCGGCACCGGACCTCTCCAGCACCACGTCCAGTACAAGTGATTCGGCGCCGTTCCCAGTCGCCAGGCCCAAAGAGACAGCATAAGCCGGAGGCGACAGCAACAGGCACCGGCACCGCTTTTGCCAATCTCGGCATCGTGTCCGGCACTGGAGCGACTGAGAGTACAAGCGCCGATATCGGCACCGTTCACTCCAGCACCGAGGGAGGAGCCATTGAGTCCCTAACCCGAACCGTGGTTGAGCCCCGCCTTCCATCGATGCCGGAGACATTTACAACAGTAAGATACCTCATTGCCCTCACAGAGCCGGCACCAGCACAGGCTACTGCACCGCCTCCGACTTGTGCGGTACAGTCTAGGGGCAAGCCAACCCTAATACATCCGTCATCTCCTAGTGTGGAAACACGGCACTGCTCCTGATCCCGGAGTAGATCCCAGTCCCGACGCCATTCCCTCTCGTGGCTCCGGTCGTACTCGCAGCACCGATCTGCCTCACGGCATGGCTCCAGGTCGTGGTACTGTTCAGACGCCCAACGTTGCTCCCGGCATCAGTCAGAGCGCCAATCTCCTTCCCAGAGCCAATCCTGGCACCGCTCCCGCAGGCGGTCATCATCGCAATCCAGATCTGGATCCCAGCACTGGTACGGTCATCAACACAGATCTTGATCCCGGCACCGCTCTCCAGCAACGCAGTACCAGATGGCACCGCGACCCACAGAGTTGACACAGACACACTCTGCACTGCCTTGGCCCTCGTGCTCTGCCTCAGTCATCACAGTCTGAGGGCGCCTCGCGATCAGCCTACCCCGCTCCAAGCCAGGGCGAGGGTAATATGGATTAATGGCAAGACGAAAGCCAAGCCCCTAATTGGGAGCCTGCACAATGGTCCTTCTGGACCCCGTGGGCGTACCACCAAGCCCAAGGGATTCCATCAGGGGCCTGCCATTCAGCCTATTCAGAACCCTGGGTACCGGAAGCCACTATAAGTCATCCTCCTCTGCGGGATATGGAAGCGTCTGCACCTACCCCAGCACAGGCCCCAGACCCTAATGTAGCAGATCCTGGGCAACAAGACCCCTCACAACACGATCTGCCACAGGATCCCCTGTGACATCATCTTCATCTTTTCCAGATGAGGCAGTGGCGGGGACAACAACCTCGGGTCCTCCCCCAATAGACCTTTGTGCCTACCAAGATCTTTTATGTAGGGTGGCATGTAATATGGATCTACAAGTGGAGGAGGTAGTGGAGCTTGAGGGCCCAGTGGTGGACATCCTTTCAGCAGAAGCCTTGTCCTGAGTCGCATTGTCTGTCATCCGCATCATCCAGACCAACGCCAAGACAATTCCACTAGCTGTGCCTCCTGCTCAACAACGAAAAGTTGACTCTGGAACCAACCCAGAGAATAGAGTTTATCGGGGCAGCCTTAAACTCCAGACTCGCCCGAGCCCTCCTGCCAGACGCACACTTTTAGTCAATGGCGAACATCATCCGCAGCCTTCAAAACTTCCCGACTTCCATGGTAAAGACATGCATCAGCCTTCTGGGGCACATGGCTTTGTGTACTTACCTAACCAGGCATGCCAGACTTCGGCTTCGCCCGCTTCAGGCCTGGTTATCAACAGTATATCGACCAGGTTGAGACAGCCTGAGCATGGTAGTCACTGTCCAGGAATCGGTTTTGACTTCCCTCCATTGGTGGTTGGACCCCACATTGGTGGCGAAGGGATACCACTTCACGCCCTGCAACCTTCCTTGTACCTAGTCACAGACGATCATCTCTGGGATGGGGCGCCCACCTCAGAGAATTCCAAACGCAGGGCCTTTGGGCCACGTCTGAACTAACTCTGCACATCAATGTACGAGAACTGATGGCAGTACGCCTAGCGGGTAAGGCATTTTGCGGGAACCTGCATGGCCATTGTGTGGCAGTACTCACAGACAACACCATGGCCATGTTCTACATCAACAAGCCAGGGGGAGCCTGGTTGTCCCCCCTGTGCCAGGGGGCCATTCGCCTGTGGGAGTTCTGCATAGTTCACTCAATACATCTGGTGGCGTCGTTTCTCCCGGGGGTCCAGAACACGCTGGCAGACGGCCTCAGCAGGTCCTTCCAGCCTCACGAGTGGTCGATTCGCCCAGACGTCATCCACTCCATCTTCCTGAGGTGGGGGTTTCCCCAGGTCGACCTATTCGCCTCGTGCAACAATCAGAAGTGCCAAGTGTTCTGTTCTCTCCAGGGACGTTCTCCGGGTTCCCTAACAGACACTTTCCTACTTCTGCAGAAAGACCACCTGTTCTATGCTTTCCCTCCATTCCTGCTAGTCCACAGGGTCCTGTTCAAGTTACGCAGGGATAGGGCATGTATGATTCTGGTCGCCCCAGCATGGCCCTGGCAGCACTGGTATACCATGTTCCTGGAGTTGTCGGTAGAGCCTCTGATCGCACTCCCGCTGTGGCCGAACCTGATACTCACAAGACCACGGGTGCCTTTGTCATCCCGACCTGCAATTGCTCCACCTTACAGCATGGATGCTAAATGGCTAACTCAGTCAGAATTACTCTGTTCACAATCAGTGCAGCAGATTCTGTTAGGCAGCAGAAAGCCCTCCACTCAAGCCACGTACCTAGCCAAATGGAAGCGATTCTCCTGTTGGTGCGAGCAGCGCAGCACACCCCCCTTGCAGGCGTTGATACCGCTTATACTAGACTATCTCCTATCCCTAAAGCAGCAGGGCCTGGCTTTATCATCTGTCAGAGTGCACCTGGCAGCCATCTCGGCTTTCCATCCAGGAGAACATGCTTCCTCTGTCTTCTCCAATCCGATGGTCGTTAGATTTTTGAAGGGTTTAGATCGCCTCTGTCCTCAAGTATGACAACAGGTTCCAGCGTGGGACCTTAACCTGGTCCATTCCAGACTCACTGGGTCCCCGTTCGAGCCGATGGCCACCTGCTCACTTCTTTACCTATCTTGGAAGACAGCCTTCCTTGTAGTCATCACTTCAATGAGACACGTGTCTGAGATCAGAGCCCTCACGTCCGAGCCGCCGTATACAGTTTTCCACAAAGACAAGGTACAGCTTTGCCCCCACCCTGCCTTTCTCCCCAAGGTGGTATCAACTTTTCATGTGAACCAGGACATTTTCTGCCCGGTCTTTTATCCGAAGCCGCACACTATGTGGCAGGATCAACATATGCACTCCCTTGACGTTCCTAGGGCTCTAGCCTTCTATATCAAGCGTACTAAGCCATTCAGGAAAACGACCCAACTCTTCGTTGCAGTGGCCGACCGGATGAAAGACCTACCGGTCTCCTTGCAACGCATCTCTTCATGTATCATGGTCTGTATCCATGTTTGCTACGACTTGGCCAGTGTCCCAACCCCACGCCTCACCACCCACTCCACAAGTCTCATCAGCCGCTTTCCTGGCCCGGGTCCCAATACAGGAGATCTGTAGAGCTGCCGTTTGGTCATTGGTACATACCTCACTACGTGTTACTTCAGCAGTCTAGAGACAATGCCGCATTTGGTTCAGTGGTTCTGCACTCAGCAACATCTCACTCTGACCCCACCGCCTACGTAAGGCTCGGTAGTCACCTAATTGGAATTGATATGAGCAAGCACTTGAAGAAGAAAAGACGGTTACTCACCTTTGTAACTGTTTGTTCTTCAAGATGTGTTGCTCATATCCATTCCAAACCTGCCCTCCTTCCCCTCTGTTGGAGTAGCCGGCAAGAAGGAACTGAGGGGGCGGTAGGTCGGCTGGGGTATAAATCCAGTGCAATTAAGGTGCCACTCCAGGGGGCTCCACAGCCGACCCACCGGGTGTTGCTAGGGTAAAAATTATCCGATCATGCACGTGGTGCATGCACACCTAAATGGAATAGATATGAGCAACACATCTCAAAGAACAGTTACAAAGGTGAATAACCGTCTTATATCTAACCTAAATCTCCCTTGCTGTAGATTAAGCCCATTACTTCTGTTCATACCTTCAGTGAACATGGAGAACAGTTGGTTGCTGTCCTCTTTGTAAAAGCCCCTAACTTATTGGCAGACTGTTATCTAGTCTGCCACAATTTTTTTTTCAAGACTAAAGATGCCCGTTTTCTTTAATGTTTCCGCATAGGTCAGGTTTTCTAAACCTTTTATCATTGTCGTATTTGTTGTTCTTCTTGGGAACCTGTCCAATTTATCCACATCTTTCTTAAAGTATGATACCCAAACTTGTCACGGTACACCAGCTGAGGCTATTATTTATCCTCCTATTATCCTCTAGGTGCTTACAGATTGATTATTTTAATTGGTTCCAGTATTTTTCCAGGTGTTGAAGGTAGGCTGACTAGTCTAGTCTAAAATTTCCCTGGATCCTCTTTGTTCCCTCTTTTAATAGAATAGAATCATAGAACTGGTGTCCTCGAGATGTCATCTAGTCTAGTCCCTTGCACTCAAAGACTAAGTGTTATCTAGACCATCCCTGACAGGTGTTTGTCCAACCTGCTCTTAAAAATGATGGAGATTCCACAACCTCCCTAGGCAATTTATTCCAGTGCTTAACCACTCTGACAGGAAGTTTTTCCTAGTGTCCAACCTAAACCGCCCTTGCTGCAATTTAAGCCCATTGCTTCTTGTCCTATCCTCAGAGGTTAAGAATAACAATTTTTCTCCCTCCTCTAACAACCTTTTATGTACTTGAACACTGTAATCATGTCCCCTCTGTCTTCTCCAGACTAAACAAAGATAATTTTTTCAATCTTCCCTCATAGGTCATGTTTTCTAGACCTTTAATCATTTTTGTTGCTCTTCTCTGGCCTGGACCTCAATACTCCAGTTGAGGCCTAATCAGTGCGGAGTAGAGCGGGAGAATTACTTCCAGTGTCTTGCTTACAGTACTGCTGCTAATACATCGCAGCATGAGGTTTGCTTTTTTTGCAACAGTGTTACACTGTTGACTCATATTTAGCTTGTGATCCACTATGACCCCCAGATCCCTTTCTGCAGTACTCCTTCCTACCCAGTCATTTCCCATTTTGTATGTGGGCAACTGATTGTTCCTCCTAAGTGGAGTACTTTGCATTTGTCCTTATTGAATTTCATCCTGTTTACTTCAGAGCACTTCTCTAGTTTGTCCAGATCATTTTGAATTTTAATCCTATCCTTCAAAGCACTTGCAACCCGTCCCAGCTTGGTATTATCTGCAAACTTTGTAAGTGTACTCTCTATGCCATTATCTAAATCCTTGATGAAGATATAGAACAGAACCAGACCCAGAACCGATCCCTGCGGAACCCCACTCATTATGCCCTTCCAGCATGAATGTGAACCACTGATAACTACTCTGGGAACAATTTTCCAACCAGTTATGCACCCACCTTATAGTAGCTCCATCTAGGTTGTATTTCCCTAGTTTGTTTATGAGACGGTCATGTGAGACAGTATCAAAAGCCTTACTAAGTCAAGATATACCACATCTACCGCTTCTCCCCATCCACAAGGCTTGTTTCCCTGTCAAAGAAAGCTATCAGGTTGGTTTGACACTATTTGTTCTTGACAAATCCACGCTGACTGTTATTTATCACCTTATTATTTTCTAGGTGTTTGCAAATGGATTGCTTAATTATTTGCTCCATTATCTTTCCGGGTACAGAAGTTAAGCTGACTGGTCTGTTATTCCCCGGGTTGTCCTTATTTCCCTTTTTATAGACAGGCACTATATTTGCCCTTTTCCAGTCTTCTGCAATGTCTCCCGTCTTCCATTGCTTTTCAAAGATAATTGCTAATGGCTCAGATATCTCCTCAGTCAGCTCCTTCATTATTCTGGGATGCATTTTATCAGATCCTGGTGATTTGAAGACATCTAACTTGTCTAAGTAATTTTTTACTTATTTTTTCCCTATTTTAGACTCTGATCCTACCTCATTTTTCACTGGCATTCACTATCTTAGATGTCCAATCGCCACCAACCTTCTTGGTGAAAACCGAAACAAAGAAGTCATTAAGAACCTCTGCCATTTCCACATTTTCTGTTATTGTCTTTTCCCCCCTCATTGAGTAATAGGCCTACTCTGGTTCTACATAGGTTCTATGTTTGTCCTTCTCTGGGACTAACCTGTCATCCTTGAGATCTCAAAGATAATCACTAGTGATTCCAAGATTGCTTCAGCTAATTCCTTACGTATTCTAGGGGAAATTTCATCAGGCCCTGCTGGCTTGAATACATCTAATTTATCTATATGTTATTTAACCTGCTCTTTTGCTATTTTGGCTTGTGTTCCTTCCCATTTATTGTTAATATTAATTGTGCTAAGTATCTGATCATAGTTAACCTTTTTGGTGAAAAATGAAGCAAGATAGGTATTATACACCTCAGCCTTCTTCATGGTGTTCCTTATTAGCACTTCTTCCCCACTAAGTAGTGGACCTCCATTTTCCTTTGTCCTTCTCTTGCTCCTAATGTACTCCTAGAACTTCTTACTACCTTATGTCCCTTGTTAAGTGTAATTAGTTTTGTGTCTTAGCCTTTCTTATGTTATCCTTACATGCTTCCACTATTCTTTTATACGCATCTTTAGCAATTTGTCTGTCTGTATTTTCACTTTTTGTAGCATTCCTTTTTGATTTTCAGGTCATTAAAGAGCTCTTGATGCAGCCATATTGGTCTATTACTATTATTTCCTTCATATTGGAGTAGTTTTCTGCTGTGTCTTTAATATTGTTTCACTGAGAAACTGCCAGCTGTCTTGAGCTCCTTTTTCCCTTAGGCTTTCTTCTCATGGGTCCCTACCTACCAGTTCTCTGAGTTTGTTAAAGTCTCCTTTTTTGAAGCCCTTTGTGCTTATTTTGCTGCTCTCCTTCCTTTCCTTAGAATTATGAAATCTATCACTTCATGATCACTTTCAGCAAATTGCCTTCCACTTTCAGATTCACAACTGATTCCTCCCTGTTAGTCAGAATCAAGTCTAAGATAGCTGCCCCAGTTATTTCCTCCGTCTGAAACAAGAAATTGTCCCCAACACATTTTGGAACTTAACGGACATTTTGTTTTTTGCTATATTTCTTATCCAAAATACAAAATCTGGTAGTAATGGGGGACTTTAAGTACTCAAATATCTGTTGGATATTTCTGTTATTTATTTTAGAAATGTCTCATCCACCTTCTCTTCCTGCTTTGGTGGTCTATATTAGCTCGATACCATTACGTCACCCCTTCCCCTCCCTTTATCTTTATCCACAGACTTTCAGCTGGTCGGCCTGTCAACTCCTTCTGGGCCTCAAAACAAGTGAATACATGCTTGATGTACAGTGCAACATCTCCTCCCCTTTTTCCTTGCCTGTCTTTACTGAACAAGCTGTACCCCTCTATACCAGTATTCCAGACATGCGATTTATCCCATCCAGTCTGTGATGCCAATTAAGTAATAATTTAGCTTATATACTAATACTACTTCTAGTAGCATCCCTGTGGGTGCGCCACATTCGGCGCACATGCACTCTTGTGCCTTTGATTGGTACTGCTACCAAAAATCTCCATTCTGCCTGCATGCATGTCCTACACATCCTCATGTCCTGTACTGAGGTTACTGAACCACCCTCAGTTCCTTCTCAACCACCTTTGGACTGAGATGGAGTCTGGCGGTGCCTGTTTGCTGCATACTTATTTGCATCTTTTATTAGTGTTTAGCTTTATAGTTCTAGCAGGTTTAGTAACTTACAGTTGGAATGTTTGTTCCCTTTTTTTTTTCTTTTCTTCTTGGCAGGTGAATGCATCCATTCCTCTCAGAAGGAAACACATTTGCAAATGTTATTAGCTTCACATTGGCAGTGAAATAGGGAGTTTAAATTTCTCACACATTTTAGTCATTTGTACTATTATGAACCTTATTCGGAGTAAGAAAACGGAAATTTTTGTAGCTCTAAACAGGTGGTGTTTAGCTCTAGAAATGTCTTAACCAAGGTTAACTTTCCCATGAGAAATTAAATGGATGCACTGAAGAACACAGTTTGTGTACATAAACTGTAAGGGTATGGTCACACTGGATTAATTTTGCATTTGGCTTTTCCTATGTACTGAAGAGCTACTTATAATATACTTTCATATAGTTCAGTTCACCTGCAGACGCCTTTGCTAATATCCTTCATTTAATCAAGGGGAAAAAGAAAGTACACTGTGTCATATTTGATAACCCTAACAGAGTTAGTTGTTAGTAATGAATTTTCATTCTTCTAAGCTTCAATCTTTTGTAGGGAAAATTCTAACTTTTTTCAATTACTATAGTATTTCTTCTTTATTTTTCTTTCTAGTGGATTCACCAAACTCATCTTTTCAGTAGTTCATGGTAGAAAAACTGAAATAGAGACAATATTGAAGGAAGGCAAGTTTAGCTGGTCACTGTTTTTTTTAAAAAGACAGTGATTGAACACACTAAAATTTCAATAGAATGTCATTTAACTTTTCTTTGAAAGTTAGGAAAAATGATATATGTTTTACAGGAAAAGTTTTCAAAGTCTGGACCAACTCTCAGCAGAAGTTAGTCTTTCTCAGACATCTCTGGATCCAGGTAATTCACAAGATGGAGATGGAAAGCAAGATGGATTAAATTTACTAAGTGAAGGTAAAATACTGCCTGAAAGTTACACTTTGTTCAGGTCCTTGTTAATGCTTTTTAATAAATACTTTCAAGTACTCTTCAATTTCAGCAATCAAGGCATCTTGCTTTTCTTCTGGAGAATAAATTTTCAACCTGATAGATGCAAGGAAATAAAATGTACCTTTTCAAAGTTAGTGTGTGACTCGACTGATTTTTCCCAAACATCTTATTGAAAATATGTTTGCATGTATCAAGTCCCAATGATATGAGTAGTACATTATTTTGTACTGTGTTTAAGGCAAGGCTTTATATTGACTTCAGATATGATTGTTATGTTTCTCCCTTCACCATGTGGGATCTGGTGTCATTTTTCTGTTATAATTAACCTAAGGTTCCATGAGTCCCTAAAGTTCCAGGCATTGGGCTTTGCAGCTCCCTTTCAATGTTGTTCTCCCACTGTTCTTACTTTCAGTCTTTCCTACTGTCCAGTCTCATGCTATGTGGCATTCACATGCTGCTTTTGTCTGCAATGCTGCAGGCTGCCATATGCTTTCCATTAAAATTAAGGGATAGGGAAATAAGGTAGGCAACAGACAAAATTGGTGGCTAGCACTACACATCTGTATCTTCAGTTTTCTTTCAAGTACCCTCTTGTGGCCAACTGTGAATAAGCAGGAGGATGCAACAAGACATTTAAGAATCTAAATGTTTAATATGAGCTACTATAAAGAATTCCTCCAACTCCCTCAAACTTTAGTCACATGCAGCCTGGGAAATACAACCCCCCCCTCTTTTTTTTTTTTTGAAACATAACTTGATCATAGCCTTTAAAGATATTTTTCCAGTTAAAAAACTGTCATCATGACCAGTGCCTTAAAATCTAAATCTGTTTCAAGACCCATTGCATACACTAGTTCACTCAGAGTAATTGCTAGTTCAATATGTTATGGTTAACATTGAGAAGATACACACTGTGCTTGGTCCCTCTGTGCTAGCAGTGTGGTTTCTTTTATTTTTGCCACATTTGACACCATTTTATTTCTTCGAGTACTAGCTCATGTCCTTTCCACTGTAGGTGTGTGCATGCCTCATGCACAGGAGATTTTTTTTTCCTGAGCTGTATCTGTTGGGATCACCCAACAGCCCTCTGTTGCCATGCACCGCTGCGTGTTGGTGTTCAAGGGCAAAGCTGCCCCAACTCCCCTCATTTACTTCTTACTGCCAGTAGTGGTTGTTGGAGTGATAGCAGACTTGTTGTGATAAGTGCTTCCCTCACTCCTTTGTGTACATATCCTATTATTGTTAGTTAATTAGTTTAGTGGTAGTTTGTTTAGCTAGATTTTACTGCTAGGTTTTCGTTTTAGGTCTCTTGACCACTTTTTATCTTTTGGTACCAAAACAGTTCCCTGCTCACTGAGATTTAAGTTCTGCCAGACTTGCACTAAACCTGTGCTGGTCAGTGACTGACACCTGGCCAGGTTATAATGTTTGGGAGACTCCCACATTAGTGACAAATGTGACATTTGTAAGGGATTCAAGCCCTGCTCAATGAAAGATAGAGGTGAGGCTCAAGTGCTTACTTATGGAGGCAGTGTTTTGCCCTCCGTCAGAATCATCTTACAGGAAAAGCGTCCTAAGTACATCAGCAGAACACCCCACCAGAGATGTCTGTGGCACCTTGGTCCCATTTGCCGGTACTGAAGAAAATGCTTATGCCTTCCTCAGGCTTAGTACCTCAATTGAATGGGTCAATACCAAAGCTAAGTAGATGGCAGAGACTCTGCAAAATGTTTGTGGGGGAAGGCTCTCCCTGGGGCACTCATTACCCAGGAAGAGGGAATTGCTGCCTCCAGAACCTGTGCCAAGTTGAGGATATCCCTGAAAGAACTTTGGAGCCATCAGACAGTGCCAATCACTACCACCCCAGAGGTATATGCAGCTTCAAGGGACCCACATAGGTTCTTTGTACCAGTATCACCGGTACTACAAGAAGAAGCCAGTATTGATGCGGCAGCTTCTACTTCACCGTGTCAAGAAACTGCAGAACTGTTACTGACCAAGCATCCTCAAAAGCCAGTGCAGTCGAGAGGCAAGCCTGTGGTGATATCCCCAGTATCACCATCTCTGGGCTTCGACTACCTCTCACCAGCTCCAACTGGTTCTCTGTTGCTGGAAGTGTCAGATTCTTCTCCTTCAGGTTTAAAGATGAGGTCTGTATGACATCCAAGATAAGGAACATACTCTCCATCAGAGCCTTTGGGACCACAAGCCATGCAGCAACTCAACACTGAAATCCTTCTGAGGGACAGTGGCCTGGGCAAGGATGGGGCCTTGGCCCATATCAGTGGCTCTTTTGGACACCATGGCATGTCCCCCCTCCAGCTAGGACCTTCCCTCAATCATCTCACTCAGTGTCCTTGAGAGCTCTTTGGGGGCATTGGCACTGAGGACATCCATACACCAGTACTCAGTGCTAAGATGGGTACCAATCAACCAGAGATCACTGAGGTAGCTTCTCCTCTGCAAGACATAAATCACCTTAGAGCCACCTGTTCGTCCTCTTCCTCATCATCAGATGAGGCTTTTGATCTGACAGATGATTCACCACCACAAGAGGACCACAGAGCTCATCAAGATCTTTTGAGAAGGGTGGTTTGTGTTTGATATTCAGGCAGAAGAGGTGTGTACAGGCTCTCTCTCACTAGTTGGTGGACATTCCAGTACTGATGGCCCCTGCCAGGGTGGTTCTGCCAACTAATGAAGTCGTTATAGAACTCGTTAAGGTGCTTTGGCAGACACCTTCTGTGACATAACACAGGTTACAATTGGGACTGTTTGAATGGCTGTGCCTCCTTAATTCTCCAGTTCAGGGTGGTTTTTGCACTGCTTTGCTGATGAACAAGAAAGCCATTCCAGGCTGTTCACTCATCCCTCAACATGCAGTCACACCCAGCTGAGTTGCATAAATGCTCTTCTAGCCACTGATGAACTACACACAAGACAACACCTGCCAGCTTTCTAGTCCCTGCCTTGCACTCCTGAAATGTCTTATCCAGTCCATTCACTGTACAGTATAAACTCCTATGTCTGTTATTCCAACAAAGGGTAATAATTATGCACAAGCTTTATTGTTCTAAGCAGTCTCCCACACGCTTTAATCCAAACTCACTGCTTAAGATAAAACAGTAAAAGAAGTTTATTAACTGTAGAAAGGAGGATTTTGTCATCACAAGTCATGAGGCATAAAGGTCAAAATTGATTACAAAAGCAATAAAAAAAAATATGCAGTCCTATTTCTAAACTTTACCAAGCTAATTCACATTTGAAGTAAACAGCTTTTCTTACCCCACTGGATTTTGCAGGCAGTTCACAGTTCTTAGTACACAGGCTGGATTTCTTCCCAACCTGGGACAAATCTCATTTCGAAGTCTTTCAAACAGTCTTGTTTCAGTCGAGATGGAGGAGGAGAGAAGTAATGAAGAAGCCATTGTCTTTTATTTTATACTTTCCTTGAGTAACACCCTCCTTTCACCCCGACCCCATTGGGGTGTAGACAAAGCAGTCTCCTGTGTACATGAGCTCCATAGAGTCTCAGATTAATTATAAATTTCTTGCTTGCACCTTCTGTGCACATGTTTGGGATGACCTGCCAGGCCTTTGTTGTCAATCTTTTGTTATTTCTGAGGAGCTAGTCTGTGGGCGTTCCCCAGACTTACAATATGTTTCAGTAACAAACATATAGTAGAAACTCATTTTAACAGGACAATAACATTCCTTAGACTGACACCTCAGAAGGCATACTTTGTACAAGATTTGTCATAATTTTGTAAAAGTGGTGATCATAATAATGTAGACTGTCACATCCTCCTCCTTGCCCCCATAGCAAGAGCTGAGAGGCGGTACTATATCCCCTCTAAGGGATATGACCATTTCTATTCTCATTCTCCCCCAGGTTCCCTTGTGGTGACAGCTGCCAATGAGTGGAAGAGACTGGGAGAACAAGCATCAATACCA
This sequence comes from Mauremys reevesii, assembly GCF_016161935.1. Taxonomy (NCBI): domain Eukaryota; kingdom Metazoa; phylum Chordata; order Testudines; family Geoemydidae; genus Mauremys; species Mauremys reevesii. Next base: position 42,166,394 of record NC_052624.1, read on the forward strand.
AAAGGGAAAGATTCAAAGAGACTGGATCTGTTTGGTCAGAAACTTTATTCCGCAGGAAGTCTGCAACTCAGGATTGCAAACCAATAAGCACTCATGAGTCACTATGACGTTACTCTCTGGAAAAAATATTTTAAAATTTAAAGACATTACCAAAAGGATGGTAGGCAGGAGTTTGCAGTAACAGTGGATGAGGGTAAGCTGGTTGCCAGGACTGCTCAACCATGGCATCAGCTAGTACTATGAGAAGATGTTCACGGTTGCAATCTGGGCTACCCCCAGAAGTCCAGCAGACAATCCAGGACCTCCCTTTCAAAGGTCCCTCATTATTTTCAGCAAAGATGGATGACAGGCTCTATAGCCTGAAACATTCAAGGGCGACGTTAAAATTTCTGAGTGGTAGCCGTGTTAGTCTGTATCAGCAAAAACAATGAGGAGTCCTTGTGGCACCTTAGAGGCTAACAAATGTATTTTGGGCATAAAACCCACTTCATCAGATACATGGAGTGAAAAATACAGTAAGCAGAATATATGAATCTACAACCTATCCTGAAGGACAATCCCTCACTCTCACAGACCTTGGGAGACAAGCCAGTCCTTGCTTACAGACAGCCCCGCAACCTGAAGCAAATACTCACCAGCAACTACACGCCACACAGCAAAAACACTAACCCAGGAACCAATCCCTGCAACAAACCCTGTTGCCAACTCTGTCTGCATATCTATTCAAGGGACACCATCATAGGACCTAACCACATCAGCAACACCATCAGGGGCTTGTTCACCTGCATATCTACCAATGTGATATGTGCCAGCAATGCCACTCTGCCATGTACATTGGCCAAACTGGACAGTCTCTACGCAAAAGAATAAATGGACACAAATCAGACATCAAGAATTGTAACATTAAAAAACCAGTAGGAGAACACTTCAATCTCCCTGGACACTCAATAACAGACTTAAAAGTGGCAATTCTTCAACAAAAAAACTTCAAAAACAGACTCCAATGAGAAACTGCAGAACTGGAATTAATTTGCAAACTGGACACCATCAAATTAGGCCTGAATAAAGACTGGGAGTGGATGGGTCACTACAAAAAGTAATTTTCCCTCTGCTGATACTCTCACCTTCTTGTCAACTGTTGGAAATGGGCTGCCTTGACTGCATTGGCCTTGTTAGCACTACAAAAGTAATTTTCCCTCCCTTGATATTCACACCTTCTTGTCAACTGTTGAGAATAGGCCACTTGCACCTTAATTGAATTAGCTCATTAGCACTGACCCCTCACTTGGTAAGGCAACTTCCATCTTTTCATCTGCTATAATATATATTCTTCTTACTATATTTTTCACTCCATGCATCTGGTGAAGTGGGTTTTAGCCCATAAAGCTTATGCCCAAATAAATGTGTTAGTCTCTAAGGTGCCACAAGGACTCCTGTTGTTTTTATTGAAATTTCTTGGAATCTGTACTCCAGTGATGAAAAGGAAACAATTTCATCCAGAGCAGCCATATAGTTACCAAGTTTTTGCTCCCTGGTCCCAAGATGCACCAAAGAGAAAGAGCAGGGGTTATAAAAGGCACCTTCCACTGCCCTCTTCTTCGGCATCACCTATCTCATCCCATCCAGTTGCCTTGGTCAAATAGGTATTTTAATGATTTGGTTGAGGCCACAGTGCCAGTTACCATAGTTCCATGCGTTTCCCACCTTTTGTTTACCAATTGCTTATCCCACTTCCTAAGCAGTTGGACCCACATAACAACAGATGGGTGCATCTTAAGCAGGGTAGAAAAATCACATCTGCAAAAATTAAGAGTCCCTGTGTTTGTGTACCTGGATGACTGGTTGATTAGAGGTCAGTCTGAGGCTCGTGTTAGCCAATGTATCCACTGTCCTGTCCACATATGATGCACTGAGACTTCTGCTGAATCAGGACAAATCAATCCTAAAACCAGTACAGAGAATAGAGTTCATTGGGGTGGTCTTAGACTGCACAAAGGCCAAGGCCTTTCTGCCACAATTCAGGTTCAAAACATTACTGTTGAGGCTGAAACATACCCACTCCCCACAGCACGCAGCTGCCTCAGTCTCTTGGGTCACATGGCAGCATGGTCCTGTGCAGTTCGGCATGCCAGGCTGCATCTCGGAAAGCTGCAGGCATAGCTAGCTTTAGGATGTGCCCTGAATCATCGTCATTTGGACAAAGTGGTTCCAGGGCCAGTGTCAGTGTTGTCAGTGTTGGATTGGTGGATGGACCCTCTGAAAGTGTGTGTAGGTCCCCTATGTCTCCCCGCTGCCAACCTCACTCTAGTCCCAGATGCATCATCCCTGCGTTGAGGAGCTCATATAGGGTCCCTGCAGACTCAGGGTCTTTGGTCATCTCAAGATCAAAAGACGTATATAAACATCAGAGATCTAAGATAGTACATCTAGCTTGCTTGACCTTCCTCCCCCAGATAGTGGGAAAGAATTTAATTTTAATACACAACTTTATCTGCTTATGTAAAACATAACTGCAGAGAGCAGTGCAATCAATTCAACTTTGCCAAGAGGCAGTTCACCTATGGGACTTTTGCATAAACAACTTGATTCATCTCAAGGCTGCTTACCTTCCAGGGATACAGAACATGTTAGCTGATTAGCTGAGCATATCTTTCTTGAGTGGTCATTACGTCCAGATGTGGCTAATCCATCTTCCAGCTCTGGGGGAACTCCCCAAGTGGATTTATTTGCAACAAAGACTATCAGAAAATGCCATCAATGTTGTTCAGGGGATGTCTCAGTTGGCAGCTCACTGACAGATGCTTTTCTCCTATCCTGGAAGAATCCCCTATTGTACACCTTTCCTTCAATTCCTTTGCTACCCAGGGTCTTGTCCAAAGTGAAACAAGACCATGCTCATCACATTCTTATAGCACTGGCATGGCCTTGTCAACATTGGTACTCAACTCTACTAACCTTGCTAATTGAGCCTCCATTATCTGTCCCGTTGGACTCAGATGTGATTTCCCAGGACCATGGTCATTTGCTCTATTCCAGTCTCTGATCCCTCCATCTGACAGCCTGGATGCTTAATGGATAACACCCTTTGAAAGATCCTGTTCGAAGGACATTCACAAAGTGCTTCTGAATAGCAGAAAACCCTCAACTAGGAGCACTTACTTGGCTGAGTAGAAATGCTTCTCCATTTGGTCCTGCCAGAAAGCTGTATCTCCAGAGCGGGCCTGGACCACATGCTGGACTTACCTTCTATATCTAAAACAGAATTTGTCTATTAGCTCTATAAGGTTGCATCTGGCAGCTACTTTGGCCTTCCACAACTTGGTGGATAGTAGATCCCTTTTTCCCAAACCCATCATAGCTAGATTCCTAAAGGGCATGGTCAGATTAAATCCACACATGCAAGATCTTGGGATCTGAATTTGGTCCTAACAAAATTGACAGGATTGCCCTTTAAATCGCTTGCAACTTGTGATCTGCTTACCTCTATATGTGAATGTAGCATTTCTAGTGGCCACCACCTTGGCCAGAAGAGTGGAAGAGTTGAAAGCCCTAGTGTCAGAGCCTCTATATACAATTTTTAATAGGTTTATCTTCATCCTCATCCAAAATTTCTCACTACGGTGGTCTCTCTAATTTTCATGTTAATCAAGTAATCTATCAGCTGACTTTCTGAAACCTCATGCCCACAGAGATAAGGAGAGACTTCATTTGTTGAATGTGAGAAGGGCTCTAGCTTTCCAACTGGAACATACTAAGTTATTTAGGACCTCTACTCAGTTGTTCATTGTGATTGCGGACAGAACTGAGATTCTTGAAGGATTTCATTCTGGATCTCTTTATGCATTTGTTTTATTACCTGCTGGCTAATCAGTGGCTTACTTGGTGCAAGTACCTATCACTGATATTTGTAAACTGGAGACAGGTAAATACAGATGACCATTGCTTCATCAGTCCAGGGATAATGACAGTTTTGGATGGGTGGTCTTACAAGCACTGTTCAGGTCAACCTTGAGCCCGCCTCTATGATTGTCTATCTGTGTCACCTATAGTGGAATGGACATATGCAAGCACTCAAAGAAGAAAAAATGATTATCTATCCTTCTGTAACTGTTGTTCTTTGAGATGTGTTGCACATGTCCATTCCACGACCCGCCAACCTTCCCCTCTCTATCAGAGTCTACCTGGTATGAAGAAACTGAGGGGAGTCAGTGGCGGCTCTGCCTCCTTATTCCAGCACATACTGGAGCATGACAGAGGGTTCTTGGACCACCCCAATCGGTATGGCTGAGGGAAAAAATTCTCCAACAACTCCGTACAAGACATTCGCACACACCTACAGTGGAATGGAAGAACATCTCGAAGAATAACAGGTACAGAAAAGTAGGTAACTGGGTTTTTATGTATCTGTCGAGGTACTGAGATCTCTCACATCTAGTGGAAGTCAGGGCCTTAGATGGTTCAGATTTTGCTATAATCTGTTGTAAGATGCATTTTTTTTAATGCAGTGCTGCACTTATTATCATAGACTCATAGAAATGTAGGCCTGGAAGGAACCTCAAGAAATCAAGTTCAGTCCCCTGCACTGAGGCAGAACTAAGTAAACTTGTTTGACTATCCCTGACAGGTGTTTTTCTAATTTGTTCTGAAAACCCTCCAGTGATGGGGATTTCACAACCTCCCTTGGAAGCCTATTGCAGAGTTTAATTACCTATATAGTTAGGTTTTTTCTAATATCTAACCTTAATCTCCCTTGCTGCAGATTAATCCTATTATAACTTGTCCTATCTTCAGTGAACACTGAGAACAATTGATCCCCATCCTCTTTCTAACATCCTTAATATTTTTGAAGACTTAGTCCCCCTCCCTCCCATGGTCTTTTTTTCCTCAAGATCAAACATGCCCAGTTTTTTTTTTAACTTTTCCTTATAGAACAGATTTTCTAAACCTTTTATCATTTGGACACTCTCCAATTTGTCCACGTTTTCCTAAAGTGTGATGCCCAGAATTGGACATGGTACTCCAGCTGAGCCCTCGCCAGTGCCAGGTAGAGCAGGATAGTGCCCTCCTGTGTCTTACTTACATGTGGCAGAGTGCTGGGAACCAACAGCTTAAGTCAGCACTCTGATCAGTTAAACACCAATTAACCCCCCTCAAGGTGGATCTGACTGTACCTAATTAATCCTTTCCAGCTTATTTTAATATGCTAAAGAGTTAGTTAGCCCATTAATGCAGAGGGTAGAAGAAGGCACCAGCAGGAAATGCTGGAGGAAGAGGCAGGCTAGCAGAGCTAGAAGGTGCAGACAGCTCTTCCCTTTCCTCTTCTTGGCAGAAGGGTGAGGAGAAACTGATTTTGTAAATACTGTGGTGTATGGATCAGTAACGGTGGTGAAAAGAGTAATGAAATAAACTACACAGCGGTGTTTAACAACTGAAAGACTCTGAATAGTCTGCATAGACAGAGCAGATGATAGGAGTGGCACTCCACCCTGTCACAATACGACACACGCATTCTTATGGTAACATTTGAAAATGTAGTTTTCTGAATTGCAGATTTTTAATATAAAGTTCTGTTGAAAGGGATTATGAAGTTCATTGTGGGAGTGATATTTTAGCGTCTTGGTTGTCAAACCCAACTGCTGATCCCAAAGAGTGCTGTCGTATGCTGAACATAATTTATACCCTCCAAAGAGTGCTCTGGCACCTAATAACAACCAACTTTGCCTTGACACTCCTGCTACCTCTGCCAGGTGACATGAACATCCCTCAGCTCAACTATAAATGCTGAAGCCTCCCTCTGCACAACCTTTATCTCATCTCTGAGATGTTCGTAGTTGCCAATTATCCAGCTGGAAATTTAGGTAACTTTCCTGATGATAGTAATGTTATGTTCAAAAATCCCTTTTCACCACATCCAAAATTTTAGAGCTCGAATGGTGGATGCATACTGTTAAATTATTTTCCCAGCTTTCCCATATATTTTCTCAGAATATTGAGTTTAAAAAAAATAATAATTTTTTTTCCTGGGGATAGAGTGAGTGTAGATCTTTAAGGGTGTTCGCTTGAGTTCATTCCATAAGCACTGTATTCAGTCACTCATATTTTTTTAAAAGCAGATGTAAAACTTAAATTATGCAAAGATCCATTGGAAGATGCTGGTAAGTGCTGTAAGAGAGTGGATTATTTTCACTATACTGGTTTTTTCCCCCAAAGGTAGGGCATCCCTTTAAATGAGAATCCAGAAATGCCTACTTTACAGATGCAAAATTCCTTGAACTTTTGGTGGACTGGGTTGCAAATACAATATAGTGAGTGAGACGTCTTAGTCATCTGTTCAAACCCAGTTCAGGTTAATGGCTACCAAAAGCTGTTATCTGATCCCTGTTTGGTGGCCTGTGGAAATAAGGTGATCTCACTGGGTAAGTGTCTGCCCATCACAAAACGCACTACCATAATTGGCACTAATTAGCTCCACTGTGGGCAGGGAGGACGTGAGTTAAATTGACATGTTGCCTGACCTAGCCTCATCTCTGGAGGTGTAGTCCCTCCAGGTTGCATGTTTGTGAGGCAGAATGGGAAGTTTGCACTGACACTGCCAGTGTAAATCTGATATCTTTTATGAGGAATTATCAAGAAGGATGAAAAACAAAACATGTTTATCTTTGTAATAGCATTTACTAATTCCAGTGGGTTTTTTTTCCAACAAAGATTAAAAGCAATAAATCTCTGGTCATGGCATCATTCTGGTAATTTATTGCTGATGTTTGGCTGAAGCCTTAACAGAATTTTTTTTTACTGATTAATTTCCCCTCTGTTAGCAGTGGCTTCCACAATTCTGGACATTTGGGCAGCTCTTCTCTCGCTGCAGCTCATGGTGGCGGATCAGAGTTTTGGTGTTGCATGGTCTGGCCACACCCCCTCTGCTCCTTCTTGCTGCCTGATGAGTTATTCCCAATCTGTTAAACTTATATAACATCATGAACAAATATTCCAGAGATAACGAAATAGCTACATACATTAGACCAAGAAAGATGGTCGTATGGTAACAATTCCACTTAATTTCCTTTCTGCTAGCAGCATCTCCTACAGTTAAGGGTCAGATATTATCAGTAAGAAATGTAACATTCTGGAGTTCAGTGTCTCCCAGAATTCTGGACATCTGGGAAGTAGCGAGTACTGAACAGATATAGGGAGGGTTATGAAACAAAAGTTTGGCAGGAAAGAAGTACCTCCCTCCCTTTTTTGTGAGCTTGCTCAAAAGTTTCTATTATTTCTGGCCACTACACACAACACCTCCTTGCCAAAGGAAGCCTCTGCAGAAGACAGAAATTCCACCTTGTAGTACTTAATGAAGGTGTTAGCTGTTTTGTAAATTTCCAAAGTGAACACACTTGCTCATTCTGGCCAGGAGGTTGGTAAGGATCTTGTGAAGCGTGCTTGATCCATTCTGGGACAGAAGCCTCTGATGATTTGTAGGCTTCCACGGTACATAATCTAATCCACTGAGCAATAGAGGACTTGGAATCTGTGAGTCCTTGACATTTAGGGTGGGAGGGCATGAATAAGGAACCCAATCTTCTTTCAGATTTTTGTATGCTTGAGATAGATTTTCAACACTCCTCTGACCTTTAAGGTGTGCCACACCTTTTCAGTTGGATGTTGTAGTTTTGGACAGAATGAAGGAAGCACAAGTTCTTTGGAAGTATGGAAGGAGAAATTTACCTTAAGAAGAAAGGATTCTGGTGTTCTGAGTGCCACTTTTGCCTTGTGGAACACACAGTAAGGCTTCCATATAGATAAGGCTGCCAACTCCAACACTCGCCTCGCAGATGTGAGAGCTACTAAGAAACAATTCTTAATGGATAAATAAAAGGCCAACACTGAAGTCAGAGGCTCAAAGAAATGACTTGTCAAAGCCCTCAAAAATAGTGAAAGACCCCATTTCGGGAAGAGTGGCACATCAGTCTGGCTAACCAGTTGGCTCAAAGGAATCTACTACCTGTAGATTGTCTTCCAGGGAGTCTGAGAAGTATTTTGGTCTCTGCATTGGTACAATTAACAAACAAGTTGGCTGAAGGGAGGCTGAACATGTGAATGATGAGATTAAAAACCACCTGATTCAGGCATCACTCGGAATTATTGAGCCAGCGTCTCCCGAGCCAGCCTGCATATTGGGTTCAGATCACCTTTGTTGTGGATCACTCTGAGGGAAAGAAGGAATGATTCTGCCCACTTTATTATTTCCATTGCTTCCACATGTAGTGTTGGACTCCTTATTTCCCCCTTTAAATATGCAATCATATTGTCTGATTGAACTAGAACATAGTTCCCCCTCTCAGCTCTAGGAGGTTTTGCTATGAGCCTTTTCCTCCTGGTTCCATAGGCCCTGGGCTCTTTGGGTCTCCAAGTGAGCTTCCCAGCCTTCCAGGCTGGTGTTAGCTGCTTGGACTAAAGGAGCTGGAAGGCAGATGGGCATGCCTTTGCAGATTGTCGTGGGCTGACCACTATTGTAAGGAGCTGAACACCTGTGCTGGAACTTATACTTGATCTTTATTGTGTTCCGTGGAGTGATCCCACACCACTAGTATGAAAGCTTGAAGACTTCTGATGCATGATTGTGCCCATGGAGATCCATATGCACGACACCACAAGTCCTAGCAGTTGGAGGCATAGTGTTATAGTAGCTCTGGAGCAAGAAAATAAATTCCTAGATAAAACTAGAGAACTTTTCTTGGCATTGAAGCTGGGTCACTGGAGAAGATTTCACATTCAAGATGTGACTTTCTGTGCTGCGATGGAGCTTTGATCAGATGTCATCCAGGAAGGGGAACAGGTGAGTTTCCTGTGACCTGAGTCTGGCCATTATCACAATCAACATCTTTGTAAAAACCCTGGGGGCTGAGGAGAGACCAAATGGGAGTGTTTTGTTTTTGCAAACTACAGAAGTCTATGCAGGCGCAGTCTGATGGGAATATGGAAATGTGTGTCATCTGGGTCAACTGAAGTCAAGAAGTCCCTCCTGGGATAGGTATGATACTGTAGAGGCCACAATCTCCATTCAAAACTTTTTCTTTATCCACTTGTTGCTTTTGAGATAGAGAATGGCTCTGATACTCCCCATTTGCTGCCGTACAATGAAGAAGATGGAGTAGAACCCGGAGAACCTTTCTTCTGAGGAAACCCACTTTATCATTCCCATATCCAAAAGATGAGATATTTTGTTTTGCATCAGACTGTTTTACAGGGCTATTGGAGCTGGGTGATTGGATGAAGAAGGGATGGGTGGAGTCTGCAGCTCAATGTGGTCTGTCTCACTCACTATATCCCTGACCCATTTGTCTATGGTCAGTGAAAACCATTCTTCTAGGAAATGGGAAATCCTGACCCCTAGCTTCAGCTCTTGGGGGAGCCTATGCAATCTTTGTCATAAAGTGGATTTGGGAGGGTTGGAGGCTGAGGTCCCTCTGGAATTTCCCCTGGTACTTTGATTCCAGTATTTTCACTCAGGGAATTTTGTTGCCCCTTCGCTAGTAAACGATAAACCTCACACCTCTGTGAGGATGAGGAGCAAAAGGAGTGCCTCTCTCTGAAGGCTGGTCTATTTTCTATTCTGAGTACCCTTAGTGAGGAAAGGAGAGACTGTTTGGATTTTGCCATCTTGTCAGCCACCATCTTACCCAGTTTTTCTCCAAAAATGAGGGAGCTTGTAAACTTGGCTGAGCATAGGACCTGCTTAGAGTAAGTATCTATCTTCGAGGGTTGAAGCCATAAGCAGCGCCTGGCTACTGAACTGGAACCCATGGCTTGGGCTGAAAACATCATTGCATCCATTGAGGTGTCCACTACAAAGGCTGTTTCTGGAAAGACCCTTGAAAGTGGAGCCAAAGTCAGGGTCATCTCAAAGCCCTTCAGAGCAGATGTTCCAGCCAGGCAAGAGATGCTCCTGCAAAGTAGGTAACTGCCAGGAACACTCAGAGGTGGCAGAGGAGGCTTCAGAGCCCTCTTTGTGACTGTCCTCCATCTTTCCAGCCTTGGGGTCCTTAAGGTAGAACTCTGCTTTTGAGGGAATAATCATATTTTTGGCAAGGGATGCACACAGGTGTCAAGCTTTGGTGTCCCTTTCATTCTTGAATGTAATAGAGCCTGAGATTGCTCTTGTTGATGTGCTTGCCCTTATCAGGCTTGTTCCATTCATCCCTAATCAGTTCCTCAAGGAGTGAAGCGATATTGCAGCCTCAAGGGAGGATTTTGAAGGGAAAAATGTATTCTAAGGCTTACTCACAGGAACTTGCTCAGGTTTCAGAGCCAGACAGCTCACCTTCCTCAGTTTAGGAGGAAGAAGAGGACTCGCATCTCCTGGATTTGTGTGCTGTCTTTCCCTTTAAATTTTTTTTAACCTTTTTAGCATGCTTCAGGAGTATAGACCCTCTACAGTGGCTTTGGTGATGCCTTTTGTGGCTTGCCTTCCTTAGGGTCTGGCGCCCTCTTGAGAGATGTTTCAGGGGCCAACTTGTAGTCAGAGCCATCCTGATCTGCTTGGAAGGGGGGAGGGCTGATTTAGAAGCCCTGCTTTTTTCCAGGGTGCTCAGGACCCACTTTAAGTCTTGTGGGCAGGACTGGTCACCCTCCAAGCCTCCTCTCTGTTCTGCTGGGGCCTCCTGGGACTTACTCCATCATGAGTCCAGTGGTCAGGGTCCTCCTCACTTTTAGAGCCTCTCCCTGCTGTGCACTGGGGTTCCTGGTCCATTTTTTCCACATTAGAGTTGTGGCTGCCTCAGTGGATAGGGAATAGGGATGCAAAATGTTAACCAGTAAGTATTGGTTAAGGCGGGTTAACCAATTAGACTGTTAACCCCTAAGCCTGCAAGTTGCAGCAGCCTCGGCCCCAGCCGCAAGCTGCGCTGACTGGCGCAGCCCCAGCTGCCTCCCTTTAATCAGTTAACCATTTAAATGATATTTTTATTGTTTAAATGGTTAACTTTTTAAACTATATTTACATCCCTAGTAGGGAACCCCACTTGCCTGTTGGACTCGTAACCCTGGGACCTAATGGAGTTAGGGGATGGAAGTCTGAGCCCAGCTTGCCATCTGCCAACCATGGGAAAGCTGCCTTACAGCATCTTTTGGATTCAACCTGGTGCTTTCTTGGCTGCTCTGCCATGCCTCTATGGGTCACAAGCGCTGGCAGAGAGACACTGCAATAGAGGCTCAACCCTGAAGGGTTAACCAACTCAGGGAGGAGGAATGCTGTGGAGGAAGAATACTGCTTCCCACTGCCCAAAAAACTGGGCAGAAGAGTTAAGATGGAAAGAGTAAGGGCAGAAGCAAAAGAAACCACCACTGCGTGGTGCTCCAGAGGCAGAGAATCTGGAAGGAAGCAGTAAAAGTGGCATGGTCAGACCACGGGGTACCAAAACTCTGATGTCTCTGTGAGCTGTAGAGAGAGAACTGCCTAGATATCTAGAATTGTGGGAGATGCTGGGCACAGTAGCATGTTTCCCTAAACACTGGCAACTGCATTTGTGCATGTGTTGTATCGAGGATGAACATTCTATAAACAGAGGCATATACTGACCTTCTCTCTTCCCTCAGTGTTACCCCTGTTCAGGTAAATCTAGTATTAGGAATTCCATTGTAATAGTGATTAACGTAATTCTGTTTTAACAGGGAAGGAAGACACCCCATCATTGCTTGGTCTCTGTGGCTCTCTGACTTCTGTAGCAAGTTATAAATCTCTTACAAGTCTGAAATCAAGTGAATACCTTGCAAGTCCTACAGCAGAGATGACAAGTCCAGGTCTAACTCCATCTTGAGCAGCTATACATAACAATAGCTTTTGTGTTGTATGCATTCAGTTTACATGCCATAATTTGACTTGCTGTGAAGACTCTTAAAGGTTGAAGCAAGCTAAAGAATATGCTGCTTTATTTCATAATGATCTATTTAAAGAAAAGTCACAAAACTTACATCCATTGTTCGTCATGCTTTTCTTTAACAGGATTTTTCCTGGACTTACCCTTCGAGATCTTAAATTGTTTAAGAATCCCAGTCAGGTACAGAATGTATGTATGATTTAGTAACAAATGATTACCTTTTAGAATGAAATATGTGAACATCAGTCTTCGGCTAAACAGTCGTGATCTATGCTCCACAGGCTCTTAACTAGAGCACTTCCTTGTACTGCTCTGCATATTTGTCAACACTTGCAGAAGAGACAGAGAATAAGTCTTGGCAGGCTAGCAAAGGAATATCTGAATTCCAGTTTACATTATATTACAAACCATTCCTTGTTTAAATATCATATTTTAATCTGCATATGTTCTATTATGTAGGATCTCAAATAACTTATTTAACCTGTTAGATGTTTTGAAATACTGACAGGTAAGTGTTAAACTTGCATTCCCATTATGCCACTTAGAGAGTTATTTTTAATGTTCAGATAAGGCCATATTAAGAAACAGTATACATCCCTAGGTTTTGATGAGGAGACAGAGTAACAAATCTTATACATCAGGATTACTTCCAACTTTTAAGAAGGGATTAGGAGGCAAGTCACCAGGTGATCATGGGACCCAAATGAGGAAGAACTTTGCAGGTAGAACGTGCATCTTAAGTCAGTAAAACAAGAAGCAAGTAACTATGTTAATGTAAAGGTGGGGGAAACATGGTGATGTCATCACCTTAGAGCTTTGGGAAAAATCCCGCCCCCATCATGTCCACTGTAAAGGATCTCAGGAGTAAAAAAGGATTAGATTGAAAATTGATAATTTAAATGACAATATTCTCATGCTTGTGGATTTTTTTCCCCCATGGAAGAGTTTTGGATAGGTATTTTTCTTGGTTATGCTGTGCAGTAATACTTAAACAGAAGTGAATCCTTTAAAATTCTATGCCTCTAAGCTACTGATATGAATTACCTGAAAACATTTTTAAATGAAACTAAACTTCACATCTTCCCAGTTTAACTCTCGCCTTTAAAGTTTGCAAATTGTATTCTTACATCTTTGTGAGATGTAACGAGTCCTTTATCTATGAATTTTGCTATTAAGGTAATTCTCATCAGTATCTTTTAAAAAAAATATTAAATGCATGTAAGCGTGTTGTATTTATTAATCAAGGGGAAAATGTTTTGTTGTGCCAAAGAAGTTTCAAATATTGTTTACATGAGTGGCTTCAGTACTAATAAGCTTATTTAATTACAGCATACTTTTAGGTAGATTTTTGTTTACAGTCAGATACTATTCTGTACTCTTTGCTTTATTTATATTTGCCAGAGAAATGTGCCTCTTGTAATCTTACCCTTGGCACTACTAGTTTTTCAAAGGGTGGGATAAAGAAAAACAGGCAATCTAATCATTCTTGTAAACAGAAGAATGCAGGAATGTTGCCTTGATAAGCATGTGAAATTACACATTTTCAGAACTGACTAACCCACTCTAATGATCTCTGAAATAAAACTTAATTAGAACAGTAGTGCTCCTTTCCTAAGGTCTACCAGAATGACTATTACTGCACAAAGTAATGTCCTGGTTCTTGCACTAAGAACATGATCTCATGGCAGTTGAGTGGCTTAACTGAACAGCATTCATTAAATATTAATTTCTAAACTAAAGATGCATTTTTAATGCAAAGACAATGAGAGAAGCAGGATTCCATAAAGTTAACATTACCAATTTGTGTACAGTAACTTGAGCAACTTGTGGTGTTTTAAACACTTCTCCCAGTACATCACTGTTCTTTGGCTATAATCATGATTTTCTAGTCATGTCAGCAGATAGCTCTGTTGGAGGAGCTTATATAAAATTCATCTGTCATGTAATTTAAGTTTTATGTAATCTTTCACACTAGTATTAGTTTGTAAATGTCAGTGTTTGTGCATGAGGAAGCTGATTGCATGTGTGTGTCAGTTCTAAATGCTGTCCATTTTTCTGAAATATTTGAACAAAAATAAATGCCAAAATTGTATGTGTATTTTGTTGCCATGCTATATTATAACTGTTGCATGTAAATTAAACATTTTATATCGTTGCCACTATTAGCTCTTGTCCCTGTACTTTTTAATCAAGAAGTGTAAAGTAAGATCACTTACACGCTTGTATCATGTGAGCATAAAGCAATTTAATTTTGATCTAATATTCCTAAATAAGTGAAAGTCTAGTGTTAATTTTCAGAAGACCTTAAATGAAGTAATAACAAAGAATATGCATTTCCATTTAGCATGAATGATATGGAGACTATAAATTAACCCCAAACATTTAAATTATGCTTTGACTTAAAATCTGTGCCAGCAAAAAAACCCAGTATAATACATTACCTTTTTAAAAAAAAGATAGCTATTCTATACTATAGAATACTATCTTTAACACTTGCCTCAAAGTGCTGGCTCTAGTCCCAATTTTAATCTACTCAATACTCCCTGCTTTCATCCATTAAACTGAAATGCAGCTAATAATGCACCAGTATTTTCTATTAACATAATTGCTGTAGTTGGCACAAGGACCCTTATACAGTCATGAATGGGAGAGGAGGAAATCCATGAAATCTTTTAATATGTGATCCACGTTATGAAAGTTTGAACTCCTGGGTAATACTCAATTGAGAAATGAAGGAACTTGAGCTTAACCTTATGTTTTGAATGTGTGATTTTTCTGACATAGAAAGTCTCCTTAATAAATACTTCATACAGGCAAAATTAATCTTTTGAAGTAAAGAAAGGAACACCTAAGCTTACATTTTGAAATGAGAAAATGATGGTTCAGTGGGCTCCAAAGAAGGGATAGGTATTGCCATAAAGTATCATTGAGGCTAAGAGTTTGACAGGATTTAAAAACGTATTAGGTAATCACAGGCTTGTCTACATACACAACACCTCTCTAATCCAAACTGGAGGGTAAATAGCACTGTGGGTCAAAGTGCTATGCTCTAACTCCCCTGTACGGATGCACACTAAAATATTCCTACTTTGCATTAACGTAATCCTCTTCAGACAGGCTTACATTAATGCACAATAGGAACCTTTTTATTCACACCTGCTGCATCCACACTGGGAAGCTGAAGTGTAGCACATTGACAGGCATTACTGTTCACACCTCTGTAGTCCAAACTGCAGGGCAGTGTAGACCTAGCCTTAAGTGAACGTCCACAGTCCAATTAGTTGGGGGGGGGGAAAGTGTTTTAAACATGTGCTTCAGACATAAATTAACCACTAAGATGAACTTTTCTCAGGGGCAGCTTATTTTACAAATATCCACTATGGCATTTCTTGCACCTTCCTCTAAAGTATATGTTGTGCCACAATAAACAATATCTCAAGCTATGGCGTAAGAACTTTCAAAGCCAAGATACTTCACAGGAAGGCATAAAACTTTCATGCAGTATTTATGCACTATATTATAAATAAAATTGAGCCAGCTCATGGAGCCATCTACATCCTGAAGTACGAGGGATGAAAACTATTGCACTGTAATTGCAAATTCTACTCATTCATAGTCTAAATCTTTAAAGTTTCTAAGAAATTCACCTTGATAAAGTGGCATTACATAATTGAATTATACACATCACAAAAAGCACTTTTCTTTCATTGTTAAATCTGCCTTCTGGTTTAAACTTATGCTTTCATTGTTCTGTACTTTCAGGGCAGGGATTCTCTTTTCTATATTTGTACAACACAATGCGGCCTCAATTTCAATTGGAGCCTTTGGATGCCACTATAATAAATATTTAACAAGTAGATTCCTAACCTTTTTGCTAAAAATCCTTTGGCATTCTAATAGTTGGACAGAAGGCCCTCATCTGTGCACTTGCACAACTGTCATACTTATCTTCCTTGTCCATTTTGCATTCTATTTTTGTTTTAAACTCCTATTCACCAGAAGGCAACATCCTGCCTGGGCCAAGAGCATCCAGAGTTAATTCTTTGGGGCGGGGTTGCCTGTTCTTTCATCCAAAAAGAGTGTAATGACAGAAGACAGATGATAAACACCCTTGATGACTCAAGTCTTTGACCTTTTGAGGCACTAGTCATTGTGACTCCATTTCCCTCCATGCCTCCTGGATAGCCTGTGACCTCAACAATAAGAGTTTGTTAAATTATTTAAAAACTATGGGCCTGTCATAGTGAAGTAAATGACTATTTTATTTGTGATCATACCTCTAGTTTTCAATTCATTACTAAAACCAACTATATCAGACTAACTAAAATAAAATATAGCAGAAGGACAGAATAGGTCATACTGGTGGGGGAGTGGCACTATCTGTGAAAGGAAATCTAGAAACAACTGAAGTAAAAATCTTAAATGAACCAAACTGTACCACAGAATCTCTATGGATAGTAATTCCACGCTTGAAGAATACAGAAGTAGGAATAGACTACCAACCACCTGACCAGAACAGCGATAGTGACTGTGAAATGCTCAGGGAGATTAGAGAGGCTATTAAAATAAAAAACTAATAATAGGGGATTTCAACTACCCACTATTGACTGGGTATATTTTATCTCTGCATCCTGTGTGGAGGTTATGTTTCTTGACACCTTAAATGACTGTTTATTGGAGAAGCTAATCCTGAAACCCACAAGAGGAGAGTCAATTCTTGATTTAGTCCTAAGTGGAGCACAGGATCTGGTCCAAGAGGTGAATCTAGCTGAATCGCTTGGTAATAGTGACCATAACATAATAAAATTTAACATCCCTGGGGGGGGAGGGAAGAACACCATAAAAATGAGGAAGTGAGTTAAACAGAAATTAAAAGGTACAGTGCCAAAAGTGAAATCCCTGCGAGCTGCATGGAAGCTTTTTAAAGACACCATAATAGAGGCTCAACTTAAATGTATACCCCAAATTTAAAAAAAATAGCAAGAGGACCAAAAAAGTGCCACTGGGGCTAACCAACAAAGTAAATTACCAGTACTGTTCAACATATTCATAAATGATCTGGAAAAATGGGTAAAGAGTGAAGTGGAAAAATTTGCAGCTATAAAACTACTCAAGATAGTTAAGTCCAAAGCAGACTGCAAAGAGTTACAAAGGAATCTCACAAAACTAGGTGACTGGGCAACACAATGGCAGATGAATTCAATGTTGACAAATGCAAAGTAATGCACTTTAGAAAACATAATCCCAACTATACATATACAATGATGGGGGTCTCAATTAGCTGTTACCACTCAAGAAAGAGATCTTGGAATCATTGTGGATAGTTCTCTGAAAACATCTACTCAATTTGCAGTGGCAGTCAAAAAAGCTAATAGAACGTTGGGAATCATTAGGAAAGGGAACCATAAGAAGACAGAAAATATCCTACTGCCTTTATATAAATCCATGGTATGCCCACATCTTGAATACTGTGTGCAGATGTAGTCACTCCATTTCAAAAGATATTGGAAAAGGTACAGAAATGGGCAACAAAGATGATTTGGGGTACGGAACAGCTTCCATATGAGGAGAGATTAAAAAGATTTGGACTTTTCAGCTTGGAAAAGAGATGACTAAGGGAGGATATGGTAGAGATCTATACCAGAGCATGGCAACCTTTCAGAAGTGGTGTGCCGAGTCTTCATTTATTCACTCTAATTAAAGGTTTTGCATGCCAGTAATACATTTTTAGAAGGTCTCTTTCTATAAGTCTATAATATATAACTAAACTATTGTTGTATGCAAAGTAAATAAGGTTTTAAAAATGTTTAAGAAGATTAATTTAAAATTAAATTAAAATGCAGAGCCTCTCAGACTGGTGGCCAGGACCTGGGCAGTGTGAGCGCCACTGAAAATCAGCTCACATGGCGCCTTCGGCACATGTGCCATAGGTTGCCTATCCTTGATCTATACAATCATGACTGGTGTGGAGAAAGTAAATAAGGAAGTGTTATTTACTCCTCATAATACAAGAACTAGGGGTCACCAATTGAAATGAATAGGCAGCAGGTTTAAAACAAAAGGAAGTATTTTTTCAGTCAACCTGTGGAACTCTTTGCCCAAGGATGTTGTGAAGGCTAAGACTATAACAGGGTTCAAAAAAGAATTAGTTAAGTTCATGGAGGATAGGTCCATTAATAGCTATTAGCCAGGACGGGCAGGGATGTAAAACCATGCTCTGAAGTGTCCCTGACCTCTGTTTGCCATAAGATGGGAATGGACAACAGGGGATGGATCACTTGATGATTTCCTGTTCTGTTCATTCCTTCTGAAGCACCTGGCATTGGCCACTGGCAGAAGACAGGATACTGGGCTAGCTGGACCATTGGTTTGATGCAGTATGGCTGTTCTTATGTAACTATCTCAGCAACTGTCATTCATTTTCAACATATCCATCCTACTCTGTCCACGGGCTCAGCTATAGGGTTAGTGTCTTCTGTATTTCAAATTTACCATCTTTTCTTTTACAGGTTTACGTAAACCAAGTGGGATAGTTTAAAGCCTGATTTTACAAGCTACCCTTTGCATGAAGTGTAAGGCGTCAGACAGAACAGAGCTGAGGCTTCAAAACACTACCAATTAAAAAAAATCAAGAAGCATCTATATTAAACCACAGTCAAATTGATGAAATAAATATTCATGAATAAGAGTTTAAACTTTCTACTATCAGAAACAAAATTAATTATCCATCTGTACACAGGATCACAAAACAAGAAAACATTTGATTTTATTAAACATTAACATTTTTATCCCATTGATGGATAGTATATGAACTCATTTCCATGCTGATTAAATCATGTATTACATTCTTTATCTCCATTTTGAAAATATTTGAACGTTTCACATATTTTATTGGGATGTATGTAGTCTTCATAAAGTGCTATTTCTTTTTATATTATTAAAGTGTAAATTATCCTGAGAAAGAATTCTTCATGGATCACTTGAATGAGAACTCATTTTCCTGCCCCCTCCCACCATTGTTTATTCTACATCCTTTTAACCTGCAGGACTCTTAATTCTCATCTTTGATGGCTAGCAAAATAAGGGTGCAAAACTGTTTTTCCACAAGGAAAAGAAAAGCTCTCTTTCTTTGGTCACATAACATATCTTAGTTTACTGAACTCTGTGAGCAGGACAGGCGACACTTAGTCACTATGAAGTGGATGTACTAGTAGTGTGCATAAAAATATAGCAACAATAAATCCTACAATGTGATCAGCGGGGACAAAGAGCAGTCCAGAATTAATGAAACAATAAAAACCTGAAGAGCCACAAATGAACTGGTGATTTCTAGCTTACTGCTTCAGGGCAGTAGAAAGGTCACCTACATACTTACTCTAGTTTTAGGTGATAAAGATGAACTCCTGACAAAGTTTAACACCTCCCCCCCTTCACCACCAAGAAACCTTAAATGTCAATTCTTAAAGAACTAGGTTGTGGTCCTCAGATGCTATGGAAGTGAAGTTAGTTTGTGAAAGCTTTCATCATACCTCTTGCATGCACTCAAAAAGTATACAAGACATCTTAATATTTAAAATTCCTTAGCATCATAGCCACTGTACTTCAAAAATAAGATTGCACACAACTAGTCAGTCATAGGTAGCACATTTTACCCTCCTGTAGGCTCCCTCCTACCTTGCTTGGACATCACAAAGCTTCCCTCTGGAGTTTTTGGATGTGCAAAAATCCAGGATCAGGCTCTTAGTGGGAAATTTGATTTCCAACTTTTAAAAATAAACCAGCTAATCAGCTTAATACATGGCTCTGCAATGGAACCCAAATACTAAACTTTCGCTTTGAAATTCCAACCTAAATGGCAACAGAATCAAAGTGAAAAACATGCAGAGGGTTACATGGCAAACAACTTAATTCTGATTATTCATTTAACTCAAGATTGTGTAATGTAACGTTTCTAATCAATACAGGACCAGTGAAAGTTACAAGATTCCTAACAATTATACTTGTGATCTATAGCATACTCCTACTTGCAATTTTCAAACCACATATATGGAAGGCCAAATATAAATGTTTTTTAGGGTTCTGTTTAAAGGCTATTTAGTGGTGCCCCCTTCTGCCCTCGGTCTCACTGAAGCACTGATGAAATACTTAACCTAACTTTCAATAACAAAGAAGACTGATGCCAGGACAACCACTCCTTGAAGGGACAAATATCTAAACATACCGAGGTACATGATTGAGCATTCATGAAAGACTTTCCATGTTTGTTTACATATTGTCTATTTTTCTGAACACAAACCTAATAGATTCTCAGAGCATAAATACATTTAAAACAGGCTATTTAGAGAAATATTAAAATGCATGTCAGAAATGATCATGTTCCATACCAGTCTCATTTTCCACTGAAAGAGATTTTTCCTTTAATACAGGTGGCAAATACTATTTCATGTTTCTGACCAATCTCAAAGTGTTTTTTACCCATTTCTGAAGATGATTATAAAACTATCAATTTACTTCCTTAGCTCTCTAGAAGCATGGTCTTTAAAGAGAGAATTCACATGAAATTTTAAACACTGGTTCTAGGAATATACACAGCACATAGCACTCTTACACTTCTTTGAATTCAGAAATAATTCATAAGCATAAACAGTCTGAAGGAAGTGCTAAGTAAAGGGAGTTGCATCTGGTTAGCAAATGTCATGGTTGAATTTTACCTGGTCTGGAACAGTTTAATTCTAGTCAACAGTCAAAGTTGGCACAACCTTTGACCAGATACCCTGACTATCGTTGCAATCTCAGCTTGAGTGAGAATTAATAGCTTTGTATATTTTTTGTTTATTTAATTTACGAAAGAAGGACTTCCCATATTCATAGGTGCTGATCATTATGGCACAAGCAGGAGCAACTTTAATCAACCGTGGAACAATACCTGCAGGAAAAAAAACATGTATTCACCAATTATTCATAAATATCACTCATTTTCAGAATAAGACAGACCACAGGCTTCTATAACACTGTGTAGTAAGTATCACTCTCTGCATCAAATAAAGTGGTAAACGTCCTATTCTTAAGGAAACGGAGGCCACAGTCTTGCAAACACTTAAGTCTGTAATACAGCCAAGCAGTCCCAAGGAACCAATGCAGTGGTGCCAGCACTGGCAAGTGTCATGATTTTGGACCAATTTTTGCAGTTGCACCCGTGACCATGTGAACAACTACAGGAAGCTTTTTATCTGAGCTGTCTGTAGTTTCCCCCTTTGGCTGCTAGTTCATGAACATGAAGATTGCAACACTGCTCTACCGAACTTGGTGTCATCCCTAGCCTATTGGGTGAGGGCGTAGTGGGAGGAGAATCATAGGATTAGAAAGGAGCTTGAGAGGTCATCTAGTCCAGTCCCCTGCAAGCCAGGACTAAGGCCTTGGCTACACTGGCGCTTTACAGCGCTGCAACTTTCTCACTCAGGGGTGTGAAAAAACACCCCCCTGAGCGCAGCAAGTTACAGCGCTGCAAAGTGCCAGTGTAAACACTGCCCCAGCACTGGAAGCGCAGCTCCCAGCGCTGTAAGCTAATCCCCACGGGGAGGTGGAGTACCTGCAGTGCTGGGAGAGCTCTCTCCCAGCGCTGGCACCGCGACCACACTCGCACTTCAAAGCGCTGCCGCAGGAGCGCTCCCGCGGCAGTGCTGTACGGCTGCAAATGTAGCCATACCCTAAGTGTTACCTAGACCATCCCTGACATGTGTTTGTCTAACCTGCTCTTAAAAATCTCCAGTGATGGAGATTGCACAACCTCCCTAGGCAATTTAATCCAGTGCTTAACCATTCTGACAGGAAGGTTTTCCTCATGTCCAACCTAAACCACTGTTGCTGCAATTTAAGCCCATTGCTTTTTGTCCTATCCTCTGTGGTTAAGGAGAACAATTTTTCTCCTTCCTCCTTGTAATAACTTTTTATGTACTTGAAAACTGTTATCATATCCCCCCTCAGTCTTCTCTTCTCCAGACTAACCATACCCAATTTTTTCAATTTTCCCTCATAGGTCATGTTTTCTAGATCTTTAATCATTTTTGTAGCTCTTCTCTGGACTTTCTCCAATTTATCCACATCTTTCCTGAAATGTGGTGCTCAGAACTGGACACAATACTTCAGTTGAGGCCTAATCAATGTGGAGTAGAGCAGAAGAATTACTTCTTGTGTCTTGCTTATGACACTCCTGCTAATACATCCCAGAATGGGGCTTGCTTTTTTTGCATTACTGTTCACTCATATTTAGCTTGTGATTCACTATGACCTCCGGAGCCCTTTCTGCAGTACTTCTTCCTAGGTAGTCATTTCCCATTTTGTATGTGTGCAACTGATTGTTCCTCCTAAATGGAGTACTTTGCACTTGTCCTTATTGAATGTTTACTTCAGCCTATTTCTCCAGTTTGTCCAGATCATTTTGAATTTTAATCCTATCCTCCAAAGCACTTGCAACCCCTCCCAGTTTGGTATTGTCCGCAAACTTTATAAGTGTACTCTCTCTATGCCATTATCTAAATCATTGATGAAGATATTGAACAGAATCAGACCCAGAACTGATCCCTGAGGGATCCTTCAATATGCCTTTCCAGTTTGACTGTGAACCACTGATAACTACTCTCTAGGAATGTAATGAGAAAGTATGTACTGACGACCAGGTCGCTGCCCTGCAGATGTCTTGGATTGGGACTTGGGCCAGAAACACCGCTGATGAAGCCTGAGTTCTCATCAAATAAGCTGTCAAGATGGCAGCTGGTAGGACTCCTGTCTGCTCATAGAATGTGTGAATGCAGGAAATGACCTAGTATGAAATTCTCTAGGCCGAAACTGGTAAGTCTTTCATCCTGTCTGCTACTGCCACAAAGAGCTGCATGGATTTATTGAACAGCTTGGTTCCCTCCATGTGGAAGGCTAGGACACATCTAACATCAAGCACATGGAGATGCCACTCCTCTGTATTTTTGTGCGGTTTTGGAAAGAAAACAGGCAGGATAATTGCCTGTTTACTATGAAACTGAAAGAATGCCTTTGGGAGGAATTCTGGATGGAGGGGAGTGCAGTTGAACCTTGTCCTTAAAGAACATCATAAATAGGGGTTCTGACGTAAGGGCCCTGATTTCTGAGACCCTCCTGGCCGAGGTAATCACTACCAAGAATGCAACCTTCCAGGAGAGATACAACAGAGCTATACCAGCAGCCTGAGAGTCTCGACAGGACCAGATGTAGGTCCCAGGGAGGGACGGGATTGCAAATTTGAGTGTAAAGCCTCTCTAGACCCTTAAGGAAGTGAATGGACATTTCATGTGAGAAGACTGACTTACTGCCCACCAGAGGCTGGAAGGCTGAGACTGATGCTAGATGCACCTTGATAGATCTTGTTGTTACAGATAGAACAGGTATTCCAGCATGCACTGGAGGGGTGACTAAGTTGGTGAGAAGCCTCACTGGGAAGAACACACCGAGAAACACTTCCACTTGGCTAGGTAAATTGCTCTAGGTTCTGAGGCCAAGGCTTTAATTTCAGAGACCCATCTTGCAAACATCACTGCGACCAGGAATGCGACCTTCCATGACAAGTGGGAAAAGGAGCAGGAACCCAGCGGCTCAAAGGGCGGACTGGTGAGCCTTGAGAGGACCAAGTTAAGATCCCACAGTGGGACAGGAGCCCGTATCTGTGGGAAGAGTTTCTTGAGCCCTCTCAAGAATCTGACCATCATGTCATTGGAAAACACCGTCTGCCCTTGGATCGGCAGGTGAAAAGCGGACATGGCCGCGAGATGCACCAAGAGTGGGCCAAGCCCTGATTCCTCAAATGGAGCAGGTAGTCCTGCACAGCCAGTATGGAAGAATGCAAGGGAGAGAGGCCACATTTGGATGCCCAGTGGGAAAACCTCATCCACTTGACCCGGTAAGTCAGTCTAGCTGAGGGCTTCCTACTTTCCAGATAAACCTGTTGGAATCCTTCCAAACACGTCCGCTCCTCCGGATTCAGCCACACAGCATCCACACCGAGAGATGGAGGAACTCGAGGTTGGGGTGTAGGAGCCGACCATGGTCCTGCAACAGCAGGTCTGGTTGGTTGGGCAGGGGCCACTGACAAGTTCATAAGCATGCCGGACCGATGCTGGCGAGGCCATGCCGGGGCGATCATGACAACCTGCGCTTGGTCTCTCTTGATCTTTGCCAGGACCCTGCTGATGAGTGGAATTGGAGGGAACGCATATATCAGACTCCCTGACCACGACAGGAGAAAGGCATCGGAGAGGGAACCCTTGCTCAGACCTTGCCGAGAACAAAACCGGTGGCATTTCCTGTTCTGTCTGGTAGCGAACAGGTCCACTTGGGGAGTTCCACACCTTGGAAGATCATGCAGGCTACCTCTGGATGGAGTGTGAGAGGAGACGTGCCTGCTGAGCTGTTCTGCCAGCCTATTCCTGACGCCGGGAAAGTGACAAGCTTCTGGGTGGATTTCGTGGCTGATGCAGTCCCATAGACGGAGCGCCTCTTGACTGAGAGCCGACGAGCACACTCCCCCTTGCCTGTTGATGTAGAACATAGAGGCTATGTTGTCTGTCAGGGCTCATGCCCAACAGCTGGACTGCTCGGAGCTCTTTGATGTTTATGTGCCAGCTGGACTGCTCGGAGCTCTTTGATGTTTATGTGCCACTTCGCCTCTTCCAGGGATCACAACCCTGTGTCTGGAGGTTGCCAAGATGTGCACCCCAGCTGAGGTCCAAGGCATCCGACACCAACTCGATGAAGCGAGGGGGATTGTTGAACGAACCCCTTCCAGGACTGTCCTATGGTCGGTCCACCATCACAGCAAGGTAAGTATCACCTGGGGAATAGTAATGATCTTTTCCAGGGGGTCTCAGGACTGGGATTAGACCGTCCCCAGCCATTGTTGCAGAGGCCACATCCAGAGCCTGGCATGATGGACCATGTAAGTGCACATTGCCATGTGACCCAGCAGGCACAGAAAGACTCTGGCTGTCGTCAGAGGGAACATGGAGACTTCCTCGATGAGGTTCGTCAACATGTGGAACCTTTCCAGCGGCAGGAATGCCCTGGCACAGGTCAAGTTGAGGACCACTTCAATGAACTCTATCCTCTGCACCGGCACTAACGTCAACTTTTTGTCATTTACCAGTAGGCCCAGAGCACAGCATGTGGCTTGAAGTTCCACAACATCCCTTTGGACTTGAGACCTGGAGCTGCCCTTGACAAGCCAGTCATCGAGGTATGGGTAGATATGGATATCCCGGCACCTGAGGTAAGACACTACCACTGACATGCACTTGGTAAACACTCTTGGTGCTGTCGCCAGGCCGAACGGGAGGATCGCAAACTGGTAATGGTGGGGACCCACCACAAACCAGAGGAAGCATCTGTGTTCTTGAAAGATCGCTATGTGGAATTAGGCGTCCATCAAGTCGAGGGTGGCATACCACTCTCCCGGATTCAGGGAGGGTATAATAGAAGCCATGGAAACCATGCGGAACTTTAACTTCTTTAGGTATTTGTTGAGGTCTCGCAGATCCAGGACAGGCCATAGAGCGCCCTTGGCCTTTGGGATTAAAAAGTACCAGGAATAGAGCCCCTTGTTCCTGTACTTGAGAGGAACTTCTTCCATCGCACTCGGCTGTAGCAACCCCTTTATTTCCTGCGTAAGAAGACTCTCATAAGAGTCTGAAGAGAGACGGGGAAGGAGGGTGGGCAGAGGGGGTATAAAGGAATTGGAGGGTATAACCCAGCTCACTGTGCTGAGATCCCATCAGTCTGAGGTTATAGTGGTCCAAGCAGGGAGGAAAAGGGAAAAGTGGTTGGACAACACTAGGACAGGTGGATCTCGGGAATCGTCTGGTAAGTCACCCTTAGGTGCACCCTTAAAATGACTGGCCCCCTGCTTGGCACGGGTCAAGCCCAATGGCTCGGACGGCACTTGTAGCCCTTGCCTCGTTTGTTGGGCTGGTCCTGCTGAGGCTGGCTCCCCTGGCCCTGAGACTGCTGCAGTTTGAACTGCTTACGTGCCGGGGCTGGGACGTAAAGACCCAGGGTTTTCAGGGTGGTGACGGAGTCCTGCAAGCCATGCAACTTGCTCCAGCAAATAGGGCTTGGCCGTTGAAAGGCAAGTCCTGCATTGACTGCTGAGCCTCAGAGGACAACCCAGAGAGGAACAGCCAGGAGGCTCACCACATGGAGATACTGGAAGCCATTGTGCAGGCAGCAGCAGCAGCAGCGTCTGATGCCACCTGGAGGGCTGCCCTGGCCGTGGTTGTGCCTTCATAGATGATCACTTGGAACTCCTTCTTGGAAGCCTCGGGGAGCAACCCTTCAAACTTGGCCAGGGCTTGCCACATATTAAAGTCATATCAGCCAAGGAGGGCTTGGTGGTTGGCCACTCTCAGCTGAAGACTGGAAGACGAATAAATCTTATGTTCAAAGAGATACAGCCTCCTCAAGTCCTTTATTTTTGAGGATGGCCCTGGGTTGACCTTGCCTCTCTTTGTGGTTAACCGCCTCTACCAGAAGGGAATTAGGGACAGGGTGGGAGTATAAGTACTCATGCCCCTTGGTTGGCACAAAGTACTTGCGTTCGGTCCTCTTAGAGATAGGGGCCAAGGAGGAGGGGGTATGCATTAGTGATTTTGGAAACCCCTTCATGAAGGGGTAGGGCCACCCTGGCCGGAGCCAAGGAGCAAACAGAGAGTCCGGGGGGTCTTCCAGTTCCTCTGCCTGAAGCCCCAGGTTGGAAGCGACCCTCTTCAAAAGTTCCTGGTGTGTTTTGGTGTCATCTTGAGGAACTGAGTGAGGGGGCCCTGTGATAACCTCGTCTGGTGATGACGAGGACAATGCCAGTGCCCCGGGTACCTCCACTTCCATTGGTGGTCCAGCAGCTTGCTCCCCTGGGTCCTCCTGGACCTGTGGGGTTTTACGCCCGATGCCTCAAACACCGGAGGGGGACAGGTTACTGAGTCCGCTGGCCTCTCCAAGGTTCCTGACACTGACTAGGCAGCCTGGGAAGGTTGGGTGAATGCCCAAGGGTTCCATGGGTACCATGGTGCCAACCACTGCGCCTGAGGCCATGGGACAGGTTTCGGTGCTGATGATGTAGCCTGAACCACAGGTACCAGGGCCTGTCCCAGTCAGGGAATTTCACTCCGTGCTGGAGGTATAAGCAGAGTGGTTGGTACTGGGCGACCAGGATCGGGAGGAGCGGTGGCTCTTGTCCAACTGGTGCCGGTCACTGCCTCCTCAAGCTGACCTGTCTGAGCAAGACGGGTGTCTTGGTCGGGATCTCGGGGACCGACGGCATTTGGCAGATCTGCGTTGGAGACCTGGCGATCCACACCTCACACTACTCAAACAGTACTGGGACGTCGAACGGGACTGGGAGCTAATATGGGCTGGTTTCTGGGAGGCTCTTCCTGACTAGTGCGACCTACTGCTTGGAGACGGGTGATGACGGCCCGGCGATCTCCGATCCTCGAATGGTCCTGTGATCAGTATCAAGCCCTTGGAGACAGTCAGGCCCAGTCCGGGAGTTCTTGCCAGGCGGCTGCTCAGAGGGTCTGAGCCAATCTACTGGCGAGGTATGCCTTGATTCTCTCAATCAGTGCCCCCTGTACGGAGACCAAAGAGGGCTCCTGTGATGTTATCTGATTAAAATATGACCTGGAAACATTTTGTCTTCAATCCTGCTTCTTACCTCTGGAGGAACTTTGCTACAAACTGAAGCTCTGAACAAAGGACTGAATGACCCAACCAAGCTGCGGATGTATTCCAGAGACTTGACTTACACCAGCAGTTTATTCCATCACTGCTACAAGCCTGAACCAACAACTTTGCCATTACTGTATGTAGTTGATTCCTTTAACCAATTTTAACTCTCACCGTTTTTTTGTCTTTTTTTTTTAAAATGAATAAACCTTTAGATTTTAAGTATAAGAGGGGTAGCCGTGTTAGTCTGGATCTGTAAAAAGCAACAAAGAGTCCTGTGGCACCTTATAGATTAACAGATGTATTGGAACATAAGCTTTTGTGGGTGAATACCCATGTGCATGCATCTGCTGAAGTGGGTATTCACCCATGAAAGCTTATGCTCCAATACATCTGTTAGTCTATAAGGTGCCACAGGATCTTTATTGCTTTAGATTTTAGATACTGAAGGATTGGCATCAGCATGATTTTGGGGTAAGATCTAAGTTATATATTGACCTGGGTGTGTGGCTGGTCTTTTGGGATCAGAAGAACCTATTATTTGATGAGACTAGTTGTAAAGAACCAGTCATCTCTGAATCCAGTGTTTTTGATGGTGATGTAAGAACTGGAATGCCTGAGGAAACTACATTTATGTTTTCTTGTTAGCCAGTGTGGTGAAACAGAAGTTTACTTTTGTTGCTAGTTTGGTATATGCTATGGGGGATTAGCCACCAGTCTTGGGGTGTTTCTGCCCTATTTCTCAGCAGCTCGTCCTGAATTTGGCATCCTCAGTTGTGACTCACTGAGGCACGGTTACAGCTCTACTGGGCCTGCTTCTCTAGTCCTGAGGCGTGACGGCTTTGGGTGGACGATCGATGGTGGGACATCCCTCTCGACAGGGAATGGTGCCACTGAGCACTCATACAACTTTGCCTGTGATCTGGGGTAGGAACACCTGGCATGCTAAGTGGACTGCTCTGAGCTCTCTGACATTTATTTGCAAGGAGAGCTCTTCCTGCGACCACAGGCCCTGAGTCCTGAGGTGCTCAAGGTGAGCCCTCCAACCTTGATTGGATGCATCCAAAATTAGGGATACTGCTCGTCGGGGGGTGACAAAGAGAATGCACTGATTGGGACCCCTCCAGTCGAGGGAAGTGAGGACTGGGGCAGGAACTGTAAACTCCAAGTCCAAGTGGTGGCAGCTCGGTGAGTACACTGAAGCCAGCAAAGCTTGAAGTGGTCTAAAGCACACTCTTGCATGTTGTACCATGTAAGTGCACACGATCATGTGATCTAAAAGTTTGAGGCAAAAATGGGCTGTCGTGACAGGGTGGGCCTTGATCTTGGGTATCAGAGCTGACATTTTCTGGAAGCAAGCCTCTTAGAGGAAGGCTCTGGCTTGAGTAGAATCGAGCACCACATTGATAAACTCTATCCTCTGGATAGGGACAAGAGTAGACTTTTGCTTGTTTATCAACAGACCCAGGGCATGGAAGGTATCTTGGACCAGATTGATGCTGGCTTTCACCTGGACCTTGGACTGGCTCTTGATCAGCCAGTCATCAAGGTATGAGTAGACTCTAATGCCTTGCCTTCTGAGGAAGACCACCATCACTGCCATGCATTTTGTGAAAACTCCAGAGGCTGCCAACAGGCCAAAAGAGAGGATGGTGAATGGACAGTGGGTCTGGTTTATGATGAACCTGAGGAACCTTCTGTGACCCTGGAAGATGGAGATGTGGAAATAGGTCTTTCAGGTTGAGGGCAGTGTACCAGTCTCCTGGATCTAGGGAGGGAATAATGGAGGGTAGGGAGACCATGCAAAACCTCAGCTTCTTGAGATAGCTGTTGAAGCAATGCAGGTCTAGGATGGGTCGAAGACCCCCTTTGGCCTTTGGAATTAGGAAATAGTGGGAGTAAAACCCTTTCTCTCTCTCAAGTTCTGAGGCACTTTCTCTCCAGCCCTACCCTCAGGAGGTCTTGCACCTCCTGGACTAGAAGTTGCTAGTGAGAAGAGTCCCTGAAGCGGGACAGGGATGGGAGGGAGAGGTGGAAGAAAAAAAACGGTTACTTACCTTTGTAACTGTTGTTCTTCGAGATGTGTTGCTCATATCCATTCCAGTCAGGTGTGCGCGCGCCGTGTGCACTTTCGTCGGAAGACTTTTACCCTAGCAACCCCAGTGGGTCGGCTGAGCGCCCCCTGGAGTGGCGCCATAACGGCACCGCATATATACCTCAGCCGACCCACCCGACCCTCAGTTCCTTCTTGCCGGCTACTCCGACAGTGGGGAAGGAGGGTGGGTGTGGAATGGATATGAGCAACACATCTCGAAGAACAACAGTTACAAAGGTAAGTAACCGTTTTTTCTTCTTCGAGTGAGTGCTCCTATCCATTCCAGTTAGGTGAATCCCAAGCCTTACCTGGGCGGTGGGGTCGGAGTGAGACGTGGCGGAATGCAGGACCGCCGAGCCAAAGGCTGCGTCATCTCTCGACTGTTGGACCAGAGCATAGTGAGAGGCAAAGTATGAATCGACGACCAGGTCACCGCTCGGCATATTTCTTGGATTGGTACTTGTGCCAGAAAGGCAGCGGAGGATGCCTGGGCTCTTGTAGAGTGGGCGGTGAGATGGCCCAAAGGGACATTAGCCAAGTTATAACAGGTGCGTATGCACTCTGTGAGCCACGAGGAGATTCGCTGCGATGAGACAGGAAGACCTCGCATCCGGTCAGCAATTGCCACAAACAGTTACGGGGATTTGCGGAACGGCCTTGTCCGATGAACATAGAAAGCCAACGCCCTGCGGACGTCAAGGGAATGAAGTCGTTGCTCTCTCGAGGAAGCGTGAGGTTTCGGAAAGAAAACTGGAAGGAAGATGTCCTGGTTATTGTGGAACGCGGACACTACCTTCGGGAGAAATGCCGGATGTGGACGTAGCTGTACCTTGTCCTTATGAAAAACGGTGTACGGTGGGTCCACCACGAGCGCTTTGAGCTCAGAGACCCGTCTGGCTGATGTGATAGCCACTAGAAAAACTGTTTTCCATGACAGGCACAGTAAGGAACAGGTGGCCAGAGGCTCAAATGGTGGGGACATGAGCCTGCTGAGGACGAGATTGAGGTCCCAGGTGGGAATCGGGTGGCGCACCTGGGGGTAGAGACGATCAAGGCCCTTTCTGAAACGAGTAGTCAGCGGGTGAGAGAACACCGTATACCCTCCCTCACCGGGGTGGAAAGCAGAGATAGCCGCTAAGTGCACCTTGATGGAGGACAGTGCAAGCCCTTGCTGTTTTAGCGACCAGAGATAGTCAAGGACCATTGGAAGCGGAAGCTCTGAAAGAATAGCGTCGCGCGCTTGAGCCCAGCAAGCGAAGCGCTTCCACTTGGCCATGTAGGTAGAGCGAGTGGAAGGCTTTCTGCTGCTCAATAAAACGTGCTGCACGGGAGCAGAGCAGTGCAATTCCGACTGGTCTAGCCACTCAGGAGCCATGCCGTGAGGTGGAGGGCCGGCAGGTCTGGGTGACGGAGAGTGCCGTGATCTTGTGTTATAAGATCCGGGTGAAGCGGTAGAGGAATTGGGCTGGCTATCGACAGACGGAGCAGCGTGGTGAACCAGTGTTGCCTGGGCCACGCTGGCGCAATTAAGATGAGACGTGCCTTGTCCCGTCGGAGCTTCAGCAGGACCTTGTGTATGAGGGGAAACGGAGGAAAGGCATAGAACAGATGACGAGTCCATGGAAGGAGAAACGCGTCCGACAGAGAGCCCGGTGCCAGGCCTTGAAAGGAGCAAAACCCCTGGCATTTGCGGTTCGATCGGGATGCAAACAGGTCTACATGGGGAAATCCCCACTGTTGGAAAATGGCATGAGTGATGTCTGCTCTCAGCGACTACTCGTGGCAGAGAAAGGACTTGCTCAGGCGATCCGCAATGGTGTTCTTGACGCCGGGAAGGAACGACGCCACTAGATGGATCGAGTGGGCTATGCAGAATTCCCACAGTAGCATCGCCTCGTGGCAGAGGGGGGAGAGCGGGTCCCGCCTTGCTTGTTGATATAGTACATGGCCGTTGTGTTGTCTGTAAAGACTGAGACACAACGGCCGTGGAGGCGAGTTCGGAACGCCTGGCATGCCAGGCGCACTGCCCGGAGCTCCCTGACATTGATGTGCATATTCAATTCCTGCACCGACCAAAGGCCTTGAGTACGAAGAGTGCCGAGATGGGCTCCCCATCTGAGGGACGAGG
Organism: Mauremys reevesii; assembly: GCF_016161935.1. NCBI lineage: Eukaryota > Metazoa > Chordata > Testudines > Geoemydidae > Mauremys > Mauremys reevesii. The sequence goes on from NC_052624.1 coordinate 42,198,225, forward strand.
CGTCCGTTGTCAGGGAAAGGGAAGGCTGAGGAGCCTGGAATGGTACCCCCACACATACATGGGAAGGGGTCAGCCACCAATCCAGGGATTGAAGGACACCCACTGGAATGGTGAGTAGGGTATCTAGAGGGTCCCTGTGCAAGCGGTATCTGGAGTGGAGCCACAGCTGAAATGGTCGGAGGTGGAGCCTGGCAAACGGAGTGACGTACGTGCAAGCCGCCATATGACCGAGAAGTCGGAGACAAGCACGGGCCGAGGTCATACGAGAGGCCTGAAGGGCGCGGATTAGCTGAGTAAGGGCCTGGAACCGTAGCTGCGGAAGGTAGACCTTGGCTAGAGATGAGTCCAGAGTCGCGCCAATAAAGTCCAACCTCTGAGTTGGTACTAAGGTGGACTTCTCTACGTTGAGAACTAGGCCCAGGCGCGTGAAAAAGTCTTTGATCTCTGTGACATGATGCTGGACCGTGGCCTGCGATTCCCCCCTGATGAGCCAGTCGTCCAGGTAGGGAAAAACAGAGATGCCGCGCCGATGGAGGTGGGTGGCGACAACAGCCATGCACTTCGTGAACACCCTTGGGGCCGTAGAGAGGCCGAAGGGGAGGACCGCAAACTGGAAGTGCAGGTGAGCGATTGTGAAGCGATTGTGAAGCGTCTGTGCGGTGGGAAGATGGCGATATGAAAATAAGCGTCCTTCATATCGAGGGCGGCATACCAGTCTCCCTGTTCCAGAGTGGGGATAATGGTCCCGAGGGACACCATGCGGAACTTCAACTTCAGCATGAATGAGTTGAGGTCTCGCAGGTCGAGGATGGGACGGAGGCCCCCTTTGGACTTGGGGATCAAAAAATAACGGGAATAAAACCCCTTGCCCCTCTCCCTCTCCAGAACGTTCTCGACCGCTCCGATGGCTAGGAGCAAATGCACCTCTTGTAAGAGGAGTTGCTCGTGAGAGGGGTCCCTGAAGAGGGACTGGGAAGGAGGGTGGGAAGGAGGGGGTGAAACGAACTGCAGTTGGTAACCGCGTTCCACGGTGCGTAAGACCCAGGCATCGGTGGTCAGCCGGGCCCACGCTGGGAGGAAATAGGAAAGGCGGTTGGAAAAGGGCAGGGAGGGAGCTGAAGAGAGCTCTGGTATGCCTTCCCCGGGCGCATCTTCAAAAGGATGGCTTAGGCCCTGGCGGTTTAGAGGGGGTTCTGCCCTGGGACGATTGGTTGCCAGGCTGCCGCTTACGTCCACCATGACCTCGTCGCCGACCAGAGTCCTGCCTGTAGTGAGGCATATAGTAGGGCCGGTTAAACTGGGGGCGGAACAGACGCCTCTGGGTAGCAGGGGTATGCATCCCCAGAGTACGGATGATGACCCTGTTGTCTTTGAGGCTTTGGAGTCGGGAGTCCGTCTTTTCGGAGAAGAGGGCCTTGGAATCAAAGGGAAGGTCCTGAATGGTGTACTGCACTTCAGGTGGGAGCGTTGAACTCTGCAGCCAAGATATCCGGCGCATGGTAACGCCTGAGGCTATAGTACGCGCCCCCGAGTCAGCTGCGTCCAAGGAGGCTTGCAATGAGGTGCGCGCAACCTTTTTACCCTCCTCTATGAAGGCCGTGAACTCCTGACGGGAATCTTGAGGTAGGAGCTCTTTGTACTTTTCCACCTCAGCCCAAGTGTCATGTGCGTAGCTGCTTAGCAAGGCCTGTTGGTTAGCCACTCGGATCTGCAGGGCACCAGCGGAGTAGACCTTGCAGCCAAGCAAGTCCATTCGCCTAGCGTCCTTTGATTTAGGAGCGGGGCCTTGCTGGCCGTGACGCTCCTTATCGTTCACCGACTGCACCACCAACGACGATGGGGTCGGATGCACATACAAATATTCATATCCCTTAGAAGGGACCATGTACTTGCGCTCCACGCCCCTCGCTGTGGGCGCAATAGAGGACGGAGTCTGCCATAGGGTATCCGCAGTGGCTTGGATAGTCTTAATGAAGGGCAAGGCTATGCGGGTAGGGGCGTCCGCTGATAAGATGGTTACTATCGGATCGTCCACTTCCGATACCTCCTCCGCCTGTAAGTCCATTCGCAGAGCTACCCTGCGAAGGAGCTCTTGGTGTGCCCGTAAATCAATAGGTGGGGGACCCGCGGACGACGACTCCGCCACCGCCTCGTCCGGAGAAGAGGAGGAGGAAGAAATCCCGGGCAGGATGGTGTCCCGGTCTGCGTCTGGGGCCTGGGAAGGCTCCTGCTCTAGGGGTTCTTGGGCTGGCTGATTGCCCTGCTCCACACACGATGGCACCTCCGTGTCATCCAGTGGACGGGTTATTGTGGCCTCCGGGGCGTGTGCCTCGTTTGTCACAGTGCGCACAGTAGGCAGAGGAGCGCCTTGGGCTTGGTGGTAGGCCCAAGGGGTCCAGTAACCCCAGTGATGAGGGTCCTGGTCCGCTTGATGGGACTGGTGAAAAATGCCCGCCAGGACCTGAGGGTCATACTCGTCAACATAATAACTCTCGGCGTGCGAAGAGGCCGAGGTGTGTCGAGAGGGCCAGGGTGGAGCAGATAACCCTTGCGCCGAAGTGTCCACGGATCGCATTTCCCGCCTCTGCGGTGACCGGTGCCGGGAGGCATCCCGATAGCGAGAATGGGACCTCCGACCAGCGTGGTGCCGGGAGGTCGCGGGATCTCTGCGGGTGAGTGCGAGCGGCGAGCGCGCGCGGCATCCTGAGCCGCGCGGCCCGGATCGAGTGCGGCGCGGATGATGAGGAGGTGAGTGGAAGATGACGGGAGTGCGAGCGTGCCGGTGCCGTGGTGCCGCAGGCTGCGCGGTGCGGCGCCCAGTGAGCGGTGCGCGAGCGGCACCCAGAGGCGGCGAGGCGTCGGCGGGCGAGATCGGCGGCCGAGGCGAGGCGCGCGGTCGGAGCGGGTCGGTGCGGCCGGAGGGGGCGGGCCGGAACGAGGCTGGGCGCAGCCCGGGCGGGCTGCCGCGGGGGCCCCCCGCGGTGGCGCGGCGGGTCTGGCGGTGTGCTCAGTCGGTCGGAGTCGACAGCCGTGGCTCATCTCGGGTGCTGGCGGCCGGGGGCGGGGTCGCGGGCGGCAGGTCGGCGGCAGGCGGCTGGGAAGGGGCGGAGGAGCGCGGGCGCTGCGGTCAGAGGGCGGTCGCGGCAGGGCAGCGGGTGTGCGCAGGCGGGGGTGCTGGGCAGGGGCGCAGCTGTGCGGCGAGCAGTGGAGAGGCAGCGGCCTTCAGAGGCGGCTCCCTTGAGGGAGGCAGGGCGGCCGGCCGGGTGCGGCGGGCGTGGGCTTTGGTGGCACAGCAGAGTGGGGTGCGAGTGGCGCGAGGGCGCAGAGTGCAGCGCGAGGTGCCAGGCAGTGCGAGTAGTGAGAGCTAGGGAGCCTCCAAACCTAGCCTATTAGAGCCTAATGTCTCTTCTTGTGCTTGTGCTTGAAAGCGAGGCTTGAAAGCCTAGATAAGTACTTCATAAACCGGCAGCAGGATTCTCAAGGCAGCTGAGCATGAGGATCTCGAGACGGGAGGCTGGGGGGGCGCCCGCGAGGGGGCTTGGAAACCCGGGACGGCGGGCTGGTCGGGCGCTCCGCGCGGGTGGGGCTAATCTAAACTAAACTAACTATCTAAACACTAAACTGAAAATAAAAAAAAAAAAAAAGAAAACCTAAGATAAGATATGAACTATATGAGAACTAGAGGAAGAGAGGAGGAGGGAGGAGTAGGAGGAAGTGGAGGACACTGTTCACCCACTGTTCCAAACTGAGTAAAGGTGGTGGGGACTGGGGGTGGCTGGGGGGGGTATATAGGTATATATATGCGCTGCGCCATAGGCGCCCCCCAGGGCGCCCAGCCAACCCACTGGCCCTCTAGGGTAAAGCAGCCGGGCGCCGACGTTGCCGGCGCTGAATGGAACTGGAATGCAATCAAAGCAAGAAGAAGAAGAAGAACTCTTCCTTCCTTCCTCTCACCATATGATCCGAGGTGATGAGAGATGAGCTGAGCTGCTGTAGAGAGAGAGTCAAAAAAAAAAGGGTGTGGTGGGGGCAGGATCTGGAACGGAAATTGATATAATGCTCTTGAGCACCCCTTGTAAAGTTCTGCTTGGGGTCTCCTGGGTATCTATTTGAGCCCAGTAGCAAGGCTGAGGTGTAAAGGAAGACTGCCTGCACTTCTTTTTCATTTTTTCAATTTTTGGGGAGAGAGGAGCAGAGATGAGAGTTGAGGTCTGCTGGATGTCTGAAAATGAAGCTGCTGGGGCTGGGGAGAGGAGCCCAGGGGAGGGGAGGGGGAAATTTTCAGGTGCTGGAGTTTCTAATCCATCTTTTCAGAGAAGAGGGAGATTCCCTCAAACAGAAGATCCTGAATGGATTGTTGAACCTCCGGTGGCAACCCCAAGGACTGGAGTCAGGAGCATCTTCTCATAACCACAGCCGATCCCACTGTTTTGCCTTTCGTGTCAGCTGCGTCTAGGGCCACCTGGAGGGAGGTCCTGACTATGGTCTGTCCTTCCTCCATCAGAGCGGAGAACACTTGCCTGAACTCCTGTGGCAGCGAGTCCTTAAACTCTGCCATCGAGTCCCAGACATTATAGTCATACCTCCCAAGCAAGGCCTGATGGTTGGAGATATGGAGCTGTAACCCACCAGTAGAATAAATCTTTCTACCAAACAGGTCCAGCTTCTTTGAGTCCTTTGGCTTCGGGGTTGCACCTTGCAGCCCTTGCCTTTCTCTTTCGTTGGCCGCTGTGACCACAAGGGACCGGGGAGGGGAGGGAATATAGGTATTCATACCCCTTGGCAGGAACATACTACTACTTCTCTGCTCTTTTTGAAATAGGAGGTAGAGAGGAATGGGTCTGCCATAGGGACCTGACTGGACCCAGAAAGGCTTTGTTGAGGGCTAAGGCCACCTTTGATGGCACCGCCGCAGCCAAGATGTTGATCAAGCTGTGGGAGGACTCTTTAAGCCACCTCTACCTCTAGCCCCAGGTTAGAAGGCACCCTTTTCAATAGTGCCTGGTGAGCTCTAAAGCCATCCTGCAGCACCAAGCCATTCAGTCCCAACACAGCTTTGTCTGGGGAAGAGGAGGAGAACTGCACCAAGAGGGGACCTTCCTCCTTGTCTTCTGCACCAACCACATCACGCAGGCCTAGCTCCTGAGTGTCAGTACTGGAATCAGGATCAGGTGCTGGATGGTGTGGCGGAGGTGCCCTTCTCTTGGGCACCACTGACTATGAACAGTTGGAAGGTAGCCACGGTACTGGAGGGAACCCCCATGGATTCCAAAATAGGCCACTGCCCTCTGGGGCAGGTGCGTGCATAGGGATCCAGTGGGATGTATGTCAGGTATGGGTAACAGCCCCTGGATTGAGTGCTGGACTCCATCTCTGACTCCAAGTCAGCTTGGGGAGACCAGGAAGGGGTCGAACCTCTTGCTTCCGCTGGCCGGTGCTGAGGATCCAGGGATTGGTGCTAGAGCGGGGAAGTTTCACTGGTGTCGGCAGGGCCGGTTTCCCTCGGGAAGGTATCTGAGGACCTGGTGCAGGATAAGAGCCTGGGACAAAATGCTTCCTTCTACTCAATGATATCTCCAGTGCTGGAAGTAGTCCTGCCTGGGTCAGCAGTATCAGGAGATCAGGTCCTCAGCCACTGTGAAGGCCTCTGGGGGGACAGCACTGCGATCTCGCCGTTGCCATGGTGTCCCCCAGGTTTCAGTGGATGGTCCTGCACCAGATTCAATGGCACCTGCGAGCAGCATCCCCTCTTGGACCATTGTTTCTTGTGCTTCTTTCTCGGCACTGGTAAAGGAGAACTATGTGGAGAAACCCATGCTGCTGGAGGAGCACTCTGCACTGATGTCAAGGTACTCGATGCTGAGTCCAACCAGCTTGGCTCTGAGTGCTGCTTCCATCAAGATGGCCCTTAGCGTAGCCTCCCTGTCCTTTTTTGTACAAGGCTTGAACTTATGGCAGATCTGGCAATGCTCTTGCACATGGGCTTCCCCCAGACACTTCAGACAGCTTAAGTGTGGATTGCTCACCAGCATGGGCTTGCCCCAGGAGGCACAGGGTTGGAAGTCCAGAGACTGGGACATGCCCAATCCCAAGGGTGGACAATGCCCCTCTAAGCTAACTGTATACACTATTGTTAAAGAATAAACTGAAGGTAACTAAACTTGATCAAGAAAGAAGAAAAGGGAAAGTTAGTCACCTTGCAGTAACTGAAGTTCTTTGAGATGTGTGTCCCTGTGGGTGCTCCACTCTAGGTGTCAGTGTGTCCTGGCGCTGTTGATCAGAGATTTTCGGTAGCAGTGCCTGGTCAGGACGCAGGTGCTCAGTTGGTATCTCCCGTCTCATTGGAATCTTCCTGAGTGCCTGCATCCCGCACCCCCCTCAGTTCCTTCTCTATCATGGAGCAATTATACTAGTACTCCAAAGTAGAGGGGAGGATGGTGGGGAGTGGAGCACTCACAGGGGGACACATCTCAAAGAACTTCAGTTACTGCAAGGTGACTAACTTTCCATTCTTCTTCGAGTGCTGTCCCTGTGGGTGCTTCCCTCTAGGTGAATGTATAGCAGTTCCCACTATGGTCGGTGGGACTTTGGAGTTGCGGCAAAGAGAGAGTACTGTAGCGAGAACTGTATAGCCTACTATGGTGTCTGCCGTGGTATCTTGCGTGATAGCATAGCGTTTGGCAAATGTGTGTTCAGAGGACCATGTAGCCGCTTTACAGATGTCAGAAATGGGTATGTTATGTAGGAAGGCAATGGATGTTGACAGAGCTCGAGTGGAATGAGTTCTAATGCCTTCAGGCACTTGAATATTTTAAATATGGTAAGAGGATCTGATGCAGTCAGAGATTCACGTGGACAGACATTGTTTACAGATAGCCGTACCTTTCGATCTTTTGGTGATGGAGACAAAGAGTCGTGGAGATTTATGAAATGGCTTAGTCCTGTCTAAGTAAAAAGCAATTGCTCGCCTGACATCGAGAGTATGCAGGGTTGCCTCGTGTGGAGGCTTGTGAGGTTTGGGATAGAAAGTAGGTAAGTATATAGGTTGGTTAAGGTGGAAGGTGGATACCACCTTAGGGAGAAATTTAGGCTGTGGTCTCAGAGTGACTTTATCTTTGGAGAAGATTGTGTAGGGAGGATGGGCTATCAGGGCGCTTATTTCACCTACTCTCCTTGCTGAGTAGGTGAAATAAGAAAGCTCCCTTCATGGACATATGGAGAAGAGAGGAGGTTGCCAAGAGCTCAAATGGAGGTTTCATGAGAGCATGAAGAACAAGGTTAAGGTTCCATGTAGCTGCCGTTGGGTAAATTTCAGGGTACAGATTTTGCAGGCCTGTGAGAAATCGTTTTACGGTGGTGTGGGTAAAGAGTGAATAACCTTCTAACAGGTCATGGAAGATGGTAAGTGCCGCCAGATGCACTTTGATGGAGCTGAGTGAAAGTCCATCCTGTTTTAGTTTCAGAAGGTAGTCTAGAATGTTAGGGAGGGTCACCATATTGAGCATTAAGTGATTACTTGAGCACCAGAGGGCAAAACACTTCCACTTCTGCAAGTAGGTTTTACGAGTGGAGTCTTTTCTACTGTGCAGGAGGATGTATTGGACTTGCTTGGAACAGGCTAGTTCATGGGTTTGGAACCATGAAGGAACCAGGCTGTGAGGTGGAGCTTTTGGAGCTGGAGGTGAAGAACCTGTCCATTGTTCTGGGAAAGGAGATCTGGCCTGTTGGGGAGAGCCCGTGGATGATGAGAGGACATGCGAAATAGGTAAGGATACCACTTCTGTCTCAGTCAAGCCAGGGCAATAATGATGACCTGGGCCTTGTCGTCTATGATCTTCTGAAGAACCCTGTGGAGTAGAGGGATTGGTGGGAAGGCGTACAGGACAGAGTTGTTCCGTGGGATGAGGAATGCGTCTCCTAGGGATGCAGTCCCGAGTCCCGCTCTGAAGCAAAACGGGACATTTTCGATTCTGGGTTGTGGCAAAAAGGTCTATTGATGGGGTGCCCCAGAGGAAGAAGAGCTGTTGAAGTATTGCAGGGTGCAGCTCCCATTCGTGCTCTGTTGAGAAGTGCCTGCTGAGTGCGTCGGCAGTAGTGTTGTGACAACCTGGTAGGTAGGAAACGATGATTCATATTTGATTTTGTATGCACCAATTCCATAGTCAGATGGCTTCCATGCAAAGGGAATGTGATCGCGCTCCCCCTTGTCTGCTGATGTAGTACATACATGCTATATTGTCTGTTAAGACCCAAATAGATTTGTCCTTTATGAGGGGAAGAAAGTGAAGGCATGCTCGCCTCATTGCTCTGAGCTCTAAGAGATTTATGGGTAGGTGCATCCCTGATGCAGACCACCGGCCTTGTGCCCTATGTCCTCCTAAATGCGCTCCCCAACCAATTAGGGAAGCATCTGTGGTGAGTATGAGCGTTGGGGATCGTTGCTGGAAGGAAACCCCCATGCAGAGGTTTTCTGGTCTTGTCCACGAATGTAGGGAAGCCATAACATTGGGAGGAGGAGTTAGCAGCGTCCCTAAGGTGTGTCTGTTGGGTTTGAAATTGGAATTGAGCCAGCCCTGAAAACATCTCATGTGTAGCTTGGCGTACTGGACCACGAAGGTGGAGGCTGCCATGTGACCAAGGAGCTGTAGACAGATTCTTGCTTGTGTCCTGGGACGAATAGAGAGCATGCGTATGAGCTGTGTGATAGCGAGGAATCTGTGATATGGGAGTGAGGCCCTGCTCTGGACTGAGTCGAGATGAGCTCCGATGAACTCGATCTGTTGTGTAGGTGTCAGGGTGGATTTTTGGACGTTTATTTGGAGGCCTAGGCTGTGAAAAAGGGAGATGGCGAAATGGGTAGCTTGAAGTGTTTCGCCATAGGACTTGTCCTTGATGAGGCAATTGTCCAGATAGGGTAAAAGTGTGATCCTGTGTTTGTGGAGGTAAGCCATGACCACGGCTAGAGTTTTGGAAAAGACTCTCGGCGCTGTGGAGAGGCCGAAAGGAAGAACTCTGTATTGAAAATGGTTGTGACCGATTGTGAATTGTAGGAAGCGTCTGTGAGTTGGATGAATTAATATATAAAAATAAGCATCTTGTAGGTTGAGGGCTGTAAACCAGTCCCCTTGATCCAGTGCAGGAATTATTGTGCCCAGTGTGACCATCTTGAATTTTTGTACCCTCGTGAATTTGTTCAGTCGGCGTAGGTCTAGTATAGGCCTCCATCCCCTGTTTTTTTTCTGGGTCAGGAAGTAATTGGAGTAGAACTCTTTCCCTTGATGTTGCGTTGGCACAGGTTCCACTGCACCCAGCTGGAGGAGGTGCTCATGAGAGGGGTCCCTGAAGAGGGATGGAGAAGGGGGAAGGGTAGGAGGATAGGATATGAATGAGATAGAGTAACTAGACTGAACTATTTCGAGGACCCAACGGTCCCATGTAATTCGCTGCCAGGCATCCTGGAAACTGTGGAGGTGGTGGCCAAATGGGCAAGTAGGCTGTGGAATCAAGGGGTGGTCGCGCAGATCCTCGACCAATATTTCAAAATCGTTGTTTATTCCCAGATGGGCGGGAGGTGGTTGCTTGAGCTTGATTTTGTCTGTGCTTAGGGGGTCTAGCGCGATTCCTATTTACGTTGTATGGTTTGGATTGAGGCCGATAATATTGTTGTGTGCGCGGTCTTTGGTAGGGTTGGTATCGTTGTCTCCTGGGAAGAGATGGGTGAATGCCCAGGGTGCGCAGTGTCGCTCTAGAATCTTTCATAGTGTGAAGTAGTTCATCGTTTTTTTGGAAAACAGTTTGTCTTTATCAAAGGGGAGGTCCTCCACTTTGGACTGCAGATCTTTAGGGATGCCAGATGCAGAAAGCCATGAAGATCTGCGCGTAACCACAGCAGTTGCAGTAGTATGGGCTGCTGTGTCTGCCATGTCTAAAGAGGCTTGTAGGGCCGTTCTGGAAATCAATTAGCCCTCGCTCAGAATTGATTTAAAGTCCGCTCTCCTGTCCTCTCGAATGTAAGAGGCGAATTCAAAAAGTTTATTGTAGTTACCAAAGTCGTAGCTGGCAAGGAGTGCAGAGTAGTTTGCAATCCTGAATTGTAGAGTGGAGGATGTGTAAACCTCGTGACCCAAGACATCAAGGCGTTGAAGGATCTTGTCTTGCGGGGTGGGCTGATATTGTTACTGTTCCATCCTCTGTGCGACTGCATCGATGATGAGAGAGTTCGGTTGTGGGTGAGAAAATAGGAAGTCAGCGTCCTTAGCAGGGACATAGTATTTACATTCAGCCTTTCTGCAGGTTGGTAATAAAGAAGCTGGAGTTTGCCAGAGAGTGTCAGCTGGATCCAGGAGTGCTTCATTTATAGGGAACGTGATCTTTGCAGGCGCAGAGGGTTGAAGGATTCTGAGGAGTTTGTATTGTGACTCCTGAACCTCTTCAAGGGGGATGTCTTGTCTGAGTGCCACCCTCTTGAAAAGCTCTTGAGATTGTTTACAGACGTCCATGTTCTGTGGAGGCAGAGGGGAGAAGGCTCCATCCAGAGCAGATGGAGAATTAGGGTTCAGTGAGTCACGATATGGTTCGTAGCTCACGTTCTCAGGAAGGGGTTCAGGTACTCTAGCAGTGGATGGAGCTGGAGATCGAGGCACAGAGGTCTGAGGATGAGTGGTAGGAGGATGTGGCCAAGGTTACCACTGAGGCCAAGGCATAGGGTAGGAGAACCCAAGAGCCGCCCATGGGGGGAGGACGAAGTAGGGAAACTGAGGCTGCTGGCTGTGGACCGTAGCCTGAGGTGGAAGAGATTCCAGTGGAGGAGAAGAGGCAGGTGGGGAGAACTCTGCCTGTTGCTGTACATCGGGTTCACCATCAGAGAAGGTAGCCACAAAATGAGCTCAAACTAGCTACGGGAATAAAGGGAAACAAGAAGACTTTTTATCAATACATTAGAAGCAAGAGGAAGACCAAGGACAGGGTAGGCCCACTGCTCAGTGAGGAGAGAGAAACAGTACCAGGAAACTTGGAAATGGCAGAGATGCTTAATGACTTCTTTGTTTCGGTCTTCACCGAGAAATCTGAAGGAATGCCTAATGTAGTGAATGCTAATGGGAAGGGGGTAGGTTTAGAAGAGAAAATAAAAAAAGAACAAGTTAAAAATCACTTAGAAAAGTCAGATGCCTGCAAGTCACCAGGGCCTGATGAACTGTATCCTAGAATACTCAAGGAGCTAATAGAGGAGGTATCTGAGCCTCTAGCTATTATCTTTGGGAAATCATGGGAGACTGGAGAGATTCCAGAAGACTGGAAAAGGGCAAAGATAGTGCCCATCTATAAAAAGGGAAATAAAAACAACCCAGGAAACTACAGACCAGTTAGTTTAACTTCTGTGCCAGGGAAGATAATGGAGCAAGTAATTAAGGAAATCATCTGTAAACACTTGGAAGGTGGTAAAGTGATAGGGAATAGCCAGCATGGATTTGTAAAGAACAAATCATGTCAATCCAATCTGATAGCTTTCTTTGATAGGATAACGAGTCTTGTGGATAAGGGAGAAGCAGTGGATGTGATATACCTAGACTTTAGTAAGGCATTTGATACGGTCTCGCATGATATTCTTATCGATAAACTAGGCAAATACAATTTAGATGGGGCTACTATAAGGTGGATGCAAAACTGGCTGGATAACCGTACTCAGAGAGTAGTTATTAGTGGTTCCCAATCCTGCTGGAAAGGTATAACAAGTGGGGTTCCGCAGGGGTCTGTTTTGGGACCGGCTCCGTTCAATATCTTCATCAACGACTTAGATATTGGCATAGAAAGTATGCTTATTAAGTTTGCAGATGATACCAAACTGGGAGGGATTACAACTGCTTTGGAGGACAGGGTCATAATTCAAAATGATCTGGACAAATTGGAGAAATTGTCTGAGGTAAACAGGATGAAGTTTAACAAAGACAAATGCAAAGTGCTCCACTTAGGAAGGAAAAATCAGTTTCACACATACAAAATGGGAAGAGACTCTCTAGGAAGGAGTATGGCAGAAAGGAATCTAGGGGTTATAGTGGACCACAAGCTAAATATGAGTCAACAGTGTGATTCTGTTGCAAAAAAAGCAAACGTGATTCTGGGATGCATTAACTGGTGTGTTGTGAGCAAGACACGAGAAGTCATTCTTCCGCTCTGCTCTGCGCTGGTTAGGCCTCAACTGGAGTATTGTGTCCAGTTCTCGGCACCATATTTCAAGAAAGATGTGGAGAAATTGGAGAGGGTCTAGAGAAGAGCAACAAGAATGATTAAAGGTCTTGAGAACATGACCTATGAAGGAAGGCTGAAAGAATTGGGTTTGTTTAGTTTGGAAAAGAGAAGACTGAGAGGGGACATGATAGCAGTTTTCAAGTATCTAAAAGGGTGTCATAAGGAGGAGGGAGAAAACTTGTTCACCTTAGCCTCTAAGGACAGAACAAGAAGCAGTGGGCTTAAAATGCAGCAAGGGAGGTTTAGGTTGGACATTAGGAAAAAGTTCCTAACTGTCAGGGTGGTTAAACACTGGAATAAATTGCCTAAGGAGGTTGTGGAATCTCCATCTCTGGAGATATTTAAGAGTAGGTTAGATAAATGTCTATCAGGGATGGTCTAGACAGTATTTGGTCCTGCCATGAGGGCAGGAGACTGGACTCGATCACCTCTCGGGGTCCCTTCCAGTCCTAGAATCTATGAATCTGATGAGCTCTGCATGAGCTCTGCATGGTCACCTGTGCTGATCAGCTTACCATGCTGGCCAAACAGGAAATGAAATTCAAAAGTTCGCGGGCCTTTTCTTGGCTACCTGGCCAGTGCATTTGAGTTGAGAGCGTTGTCCAGAGTGGTCACAATGGAGCACTCTGGGATAGCTCCCGGAGGCCAGTACCGTCGAATTGCATCCACACTACCCCAAATTCGACCCGGCAAGGCCGATTTCAGCGCTAATCCCCTCGTCAGAGGTGGAGTAAAGAAATCGATTTAAAGAGCCCTTTAAGTCGGAAAAAAGGGCTTCGTCGTGTGGATGGGTCCAGGCTTAAATCAAGGTAACGCTGCTAAATTCAACCTAAAATCATAGTGTAGACCAGGTCTTAGGCTCAGGTGGCACTGAGAGGTCACACTGAGTGAGGAACTGTTGCTCCTGCTCCCTGGGCTGTGCTGAGCCTGGACTGTGCTCTAGCATGTTAGCAGGTGAAAGTGTCAGCGGTGCCGCGAGTCTGTTGGAGGTGCCCTGCAGGGGTCCGCTGCTGGTGCCGGGGCAGGAGACAGGCTCGGTGCCAACGTTTTTCCCGGCAGCGGGGCAGAACACGCAGTTGGCACCACAGCTATTCTTCGTGGGGGGAGGGAGGGTGTCACTGGCGACGTCCTTGTCGGCACCGGGGCAGAGCGCACAGCCAGCACCGCTGCTATTTTACCCGTGGAGGTGGTCGGTGCTGATGTCCTTGTCGGCATTGGGGCAGAGCACACAGCCAGCACCGTGGCTATTTTTAGCGCTGAGGCAGTCGATGCCGCGGAAACCTTCCCAGTACAGGAGGTTGGGTTCCTGCCTCTGCAGTCTGCAGGAGCCACAGTTGAGGCTGTACAAATTGCTGAGGCACCTGCCTGCAGCTCTGTCAGCACAGAGGGTAAGGATCTCGCAGTAGACCCTTTACCTTTGTCAGAGTCTCTCCTGTGAGACTGCCATGCTTCTTGCCTCTGCTCCAGAGAGGGTGAAGCAGTGTTCCCAACTGGTTCGGATCTGGCCGGGGAGTGTGTGGGAGCGGGTTTAACTTTCCCCGTCTCCGAAAGTGGCTGCAGGGATTTTTCCATGAGAAGCATTTTAAACCGCAGGTCCCTGTCGCGGCGAGCCCTTGACTTGAGGTTCGTACAGTGGAGGCATTTTGCGGGGATGTGGGTTTTCCCGAGGCACTTCACACAATGTGAGTGCCCATCTGACCATGGTATGGAGTCCTGACAGGAAACACACTTTTTGAATCCTGAAGCCCCAGGCATTGTGAATTAGAAATGGCAGGGGAGAGTGTCTCAGAGGGAGACAAGCCTAAAACGATTTTTTTTTTAAACTAACTAAGTAACTCCCCCATGTAACTATACTAAAGGAAGGGAAACAACTGGGATGTAACTAATAAGTATTTATGTATTCTTTGTTAATTTTTCCTCCAGAAACCAGGGAAGAGAAGCAGCACTAACCTGAGTCCCGTCTTCAGCTGGGGACGACTGAGAAGGGACTGAGGGGGGCGCGGGATGCAGGCGCTCAGGAAGATTCCAACGAGACGGGAGATACCAACTGAGCGCCTGTGTCCAGACCAGGCACTGCTACCGAAAATCTCCAATCAACGGTGCCAGGACACACCGACATCTAGAGTGGAGCACCCACAGGGACAGCACTCGAAGAACAACAGAATCACTGATTGAATGCCTTGCCGAGACAAGAGAAGTTGTTCCAGAGAAAAGCCTTTGACAAGGTCTCACACCAAAGGCTCTTACATAAATTAAGTTGTCATGGGATAAGAGGGAAGATCCTTTCATGGATTAAGAACTGGTCAAAAGACAGGGAACAAAGGGTAGGAATGAATGGTAAATTTTCAGAATGGAGAGGGGTAACTAGTGGTGTTCCCCAACGGTCAGTCCTAGGACCAATACTATTCAACTTATTCATAAATAATCTGGAGAAAGGAGTAAAAAGTGAGGTGGCAAAGTTTGCAGATGATACTAAACTGCTCAAGATAGTTAAGACCAAAGCAGACTGTGAAGAACTTCAGAATAATCTCACAAAACTAAGTGATTGGGCAACAAAATGGCAAATGAAATTTAATGTGGATAAATGTAAAGTAATGAACATTGGAAAAAATAACCCCAGCTACACATACAATATGATGGGGGCTAATTTACCTACAACGAATCAGGAAAGAGACCTTGGAGTCATCGTAGATAGTTCTCTGAAGATGTCCACAGTGTGTTTAGCGGCAGTCAAAAAAGCAAACAGGATGTTAGGAATAATTAAAAAAGGGATAGAGAATAAGACAGAGAATATCTTATTGCCCTTATGTAAATCCATCTTGAATACTGCGTACAGATGTGGTCTCCTTATCTCAAAAAAGATATACTGGCATCTGAAAAGGTTCAGAGAAGGGCAACTAAAATGATTAAGGGTTTGGAACGGGTCCCATATGAGGGAGATTAAAGAGGCGAAGACTTTTCAGCTTGGAAAAAAGGAGACTAAGGGAGGATACGATAGAGGTACATAAAATCATGAGTGATGTGGAGAAAGTGAATAAGGAAAAGTTATTTATTTGTTCCCATAATATAAGAACTAGGGGCCACCAAATGAAATTAATAGGCAGCAGGTTTAAAACAAATAAAAGGAAGTTCTTCACACAGTGCAGTCAACCTGTTGAACTCCTTGCCTGAGGAGGCTGTGAAGACTAGGACTATAACAGGGTTTAAAAGAGAACTAGATAAATTCATGGAGGTTAAGTCCGTTAATGGCTATTAGCCAGGATGGGTAAGGAATGGTGTCTCTAGCCTCTGTTTGTCAGAGGGTGGAGATGGATGGCAGGAGAGAGATCACTTGATCATTACCTGTTAGGTTCACTCCCTCTGGGGCACCTGGCATTGGCCACTGTTGACAGACAGGATAACTGGACTGGCTGGACCTTTGGTCTGACCCAGTATGGCCATTCTTATGTTCTTATGCAAGAAGGAACTGAGACAGTTCAGGGCCAGCTGGGCCCCTTATACTGGTGCTTGAGCATGCGGCACCAGAGGATGCTAGAGCCGGGCTGATGGATACCATTGAGGGAAAAATCTCTGGCTACTGTGCTGCACACATGCACCTAACATAGAATGGACATGAGCAAGCTCTCGAAGAACCACCACATTTTCAGTTTTAGTAATTTCATGTGATAAAGATGAGGATTTTTAGTATGATTTTTTTATTCTGATAGTGTGCCTTTTTAAACAAATAAACTGAAGCCAGTGATGCTGTGAAATCTGATGTTCCAGAATTATATGGAGCATCCAATACCACCACTTCTGCCTTGTGGTGTTAGTAATACAAGGCCATAATATGACTGTGGCATATTCTAGCCCTCCCTCAAAGCATCATGACACAAAAGCCCAACTTTCAATGATAATCATCCTGATTTTGTTTTGGGCCTTCTGGAATTCATTAGCCCGCAGTATCCTACAAGCCAGCAACTGTCCAGAGTGATTTACCATAGTAAACTCTATTCCCAGCTACCACCCTTCTACTCAGATGCAAATCAAGATCTCAGCAAAACTTCCTTAAACATTTATGACTGCAGACAGAAAATGCTGTTGAAGCTGCAGCTTTGTTTCTGAAGACAGAGAATATCAAAAGGGTTAGTGAGAAAAAACAGAACCAAAAAAAGGGGCTGTCATGTGGGGCTGGATGTTCCTAAGCACTGATGCGGTAGTAGTAGTGACTGGTAGGAGATAAATCACACTCAACCCAATAATAAAATTAGACCCCCACTGAGCCTCTAAAGAGAGTTGGATCTCTCTTGCCCCCAAGAACAGACTTCTTAAGTGTCTCCAGGTTCCGGTCTGTCTTAGTTCTCTGTTGCTTTACAAATTGTATCTCTTACCTGCTGGAAAAGCTATTTTCACTTGCAAAAACTACCTTTTCTCCCTATATAATAACTGGACATAAAACACTTTTTTGTTTTGTTTTTCATAATTCGTTAGCTGCAGAACTTTTCACACCACTTTCCTGTCAGTGACAATTTGGGAAAATAATTACAACTACATTAATTGATATAACTGATACATGTACTACATGCTAATTGTCACATGCTTGCAAAATAAACCACCTGTTCTTAGACACTGTTAGACATCTTAATTGATAATCTCTCAATTAAGAGTGGGCTAGAATTGCATATATATTTCATGACTGCTCCACAGCTAACAACATTCATGTGGAAGGACACAAGTATTTTTTATCTTGTACGTGTTAGATTCTATAAAACCCTGTTAATGATTAAATCCACTTAATTTTCTTTTTTCTTGGAAATATATTAAAACAGTTACCAGCAAATAATCCAGTAAACCCATGCTCAGCAACAATTGTCTTCATTACTGTCCATGTTGATGTGGACTTCTTCTGTGATACTAGATAAGAGTACAACAAAATAAAGTGTGAATTAAATAGTATACAATTTAATACCACCACAGAAAAGTAATAAATACTCTTGAAAATTAGAGGGATCACATCAATCAAATGCACTAGCTGTTTTTATTTTAGTCACATTTTAAATTTGTTTTACATTAATTTTTGACATACCGATGGAAAATGAAGGAGTTGTTTTATTGTTTCATAAGTATCACATGCACCTCTCTGTTAGATATTATCCTGCCTGACTGCAATGAGTTAAATCCAAGAAGGCTGCTAAAGGAGAAGCAAACCAGAAAAAAAAATAGTGGCAAACATAAGCCTGGGGAAATTATAAATTGGGGAATGCTCCTGCTTTGTTCCCGTAAGGCTGGCCTGGTTAACTGTGCTCAAGGCCAAAAGCCTAGGATCAAAGGGGATCCTAAGCCTTAAAGATGCTGGCCCAGGAAGGAAAGGGACTGAGTGGATTATCAGCAGCAGTGGCTAGAAATGAGCCTCTGGCAGACAGATACAAATGAACTGCAAAAAGGAAGTTAGCTCTACCAGTTCAGAGATGGAAATACGGGGGGCCTAACTGAGCTATGGATAGAGAGGTTAAGCCTAGGTAAAGAAACATGCATACAGAATTCTTTTTTGTTTTAGCTCCGTGACGCATGGCCAGAAAGGGTTAAACATCCTGCAGAATAAATGACTCAAATTCAACCCTTAAAGACATGTGGGGAGATAATGTTTGTGGTTTTGTGTATTTACAGCTATATGGGTAGTGGTCAACAATGTAATCAACAGTCCCTGTCTATGCTGTATTCTGATGATTCAGAGATTAAAAAAAAATCGTTACTCACCTTCTCGTAACTGTTGTTATTTGAGATATGTTGTTCATGTCCATTCCAATCAGGTATGCGCATGCGCACGCGCACAGTAGCTGGATGATTTTTCCCCTAGCAGCAACTGTAGGGTCGGCCTGGGCGCTCCTTGGAGTCATGCCTTCATGGTGTCCAATATACAGCCCTGCCGACCCTGCACCCCCTCAGTTCCTTCTTGCCGGCTACTCCGACAGAGGGGTAAAGAGGGTGGTATTGGAACGGACATGAACAACACATCTCGAAGAACAACAGTTACGAGAAGGCGAGTAACTTTTTTCTTCTTCGAGTGCTTGTTCATGTCAATTCCAATCAGGTGACTCACAAGTCCAAGTTCAGGAGGCGGGATCGGAGTCATCCACTGATTAAAGCATTGCTCGTCGAAGGCAGCATCGTCCTGGCCTGTTGTGTAATCACATAATGTGTGGTAAAAGTGTGGATGGAGGACCATGTCACTGCTCTGCAGATTTCCTGAGTAGGGATCTGAGCCAGGAACACTGTTGTTGAAGCCTGCGCCCTGGTGGAGTGTGCAGTGATTGGGGGTGCGGGAACTCCCACCAGGTTATAGCACTCATAGATGCAGGATGTGATCCATGATGAAATGCGTTGTGAGGACATGGGTAGGCCCTTCATTCTGTCTGCTACCGCCACAAACAGCTGGACCGATTTTCTCAAAGGCTTTGTTTTTCCGATGTAGAAATCTAGCGCCCTGCAAACATCTAGTGAGTGGAAAGAGAACAGGAGTACTTGTGGCACCTTAGAGACTAACAAATTTATTTGAGCATAAGCTTTCGTGGGCTACAGCCCACTTCTTCGGATGCATGGAATGGAACATATATTGAGGAGATATATATACACATACAGAGAGCATGAAAAGGTGGGAGTTGCCCTACCAACTCTAAGAGGCCAATTAAGTAAGGGAAAAAAAAAACTTTTGAAGTGATAATCAAGATAGCTCAGTACAGACAGTTTGATAAGAAGTGAGTGGAGTGTCTGCTTCCTGCCTCTAGAATGAGGTTTAGGGTAGAACACCGGGAGAACACAGAGGCAGTGTCGGTGCTGTTGTAGGTGCTGAGGGTGTGTTTTGCACCAAAGCTGCAATCCAGGCTGCTGATACCTCCGGTGCCATAGTGGTCAGTGCCAATGCTGCAGTCGGTGCCAAGAATGGCCCCAGAGGTGTCAGTGTTAACTCCCGAGGCACTGGCTCCGGTGCCAACCGTGGTCGAACGAATGTCGTGGAACCACAGATGCTGCACCTGAGCGGGACCTCTGGCTCCGACCCTGGGCTTGATGGAAAGCCCACGGAGTCCAAAAGGGCTACTGCTGTGGATTTTGCCACTGAGGGGCCCATTGCCTATGGTGCCATGAGGAGGATCTTCTGCTGCTGCTATAGTTGGAGCGGTATGAGTCCAACTCCGAATAGGAGGACCAGAGTGGCGCTGCTCCTCTCGAGTTAGAGCATTGAGAAGCAGGGGACCGACTGTGCTCTCTGGATGGCGGAGCTGGAGCAGATGGGTGCCGAGGTGATGGGGATCAGCGTGCCATCATCGCCAGCTTTCCTTTAGAGTGCACAGGGGATCAAGATGGAACCTGCGGTGCCAAGACACTCTCCTGTCTTGGTGGCAAGAATGGCACCATGAGCCTCAATAGGTCCTGGACTGCCTCAAAAGCCTGCAGGGTGGACGGGAATGGTAGATGATCCGACAGGTGCGGTGAGCGAGACAGGCCCTGACTTGACTGCCTCGCTTGGGCAGGAGTCTATGTGGCCCCACTCTGAGTTCCTGAGCCATGGCCCGACTGAGGTGCCACTGGTGGCTGGTCCCTGGGTTTTGCCAAGGGAGATCGACCTTTCTCCGACCTCTTTTTCTTCTGCACCAGTGGTTGGGACCAGTGCCGAAGGCTGGAATGACCCTGAGAGGTTCCATGATAGTGCCTAGCTTCCTTGCTGGCATCTTTCTTTGGCGCTGAATCCTTTGAAGACGGCACCGGAGCACTCTGCGCTGAAGATAATGTGCCGGGAGCAGGATCCCTGGTCCCCTGGGTCCAAGTGAGGTCGGACAGCTGCCTCTATAAGGATGATTTTGAGACACTGCTTCCTCTCCTTAATAGTTCTCGGTCAGAACTCCCGACAGATCTTGCAATGGTCTTTCTGATGACCCTCACCAAGGCACCTTAAACAGGAGGTGTGGGAGTAACTTTTTGGCATGCATTTCATGCAGATCTGGCAAGTCTTAAAGCCCAGGGATTGAGGCATTCCTCAGTAACAAATGGGGGAGGAAATGGGGGAGGGGGAACCCTCATAACTAAAACTTATAAAGAAACTACTAAACTAAACTATACTAACTAGTGGATACTAACTATGTACAGCATAAAAAGTACTGCTAATCCACTTGCCAAAGCAAGAGAAGAGCAAGGGGAAGTTCCAGCTACCATCACTGCCGGTAAGAAGGAACTGGGGGGGTGCAGGGTTGGCAGGGCTCTATATTGGACACCATGAAGGTGCGACTCCAAGGAGCACCCAGGCCAACCCTACGGTTGCTGCTAGGGAAAAAATCTTCTGGCTACTATACACATGCGCACGTGCATACACCTGATTGGAATTGACATGAACAAGCACTCAAAGAACATCCTAGCATTTAAATTAATTGTAAACACGGGATATCTCTGTATTCATGTCTCTTTGAAATGTATAGCAAATCATCTGTGAATGGTGGAGGAATAGGCAATTGTCTTATGTTAATTCATATAGCTAAGTACTGGTGATGGACCCACTTCAAAGACACCCTGATTACCTATTGTTCCCCGAGGGACTCCAACTTGTTAAAGAAGGATGATATTGTACAAAATCATCCTTCGGTCCCAATCCTTCTTATCTCAGATCTGCTTAAGTTTTATTGGGGAAAGTTTGAGTCACAAGATTGAGGTCCCAGTTATGCTAGTACTCCCTGAAGATGATATCAGACATTGGACTATAAACTATGAACTAAATTCTAAAGGAACTCTTTGTAACTACAAAGGTCACCATCTTTGCTATGAATTTGAACCTCAAAAATTGAACTCATGTCTGTATGTATATTGATCTTTTACCCATACTCTCTCACTTTTTTTTTTAAATAAATTTTAGTTTAGTTAATAAGAATTGGCTGTATGTGTGTATTCAGGTAAGATCTGGACTATTCAATATCCTGGGAGGTAACGTGTCCAATCCTTTGGAAAGATGTGGATAAACTGGAGAATGTCCAGAGAAGAGCAACGAAAATGATTAAAGATCTATAAAACATGACCTATGAGGGAAGATTGAAAAAATTGAGTTTGTATAGTCTGAAGAAAAAACAGAGGGGACATGATAACGGTTCTCGAATACATAGAAGGTTGTTAGAAGAAGGAGGGAGAAAAATTATTCTCCTTAACCTCTGAGGATAGGACAAGAAGCAATGGGCTTAAACTGCAGCAAGAGTGGTTTAGGTTGGATATTAGGAAAAACTTCCTGTTAGAGTGGTTAAGCACTGGAATAAATTGCCCAAGGAGGTTGTGGACTCTCAGTCATTGGAGATTTTTAAGAGCGGGTTTATACCGATTTTAGGAGCGTTAAACCGATTTAACGCCGCACCCGTCCACACTAAGAGGCCCTTTATATCGATATAAAGGGCTCTTTAAACCGGTTTCTGTACTCCTCCCTAAAGAGAGGAGTAGCGCTAATATCGGTATTACCATATCGGATTAGGGTTAGTGTGGCCGCAAATCGACGGTATTGACCTCCGGGCGGTATCCCACAGTGCACCACTGTGACCGCTCTGGACAGCAATCTGAACTCGGATGCAGTGGCCAGGTAGACAGGAAAAGCCCCGTAAACTTTTGAATATCATTTCCTGTTTGCCCAGCGTGGAGCTCCGATCAGCATGGGTGGCGATGCAGTCCGAAATCAAAATCCAAAAAGAGCTCCAGCATGGACCGTACGGATGTGATCGCTGTATGGGCAGACAAATCTGTTCTATCAGAGATCTGTTACAGAAGACGAAATTCCAAAGCATTTTAAAAAAATCTCCAGACAGAGGCCACAGCAGGGACTCAGCACACTGCTGCGAGACAAGCGTAACGGAAAGCCAAAGAATCAAATGGACGCTCATGGAGGGAGGAAGGGGGGACTGAGGACTCAAGCTATCCCACAGTTCCTGCAGTCTCCAAAAAGTATTTGCATTCTTGGCTGAGCTCCCAATGCCTGTAGGGTCAAACACATTGTCCAGGGTGGTTCAGGGCATAGCTCGTCAATTTACCCCCCCACCTCCTCCCAGAAGTAAAAGGAAAAAAAATCGTCTCTTGACTTTTTTAAATGTCACCCTATGTGTACTGAATGCTGCTGGTAGAAGCGATGCTGCGGCAGTGACCTGCAGCATCCTCTTTCCCCGTCCCTGGTGGCAGATGATACAATATGACTGATATCCATCAGCAGCAGCAGCAGCCTGGTGGCAGATGGTACAGTGCAGTAGGACTGGTATCCGTCCTCATCATCAGCCCGTGAGTGCTCCTGGCTGGCCTCCGTTGAGGTCGGCCGGGGGTGCCTGGGTAAAAAACTCCTGGTCATTCCCAGTAGATGGTACAGAATGGCTGGTAACCGTCTTCATCATAGTAACATGGGGCTGAGCTCCATCAGCCCCCGCCCTTCATGTGTAAAGAAAAGATTCTGTACTGCCTGGACTATCATAGCAGCGGGATGCTGGGCTCCAATCCCCCACACTGCTTAATGTCCTGTCTGGACTATCATAGCAGCTGGAGGCTGCCTTCCCCTCATTTTATCTCACTAACAAGTCACTGTTTGTTA
This sequence comes from Mauremys reevesii, assembly GCF_016161935.1. Taxonomy (NCBI): domain Eukaryota; kingdom Metazoa; phylum Chordata; order Testudines; family Geoemydidae; genus Mauremys; species Mauremys reevesii. The sequence goes on from NC_052624.1 coordinate 42,221,044, forward strand.
TTCCTGCATTCTTTATTACTTCATCACACAAATGGGGGACACTGCAATGGAAGCCCAGGAAGGGTGGGGGAGGAGAGAAGCAACAGGTGGTGTTGTTGCAGGGGCACCCCCCATGAATGGCATACAGCTCATCATTTCTGCGGGATCTGACACGGAGCGGCTGTGCTCTCTGGTTCCCTGATACACTGGTTCTCTAGTATACTTGCCCCATATTCTAGGCAGGACTGATTCTATTTTTAAATACCATAAAGGAGGGATTGACTCGGGGAGTCATTCCCATTTTTGTCTTTTGGGCCCCCGGCCGACCTCAGCCAGGGGCACCCATGACAGCATCAGACAGTACAGTATAGAAGGACTGGTAACCGTCATCTCATTGCCAATTTACAATGGCAGCAGATGGTACAGAACGGCTGATAACCATCTCTGCTATCATGCAAAAGCAAATGAATGCTGCTGTGTAGCGCTGCTGAATCGCCTCTGTCAGCGGCATCTAGTACACATACAGTGACAGTGACAAAAGGCAAAACAGGCTCCATGGTTGCCATGCTATGGCGTCTGCCAGGGCAATCCAGGGGAAAAGGGTGCGAAATGATTGTCTGCCGTTGCTTTCCCAGAGGAAGGAGTGACTGACGACATTTACCCAGAACCACCCGCGACAATGATTTTTGCCCCATCAGGCACTGGGATCTCAACCCAGAATTCCAAGGGGCGGGGGAGACTGCGGGAACTATGGGATAGCTACGGAATAGCTACCCACAGTGCAACGCTCCAAAAATCGATGCTAGCCTCGGACCGTGGATGCACACCACCGAATTACTGTGCTTGGTGTGGCCGCGTGCACTCGACTTTATACAGTCTGTTTTACTAAACCGGTTTATGTAAAATCGGAATAATCCCGTAGTGTAGATGTACCCTTAGACAAACACCTGTCAGGGATAGTATAGATAATACTTAGTCCTGCCATGAGTGTTGGAGACTGGACTAGATGACCCCTTGAGGTCCCTTCCAGTCCTATGATTCTATGATTCTATAGACAAAGTGATCAGAACCTTTTTTACTAGCCTGAAATTAAGAATATCTTCTCTCACAGTTTTTAAAGAAACTTCTACTGTTTCCACTTTATTTTCTAGAGGCGAGAGCTTCTATGTAAATATGTGATTCTGAATCAGGCTACTCAAATCTGTTTCATAACAGATGGATTGCTAACAAAGTCAATTCAGTCTTTGATTACTCCATAGTAAAGACCTGATTCAATAGCCATTAAAGTTAATGGGAGTTTTTCACTAATCATCCAGACCCCAGATGATTGAGAAAAATAGATGTTTATATGCTGAATGCACTGCCTTAAAGTGTAATGGTGGCCAATTGTGACCAAGAGTTAAAAAGCCTTTTTTCCCCTGCCAATTTTGTCTTACCCATCCCTTTAAGTTATTGGAGTATTCACTGCTACATATTTCACCATTATGCTCCCATTTCTTATTTGTCTTTTCTTTGTAGACCCCATTAAAAAGTGAATATTTAAAAATACCACTTGAGAACAATGTAGTCCTTTTCTGGATTAAAGTTAAAAAAAAATATTTAAGGAGAGACATTCCTCTTTTCTAATAGGGTGGGTGGGGCTAGATGTGCAAACAATTTTTATCATGTTACTCCTGTCAACTCCAAAGAGTTTTTCCACAGAACATTGTTCAAGTTCAGTTTATAGAAGAAACTTAGAAAAAATTTGCCTCATATGAGTTGCATTAAATCTGGATAAATATTAGGATCCCTTGAGACCCTCTTCCACTCAATTTGACTCCAGAATTCACCACTCAGGTACCTTTATTTAGCATTCAGCAACACTAGGCCCAAGCTGTCCAGGCTCAATCGCAGGGAGCGGATGCAGGGTACATCACAAAACCAAGTTACACAGCCAAACTTTTCCTTATATACCTCTTTACTAACACCTGCATTTCTGACTACATATTATATCACACACTTCATGATTGGCTTGGTTGCTTTTCAGGAACTAATCCCTGTACAGCATGCTCTGTCCATATGCAGTTCACCATAACCTGATCTCTACATTCCAGGTTTATCTCATCCATTGGTCCTAGTACCAGGGTATTCCTGCTTATTTTGGCTAGAGTGACTCCAGCCTAATGCTTGTTACACCCTTATCTACAACTTAATCTTCCATTCACACCCTCTGAGAAATGAAGTTAGACGTTGACATGTCAAGTTAGACATACAACGTTCTTCAGTTTTTCTTAACTGAAACAGTATTATCAGTAAACATCACCAGCTTCTCATTTTTTCTCTCCTCCAAGTCATTAAAAATACATTAAATAGAACAGTTCCTGTGAAGTATTCCAGAAGACATTACAGCACATGGAAAACAGAACATGGCAAATTACAGCATTTTGAGATACATCATAGGAGAAAGGATATGGGGACGATTTAAAGTCCCCACTAGAAATCCATGTAATTAAACAGAATTATGTTTTAAGATTTCCCATCTTTATTATTTCCAATTAATAATATGCACTCCAGTGCACAAGGCCAACAATGGCTCTTCTTCCCATTTAAGACCCACAATAAGACATAAGTGGTACAGTGGACTTTATTTGAGCCCTCTGTGCTGGGGAGAATTTCATCTTTGAATAGTGGAATGATAGATAAAGATAGCTCCTAAGGTAATCTAAAATGTAAAGAATGTGCAGTAATCTAGTTCAAAAGAACTTACAGTTTAAGGTCTCATATTCCCAAATTTCAGTTTGTTTGTGTGTTTTCACCACATCAAATGGTAAAGTTACTGTAGCTGCAATCTATTAAAGAGTAAAGAGATCACTTGTTATATAAAGTTTGTGAAAAAAGCCAAAATTAAATCTCATTAAATACACAAACTAGAATAGCTGCTTAGAAAACTTATATCATGTCAGTAATGTATACAATCTAAGTTTTTGCATAATGCACAAAGGGCCCATCCTTCTCATAAGGACTTCCAATGGAAGCAGGATAGGAACCAAAGTGGCTACTTGTTTTATACTGAACCTGATAGTCATAAAAGTTTCTATGTTAGCATAAATGCCCATCTGTTGTGGACTACTCAAGTGCCCTTCACAACCAACTTGGACAGTAGGCCTCATAGTTGAGGTACACTTTCTCTGTAAAACTAACATGTGGATTGCTTACTTAGGCCAGGTCTACACTACAAAGTTTTGCCAGCACAGCTAAGTCAGTCAGGAGTGTGAAGAGATGGGATCCTTGTCCGACGGAGCTGTGGCAACAAGAGCCCTTAGTATAGAGTGGTGTTTCCCAAACTTGGGACGCCGCTTGTTTAGGGAAAGCCCCTGGCAGGCCGGGCCGGTTTGTTTACCTGCCGCGTCCGCAGGTCTGGTCGATCGCGGCTCCCACTGGCCGCGGTTCCCTGCTCCAGGCCAATGGGAGCTGCTGGAAGCGGCAGCCAGTACATCCCTCGGCCCGCGCCGCTTCCAGCAGCTGAGGTGTGTGCTTTGCTTTGTCCATGATCAAACACATCAGATTTTGCCTTACAGCATTCTATCTGCTACAGTTTATTTTGCAATTTCAACTACAAGGTCTCTCCACCAAAACAAAGTCTGGTACTGTATCCACCCACAGATGGTTTGGTATTCCCTCACTTGATTATATGTATTTAAAAGAGTTTTTAAACATTAACTCACTGCTAAAAAGTAGTCATTTAAAAAATCCTGAATTGTTTTCCTTTTCGTTGAGTATGAACGCACAGTACACATATATGCTACAGAAAATACTTCATAGCTATGCTAATCACAATGCTGTGTTTATCATCTGTAAAAATAAATACCCGTGAAACAGAATTATTTTTAAAGTTTGATTAAAACCCCAAGACAACAGCATTTTCAAATGATTGCGGCTTACTGTAAATTGTCTAAATGAACCGAAGTCAACCATATAACAATCAACTGAGTTTCCTGAGAGGTTGTGATTCCACCATCCCATTATGTTGATAATGATCTTGAACTGAAGTTGTGAGTTTAAAAACAAATTGGTAGGTCTTTCCAACAGCTAGGTATCTTAAAAATGTAAACATGCAGGAAAGAATGAGAACATTTTTAGTATCATTAACTCCCCACCCCACAGGCACACACCATATTGTTCTTGTTAGAAAAAGTGAAAAGGCAGCAATTATACTATGCATATGTTAAAATAGATCTAAAAGCTATCAAGTATCTGAAAACAACATATTCTAGCTTTGCTGTTATGGTTACTTTGAGGCCTAACAGTTGCCCATATAGTGCTTCTTTTCAAACAAACCATTTTCACAAAATTAACATGATTGAAGTAATGTGGAAATAATAGCCAGCTTTGGCAAAGTTCAGGCTAACTGTAAGCTTCAGCTGTGATTGTTTCCTGAACTCTGCCAATACTTCTTATTTATTTTATTTTATTTTATTTTATTTTATTAACTGCAGCTACAGACTCCATGATTTAACAGGCTGCTAAAATCTGTAGTAATAGAAAAAAGTTTTAATAAGATTTCCAATCAAAACTACTTAGATATCTTTTACACTGTATTTTACTTTAACATTTTATTAACTAACGAGGAGTCCAGTGGCACCTTAAAGACTTCTTCCTCTCCAAGTGCAAACAGATGGACATCCTACCAAATGGACTGAAGGTAAAAAAATCCATTGCAATTGACATATTTTTAACTGTTAGTCTTTAAGGTGCCACCGGACTCCTCGTTGTTTTTGTGGATACAGACTAACACGGCTACCCCTCTGATTTTATTAAATGTTTTCCAATTTGCTTCACTTACAAATAAAGGCAATAACAATTCAAGTGTTTCATCACCAGATAACTATATTTTATGTATAGCTAAAGACGCATTGATTCTAACCTTGTGTTCAACAACATATTCACAATTTGTAGGAGAATCATCTGTAATTTCACTCCTTGTGTTTTATTAATTACAGATACAAACTCCCAATGAATTGAACAATTTATTAGAAACATCCTAAATGAAGACATGTTAGCATGTGGTGTGGTAGAGGATATGGCATTGAACAGAGCACTTTGGAGGGAGAGGACTATAGAGAACCCCATCTGATGGGATTAATGCAAGGAAGAAGTTTGCTTAGAATATCAGTAACAGAAACAGACTTACAGAACCAGCTGCTGCCCCTGAAGTAAAGCTGATCATAAATGTTGGTTCATGTACATCAAATGTCTTGCACAACCGCTTCTTGATGCGTTCATAGTGATACCAGTACATTGCTATGGAGATAGAAAAAAAAATCTCCGAAACCCGAAACTTGCAACAAGCAACATAAATCTGTGTACCAAACACAGAAGAACTAATTCATTCCCCTTCTTTATCTCTTATACATCTAAAAATGCTACTGTTTGCATGCTCTTACCCTAAGAATGCCAGAGCAAAGAAAAGGAAGAAAAATCCAAACAAAAACAAAAAAGGAGAGAGAGAGTAATACAGAAAAGGATGCAAATTTAAAAAGAGAAGGAAGGAGACAGAAGAGACCGGGAAAGAGAAAGGAAGAAGAGAGGACTGGCACAAAAGACAGGGCACTAATGAAAGTGGTAGTCCTCATATTTATGAAAAAACTGAATGAGTAGGATACACAACCAAAAGCTGTGCTGTTCTTTTTTTTTTAAGCAACAGATCAATAGATTGAAAACAGTATGTATTTATTTGAATGTGAAATATTAGTAAAAAATGGCTGAATATGTATATACAATTATGTCAATGTTCAAAATTGCACACCCATACATACTTGTCACACATTATCATAATTCAATATGCTGTTAAAATTAATAGAAAATTGCATATTTAACTTTCACCAAATGTGGTTGTAAAGCTTAATTTCTAAACCAAATTCCTAGAGTACAAAGGCATTTGCACTTATTGAGAACTAAGTCTACAGCAAATTTTCAATTTAAAAAATAATTCATTTTCTGTTAGAGTGAAAAAAATCTGAAAATTTCTTTAAAAGGCTGAACACACTCTCCTCTTCCTCACATCCATACTCAGAATTCAAAACACAGCCAAAGGGATATTCACTATTATAATAATTCTAAATGATCATCTCAATAAAGGTTGTCTCTAATGTGCCTATTATTCTGTGGGGAAAACAAAAATGTTTTGATGCTACTTGAAGTTGAGGTTTACAATGACACTGAGCTCATCTTGGAACTTTGCTACACTGATAATTAGACAATCTTTCAAACACTTTGGAAAGGCAGCCCAAGATTTCAGCAGGATAGTTCTAAAACTGTTTGAGGAAAACAGGTTTCAAAGTGGTAGCCATGTTAGTCTGTATCGGCAAAAAGAACGAGGAGTACTTGTGGCACCTTAGAAACTAACAAATTTATTTGAGCATAAGTTTTTGTGGGCTAAAACCCACTTCATCAGATGCATGCAGTGGAAAATACAGTAGGACGATATATATAGTGTGATAGACCCAGGCCAGTTGGGTACAGCAGAATAGCAGAAGGCAGATATACTGGCCACTGGATTAACAGTTTTCTGTTCCCTGACTGACCAGAGCAGGGGCTGCTCCAGGCTAATGAGAACACCTCACTCTAATTAACCTGTAAAGAGTCAGGTGAGGCCATTCAGTTAATGTGACCACCTGACTCTAATTAAGGCCCTGCTGTTACTATAAAAAGGGCTCACTCCAGTCAGGCAGGGGAGCCAGGGAACCAGAGGAGAGGAAGTGCGGCTGAAGGGCTGGTTACTAAAGACACCCCCAAACCATCGTTAAAGGAACCCTAAGGTAAGGGTGAAGAAGGGAAAAGCAGGAGAGCTGTGGGGAAGTGGCCCAGGGAAATGTAGCAACTCTGGCAGTGAAAGGTTGGCTGCCAACAACTGCTACCATTAGGGTCCCTGGGCTGGAACCCGGAGTAGAGGGCGGGCCCGGGTTCCCCCCAACCCACCACTACAGGAACAGCCCCTGGAAGGGGAAGTCAGGTCCCTGTCAGGACAGGAGGCTGAAGAGAGACTGTGAGAGTTCTCTCACCAACCTCCTTGCAGCCTATGATGAAAAGGGCTCAGTAGACTGTAACCCTGGCCCTAGAGAGAGAAGGGCTATGTGGAGGGTCACAGTGAGCCACTGAGGCTAGCATAAACTGCCTAGAAGCGCAGGACCCACAGGAGCAAGGTCAGAGCTCTGCCACAATAGATAGAGGACATGAAAAAATGGGTGTTGCCATACTAACTATAAAGAAAGTAATCAGGTAAAGGTGGACTATTATCAGCAGGAGAAAAAAAACTTGTGTAATGATAATCAGGATGGCCCATTTCCAACAGTTGACAAAAAGGTGTGAGTAACAGTAGGGGGGAAAAATTAACATGGGGAAATAGGTTTTATTTTAATAGTATGTAAAACCTAATTACCCTTGAAAAGAGCCACTTCCAAAGCGCTGGAATGCCGCCCCTTGAGAAGTGCTGCCCCAAGCACATGCTTGGAACGCTGGTGCCTTGAGCCAGCCCTGAGTAGGGGGTCGCACTCAGAGGCTTGCTGTGTGAAAGAGATCATCAGTACAAAACTTTGAGAACCACTAAAGTAGATCAAGCAAATTAGCACTAGCAGCTCAAAAATCACATATACACCTAATGTCTGTGTTGATGGCAGGATTTCCTGTAGGGAATTTCCAAAAAACTATTTCAAACTTCCATGTCTATAGTTAAAAGGATGTGCTACATACAGTTCCAAGACAGATTCATTCTGAAAAATAAAATTAAAATTCTTCTATGCTTGCATGAGGTGATTTACTGGCTTCATGAATTAACTGAAAAAGTTAGTTAAATTTCTATGTATATTTTCAGTGTTACTTCCTATTCACATTTTATAAACAAAAACTTTATTAACACAGAGCAAAGGTTGCCCAGTGCTGCATTGTGCTGTTTCATAATGCAGAGAGTGTTAAACTTAACTTAACCCTCTGAAAAACAGGAAATATAAAGTTAAGCTACATGCTACCTCTTCAGCATGACCTTAACTCTTCCCCTGAAGCTGCAAAATAGCCACTGGGAATGCCTCAGTAAATGTAGGTTCCATAATAGAGACCTGAGAAACAACTACAATACTGTGCAATTATTTTGCGCTGTGTTCCACACATTTTAACTACAGCATTTCTTTGTCTCCAATTCCAACTACTATTCAGAGAGTTAGGTGCAGCTGTACTGAATGGAGGTGGGATAAACTGAAGCAGGCTGGCAGAATTGTTGCTGTGAATGATGAGAGGTGCATGTGTACCCTGAAAGATCAACTATGCCTAATTTCAGCACTAAATTCTGTAGACTGTCGCAGTAGAGGAACACAAGGGCATCTTCTTGTCATGGGGATTGTCATCTGTCTGGTGGCACATATGACAGTGGTCTTCAGGGGCTAATGAGGGGTCAGTGAAGGCAATGTCTCAGAGAAAATCCTTAGGGCAAGAGTGAAGGAGAACCAAAATGGAACCAGATTGCTGGCACTTACAATTAAAAAAGTCGTAGAGCAGTTTTTAAACTAAGGGCTGGAGGAAAGCCAACAAGTGCGTACGAGCATGTGGTTCCGACAGAGACATTCCTTAGAGGAGGATCTATTAATGGAGATTCTCTATGTTCCAGTAAGGAGGAGAGGATGGATGATGATAAAATACAGGTAGGATCTGATGAGAAACAGTCAAATGAAAAAAAGTCCCATTCAATTATATCATGTAATGGCAGACAACTGAAAAGTGACAAATTTTTGAAGTGCTTATATGCCAATGCTAGAAGTCTCAATAATAAGATGGGTGAACTAGAGGATATTGATATAATAGGCAGCACAGAAACTTGCTGGAATGAGGATAATCAATGGGACACAGTAATACCAGGGTACAAAATATATCGGAAGGACAGAACAGGTCATGCTGCTGGGGGAGTGGCACTATATGTGAAAGAAAGCGTAGAATCAAAAATCTTAAATGATCCAAACTGTACCACAGAATCTCTATGGATAGTAATTCCATGCTCTAATAATAAGAATATAGCAGTAGGGATATATTATCAACCACCTGACCAGGATGGTGACAGTCACTGTGAAATGCTCAGATTAGAGAGGCTATTAAAATAAAAAACTCAATAATAATGGGGAATTTCAACTATCCCAATATCGACTGGGTACATGTCACCTCAGGACAGGATGCAGAGATGAAGTTTCTTGATATCTTAAATGACTGCTTTTTGGAGCATCTAGTCCTGGAACCCACAAGAGGAGAGGCAATTCTTGATTTAGTCCTAAGTGGAGCACAGGATCTGGTCCAAGAGAGGAATATAGCTGGACCGCTTGATAATAGTGACCATAATATAATTAAATTTAACATCCCTGTGGCAAGGTAAACACCAAAGCAGCCCAACACTGTAGCATTTAATTTCAGAAAGGGGGACTACACAAAAATGAGGAAGTCAGTCAAACAGAAATTAAAAGCAGGAGGTGACTACATCCACCCTGATCGAACTGGCCCGGTCAACACTGGTTCTCCACTTGTGAGGTAACTCCCTTCTCCTCATGTGTCATTATATAATGCCTGCATCTGTAACTTTCTCTCCGTGCATCTGAAGAAGTGAGGTTTTTTACCCACTAAAGCCTATGCCCAAATAAATCTGTTAGTCTTTAAGGTGCCACTGGACTCTTTGTTGTTTTTGTAGATACAGATTAACACGGCTACCCCATGATACTTGACACTATGCAAGAAATTAAAAGGTACAGTGTAAAAAGTGAAACCCCTGCAAGCTGTATGGAAACTTTTTAAAGACATCATAATAGAGGCTCAACTTAAATGTATACCCCAAATTAAAAAACATAGTGGAAGAACCAAAAAAGTGCCACCATGGCTAAACAACAAAGTAAAAGAAGCAGTGAGAGGCAAAAAGGCCTTCTTTAAAAACTGGAAGTGAGGAAAATAGAAAGGAGCATAAACTCTGGCAAATGAAGTGTAAAGATATAATTAGGAAGGCCAAAAAAGAATTAAGACCAGCTAGCCAAAGACTCAAAAAGTAATAGGAAAAAAATATTAAGTACATCAGCAGCAGGAAGCCTGCTAAACAACCAATGGGGCCACTGGACAATCGAGATGCTAAAGAAGTACTCAAGGACAATAAAGTCATTGCAGAGAAACTAAATGAATTCTTTGCATCTGTCTTCACAGATGAGGATGTGAGGGAGATTCCCAAATCTGAACCATTCTTTTTAGGTGACAAAGCTGAAGAACTGCCCCAGATTGAGGTGTCCTTAGAGGAGATTTTGGAACAAATTGATAAACTAAATAGTAATAAGTCACCAGGACCAGATGGTATTCACCCAAGAGTTCTGAAGGAACTCGTATATGAAATTGCAGAACTACTAACTGTAGTCTGTAACCTATCATTTAAATCAGCTTCTGTACCAAATGACTGGAGGATAGCTAATGTGACACCAATTTTCAAAAAGGGCTCCAGAGGTGATCCCAGCAATTACAGGCCAGTAAGCCTGACTTCGGTACTGGGCAAACTGATTGAAACTATACTAAAGAACAAAATTGTCAGAAATATAGATGAACGTAATTTGTTGGGGAAGAGTCAACATGGTTTTTGTAAAGGGAAATCATGCCTCACCAATCTACTAGAATTCTCAGAGGGGGCCAACAAGCATGTGGACAAGGGCAATCCAGTGGATACAGCGTACTTAGATTTTCAAAAAGCCTTTGACAAGGTCCCTCACCAAAGGCTCTTAAGTAAGGTAAGCTGTCATGGGACAACAGGGAAGGTCCTCTTATGGATTGGTAACAAAGGATAGGAATAAATGGTCAATTTTCAGAATGGAGACAGGTAAATAGTGGTGTCCTCCAGAGGACTGTACTGGGCCCAGTCTTATTCAAGATATTCATAAATGATCTGGAAAAATAGGTAAACGGTGAAGTGGCAAAATTTACAGATCATACAAAACTACTCAAGATAGTTAAGTCCCAGGTAGACTGTGAAGAGCTACAAAAGGATCTCTCAAAACTAGGTGACTAGGCAACAAAACGGCAGATGAAATTCAATGTTGATAAATGCAAAGTAATGCACATTGGAAAACATAATCCCAACTAAACATATAAAATGATGGAGTCTAAATTAGCTGTTACCACTCAAGAAAGAGATCTTGGAGTCATTGTGAATAGTTCTCTGAAAACATCCACTCAATGTGCAGCGGCATTCAAAAAAGCGAACAGAATGGTGGGAATCATTAAGAAAAGGATAGATAAGAAGACAGAAAATATATTACCTATATTATATATTATAAATCCATGATTTGCCCACATCTTGAATACTGAGTGTAGGTGTAGTCCCTCCATCTCAAAAAGAGATGTATTGGAATTGAAAAAGGTTCAGAAAAGGGCAACAAAGATTATTAGGGATATGGAACAGCTGCCATATGAGGAGAGATTAATAAGACTGGGACTTTTCAGCTAGGAAAAGAGACAACTAAGAGGGGATATGATAGAGGTTTATAAAATCATGACTCGTGTGGAGAAAGTAAATAAGGAAGTGTTATTTACTCCTTCTCGTAACACAAGAACTAGGGGTCACAAAATGAAATTAATAGGAAGCAGGCTTATAACAAATAAAAGGAAGTATTTTTTCACACAATGCACAGTCAACCTGTGGAACTCCTTGCCAGAGGATGTTGTGAAGGCCGAGACTATAACAGGGCTCAAAAAAGAACTAGATAAGTCAATGGAGGATAGGTCCATCAATGACTATTAGCCTGGATGGACAGGGATGGTGTCCCTAGACTCGGTTTGCCAGAAGGTGGGACTGGGCTACAGGATGGATCACCTGATGATTACCTATTCTGTCCATTCCCTCTGGGGCACCTGGCATTGGCCACTGTCGGAAGACAGAATACTGGGCTAGATGGACCTTTGGTCTGACCAGTATGGCCATTATTTTGTTATGTTCCAAGTCTGGGGTGATTTGTGTGGAGTAGTCTCAGTGTTTGCATGTAGGCCAGCTGTAGATAGCGGTTTGTTATGCCTGACCCAAGTTCTGCCTTATCAAGAGAAAGTGTGAAATTTTGTCCAACAGTGCTCAGTTCCTAAGGCATTCTGCAGTATATGGGGGTATGTTTTCACTGCCATGTGGGCTTGTGGTATAACTTCAGTGTTGCCCCTATCCTGACTCCTGTCTGCTCACAAGTCTCTAGCTCAAGTTAGGTGGCACTTTAAACTCAAGCTAGCTGGTCTGTCAGGGGATACGGGTTAAAGTTCAAGTGTTGCTGATGCTCAAGCAGGTAATGCAGTGGGAACAGTGCAACTCTGCATTGCTAGTCCAATCATTCTGTTCAGCTTGAGTGTTATTTCACTATGTAGCCACTCTTACTCAAGCTAGGCTAACTCAAGAGGAGTTAACTAGAGCTAATTCTGAGTGCTAGTATGTGTGTTATTGGTGTGCCAGGGTACTGCTCAAAAAGGGCAGAGTTAAAGTTGCATTGCAGAGGTGGCATGTACCTTACTTTGTGTTTCCTGGTGTTCAGAAGGTTATATTTAGTCACTCTCCGTATTCTGGAAGGGCACAAGGCAGCACTGAACAACCTTAATCTGCATAAATGAAGTTTTGGGGGAGTTAATTTCCCTGTTTAAAAATAAATAAATCTCCATTTCCTCATGTAACTCAGTCAAGCTCTCCCCATCTGTGCCTCTGACTCCTTGGCAGTAATTTCCCCTGTCACAAAAGGCACTGGCTGCACATCAGTCCTAAACCATCTCCTCATCGCCCATCTCTTTGCATGATCAGCACAATCTAGTCCTTTCTCCCAGCCCTTCTCCCTATTGATAAGATATAGCCAGGACTCTGAAAGTTAAGTAGCTGGAAAGAAGATGGAGAGACTGAGGGTATGTCTACACTACGAAATTAGGTCAAATTTATAGAAGTTGATTTTTTAGAAATCTATTTTACACGGTCGATTGTGTGTGTCCCCACTTAAAACCATTAACTCGGCACAGTGCATCCACAGTACCAAGGCTAGTGTCAACTTCCAGAGCACTGCACTGGGGGCAGCTATCCCACAGTTCCCACAGTCTCTACCGCCCATTGGAATTCTGGGTTGAGCTCCCAGTGCCTGATGAGGCAAAAACATTGTCACTGGTGGTTCTGGGTAAATGTCATCAGCCCATCCTCCCCCCGTGAAAGCAATGGCAATAAATTGTTTCGCACCATTTTTCCTGAGTTACCCGTGCAGACAACATATCACGGCAAGCATGGAGCCCGCTCAGCCACCGTCACCGTGTGTCTCCTGGGTGCTGCCAGACGTGGTACTGCAGTGCTACACAGCAGCAGCTCATTGCCTTTTGGCAGCAGATGGTGCATTACGATTGGTAGCCATCGTCGTCATCTCCTGGGTGCTCTTTTAGCCTACCTTGGTGAGGTTGGTCGAGGGGTGCCTGGGCAGATGTGTGCGCTCCTGGCTGGCCTCGATGAGGTTGACTGGGGGCGCCTGGACATAAATTGGAGATGACAATGGCCAGCAGTTGTACTGCACCGTCTTCTGGCAAGCAGCCAGGAGACGACGATGGCTAGCAATCGTACTGCACCGTCTTCTGGCGAGCAGCCAGGAGACGACAATGGCTAGCAGTCATATTGCACCATCTGCTTCCAGCCTAAGATGTATAAGAGAGATGGAGTGGATCAAAACAACAGAGACCAAATTTGTTTTGCATTCATTTACTCCCCCTTCCCTCCCTCGGTGAATTGCAGGGGAAGGGATAGCTCAGCAGTTTGAGCATTGGCCTGCTAAACCCAGGGTTGTGAGCTCAATCCTTAAGGGGGCCATTTTGTGTGACAACCCTGGAAGTCATGTCATCAGTCACCCCTCCCTTCATCAGAGCAACAGCAGACAATCGTTTCGTGCCTTTTTTCAGCGCAGACGCCATAGCATGGCAATCATGGAGCCCGCAGTTATGAGCACTGTAAACACCATGCACATCATCCTGCAGTATATGCAGAACCAGAACCTGCAAAAGCAAAAACAGGCAAATAGGCAACAGCAGCGCAGTGACGAGAGTGATGAGGACATGGACACAGACTTCTCTCAAAGTGTGGGCCCGGCAATGTGGACATCATGGTGTTAATGGGGCAGGTTCATGCCATGGAAAAACCGTTTCTGGGCCCGGGAAGCAAGCACAGACTGGTAAGACCGCATAGTGTTGCATGTCTGGGACGATACCGAGTGGCTGCGAAACTTTCGCATGCGTAAGGGCACTTTCATGGAATTCTGTGACTTGCTTTCCTCCTCCCTGAAGAATACCAAGATGAGAGCAGCCCTCACAGTTCACAAGCGAGTGGCGATAGCCCTGTGGAAGCTTGCAAAGCCAGACAGCTACCGGTCAGTCAGGCATCAATTTGGAGCGGGCAAATCTACTGTGGGGGCTGCTGTGATCCAAGCAGCCAACGCAATCAAAGAGCTGCTGCTATCAAGGGTAGTGACTCTGGGAAATGTGCAGGTCATAGCGGATGGCTTTGCTGCAATGGGATCCCTAACTGTGGTGGGGTGATAGAACCCATATCCCTATCTTGGCACCGGAGCACCAAGCCAGCGAGTGCATAAACCGAAAGGGGTACTTTTCAATGGTGCTGCAAGCACTGGTGGATCACAAGGGACGTTTCACCAATATTAACGTGGGATGGCCAGGAAAGACACATGATGCTCGCATCTTCAGGAACTCTGGTCTGTTTCAAAAGCTGCAGCAAGGGACTTTCTCCCCAGACCAGAAAATAACCGTTGGGGATGTTGAAATGCCTATAGTTATCCTTGGGGACCCAGCCTATCCCTTAATGCCATGGCTCATGAAGCTGTACACAGACAGCCTGGACAGTAGTCAGGAGCTGTTCAACTATAGGCTGAGCAAGTGCAGAATGGTGGTAGAATGTGTATTTGGACGTTTAAAAGCACGCTGGCACAGTTTACTGACTTGGATAGACCTCAGCAAAACCAATATTCCCATTGTTATTACCGCTGGCTGTGCGCGCCACAATATCTGTGAGAGTAAGGCGGAGACATTTATGGCGGGGTGAGAGGTTGAGGCAAATTGCCTGGCTACTGATTATGCGCAGCCAGACACCAGGGCGGTTAGCAGAGTACAGGAGGGTGCGGTGCGCATCAGAGAAGCTTTGAAAACCAGTTTCATGACTGGCCGGGCTACAGTGTGAAAGTTCTGTTTGTTTCTCCTTGACGAACCCCACCCCCGCCCCATGGTTCACTCTACTTCCCTGTAAGCAGGGCCGGCTTTAGGCCAATTTGCCCGATTCCCCAGAATCGGGCCCCACGCCTTAGGCGCCTTTTAAATTTTTTTTTACTCACCCCGGCGGCGGTCAGCTCTGCCGGGGTCTTCGGCAGCCCTGCTCTCCTGGCCAGAGCACCGGCAAGCCCTGTGGACCCCCCCCTCCCGGCTGGAGCGCCAGCCAGAGCATGGCAAGCCCCGCGGTCCCGCTCTCCCACCGGAGGGCGGCAGCCCCATGGCTCTGTGGCCCCGGCTGGAGGGCGGCAAGCCCTGCAGCCCCGCTCTCCTGGCCGGCAATCCGAAGTGCTGCCGAAGACTGGGAGCGCCGCCCGGTGAGTACAAGCCCTGCCTGCCCCCAGGAATCAGGCCCCGCACTGGCTAAAGTCAGCCCTGCATTTAAGCTAACCACCCTCCCCTCCCCCTTTGATCACCACTTGCAGAGGCAATAAAGTCATTGTTGCTTCACATTCATGCACTATTTATTAATTCATCACACAAATAAGGGGATAACTGCCAAGGTAGCCCAGGAGGGGTGGGGGAGGAGGGAAGGACAAGGCCACACTGCACTTTAAAACTTATTGAACGCCAGCCTTTTGTTGCTTGGGCAGTCCTCTGGGGTGTAGTGGTTGGGTGCCCAGAGGCCCCCCCCACCGCATTCTTGGGCATCTGGATGAAGAGGCTATGGAACTTGGGGAGGAGGGCGGTTGGTTACACAGGGGCTGTAGCAGCAGTCTCTGCTCAAGCTGCCTTTCCTGAACATCAACCATACACCGGAGCATATCAGTTTCTTCTTCCAGTAGCCTCAGCATTGCCTCTTGCCTTCTGTCACCAAGCTGACGCCACCTATCATCTTCAGACTGCCACCTGTCCTTGTGTTCATACTGTGCTCTCCTGGACTCTGACATCATCTGCCTCCACGCATTTGCTGGGCTATCTCAGTGTGGGAGGACTGCATGAGCTCAGAGACCATTTCATCGCGAGTGCGTTTTTTTCACCTTCTAATCTTCGCTAGCCTTGGGGAAGGAGAAGATAATGTGAGCGTTGAAACATTTGCAGCTGGTGGAGGAAAAAAAAGGGAGAGTGGTAGTTGAAAAGACATTTTAGAGAACAATGGGTAGATTCTTTCACAGAAAACCTTGCTGTTAACATTACACAGCACACGTGCTTTCGGTACAAGGTCGCATTTTGCCTCTTATTGAGGGTATGCCAGTTTGGTGTGAGATCTTTCACGCAGGGCCAAGCAACAGAATTTGGCTTTCAGGCAGCCATGGTAAGACACAGTCTTTTGGCTTCTTTAACCTTCATAACATGTGGGAATGGTTTCAAACAGCAGCGCCCTCATTTCCCATACCAAGCAGCCGTTGGGTTGGCCATTTAAAATGGGTTGGCCATTTAAAAGGAGGAGGGGCTGTGGTTTTCAGATTAACGTGCAGCACAAACCCAACTACCCAACCACCCAATTCTCTGGGATGATTGATTCATCCCTCCCCTCACCGAGTGGCTAACAGCAGGGAACATTTCTGTTCAACCACAGGCAAACAGCCCAGCAGGAACAGGCACCTCTGAATGTCACCTTAATAAAATCACCCTATTTTAACCAGGTGACCAGGAATGAGGATAACAGAGATAAAGAACAGATGCTGTTTGAATGCCAGGAAACACCGGGACATACACCGCCATGCTTTGTTATGCAATGATTCCAGACTACGTGCTACTGGCCTGGCGTGGTAAAGTGTCCTCCCATGGAGGATGGAATAAGGCTGCCCTCCCCAGAAACCTTTTGCAAAGGCTTTGGGAGTACATCCAGGAGAGCTTTATGGAGATGTCTCTGGAAGATTTCCGCTCCATCCCCAGATGCGTTAACAGACTTTTCCAGTAGCTGTATTGGCCGCGAATGCCAGGGCAAATTAATCATTAAACACGCTTGCTTTTAAACCATGTATAATATTTACAAAGGTATACTCACCAGAGGTCCCTTCTCCGCCTGGTGGGTCCAGGAGGCAGCCTTAGGTGGGTTGCAGAGTGCTGACTCCAGGTTCAGGGTGAGAAACAGGTCCTGATTGTTGGGCAAAACAGTTTCTCCACTTCCTTGCTGTGAGCTATCTTTCTCATCCCCCAAAACCCGCATCCCTGTTGCGTGCTACTCCATTGACGGAGTCAAAGCAGGGGGTGGGGTAGTTGTAGGGGCACCCCCTAGAATGGCATGCAGCTCATTATAGAAGCGGCATGTCTGGGGCTCTGACCCAGAGCGGCCGTTTGCCTCTCTGGTTCTTTGGTATGTTTGCCTCAGCTCCTTAAGTTTCATATGGCACTGCTGCGGGTCCCTGTTATAGCCTCTGTCCTTCATGCCCTTTGAAAATTTTTTCAAATGTTTGGGCATTTTGTCTTTTGGAACCGAGTTCTGATAGCACGGATTCATCTCCCCATACAGTGATCAGATCCTGTACCTCCTGTTTGGTCCATGCTGGAGCTCTTTTGCGATTCTGGGACTCCATCATGGTCACCTCTGCTGATGAGATCTGCACTCAACTGCAGATCGCCATGCTGGCGAAACAGGAAATGAGATTCAAAAGTTTGTGAGCCTTTTCCTGTTTACCTGGCCAGTGCATCAGAATTGAGAGCACTGTCCAGAGCAGCCACAAGGGAGTAAGTACTCTGGGATAGCTCCTGAAGGCCAATACCATCGAATTGCGACCACACTACCCCAAATTCAACCTGGCAAGGGGGAGGAGTACCAAAATCGATTTTAACAGCACTTTAAGTCAAAAACAACAGCTTCGGCATGTGGATCTAACGCTGCTAAATTCAACCTAAACTCGTAGTTTAGACCAGGGCTGCCTTGGAGTCTGGGAGCATTTTCTGCAGGTGGGACAAAAGGGGGGCATAGCTGTCAAAGTTTGAGGGGTAGAGCTGAAGTGCCCCTTACATCTCCCACTGAACAGCTCCTTTCCTCCTCACACTTCTTGGTTTGCCGTCCCCTATCCCATACGAGCAGCAGCATCAGGAGAAGGGTGAGCCTGGAGCCCTTTCCCTACTGTTGGAGGCAGCATGGGGAAGGAGGGAAGTTGTAGGTTCCTTCCCTGGGATCAGGAAGCAGTGGAGGGAAGGAGATCTCTGGAGCCTCATGAGGAAGAATTGTTGGAAGAAGGGGGATATTTGTAGGGGAAGAATGTGGGAGGGCACAGATGGCTCCACTTCCCTTCCTCCCCAGGAATGTCACTGGAGAGAAGGGTGCCTAACTTTCCCCTTCCCCCTTTTTGTTCTTCTCTATCAGTGCTCCTGAGCTCCAGATAGCAAAACTCCCTCTGATGACAACCCCTTATTGAAGGAATCATAGAAAATATTGGCTCTAAAATCAGAAATACTGATCTCTGGACAAAACTTCCCAATAAGGCTCCAAAAAGGCAGAATGTTGACTGAAAGTTGCCAAGGACAGGACTCAAACTCACAGTACATTGCGTGCTGGTAAGGTTCAATGGCCACAGCATATCACATTGAGCCCACTAAGTTACTCGCATTAGACTGTCTGCAAAGCCTCTAACTTGCAACAGAGACCCAGTCTTGCTGCACATGCACATTTCACTCTCATTGGTAGATCCATTTACCTTAAGCTGAGCTGGAATTACAAACTTAACCCCCAGTGGCTTTTGAAACATTGCTTCCCCAAAAGGTCAGTGGGTGTCATACATTTGCTAAAATAAATCTTGAGTGAGTGAAACCAGTCTGGGGAGGATCAGAAGTACAGTTTGAACCCCAGCTGTGTGCAAAAAAAAAAAAAGTTAGAAAAAGCAGGCGATATTGTAAACTTTTTTTAGGAGGACTATATCTGGGGAACTCCTTGCTCAAGTTACTCCAAATTTGAACCTTTAATCTTACTCCACATCCCCATGAGGCACAGCAAATTTCAAGACAGTCCAATTCAGCACATGGATTTTAAAGCACTTAAAACAGTAAAGCACTCTCAACCTTACTTAGAGCCACATGCTATAATGTTATCAAAGTACACCTCTACCTTGATATAACACTGTCCTCGGGAGCCAAAAAATCTTACCGCGTTATAGGTGAAACCGTGTTATATTGAACTTGCTTTGCTCCACCTGAGTGCGCAGCCCCGCCCTCCCGGAGCACTGCTTTACCACGTTATATCCAAATTTGTGTTATATCGGGTGGCGTTATATCGAGGTAGCGGTGTATAAGGAAAAAATGTAAAGGAATTGACAAGTAAGTATTCTCCATAACACAAACTTTGATGTAAAATAAACCCTTACCTGAGAAAGGTACATCTCTCAGAGCAGTGGGACCCCAGCCCCTCCAGAGTGAAAGCCAACCATCTTTGGCCAATGTATTATTGATGCATATATGCAGTTGCTTGTAAGATAATTGGCGGGACTGCATTTTAGTTCTGATCAACTCCAGTGGACTTACTACAGTTAATGAACCCACTGAAAATGGAAAAAGATTAAGGTTCATTAGTAGGACTTAAAAACAGTCAATTCTGTTAATAGAGCAATTGTCTAAACACTAAAAATAATCCAATATTTCTCCCCCCCTATATTTTTGGTTCCTTTCAGCCACAAGATGAGAGGCTATGTCTTCATACATACCTAGGCGTGGTCTACATATAAAACGTAGGTTGACCTAACTGCATTGCACAAGGCTGTGAAAATTTTTGTGCTCTGTGCAATGTAGTTAGGTCCACCCAACCCCAGTGTAGACATAGCAGCTATGCCAATGGAGGAATTCTTCTGTCAACTGAGACACCATCTCTTAGAGAGGTGGATTATCTGTACGGTCAGAAAAACCCCTTCCATCGATGTAGGAAGCATCCTAACACTACAGCAGCAAAGTTGCAGCACCATAGCTGTGCCACTAGACTGTAGACATACCCTCTGAGTGTGACAAATTGCACTAGTTTGCCGCATACCAGCTGGCTTTGTGGACCATGCTACCACATACTAAAAGTTCCATAACGCACACTACAAAACTTTTAGTGCATGGTAGCAGAGTCCCCATAGCCAGTAAGTGTGTGACAAACTAGTGAGCTATACATTCGACTGTGGCTTGCTTCATGCTAATACTTGGTCTACACTACAAACTTAGGTTGATGTAAGTTGCCTTCAGTCAACCTGTTAATGCATGTATCTACACTCAAATTTGTCTCTGGCCAACGTAAGCGCCCTGTTATAGTGACTCAGTAAAACCACATCCCAGAACTGCCTTGAGTGACGGTAGACCTACTGAGATCAACGCAGTGAGAGTGTAGACACTGTGTGACCTACGTCAACCTTAACAGTTCTCCAGCAGTGGGCCTGCAATACCCAACAGTGACCGCTCTGGTCACAATTATGAATTGCACTGCCACGGAAACATGAAGCCACCACCATCCTTTAAAACACCCCCATATTTTTAAATGCCTTTTCCTGATTGCCAAATTCATGAGCACACCTAGCAGCTCCCCCTTGTCGTGTGCAAGTGCCCAACCAGCCATACCAGCTCCACACACTAGACACGCTTTTGCCTGGAGTAGACAGCAGGTACTTTCAGCTTTTCTGGGAGCCTGAACCGCAAATAAATCTGTTTTAATCTGTATAAATCCATAAATTGGATAAATCCATACAGGGTAAATCCATAAATTGTCCACCCTCTATATCACAGATAGAGAGATATGCACAGCTGTTTGCTCCGCCAGGTTTTAATCACTTACTCTGGATTTATTAATAAACAAAATTGATTTTATTAAGTATAAAAAATAGGATTTAAGTGGTTCCAAGTAATAGACAGAACAAAGCAAGTCAGCAAGCAAAATAAAACAAAAACACGCAAATCTAAGCCTAATACATTAAGAAACTGATTACAGGTAATATCTCACCCTCAAAGATGTTCCAATATGCTTCTTTCACAGACTAGACTCCTTCCTAGTCTGGGACCAATCCTTTTCCCTGGTACATTACTTGTTAGTTCCAGCATACATCTCAGGTGGTAAGAAGGGGTTCTCTCATGACTGGCAGCCCTTTTTGTCCTGCTCTACCCCCTTTTATAGCTTTGGCACAAGCCTGGAATCTTTTGTCTCTGCTTGTCCCCTACTCTCTTCTAAATGAAAAAGTACCAGATTTAAGATGGATTTCATCATCAGGTGACATGGTCACATGTCACTGTAAGATCCTAGTCTCCATTCCCCATGGGCTGGCCCACATGTACACAGGAAGGCTTTCAAGTAACTAGGGCCATTTACAACTGATTGTTTCTGGAGCACCCTTAATGGCCTCCACTTAATATGTTTCCATCACTGATACAAGTTTATATCTTATTCTCCTAACTCCAGATATGGAAATAATACATGCTAACAAATAGGATGAACACACTTAGTAGATTACAAGCTTTCTAATGGCACCATACAAGGGGTATTTAGCGTAAAGCATATTCTGGTTATGTCATATTCATAAGCATATTTCCACAAAGCATATAGAGTGCAATGTCACAAAATGAAAAGATGGTGCCCAGCTCAGCCCCAGGTTAACAAGACACAGGTATCGACTTTTCATTATTTTATTACTATGAGAAAAGGTAGGGGTATAACAAACAGAGGTAGAGCTTGCATCTGCTTTTCATTCCCCTGTTGGGTTAGATTGGGGAGGGCATGCACATCATTTTTTTTTAAATACACATAAGGATGTCCCTTGTATCCTCCTAAGAAATTTTGATGAAATTTTCACAGAGATACTCTGAAATCCTCTCATGAAGGTTTCTACGGATGGCAAGAAGAAGTTACTCACCTTGTGCAGTAACGATGGTTCTTTGAGATGTGTGTCTCTGTGGGTGCTCCACTCTAGATAAGGGTCTGACCCTGCGCCGGAGATCAGAGATTTCTCGCAGCAGTACTTGGCCAGGGGAAGGGCACGCACAGGAGTCATCTCATGCAGCCGTTGGCACCTCCTGTAGCGTGTGCTCCCCCAAGCATCCCCTCCATTCCTTCTCTACCACAGAGCTCAGCTGTGTGAACTCCGAAGTAGAGGGGAAGAGAGTGGGGTAGTGGAGCACTCACAGGGACACACATCTTGAAGAACCATCGTTACTGCACAAAGCGAGTAACTACTTCTTCTGTATTGGTAGTGATTGGGTCCTACTGTGAACTTCAGGAACCATCTGTGCGCAGGATGCACTGTAATATGGAAGTATGCATCTTGGTGGTTGAGGGCTGCAAACCAGCCGCCCGCGTCTAGGGCTGGGATTATTGTGGCCAGAGTGACCATTTTGAATCTGTAGTTGTGTACGAAGCTGTTGAGTTTTCAGAGATCCAAGACTGGTCTCCATACCCCTCCTTTCTTCTCTGTCAGGAAATATTTGGAATAAAAACCCCTCCCTCGGTATTGATGTGGTACTGGTTCTACAGCACCCAGCAGTAGGAGGTGGTCTATTTCTTGTTGCAGAAGGTGCTCATGAGAGGGGTCCCTGAAGGGGGGAGAATGGGGGTGGTGGCTGTGAAAGGAATGGTGTAGCCAGACTGTATGATCTCCAAAACCTATTGATCTGTGGCTATCAAAGCCCAGGCATGGTAAAATGGGTGTAGGCGGTGACCAAAATTGTGGGATGGGGTATCTGTTGGCGCTAGAGGTATGGGGAGGTCGTGCATACCCTCGATCAAGACTTCAACATTGTGGCTTAGATGTAGATGGACAGGTGGACGAGGCCTGGTTCTGTGGAGCTCATCATATCTGAGCCCACAGACTGGGTCTGTTCTGAGTGAAGTATCGTGGTTGACGATGGTTAAACGAGGTGTCTTGTGACCTCTGGTATGGTGTAAAGCGAGGGTGTTTGTCAGGCAGTGGGTGTATGCCTAGTGTACGCAGCATTGCTTGGGAGGCCTTCATGGTATGGAGGACGTCGTCTGTTTGCTATGAGAATAGTTTATGCCTATTGAGGGGGAGATTCTCCACTTTCAGCTGTAGTTCTTTTGGGATTCCCGAAGCCTGCAACCATGATGTTCTTCTCATGGTTGTGGTTGTTTGGGCCGCTGTATTCGCTACATCCATCGAGGCTTGCAGTGGTGTGTGGGCTATTAAATGACCCTTGTTGATAATGGCAGTGGGTTGAGGACATTTATGCTTCGGGAGGTCCTCCACAAACTCTTGTATTTTACAATAGTTCAAGTAGTCGTAATTTGCTAGTAGAGCAGAATAGTTGGCAACTCTAAGCAGAATGGTGGCTGATGAGTAAACTTTCCGCCCAAAGAGGTCCAGTCTCTTGTGTTCTTTATCTTGTAGTGAGCAGTGGAAATGAGACTGTTTACTGCACCGATTAGCAGCCTCTACTACCAGAGAGCAGGCTTGAGGGTGTGAAAACAAAAATTCTATGCCTTTGGCTGGAATGAAGTATTTCCTGACCGCCCTTTTGTTGGTAGATGGTGCCGATGTTTGCCATATTACCTCCGCAGGCTCTATTATAGCCTCATCCATGGGGAGGGCAATCTTGGTCGATGATGCCAGCTGTAAGATTTTTTAACAACTTATGTTGTTTCTATTGCATTTCATGTAAGGCAATTTCTTGGCTGTTTGCTACTCTTTTGAAGAGTTCTTGGAACTGTTTCAGGTCATCTGGTGTCATAGGGGTAGACAGCGTCACTGTTTTGTCTGGTGCAGATGAGTGTGGGGCAGGTGGTGAATCATCCAGGTCTGCCTTAAAAGTGACCTACAAAGGGGAAAACATGAGCCGGCCCTTTTTTTGGGGGGGTGCGCTTCTTTGTGGTGTATAAAAGAGAGCTTAATTTTAAATTATTTATTTTTTAAAATATTTGTATTTTAAGTACCTTTTCTATTTGTTTTGTTTACTTTAGAAATATCAGGAATATCAAGTCTGGTGTTCCATTTGTTGAAAGACTCAGATCTCAGATATGTATACTGTGAGTTCTCTCACCCCTTAACTGAAAAAGTATAGACTGGGGACTCGTTAACAAACAAACCTCTTCACTATCATCCAAGCTGATAAGGATATTTCATAGAGTTAAGGCCAGAAGGGACCACCAGCTCATTTAGTCTGACCTCTTGTACATCACAGACCACGAACAACCTAACATCTGCACACTAAACCCAACCACTGAAATTAGACCAAAATATTACAGCCCATGGGAAACTAGCTTATGTGCCACAGGCAAAGAACAGTAAGGACTAAGGTGCACCGATGCCTGAGGCCCCCGCAGTGGCAGGGAAATGATTAAATGAGATAGAACCAAACAATCCTGGCATGTGATCCACACTGACATGCTGCAAAGGAAAAAAAAACAAAACAAAACAAAAAAAAAAACATTCCCAGGTCACTGCCAATCTAACATGGAGGAAATTCCTTTCTAACCCCACACATTGTGATCAGTTACCACAAGGACATGAGCAAGAACTAACCAGCCATGCACCTGAAAGAGAGTATACACAATACCACCTCACAGCACTGGCTGTCCCTATCCAATATCCAGACATGGCCATCCCTGATGCTTCAGAGGAAGGAAATTAAGAAAGAAAACACACAAAATAAATCTCCCAGACTACATGGGTGGACAAAAGAAATCCCTTCCTGACCCCTGCAGATGGCTGGCTGAACCCTTGAAGCATGAGCTTTTAAGAACATAAGACATAATCCAGAAGTGAGCCCCAGGGCTGTTGAGCCCTCCTCCATACCACCACAAGCAACTCTGTCATAGAATTGCAGTCATAAATTGGATCAGCTCGCTCTTGAAACTAATTGAGTTGTTTATTCCTACAAATCTTATTGGGAGGCTGTTCCAGAACCTCATCCTACTGTCATGGTTACAAACCTTCTTCTAATTTCCAGCCTGAATTTGTTCTTGGCCAGTTTATACCATTTGTTCTTGTGTAAACATTGTCCTTTAGCTAAAACAGCTCTTCACTCTTCCTGATCTTTACCTACCTAATGAATTTATAGACAACAATCATACCCTCTATCACAGTGACTCTCAACCAGGGTAGGCATACCTCTTGGGGTACGTAGAGGTCTTCCAGGAAGTACATCAACTCATCTAGATATTTGCCTAGTTTTACAACAGGGTACATAAAAAGCACTAGCAAAGTCAATACAACTAACATTTCATATAGACAATGATTTGTTTATACTGCTCTATATACTTTATACTGAAATGTAAGTACAATATTTATATTCCAATTGATTTATTTTGTATGGTAAAAATGAGAAACTAAGCAATTTTTCAGTAATAGTATGCTGTGAAACTTTTATGTCTGATTTTGTAAGGAAGCAGATTTTAAGTGAGGTGTAACTTGGGAATAACCAAACCAGATTCCTGAAAGGGGTACAGTAGTCTGGAAAGCTCATCCAGTATTCTCTCATAATATAGGCCCTCCATTCCCCTGATTATCCTAGTAGCTCTTCTCTGCACCTGTTCCAGTTTAAATTAATCTTTCTTGAACATGGGTGACCAGAACTGCACACAGTATTCCAAATGAGGTCTTATCAGTGCCCTTGGCTTGCCCTTTACCATGGCATTAATACTTCTCTATATCTACTGGAAATGCTTTGCCTAATGTATCCTAGGATTGTATTTGCCTTTTTTATAAACACATCACATTGGTGGCTTACAGTCATCTTGTGATCAACCCACACACCTGGAGTCTCCCTCCTGTTTTGTCACCTCCAACTAATAAGCACCCAGCAGTACCAGAAATAATTATTATTAGCCCTTAAGTGCATCACCTTGCACTTTGTATTATTGAATTTTATTTCATTTCTGTCACTCCAGTCTTCATGATCATCCAAATGTCCCTGTATAATATTTCGATTCTCCTCTGTAATGGCAATGCCTCCCAATTTTATATCACCAGCAAATTTCATTAGAACACTCGTACTTTCTGTGCCAAAGTAATTAATAAAAATATTTAGCAAGATCGGTCCCGAGACTGAATTTTGAGGAACTCCGCTAGTAAATATAGGGGGAAGTTAACTCGTTGACTTCAAATACTGCAATGATCAAGTCCAGTATGTTGTCTCCCAATTGTTTACAGAATGTTTGTTTGACAATCAAAGATCTTTAAACAATTTTAATAAAAATCCAGTACCCTCTGAATCAGCTACCATGTTCTATATCTGTCACAGCCCAATCCTACCAGTTCTCCAGTGTCCCTAAGGACTCCTAGGAAAACCAGAAGATAGAAGACCAGAAATTCTTGTGTACAATATGCAGAAAAAAAGTTTTTTTAAAAAAATCTAGCTCTTTATACATCATAAAGAAGCAAAAAGATGCGTAAGTTCAAATTAGTTTAAAGGTTACTAGCAAAGGAAAAAGAGTGTGATCAATGTTATTTACTGTTCATTAGACAAAGAATGAGAATGAAATTAATTTGTCTTTAGCAGCATATGATGCAGTAGCACCCTACCCAGATAATGAAATAGTTAACTAGAGACAGAGAGCAATTAGTAAACCTAGTTGCACCTGGAGGGTGGGCCAGGTCCAAATGAAGGTGAAGCCCAGCTGGGGAAGGAGTTGGGTGTGCATAAAGGGAGAAAGCCCAGCTAAGAGGGTGGCCAGTAAAAGACCTCTGTAGTCCCTCTCTGGTTACTAGAATGGAGGAAAGGTCTAGAAAGAGGTAGAGCTACAGTCAACCCAGAGAAAAAGCCTAACAGAAATCCACAAAGGTAACAAGAAGCCTGAAGTAGCAGACCTTAGCTGCTCACAAAAGGGTCCCTAGACTGGAACCCAGAAGAGATGGAGAGCCTTGATTCCCTTCTGGTCCACAAATAGGTGATGGTGAAGCATCCTGACACAAGGGGAGAAGTACTATTATGTTGCGAATGATAGCAAATTTGCCTTAAAATGTAAAATAGCTGGGAAAGGAATAGTAAAGAAAATACCATAATATACAGATAATTTATGACTCACATCTACTTATGGAGCCTGCAAGAACTGGAATGTAGTCACTGTCTTTTCCTAGTTTAGATATCAAAACTTCACTCAGTTGATCGTAGCTGGTAAAATAAATTACTGTACTTGGAACTGCCATTATTCTAAAATACAAAAACAAAGGAACTCTATCAATTGTCACAAAGAAAACCGGATGTCTCCAACATAATTTAGATCAGTTATCAAATATACATTTTTGGGGGGTTAAATAAAAAAGGATAAACATTTCAACTGTGTTATGGATGAAGGGAAAAAAAATCATCATGTCTACCTCCTGCAACTCACAAATGTCTACCAAATCTCCATTAACCAACCGTGTGGTGAACATACATGCACACTGGGTTCCTCTTGAACTCAATTGTTTTCACAATCTGCCTCAGAAGTTTTATCAATGCATACAATTCCTTTCAAGTCTGATAGTTTGCCAGATTGTGCCACCCTTATTCATGCTGCAAGGTACTACTCAATACGGATAAGGGTGGCACAATCTGGCCTTTAATGATTATTACAAACAACATTTATCTAATAATTTCTAACCAAACCAAATCTTATGTTGATGCATGTTAGGGTGGTAAAATTTGTTAAAAACATGACACCCAATTAGTTTTTCCTCCCAAATAGTAACTATACTAACTGCCTAGGTTAAAGGCAAGCACTATCTGCTGCAACAAGGACATTTGAAATTCAGAAGAAAATTCTAAATGCATATTACTTAGACTAGAGAAGCCTTATTCTGAGGCATGTATCATGCACTGGGACTCTAAAGGTATATCTACATTGCAATAAAACACCCACAGCTGGCTGGTGTCAGTTGGCTAAGGCTCACATGGCTTGGGCTTCAGGGCTATAAGACTGCAGTGTAGACATTCAGGGTTGCGCTCGGGCTCCCAAGCCAGATTGTCTACACTGCAATTTTATAGACTTTATCCCAAGTCACCCAACACAGGCCACATGGGTGTTTTACTACAGTGTAGACATACCATAAGATCCCCTCTGCTGGACAGTATGGAGGGGGTAAGATCATGCTATTTAGGCAGGTTTATTTATGCCTGGACTTAGGCACCTATCTCCATGACAGGTTTGGGGATAAGCACACACCCCTCTCCTTTGCATCTCCCATTGGCTAGCTCAGGCAACTCTCCTTCTAGCATGCTAGTTTTATGAATCGCCTATCTGTCCCCGTTCATTGTATAGGGAGCTAAGGTGCCTAACTCAGACTTTGTGGATCACAGTGTTGCTGAGATTTTCTAACTTTTAGGTGCCACAACTCTCAGCATCACAATGACTACGTCCTTTTGTGAATCTGGGCCCTATTTACTAAACTGAGATTTGTTACTCACTTAGCTACTGGATAATGATTATTTTATCTTACCCAGCATGGGTCACATTTGTGGATCTTACTTCTTGAAGAATGAAAATGTTGCAGTAAGCACATCTAAATTCTCCTATTCTTCAGCATAGTAAGGACCACAGATCCTACAGCTGGATTTTATTATCTGTGTGTAAGTAGGTAAAACAACTTAGCCTAACATAAAACAGAACTTGAAATATGCATAGAGTCTTTTTCCTCAGTTACTATATCATGCAACATCGTTGTCCCCAAAACAACATTGGATGAGGCTTACAAGTCAGCTTTGATATATTTACTGAAGAAATGAGTAAAAGAGGCCATTTCTATTCCTAGG
This sequence comes from Mauremys reevesii, assembly GCF_016161935.1. NCBI lineage: Eukaryota > Metazoa > Chordata > Testudines > Geoemydidae > Mauremys > Mauremys reevesii. Next base: position 42,249,913 of record NC_052624.1, read on the forward strand.
AAGTGTAACCTGAGGGCTGAAGAATGACTTTTTGACTTGCTTGGCTCAGGTATACACTACCTGATCCACTTAGATACTTATGACTTTAAAGCCTTGAAATAGCCAGGTGCTAGACCACAAGTAACATGCTTTATTTCATTAGAGCTTCACTTTTGTTTTTATATTTATAGAGCTGGTACAGACACTGAAAAAGACGGTTACTCACCATTGTCATTCCAGTTAGGTGATTCCCAAGCCTTACCTAGGCGGTGGGGTCGGAGTGAGATGTGGCAGAGTGTAAGATTGCTGAGCTGAAGGCTGCATCGTCCCTGGATTGTTGCACCAACGCATAGTGGGAAGCGAAGGTGTGGACAGAAGACCAGGTGGCCGCTCTACAGATGTCCTGGATGGGAACATGGGCCAGGAAAGCGGCAGACGAGGCTTGCGCTCTCGTAGAGTGAGCGGTGAGGTGGGTAGGTGGCACTCGAGCAAGCTCATAACATGTCCGGATATAAAATGTTACCCAGGAGGAAATCCTCTGAGAGGAGACCGGCTTGCCTTTCATGCGATCAGCAACCGCTACGAATAGCTGGGGCGAACGCCGGAAGGGCTTCGTCCGCTCTATGTAAAATGCGAGGGCCCTGTGGACGTCCAGGGTGTGAAGCTGTTGTTCCTGACTCGAGGCGTGCGGCTTCGGGAAAAAGACCGGGAGGAAAATGTCCTGGTTCAAATGGAAGGCCGACACCACCTTAGGGAGGAAGGCCGGGTGTGGCCGAAGCTGCACTTTGTCGGCATGGAAGACGGTATACGGCGGACCAGCCGTCAGGGCACGAAGCTCAGAAACTCGTCGCGCTGAAGTTATAGCGATGAGAAAGGCTGTTTTCCATGATAGATAAAGCAGGCAACACGTGGCCAAGGGCTCGAAGGGGGCTCCCATGAGCTTGGCTAGAACTAGGTTCAGATCCCAGGACGGGGCCGGGCATCGTACTGGCGGGAACAAGCGATCTAGGCCCTTAAGGAAGCGGGAAACCATCGGATTGGAAAAGATGGACCAGTGACCTACGGGGGGGCCAAAAGGCGGAAATGACCGCTAGGTGTACTTTCAAAGACGAAACCATGAGACCGTGCTCCTTAAGGGACCAGAGGTAGTCCAGGATCGTTGGAATAGGGACAACGAACGGATTAAGGCCTCTCTGATCGCACCAGAGTGCGAAACGCTTCCATTTCACGAGGTAGGTTGAGCGAGTGGAAGGCTTCCTGCTTTCCATCAGGACTTGCTGCACCGCCGCCGAACAGTCACGCTCCACGTGGGTCAACCACACAGGTACCAAGCTGTAAGATGGAGGGACTGTAGGTCTGGGTGGCGGAGCCTGCCGAAGTCCTGCGTTATCAGGTCCGGCCACAGCGGGAGGGGAATGGGATCCCGTACGGAGAGCTCGAGCAGCAGAGTGTACCAATGTTCTCTCGGCCAGGCCGGAGCGACGAGTATGAGGCGGGCCCTGTCCCTCCGAAGCTTGAGTAGCACCCGATGTACGAGCGGGAAAGGAGGGAAGGCATAGAGGAGGTGATCCGTCCAGGAGCAGAGGAATGCGTCTGACAGGGAGCCTCGGGAGCGACCCTGGTAAGAACAGAACTGGTGGCACTTCCTGTTCTCTTTGGAGGCAAACAGGTCTATCTGGGGAAACCCCCACCGTCGGAAAATTGTGTGGGCCACATCTGGACGAAGGGACCACTCGTGGGAGAGGAACGACCTGCTGAGACGGTCGGCCAGCGTGTTCTGCACTCCTGGAAGAAAGGACGCTACCAGGTGAATCGAGCGGGTTATGCAGAAGTCCCACAGGAGCATCGCTTCTGTGCAAAGCAGGGAGGATTGGGCCCCGCCCTGCTTGTTGACATAAAACATCGCCGTCGTGTTGTCCGTAAACACCGCCACACAGCGCCCTTGGAGATGGGCATGGAAGGCTTGACACGCCAAGCGGATCGCCCGCAGCTCCCTGACATTGATATGCAGGGAGAGCTCTCGCGGGGACCAGAGACCCTGGGTGTGTAGGTAGCCGAGGTGTGCCCCCCACCCCAACTCCAAGGCATCCATGGTCAGGTCGGGCGAGGAGGGTGGAATGGGACTCCGGCACACACGACCTCTGGGTCCAGCCACCAGTTGAGTGAAGCGAGGGTCGGTTTCGTGACTGTGACTACCATGTCTATGGGGTCGCGGTGCAGCCGGTACACCGACGCAAGCCAAGTTTGAAACGGGCGAAGGCGCAGCCTCGCGTACGCAGTCACGAACGTGCACAACGCCATGTGGCCCGGAGGCGGAGGCAGGATCGCACCGTTGTTGTGAGAAAGGATTGTAAGTCCCGAACTAAGGAAACCATAGTCTGATGCCGAGGTCGAGGGAGGCAGGCCCTGGCCAAATTGGAATCCAGGACCGCTCCGATGAACTCCACTCTCTGTGATGGAGCTAACGTGGACTTCTCGGCGTTTATCATAAGCCCTAGGCGCTGAAACAGGGCTAGGATCGTGGCCATTTGACTTGCTACCAGTTGGCGGGATGGTCCGCGGACCAGCCAGTCGTTGAGATACGGGTAGACATGTATACGACGACGGCGGAGGGCTGCAGCAACCACTGCCATGCACTTGGTGAAGACTCTCGGCGCGGTGGAGAGGCCGAAGGTTAACACCGCAAACTGGTAGTCTATGCTGTTGACGACGAAACGCAAGTAGCGTCGATGAGGAGGGTAAATTGCGATATGGAAATACGCATCCTTCATGTCGAGGGCGGCAAACCAGTCTCCCGGATCCAGGGAGGGAATGATGGTCCCCAGGGTTACCATGCGAAACTTGAGCTTGACCAGGTATCCGTTGAGCTCTCGGAGATCTAGTATAGGTCGTAGACCTCCTTTCGCTTTGGGGATAAGGAAATATCGGGAATAGAATCCCCGGCCTCGCATGTCGCTCGGCACCTCCTCTATGGCACCCAAACTCAGCAGAGTCTCGACCTCTTGCAAGAGGAATTGCTCGTGAGAGGGGTCCCTGAAGAGGGACAGGGAGGGTGGCTGGGAGGGAGGGGGCGAAACAAACTGAAGGCGGTAACCAGACTCTACCATGCGCAGTACCCAGTTGTCCGTTGTTATCTGGGACCACGCCGGGAGAAAGTGGGAAAGACGGTTGAAAAATAACGGGGAAGGATCCGGTGAAGAGACTGATGGGCCGTCCTCGGGCGTCCCATCAAAACGCCTGCTTAGGCCCTTGAGGGGCTTTGGAGGGTGCCTGGGACTGGTTACGCCAGTTGCCCAATGGTCTACGGCGACTCAGCCTGCCTCTACGCCCATTATCACGCCATGACCTGGCCTGATTAAATGGCCGGTATGGCTGCTGCCGGAAGGACCTCCGCTGGGTAGCTGGTGTGTGCATACCCAGGGTGCGGATGGCGATTCAACCATCTTTGAGGGTCTGAATCCTCGAGTCCGTTTTCTCTGAAAAGAGGCCCTTAGTGTCGAAAGGGAGGTCTTGCAGAGTATACTGGACCTCGGGCGGCAAGGTGGAGGCCTGCAGCCAGGAAATTCTCCGCATGGTGACTCCCGAGGCCAGGGTTCTGGCTCCTGAGTCTGCTGAGTCCAGAGAGGCCTGGAGGGAGGACCGGGAGGCTTTCTTGCCCTCCTCAAGAAGGGCCGAGAATTCCGGTCGGGAGGCTGCTGGGATCAGCTCCGTAAATTTAGAGAGGGATACCAAAGTGTCATAGATGTAGCGACCAAGGAGAACCAGCTGATTTGCAATCCGTAGCTGGAGGCCACCGGCCGAATAGACCTTCCGGCCCAACAGATCCATTCTCCGAGCGTCTTTGGATTTTGGCGCCGGAGCGGGTTGGCCATGTCGCTCCCGGTCATTCACGGACTGTACTACGAGGGAGTCCGGAGTTGGGTGCCTGTAAAGATACTCGTACCCGCTGGGGGGAATTGAGTATTTCCATTCCACCCCTCGAGCGGTGGGAGGGATGGATGCCGGCGACTGCCAGATCGTAGTGGCATTCTTTTGGATAGTCCTGATAAAGAGCAGGGCCACCCGCAGCGGGGCCTCAGCTCCAAGCACCCTGGTCACCGGGTCCTCGTCTTCAGCGACCTCTTCGACTGGGCGGTCAATGGCCTGTGCCACCCGTCGAAGTAGGTCCTGGTGTGCCCACAAGTCAATCGGTGGGGGGTCCGATGTTGACGCCCCCGCCACTGCCTCATCCGGCAAGGAAGACGAGGATAGGCCCTGGCCCATGGCTTGTAGAGGTGGTTCGTCCATGGGGTGCGAAGCCTCCGCGTCTACGGGATGCTCCGCCGCTACAGGTGGCGGTGGAGCCTCAACCGGCGGTGATGGAGGGGGCCTGCTGACTGTGGCGTCTGGCACCCTGTGGTCGGAGGTCCTGGGTCGCTGAAGGGAGGGGACCCCTTGAGCCTCGTGATAGGCCCAGGGGGTCCAGAAACCCCACTGCTGCGGACCGTGGTCCTGCCCTTGGAGATCACCACCGCTGCCCGCTTGAGAGGCGACCGAAGGTTGGCGGGAAGGCCATGGGGGGGCAGAGGCGCTCAGGGAATGCGCCGTCGATGCTGCCGGTCTGTCCCTGGACGGTGCCGGTCGTCGCGGTGCCGGGAGCGAGAGCGGGACCGTCGACTGTGCGGGTACCGTGAGGTTGACCGCGATCTCGACCGACTTCGGCGGGAGCGGCTTCGTGATGATCAGTGGCGGGAGCGGTACCGGGATCCAGACCTTCTACGGTACCGACGGTCGGGAGATCGGGACCGGGATCGTCTCCGGGAGTGTGACCGGTACCGCGATGCGGAACGGTACCGGGACTGCGACCGGCGCCGAGAAGGAGAACGGTACCGGGATGGTGACCGGTGCCGGGATCTAGATCGGCGTGAAGGCGACCGTCTCCGGGATTGGGATCGGGAGCGTGACCTGGAACACCTTCTATCCCGTCTGTCAGGGGAAGGCGGCCTCATGATGGCCGGTTTGCCCACTGACTGCACAGCCCGCACCGGCGGTGCCGGGGGCCGGAGGCTCAGTGCCTCTGTGAGCTCTATGAGCTCTCTCGCCGTCGAGAAAATCTCGGGCGTCGACGGGAGAGGCAGCTCGACCACGGTTTGCACCGGGGAGCACGGAGGTACCGGACTCAACGGCCCTGTCTGTGCCGGAGTCGACGGTACCGCGCATGGTCTATGCGCTGTCGTAGCCGGTGCCGAGGGAGCCGGCGCTGGCGGCTGGACGAGCGGTCCCGACGCAGGTGTCTTGGTAGACTTCTGCTGCGGCTTGCGTTTCCCTGATGGCAAGAGGGAACGGTGCCGAGGCGTCGGTGCCGGCTGCTTCTTTTTAAGAGTCTCGGTACCGGACCGGTCGGGAACCGCTGGGGCGGTCCGCACCGAAGACGACTGCGGGGCTGATGGTGTCGGCACCGCAAGGGTAAGCGCCGACTCCATTAAGAGCTGCTTCAATCTAATGTCCCGCTCTTTCTTCGTTCTTGGTTTAAACGATTTGCAAATTGGGCACTTATCTGCGCGATGGGCCTCTCCTAAGCAGCGCAGGAAGGAGTCGTGAGGGTCCCCAATCGGCATGTGCTGCTGGCAAGCCGCACAGGGCTTAAACCCCGGTGCCTTGGGCATAAGCCCGCACCGGTCGGGAAAAGAGGGGTTAAGCCCCCCTAATTCCCCTTAATCTACTTAATAAACAAACTTAACTAACTATTTTAACTAACTATATACAACGAGAACCAGAGATAAGCTAGGGATGTGGAGGTCAAAGGAGCACTCCACTGTTCTAATGGCCGTCACGGGCGGGAAGAAGGAACTGAGGAGCGGACGGGCCGGCTGGGGTATATATCTAGCGCTATAGCGGCGCCACTCCAGGGGGCGCCCAGCCGGCCCGCCAGAGTTGCTAGGGTAAAAATCTTCCGAAGAGCCGTGCATGCGCGGCGCGCACACCTAACTGGAATGCATAGGAGCAATCACTCGAAGAAGAAGTATACTTAGTGCTATTGCTTGGGTCAAGATGATTGTAGCACTATGTTCTGTGATTTATTGGTTATGGAGTTGACTTTAAGGAGTAATGATCAGGGCCGCCCAGAGGATTCAGGGGGCCTGGGGTCTTCGGCGGCGGGGAGCCCCCGCTTCGGCAGTAAATCAGCGGCGGGGGGGTCCTTCTGCTCTGGGACTCGCCGCCGAAGTGCCCCAAAGACCCGCAATGGGGGCCCCCGGCCACTGAATTACCACTGAAGCGGGACCTGGCACTTCGGTGGCCCCCCCGTCGCCGAAGACCCGAAGCAGAAGAAGCTCCAGGGGCCCGGGCCCCGCGAGAGTTTTCTGGGGCCCCGGAGTGAGTGAAGGACCCTGCTCCAGGGCCCCCGAAAAACTCTCGTGGGGGCCCCTGAGGGGCCTGGGGCAAATTGCCCCATTTCCCCCCCTTCCCCCCGGGTGGCCCTGGTAATGATAGGTTTGCCTTGAGAGCCAGTTTCTTGGCATGAAAAATGCAGTATTCATACTTTGTAGATAGAGCTCTTGAGCCCAGATCCACAAAGATATTTGAGCCCATAACTTCCACTGATTTCAATGGAAGTTAGGAACTTTAAATACCTTTATGGATCTGGGCCTTGTAGCAGAGTGCTTATCCTGCTCCTGCCCTGAAGGGCTTAAAGCAGCCCTGAGGGAAGGTTGTGGCTGGGAGCTACTAAGCTGGGCTGATTGGGAAGTGGCTGCAGCTGGGCCACGCCCAGTGGTGAGCTTGAGCCAGTTCGCAGGAACCAGTTGTTCAATTTAGCAGGCCTTTTAGAACCGGTTGTTCCAGGACAACTGGTTCTATAAAGGGCTTTATTTAACAAAAGCTCTGGCCCAAGCTCACTTCCCCCTCCTCTCCTGCTCCGCCTCCCCTTCTCCTCCCCCTCCCCTGCTTCCCGCAAATCAGATGTTCGCGGGAAGCCTGAACAAGCAGCAGGCAGGCAGGCAGGCAAGCTGGGGCGCGGGGGGGAGGGGAGGTGCGGCAGGCTCAGCGGCTCCCTCCAGCACAGCTCCTGGTCCCGGAGCGCGGCTCCCTCCAGCCTGGCACCCCCCAGCCGAGCGCCTCCAGCCCCAGCCCGGTCCCGGCCCCCGCTTTGGCCCCGCAGCTCCAGCCCGGCCCCCGCGGAGCCGGTGCTGGTCCTGGCCCCCGCGGTTGCAGCTCCGGCCCGGCTCGGGCCCCGCGGCGCCAGTGCCGGTCCCAGGCGCCGGTGCTGGCTCTGGCCTGGCTGGTCCCAGGCGCCGGTGCGGAGCCTGTGCCTCCCGGCTCCAGCCCGGCCCCCGCGGTTGCGGCTCCGGCCCGATTCGGCTTGGGCCCCAAGGCTCTGGCACCGGTGCTGGTCCCGGGTGCTGGTGCCGGCTCCATGCCCCGCGGCTCCGGCCCAGCTCGGGCCCCGCGGCACGGGTGCCGGTCCCGGGTGCTGGTGCTGGACCCGGCCCCGCGGTTGCAGCTCTGGCCCGGCTCGGGCCCTGCGGCGCCGGTGCTGGTCCCGGCACCGGCAGAGCGGCTCCAGGCAGCGCTGTAAGGGAGCAGGGAGGGGGTGTTGGAAGAGGGCAGGGGAGTTTGGGGGGTTGTGGGTGGGGTGGATTGGGGTGTGGCGGTCAGAGGACAGGGAACAGGGGGAATTGAATGGGAGCAAGGGTCCTGGGGGGGCAGTCAGGAAGGAGCAGGGGTTGGATGGAGTGGCAGGGGGCAGTCAGGGACAGGGAGAAGAGGTGGTTGGATGGGGCAGGGGTTTCGGGGGGCAATCAGGAATGAGAGGAGGGGTTGGATGGAGCAGCAGGGGTGGTCAGGAAGGGGATAGATGGGGCCGAGGTCCCAGGGGGGGCGTCAAAGAACGTGGGGGGTTGGATGGGGCAGGGGTCCTGGGGGGGGGCGGCCACGACCCCCTCGTGGGGTGAGGAGGAGGGAACCTGTTAATATTTTGGCAACTCATCACTGGCCATGCCCCAATCAGGCCACAGCTGGCCTGTATAAAGAGGCTGGGAGCCAGAAGCCCAAAAAGTCTCTCTCTGTTTGTAGAAGGAGAAGGGCCTGGCTGCAGGGAGTTAGAAGCAGGGCTGAGTGAAGCAGGGCTGAAGAAAGGCAGAGGAGCTGGGGAGCTCTAGCCTGGAAAGACCCAGGCTGTGGCCTAGCATTGGGCTAAAAGGTACTGGGGGTTGCAGAGGGCAGCCCAGGGGTAGGCCGAGGCAGCAGGTCCAAACCCTCCTTGCCAGTGATGAGTAGGCTGATTCTGCAGTCTGCCCCAGGGCATGGGGCTAGACAATGACTGGCAGTAGCCATACACTGAGGTGAGGTGGGGATAGAGGGTGGGGGTTCCCCGGGGAGGGGAGACCCCGAGAGAAAGTGGGTTATTGCCAAGGGGCAGCACCTCAGGTGAAAGGGCACCGGATCTAGGGAGGGACACGGGGGCCAAGAGGACAGGCGGATCATCGACCTGCAGAGGGCGCTCTGAAGCTGGAACTGAGCTAATTCCCTGACAGACCAGCAGGAGGTGCCACAGGGGTGAGTCCACTCCTCTACAGGCCTTAATTCCTATTCTTTCCAGGATGATGATATGATATGCTCTCAAAAAACCACCTGATAGAGAGGGAACAATGATATTGCACTTGAAAGGTATTAGCTGATAGTCAAAGGTTTGATGTGCCTGCACAACTACTGAGGATACATCAAAGAGGCTGCACGGAGAAATCTCATTGACTGGCTGAAGTTATATTCTTGCCTCTGAAGGTTTCCAGTACACTAGATATAACTAACAAGTTAATTCGGGAAACTTGTAAATTGTCTATAATTAAACACTTAGGAATAAGCATACTCACTGGTCAAAATAATGAAGTATAACTACCCGTTAAAACACATTATTGAAAATAAGAAATTGCAACTTACAACGTTGGAGGGAGTCCACTCCACAGTGATTTAATACCCTCTAGTTTAATAATTTTCACAAACGCATCCTAAAATAATAACCAAATACAGATCATTAGTTAGTTATTTAACTCTCCAATTCATGTAACAATTATGTTGGTGGGCAGGAGATGGAATTAAAAATACACTGCAAGAGAAAGTAGTACACTAAAAAATGGTTTGTCACACTAAGGCCCCAATCCTGTAAATACTTACACACATAATTAACTTTAAGTACTAGTTCCTCCATTGGTATAAATCAGTATTGTCAGATGTATAAAGTTAAGCATGTACATAAATATTTGCAGGATCGGGACCTTAGTTTGTAACATCAGTAGACATCAAAGAAGCATGACGGATATGACTGGGAACAAATTACTTTCAAAACAGGTAGTAACTATGAAAGCTTCCCTAAACTATCCCACCCACACATCTCTACTGTCACCTGAAAGAATTACCTCCAGGTATAAGAAGATAATTCACTCTCCATGCTTGGTCAGTACTTGGCCTCTAACAGCAAGAATGCATATTATGCTTGGCCAATTAGGATGGGATGTAGACACCACCGATAGAAACTATGTGGACCACTAGCTAGTTTCATATGGGTCACCAGTCATTATAGGATGATTATTTTCTGTCACTACCTACCTGTACTGCATTTGAATATATGTCCTTTGTTTGTTATACCATTACATATAAAGAACCACTTCCTAAAGGGAAGTAAATTGGCACAGTTTTCCATTGGCTGATTTACACCAGCTGAGGATCTGGCCAAACCTTTGTTCCCCTAATTAATATACTTTTTGTTGTGATGTGATTCCAGCAAGACAATTAATGTTTACATAGGGCCCAAAGTGTGCTGGACACATTTACAATCTAAAGCGGTACAGAAGGAGGATGGCAGTGACTGAGCAGTGAAATCATGCATCTTATTAGTTACATGACATGTTAACAGAATTTGATATCAGTTCATGCACGAGGCTTTCAAGGGCAAAAATATTAAAATATTTTTTTAAACAGCAATTTCTTGATAATTAGCACCCAATTATATGGTAATAAAGGATAGTTTTATTAGCCTCAGAATTGTCCATAACTACTTTCCAAAAGTAAAAGAAAACTCCAGAATCTGGTAAAATTAGTCCTCTTGTATTCCCCACCAAAATGCCCCTTGGTATAGGGGAAATGTGCACAAGATCATCTCCCAAACAGAATTTAAGTGACTTACTAAAGATTATGCAGTGGAGTTGACTGAAAAATGCAGACAAATATTTGTGAAAAAAAATCTGTTTTGTGAAAATTTGCTGAAATTTTCAAAAAAAACTTTCAACTACGCTAAAAGCTAGTAAAAAAATCTTGCAATACTTTTCATGAATTTTTTTTTAAAATTGCAAAAAAGCTCACTGAAATTTAGAAAATTCTTGAATACCTCTATTATGTAGTAAGTTTACACAAGAGTTAAGAAATCTGGTGGCTGAAGTGGAGTCCTGTGCTTTAATTTCTAGATTCCAGTGTCTCTTCTACAAAATTATTTCAAATCACCTGGTGAAATCCTGGTCCCATTGACTTCAATCGAGCCACAATTTCACCCCTGTACTTAACCGGGACAACCTTAAAATTGGGCTAATAATGCATATACAAGTCAGTAAAATGCTGAAAGATCTGCAGATAGAAAAGTACAGTAAGTACAGATTATTATTATTATGCATGTATTTCAGACTGGGGAGGTAAGATCAGTGGGTCAGTATCTTGGCAGGAAGGAACTGTGTCTTCCCTTTCCACCTCTCCTTTATCTTAATTAATCTATGATTGTTCTAGGTGAATGTGTGTAAGAGAAAAAAAAGACAGAGCCCTTCTCAAACACTTTGGATAACTAGTAATAATTCTATTGTTATAATAGATAAAAGTAACTAAAATAAAATAGAACTCAGTATAGTGGCTTAGGAATTGTGAGTGGAACCAACTGACCTGGTTCTAGTTTTTGTTCAGACACTTAATTTGCTATGATTGTTAGCACTTTTTACCGTAATTTAAAGTGAAGGAATGTTATTCTGCATATGCATATATGCGCAGAATACCATTAGCTACACAGCAGATCTTGTTCAGATGTGCATTGACTGGATAAGGCAAGGCCCTGCAGGAGCCATTATGCTTGGCAATCAGCACAAAACTGGACACACACAAATAATAAGCTCAGCATTCATCCATTCTTCCTAGAGTTGACGTTCCAATTTTTAAAAAAAGGAAAAATATGGGACCTACAAGTACTGTTTTGTGTCTACATTTAAGGTTTTAGCTTGGGTCCTGCAGGCTGATTAACAAAGGTGCAAAAACCAACCGTCCCATGCATCTGATGAAGTGGGTATTCACCCAGGAAAGCTCATGCTCCAAAATGTCTGTTAGTCTATAAGGTGCCACAAGACTCTTTGCTGCTTTTACAGATCCAGACTAACATGGCTACCCCTCTGATACTTGAAACTAACCCTGCAATCTGATCTGCATGGATCGGAACCTTACTGTTTTACAGTAGGCAGTGTGTCAGAAAGAAAAGCAAAATCTTATGAGATACTTGCTATATTTAAACATGTTGATAAATCTTCTATAAATCTGCACTGTCAAAGTATGTACACTCCTAGTGATATTGTTTTGCAATATGAAATCCCTCTCAAACAACATTGAACAGCACATGAACTCCTTAAGAGGTTTAACTAGTAGTATATCACTGTTTATTTTTAACACATTCCCAATATACTTAGTATTACAAATATAACTTCCTTACCAACATCCCTCTGAAATGGCCAGGTTTCTTATACCAGGCTTTGCTTTTCCCATCCTCACAGACATATACATGATCCATAAGGCCATTGGAGTATACAAAACATTTTCCTAATAAAATGTTACATATAAGGAAACAGTTAACTCCTGCAATATCTTTACCATTCAATAGCATTTCTACATCAATCATATGGGTAACAAATATGCTGCTCTGACAAACTGGGACAGAATAAATTTGGAAAGCCAATAAAGGCTGGCATTAAAAAGGGAAAGGCAGGGGAGCAGCAAACACAACTACCAAAAATATCCCTGCCAGATTAAATGAAATTGCTTACCCAGACTCCAAAAGCTGGAGTTAAGCATTAATGGAGCTAGCACTACATTAGTGGCTGTTGAAGGAGCAAGAAAACAGGAAAGGAGTTGGATATAATTAAATCAGATTTCATTTATACATCTACCCTGTGAGGTAGGTACTATTATCCCCATTTTACCAATGGGCAAATGGAGGCACAGGGAGGTTAAATGACTTTGCCCAAGGTGACACAGGAAGTCTGTGGCAGAGCAGGGACTTAGGTATCTCAATCACCTTCTCATTTCTTTTCTCTTGACCTCTCTCTCTCTCCTTTGTTAATTATATATAAATAGCAAGAATAAATTGGCACATCTTTGACAGAAGTGTAAGACAACATAGCATTTTAGCTTTCTGTTTACACAAGTGGCCAAATAAGAATTATTGCTCCTTTTCAAAATTTTCCTCAAGCTCCGGATATGGGCTTTACTGTTGAATTAGGATTCCAGTAATCATGGTTTTATAATAATAAATCTCTTGTAGGAATATTTAACTTAATTATATTGATGTCTATTTCTCCTTAACCAACTGTATATAGTTTTGCAATGCTCCTGTGCTCTTCATAGTTGAAATACTGGTGCGGTCAGAAGAGTGGCTATGTAAAAATGGCACCTCCTTACTTAAGAAATCTTCCTGGGCGTACTGAGTTATACCTACTTACTTAATGGACTAAAATAAGATTTTGCTACCCTTTTTTACTCTTATTGACATCATAGAGTCAACACAGCTATAGAAGAGCGAACTAGAATCTTCTCTGGCTCAGCATCAACATAATTGTCAAGTAAATTCAAACTAAGGTTGCCAACTGTCTAATCACACAAACCCAAACACCCTTGCTCCACCCTACGCCAAGGCCCCGCCCTGCTCACTCCATCACTTACTCTCCCCCACCCTCACTCACTTTCACCGGGCTGGGGCAGGGGGCTGGGATGCAGGAGGGGGTGCAAGCTCTGGGAGGGAGTTTGGGCACTGGAGGGGGCTCAGGGCTGGGCAGTGAATTGGGGTGCAGGAGAGGTGAGGGCTGCTGGCTCTGGGAGGGAGTTTCAGTGCAGGAGAGGGCTACCCGGGCTGGGACAAGGGGTTGGGGTACAAGAGGGGTGCAGGCTCTGGGGGGGAGTTTGAGTGCAGGAGGGGGTTGAGAGCTAGGGGTTGGGGTGCGGGAGAGGGTGAGTGGTGCAGACTCAGGTGGCTCCTGGTCAGCAGTGTAGCAGGTCTAAGGCAGGCTTCCTGCTGCCCTGGCCTGGCACTGCTACTGGAAGCAGCTGGCACATTCCTGCGACCCCTGGAGATGGGGGCAGGAGGCTCCGCGCACTGCCCCTACCTCCAGGCACTGCCCTGAAGCTCCCATTGACCACTGTTCCCAGCCAATGGGAGCTGGAGAGTCGGCGCTCGGGGCAGGGACAGTGTGCAGAGACCCTCCTGCTGCCCCAGGGCCCGCATTGACGTGCCAGCCACTTCTGGAAGTGGCATGGGGCCAGGGCAAGGAGCCTGCATTATCCCTGCTGCGCCACTGTACTTTTAGCAGCCTAAAATCTCCCGGTTTGGCTTCAGTAATGTCCGGGAGATAGAGCCTGACTCTGGGAGACTCTTGGCAAAACCAGGAGGGTTGTTAACCCTAGTTCAAACTGCAAGATCAAGTTTTGCGTTCAGTTACATCTATACAACTCAAATAACAATACTGGAGTGCAGAGTTGTACCTGAGGGCAGAATTTGGACCTCAAAAACACTACTACTAGAGATGAGGTGCAAGTCAGAAAGAACACAGTTGGACTTCCTGGTCCTAGTTGATTCTGCAGGGCTGAAAGTTGGCGGGGGAGGGGGGGAATCTTTTTCTTAAATAGGCAAATTCGAACTAAAGCCATTGAGACAAACACAGAACCTTACATCATCATTTTTCGGAGTAGAAGTACACTTAAAATAGATTTGGGGGAAATTATTAAGATGGAAAGTATTTATAAAGATATCAGATTACCTTAATTATTTAAAAACCTGTATATTTACCATTAGCGAATGAATTGCTTTGGGCTTGCAGTCGAATTTTGACAACATCAAGAGGTGTCACTAAAACAAACCAAAAAAGAATCACATGACTTTTTGATGAATACATTTTAGATGTATTATTTCCTCCTTAGGAATGCACTGCAAGCCTTGGAAGAGGAGCAATACGTTGATTCTGATGCCATGTCATTAGTTTCCACAACTACTACACTAATTATTTCTCAGAAAAGAAAATTATCATTTTGCAAAGTGTGACGGGATTCCCCGGAGTGCAGCCTGGGACTGTGGGACCGCCTAGGCTGTCTCTCACAATGCTTTGCTAGTGACAAGCAGCAAGCCCCTCCAGGTGGTGTTATCACTCAGCACAACCACATGTGGAGCCCCACACCCAGCTAGATTGCATGAATGCTCCCAGAGCCACTCATGAATCACACAGAGAAAGGCACCAGCCAAATCCCCCCAGCTCCCAGCCTTGTACCTCAGGAATATACCATCTTGCACTGCTCAAGACAAGCAGTGCATATTTATTAATTGGTTCACCACTTCATTGATGGAAAGTGGATATACACTAGCCTTTGTAAACCTCAGCAAACACCTTTACCAAACACTTCAGGCAAACTCATTGGTAAAAATAAACAGTTAAACAAATGTATTGACTACAAAAGATAGATTTTAAGTGATTATAAATGAAAAGTCAGAGTTAGTTACCAAAATAAAATAAAAGCACGCAGTATAAACTCTCAACCCTATTAGACTGGGCAACATTTAGATGAAGCAGTTTTTCTCACACCACTGAATATTGCAGTACATAGCACACCCTTGAAACCTGGGTCAGTCCTCTGTTGGAGTCTTCAGTCTTTTGAGTGTCCTGGTTGCTTGCAGCGTAGGTGAGGGAAGGAGAAAGGCCAAGCAGTGGGCCCCCATGTTCTGTTTTATACCCTTAGTCCATGTGCGTGGAGAACACAAGTCCAGGCATGTCTGGTGGGCATTGCTGAGTTCCAAGATAAAGCAATACCCTGGTGTGTCTCCTATAAGTGAGTCATTGAATTGTAACTCCTCTGCTGGACAATGGGTGATAATGTCTGTTCAGCACCCACCCAGCGTTGGTTACCTACGCCCTTGTAATTATCTCTGGAGAGCTAGTATCTGGTCACTTCCCAAACCCACAGCATATATTAGTGACAACCATACAGCACATTCTCATAATTTCATATGCATTAATGATATACATATTTAGATGGAACAGTGGGTTTCAGCAGATCATAACCTTTCGCCGATACCTTACATGGCATGCTTTATAGGCAGGATCACAAATATATATAAATGAAGAACATGGGGTTTACAGGGTGCTTCCCCAAGGTACAGAATGTCACACAAGGCATCAGCTAGAGAAAACAGAGAAGCTGTTTAACAGATGTTTTGCTGGCCTAAGAATAGCTAATATCCTATGCGGCTTGTAGGTGACCAGCTATCCCTTTGCCTTCTTATTTCCCATCAGACAGACTGATACAAAATGTTTAGAAGAGCATGGCGATTATTCAAAACCCAATCAAAGAGGCGTGTGCCATTAAGCTGTACTGCTGAATTTGTACAAAACAGCACAGCAAAGTCGTTTAAATGGCATACCACGGTGGAAACAGTACGTGCAAATTAAGCAATTGTACATATTATCAGAGCAACACAGTACCTACAGTGTGCTAGTGTATACTTGTCTATTTCATTAATTGATTTTAATGGCAATCTGCAAAGTAAAAAAAAGTGGACTTGTGCTCTCCTTTGCTTCTTTACAATGCATTTAGATGCAGGTATGTGGGGGACTGGCCCTTTTTAAAAAAATCAGCTTTCTTTGCACTTTAGAAATTCAAGTTTATATACTGCTGAAAGCTACGGTGACTGGAGGAGTAGTGCAATATGACATCTGAGGAGACCCAGATCATATCTATGTTGAGAAATGTACACACACACAAAAAATCCCCATTGGTTAACAGTTCCTCAGTGTAGACAAGGTCTGAAAGCAGAACAACTAACAGGTAAGGTATCTTTAGTGAGACTATTTGCTAAACAAGAAATGTAACACCTAATATAATTACAATTCCTAACGTACATGGAAGGTTGGGGGCGAGGGGGAGGAGAATGGTTTTATTAAAAATCCAGACACATCCATCCCTTCAACTAAGGTGTGAGAGTTCATAATACACATGGCTCCTAAAAGGTCCTCTGGCAAATCCAAGGCAGATCATACATTATCTTATTTTGGCCTTCTTCAAACATCATCATATAGCAAAAAGGGGCACAAACCCAATTAATAAAAAAATCCTCTGCAGCTCAACTAAAATATTTTCCCCAGCATGTCAATGAGTAAAAAACAATATTAAAGTTGAAGCAATTCATTTAGCAACCATATAGCATGGAAGTTTATACCTGCAAACTACAACATCTGCTAATTATTTCATAGAATCATAGAATTCAAGATCAGAAGGGACCATTATGATCATCTAGTCTGACCTCCTGCTAGATGCAGGCCACATAAGCCGATCCACCCACTCCTTTAGCAAGCGACCCCTGCCCCATGCTTCGGAGGAAGGCGAAAAACCTCCAGGGCCACTGCCAATCTTCCCTGGAGGAAAATTCCTTCCCGACCCCAAATATGGCGGTCAGCTGAACCCCGAGCATGCGGGCAAGACTCTCCAGCCATACCCTCTGGAAAAGGTTATATCATATCATTGACCCATTGTACTATTTACCAGTGTGGCACTTAATTGACCTATTGACTAAGCCCGTTATCCTATCATACCATCTCCTCCATAAACTTATCTAGCTTAATCTTAAAGTCGTGGAGGTCCTTCGCCCCCACTGTTTCCCTCGGTAGGCTGTTCCAGTATTGCACTCCCCTGATGGTTAGAAACCTTCGTCTAATTTCAAGCCTGAATTTCCTGACTGACAATTTATATCCGTTTGTCCTCGTGTCCACATTAGCACTGAGCTGAAATAATTCCTCTCCTTCCCTGGTATTTATCCCTCTGATATATTTAAAGAGTGCAATCATATCTCCTCTTATCCTTCTTTTGGTTAAGGAAAACAAACCGAGCTCCTCAAGTCTCCTTTCATACGACAGGCCTTCCATTCCTCGGATCATTCTAGTGGCCCTTCTTTGTACCCGTTCCAGTTTGAATTCATCCTTCTTAAACATGGGAGACCAAAACTGCACACAATACTCCAAATGAGGTCTCATTTCAGGCTCTATTAAAAAAAAACTATAGTATGTCACATGTGATCTCTGCACAAAAATAAAGTGATGGATGCTCATATGTTTTCCTTAGCTATTTTCAAATAGCCCACAAAATTAAGATAAATCAATACTAGGCACTTTTAAATAGATTAAAGAATGTCCACATAAGGGGGTTGCACCAGTGAATGTGATCAGCACTGCTCCATGTAGTCACATAGAATTGGAATCTAGTTTACAGCCAGGGAGCAGGGGGAACCAGAAGCATAAACTAATGAGCTGGGCAGCGTGGAGAATAGTGCAGCTAATAAGGTCCAGGGAAATGAGCTGCTAAAGGAGGCTATAAACTGGTCCCTTCCCTTGCACAAAAATGGAAGGAAGTTCCGATCTGGGTTGCTTGCAGAAGATCACAGGAGCCAAGGACTGTGCAGAGTACAGGGATGCAGGGAAAGCATAGTGAAAAACTCATCCTTTAAAATAATCAATCAACATATTATATACCAATTAATATTTTAAACTATCAGATGCAGCTGCATGTATTGCTATGGAGGAGAGGGAATAGAATAAATTGATACTGCCATGTAATTCAGCAGTGGTTGCTGAAGAACTTTAGGCATTGCTGCAGCAGAATCAGGTCCCACTGAATACAGAGAGCCTTAGTTATAGCTGAAGTCAGCATTCAATCTCTGCTGCAAAATGAGAGAAGCCAACTCCTGCTGGCAAATCCAGTTTTAGAACAACACTGTCAATCAAGGGCAGTCCTAATAGTCTCTCTTGAGCAGTTCTTATAACGGGAATGCCCAGGTTATCAGAGCACACACATACATACTCCTTTACTAAGCTTCAGAATCATGGCATCTCCCCCATAAGCCAATCAAATCTAAGCCTCCAAATAGGAAGTGAAGCAGTAGCCAGCAAAAAATAAAAATTATCTCAAAATAAGAAAAATAATCCCAAATCTTGCAATTTACTCTAAAGAAGCTACATGTATTTGAAAATGGACACTGAAGAAACAATTAATCAATTGTCAGGGGTGGACCCAGTAGCAAAGGATTAACAAGAGTGCTCCAAATACCTTCAGTATCTTCAAGAGTCAGAAAGTACTTCTCTGATCCTGTACATTTTTAAATAAATGCATAACTTTACAAAAAGTTTCACCTGTGCTTAACTGTTTGCAGCCCTGGGTCTAAGTACTCCTCACTACTGGATGCCATTGAAACTTGTAATAAAAACACACAGGGCTTGTCTACACAGGCACTTTACAGCGCTGCAACTTTCTCGGACAGGGGAATGAAAAAACACGCTGGTAGCTACTCCCCTCATGGAGGTGGGTTTTTTTATAGCGCTGGGAGAGCTTTAATGTTTAATTAAAGCGGCAGCACTTTAATGTTGCTAGTGAAGACATACCCACACAAAAGTGCACACAAACCACATAATAGGTGGAAAGTTTCCTGTGTTTCCCCCTCTGATTCTCCCTCCAGCCAACTCAACTGAGAATTCACAAACACAAAACTATTACCAACAAAACCACTTTTATATTTTATAATATTTTTCAGCTTTGAAGCACTTTATAGTAATTAATCAACCTCCACAAGTCTCCTAAAAGACAGGTATTATCCTCATTATGCAGCTGGAACATGCTCAAGTCCATGAAGCAACTCAGAATTGGGATAGCAGTTTAAAAGTTCCTGTCATCTTTTTCCAGCCTTGTGGTCAGTCCACTAAATCACGGTGCCTCTAAAAATTTATAATTATTTATTTTTCTCAAAAAAGAAATTCTTCAATACATTTACTTTTCAAGTTCATTATAGCTGAATTCCCGATCCTGCAAACATTTGTGCAGGTGAATAGCCACACTGAACTTGAGTGGGATGACTTGTGTGTAAAATTACTCACATGCATACTGCTTTCAGGATTGAAGACTAGCACAGTAAACAGACCACTTACAACAGAGACCTTTATCTGTCATCCATGTTTCAGAAGTAGGAATTACTGAATCAAAACTTGTTTAGCCTCATTTTGATTATAGATAGAAAAGTAAATTATTCTGTGACATTACAGGGTAAGGGAGGGGAAACAATGATAAAAGTTAATAACAATTGTTCCCATTTTTGGAAGTGACTACATTTTGTTGAGAGACTGGAAAGACTCCAACTGACCAAAGTATTTGTGGGTTCAAAATACTTAAATAGTAATGCTGATAGAGAACACATCAAAGAGTTTCTTGTGCTATAGCACAGCAGAATAAACGTATGTAAAATAAATGTTTAAAAATCTTTTAAAATTGTCTAAACAAAAGAGAGAATTATGATTTACTTTATGCTAACTTTGATCAATATTTTGTCTTACCCAAGAGTGATGTAACAAAAGCTCCACAACAAGAGGCAATTGCTTGCTGAGAAGTGGTTATTTTATACAATTCATTGTTATTCTCTTCAGAACCCATAATTTCCCTCTCACAGAAAAGCGACCTATTAAGAAATAGAAATGAGATTGTTTTCAAAACTTATGGAAAAATCATTAGAAAAAAGTGTAAATATTAGTCTTCTGTCTGCATACCAATATTGTCAAGTCATTATCGTAAAAGTTAGAAAATGTATTTGTTCTACAGCTTGTTCTGAAAAAATATTAGATCTAAGTTTACTTAAATAAATATTAAAACAAAAACTCAGATGCTTAGTTAACTGTAGATTTTTAATACCTTTTAAACATTAAAAATAAAGAGGCTCTAATCCATGTCCACATCTTCCCCAGCTAGGTGCTCAGCAGCATTTGCTAGTTCAAGTGAAATTGCTGGATGTTGTCAGCACTCTGAAAGCACTGCAGGCCATATCTCTTCGCTAACCAGCCTAGCAACACCACACTCATGCTGAACAGGAGAAGATATACATTCTACTCCTGAAGGCATTATGCGGCAAAACAATTACAAATTCTGAGCCAAAAAATTAAAAATGCTGCGCACAATATTTCAAAATGCTTCAAGTTTTACTTGTCAAATAAATAAATGCAGAGGTTCCAGCATGACAGTGCACAAAGGTGAGAGATCACCCTGCAGCCTCCCCACCACCCATCCTGGGGACTCGAACTCAGAGGTGAGGCTGCACCTGACCCTGACACAGCACAAGGCCTGGGCCTGCCCCAGAAACACCCTGAGGCCCTACCCTTCTGTGCTAGGCACACCAGGTGTGGGACAGGCAAGATCCAAGTGTGGAGGGGCTCAGTGTGGGGGGATCCAGGTGTGGGGTCAGAAGATTCTGTGGGGACAATCTGGGTGCAGGCAGCTCAGTAGGGGGTCTAGGTGTGGGGGGATCTGGATGCACAGAGGCTCGTTGGATGGTGGGGGTTCCAGGTGCAATAGGACTCTGCAGGGGCTTCCAGGTGAAAGTGGTTGGGGCTCAGTGAAGGGGTCTGAGTGCTGGGGGAGTGGGGCTTGGTGGGGATCTGCGTGCAGCTAATTGGGGGTCAGTGGTGTGAGGGCTCAGGGTGGTGCAGGGGTGTGTTGCTCATCAGAGTGGGGGGGTTGAGTGCAAGCAGCTCAGTGAGGGGTGGTCTGGGTGCAGAGGTGGGGGTCTGGAGGCAGGCGGTCTGGGTGCAGAGGGCTCCAGATGCAGAGGATGAGGTTCAATGGGGTGAGGTTAGGCTATGGAGGGCTACGGGGGCTCTGAGTGTACGGGCTGAGGCTTGGTGGGGGTGTCTGGGTATGGGAAGCCCAGATGCACGGGGGCTGGGCAGATGGGGGAGCTGAGGAGCAATGGGAGCAGGAAGCGTGGAGGATGCTGAGCTTCCTACAGCTGGGGGAGGTTTCTGAGGGTGGGTCTGACACAGCCCCAGTCACTCTTTGCAGGGAAAGAGGAAGTCCTATCCTCTCCTGCCTCCACCCCAGCTGGGATTAGCAGCTGATCCCGGCTCAGGGTAGGAGCCACTGGCTGGGGTGTGCCCAGCCCTGTGGTGATTTACCACTCCGCTGGCTGCTCCGGGTGCCTGAAACGATGTACCTGAGCAGCTAGGGAGGGCTGCATGACTGCTCTTGCATCTTCCCTTTGCTTCCCTGACAGAAAATCATTTTTCTGTGGGGAAGCAAAGAAATCTACAGGGGACATTAATTCTGCGCACACACAGTGGCGCAGAATTCACCCAGGAGTAATGTTTCCCTGCAGAATTTTACAACATTGTCTTTATGGAGGAAGAGCATTTGCCCCACACCATTCTCTGGGTGTGATCTGTAAGGAAAGGGTGCAACCATTCAAGAGCAGCACATCCATCCCTACTGCAATCCAAGAGCAAGTCAATAATACCTCATGGTCAGCACTACCAATGGCTAACAGATCTAACAACACCAGCATGGACATTTTATCCATCACCAGGAAGAGATCATCTACCAATGCAATTAGGGTTGTTTTTACCCCTTATACAGGTCTGTACCCAGACTGAAAAGACTCAAAAAGAACTGAGGCATCTGGGTACTCAGGCTTCTCTCATAAAAAACTTCTCTATAATCTTACCCAGATATAGAACATGCAGTATTGACCAATAGTTAATGAGATTGTTGACATCAAGTTTTCACTTCTTGAACAAAGGCCAGGAGAAGCAAGCAGGCTGTCCTCATGAGCCAGGAAAGCCACAAGTCCAAAGAATAGTATGTGGGACAAGTATGATCTAAAAGTCAAGGCATGTCTTACTAAATGTACATATAACTAATGCAGCTATTTTACTGATGTTGAAAGTGCTTGTAAATTTTAAAGGGTTCTAGATAAATGCTGTGTTTTATTATTTGTCTTTACTACCTAATGACTTTAATCTCCCCATTATAAAAGCTAAACTTAACTGGCTACATGATGCAGACAAATCTCTTTAAAACTCTTCTAGAGCAGTGATTTTCAAACTGCGGGTTGCGACCCAGTACTGGGACACAGAACGTAAGGCACTGGATCGCAGCGGCTCTGGCCAGCACCGCCAGCCGGGCCATTAAAAGTCCCATCAGCAGTGCTGCCCAGCTAAGGCAGGCTAGTCCCTACCTGTTCTGACACCGCGCTGTACCCCAGAAGCAGCCAGCAGCAGGTCCAGCTCCTAGGCAGGGAGGAGAGGGGGCGCACAGGGCTCCGTGCACTGCCCCCACCCCAAGCATCAGCTCCACACTCCTATTGGCCAGAGGTGGTGCCTGAGGGCGAGAGCCACATGCCTCCACCAAGGATCCAAACCTGCTGCTGGCCGCTTCCAGGACGCAGCACAGGCCGTGGTACCAGAACAGGTAGGAAGCCTGTCTTTGCACCCCCGCTGCCCAGGAGCCACCTGAGGTAAGCCCGTGTCCCAGCCGCGTGCCCCAGCCCTGACCCCACCCAAACCTGGAGCCCCTTCCTGTACCCTAAACCCCTCATCCCTGGCCCCACCCCAGAGCCTGCACCCCCAGCCCAGAGCTCTGATCCCCTCTCACACCCCTACCCCAGCCATGAGCTCCCTCCAAACCCAGAGCCCCCTCCTGCACACCAAACCCCTCACCCCCAGCCAGACCCCAGAGCCTGCACCCCCAGACCAGAGTCGACCCCCTCCCGCCATAGTTTTATTGAAGGTTGTCCTTGTTGCTGCCATTGGTACCTGGCAGAAGGGTTACTATACCTGAGACCCTCTGGAGCTAAACGCATGAGCTTCTACTTCATGAGCTAAAAGACATTTCTGTTTACTCCTGGGGGAATTCTGCACCACTGCAGAATTCATGTTCCTCACATATTTATTTGTTTCCCCTGCATCCAGATCTCCCAAGACCTACACCACCCACTGAGCTGCCTGCACCCAGATTGTCCCACACAGAATCCTCTGACCCCACACCTGGATCCCCCAACACTGAGCTCCTCCACACTTGGCTCCTGCCTGATTGAGCTAGCCTGCCTGCCTGCCCTACACCTGGTGCACCTGGCGCAGAGGGGCAGGGCCACAGGGCATTTCTGGGGCAGGCCCAGGCCTTGTGCTGCATCAGGGTTGGGTGCAGCCTCATCACTGAGTTCGTGTCCCTGGGATGGGGAGACTGCAAGGTGATCTCCCACCTTCATGCACTGCCATGCTGGAGCCTCTGCATTTATTTATTGACAAATAAAACTTGCAAAATTTTAAACTATTGTACTCAGAATTTTTAATTTTTTGGTGCAGAATGCCCTCAGGAGTATCTATTAGCCAAGACTGTAGCAGACTCATCATTCTCTCGGGTGCCTAGCCACCAGTAGAGGGGGACATAGTGCCATTTTGAGCAAGCAGGGGGTTACCTTATAAACACCCAGTTTCTGATTTTTTTAAAAAATTCTCAACCGTGTTGCAATAAAGCAGGATTCGTTAGGAAAAAATACATTTGAACTGATGGAGCACTATAACAAACCTCTGGTCCAATTCATTAATTACATGATATATTTCAAGTTTCAACAGAATTCTTATCACTTCATGAAATATAATTGCATAGAAAGCTATAACTGCAAAACAGCAGTAGATTTACCATTGTTGGCAATTATTTTCTTGCATCTGCAAAGTTGATCCTGTTCTTTGTTTTCCTTATTCAAAAATAATTATAATATTGTTTTCTTTGAAGGTTGTGTTAATGCAAGGAGTCTACTAATCATAAGCAACTCTTAAAACAAAACAAAACAAAACCCATGACAAGCCAGCATGCATGCACGATGGTGAAGGACAGGAAAAGGTTTGAGCATAACAAGATTATAAAAATGGAGCGTGGGATGCCATAAAATCATATACATCAGGAATAGATGGGAACCCTTGTGTCATCAAATTTTATATAACCTCTTTTATAGCATTTTCACTGACGGTATCTCAGCAATCTTTCTACTTAGGCCTGACCTAAACGAGAAAAGTTAAATCCCTAAAACTATGATTGTTTCACGACTGGACAACAATGGTCAGATCTAGTGGTCGGAGCAGGAGTCGGGCCAAGTCAAGTAGCAGGATGTCAGAGTCCAAGACAGGCCAGAGGACAAATTAAGAGTCAGGATGCAGGCAGGGGAAAGTTACCAGGAGATGAGGGTCAGATGCCAGGTTACAAACAGCAATCGAAGAGCAAAGCCAAGGACAGACCAGGGTCAGAAGCTGGAGTCAAGGGTCTAGTGCAAGCAGAGTCTAGAGTGGGTAGAGGGAAGGAGGCAGTCAGTCCACATTGTTGCTCAGATGCCCTCCCCTCTTAGCTTCCTGGGTTAAGTACTGGTATCAGCCAATCAGTGGGCTCCAAAGGGCCACCACTCGAGTACTGCTGGGAAGTGCTTCCTGTCAAACCCAGCCTCAGAGAGTCCTCCTGTAGGAGCCCAGCCTAAGTCTCCACTAGCCATGCAGCAGCACAGAATTCCTATGGTCCCAGGTCCCAACACTGTAGGTTCTTACAGTCTCATACAGGTATTTTTTTTGCCTTGTCCGATGTAGTTAAACAGTATAAGCCCTAGTCTGGGCACAATTATATCAATATTACTTACCTTGCTTCCTGAAAAGTATATGCATTTTATATCAATATAGTTAAAGCAGCAAAACTTTCTAGTATAAACAAACCCAACCTCTAATGGTTCAGAGTCTTTATGTCTAAACAGATCTTCTCACAACCTCATATACTCCAGAGAGTCCATGTATCACCCCCAAAAGGCTGGTATCATTCATGCCCCCATAGGCTTTCACCGGGAAAAAGGTG
The DNA here is from genome assembly GCF_016161935.1 of Mauremys reevesii. Classification (NCBI taxonomy): domain Eukaryota; kingdom Metazoa; phylum Chordata; order Testudines; family Geoemydidae; genus Mauremys; species Mauremys reevesii. Next base: position 42,274,840 of record NC_052624.1, read on the forward strand.
TGCTCATAACTTGGGTGAGCTAACTCAAGTTCACTAGGATTTTCCCTTGAATTAGCTAACTCTAGTTAAGAACACACTCTCCCTACCCCCAGTAAAGATAAGGCCTCAGAAACTCCAGTCCTTGAAACTGAAGGGATATAATCAGCCCCTCCTCAAGATCATGTCCTCCTACAGATTTCTGCTCACACCCCAGGCTGAAGAGAATTTGCTCTCCCCATAGAAAAGCTCCTTCACCTCACCCCACAAGACACAGTTCCCTTTAGGAACATCAGCCTCTACTACACACACACACCACTCCCACTCTACCCACACAGACTCCATGTCCCCACACTGGTGACTACAACCCACACTCCTTCCCCCAACAGCATTCCCCACTAGTGACTATAGCCCCCTCTCCTTCCCCCCACTAGGGACTATGCCCCCTTTCTTCCCCCCACACCATCCTCCACTAGTGACGACAGCCCCCACTAGTGACTACAGCCCCCACTCCTTCTTCCCCCACACCCTCCCCCACTAGTGACTATAACCCCCACTCCCTCCCCATTAGTGATTACAGCCCCCACAGCTTCCCCCACTCCCTTCCCACTAGTGACTACAACTCCCACTCCCTTCCCCCCACACCCTCCCCCACTAGTGACTACAATCCCCACTCCCTCCCCACTAGTGACTACAACCCCCACACTCTCCCCCACTAGTGACAACTGCCCCCGCTCATTCCCCGTGCACCATCCCCTCAGGATTGCGGCCACTGATAGACAATGTCGCTTCCCCACTTAGGGACCTGTGCCCCCTACAGCAGCGTTCCCACCCGCAGAGCTCGTCCCCCGAGGCCATCAGCCGCCCGCACGCTGCCCCGTACCGGGCTGTTGGGAGTCAGGAGCCCGCTCCCCAGTCACTCTGCTCCCAGCACTGGGGGGAAGGGCAGCCCCGGCGCCGGCATTCCCCTCTGCAGGGCGGCGCCGGCCGTGCCGCCTCCTCAGGGGGCGGTGCTAGTCAGCCCCGCCCGCCGGCGGGCCGCGCAGGGAAGGAAGGAGGCCAGGGTAGTAGGCCCCTGTTGAGATCGGAGTCGTGAGGCGGGAAAGCACCGAGAGAGCTACTGGCAGGGTGAGAGCGCCTCGGTCACGGTGGCCGGGGCTCGGCCTTAGAGCCCACGGTGAGCGACCAGCAGCAGCTGGGGGAGAGGGGCAGCGGGAGCGGTGGCTGAGGCGGGGGTGACCGTTGGGAGCGGGGCAGAGGAGCGATGACTGGGGCGGGGGTTGAGCGTTGGGAGCGGGGACGAGGGAGCGATGACTGGGGCGGGGGGTGACCGTTGGGAGCGGGGACGGGGAACAGAGGCGCGGTGGCTGGGGTTGGGGTGACTGGGACTTGGAAGTAGCAGTGTGTTGGGGATGGGCGCCAGGGAGCAGTAACTCGGGGTGGAGAGTGCATAGGCTGCCTCTGTCCCTCTCCTGGGCCTTTAATCTCTCTCTTAAACTATTTCTTCTGCAGGTCATAACCCTCGAAGGAAGGCGGGCAGAAAAATGTGACTCACCAGGAAAATGAAACCAAGTGCTATGAAGATTAGCAACAAAGGACAAGTTACACGTAGGTGATGGTCTTTCCCCATGTGACTGTAAGCTATTATGGAAAGCAGTTCAAAGTGATTGTAAATCTCATTCAGTTGCTGAAATGGATTTTTTTAACAAGTTAATTTAGGTAAATTGCTAACTGGGAGCTGCTTTTCTCAAATCTTTCAAATAACAAGGGAGCTACACTTAATTACCAGCTATGATGGGGCCTCAATCCAGCATTTTGTCTCCTGGTGGGCTCAAGGATCTAGGAGCATGGCACTAGTTCTAAGACTGAAGCCTGATGTACCATTTCCTATAAATGCGTAAACATGTTTAATTTTATTTGTTCAGATAATAACACTGCTTCAATGGGACTAACAAAAACTCAAACACAAAATGGATAAAGGAATATCTCTGCTGTATTTGTAAACACCACCATCTTCCAGTAATTGAAAATTCAAAAGAAAACTGAAATGGTTAGGTCAGGTGTCAGCAACCTTTCGGAAGTGGTGTGCCAAGTCTTCATTTATTCACTCTAATTTAAAGTTTCGCATGCCAGTAATACATTTTAATATTTTTAGACGATCTCTTTCTATAAGTCTATAATATATAACTAAACTATTGTTGTATGTAAAGTAAATAAGGCTTATAAAATGTTTAAGAAGCTTCATTTAAAACTAAATTAAAATGCAGAGCTCCCCAGTCCAGTGGCCAGGACCTGGGCAGTGTGAGTGCCACTGAAAATCAGCTCGCGTGCCGCCTTCGGCCCCCGTGCCATAGGTTGCATACCCCTGGGTTAGGTTTTTAAAACCTTTCTCTCTGACGTTGGAAGCTCAATACTGCTTTATGCTGATAGCTGAGAACAAAAAGTGAAACTGACTAGAAATAAGTGAAACTGGTTAGCCTGTTCATTGTACAAGCTGTCTGAAGTGCTGAAAATAAGTAATTATATATATGGAAGAGTAAATTAGGCCTAGGCCCTATAAATTGCTCCATGCAGGCAGAGACCCCTTTCCCTCCATTGACATCATTAGACCTGGCAGCAGATCCATCCTCACAGAGCAGCTTGCAGGAATGAGGCTTTTGGTATTAAAAATGTATTTGTCTTGTTAATTTCTGGTATTAAAGTAACCTAGATAAGATAATTGATATATAAATTATTTGAGTTACCTTTCATTTTCCCTTTAAGGTCCCACTCTTGCAAGTTGATTCATCCAGGATGAGGTCTTTTGCAGTCAGTGGGGCTCATGGGTGCATAGGTCTACCTTCGGTAATGGGAGACAATTTGTGTAGATCATTTTACAGGATCATGGCCTTTGTGTGGTTGCAAGATAAAGTTAATCCCCCACTTTTTGAGAAACTTTTTTATTTTAAATTATATAATATGCTGGAAAGGTGGAGTTTTATGGTTTGATCTTTTTTGCAATCTGTACTCATAACTCAAGTTAATCTATTGACATCCATGACACTATTCATATGAAGAAAATTCTAATCACAGGATTAAATTCACTGTCTCTAATCTCTTGAGTAAGCTATTAATTTGCATGTTTAAGGGCTTGATCTTACAATTATGTTTGTCTGGGTGGATCTACTGGGCTCCAGAGAGGTCCACACGCACCTATCTAGTTGAAAGGCTGGAACCGTATTGTGGTTTGTTTTAGGCATATTTTAAATTGCACGCCCTTCAAGGGGAAGAGCTATTTTTGTTGTCTAAAAAATTTGTTCATAAAACTAATACTGTGATAAAACCTTATGTGACTAATCATGTGCATAAAGTAAAACTTATGTAAATGTTTGCGCCCACCATTATTTGGGATACCGCACATGAGTGTTTCCTGTAGGTGCTACCATAATACTATTGTAACTTTATTTAATCATATTATGGCAACTCCTAGAGGCCTCCACCCAGTATGGAATCCCATTGTGTTAGGCAGTGTACGTACATATAAGAAAGGAAAACCCATGTCACGGTGTTTTTACAATCTAAATACAAATGACTGACAGAGCAGAAGAAAAGACATTATTAATTTAAAAAAACATACTTAGCTTTTTTAATATAGTATGTTTGCAAAATTTTAATCTGAAGTCCCGTGGAAATAGTTCTTCCATGAGTGATTGCAATATGACTTCTCTAAATTTTTTCTTCAGTGAGATATTACCCTAAAGTTCTTTTGCGGTTTAGAAAAGTGGAATTATTGATTGGCTATTAGTTGTTTAGATCCAAATTCTGCCCTCATTTAGTTCCCTATCCAGTTCTCAGAGATTTAAATGGGAGTTGGATTGAGTTCTTTTACCTGTTTAACAAATCTGAAGTCAAGTGACAGAACAGAAACTAATCTTCTTTTTTGATATTTTGTTTGCCTTTAAATATGTTTTGCAGATAGCATACCCAAACATAGTATTGCTACTTTAAGGGAATAGTAAAGAGAGGTACTTTCAGTTCCCAGAACATTGTCCTTGATGATACCAGTAAATTTTCTAGTGGTGTATCATTACAAACACAATGTAATATTTGGCAAATGGGGTGGAAAGAAAAGAGGACATTATACTGCTAATGGTAAAAAAGAAAATCAACTGTAAAAGAGGATTTTAACAGAACTGTAAGGACTTAATAACAATATCCACTGAATTCACTGGAAATCTTTCTACTGCCTTCAGTGGGTTTTGGATCATGCCCTAAGAGAATAATTTGAATTAATTAGGCCCCACACTTGCAAGTACTTATGCACATGCTTAACTTTAAACTGTGAGTAATCCAGCTGCATGCTTAAAGTTAAGGATATGCATAAGTCTTTGCAGGATTGGGGCCTTTGTTCCCCTTTAATATTAGTGTCACTGTTCTTAAATTATTTTGGATAGGCATCAAAATGTCTTCTGAATAATGAACAAAACTTGAATATTGTATTGTGTTAAAGCTAGGTTCTCTATTATTTTTAAGATACTTTTCTTTCTTGTATGCTTTAGGGTCACAGTTCATCAAAAATATATCCTGCTCATGCAGAACCTCGGCTTATCCTTCCCCTACTCTCCCTACTTGAATTTGGTCTTGTAAACACACAAGTACATACAATATAATCCTATTCAAATTATTTACTCTTTTGACAGCAGGTGGAACGCAAGGAAAAACAGAAAAAAATAAACCTTCTCTGAAAACTTTGAAAAAAGATACCACAAAGACAGAGAAATCTAAATATAAGCCACTTACTGGGAAGGTGTTTTATCTTGATATTCCGTCTAATGTGATCTCTGAAAAATTAGAGAAGGATCTTAAGGAACTTGGAGGGGTAAGTTAAAAATCATATGTGTTTACAAAAATAATAGCAAGTCCTGGATATTTTCCCAATACATTATGTTCTGTATATACATGGCTAAAAATGAATAATTAAAAAACTATTGTTAAGTAATTTCATATTCTATATGTTTTTCTCATTATTTATAATGAACCCTTAGTTTAACACTAAAAATAATTTTCTTAGTCAATGTTTTTTTCTATTTTAAACGGAGCTGGTAGCATTGCCTATAAGATTGTCATCCAATACTTTCCATTTTAAGACCTTGTTTTCAGTTACTTATAACTGTGCCTAACTCTAACCATTTTGGCTGAAATTTTCTGTGCTGGGTGTCTGTATCAGACTGAATTTTTATTTGAAAGTTTGTCTAATTGGGTTAGTTGTTTCCAAAAATGAGTTTAGGGGAAAATATGTTGTTTTGCCCATGTTTAAAACATTCTTACAGCAGTTTCATTGAGAAGCTCTGGTGTCTCCATGCCTCAGAGCAGACTTTGCGAGGAGGTCACATTGGTGCCAGGCATGTGCCTTTTGCTGTCCACATGAAATTTTGCTTAAATTTGGCCAAGTAATGAGCCTCACAAAAAATCTCATTTTAAAAATGCTCAGAAGTGACTTATTGGATTTTGGTAGCTAAATTCTCCAAATATTTCATCTGAGCATGCTTCAGCCCAAAGCTGCAAGGACTGGATAGTTCTTTCCCTGCAGTTGCTTCTCTGTGCTGTCAGAGGCAGTATCTCTTGTGTGGCCAGCACTCCTGGCTCCCCAGGCAGCGAGGAGCGGGAGGTGACCTGATTTGAATTCCGGGGGTTGGGGGTGTAGTGATATTAGTGTGGGGTGTTGCAGGAGCCAGAAGGTGGCTGGGGAAGTAGGTGCTGCAGGGTGGAGTGTTTGGATATGAGCAAACTGGGGGGTTGGGGAGCATGAAGAGGTTATGGGGCTGGATAGGATCAAGGATGGAAGTGGGCTGGAGCTGGGAAGTGAGCAGAGAGGGTGGGGGGCAAGAACAGTGCCATGGGGTGGGGGGTTGGATAGGAACAGAGGAGGAGGGGGCAGGAACCCAGGGATGGATGGGAAAGGGGAGGAGAACAGGATGGGGGCACAGAGACAGAATGACTAATAGCCACCACAGCACACTCCCCTACAGAACCCAGGAGTTCTATGTTTCTGTATTCCTCTGCTGTGAAACCCACTGGCAAAGTGTATGTTTCAGCCCATTGTAGTGGTTGGTTTACATACAGGATAACAGCCTTCTACTGCTACCAGTTATTCTGTTATCTTAAGATATGGTCTTTGCGATGAATCTATAGGTCCAGATTCTGCTGATGACCCAAGGTGGGGGTCATTATGCTTCCACTGTACAGAATTTCTTTTTAGTTTTCCCCCAAAAAAACTACATTAAAAGAACATTAAGATTGCAAAGTCAAGCATTCAAAAGTTAGGAAATGCCACAATAAACATTACCCATGCAACCTTAAATACAGACCCTTTGTACATATGCATTATTAGATAGTCTTTAATTACTCAGTCATGCAGAACCAGATTGATGCATAGGCAAAGTAGGTACGTGCCTAGTACCCAAATTTGTGGGGTCGGGGCCAAAATGGGTTGTGATTGTTTTTTAAACAGTGATGCTGATTTGCATGCACACTGAAAAAACTTCATTCACTTGAGTGAATGGCATTGCAACGTGGTGCACGGGATTACAGCACCACTCGGGTTTGCCCTACCTTTGTTATGGTGAGCAGCACCCTGAGCAGCTGTTCCTGGCAGATCCACAACATGGCCAGCCCAGTCGCGATGAGTGTATTGTATGGCCATATGTTGTTTATATTAGAAGGTAGGGACCCGGAAGTATGTGTTTGCCTACGTCCCAGTGATGGGTTAATCCATCCCTGCAACCATGCACTTTTTTTTAATCACAGGATGCCATTTCATACAATGCTCAGGTTGGACAGTGATCTGGGAAGGAATCAAGGTTGTCTAATAAATGATGATGTCTGTAGGATGCCAGCCTCATTTGTAAGAGAGTTGAAATGCGCATAGAAGGAGGCAAGGGATTGTGGAAAGTAACAGAATTGTTTTATGCTGAAATTGAATTCTGGAGACCTGGAGTCTATCCCTGCCTCTGTCAAGAGAGTTCCTTTGTGATTTGAGGCAAATCATTTTCACCAGAATTTTCACAATTAGCCTCTAATTTTCTGAGTATGCATAGTGAATGGGGGGAGGGATAGCTCAGTGGTTTGAGCATTGGCCTGTTAAACCCAGGGTTGTGAGTTCAATCCCTGAGGGGGCCATTTAGGGATCAGGGCTAATTATAATTATTATTATTTATTATTTATTAATAATCTGTCCTGCTGTGAAGGCAGGAGACTGGACTCAATGGCCTTTAGGTGGAGGGATAGTTTAGTGGTTTGGGCATTGGCCTGCTAAACTCAGGATTGTGAGTTCAATCCTTGAGGGGGCCACTTATAGATCTGGGGCAAAATCAGAACTTGGTCCTGCTAGTGAAGACAGGGGGCTGGACTCAATGACCTTTCCAGGTCCCTTCTAGTTCTATGAGATAGTTATATCTCCATAAACACCTGGGTCCAGATTTGCAGAAATGCTGAATGCTCACAACTGAAGTTAATTAGAACTATCTTTTCAACATAGTGTTTATAAAAATATTAAGTACTCTGAAAAATCAGGCCTCAGGTGTCTCAAATTGCACAGTTACAGTTAATGCACAATTCTGATATTTTGGACCTTAATCTGTCTGTAACTTAGTTCCCCATCTGTAAAGGAGGGTAGTAATAGTACCTAATCACACAAGCATGTTGTGAAGATAAATTTATTAATATCTGTGAAATACTCCCATCCTATGGTGAGAGCACCATAGAAAAGTTGAAGAGGAAATTAATAATTTTGTATTTGGTACAAGTTTTGGATGATGCACATTAAATATTTAACGTGCAACACATTTAATTAAAAGGATAAAACAGAAATATTGAATAACTACTCATTCAGTAATAAGGCAGGGTCCCCTGGAAAAGTGGTGTGTGATAATGTAATTAGACAATAGTGGGAGTGAATTAAATGATCATTGAATCTCACGAATAATTTCATGTGCTTCCAAAAAAAAACAACCAACCTCACCAACCGCCAACAAGAGGAGTTGGGGAAAGGTGAATGTGAATTTACCAAGCCTGAAAGTGCTTTAAATTTTGATTGTCTCAGAACATAGCGTCTTAGGGTCTAGGAATTCACTCTGAATGCTGCAAAATATTGTTTAAAATGCAGTCTAACATCTCCTAATTACCTTAATAAATAGACAAAATAATTGAATTTTGGATAAAAATGTTTTTTAATTAAAAAAAAAAAATTTAAAAATGGAAATTATTTATCTTTTTACAAGTTGCTTATTCTTTACTTCCTGTTTTATAGTTTTAGATGGCTAAGTGGATATTTAGTACTTGTTTCTTTAATTGGTTATCTAATTGTTAGTAGAACTTCTGATTTTACATTAAAGAATGCTACTAAGAAGTTTCACACTTAAAATGTTAATCTGTGCTGCAAAAGACATGTCCAGGACCTCATTAGCATCCTTGCTAGAAGAACAATAAAAACTCAGACACAAAATGGATAAACAAATATCCCTGCTATATTTGTGAACACCATCACCCTCCAATATATTGAAAATCCACAAGTCAAGACAGCTGAAATGCTTTGACTAGGTTACATTCCTCCATATTTTAAGCCATTGAGACTTGTGCTCCTAAATCTAGGAGATGCTTTTGAAAATCCCAGCCATAGGTATCTAAAGAGTGGGCTTCTTAAGCTCCTGTTTTTGAAAATGATGACTTGTGTGTATAAAAAAGTTCACAATGTTAATGTATTGAAAGTCTGAGTAGTTTTTCGTTTTTAAAACTGAAGTAATTTTATTTTGAAGTGAGAGAGTTTAAGCTGAGAAAAAAGTTTCTAATAAAAATACAATTTTAGCTGCTAATGCTGCATACACTTAGGCACATGCATAGTGGAAATCAATGGGACTATTTATGAGAGTAAATTTACGTACCTATTTAAGTGTTTGCAGGGTCAGGGCCTTAATTTTTCAATATTTTGTTTTTTTGCCTATAGCACTTTTGTAAAATTCGAAGAAGATATCCTACCAATCATGATATTTCTTTTTTGTAAATAGCATCTATAATTTAGTTCATTTATAAATTTTAATCTAAAGTTGCAGTAACACAGATTTTCAACTTTGTTTTATGAAGTCTCAACCTGATTTAAATCAGTTATTTAACAAAAAAAACTCAGGTGATATCAACCATAATTTAAAGCAGTGATTTATTGGCTTGTCTCAGGGTAGAACAATTAAAGGAAAAAAATTAGTAATTTGTTATTTTTAATTGTGAATTAAGTCTCCCATACATAGGTACAACAGTGTATTATTACCTTACAACAGTTCAATTATTTCTAAAACAGCTTGAAATTCATATGTAAATAACATTTTTTTATAGTGGCATTCATCTGTGAATAGGTCAGGATTCCCACAAATTTTATAGGCCTTCTGTTGCTGAGAGCAAAAGTTCAAAATCAAATATAAGGAAGCAGACTGTTCAGAACTAATTTTGCATGTTTTTTAGCTCTTAGAAATACTTTAATTTTATAATATTGTGGAGATTTACTATGCTATGCAATGTCAATGGTGATTTTTAATGATTTTATTTTTATTATAAGTGCTCAAACTGTTTTCATAGTTAGGGTTTGAGCTTACTCGGAAGAGTTGTTCTTTTTTGATTCTTTCTAATTGAGGCATTTCAGAATTTTTTTACTCTGCTACTCTCTAGTTCTCTTGCCATCTTTTCCTTATTTGTCAATTCTTCTGGGGGATCTGATTAGAAAGTAAAAATCAGCACAATTGTACTTAAGCATCTGTGAAACTGAGTAAGTTTGTCTTATCACTTACACCGGGGTGGGCAAACTTTTTGGCCCAAGGGCCACATCTGGGAATAGAAATTGTATGGCAGGCCATGAATGCTCACAGAATTAGGGTTGGGGTGTGGGAGGGGGTGAGGGCTCCAGGGTAGGGCCAGAAATGAGGAGTTCTGGGTGTGGGAGGGGGCTCTGGGCTGGGGTGGGGGACTAGGGTACAGAAGTGGGGGGTGAGGGCTCCAGCTGGTGGTGCGGGCTCTGGTGTGGGACTGGGGATGAGGAGTTTGGGGTGTAGGAGGGTGCTCTCGACTGGGACTGAGGGGTTCAGAGGGTGGGAGGAGGATCAGGGCTAGGGCAGGTGGTTAGGGTGCAGGCTCCAGATGGGGTGCAGGTTATGGGTTGGGGTGGGGATGAGAGGTTTGGGGTGCAGGAGGGTGCTCCGGGCTGGGATCAGGGGGTTCAGAGGGCGAGAGGGGGATCAGGGCTTGGGGTGCAGGGAAGGGCTCAGGTGCAGGCTCTGGGCAGCGCTTACCTCAGGCGGCTCCCGGAAGCAGCGGCCGTGTCCCCCGTCTGACTCTTACACAGAGCTGCAGCCAGGTGGCTCTGCATGCTGCCCCATCCGCAGGTGCTGCCCCATCCGCAGGTGCCACCCCTGCAGCTCCCATTGTGGGATTCATGCAACTCCTGTGTAAAACAAAAAACCCTTACTGTCTTTTGCTGTCTCCATTTCCTCTCTTCCTGTTTGTTTCCTATCTCTGTGTGTCCTGTTTTTACTCCTTCTTCCTTGCCTCCCTCTCTTCAACCCCTCTGCCCCTGTAAGCTTGCACCAAAATACACAGGACTTTGTTATTTTAGGCCCCAATCCTGCAAAGGTTTATGTGTGTGCTTAAATTTATGCATGTGAATAGTCATTAACTTCAGTGGAACTACTCATATGTGAAGTTAAGCATATTTGCATGATTTGGGCCATAATTTACAATCTAAAAAAACCACCAGCAGCATGGAATCATTATGACATAATTCAAATAATCACATTAACTTTTACTCTAATACTGTTGTCATTCTCTTCCCCCACCTGCCCCTGCAGTAATCCTCTTGTTGTTGCTATTCTATTCTTAGTGTCATATCTAGACAGTGGGGCTAAGTTTTGCTTTCTATTATTATACTTGTAAGAATTTGGATTGACTTAATGGCATCAGTGGAATTGCTTCTGATTTACAGTGTATCTGAGAGCAGAATTGGCCATCAGATCATAAACTGTTCAGGTCAGGGGCTGGCTTCTTTCTAACTGAGAAGCACCATGCACACCGAAAGCACTGGATACATTTGTATCTAGTCAGATGCATTGTGCATGCTTTACAACAACATTTGGAAAGTCAAAGTTGGTTAGCACTTTTTGGAAATTAACATAGCAATTATTTGATCGCACAACTGCATTGTCGTGGGATCCAGATTTCAACCTTTTAGAATATGATCGAAATCTAAATTTAAATAAATGTCATTTCCAAAGAATGCATTAATTAAATATTTGCAAATACTCTATTGAACTCTCAATTAATTATGATAAATTCTGTGAAATCCTACTAAATCTTTTTTAATCCTCTTACATTTTTAGTCTGAAGAAACAATTTGCTCCAAGCTCAACACAGGACATAGCTTTGACACAGAAAGCTATGGAACTCCACGTAAAAGTTGGATTAGTTGAATTTGTATAAAAGAGCGTTGGCAGTTAAAATGTTTCCATTCCCTATAATTGCAGCAGTTGATAGGAGCTGCTTACCACGTCTGCTTTTCAGAAAGTTATAATGGCTACAGTTGTGTGAACTAATAGGAGCCTACTGGGAAACTGTCAACTTGAATTGTGTTATATTGGTTATTGCAAGTTTCGTTGTTGTATGAAATTGCTGTGAAATTTCATCCCTAATAATGTGATTTCAACTTGAAGGGGTCCCTTTGAATTTAACAGTATAATCTTTTTCTCTTCTTTCTTGTCCTTCTCTCCAATCCAGAACTTTTAAAATTATTTTTTGGGAAGGATAAGTGCACAAGCAAGAGAAATGAAATGGGTATTATTTCTGTACTGCTATTCTTAGGGAAGCAGCATGGTCCCAATTTTGTGAGATGTTTTGTGCTCTCAACTCCAGTTTACAGGTGTGATTTTTTTGCTACTGTCTGTGGGTGTGCACTTGAAGTAAGTAGCTCTTTGCCGTCTGCTTGGGACTTAACTATCTTGAGCAGTTTTGTATCATCTGCAGTTTTTGCAACCTCACTGTTTACCCCTTTTTCCAGATCATTTATGAATGTATTGAATAGGACTGATCCCAGCACAGACCCCTGGAGGACACCACTATTTACCTCTCTCCAGTCTAAAACTGATGATTTATACCTATCCTTTGTTTCCTATCTTTTAACCAGTTATCTGTCCATGAGAGGACATTCCCTCTTATCCCATGACAGCTTACTTTGCTTAAGAGCCTTTGGTAAGGGACCTTGTCAAAGGCTTTCTGAAAATCTAAGTACACTATATCCACTGGATCCCCCTTGTCCACATGCTTGTTGACCCCCTCAAAGAATTCTAGTAGATTAGTGAGGCATGATTTCCCTTTACAAAAACCACATTGACTCTTCCCCAACAAATTATGTTAATCTATGTGTCTGACAATTTTTTTCTTTACTAATACAATTATGTATACTCATTATTTTCTTTATACTTCTCAAATCGCAATTCTGTAATCTCATTTTATAGCAGTTTGAATTCTTCTATTCAGAAATAGTTACAGGTAGGCCATTATAAATTGTACTACTTTTATTTTACAATTATGCACAAAACCCTCACATTAAAAGAACTTTATTAAGATTAGAAAGTCAAGCACTCTAAAGATAGGAAATGCAAGAAGTAATGTTGCCTGTGCAAACTTAATTTAGCCTGTTTGCACATATGCATTATGATAGTCTTTAATTATGTGATCAAATTTTTGTATATGGCCACAGCATCATTCAGTGCATCCAATGAATGGTTCTCACTTAATGAGCAGCTACTCAATAATTTGTTTTATCCTTACTGTTCAGTGTGAGGTCATCCTTATTCACTGCACAGTATTCAAATCCTGCTCTGAAGACAGAATTATTCATTTCGTCATGGGCTTTTGAATGGTTCTTATCACTGTGGTATCGGAGGGCTTCATACTTAAGGCTAAGATTTTTCTCACAGAAGTAATGGAATCTGTGACTTCTAGAGACCTCTGTGACATTTTCCGCTTCATCCCCGGGCCAGTGGTGCCTCCTGCAGCTCCCAGCCACCATGTGTGGTGAAGGGGACCCCAGAGCCTCAGCAGCTCTGGGTACTGGACCCTCATAAGAATGGCCGTACTGGGTCAGACCAAAGGTTCATCTATCCCAGTAACCTGTCTACCAACAGTGGCCAATGCCAGGTGCCCCAGAGGGAGTGAACCTAACAGGTAATGATCAAATAATCTCTCTCCTGCCATCCATCTCCACCCTCTGACAAACAGACGCTAGGGACACCATTCCTTACCCATCCTCACTAATAGCCATTAACGGACTTAACCTCTATGAATTTATCTAGTTCTCTTTTAAATATTGTTATGGTCATAGCCTTCACAACCTCCTCAGTCAAGGAGTTCCACGAGTTGACTGTGCACTGTGTGAAGAACTTCCTTTTATTTGTTTTAAACCTGCTGCCCATTAATTTCATTTGGTGGCCCTTAGTTTTTGTATTATGGGAACAAGTAAATAACTTTTCCTTATTTACTTTCTCCACATCAGTCATGATTTTATATACCACTATCATATCCCCCCTTAGTCTCCTCTTTTCCAACCTGAAAAGTCCTAGCCTCTTTAATCTATCCTTATATGGGACCCGTTCCAAACCCCTAATCATTTTAATTGCCCTTCTCTAAACCTTTTCTAATGCCAGTATATCTTTTTTTGAGATGAGGAGAACACATCTGTATACTGTATTCAAGGTGTGAGCATACCATGGATTTATACAAGGGCAATAAGATACTCTCCATCTTATTCTCTATCCCCTTTTTAATGATTCCTAACATCCTGTTTGCTTTTTTGACCATCGCTGCACACTGCGTGGACATCTTCAGAGAACTATCCACGATGACTCCAAGATCTTTTTCCTGATTCGTTGTAGCTAAATTAGCCCCCATCATATTGTATGTATAGTTGGGGTTATTTTTTCCAATTTGCATTACTTTACATTTATCCACATTAAATTTCATTTGCCATTTTGTTGCCCAATCACTTAGTTTTGTGTGATCTTTTTGAAGTTCTTCACAGTCTGCTTTGGTCTTAACTATCTTGAGCAGTGTAGTATCATCTGCAATTTTTGCCACCTCACTTTTTACCCCTTTGTCCAGATCATTTATGAATAAGTTGAATAGTATTGGTCCTAGGACTGACCCTTGGGGAACACCACTAGTTACTCCTCTCCATTCTGAGAATTTACCATTTATTCCTGCCTTTTGTTCCCTGTCTTTTAACCAGTTCTCAGTCCATGAAAGGACCTTCCCTTTTATCCCATGACAACTTAATTTACCTAAGAGCCTTTGGTGAGGGACCTTGTCAAAGGCTTTCTGGAAATCTAAGTACACTATGTCCATTGGATCCCCCTTCTCCACATGTTTGTTGACCCCTTCAAAGAACTCTAATAGATTAGTAAGACACGATTTCCCTTTACGGAAACTATGTTGACTTTTGCCCAACAATTTATGTTATTCTATGTGTCTGACAATTTTATTCTTTACTGTTGTTTCAACTAATTTGCCCAGTACTGATGTTAGACTTACCGGTCTGTAATTGCCAGGATCACCTCTAGAGCCCTTTTTAAATATTGGCGTTACATTAGCTATCTTCCAGTCATTGGATATAGAAGCCGATTTAAAGGACAGGTTACAAACCATAGTTAATAGTTCCGCAACTTCACATTTGAGTTCTTTCAGAACTTGGGTGAATGCCATCTGGTCCCGGTAACTTGTTACTGTTAAGTTTATCAATTAATTCCAAAATCTCCTCTAGTGACACCTCAATCTGTGACAATTCCTCAGATTTGTCACCTGCGAAAGCCAGCTCAGGTTTGGGAATCTCCCTAACATCCTCGGCAGTGAAGACTGAAGCAAAAAATCCATTTAGTTTCTCCGCAATGACTTTATCGTCTTTAAGCGCTCCTTTTGTATCTCGATCATCCGGGGGCCCCACTGGTTGTTTACCAGGCTTCCTGCTTCTGATATACTTAAAAAACATTTTGTTATTACCTTTGGAGTTTTTGGCTAGCCGTTCCACAAACTCCTCTATGGCTTTTCTTATTACACTCTTGCACTTAATTTGGCAGTGTTTATGCTCCTTTCTATTTGCCTCACTAGGATTTGACTTCCACTTTTTAAAGTAAGTCTTTTTATCTCTCACTGCTTCTTTTACGTGGTTGTTAAGCCACAGTGGCTCTTTTTTAGTTCTTTTACTGGGTTTTTTAATTTGGGGTATACATTTAAGTTGGACCTCTATTATGGTGTCTTTGAAAAGCGTCCATGCAGCTTTCAGGGATTTCACTTTAGTCAAAGTACCATTTAATTTCTGTTTAACTAACCCCCACATTTTTGCATAGTTCCCCTTTCTGAAATTAAATGCCACAGTGTTGGGCTGTTGAGGTGTTCTTCCCACCACAGGGATTTTAAGTGTTATTTTATTACGGTCACTATATCCAAGCGGTCCTGTTATAATTACTTCTTGGACCAGCTCCTGTGCTCCACTCAGGACTAAATGGAAAGTTGCCTCTCCCCTTGTCGGTTCCTATACCAAGAAGCAGTCATTTAAAGTATCGAGAAATTTTGTGTCTGCATTTTGTCCTGAGGTGACATGTTCCCAGGGATAATTGAAATCCCCCACTGTTATTGAGTTCTTAATTTTGATAGCATCTCTAATTTCCCTTAGCATTTCATCGTCACTATCACTGTCCTGGTCAGGTTATCGATAATAGGTCCCTAATGTTATATTCTTATTAGAGCATGAAATTACTATCCATAGAGATTCTATGGAACATGTGGATTCACTTAAAATTTTTACTTTATTTGATTCTAATTTTCTTTCACATATAGTGCCACTCCCCACCCCACCCCCACACGACCTGTTCTGTCCTTCCGATATGTTTAGTACCCCGGAATGATTGTGTCCCATTGATTGTCCTCAGTCTACCAGGTTTCTGTGATGCCTATTATATCAATATCCTCGTTTACCACGAGGCACTCTACTTCACCCATCTTCTTATTTAGACTTCTAGCATTTATTTACTGGCACTTTAAGAGCTTGTCACTGTTTATTTGTCTGCCCTTTTCTGATGTGTCCTATTCTTTATGTGAATGTTTCTCGT
This sequence comes from Mauremys reevesii, assembly GCF_016161935.1. Taxonomy (NCBI): domain Eukaryota; kingdom Metazoa; phylum Chordata; order Testudines; family Geoemydidae; genus Mauremys; species Mauremys reevesii. The sequence goes on from NC_052624.1 coordinate 42,290,988, forward strand.
CTGATCTGGCCCTTACATTATTCTCTTCCATCCTCTCCTTCTGATTAAAACCTAGAGAATCTCTATCAATAGTCTCTCCTCTAAGAGAAGTCTCTGTCCGATCCACGTGCTCCTCTGCAGCAGTCGTCTTTCCCCCATCTCTTAATTTAAAAACTGCTCTACAACCTTTTTAATGTTTAGTGCCAGCAGTCTGGTTCCATTTTGGTTTAGGTGGAGCCCATCTCTCCTGTTTAGGTTCCCCCCATCCTAAAAGTTTCCCCAGTTCCTAATGAATTTAAACCCCTCCTCTCTACACCATCATCTCATCCACGCATTGAGACGCTGAAGCTCTGCCTGCCTACCTGGCCCTGCGTGTGGATCTGGGAGCATTTCTGAGAATGCCCCCATAGGGGTCCTGGATTTCAGTCTCTTCCTTAGCAGCCTAAATTTGGCCTCCAGGACGTCTCCTACCCTTCCCTATGTCATTGGTACCTACATGTACCATGACCACTGGCTCCTCCCCAGCACTACACATAAGTCTATCTAGATGCCTCAAGAGATCCGCAACCTTCGCACCAGGCAGGCAAGTCACCATACGATTCTCCCGGTCATCACAAACCCAACTATCTATGTTTCTAATGAGCAAATCTCCCATTACTAACACCTACCTTTTCCTAGTGACTGGAGTTCCCTCCCCCAAAGAGGTAACCTCAGTGCGAGAGGATACCCTAACACCATCTGGAAGGAGGCTCCCAACTATGGGACGGTTTCCCTCTGCTCCTGTTGACTGGTCTACTTCCCTGGGCCTTTCATCCTCCTCAAAAGCGCAGGGGCTGACTGACCGGAGGTGGGATAATTCTACAGTGTCCTGGAAAGCCTCATCAACATACTTTTCTGCCTCCTCCAGTTCCACCACCCTGGCTTCCAAAGCCCGTACGCTATCTCTGAGGGCCAGGAGCTCCTTGCATCAAATGCACACATACGCCACTCACCCACAGGACAGGTAATCATACATGCTGCACTCAGCGCAATAAACTGGATAGGCCCCACTCTGCTGCTGGCTTCTGCCTGCATTCTCTCCTACAGCTACCTAAGTTAAAGGGTTTTGTTTAAATCAAGAAGTTTTGAATATAGTTTAGTTTACAGGTTTTAAAGAACGGCCAGTGAACCTTGCCCCCTTCCAAACTCCCTTGTGAAACTCCCTGTTAGCAGCCCTGGTCACAGAGGCCACAGGGCTCATCCACAAACTCTGCAGATCCCCCTGGCCCCTGCATGGATCCTGGGAGATAAGCCAGAGGCCAGGATCATCCACTCAAAAGCCTCTATTATCACTCTGTGTCCCTGGCAGCCCACTCACTCCCTGGTCTCTCCCTGACTATAGGGAATCCCCTTAAATAGTCATTTTCATCATATAGGGCACTCCCTGGAAAAGATAATACAGTCCCAGCCTTAAATATTTTCCATTGAAACAGCCACTGATGAGGGTTTTGGTATCATCATCAGAAACTTCTTGCAATTCCAAAATACCATGTATGGTGCTTAGATACCACAGCAACTGATGATTTAGAAAAACATTAAGATAGATAGAGACTTGTTAATTTTGTTACATCCTGAATTTCTTCAGCTGTGTGGTGCTGGAATCATGTACCTGACCCTCCTCCCTACCCACTTTGTCACAGTTATTTTTAGTAAAAATCAGGGACAGGTCAAGGGCTTTCGTGAATTTTAGTTTATTGCCCTCCTTCTATATCCTTTCCCATCCCCACTGGTTCCCAGTCCTCTTGTCCAGACAGTCCCACCATCCAGGCTCTTTGACAATCTCATTCTCCTTCCCAGCCCATTCTTCCCTGGCTCCCAGCCTGGCTCCCAGTCTCCATGCCCAGCTGGTCTCTATCTCTTCCAACCCAACTCCCAGGCCCAGTTTCCCAGTCCTCTCCTCCTGCCAGCCTCCAATCCCAATCTCCCCAAAACCCTTCAGGCTATTTGTCCCAATCTCCAATTAGACACACCCCAATCTGACTCTTGCGTTCAAATCAGGCAGCTTTTTTCCTCCATGCTGCCTGGCTGTTAGCAGGGAGGGCATTTAAGGTGCAGGAAAGGCAGGGTCCCTCATTTAAGTTTTGGGGACCATCCCCTGGGCCATAGTAGCCCAGAGCTGCAATTGCAGAGATAGTCCTACTCCAGCCCCCTGCAGCATTGGACTGCAGCATGTTTATTAAGGACAAAATCTTCAGGGAATTTAGTCCCAAAGTTTGGTAAGTTTCTACTGAGCATGTGTGAACTGTGATTGTTCAGAATCTTAGAATTTAGCTAATTTGGGCAGATTTTCATGGGGATGGCAAAATGCACATACCAGACACAATGGTCACCCTGGCTAACTGTCAAGTCCCTGCTCCAAAACAAGAGGGTGCTAGAACTACTCAAGAAGGAGTTGCATGGGCAAAACTTATTTTTCTTTAACCTCATTCTTTGAAACTGTTCAATTGTTTTGAGAAATTCAGCATGAGGCAAGCAATTTTGGAAATTTTCAGCCTGAATTATTAAAGTTTGTCAAAGTTACAAGCAACTGAAAACTGTGTTTTATAATGGGAAGGGTCATCACCCTTAATTATAAGCAGTACTACCCACTAATTTCGCTGTTAATGCAGCATTTTCTAAACTGCAGTTAAGAAATGTAAGGATATTTTATTGTTTCTTGGTTGGTTAAATAAATTGAAGAGCATATGATTGAGATAATTACTCACTTTTTTTCTTTTAAATTTAGAGAGTGGAGGGATTTCTTAGCAAAGATATCAGCTATCTGATTTCTAATAAAAAGGAAGCAAAATTTGCTCAGGTTCTTGGACAAATTTCTCCAGTCCCAAGCCCAGGATCTGCACATACGGGCGGAAATAGTTCACCTCATCCCAGTAGCAGAAGAGATCGACATGATGGAAATTCATTTAAGATGGTGGATACAGTACGTTTCTTGATTAAAAATGTTGCAAATCCATGTGCATCCTACTCTACCTGCTCATATGATCGTCCCTTATTTTGTTTTCTAAAGGCTGTGTAAACTGTGGAGCTGAGATTGACTTGTTTCAACATAACAAACATAGTTTGAACCAGTTTAAAACTAACTCTGATAGTTGAATATGGCTTAACCTGCCTAAGATAGAGTGTGTTTCCCCAAAATAAAGGCCAAATATTGGCTCTTTCCTTACTGAAGCCAACCACGTTTAAACCAAATTTTTGAAAACTGTTTTCTAGCATAGAGTGGCAGACTGCTTAAACAGCAATATCATTAACAACTTTGAAACAGTGTAATTTAAAATGGTTCAGAACACAGTTTGATCCCTAATGTGAACAAGACCTGCAGTGACATTTGCCAACATTCTTTAGAAACCCAGGCATTGCAGCTACATATGTAGAGCCTTTTTAACATCATACTACATGATTTTGCTAGTGGAAAGATTTTGTATGATACAGTCAACCCACTTTCACTATTTTATCAACACTTTGTTGGCTCTAATAGAGGACATGAAAACTGGTAACACTGATTAACCACATTTTTGTGTTTTCAGTATTTGCTGATTTATTTTCTGTAATTGATCTTCCCAAAAAAATCCAGAAATCAAAGAAATTTCACAGTCCTAACACTGAACAACTGTGGCCATGAAAACATTCATAAATTCAGGATTTTCAAAATCATATTTGACCTATAGGGTGAGGTTAATTCTTTGCTATGTGTCCCTCCTGCTTGGAGGTGACTTAGAATTTTTGGAATCTGAAATATATGAGTGTTCATAAAGTGATATCAGTCCTTGCCAGTAGAGGGCTAATATGGCAATACCTTCTCTAGAATTTCACCCAGGCTGTTGAGATGGTCCTGTGCCAAAATTTTGTCCCTTAAAACATATTGCTAGTAATTCTCATGAAAGTGGTCTTTCAATATTGCAAACCATTAACAGTGAAAATACTGAGCTTTTAGCCATATAGATCCCAACAGCAAAAAGAGTGCTGATTTTCAGCATCTGATTGATGAATGAAAATTGATAGAAAATGATAGCATGTTAAATAATGCAGATTAACACATGATGGTTATAATATACGGTATTTTGTTGGTTTAATAGAGGTATTTGACCACAACCTTTAACTTAAATTTGTACAAAAAGCTAATTTCTAACATAAAAAGATAACTCCCCTTATGTTTCACTGTCTGAAATGAGCACTAATGTGTTGCATACAATAAGCAAAGTTTCTTTTAATTTTAGGTACGTTTGAGTAGAGGAAAATCTTTAGTTGAAAAAGCTATCAAAGAACAGGTAAGCTGAGCAGTCCGTAAATTTGGATTTAATAAAGAATATTACTCTCTCGCTATTCTGAATGGTAGTGAACATCAGCAGAAGTAGAGTGATCTAAGGGAAAATACACTGATGGGAAGTACAGCCAGATGTGCTGTGCTGTTTGTCACCAGCACACTGTACCTTCAGGACTTGTTGCAAGACTCACCTGTTTTTCCATTATTTCCTGGAGACTTCAGGAAGAAGAGAGAAGATCTGTTTTTAAAGGTTTATGACTAATAATTGATATTTTATCAAGGTCTATGCATTTCCTGTAGTTAGTACACATAGACATTGTGTGTATATATATGAATAAATTCAGCAGTTTCAGGATTCCCAGTTGATAAATCATATAACAATGTGAACAACATGGGCTTTATGGAAACCAAATGTCTTCTGGGTGGAAAGATGCTGTGACATGATTGTGAAGGCAGTTGACGCAAGTGAAAGTCATCCTTTTGGCAGGAAACTGCGGAAAAAGATCATGTCTTGCTTTACATCAAATCTTTAAAGGTATTGCTTTTATTAAATATTAATAATGCTTACTGTTTGCAGGAATTAATCCCTTCAGGTAGTATACTATCCAATGCCTTGAGTTGGGGAGTGAAAATACTTCATGTTGATGGTAAATATATTTGTTTTATAAACTTTTAATCAAAACGTGAAATTTATTTTAATTAAATCACTGACAAGATTTGCTATTTTTCAAAAGTATTATTAAGAACAACAAATAACTTCAAGCATTAAAAAAAGCAGTTTGGCTAAATATCAATTCTCTCCTTTTTTGAAAGATATTAAAAATTATCTTGAGCAAAAGAAAAAGGAGCTCTACCTGATCAAGAAAGCAAGCATTTCAGTCAAAGACGTGGTAAGTGAGTCCTTTCTAACTTAATGAAATAATTATTAGCAATGACAAACAAATATTGTAGGTGAGTTAAATATTTCTTCCCAAGATGCTGGTTGATTTTATTTAAATAAACTCATGAGTAAGAGTTTATGTATTAATTTTCTGATAACTGATATTTCTTTTGGGCCCTCAGTAATTTTTTTAAACCAAATCAGTTTAAAAATCAGAAGGGAAATGCTTGCTATGTTTGACGAGCATCATTTTTTTAAGATAAATTTGTAATATCCTTAATCTCTTTATTAATATCCTTAGTCTCTCTAGTTCACCGCTCTGAAAAAAGGAGGGCTAGGAGCCAGTAGCTGTAAAGTTTCTGAAAGGCCCATTCCCTGTGCACCAAGCTAGAGTAGACTGGGGACTGCTCTAACTTACTCTGTTTACTAAGGGTCCCACAAGCCAGAAAATTGGGATATTGTCATGCCTTAAGGGTATACCAACCATGGCCATCTTTCCCCTGCTATGGATGTGCAAGACCCTCAACTTTTATGCCACTGAAGGATCCCAGTTGAATTGGGTTATCTTTCCAGGACGAGATAAGCAGTAAAGATCAAAGTGATGATACTACGTAGAAAAATTTGGCCTACAAAGTGTGACTCTTCCCAGATTGCATAGCAAAAGTCTCCTGGTTCCCAGTCTTTTCACTGGAGTACAGTGTCTTCAAGTTACTCCAAGTGTGGTGTAGAGCCAGCATATAACTATTTATTGGTCCCCCAGTTCCTGGTTTATGATCTGTGTAACTCTATTAAGGCAACTGTTGTTTGGCTGGTAGCTTTATATTTTTAATTAAGGCAGTGAATTTTTATAGATGCCCAGTCCAACTGATCTGTAGTATGTAAATAGCAGATAATACTGTACATGCTGCCCTGGAATTCAGTGCAAATTAACTTTTTGGAGCCACTTGGAAGCCTTTGCTGAATCTCATGAGTGTATCAGTTTTCCTTTCCAGGTCTCATAATGGCCTGATATTTTTCAGTAATACAAAATGTAATGTTGACTCAGTATCTTGCCACATTCCAGGTAGTCTTAAGTAGAGCTACAACTTGAAGATGTTAGGGAATCTGAGTATTTGGTTTTTATCCAATAAATGCAAGGACTTAATATTTTGAAATTCGTAAATATTTCCTGTAGTATAGCCCTGATTTGCTAAAATAACATGGAATAACCATGTCACTTTTAATCACACAAATTAGTAACATTTTTATGCAAGGAGCCATAAATGTTATGAAACCAATAAAGTTGCCTCCTACAATTTTAAACAGCATTTTTACCTGTTGTTGTTATCTCCATTTATAATAAAACAGTATTGCAAAAATACAATGAATATCCATCAGCCAGTTTTCACATGGGTTTTTACCATTATGGTTATGAGGAAACACTGAAATTTTATTCATTTGTTAAAAAATTACTCTTGAATAGCAGAATTTTGCAAAGCTGCAATATTTCTTTGAGAAATAGACATGACAGATTTTCAGAATATTCATGTGCCTAATTTGCATATCAGTTAATCATGATTTCACACAAACGTGCACACACAGTTTTAGAAATCTTCCACTAAATGTTGAAGTTAAATAGAAACAATATTCAAACTTTTTTTTTCTTTTAACTAGGGGAAACGATGTGGTGGTCAGAAATCAAAAAGTAAGTATTTTGACACTTGTTGAGGTTTCTACGTTGTCTTGTTTTCTCAATACTGAAAAATGCATTGTTTGTCTGAGAAAGCATCCTTGGCATACTCTTAATCTAGTTGGCCTGAGAAAAGTGTACAAAAATATCTCATGGTAATGATAAGTTTATGGGCATATATTTAAAAAAAATCAGCTGGATGTCTGTCTGTACAAGTAATTTATTGTTATAATAAACAATAAGTTTATTGTTGGGTGGGGCAAAAGATTGTGATTTATTTATTTATTTCTGTTGAGCAGGTCGGCTGAAAAATCCATTTGTGAAGGTGGAAGACAGAACCTGGTAAGTGCTATTTCTGGATGGGAGGGGTTGCTGTTTTACTCTCTAATATGCTCAACAAACTGAATCATTTGAAAACACATGATAGTCTTTCTGGATGACTGATTGGATTACTGCTCCTTGGACTTGTTGACTTCAGATAAGAGGCTTTGGTGGTATAATCAACCTCCAGGAGAACCCAAAGTCTTTGATTGGAAGTGCATGTTTATTCAGTGAACTAGTGATAATGCATCACAGGCTGTATCTACATTACAAAATTTGGTCAACATAAGTTACATCATCTTACCTCCACCAACTTTTGTATATCGCTTGGGTGTGCATACATAGCTGTTTGTGTCAGCACTGCGCATTCTTATCACAAGTGGTTGCATCAGTAGTAAATGCAGTTTACCCCGGACAGGTTATCCCATTGTCCTGTGCCACCAACCAGGTCAATGCCTCGTGGGACATTTTCACTGTGTAGCTGCATACCAGCAATTTGCCCAGGGATTTCTGGGAACTAGGGGTCAAGTTCCCCCCGTGCAACTTTTTCCGTCCCATTATTTTTGCATCATTTTTAAAATTCCCAAATCCTGCCTGGCCTTTTCAATCTCTACCATCTCTCTGGTAGAAGCCTGGACCCTGCACAGCTCAGCACAATTCTAATAACCATTGCTAATTAGAGGATCCACAATTCTTTTGTATTTGTGGAACTTCAATTAATATTACTATAAGTGGTGGTATTGTGAGGAAGAGGAAATGTTCAAGGTTGATGAATGGGTAATGATGGACACAGAATAAAAATATCAGGTTGTTTCTGGCATTCATGGAGCAACTCCACCTGGTGGATGGTGCTTCTGTGCCTGAGAAACGAGCACTGAATGTTGGGATCATATCATAATGCAGATTTGGGATAATGAGCAGTAGCTGCAGAACTTTTGAATTCAATAAGCAATGTTCCTGGATCTGTGTGCTGACTTGCCCCAGCCCTCCAGTGCAGACATACCAGAATGAGAGTTGCATTGACAGTGGAAAAGCAAGAGGCAGTTTCGCTCTGGAAGTTTGCAACATCAGATTTCTATCAATCAGTGGCCAGTCAGTTCAGAGTTGGTAAATCCAGTGGGGTCCATTGTCATCCAAGAGTGCAAGGCCAATAAGTATATCTCACTGCACAGGACTGGGACTCTTGTCAATGTGCAGGAAGTAGTAGGTGGATTTGAAGCAATGGAGTTCCTGAACTAAGGTGCTGCATATCCCTTTTCTGGCAGCACCCTACCTGGCCAATGAATACATAAACTAAAAGGGGTACTTTTCCATGATTATGCCAGCCCTGGTGGAGTGGATTACCTGGAACGCTTCAATGACATCGGTGTGGGCTGGACAGGGAAAATATATGGTGCATATATCTTTTCAACGCAGGACTTTTCCAAAAGCTGCAAGATGGGACATTCTTCCCTGACTGGCACATTCCCACTGGTGATGTTGAAATGCCAACAGTGATTTTGGGGGACCCAGCCTACCCCTTGCTCCCTGTCTCATGAAGCTGTATGCTGGCCAACTCAAGAGCAGTGAAGAAAGTTTCAACCACTGACACAGCAAGTGCACGATGACTTTGAATGTGCTTTTGTTAGTTCAAAAGATTGCTGGCATAGTTTACTGACTAGAATGGATCTCAGTGATCTTAAGTTTAAAAAAAAAATGTATTGCATGCAAATAAACAGGAAACAAAGTTAAAGTGCAAATAAACAAGCATTTTGGCTCCACTGAATCAGGGTGATCATCACCTTTGTCTAGCTTGTCCTTCCGTCCATCCCTCCACAAACACAAGTCGACGCCACATTCTATTTTGTTGTGAGCACATTCTTTCCATTTCTGGCCAAAGAGTTTTGTCCAGCGTATTTTTGTTCTGCCCAGCAGTTGTTTGTGGTCTCTGGGTATCCAGTCTGTAATGTGAGCTGTCCACCTGGTGTTGTGCCTGCAGACTACATGACCCACGCATCTTCACTTTGCATCATACATTGCCTGCACTACATCGGTCACCTCTATACACCTTCTAATCTCCTCATTCAATATATGATCACGGAGCAATATCTTACACATTCACCTTTCCATTGCTTTCTGGGTGACAGCGAGTTTTTCTTCCTCCACTTTTGTCATTGACCAGCTGTCTGTTCCGTATATCATTGCTGGCAGAACAGTGGAGTTAAACAGTTCTTTATTTTCTTCATGGGCAGTTCATTATCCATTAGAGACATCTTTATTTTGTTGAAGCTTGCCCACCCTGCCTTTCACCTCCTACTGCATTCCCCTTCAAATGAGTTGTCTCTGCTCATTTGCTGATCCAGGTAAATATATTTGTCAACCTCCTTGATTTCTTTCCCATTTACAGTGATGATTCCTTCTGCACAATGCTCATTCCGCATCCACTTCATCTTTGACATGTTCACTTCCAACCCAATATCATGTGAAAGTGTTTGGAGTTACTGCAAGTTGATCTCCAGTTCTACTGTGTCCTTTGCCAATATTATGCAGTCATCAGCAAAGAGAAGATGTGTTAACTGTTCTCCATCACTTCTGATTCCTTCTTCCCAGGACAATTTCTTGAACAGCGACTCCGGTACTGCTGCAAACAGCTTCGGTGAGATTGTGTCAACTTGTCCGACTCCTCTGTATATAGTAATAATGCAGGGTACAGTGAATAATGTTATCTCTGTCAAGCAATTGCGATTAATTTCAGCAGGTCAGTGTACCTCGGATCGATTCCAGTTTCATTGAGCACATTGAGTACAGCGTTAATCTCCACTGAGTCGAATGTCTTTTTGTAGACGACAAATGCAATGCACAATGGTACTTTGTATTCCTTGCATTTTTCGATGAGCTGCTGAACTGAGTGGATGTGATCAATTGTCGAATATCCTGAGTGGAAAACAGCTTGTTCTCTGCTTCGTGCATTTTAAGATCCTTCTTAATCCGATTGAGTATGACGTGGGTGAAGACTTTATACACTTGTGAGAGGAGTATGATCGGATGGTAGTTGCTTAGTTCTTCTGGATCGCCTTTCTTCATCAATAGTATTGTTTTTGATTTCTTCCATACATCTGGAACACGCCTGCTATTGATGTGGATGGTGAACCATTGCGCCAATGCTTTGAAGAGAGTATCTTCCCCTGCTTTCAGATATTCTGGCCGAATATTGTCCACTCCGGACTCTTCCCTCTTTTTATTTTACGAACTGTGTATTCAGTTTCTTCCCACCTAATGTGGGGAACTTCTTCTGTAACCTGCTGCCTTTACGGTGTATGCTGGACATTGACCTGCGAGGAATAGAGATCATTGTAGAATTTTGTACATATTTCGTTCATCTTGCTCCTTTTGGCTGTCCTTTCACCATTTTCATCTTTCAGCACTGCCGGCATAATCTGTTTCAGCCTAACATCCCTTTTTAGCTTCTTCGGACTTCCGTTCTTTTCCTCCGCCTCTCTCAATTTCTTCTTTCTAAAGTCTTCGTAATCTTCTTTGATCTTCACACAAATTTCTTTGCACAGTGTTCTGTATTCTTCCTCCCTTTTTCCTTCTGATTTCATGCACGCTCTCCTCGCCATCAGAGTTACAGTTTCCTCACTTGCTGCTTGCGTCCCAGCATTTTCAATGCCTTTGCCTTCTTAGCTGCTGAGATTATCTGCAAGATAAACTCTTCATAGTCCTCATCGATGTCCTTGTTGACCTTATACTCGAGGTCCATTTCACTTACTACCTGTGCAAATGTCTCTTCATTGAAGTGCCATTTTTGCTTTGGTTTCTGGCTTCTCTTCACTCAGTCTTCATAAGCATTGTCAATGCATAGTTTTGAGCGCAAGTACGATGTTCTGAGCCTGTGCAAATTATTCATTCTTCTATTGTCACTACATTGTTGAAGATTCTTCTGGTACCATCATTACATAGTCAATCTGATTCAGCGTGATTCCATCCAGGCTTTTCCATGTCCACTACCAACACTGTTCTTTTTGAAAAGACACTGTTCTTTTTTAAATATCGTGTTCATTATGTGGAGATGGTTTGCCTCTGCGAATGCAAACAGACGTGCTCCGCAATCATTTCTTACACCTTTACCCGATTTTCCCACATACTTTTCTTTCTCACTCTCCTTTCCACCTACTATTGCATTGAAGTTCTCTTGGATAATTGTGTAGGTGGATCTTTTCTGCATTGCCTCCTCCAGCTCTTTGTAGAAATGTTCCATTTCTTCGTCTTCCACTTGCTGCGTGGGAGCATACACCTGAATAATTTTAATTGTTCTCCTTCATTTTATCTGAAGTGTGAGAACTGCTATCTGGGGTGATATGATGTCGCAGTTGTTTCTTTCCTGACAATGAATCCAATGCCTACAGTCCTTGCTCTGTCGTCTAATGATCTTCCTAGGAATACTTGCTCTCCGCTTTTCCATCGTGCAATGAGGTCTTTGGTGGTTCTTGTTTCGCGTATCCCAATGACATTTGCTTTTATTGATCTTGTGACTTCAATGTAAGTATCAATGTACAAATCAGATGATAGTGTTCTTGTGTTGTGACTTGCAACAAATAGTTGGACTAGTCTTTTAGTCATTTTCTGTTTTTCATCCTGTGCTACCCCGGGTTGTGAGTGTTGGTCAGGCTGACACATGAGTCTCTGCTCAGTTTCCTGGTTTATTCTGCTTTGTGTGGCTTGTTTGGCAGGAGAATTTTACAGCAGTGCATTCGGGGTGCCAGCCCTTGTGCCGTGTAGCTGCAGTACCCCCTCAACTTTGGCTAGGTTGCCCTAGAGTAATAGAGGTACAGTTGGACTCCCTACTACCCTGCATGCTAGCTCAACACCTTCTTGGCTTGGTAAGACTTGCCAGAACATACGCTCCGCTGTCAAACCCCGTTCACCCCCATGCCAAAGCTGTAGTATGGAGGTAGGATTTTGTGGATTCCATCAGCGTGATCATGCTTAATAATATGTAAAATGTATGCTAATTATTTTCTTGGTTTTTAAAGATGTATTACAATGTTTTATTCGTGTTAAAAACATGTAGTGCACTATGCTTGGTGGCTGATCCTGTAGTTATCAGATTAATGTAGGTGCAGTCATAGTTCTCTTTGTTTTCCCTGGCATGGAAAGGGTTTGTGCCGTGCTGCAACCTGTTCTGCTGGGAGGCCATAGGGAGTAGTGACCATGGAGTTTTCCAGTGATTGGAATGGTTGTTGTATCCAGGTCTTCAGGCATTTAGTTCAGTAATGTTCTGGATCTGCAACGACTGCGTTTGTTGCCTGAGCAAAACCAGAATATTCCGGTGCACTTCCTGTTGTAACTTTCAATCTCTTTGCCTCTCAAGCAGCCACACTCTCCATTCTTGGTTCTTCACACTACTCTTGGTCGTTTGGTCCTTCCAGTCATTGTGCTCGCAGTCAGCAGCTATAGAGAACGGGAGGATCTTGCAGAATATGTCCCGCCTTGTTTGCCTGATCCAGGTCAGATATTCAACCGGCATGGAGGGACCACCTCTGAAGCATACCATGCCAGAGGTTGCTGATTAAAATAGATAGATACATAATTAGATTTACAGATGTAACAAAAGGAAAAGAAGTCTTAAGACTCCCTTATGTTATTTCCATAAATACCTTTAATAAGAAATGTTAATTATCACTTTTCCTTTGGAGTACCTCATTACAGCATTGCTTTGCAGCTCAAGCCAAGGTGAGTATGGACTAGTGGGAGGGGGAAACTGTTGCATGGAAGTTTTAGACCGGGGTGGGGAATCTTTTTTTCTGTCAGGGGCCATTGACTCACAGGAAAAATCAGTCAGGGGCCACACAAAGCCCCGGGGTGTGGGGAGGGTAGAGGCTTGGGGCTTCCCCTAGGCTCCGGGGCAGGGCCAGAAATGAGGGATTCAGGGTGCGGTGGGGAGCTTGGGGTGAGGGCTCTGGCTGGGGTTAGGGGCTCTGGAGGGGGCAGGGAGTTGGAGTACGGCAGAGATTCGGGGTGCGGATTCCGGCCAAGCAGCGCTTACCTCACTGTTTCCGGAAGCAGCCGGCATGTCTAGTGGTCAGGCCCTAGTCAGAGGGGCCAGGTGGCTCTTCACCGTGTGCACTACCCGGCCCCGCTGCTCTCATTGGCCATTGGGAGCTGGCACTGGGGGCAGGTGCAGCATGTGGAGCTTCCCTGATCACCTCTTTGCCGAGGGGCACAGGGACATGCTGCTGGCGAGCCGGCGCTCGCGGCTCCAGCCCCATAGGGGGACACTGAGGCTTGGGGCTTTCAGCCTGCGGCACGGAGACTTGCCGCAGGCCAAATGAATTGAAGCCGTGGGCCAGATCTGGTCTGCAGACCATAGGTTCCCCATCCCTGGTTTAGATGTTGGGCGCCCTTGGGTCTGAGTATAGGGAAAGTGCAAGTTTGAGTGAATCTTGCCAATGTTTTCACAGGCAATGGTGATTTTGGCTGATACCCCGTGCTCTAGGGCAAGGGTGGGCAAACTGTGACCTGCAGGCCACATCCGGCCCTTGAGCTCCTGCTGGGGAGCGAGGTCTGGGGCTTGCCTTGCTCCCGCGCTCCAGCCTGGGAGCGGGATTGGGGGCTGCTCCACATGCGTGTGCTGCAGCTCCCTGAAGTAGTGACATGTCCCCCTTCCGGCTCCTACGTTTAGGGGAAGCCAAGGGGCTTCGCGTGCTGCCCTGTCCCAAGTGTCACCCCCACAGCTCCCGTTGACTGGGAACTGCGGCCAATGGGAGTTGCAGGGGCGGCGCCTGCGGACGGGGCAGCGTGCAGACTATAGCCCACCTGGCCACGCTGCCACATAAGAGCTGGAGGTGGGACCTGCTGCTTCTGGGGGCTGCTTGAGGCCGCCTGGAGCCTGCACCCTATAGCCCCTCCCAAACCCCTTGATCCCAGCTCGGAGCACCGTCCTGCACCCCAAACTCCTGCCCCAGCCCAGCGCCCCCTCCCACACCCTGAACTCCTCATTTCTGGCCCCACCCCAGAGCCTACACCCCCAGCCAGAGCCTTCACCCAACCTCCAATTTTGTGAGCATTCATGGCCCACCATACAATTTCCATACCCAGATGTGGCCCTCGGGCCAAAAAGTTTGCCCACCCCTGCTCCAGGGTGACAAAGGCACAGAGAACGCAGCTGCTGCTGGTGCCTGAGGCCACTTGGGTCTATATGCTGGTTTGCGGCAATGGTGTCAGCAGAACTCATCACAAAGTGGCTTGTTTCTTCTCCTGCAATAGGAGACATTACCAAGGCCACCAGCCCTATATATGTTTTGGAGAGGATTGCAGAGCATCTCCATTAAAGTTTCATCAAGATTATTCAAGAGGATAAAAGGGACATTCCTCTTCAGATAAACAAAGTACTCTGCATAGGGAGAATTGTGGACCCCCTGCCTAGCCTAAGAAGCCACCTCTACCTCCTTCTAACTCTATCTGAGCACAGGACAGTGATGTGGATTGTGTAATTTAGACTGATTTTTCTGAGTTTATTTTCTAAAATTTTACAAGTGAAGAATGAAAAGGTGGTGCTTTTTTCTCTAAACACGTGAATCAGATGGGCACCATTTTCAAATAGGGAGAAAGGGGATGTTGTTGTTGCCCTCCATCGCCTTTTGATATGTTTGCCAGAGTTGCTTGGCTTTCACCCAGCTTTGCTGCTCATCCCTGTCCTGCCCCAGGTTTAGCGTCGCCTGCACTCCATTGACAGAAATAGGTTGATTGTGACTATGCATTGTTCCGGGAGATGGTCTTATTGTGTCAATGGAACGGGGTGTTTACATTGGTGGGAGACAAATTAAGGTGTGTATGCATGTAAAACTATGTTGAAACAAGTCAACTTATGTCAACCTAACTTTGTAGTGTAGATCAGACCACAGAGTAGGAATGGCAGCAGAACAGGGAGAAATTAGGTGACTCCAAATATGTGGAGGCCAGTGAGATGTGGTATGAGACCCCTTAGATGACAGTACGTAACAACTAGCTCACTGGCCTGAGCATGTCAGCGTTTTTTCTGGTTGTTGCAGTAACTAAAAAGGACTCTTGGAAAGTATGTCTTGTTTTTCTTAAACAATTGAGAACCTGACACTGATGCTTTTCTACCATAACTATTCTAAATAACAGTTGAAATTGTCAAGAGGAGATACGTTCCTTGGGATAGCCCCTCAGCTCTGGCTTTGCACTGCCTCAGGCGCCAGATGTACCCAGAAAGTGATCTTAAAGAGGCAATGAAGGATTTTCTCTCCATCAACATAGGGATTGTGCCAGAGCACATGGCATGCTGCCTGGTCCTTGGCTGGCACAGAAGTCTCATAGGGACTGCTGCAGCAAGTATAACTTTAAAGAAGTCCTTAGATTGCTTTCAGTTATGCTGGTAGCTGTTATGGCCCCTAGCCAGCTCTGCACCAGGGAAACTGAAAGGTTACTTGGAACTAACTTTCCTTCCTTTCCTCAGCTATGGCAGATATGAGTTTGGCACATCAGAGGATTTGGGGCCCCATCCTTCATACAGTTGAAATATTAAAATGTACCAAACTCCAATTTTAAAAGAAAAACTATAAAATTTTCCAAATGTGACTATTGTGGACCAGATTGTCTCTGAGAGCTGATTTCGGTTCAAATCCTGCAGCTGCAGCGCATGTGGTGAAGAAGCTCTATGTCACCTCTGTGAGTGACATAAGCTATGTCAACTGGAGAAGCTCTCCCGCTCTCAGATCACTGTGCACATGAACACTTATGTTGGTGTGACTTATGTTGCTCGAGGGGGGGGAGGACTATTCACACCCCTGAGCTACATAAGTTTTGCCAACATAGACTGTAGTGTAGACATAGTCTTAGTCTCAGTCAAAAATGTGAGAGTTGGCAAGAAACAAGAAAGCTCAACAAGAAAATGTGAGCTTAGTCAAGTCTGAAAACATAAATGCAGTTGTGCTGTAATTTATTTCCCATCTCAATTTGTAATTAGCTTCCATTTTATGCTGGGCCTTGCTAACTCCAGACTCACTGGCTAGTCACACATCTGAAGATTTTTTTCTGAGCCCTCATAATTTTATAGTATGCATCAGAAGGCTCCCATAATTGTGGTAGGGATTTATAACTAGTGAAAGGGGGACGGAGGTTGACATGAATTAGGCAAATAAACATGGCAGGGATTGGCAAATAGACAAGGTTATAGATGCAGCATAAGAATCTGAATAGAAGAAAGGAAAAGCACAAATAAGCATGGGTTTGCCCTTTAGACTGCTATTTTTGAGGCATTGACCTCACAATATATGTAAAGCACCTAACACACTTCTGTCTGTTTTACATAATTTACAAATATCTGTTCATAAAGAGAAAGGGAGACCAAGCAGCTGAGCGTGGAATGCTGCCAGTAGCTGGGTGGGGGGCAACAGGTTTCTTCAGACCATTCAGCTTTTATTAGGGATTTGAAAAATTGAGCTAAAGCCAAATACCAGAATTCCTATTTAATGAAGAACTTCACTGCTCACATATTTTAAATATATTTGAATGTACTTACAGATTAGGCAACCTTTCTAGATCCAGTAGCTTCAGGTACAGTTCTGTGCAGCAATAATTCCTTAAGTTGTTTATGAAAGTATTTTGCATACATACACATTCACTGATCTTTCTCCCTCCTTGGAGTTGATTTTTTTTTTCTAGTTAATAAACTGTAAAATGTGCAAAAGATATCAAATTGATGGGTTTATGTTCGGAAGTGCTATCAGGGACATGAATACACTATTTACCTGAGCAGTTCTTAGCTTTGCAGTCTACTCTAGAAAGCTCCCAGATTGCATGCAGAAGAGGAACAAAAGCCATCAATATGATGTTATGCATAATACAGCTATAGCCACCAGAAGCAAATCTTATGATTTGAAAAAAGCAGCAAGTTGAAGGAAGGAAGAAGGAAAATATTTTATAATCTTGTCTGATAGCTAACTGCTTGATATTCATAGGAGGTAATAATAAATTGCATGTATATGAGCTGCCAGAAAGAAAGAGAGAGAAAATTTTGGTTCTGAATATAAGGGTGTATTTAATTTGCTCTAAATAGCTGTTTTATTGTCTGTATTTCAGGTTTGATTATTCTAATACAACTATTTTCTTGTTTATTACAGCCGTTACAGACCATTTTATCTGCAATTATCCAGCTTTCCTGTTCTCAACTATTCTGCTCCAAAACCTTATAGTCCATTTGATGTAGATAAGAAGAATGCTAGTGGCCAAAAGCAAACTCAGTCTAAACAAAGGTTTGTTGAGAAAAAATATGGAAATTTCTTCTTCAGTCTCTAAGAAATTGACTCTCTTAGTATTAGTTTACATGGGGCTCTATACCAATACCAGTGTCTCATTTGTTGAATCTACTGGTAATTTTGTCCGTTTTTCTTTCTCCCTCCTTTATCCTTTCTTTTTGTCCTTTTTTTTTTTTTTTTTTTGGACGTATAAATGCAGGCATCATAAACATATTGCTGTGGGTCAGTGTAGGCTGTGACACTTCTTCTCTTTCCTCCTTTCCACTGCTGATACCTTGCCTCTGTCCTCCTCCTGGATGCCCTCCAGTAAGTACAGCACCAAATGAATTATCTTGCCTCTAGAGCTGTTCACTTTAACTTGCCAATAAAAAGCTGAAGGTTAACTAAATTTGTTTAAAACTATCGTCCTAAGTCAAACTACATGATGGTGAAGAATGCACTTCATTTACATGTAAACTTAATTTAAATAAACTTAAATAAAACAAAATGTTCCATACCCTAATATTGCTTGAACTTATATCTTCCTTGAGAGGTGAATGGTGAGTACTTACTGTATGAGTATACAGGCAATAAGAATATGCAGTTGATCAGCTTTGTTCTTACCCTGCACTTAAATGGTCATGTGCTGTATTTGGCACTCAGGCTGCACTTTGAACACTGCTGTTCAAAGTTATGCTTTTTGGCAAATTACATGGGTGATTTTTATCTAATTAAGTGTCTAATGGGGTGCTTTCTGAAGTATCAGGCTCTGATTCTGACCCTGAACTCCTTCCAACCAGTCATTTAGTCCGCTGGAACTGCTTTATGGCTTTGACTTCTAAAACTGATGTTACAGCATTCACTGTAGTGAATTCTAGAGATAGTGGGCTAAGATGATAACTTCATTCTAAAACTCTTTTCTGCTTCTCATAACTTTCTCACCTTGTCCTTTTGGGTTGAAATTTAAATAGTGCACCTATCACTACCTGTTCTAAAATTAAGAGCACAGTCAAAAATCATCTGAATTGTCAGTCAGTTATGTTTATCATCTTAATACATAATAGCTTCTGCACTGCCCCAGTCCTTTATACTACTCTCAATATACTACACTGCTAGTGGTTCTCTCTGTTGATGCTGCCATGGCAGCAATCTCCTGCTTCCTATCTGCTTTGATTGTAGTGCCTATGGCTTTGTGAAAAATGAGGCAAATGCAACGCAGCAGAAACTTTCAGGGCATTGTAGGGATTTCTGGTAGTGCACCTGTCACCTAAGTTAGCACTAAGAGTATAGAGGTGAGGTGGTTGGAAGGCACCCTCCTGGACTTAATATTTCTCCTAAAAAAAAAAAAAAAAAGAGTGTAGTGTGCTTTTTATTTTTTTATTTGTTTTGTCAGGAATTGGGGTGGGCAAGAAAGGTATCCTCTGATAGATATAAACCTCTGGAATTATGCTCTTCTGCTTAATTTTGACTTAGTCTACACTAGGAACGTATGTTTGTATATCTATGTTGCTCAGAGGTGTGGAAAATTCACACCCCTGAGCAATATAGTTATACCAACCTAACCCCTGGTGTAGACAGCGCTATGTCGACGGGAGGGTGACAGCTGCAGCACTGTAAGTGTAGATAAGCCCTTAATCTATTTATTTGGTCCTTGTCCCATCTGAGTTCCTAACTAATAATTAAATTAGAAATAATGATATCTCTCCATTCACAGCCTGAAGGAGAAATTGTTTTTTTTCGTTTGTAAATCTGAAAGAGAAGAATTTGTTGCAGGAAAGTTGTCAGAAACACTTAGTTCTGAATGCAGTAAGGCCTGTGGTCATTCTTCTTTCTTCAAATATTGAGTTCCACAGTCTTGGTCCTGGTCATATGAAAGTTCTGTTTACCATGCTCACAAACTTTCCTCAGTTGTTCGACAATTCCATGGTTCCAGTAGAACAGATATATGGTAAAAAGATAATGATTTTAGAGATAATACCTCTGGTAGCTAGATCCAGTCCTGTGGAATTTGAACATCGGGAAGAGAATTGAATTGCACTCTGTATTCAGTGGAGAACCAATGCAGAAAGTAGAGTTCTAAGGTTATATACTCAAGGCAACCTGTTGTGCTAAGCAGAAGTATTGCTACCTTTTGTACCAGTCGGAGCTTTTTCAGGTCATGTGGCTTCACTCTTTCATATAATGAGTTTCAGTAATCAAGCCTAGAGGTCACGTGTGTGGATTACTGTTACCAAGTCTGAGTCAATAGGAAGATGCTGATTTTGGCTAGACAGGGAGATGGTACTGCTCATTTGATGTAAAGGAGATGTGGGGCTGGGTGCCATTGGCATACTGCTGGTACGGCATTCTTGTCACACCCACTTCCCAACATGTTCATGTAGCTGTTGAAGAATGTGGAGTAGAGAACTGTGCCTTGTAGGACTCCACAGGTGAGGGCTCTGGAAGTAGAGGAACAGTTGCTGAAAGCAACCCTCTGGGGTTTAATATGCGAAGCATCAGGGGCATTTTACACCTTCAACTGTTAATACCTAACTCATATAGCACTCATCAGTAGATCTCAAAGTGTTTTACAAAAGGAGGTAACTATCATTGTCCCCACTTCACAGATGGGGGATCTGAGGCATAGGGAAGCAAAGGGACTTGGCCTGCTGGGTGACCTTGGACAGTGCCAGAGCCTGGAATAGAAACCAGGTTTCCTGAGTCCTAGTCCAGTATTCTGTCCTCTGAAATAAATCTTTGTTCACTCTGATTTGATTGATGTTCTAAAATGTTTGGTTCTCGTAACATTTTTACCGTTTTATAGTTAGCAAGTTTAAAGGCGCAACTTCATATGGACAGATAACTGACTCTTTACATTCAACTTTTTTTTTTTTTTTGCTAACAGAAACAAAACAAATAGTGACAAAGACTGTGGTGGTCCAGTTCAACTTCCTCTAAAGGATAAGAAAAAGAAAGGGTATTGTGAATGTTGTATGAAGAAATATGACGATCTGCAAACTGTAAGTGTAACATAGATTGAACACTCAACCCAGTCTGTTATACGGTGCTTAGAAATGTGGCATCAACAAGTATTTTTCTGCCTAATAGATATTAATTGACTTAACGATATACTCAAAAGTTCTTTTAAAAAAAACAAACAACAAAAACAGAAATCTTCTCTCTAGTGGAATTTAGTGCTGTATTGCTGACTACACAAAGGGTCGCTAATATTACTTATAGTTACATCTCAGAAACATAGTCAATAAGAGTTTAGGAACACTTGCTCTTTTAAATTGCCCATTTATGCACATTGAGTATTTGAAACAACTTTATTTTAGCCAGTATGGGAGTGAATGAATGCCTTTGCACCAAATGTTAGTATATTAATATCTAGACTGACCTGCAGAATTAGGGCTTGTCTACACTATATGCTGGATCGGCAGGCAGCAATCGATCTGGGGGGGGGTCAATTTATTGCATCTAATATAGATGCGATAAATCGATCACTGAGCACTCTCCCGTCAACTCCAGTACTCCACAAGAACAAGAAGCGCAAGCGGAGTCAATGGGAGAGCATCAGCTGTTGTCTTACCGCAGTAAAGACACCACGGTAAGTAGATCTAAGTACGTCGACTTCAGCTACGCTATTCACGTAACTGAAGTTGTGTATCTTAGATTGACCCCGCACAGTAGTGTAGACAAGCCCTTAATAGTGGTGGGGGGGAGTATCAGAGATATACTTTTTCGAAATGTGCTATTCTGTATAATTAACTTTTGCTGGTCTAGAATAGGAGTCTAAGGACCCAAATCCATATGACCTTGCTCCTCCACTTATGCTAAACTTGTTTGTATGTGCTGTATAAATATATTAATATTAGAGTACAGTAACGCATCACTTAAAGTCGTCCCGGTTAACGTTGTTTCATTGTTACGTTGCTGATCAATTAGGGAACGTGTTTGTTTAAAGTTGCGCAGTGCTCTCTTATAATGTTGTTTGGCAGCTGCCTGCTTTGTCCACTGCTTGCAGAAAGAGCAGCCCATTGCAGCTAGCTGGTGGGGGCTCGGAACCAGGGTGGACTGGTGGCCCCTCATCAGCTCCCCGCTCCCCTAAGTTCCACCCAGCAGGCTATCAATTGCCGGCAGTTCAGCTGCCCTCTACCTTGGAGCTGCTCCCAAGAGCCTTCTGCTTGCTGTGCAGAGGGTAGGGGGCTAATATCAGGGTGCTCCCACCCCATGGTCCTGTCACCCGCTTACCCCATCTCCATTGAGAAGTGAGGGAACACGACAGGGCTCAGGACAGAGGAAACTTGCTAGCAGCAGCTGCTCTCTCAACTTGCTTAAAAAGGCAATGTACTTAGAGTGCGGTCAGCATACTTGAAGGGGCAATGCACATCTCTCTCTGTGTCTCTGTCTGCCATGCTGTCTCCCCTCCCTCTGTTTGTGCTGCCTTGTAGAGTGTGAGGCTACATTAACAACGTGTTAACCCTTAAGGACTCAGCCAAGTGCTTGTTCATCATTTAGCAGTAAGGCATTCCCTGGGAAATACCCCACTCTCTTCCACCCTCTGACTTCACCACCTCAACCAAGCTTCACAATTATCATTGCACATATATAGTCTTTCGTCTGGTGAAAAAAAATTCCCTGGAACCTAGCCCCGTCCTCCCCTCCCCCCTATTTACATTTATTATTATGGGGAAATTGGATTCGCTTAACATCATTTTGCTTAATTGCATTTTTCAGGAACATAACTACAATGTTAAGCAAGGAGTTACTGTATTTTCCTGTAGCAGTATACTTCTTGTTTCAGAAAGAAGCTACTGTTTTATTTTTAGTGGCGGCATTTTATTTCTATACAGATGTCTGTAGTACAGGATGTGTCTCATGATTTATTTATTTTTTTATTATTTCAGCATCTTGAAAGTGAACAGCACCAAAACTTTGCACAGAGCACCCACTATCAAGTTGTGGATGATATAATATCCAAATTTGTTTATGACTTTGTGGAGTACAGAGATGATACACAAAAAATGAAAAGGTAATTCACATTTACTAACTTTAAAAATCCCTATAAATTAGTTAGCTAGACAGAGATTTAAAGATGTTGTAGCTTTGGGAGTATAAATCTGGTAAAGAACTAATTAATAGTTTTCAGTTTTAGATAGGTCACTGAAACTTATTGATGTTACACGTAAGAGACCTGGTTTTAAAAGAAAAGGTAAGTCTGATGTACTTTAGTTGTCTTATTTCATGGGGTATATTTGTCAAGTATTCTAGAAAAAAAGAGAACTGTTACAGTGGTACATGTTAACATAGATTATAATTAAGGTTTGTTAACAGTTTATCCATCATATTTATTTATTTTATTTAGGTTTATAATTATACAAAAAAGGCACATAACTGTTACTCTTTCCTTTGACAGATATGTAGAAAAATACAACTAAAATCAGCAGCTAAACTATAATAACTCCAAAAAAGCTCAGCACTCAAATCAAAATCCTCTTCTCCCCATTCCCAGCCCCCCGTCACCAAAGTCGCCCCTATCACAACCTCCCTTTGCCAAAGTCTGAGTGAAAAGAGTTGGAATAGGTTCCATATCTGAGAAGAATGTTTGTCCATGAACACATACCCTTAAAATAAAAGGACTCCAGCTCAAGTACCTTCACTGATTACAACTGTGGCAATAATAAAGATTGCTCTGTTGTGTTCCCTCAAGGATTCAGGAGACGTACAAAGCCTCTTCTCTTTTTTCTGTCTTTCCTAAAAGTATAATAGAGAGGAATGACATGGGGAAACCAAATTTTTCCCAGTAGAAGTCAATGGCAAAATTTTCATTGACTTCAACAAGAGTAGGATCAGTCCATTAGTGTCTCCCCTTCTCCTGTTCCTTTTGTGGTTTGGAAATGCTTATTAAGGGTGAAAAGCTAAATCTGATGAAACTGAAAAACTATAAAATATTTTAAGTGCCTTGAGCGTATTGTCATTTTACATCACATTTTTTAACACGATCATTTTTAAATGCCGATTACTATTTGTGAATTTGGTTTTGTTTAAACCCAAAGCCATTTTCTTTGAATATTTTAGAAATGATTTAAGAAGCTGCAGAAATCATTCTGAATATTGAAGTTTGTATATGGTACCTTCTGATCCTGTGGTAATATAAGCATTTATTAGCGCAAATAAGTTTGTTATAAGAATAAAGACAGTTTTCTCAATCTTAATACTCGCCTCGATAAATTTAGCAGATTAAGTTTTGTTAAAGTAATCTGATATCTTTTGTTTCCTTCAAATTTTTCTTTTGGATTGTAATGTTGTAAACTGTTTAATTTTAGGACAAAATATAGTATGGGATACTTTTCTCCTGTTACTGGAAACATAACTAAAGCAGATGAGCTGAAAGAACGAGTAAAAAGACAACACATTTCATTCAAGTGTTATTCTTGGAAAGATACTACAATGCAGGCACTAAAAAAGGACCATCAGCATACAAAAGTATCCCAGAGTTCGGTACAAAAACATAACTCCATTTCTGAACATCTATATTCTGTTCTTCCTTGCCATCCATCATTTCCTTCCGAAGTAGTAAGTAAATTCAGATGTAATGCTGAAAATGGTAAAATAGAAGGTTCCTGTGCTTTAAATCTAAAAGAGACTGGTTTATCGCCAAACTTCATACAGCTACCTCCCCAGAAAGACAACAAAACATACCTCGAGAACTTATCTGAATTTTATGGGCATTCTAGTAATGAAGTATTTGAACCTGAAGTAAATTTAAATAGAAAGAATTTACAAGGAGTGCAAACAAAGTTATATACTCATGGTCTAGCCACTGATAGTAATGAAAAAGACAAAGATACCTCACAGCCAAAACGAAAATTAAATGATTCATTTGTTCTACCAGCAAAATGTTTGAAGAAAACAGATGCCAGTTCAGCATTTAACAAAAAACAATTAGATTTTGGTATGGATAATGATCCACAGAGAGAGCACCATATAGTTCTGAAGACTGAGATGCTACCACATTGTCTTTCTACAAGCAAAGCAACTAGTGAATTGGCTGTCAATAGTGCACCCAGCTCACCTTCTGGAAAGCTGCACAGAAAAGTAAAACTTTCCTTAGGAAAAAATAAAAGAGGAAACCGGAAACAGATTATGGAGTTATGTGTAAAGCAAACTGATGATGTATCTGTTATTGAAGAAAAGAAAAATGCATGTTGCTCCCCAATGCAGACTCTGGTGGAATTATTTCAGACAAGTGACATAAATTCAGATTTTGGGGGTTTTACAAGTTGTCCTGAGAAAAAAGATTCAAGTGGCCTGAAAGATATTTGGGAAGGACAAAATGCAAATTCTCTGTGGTCATTATTTTCCTCTTCCTCCTCAACCCCATTTATCGGATTTTAATGCTGCTTTATTTAAAACAATGACTTTTGAATAAATTTGCAAACTGATGAGGATTTTATTCATGGAAATTAATTCTTGTATTCTAAGTTATGTGTTCAAGTTTTGGTATATCAAATATACATGCAAAAACATATGTGTAAATCTGAAAAATAAAGATAATCCTGGCGTGCTTTTCTAAAAAAAAAACACTTTTTATCACAGCTGATAGATAGGTTATGTCCTAAGATGCAGTGTGTTTAACTCCAGCTTCTAGGCAAGATCTATATACATCATGTACCTTATTGTGAATTTCAGACAATAAAAAACCAATTTATTTGTGTATATACACACACTGTATTTTATTTTTAACAAAGTAGTTGGTTTCCAATTGACTGAAGTTCTTGTTGGGTTTGAGTTGTTTTTTCGCTCCTCATTAAATAATCATCCATCAGTCTTACGAGTTGGCATAGATTAGTGTTACCTGGGGTTCTTTCAACCTAAAGCTCTTGGTAACTTTTACTCTGTGCAAGAAGGTGTTAGGAAATAAATCAGGGGAGACACGGCCATCCGACCAATAGGTGGCTGGCACAAACAGGACAACACAAGAATGCTTTCACTTAAAGCTAAACTTTACTTAGTCTCAAGCATTTACGCATGTCCGCAGCAGGTTAGATAATTACCAAAGCTGAGTGTGGCTCTCGAGTGACACAATGGCAGACTTCCGGTGACCAAATCTTCCCTCTGCTGGTGGGGACTACAAGATGTATCCAGAGGGAGAGTCCAAAGGAGTCCAACTACCTCAAACTTTTCCCCCTTATTTATACATTAGTAATAGAATGACATGTCCCTTAAAGAAAACTTAAGTAAGCAGTTTCAGTGGTCAAGCAAGAGGTTCCTTCTGATTATTAATTAACCAGGTGTGGGTTTTTCCCAGAGTTTGCAGCCTTGAGGCCCCAATTGACATTCCTGGGGCACATCCTGCTCTTCTAAAATGTATGTATCAGCAACTTCAACACAATTCTTATCAGGAAGGATGGGGGGTCAAGCTGCCCTTTCTGTGGCACCCAAAACCCCTTCCCCTCCTGCCTTGGTCCAGCTGAGGCTGCAACATGGCCAATTTACAGCCTGCTGACTAGGCTGCTTTGAGCAATAAGCCATAGTGGTTTCAGGCACTTCACGGGTTTGCTGATGTCTCCCCGTACAATTAGGAGTATGGTTTTAGGGTTGAAGTACAGAATTAGCAGTCAGAAGGTCTGTTGTTTATTCTTGACTCTGCTACAGACTTTGACCTTGCACAAGCTCTGTCTGTTTTTATATCTGTAAAATGAACATCAGGGGAGGGATAGCTCAGTGGTTTGAGCACAGGCCTGCTAAACCCAGGGTTGTGAGTTCAATCCCTGAGGGAGCCACTTAGGGATCAGGGGCAAAATCAGTACTTGGTCCTGCTAGTGAAGGCAGGGGCTGGACTTGATGACCCTTCAGGGTCCCTTCCAGTTCTATGAGACAGGTATAATGCAGCAGTGCTTACAGCTTCACCAGGGATTATTGCAAGGTTTCATTAATTAATATGTCTGCCTCTCAAGCCCTCATGCAAGTACCTATGCTATATTTTTCTTAGCCTGTTAACGTGCCATCATTTAAGATTCCAGGAATGGATCTGTAAAGAAAAATGTTACTTCTGAACACATACATAGCAGGGACAGATAGCTCAGTGGTTTGAGCATTGGCCTGCTTAAACCCAGGGTTGTGAGTTCAATCCTTGAGGGGGCCATTTAGAGATCTGGGACAAAAATCTGTCTGGGGATTAGTCCTGCTTTGAGCAGGGGGTTGGAATAGATGACCTCCTGAGGTCCCTTCCAACTGTGGTATTCCATGATTTGTTTTATTCTCATTGTGGTATATGTTTTGCTTCAGTATTCACTAAAAATGTTAACAGTGACCAGATACCCAACAGAATATCAACAACAACAGGAAGGAATGCAAGCCAAAATAGGGAAGAAACAGGTTAAAGAATATTTAGATAAGTTAGATATATTTAAGGCAGCAAGGTCTCATGAAATTTATCCCAGGATACATAAGTACTAGCTAAAGCAGTGGTCCCCAACCTTTTCGTCTGGCAGGCGCCAGACGAAGGACCGTGGCGGTGGTGGAGCATCCGCCGAAATGCCGCCGAATTTCTGCAGCATTACGGCAGCAACGCCTCTCGATGACATCGCTTGTCGGCGGCAAGCGGCGTCATCGAGAGGCGTCGCCGCCAAAATGCTGCAGAAATTCGGCAGCATATTGGCGGATGCTCCACCGCCAGCAAGGACGCAGGCACCACGTTGGGGACCCCTGAGCTAAAGCAATCACAGAATCTTTAACTATTATCTTCAAGAACTCATGGAGGACAGCTGTAGTCCCAGAGGACTGGAGAAGGCCGCATGTAATACCTATCATTAAAAAGGGGAACAAAGAGGACCAGGTAATTCAACCTAACTTTGATACCCAAAAAGATACTGGAACAAATTATTCTTTTTCTAGTGGTGTCCCTATGTGTGCTCCACTTCACATATGCATATGCTTCTTGAGCCCTTGATCAGATATTTACCATTAGCAGTTTCTGTTCAGCCTGCACACAGGCTCTACATAACCTCATCCCTCCCTCTGAGGGTGTACAGGACTGTACAGGTGAACCAGCCACAGTTCCTTCTCCACTGCCTTGGCCTGAGACAGAGGTATAGCATGTCTGCCTCATGCCTGCCTCAACATGTTTTGTAATTGTTTTTAGTTAGTATAGTGTTGTGTTATTTATTGTTAGTATAGAATTAGATGTCAGAGATTTCATGGGGTTTTTCTTCCCCATTTTTCTGGAGAGCTTATTTGACCTTGTGATGGGGTGGACTAGGCCTTGAGGCTCCCTGCTGGAGGCCTCAAGGCCCTTCCTCACTCTGCCCGAGAAAAGGGCAATAGAGAGGACCTCCAACCTGCCTAAGTGACTGTGGGAAGCAGCCAATCAGGGCCCAGCAGGGCAGTATAAAAAGAGCTGCAGAGCCAGAGCTAGTGCAGTTCCTTGCGAGAGCTGGAGCAGAGTGGATGGTGCTCCAGGCTAGCTGCTGGGACTCCACAAGGACCCTGAGATAAGGGTGAAGAATGTGCTGGAGCCACGGGGAAGTGGCCTCGGAATTAGAGCAGCAGCGCAACTTAGCAGCTATTGGTGTGTCATTTTATCTATACAGTGTCCCTGGTCTGGGACCCGAAGTAATGGGTGAGCACAAATCCTCCCCAACCGCCAATTAGTCACTAGGGGAAGTGGCCTGGACTTTGAGGCACCCCAGAAAGGGGACTGAACGGTAGTGGCTCAGCTGAAGAGCTGGGGCCTGATTGGGCGAAGACATTGCCTCCAGGGAAGGAGCCCTGAGGCACTGCTCTGTTCCGGAGCAGGGACAAACAAAGAAACATTACAGAGGGCACTGAGAGAGGCTCCTGTTGGACTTGTACCCTGGAAGGTGTTTGCTTTGCTTTTAACACACAGACGGTGTGTGTCCCTAGTCATTAATCACTTGGATAATAGAGTGGAAAGTGTGCTTTTAAAATCTGCGGATGGTACCAAACTGGGGTGGGGAAGGTTGCAATCACTTCAGTCAACAGGATTAGAATTCAAAATGATCTTGACATATTGGAGAATTGTTATAAAATGAAATTCGGTAAAGTGCAAAGTAATTCACTTAGGAAGGAAAAATCAAATGCAGAACTACAAAATCGGGAATAACTGGTTAGATGGTAGTACTGCTGAAAAAAATCTGGGGGTTATTGTTTATCTCAAATTGAATGAGAGTCAACAGTGATGCAGTTGCAAAAAAAGCTCATTTTTTTCGAGTGTTTGCTCATGTTGATTCCATTCTAGGTGTGCACGCGCCACATGTGCGGCCGTCGGAGATTTTTGCCTTAGCGGTACCCATAGGGCCAGCAGTGGTGCCCTCTAGATTGCTGTGCTCATGTCGCAGTATATCAGGCGCTGCAGACCCATGCCCTCTCAGTTCCTTCTTATCGCCCGTGGTGGTCAGTCAGAGCGCCTCTCTTGCTTGACAAGAGCTAGCCGTTTTCTTCCCTTGGACTTTGTATCTTCGGGCCTCTTGTACATTGTTGATAGCATTAAGTAGTTGTTAAGTATGTGTTAGTAGTTAGGGTCCCAGTGGGGACTTTGCCCCAGAGTGCAGCATGCCCGAGGCTCCCAGGTTTAAGCCCTGCTTGGACTGCAGCAGGCCTATGCCTGTGAGTGACCCCCATAACAGCTGCCTTAAGTGCTTGTGGGAGTCGCACATTAAGGAGCGTTGCCGGATCTGCAAAAACTTTTGGCCCCGCACCCAAAAGGAGAGGGATATTCACCTCAAGGCTCTCCTGATGGAGTCTGCCTGGCTTCCAAGCCTTCTACGCAGGCCACACTGAGCGTCTCAGCCTCCGTGCACAGTGCACCACTGGCACCTGCCTCTTCCCAACACCCTTTGCGGTCGCCGGTACCAAAAAAGAGGGCTAAGAAGCACTCTCCGGCACCGAGCAAGAAGGCCCAGGGGTCATCCAGCAAGGGACCCATCCAGCAGGGGTCATCCAGCAAAGGCCTGCCCGCCAGCCTTCTCTGGAACCGTGCAAGCGTGCCTCCACGACTGGGGCTCCACCAACTCCTGGGAGCGATATGGGACCCACAACCCTGCCTGCCCCATTGTCATCCCAGCCCAGGCACAGAAAGAGCACAGGTCTTCACCTGCCCCTATGATGTCTTTGGTGCCACAGGAACAGTCTACGGCTCCCTTAGAGGGCAAGCCTGCTGTTAAGGCCCCTCAGAAGGTAGGGGAGTGCCGCCAATCACCAGACAAGAAGCAACTGTCTCCCCAGGCAGGTCCCAATCTCTTTGGTGGTGGCCTGGACCCTCCTCCTGGTCTCTTTGGCACTACTCTCCAGAACAGGGTTGACGGTCCACATACTATGACCGGCATCACTCACCCTTTCGCCAATCTACCTCTAGACATCGGTCCTAATCGCCAGCACCATGGGAACACTCTTCATCTTATTGCCAGTCTCCACAGCACCACCTATACCCCTGATGCCGGCCCCCTCGGCACTGGGATTGCTCTCTCCAGCACAGTCACCGGTCAGTTACGATCCCTGGTACCTCAACCAGTAAACTGACTCAGGCATTGACAGCCCCTCCCTGGTTGCTGGAATGTGGTTCCTCTGGCACAGAGACCTAGTTCAGCCCATCGCCCTGGTCTCAGCAACCGGGATTGGGCACCAGAACCTGCTGCGCCGTCCACCGCATCACAGTGGGAGCAAGGCCGGTGGCCAACAGAGTGGCCATATTGGGGAGCATGGGGCGTTCTGATTCTCCTTCAAATTCCCCCTGCTTTGCCATGATGCTTACAAAAAACTTGACAATGGTTAGGCTGCTGGTGTGCTGAGACCACTGCCTATCATGCTGATGAATATTGTCTCATTGTTTTCTTGTACTCCCCAACTGGTCTGTCTGTATCCATCTGTTGTCTCTTATCTTATGCTTAGATTGTAAGCTCTTTGGGGACAGAACTGTCTTTTTGTTCTTTGTTTGTATAGTGCCTAGTCATGATCCATGAGTGGGGCTTCTAGGCATTATGATAATACGAATAATAAATAATACTAAAGTTCCCTTATTCTTGTGCTCTGAGACAGGGAGAACAGTAGCTCCCAATCTACCTTATCTATACCACTCATTATTTTAGCTCTTTATACCATGTCTCTTCATATTCATCTCCTTTCTGTGGTAAGCTGTCCCAGTTCTTTCAGTCTCTCTTCCAGGTCCTGAATCATTCTCATTACCCTTTTCTGAACACACTCTAATTGTTCATTACCTTTTTTGAGATGAGGCGACCATTACTGCACATAGCATTCCAAATGAAGCTGCATCATTGACTTAACTTTAGAATGAATTATCTGCGTAATTTGCTCTACATTTAGATGACACTTTCAGGATGCATCTTGTTCAGGTAATATCCATATCCTGGGCTAAATAACTTCTGAGGTCAAAGTCTGAGATATACATTAGCCAAAAAACACCCTCCAGTTATATTTATAAGTTGAGCCTTGCATTTTCTGGATATTATTGATATGAGATTACTGACCATCAAATAAAGCTTCATGTGTCCAGAATTTGAATGTTTCATAATATTTAGTTATAATTAGCTTTATCTGGTCAAAAATATACAGTGGTGTACTGGTAATGTTGTTAGCTATCAAAATGAACAAGAAAAAACACAGTGAAAAATTCAAAAAACAATACAGCTAAAATTCTATGTTGTACCAGCGAAGAGCCGTAATGTTTTTAATTTACTGAATAAATCATAGTTTAATATTGATTGCTTGAAATGTGTGTGTTTGTTAAAATGTGCATTAGACTTATTTTTAAGTAAAAAAAGTCAATATTTTTCCTGTTTGTATATGATATATTGCTATAAATGTTCTGTAATTGAACTAAACGTTACAATTTATTTTTCTCTAGTCTCCTTAAATAGAGTACCACAAAAAACTTTAGACACAGCAAATCTGGAATGTTGAATCAAAACTTTTTTAAAAATTACATGAATACCTTTCATTAATTTGAATCTCTTTTTTTAATATTTAAAAACTTGTGTTAGCAATGCAAGCTGAATGTTCTGCTTTATCAGCATTATACAGTATTAACTTCAACCAGTTAAGGTACTTAAAAATTATAAATTTCAACTCAACAGAAACAGTTATACTAGGATTTAAAAAATCATTCAATAAGGATGGCCTTTTCAAAAATGCCTACGTAATTTAGGAACCCAATTACTAGGGCCCTACCAAATTAATGGTCCATTTTGGTCAATTTCATGATCATGGGATTTTAAAAATCATAAATTTCATGTTAGATATTTTAATCTGAAATTTCAAGGTGTTGTAATTGCGGGGGTCCTGACCCAAAAAGGAGTGGGGAGGGGAGGGGGTCACAAGGTTATTGTAGGGAGGTTGCGGTACTGCTACTCTTACTTCTGCACTGCTGCATGCAGCAGAGCTCCCTTCAGAGCTAGGCAGCTGTAGAATAGCGGCTGTTAGCCGGGAACCCAGCTCTGAAGGCAGAGCCGCCACCAGCAGCAGCGCAGAAGTAAGGATGACATGGTATGGTATTGCCACCCTTACTTCTGTGGTGCTGCCTGGAGAGCTGGGGCCTCAGCAGCCACCATTCTCCAGCTGTCCAGCTCTGAAGGCAGCGCAGAAGTAAGGGTGGCAATATCATGACCCTCATAAAATAACCTTGCGACCCTCCTGCAACTCCCTTTTGAGTCAGGACCCCCAATTTGAGAAATACTGGTCTCTCCCATGAAATCTGTATAGTATAGGGTAAAAGCACAAAAAAGATCAGATTTCACAGGGGAAGACCAGATGTCACGGTCCATGACATGTTTTTCATGGCCATGAATTTGGTAGGGCCCTACCAATTACCATTAAAAGTCAATGGAACTTGTAATTTTTCAAAAACCTAAGTCACTTAATACATCTAAAGTTGTTGCTTTGGTTATTTCTGGTATTATTTACTTACTTATGCCTCCTTATTCCATGCAGAACTTAAGGCCTTCACCACTGCCTTCCATCTTTCGTGGTCTTTTGCTGCAGTCTTTGCTTTTTCTCTCATATCATTTTAATAGCTTTCAGTTCAGCTTTTGTTGTGAATTTCCAAGTTGTCCTAGGCCTACTTCATTGCCTTTTGCCATGGGGATTCCAATCCAGCACCTTTCTTCTTATGCTGTTGGTTCTTTCCTTTATGTGTGTCCCAACCACCTACATTTTCATTCTGTAATTTCCTGTCATATCGGTCTCTGTTTCATCCTCCTCCAAAGTTCTTAATTTGAGATTTTTTTTTCTGACCATGATGAGGATTTGTCTAAGGCAGCTGTTTATAAAAACTTGGAGTTTAAATAATAAAGTATTGATAGGTCTCCAAGTTTCAGCACTATACAGTAAGATAGGTTTTACAAGGGTGTTAAATACTCAAAGTTCAGAGGGCAAGTTTATGTGTCTCTGGATCAGCTTTAGGGTTGTGAAGACATATCTGGCTTTCATTATTCTGGCTTTAATGTCTTCATCTGTTCCATCTGTTTTGCTTACAATGCGACTAAGTGAAGTGTTGGACCTCTTTTATGTCAATTCCAGAAAATGTTATTGGTGTTTCTTGTTGTGTATTGTTTCTCATAGAATTAGTTTTCTCAATGTTGTTTTACAGCCCTCCTAACTGTGCATTGGTCTGGAGATTATTTGTTTTAGTTTGCATATCTCTGTGAGTATGGGACAGCAGGTTGATGGCATCTGCAAAGTTCAGGTCTTCTAGCTTCTGTGTGGAAATCTACTGTATACCCCTTGGCTGTTCTGTGGCCTCTCATTACCCACTCAGTTACCAATAGGAAGACCATGGGTGACATAAGGCATCTTTGTAGTCTTAGTCAGGAAATTACCGGGCCATGGGTGGCCTTCCTGGTGGATGGAGCAGGACCTTGCCTGGTGATTGTGGTAGCAGTTTGGGTAACAACAAGAAAGATCCAGGGATCAGACACCGGTCTAAGGCTGAATCTGGAGTCAGAGTCGAGGGGGCCAAGTTAAAGATCAGAACTGGAGTCAGAATCCAAAGTCTAAGCTGAAGGATAAGTCAAAGTCCCAGTGATATCTGGGGGTTCAGAGTCAAAGGGTAAGCCAGAGTCACAGTCAGGGATGTAACCAAGAATCAAAGCCAGGAATCAGAATGGCACAGAGAGACTAGGGCTGAGAGTGAGGATTGGAAGCAGGAACCAGCAATGAGATCAAGGTAAGCACAGCTGTGGGCATGGTACACGCTCAACAGCCGCTGTACTTGTGCTGCAAGGCTCAAGTAGCAGACCGCTGGCTCATCTTCCAATCAGGAAGTGCAGCCATTTTGAGGGGACTTACTGGGCCCTGCTCAGCTTTCTGTGTTGCCTAGTAACCAGATTATGCCCCTGACAGTAGCTCCTGACATAGGTGGTCTTCTAGGAGCTGTTGGGCCTGGCTTGTCTGGGTATTGTTGGTGGAATTCTTGTAACACAGCAAGGGCATGGATGTTTTTTACGGGCTCCCACTATCTCTCCTCTGGCCTGTACCCCTTCCAATCCATAAGGTATTGAGACTTACCCCTTACCCATCAGGAGTCAAGGATTTGGTGGACCTCATACTCTTCCTGTCCCTGGACCACTATGGGTGGTAATGGTGGATCCATCTGTGAAAGGATCCCCGGGGTGAAGCCTGGGACTGTGGGACCACTGTGCCCCCTTAACTCTCCAGCCTGGGCTGTCTCTCACAATGCTTTGCTAGTGACAAGCAGCAAACCCCTCCAGGCGCTGTTATCACTCAGCACAACTGTATGTGGAGCCCCACACCCAGCTTGATTGTATGAATTCTCCCAGATCCACACATGAATCATAGAGAGAGGCACCAGCCAAATCCCCCCCAGCTCCCAGCCTTGTACCTCAGGAATATACCATCTTGCACTGCTCAAGACGAGCAGTTTAAGTTGATTAATTGGTTCATCACTTCATCAATGGAAAGTGGATATACACCAGCCTTTGTAAACCTGAGCAGATTTACCACACACTTCAGGCAAACTCACCGGTAAAGATAAATAGTCAAACAAATTTATTGATTTCAAAAGAGATTTTTTTTAAGTGATGGGCAAAAAGTCAGAGTGGTTACCAAAATAAAATATAAGCACGCAGTCTAAACTCTCAACCCTATTAGACTGGACAACATCTAAATTAAGCAGTTTTTCTCACCCCACTCGATATTGCAGTTCATAGTACAAAGGTTTCACCCTTGAAACCTGGGCCGGTCTTCTCTGTTGGAGTCTTCGGAGTGTCCTTGTTGCTTGCAGCATAGGTGGGGAGGAGGAGAAAAGGCCAAGCATGGGGCCCCTGTGTTCTGTTTTATACCCTTAGTCCATGTGCTTGGAGAACACAAGTCCAGGCATGTCTGGTGGACATTGCTGAGTCACCAGGCAACGTTGAGCAATACCCCTGGTGTGGCTTTATGTAAGTGAGTCATTAAATAGTAACTCCCTTGCTGGACAATGGCTATTGAGGGGGGTTTGACACCCACCCAGGTGTTGGTTAGCTTCTTTGTCCTTGTCTGTGGGGATCAAATATTTGGGCAGTTCCCCAGCTCACAGAATATTTTAGTGATAACCATACAACACAATCTCATAACTTCATATGCACTAATGATATACATATTTAGATAGAACAATGGCTTTCAGCAGATCATAACCTTTCTGCTGATACCTCACGTGGCACGCTTTGTGAAATATCACAATTATATATAAATGATTAATATAGGGGCTACAGGGGGCTCCCCCAACACATAGAATGTCACACCCTCCATCCAGAAACGGGGTTGCTGACAAATGGCTTGAGAAGAGAGACATAGAAGACAGGGTGGATTTTAAGGGAGCTGGAGCTTGAAGGTCACTAGATTCATCTCCTGGTTGATCTGGAAGGGTCTGAGGAACTTGTGGTTGAGCTTGGCAGAGGGATAGGTTGAGTTCAAATTCTGCCTGGAAAGCCACACTTTATTGACTATGTTGAAGTCTGGGGCGGCTTGCCCCTGTCAACCAGCATAGCTCTTATAGGATTCCTTGTCAGTGGCCAAATGCTTTGTGTACTCCTGATGAATTTGGTGGAGATGGAGGACTATATCTATGGCTGCTGGAATAGAGTAGTCTTCTGATAGTTTTCTGTGGGTGAAAAATGAAGTTTGTGAAGAACAGGCTGAGTTGATGGAGATATGAGTTGTGTTATTGTAGGCAAATTTTGCCAACAGTAAACAGTGGAGGTACTGTTCCAATGTCTAGCTGACCATTTTGGTCTGGCTGGCAGTCTGATGGTAGTAGGCAGTTGAAATGAGGTGCTTGGTGCCAGTACAGCAGGGGTATTCCTGTCAGACCCAGGAGATGAACTGGGTGCATCTGTCATGCAGTCTGGGGTGCTTCATGAGTGTGTAGCAATCTCAGAGCAGACTGTCAAAAAGCAGGGCAGACAACCCAAACTGGTGGTATGTTCTATAATAAGATTTCACCAACCCACTAACACATGTGAACTCCTGGATCACTGTAACAATCTTACCATAGAGTCACAAATAGTCCCCCTGGCCACTACAGTCTACCTTGTCACCCAGGCAAGGTGGACTTAGTGATAAATGATCACTTACACCAAAAATCACAAAATATTCAGGTTGCTCCCAGCCCCAAGAGACTAGTCACTTACTCCAGATCAGTTTGTACCTTCAGTCTCACACATAGACAATGCTGGTAGCCAATCCTATAGTAAACTAACTAAAGATTTATTAACTAGGAAAAAGAAATGAGAGCATGTTTTACATGTTAAAGCAGGCAACGTATAAGTACAAATGAGTCAGTCTGTGGTTCCAAAAGGTGACAGTGATGATGTAATCTGTCCACTAAATGTCTTTCAGGGGATTTCTGCTTTTTGTTTCTTTGCTCCAACCCTTGTAAGAGTCCGAACAGCAAAGAAAGATCCAGTTTTTCCTTGTCTGGGATTTTTATGCCCTCCACTCTAGAGTACAAGCTGATGAAAACAGTTCATGTGTGGATCTCTTTCCTGGAGGGAGTTCGGAATGCAGTCAACAGGGCCTCTCTCCTTTGATGCTATACAATACCCCATTTACCTTCAATGGGCCGTTGTGTATACAGGACAAGGCTTTTACGTTAATTAATGCTTCTTTTCCTGTTTGGTGAGTTACATGATTACAAAGGTTTACAATGCATACACTCCATATAACTTTACGCCATGGGCTATCAAGGTTACAAATGAGATAAATACATGCAGCATCCTACAAGCATTTTGTGCCATTGGGATTGGGACAGCTCCACAATGAAGTCCATCAAGAAGATGGAGCAAGAATGTGGAGGTGTGGAAAGGGGCTGGAGAAGGCCCACTGGTCTCATGCACAGACTTTTAGTGCAAGTGCAGAGATCATACATCCTAATACAGTCTTTAACATCTTTTCATAAGTTTGGTCACCAGAAATACCTGAAAATCAGATTCCTGATCTTAAACTGGCCAAAATGTCCTGCCATGAGGGAATCATGGTACAAGCTCAATACTTTGAGTTGGGGCTCTCTTTCAGAAATGTTAAGGCACTTCCCTTTTAGATGGAAGTTTGACCTGGAGGAGGATCCAGGGTTTTCCAGGGACTGGCAGATTGGTACCACAAATGGGTCGCTTAGGAGCAGAGAGTGGATAGCGATCATCAGAGGGTTAACGCCCATCCTTCCGATGAAGTGGATACAAACATCCTTCTCAACTTCATTTTGTTCATTCTTGAGGGACAAGGCATCTACCTTCCCATTTTTAGTCTTTAGGTGATAAGTAACTGTAAAATTGAATCTGGGTTACAAAAAGTGCCCAATGGCTATGGTGTTGGTTTAACTGTTGGGCTGACTGTAGGTGCTCTGTTTTTTTGTGGTCCATCCAAACTTGGACATTGGTACTGGCCGCTCCAAGGAGGAACCACCATTCCTCAAAGGCCAGGAGTTCCTTCTCCCAAATATCATAGTTTTTCCTCTCTGTTGCTAAGAGAAAAAGGCATGGGGTGGAGTAGCTGGCGGAGTCCTGCGACTTGAGAAATGACTGCGCCTACAGCAAAGTCCAAGGCATCAATTCCAATTATGAAGACCCAAGCACAGTTGGGGTGGGTTAGGATGGAGCAGATGTGAAAACCCTTTTAGGTTTTCAAACATAGCCTGCATATGAGCGGACCAAGCAAATTTGGTCCCCTTCTTAAGGAGGGACATTAAGAAAGTGACCAGGGTGGAAAACCCCTTAATTAATCACCTGTAAAAATTTGCAAAGCCCAGGAATCACTTTACCCCTTGCATATTTGAGGGTGCTTTCCACTCTGTGATCACTAGTACCTTGCTGGAGTCCACAGAAAAATCTGCCAGAGAGATGACATAACCCAGAAACTCCACCATTTCCGTGTCAAATTTGCATTTTTCAGGCTTTGGCTTAGTCAGAACCAACTCCCTGCCATCTAGAAGGATATGTACATAGTGGTCATAGAGGTCTTGATTTTCAGAGAAGATGAGAATGTCATCTAAATAGATTAACATGAACTGATCAAAGATATCCCTAAAGATATCATTCATAAAAGGCTAGAAGGCTTGTAATGCAGGAGCATTACAGAGGCCAAATGCCCAAAGAGTCAAAATAATCATACCTAGATCAGAATGCTGTGTTCTACTCATAGTGTGGCCAAAGTCTGCCAAAGTTATACACTCCACGCAAGTCTAATTTTATGAAGGTCCAGGCTGACTGAAGTCCCTTCACAAGCTCATCATTAAGGAAAAGGGGATATCAGATGTGTGCCACGATTTGATTTAGTGCTTGGTAATCAGTGCATGGTTGGAAAGAGCCATCCTTCTTGGCTATGAAGAATATAAGGGTACCAACTGGGGAGGTGGAAGGACAAATAAATCCCTTCTGTGGGTGTTCCTCTAGATATTCCTGGAGGGCTTGCAGCTCTGGCTCAGACCATGTCTACACTTACTGGTAGATTGGCACTGCCGCGATGGATGCAGCAGTATCGATTTAAGAGGTCTGGTGAAGACCTGTGAAATCAGTCGCAGAGCACTCTGGTCAGCTCCTTTACTCCAACTCCCCAAGAAGAGCAAGGTAAGTCGGCAGGAGAGCATCTCCCGTCGACACAGCATGGTATAGACACCATGGTAATTGACTTCGGTTACGTTATTC
The DNA here is from genome assembly GCF_016161935.1 of Mauremys reevesii. Classification (NCBI taxonomy): domain Eukaryota; kingdom Metazoa; phylum Chordata; order Testudines; family Geoemydidae; genus Mauremys; species Mauremys reevesii. The sequence continues at coordinate 42,329,530 of NC_052624.1, forward strand.
ATGTAACTGGAGTAGCGTAACTTAGGTTGACTTACTGCAGTAACATAGATAAGGCCTAAGAGAGAGCATAAATGCATCTGAAGGAAACCTCTGTTCCTGGGCAAAGTTCAGTAGGGCACTCATAACTGCAGTGGTGTGGTAGGAAGTCCACCTTCTGTTTTTTGAATGCCCTGGCAACTCCAGGTATTTGACAAGAATCTTAAGTGTGGCTTGGCCTGCTGCTTGCCTCTCCAAGAGTCTCCGGGGCTGGAGCACTCAAATTGTAAGCTGCTTGACCATGGTTGGTCTACCTACTGGTGGTTGTGGTGGCTGTTCAGGTAATGACAAGCAAAGACCCAGGGATCAGGTGTTACCTGGGGTTATCAGAACCCTCAGCAGGGGCAACTTAACTATTTCACTCCAAATGGTGTAAGGAATAAAGCAACAGGAACTCAGCGATTCTGTCTGATCAAGGAGTAATTCAAGTAAACATGTTTTTCTCCAACACTGCAGTTTATTAGATTTAAGCACACACAGACATAAGCAATAGGTTTAGAACAGCCCAGATATTTATGTATATTCTGAGATGGTATTGATTAATCAATGACAGGTCAGCGCTGACCAAATGCCTCCCTGCCAGGGAGTAAAGATGTCAGGAAAACACCTCTCTCCCAGGATGGCTCCTGAGGACTGCTCCCAAATACTCTCTATTATCTGAACTTTTTATAACTAACTTCTACTAAACACATAGGTCATAATGACCCTGTGATGGGTTGGATCACAGAAACCCCCTTGGGGCTGCCAACAGATGTGCCAAGACTACTTCTGCCCCTGCTTTCCCTGCCAGCTTGGGACTCCAGAACCCTGCCTAGTTGTGCCAGACATACTTGCCGGCCACAAACACAGACCCAGGTCTGAACCACATCCCGCAAACTGCAGGCTTAACTGAAAGCAGCTTAAGAAGTGTTCTTGTCTTTAACACTCAGATTCCCAACTCCTAGTGGGGTCTAAACCCCCAAATAAATCAGTTTTACCTTGTATAAAGCTTATACGGGGTGAACTCAAATTGTTTGCCCTCTATAACACTGATAGAGAGAGATGCACAGCTGATTGTGTCCCCCCCCAGTATCAATGCATACTCTGAGTTAATAAGTAAAAAGTGATTTTATTAAATACAGAAAGTAGGATTTAAGTGGTTCCAAGTAGTAACAGACAGAGCAAAATGAATTACCAAGTAAAATAAAACATGCAAGTCTATGCCTAATACAGTCAGAAAACTGAATACAGATAAAATCTCACCCTCAGAGGTGTTCCAGTAAGCTTCCTTTTACAGACTAGTCTCTTTCTAGTCTGGGTCCAGCAGTCACTCACACCCCCTGTGGTTACTGTCCTTTGTTTCAGTTTCTTTCAGGTATCCTTTGGGGTGGAACTGCTATCTCTTGAGCCAGCTGAAGACAAAATAGAGGAGTCTCCCAGGGGTTTAAATAGATTTTTCTCTTGTGGGTGGATACTCTTCACCCTCTCCCTATGTAGAATTCCAGCTACAAGATGAAGTTTTGGAGTCACATGGGCAAGTCACATGTCCATGCATGACTCAGAACTTACAGGTAGCAGCCATGGTTCAGATGCTACCTTGAACGTCCTCATGTAGACTTCTTATGTGGATTGGAGCCTTCCAAGATCCATTGTCTGTTAAGTGCTTCTTGCTTGGGCACTTAACTTGCAAATTCCTTCCTAAAGAAGCTGACCAAATGCCTTACTAATGCTATTTAAAATCAAACAAGTATACAGCCAATATTCATAACTTTGAATACAATAATGACACATGCATCAACTGAACATATTCAGTTGATCATAACCTTTACATAGATGTGTTACGTGGCATATGTAACAAAACATATTCCAGTTATGTCATATATACATCATTCATAAGCATATTTCCATAAAGCCTTATGGGGTGCAATGTCACAGACTCCTACTAAATCAACACTTTTCCTAACTTTCAATAAACTTACTATCAGAGGTGTCTAGACTCAAGGCTGTCCATCCACATATTTTTTTTTTCATTCTCAGTTATTTACTTTTTCTTCCCTTCCTCCCATACTGATTAGCAAAACTGCCATTAGTTATGACCTTGCTTCTGAAAGCCTGTCTCCAAATTAACCCTTTTCGATATGGTGTTCTATTTCATTAATTCATTGTGGTAGAGTGCACATAATATGATTGCAATTAGCTTGATCACATTCTGAGGTATATACACCTCTCAAATCCAGGACAGCACAGGTACTGTCCAATGGTGAAGCTGGAGTCAGGTTTGAGGGGCCCAGGCCAAAAGTCAGAACCAGAGTCAGAAGCCAAAGCCTAAGCTGAAGTCGTAGACAGGGACATAGCCAAGAGTTGGAGCCAGAAATCAGAAGTGGGTAGGTACAGGCTGGGGCAGGGCTACGAGCAAGGCAGAAACTGGGCTGGGAGCAAGGGCTTGAAGCAGGGTAAGCACCACGGTAGGTATGGTGCACGCTAAGCAGCAGCTGTACTGCTCCTGCAGCAATCAAGTAGGAGACTGCAGGCTCCTCTGCCCAATCAGGAAGTGCAACTGTTTGGAGGGGTCTTATTAGGCCCAGCTGAGCTTGCTGGGTTGCCTAGCAACCAGGCTGGGAGCCAGCTGTGCCTCAGTCAGTTTGCTGTTATGTATTACTTGGCATGTCATTTACACAGAACTTCTGGATAATATTTGCAAATTTCTTGGGGATTCCATAGTGGTGTAGCAAGGTCTGTAAGGCTGTTCTAGCTACTGTGTCAATGGCTTTTTGGAAATCTCTGAAATTCATGTAGAGTGTGACTGCTATTCGATTGACAGTTCTATGATCTGTACTGTTACTATTTATCGATATATGATTTCTCCTATCTGAACTCTGCCTGTTCTTGTCATAGCCTTTAATCTACTGTTTAATTTAGTCTGTCTAGGATAATGCATATACCAGTAAGCATTTTACTTGTTTTTACACTGAGGTCTCCTGTCTTCGGCAGTTTCTCTACGTGGCCATTTTCCAACTCATTTGATATTTTTTCTCTGCCAACCAGAATGTCTACAACTGTGTTTTCTGATTCCTCCTTAAGGAGCTCCACCATATTGCATATTTATTCTTTTCTACTGTGTCAGTTATTTTGCTAGCCAAAAGTTGTAACAGATCTCATTTTAGGTTTCCTGCTTCGGGGAGTTTTGCTATTGACTTCTCTGGGAGCAGGATTGTGGCCCTACAATCCATTAGTTAAAGGGGCTTGAATATATTTATTACCCTCATTAATTACTACATTAAACACTCAGTGCAAAGATAATAGAATTAACTTGTTGAATCCCAGATATATTCAGATGGTTAGAGTCAGAGTTGAGATTTCTTGCTGTTTAGTTCAACACCAGTAAACTGTATACCACAAAAGTTTCTATCAGGAATCATACTTAGATCTTAGAATATGTCAGTACTTTTCTTGATTTTTAGGTGGGTTTTTTTTTTGTCTACTCATGTTGTTTGGACTATTTAATTTTCATATTTTCTATGGGGAGAAAGGAAGTAAAAAATTTAAAACATTATAGCTGAAAAATGTTGAAATTAACCAGTATTTGTAATTCATTCTAATTTCAAAACAACCTCCTCAATATGTGGAGTAAATCAATGGCTATTTTTATTTCTAAAAATCACATTATTTACCTATTCTAGATTCCTCCGTCAACCAGTGACATTTTTAACTTTAATCTCTCTTACTATATATAGACAGTGATGTATGTGTTCTTCGTGTCTCAGGGGCTGTGGAGATGTTGCAGCTTGGGAAAGCATATATTAATACACGCTTATATAAAGATGGATTAGAATGAACTTTTCAACCTAGTAAAGAAAAAAAACAAACACCCAAGTTTGTGTGTGCTGGTCCAGCAAGACAATGGATAAAATACTAAGAATCAGCCTAACAAAGCTTGCAAAGATAGCTTTTGTGTGAGGGGACCCTTAGCTTGATACCTCCCTTCCCCTCACTGAGAGAAGTCCACATCAGTGTTCAACTATGAGATATAACAACTATTGTTTGCTCAGATGTGTAAAGATTTCACACATACTTTTGAACAGCCTTGAAGACCTTCAGCAACCAATGCGGCAACATAGGTAAACAAACATGAGAAATGTTTCCTGGCAGACTTCACAAATGACCCAGGGGGGTTAACTGTAAAGAGGCACAATAGAGAGGAAGAGTTCTTTTTAGAGGATGAAACTTGTCATGTCTTCCACTTTACACACCAGAAAAGGATGAGTACACATATGCAGATGGGAGTTCTGTGGTTCCTTTAGTGACAGAGAATATGACTTAAAAGATTTCTTTAGCTTGTTTAAATCTCTACCATTAGAATTCATGCTTAGCTAAGGAATCTGTCTTATACACTTCTGTTAAACACATTTTTATAAATATTCCTTTGCATTTGGTTTGTATTTCCAAATACTAAATATTATTCTTAAAGAGATTGTGTTTCATGGTACCTAAATTAAAGCTGAGGCCATAATTGGTCTACAAAGGGATTGTTGTGTGTATACAACCACCCCTCCTTCACCCCAATCCTTCGACCTTTCTCTGACAGAAACTAGACCAAGGGGTTTGTAGTAGTCACTACAAATGGCCCATGCTTTATGCTGGTGCTGGCTTGGTGAACCTATGCCATGTGATGTGGACAGTGGTAATGATAGCTGAAGAAGAAAAATTATACTGGATCTGACCAATGGTCTGTCTAGTCCTGTATCTAGTCTCTGCTGGTGATCAGTATCACATACTTTAAAGGGCATATTTGAAATAAGTTTCTTTTTAACCCCTATATGTTGGAGACATCACGTTTTATAATGTTCCAAACTATTTTTTAATTCTTGTAACTCTGGATGTCCTCATTATCCATAAAACTGTCTTTTTTAATTCTACCACATACTTGGTCCCCATCAGGGGCGGCTCTAGCCATTTTGCCACCCCAAGCACGGCGGCACGCTGTGGGGGGCGCTCAGCCGGTCGCCGGTCCCGCGGCTCCGGTGGACCTCCCGCAGACGTGCCTGCAGAGGGTCCGCTGGTCCCACGGCTCCGGTGGACCTCCCGCAGGCATGCCTGCGGATGCTCCACCGGAGCCGCGGGACCAGCAGACCCTCCACAGGGACGCCTGCGGGAGGTCCACCGGAGCCGCCTTCTGCCTTCCCTGCGACCAGGAGAGCGCCCCGCGCGGCATGCCGCCCCAAGCACGCGCTTGGCGTGCTGGGGCCTGGAGCTGCCCCTGGTCCCCATGATAGCTTGGGGATCTGTCACAAGGTAACTGTGCATTTTGTGAAAAGTAACCATACACCTAGAGTGCATTCCCAGTGAATGTTCTTCCTTGCTTGTAGAGTATAAGCAGAGTCACCTGCTCAGTGCAAATATGTGGCCACACAACTTACCACATAACATGCCTTTTACCCCCACTCCAGTTGATAAAGAAATTTCCATGTACACCAGACTGTCCACATTGTCTATTTTCAGCCATCTTTTGCTTGTCCAGCCATTGTTTTGCCTGCCCCTTCCTAGTCTGCATATTGTTCCGTTTCATTCCTATAAAAGGAAGTTCATTGCGTTTCCTTCACCAGATCCCTTATTACCACCTTAAAAAGACAGAGCAGGCGTTAGTGAGAAAGCTATCAGCAGCATTGAACTGTGAGGAGCGATCACCTACTCAGAAGGCAAAAATGAGCTAGGAGATATACCAATCTCCTAGAGCTGGAAGGGACCTTGGAAGGTCATTGAGTCCAGCCCCCTGCCTTCACTAGCAGGACCTATTTTTGCCCTAGATCCCTAAGTGGCCCCCTCAAAGATTGAACTCACAACCCTAAGATTAGCAGGCCAATGCTCAAACCACTGAGCTATCCCTCCCTGCAGCTGTTAAAATGCTTTATCTCCTTATGTACTCTGCAGGAGGGGAGTCAGTGTAAGTCTGGCAGGCTGGGGTGCTTGGAAGAGGAGGCGGCAGAGGTGTCATGTCAGGTGTAGTTCCTAACCCTTGCTGGAGCACAGCAATGTACCATTGATTTATATAATAGGATTATATTTTCTGACTCATTCTTTATACAGCCTATCATTTTGTTTCTTTTTCTGTCTACCAATGTATCGTGAGCAGCAGTTTTCGTTGGAACTGTCCATAGTGACCACCTCTGGTCTTTTTCCTGAATGGTTACAGGTCATTTAGAACTCAGCAATATGTATGAGTATTTCAATGTACTGTAATTATTATAGCTGCTCACTGCTGGACCCTAAGATACAAGTAGCATGCCAAGGGTACTGCAACCCAGGGGCAAGTTCTGAAGGCACTTCAGCTGCTAGGCTTTGTAGGTGACTTTACAGATTGCCTTGTAGGTGGTGGCCTGCAGGGATTCACTCCAAAACAAGAAACTATCACTCCCATCAACTCCCTCCCCACACACTGTTCCCCCTGGGGTTCCCTGGCTTCTGTTCCAGCCTGCTCTGCATGCAGTTCTGTGGGCTGTTCTCCCTGCGTCCTGCTTCCCTGATGCTCCTGGTTTGCCATGCCACCACTGCTTACCCGAAGTGCCAGGTGACTTCCTGGGTCACAGTATTTGCATAGAGTTTCCGCCTCCTCCTGTCTGGCCAGAAGCTGATGTGCAGGGTGGACACTGATCCTGATTCCACACCCCCCCCACATGTACTTATCAGAGGCAAAATAAACATTTCTGATTTGACCATTGAGCAACCAGTGATTGATTTGTATTTCATGAGGCCACACCTATATGCGTGGACGTCCAGGACTTTGGGAAGAATCATGTTGGGCAGATGGAAGCCTAGTGCCTGGCACCAAAACAACGTGCAGCTCAATCAGTACAACTAGGCAAATGGCTCTGTGGCCAGTGTGGTAAACGTTCTTCCCAAATTGCTCTATGGAGTCATGTATAAGACCCATTAGTACAAACTATGATTGTCAATATTGTCCTTGAAATAAAGATGACTAACATCAGTTTTCCGTTTACTGGATTCATCACACTGTGCCTTCCAATGTTTATTACCTTTGTGTTGGCATGACACAGAGTCCAATGGTGGTTCACTACTCTGTGAGAGGCCTATCCTACTTACTACACCTAATACATTGTTATCATGATATAAACCCAAATATATCATGGGAAATGTAATATACCACTGGAAAACTAATAACTCACTGATCATTAATATTCTTGCATGATGTATGTATGAGGTGTGTACAAAATGTTATAAATATGTCTTAGAATTATATTCTTAAAATGTGTTTGGCACACAGTGCATAAGTCCAGTTTGTCCTAGACAGAGGAATGTATATTTGCTGTCTAACCTACCTCGTCATCAGGCAGAGACACTGAAGGTATATTTACATAAAGGGTGAACAAAGCCATCAACCTAGAGAATTGTGGGAGATTGTTAAGAAACTATCTCAACAAGTGATGGAGATTCCACCCCCAGGAGGACTTCCTATCTCTTGAAGGAGGATCAATGAACTTTGGGAAGACAGAATGGTGTCTTCTCCCCAGCAAGAGAAAGAAGTGTTGTCTGGGCATCCATCACTTGAGAGGTTCAAGGGGCCAGAGCTCTTGAAATCACAGAGCATTGGGTCCTTCAACAAAGGGATCTGAAGTCTCTGGAACTGAGTAAGGTGAGAAGCCTGCTTAGGCAAAGCTTGTAACTTGCTGGCATTAAGTATTAGTCTTTCAAAGAGCATTTTTTAACTTTTTGTTTGAAGTCATTTATATCTTCATTCCGGATCCTTGATATCACTGAAACCTATGAATTTTTGTTTAATAAATTTGTTTGACTGTTACTATAAACCAGTGCAGTGCTGTGATTGAAATGAATGTTTGTCAACCCCCAGTTAAATTAATGAGCTGTGATGTATTGTCTATTTAAAGGAGACACACATTTAATCACTTCTGTAAATGTTCAGTTAGAGGGCTAGACACTGCAGGGTGATAGTTTTGAGGAAAGTTCAGGATTGGAAAGGTGTTGGGGTCACTTCTCAAAAAATAATGGTGGTGGAAGCCAGGGTATGACCTGTATGCTTGGCACCAGAGTTCTGGGGCAGGCAGTGACACAGCACCTTACTGGTCTGGGTTGAATCCCAAAGCGTCATAGTTGGTCAATGCAATTTCATCTGCCACTGTGTTGCTTAGTCACCTAGCTTAGTTAGGTCCCTCTGAAGTTCCTGACAGTCTTCTTTTCGCTAATCTCAATTTTGGGTCATTTTAAGGGTACCCCACTGTCAGCCTTTTGCCAAGTTGGAAAGTGTTGGTTTTCTTTTTCTCATGCAGTTTCTAATCCTGTAAAGCTCTGAAAAATGGATCCATTGAAGACTGTCAAATCATTTTGCAATAACTTAATACTTCCATACAATTCCTAGTGGGTGGGAGTGTAGAATATGAGTCACACATGTAGAGGCTGCTCTGCTGATGCTTTCCTGGGTATGTCAGGATTACAGTACAAGGAATTTTTTATACCTTTCAGTTTCACCCTGACGTTCCTCACAGTACATTTTAATGTGAACAGTATTGTTCTGTATGCAATTTTAAAAATTCCCTGTGTTCTGCAGAAGGGGGAGTCAGCAAGAAGGAAAAGAGAACAGACTAAAAGAGAGGAAAGGGGGCAGAACAGGAGGAAACAGGCATACTGAGAAGGGGGGGAAATGCAGGGAATAGTTAAGGATGGGGACTCTTGAGGATGGGGGAGAAGCAGAAGGGAGAAAATGGAGACAGTGATCCAGCACAGAGGTCCCACTAAATTCCACAAAAAGGGTCACCCATTCTTTACCTGTTTAGTGAGTATGGTTTATGGCATTTGTTTTCTCCTGATCGAGGATGTGACGCTGCACCCCACATTCTAGACCCCATATTCTTCACAGTCATATTATTATGATAATGACAATTATGATGCATTTTGTGCAAGATAAGTCATGTGAGGTGCCATTGAAAAGTTAAGATTTGCTGAATATGACTATCTTATTTGTATGCATGTATCATTTTTGTATCTGAAGTTCTGAATATTGACTATGTATCTGTATTTCAAATGTAGTTACACCTGGGTAATGCCCACTAGACAAGATGCTTTCAGTCTAGATAGCTGGTTGGGAAGAGTCTATTCAGGGCAATGAGCCATTAGGGAAAACAATAGGCCTTAGAAGAAGCTTATCTCCTACCTGGTGACTTCCTGAGAACCCTCCAGACAGCCTGTAAGTAATGGCTGCTATGACTCTACAAGGTCATGTGATCAGGCCACATGATTCTGGACTCCATCTTGGGATGTCAGTATTTTTCCACAAACTGGTCTGGGAACCAAATTTTGAAACAAAGGGTTCCCACCATATGCTAAGACTATGGAGTGACGTAATCTTTGGTTCTTCACTCCCCACACAAGAAGACATCTGGAAACACCTGAGGAACAAAGACTGAACTAGGGGAAGTGCTGGACCCAGGCTAAAGGGATTTCTAGCTTGTGTATGAAAGACCTGGGGATTCCAAGCCGTAAAGCAAGTGCAGCTTGTCCCATAAGAATCTGCATCCCACCTGTCTCATCAGCTAAGGTGAGGATTTGCTAGTTCATATTCTATCTTTCTAGTGTCTTAGAGACTTAGTTTGTGTTTTGTTTATTTAATAGGTAATCTGCTTTGATCTATTTCCTATCACTTAAAATCTAATTTATTGTATGTTTTAATCTAAACCAGTAAGCTTTGACTGGAGTGCTTGGGGAAAATCTCTGCTTGGTTACCACAAGTGTGCATTGTTCTTTTCACATGAAGGGAGAGGTGGACCGGGTATTAAACCCATAAACTGGCCAGATTTGACCAGGGCAGGATGGTACTGCTCTGGGGTCCTAGGCTGGGAAGCTGGTGTTTGAGAGCCTGTGTGTAACTGCACCTGGGTGTGTCCCTACTTGTGTGAATGCTGGTGAAAGTGCAGCTGGAGGTCTTTGGCGCTTGTCACAGCAGCATAGTGTGAGAGGGAGCCCAGGCTGCTGGGTCAGAGGGCTCAGTGGTACCCCAGTTCCAGGTGGCACCCCAAGGGAACCCATCAAAGAGGAATCTCAGCAACTGACACATTTTAAACAAAATGCAAAGTGGCATGTCAGTAATAATAAAGGTGTCATGGAAAATAGAGATAAAAATAACCTACTAGGTTATTGAGTGCACCCCTGCTGGGACAAGTTTGTGCCTTATACTCTTTCCTCTAATGCTCTGACCAGTATAATTTTAAATGTCCTTAGTGCAGAGCTTTAATAACTACATTTCCCAGCTAACCTCACTCACTCATCTTCCCTCTCCAAAGTCCTGGAGAGCGATTTTTCAGGAAGCCTAGCTGGCTATTGATATAGACTCTCTACTAGAGGGCTCTGAATGTGGATGAGGAGAGATGGGAGGAGCATGAATTCATTTAAGCTACAGCAAACCACCCAATGCAGTAAAAGATCCTGAATGTTAACGGAAGCCAGTAAAACACAATGCGGTACTGAGGGAGCAGCAGCAATGCACGGCTGGACATAGAACACACGGGACAGAGGGGGCGAAAGCACAAATCTGCTCAATATTGGACCATGCAGACCTGTCTCTGATAATTTCCAAGGCGGGTGGGTGGGGGGCACTGAAGGACACAGCCATGCAGCCGGCTGCTTACCTGCTCTCCTTGATGCTCTGTGCCTTGGGGACCTTCTCTCTGGTTCATTCCAGGCAGGCAGGTAAGTTACCACCGTTTATGATTGCCGCATGCAATGACCTTTAATTGGGGGCTTACCCTTTCCTATGTGTCTGGCAGGTGCATGGTAGGAACCACACCGGTGCAATTAACACATCATGCAGCTGCTACGAACACGAGCTGCATTTCATATCTATGTGTTGGGGGGGAGGGGAATGTGTAAGGGTACATTTTTGTAAAAGGCCACATTAAGATGGAGATCTTGCCCGCACCACATCGCTTTCTGTGCCCTGTGAGCAGTAAGCATGGCTCAGAGACACTATTCCCCCCTTTGCACGCAGAGCGAGAGAGAGATGGGGGGTGTTTGTAATTGTAGCGAGCACAGCGTAGCATAGCGGGGCCAGCGGGGTGATCGTGTGCATTTCTCCCTCCCCGAGGAGCCGCCTTGTTGACGGAGATGGAGAGAAGGGCTGAAAACCGATTTCTGGAGAGGCAGAATATCGTCCCCCTCCGCCTGATCCCCCGCCCGGAAGACGGCACCCAGACTGGGCACGGGGTGCTCAACACTCGGGTCAGCAGCAGCTCGGATCAGAAGCAGGTCAGGAGGGTGGCTGGGTTCTCGCGATCGGCTCGGGCTTTTGAAGTGGTGGGAGCCGGCAGCCGAGTATTTGGTGTCTTGTTGCCCCGGAGACGTGTCTTCGGTGAAATGGGCTCTTTCCAAATGCTAGTCATGTATGATGCTGCGCCATGCATAGAAATCACAGCAAAGGGGGAGGGGGCTTTGCAGTCAAGCCACCAATGAGGTACACAGGATGCAGTTATCAACATTGCACTGGTCATCCCCAAACCCTCCTGCTGCTGAGAGTGACCCTCTCTGCTTTAGTCAATAGCAAGAAGGGGTGACGCTGGGTTAGCTCAGGTTATTCTTTTAAAACCTATTTTAGATGTGGGTAGGGTTTCATAGCTACGTATCCCCTTCGCTGAGGTACAGGCAATTGCAATAGACCAAATGATCCTTTACTTCATGTTCCCTGAGTGTGGCTGATCTATGAATGCCGGGAAGATGTGCGTCTTCCAACTTCCTGCATCAGTGACAGTCTGACGTTAGGTAGATCATTTGCCTTTAAGAATATAGGTGCATTTAACTCAGATTTTTAAAATAGGAAAGCTTTGTTTTACCCTGCAATGCCATTTAGTGCCATGTCAGTAGCTTTGTACAAACAGCACAGAGAGAATCACTTTCACAGAAAAAGTAAGAAATTGTGTTTAGAAAGGTGTTTGTAATACAGACAGAGGAATGTACCACGAGGGTACCAAGTACATCAGATAAAAGCAGTATTTACTTTAAAGTGTTTTCTCACTGAGATGCATATCTCATTTCCTGTGGGTCCTAGGGGACAGTAATCCTACTGCAGCGCTATAAAAATTAATCCAGAAATTGAAGGGATAGTTCCGTTGCCTTTTTTATTTCTCTTCATTTGAAATGGTCCCTAGGTGCTTTTTTTGGAGATGATTTCTAGCTTTTTTAATCTAATTGAGGATTTGTATAGAAAGGCTGATTTTGTTTGCTCGTTTGTTTTTTTTTAAATTCACCAAGAGGAAGAAATAAATTTATTTGCAATAACGCTGCTGAAAAATTACTCACAGCAGTAAATTAGTGAAATGTCAGTTTTTGAATGAATTTTGTGCATTATGATTGTGTTTAATGAGCACGGACATATTTATTAACATTGAAACAAAAATACAGTAATTGATAATATAAAAAGTTAAACAGATTGCAATGGTTCACTGTTTAGGTACTAATGTGCAACCACTTATATATAAACTATCACTACAAAACTAATACTAATGGAAATAATTTTGTCAATGTAAATCCAATTAAATATACTATGTGTTTTGATATGGGTATCTTTTTACCTAATATTACAAAAAGTTTCTCTGAACATGTTGTCATAGACTAGGATCCTGGAATAATCATGCATTCTAGGTGACTGTTGCAATCCAAGATTGTGGTAGGCTTAATTTTCCATTCTTTGGTTTCTTCTTCTGACAAACTTTGAAGGAAGTTCTGGCAATAATACACTGTTTTTTCATAGCACATTCAGTTACCTGTATGATCATTTATTTTCATCCTATGTGAATTTCCTGGTGCTGAGACTACTATATCATGTCATAAATATACAATGCTTTCAAAACGTGTATAATTTAAAAAATCGAATAAATTGTCTCAGCATTTCAAAGTCACTTGAGGACCCCTGAAGTTTTTGAACCCTTCACATATTGCAACAGCACATGCCACATCTGTTACAAATATCTAAAATTGCAATCAAGTACAACATTACAGTTCAAAATAGTGGCCTGGATCTCTGCCTAAACTGGAGACTAACATGCCTCCCTAGTTTCTTGAATAGTCTTTGTCTTTCCATACATATAATTTTAGATCTTTTATTTACCAACCTTGATGCTCCTGAAAAATTTGATGTCACATTTCATCCATGTTTGACAAGTTATTATGCAATGTTAATCTCATTCTTTTCACTCACAAGAGAAATATCTGTTGACTTAACAACATACAAAGTTGAATTGTATTTTCAGTGTAGTTTCTTCACTGAGGCAAGCTTTAAAAAATTATGTTGAGTGATCTATTTTCTTCCCACCATTGCTGATTGCTAAAATATCAGTGTGCAACTAGAAGCTTTCCTGCTTCATAAATAAGCCTCTTTCTGCTACCTGATATACTCATAGTCCTTCCCATGGTATAGTAGCTGACTGTTGCCCCACTGAAGGAATCAGTAATTAGTAGTGATGGGAAGGGACATTTGGAATATAAACACACCAAAAACAATGCACTGATTTTTATATAGTTTTCTTATAGAAAGATGGGTGCTTCTTAATTGAAAAGGGCATTGCACTACCTCATCCCGGAGTTCTGAGTCATCTTGACAACATATGATCTGCAGCACTGTTACATTTGCTTAAAGAAAGCTTTGAGGAGCTGCCTGTTTGGAAAGTATTTTGCAGCAGTATAAAGTCTGAAAAGTGTATTATTGCAGTTGGACAATTCAATGTGCTGGCTATTATGGTGCAACATCCCACAATAAAACTTTACCTTAGTGCTGCCAAAACACCTACCAAAACTGCAGCTAACGGAGTTAGCTTTTGGGTTGGCTTCTACCTAGTGGCTCAGCAAAAGTTAAGTACCTTATAAAATTACATAATACATTTATTACTGAATTATTAAGTGCCTTCTGGTAGTGCCTGCAGTGTGCTAGATACTGTCCACACCCACAAACAGTCTCTGCCTGAAAGAGTTTATAGTCTAGGAAGACAAGTGACATATAAAGGGTTGGAGAACAAGGACACAATCAAAATAAATACAATTTGTATATATACTTTTAAATTATTATTAGATGCATATTACTTATTTCTGACTGTTATTCATTCTATCCATGACTAGTGGGCCAGTTTCTTGTAAGAGTTATGAAAGAGAATGAGTCTTGAGCAGAGACTTGAAGGAAAGGATTAGTTATGAATTAATTCAGGAAGGACTTTCCATGCATAAGTGGCAGCATTCAAGAAGGCACCAAAGTGGTTGTAGGAGAGGCAGTCAAGGCTAGCATCTTTGGCAGAGCAGCAGTAATGGGCATAGGGACAACATAAGAGATGGGCAGATGTGTATGGAGGGCAGAGCTTTGTAAGGTTTTGAAGGTTGGGACAACAAGCTTGTACTAGATGTGGTGGGAAAGGAAAATGGGGAGCCAGAGGAGGTATGGATGGGGGTGATGTGATCACAGAACACTAGAGAAGGAGGATGATTTTAGCAGCTGTGTTTGAATTGATTAAAGATAGGAGGGATGAGGAGATATAGGTATCAGGGAAGCTAGAGAGGAGGAAGTTATACTAATTAATATGGGATATGATTAAGGCTGAATGAAAGTTTTACCTGTGTTAATAGAAAGAAGAGGTTAGATCTTAAACACAGAACTGAGTAGAAAGCTGCAAGATCTGGACCTAGCCTGGATGTGTGGGTTAAGGGATAGGGAAGAGTGAAAGATGACTCCTAGATTATGGACTTGAGTGACAGAGAGGTTGATGGAATTATTGATAGTAACAATGGAGAGAAGGGGAAGGGTACAGGAAGAAATATCAGTAGTTTGTTTTTAACCATGTTGTTTAAGATGTTATTGAGATGTTCAGGAGTAGATGTCAGAGGTTTAGCGGAGATTTGGGATTGGATTGAGGGAGACAGGTCAGGACTAGAAAGATAGATTTCTGAATCATTGGCATAAAGATGGTAGCTGAAATCATGTGAGTGAATGAGATTGCACAACAAGATGGTATAGAGAGAATAGAGATTCCTACAGAAAGAGAGGCTGAAGGTATTAGGAGAGCAAGGAGAGATGAAGATACAGAAGTCCAAGGAGGACAGGATATTAAGGAGGGTATGATTGACAGTGTCAAAGGCAGTGTCAGATGTCAAGGAGGGTAAGGATGGAGTTCAAGTTCTGAGATATGGCCATGAGAGGTCCTTAATGACCTTATGACAGTTTCAGTTCAGAGGAAAGGGCAGAAGCTGCGCTAGATGGGGTCTAAACTGGAGTTTGGAGTCCTGGGAAAGAAGAGAATGGAGGCAGCTGAGATGCAGATGGAGTAAAGAGATGGCCTTTTGAGGATGAGGGAACCACAGCATGCTTGTATTGTGTGAGGATGGAGCCACAGGAGAGTGAGAGGTCAAAAGGAAGGGTGAGAGAAAGGGATGAATGAGGGCAAAGGCAGCCAGGAGGGGATGGATTTACAGTTTCAGTTTTGTCCAAGTTTCTAAAAACCTAGTTTCTGCAGCTAATTGTCATATTTGTGTTTAACTCACCAGGGCTTATTTGGCTCTGAAACTTGGTGTAATATGCACAATATGTATACACAAAAATATAAGTAAATAAATCACAGTTCTTGTATAGCCACTCACTGGGAACCCCTAGATTTGAGCTCTTAAGGAGTGGAAGCAGGGTGTCCTCAGTGGAGGATTGTCAAAGGCTGGCTAGCCCTTTAAGGCAAGCTGGGCTCAGCCTTGCTTGTGACTTAGCAGCTATTCCTCAGCCTCTCTGGTGATCTAGAAACTAGTGATCCAGCTGGGTGTGATGGAGCTTAATGAGAGACCCCAGATGAGGGGATCAGGGAGAGAACTCCTTAAATAGAGCTGTGAACTCAATGGAGGGGAAGACCCAGGAGAGAGGAGCAAGGAGAATTCCTAGGGAGGGCCTGGAAAAGTTAGGCTGGAAGGCCTACAGGGAACAGGGCAGGAATCCATGGGAGAGCCTTGAACTAGGTCCTACAAGGAACAGAGACAGCCCTGAGATAAGCTTCCAGAGTCCCAGACATGAGGAGGAAAACCTGCTAGGATGAAGTAGCATAGGAGAAGCCCTGCAGGGTCTGGGAGTAGGGGCCAAGAAGCAGAGAACCTCAGTATAGCCCAAGAGAGTCAGACAAATGATCATTTGGATTTTTTATTACCCTGGAAGGGAGCTGAACTGAAGAGTGACCTGGCTGGAGGGCCAGGCCATGGAAGACTCAGAGGGAGACAGGCTATCACAGGGCTGAAGAAGTGGTCAACAGGCAGCACAAAAGAGGCAAAGTCCCCTGCAACATAGTGCCCTAATGCCAGGGGCCACTATGCTGGCAAGAGCAACCTAATGTATGTATCCATGTATCTCTAACTACAGTGCCCCAGGTTGTTGGTCTTCAGAGCATAGCACCAGGCAAATATTTGGCAAAATGTTTCCTTGATCATGTGAAAGCTATGGAAACTTTCATCCAGATGATGGGCACGTTGTAAATAGCAGGATGGCAATTAGTACTGCCCATTCTAGGTAGCTATATATTGATATTGGTAATATTTTGATCTACAGGATTGAATGGGGTCAGATGTAAAGGGGCTCAGGATTGTGTACCAAGAAGTTTGGGTTCAGTTTCTGATTCTATCATTGCAAGAACTCACTCCTTTGTAATTCAATCTCTGCATCTACAAAATGGGGACTATAATATGTAACTACTACGTCATGCTTAATTTGTTTATCTTTCTAAAGTACTCTGGGACTTTTGGATGAAAGGTGCAAGAGAGGGTGCCATGTATTATCATCAATGCACCCTGATAACATAGCAAAGGGCACTTAAGAAATTATTAATTAAATAATTATGCTGAGTTTTGTTCTTCCTGCAGCAGGACCCATTGTCTTCACGAGGCCAGAAACTCTCTAGATATTTTATTTAAAATAAAAACCCAAAACAAAAAGCTGATACAGTATCTTCTAATAGAAAGTAGAAATGACCTTGTATTTCCCTATGACATGACCATACTGTTGATATGATAGGAGGCTCCAGAGGAAGTGTGAGTTCTCTGTTGCTTTTCTGTGGTCAACAGTGTGTTATGTTCCACATAAAAATGCAGAGTTAACAAAGAAATAACAATTCCCTCCACCTCGTTCTGAACAGACTCTAGAAGATTAAACAATATTGCACAAAAAGCCTGCATTTAGGAACAATCATTTACTAAAGCCTACAACAAGACAATTAAAACACTACCTCTTAGCAATCTTTTAAAACTGTACAAAGTTTATTTGACCTAAAACAACAAACAGAGCATGCTATTGGTGTCTTGTTGCATTTTAACTACATCAGTGGCTTGAGAAATAGTCCTGTTGCTAAATAATAAAATAAACAGTTGAAAGGTCACGTTGAAATTCACTCCACCCACAGAGAGCCTGAATAGTGGTGCTCTGTGCAGGCAGAGTGCTGTGGTTTGAGAGGTGAATTTCACTTCCTAGCCAAGACTGGAGACCTGGGCTGCTATGTTTCTTCTCTGACAGCTGCTAGCCTAATTTATGAGCTGAGATAGTGGCTACCACACCTCTGCACCAGTTGCAGGTTCTCAGGGCTACAGAATCTCTATAAACCCAAATTCCCATTGTGCCTGTCCACATTGACGTGTGTGGCAGAGACTCTTTCTGTGGCACATATGGGAGTACACAGAATACCCTGTGGGTCAGATACTTTTTCAGGGGTCCCCCCATGCACTCCCTTCCCATATCTTCGTCATGTGAAGGGCTGTGTGCTGGCTCTAAAACCATTGGAGAATTTCACCTCCACCATTCAGAGCTTTAAGATCAGTCAAAGGTGAAGATCTATCTAAATGATGATACCAACAGTTCCTTAGCCAGCCAGTGATTTTGATGATATAGTGGCTCTAAAAGAGTATAATCTGAGAGAGAACAAACCATCTAGATTTCAAAACTATTCTAAATCTCCTGTAGAATTCTGTATTTGTTTAGGGTTTGATCTTGTGCCACTGATATCTGAGAGCTTTCTGCCTATTGTAGATTAGTAGGTTACTGCCCGCTATATAACAATGTGCTAGATTTAGTTACCTCGTCCTATCTAACTTTGTTTGTCTGTTTCACCCACCTTCTGCATCTTGTCATAAAGCTAGATTGGGAGATCTCTGGGGCAAGGTATGTCATCTTATGACTTGTTTATAGACAGCCTAGCACAATGGGGGCCCTGATCCTTGATTGGGATCTCTAGATACTACTATAATACACATACATAATACTAATCTCATATAATTGGAGTCAAGTGAAGAATTTGCAACAAAGAATGTATTTGTCTTCCTTTCTGTTCTGATGTTGACAGATTGGTCTGTTTTGTCATTTTTCATGTCAACTAGTTCAAACAGTTAGTAACTAATAGTTAGTCATTTACAGAGCTCTCTGACTGTAGAGTAGGCTAATGAGACGTGCAAGATTCTGGGAATTACAAGGCAATGACTTCTGGAAAGAGACATATGGTGATTTCTGTACTCTCTTTTGTCCCCTTCAGTGTATTGGCCAGTAATTGATGGCTCTGGTAGAAACACAGACACAGTTTGCAATAAATCCATCATGAAACTTAGGGCAAAACAAAGGCTAAGTCTGGACTGAGACTATAGCAGCTAAGAAACGTGTCCACTCAGTTTGCTGCCAGGTTCAGCCTCCTTTCCCCACAATAAAACAAAGCTGAGTGGGTTTTGGCAAAATATGTGCAGCACTTTACTGTTTTTAGACTCTGATGAAGCTCCTTAACATATACATATGAACAGCATAAACACAATCACTTTCTCTCTTCATGAATATGTGAACGATATTTATTTAATTAAAATAGCAATACCATGTTTAGGTGCAAGTTCTGCCCTCAAGAAGGAGGAAAAAAGTGCTGAAACCAAAACTTTCTATAGATCTCAGCCTGCAGCAAGGGCAGCACAACTTCAGTAGGATTCTACCCTTTGATATTTGAAGTTCTGATGTGGACAGGGCTGCCAGATGTGCACTTTTGCCAATTAAAGTTGACTTGCAAGTAGTGTGTTTGGCATTTTAATGATATAGCATATTTTTATTTTATAGTCTAACTCTGGCCATCTTTCTATAAATACCCTTTCTGTGCAAACTTCTTTCAGGAGAATTCCCTCCTCGTTGATCAGATTCTCTATTAAGAACAGATGAATTTACTTAAAAACAGTATCCCAAAACCTAAGTCCACTTCATATTGTGAAAATTACTATCCTAGAACACATATTCCTGTAACGTTTCATATTAGGCCTGGGATTTCCCCAGGCTCCTAAGGGATTTAGATGTCCAAATCCCAATTAAATCTGTGCACTGTGGGTTTTTTATCACATTACTGCCAGCGGAGGAAAAGAAAAGGATTGACTCCAGAAACCATCCCTTAATTTCATAAAGCATCCACACGTATGCATCATATAAGGCTTTGAGATGATTAGAGATCAGTAAGACTTATAGGAAGTGATGAGTCTTTTTTCAGTCTTTGCTTATTCTGCCATGTGCGTCATAATAATATTTTGGCATTATCAGATCTAAGCTTGATAGGGAGTGAGCCCAGATCTGACTCTAGTAGAATCACTCATGATTTACACTGGTATCAGTGAGTTCAGAATCAAGCCCAACATTTCTCTTCCACTTCTTATTTCACATAACATACTTACAGGCCCATACTGTAGATATTTTCTTATTACACTACATTCATGTTGCTTAGAGGTGACTTGCATTACAGATATTGACATAGTTATAATATGTTCTGTTAACATGTAGCTAGTTGCATTACTAGCCTTGCTTGTTGCCCTTACATATCTAAATCCAAAATGCCACTCCAAAGAAAAGGGTGCAATCAGGACCTGCCCGATCTGTCACTGGACCCTGCCACTTCCTCAGTTTAACCTTCTTGGACTTCTCAGTAACTGCACCCAGTCTTTCATGTGAGTCAAATAACATTCCTTTGTGGGGTCTGGTTTATTACAAGAACCTCGCAGTTCAAATCTCAACTGAAGTCAAAACAAGTATTTCCCCCAGTTCCCATGTTCCTTCAGCCTCTTGCTGGGCTCAACATTTTTTTCCAAAGTGCAGGTTCTGTTGCCTGGCATTTCCTCATGTGTCTCCCTTTTCACTCTGCTGCTCCTTTAAGGCTTCTGCTCCTTCCCCTCTGCAGGTAGCTCTAGCCAGGCCTGTCCCTCTGGCTGGTATGGAGAGTTCCTCCCCCAGTCCTCTTTGAACCTGGATCCCTCTAGATCTCTCTCCTTTTTCTCACTGATAGAGAAGGCTCCTGCTTATAGGAAGCCCCCCCCTGCACCCTGGCTACTTTCAGATAATCCTTGACACCCCATCCAACCGCTGGCCCAAGCTCATATCCGTTACCTGGGGACGGATAACTAGGCACTGGTGGGGCTCAGCCCAACAACCTAAATGGGCCAGCCCACCCTGTGACAGTGGATTATAGATGATATTTTCAATCTTGTATTTGTTGTTCTCATCCTTCTGCTGAAATGGGTCTTTTTTGATTCCTGCATAAACTTCCTTCATTCTACTTCCTACAAACTGCAAACACTGGGGCCAACAGATTGTGCATGTGTGTGTATCCTCTCAATAAAAACAACACAAAGGAGGTCTAACAAGCTTGCATGTAATGGATCTGACATCTGAAGTTGTCAAGCCATGAGCTAACAAATAATCATTTTATCTATAGGAAGATTGCAATGACCCTCTCTGGATAATCTCTTCATTGGGTATGATCTCTTCTATTTTTCAATATCAACATCTTTGCTTCAAACATGACATCAGTTTGCCAGCTATGCAGATGCAAAGCTTCCAGATGGGAAGCAATTTTGTCTGTTTTTTCCTTTTTGTTTTCTGATTGTTTCTGGGATGGCTTGTAGAACTACCAGAAAACTGTTCGGAGCATATCACACAAAGGCAGATGGGGTTTTTATGGTTACAGCTGCTGTTTGCTGGGCACTCCTGAAATCATCTTTGTGTGCTTGAGAAAAGGGAATCATTGGTGGCTGTGGGGAGAACTTTTTAAAGGAAGCGAGGGAGCTGTGACAGGTATCATGAGCTCAAAGTAGACTAGAATTGTCTGCTTCTTTTAGAATTGTCTGCTTCAGTCTCACTGAGATGGGGATTTTTACAGCAGGAAGTCTGAGTCCTGCACAATCTTTTCAGTCTTCTAGTGGGAGGACTTATCTAAGGGGAAACTTAATTTTCTGCAGAAACTTTACAGTCGAACAAAAAAGAAGGAAAAAGTAGGCGAGTAGCGTTATGTCCAAGCAAACAGGCCGGACTGGACCTTTTCAAACCATATTGTGTGTTTGTATAATATACATTCTCTGCCACCTTCTGAAATGTTTTCTAGAATTGTAGCTAGAACAGAAAGTTCTGAAAAAGTGGCTCTTGTGCTAGAAATTGAAGTTAATACCATATCTACTAAAATTAATTATATACATATGTATAAGTATGTTCCCTATTGTTAAAAATATGTATAAGTATGTGACAAAAGGTAAGCAGAAAGCAAGGAAAAAAGCCAATTAGTGATAGAACAATTTGACTAATAGAGTAAATAGAGCAGCTTGAAAACTGGATCCAATCAAGGAAAGTTAGCATATTAGGCATAGCTGCTGGGAATGAGCCAATAGACAATGCCTTTTGGTGACCTTTACAATAACGTTACTGGCTGTATTTTCCTACTCATCTGTAATGTGTGGTTTGACTCTGAAGATGGACTGTATTATGCCACCCTTATTCCTGCTGAGTTGAGCCTTATTTCAATTAGACTCTTTGCAGAGTAAGGCATTACTCAGCATTACTTAATCAGGATCTAGCCCAAGAGCTGACAACACATTTAGTAAGAAGGTGCTTTGAAAGTCTCTGTTACCTTAAAGTGGCGTATTCTCCAGTGAGAATAAGCACAAGTCCCTTAATTTTTTTCTTTTAACTTTAATTAAGAACAAGAACAAATGAATATAAAATGGCCATCAACAAGTTTAGGCTTGAAATTAGATGAAGATTTCTAACCATCAGAGCAGTGAAGTTCTGAAAAAGCCTTCCAAGAGGAGCAGTGGGGGCAAACAAACCTAATTTGTTTCAAGGTGGAGCTTGAAAAGTTTATGTAAGGGATGATATGACAAAGTTGCCTACTAAGGCATATTGCCCATCCATACCTGCCATTTGCAAATATATTGAATGGCAGGTGATGAGACGCTACATGGGGAGGGCTCTGAATTACTACAGAGAATTATTTCCCAGGTGCCTGGCTGGTAGGTCTTGTCCACATGTTCAATGTTTGACTGATTGCCATATTTCAGGTTAGGGAGGAATGTTCACCCGTGTTCTTCCTTTGCAGCCTGGGGCACGGGTCACTTGCTGATCTGAACTAAAGTAAATGGTGGATTTTCTGTAACTTGAAATCTTTAAATCAAGACTTGAGGACTTCACTAACCCAGCCAGAGATGAGGGGTCTATTACAGGAGTGATATGCAGGAGGTCAAACTAGATTATTATGGTCCCTTCTGGCCTTAAAGTCTTAAAGATCAGGCCCAGTTTGCTCTGCCTCCACTTCTACTCTCTTAGAAGCCTTATCTTCAATAGTATTCAAAATCGTTTTGTATTAATATAATTATGACAATAATTAGAAGCTCTCAAACTGACCCTGGGTTAATCCTCTTGTAACATATTTCTATCTTGAAAAGTTTTCATCCAGGGCTTTTCTTTGTTCCCTATTGTTAATCTAGTACTTTATTCATCACACCATATTATCTTCTATTTCATGATTTTTTGTGTTAGCCCTTTATCTCTGATGTGGAACCTTGTCAAATGCACTTTGAAAAACCTAAGGGTACAACATCCACTGAATTTCCCTTATCTGTCATGGCAGTGATATATTCAAAGACATCCAGCAGATTAGATAAGCACCACCGCTCTCATACCTGAATCCTTGCCTGCTCTCCTGATAAGAGTGCTTTTCCAGAAGTTCTACCGACAAATCCCCTGAAGAGTTTTTCCTCAACAAAAGTTACACGAATTGGTCTCAGAAGGAGATGAAAATTATAACTAAATTAAAAAAACTCTATAAATAAACTAAAGTAACTTTTCTAGACATAAAGTTGTCATGAATATAAAGTCCAATATATCAGGATTTTCCAAAGCTAGAAGCAAGTGCTGGGTATCTCAATAGGAAGTGGAGACTTGCCCATTTCAGTTATATAAAGCTGCCTTTTTAACTCTGGAGGGTCATGAGAAGTCTGGAATTAAACCTGTCACAGGTGCTAAACTGAATATTGCCTCACCTAGCCCTTGGGCCACATTAATTTAGGGTGGTTGTGGGGAGGATTTCTCATTTCGGGGGTGGGAGTACTTTTCTGGGCGTTTAATTATTTATTATAAATGGCGACTGAATCTACTCAGAAGTCTGGAATGTTAGAAGTAGTTCTGGAGAAGATGGATGAGTAGTCAGAGTTTAGGTGAAGTGGTCAGAGGGGCTACTTAAAAACGGTCACCACTACCACTTAGATGTTTCCCATATGGTAATGATGTCCATGGGATAAACAGCATTGATCCTGCAATTATCACTGCTCCATCAGCTCTCTGTCCACTCATCTGTCTTCTCCAGGACTCATTATTTCATCCCACTGAACAGGTTTAAGCAGCCTCTAATTTAATTACCACAAACAATTAATAAACCTTTTAACTACTGGAAAGAATAGATTCCTGGCTTTCCAATGGGTTATGCAGCCCTTGCTTTTAGCTCTGACAGTCCATTGGTATCATGATGTTTGTATGGAGAGAAACTATTTTAGAACTCAGGACCAGATCTTCAGCTGGTGTAAATTGGCAAAGCTCTGCTGAAGCCAGTGGAGCTATGTCAATTCCCCACTAGCTGAGGATCTGGCTGATAATGCTTCTCTCACCCTCTCAGGGCCGACGAGGGGGTGGGGTGGGTGGGAGCTGGTACAAATTACCGGGGCCCGGAGGTCCGGAAGGGGGCCCAGGGCCCGGCTTCGTTGGCCCTGTTTAGCCGATCCACCCTTGCTGGGGGGCCCGAAAATTTTTTTTCACCGGGGCCCGAACCCACTCTCAGCAGCCCTGCACCCTCTGAGCCTAGCAGGTGTAGAGATACAAAAATATAGTCCAGTATTAACAAAGCAAACAAATGGAAAAAAAACCCCTTTTAAATAGTGTGATAAACTCAGGACAGACAGTTGCCAGAGGGGGGGGAGGAGTCAGTCCCAGAGGGTTAAAAGGCCCTCCTCCTTATCAACTGAGAGGCAACTACAGGTCAAGCAGGTTCAGCTGAGAAAGGGTTACCAAGGTAGCAAATTAGAATCAGCTGAGGGGAGCTACCTGAGGGTAATTAGGATCAGCTGGTTCCAACTTGGAGCTGCCTGAGACCTTTTTAAACCCCTTCCTGGGAGGAAGGAAGGGGGGGGGGGAAGCAGAGAGAGAAGGAGCCTGGCTACCAGGAGAGTTGAAGCAGCAAGCCTCCCCAGGCAGAGCGGCAGGACGCTCTCCTACAAGGCAGGGTAAAAAAATACTTTAATTAAGACTGGTGAGAAGACAGGGAACAGACTTCCCCTGAATCCTAAGGGGGACTGCATTACCCTAGCCGGTCTCACCAGAGCTAAAAACAGCAGAGGCTGGGGAGACTGAGACGGGACTTTGCCACACGTGGTGTCAGGGGTGGGATTTGAGTGAGACTTTGCGGCAAACCGTCTCGGGGCAGGGTAAAAGCACCCCCCCCCCAAAAAAATGGAAGATGTAGTGAAGGCATTGGTGCAGGCCACTGCGGCCCAGCAAGAAGCTACCAGGGTGCAGATGGCTGCCCAGCAGGAGGCGATACGAATGCAGCAGGAGACAAATCAACTCCTGATGAGCCAGGCGGCTCAGGATCGAGCCACCTTGCATGAGGTTGTGAACCAGCTAAAGGCCCTGACCACCCTAACGCACGGCCCCCATGGGACTCGGCCGCTGCACGACAGCCGCTACTTACAGAAGATGACAGTGGATGATGACGTGGAGGCATATCTCCTTGCGTTTGAGAGGACGGCCCGACGAGAGGCCTGGCCCCAAGACCAGTGGGCCAGTATCCTGGCACCTTTTCTGTGTGGGGAGGCACAGAAAGCGTATTTTGATATGGCAACAGAAGCAGCTTCCGATTACGCCCAGCTAAAGGCGGAGATCCTGGCAAGGTCTGGCGTGACGACAGCTATAAGGGCGCAGAGGTTCCATGAGTGGAAATACCGAGCCAACAAAGCCCCGAGATCCCAGCTGTTTGACCTGATCCATCTGGCCCGGAAGTGGCTGTGCCCCGAGACCCGCCGGCCGGAGGAGGTCGTGGAAACCATAGTTGTGGACAGGTACATGAGAGGGCTACCGCCGGACATACGAGGATGGGTCAGTCAAAATGATCCCTCCTCCTATGATGAGCTAGTTGCCCTTGTAGAGAGACGTCTAGCAGCACAGGAACTCTCTCAGACCACTGGGGAAGGGAGGCGCCAGGATAGGAGGCAAGGCTACGTACCAAGGGCCCGAGTTGCCATAGCTCCAGGCCGAACTATGGCAGGGAAGAAGGAGGACGAAGAGCAGCCAAAGTACTCGGAGGGACCTGGGGACTGGGAGAGAGAGACTCGGGGGGTAAGACCCCACAGCCCAAAAATTAAGGGGCTGCCCCGAGGAGGGTACCGATGCTATGCATGTGGAGAGATAGGGCATATAGCTGCCCAATGCCCAAACCTAGAGGAGCCCATGCAATGCGACCTGGGAAATCTAGAAGAGTCATGTGACCTGATAAGCCTAGTAGGAGTAGCGATGGTCCCTCATAGATATACTAGGCAAGTTAAAATGAATGGTATAAAGACCACCGCATTAGTAGACTCAGGAAGTGCAGTCACACTGGTCTCGGGAAAGCTGGTCGGGTATGATCAACTATCCCGGGCCAAGCGCACAGGGATATCCTGTGTCCATGGGGATGTAAATTACTATCCGACCATCCGAGTGAAAATAGAGGTTTTTTTGGCCTGGAATATATGCAGCGGTCCGACGATATTGTGCCTCCTGTCCAGAATGCCAGTTACACGGGTCCCGACCCCGCTTAAGGGCACCTTTGGTACCTCTCCCGATTATTGAAGTCCCCTTTGAGCGGATAGCTATGGACCTAGTAGGGCCGTTAGAAAGATCGGCCCGGGGCCATCAGCACATACTGGTGGTGCTAGATTACGCCACCCGATACCCCGAGGCCATTCCCCTACGGAACACTACGTCCAAGACCATAGCTAAAGAATTAATCCAAATTTTCGCTAGAGTGGGAATACCCAAAGAGATCCTGACAGATCAAGGAACTCCCTTTGTGTCTAAATTAATGAAGGATCTATGTGCAATGCTCCACATAAGGACCCTAAGGACATCAGTCTATCATCCACAGACTGATGGCCTCGTCGAGCGTTTTAATAGGACGTTGAAGAACATGATACGAAAGGTGGTGAGCCGGGATGGGAGGAACTGGGACACCCTGCTACCGTACCTAATGTTTGCGATCAGAGAGGTGCCTCAGACTTCGACTGGGTTTTCCCCGTTCGAACTGTTATATGGTCGCCACCCCCACGGCATACTGGACATTGCCAAAGAAAGTTGGGAAGAACAGCCGAACCCAGGGAGAAACGTCATCGAGCATGTGTTGCAGATGAAAGACAGGATAGCCCAAGTCACTCCCATAGTGCGGGAACACATGGAGAGAGCACAAGGGGCCCAACAAACATATTACAATCGCCAGGCGACGACCTGAAAATTCCAGGTGGGAGATCGGGTGATGGTACTCGTACCCACAGCAGAGAGCAAGCTCCTGGCCAGATGGCAGGGGCCATACGAGGTAATAGAAGCCGTTGGAGAGGTCGATTACAAAGTCCGACAGCCCGGACGCCGGAAGCTGGAACAAATCTATCATGTGAACCTGTTGAAACCTTGGCAAGACAGAGAAGCGCATGTGGTCACTATAGGGTCACCCCCTCCCGAGAGCAACCTGCCTGGCCAAGTGGGAATATCCCCAGAATTGACCTCTGACCAACGAGCGGAGGTGATCCACATGATTGAACGCAACCAGGACGTGTTCTCAGAAAAGCCAGGCAGGACTACTGAGGTTCACCATCACATCCTCACAGAGCCTGGAGTGAAGGTGAATGTAAAGCCATACCGGATCCCGGAGGCGAAAAGAGAAGAGATCAAGTCAGAAGTCAGGAAAATGTTGAAGTTAGGGGTCATTGAAGAGTCTCATAGCCAATGGTCAAGCCCAGTGGTCCTAGTACCTAAGCCGGATGGCAGTATGAGGTTTTGCAATGACTTCCGGAAACTGAATGAGGTGTCCCAATTTGATGCGTACCTTATACCCCGGATAGATGAGCTAATTGACCGACTGGGGAAAGCACTATTTTTGTCCACCCTTGACCTGACTAAGGGTTATTGGCAAATTCCCTTGGCCAGGGCCGACAAAGAGAAGACGGCCTTTTCAACTCCAGAGGGACTGTATCAATACACTGTCCTCCCGTTCGGTTTACATGGGGCTCCTGCCACCTTCCAACGACTCATGGACAAACTGTTACGCCCACATGGCAGGTATGCGGCCGCCTATCTTGATGACGTCATTATACATAGTCCGGATTGGGAGACACACTTGGGAAAGGTGGAAGCAGTCCTGGACATCTTGAGGAAGGCAGGGCTGACTGCAAATCCCTCCAAATGCGCAATTGGGCTAGCAGAAGCCAAATACCTTGGATATATAGTGGGGAGAGGTGTGATAAAGCCCCAACTCAACAAGTTAGAGGCAATACAGAATTGGCCCCGACCTGTCCGGAAGAAACAGGTCAGAGCATTCCTGGGGCTGGTGGGGTACTACAGGCGGTTCATCCCCCACTTCGCCACCAGGGCATGCCCGCTAACTGACCTAACGAAAGCCCGTGGCCCAGATATAGTGAAATGGTCTAGCGCGGCTGAGGAGGCATTTGCAGATCTGCGGACCGCGCTCTGCACTGACCCAGTGCTGGTAGCTCCAGACTGGGAGAAGGAGTTTATCTTGCAAACGGATGCCTCAGAAGTTGGGTTGGGAGCGGTGCTTTCACAACTGGTTGGAGCGGAAGAACACCCCGTCCTGTTCCTCAGTAGGAAACTCCTGCCCAGGGAACGGAAATATGCCATAGTTGAAAAGGAATGCCTGGCTGTAAAGTGGGCCATTGAAAGTCTTCGCTATTACCTACTCGGACGGAAGTTTACCCTTGTCACGGACCATGCTCCCCTGAAGTGGATGCACCAAAACAAAGAGAAAAATGCGAGAGTGACCAGGTGGTTCCTGTCGCTACAACCCTTCCACTTCAGAGTGCAACATAGGTCTGGAATCAAGCATGGCAACGCGGATGGCCTTTCAAGGGTACACTGTTTTGCCGACCCAAGTAGCCCAACCCTGTAGTGTTGAGCGGGGGGGAGGGGGGGGATGTGTGATAAACTCAGGACAGACAGTTGCCAGAGGGGGGGGGGGAGGAGTCAGTCCCAGACGGTTAAAAGGCCCTCCTCCTTATCAACTGAGAGGCAACTACAGGTCAAGCAGGTTCAGCTGAGAAAGGGTTACCAAGGTAGCAAATTAGAATCAGCTGAGGGGAGCTACCTGAGGGTAATTAGGATCAGCTGGTTCCAAC
Source organism: Mauremys reevesii (assembly GCF_016161935.1). Taxonomy (NCBI): domain Eukaryota; kingdom Metazoa; phylum Chordata; order Testudines; family Geoemydidae; genus Mauremys; species Mauremys reevesii. The sequence continues at coordinate 42,358,261 of NC_052624.1, forward strand.
TTGGAGCTGCCTGAGACCTTTTTAAACCCCTTCCTGGGAGGAAGGAAGGGGGGGGGGGAAAGCAGAGAGAGAAGGAGCCTGGCTACCAGGAGAGTTGAAGCAGCAAGCCTCCCCAGGCAGAGCGGCAGGACGCTCTCCTACAAGGCAGGGTAAAAAAATACTTTAATTAAGACTGGTGAGAAGACAGGGAACAGACTTCCCCTGAGTCCTAAGGGGGACTGCATTACCCTAGCCGGTCTCACCAGAGCTAAAAACAGCAGAGGCTGGGGAGACTGAGACGGGACTTTGCCACAATAGCCTTTCTAATTTCTAGTTTTTCAGCAAAGTTTGTGGCATGTTTGCCACTCAGGAGTCACAAGCATCCCATACATATTCTAACTAAATCTTTACACAGCACTAACACATTCTCTTGTTTCTGCATTTTTGTATGGCGTCTGTTTAAGAAATTGCAATATGTATCTAGATATAGTTATAGGTGTGACCAAAGAGAGAGCTTGTGAACAAAGAGAGAGAATGACTAAGGAAGTGGTAAATTGTTGTCTACAAGTATTTCAAGAGGTACCTGCTAAGGATGGTCGGGACAAGATGGAGATTTGACAGTTCCTTCAGATGGTATAATATCTGAATCCAATAATTTTACCAGATTCAGTTTTGTATGATTCTAAATATTTTAGTGAATATTAGATATTTAAAGTGGCCACCACGTCCACGTATCCTAGGGAACCACAGTTGCTCCCCATTCTATTTATATTTTTTGTGTTGTACATCATTTAAAAGACTGATTCTTTTGTTCTGAGATTTTTCTATTACTAATATAGGCATGTCTCTGAAGACTGGTCACTGACACCTGCGTGAAGTTTCAGAGGAGGTGACAGGATTGAATACATTGGACTAAATCAGTGGTTCCCAAACTTGTTCCACCGCTTGTGCAGGGAAAGCCCCTGGCGGGCCAGGCCGGATTGTTTACCTGCTGCGTCCGCAGGTTCGGCCAATCATGGCTCCCAGTGGTCGCAGTTCGCTGCTCTAGGCCAATGGGAGCTGCTGGAAGCAGCACGGGTCGAGGGACGTAGTGGCCGCCGCTTCCAGCAGCTCCCATTGGCCTGGAGCAGCGAACCGCGGCCAGCGGGAGCCGCGATCGGCTGAACCTGTGGACACGTCAGGTAAACAAAGCGGCCCGGCCCGCCATGGGCTTTCCCTGCACAAGTGGCAAAATGAAGTTTGGGAACCACTGGACTAAATTCTGGTCTCAGTTGCAGCAATGAAATCACTGGATCTATTCTGGATTCATTATTGTACTTGGCCCTGCCTCAGTGGGCTGGAGTAGATGATCTTTCAAGATCCCTTTCAGCCCTACATTTCTGTGATTGTATGCTGTAACTAGGACGAGGCATTGGCCCATACATAGAGTGCTGTGTACAGTAAGGGCTTATCTATGCAAACACTTAGTTCTGGGCAAGCTGGGATGTAACTCTACATGGTGCTAGTCTGCCATGCACCGTTTGTCAGTGTGGGCCCTGCCGCAGCACATTAACAGTTCCCTAGTGCATTGTGATCTACTCCCATTTCAAAGCAGCATAGATCAAAGCCAGAGCACCTGTGAGTGTGCAGTAGCAGGGCCCACACTCACAATCAGGGCATGGCTTGTTAGCATTAGTTAGATTTACAGCTCAGCTTGCCCTGAACTAAAAGTTCATGTAAACACGCCTAAAGGTACCTTTTTAGCTCTCTATTATACTGACTGTACATCACCCTGAATCTGATTTAGACCCTTCAGTTTAATATCACTTGTGTCAAAACTTCCTGTAATATTTCACATAGGAATGTTTTAACTTTGCAATCTTTAATAACGTCAATTGTTAACTACTCCATGTTAGCTGTGTATGGCACTCAGCACTGTCTACAGAGGAACTGTCTACAGAGGAACTGCATGTTATGCACTTGTGCAAATCTGACAACATTCTTTGGGATATATTGTTCTGCAGTCATCCTAGTTTAGAGGTAGATTAATCATACTGTCTTTTTTTTTATTTACTTGCACACAAGCTGTTAGTATTATGGTTCAGGAACTTCTAGATTGTTCTAGAGCTGGAAGCACTATGCTTTTTTCATTATGATGGTGTTTTCTACTTCTGTCTCTTGTTCATACGCTGTATAGTGTGCTTCTTCTTTGTGTCAGTGGAACTCCATTTTTATGATTCAGTTGTCACATGTTGATGTGTCACATCTATGATAAAAATGTTTCAGTTTTCTGGAAAAGTTGCTTGGTTTGAGAACTGAATGACATAATTGATCATCTTGCTTCAGTGGTTGAGATGAGCCCTTGCAGGTGCCTTTCTTGTTACTATTGCTTGAGTTAGATGGCATAAAAGAATCCATTGATTTCCTTCCCTTTGGTTCTTTTGTTGTCATGTGTCTGGGAATCTGAAGTTAATTCTTTGGTAGCCATTTTATCTCTTCTCTAAACAGTTCAGATTGTCAAAATATGATTTAGTAGACATAAACTGTTGAGCAATAGTCAACATGGTTTCTGTAAAGGGAAATCATGTCTTACTAATCTGTTAGAGTTCTTTGAAGGGGTCAACAAACGTGGACAATGGGGATCCAGTGGACACAGTGTACTTAGATTTCCAGAAAGCCTTTGACAAGGTCCCTCACCAAAGGCTGTTACGTAAATTAAGCTGTCATGGGATAAAAGGGAAGGTCCTTTCATGGATTGAGAACTGGTTAAAAGACAGAGAACAAAGGGTAGGAATTAATGGTAAATTCTCAGAATGGAGAGGGGTAACTAGTGGTGTTCCCCAAAGGTCAGTCCTAGGACCAATCCTATTCAATTTATTCATAAATGATCTGGAGAAAGGGGTAAACAGTGAGGTGGCAAAGTTTGCAGATGATACTAAACTACTCAAGATAGTTAAGACCAAAGCAGATTGTGAAGAACTTCAAAAAGATCTCACAAAACTAAGTGATTGGGCAACAAAATGGCAAATGAAATTTAATGAGGATAAATGTAAAGTAATGCACATTGGAAAAAATAACCCCAGCTATACATACAATATGATGGGGGCTAATTTAGCTACAACAAGTCAGGAAAAAGATCTTGGAGTCATCGTGGATAGTTCTCTGAAGATGTCCACGCAGTGTGCAGAGGCGGTCAAAAAAGCAAACAGGATGTTAAGCATCATTAAAAAGGGGATAGAGAATAAGACTGAGAATATATTATTGCCCTTATATAAATCTATGATACGCCCACATCTCGAATACTGTGTACAGATGTGATCTCCTCACCTCAAAAAAGATATTCTAGCACTAGAAAAGGTTGAGGAAAGGGCAACTAAAATGATTAGGGGTTTGGAGAGGGTCCCATATGAGCAAAGATTAAAGAGGCTAGGACTCTTCAGCTTGGAAAAGAGGAGACTAAGGGGGGATATGATAGAGGTATATAAAATCATGAGTGATGTTGAGAAAGTGAATAAGTAAATAACTTTTCCTTATCCCCATAATACAAGAACTAGGGGTCACCAAATGAAATTAATAGGCAGCAGGTTTAAAACAAATAAAAGGAAGTTCTTCTTCACTCAGCACACAGTCAACTTGTGGAACTCCTTACCTGAGGAGGTTGTGAAGGCTAGGACTATAACAGTGTTTAAAAGAGAACTGGATGGTGGTTAAGTCCGTTAATGGCTATTAGTGAGGATGGGTAAGGAATGGTGTCCCTAGCATCTGTTTGTCAGAGGATGAAGATGGATGGCAGGAGAGAGATCACTTGATCATTGCCTGTTAGGTTCACTCCCTCTGGGGCACCTGGCATTGGTCACTGTCGGTAGGCAGATACTGGGCTAGATGGACCTTTGGTCTGACCTGGTACGGCCGTTCTTATGTGCTTATGTAGTCTTGTTTAAAAATAATGTAGAAGCAAGTTTTTTACTTCATGCGTCTTGCAGAAATATTCAGTATTATTCTGAGCCTAGGAAACATACTGAATAGAGGTGGGTGAGAAATATTTTTCCTGTCCCATGAAAATTTGATTTTGAAAATTTTCCCATTGTGCATCAGGATGGAACAGAAACTTTCATAGTTTTTTGATGGAGGTGGGAGAAGTGAAGAAAGAGAGACAGATGGACAGACACATACACTAAGGGCTTGGCTACACTTACAAGTTGCAGCGCTGGTGGAGGCTTTCCAGCGCTGCAATTACACCCTGTCCACACTTACAGGGCACAACCAGTGCTGCAACTCCCTGGCTGCAGCGCTGGCTGAAAACCTGGTCGGGTTGGGGTATAAGGAATGCAGCGCTGGTGATCCAGCGCTGCTCATCAGGTGTGGACACTCACCAGCGCTTTAATTGGCCTCCAGGGAATAAGGCGTTATCCCAGAATTCCTGTTCAGCCATTCTGCTCATCAGTTTGCACTCTACTGCTCTGGCCTCAGGTGACCCGCCCTTTAAATGCCCCGGGAATTTTTAAAAAAATCCCCTTCCTGTTTGCTGCAGCCAGGTGTGGAGTGCAATCAGTTAATCTTTCCAGGTGACCATGCCTCCACGCGGCAAACGAGACCCAGCATGGAGCAATGGTGAGTTGCTGGACCTCATTAGTGTTTTGGGGGAGGAAGCTGTGCAGTCCCAGCTGCGCTCCAGCCGTAGGAATTATGATATCTTTGAGCAGGTATCAAGGTCCATGCTGGATAGGGGCCATGATCGGGACGCGCTGCAATGCAGGGTTAAAGTAAAGGAGCTGCGGAGTGCCTATTACAAAGCCCGCGAGGGGAACCGCCAATCCGGCGTTGCCCCCACGACCTGCTGTTTTTACAGGGAGATGGACGCGATACTTGGGGGTGACCCCACTGCCAATCTGAGGACCACGATGGACACTTCTGAGCAGGGTGGGGGACAGGAGCAGCAGGAGGAGGAGGAGGAGGTGGGGGGGTGGAAACCGCGAGTGAAGCTACTGGGATGGGGGAAGACACCCCAGAGTCCCAGGAGGCATGCAGCCAGGAGCTCTTTTCAAGCCAGGAGGATGGTAGCCAATCGCAGCAGCCAGCAGTTGCTGAAGGACAAGCAGAGCAGCGGGTTACCGGTAAGCGGCTTTTATTTTCTGGGTGGAAAAGTTTTGGGAGAGGAGACAGGGTTAGGGCTGCATGCATGCCTGCCTAGATGTGGAATAGCCCATTGATGTGGTCTATCACGTCGCGGTAATCGGCTGCAGTAATCTCCTCAAAAGTTTCAGCCAGAGCGTGGGCAATGTGCCTGCGCAGGTTTATAGGGAGAGCCGCTGTGGTCCTTGTCCCAGTCAGGCTAACGTGTCCGCGCCACTGTGCCGCGAGGGGTGGGGGGGACCATTGCTGCACACAGGCAAGCTGCATAGGGGCCAGGGCGGAATCCGCATTGCTGTAGAAGACCTTCCCGCTCTTCCCTAGTGACCCGCAGCAGGGAGATATCTTCCAGGAGTAACTCCTGTGGAAAATGTTGGGAGACTGTTTAGTGCAGATCCCCCCTGCAGCTGCTTGCTGTCCCCAACGCACAGAAACCCCTGCACAGCCCTGAAGCAATCAGTACCCCTCACTCACCATTTCGTGGCTTCTGTTGTGTTATGTGTGTGGGAAAAGTATGCTAAGGTGAGGACTGAAAACTCCTTCAGTGTGTGGGAATTACTGTCTGGATGAGATAATGAAAACAATGCTACCCTGTTAACTGTTGCCATTTTTGCCTTCCAAAAGTGACCTTGACTGCTGGACTGACCAGATCTACCACTGCACAGAGACTGCAGAATCTGAGGAAAAAGCCCCGAAAGACCAAGGAAGACATGCTGAAAACAGTTATTGATCACTCTGCTAGAGAGAGTAAACAGCTGCAGCAGTGGAGAGAAAGGGAAAGCATGATCCGCCAGAGACATTGGCGGAGAAACGCTGTGGCAAAGAGGAAAAGCACAAACCAGCTGCTAGACATCCTGTTGCGCCAAGCGGACTCTCTCCAGGCTCTCGTAGCCATGCAGGCAGAGCAGTCCCGTGCTGCCCCATAGCCCCCCCCCTCCCCCCCGTCCCAAACTTTTTTCTCTTCTGCCCCAATGTCAGCTCCAACCCCCTTTCCCCAGCATCCAGGTTCTTACCACCACCAGCTGCCTCCAACACCTGTACGTTCACCAACCAGCCCTGAGAACTACGACCCTTACCCTCTGCACTCAACCCCCATCACCATGCAGTATATGCACCCTGAAGTGCAGCAGCCATTGCACAGCACTGCAGACAGGACATATGCACAATTGTGACTGTACAGTTCACCAACCCACCCCCCTGCTCTTTTAGGTTCCTGAAATGTTGTGTGTCTGTCAATGAAGTTTTTTTCTTTTCAATAAAATAAATCTTGGCTTTGAAAACAGTCTTTATTATTGCAGATAGTGAAAGATACCTTATCCCAGTAAAGAAACAGTCACTGCAAATCATGTTACGGAATAATAGAATCCTACTAACAGTGTAACCACTGCACTTCACTCCCATGCAAGGCAGCAAACATTACTGTTGGCTTTCAGCCTCAAATTCTTCCCTCAAGGCATCCCTAATCCTTGTAGCCCTGTGCTGGGCCTCTCTAGTAGCCCTGCTCTCTGGCTGTGCAAATTCAGCCTCCAGGACTTGAACCTTGGTGGTCCATTCCTGACTGAATGTTTCACCCTTCCCTTCACAAATATTATAGAGGGTACAGCATGCGGATATAACCGCGGGGATGCTGCTTTCCCCCAAGTCTAGCTTCCCATACAAGGACCTCCAGTGGGCTTTTAAACGCCCAAAAGCACACTCCACAGTCATTCGGCACCGGCTCAGCCTGTAGTTGAACCGGTCCTTGCTCCTGTCAAGCTTCCCTGTATAGGGTTTCATGAGCCAAGGCAGTAACGGGTAAGCGGGGTCTCCAAGGATCACAATGGGCATTTCGACGTCCCCTACTGTGATCTTCCTGTCTGGGAAATAAGTCCCTGCCTGCATCTTCCTGAACAGGCCACTGTTCCGAAAGATGCATGCATCATGCACCTTTCTAGGCCAGCCTGTGTAAATGTCAATGAAACGCCCACGGTGATCCACAAGCGCCTGGAGAACCATAGAGAAATACCCCTTCCGATTAACGTACTCTGATGCTAGGTGGGGGGGTGCCAGAATAGGAATATGCGTCCCATCTATCGCCCCTCCACAGTTAGGGAAACCCATTTGTGCAAAGCCATCCACAATGTCCTGCACGTTCCCCAGAGTCACGGTCCTTCTTAGCAGGATGCGATTAATTGCCCTGCAAACTTGCATCAACACGATTCCAGTGGTCGACTTTCCCACTCCAAACTGGTTCCCGACCAACCGGTAGCTGTCTGGAGTTGCCAGCTTCCAGATTGCAATAGCCACCCGCTTTTCCACCGTCAGGGCAGCTCTCAATCTTGTGTCCTTGCGCCGCAGGGTGGGGGCGAGCTCAGTACACAGTCCCATGAAAGTGGCTTTTCTCATACGAAAGTTCTGCAGCCACTGCTCATCATCCCAGACTTCCATGACGATGTGATCCCACCACTCAGTGCTTGTTTCCCGAGCCCAAAAGTGGCGTTCAACGGTGCTGAGCATTTCCGTGAATGCCACAAGCACTGTAGTGTCACACGCGGCAGGCGACTTGATATCATCGTCGGACTCCTCACTGTCACTTTGGAGCTGAAGGAATAGCTCAACTGCCAAACGTGTTGTGCTGGCGACACTCATCAGCACAGTCCTCAGCAGCTCAGGCTCCATTTCCCACAGAAATCACGATTCACAGACAGAGAGTAAAAAACAGAAAGAGACTCACAATGGCGCCAAACGTGGCCGGAAAGACTGTGAATGCTGGGATGTGAAGCGATGCACCACGGGGCGTTGGCACAGGAAGCGGAATGACCCACACACTTCCTTCCCCTTCCCACAATACTCAGCGCCAAAATGGGACGAGGTGCTCTGTGGGATAGCTGCCCACAATGCACCTCTCAATACAGCGCTGGAAATGCTGCAAGTGTGGCCACACTGCAGTGCTGGTAGCTGTCAGTGTGGCCACACTCCAGCGCTGGCCCTACACAGCTGCATGACCAGCGCTGTAACTCCCAGCGCTGCAACTTGTAAGTGTAGCCAAGCCCAAGACTGACTGAAGTACTCCAGAATAGCCAAGAGTCCAATGGTTAGGACGCTTACGTGGGATATGGAAGATTCAGATTTAAGTCCTGGTCTGAATCAGGTAAAGCAGAGACTCCTCCATCCCAGCTGAGTGCCATAACCACTGGGCTCTTGGTTCTTCTGGGGTGCTCTCTCTCTCTCTCTCTGTTTTTTGACTCAAAAATCCATCCTGAACCTGAGAAACTTTTCTAAACAAATTTTTGTCAAACTCGATACATTGCTGCAAAGTTTAGCTTTAGACGAATTGACATTTTTTTGACAAATTCCGGACCAGATCTAGTACTGAATTGATTTTATTTCAGATTGTCAGATGATGGCAGAGGATTTTTTGGTGTTCATTTCTCCTCATTGATAATTTGGGATGTTGCATATTCTGTGTTTTATTACAGCAAACTGTTTCCTAAGGGATGGTTCTTGTAAAGGAGCCCTCTTTACTTCCAGTCTGTTGGAAGTAGGATTCCTCCCTCAATCCTGTGCTTGACCAATTTACAGAGACCAGCCTCTGGTTAAAGCTATGTCCACTCGGTCAGTCAGAATGAGATTTCTTTTTTTTCTGTTGGGTCTCTTAGAGTTCATCAACATTTCTTCTACAAACAGGAATTTGGTCCAAAATGGCCTTTTTAAAAAAAACAACAACAACAAACTGTTGCCAAAAAAGGCTACTTTTTGAAATGTTTCATATTGCACAGTACTGTTAACAAAAATGTTATCAAAAATATAATCAAAATGGCTATTGAAACTCTGCATTTCCATGTCTCAACATGTTTGGGTTTCTTTTAAGTTTAGCCTTAACTATGAATTTTGGATAATTGCAACATCTGTGTAATGTTTTACTTTAAATTACCGATACATACTCTTACTTTACCATCATTTTAACATTTTAGTTTTTATCTGGGAATAATAGTGGTCAAGGGTCAGCTCTAGTGTCCAATAGCACAGTAATTGCACATCTCAGATACATGTTTGGGGGAGGAAATTTTCCAGACCAGATCAATATGGCACAATATTCTTAATAGTTAAAAAAAAAATCCCAAACAACAAACTCTCATGCCTCTCATAGTTGCACTTCCATTACTATGAAATTAGCCACGGGCAATGTCATTGTGTAATGACATATGGAATAATCAGTTATGTCACCTGCAAAGATCCTAACAATTGTGAAAGTTTGCCCATGGTTAAGAATTTGAAATGTGCTCTTTGAATGCTCTTCGAATTTAATAATATAGTAATGAACAGCTAACAGTGTAGATCTTGGTGCAGCACTTGCTGGAGTATAAGCAGGTACAAAATGACTGGCTGGTTTGCTGAAGTGAGAGGTTAGCAAACATGCCTCCATGGAACAACCAAACAACTAAACAAAAAAAGATGAGGAACATTTTTTGGCCTCTAGCAGATAAATAGGAGATTCTTGGACCATCATTTTCTGATGGAGGAAGTGCCAAAAAAAGGTGGCAAAATCCAACCAGAAAAGAGGGCATTTGGAACCCAAATCAGGAGCATACACTGCTGCCTGAGAACTGAAAAAGGAAGGCAAACTTGTTGATTTGCTACAGATAATTTTGATAATCTAGGAGGTGCAAGTAGCTGCAATGGCAAGCAAGAGATGGACATGGTACCAGATCTGGGCTTCTCTAAACTCCTTGGGTTTCAATCTTAGAACTCTTGGGGACCACAGATGTAAATGGTGGAATCTTGGGTTGAACATAAAATGCAAACTGGGGACTACTGCAAGGCATCAGTAGTAGTCCCACTGCATGGCACAGGAAAATGGAGAATATGAGCACATCAAATTCACCTAAAAATGATGTCACCACTTCAGCTCTAGTGCATAACAAAGAGAGAATTGAAGGGGTTTTGAACAATTTTGCTGTAGGCAGACTCAGTGAAGGCTTCAGAATAATTCTAAATATCCTGAAAACCCTATAATTTTAAAGTTTCAGAAAAGCTCCCACTCTCCTGATATTGACTAATTTTACATGAAAGGGATTATCATAAAAATTGTACCACTTCACACTTTCTTTTTTTAAAGGTTGTAACGCAATAAATAAGTCATAAAATGAAATTGTGTGTGTGTGTGTATACACACACATACATTTCTGTATAATTTGTATGTGTAGAACTGTGTGTGTGTATAAACATATGCATGCAATGCCTGGAATCTCATAACTAGACAAATTTCAGACTAGAAATAAGCTACATGTTTTTAACAGTGAGGGTAATTAACCATTGGAACAATTTACCCAGGGATGGGATGAATTCTCTGTCACTTGAAGTCTTAACATCAATATTCTATGTCTTTTTCTAAAAGATCTGCTGTAGCTCTATGAGAAATAAGAGGCTTGATGGAGGAATCACCTCATGACATTCTATGGTCTGTGTTATAGAGGAGGTCAGACTAAATGATCATAATGGTCTTGTGTCTTTTGGCCTTAAAATCTATTAATATGTGAATTGTATATATAAAAAGATATCGATAAAGAGGTACCCTAGCAGCTCCATAGTTAATTTTACATTGGCTCTTACAACTAAAGCAGGGTTTAAATTCCTGGGATTTATATGCACATAAATTTCATTACCAAAACTGGACCATTTTGAAGAGAAGGTCCAACCTCAAATTTCCACTGGATTCAGCAATACTACTTATCTTCTAAGCACTTAAAAATCATTCTGTTTTAAAAATTTGTACTTAGGGTCTCTATTTTGGGGGAAACCCCTGTCACTTGTGTTAATTCTCTTACATTGAACTTCCCATATTAGTGAACCTTCAACAAAATACCCATGCAGCGTACTTTAAAAAAGAAGCCAGCAAACCAAAAGGGTGTAATTCCCTTTACTTGTCATGTTTTCCTTTTCCACCAAGGAAACTGATGGCGAATGTGCCTCCACTATATATTTCCAGGCATGGAAAAGATAAGGTAATGCCTGTGAGAACTTGATCCTGGTAGCTCATTGTGGGCTGCAAGTAGCACAGGGAACTTAGGAGCAGTTCAATGCTTCAAGAGAAGTAGACAAGGAAAGATAGGAGAGTCGTAGTGCTGTGAACTCTACCAGGCATAATGTCTCCCTGCATTCCAAAGTCAAGGAGTAGGCAAGGCCTTCATCCCTCCTTAATCCTTCAGGAATCTTTTTTGTAAAATAACGTTGACTTTCCAAAGAGGGAAGTTCAGGGGATCTGGTCCTTTTCTCTTCCTCCAGCTGAGCTTTCCTTGTGGTTCCTCATCTGCTGCAGATGGGGATGTTTCTCCAGTTCTCTGGGAGTAACTATCATTGGAGGAGCTCCCATTTTTTCCCTACCAATCCCCCTCTAAGGGCAGCAGCCAGCATGAGTTTTTGTTCTCAGTACAGTCAGTGCTGCTCTGACTTTGCTGATGATATCATTAGCAACTGACAGCAGCGAGGAGAGCTTCTCCCTACGAAAGAGGATGGACCCCTGGGAGCCCTTGAACAGACTAGACTAACTTTCCTCTTCTTAAAGCCAAGGAAGATTGACTTGTTCCTCTTCACAGCTCTAAACAGGGAGCATCCACCAGAAAGCCTCTCCAGGAGGATTTTCTCTGTAATATTTTGGGCCACACTTCCTATTTTTTCCTTTTCAAAGCTCTTACCAGCCTGGGAGCTGGTTGCACTAGCTTGTCGGTACAAACATGACAGATTGGATTTCAAATTGTGTTCTACTGTACTTCACTATTTTCCTTCCCTCTTTATGCTGAAAGCTTACGGAACAGCCTTTTCTCAACACATGACCTTCCAGTGTGAATACAGCACTTACTGTGCCCCATATAGTTGCCCAGGCATTTCTTTTTGTGGACCCCTTTGTGGAAGTGATGTGCCTCTGCACTTTGTAGAAGGGAGCGACGTGTGTTACAGGCTAACTTTCCTAATATCACAACCCCCATTTATGAAATGTAAAAATCTATAGGGCCCAATTCTGCTCTGGCAGCAAAGTAGCCCCAAAGCTGGCTTATCTGCCTCTGTGAGGATTCCACTTGTATATGCGGGTTACCTGAGTGGCACAGATTTGGCATATGTCCCTAGGCCACAACACCCCCTACTACCTCAGGCATAGGGATGTTCCTGAGGGGAAAGGGTGCAATCTCCAAGTGCTGAAAGATTTTTGGGTCAATGGGCAGATGACCATAAATTAGGATAAACTTGAGGCTTCTGTAAATTGCTCCCTGGACTGTACCAACCCCAGTATTGAGAAGCATGAAAAAATGGCCTTTGCTTCCGTACCTTTGGAGTGAGTTGTGCAGGCCATCCCAACTGACCGCCAGTAAATCCTTGATAACCTCTGCACTAACCTGTATTGCATTTATTTACAGAAATGTATTATGAGGGTTTTTTAAAGAAAAAAATAGTACTTTTTAAATCCTTCTGCCTATAAAGCCTTTAAATCCCTCTGCCTTAGTTACTACAAGTCCAGTTGTACAGGGTTCAGAGGGAAAGAAGAATTGCAACTAATTTAAAAATCCTCCAAAGTGATCTAAAAATGGCTTTTTATTTAAACAAAAATCAGTTTTGCAGTTTAGTTTCTTGGGACTTCCTAGGACTAGTGCCAGGTGCTCTGTGTCCCATTGGAAAACTGGGAATCTTCCTTTTCTAATGGGGATGGGGGGAAGGCTCCCATTTCTAGCCCTGCAGATTGTGAGACATCAGATCTTATACATGTCATTGAGTAGGACTAAATATTGGACTAGTGTAATTTTGGTGGTAATGAAGGAAGGATACATTTGGCTAGGAGAGAAGGAATGAGACTTCTCTAGCACATTGTTTGTTTAGGTTTTTTAAATGGCAGCTCTTTGTAGCTGCTCAGGGATTTGGAATGTTGGAAGTTGTTTTGGCTGAGATGGATTAGTGGGTAGAATGTAAGTGAGGCGGCCAGAAACCACATGATAAATGTAGCTGACCGTATGGTTTAGCAATTTATAACACTGCTATGACTCCTATGTATGTGCGCTGAAGTGAGAAAATTCCATGCATCAAGAAGATCAAGGGCTGATCTTGCAAGGTGCTAAATACCTTCCATCACCATATAATTTCAGTGAGAGTTGAGGGTGTTTAGACCAGACCACAATGAAGCAGTCTAACCAAGTTAGCGTGCTTCATATTAGCAGCTGTCAAGCTATTCTCCACAGATTTGTCTCCAGATCCAGCTGCAATCTAGATGGTTAGTCAGGGAAGGTTGGCTTGTGGTATTTTTACCTTTCTGTTGAGAATATGAGTTCCAAAGAAAGATATTGTGTCCTGCAGTTCCTTTGGATCAACAGTGATGTAACATGAGAGAAATAACACCCAATACAGGATGATGCATCGAAAACTCCTACCTGCAGAGATGCTAAGTTTGTAAAGGTAGAAATTTATGAAAGGGAATATTGCCTCTATTTATTTGGGTTTATTATCCTGCTACTTCTACATCTTGAATAAAATCAGATAATATAGAAAAAAAACATTATTCAACATATTTGTACACTAAACAGTAAGAATTTTTCCTGGGCTAATGGCATATTGATGCTTAATACTTTTATTTCATTTTTTGTCTATATTATGTTCTCAAATCTATGTGATGCATTTTGACGTAGCAGACTGCTAACACATTCCAATCTTTTTAACGTTGCAGTCCACTCATGTTGCCCGAGCCAGCTTCCAGGTTGATGCATTTGGGTCATCATTCATTCTAGATGTAATGCTAAACCAGTAAGTACTGACTGTCTTTTATTCTGTATTTGTAAAGTGCCTAGCACAATGGGATGCCTATTTTGGTTGAAGTCCCCAGGTGCTACCATAATACCAATAATAAATAATATTTGTATGTATCTGGTGGATTTGAAATAGTATTTGTTTTTCCTTGTTTTGTCAAATATCTCTGTATATTTTGGCATATTTTCAAATATTGCTACTTACTAAAAACCTTATTGTAAGATGTTTTGTAAGATATATTGTTATTTAGTTTGCAATTCTGCAATTGATAGTGTGCAGGCAAATTGCTGTGCCCCGTTGGACAAGGAGCTACTGAAAATTGGTAACTATTTGCTTTTTAATCCCTGCATATATTATGTTAGAGGTCCACTAATAACACTTACAGCTAGTTGTTGAAAGCCTAAGGTGAATGGTGCAAATGACGTTTCTGCAGATAAGTTCCTTATCTTTTGAGAAAAGTGAAGCGTTATGAAACATTAACATAGTGAATTCCAGACTAAAGAAAGTGATTGAACAATAGAGAACTTATAAATGAAACCTGGTACTTAATTCTGATGCAACAGATTTCTTTTGGAAAATTCTCATCTGACAAAATTGAAACATTTCAGGTGAACGTATCAATATGGTAGAAATTTGACAAAAATTATTGATATATTTAAATTTGATAAGGTTGAAGCACTTCATTTAGACTTTTATGTTCTATCATAAGAGTAAGGGTTTGCAGAAAGTTTACGTTGTTGAAATGCATGAAGATCATCCTTCTACAGAAAAGGAGTAGCATATAGTGTGTGTGTATGTGTGTGCATATGTATGTACATCTATAGGTGTACATGTACAGATAACATAACTTCTATAACAGATAGGGTGAAATCTTGGCTCCATTGAAGCCAATGGCAAAATTCCTATTGACTTCAGTAGGTTCAGGATTTCAGCTGTAGTGTCAGCCTGAGGATTGTCTAATAAGAAGAAATCAAATATTAATAGTATTTGGAAAGACAAGCAGAGGACGTTATTTTACTATGAACTTCTTCAGTAGCTTTTTCTATGAAAGTTATGTTTTTACTCTTCATGGAAATATGCTGTACATTTAGATATTTAAACTATTTATTTAAAATTAAGTTTATTTTAGGATAGGATCCATTTTTCCCCCTAAAGAGGTCAGATTGTGCTACCCTTTTTTCCTTAAAGGACATTCAATGAGCACTGGAACTGGCCTAATGTGAGTAACCCTGCCACAATCCAGCCAGGGGCTGCTCTATGTATTTTGCCACCTCAAGCACGGCAGTCAGGCGGATTTCAGCAGGGTGCCTGCAGGAGGTCCACTGGTAATGCAGATTCGGCGGCATGCCTGTGGGAGGTCCGCCGGTCCCGCGCCTTCAACGTACCCACTGCCGAATTGCCGCCGAAGCCACGGGACTGGTGGACCTCCTGCAGGCATGCCACCAAAGGCATGCCTCCCTCACGGCAACCAGCAGGCCGCCCCCTCGTGGCTTGCCGCCCCAGGCATGCGCTTCATGCGCTGGTGCCTGGAGCCACCCCTGAATCCAGCCTAAGAGATGAACTGCAATGTTTTTCAAAATCTAAAAATCTGTTCTCTCTCAAACCAGTAATATAATGTAAACTAAATTCTGTCCCCAGTTTTCCCCATCTAGTGATGAAAATGAAAGGTGCTAGTTGGCCTGTAATATGACATTTTATGCAAGGTTTCAAAAGGGCTTCTGAAATTGCATTTGCTCATGCACAGATCTTATCAAAAAGGAAGGGCCAAGGATGCCAAAACAACGTGGGAAATGTATTTTTAATATATGTCCCCAGGAACAGATGTTATATTCAAAATGATATATATTTTGTCTTTACTATAATTAGAGTGAGTTCTTGCTTTTATTTCCAAACTTGTATATTACATTTCTATGGCAGCATCAGACCTTTATTTATGAAAAATAAAAGCTTTTTTGAGGGGTTTGGGAGAGGAATGTCAATTTTGTGGATGCACAAGCAGAAGTGGATGGACAAATTTGTGGATGGAGTTTTGGAAACCAGTTTGGAAACTTGGCCCTTTATAACAATATATTTGAAAATCAGTTAATCACTTGCCTGCCAAGACCAACATTAGCGATTCTGTTTCCTCTGCAAATATTGATGTTAGCACTAATACCTAAAACAGTGCTGAAGCAGGCATATGTTGGTGGCATCATCAGCTCGTGCTGGCGCTTGCATTTTGAGGAGTGTCAAGGAGATGATTTTGTGTCCTCCAACCCCCACAAACTTTTGGAGTTACATTAATTTAAATTGGTAGGTGGTAGGAAGAGGGGAATTTTTGAAACATCTTTCAGTCTTCTCTGTTCCAGAAAACATGGATCTTATCTACCTTTGCATGGATGCTTTGATGTTGGGAGCAGTATAAAAAAACCTGGATAGGTCTGTGCGTCACAACCATCATTTGAAAATTGTTTCAGTAGACAGTTCTCCAGTTAAGCTAGAGGTCTTAGGGCTACTTCTCCCTTGTTACTCAAGGGTTTAGTATGTATTCTGGTGATTTTGGGGTAATAGTCTATTTTCTTCTCCAGTTAATTAACTATACATAATGTGTAGTAGTCAGTAGTAGAAATATGTATTCGCAATTGTGATTCCATTCTATTTCCCAACAGAGATAAGAGGTCATCGGGGAAATAAAATAAAGGAACATAAATTGATTCAATAAAATTCACTAGCTTAACAGTTTGGGTTATTTCTTGCATTTGTTCTCTTCTCCCATTTTTCATCCCCTGCTTTTTCTTTCTGTCTCTCTCTAGATTCATTGTATGCATCTTCACATCATTTTCTCATTTCTCATTACTGTTTTCTCTGTTTTTTCATTACTATCTTTCCTTTCTCCCTTGTTTATCTGTCTCTTTATTTGAAAATCACCATTCCCTTTTTATCTGTTTATATTTGCATTCCTTCTCATTCATGCCCTGATACCCTCCCTTCTATTATGTTGTGTCTTCCCCTTGCTCTCATCTGTATTCCATCTTCTCTTTACATTCCAGCACCTTTCTCTCTCCCCCTCAATCTTTTGAAGGCTCCCATATTTCTCTGTCTCTCCCCTCCCCCCATGACAGCCCTGTCTCTTCTTCCCCACCCCAAATGTTTACACGCTAAATATCCCCTCCCCTTCTGGCTTCTGCATATGATGCTTCCTGGCAACCTCTCCTCTCACAAGTATTCACCAACGGAGGGTCTAATGCGTCCAAGAATTTAAAGTTTATTTTTCCTCCTTCCCCCTCCCCCCCCGGCCTTTCTTCTTATCCTCTGAATTGCCTCCTCACCCCTCCCAGAGTGGCTGCCACTGTTGAATCTGGGAGTAAGAGGAAGCAGGG
This sequence comes from Mauremys reevesii, assembly GCF_016161935.1. Classification (NCBI taxonomy): domain Eukaryota; kingdom Metazoa; phylum Chordata; order Testudines; family Geoemydidae; genus Mauremys; species Mauremys reevesii. Next base: position 42,375,474 of record NC_052624.1, read on the forward strand.
CCTCCTGTTCCTTTGCCTCCCCATCACATCATTTGTCAGCAACTACAGGCTGAGTTGGCTCCTCCGCTTAGCTGCCCCACCCCTTGTAGCTGGAGGCCATTTTCGTAGCTCAGAATTAAAACTGGATTAGCTGTGAACAGCTGAGAAGGAGTTTGTGGAATCCTTTCACCACTAGTGAAAATCTCCCCAGAAGTAGAGGACAGTTTGGGCTCCTTCTCCTCCATCAAAAAATAGGAGCTGATGGTCATGGGCTTCAAAAGCCCCAAAGCCCAGCCTTGGTTGGCTCTAGTGTGGCTCATGAGTAATCACTGGTTTTTAGAAAAAATTACTCAGTCAGCTGTCAACCATGGAGCTTTCTTTATATTTTGAAGGTGATCTCTGTAACGAAAAGGGCTAAAAACAGACACTTAAAAATACAAACAGAAACAGATGGGCACTGACATGTGAAGGGTTGCTAAAAATTGAGGGCCCAGAATGTGTGTGTGTCTTGGCCAGTCTTTTAAACAGGAAAGTGAAAGAGGAAATAATTTTGCAATCTTTTGTTATAACATTTTGATTTACTTCAGAATTTAAGTCTGTGTGCATATGGTGTTTATTGTGAATCTGCAGCAGTTTTAAAATGCATTTTTGTTCATATGTAATAAATGTGCCTTCCTACATGAAATAAACTGAATTTTATGAATAGACGGTTTGGGGCTGAAAATCAAAAGTTTGATGTAGGTTCCTGTGCAGTCAATGTTTTTTCCACTGTATACTTTTTTTTAGTTGCAATAATATCTTTACAGTAAGCTTTAATAAAATACTGTGTCTGTTTCAAGTTTGTCTGTTTAACTGGCTAAAGCATTTATGAAGAAGCTTTCAGGCTAAACTAGCTGTATTTTTAAAAGGTTCAGTCCCTCAGGCAAGAGTTAGAAATGCATTAGTGGCATCAGTGTTTTATGATACCGTTGCATGCATTCATTCCATGGTCATCGTCATTATTGTTTTTTTCAGCGTTATCAAATCAAATCTCAGAATTCACTATTAGCTGTGGTATCACAGTGCTGCTCTAGGCTTCCCTACTTCAGAGCACATCTAAATCTGGCGATCAACCCAGAATCGTGTGTGAGATGCATAACAATTAAGTGTGCTTGTTTTTTGATTCCTTTTCCTTCAAGTTTGTGAAGCTTGGTTGGCATCTAGTGAAATGGGTATTTCTTGATTTATGCCAAATATTTCTGTTAAAATAGTTAATGTGACCATTTATACTTTCAAGTTGTATTGTAATTATATCGTTAAGTAAGAAATTGGAAAGGAAAATCAACATATTTGAGTTGAAGCATTTCTAGTCTTGTGAAGCAGGATGTCATGTGCTATGGGGGGGCAGCCATCCCAACCCTCCCGACTTTTGGGCATCTGCCTAAAGTGTCAGATTTGGCCCAACCCAATCTGCCATGCTGGGCCTTTTAGGAAGGGGACAGCAGATTGTCTTGAATAGCTTCTGGCACTACTCCTGCTTGCTGCGCTCTGGTCAGGAAGCAGCAGCAGTGGCCTGGGTTGGAGCTGAATGTGGAGTGAGAAAGCCCTGATCCCTGCCCTAGGCTGGCCATTGGTGAGATGCCCGCCACCCAAACCACACCCACCTGCCTCCCCCCCTCTGGGATGGGACTGGCCCACCAACCTATCACAAGCAGCCACAGCCGCAGCATGGAAGCATAAGTGGGGGGTTACTGACACAACTTTGCCACACCCCTTCCAGAATTTTTCTGAAATGACCTGTTGCTGTGAAGCACATACATCAGCCTTTATGAGAACTGGGCCACAGTGTATCTATCACAGAATGAATTAAAAAAAGCTCACTAACTAGATGGGGAGAGGGCAGCTATAAGATTGTTCTACAGAACAGTAAATAGGATTATCTATAGCAAGATTAGTGATTGAGAGTTCAAAATGTGGAGGGATTCTCCTAGGGGAAGTGCATGGAAAGCTTAGAAAAGGGGAGTGGAGACACCTCATTCAGTACATTTTCTTTGGCATACATATAACCACAGGGTAAGAATTTTATTTACCTTTAATACTCGGGAAAAAAAACACACAAAAGCCATAAGTGTTTTTATTAAGCTGGAGAAGGACTAAAAGAGGTGGATATCTTGGAGTGAGTAACCTTCACACTCCAGCCCAGCTTAGGCCATATCTATGCTACCTGCTAAATTGGCAATGCTGCGATTAATGCAGCAGTGTCTATTTAGCAGGTCTGGTGAAGACATGCTAGGTCGATAGCAAAACGATCTCCCGTCGACTGCTGTATTCCATCTCCCCGACAAGAGTAAGGTAAGTCGGCGGGAGACACAGCTGTAAATTGACCTAAGTTATGTCGACTTCCGTTAAGTAACTTACGTAACTGAAGTAGCGTAATTTAGGTCAATTTGCAGCCGTAGTGTAGACCAGGCCTTAGAAAAAGCACAGGTGCCTGCTGACTTAAAATGCAATGGTGGAAACTCTCAACAGTGGGTGTTGTGTGAACATACCAGTCGGCACAAGACTTGGGGTGCAGCTCTCTATTTTAGCCAGCGTTGTCTCCATTAGAGGCTTTAAAAGCCTGCCTCAGAAGCAAGCCATCATTTTATAGGCAGTCTGTATAAGGACGAAGGGTTTGTCTTTATATGGTCATGATAGCTCAAATGCAGAAGGGCGCTGTTTTGAACAAATTGAAAGTAGTATGTGTATTATCACTATTATTTATTAGGGTGGGGATTACTTACAGTGAAGGGATATGGCCATGCCTCTTCTCTGCCATTGCCTCTTCTTTGAGACATTGGGTGCTTCCAGGAGGGCACCAAGGGACCAGTCCCTGCATTCCCCTGAGCACCCAGACTGCAGTTGTAACAAGCCATTGGGTAAGTTGTGCAAGAGGAGTGGGGAGAGAGGATCCTGCACACTCCCCTGACCTGTGCACTCATGTGGGGGTCTGTTACATCCTGGCCTTAAATCTGGAGTAAGTTACTAAAATCAGTGTAATTGCTGTGTGTAAATGGAAAGCAGAATGTTTCCTTGAGCCCTTGTATGAGATTAAGATGGGCCAGCGGCAGGGAGGCTGATCTGGGACTTGGAAGACTGGGTTCAGTTCCTTGTTATACCACAGACTTTCGGGGTGACCTTGGACAAGCCACTTAGCTTGTTTGTGCCTCAGTTCCCCATCTTGTAACATGGGGATTATAGCACTTCCCTGTCTCAGCGAGGTGGTATGAAGATGAAATACATTTAAGATTGTGAAATGCTCAGATATTACAAGTATCAGAGGGGTAGCCGTGTTAGTCTGGATCTATAAAAGCAGCAAAGAGTCCTGTGGCACCTTATAGACTAACAGACGTATTGGAGCATGAGCTTTCGTGGGTGAATACCCACTTCGTCAGATGCATCTGACAAAGTGGGTATTCACCCACGAAAGCTCATGCTCCAATACGTCTGTTAGTCTATAAGGTGCCACAGGACTCAGATATTACAGTAATGGGGTCTATCTAAGGGTCACAATTGACGGCAACTGCACCTGTATTTCCCCTCAGTGGTTCATCAAGGGCACCTACTCTTGGCTTTCAGCTCCCCAGCCGTTGCCTCTCTTGGGTGGATACACATATCTATCTCTCTTCTGACCACAGTATTCCCAGGCTGGACAGTTCCTGCCTTCACTGTGTTGTTCCCAGCACAGACAGGTTGCCCTAAGACATCTGCTTGCTTTCTCTTCAGAGACCAGTAACAGTGTTATTGCTACAGATATATGCTATTACATGGCTCTCTCTAAGCAAGCCTACTTTATTCTTAAGGTACAAAGCATTGCAGAGAAAACATACAAAAAACAATACAAGAACCTACATGGATGCTAATAAGCTTACCAGAGCTCATCCTAACTCTCACAGGGCCTCTGGCAAGTGCAGTCTGTTAATACCCTACCCTATGGCATCCTTGTGGTTACAAGTTCATCAGAGCTTCAGCTCAGAATTGGCACCCAATCTTAATGGGCCTCAGTTTGCCAAGTCTTTGCAATCCTTCTCTAAGGATTGGGGCCCTTTATGGACCAGAGGTTCTGTCTATTTGCTGGATCAGGAAGTAAGCCCCAGGTCAGCCTAAACTCAGGCTTTTAATACAAAAAAGAGAGAGAATCCAGTTTGAACTAGAATATTTGTGTCTCCGCAGGATGATAACTGAGGAAGTTCATTACCGTCCTCCTACTAGAGAGGGTACATACAATTCCATAATAACACATACACATTGCATGTTTAATACAATTCTCCCAGAGATGTTAACTCTACTTCAATAAGTTTTAACTCAACTCAGTAAAGTTTATCTTAATTCCATAAGGTTTGTTCAGTATATTGCAGAATATTATCCATCTGTCAAGATCGATATGTAGAGAACAAACACTGCTGTAAAAAGATGAGGATAACTGGAACAAGAAAGATGTTTCGAAACAAGGCTCAAAGTCACCTTGTAGAATGTAGAGTATAAAATGAAACTGCATTAGAAATCAATAAAATGTGGTATGTGGAGCGCTGAACAAGTATATTGTCACCAGATGTCTTTTTTCTTTTAATTTATCGCCAAACATACAAAGTCATAGCAGCATTCACTAAATAACAATTAAAAAGACATTTGGAATCTTTAATGTTTAACTTCACTTATTGTTAATGCTACTTAGACGATAAATAGCACTACAGCAACTAAATACCCATGCACACCACCAAACAAATTTTTGTAGTCTGTGATGAGACAGAGAGAGACAAATATTCCATATTCCAGGTGGGAATATTTCTTATGGGAACATATTTCAACCAAGGTTTTCCAATCCTATGTCAAATCACAAACTTCATTTAAAAACAAAATGAAAGACAATTTAAAAGCCAAAAGCCAGGTTTCTTCCCCCATGAGAAGACAAGCTGCTAAAAACCTTGAAATTTGTATTGGCAACTAGTCACTAATATTATTATAAATGTGTCATGTAAACTGTAAATGAAAAATTTCTAAGAGCGCCCTGAATCAAAAACTTTTGCACACGTGCAACTCAAATGGATATGGGTGCTGACATATGCAAAGATATACCAGTTCTCTACAGGTAAGTCTTTATAGTATATCCCCATTCTTGAGTCTTCACCTACAGCACTGGTGAAGCAGTTAAATGATTTCAGACTGTGTGTTATAGTCCACTCCTGGGTGCCTCCAGTCCACAGGACCACAAGACTGTCTGTTTTGGTGTAAGTACTAGGCCAGATTCTTCTCTCTGTTACATTAGTCTAAATCCAAGGAGTGTTGCTGGGCCAGATTCTCTCGTGTGGGTGAGTTGTGTTCAGGGCAAGACTTGAGGAGGCACCTGGTGAGGCAAAGTTGGCTTCAAACCATCTTTGCTGCCCCCCAATCCAGAATCTACTTCGAAGCCAGGCCAGTCCCCTAAAAGCTGCTTTAACCTATGCCTGGCTGTGTGTAGCCCCAGTTGTTATAGCAGCTGGGGCGCAGTGAGTTGAAGATGCATCAAAGTATGCCCCTTTCTCTTGCTCCCTCCCCTGAGTGCCAGCGCAACACCACCTGAGAATTCCCATGTGCAGGGGAATCACGAGGGGTCAGATCCTGCAGTATCACAGCTGTTTTGCACTGATAGCGAGAGACTGAAGATCTGGCCCCACTGTATCTAGTATAGTTACACTTTGGGCCTGATACTCTGTTATAGCAAGGTCCTTTGTGCCAGTCTTACAGTGTAAAGAGTGTGTGTACTGTAATTCACACACACTTTAAGGTCCAGTTTAATGCCAGAGTGATGTAAAGAGGCCGTAATGTAAATGAGAATCAAGCCCTTCAAGTGTGATTGGTCTAAACTCTTTTGCTGTATTTTTGTAGCCATTTGCTTATGATTCCCAATCCAAGCAGTTTTACTAGACACCTGCAGAGTCAAAACCCTAGCTGGCTAGTTTGAGTTGTGTTTTCATAATGCCATTTTGTAAAATAACTCATCCCACCCTCATCTTTAGAGGCAAACTTATACAACACCCATGTAAAAAACAATCTTACCAAATACTTCCTCCCTCCCATCATTGCTTTAAAGACTAATGTTCACTAGGGTTACTTATTATACACCCCAACGTATGTTAGCAGGTTTGGGAATTGTGTTGTACTTTTTTTGGATAAACTGGCTTTGAGTGGCTCAATTTTTATTTTTAAAGTTTTTATCATTAAACATATCCACTTTGCAGAAATATGATTACTGGTGCCAATGCGTCTTCATGTATAGTAAGACCAAATCTGAGGTTTTATTTGTGATCTCATATAGATTCTAAATCCCAATGGGACCATTGTGCTCATCTAGTCTGACCTGCTGTATAACACAGACCATAAGTCCTCCTTCAATTCCTTCTGGACTAGAGCATGTATTCAACAACAACAACAACAACAATAAAAAACATCCAGTCTTGATTTAAAAAGTGCCAGTGATGGAGAATCCACCACAATCCTTGGTATGCTGTTCCAATGGTTAACTACCCTCACTGTTAAAAAGTTGGTGCCTTATTTCTCGTCTGAATTTGTCTAGCTTCAACTACCAGCCTTTGACTCTTGGTATACACTTGTCTGCTAGATTGAAAAGCCTTCTTACTAAATTTCTATTCTCTATGTAGGTATTTATAGACTATGTTCAGTCACCCCTTAACCTTCTCTTTGTTAAATGAAAGAGATTTAAGCTCCTTGTGTCTTTCTCTACAAAGCATGTTTGAATCCTTTAATTATTCTCATGGCTCTTCTACGAGCTTTCTCCAATTGATTAACATCCTTCTTGCAGTGTGGACACCAAAACTGGACACAGAATTCCAGTAGCAGTCACACCAGTGTCAGAGAGGTAATACAACCTTCCTACTCATACTTAATAGGCTCCTGTTTATACATCTAAGGATCTCAGCAGCCTTTTTGCCCACAGCTTTGCACTGGGAGTTCATGTTCAGCTAATTATCCACCATGACCTCAGTCCTTTTCACAGTCACTGCTTCTCAAGATAGAATTTCCCATTCTGCAAGTGTGGCCTGAATTCTTTATTCATAGAAGTATGACTTTTGGCCAGATCAAAATTCATATTATTTGCTTGCTCCCACTTTGCAAGCAATCCAGATTGCTCTGTATCAAGTGACCTGTCCGCTTCATTATTTACCATGCCAATCTCTATATCATCCGTGATATTATATTTTTTCCAGGCCACTGATAAAAATGTTAAATAGCATAGGACCAAGAACTGATCCCTGTGGGATCAGTAGATCAATAGAAATACACCTACGTATTGTTTCCATTTATAAGCATATTTTGTGACTTGTGAGCCAGCTTTTATCTATTTAATATGTGCCATGTTGATCTTGTACATATTGTTCAAGTTTCTTAATCAAAATGTCACATGGCACCAAGTCAAATGCCTTACAGATGTCTAAGTATATTATATCAGCCCTACTACCTTAATCAACCAATCTTGTTGTCCCATCAAAAGAAGCTGTCAATTTAGTTTGACAAGATCTATTTTCCATAAATCCATGTTGGCTGGTGTTAATTATATTACCCTCCTTTAATTTGTACTCTGTAATGTTCCATTTTGATTCTTCTAGGTTTTAAAAAGGTGAATTGCTCTCAATAACTGTATTAATGTAATACAGTGGCCACCACCCAAGCATCCCCTTTTGGCCAAAGGTTGTTCTGTGCATGCTGCCTCTGTTTCCCCCGTCTTCAGTGAGCACCAAAGATCTACCTCATTCTCCCCTTCTATCAGGGGCTGCTCGAAGTGCCTGTGTTCTCCAGCATATGGGATGTGGCAGGGCTTCTCACCATCTTAACAAGCACTCATTACCATGCCCAGTCTCCTTTAAGCAGATTTGTTTGTCCAAACATAAGCACATAATAGACAAAAGCAATTCCTCAGTTCACCCTTTGTCCTAGGGTGTCAAAGCCTCTCCTCCCAGGAGTCTCTGGTAATCCTGCTTCTTGAAGCTTCTAAGTTCCAACCAGCTTCTCTTCTCACAGCCAGTTAGCTCTGCTCCCTTCTGGAACACCAGCCCCAAGGCTACCTCCCTGAGCAACTGACCCCTTGTTCCAGGGACCCACCACCAGAGTTAGCTCCACCCTTCTGTGGTTCCTCTCCCCAGGCACAGCTTGCCCCAATCATTTCTCCTCTTCCTGCCCTCTGACAGGCCTGTGTAGCCTGCCTCATTTAACTCGCTCAATAGGGGTAACCTGCTCTGACATGGGAGCCGGGCCTGGTCTACTCACAGGGACCAGCTGCCCTCTGACGATGAAATTTTAGGTTTTGAATGTTGTTATAATTTCGTCTTAAACTACAAAATAAATCGGATCATCTTTCCCTTTATTAATGCCAGTATATTCATTCACATTTTAGCCAGGCCCTATGTTCTTTGAAGAAATATCTATGGCATTTAAACACAGCAGTATTTTACATTTTCAGAATCACAGCTGAAGGATTTGCTTCCTTGTATCCTGCCTGCAAATTGCACTGAGATATTGCTGGCTCTTATGATGACATAAATCACAAGAGTGAAGCATTAGTGTTTTTAGTTTTAGAATTTTCTTATGTCTCTGTGTTTGGGGAACAGTTGGAATTCATTTGAATCGTCTGTTTGTTTGTTTTACATCCAAACTTCAAACGTTGCTTTCACTGAAGTTAATGGAATATCACAACACAAGCCTAAGGGTGAAAAACACAACATATTGGGGTTCATTTGTACTTTGCAAGTATTCATCTGAAATGTCATAATAGTTGAGACGCAAAGCCCTCTGTTCGTTAGTCCCAAATCAATGCCCATTAATAAAAATCCTTATTGCTGTCAGTATGACATTGTTATAATACTACATTAAAGCCTGAACTCACTGAAGTGAATAGGAATCTTTCCATTGAACTGGATTGGAAGTGGATCAGATCCTTACATATTCTATAAACAGTAGATTATAGGGGTGAAATCTTGGCCTCATTGAGATTGATGGGAGTTTTACCAGGATGTCATAGAACAGAGGTGGGCAAACTACGGTCCGTGGGCCACATACAGCCCACGGGTCCGTCCTGCCTGGCCCTTGAGCTCCTGGCCAGGGAGGCTAGCCCCCGGCCCCTCCCCGCTGTTCCCCCTCCCCCACAGCCTCAGCTCACCGTGCTGGCAGTGCGGCGGCATGGCTGGCTCCAGCCGGGTGGTGTGGCTCAGGGACAGATTTACCAGTGAACAGAGGGAGCCCTGGCCTGGGGCGCCCCAACAACAGGGGGAAGGCAGGCAGTCAGGCAGCTCAGCACTGGCACACCCCTTGTGGGGAGGGGAGGGGCTGCACTGCAGGGGCAGGGGAGCAGGTGGGCCGTGCGGGTGGCGGGAGTGCGGCAAACATGGGCAGAGGACTCAGGAGGAGCACCGGGTGGCCGTGCAACTGGCCGGAGAGAAGCGGCTCTTTGAAGGGAAAACTGCTGCTTCTCTCCAGCTATGCAGCTGCCCCTGCTGCTCCTGAGTCCTCCGCCCACGTTCACAGGGCCACATTCCAATAGGGGGTGGGGTCCCGGGGGGGTAGGTTAGGGACAGAGGGGGACAAGGACCAGGGGGGTTGGATGGGTTGGGCGTTGTGAGGGGGCAGTCTGGGGGTGGAAAGTGGGAGGGGGCGGGGCCAGGCTCTTTGGGGAGGCACAGCCTTCCCTACCTGGTCCTCCATACAGTTTTGGAACCCCGATGTGGCCCTCAGGCCAAAAAATTTGCCCTCCTGTCATAAAATCATAGAAGATTAGAGTTGGAAGAGACCTCAGGAGGTCATCTAGTCCAAACCCTGCTCAAAGCAGGACCAACCCCAACTAAATCATCAAAGCCGGGCCTTAAAAACCTCTAAGGATGGAGATTCCACCACCTCTCTATTTAACCCATTCCAGTGCTTCACCACCCTCCTAGTGAAATAGTTTTTCCTAATATCCAATCTGGAACTCCCCCACTGCAATTTGAGATCATTGCTCCTTGTTCTGCCATCTGCCACCACCAAGAGCAGCTGAGCTCCATCCTCTTTGGAACCCCCTTTCAGGTAGTTGAAGTCTGCTATCAAAACCCCCCTCACTCTTCTTTTCTGCAGACTAAATAAGCCCAGTTCCCTCAGACTCTCCTCATAAATCATGTGCCCCAGCCCCCTAATCATTTTCATTGACCTGCACATCCTTTCTGTAGTGGGGGGGGGGGGGCCCAAAACTGGATGCAATACCGCTACTGAATAGAGAGGAATAATCACTTCCCTTGATCTGCTGGCAAGCCTCCTACTAATGCAGCCCAATATGCCGTTAGCCTTCTTGGCAACAAGGGCACACTGTTGACTCATATCCAGCTTCTCGGCCACTGTAGTCACCAGGTCCTTTTCTGCAGAATTGCTGCTTAGCCAGTCGGTCCCCAGCCTGTAGCAGTGCTTGGGATTTTTCCATCCTAAGTGCAGGACTCGGCACTTGTCCTTGTTGAATCTCGTCAGATTTCTTTTGGCCCAATCCTCCAATTTGTCTAGGTTACTCTGGACCCTATCTCTACACTCCAGTGTGCCTACCTCTCCCCCCAGCTTAGTATCATCCGCAAACTTGCTGAGGGTGCAATTCATCCCGTCATCCAGATTATTAATGAAGACGTTGAACAAAACTGGCCCTAGGACCGACCCTGGGGCACTCTGCTTGATAACGGCTGCCTACTAGACAATAAGCCATTGATCACTACCTGTTGAGCCCGACAATCTAGCCAGCTTTCTGTCCACCTTATAGTCCATTCATCCAATCCATACTTCTTTAACTTGCTGGCAAGAATACTGTGGGAGACCATACAAAAGCTTTGCTAAAGTCAAGGTATTTCACATTCACCGCTTTCCCCATATCCACAGAGCCAGTTATCTCATCACAGAAGGCAATCAAGTTGGTCAGAGAGAGTCCTCCTGTTGGCTTAATTACTCCAGCCCCAGTAGCTATGTTGGCAGGAGAAACTCTCCCACTGATGTAGCACTGTCCACACCAGCGCTTAAATCGGCATAAGTTATGTCACTCATGGGGGTGGCTAATTCACACCCCTGAGCGACATAACTTACATTGATTTAAGCTGTAGTGTAGCGATAACTTCAGATCTTGAATTTTTTAAGCAGTTGCTGACTTGAGGTCTCCTGGTCCCATTGATATCAATAGAAGTTTTGTCTTTGACTTCATTGGTACCAGGATTTGTCCTATATTGCTGCTTGTTTGATAGTACAGGAAAGTTTAACTTGTGCCTACAGAAGCGTTTGAAAGTGCTTATTTGACATATTCATTGAACTGAAAAAGGAAGCAATTTCATTCAGTTTTATAATGTATCCTATATTGTGTGTCAAAGTGCATCTCTGTGAGACCATTCTAAGTACCTGGATGAGAATTCCCCTGAGGGTTCTGAAACACCACTTAAAGCTTAATGATCCTTGACTTCCCATATAAAACATTTAACAACATTTATATGGGTATACAAAATCTATATGTCCTCTCTTTCTCCTAATAATGTACTAAACCATAAACAAAAATATTGTTTGCTGGAAAGGTCAAACTATTAAACAACAAAGTATATTGCATACTTCACTGCTTTTAGTTGATTGCATAAATTGTAAGCAGTGTGTGTTGGTTTACAGTGCAGTGATTGAAACAGATGTTGGAGATGGGATTATCAGCACCAAGTGAATTACATCTCCAAGGTGCTAAAATGCTTTCATTGAGAAAAATGGTTAAAGGAAAATAAACATTATACTTTGAAGACTTTCTTCACAAAAAGTTTATAATCATTCTGAAGACATGTTGGGCATTTTACTACTACAGTGATTTTCATTGTTTACTGGTGACAGTGGCCAGACTTCCTCTGGTTTTACTTTTTTTCTGTCACTTGGGAGATATGTATTAATCTGTATGGATTAACAATAATGTATTACGTTTATGATCTCCTTTAAAAATGGCTTTGGGCTAAGGGACCAGTCCAGTTGATTAACATATATTTTTGCCCAGTCCTGCAAAGTTGTGAGCATCTCTAAATTCCATTGACTACTGCAGCAACAAAAGCCCCTGGGTAGTGTCGGGATTTAAAAAAAATTTTTTTTTGATTTAACTATTATATTGAAATGTAGATTTTACAGGGAGAATTTTTTTCGGAACTTATCCCTAAAAATGGAGTTATACCCGCTTATACTAGGAGTGAATTTGGGTCACAAGAGTTCCTGCTCATAACACTCCTGCGCTATAGATAATACCATAAATCCTCTGTTGTGAATTGTTGGCTATATATACTGTTCAGTGTGGAATTCTGAAAACACCAAGGTAATCATAAAAGCCACATGAAGTGATGTGAGAACACTGTGACTTATTCACAATTCCTAACTTGTATTTTGTGTACTGTAATTTACAGAGCTCTTCTTCCATGGATCAGCAGGTCTCCTTCCTGCTGACATAATTATTCCCTTGATAGCCTATTCTGCTGCTGCTCTCTTACCCAACCACCCTCTGTTTTCAAACTCCTCCCTGCTCTACCATCATTACTTTTTCTCCTGTTCCCCAGTCTTCCCTGAAGCCCCCACTTTCCTTTAAAATCTTTTCTGCTCCATTATCTCAGGATCTTCCCTTTAAAGCTTGCTGTCTCTTTTGCCCCATCTCTGAAATTGTTCTCCCACGGTACTTGCTGCTTACCCTAAACCATAGCAATTTTCTCAGAATTTTCACCAATGACTTTTAATTGTGGTTGCCTAATTTAAGAAACCTGAGGCATGTTTTTTTTCTGAGGTGCCGAATCCTTTTTGTTTCCATTAGAGATTTTTGCACATGTATAAAGCCCCATTTGAAATTGAGGGAAGTCACACCAGTGCAATGCATATACACTGGGCATTTTAACCGGTGTAGCTGTAATGGTGCAAAAATCCCTAGTGTAGACAAGCCTGGAAAGTTGTGGGTGTGCGTATCACCTCTGAAAATCATGTTTCTGAAATAGGAAACTCAAAATCAGAGGCAGCTACTGTTATTTTTAATTTAATTAAAAATATAATTTTCGTTTACAAATGTAATCAGAAATGATGAAAACCTTCTACAGCTTTTTACATAAAAGTTAAAGCCTGCTGTGACAAGATGCCATTGAATCCAGTGAATATTCAGATCCTCTTATTTAGTAAACATCTTTCTTTAACTGATTGCATGTGGCCATACATTAAAATAGCAAAAGCATTCACTGAAGTCATGGTGGCTTTCACCATTTAATTTTTCATTTAAAATAGCTTGATCTAGAGCATCTAAATCTCAAATAAGCTTTAATAATATGAAATAAGTGTTAATAGCTGTTGTGGATAAGTGTTTTGAAAAACTGTAGCCAATTGGTGTTTACTGGACATAATGGGCCATGTTTTTTTAAAATGGCTTCTAGATCTATCTAGATGTACAAAAATGGTACATACATCAATTTGTGTGTACAAAATCTGTATTTGGGAAAACAAATAGACATTCATAGATGCAAATTAGGTTGATATATAATTAGTTTTGTAAATACATGCAAATGAGCCAACACAATAGTGGGAAAAGGAGAATGAGTTAACACATTTTATTTAGACTTTTAAAAAGTCTTTAACAAACTAAGTAGTAATAAGAGGTGAAGTAATGTCATGGATTAGAAACTAGCTCAGAGTTAGAAAACAAAAAGTAGGAATGGGTGGTCAGTTTTTAACATGGGAAAAGATTAACAGCTGGGAGCTCCAAGTCTTGGACTAATATTGGTAGTGTTTAACACAATTGTTAATGATCTGGAATAAAGGGAAAGTGGGGAGGTGGCAAAATCTGCGGATGGCATAAAATTATTTCGGTTAGTCAAGAGTGGTGAAAACTGTGAGGAATTTCAAGGGGACCTAACAAAGGTAGCTGAATAGACAGCACACTGGCAAATGAAATTTGGTGTTGAGAAAAGTAAGGTACTGCCTAGTGAAAGGGATAATTTATATTATGTGTACACATGATTGAGTTCTAAAATAAATGTCACCACTCAGGAAAAAGACCTGCATGTCATTATGGATAGTCAGATAAAACCTCGGTGCTCGCCATGGAGCAGTAGCCAAAATAGCCAACAAAATGCCCAAGGATTAGGATAGAATATAAAAATGAATATAAGATCATGCTCTTTTATAAATCAAAGGTCCTTTGGAACATGGTGTAGATTTCCAGTCACTCCACTTCAGAAGAGATAGAAAAGGTGACAAACATGATTCTGGGGGGGTACTAAGTGCCCTCAATTCCCATTTAACTTCAATGAGAGGGGAATCCTCTGCACTTTGTAGCATCAAGCCCCAATTTTGCACTTAAGTAATGTTGTCAGATGAGCAATGGGGCTGATGTTGATTTGAATGGAATCTTGTCAAGCCCTGTCTTTTGGAGGGAGAATCACTGAAAAGCAGGGTCTCTAGTGGGGGGGGGGGGAGGTGTGGGGGAATGAAAATAGTGGACATCAATAGGACTCCTAGAGGGAATTGGTGACTTAAAATTATCTTGGTTAAAGATGAACAAGTGTGTGCGTGCATGTGTGTCTGTGTTAATTTTCTTTTTGAAAACTTTGGGAATTTATATATGAATATAATTTCTGATGTAAAGTTATTTGTGTTGCAAAATAAGTAATTAAAATCTGTTTTACTAAGGACATGAGCAAGAATAATATGAAATGCATTTTTATTCTACAAGACTGAGAATCAACATACAGTGTTAAAATCTTACTTTGATAGCATATAATACATTGCAGATGGCATATAGCAATGCTGGACTGTTGCACACAAATTCTATTGTCTTATCAAAACAATAGATTCTATTGCTATCATCACAATTTCTATGACAAAGATAAAGGGCTATTCATAAATTATACAGAGATTTGGTTCGGTGGTCAAATTTGTAATCTTTTAGTTTCTTTTTTTATTTTGCCATTGATGTTAAATACCAATGACTTCAGATTTTTACTTATTTTCTTTGTGTATAGCTTCCCATTTGACCTGTTGTGTATAAACTACACAAGATATTTGTGTTTGCAGTGCTTTCATTGGCTACGACCAGCTTGCAAATGAAACCTGGGTCTTAATTTTTGTAGTAAAATGTACTTCTGACTAAAAAAACCAAACTTTGAGCATAAAGGGTTTTGCACATATACACTAACTGAATCACTTTCTACTTATATTAGCAATAGAGTATCTTCAACATGACATCATTCTGCCCAGTGTTTGCTGGAAGACCACTTCCACCACTCTAATGCACAGAACAAGACCAAATCCCAGGTGACGGTGCACACACCAGTAGACTCCCAGCCAGCAGTGAGAGCACTGGGCTGAAGGTGGCCACTTCATTTGTGGTCTATGTCTACCCATCCTCCTTGCTTGGTTTCTTCAGAGACCAAACAGGAATGTATACTGCTATTTTTAGCCTTGAGGCAGTCGACCAGGGCTCTGAGACCTGCTGCTGTGTTTTTTTGTTTGTTTGTTTGTCTGGGTTTTTTTGCAGTGCAGATATACCCTCACATTTCACAGGAAGGGTGTTGGCCAGGGATCTGAGAGTGTTGCTCACATATTAGTGTTTCTTTGTGCCCTATGGCGGATATGCACAATATACCCATGTAGATTATTCCTTCTCTTCATAGGAAGTGTTCCATAAGGGTGTAAATGTTAGTTTTTACTAGAATATAGGTACACACTATGGTTGCTTTTGTAAGATATATATGCACTTGTTTGGGAGATGGTTGCACTGTTACTATATCCCCCCTTGGCCTCCTATAAAAACTTAACAATAAAGCTTTCATTTTTATACACTTCTGATCTGAGCAACTCAGGATACACTGTATATCTTTCTCTAAATTATTTCAAATATCTCTTTGTTTTCTATTTTGTTTCACTTGCTTATTTTCTGTGCTCTTATTAAATGATGGTAAATGAACTGAAGAATCAAGCATTGAAAACAAAAGTCGTATATTTACAATGCACTTCAAATAAGGCATTACATCACAAGGCTGACTTCTATTAGTGAAATACAAAACAATTTGCATCACATAAACACATCAAAATCTTAGTTATTCAGTGAAATATGTGATCATATTAATCCTTAATAGCAAAATGATTTAGATACATTATTGAAGAAAACTATATTTTTAATGTCCTAGTCTCCTATTCCAGCACACAAGTAACTTCATGTGGGGAGAAAAGAGCCTCATATCAATTGAATAAAATACTGTCTCATGCTAATAGCTTTGTATTGTTTAGAAAAATAAATGTCAAAAAGTTAGAAGGTATTTATCTTGTGCCCTCATTCTGTTCCATTTACTTTATTTCTTCCATCAGAAAGAAAGCAGAGTACTGTCATTTGGTGTGATGAGAGAAGAGGTTTGTTTTGTACTTTTATTAAAGATGATCTACAAAAGGATTTGTTTGGTTTTTAAATTGGACATTGTGCCTCTGTTTATGATGTACAAAGAGGGTCAGAGAAGTTGGATTCCCCCCCCCTCACCCTTCTCCTCCAAAATTTGTTTCTTTTCCCCCTGCTTGTTTTCCTTTATCTTAGAAACCTCAGCAATGTCAAGTCTGAATTTGTCCTAGGATCTGTTGGGGGTGGGGTGGGGTTGCGTGAGTGTATGTGTGTGTGTGTGTGTGTGTGTGTGTGTCTCACAGCATGTGTATGTGGACACTCTTTGTACATTGTAAAAAAGGGCACAAAGTCCAATTTACCTCAGGCATAGTGTTGTCATCACAGCAGAGGTGAGATTGTAACCTTCTGTGCTGATACAATATATTCTTCTAAATAATACCCTTTATACTTCTCAAGTTGCTTTTACGGTCTATCCCTCAAGTTGCTTTTACGGTCTATCCCTCAATGTAAAACTCCTACTGAGGTGGATAAGAAAATATTTAAGGTTAGCATAAAAACTAAAGATAGAGATTTACTTTAGCACAAATTCCAGATTACGTAAAAGGCAACTGCTAACAGACTATGGCATTTTCTAACCACCAGTGAGGAAAATTCTTAATTTTATTCTGTCCTTTAGAGTCTTCTGTGCTACACATGGAGTGAAATCCCGGTCCCATTGAATGGCAAAACTCCCATTACTTTCAAGGGGACAGGACTGTACCTAAAACCTTTAGAATACCAGTGCAGCTCTATCTATGTAAAAAGTGCCACTTTTGTCCTTGAGAAAACTTCACTGAAGTTTACCCAGGGATAAATTTGGCCTGTTTATCTTGGCTATTTATATAATTCCCATTAATACAGTATCTGAGCACTTCACAATCTTTAGTGCATTTATCTTCATTTTGCAGGTGGGGAACTTAGGCGAAATGACTAGCCCAAGATCACACAGGAAGTCTGTGGCAGAGCAGTCCTAGGCTAGTACCTCAACCACTGGAATATCTTCTCTAGGCTTCAAGTCAACCAATTAATAATAAACAGAAATCACAAAATAAGCAACTTGTAGAGAATTATCTGATATACAATCTAGCAAAATCTAGCAAAAGAGATTAATATAAATAGCTCCCACTGTTATTGAGAAAATGTGGCTGGAGAGCTTTATTCATCTTTTCACTGCTTTTGCTGTGGCACAAAGTGAAGGTTTTTTTTTTTCTGATTTGCAAGAATTGTTTGATAACCCTTACATTACAACACATTTCCTGAGAGAGATGACTGATATTTTGCCTGTACATATCCATAATCATTCTTTGATCTCCAGTTCTTTTATCGTATAAGATAATGTACTCTTCTTCAGTGGATTGCCAGAAAGTCACTGTTAATGGATTTCTGGCATGCTTGTGATTTTACATTTGGAATAGACACAGTAGTGTTCAAATGCTATGCAGATATATGGATGGGTTTTGCCACTGCCGCTTGGCACTTTTAATCCTGGGCTGCTCTTCCCTTTGCTGGATTTCTTGGCTATGACAATGGTTAAGAATGATCAAGTAGTTAATTATCAAGTAGTGACATGGATTCATCTAGCCTTACACCTGACTGTGAAGGTCATATGAGTTCACGTTCTTTTAGGTCTTGCTGTATCTAAGGGTACGTCTACACTACAGGATTATTCCGATTTTACATAAACTGGTTTAGTAAAACAGATTGTATAAAATCGAGTGCACGCGGCCACACTAAGCACATTAATTCGGTGGTGTGCATCCACGGTCCAAGGCTAGCATCGATTTCTGGAGCGTTGCACTGTGGGTAGCTATTCCGTAGCTATCCCATAGTTCCCGCAGTCTCCCCCGCCCCTTGGAATTCTGGGTTGAGATCCCAGTGCCTGATGGGGCAAAAATCATTGTCGCGGGTGGTTCTGGGTAAATGTCGTCAGTCACTCCTTCCTCTGGGAAAGCAACGGCAGACAATTATTTCGCGCCCTTTTTCCCTGGATTGCCCTGGCAGACACCATTAGCATGGCAACCACGGAGCCTGTTTTGCCTTTTGTCACTGTCACCGTATGTGTACTAGATGCCGCTGACAGAGGCGATTCAGCAGCGCTACACAGCAGCATTCATTTGCTTTTGCATGATAGCAGAGATGGTTATCAGCCGTTCTGTACCATCTACCATGCCATTGTAAATTGGCAATGAGATGATGGTTACTAGTCCTTCTGTGCTATACCATCTGCTGCTATCATAGGTGCCCCTGGCTGAGATCAGCCGTGGGCGCAAAAGACAAAAATGGGAATGACTCCCCGAGTCAATCCCTCCTTTGTGGTACCTAAAAATAGAATCAGTCCTGCCTAGAATATGGGGCAAGTGTACTAGAGAACCAGTGTATCAGGGAACCAGAGAGCACAGCCGCTCCGTGTCAGATCCCGCAGAAATGATGAGCTGCATGCCATTCACAGGAGGTGCCCCTGCAACAACCCCACCATTATGAAATTTAATGTGGATAAATGTAAAGTAATGCACATTGGAAAAAATAACCCCAACTATACATACAACATGATGGGGGCTAATTTAGCTACAACGAGTCAGGAAAAAGATCTTGGCGTCATTGTGGATAGTTCTCTAAAGATGTCCACGCAGTGTGCAGAGGCGGTCAAAAAAGCAAACAGGATGTTAGGAATCATTAAAAAGGGGATAGAGAATAAGACTGAGAATATATTGTTGCCCTTATATAAATCCATGGTACGCCCACATCTCGAATACTGTGTACAGATGTGGTCTCCTCACCTCAAAAAAGATATTCTAGCACTAGAAAAGGTTCAGAAAAGGGCAACTAAAATGATTAGGGGTTTAGAGAGGGTGCCATACGAGGAAAGATTAAAGAGGCTAGGACTCTTCAGCTTGGAAAAGAGAAGACTAAGGGGGGACATGATAGAGGTATATAAAATCATGAGTGATGTTGAGAAAGTGGATAAGGAAAAGTTATTTACTTATTCCCATAATAATAATAAAGGGGGTAAATTGACGAGCTATGCCCTGAACCACCGCAGACAATGTGTTTGACACTACAGGCATTGGGAGGTCAGCCAAGAATGCAAATGCTTTTCGGAGACTGCAGGAACTGTGGGATAGCTTGAGTCCTCAGTCCCCCCTCCCTCCCTCCATGAGCGTCCATTTGATTCTTTGGCTTTCCGTTACGTTTGTCACGCAGCAGTGTGCTGAGTCCCTGCTGTGGCCTCTGTCTGGAGATTTTTTAAAAATGCTTTGGAATTTCGTCTTCTGTAACGGAGCTCTGATAGAACAGATTTGCCTGCCCATACAGCGATCACATCCGTACGGTCCATGCTGGAGCTCTTTTTGGATTTTGATTTCGGACTGCATCGCCACCCGTGCTGATTGGAGCTCCACGCTGGGCAAACAGGAAATGACATTCAAAAGTTCACGGGGATTTTCCTGTCTACCTGGCCACTGCATCCGAGTTCAGATTGCTGTCCAGAGCGGTCAGTGGTGCACTGTGGGATACCGCCCAGAGGCCAATACCGTCGATTTGCGGCCACACTAACCCTAATCCGATATGGTAATACCGATATTAGCGCTACTCCTCTCGTTAGGGAGGAGTACAGAAACTGGTTTAAAGAGCCCTTTATATCAATATAAAGGGCCTCTTAGTGTGGACGGGTGTGGCGTTAAATTGGTTTAACGCTCCTAAAACCGGTTTAAACACGTAGTGTAGACCAGGCCTAAGAGTAATAGAGATGAAGTATTTGGTACCCAAATTCCCAAGTATGCTGGCTGCTGATACTTCTAACATTCCCATGAAAGTCTGATTTTGGCTGGTTAGCGAGGACTTAAACGTATTTCATTGATACCTTCCCAGTCTCTGATACCTCGTGTTGGATTTCACATAATAGGATGCTTTGTCAGTAATAATATTTAGTCACTTTATCACTAGAACTGCTGAGCTTTCATGCCCAGTTGCTGCTCCAATATGAGAAATGAAACATAACCCATTGGTTTGTTCGTGTTCCCCAAGAGAGGAAGGATGGGCATCTCTTGGAGAATCTGCTGCTTAAAAATTGGTAAATGTTAGGTCAGGATGGTCTCTGAGAGCAATATTTCATAAAAAGCGAATGCCTTAAATAGATTACTTCAATAATATTATCCCACAATAAATTACTACAGATACATATAGCTATAGATTGCTAGGAAGAGGGTACAAAAGAAGCAGTGTGGTGTAAGAAGCTTGTTTGGAAAGAAAGAGGATAACATCTTGAGGAAGTATAAGAGATGAGAAACCATAAAAATTCCTAGAGCTGGTCTCCTTTCCCCCCCCTTTATTCTAGGATTATGTGATCCTTTGGGACAGGTTTTTCTTTTTCAGCTATTAACATCTTCAGAGATGGTTTCAAGAAACCCAAAAGTTTCCAAGGTGCCCTAAGCCCCAAATTTCTATATTTTATCCTTTCATGATATCGTAGCAATTGTTCAGCATTTGCTCTTCCATTATATTTTTGAGAAACCTATTTTGTGTTTTTTCCAACCAGCAATCACTGTGAAATTAAATGAAAATTGTGTGTCACTTTACAATTTTATATTGTGTATTTAATGTAGAATCTAGAATCTTGTATGACTTGGAAAATAGAATTTGAGGAAGTTGTGTAAAATCTTTAAAATAGTGAACTTTGCTTCTCTAGTAAATGGCACAATATTGTTTCCTACGTGCTGTCATGATGGATTGATAAGGGCAAGTGACAAACTATGGCCCTTGGAAGCAGACATACTGAAATACAAAAATTAAATGGATGAACACTTGCCTGTTCTGGAAACAAAACAAAGTCCTTCAAAAGATCTCTGTACACGTTTGCCCTTTTCTCTCTGGTAACATCATATCTTCCTCCTGCATTTCTGACCTAGATAAACTCGTTAGGGTTTATAATAAATAGGATGACAAAACTGACCACGCCAAACTTTCATTTGGTTTCAAGGTGTTCTGAAATATTGCCCCAGCAAACCCTGCATTTGGTCATGCAAATCAGGTAGTGAGATTTATAGGTACCAGAGAAAAATGGTCTTCAGAAGGACAGAAGATCAGAGAGGACCCATCCAGTCTATGCTCTGCAACCTGCAGGCCAATCCACCTCACCTCCCCCCACTCCACCCTGACCCTGCCCTGAACCCTGCCCCCCTGCAGGATGATCCAGAAATTCCAGGGGCCCCAATTCTTCCTGGAGAAAAAAATTCTCTGCCCCCCAAATATGCATGCGGGGCCACAATGCATCACATTGCTCTTCAGCCAAACCAATCATAAAATCTTATATAATACCATACCTATAATATCAGCCCATCCTCCCTAACCATCCCTCATCATCCATAAACTTATCTATCCCTCATCTTAATCTTAAGCTTATCCACTTCCCTGTCCTGTCTGTTTCCCTTCTCTTCCTCTTGACCCTGATGGTTTCCTGAAAGTTCTTGCACTCGTTTAATTTCAATCTCTGAATGATGACTTGTATCCGTAATCTCCTGACATCTTTCCAGTATCACTCCTCGAAATAATTCTTCTCCTTCCTTCTATCCTCTCCTATATTTTATCCTCTGATATATTTTAAGATATCTCTTTCATATCTTCTCTCTCTTCCATTCATCCTCAGTTCTCCTTCTCTCCTCAGCTCCTCTGCTCTTCTTTTCCCTTTTCATTCTTCTCGGATCTCTTCTCTAACTTTCTTCACTGAACTGTACCTTCTACTCCAAAACCACACAAAAACAAATAGCAAAACTGCAATTGAGACTAGCACTCCTTATAACCACCTACAACCCTCACTCCTTATCCCTCCTAGAAATACCAACTCCTGCTTATCCCTACTCAACCCACTAACCCACTTACTCATATCTTGCTCTTAGCTCTCCCAATCATCTTCAACTACCTTCTCTTACTCCTTCTCCTTCCTCCCCTCCTTCCCCTCCTTGTCCTTCTCAACCACTAACCAGTTCTTGTATAACCTCCTTAAAATGCCTACCCATCTACAATTACTAACTAACTTGTTACTCTTACTCCTCTCCATCCAATTTCATCCTGTTCCTAAATCTCCTCAAAATCATCCCAATAAATATCCTCTTCTCTTCCTCCCCATCCTCCACTCCAACTTCATCCGCCAACTCCCTTCTCCTCAAAACTAAATAAACCCACAGGAAATCTTGTAATAGAAAATCGAAAAAAACCCCCAAACCCCACCTTGCCACTGGTTCCCTCCAACCTAACCCCCTCCTTCCCTCTCTCCCTCTCCCTCTCCCCCACCCCTTCTCAACCTCCTCCTACCTCCACTTTTTCCCCCATCTTCTTTTTTCTTCATCAATTTTTTCCATATTTCTTTCAATACCATATCAATATCAATATCCTGATATATGAATCCCAAGATATTTGATCTCAAAAAAATCTACTCTCTCTCTCTCAGAGAGCTCTCAATCAAGTTGTGGTTCAATCGCACGATTTAAATCCACCCATCCATATCTCTATCCATCTCCATCCTCATCATGCTCTTTGCCTCTCTTTTTTAATTTTTTTATGACTTTGCATACTACAGATGTTAGACTAACACACCCACTTTTTCCCCCCTTTCTTTTTTCACTTTTTTCCCTTGAATAATATACAGTCAACACAATCCTAAGTCAGTTTCAATATTTATTCCTTTATTTAATATTTATTAAAGATATCGCTAAATAATAGCAATATCTTCTTTAATATCCCTATTAGATGATTTACTTCCGCCCTTCCCCCCTGTTTTTACTGTCAGCTGTTCCAGTGGCTTGCCTACATCAACCCTTGTCTCCCTTCTCCATTCCCATATTCCCATCCCCCTCTATTCACTCCCCATTCCTTAGCAGCCCAGGCGAGTATGGCGAGAAAGTATTTGTTCAATTATGTGATTTCCAGATTATCCCCATCTAATTTTTCATTTATTTTTTTTTTTTAAACTCCACTTTTTTCTTCTTTTTCTTTTTTATTTATATTTAAAAAAAATTTTTTTGCTATTAGTTTTAATCCCATGATCCATCTCCATCTCTACGCTTTGCCTTTCTCTCCTTTCTGCCACCACCCCTCTCCTCCAGGGTTTAGGGCTGTTTCCCCTCCCATTTCCATTTCCTTTTCTGCTTTTTTTTCTTTTCCTAGCCCTCTAGACGCTTGCATCATCTCTCTCGGTCTAAAACTGCTACCTACGAGCCGGCCGTTTCCCTTCTCATGGATACATGCCTCAACCAACTCAACTAACTTCAACTAACCCAGGCGTCATCTGCCCTTAGATCCCCTAAATATAATATATTCCTATCCACTAACTTAACTAGTCGCCTATAGTTATTAAAATTTGAAAAAATACACCCTAGTAGTCTCAGCAGCACTATTATCCTCCCATTTATTTTTATTGAGAAACGAATTAGCTCTGATTCACTGAGCAAGGTTGTCCCACAACACAATGTCCTCAACAAGGTCCCTCGTACTCAAAAATCAAAAAAAAAAAATGGCCCCCTCCGTCGGTTCAGCAACCACTTGATGAAGGAATCATCATCTATCACGTCGTAGGAAAAAGCTGAGAGCTATTATTATTACTATTTGTTTTTTTTCCCAATCTATATAGGAAAAAAAGTCCCCCCTCATGATCAAGTTAGTTTTAGTGTTTACCTAAAAAAAAACAATTAGCTCTCTCTCATCTCATCTAGCTTAGATCCTGGCATCTATGCACCCCAATCACTATCCTGGATGAGGCTCTGGTAGTTTTCTTCCCCAATGTGACCATTGCCCAAACAGACTCTGTATTGTCCATTGCAGCGTCTTATGGTTAAGGCACTGGACTGGGACTAGGGAACTACAGATCCGTTTTCTGGTTCTGCCACAGACTTCCTTTGTGTCCTTGTGCACCTTCCCTAATGTCTGTGCCTCAGTTCCTCAGATGTAAAAACAGCAGTAACAATACCCCCTTTCTCCTATCTTTTGTTTATCTTACCTATTTAGATTGTAAACACCCTGGGTGGGAGCTCTGTAAGGGATTGTCCACAAGAAATGTTAGTGTGAACAAGCCAGGGAGTGAATCTACAGTACTCTAGCTTGCCACACACTAAATTGCTGTGTGGACCCCCTACTACACACTAAAAGTTCTGTAGTGAGTTATCACCTCTGCTTGAAAGAGCAGTACATCAAAGCACACTGTGGAATTTATAGCACCCAGTAGCAGGGTCAACATGGCCAGTTAGTGTGTGGCAGGTTACAGCACTGTAGATTTACATCCTAGCTTGCTGCATGCTAATTGACCATAGACAAGCCCTTACTATGTGTATATACAGCATGTAGCACAATGGCGCTTTACAGTTAATAATAGGACTAATGGCAGCATAGTCTAAATACACACACATGCATTTACTCGAATATATATGGGTTTTCTGTGCACATTTTAAAGCAGATAGTAATACATACATGGGTATGACCTAGTTGTTGACTGTGGAAAAAGAACTTAAATCTTGCCAGGGAACAGGTTGGGATATATTTCAAAAAGTATTTTTCATATACACCAAAAGAATTGGAGAGTATGGCTTGTTGGTTTTCTGCACGTTATAGGCTTATTATTGCACATTGTTATATAACTGCAAGGGTGATAGAAAGTTATTTCTCTGAGGAGGAGAACTGGTCAGTCAACAGTATATGGAAGTGCAAAGATATTTTACACTTTGTTAGTAATACATGCGGACTAAGACAAAGTCGTGTTATTCTGGGAGGACTTGGAAAATGAAATGTTTCATCTCAGGAATCACATAATAAATGCAGGTTTCAGAGTAGCAGCCGTGTTAGTCTGTATCCGCAAAAAGAACAGGAGTACTTGTGGCACCTTAGAGACTAACAAATTTATTTGAGCATAAGCTTTCGTGGGCTACAGCCCACTGTAATTTAAATACAGCACTGATTATCCAGTAGACTTTTATTATGGTATATGTAGGGATGACTGACCTGATTGCCTTCTATGATGAGAGAACTGGCTCTGTGGATATGGGGAAAGCAGTGGACATGATATATCTTGACTTTTGATACGGACTCCCACAGTATTCTTGCCAGCAAGTTTAAAAAGTATGGATTGGATGAGTGGAATATAAGGTGGATAGAAAGCTGGCTAGATTGTTGGGCTCAACGGGTAATGATCAATGGCTCAATGTCTAGTTAGCAGCCGGTATCAAGTGGAGTGCTCCAGGGGTTGGTCCTAGAGCCGGTTTTGTTCAACATCTTCATTAATGATCTGGATGATGGGATGGATTACACCTTCAGCAAGTTTGTGGGTGACACTAAGCTTTGGGGAGAGGTAGGCACACTGGAGTGTAGGGATAGGGTCCAGAGTGACCTGGACTAGTTGGAGGATTGGGCTAAAAGAAATCTGATGAGGTTCAACAAGGACAAGTGCCGAGTCCTGCACTTAGGATGGAAGAATCCCATGCACTGCTACAGGCTGAGGACAGACTGGCTAAGTGGCAGTTCTGCAGAAAAGGACCTGGAGATTACAGTGGATGAGAAGCTGGATATGAGTCAACAGTGTGCCCTTGTTGCCAAGAAGGATAACGGCATAATGGGCTGCATTAGTAGAAGCATTGCCAGCAGATTGAGGGAAGTGATTATTCCTCTCAATTCGACATTGGTGAGGCCACATCTGGAGTATTGCATCCAGTTTTGGGCCCCCCACTACAGAAAGGTTGTGGACAAATTGGAGAGAGTCCAGCGGAGGGCAATGAAAATGATTAGGGGGCTGGAGCACATGACTTATGAGGAGAACTGGGCTTATTGCAGAAGAGAAGAGTGATGGGGGATTTGATAACAGCCTTCAACTACCTGAAGCGGGGTTCCAAAGAGGATGGAGCTAAGCTGTTCTCAGTGGTGGCAGAAGACAGAACAAGGAGCAATGGTCTCAAGTTGAGGTGGGGAAGGTCCAGGTTGGATATTAAGAAACACTATTTCACTAGAAGGGTGGTGAAGCACTGGAATGGGTTCCCTAGGGAGGTGGTGGAATCTCCATCCTTAGAGGTTTTAAGGCCTGACTTGAGAAAGCCTTGGCTGGGATGATTTAGTTGGTATTGGTTCTGCTTTGAGCAGGGGGTTGGACTAGGTGACCTCCCAAGATCTCGTCCAACCCTAATCTTCTATGATTCTATGTTTATTTCTACTAGCCTTTAAAAAACTTTGAAGCTAGATCTTAAAGAAACACTGCCAACATAACTCATATTTTAAAACTCTGCTTTACCTCCCAGGTTTTTAAAAAAAATGTTTTAAACTATTATGTTACCATCTATTGATTGTTGCTTTTCTCAAGTTTGCCAAGTGCATACATTGCTGGGGGATATATTAACACTGATTTCAATGAAAAATGATCTGATTTCTTTACAGATTAATCACCTTAGCTTGTTAAATTTTATCATCTTCTCTGGAAATGTGTTCTCTCAAAACGGGGAGGGTTAGGGAACAGTCATTTTGTTAAGGCTTCTTGGACAGATTCTATATCAAATTCTGTATAATTTTTAATTTTTTTTTATCTAGGCTGCATCTTTTCTTCAAACTCCCACATACACAATCTCTGAAACAATAAATAGGCAAAAAGGAGGGAGCAAATCTCATTGAATGTCTGGTTAGTAATGTATCAGAGTTTTAACGAACTTCTGCACGATATAGGCAAATGATCAAATGTGTTATAAGGATCTGGTCTTAAGAGGTAAAGTACCCACTGCTTCCACTGACTTTCATGAGAGTTGTGAGTATTCAGCACTTATCAGACCTTATATGGAAATCTAATTTCAAAGGAAAGAGAACATTTAAATAAAACGTTATGTTTTAATTGATTACATTTGTTTTTAGTGTATTTAGTGAATTCATGGGAAAGCCTTGACTTTGACCAATTCCATAAGACTCCTGCAAGTGGAACCTTGCAATCAAACTCTTGGTTAATTGTTTAATTCACTTGGATATAGCCAAAGTTTGTCCAGAAAATCTAAACATGTATCATAATCTGGTACTATCAGCCAAGGTGTTTTATATCAGGAGTTCTGAAATCACGTGATCCTTTTTGACAACTACCAAACTGATCACATATCTAACTTCCTATCGGAAACATTTTCATTTAAATTTTTATGTTCTCTTTCTCCCTTTCTCTAGCCTTGGCTACAGTGAAGATTTTAGGCAATTCTCCAGCAAGTTCTCTCGCTGTGTTGCTAGCAACAGCAGAAGGCCAGTATTTACCACAAAGTTGTCTAGACCTTGTCTGAGCATGGTGGAAACATGGTGATAAAAATACTGGGGGCTGGTCTGATGTAGCATTTTCACAATTACTGACACTGGAGGAGCTGTGCGTGAACTAGAGCACTTGCTAGGAGAATTCTTTAAAATCTCCCAGTGTCCTCCTCTCTCTTCTACCTCCCAATAAAGTAACATCAAAAGGGTATCATCTTGGCCGTCACTAAAAAAGTTAAAGATACTAAAACCTTAGCTACTTCCCCCCCCTTTTTTTTGCTGATCCTTTATTGCTGTCCCTTTGCAAATTTTCTGCATTATTTCAGCCTCAGTATTTACACCTTTCTCCCACAGACTTTTATTATGGAATCTTCAGGGGTGTTTGTTTTTACTTAATCTGCATTCTGTTTAATCATGCAAGTAATTTCTGAGAGCTGCTAATATTTCTTATGAGACTGGAATAGCCATGTACCAGGGAGAAATAGGGCAATTACTATTTTGTCCTTGAGTGGAGAGTTGGATGAACTATTTAAATTTAAGAGAAGCCATAATGGGGATCTTTCATTATCTCTGAGCCTCAAGCTATTGTGGAAAAATGAAGCTGGTTACGTGCAGACAAGGCAACACTTAATTGGGGCAGCAGGAATGAAAAGGCCCTTAAAGTTTACTTTCAAAGGGAAAAAAATGTGGACATTTGTACTACTTTGCTTTGTGGAGAACAGAGGAGGCCTGAAGGGGCCCAGGTGAAATGTTTTTAAAATCCTTTATTAGTCACTTTGAATTCAATGAATGGGCAACATTTCTTCACCACTTGGCACCAGCAGGGTGGATCCCATGTCACCAATGTGATCCTCCTTGGGTGTGCGTGGAAGTAGGGACTATCACATCTGAACTATCCTCCCTTCCAGCTCCCTGGCTCCTACCAATGATCCTCCTCTGGAAAAAGGCTCTGTCAGAATTAGCTCTTCTTCACACTGTTGCTCCCAACAGTCCTATCATATTTCTGCATCGAAATCTGATTGTGAGTTCATGTGGTTTAAAGATGCATTAACACCCTCTAAGTGCATTCTTGGCTGGTACTGAGCAGTCCATAGGGTGACCCAGCTAAAGAGGGAGCTGTGCTGCCACGGGGAAGGAGGGGCCAGTAGGAGCTCACAGAGGGACTCTGGAGGCTCTTGTCTCTGCAGCTCTAGGGGCTTCTTTCTCCATAGATCCCTAGGATACGCAAGGGTGGGAGCCACTCAAAGGGAGCCACAGGAGGGCTGGTTAAGGACATGCTGTGCAGGAAACTGCAAGGTCAACCTCACTGAGTTTTCTTGTCTCTCTGTCCCCTTTCCATAAGGTTCTCTGTGGGAGGGGACATTCTGTCCCAAGGAGAGGTGACTCAATGGTTGGGAGTCTGACAAAGTCGTATCTGATTCTGATGATGAGTCTCATAGAACAGAGGGTGTCAGGGACTCTATGCTCTGTCTCTCTTACTATGTGTAGATGTTCTAGAGAGGAAGAGAGTAGACTGTATATATTATTAAGTATATCATTATTCTCCTTCCTGTCTATACATTCCACCTGCCTTACCTAAACCTAAAAGCTTGTTTTAGTCATGGAGTTCATGTTTTCTCTATTCTATTTCAGACTTGTGAAAAGTGTAAAGTAAATGTCAAAGAGAAAATGGAATAATTCCTCTCAATGTTTATTGGGCTAATAATATTTTAGGGTGAAATTTGCTCATGTGCAGAGTGCCGGCACAAGGTTTATGGGATTAAGTTGTGCATAAATGCTGTACTGGCCTTTGCACTGGGGTGAATATCACCCCTAATAATCCTATGCTTTCCATAATATCAGTTATGTAGTTTTTAAAACAAACTAAATGTGAAAAACCTATATTACCAGAATGTAAAAGTGAGATTTAAATTTTCTAAAGCATTCTCCAAGATTTGGGGCACAAAACTGAAGGTGCAATTATTTGTTCCCATAATTTCACCCATTTATGCACTGATATTGCAATAAAATGCATGTAGACGGAGATCTGAATTCAGTGGCTGTGAGGTCCGTCAGAGTGCATCTTTCTGAAAGATTGGGGTCTTAGGAGTCTACTCGGTTGCACAGATAAATCAAGTAGTTATCTAGCTGGCTGCAATATTAGAGGCTGGGTTAAGACACACCTTAACATCAGGAATTAAGACATACAAGATTCAATCATGCCTTTTCCATTCTTAACACTAATTGGCAACGTTTTATTTCGGTTCAATAAACTTGTTACCTAATGAACAAGAGTCATTAGGCCTTTAGCTGTAAATAGTCTTTGATCTACTATTGGAACATGTGGTCAAAAGCATGGATTTGTTTCCACTGCTGTGCTTGAAGTACACAAATTTACTTTTCTCCTAAACTCATGGAAAATTTTGAACAATTTCCCATGTTCTGAGCTGGGCATACACTTTTTAATACAACAAAATTTTCCTTCCTTCAGTGCAGAGAAAAACAAAAACAAAAAGAAGAAAAAAATGTATTCATAGGCTTGATCCGCTTACAACTTTGAAAACAGTCTGCATTTTGACAGCAGTAAAATTGATATCTCAACCATGGCTAGAAATGTGTCACATGTCAGAGTGAATTATTGTCTTTCCAAACTCCGTATGGAGTATTATCTGAGTTGCCTTCTTCTTGCATAATATATTCAAAATGATGCTGGAAAAAGAACGAACCCTCAAAGAATATGCAATTACAATAATATCCAAAAGGCTGGTGATTGTTTGCCTTTCCTCAAAATGTTCCATATGTCTTTTAATTAAAGACAGCACTGTTCTGCCTGGCAAGTGGAGGACTGTAACCTCCTCAGGATTCATCTCTTTCTTCAAGTAGGTTACTGTAAGCTTTTCAAAAAGTGACTAGTGCTCAGGGGCGGCTCCAGGCACCAGCACGCCAAGCGCGTGCTTGGGGCGGCAAGCCACTGGGGGCTCTCTGCCGGTCGCTGCAAGGGCAGCAGGCAGGCTGCCTTCGGCGGTATGCCTGCGGAGGGTCCGCTGGTCCTGTGGCTTCGACGAACCTCCCGCAGGCTGCCACCGAATCCGCGGGACCGGGGACCTCCCGTAGGCAAGCCGCCGAAGGCAGCCTGCCTGCCGTGCTTGGGGCTGCAAAATGCCTAGATCCACCCCTGCTAGTGCTTTTGGGACTCTTCAATTTTGAGTGCCCAACTTGAGACTTCTTAAACAGACTTGATTTCCAGAGGGTGGATTCTCAGCACTTTCTGTAATTCAGACCTCCTTGAGGTGTCTCAGGCAGCCAAAAAAAGAAAAAAAGGGGGTGGGGATAGGAGGGGGGCACCAGGAACCACTAGTCACTTTTGAAAATCTTCTTTCTTCTTTGCTTTAGTCAGTGATTCAGGCCCAGGACAAACAGAATCATGTCCTGAGCTGAATCTCCTGCAGCACTTAAGAAAGAACTGTCTCATACATAACAAATGGGTGTGACCCTCTGCCAGGTATTGATGGCAGGAACAAGGGCCCTTTCTGGGGGACCCTTTCTGAAATAATGAGGTGTATGATTCAAGACAACATCAAGAGCTGTACTCCCACTTCTGGCAGTAGGAAACTAAAATGTAACATTCCTGGCCACCTTTCCAGGTATTTTCTTCCCACTCACAAGCCCTTTGTAATGTGAAACTTCAAACCCTTTTGTCTGGGAAAGCATAACCATGTATTTACAAAAATTAAAATTAGTAAAACCTGAACATCTATGAGGGGCATGGCCCATTCCACAGTTCCATTTAATTTACCCCACTAACTGAAGGCCAAGAATTCAGTTCCCACCCACATAAACCTAACTCAAACCTGATTAGATTCAGTGGTGGTCAAGTGGTTATTAGGAATTTAGTTCTCGCCTGCCTGTTGGTTTCAGTCCAGCAAAGCCAGCAACACTAAATCATGTTTTACTCTGTTTTGCCTCTGCTGTTCTGGTTCTACAGAATCAAGTCCACTGCACTACTCCTGGTCTGCTCCTGCCAGGGGCGGCTCCAGGCCCCAGCACGCCAAGCGCGTGCTTGGGGCGGCATGCCGTTGGGGGCGCTCTGCCGGTCGCCGGGAGGGCGGCAGGCAGGCCGCCTTTGGTGGCCTGCCTGCGGAGAGTCCGCTGGTCCCGCGGCTCCGGTGGACCGCCTGCCTGCGGGAGGTCCACCGGAGCCGCAGGACCGGCGCCCAGCAGAGCTCCCTCCGCGGCATGCCGCCGTGCTTGGGGCGGCGAAATGTCTAGAGCCGTCCTTGGCTCCTGCAGAGTCAAGTCTGTGCTACCTCCAGTCCCACCCCTCAGAATCCACTCTGCCATTATTGGTCAGGCCCTACAGAGTGAGTTCTACACATGGTTCCTAATCCAAACACCTGGTGTCTCAAAGAGAGTCTTTCAGATCTCTATCTTGCCTTGAATTTTGGTTCTGTACCTAGAGCCTGCTACCTTTAGCCCAGGATGACCCAGTTTCCTCAGGCTATCATTTCAGTTTCTCCCCTTCCTTATGGTAAATACACTTATAGGCACCATTTAATATAATTTACGAAAACTCCCCATAATACAACACAATACAAAATACATACAACACCTCACGCATGTGCTGGGGTGAATTTAAAATATGTAAACTAAGCCTGATGGAGCTAGCTTTCTCCCTTTCTCCTATAGGGAGAAGCAAAGTCTAGCTAACCCAGCTATTAGAAGAGTTCTTGCCTCTTTGTTTCTGTTTTGGAGCCAAGTTCCAGGAGCTCTGTTCATGGCACATAAGATTATTAACTACATCCAGGTTCAACAGTTTTTAGGTTTCAGTTTACTAGCAAAATCAACTGAGTCAAAATCCTTCCTGATTCCAGATTATCCCCAGAATCCTTTTATTTTATATTCTTCTGAAGGATTTGTCACTTTCCATTCTTGTGTCAATTTTATCTCATGCTTCTGAGGAAAGTTCTGTGCTCAAACAATGTTTATTCGTATGTGAAATGTGCATTTATCATGCAATTGTATCTTTATCTTTACTCTCTCTACTTAGAACTCAGCATCTTCTTTACAGGCCTCAAAACCTGAAAATGCAGATGTTTTTGAATGGTTTGTTTTGCTGTCCAAAGAAAAAGAAGCATGCTCCAGTGGCTAGCTGGAGACTTGGGGTTCAAGTCCCTGCTCTGCCACAGACTTCTTATGTGACCTTGGGCAAGTCACTCTCTCTTTCTCTCTCTGTGCTTCGGTTGCCCATAGGTAAATGGGGATAATAGCACTTTCCTACCTCAAAGGGGTGTTGTGAGGAGAAATATATTAAAGATTCTGAGTGCTCAGATGCTATGGTAATAGGGGACATATAAGTGCTTAACAGAGATACTAAATTGAAGGAGAAGTGGAAGAAGTTGAAGTCTCACATGCTGCAATAGTCTGTAAAAGAATCTCAGTGGCTTTGGGCTCAGTAATCTTTCCATTTACCCATTGCAAAATAGAGCTATTTTTAACCTCTTATCTTTTTAATAATGCATAAGTTAACAGTAGACACTCATAGTACTGGAAAAGCACGCAGATGCCTCAGAAATAGAAAATCCTACCCAAAGTGTTTCAGGGAGGGGCTTTGAGGGGAGCAGGAAACATGTCTATTTATAAGTTTCCAGGTTTATGTTACCAGGCTTATATTTTATAGCTGACTCTTTGTTTTAAAATCAGTATTTTCATTTGTGATGTGCTTTCCCAAACAATATTCATGAAAACCACTGACTAAATACAAGGGTCAGAGAAGTATATGACCTTATGTACCATATGTGCTAACAGAAAACAGCATGAGTTAAAGAAACCCGTGTTTATGTGGGGGTGGCAGGGGGTAAAAATTACTAGCGTGATTTTATTTCTCATTTTGGGTGAGCTTCAGCGTCTCCAACCCCTGACCTGGATGGCTATGCCACTTTCCACCTGAGAAGTGTACCTTCAGTTCTCTCACAGTTTAATTTAGAGGGAGCAAAGTTGGAAAGTTTAGAAGTGTTCTGGCCAGAGGTTTTGGTTCTGACCCATTTATAATGGTAAATGGATGTAGTATTCTATGAAACATCCCAACCAACTGAAAGGCAAAGCTACTATTTTCAATAGTCATTACTAGCCATTGTTTACTAAAAAGTAAACTTATAGGCATTATAATGCTTCTAGGGTGGGGTGAAAGGAGACAGGAGCACAACTGCATAATTTTTAGAAATATAATAATCAATTATGCAATCTTCTTCCTTATGCCTTTTGCCAAGAGCTTTTATACTGTTATCTAGATAGTAATATTAAATATTCATGCAGACTGAAAGATAGCTAGCACATTCTATTTGGTTTTACTAGCACATATGGAAATAATTTCTATGCTGGATTTTGTGATTAATTATACTTCTTTGCTGTTTGTTTTTTCACACACATTTATTTTCATAATTTGTGTATTATTTGGCTGAAACAATTAGCTATTGAGCATGTAAGGAATTTTTTTAATTGTTTTGGTAAGGATGATTTTTCCTCTCTCTAAATTTCCAAGAATCCTCAAAAGGGAAAATGTTTACTACCGCCATTATTTGGATAGGAATAATTAATAATAATTGTCTGTCATTGCTGCATATTAACTTACTATAGGAAATAAAAATAATATATACTAATAAATTCTTCATAGTCCTGTAATTGATACTAATAAGAAGAATAAGCTAACCATCAATTTGACACAACACCAGATAGGAACAATATTTGTAGCACTTCTTGTTTCATGGTGTCAAATGATGTCAAACTGTTGGCTATAAGATACTGGGTTCTTCTTTTGGATTGGCTGACTTTTTTTCCCCCACTGAAAATCAATGATATCTGGTTAAATCAGAGTAATGAAAGATAACTGGTATAGCACATATTATAGTTTTTCAGAATTATTGTTTATGCCTTGTCATTATGGAAAAAGAGCAAGTCTCAACCTGTACCTGTACTATTTGCATAAACACTATTCAGTGTACAGCTTTGGTTACTCATTAACAACAGCGAGGAAGGTTCCTGACCAAGAATCCCAGGTGCAAATCATAGACTCATAGAAATGTAGGACTGGAACAGATAATGAGACGTCATCTAGACCATGACCCTACTTTCAGGTGGGACCAAATATACCTGGACCATCCCTTACAGATGTTTGTATATGTGTTTTTAAAAACCTTCAGTGATGGGAATTCCACAATCTCCCTTGGTAACCTAATCCAATACTTAACTATTTTTGTAGTTAGAATGTTTTTCCTAATATTTAACCTAAACCTTCTTTGCTGCAGATTAAGCCAATCACTTTTTGTCCTACTTTCAGTTGAACATAGAGAACAATCAGTCACCAGCCTCTTTATAACAGCCCTTACCCTATTTGAAGACTATTAACAGAGTTGGGTCTTTTAGCCGGAGCTGGCTCTTTTAGCCGAGGTAGTAGAGGCTCCTGTATTTAGATCCAGAGGTCCCAAGTTCGATCCCTGACGCCGATTGGCTTCATGGGGGTTGGACACTACACTTTCTGGAAGTTGAAGCTAGACAAATTCAGACTGGAAATAAGCCATACATTTTTACAAGTGAGGGCAATTAACCATTTGAACAATTTACCAAGGGTTGTGGCGGATTCTCCATTATTAGCAATTTTTAAATCAAGATTGGATGTTTTTCTAAAAGAGATGCTCTAGGAATCATTTTGGGAAAGTTCTATGGCCTATGTTATACAGGAGGTCAGACTAGATGATCACAATGATCCCTTTTGGCCTTGGAATCTAAGAATCAGGTCTCCCTTCTGTCTTCTTTTCTCAAGACTAAACATGCCCAGTTTTTTAACTTTTTCTCATGGGTCAGGTTTACTAAACTTTGTATATTTTTGTTGCTGTCCTATGGATTCTCTCCAATTTATACATATATTTCTTAAACTGTGGTGCCCAAAAATGGACACAATACTCCAGCTGAGACCTCACCAGTAGAGCAGGACAACTACCTCCCATGTCTTAGATACAACATGCCCGTTAATACACACCAGAATTACATTTGCCTTTTTCTACAATTGCATCACCTCGTTGGCTCAGATTCAATTTGTGATGCTCAGATCCTTTTCAGGAGTACTAACACTGCCATTCCCCATTTTGTAGCAGTGCATTTGATTTTGCTTTCCTAAGTGTAGTGCTTTGCACTTGTCTTTACTGAATTTCATCTTTTGATTTCAGACCCTCCTTCAAAGTGCTTTCAACCCCTTCTGGCTTGCAGTTTTGTAAGCATACTTTCCACTCCATTAGCCAAGTTATAAAATAAAATGTTGAATAGTACTTGACCCAGAACAGTCCCCCGCAGTTTGACAGCAAATCATTGATAACGACTCTTTGAGTATGGTTGTGTACCCACCTTAATCGTTATTTCATCTATTTTCTTATTTACTCATCTATTTCCTATTATTTTCTCATTTACTTATCATGGTGTATAGTGTAAAGATCTTAGGAATCAGTGATGTTTTAAGTATATTGTGATCCTGTTCAGAACAGGCTGGTTTGTCTGCTGTTGCTGTGGAGGATAGGATTAAAATTCAAAATGATCTGGACAAACTAGAGAAATGGTCTGAAGTAAATAGGATGAAATTCAATAAAGACAAATGCAAAATACTCCACTTAGGATGGAACAGTCAGTTGCACACATGCAAAATAGGAAATAGCTTCCTAGGAAGGAGTACTGTGGAAAGGGATCTGGGGGTCATAGTAGATCACAAACTAAATATGAGTGAACAATGTAACACTGTTGCAGAAAAAGTAAACATGATTCTGGGATTAGCAGGAATGTTGTAAGCAAGACACGAGAAGTAATTCTTCCGCTCTACTCCGCACTGATTAGGTCTCAACTGGAGTATTGTGTCCAGTTCTGGGCATCATATTTCAGGAAAGATTTGGACAAATTGGAGAAATTCCAGAGAAGAGCGACAAAAATTATTAAAGGTCTAGAAGAATTTGACACAACACCAGATAGGAACAATATTTACAGTACTTTTTGTTTCATGGTGTCAAATGATGTCAAACTGTTGGCTATAAGATACTGGGTTCTTCTTTTGGATTGGCTGACTTCCCCCCCCCCCCCCAGTAAAACTCCATGATGTCTGGTTAAATCAGAGTAATTTAATCTAGGATTTGTTTAGTCTGGAGAAGAGAAGACTGATAAGGGACATGATAACAGTTTTCAAATACATATAAGGTTGTTAAAAGAAGGAGGGAGAAAAATTGTTCTCCTTAACCTCTGAGGATAGAACAAGGCGCCGCGGGACCCGTGCCACTCCCAGAAGCAGCCAGCACCACATCTCTGCAGCCCCTGGGGAATGGGGGCAGAGGGCTCCGTGCACTGCCCTCACCTGAAGGCATCGCCCCACGCAGCTCCCATTGGTTGGGAACGGGGAACCATGGCCAATGGCAGCTTTGGGGGAGGTACCCACAGGCGAGGGCAGCACGCGAAGCCCTCTGCCCCTCTCCCCCAGGAGCTGCAGGGATGTGGTGCCAGCTGCTTCCGGGAGCGGCGCGGGGCCAGGGCAGGCACGGAGCCTGCCCTGGCCCCAATGCGCGTCGCTGCCACCCTGTAGTTGCTCCAGGAAAGTGGCGCCAGGCCGGAGCCTGCACCCCAACCCCCTGCCCTGAGCCCCCTGCCACACTGCACATCCCCTGCACCCCAATCTTCTGCCCTGAGCCCCCTGCTACACTCCACACCTCTCCTGCATCCCATCCCCCTGCCCTAAGCCCCCTCCTGCACTCCTCCCTGCACCCCTGTCCTGAGCCCCCTCCCGCATGCCGCACCCACACCTGCACTCCAATCCCATTCCCTGAGCCCCCTTGTACACCCCGCAGCCCTCCTTTGCCCCAACCCCTTGTCCTGAGTCCCTTCCTGCACACCACACTCCCTCCCACACCTCACATTCCCTCCCACACCCCAACCCCCTGCCCCAGCCCTACATTCATAGCCCTGCATGCAATTTCCCCACCCAGATGTGGCCCTCGGGCCAAAAAGTTTGCTCACCCCTGGTCTACATAATACTTAGTCCTACCTCTCGAGATTCCTTCCAGTCCTATGATTCTATATTATGGTTCTATGAATGGAATTGTGCTTATACTTTCTAGTCTTACCTCTGCCTGTTTTTTGATCCTGCTATGGCTGATGTTTGTTGCTGAGTGATTTTGTGTCATGCTAGATCTAAATGCCATTATCCACCTTTCCTCTGAGGCAGAGCTGATTAAAATACTGCCACCCATGGCTCAATATGCTGCCAGTCTCCTTTATTGATTTGATGATTCATGCAAATTCACCTCACAACTGACATAGCCCAGTAATGATATTATGTGTGTGATGAGGCACTGGATCAGCTTTAAGAGAAGAGTCTTGAGCAATGGGAAAGAGGTCAATATTAGCAGCAGCGCAGAAGCATCTAGCATCATGATAGATGTTCATTTCTCTCTATCCCACCATTCTCTTTTCACACAGAAATTCACACAAAAGGTAAAGGTCAAGAAAGATGTATTCTATCTAAATTCAGGTACATGAAGTTTTGAGGTGAAGGAGTTTTTCCATGTCTCTAAATCAAAGATAACCAGCTTTGAGCTATTTATGTATTTATGCATCGTTTGCTAATTAAAAATTGCATAGGCAAGTTTAATGTACTAACACTGTTCAGTGCTATAGTTTTTCCTCATTTTTTAGTATAAGATAAAGAGGGGTTCATAAAATAACATGTTAGAAAATAAAGCTGGAGTATGATGAGACGATGTTTCCATTGTTGACTCTTGAGCACTGATAACATCCCCAAAACATTCTTCTTCTTGTACAGTGAGGGGAAGTTTGCTCACAACTTAACTTTATATTACATTCAACAGCCTGAAAATGAATAAATTTGATGTAAGACCTGAAGCTGCAGGTTAAGTGGCCTGTATTGGAAGATTTAGGTGGAATACATTTTCCTAATATGTATTACTCACAATATATAATAAAAATATGGTTTTCTTCAAATCCATAAACAAATAGAACTAAAGTCATATTTCACCTTCTGCGGTATCAGGCAAAAAGGAAAACTTCTCTTTGAATCCTCCACAATCCCTATAATATTGTTTGAGGTGACCATGGGTTTTAACAATGGATATTTTTAACATTTATTTTATTTAATTGGACATAGTTCAGCAGGTCTCACTATTTGTACCTTCAGAAATTTTGAACACATCTGCTTGAAAGTAAAGTATGCGTTCACCATGACTACGTGTCCACCAACATAAAAAGCATGGACCAACTCTGTTCTTTAGTTTTTAGTTTAGAGTCTTGAACATTGCTCTGTTTTGGGTGAAGCTTATGCTCCATTGTTCTGGATGTTAGAATTAATGTAAGGCCTGGGACTGATGTGCAGGAATGGATTATATTTATATTTCGATTAAGTTTATGATCTTTAGACCTTTTTGTTGCAGGGAATGCATGCTACTTTGGCAGGGATGGCATCAGAATTTACACTGTCCTTTCAAGGTTGATTAAGAAAGGGTGTAAATCTAGTTCTGCTCTATAGCCATTTGTAACAGACTGGCAGCATTTGTCTGAAGCATTCTGTGCCACCCAGTAGCCATCCTGATGGTTCATGACATGATGGCTTGGGTTAGCTGTGTGAGGGGAAACTCCTAGAAGGAGCAATGTGCATCCCTTGCTGCTCTTTGATGTGCAGTGCAGTATGCATAGGGGTTGCCCATTCCCCCCATCCAACCATCAGGCCACTTCATTTTGAGATGGTGTGTCATGAACATATAGCTAAGGGTAGCATAAGATCAAATAACCTGGTTGGGACCTGACCAAAGGTATCAATAAGGGGAGAAGATACTTTCAAATCTGTGGAGGAACCTTTTTGTTTTGTCTCTCTTTGTTGTTCTCTCCGGGACAGAGAGGGACCAGGGCAGGAAAAATACATCTCCTAAAGCCATATCTGAAATAAGCATCTAAGGGCAGGTCTACACTAAGGGCGGGGGTCGAACTAGGGTACGCAAGTTCAGCTACGTGAATAGCGTAGCTGAATTCGAAGTACCCTAGTTTGAACTACTCACCCGTCCAGACGCCGCGGAATCGAAGTCCGCGGCTCCAAGGTCGACTCCACCACTGCCTTTTGCAGTGGTGGAGTACCGGAGTCGACCGTGGTGCTTCCGGAGTTCGAACTATCGCGTCCAGATTAGATGTGATAGTTCGAACTCCGAGAAGTCGAACTCACCGCGTCGACCCGGCTGGTAAGTGTAGACTAGCCCTAAGATTACAAATTGCAAGTAATAGCAAGGAAATGAGTTAGGTTATATTTTCTTTTAGCTTGTGAATTTTCCCTATCCTAAGAGGGAGGTTGAATCCTGTTTTCTGTAACTTTAAAGTTTTGCCTAGAGGGGACTCCTCTGTGTTTTAACTCTTACTACCCTGTAAAATTATCTTCCATCCTGATTTTACAGAGGTGCTTCTTTTACTTTTTTCTTTATAATAAAGTTCTGTTTCTAAGAACCTGATTGGTTTTTAGTGTCCTAAAAAAACCAGGGTCTGTCTGGACTCACCTTGTTTACCTATTTGGTTGGGATATTATCTCAAGCCTTTCCAGGAAAGGGAGTGAAGGGGCTTGGGGGGATATTTTGGGGAAACAGGAACTTCAAGTGGTCCTTTTCCTGAATCTCTGTCTAACTCACTTGATGGTGGCAGCATACCGTCCAAGGACAAGGAAGAATTTGTGCCTTGGGAAAGCTTTAACCTAAGATGGTAGAAGTAAGCTTAGGGGGTCTTTCATGCAGGTCCCCACATCTGTACCCTAGAGTTCAGAGTGGGGAGGGAACCCTGACATGGTGGCTCACTAATTGAGGCAGGAGGCAGTCTTTCAGCTTACGATTCTCTTGAGCACTAGATTAGAATCCTGTTTTGCTGCTGAATGTGGGCGTCCCACCTCTCCCTCACTAGAGCACCTGTGTAGCAGAGAGAATCCACAACTTCTATGCAAACTTTAGCTTTGTTGTTTGTAGGGGCTGTGTGTATCCCTGTGAATGAATGGGAATAGAATTCTTACATCAGTTTTGCTGGGAAAGTAGATTCTATTGATTCACTGAGGCAAGTGGCTTCTCCACCTCACCTGGCAATAAAGGAAATGAGAGTGACTCTCTGAGGAGAGAGGATCTGGATGGCTAGGGTAAGCAGTTCTGTGATAGGAACTGTAGGGGCAGCCTTTTGCAATGGCAAAAAGTCAAAGTTAGGTAAAAGATGGTGCAAAAACTTTTCAAATATGTTCTTTTCAAAAACTTTGACTCTGACTCAGAAAAGGTTTTGAAAGTTTTGCAAATTTTCCCAATTTGCCCTCCCCATATCTCAACCATATCTAGTAGCGTGTGGGTATATCAGCATATATTTATAAACTTTTCATTATTACTATGCTAATTTTTTTCTACAAACTATATTATATTTTTTTGTTCTCTATCTTTTATACATTCTTAGATGTACTCATTAACGTCCTTTTGAGACTTACGTGCTGGATTCTCTTCAGTTACTTTGCAGGGTTGCTCATTACAAATAAGT
Organism: Mauremys reevesii; assembly: GCF_016161935.1. Classification (NCBI taxonomy): domain Eukaryota; kingdom Metazoa; phylum Chordata; order Testudines; family Geoemydidae; genus Mauremys; species Mauremys reevesii. Next base: position 42,416,671 of record NC_052624.1, read on the forward strand.
TCCACAGCTCTGGATGACTTGAATTTGAGATAAGGACTTTATTGTGTCATGTCAGAAAGGAATAATTATTTACTGGTCTATGGTAGTAAGACATAGAATTGTTCCATATCCTTTCAGAAATACATTTCAGTAGTACAGAAAAATATGAATTTGTATCCTGGCTAAAACATAACTGAGTGCTTGGGCTCACGTGGTTGAGTAGCAAACAAGAATTGCCTATTTTGAATGGTCTCCTGATGCTTTTCAACAAGTTACTTGTTTGGGCAAGATGACTAAGGCACTATTTTGGTGAGTGTCTCTTACTTATGTGTCTTTGAAGACTAAAAAAAAAAAAAGAATTGCTTGAGGGTCGGGAACCCGTTTCAGAAGAAAGGTCAATACACTCTTTCTAGTTTGAATAAGGGGGCTGGTATTTGTATGCTGAGTTAGGGCAAAACTAGTGAATTAAAACTGTAGAGATGTAAGTGTAAAGTGTGTGTACAAATGGTCTGTTTCTTTCATGACAACGGTGTTTATGAAATACAATTATTTGAGCCTTGACTGCATACTAGATTTGAGGAAGTACACTGCCAAATAAAATGGACTTGGTAGTAAGGGAATTATCGACTACATGACTTATAATGCTAACTGATGGTGCTTAGAAATATAGTCTGAAAAAGTTGTACTAATAGATTGTGGGCAAAACCTCTTACATCCCTGAGCTGTGCTGAGAGTGGGTGGGAGAGTGGAGTGTGCCAGTGAAATGGCTGCACATCCTGCTGGTTCAGGACAAGCTATCTTAGGCTGGCTGTGAGAGGGGGAGCTCAGAGTAGAGTGCTCCTTTAGAAAGGCACAGTTTGGGTTCCCTGCTACTGTTGTACCCTTCATTATATTGGGGGGAGGGGGGCTGCCTGTGTTGCCAAGGCAGCATACCATACCCTCTTGATGCTGTGGTGTGCTAGTGCAGGCAGCCAGTAGCCAGTCCACTGGTTTACGGTTCTGTTGAGCACTGAACTGGAAACCTGCTTCCTGCTGAGTGTGTGATTCTGACGCCATCTTGCCTACTAGTGCACCCAAGTAGCAAATATGAATGCCTGTTTTTTGTGTAAATGTCTGCTTTAGTTTTGTTTTGTTTTCTGTGAATGAGAATAAAAGGCATAGACTGAGTTAGGCAGAAATACCCATTAACATTTAAGGACACCGTTTTTGTAGTACCATACATATAAGCTTAAATTAAGCTGGTGTGGGTGCAGGGCCGGCTCTAGACCCCAGCCCGCCAAGCGCACGCTTGGGGTGGCATTTTGCCGGGAGGGCGGCAGGCGGCTCCGGCGGACCTCCCGCTGGCATGACTGCGGAGGGTCTGCTGGTCCCGCAGCTCCGGTGGAGCATTTGCAGGCGTGCCTGCGGGAGGTCCACCAGAGCCGTGGGACCAGCGGACACTCTGCAGGAACATCTGCAGGAGGTCCCCCGTAGCCGCGGGAATGGCGACCGCCAGAGCGCGCCCCGCAGCGCGCCGCCTTGCTTGGGGCGGTGGAATTCCTAGAGCCGCCCCTGTGTGGGTGGCTTCTCTGATCATCTCAAAGGGCTTGATCCTACAAGGTGCTGAGTGCCCTCAACTTCTGCTGACTTACATGGGAGTTGAGACAGTCAATATCTTGAAGGAGCAAATTGAAACTGAGGATTAAAGTATAAATTCTGTTCTTCTACACAGTCTCATTCTGTCCTTGGTGCAGCTCCTGCTCCTGGAGCAGCCTTTCTTCATCTCCTGCCTCTGACTCAGGTCATTTCAAGTTGAAAACACGTTTCCTGTCATGCTGTTGTCCTTAATGCCTCCTTCCTGGTGCTATTATATATTATTTAACACTGGAAATGTATTATTTAACTTTGTCAAGCACATCAGGTTCTGAGTTGTAAGAAAGAAGCAGTAAAAATCAGTGTGGAGCTTTGACGTCAGTGAAAGCAGGATCAATCTGAGAGATGTATTTTTATTCTTAAAAACAAAACAATTTTTTTTCTTCCACTTAGACATCTGGAATAAGATCTTCTGAGTCAAATGCACTGCAGCATCTGAGTAGTTTGCAAGTATTCCTGCAGTTAAATTAGACTCTATTTAAGGGAGATTTTAAGGCAAATACTGTGATACCAAATAGAAAAAATGTTTGGACTATTTCTGTTTAATTTTTCCTTACTTCACCAAGGAAGGCTGCAGTATGCCTTTTTTCAAAGCGAAATTTGCTTTAAAAAATTTAAGTGCATTACTTTGATCATGTAGGTATGTAGACACATTTTTCATCTGTACATGAAAGAGACTGTGCCCTTAAATAAGGAGAAAGCCAGATGTTTTTTAAAACAGGCTCTTCCAAGGGGTGCATCAACTCATCTAGATATTTTGCCTAGTTTTACAACAGGCTACATGAAAAGCACTAGCAAAGTCAGTAGAAACTAAAATTTCATATGAACAATGGCTTGTTTGTACTGCTCTATATACTATATCAGTGTTTCTCAACCTGGGAGACACAATTTATTTTATAATTTTATGGTAAAAACGAGAACGTAAGGCATTTTTCTGTAATAGTGTACTGAGATGCTTTTGTATGTTTATGTCTGATTTTGTAAGCTAGTACTTTTTAAGTGAGGTGAAACTTGGAGTACACAAGATGAATCAGCCTCCTGAAAGGAGCACAGTGGTCTGGAAAGGTTGAGAGCCACTGCTTTAAAATACTACAAAAAAGCTGCAAAGTAGTTCAGTATGTTTCTGAGGACAGGGATAACTGCAGGGTCCTTTTAGCAGGAAAAATAGCAGAACTTTGCTCTACTGCTATAAACTGAAATTCTCAACTAGCGCACACAGCCTGGGTTTTGTAGGGGAACCACATGGGAATATAAGAAGACACTAAATCTATCCACCCTGCAAGGTGTGTACTATCTGTACAGTCAATCTGTCTCTCTCATGCACTCCCCCTGAATGAGCTCCCTATGAAGCTCATTTGTCTCTGCTGGGTTCATCTCCACAACTGAATTTATGTCCCAGTTTTGAACTTTGAACATTTTGAATCTTTCCCGTAATGCAATTTGGCCAAAATTTTCAAATTCTAGTGCATTAAGTTAGGCACCCTACATCCATATTTAGGCTCCTAAATAAGAGAGGCTTGATTTCTAGAGCTGCTGAGCACTAATAACTCCTGTTCAGTCAATGGACACAATGAGTGCGCAGCACCTCTGGAAATCCCAAGTCTTATTTAGGTGCCCAAGTTGGCATCGTCATTCATATTTTCAAGCACCTGAGGTTGAAAACATTAGTCTTGGTCTCTTGGGAAAAGATGGGAGGATGCCAGTTGGGAATCTAGAGAGAACATCCTTCAGAACACATTCTTAGGGCATCTGAGGTGTCCCAGGCATCACGTTATCTATTCTTATGCTCTACTTCCCTAGCTGCTCTGGCGTACTGTCATCTCCAGCTCATCATAACATTGATCTGCAATCCACACAGCTATAAAAAGGAAAAGTTGTTTATTCCTATTAAGGTTTCCTTAGATTTGCCCAGCAATTTAACTGTTTTCCCTTCGAACAGCTATAAACAGAGTATGGTAAGGGGCAGTTTTAGATGACACTGCCCCATCCCAAACATTATTAACTATGTGCTGTTGTTAGGGGAGAAATCAAAAGACTGCTGGGGAAATGCACACCAATTTACATGTTTATGCATTAAGACACAGCTGCATTCATTTTCATATTGGTTCTGACCACCCCAACACTAAGGCAAAATCCTGAAAGCTTTAGTCACATGGGCAAACCTTACCCATAGGAGCACATCCAGTTACTGCAATGTGAGGATTGAGCCATTAGAAACAATTCTGTAAATGTGGTTCTCTTTATTTTATTTTAATTTACAAAAAGATTATGGATGAGAATAAAATGGGTACTTTCATTAGACACGTATCTAATCCAAGGAGGAAACTATCATTTTCATGCTCTTTTTTACCCCTTTAATTTTTTAAAAAGTAAATCAAAATCATTAGCATCACTAGAAGTTGTGTTATTTTAATTTACTGTTCAACTTAGCATTATATTCTCCTAAATAATATACAGTTTTCTGAAGGTCTTTCCTTGTTCTGAATGCCACAGTCCCCTCCCCTGTGCTTGACTGTCGACTTTGTTACACTACAGAACCACTGAATTCAAATTAGTTCAATTTTTTTATTATAAATAGCACATGGTACATTGGAAGGGATTTGTTTTAGAAACATAAATCATGTAGAAATATTGAGAAAGATTCCAAATGTGTAGTACTGAGGATACGCATGACACCGTTACATAGTGACGAGGATAATACAATGTTCAAGGACTTGTGCTCTTGTCAAGTTGTAAGTAGTTGCGGTGTAAATTGCAGTGCCACTTACTGGAATTAGTGTTTGCATGAATGACTCCAAAACACCTTTAAAACCGATGAGCAGTGATGTGCTAGAGGAGGCTCTTGGGGGTTCCCAGGTGAGCCCCTTGTTTAAATTCTTGTCACCAAAATAAGGGAAGAGCTGGAATGATTTCCTTACCTCTTACACATTTGCCATCCCACCTCTCTGGCACACTTACCCCTGGGACACAGGGCTTATCACAGGGGAAGGAATCTCTGGGCATCCCTTGTTAAAACACTGGCAGAAATCAGTTTCGATGAAAAGACATCTGCAAATTTGAAGCTAAGATTCTTTTTAGAAATCTTGTGTCATTTTCTGGAGTTCATACTCAGCACTCACTGAAGCACAATGTTAAGTCAACTTTATAGTCTATGCTCAGTTATCAGTCACACCCATAAGTGTCTGCATTTGGCCAGAACCCTTATAGATTCATTTGTATTGCAGGCGTCCATTATTCCAATATCAGACCTTGTCACTCAGCAGTATTTCCAACTCCTGGTCAGCATTTGGTTCTGGACGGGGAGCGTCCACGGGCAGACTGCCTTGTGGCTAAGTGAAAGGGGTAGAGTACAAGGGGAATGGTGCCAGAAATGAAATGATATTGTGCCCCCACCACACCATCTCTTCCACCTAGTCACAGTGGCACTCTGCACCTACAGAGGTCCCTGTGATGAGGTGCTGTGCAGATAGGGCTATATAGAATTTAAAAGGTGAGGACTGTGAGGCACAGTACTTGATGCTGTCTGTAATACTGTCATTTCCTCTACAGACTTACACAGCAGTACAATATAATACATAAAGTAGCTGCATTATTTCCCCACCATTTGATGTGCATATAGTATTTTTTTTATTAATGGATATATGTTGTATGAATGATCATGTAATGAAAGAGTCTGTTGTAGTGTTTATGAACAAGGAGGCAGCTATAAGGCTGCTGTGGAAAAATTAGCTCCGAGCAGAGTTATCTAAGAGGAAAATTTAGTCCTCGGTTACTTAGAAGAAATACTCACTTGTGCCTTCTGAGAGGAAAATAAAGTGTATTGCCAAACTACAGGATTTGTTGACAGAGGATAATAGGACACATTAAGAATCAAACCAAATCCTACATACTCAGTTTTGGAGGTGGTTGCATCTTTTAACTCTTTTCCTACAAGATACATTTTGTGATGTCATTGGAAATGTGACAGACCTGAAGGAAATGGAATGAGTACTAAATTCTGGGTGAAAATGCAATATAGTATTTGAAAAGTGATGACCAGAAGTAGTGGGCTGAAGCATGGAGGAAGATGCTTTTATATGTTGAAGAGGAATACTGGGTAGTGGCTTGGAAGCCAAATTTGAATGTAGACATTGACTATGAGGGATAAGGACAGACTACGAAGAAATGCTAATCACAATGAATTGCTGTATGATGAAAAGAGAATCGTGATCTATTACAGAAGTGGACCCACAGCTGCCAGCAAAAGGCATTACTTCACCCACAGAGGGAGGCATTCCTGCGAGGAAAATGGAGGTGGTCATTCAGATTCTAGGAATGTGAAAACTAAGAACCATGGAAAGAATAATGTGCTTTGCAGTCCAAATTGCAATCTACTTTGACTCCCATAATTTTTTCATCACAGGATGCACTTCAATGCTTCTTCTATATCAATTTTTGAGTTTGTAACGCCATAAGTTTTAAAATTTAAACTACTGATCATGTGATACATTGAAAAATTACAGATGCTTATTGTTGAGCAGGCTGAATAAAATGTACTAAATTCTGTAAATATGTGTTAGAACAATTGTACATTAAAGTAAACACGCATGTAACATGCAGCTCAGTCACCTTTCTGAGTCAAGGAAATGTGCAACACTTCCTGGTATACAGGCCCCTATTTTCTAAACTTGAGATCTCTACAAAATCGAGTTCTTCAAACAAGGCAATGGGATTAGTCCTAATTTAGGACTTCATTCAGTGCATGCCAAGAATACATGAATGGGACAAAGAAAATACTGAACAGAATGGGGGAAATAGACAAATGATGGAGAAAATGGAAGTCGGGAATAAACAAGCATAACAGTTGAGCAGCAGAAGGAAGAACCAACATACAATTGTGTTTTTACTTACTCGTGTTTGTATGTTTTAGAGTATTTCTCTGGCAGATGCCCCTCAGCCGTGTGTGTGTAGAGTGGATTTCGGCAGCATGGCTTCAGTCATATCAGAGCCACCAGCAGAACTATTTGAATGGGCCAGCTGCAAGGCCTAAGATTTTGTGTGCTACCTTCTCTGCCCCAAACTCTGTGCCATGTTAACTGGGTGTCTGAAAAAGGCTAATATGCCCAGACCAGGGATCAAATTCTTCACTCCTTTGTACTGCTCTAAACCCCTAGTAACCCCAGTGAAGTCAGTACTACTATTACGTATGCCAGTATAAACAAGTGCAGAATTTGGCTCTGCTTTGAGGATTATTTTGGGAATGAAGACTCATGAGGCCAATGGATATAGATATCCCTTTAAACTGGAGGTTGGGGGGGAGGGGTGAAAGGAAACCTATAATGTACTCCAGCTATAACCAAGATAAAAGAGGGATATATTCTGATTTCCCAAGGATTCAAGTTGTTTTCACTACTAAATTCTGTCAGTGTGAATCAGCTCATAGTTTAATCCATGTGGCAATGGAGAATAAGTAAAACACTGCACTTATATTGGTAGATCCTCATGATGTGTAGGGTACCTGTGGAGCATTGTTTCAACTGCTGTTGTGGAGATTATTGTTGAGCATGTGATTTGGTTAATGAGCCAGGTATTTTTCTTTTTTAAATATATTCCAGAGTAAGAGGTAATTGTTTTCTCTGGTTTTTAGTGTCTGACTTAAGATAGAATGAGAGCTTTTATAATACCAAATAAATATGCTCATGGTACCTAAGAGGGAAACAAAAGGTGACAGTGATTTGCCAGCAGTCAACCCGTACATAGGGAGACTAGCAAATCTGCCAGTCACCTAGCATGTCAACTGTTTGCCCATTCAGTAAACCATCCAGATTCCAAACAGCAAAAAGTAAGATCAAAGAGTCATAATTTGCTGGCATTTCTCTTTTTGGATGCTACCTATTCTGGTGTACATACTACATGTTAAATCAAGATTCATGGCTTTATACTCAGGGTACTGTGGTTATATTCTGGATTCTGTGGTTAAATTATTAGTGTTGCTCTCCATTTCTAGCTCCTTTGGATTATATAGTTAAACTGATGTCCTCGTGCTTCCTCATTCCGTTTTAAGATCAGCTGTGACTTTATTTTCTCTTTCAACTTTTTCTGTAATTTTGCAATGTCTCTAGACTGACAGTTTATGGCTCCACTCTGCTTTGGATCGCTCCTTCAAGCAACACCCTTTTCCATCTGTTTTATGCATGTGTTAAGGTGGACAAGTTGAGGGTTTGTTTGCGTTGTTGCAGACTAACTCTGGCAATGGTTCAACTGCCAAATATCATGAGTGGGAGCACCGACTTCTAACCCAGAAAAACGTCTATGCTATTAGCATACAAGTCCTTTTTGAAAGAACAAATTACAGTGTTACAAAAGGTGCACTTTGCTTTTGTTCTTTTGGTAAGTGGTATTCCCCTCCTTTCTGGTCCAGTGCTGTAGACATTTTGCACGATTAGGAGTATTTTTCCCCACGAGGATGACAGTACTTAGAAATCCATTGGTTTCATCTAATTTCTGAAACCCTTCAAATATTCATCAAGACAATACTTTTATTAGGTTGACATTAATAAGGATAAATGTCTCCATAATTTGAATTATATTTTTTCAATTCATGTATGTTAATGACAATTTTTTATTTGAAGAATACACAATATCCAAGAAAATACATGGTCATTTTGTTCTTTGACATCATGCTGATTCGTGCAGAGGATCTGGTATATGGTACGTATTTTAGCTGGTGGTGCTGTCAATAGTTCAGTACCCAAGACTTTCCATTATAAGACCCCATTTTCAGCTTTTTAATATAATTTTTCCAAACTTTAACTGTTTAGGCTGAAATTTTCCATGTTGGGCATCTGTCTCAGGCTGTTTTTTGTTTGTTTGTTTGTTTGATTGTTTGTTTTGTTTTTAAGGTTTGAGCTAAAATGATCCAGCTGTTTCTGAGAATAAGATTAGGGGAAAATACATTGTTTTACTCATGTTACAAAATGTTTCACAACAGTTTTGTTAAGAAGATCTATAACCTCCGTGCTTTGGACCAGAAACTTGAAATTTGGCAGACAGGTTGCCCTGGTGTCAGGCATGTGCCTTTTGCTACCCCTGTGAAATTTAGCCAAAAAACTAAAAATCTCAGTTTGCAAATGTGCAGGAGAAACTTGTTAAAGTTTGGCAGCTAAATTCTTTGAACATTCCATCTGCACAGAGCATGCTTCATCCCTTACCAGTTTCTACACATTGATTGGACTGTTCATGCACCATTCTCATAGAGCCATTGAGCGTGTTCTCTATCCCGGGCTTCAGGGGCTGAGTGGGATTTTCCTGGCAATTGTTGCTCCTAGCTGCCACAGGTTGTTGTGGTGCTGGATACAGCGTACAGGAAGTAGGAGCAAGAAGCCTGTCTCTCCTGTGTGCTCTCAATGCCTCTTCTGCTGATGGTACCCAGACAGCATGGAGGAAAAGCAAGCAGCCACACTGGAATGCAGAGGGTGAGAATTGGGAAGGGAGCAGCAGAGGGATAATGGGGAGCAGAAAATGAGAGGGAATGGAATCAGAGGGTAGTAGGGTGACCAGACAGCAAATGTGAAAAATCGGGATGGGGTGGGGGGTAATAGGAGCCTATATAAGAAAAAGACCCCAAAATTGGGACAGTCCCTATAAATTCGGGACATCTGGTCGCCCTAGAGGGTAGGAGAATAGAAGCCAGTGGAGCCGGAACAGGGGAGGCCAGGGCCTTCCCACTTTTTGCCCAAGCAGACCCCATCCCCTTCCTCTCCTCTCCTCTCCTCTCTCTCCCAAGGCCCCACCCAACCCAGGGCAGGTGCAAGTGGAGGGTCCATGACACCGGCTCACCAAAGCTGCCAGCGCAGCTCTCCCCTGACCCAGGGACACCTCGGAGCCGCAATGTGCCTATGCCCTGGGCAGGGATACGGGCAGGGGGCTGCTTTCCTCCCACCCCCACCCCAGGAATGGAAGAAGGATGAATAGGAACAGAACGGGAGGGGGCAAGAGCCAAGATATTGCAGGAGTGGATAGGAGGAGAAGGGAGGAGGGGGGGTAGGGAGAGGAGCTGGGTGAACCTGGGGACAGAGGGGTTATAACACTGCCCCCTTGTGTGTATGAATTATGATGCAATCTTTAATGGCTTGACCACATACTATTTTTCCCATCGGAGGGACGGAGCTCTGGGAATGAGTCAGGGTCATGTAGGGAATGAGGCTGTAGAAACCCTTCTCATTTGTTGTAGAAGGAGTGTAGCGAATGAGCAAGGGATTGCAGGAAGCAGTTTTGTGACTGAGGCAGTTGGATGTTGCGCTATAGAACTGGATTGCCTCTGCCTCTGCCTCAGAGTTCCTGTATGATGGTGGGCAAGCCACATAAACCAAAATGTTCACAGTTGGCCACTAGCTGTGTGTTCCTCATTATCTGGGTGCTCAGTGTGAGTGACACCCTGGGGTCTGATCTGCAGAAGTGTTGAGCATTTACAGCAACAACTGAAGTCAATAGGAGCTGTGCTTTGAACATACAAACTGCTATATAATGCTAAATACTCTGACAAATCAGGCTGTAGGTATCTCAAGTTGGGCATCCAAAACTAGTGGATGTTTTTGACATTTTTGGCTTTAATCTGTCTGTGCGTTAGTCTCCATCTATGATACTGATAATACCACTTATTCTTACAGGGGTGATGTGTAGATAAATTCATTAATATTTGTGAAATTCTCAGATCTGGTAATGAGAGCACCATAGAAATGTCCAGGGAGAAATGAATAATTTTGTATTCAATACCGGGTTTGTACAGCGTATAATTAAAAAAGCTCTGTGGCCGCACATTGTAAGATGGGGATAACAAGAAATATTGAATAACTACCCATTTACCGAGTGAGACAGGAGTCCTGCGATAAACAGAGTATGTGATCATGTAATTAAAGTTTGTATCATAATGGATATGCACAGTAGGGCCAAATGAAGATTGCCTGTGCATCCTTAAGTCTGGCATTTTCTAACTTTTCAGTGTTTGGTTTTGAAACCTTAATGATCTTTTAACATAGTGTTTTGGGATATAATTTCATATTTGGCACTATGGTACCATACCTTAATCTGAAATTAGTTTGATTCATGACAGGGCAATGGGCACCAAATGTTGACTGATGCTACTGAACTAAAGTAGATCAACATACAACCATTTTAGTATGGTGATCTGGATTTAAATGCACCCTACATCACAACTGAAATAAATTTGACTCAGGAAAATGTTTTCCACATCACAAAACCACAACAAGGGAGGTAGTTTCTGCTATTGCAAGAAAAGGCTGGAATGGAGCTGCATTGGGAAAGCTGTGTGGGAAATGTGTCTAGCATGTCTGCTCTGTGCTTGCCTCCCACCAGTATTATTAATTTGCTCAAACACTAAAATTAATTATATTCACCCAAACTTTAAAGGAAACACCTCCAACATTGACACATGGACAGAATGGCATTGCTAAAGCTCTCTTCACTTTGTAGTAGAGGTGCAAATGCAGTCTAAAAATATCTGTTCATTTTAATAGGCTTTCTTCAGAAATTTCAGTAAAAAATGAAAATGCATGAAGATATACTTGTGTAAATTATTCATAAACAAAAACAGTGTGAAGCTGTATTGATGCTGGTGTTGCCATTGCTATTGTACTGTGAAATAGGGGTAAAGTAACAACAGAGTACCTGTCCTTTACCCAGGCTGCTTTCATCTTTCTAGGGCTTGTCTACATGGTAAGTTACTGTGTGGCAAGCTAGGGTGTGAATCTACACTGCACTAGCTAGCTACGCACTAACATCCCCTTTGGACATTGCTCCAGAAGAGTGGAAGTCCTGGTGTTGTACACTAAGCTGCACTCCAGAACTCTCACTGGGCTGTAGCAGAGTCCACAGAGAATGTTACTGTGTATGCGGCAAGCTGGTGTGATGTGGCTTCACGCCCTGGCTTGCCAGGGAGTAACTCTGCCATGTAGGCAAGCCCTGAGACTTAGGATCATGAAAGTTAGAGCAAGAGAAACCTTACTTCATCGCCTTTCCAATGAAGGTTGATATCTAATACCATCTTCAGCCCATTATTCGTATTCTAGTTTCAGAGCATCTCCAGCATCAGTGCCTCCTGTTTACTGCAAAGAATTTCTACATGAGGTGATGCCGATCCATTGTGTTGGAAGTAGATGACGTCTTTTTATGGCATGAAGAAGGAAGCTGTAGTTACAATCCTTGTATCAGCAGAAAAATTAACTACTTATTTATGCACCTTGCAGCACTAATTCTACAAAGGGTCTTTCTTTTAAAAATATAATTATGAAATGGTTAATAACACTTTAAGTAGCTTTGAAAGCATTATTCTTGCTTTTATTGTGTTGGAAACTATATTTAGATTTCATAAAAGATAATAGTTAAAAGAAAAATGCTATGGTATATTAAAGTCAGTCCATGACTAGATCTTTTTTCTCTGTACCTACAGTACAAAAATATTAGCTCTTGTGTTTTTCTTGGAAACGAAGGACACTAGGTATTCTATTTTATGTGCAGAATTTTTCAGTAATTTCCCACAAAATTTACCATATGCTCATTATTGTTATGGGTTGGGCGAAACATCATTGAAATTATGGGATAAAAAAGGGCCTCACACCCAGGGCCGGCTCCAGGCACCAGCATTCCAAGATGGTGCTTGGGGTGGCAATCTGCAAGAGGCAGCAGTCCCTGTTCTTTTGCCCCCAAGCAGCGCGCCGAATTGCCGTCGCGGACAGCGGGGGCAGTCCGTGTGCCCTTAGGGCGGCAGGCGCGTTTCCGCAGTGGCCGCAATTCGGCAGCAGCTTCTATGTTTAGCTGTCCACAGCGGCTTCAGCTAAACATAGAAGCTGTCACCGAATTGCCGCAGCCGCGGAAACGCGCCTGCCACCCTAAGGGCACACGGACTGCCCCTGCCCTCTGCGTCGGCAATTCGGTGAGCTGCTTGGGGTGGCAAAAACTGTAGAACCGGCCCTGCTCACACCAAAACACCCGCATATGTCACTGCCCTAGAGCAAAGGTCCATCTGAGCCTGCCCAGGAATTAGAACAATGTGGGTGGAGGGTTTTCTCTGGGTGTTGTTTGATAGAGGTGTGTGTGTCTGTGTGGGTACGTCTACACTACGGGATTATTCCGATTGTACATAAACCGGTTTAGTAAAACAGATTGTATAAAATCGAGTGCACGCAGCCACACTAAGCACATTAATTCGGTGGTGTGCGTCCACGGTCCGAGGCTAGCATCGATTTCTGGAGCGTTGCACTGTGGGTAGCTATTCCGTAGCTATCCCATAGTTCCCACAGTCTCCCCCGCCCCTTCGAATTCTGGACTGAGATTCCAGTGCCTGATGGGGCAAAAATCATTGTCGCGGGTGGTTCTGGGTAAATGTCGTCAGTCACTCCTTCCTCTGGGAAAGCAACGTCAGACAATCATTTCGCGCCCTTTTTCCCTGGATTGCCCTGGCAGACGCCATTAGCATGGCAACCATGGAGCCTGTTTTGCCTTTTGTCACTGTCACCGTATATGTACTAAATGCCGCTGACAGAGGCGATTCAGCAGCGCTACACAGCAGCATTCATTTGCTTTTGCATGATAGCAGAGATGGTTACCGGTCATATTGTACAGTCTACCATGCCATTGTAAATTGGCAATGAGATGACGGTTACCAGTCCTTCTGTGCTGTACCATCTGCTGCTGTCATAGGTGCCTCTGGCTGAGATCGGCCAGGGGCGCAAAAGACAAAAATGGGAATGACTTCCCGAGTCAATCCCTCCTTTGTGGTATCTAAAAATAGAATCAGTCCTGCCTAGAATATGGGGCAAGTGTACTAGAGAACCCGTGTATCAGAGAACCAGAGAGCACAGCCGCTCCGTGTCAGATCCCGCAGAAATGATGAGCTGCATGCCATTCACAGGGGGTGCCCCTGCAACAACCCCACCTGTTGATTCCCTCCTCCCACAGCCTTCCTGGGCTACCATTGCAGTGTCCCCCCATTTGTGTGATGAAGTAATAAAGAATGCAGAAATAAGAAACAGTGACTTGTTAGTGAGATAAAATGAGGGGAAGGCAGCCTCCAGCTGCTATGATAGTCCAGACAGGACATTAAGCAGTGTGGGGAAGAGGAGCCCAGCATCCCACTGCTATGATAGTCCAGGCAGTACAGAATCTTTTCTTTACACATGAAGGGCGGGGGCTGATGGAGCTCAGCCCCCTGTTGCTATGATGAAGATGGTTACCAGCCGTTCTGTACCATCTACTGGGAATGACGAGGAGGCCAGCCAGGAGCACTCATGGGCTGATGATGAGGACGGATACCAGTCCTTCTGTACTATACCATCTGCCACAAGGCTGATGATGACGATGGATATCAGTCATATTGTACCATCAGCCACCAAGGATGGGGGCCAAGGATGCTACAGTTCACTGCCACAGCATCGCGTCTACCAGCAGTATTCAGTAGAGATAGGGTGACATTTAAAAGAGTCAAGAGACGATTTTTTCCCTTTTCCTTCTGGGGGTGGGGGTGGGGGGTAAATTGACGAGCTATGCCCTGAACCACCCCGGACAATGTGTTTGACCCTACAGGCATTGGGAGCTCAGCCAAGAATGCAAATGCTTTTCGGAGACTGCAGGAACTGTGGGATAGCTTGAGTCCTCAGTCCCCCCTCCCTCTCTCCATGAGCGTCCATTTGATTCTTTGGCTTTCCGTTACGCTTGTCACGCAGGAGTGTGCTGAGTCCCTGCTATGGCCTCTGTCTGGAGATTTTTTTAAAATGCTTTGGAATTTCGTCTTCTGTAACGGAGCTCTGATAGAACAGATTTGTCTGCCCATACAGCGATCACATCCGTACGGTCCATGCTGGAGCTCTTTTTGGATTTGGGACTGCATCGCCACCCGTGCAGATCAGAGCTCCTCTGTTTAGGATTCCAGAGCTCCTCTCGTGAGCCACTCTAAGATCACATGCTGAAATCCTGCAGTAAGATTCAAGGTAATTACTGTTGAGTCATATTGGCAGGTGGGGTCAGTTAGCTCCCAGGCTATCAATGGAGCCAGAGTGTATTTTTAGGTAAGAAGGAGGCAGGAGTCAGGACTGGAGAGGGAAATCCCAGGGACATACTAGCATGTGTTAGAAGCATTAGCTGAGGTTCATATTGTGCTACATTTTTTGATTTAACAATAATAATAGAAAAGTGCTGAGTTTGGACAGGATCTGTGTGTGATATGTTGAGGACTCAACTTATTCATACATCCCTAATTTCTTTTTGGAGTAATTGTTTGTTTTTTAACACCCAAATGGAAGAGGTGATGGAGTATGTGGAATCACCTTCCCTTTTTTCCCCCACCCCAAAAAGTTTTGCTTTTAGTAGCAGAAAATAGCAGGGCCAGAGTATTTGGAAAGTGAAGAGCAGCTTGAAGTTCTGCAAGTGAGAACATACATGTACTTTTCAAACTGCCTTTTCATTCCTCTCAAAATGGCCAATGTACACATCTCCCAAAGACACCTCAAAACAGTAGTGCTTCCCATAGAGCCCTGTCCTGCACTTCCTGATACTGCTTCAGAGATGTAGAACTGTTTCTTCTTTCAGGCTAATACTCTCTAGATACCCATCTGGCTAAATTAATAGCTATTTCCATTAAATTAAGTATCAATTGAAAAATAAATTTAGTAATTGTGAAAAGGGGATATAGATTGGGGTGAAAGCTTTACAAATATAATGTGATAAACAGACGTTCTCAATGGAGTTTGGAATTAGCTAATCCTTCCTGAACAGCACGGAGGAATAGGGGATGAGAGGAAAGCAGAAGACTCGGTGGATGGACCTAGAAAGCAGGCATAAGGATGAGAGATTCTGAATGCTCCAGCCAGTCAGATGCAGGAATGTGCCATCCTAGTGGCTCTTCAGAAGCAGTCATTTTGTAAATCACTGTTTTTTTTATTGTTTCATGGCTGATACTGAAACCATACTAATATAGCAAACCTACAAATCAGCAACTGTATCATCCCTGTGCACTGACTATCTGGGACGGTTTAATTTTAGATTAATCATAGAGAAAAACCTCGATTTCTGTTCCCTCTTGCCTTGTCTCCCCATTCTTGGCCCTTGAGTCAAGGCAATAATCAACCCACCTTTCCACTGTTATCTTCCCTGGTGCCCTGAATCTCCACACCCTGAACCCGTCTCAAAAATCACACTCTATACTTACTCCTTCAATAGCTATGCACCTTCCATCACCTCTCCCACAGCAAACCCCTGCTTACTACCAGCTGGTATGCTGCCTATTTCACGGTACTAAGACTGCTTTTTTACAATACTCTTCTCTTGTTGGAAACAGACTCTCTCTTGTGAGGCCTGGTCTACACTACGCGTTTAAACCGATTTTAGGAGCGTTAAACTGATTTAACGCCGCACCCGTCCACACTAAGAGGCCCTTTATATCGATATAAAGGGCTCTTTAAACCAGTTTCTGTACTCCTCCCTAACGAGAGGAGTAGCGCTAATATCAGTATTACCATATCGGATTAGGGTTAGTGTGGCCGCAAATCGACGGTATTAGCCTCTGGGCGGTATCCCACAGTGCACCACTGTGACTGCTCTGGACAGCAATCTGAACTCAGATGCAGTGGCCAGGTAGACAGGAAAAGCCCCGCGAACTTTTGAATATCATTTCCTGTTTGCCCAGCGTGGAGCTCCGATCAGCACGGGTGGCGATGCAGTCCCAAATCCAAAAAGAGCTCCAGCATGGACCATATGGATGTGATCGCTGTATGGGGAGACAAATCTGTTCTATCAGAGCTCCGTTACAGAAGACGAAATTCCAAAGCATTTTAAAAAAATCTCCAGACAGAGGCCACAGCAGGGACTCAGCACACTGCTGTGTGACAAGCGTAACGGAAAGCCAAAGAATCAAATGGACGCTCATGGAGGGAGGGAGGGGGGACTGAGGACTCAAGCTATCCCACAGTTCCTGCAGTCTCCAAAAAGCATTTGCATTCTTGGCTGAGCTCCCAATGCCTGTAGAGTCAAACACATTGTCCGCGGTGGTTCAGGGCATAGCTCGTCAATTTACCCCCCACCCCCACCCCCAGAAGTAAAAGGGAAAAAAATCGTCTCTTGACTCTTTTAAATGTCACCCTATGTCTACTGAATGCTGCTGGTAGACGCGATGCTGCGGCAGTGAACTGCAGCATCCTCTTTCCCCTTCCCTAGTGGCAGATGGTACAATATGACTGCTATCCATCATCATCATCAGCCTGGTGGCAGACGGTACAGTACAGAAGGACTGGTATCCATCCTCATCATCAGCCCGTGAGTGCTCCTGGCTGGCCTCAGGTGAGGTCGGCCGGGGGCGCCTGGGTAAAAAACTCCCGGTCATTCCCAGTAGATGGTACAGAACGGCTGGTAACCGTCTTCATCATAGCAACTGGGGGCTGAGCTCCATCAGCCCCCACCCTTCATGTGTAAAGAAAAGATTCTGTACTGCCTGGACTATCATAGCAGCGGGATGCTGAGCTCCTCTCCCCCACACTGCTTAATGTCCTGTCTGGACTATCGTAGCAGCTGGAGGCTGCCTTCCCCTCATTTTATCTCACTAACAAGTCACTGTTTCTTATTCCTGCATTCTTTATTACTTCATCACACAAATGGGGGGACACTGCAATGGTAGCCCAGGAAGGCTGTGGGAGGAGGGAAGCAACAGGTGGGGTTGTTGCAGGGGCACTCCCTGCGAATGGCATGCAGCTCATCATTTCTGCGGGATCTGACACGGAGCGGCTGTGCTCTCTGGTTCTCTGATACAGTGGTTCTCTAATACACTTGCCCCATATTCTAGGCAGGACTGATTCTATTTTTAGATACCACAAAAGAGGGATTGACTCGGGGAGTCATTCCCATTTTTGTCTTTTGCGCCCCCGGCCGACCTCAGCCAGGGGCACCCATGACAGCAGCAGACAGTACAGTACAGAAGGACTGGTAACCGTCATCTCATTGCCAATTTACAATGGCAGCAGACGGTACAGAACGAATGATAACCGTCTCTGCTATCATGCAAAAGCAAATGAATGCTGCTGTGTAGCGCTGCTGAATCGCCTCTGTCAGCGGCATTTAGTACATATACGGTGACAGTGACAAAAGGCAAAACAGGCTCCATGGTTGCCATGCTAATGACGTCTGCCAGGGCAATCCAGGGAAAAAGGGCGCGAAATGATTGTCTGCCATTGCTTTCCCAGAGGAAGGAATGACTGACGACATTTACCCAGAACCACCCGCGACAATGATTTTTGCCCCATCAGGCACTGGGATCTCAGTCCAGAATTCGAAGGGGCGGGGGAGACTGCGGGAACTATGGGATAGCTACGGAATAGCTACCCACAGTGCAACGCTCCAGAAATCAATGCTAGCCTCGGACCGTGGACGCACACCACCGAATTAATGTGCTTAGTGTGGCCGCATGCACTCGACTTTATACAATCTGTTTTACTAAACCGGTTTATGTAAAATCGGAATAATCCCGTAATGTAGACGTACCCTGATCCTCATTTTTCTTGAACTCAGTTGTCTTTGATACAGTTGATGATGATTGTGGCCTTCTTCAGTGGGTTGGAGTCAAAACCATTTTGTTCACTTAGTTACATCTTTACTTTTCCATCAGCTACTTCTTGTGACAGGCAGTATGAACTCCTCTTGCACAGATCTTTCCACTCCAGTGTTCTGAAGGGTTCAGCCCTTGAAACAATCTCTTCAACTTGGCTTATCATTACAATGCAAGTGATACTGAAGCCTTTTCTCTTTCAATCTTTTGGGCCTTTCATCATTTTCTCGTTGTGTGAATTTTCTCAACACCTCTACTTTGTGTAACTTACCTCGAATCCAACATGTCCAGAAAGGCTATCTACTAATTTGTTAGGAAGAGCATTTCAACCAAAACTCTACCACTTTCCTTTTTGTAAAAGCTTCCCAACTCAAATCTCATATCTGATCTCATATTTGATCCTGTTGTCAGGAACTGTGTTTGACTTGAAGCTAAACTCTCATTAAAGTCTTTTACTGAATGTTTAGGTACACATGATGGAGGACTGTGGAAACGGATGAACTTTAAGAAAGAAAGAGAAAAGGCAGAAAAAAAACATTCACAAAAATGTTCCACAAGGTACAATGGAAAAGGGCGACAGGTAATATAAAAATAATTGGAGATATACCAATCTCCTAGAACTGGAAGGGACCTGGAAAGGTCATTGAGTCCACCCCCCTGCCTTCACTAGCAGGACCAATTTTTGCCCCAGATCCCTAAGTGGCCCCCTTAAGGATTGAACTCATAACCCTGGGTTTAGCAGGCCAATGCTCAAACCACTGAGCTATCCCTCCCCCCCTGATAATAGCAGATACAGTAAATTCAGTCATTTTTCTCACCTATAACACTGATGTATCATATGCAGACACAAGACTGCATTTTAGGATTATGATTCTGAGCTGTCTTGTGCTTCCACATCTCTTAGGTTTGGAATTCTGTCTACTGTTTCTACATAGAACAGCTATCTCTGTTCTCATAACTTCTATCCATTCAGGTCCAGACATCTGGAAAGCTGTAATTCCATTTTTATGCTCTCCCTAAATCTCCACTCCTGAGTCTTCAGTTTGTTCAAAATCCAGTTTCCCCCCCACCCCTTACACCTGGAAAAGGGAACACATTTCTTCCATCCTCGGAAATATTCCTTGTCTTCTTGTCTGTTCCAGAATCAAGCTCTGTGGACTTGTCTCCTCGTCTTTCCAACCTGATTGTTTTATATTCTACTTTCTTTTCTCCATGATCTTCATTCCAGACTTAATTCTGACCCACTTACTTCTCCACAGCAGATTCTTCTCCCTCATACTCTCTGCACCCACTAAATATCCAACTGACTGTTTTTTTTGTTTTTGTTTTTTACATCCTACCTATTCTCTGTGGACTCCTATTCCTGGCCTCAATTCAGGAAAATCATATATGTACATGCTTAAGTCCATACCTATTCAAGACAACTCTGAAGCACATGCTTATGTGCTGTCCTGAATAAGGGTGCTTTCCTGAAGTGGGACCCCACTCAAATGTTACTCCCTGAGCCTTCTAGTTTCCTTGTGTTCTATCACTGGGACTACTTGGCTAGGAAGGGTAGCAGCAATCTGACCTCTTAAGAATGTAAGTTGTTCAAGGCAGGGACTCCATCTCTGTTTTGTAAAACATCAGGCTTATTTCTTGGTCCATATGGAATCACTGATATGACTTGGAGTTAAAATAGTGCTAAAAGATGGTGGTATTGTAAACAGATGGTGGTTAGTCTGTTCTATTTGTGTACATTTTTAAAATAACCATTTCCTCCTCTTGTAGTTTTTATAAGAAACAAGAACTCCAAAAGCAGATTGTTGGCATTATCGTAATTGCTTTCTCATTGTCAGAGTCATAGTTCACATGTGTTTCTTGTGAAACATTTTTTTAGAACTTAACATATGGAGTTTTTTGCTCGCTCCTTTTCAAGGAGTTCATCTTACTGATTGAGCTTATAGTTCTGAAAACATTATATCACAGCTTGTTTAGTTTATGCTCATAGGTGTTTTGTCACCATAATTTTCTATGTCCTTAGCACTTGTGAGATTTTGTTTATTGTTTTGTTGTTGTATTCAGATGCAGATTTTCATTTATAGCATCTGCATGGTTAAAAAAAAATATTTAAGCCAGCAGAAATCGATTTTTGGGATGGGGAGACTGTCAACCAAACTGCTTTTATTGCAACACTATTGTATAGATAAAAGACCATGAGACTTATTCCAGCTGAAATACAAATTATTTTATTGCCGATTACTCACCGATTTACGCTACTTAGGCAATTATTAATTCCACTGGTATTGGCTAGGAATTTACATTGTATGTTTTTTGAAATAACTATTTTATTTTAGCCAAAGCTACATGCTTCATTATTATTGAAGGTGAAAATAGAACTGCATATGTTGGTGTTTTGTGCTATTTCCCATGCACTGTGTTATAGTTATCAATAAATATGTTATCATAAGGCATTCTTTGTGGGAAATTATGTTTATAATTTTATAGTGGTACAATTAGGGGGCAGACAGGTCATGTTGACATCTTCTGTGAAGGCCACAATACCCTATGCCAGTTAAAAAATAATAATAATAATAATACTGTCACCCACCCACTATCAGTCCCCCCATTCCTCCCAAAAAACTTCCTACACATCCTCCAATTTATGGCGTTTGGTTTCGGTGTATTTTTTGTTTTCTGCCTTGTAAGACTATAGAGTCTGTGGGGAAAGGACCTTATCATGTTCTGTATGTTGTAGAGCACAAAGATCTCTGTGGACCTCAGTAACACAGATACAACTGTAACATCAGTGGATTTGAACAGGAGATATTGAGGGTAGAGTTTGTGCTTTTGGTTATAGTGATGTTTTTAGTAACCCAGTGAAAGGATAAACTGTTGCTAGACAGAACAGGCCGCAAGCAATAAGAAATATCATATATTACCTTAGCAGGCATGGATTAAACATATTTTAGAAGAGAGCATTTCTCCCCAAAGGTTTAAACCATGAAGGGATGTAGTCAGAAAAACATCATCTGGGCCTTAGAGCTTTCTACAAGTGGCTGATTTGCATGTGTAAAATCATGACAAGGTGGCATAAGGAAAGAAAGCAAAAGACATTAGAAAGAGGGAACTCCATGGGGGAGAGGGGCTCCAGGATCCTAAGTCACTCGTGAGGTACTGAGTGCACTCTCTTGCCCTTAGTCCAATGTCTGCTTTGTATTTTTGTTATTGTTCCTTAATCTACTTAGCACTGTGCAATGGGATGAAATCTTGACCCCACAGAAGTTAATGGCAAAATTCCCACTGACTGGGCCAGCATTTCACCCCTGAAGTTTTGCTTAGCAATATCCCTACAGACATTTAGCTAAATAATATGGATTAAAACCTTGGAACTCCTGGAGAAAGTGAGCGTGAAGAAATGGCTCTGAGACAGATCTACTGCAAGAGTCTGAGAGTGACACTCTGTCAGCTAGTCAACAAACCAGTACAAAAGCCTGGTCTATCTCAGTGGAATGGCCAAAAGCAGGCAGGATAGCCAGACCTTATCTTGGCTGGAATCCCCTGTGCATTATGATCTTACCTACTGCTTTAGACTGACTCTGAGTTCAATTTTATGGTGCACATGGGTATTATTTTTTTTCTTGATACTGAACCATTACTTTTCTTGGGGTCTGCTAAAGGCAGCTGCCATATTTTGTTCAGTTCAAATGTAATCTGTTATCGAGGTGACTTGCAGTGTGTTCTTGAAAGGAGAGGTTACTTTAGTTCTTTATTGTTTTCTCATCATGTAAACCAGAAAAATCAATCAGATTGAAAGTATATGGTTGCCCTTTAATGTATGGAAAAATGTAATAACCTTTCCATGTCAGCTTTGCGCACCCACTTTTAGATGTCAACAGCCTATCAGTGACTGATTTTTGAGGCATTGGATCAAAAAATCTCAGCCTAGACTGTCTCACCTTTTTGTGTTAAAATATAAATCTATTACACGCACAAAATGCAACTCTGCTGTAGCTAATTGTTTCAGTGAGTTTTGGGAACATGCCAGGGAAGGTATCCTGCTGTTTTTGTGCTTTTCAAATGTAAATGTTTAATCAAGCCTAGCTGAGATGATGTGCAAAAGTGTATGTACTCAATACTCATGGTTCCTTTTCTGTTGTTGCAGTGATCTGCTGTCTTCAGAATACCTTGAGAGGCATATCGAGCATGGAGGAAAGACAGTGGAAGTTAAAGTAAGAGTTTGCTTGGGGTTATGAGGGTCCCCCCCTTTTTTTAAATGTTTGTTTAATGGACACTCCCTGATTTCACTGTAACCAGTGAATTCGGATTTTAATATAAATTCCTCCTATGAGTCAGGCAAGTTTTGTTTCGTCTAATTTTTAAGCTTCTTTTTTATTTTACATTACATAAATATTCATGACAAAATTATACTTATGAGAAATGTATATGCTATAGTTTGTTTTACTTTCCTTTGTTCTAAATATGTATGTACCAACAAAAGTGCAACAATGACTCTTTTACGTCATTACGTAATGATACATTACATAAACTTACTAAAAGGCCAGGATTGCTGTTTTTATGGGTTTCCTCATATACTTGAGTATAGCAAGTTATATAGGACGGTAGTTCCAAATATTTCGCCATCTTGAAATAGCAGGTTCCTTTTGTAAAAGGTTTGTTGAAATGCCCATGAAATATAGTTATAGTTGTCTCCTAAGAAATATGCCAGTCTGGGTCCTTTTCTGCAGGATGTTAATTTCTATTCTCTCTCTGTGTTTATACTAATTCAATGAAAGCCAGCCTGATGACCCTCTCTGTCTCTCTGAATGTGCCAGCTGTATTTTCAAATATGCTGGTACTACGTACGTTTGTACTTAACATTAGATTTTACAAAACCATCAGTAATTTCAGAAAGAATACAATTAAATCAGTATTTACATCTATCTCCTCAGAGTTGCTGTGAAAGAGTCTTCTGGTGCATAGACAATATCTCATGGAAGTACGGCAATAAAATAAACGTAGACTGTACACAGCATGTATAGCGGTGAGAGTGGGTCATAATAGTAGCTCTTTTTAAAGGACTCTGTCAAGTCACATGTGGCCCAAAATTTAGGTTTTGTGAAAAACAAAACCTCCTGAATTTAAGACTATTAAATGTTCCCTTGCAATGTGACAGCAAAAGCAGGAAAGGGCAAAGCAAAAATTTGGTCAACTGAACACACCGAAGTATTTGTCCACTTCAACTACTTAGTAATCATCTTACCCTTTCCTAGAATTTTCATATATATTATATACTTTTGGTTCCATAGTTTATATTTATGCAGTGCCAAATTGAACATGAAGAAACACACGTTCATTTATTGTAAAGATCATTTTCACAATGAGTCTGTGCTATACTGTACAGTCAAAAAATCTGACTGTAATCCAAAATTTGACTCAAAGCAGAAATACAAGATAACAGTTGTAGTTAATTAAAAAAAGTTAATCCATTTCTCTGTGTTAGGAAATATATACAAATTGGCAAACGTAAACATTTTTTTGGCTGCCCGCAAGGCCTGCATCCCCCTCTCATGAGCAGGGCCGGCTCTAGGCACCGGTGTTCCAAGCATGTGCTTGGGGCGGCATTTCTCAAGGGGTGGCATTCTGGCCCTTTGGGGGTGGCTCTTTTCAACGGGCGGCACTCCAGGTTTTTTTGTTTTTTGTTTTTTTTTGCTTCAGCTCTTTTTTATTTTTGCTTGAGGTGGCAAAAAACCTGGAGCCGGCCCTGCTCATGAGTAATCCTTACTTCAGTGAGTAATATCTTTGAAGTCAATGGGACTACTCAGGCAAATAAGGAGTACTTGCATGAGCAAGACGTAGCAGGATTGGGGCTTTCAGACAGGATTTTTATTGATTTTCATAGTGTGGATCATATTCTAATTGAGTGTGTTTCATAAGCCACTCTTCCCATTAACGTGGACTACTTCTCCTTCCATTTGCAACTGTGCACCATCTCTGTAGCAGCTTCAGCAATTGTTTTCCTTCAGCTAGATTGGCACCTTGAAATATGCTCTGAGTAAGGAGCAGCACATTTTTTCATCGCCCCAGGAGCAGAAGACAAGACTGGTTGTGAATCAGACCATCACAGTTTCGTCCCTTCTTCTCCCTTGGGGTGTGTGTGTATGGAAAATAACCTGCACCAGCCCCTTTCCTAGTGTGACTTACTTCAACTTTCCATGTCTTGCTGCCTTCCCTGCCCTTCCTCCCCCAGAAGAAGTAATTGCCTTGGCGAGGCTGCTCTTCACCCTGTGTTGCAACCTGTAGCAAGGCTCAGAATGGCACCATTGAAAAGTAATCCCAGCATTTAAAATGAAGTTTTAGCTCCTTTACTGCCATTTAATAGCTGCAATCAAGGGGGAGAACCAGTCTGATGGCCGCACATTTCAAAAGAGCTCATCAGCCACAATTAATGCCAGATTCTCAATAAAAAAATAAATAAATAAAAACCCTGAGCTCCCATTGGCACAGTCAAGAAATTATGCTGTGATTGGAATAACAGAGACTTGGTGGGATAATTCACATGACTGGAGTACTGTTCAGGAAGGACAGGCAGGGCAGAAAAGGTGGGGGAGTTGCATTGTATGTAAGAGAGCAGTATGACTGCTCAGAGCTCCGGTCTGAAACTGCAGAAAAACCTGAGAGTCTCTGGATTAAGTTTAGAAGTGTGAGCAACCAGGGTGGTGTTGTGGTGGGGGTCTGCTATAGACCACCAGACCAGGGGGATGAGGTGGACGAGGCTTTCTTCCGGCAACTAACAGAAGTTACTCGATCACAGACCCTGGTTCTCATGGGGGACTTCAATCACCCTGATATCTGCTGGGAGAGCAATACAGCACAGACAATCCAGGAAGTTTTTGGAAAGTGTAGGGGACAATTTCCTGGTGTATGGAGGAGGGAGGTGCATGGGGAGGAGGTGACCAGCCTTTTGTGGAGACAGAAGTGGTTCAGGACTATTTAGAAAAGCTAGACAAGCACAAGTCCATGGGGCCGGATGCACTGCATCTGAGGGTGCTAATGGAGTTGGTGGATGTGATTGCAGAGCTATTAGCCATTATCTTTGAAAACTCATGGCAATTGGGGTAGGTCCCGAATGACTGGAAAAAGACTAATGTAGTGCCCATCTTTAAAAAAGGGAACAAGGAGGATCTGGGGAACTACAGGCCAGTCAGCCTCACCTCAGTCCCTGGAAAAATCATAGAGTAGCTCCTCAAGGAATCAATTTTGAAGCACTTAGAGGAGAGGAAAGTGATCAGGAACAGTCAGCATGGATTCACCAAGGGCAAGTCATGCCTGACTGACCTAATTGCCTTCTATGATGAGATAACTGGCTCTGTGGATGAGGGGAAAGCAGTGGATGTGTTACTCTTTGACTTTAGCAAAGCTTTTGATACGGTCTCCCATAGTATTCTTGCCAGCAAGTTAAAGAAGTATAGGCTGGGAATGGACTATAAGGTGGATAGAAAGCTGGCTAGATCGTCGGGCTCAACAGGTAGTGATCAATGGCTCCATGTCTAGTTGGCAGCTGGTATCAAGCGAAGTACCCCAAGGGTTGGTCCTGGGGCCAGTTTTGTTCAATATCTTCATTAATGATCTGGAGGATGGCGTGGACTGCACCCTCAGCTAGTTTGCAAATGACACTAAACTGGGAGGAGTAGTAGTAGATATGCTGGAGGGTAGGGATAGAATATAGAGGGACCTAGACAAATTAGAGGATTGGGCCAAAAGAAACCTGATGAGGTTCAACAAGGACAAGTGCAGAGTCCTGCACTTGAGATGGAAGAATCCCATGCACTGCTACAGACTAGGGACCAAATGGCTAGGCAGCAGTTCTGCAGAAAAGGACCTAGGGGTTACAGTGGATGAGAAGCTGGATATGAGTCAACAGTGTGCCCTTGTTGCCAAGAAGGTTAATGGCATTTTGGGCTGTATAAGTAGGGGCATTGCCAGCAGATCGAGGGACATGATCATTCCCCCCTATATCTGGAGTACTGTGTCCAGTTTTGGGCTGCACACTACAAGAAGGATGTGGAAAAATTGGGAAGCGTCCAGTAGAGGGCAACAAAAATGATTAGGGGGCTGGAGCACATGATTTATGAGGAGAGGCTGAGGGAACTGGGATTGTTTAGTCTGCAGAAGAGAAGAATGAGAGGGGGATTTGATAGCTGCTTTCAACTACCTGAAAAGGGGCTCCAAAGAGGATGGATCTAGACTGTTCTCAGTGGTACTAGATGACAGCATAATGGTCTCAAGTTGCAGTGGGGGAGGTTTAGGTTGGATATTCCAAAAAACTTTTTCACTAGGAGGATGGTGAAGCAATGGAATGGGTTACCTAGCGAGATGGTGGAATCACCTTCCTTAGAGGTTTTTAAGGTCAGGCTTGACAAAGCTCTGGCTGGTGTGATTTAGTTGGGGATTAGTCCTGCTTTGAGCAGGGGGTTGGACTCGATGACTTCCTGAGGTCCCTTCCAACCCTGATATTCTATGATTTAGGTATCAAAATAAGTGGCTAGATTTTCAGGACAGCTCAGCATGCTGGGTATGTCAGTGCTGAGTATGCTTCAAAATCTGGCTGTCGTTTCAGTGCCTCAGTAGGAGCAGGTGCAGAGCTCTATTGAAAAAAAATGTGGCCCCAATTTTGTGTGCTGAGCACTTGAAAATCTAACTGTTGGCTCTTGTGAAAATCTGACCCCACGTGACCAGTAAGCTGTTGGTCCTTAAGATATTGAAAGAGAAAGAAGCAGAGGAAAAGTCGAGAAATGTTTATCATACATATTGGAATCTGGACTCTGTAGTTCAAACTGTTCTCAAAATACATATACAGACATAGACTCCTTACATGATGATGATTCAATACTTTAAAATTCTGTGATTGTTTTACTGTGTCATAAAATCCTGCTAAAAGGGTGCTTGTTCTAAGAATAAACCAGTCAAAACATAGACAACAACAAGAATGAAGGGATCACACAGACTACTTAAATATTTGTTAAAAAAGAAAAAGCTACTGAAAGAGCCAGACTTGCAACAAAAATAAATTGCATAATAAAAACCACATTGCTATGTGCCATTTCCTAAGCTATCCAGCTCCATTTCTGAGGCTGTCAGTTACATAATAAGGAGACTGAGTCTGGTGTACATCTTGCTGTTTCCTACTGCAAATATGAAAGGCCCTGAACATATTAAAGTTGCCATGGTCCAGCTGCTGTGACAGGAAGGGAGCACGGCGTGGAGCTCCTACTCCGCTTGGGGAAAATACTACTAGTTGGTGGAGCCGGTAGCAGTGCCAGAAGGGAGAAGAATAGGTATTTCAGCAAGGGGACTCCTCTGCTCCTTCTACAGGAAGATCCATCTCCATCATTGGTTCTCCCTTCTCCTGTGATGGGAGAGGATAGAGGAGACCCTCCACCTCTCTTCCAACTAAGAGGAGGTGGCAAGAGAAAAACCTCACTCTTCATTGTCAACTCCCTCTCATTTCTGGGGAAGTTGGATGAGAAAATAGAGCTCTAGCCAGATTACAAAGGCAACTAAATGGCCTTGTCAAATCCCTCTCCCTACCTGGCACTCGACAGAGTGGTGAGGATAGTCTGGTTTTAAAATATTTCGTTTTATGAACAGTGAAGTGCTTTCTTTAGCTTCTTCTTTCCCCTACATCACATAGCACAGTGTAAGTAGCAGATATTGCCACTGCTGTCATCAGCAATATAGGAAACAGATGGGAGCGCTAATGCGCTATGGGAATGCAGCTGCATACGCAGTCATCGTTTAAAAATGTTACGAATGTGGACATGCCAAGGGGGTGGACAGATGCTTGCTCTAGCTTATGATCTTTGTAGAATTGGGCAGAACAACTGTGATCCCCTAACCAAAATTTCCTTTTCTGAAGAAAATGTTCTGGTTTTCCGTCATTGCTGACAGTGTTTTAGAGGGGGGGATGAGGGGGGGGGGGGAAAGAAATATCTGTAGTTTGAGGATCCAGTTGTTAAGGAATGGAGGGATTTTTATTGACAGGCACCTCAATTTAACGTATCCTTTTGCAACAAAAGAGGGTAAATTCTAATTTATTTGTTGCACAATTAATTAGTATTTATGGAGAACTTTGAAGATGAAATGCACTATACTCTAATTGCTAAGTGTCAGAACATCATTGGATGAGACAGGGAACCACACCTCCTTGCTAGCTGCTCCAAACGCTAGGTATGCAGGACCTTCAATGTTGTTATAATATCAGCTAGCAATGCCCAATATTAAAAAACAAAACAATAGGTTAAGGGCTTTTTTTGTTTGTTTTTTTGACCTGCATGTTAGTAAAATTTTGCTACCAGTAAGGAAATCTGATCTGTCATCCTGATCTCTGAACTCTGTCTAGAGGCAAAGAGAATACTCAATCAATCAATTAACAAGAAGCAGACCACCCTCCTCATGCATTACCTTTTCCTGATTGTGTCAGTACAGATCTTTCGAAACTCCAAGCACACAAATGCTCAATTTGCATACACTTTACCTCACTGCAGTATATCTCTGTGTCCTTTTATCTCTTTTTACGTTATCATTCTGTCATTGAGGCTGTCACTAAGATGAAAGGCAAAATACAGCTTGCAGTGCTGAGTAATCTACACAATGGGATTTTTCTTCCAACAACTTGTATCTGTTCAGTGACATTTTCTCTTATAAAATATTTTCATTTTTTCACATTAGAGCCATATACATTTTGCTCATTATCCAAACAGAATTGTCATGCGGACCTACAAAAGTTCCTAGATAATAGTTTTGAGACAATTAAGCAGAGATACAGTGTCCAAATCAGAAAGATTGTATAGGTGGATTTATATGTATATTTTTAGACAGAATGATTGATTGTAACCACAGGCATTTTTTCTATTTCTCAAATAATCCAATACATCACAATGTATGCAAGTTGTAAACATGCTGTACATAAGTTATGCAAAACAAACCAACCTATTCTATGGCCAAAATGTTTGAAGTGGAATGTAAATCCATATTTAGGCACTTAATTAAGTTCTTGATCCTATACCATTGAAGGTACTGGAAGCTTTGCCACTAAGGGTATGTCTACACAGCAAAGAAAAACCCACGGATGGCCAGTGCCAGCCGACTTGAGTTCATGGGGCTCAGGCTGTGGGGCTGTTTCGTTGCTGTATAGACTTCTGGGCTTGGGCTGGAGCCCGAGTTCTGGGACCCTCCCACCTCACAGGCCCTAGAGCCCGAGCCCAGACATCTACAAAGCAATGAAACAGCTCAAGCCCCATGAACCCAAGTCAGCTGGCACTGGCCATCCATGGGTTTTTCTTTGCTGTGTAGATATAACCTTAATTGTTCAGGATCATGTTCAGACTCTTAATAGCTTGATTTGCAAAGGTACCAACTACCTGTAGCTCCCATTGACTTCAGTGGGACCTGGGGGCACATCTCAAAAATCAGGCAACTTACACCTGGTTTACACTACATAGTCAGGTTGATGTAAACCACCTTGCGTCGA
This sequence comes from Mauremys reevesii, assembly GCF_016161935.1. Lineage (NCBI taxonomy): Eukaryota > Metazoa > Chordata > Testudines > Geoemydidae > Mauremys > Mauremys reevesii. Next base: position 42,446,379 of record NC_052624.1, read on the forward strand.
CATAGTTGTGCATGTGTCTACACTTAAATTTGTTTCCCACACATGTAAATTCTCCATTAAGCCAATATTGTAATACCACTTCCCTGAATGGCGTTGAGCTAAGGTAGATGTATTGAGGTTAACGCAATGTGAATGTAGACACTGTGTTAATCATGTTGACTCTAATAATCCTCCAGCAGCTGTCCCACAATCCCAACACTGACTGCTCTGGTCACAGTTGTGAATTTTACTGCCCGTGGCTCATGGAGACTAGAAGACGCCCATCCCCCATTTAAAGCCTGTGAGTTTTTGAAATGCCTTTTCCTGATTGTCCAGTTTGGGGAGCACACCTAGCAGCTCCCATTGTTGTGTGCAATTGCCCAGCTGACCATGCTGGCTGCACGCTCCAGACACACTTTGGCTTGCAGTAGACAGGAGATATTGGATCTTCTGGGCCTGGTGGGAGAAGAGGCTGTGCAAGCCCAGCTACAGACCAGCCCTAGAAACATGGACATTTACGAGCAGATTGCATGGTGGATGCAGGAGGAGTATGACAGGCATCAGCAGCAGGCATATTAGAAGGCAAGGGAAGCCAACAGTTGATCTGGTGCAGAGCCGCAGATCTGCCACTTTTACTAAGTGCTGCATGCCATACTTGGCAGAGAACCCATTACCACCATGGATACCTCAGAGGACCCAGAGTCACAGGCCCTGCTGTGAACGGCGAGGATGAGGTGGATGAAGAGAAAGAGGATGGGGGGCATGTGACTGGAGGGCCCAGATATGCCATGAGCCAGAACCCGTTTGAAACTCCACCTTAGTCCAGTCAGTCCCGGATATTGAGCATGGACAAGTCTGATGCAGGGGAAAAGAAATTGGGTAAGTGTGTAAATTTATTCCCATTACAATGCACAACTATCAACTTTTCATGAATTTGCTTGTACTACAAGAGGTTGTGTAACCTGTGGGTGGGTTAGAATTTACTTCATTGCCTTTCTCTAGTGCCTAAAAACCCAACTCCCATAGAAAAGCACCTAGAGACCCAGAATTCAGTCTCTAAGGATTTTCAGCAAGAATTGAACAAGGTCAACTCCTCACATTCAAGTCCCAAAAGAACAAAAGGAATTAACTGAACAAAAGGACCCAACTCATTCCTATCCACCCCCAACTTTATAAAATCTTATGATAAAGAAACAAATAACTTAATTTTTACAACATAACATGGCTATTTTATAAGCAACACACATTATCTTCACAGTTATACATAAACAAATAAAGAAAACAAATTAAAATCTAAACAGGTCAGAAACACAGTGAGAAGAAACTCAGAGTTCCCAAAAGCTTAGGCTGAGTTCACCTGAGTCTCAGATAGTCTTGATCACCAAATCTATACAGTTTGCTGAGTCAAAAACAACTTCTTCTCTCCACTTGCTTGTAGGAATCTTCAGTTGGAATCCATGCAGACTCTTCCTCTGCAGTCAGCCAGTCAGCTGATTAAGCAACCACTCAGCTTAACCCCCCCCCCCACCGCAAATGCTTCAGAGTTAGGGAAAACAGCCTGCTTTCTGCTCCTGTGGCTCAGCTTCTTCCAGCCCGCACTGGGCACATGGCCTTTTGTAAAGCAGCTGCCCTGACTGCTTGCCCTTGTGGAGTCTGAGTTCAGCAACAGGGAACCTTCTGAGCACACCCAAAACTACCACACTCTATTCTAGAAACTTCTGAGTATGGACAGCTAATTGTGCATCTGCCTAGCAACAATGAACCAGACCCAACTCATTCCTATCCACCCCCAATAGATCTCTTAGGTACATGGGTTACAGTAGTAGGACAACAAAAAGAAGTAGAGTTGTTATCTGCTCCTACAGAGTTAGGCAGGGTGGGCTATGAGGAGTAGTTTGTTTATGTACACAGGGACATCCCTTGAATCCTCCTGAGACATCTCGATGAAGTTTTCATGGAGGTACTCTGACGACCTCTCCTGAAGGTTTCTAGGGATGGTAGCCTTATTTCTTCCTCCACAGTAGGACACTTTCCTGTGCCAGTTGGCAATAACTTTGGCAGGACACCATTGCAGTAAACAGAATAGCAGCATATGGGCCCAGACAGCTTCAGGACACCAGCTGCAGCTAGGCTCTGTGCCTTTGGTGCTATCAGCTAAAATCGCCATTGCCTGTGGGAAATGGTGCCAATGTTCAGTGCCATTGCCCTATACTTAATTTCAGGCAACCGAGCAATTCCCTCCTCATTCCCTCACTCCTGGTGGGCCATACACCCCACGGCTGAAACTGTGAGTGATACTGTGCACAAGCACTCTGATGCAGAAGCATGGCTTGTTTAAAGCTTTAGGGGAAGAAGAGAAGGGAGTTCTGAATCTTAATTTTCACTTTCTGTTGTGACTATATTGACAATACTACCTCTGTCTGGTTTATCTGTAGCTGCTGACATTGTGGCCTTCAGGGATTCCCTTGCCACACTTGTGGAACACCTGAGCCAGATAAGGAGGAGAAAAAAGAGGACTCTGGATGACATGTTAAGTGAAATCCTGCAAGCCAGTGCAGCAGACCATGAACAGAGGTCCTGGAGCATGAATATTGCAGACTGTATGGAGAAGGAAAGAATGGACAGGAGAGAGGCCCAGAAGTCAGAGAGGGAGATGCACCAGGACATGACAGGGCTTCTCTGTCAGCAAACACAGATGCTGTAGATTCTTGCAGACCTGCGGGTTTAACAATCCTGGGCTTGCCTCCCTTTGTAGTCCATGGAGAACTCCAGTATAGCACCTCCCTACAGACCACTCTCAAAATTACTGCATCCCTACCCTTCTCCTCCACACTGGGGGACATTAAGGACAACCATAGCTTCACATACACCTACCTGTGATAGCCACGGTTGATGTATGTGCGGCTAAAATAACATTAATGTTCCTTCTACTTTAAGCTCTGTTTCAAAAAATTATTAAGGTTTAAATGTATTTGCTTTTGACTTGCACAGAATTTTTTTGAAGTGTTTGTTACTCTGTTAAACTCTATTGTTTGGAAAATAATTAATCTTTATTAATTCCCAACATATGCTGCAGAATACTTAGTGGGAGTGAAAGCACCCACTTGTTAATGTACAGCATGACACAACTCTCATAGAATCAGTGACAAACAGTGTAATAATCATAAATGTACAGCAAGCACCACAAAATTAATAGGTGCCCTGTTAGTGATATTCACAGATGTGCACCAAGCACCACACAATTCCTAACAGGCCCCTAAAGTGCAGGGTCAGGTAGAGTACACCACAACCCATTACTGTGGCTTGCTGTTAAAGTGCTCTTTCAAAGCCTCCCTGAGCCATGTAGCTCCATGTTGAGCTCTTCTCATAGCACTTGTATCTGGCTGGTCAAACTCAGCAGACAGCCCCTCCACTCCCCACTGGCAGCAACTTTTCCCACTTTACTTCACAGATATTATGCAGGACACTGCAGGCAACTATAACCCTTGGGATATTTTACACACTGAGGTCCAAACCTATTAGTAAACAACGCCAGTGATCCTTCAGTCTACCAAAAGCATATTCAATTGTCATTCTGCACCTGCTGATCTGGAAGTTGACTAATTCCTTGGTGCTGTCAAGGTGGCTGGTGTACAGTTCCTAAAAGCCAGGGGACTAGAGGGTAGGTTGGGTCCCCCAGGATCATTATTGGCATTTAACATCACAAATGGTAATCCAGTAGTTGGGAAAGAAAATCCCTGCTTGTAGCTTTCTGAATAGTCCTGTGTTCTTAAAGATGCAAGAATCATGCACCTTCTCTGACCAGCTAACCTTGATGTGAGTGAAATATTCCTGGTGATCCACCAGCGCTTACACTCTGTTGATACACTCTGTGGATCTGTTGATACACTTTGTGGAAAGATGATCTGCTGCCAAAATAGGGATATGCATGCCATCTATTGCTCCACTGTAGTTCAGAAACTTTGTTGCTGCAAATCTATCTATTATATCCTGCATGTTGTTGAAAGTCACAGGCCTGTATAGCAGGAGATGATTAATAGCCCTGCACACTTCATGACAATGGTTCCCCCCAGTGGGTTCCAACTCCAAAATGATTTCCCACTGACCAATAGCAATCTGGCATTGAAAGTTTCCACAGTGTAATCACCAAGTGCTTCTCCACTGTCTGTGCAGCTCTCATTCTCATTCGCTGAAAGGCTGGGTTGAACTCCACACACAGATCCAGGAATGTGGCCTTGTGTATCTGAAAGTTCTGCAGCCACTGCTCATCATCCAAACGTGCATTACAATGTGACCTATCAGTCAGCGCTCGTTCCTTGAACCAGAAGTGGCACTCCATCATTTGCAGCTGCTCCATGAACGCCACCAACAATCTTGAACTGGTTCTTGCTACGTCTCATAGCAATCTTTCCTCTAGGAAATCATCATGTTCCCCACAGCTTTTCTCTTAGCTCTGCAAATACTGGAGGATCATGTATCCTGTGCTTGCAATGCTCATGACAATAGTGCAGAGCTGTGCAGGCTTCTGTCAGAGATGGTGGACAGCAACAAGTCCCATGTCAGTTAGTGGGATTTTCAAAATAGATGTGAAAATTATGGAAGTGAGATGGCATTATTGGGTGGAGAAAGTTACATGAATGAACTTGAACCTGCCATCCCAGTCACCCTGTATGACTTGTTTCTGCCTCACCATGCTTTGCCAAAACTTCCCAAAAGACAGAACTCTGGATGGCGGCGAGTTGTGCAGTGGGATACCTACCCATGGTCAGGGCCGGCTCCAGACCCCAGCGGAACAAGCACGCGCGTGGGGCGGCACTTGCTGGCAGGGGCGGCAGATTGGGCCGGCGGACCTGCCGCAGTCACGCCTGCGGGAGGTCCACCGGAGCCCCGGGATGACCGGACCTGCCGCAGGCAAGACTGCGGAGGGGGCGCTCCTCCCGCGGCTCCAGTGGACCTCCCGCAGGCATGACTGTGGACGGTTCGCTGGTCGCGCGGGTCGGCTGGACCTCCTGCCGGCATGACTGCGGCAGCTCAACCGCAGCTGCCGGACCAGCGAACCGCCCACAGCTGCGGGAGGTCCAGCCGAGCCGCGCAACTAGCGGACCCTCACCAGTCAAGCCCGCGGGAGGTCTGCTGCTCCCGGGGCTCCGGGGCGCCTCCCGCGCATGACTGCTTGGGGCGGCGGAATATGTAGAGCCGGCCCTGTCCATGGTGCACTGTACTCTGTGTCAAAACAAGCACTCCTAGAGAGTACATGCAGTGCTGACACAAGGAACCAAGTATGCACGTGCACAAGCGATATACTAACTGTGGCAGCTCTATACTGATGTAACTTGAGTTGGACAACGTTTGTTGTGTAGACATGACCTTAGTTAAGTATCTCAGTGTGTATTTAGGTACCTAGCTAGGCACTTCAAAATTTTAATGCATATTAATGCAATTGGAAGGTTGAGGTTTTAATTGTGTAAAACTCAGAAAGCAACTTTAACTCTCCTTATTCATATGTATATTACAAAATCATTTTTGTTACAATACCAGACAACATATATGAAGATAAAATGTTTTATACTGTGCATGTGTCTAAGTTTATAGAAATAATTACAGTTCCTTATTATACTGTGTTATTAGCCAAATAGTATGTACAGCACCTAGTGTGTGTTGTCATAATCTGACTGTTTTAATGCATATGGACAAGGGGAAAGAGTACAGTGCTGGGAGAACTTTAACTCTGGATCCTTCTTTTTTATACTACAAAAATCTCAGCCTTAATATGCCAGTATCATAGTTCTGGGGGGGTGGAGGGTTTAAATAAAATGTTCTCCTTTTATAGAAAAACAATTCAGAAGTGAACATAGTGTTAAAAAGCCAAAAAAAAAAAAAAAAAAAGGGGTGGGGAGACCGGCTGGCTGAGGGGACTGATAACGAGATATGTAGCCTTTCCTCTCAAGGTCACTGCTTCAACTCTGGCCTGGGTTAGCAGTGACTAGAAGTCATTACCACCCAGTGGCTGACATCAAGTGAAGTATCAGTTACATCTTATCATGTATTGTTTTATTAAGCCTCATATTGACATCCTGATTAGTGTTTAGATATGCCATGGTAGCATATTTCCATAGGTATTGACTGATCACAGCTTTATAATAATTCAAGATATAACTGAAAAACAATGTTTCACAGATTGCATCAATCCTGCTTTATAACAGATCAAGTGATGTGCTGCCAATATTTAGCAAGGGGCTCCCACAGTCCCCCATTTAGAATACAATAGCCCTGTTTACCTTAGGTGTATCTGCTTGCTAGGAAGAGGGTAGAATAGCAGAATGCAATCATGTCTCTTCCCACTTCAACAAAAACACTTTCTCATAACCAGGAGGGAAGGAATACAACTTGGCACGCACGCATCTATTAAGTGCACTTTGCTGGAAGTGTTTATACTTTCTTCCTGAAAAACACATTTAGGGCACCGATAGGATCGCAGTGTTCAGCTTGTGTAACATGAAAGGGAGGAGGGAGAGGAAGTAGGCGTCGTGAGATGGGGAGTGTCCGGGGTACCGTCCCTCAGGTAATTGCATCAGGTGTCAGATATCTTTTAAAAAAAAATCAGATGGTGCATTCCATAGGCCAAAAAAAGAAAGAAAGGGGAAAAAAGGGTATTCATGATAAGTAATTTGAATCCTAGTGGTAAGTTATTTTGGGCAAGGACAATTTTTGCAGTATCCAGGGAGGAGGTTACTCTGTTAGAACCAGGGAAAATCACAATAACTCACCTGTGAAGAGGTTGAGAAACCTCACACCAGCATGAAAAAGGTTAAATCAGGGTTTGTCAACCCATGGGTTGAGACCCATACTTAGGTCACCAGAATGTTTCAAAGGGTTGCATGGCAGCTCCTGTGGCTCCTATCCCACAGGGCTGGCTGGATTCACCTCCCTGTTCCAGGTATTGCAACCTCTGGGATTCCAGCACCACTCAGGTGTGGCCCAGCCGTCATGACAATGGGAGCTCAGAGAGGTTAAATTTGAGTGAGTGGTGCTGCAACGCCATGAGCCAGGTCCCAACTCCATTCACACAAATTTGGTCCAATCAGGGGGACGGGGCCAAACCTGAGCGGCACTGCAACCCCAGAGGTTGCAATGTCTGAGTGGAGAGTCAAAAGCAGCCAGCCCCACAGTACAGGAGCTGCCACTATTGGGTGAATGCCAGGCAGGACCCAACTGAAGCCACCCCAGGGCCTCCACCCCCAGACTATTTACTGGGTCATGATAGGCCATAAACATTTACAAAAGGGTCGTGAGCCCAAAAAGGTTGAGAATCACTGAGTTAAAGAGAGCTTATGGGCACAGCTAGACCCACCCCACTGTACTTGCAGCCAATGCCAGGCCTGGAGGGAGAAGAAAAGGAGAGAACCTGGCTTAGTTCAGGGCTGACTGGTGAAGAGGCAGGAGATAGCTGCCTCCCTACGTGAGGGGAGGCATCATTAGTAGCCTGACAGCTGGGACAGCCTCCTGGACTGAGGAAGAAGCAGTGCATCCCTGACTGAGGGAAACTGCCAAGGAGACCAGGGGGCACCAGCAGTGACTGAACTGCGTGACTGAACTATAAAAACATTGTGGGGTAGGGGTTAGGTTCCATCAATCTTATGTCTGCTCCACCCAGAGGGACCTCAGGCTGCAGCAAGTCCACAAGGGGTTGCTACTTGAATTGCGCCACTACAGACTGTTTGGACTATAGGGTCCAGGCCCCAAACTGAGGTAGGAAGTAGCCCAGCGCAGTGGACATACACACTGCCAGGAAGATCCTTCTGGCATTGCTTCACACAGGGCCCTGGCTGGGAGCCAGTGAGGAGAAGGGCCTGGGTCCCTCTACCACACCTCTTAAAGGACTGAGGCACCTCCATCAGGGAAGCAAGGGGCTGGACATCAGGCACCCCAAACACTAGGCTGTCTGGTCTTCTGAGCACCACGATACACCTCTCCTCTATTTGATGAAAGGATTAAAAAAAAATCAGATTTCTGCAAGTTTCCCCAAAGCCCCCTCTCCAGTACTTATACAGTCCCAGAGCCCTCACCCATACATGTAATATGCTTTTTATCACAGAACTTTTTATAGCTGTATTTATTTTATCTGAAGCTCACGGCACTATAGAACTTGGTTTATATTATAGGTGCTGACAGAGCTTTCAAATTTCTGCACACTTTCAGTTTCTCTGAAAATCTTTTGATTAGACATTTTGTTCTACCATCTTACAATCAATATGATTTACAGAAGGACTCAGGTTTCCTGTTTTAATTTAGTTTACATTATAGAGAGAGTTCCTTCTGAGTTTAAGTAAAATTTACTCTTCTCTGTGGGACATATGGGGCTAATGTAGCTCAGTCATTCTGTATATTGCACCTTCTCTACCCAATGATCCTTCAGGGTTGTAAGTGGTCTTAAACACAGGACTTGGAGCAGGGCCGGCCCACAACATTTTGGCACCTGAGGCGGGGAGCTCAAATGATGCCCCCATACCTCCTCTCTTGGGCCAAAACTTTGAAAGGTCTCAATTCTGCCGCCTTCCTGTTCTACTCCTCTCATGGTACTGCTCTGCTACCTACCCCAATAAAGGAGAACTAACAACTTAAAATACCTTGTTCAAAAATTTTAAGTAACACTTAACTTTCAAACGCCTGAACAGCAAATGTAACTTTTCTTGTCTGCATAGTAAACACTGGCATTTTTATCTGTTTGAATAATCAAAGTGGTGCTTTCCGTGCCTTCTTGATTGCAAAGATTTGAACTGCATCCTGCTGAAAGTCCACAGTCCAGGCCAGCTCATGCTCTATTGAGACAATTGTAAGGCCAACCAGCCTCTCCTGTGTCATTGTGGAACATAAATGTGTTTTTATTAACTTCGGCTTGGAGAAGCTATGTTCTCCACTGGCAACTGTTACAGGAAGTGTTAGAAGTATGCGCAGAGCAACAAAAGCATTTGGAAAGAGGGTGGTCATCTTTTTTGTGCACATACATTCCAGAACAGCCTTCGGAGTTGATCCTGCTGAAATGGAGCTTGAAAGGGCTTTCAGTTCATCACTTAAATCACTCACATCAATATCGTGCATGTCATCATGTGTCAACACTATCTCTAGTGCCCTGCATTGCTGGTGTAGGTCTTCTTCAGGTATAGTGAGGGGTTTTGGAATATCATACAACATCCCAAATATACTGCTGTGTTCCTTGAGCTGCATGAAACATTCTTCAACTGACTGTATTGCACAATCTAGCACCTGGTTAAAGAATTCAACTTTGAATTGTTGTTTGAGGTCTCTTATGGGATTCTCCCATGCCTCGTAATCAAAATTTCTTCTTCTTTGGTGACTCCTATATTCTTCAAAGGGTGGGAATATAGCTTCAATGTGAAGTTCTGCCAACTTCTGTGCACTCTTCAGAACGTTTTGAAATCCCTCATCTGACCAGTAAGAATGTAGGTATGATTTTGCTTTGTCCAGTTGTTCCACTGCTCCAGATATATCAAGGTCAACACCTTGGAGTCTCTTGCTTACAACATTTATTTCAAATAGGATGCCATGCCACAGCACTAAGCCACACAGAAATTTGAAGTTATGTATGTTTCTGGTGATTCCATTTCCCTCTGCCACTGTTCTCCCACGAACAGTTCCTGTCATAGCATTATCCTCCATAACAGCAACTATGGCATCATCTATCTTCCCAATTTGGTGTTTGATAGGCTTTATCGCCTCCACTTGACTTTCCCATCATGTGGCACTCAGTGGTTTCAGTGTCAGAGAGGATGTTCCCAGATGTTGCTTCAAAATTTGCCATCGATGAGTTGATGCAGAGAAAAATACATAGATGCTTTAAATTACGTTTAAAAAATTCAGCAGCTTCACTGGAAGCTGATGCTGAATCACTGACCACCAAGTTCAATGAATGAGAACTGCATGGGAGAAAAAAAGCTCGAGGGTTTATCTCTCGGATCTGTGTCTTCACTCCTCTGTTCTTTCCTCTCATGTTGGCACCATTATCGTAGCCCTGACCTCTCATGTCAGCTATCACAGTTCCCGTATCTTCCAGCTTTTTAAGAAGCATGTTTGTCATACCAGCTCCTGTAGTATCATCAATGACAATAAATTCTAGAAAATGCTCTCTGACAGTCACCATTGCAGGGACATTTTCACTAGGTTCTGTTGTTGTTACAAAACACACCATTAAAGTAATTTTTTTCTGTATGGCTGATGTCAGGTGTGCAGTCCAGAATAACAGAGTGATATCTTGCTGACTTCAGATCTGCCACAATCTTCTGTTTGACTTTTGTTGCCAGTAACTGTATGATCTCATTTTGAATTGTTTTTCCAAGTAGTGGTGTGTGTACATTTCTTGGGTGGTGACTCTTCTTAGATGCTCCTGGAGTACAGCATCAAACTCAGCCATCAGCTCCACAATTTTAAGGAAGTTTCCATTGTTTGGCACATACAGATGATCTGAAGTGCCACGCAGTGCTAGGTTTTGGGTAGCAATCATTCTCACAATGGCAATGAGACTTTTCAGAACATTTTGCCAGTGAAGAGATTCTGATGCAATCTTCTCTTGATGCTGATCATCTATGGTGGCCTTTAACCTTAGTCTCATCTCCAGCTCTTTCCACCTATGGAAGGCTCTCTGGCGATTTGCTGCCTTCTCATGGCATGCCAGATTTCTGCCAGATTTTTCCAGTCCTTTGTTCCTGTAGAACCCAAATGTGGCTGGAACATTAGACTGGAAGAGTTTGCAACAAAAACAGTATGCAGCATTCTGGGTTTTTGAGTACATAAGCCTGGCCTCTCCACCTTGTCACCATTGGGGATTTCACGCCAGTAATGTGTTGGATGGAAACTTCTATTTTCATTGTCTTTGGGGAACATGAAGTTTTTCACTTACTGTGGCCCATGCAGTAGAAGGAAGTCCCTCAGGCTACTGCTCAAGTGGGTCCACAGTCCTGGATCATCTAGACTTAAGGAACTAAACTCAGCAGCAGCTGTTTCTTGCGCCTCCGTCACACTCTTCTCTGATCTACACTATTCTTCAGGAATGTGCATGGTTACATCCATTTGAGATGGAGTTATAGATGCTGCAGTAGCTGCCAGGTCACCTGCACTCTGACTAACTGGAAGATTAGGCATCTCCTCACCACTCACATCCTCACTGGGGCCAGAAGGCTCACTGTGAACATTTGTGTCTATGTATCTCAGGAAAGCTCCTTCCTGCTTAGATAGAAAAGCTTCCTTTGCTTTTTCTTTTTCTGAATGCTGCCCCAGAGGGGAGTTATCTTCTTTCACTCATGACTGCTGTTCTGTGCCAGCTATAGTGGCTCTCAACACTCAGTTGAAGGGGACAAATAAGCAGGCTGGTAGGACGGGCTGAGTGAGGGAAGATGTCAGCGTCTTAAGGGCTTAACTGGCTCCTACTACTTCAGTTGACTGCCTGTTCTCCTCAAGTGGATTCAGGGAAGCAGCAGGAAAGAGGAAGCTCCCTGAGAAGCTGGTGTTAATCAGTCCAGGCTCCTGGGGGTGCTAGAGAGGTACATAAGAGGCTCCTGCTCCTCCTGTCTCCTTGCAGCTCCTGCTGCTTTCTGTTATTCCCTCTCACCTTTTCTCCTGCCTGCCTGTTATGTCTCTTGTGTCCTCCTTCCTCCAGCACAGCACTCCACCATCTCTGTGCATCTATACCAGAGAGAATACATATGCACCAGCAGCAGACACAATTTTCTACACTCTGGATCCTAGTGACGCCCCTCCCCCCACAGTCTGGCACCTGAGGCAGCCGCCTCAGTTCGCCTCATGGTAAGGCCAGCCCTAAATGGAGAGAAAAAAAGCTGATGAATTATTACTAGTTTACATTCTATGTGCATCCTGCTATGGGAATATGAAAAATTAAACAGCAGCAGTTGTCAGCTGTAATCTTGTTCTGAATCACATATTTTTTATCTTATTGGATAGAAAGACTCTTAGATCATGACTCATGTAGGATCAAGTGGGTTCAATTACCTTGTCCCCCCTCTTTTAATTATTTCTCTTCTACCAAAACCTGGTATTATGGGGTGCTCTATTTACTGCTGGGTGGCATCCTCTTCTGGTGATTAGCACCACCAGGTTCAGTGCCTCCTTTCTTCTCTTCCACCGTTGCAGCTCTCCTCTCCCTCATGGAGTCTCAGTACAGTTGCTTTGTGACTCAACCCTCCAGGTCACAACGATTCCCCTTCTGGAGGAGCCTTTCAAAGTCTGTCTGCCCAAGCAGCATCAGGCAGTCCTCGCGCCTGATGCCCTGACCATGTCACTGCTGCAGTAACTCAGGAAGTCTTCCCACTCTCTTCCCCAAGCAGTGGTAGACAGTGGGGGAACCCAGTCCCACCCTCTACTCTGGGTTCCAGTCCAGGGCCCTATAGCAAGTAGTTAAGATCTGGGTCTTCACCAATCCTACAGCTCTCTTCCCTGGACTACTTCCTACCATGCTTCTTTAAGCTTCTCCTTCATCAGCCTTCCTAGTCAAACCCTTCTCTCTTAGGCCTGCCAGGTAAACCCTTCCTTATGGATTTCTGTCCCTTTTCTCAGGGGCACCTATCCCCTTCTCCTTTATCTCTGGGATAGAGACTGCACACTTCCTCCCTACCACCTGGCTTTATAGAAGCCCCTTCTCTCACACGTGAACTTCCTCCTAATTAGCGCCTTGCACATAGTCTAAATCTCCCCCATTTGCAGCTTAATTGGCTGATTGGGTGCTACCGCATCATACCCGGAAACACATTTTCATTAAGAGGACATTTTTTTCAGTGTTTATACAGTAAGGTATGAAAAGGCGGGAGGAGGCGGAGGGTGGGAAGAGGAGGAACAAAAACACATGGAAGTGAAGGTGTGAAGAGTTTAAAATATATTCTGGCACACTGAAGGTAGAATTCTGGCCCCATTGAAATCAATGGGAGTTTTGCCAATTACCTCAGTAGGATCAGGGTTTCACCTCTAGTGTTAGTCACTTCACACTGTTCCTTTCCCCCACTCCCACCTGTCTGAAGCAGGGGAGCATTCCAATGATATTTCTGTATATCATCCATAGTCATAGTAAAATGGCTCAACACACCCCTCATTTTGTTATCTCAGTTTCCTAGAGCCACTAAACCAGGGGTGGGCAAACTACGGCCTGTGGGACCGTCCTGCCTGGCCCCTGAGCTCCTGGCCTGGGAGGCTCGCCCCCTGGCCCCTCCCCTGCTGTTCCCCCTCCCTTAGCAGCCTCAGTTCGCCCCACTGCCGGCGCAATGCTCTGGATGGCGGCGCTGTGAGCTCCTGAGGCAGTGCAGCTGCAGAGCCCAGCCTAACCCGGTGCTCTGTGCTGCATGGTGGTGGCAGGGGCGTGGCCTGGCTCCAGCCGGGCGGCATGGCTGTAACGCCTCCAGGAAGCATGGTAAAGGGGCGTAGAGCAGGGGGGTTTGGATAGAGGGCAGGGGAGTTCGGGGTGGTGGTCAGGGGGCAGGGGTTTAGATGGGGGTTGGGGTGGTTGAGGGGAATAGGGGTTGAATGGGGGCAGTCAGAAAGGAGAGGGGGTTGGATGGGGCGGTGGGGGGCAGTCAGGGGACAGGGAGAAGGAGTGGTTGGATGGGGTAGGGGTCCCAGGGGTCATCAGGAATGAGAGGAGGGGTTGGATGGGGTGGCGGGGGTCTGGGGGTGGGTCAAGGGACAAGGAGCGGGTGTGTGTGGATGGGGCAGGGGTCCTGGGGGGGCGTCAGGTGGGGTTGTATGGGGCAGGAATCCCAAGGGGGGCAGATAGGAGGTGGGGGCCAGGCCACGACCCCCTCCCCTAATCGCACCTCCATACAATTTCTGAAACCCAATGCGGCCCTCAGGCCAAAAAGTTTGCCCGCCCCTGCACTAAACCAGCACATCATTATTTCACGTGGGGACTTAAAATTTCTAGATCAGGGATTTTAAACCTTCATTGCACCATGACCCCCTTCTGACAACAAAAGTTACTACATGACCCCAGAAGCGGGGACCAAAGCCTGAGCCTGCCTAAGCCCTGGGTGTGGGGAGCATAGCCCAAGGGCTTCAGCCCCAGGCAGCAGGCCTGTAACCTGAGCCCTGCCACCCAGCGCTGAAGTCCTTGGGCTTCAGCTTCAGCTCTGGGCAGTGGGGCTCGGGCTTCAGCCCCAAACACCAGCAAGTCTAAGCCACCCTGGCAACCCCATTAAAATGGGGTCGTGACCCACTTTGGGGGGCGGGGTGGAGAGCGAGAGAGAGAATATGAATCTGCTGTACAGCCTTAGCTAGGAGCCAGTTGGTTTTTAGCTCATGTGGTAGAGGCTCATGCACTAAGCTCCGGAGTTCCCAGGTTCGATCCTGCCCGCCACCGACCGGGGTCTGTTGGCATTTCATTTGCATGTTATGTTCATCCCTGGATGGAAAGAGAAAAAAAAGTAGTTGCTAGAAGTCTAGGCTACATCTATACTACACACCACTGGTGGCAGTGTGTAGGACACGTGTGTAGCTACACGCCGCAGCAAAAAGCAAGTTGCATCCATGCTGTGGTGTGTAGCTACACGTGACAGTGGAAGGCTCTGGTGGGATGTGGAGGCAGCTTTCTGCTGCCGAAGCCTTTCACGGCACTGAGACCTCCCCACTTCCAGAACCTTTCCCCAGAGTCTCTCCCTGCAGGGAGGAAGGGCTCCAGCAGCTGGAAGGCAGTGGGAACCTGCACTGCGAAAATAGCATTGTAGGTGAGGCGGCACAGTTTGGGTGAGTAGGTGGTTGAGTACATACCCACACCCTTCAGGTGTGTCTTTACTCACCTAAGCCATGCCTCACCATCTACACTTGTATTTATACCCATGCAAGGGACACTATCCGTGCACGTTCCCTATAAGCTGTGGAAAGAAGCGTGCAGCGTAGGCATGCCCTTAGGGTTCTCTCCTGCCCAGTCTGCTTTAGGCAGGTGCTACTTAAAACCATTTTCTCTGACATTGAATGACAGTGAGTCAAGAGGCTGCTTCCCCACCAGATGCTAGTGCAGTTCCCTGGCCAGATGGCAGTGTGCTGACTGAAGAGCTAGCCCGACACGCTAGCAAGCTGAATGCAGAGAATGGTATCTGTAGCTTTTGGCCAGTAAACGCAAGACCTCATTTGAACCCAAAGATCTAGTCCAATAGCAGATGCCTGGTGTTGAAAGCATCAGTCATAAACCGTGTACAATACGGACCATTGGTGCAACTGTGTATTTTTATGTACTTTTAAAAGAATATACTAATCTTTTAAAAGAATGCTGCCAACAGAGAAAACTTCAGTGGTAATAATGATGCTGTATCTTTAATGGTTCTAAAACTCTGTCCTAGAGTCACTCACTGCTGCACTTTGACTTCAAATTATGTTAATACCTATGATAAATGCCTAGCTTCCAGGAGTCTCGTTTGAAAAGTCCATAACCTATTTTAAGAAAAAATAAAATTTCCTGGAACTTCTTTTCAGTCTTATGAGATTCTAATCTCAACCCTTGTTCATGGCCAATATTGATTTCCCTTTGTAAAAATTTAAACAATTGGGAACTGTGTAGATATCTGAAAGGCACATTACCGTGCAGCTGGTGTTGGATTAAACTTTGTGGAAACCTCAAGAATTTGTAAGTAGAACTAGCTACTTATTGGAGGGCAACAATTGTAAACCCAGTGACCCTGCAATGGCTGGCACTTTAAAAAGGCTAATCATTTGCTAGCTGGTCACAGATAATAGAGCAGTTGTTAGCTGGTCCTTTAAGAGCTCTCCTCTGTAAAGAAAGGGGCACTCTATCACTAGGAACAGAGGTAGAGGACCCTTTCCTCTCCTTTGGACTACTGAGTGTTAAAATATTAGTACACAGGAACTCAGGAGAGGGAGGTCATGCATTTTTCAGCCCAGTAATGCTGTGTATTAATGGCTATACCTCTCCTGGTTGAAGGGAACGCTTTTTGGAACTGCTTACTGGAGTATTTTGAAAATGAGAGCTGTTGCAAGCAGATGACTGGGAGTCCTTAGCTTCCTAATATTGCCGAGGAGTAAAAATAGCAGAGAACCATTGTAAATACTCTCTCCATTGAAGCAGTGGAGGGGAATCTAAGTTGATGACTAAGGATTAGCCTCTTGAGTACAGTTTGGCTGTCCATTTCTTATTTTTTACTCCTTATTTTTTCCCTGCTTTGTGAATATTGGTTAATGTGCTACTCATGTTCCTTTTGATATTTATTTTTTAAAGGGCTGGGGCTAGATTTTTCCCGCCGTTTACTTTCACTGCTAGTACTATGGCCTACTTGTTTTCCAGCAGCAGTTGCCACTCTAGCTGTTGGTAGGCCTCAAAGCCATGACTGCCAGAAAACAGAGACCTGAAGAAGAGCTCTGTATAGCTTGAACGCTTGTCTCTCTCACCAACAGGAGTTGGTCCAATAAAAGATATTACCCTCATCCACATTGTGTCTCTAAAAAACAGAATACTCTGAATGGCATGAAGCTAAGAGGTTGGCAAGGAGGTGGCTGTAGCAAGCTGGCATGCCATGGGCTCAGCTGGCAGTAGTTCGTAATTCTGTGAGCAGTATCTGACCAGAGGTAATAGCAGATTATGCATAAAGGCTGATGTTTGGGCATATCCTCACTCCTATCCAGGTGGTTGATCTGTCTGAATGGATCCTGCCATTGCATCATTCTGATGGCTTTTGCAGAATATTATGGCAGCCTTTATTACCAACAACAATTGACTGCCACAGCCTGCTGTCAGGACTGGCTCAGGCTTTTTTGCCACCCCAAGCAGCGAAGAAAAAAAAAAGCCGCGATTGGCAGCACTTCGATGGCAGCTCAACCACGCCGCTTCATTTATTGGTGGCAATTCGGTGGTGGGTCCATTGCTCCGAAAGGGACTGAGGGACCCGCTGCCGAATTGCTGCCGAATACCCAGACTTGCCGCCCCTTTCCATTGGCTGCCCCAAGCACCTGCTTCCCGCGCTGGTGCCTGGAGCCGGCCCTGCCTGCTGCATTGTCCTTACAGGTGACCATGGTGGGTCAACACAAAGGACCAGCATCTGACTGAAACAGCAAAGGAGAAGAACAAAGTACCACTAGCAGAGAGCTTGTTCTGAACTACATTGATTACAACCTGGGAAGTGGTTACATTCATGTGGAAAAGGCAAAAAACACTTGTACTTTTTCTTCACCATAGCATTAGACAAGACTCTTTCAGCAGAAATGTTCAGATGGGGAGGCAGGATGTAACAGGCACTGTAACAGAATTCACATTTTCTCACTGTGAAGAATTTTCAACCTAATTTTCTAATAAGATCTACTGGCTCCAGACTGACCTGACTAACATCATAATGTTCTAGCAGGAGGTGAGAAATGCTGCTAAATTCCACTCTGATTTACTAGCTGATGTTCTTGATACATTGGGAGAGCTATGAACTAGACCCTTCTCCAACCTGGTTGATGAAGATTAGTGGAGAAATTTGGTTTATTGGTGAGGGTTATTAATGTTTCCCTTTTAGACAGCAGGGTGGTATTATTGCTGCCTTTAAACAGGGAACAGGTGTATCTTTGATTAAGAAAAATAATCTCTTGCCACTGCATACTGAACTCTAATTGCCAAGGCTGTTAATTTTTCCTTTTTTGAAAAAGGTTAATGATCAGACAGCTCTGGGACTTCAGGAATTTCCTCAGCAGGCATTTGCTCCCTGTGGGCTTTCAGGTGCAGGGTGCCACAGGGTTCCATTTTGTCATCATCTCTTTTCTGTCTGTCGGTCTGATTAGGTGAGATTGTGACAGGCTCTGAGATCCTGGTTTAAGAGAGTCCTTAAGGCAAGATGTGTGGTTCACAAACACAGATTTTTTTAGTGCACCAGGGACACACAGACAACAAATATTTCCAGATACACGTGTAGATCTGCCTAGATTTCTTTTGACCTGCTAGATTGTCTCAGAAAGGAAGATATGAGCCCATAGTAAAGTCACACCCACATGCCAACATGTAAGCCAGAATGTTCCATAGTGGTAAAAAATATGGGCATGGGAGTGAAGACATCTGGGTTTTATTCTTGGCTCTGCCAGAATTTGTGTGATCATGGGTAAATTGCAACATTAACTGATTTGATTTAATTAAATAGAGTAGAATCTCCAAGGTATGTTCTTGCCAGACAACACCTTTAAGTCTGTTTATTTCTATCTTTTCCAGATTGGTAGACAGAAAAATTATTTCTTCCACATATATGTTATGGGATAATTTAACTGAAAAGCTATGAAAAAGCTGGGAGTGCTATCATGAGGCATTTATTTGATCCTTATTAAGGAGATCAAAACCCCTTTTTGAGCCATATGATTCATGCTGGCTCAGAGTTTTTGCATGAAAATGTTCTTCCTGGGTACACAGATTTCATTTTGCAGCATAAGTGAGCCTCAGGCACTAGTGCAGATACACATTACACTACATTGTATGAGGATAAGCTAGTCTTGACTAATTACCCCAAATTCCTTCCAGAAGTAGTTAGAATCCATTTGATTCCATCAATTATCTTTCCAGTATTATTCTCACACCCACTCACATGTTCCTGTAATGCCTTGTTACAAAAATTATATGGTAAAAAATCTTTTAAATGCCATAGGATACGGTCTTTAGAAAATCCATCTAGTTGATCATTTCTTTTGACATGAACATCTCAGGGTAATTTTTATTACATGTATTATGGTAGTGCCTAGAGGCCCAAACCAAGATGATGACCAGGGCCCTATTGTACTAAACACTGTAACAGACAAAGGAAAAGATGATTCCTGCCTCTAAGAGTTTACTGCACCTAATAAAGAAAAAATGCAACAAGTGAATGGCTGTAATAAATCGTTGGAAGGAGTAAGGCAGAATGAGGCAAACAATGAGAAAAGCATCAGAGGGGTAGCCGTGTTAGTCTGGATCTGTAAAAAGCAACAAAGAGTCCTGTGGCACCTTAAAGACTAACAGATGTACTGGAGCATAAGTCTTTAAGATGCCACAGGACAATAAGAAAAGCATATGTTTACATAGGCCAGATGTGCACAGCTAGATGGATTTGAGTCAGATACATTTTATTCTTATAATAAACTGTAAGAAATAAATAAGATAGATATCAGCAGTCCCTCCTGACCATGTATCTAGATATGATCAGTTGGCAGTTTCCTGTAGACATCTTGGTAGAAGTGAATCCTGGGGAGGGGTTTGTTGGGGACAGGCTAGTGTCTTTACAGATTAATTCAGGGAACATGTGAAAGGGGAGCCTGGAGGAAAACATAGAGGTGTGAGAGGTGTGTACAAGCAGTGAAGGCTGCCTCTGTCAGTAGAGTGGAGAGAGTGAAAGGTGACACAATAAAATACAAGAGCAGATAAACAGGCAGGAGATAAAATTGTGATGCAACTTAAAAGTATGTTGTTAATTATTATTGTAAGTTATATAAGTACATTATTATTTATTATTAATGACCTGGATGTAGGAATAGAGTGCATACTAATCAAATTTGCAGGTGACAGAAAGCTAGGGAGGTTTGCCAACACTTTGGAGGATAGAGCTAAAATTCAGAGGGATCTTAATACATTGGAGAACTGGGCTATAGACAACAAAATGAAATTCAACAATGACAAATGTAAGGTGCTACTTAGGGAAGAAAAACCAAATGCAAAATACAAAATGGGGGATAACTGGCTTGGCAGCAGCACTGCTGAGAAGGATCACAACCTCAGCATGAATCAGCAGTGCGATGCTGCTGCAAAAAAAGCAAATGCAATTTTAGGTGGCATTAACAGAGCCATAGCATGCAAGTCACAGGAGGTGATAGTACTGCTCTACTCGGCACTGGTTAGGCCTCAGCTGGAGTACTGTGTCCAATTCTGGTCACCAATTTATAGAAAGGATGAAGAGAAACTGGAAATGATCCAGAGGCGAGCAACAAAGATGATCAAAGGAATGGAATACAAGCCATATGAGCAAAGGCTGAAGGAACTGGGTGTGTTTAGTTTGGAAAAGAGGAGATTAAGGGGAGACATGATTGTGGTCTTCAAATACTTGAAAGGCTGCCTCTGGTGGGGTGACGACTCACCAGTCCTGCGCCTCCTCCTGGTTGTCCAGGGAATTAGCTCTTTCCAGCTCAGAGCGCCCTCTGCAGGCTGGTATCTCGCCTGCCTCTGGCCCCATGCCCTTCCCACACCCCGGTACCCTTTGCCCTGGGGTTCTGCCCACCACAGTACCCCCTCACTCTGGCTCTCCCCTCCCAGGGGAACCCCCAAACCCCTATCCCCACCTTGCCTCAGTGGCTACTGCCAGTCTCCATTTAGCCCCATTCACTGGGGCAGATGGCAGTCTGTAAACCATTCATCATTGGCAAGGGGGTTTGGACCTCTTACAGGGCCAGCTGTGGTGTCTGATTGGAGCACGGTTCCACCTGTGGCTGCTTCCCCCAATCAGCCTAGATTTCCCCCCGCCTCAGTCCTTTCCTAGGGCTGTTTTAAGCCCTTCAGGGCAGGAGCAGGATGACCACCATGCTACACTGCCATAAAAAAGATGTAGAAAAGTTGTTCTCTCTTGCCACAGAGGTCAGGACCAGAGGCAATGGTTCAAACTACAGCATAGCAGATTTAGATTATGCCGCAAGAAAAAATTCCTAACTGTAAAAGCAGTAGGACAATGGAACAGACTGCCTAAGGAGGTCATGGAAGCTTCTTCACTGGAGGTTTTCAAAAGGAGGTGGGATAGCCCATCTATCTTGGGTGGTTTAAACACAGCAAATCCTGTATCTTGGCAGGGGGTTAGACTAGATAACTGTTGCGGTCCCTTCTAACCCTATGGTTCTATGATTCTAATTGAAAATTTGCCAGAAGGATACTCTTCGTGAAATGAAGCAACAAACAAGCCAGATATTAGTAGGCCTTCAATCTCTCTAATCATATATTAGGGTTTTTTTCCTGTGGCAGCCATCATCATAGTATCTGAGCACTACCTCAGATTCATGGTACAGTACATTTCTAAGTGTCTATACAATGGCATCAAAGTCCCTGTGTCAGCTGAAAAAACAGGAAGGAGAAGAATGTCAAAAGGGACTAGTGATTTTTGGTGCTCAAACTCCAGGGGACTGATTTCCAGAAAGTCACTTGTCCCTTTTGAAATTCATAGTATGATCCTATAGAAAACAAAAGGGGATTTCCTTGTCACACCCCAAAAGCTACTAACATACTCTTGTTTTATTTTTTAACTTCAGTTAATTTAGTGTTGGTGAAACAGCTGTTATAAATGTACTTTTGAAGGGTAGAATCTGAGAGCATTTAATTTCACACTAAGTATGAACAGCAATTTTGGCTTATGGCTCTGCATTGCTATCACTCAAGTGATTGCCAGCTCACAAAGATGAATAATCATGCTTTCCATCTCAGTAAATACACTTAAGTATTTGCTCGCCTGGTGGGGCAGGTTGTTCTTAGTTGGGGGGAGAGGGCATGTTTGCCATGAGAAATTAGGATGAGCTCTAGTGTTATTGCTTTTAAGGCCCCTCTCTTTAAGTCGACCAACAACAAAATAGCATAATGACCTGGGTTTCTCCTAGGAATCAGCAATTAAATTTGAGTCCAATAGGAATAATGATGGAAGATGTAGACGACTTTTTCAGATAGAAATGAGGTTATGCATATTTTGTATACAGTGCCTAGATTGTACAGTGATGGGTGCATTGGAGATACATATGTCTAGACAGACATAAGGTCCAATCCTGAAGACCTGACTGAGGCAAAACTTTCCCTGACTTCAGTGGCAGTTTTGTCAAGTAAAAGACTGCAGGATTTGGCAGGTGTGGTATATTACAGGAAAGAAAAGACAAGTGTTAATTTTCATTGCTCTCTTTTATCATTTGATTGTACACCATGTTTCCTTTAAATTCAGAGCACTGGGGACACTTATGACTAATTCTCTTTGATCTATTTGATAAGAATGTCCTCTGCGGTTTTCTCTCGACACTGAATGACTCTGAATTGTGGGCACCACGCCGGTAGGCATGGCAACATAGTCATGGCACAAGCCATGTTTGACAGGACATGTGTATGATACTGTGCGACATGATGGATTCACCGTCTCTATTTTCAATTGCAGGGAGGAGAGCATTGCTATTACCAGGGCCAAATCCGAGGAAACTCAGAATCATTTGTTGCCTTGTCAACATGCCATGGACTTCAGTAAGTTTCCCCAGGTTATTTTTTTAATGGGCTGTATGTCATTTCTTAAAACAAGTACAAATTTTATAGTAAAAGAATTACTAATTGCAGCAAAATGTTAAACATCTTACTCTCCCTCACAAATTATGGGTTGAATTTGGACCTATAAAGAAATCTTGGATTTTTACAAGTAGTTTACAGAGTGCCTGAGTTGGTTTTTATTAAGCACATAAACACACTGGTATTGTGTAACAGACCAATTTTTTCAAGTTAAAACTAACTTACAAATAAATAAGCAAGGGTGAGAGCAACCCCAAATATTCCTTTCCTAGGGGGAAAAAAAACCCTTTCTAAATGTTACTCTTTAACTCTTTCAAAATATGCTTTGCTCTTTCCTGATTACTACAACGAGTAGATGGCATATTTCTTGTCTGTTCTGACCCCATGTACAAAACAAAACTGAGACAGTGAAGTGGGGGGGTTCTAGTCAATTTTTCTTTTCTTTCACAGAGGCACTGATCTTAGATATTTACCTAATGATCTGTACTTTACATATATGGCAATATATTTGTAAATCTGAAGGAAAGGAGTGGCCCTTGCATGGCAAATTGAAAACTTTGCATTATTTTAACAATGTGTTGTACTTAATAGCACCTTCCATTTGAGCATCTCAAACAGCTATACAAAAATCCGACATTGCCCCTCTTTGTATCATAGTTTTGGACCGGTTCAAAAAGATTCCTGGCCTGATTTTCAGAGGTACTAAGTAACTGCAGCTTCAGGTGACTTCATTGGGAATTACAGGATATCCCTGATATTGAGGTCAAACATTGCTTGAAGGGTCATGTGATGAATGGTCTATAAATAGGAGCACTCAACAATTACCTTATACTTCTCTTTTCCCTCCTGCTTCACTGAAAGGCAGGCACATATCGATGGGGATTTTCATTGATTCGATCCTTTTCCTTCTCCAATAGTTCTATATATTCTGTATCAGACTTCTATATTTTCCGTTAGTTTCTTTTAGTTAAATTTGTTGGGTTTCGTTTTTATTTTAGCATCATTGCAGTTTTCTGTCTGATTGTTTGTACCATAATGCTTTTATCTCTTTTGTAATCAAGATTTAGGAGTGAGGACTAACCCAAGAAATCTGACTTCAGGTTCTGTGCCGAAGGTGAATCTAAAAGTAGTAGTGTTTTAGTGCAGTCTGCAGGACTTCCATTAGTTGTAGTAAAGGTAATAATTGGAGATATACCAATCTCCTAGAACTGGAAGGTCATCAAGTCCAGCCCCCTGCCTTCACTAGCAGAACCAATTTTTGCCCCAGATCCCTAAGTGGCCCCCTCAAGAATTGAACTCACAACCCTGGGTTTAGCAGGCTAATGCTCAAACCACTGAGCTATCCCTCCCCCATTAGGTTTTGGATTGTAGTCCATGACCCCTGTTAACTCTCAGGGGCTAAGGGAGAAGGAAAAAGAGACTGCAAAAATTCCTTTCTGGCCTTTATTTGGTGCATTGTTCTTCAGGATGAAACCCTCTCACTGCTCTGTATTCTCTCAGTGCTTAATTATCAATGTTGATACCTTCTAATGCAGCTACATGACTAGGGTGATGAGTTGTTATCTTTTCCTTTTTTGTTCAGCTCTCTTAGGTACATCTCTTTTTTCCTTTTAGGGAGGAATCTTCAATTACCCGTATACGAATATTAGCAACAAAGATCAACAGATTCCTATTTCACAATAGGCAGGGACAGTTTGAAACAATATAATAGCTTGGAGTGTTCCAGGACCCTGTATGAGAATGCAGTGTTTCTCTAATAAGTCATGTTAAGCTCAGATGCTGCAACACTGCATCATCATCATAATCTGTATCATCTTTTTCTATAGTGCTTTTCATGAATAGATCTCAAATACTGAAGAATTACTGCTGATTCACGCTGGCATTTAATTTCATTAGCTCCAACCAGGATCTGGAGTATTTCTCTGAAGCAGAGGAAACTAGGGGTTATTACCATCTAATAAGGTCTGTAGGGCTGGTTCTTTGGTGAACTTTATGAGTTGTAACAGCTGGAGAAGATGCCTCTAAAGGAGCAATAAGCTCCATGTTCTCCATGTCCAAGCAAGTATTAATTTAAGCCTTTTCCTTTGCTTAATACATCCTCCAGGTCCCAGCCTATAACAGCTATATTATTGGTGGGTGGGTGTAGATCAGGTGCCAAGGTTGATGCCAGAATTGTTGATTTAACTTTATCTTGTGATTTCTTTATCTATTAATGCCTGTGTTCTTTTTAGGGATGTCTATCTCTCATTTGGTAAATTAATACGGTAGTGTGTTCGATGGTGGAATCCTCATATCTCTGAATTTCCTTTCTTTTTGGTAGTTGCATTCAAGAAGCAATATACTTCTGTGGCCCTAACTCCTAGTTAGCCAAGTTTTTATTTGGGATGTCCAATAGTCTACAGTGGGTTAATGCAGAGATTCAACCAAAAATATAACATTTTGAAAAAGCCGCACTCATTATTAGGATTTCTAGTGTCCACATTTCTTCTTAAATTCAGCTCTTGGGTTCATGTTCCTTACAGAAGAATATAGAAATAAATGCAAAATAACTTTCCATTTTCATTTTGTTTTCTTCATTGCAGTCAAGTAATGTAAACATATCTATTACCTGTTGGGAATGTTGGAGTGTAGGAATACAATATTGAATCTCTTTCAAATAATGTGCTTAATTATATATTCTTATTAATCTGTATTTTAATGCATTTTTTATTACAATACAGGCTCCTTGGAAGAGAACCATGTATTCCTTTATGTACTGTGTAGCATAAAGCACACTGATTCTTAATAATGGATGATTGATTATTGAGTAATGATCTCTTCTAATGTAATAACATTTTAAACATTCAAATATGTTCTTAGGTCATGATCCTGCAAGCTCTTTCACACAGGCAGACTCCTTCCTCGCCCCAATTGAAATTAGCATGGTCTATCACACGTAGCAGCTTATAGGACTGTGGTGTCAGTTTTAGAACTATAGAAATATTTTTGGGAAATGAAGGGCCTTATCAGAATAGCTAATGACAAGCTGTAGTAAGGCTTAATTTAAAATAAGAGTTTGAAGACCTGTAATGTAGATACTAGATAAGTTTTCTTGTTGGACTATGAATTTGCTGCCCACTGGTGGTGAAATTAAAAATCTTGCTTTTTTAAGATCAAATTGATTTACAAGATGTTTATTGTTACAATATGTTTGTGTATTGTTTTGACATAGTAAAGATTCAAATTTCAAAAGTGGTCTGTATTTACTACTACTTTGGATCTAACTTTTTTATTAGTGTATGATTCAAATATATAGACTGCTTCAATTGAAGTCTATTGCAAAACATTCATTGACTTAAGTCGGATCAGGTTTGTAGTTTGACTTGTAAATATCTTATTACCATGTACCATTATTAAAGAGTGGTTTGATCAAATACTGACTTGATCCAAGGTCCATGCTGCTGGGTGAAATGATCAAATAGGAGGCCCTTTATTCCAAGAATGTGAATTAAGTCTTCAAATACTGACACACTAATCAATCCTGCAGACCTTTCTCGTGTAAAATTGCCTTTGATAGCAAAGCAAGTTTTCCATACTTAAAATCTGCAGGATGAGTCCCAAATCTCATTTTATTCTTAGAATGAAGGCCTTCATCAGCCTCTAGGATTTTTATTTTAAATGTCATAGAACAAGTTAATTTCTACAAAATATTTACAGGTTATTTGCAAAGGGATGAATACCTTTGAATTAAATATGTATGTATAACCACTGCTAATATGAGTTATATATTATATTATATTATATCCAGAATTACTTTGGTGGAGCCATTTGGCTTATCCTGTAGATACACAACATTTAGGCAAATATTAGATATGTTTATGTAAAGCTGTAATGGTTTAAAAGTTTAATATGCTAGAATACATACTGTATGGTCCCAAACCCCCCCGACAGAGTAAAATGACATCATTTTACTCAACAGAGCTGCTCCCTGGGTATAGTTAAGGTCGTATCTGATGTTAGTGACAAAAATTAATTATAAAATGTTTTAAAAATCAATTTAATTTGTGACTTGCATAAGCCAAAAGCAAGTATCCATTTCTGTCACCTAAAGAATGAAATGTGGTGGTTTTTTTGTTTTTTCCCCTTCAAACTTTGCAAAAAAAAAAAAAATCTTGCTCCCTTGTTCAGGTTGTATAGTATATGTCAAATCTGAGCCAACAGCTCATATTTATAGCTAGTCTTAAAAAACCTTGAAAGAAGCACTTTAGAAAGGAAATGCTGACACAACTTAATCTCAACAACACACATACTGCTGTAATAAAGAAAAAATTGCAAGAAAAGGCTGATTTAGATAAAGATGAAAAGGGAGATGTGGGTAGGAAATGTACCTCTTTAGTATACTGTCAATTAACATTTTCATATCAGATCATTTTATTTTAGGGTGAAATTCATCTTTGTGCAGAAATCTGGTGCAAGGCTTAATATTAAACCCCATTTAAACTCAAAATAGGATTTAAACTGGATTTTAAGTGGTGTATAGGTCTTATGTGAGATCTCTGCACAGTGGTGAATTTCACCACCGCTGTGTATTTACTTGTAAACAGTAATGCACAACCATGTGATTTAATTACCATAAGTTGTCTACATTCACTTAGGATCCCTTAAAGCTTGAACCTATCCTGTGGTTAGAACTGAACCATGTGCCACCTTTGGGAAATTGGTGATTGTTCACATGTGAGCAATTACAGCAATGGATTTTCCAGCATATACAACAAACATGCATATAGTTGGTGGTGCCCTTAAAATTCCTCTACCATTTGGAAGATTTTACTTGTGTGAGAGCTGTTCCCTGTAAGTATAATGAGGAATACCACAAGAACTAGTGAAAGCTTTCCATATGCTAGAATACGTACTGTATGAAAGGGCAACATAGCATGGGACATTGGCTCTGGCAGTTCATGGAATATTTCTGTTGATGTTGTTTTATATAAAACCTATGTGTGTCTTTTCCAAAAAAATTAAATAAAGGACTTAAATTGATGTGTGAGGGAAAAAATGATTATTCTTGATTTTTTTTTCAGTTTTTACCTTGTTTTGTTTACCTCAAAAGTATTCCCATTATGCTGGGTCTTGTAAGAGCACGCAGACAGACAGCCTTATGGCACCAAAAAGCTTAAAATCTAAGAGTCTAATACTCCAAAATACTCTAAAATACAGTTTAATACTTTATTTTGGCATGACAAGCTATTCATGTGTTCCCAGAGTGTGTAAAGAGACCTCTTAAATATCTGTCAGAAGTAGGAACAATCTGGTCCAGGGAGTGGGGTTCACACTAGGTTTGGGAACTGGGTCAGTCAGTCAGTTTCTGCTGCCCTTTGTGTCTAACTCTTTATCACTACAACAAGGAAGAGGAAAAACATTTAAAAAAAAGGAAAAGTTGGTTGTAAAATCACAAAAATTGGCACAAGGACTTAGAAACTGGGATAATACCTGAAATTGCTTTTAATTTATTTTTAAATGGTTATATTTCAAGTTCATAGCCTCCCCTTCATGGGTTATCTGTTTAAATTGTTTTAATCTTTTTATAAATGTTTGGTAAATCTCTACTCAATGTTACCACTTTTCCTGCCTTTAACAGTGGGATGTTCTATGATGGGAATCATACTTATCTTATTGAACCAGAAGAAAACTACACTTCACACGTAAGTAGAACTTCAGTCAACCCAGTATTCAGATACACAAGAGATGCAGAAAACAAAAAAGCCTCATCCTCAGCCTTGCACCTATAGCTTTGGGGCTGGAGTCCTTGTCCTCCCACTATCAGCAGCTAGTTGATATATTGCTCTCAGGGCCGGCTCCAGGGTTTTTGCCGCCTCAAGCGGCCAAACAAACAAAAAAAAAGCCACAATCGTGATCGGCGGCAGCTCCACTGCACCACTTTCTTCTTCAGCGGCAGTTTGGTGGCAGGTCCTTCCCTCCGAAAGGGACCGAGGGACTGGCTGCTGAATTGCTGCTGAAGAGCCCGACTTGCCACCCCTTCCCCTTGGCCACCCCAAGCACCTGCTTGCTGAGCAGGTGCCTGGAGCCGGCCCTGATTGCTCTAAAGGTGCAAACCAAAGGCAGTATATTGCATCTAGTATCTGAGTTCCCAGTCGCTAAATACAGTATCAGGAAAACAGGAGGAGTTTTCCTCCAATAATAATAATATAATAAAATAAAATAATGGTTTTCCTCCAATAATACATGTCGTATCTACCCCTTGGTAGCTTCTTTAAAACGACCTCATGGTCATTTGTCAGTGCTGAAAATCAGTTAAAACTGTATATATACATATCCATTTGCATTTCATATTATTTAACTTTAGGAAATTTAGACCCCAATCCAGCAAAACATTTAAGCGTGTGCTTAACTTTAAGCATGTGATTAGGCCCGTTGACTTTAAAGGACCTACTTGTATGTTAAAAGTAAAATACATGCTTAAGTGCTTTGCTGAATCAGGGCCTTAATGATCACATCATAATTGGGAGAGGAGGAGAAGAATCTCTGAGGTTTGATAACCTCCAGTGTTCCATTATTTCTCCAACATATTGGTTTGGTACCTAATGCAAAAGGGTTTCTATCTCCCTACTATTTATGGGATGGTTCATTTTATCGTGGCTTAATGCAGTCTACTGTTTACTATTTCAGGAGGATTTCCATTTCCACTCTGTTTACAAATCCAGGTTATTTGAATTTCCTTTGGATGACCTGCCATCTGGTATGATTGTTTGTAATGCTCTCTTCTTTTAACTTGTGTCTTATTTTGCCACATTTGTTTATCATATTTGGTTGCTAATCTTCTTTGAGACTTTACTCTTTTGTTTACTTGAGTCTTTCTTTTTCTGCTTAAGTAAAAAACATATAGGGGGGAGGGAGAAACCTAACTATTAACTCAAACCTCACCTCAACCTTCATATTGTTGATATTTTTTAAATAAACTTTGAAGAATTGAATGCTTTATATGCCATTACACATACAATATGTACTTTACATAAAAAGTCATGGCAACCTAAAGGTTGATGAAAATAATCCCATAGTTACCAAGGACTGATGAACATCAGTGGCCTCCCCCACTATGAGATAAAGGAATGGTCTACTAGTCTGAGTGTAGGACTAGAAAACTGGATTTTCCGAGTTTTATCCTAGTTCTGACTCAACATTTCTGCTTCAGTCTTTCCATCTTAAATGACATTGGGGTGTCTAAAGTTTACTTACTTAATTGTAAAGTACTCTGAAGATGGAAAAGAGGTGCGCAGTATTACTGATGCATCCCCATAAACACTTTATATTATGTATGGAATTAGACAAGGTTTAAAAAATGAACATTGATTGTGAGAAGACAGCTTGGTATCCATAGGGTGACCAGACAGCAAGTGTGAAAAATCAGGACAGCTGGTGGGGGGGTAATAGGAGCCTATATAAGAGAAAGACCCAAAAATCGGGACTGTCCCTATAAAATTGGGACATCTGGTCACCCTAGGTAGCCAAAGCTGAAAATTCAGACTTTTCTAAGGCATATCCCCAGTCTGTCAAGGGTTTATCAGTTTGGAAATGTAATTTCCTACGTATATAGCTTATCCTGGAGGAATGAGACCAGCAGTACTAAACTGCTGATTTCTTCAAGACAATTGCAGATGCCTAGTTTATAGAATGGTGGTGCTGAGGACTGGGGCTATGTTGCATTGAATATGGAATATGAGACCTAATAATGAAGTGCACGTTGTGTGGGAAGCACTCTGGAGGATGTCTTCTGAAAGAGACAGAGGTAGCGTGACTACTGAGTTGGCAGCCCTGTGTTTCGAAATGTGTGAGTAAAGGATGAGATCTTTTGGAACTAGAATTGTGTGTCTTGTAGGCAAATGACTTTATCAATGGTGAAATGTTATGTTTTCACAGACTTTGGGAGAAAAAATAAATGTAATTTTAAATTTTTTATGACTATGAAAAGCATTTTTTCGGCAAGCAGAAATCTATCATTTAACCTTCCCCAAAGCCCTTTGACCTTCAAAGTATGTCAAACTTTCGTTGCAAACATTGAGACTTTCCATTTGGGGCAGTTTCAGAAATATCCAGTTTTGTTGGTTTTGCCACCACAACTCTATGTTGGTTGAGATGGGGAAATGTTGCCATTTGATCAATTTGTGGAATACTAATGAAAACAACTTAAGTATATGATTACTAACGAAGTGGAGAAACTGCATATGGCACTAATCTTGTGCAACTACGTGGTAGGATCCCATACCTGAAAGGTTAATTATAACTAGCAAGTTTCATAACAACATGTTATAGACTTTGTCTATCCCATTGACTGCTCTCTCTGTGTTCACTTACATTGTTCTAAACCTGTCCTCAGTTTCAGGTTTGCAATGAAAATTTTATCACCTGCAGCAAATTCTATACTAATGAAAAACTATTTTTTCATTACTTCCATTATTTAGGTTTCCTTTGCCTTTATTGTAAATGTATGTGTAGTTCCCATTGTGTGATATACATATGCTCAGTGGAGATATAAACCACTTAACATGAAATCCTGTTCCCACTGAAGTCAATGGCAAAACTCCCATTGACTTGAATGGGGCCAGGATTTCACTCCGGATCTTCACTGATTTTTATATATTATCATAATTGGGAATAGTGGCTTTACAGCGCTTAAACTTTTCTGTCTGTTTCCTTAAACAGATATGATATATTTGAAATTACTAACTTGTAGTATTTTTATTTACTGCAGCAGGACTATTTCACTAATCCTGTCCTTTAAGACTGTTATAACAAAAAGTGCTTTGCCCTGTACTTTATATTGCCAATATTTCTCTTCTTCTCTATCCCCACCTTTATTGTGGACTTACATGCCCTAAGAAACTTCTAATTTGATTCCAGAATTATTTGTTCTTATCCAGGGGTGAAAATAACTCCAGACACTTACTGGTACAGGGCCAGGGCCGGCTCCGGAATGAGTGGGGCCTCAGGCAGAAGGGGCGGGGCTGGAGGTCAGCATCCCCAGGCCAACCCTTCCAGGCCGCCTGGTCCGCACCGCCCGGGGCTCCAATGGCGATTTGAATTTTAAATCGCTGGCCCTGGGGCAGCTGCTCCCTTTGCCTTCCCCCTCTCATCGGCGGCTGGGGGGGAGGGGCGGAAAGGGGCAGGGATGTTAGAAGCACTGCAGGGTCCTTTGCTGTGGCAGTGTTTTAATGTTGCTGCCCTCCCCCACCCCACCCCCCGTTGGTGGCCCTGCTGGTAGGGTCACTGATGGGGGGGAGTGGT
The DNA here is from genome assembly GCF_016161935.1 of Mauremys reevesii. Lineage (NCBI taxonomy): Eukaryota > Metazoa > Chordata > Testudines > Geoemydidae > Mauremys > Mauremys reevesii. The sequence goes on from NC_052624.1 coordinate 42,477,883, forward strand.
GCGCAGCAACATTAAAGCACTGCCGCGGCAAAGGACCATCCTTAAAGAGCTGCCCTGGCAGCGCTTTAACATCCCTGCCCCTTTTGCCTCCCCTGTTGGTGGCCCTGCTTGTACCAGCAGGGCTGCCAACGGGGGAGGGGGAGGAAAAAGGGGCAGGGACATTAAAGCGCTGCCATGGCAGCGCTGCATACAGGCCGGTGTGGGTTCTTACCTCACTTTCACTCCTGTTCTTATCCCTAGCAGGCTCTATGCATAACTTACGATTTCCAGTCAGTGCTGCATTATGAATGTACTTTGAAGTACCACAAGCCTTTTACATTGATGGTGGAAAGGCAAAAATTAACAGACTGGGGTGATTTCATATCAGTAACAACCAAAGCAAATGATATGATATCTCATCAGTAGCAACATAGGTTTTTATATTCTACTGTTCCTTGGGAATTAAAAAATATTATTAGAGAATAAATTATACTCTTCTGCGTGATGGCCAGCAGATATAACATCTTATGTTATGCACCTGTCAAATGTCACTGACTGTGAAGGATTAAGACTTTGAAGAGAGAAAATCCAGGGTTCTTCACGAGGCTGACGATTCAGTAGGTTGTACTTTTTCCTCAGAGTCCATATTAAATCAGTCAGTGCTCTGGGATGATGATAAGAGACACTATGACATCGGAGGTGCTGTTTTTCAGATGAGACAAAGTAGATGTTGTGATCTTCAGTGGTCATAAAAGTTCTCATAGGACTTTTCCAAAATAGTGATCAAATTCCAACTTGGTTTGTTACATCCCTATTTCTATTTCAATTTCCTTTGTGATTTCAGTTGATCATGGTATCTTCCTGAGATACTTTTGGATGGGAAAGCACTATGCATGTTCTTGTCATTAACATTCACTTGTAAAATGTTGTGAAGTATTACTGTGTGTTGTTACATAGCTGCTACATTCCAGATATGGCTTCATTTTTATGGTAGGTGAAATGATCCTTAAATAGTTTGTAAATTATTAAAGTAGTCTGAGATGCTATATAAATGTAAGATATTATTATTTCACCAATAAAACGTTGTAATTTTACCATTTGTCTTCTGGTGGCCCTACAAATCTTTCAATCAAAAGTTAAGAGTTGGTGGCATGACACCAAAACATGGACTGGATCTACATTATAAGTATAGGTAGGATATATAAAAGCACTCACAGAAAACAGACAAGTAACAATAAATTTGAAAGTGGTTCGTGTTGATTCATTGTGAGATCTGGGTGATGGCCCTCAGGGATAACAGGAGCCCCCATTAGCTGACCCTGGCTGTGATTGAATTAGTCTGATCCTCTTCCTATTATTCTCTTGTTGCAGAGCATGTTACACTTAGCATTTCAGTTATTGTACAGCAGCAGAATGTCTTCAAAAGTATTTACATTTTCTATTCTGTAAGAAGAACTGTAAGAATATGTAAAACATATGGTGGAATACAGACTGAGGACCCGACCCTGCAAACCCTTATGCAGATGAATAACTTCTGTCAAAATACCATTTGTTTCAAAGGAACTACTTTTATGAGTGAAGTTATTGCATAAATTTTTGCAGGATTGGATCTTAAATGAGTACCAGACATTGTCTGATGAGAAAATTTATAATAAGTAGAGCTGGGCAAAACATTTTGGGATGAATAGTTAATTCGCCAAAAATGCAGTTTTGTGAACAGAAAGTATTCATGAATTGGGTCAGATTTGGCAAATAATTTCACGCAGGAAGAAAAGAACATTTTAAAAAATCTAAATGGAAGGACATTTTGTTTAAAATTGTAGCTATATTTATTTTTTGTTTAAAAAACAAATGAAACAACAACAGCAACAGACAAGAATTTCATTCTGGTTTGTACAAAATGTATTTTTTGACTTAAAACAAAAAAAATCAGTTTTACATTTCAGTGAGAAAAAATGAAAAAAATCATTTCTGGTTGTCCTGGGAAAAAAAATAATTTTGGATTTTTTTGGCGGGGGGGGCATTGAACCAAAAAATCAGTTATTCACTCAGCTCTAACAATAAGTATAGCATCTATGACCGTGCTTTGCTCATACCCCACTGTGGGAGAAAGACGCTCACAAGTGTTTTTTGTTGACATATGCCAATCACTTATGTTTTGCTCTTATGATATGTATTATCACTAGAAACTCTTGATTACTACAACCTGATGTCCTATAGCTAGATGTAGCTTAGTGAAACATGCAGGTCCACTTTGAGTTTTAGGTCTTAGCAGCCATTGCCATCCTTTCACTTTCTGAATCTGCATTGTTGTTTTATCCTGGTGTTGGATCACATGTACAAATGCATTAGTTGGTATAAAGTATATGCAGTATGAGCAGAAGTGGAGATGTGGTAAATAAATAAATAATGATATAGATGGTTTTTTATATTCATCATAAAACCATACCTTTGTGCAGAGATGATGAGTTGAGATAGTGCCTGCTTTTGCATTATGCCTACCTTGCATTTTTTTTTAGCTAAATAAAATGAATGAATGGAATAAAAAAGTGCTCTTCCCTTGATTAGTAGTGTAAAAAAAAAAAAAAAGAAAAGAAAAAAAGGGAAATTAGAATATTAAAGAGGATTTGACATACATGCTGGAACTTTCATGTAGTCTCACTGAAAGTTGATTAAAGGGATAGGCAAAGACTATAAAAATGTGAAAGTTGTTAATACAAGAGAAGAAAAGGACTTCTGTCTGTAGCAGACACCATTGAAACAACGAATAAGAATCTAAAACTAAAGAGGGAAAAGTTCATGTTGGATATTAAAAATGGTGAGTTTTTGTGTTCTGTTTAGCTTATACTGTACCCATCACTGGGATTTATGAGTACCTAGTAAAATGGGATTTGGCAAAAGAATAAACTTCTCAGTACTCATGATTAGAAGTTTAAAAAAATTAAAGACCTAGTGGGATTAGTGTGGGGTAATATACTGATTGATGGGAATCTAAACATCCCGGAGGGTCTCTCCCAATTCTAACATGTATTACACTGTGAATATAGTCCTTAAAGCATAAATTAACACAAAGAGCAATCAAATTGAATTAATGTAGCCATTGCAAGTATGGTTGTTTCCTGCATTCCAGAAAATATGATTCAGTTCATGGTAGCACCATTCTAATAATATTCACCATACAGTATTTGGTGAAATTTAGTCTTTGAACATCAGTTATACCTTCTGAGGATGAAGTCCACAGAATGGCTATATTAGCAGACCTGCATTATTAATAGCAGAATTTTTATAATTTCTCTGCTGTTGGGAAAAGTAGCTGTAATGTTGCCTCCTTTCTAGAAGAAGAATTGAAAAATGAAATCATTATCAGATCTAATTCACAGAAAATGAAAATTTCCATATTGTATTCATGCTGCCCCAATATATATATTGGGAACATTCAATTTATTTGGCTTTGTTTTCCACTTAGAATTCTGGCAAATGAACACCACATCACAGAAGTTTGTTGTAAAGCCAAGACACAAAAGGAGTAAAAGACAGGTATGTGCCCGTACAATTTCTAAAGAATGTGCCACCAAACTTGGTTTGCAGCTAATAAAGGAATCTCTCCAGATAAAGTCCTATTGCTTGTGTTGTTTTAGCATGAGACCTACATAAATAAATAAAAACAGTTGCAAAGGCAGTATCTAACATCTGAGTAACATTACTGGAACCTGCTGAAGAAATGCCTTCTTAGGCGTGAAGCATCTGTGTTGCATCATGCAACCACAAGCTACTGGAAATGGAATCTCAAGAGAACAAACAGATATCCCAAATCATGCTGTTGTTGTCATGCTTTGCCATGGCTTTCTCTCTTGCAGACCTCAGCTACATTCATTCTGCCATTACTGGATTGCCAAACCACAACATCTGGGGATTATGATGTTGTTGTTACCTCTAGAATGAAATGATCTTTGTTCTTTAATTGAAGTTAGAAATACTGTACCAATTTGAAATATAGTGTTTGGTTCCTTCATTGAAAAGAAAATTGCATTTAACAAAGTAGCTGCAGGTAGGTCCAAGTCATATGAAAGGAAAGCAGGACAAATTAAAATTTACTATTATAAACTGAGAGCACCATTCTTGTTTATTATGGTGAGAGGTCATTAATTGTGGACATTTATCTTAAGTTTGAAAATATAATATAAATCCTTTATATTTGGGATGAGTGTTATGACCAGGTTAAAAAACAACTATTTATTCCACAAGATTCACTAAAGTTTAGATTTTTAATGTGCTCTCAGTAGATGCTCCTTGTAGCTTTTATTTAAAAAAAAGTAAATCTCCCACAGCACAGTGAGCCATGTAAAATATATAGGCTACTTTTAAAATTTGTTCTGATAATACAGATATGCATTTAGTGGAGCACAGTCAGAGGTTATAGTAAGGCAGATATAACACGCTTTGAAGTTTGCAAAAGTTCCTTGGTTCTCTTTAGTCTGATTTGAGACCTAGGCATGGCACAGAGATGGTGCTGGTCTGTTGGTGATGGACAAAGGTAATGTGTCTGTATTGAGTTTTACATCTGTCAGTAACTCTGACATCATTGATCACGAAGCGTATGTCTACACAGCAATTAAATATGCACAGTTGGCCCAGATCAGCTGACCTGGGCTTGTGGAGCTCAGGCTGTAAGGCTGTAAAATTGCTGTGTAGACACTTGGGTTTGGGCTAAAGCCTGAGCTCTGGGACCCTGCAAGAGGGGAGGGTCCCAGAGCCCAGGCTCCAGACTGAGGCCAAATGTCTACACCGCAATTAAGCAGCCTCATAGCCCAAGCCCCATGAGCCTGAGTCAGCTAACATAGGCCAGCTGTGGGTGTTTAATTGCAGTGTAGGCATATCCCAAGTGATGTTGAAACATTGTGGATACAGACAGAGTTTCTCTTGATTGGCCCTGTACTTTTCTCTTGAGAGAACTTCTAAAGTATAAGGCATACTTGGGTGGTTGCTCATCTGCCTCAAGAATCTTTTCCTTTAGGATATTACAGAGATTTAGCCTGTCACCCTTCTATGCATATGTAAACCCGCTAAGGTAAGTAGCAACATGATGTTGGTCACAGTGCTATTGGTATGCTCTCCTCTGTTGGACCTAGATGGCTCATTCATTTACTTTCTGAGAATTTTAACAAAATTAGGTGAGGGGTAGCTTACCAAGGCTCACTCTGGATAAATCTCAGGTGATGATGCTGGACTGGGGGAATAGCCAGAGGGAATAGCAGTAGGAATACTTGCTCCATCGATTGAAGGGGGGCATTCCTGCATTTTGCAACTAAAGTATTCATTTTGGATTGGCATACAAAAAGCATGGTCCCTGCGTAAAAGAGCTTGCAGTCTAAATTTGTCACAGATGACATATCAAACAGATAACCTACTGCACCAGGATAATAGGTGATAGTAAAAGCTTGGAGGGGGTAGAGATATTTAGGAGACATCGGGGACTTTTTCAAAAGTGCCTAAGTCTCATTGAATGTCAATGGGACTTAGGCTCCTAAGCACCTAAATCACTGTTGAAAATGAGATGTAGGATCCTAAGACACTTAGGTGCTTTTTGAAAATGTTACCCATCATCATTAAAAGATTTCACAAGCAATGTATGCGAGGGAAAGCCAGTGAAGGGATTTAAAGAGGGAGTGTCACAGTAGGGTACAATCCAGACTAATGTGGAGCTGGGGTGCCCTTTACTGTGCTTTGCTGCTGTAGCTTCTCGTCTGGACTGCTCACAGCCTCCAGCATACAAGTCACTCCCAGCTATGTCTATGTGAGTGCTGCAGCCAGCCAGCCACACCTTGGCTCTTACCAGCCTTGTTCCTACAGCAGGGTAACCGCGACATGCTTAAAGTCTTAGATTTTCCCCCAGAAATGTATGTCTGGTACTGCCCAACCCTCTCCCAGACAATACAAGTTTATATAAAGTCCGTTATTTCTTTAAAAGAAATAAAATACACACAATTTGCCACCGCAAATGGAGTCTGCTAAACAGTTTTATCTAATCCAGTGTGTTTAAATTAAACAATAAAACAAGTTTATTAACTAAAAAGAGAGAGGTTTTAGGTGAATACAAGTAATGAAGCATAAAAGTCAGAGATGGTTATAAGAAAATAAAGTTAAAATGCTACTGGTGCCTAACTTAACAATCTATATCAGATTCGAGCAAAATTTCTTACCATATGCTTTCAGCAGTCTTTCTGCCCTAACCCTCTAGGTCAGGACCTCTTCTCCCAGAATCCAATGAAGTCTTCCTTCGTTGCTTCAGATGTAGAGAAGGTGATAGGAAAGGAGAGAGAGATGGGGTCTCTTGGGTGTTGGCCCCTCCTTTTTATAGTTTCAGCCTGCTTTTGAGAAACATTTACAGCTGGGTACCAGGAGGCAAAAGATCTATGTGGAAGGATGTTCCCTGCTTCTTTTTCTCACGTGTGTGAGCTGCCTTTGTCTCCCCTTCCTGCTTGAAGACTCTGTTTCAGTGGTGGGTAAACTGTGGCCCGCGGGACACATGCAGCCCATCAGGGTAAGCTGATGCAGGCCGCAAGACATTTTGAAGACATTGATCGTCTGCAGGCATGGCCCTCCGAAGCTCCAAGTGGCCGCTGTCAAGGCTGATTCCCCACTCTGGCACTTCAAGTGCAGAAGGTGGGGGCCAGCAAGGATTTTAAAGATTTATACTGGCCCCTCCAGGCTGGTATTAAACTCCCAAGGTTACAGTTTCTCTCTGACCTTGGATTGGTAGATGCTGCCACCACCCAAATGCAAAAAAACTCCTTTGAAACCAGAAAGGCACACTTGGGAATTCCTTCCTGTGTACCCTCAAGCCCTTTCACACACACCCCCTCCGGGGAAGAGCTGAAAAAGAAAAACAAAGGAAATCAGCTGTTGCCACCAGCTAATTTAACAACATGTGCACAAACCTCTTAGGACACCAAAAATCCAATCCTGTTTTTTAAAAAAGGTAAATGTTATTAAAAACAAAAAGAAAGAAAATACATCTGGAATTTAGGCTTTTGCTAGATTTTAAAAATCCCACTTACAAAATTGAAACATCAAGAATAACCTTCTTGTCCAGCTTAAAGGTTACAAGCAAAACAAAAAGCATTTGGGGTTAGCACAGAGAAATCTACAAGCCAATAAGAAATAAACCTAATAGTGTCTTTCTAGACATTCCCTAATTTATGCACATATCTGGGGTTTCAGATAAGCAATCTCCAGGTATGATTTGATGGTTTTTCATATCTGGCTTAAGTTTCTCACAGCATAACTGCTCCCTGTCCCTCTCTTTCCCGGAGAATCACAACACACAGACAAAGGGAAGTTTTTTTCCTAATTTTAAAAAGTTCTAGCCCTTCCATTGGCTCTTTTGGTCAGTTGCCCACTCCTTTCCTTTTACCTGTGGGCTTGTTAACCCTTTCAGGTAAAGCAAGTAGAGAACAACCACCAAGAGTGATTCCATAGCCAACTGGCTGGCTGGGTGTCCACAAAAGGGAGCTATCGCCCCTCTCATTTATTACAGCCGTGATTCGCTGTTCCTGGCTAATGGGAGCTGTGGGAAGCGGCAGGCCACAGGGACGTGCTAGCCGTCACTTCCTGCAGCTCCCATTGCCCAGGAATGGTGAACCACAGCCACTAGCAGCTACGGGGGGCCGTGCCCGCAAAATGTCTCGTGGCCCACAATCAGCTTACCCTGATGGGCCACAGGTTGCCCAACACTGCTCTATTTACTGCTTAAGTACAAATTAGGCAGAGCACACAGACCTGTTTGCCAACTTCAATTTGGAACATGTGGAAATAACACCATACAGTGGAATTTTATAACTTCACATACAATGTTGCCACACATATTTTATCAGGACAATACTGATCACCAAATTATGAGTTTTCAAATTATACCCTACAAGACATACATTGTACAAAGATTATTACAACAGTGTGTAGGGTTTGGACAGAGAGGTACATTATGTCACAGAGTGAGAGGGTGTAAGCAGCAGAAGAAGAAGATGATTTCAGCAGCAGCTGTTCAGAGGGAGATGAGAAGTGGGGAGACCAGTGAGGAGAAGGTGGCATTACATGACCTATTATGAGCACTAAATTCACTTAGAAATATATACTCGCATTGATACTCTGCTGTCATGATTATCTCCATGAGTATGATACATGCACAAACACATCCCAGAAAAGAAGCAAGGATTGAATGAAAAACAAGACTAAATGGCTCAAAGAAAAGATAAGCGCATATTCACTGCCATGAAAATAAACAGGGAAATAAAAAAAATGGGTCACATAAATAACTTTTGTGAAATTCACTTTACATCAAATAGTGCTAGAGGGATTGTTTGACTTTTCATAAACAAGAAGCAGTTGCTCTAGATTTACAGCAACAATATCATAATTCTGCTGGGAAGACCAGGGAAAATAAAGGCGTCATTTAGAAACGTGGCTGTGAATATCTGTAAACTGAAAGGAAACGTAATTTTCCTGTTGACCCTCCAAAAATAATCTGCTGACCAGATGTGGAGTTAAAAGATTGTCCCTATTTATAGCTTGGAAACACAGGCAGATCTGACATACGTACAAATATACAATAGTTTTTTAATAGTTCTACAGTCAGTATAAACGACAAAAATGGTGGAAGGATGGCAGCATTTCTAATAAATGAGAACTCAGGGAAATGAATTCATAGAATCATAGAAGATTAGGGTTGGAAGAGATTTCAGGAGGTCATCTAGTCCAACCCCCTGCTCAAAGCAGGACCAACCTCAACTAAATCATCCCAGCCAGGGCTTTGTGAAGCCTGGCCTTAAAAACCTCTGAGGATGGAGATTCCATCACCTCCCTAGGTAACCCATTCCAGTGCTTTACCACCCTCCTAGTGAAATAGTTTTTCCTAATATCCAACCTAAACCTCCCCCACTGCAACTTGAGACCATTGCTCATTGTTCTATCACCTGCCACCACTGAGAACAGCCAAGCTCCATCCTCTTTGGAACCCCCCTCCCCCCCGCCCTTCAGGTAGTTGAAGGCTGCTGTCAAATTCCACTCACCCTTCTCTTCTGCAGACTAAATACGCCCAGTTTCCTCAGTCTCTCCTCATAAGTCATGCGCCCCAGCCCCCTAATCATTTTCATTGCCCTCTACTGGACTCTTCAGTTTGTCCATATCCTTTCTGTAGTGGGGGGGGGGGGGCAAAACTGGACACAATACTCCAGATGTGGCCTCACCAGTGCTGAATAGAGAGGAATAATCAATTCCCTTTATCTGCTGGCAATGCTCCTACTAATGCAGCCCAATATGCCATTAGCCTTCTTGGCAACAAGGGCGCACTGTTGACTCATATCCAGGTTCTTGTCCACTGTAATCCTGAGGTCCTTTTCTGCTGAACTGCTGCTTAGCCAGTCCATCCCCAGCCTGTAGCAGTACATGGGATTCTTCATTCCTAAGTGCAGGACTCTGCACTTGTCCTTGTTGAACCTCTTTTGATCCAATCCTCCAATTTGTCCAGGTCACTCTGGCCCCTATCCCTACTCTCTAGTGTATCTATCAAGCTTAGTGTAATCCACAGATTTGCTGAGGGTGAAATCCATCCCATCATCCAGAACATTAATGAAAATGTTGAACAAAACTGGCCCCAGGACCAACCCCTGGGGCACTCCGCTTGATATCAGCTGCCAACTAGACATCGAGCTGTTGATCACTACCCGTTGAGCCCAACGATCTAGCCAGCTTTCTATCCACCTTATAGTCCATTCATCCAATCCATACTTCTTTAACTTGCTGGCAAGAATACTGTGGAAGACCATATCAAATGCTTTGCCCTTGTTGATGTGGCAAATTAAGATTTGTTTCCAGTTGCCCTTTAAACAGCTATTGTTTGTTAATCTTTCTGCAGGTTCATCAGATTTCACGTAAAGTTGAGGAGGAAACAAAATACATTGAGTTAATGATTGTGAATGATCATCTAATGGTAAGACTTGCGTACTTTGCTATTTGAAATACATCAATAATTTGATTGTCTTATCTGCCTTCAAGGCATAAACAATAAAGTACACCAATGATCTTATTAATACAGTTTATGTCCTAAAGGCTGATTCTGATCTCACTTATATCATTGTGTGACTCCAGTGAAGTTACTCCTGATTTTCACCAGCATAACTAAGAACAGAATTAAATCTAAAAAATGTACAGAACAAGAATTTGACACCGAGTGACCTGCTGAATATCTGACTCCAAGCTGATGGTACATTATATTTACCTATGATAACTAAACAATCCATAATGTTAGTCTGCAGTTTAATGGTGACTGTGTGCAGAATCATTGTTTGTTTTTGTTTTTTTTAATGAGAATGCACCTCACTTACTTTGTTACAGTACTAAAGGGCTCTTTAACCTAGCGGAGAGAGGCATAACAAGAATCTACAGGTGGAAGTTAAAGCCAGACAAGTTCAAATTAGAAATTAGGCACAATTTTTTAACAGTGATGTTCATTAACCATTGGAAAAAATTACTAAGGGGAGTTGTGGATTCCCCATCTCTTAAAGTCTTCAAATCAAGAATGAATGCATTTCTGGAAGCTATTGGTTAGTCAAATGCAAATAATAGGGGTCAATACAAGAGTAACTAAATGAAATTATCTGGCATATGTTATACAGTAGGTCAGATTAGATAATCTTATGATCCCTTCTGGCCTTAAACGCTATGGCTCTATAATTATTATGCTTCCCTAGGCTTTTTTCAATTATGAACAGCTTCTCCTAAGCAATGTCCACATTTGCAAAGATACCCATCAAATTCTAGAAGGAATACATGGCCATCCTTAAATAAATTAAATAACAGAGCTTTATTCCTTTGAACCCTGTATTGGGTGAGCATAGCAATAACGTCGAGGGTGACAGTGATTTCTCTCACAACAGAAGATGGTAGTTGGTGTTCAGAATTCTCTTTATTATAGTGGCTGTGTTTGAGCCAGAAGAGCAGGAGTCATTGCCTGCTACATGATATACCCATTTGAACACTGCTGTTTCCTGTTTAAAGTTTGCACATTAATTTTCTTGTAGGGTAAAATCATTTGATAAAATGTTTGTTCATTGAATAAACACAGCGATTATTTCACTTGCATACACTATGAACCTGGGTACATATTAGAGAGAGGCATTCATTATATTTTAAGCAGTACACTTTATGCTAATCCTCTTGTGTTTACAACACTATCTGAACTCTGAGCACCTAGTATCTTTCTCAGGGTCACACATTATGTTGCTGAATGTCCAAACAATTAGAATTAGATATCATTCTAGCAAATATGTCTGTTTAACTTACCTTCTTCCTGTTTTTGCTGAGTCCACAAAAAGCAGTGCCTTATAATTGCTAAATTCCTGCCCAGTTGAGTACGTACTGTTATGCCATGTCTATGCAACAGCAGCACAGCTACAGTGCTGCAGCTGTGCTGCTGTAGGCTGTAGTATAGGTGCTTCCTATAACAATGGAAGAGAGTGTTCTGTCACTGTAGCAAGTCCATCTCTCCAAGCAGCAGCAACTAGGACAACAGAAGTATTCGTCTGTTGACCTGGCCACAACTACACTGGGGTTTAGGTCAGCAATAGCTACAGCTTTTTTCACATCCCTGAGCGATGCAGCTATTTGATCTAACTTTTGAGTGTAGACCTGGCCTTAGTGATTTCACAGATGTGATCAATCAGTGTTGGAATCTGCCTGTTTAGGGTAAGCAAGCTGTTCCCAGGGCTTATTGACTCTGTAGTACTTATTGCTTAATATTCTCATTTTATATCGTACAGAATATAAACTGTGACTATGGAACTTGGACAGAACCATCAAATACTGGATGTAACTTTACTCACAGGCAGTTTGCTAGCCCTGACTCTAATCTGTGATGGATGTAACACACCAATGTATCTTATGGCAGCTGGAAAGAAACTGATATATTCAACATGCTCACTGTCTGGTCGATTAGACCCAAACTTTGCCTTACCGTAAATTTTGTATTGCCTGGTAATGCATAAAAATTCACATTGTTTGTTAATTTCTCTATGATGGAGAGATGGATTTAAATTAAAAGCAAAACAAAACAAAAAACACAATACAATTTCCCCTGTTAGGCAATCATCTAAAAACAAAGAGTGAGTGATCAGTGCTGAATCTTCAGCAGCAGTTACTTCTAGAGATGTGCTCACATAACTGGGTCATAAACAAGGAAGTAAACCAAATGTCTCCATGAGAAATTTTGGTTGGAAAATATCAGTGTTTGCTGAAAAGAACAAAAATGGTCTGAAAATACATTTTATTTCCTGTCTTTTATTATTGATTCTGAATAATTAGCATGTATATAGAATATTTCATCTGTAGATCTTAAAGCCTTAATTTCAAAGCTAGGTAAATGGAGGTATAGGGAGATTCAGGGCCTGACTTTCAGAAGGGGCTAAGCACTGTCAGAGACACTTATTTCTGTTGAACTTGTGGAAGCTCAGCACTCCTTGAAAATGAAACTGTATGTGATTTGGACAAGGTCACACAGTAAATCAATGGCAGAGCTGAGACCAGAACCCTGGACCATTGCCCTATCCTCTTCTCTAAGAAGATGTTGTAAACAGTGATGAATTAAAAACAAAAGTGAAAATGTAGATAACAGGGTCCAGTGTCCTTGAAAAACTTCTCAAAATAGAACTGAAAATAATGTTTAAATAACTACTATATTTGTGAGAGAAGATGGGTGAGGTAATATCTTTTATTGGACCAACTTCTGTTGGTGAAAGAGACAAGCTTCTGATCTTACATAGAAGTTGGTCCAATAAAAGATATTACGTCACCCACCTTATCTCTCTAATGTCCTGCGACCAACATGTCTATAACAACACTGCAAACAATAATGAAAGATACAATTTTTGTAATATTTCTGCATGTTCAGTGCATGGTAACAAATTAGTTTTAGCTAAAGTAAAATATTTCTTTTAAAAAGCTCTTCTGTGGTGCAACTACCAGTACTGAGATATTTTTGGAGTTCAGTTTTTCCTAAAGGTTTTTTAAAATATTCTAAATTCAGAATAACTAAAAATACAATATAAGGCCACAGCCCTGCAAAGTTGTACACAGTTGTTTCCTCCTCCTCTGTAGCAGGAGAAGGGTAACATGCTGAACTCTCTGAGCTTGAGGAGTACTTGGGAAAAGGGGCCTGCAATAGGAGAAGCTGGCTATGGCCCAATTGCTGGCCTGACTTACAACCCCAGTTCCAAGGAGAAAAGCTGGGAGGACTCCCATCTTAAGGAGAGACAGAGGGACTACCTAAATTACAACCCCATGACTTCTTCCTTTCCGACGTCTGTCTTGTTCCAATTGCTGGATGCCTTAAAAAAAAGGGGGGGGGGGGAGAGAGATGGTCCTCCTGCAGTTGGTGCTGGACCCCCCCACATGCAGATTTGGGAGGGTAAATGTCTGACAGTGGTTTGTTTATGCCCTGCTGTTCAGATTTCCCTCCTTGAGAGGAGGAGGCCTCACATCCAAATTCTGGTACCCTGTGTCATGGTGGACTGCCTTCAGAGTACCCCCTTGTGGTCCTAAAAATGCATTGCTCACAGCACCCACTTGGACTGTTCTAGTCAATTATACAGACCAGATTAGGTCAAAACACTTACCCCCTTTGTAGGTTTATAGTAGGTCAAGTTCTTGCCCACTTTGGGTCTGTATAAAAGTCCTGGTAGGTTTTTCTTTCCCCTGTTTATGAGGCCCCTCAGCCTCCTTCCTGGAGCTGGGGTTGTACTTCAAATGATCAGCCTCTTTTAGGATTGTCTTGGAGTCTCCGGGAATTGAAGATTAATCTTTAATTAAAGATTATGTCATGTGATGAAGCTTCCAGGAATACGTTCAACCAAAATTGGCAACCCTACTCTCTCAAGTTACGAGTTTCTAGCTCTCCTCCTTGGAGTTGGGTTTCTTTAATGCACTTTCTAAACATTAATTGATGAATCTTCACAACACCATTGTGAGGCGGGAAGGTAATACCTGTATCTGAACAATTTGCTAGACACAATTTTTTAACATTTCAGTCAGCGCGAAAGATAAGCAGCTTGAGCACAGCTTCTGCTGTTGATAGATTCATCTTTTGCTTTACGTTTTTCAGTCAACATTATTTTTCAGAAGTACGTTTCTAACTGGTCTGTGTTTGTTTTTCAGTGTAAAAAACATAGATTATCAGTCGGCCATACGAACAGCTATGCTAAATCAGTGGTGAACATGGCAGATTTAGTAAGTATTATTCAACTAAATGCTTTTCTAAATGTGTTGTGAACCATGTGGTTGTAGTGCCGATAATTGTAGGAAATGTTATTTCACAGATATACATGATAATAATTTATGTGAAGATTGCAAATATTTATTTAGCTTCCAGTACAGCACGGTACTTAAGCATGTGCCTAACTTTAAATAATTCCCGTGACTTCACATACTCAAGTACCATGCTGGATTGAGGCCTGAATGAGTTTTTAAAGCACATCTTATTCAGAAAACTACCCAGTAAGGGCAATGTATTAACTACAGCTACAACCAGGAAAGTGTCTACAACTATAATGCACTAAAGTATAAGGAGAAATTGTATGTTTTATTCAGCCTTTAAGAAATATGAGTTCATATTATTTTATATGGGGCACAGGAATATAGGTAGTTGTTGGGGCTATAAATCACACAGCAGATGGCTACTGTACCCAGAAACATTTCCAGGATTTGCAAATGAAAAATAGTATTCCCACTGTTGAAATCCTTTGGTCTGGGATATGATGGTTCCTGATAATCAGTCAATCAGTCTGAAGATAGGCACTGCTGAAGATTCTGTAACAGTGGAAGTGGTCATGTCTCCCTGGTACAGGTACCTGTTGCATATATCTGTAGAGGAATATGGAGCCCTGTTGTGTAAGTGAAGTATGTTGGACACTATAAAATACAGATAAACCCATATTTTTCTGAACCTAAATCTTTGAGTTATCCAGAATTCTTGTGTGGTCCTTTAGAGATTTGTATCAAATCTCTCAATTTATTCTTACAAAAGTTTTAGAGTCCCAGAGATCTTTGCAAGGCTCAGATCCTACCAGGAGCTCTTTGCTGGTAGTCATGAGGAACTGCTTACTGGGGTGTGGTCTAAAATCTGGATTTTAGCTGTACTACTTCCTGTTTAAAAAAGAAAGTTAGTGAGCCTCAGGGAACAAAATGTTCATTATTACAGATGGAAGTTGTTACAAAAAAAGGGAAAAGAAGCAACTATATTCTATATGATATAATATATTTGTTCATTTTGTTAATGTACTAGATATATAAAGAACAACTTAACACCAGGATAGTATTGGTTGCCATGGAAACCTGGGCTACTGATAACAAGTTCACCATATCTGAAAACCCATTGGTGACTCTACGTGAGTTTATGAAATATAGGAGAGATTTTATCAGAGAGAAAAGTGATGCAGTTCACCTTTTTTCGTACGTAACTTCGTATGCCATTTTATTACTATTTTTTCATTCCATGGGGAGTGCTTTATTATTAGTGGCTGAAACATTTCCTTTCTATGGTGTTATGCAGTGTACAGTAATCCTGACAATAGTGCATAGGGACAGGGAGGTGGGACGGAGGTTAGAACAATGTAACTAATCATGTAACTAGACACTACTCTCATGCTAGTTTCAATATATTAAGCAGAAGCTGCATGTGCTGTGAACTCCTATTGTCTTGTGTAATTACCTGCCAACACAAATTGCCTGCTTGATAGTGCATGGTACTGTGTTGCAATAGAATACTGACAGTGGCCCACTCACATCATTCGTTTATAGCAGAACATTGAAACCAATGTGGAGTTCTGCTTAAAAGCCAATGGCACAATATGTGCCAGTAGATATTACTCAGTGCCCTGCATACTGCAGGATTACTGAGGTTCTCTGTTCCTTCAAAATACTTTGTTCTCAAGAGACAAGTGCACCATAAGATTCATAAGCTGAGCATCATTACTGGGAGGAATGTTTCTGTTCTTCCCTAATTCTCTGAATAGTTTTGGTAGTGTGATTAATGTAATAAAACCTAACAGAAAAGAGAAAAAGGTGGTCTCTTGGTGAGAGACCAGATTGGGGTTCAGTTCT
Source organism: Mauremys reevesii (assembly GCF_016161935.1). Classification (NCBI taxonomy): domain Eukaryota; kingdom Metazoa; phylum Chordata; order Testudines; family Geoemydidae; genus Mauremys; species Mauremys reevesii. Next base: position 42,494,008 of record NC_052624.1, read on the forward strand.
CTGCTTTGCCACAGACTTTTTGTGTGACCTTGGTCAAGTCACTTGGGGCCCAATCCCATAGACATTTAGACACGTGCTAAATTAGTCCGTCTGACTTTACATGAGTAAAGTTAAGCATGGTGCATAAGTATTTGTAGGATCAGGTTTTTAATCTTTCTGTGCCTCTGTTCACCATCTGTATAACTGGGGTAAAATACTTTCTTTTTCCCACCCTTTGGGTATGTCAACACTACCTGCCAGATCGGCGGGTAGTGATCGGTCTATTGGGGATCGATTTATCGCGTCTCGTCTAGACACGATAAATTGATTCCCGAATGCGCTCCCGTCGACTCCGGAACTCCACCAGGGCAAGAGGTGGAAGCAGAGTCAATGGGGGAGCCGCGGCTGTCGATGCCGCGCCGTGAGGATGGGAGGTAAGTCGAAATAAGATATGTCGACTTCAGCTATGCTATTCCCATAGCTGAAGTTGCGTATCTTACATCGACCCCCCACCCAGCGTAGACCAGCCCTTTGTCTTGTCTGTTCAGATTGTAAACTCTTTGGGGGCAGGGTCTGTCTTTACTGTGTGGCTGTAGAACACTTTATTCAGTGCGACCCCAAATCTTGGTTGGAGCCTCTACATGCTACTATTATACAAATAATAATAATAATAATTAATAATGTCTGAGAACATTAAATTCCTAGATCATCTAGAAATAGCAGATCCTACCATTACATCTTTTCAGAAGGGATACAAACAGTGAAATTGAGGGATCGGGCTGCATGGTTGTGTGGGGACCCCATCTGGCCTTGGAATCTGTGAATCTATGAATCCCTCTTCTGTCATGGACAAGGGAAACAGGTTTGCCTACACAGCCCTCAGCATGCTCTCATCTGCAGCTCTAATGAAATCTCATGCCTCAGGACTTCAGCCAGTCATCTGCAGGGGCTAGGAAGGATTTTTTCTCCTGACAAATAATTGGCCTGATGTGTTGTGGGTTGGTTTTGGTTTTTTCCACCTTCCTCTAAAGAATCGATGGTCAGCCACAACTGAAGATGGGACACCAGACAGGGTGGACCAGTGCTCTGAGGGGGTCAAAGAATCCTCTTTGATAATGATGCCTGGCTGGTGTGTCTTGCTCACATGCTCAGGGTCTAACTAAAGTGATTGGGCTTAATATAGGGGTATTTAGTTGAAATTTAATACAGGTGGTCAGACTGTGTGATGTAATGGCCCCTTCTGGCCTTAAACTTTATGAAAATATGGAACTATTTTATAGGGGAGTTTCTCCCTCAAAAAAATTGCCTGTGCATGAGAACAGATGTTATTCCTCCTTCGTCTGTTTGGGGAAAGGTTTCCTCGAAAGAATTGTGAAAGCTTCTTTGGTTTTCACAGCTCTCTGTTCTGTTTGTGTGCAGTCAACAGCACAGTAATTGCAACTGGCATTTGGAAATAAGAGAGGTAAATAGAGGGATTGGCTAATGTAAGAAGTAAACGTTCTCATTTTGTTTTGTTTTTTAAAGGGGGAGTCAATTTCAGAGCAGTCGGAGTGGTGCAGCCTACATTGGTGGAATTTGTTCACTATTGAAAGGTGGAGGTGTGAATGAAGTAGGTGTGAATATTCATACTAGCACAAATTGATGTGGTAGCCACAGTGTCTGTGTCCGCACAAGCATGTTTCTCAAAATATCCCCCTATTGCATGACCAATACAGAACATTAATACAGTCCCACGGAATAAAGTTCAAAATAGAGGATAATGCTAAAAGGCAAATGGAATAAGTTTGGGTTTGGGTTCAGCTGAATTTCCAAACTAGAGTCTGCAACTTTCTCTCCTTCACACTTGAAGCTACTCTGGTAAGAAAAAAATCTTACCTGGTCTATTCTTAAGAATGTGTTTTGTCTTTCTTGCTGATCCATTATCCAGCTGCAGTTAAATGAGTCTTCACTGAAGTAAGGGCCATAAAACTGTTGATCTGCTTTTGCCTTAAAAATATTTTATTTTAAAATGTATAAAAGGTGTGGTTTATGTTTTCAGATTCTTGTGTCAAAACGATTATTGTTCCCATCCTGTTTTGATTCTTTCAGTTTGGAAAGCCAGACTTACTTGCAGTGACATTGGCGCAGTCGTTAGGCCACAATCTTGGCATTTTCTCAGATAAAAGAAAACTACTAACTGGTAAATTTATGTTTGTTTGTTTGTTCTTCCTTCTTTCAAGTGAAGATCTTTATACAGTGGAGGCGTTTCCTCCTTATTCCACTGGAAAATAAGAAATGAAAAGCAAGCATTTTTTTCTAAGATTGTCAAGATTGCATAGTAATGTGTGTGATTTTATGGAAGAAAGTTTGGCCAATGTGTACACATAAATTTGAGTCCTGTGCATAGTGAAAAAAGTAAATGTTTCTTTCCATATTGTATTTGGAGGAAATTAGGAATATAGTGTTTTCAGTGTTCTTTTTAAAATGAGAAACATAATATATGTTATGCAGAGATTTTAAAATTGTCAGACTCAAAGTGTGAATTTTAATTTTGTTGTTGTTGTTAGGTGAGTGTAAGTGTGAGGACACATGGTCTGGATGTATAATGGGAGACACGGGGTAAGACATTTCTTTATAGGAACTTCCATGTTACAACGTAAAGCAAATGAATCAACAAATATACCCTTCATGGTTGAGCTGAGCATCTGCTATGAAAAAGTTGTACATGATTTAGGGCAATATTAAACACTCTTTCAACAGTGAGAAAAAGAACATATTCAGTATCTGAGAGATTAAAAACAGAGTCTAGGCCAAATGCTGCAAACACGTGTATTACAAAAAGGCTTACAAGTTAGAATGGGAGTACTGATTTGCAAGCAGATATTTTCATCACATGGCTCTGAATCAAGTACAGTAGCAACCCCTTCCAAGAATATGGCCATATGTTTCCCCCCATATTTTGGAAGTAGACAAAATATTGTATAATGGTCAAAAGCGACTTAAGAAACAAATAACCAACTACTCTATTTATTTGTAGTTATTATCTTCCAAGCAAGTTCTCCAAGTGTGACATTGAGGAGTATCATGAATTTTTGAACAACGGAGGTGGCGCCTGCCTCTTCAACAAACCATCCAAGGTAATTAACAGCTGATTATTGAGAAAGGGAACAGTGGTCAAGGTATACTTTACTTCTTACCTTTCCACAATCTTATACATATATTTTTGCAGCCAGAACTCTTGGAAGAAGGAAATTACCCTTTCTGGCTAAGACTCAGAGGGTGAAATTAGCCCTGTGCGAAGGGATCAGCACAAGACACACACAACATGTAATCCTTATGCTTTAACAAAACCTTGTATAGATTCTTCCAGCATTTTAGACCCTTTCTTTCAGAGCAAAACTTTTCCTAACATACACCAGAATAAATCTTCAGTGTAGCACCGAATAATAATTGTAGAGCCTGTATTTTTGGAACAATCAGAAGAGTGTGTAGCTGGACTCCCTTGTGAACAGACACTTGACCTGCTTCTGCCTATTGACTGAACAAATGATATAAAATGGAAATGCATATTTGCAGCTAGAAATTTAAGGGAAAACTAATATAAATTAGAGATAAAGAAACCCCTTGCAAAAGAGTTGGCACCTTTAGAATGGTGGCTTCTGCAATAGGTTAGTTGGTGAACACTGGCTTTGTTTATTGCAGCAGTAGTCAAAACCCAAGGATGGGGATCTTGAATCCTTTGTTTATAACTGATGCTATCATCTACAATGCTAATCCTGGGACTAGTGGGGAAAGATGCAGACAGGCTATATTGGCAGCATTGATTGCCACAGAGGGTTTTTATTTCTGCAGTAGCTGGAAGAATAGAGTAAATTTTATGACCAATAGCACGGCTGCAGAATTGCAGTAAACACTAGAGGGGGGCATTGTTCTTCACTTGGATAGTTTATGGCTGCAGGTTTGTAGATTTCTCATTATGAGAGACCTGCCTTTATCAAGTAAACAAGAATAAATTTACTTTTTCTCTCTCTTAGCAGCCCATTTCATAAGGCTCACATATTAAATGCTGTCTTCTCATTCGGACGATTATAATAGCGAGTACATCTGCAAAGTGTTGTGTGTTTCTTTTAACAGATGTACTTAATGATATAAGGGCAAGTCAGCATTGTTTATTTTGTTGATAGGATGTAACAGTTTCTTGTTTCTGAACACCTGTATGCTTCCTTTTGCAGGTCTGATTTTTCATATCTCATGACAGATGATGAGAAATTTTGATTGTTTAATCCCTTCACTGGGTGGATTCTTTTTTGTAACAAAGTGATTTTTAATAGAATGTATGCTCACCATGGCTTTGTTTACTGATTATGCTAATTCACAAAAATACTTCAGTAGAAGTTTTTTGTATCCCTTATCACAATTTAGATTAGCAGCATTTAGATTGTTCTTTTATAGGATATGAAAATGTGAAAGAAAGAAGTGGAAGCCAGAGTGATCAAGTTGCAATTTAAAACATTGTATCCAAAATCTTTTAAAGTAAAACTTTTTTTTTAAATGAATGTTTATTTAATTCACAAGTCTTTCAGAGACGCATGCTTCATTCTAGCAAGGAAGGGGGAATACAGACCTCTTTACAAGAAGCATGGGGGAAATGAAACCACAGGTTTCAGGGTGTATTGTCCTACAACACTCCATTGGAAGGTTGATATTAAAATCAAGATCAGCCAATTAAGACCCCCACCCCAAACAGTGAAAATGTCACCTTGGGATTAATTTAATGTATTTAAACTCCTGTTGTACAAATTGTACATAGTTAAGAGTTGAGAAGTTCACTTGGGATCTTGGGAAAGATTTGTAGCATTTTGTTTTTCTTAATTTTTGCACTGCAGCTTCTAGATCCTCCAGAATGCGGCAATGGTTTTGTTGAAGATGGAGAAGAGTGTGACTGTGGTACTACTGCAGTAAGTACAACGTAATACAGTGCCTACTACAATGGACCCAGCATGGTGGTGGCTTTTGGTTATATATATATTTAACATTATATGGGTATATATATGTATATATTTATATATTTAACGTTATATAATAATCATAATTAAGGCTGCAAAATCAGGCACTGAAAGATAATTTTTTAATATTTGGGAAATGATATTAGTATATCAAGAGTTTATAGTGGTCATCATTAAAATTGTCAGCATTTGGAAACAGATACCACACAGTTATTACAATTATATCCTATTTTATATACAGGGGAAACTGTGGTTATCTCAGACTCTGCTGTGTGGAAACCCTGATGTTTTAGTGGCATGCATATAGTATATATTCAGCTTCACACTGAGCCCATTTAAAATCTACTTGAGTTTAAAAGCACCTGGTAGCAGTAATGGAGTTTTTGGAGAAATAGTGTTTTCTCTGTAACATTTTGCATGTGTGTCTGTTCCCCAGGAGTGTGCCATTGAAGGAGGAGATTGCTGTCATACATGCACCCTAACTGCAGGCTCACAGTGCAGCAATGGGCTTTGCTGTAGAAAGTGTAAAGTAAGTACAATGAACTTAAAGTGACTTGTGCTGTCATTTATGGGGAGTTAATGAGTTTAGGTGATTATAGGCACAACTGCACATGCATTTTTGCTCTCAGACCTTGGACCTCTCTTTCTGAAATTTTGACCCTTAAAACTCATCAAAAACTGGTTAATCTAGCTCTGATCTTTGTCTTTTAGATTATAAAATACTTGGGGCAGGGAGTGTGGGCCAAATTCAGAGGTGAGTCTAAGTCTAGACTAATTTACACCTTCTTCCAACCCCAAACCAGTCCAAATCAGTTTGGACTCCTTCTGGACTCCTTTAGACTTACATGTTCAGACGCATGCACCGTGTCACTTATACATCACCTCTGAATTTGCCTCTCTGAATCAGAGGAAGTCTCTCTTGGAGAAAATTATAGAACAGAGGGTCACAGAGAAGAGTGTAGTAAGAAGAGCAACTAGCAGTAAGATGTAAGGATGTGTAAGTTAAAGGAGGCCTGCTGTTACTTTAACTTACACCTCCTCCTGGTTCCTTAACATGGGACTTGATCCAGAGCCCATTTAATACAATGCAAATCTTTTTATTTAATTTATTGAGCTTTGGATCAGGGCCTATGTAAGTTACTCAATCTTAAACTCCCCTAAGGCCTGGTCTGTTCTAAAAAGTCAGGTCGACCCAGCTATGTCACTCAGGGGTGTGAAAAACCCACACCCACACAGCGCTCGGGCTTCTTCCATCAACCTAGTTACTGCCTCTCAAGAAGGTGGATTAAGTACTACAGCAGGAGATCCTGTCCCATTACTGTATTAAGTGTCTATACTGAAGCGGTACAGAGACACACCTATGCAACTGTAGAGGTTTAATATAGACAGCCTTAGACTCATAAATCAATCAATAGGCAGAAGCAGGTCAAGTGTCTGTTCATGAGGGAGTCCAGCTACACACTCTTCTGATTTTCACCTTTTGTCTTCAAGCTGAGGACAATGTTCTAATAGAGGACAATGCTCATCTAATAAATAATAATAATGTTATCAGTGCAGTGAACCTATATGTGATATTATCATCTTGATCGATTGGCATGTATGTGTCTGACTCCTATAGGAGAAATGTTAGTAATAGCTCAGTGCCACATTCTGTTTTGACTTTGGGCTCATCATTAAATGCAAAAAAGGTACAAATTATGCTGTAATAGACCATTATAAGGCCCATTTGCCTTCCCGTAAGCCTAATTGAGCAGCCAATCACCGATGCATTGGTCCTCACACCCTCTGAAGGGCCAGTCACCCTGTGACAGGCACTTTTATTCTGAAATAAGTGTGTCCACGTGTGGAGTTAATCAGGAACAGCTGTATGTGTACACAAGCCCTTAGGCTCCTAAGTCACGTAGGCACTTTTGAAAATGTTACCCTATCTGTCTAACTTATCTATCTATTTTTTCCACAGCTGGTAGGGGAGAAAAAAACAAAGCCAGGTGTCAGAAAAATGTTTCCACTGATGTTAATCAATTTAGCTCTACTAAAGTCAATGAAGCTTCACTGATTACACCAGCTGAGGACCTAGAACACTAGCAGGTCAAATCTTATACAAAATCTGTGTGCAGAAAGAGAGCACAAATTAAAAAAGTGAACTGTGGTGCACAGATTAACAGACCAGTCAGGAAAAACTGAGGGCTCTGAGGTGGATCTGAAGCATGTCCGTAACTGGTGATGCGACTGAGAAAGAAGTAGTGATGCTTGATTGGCAAACAGGGTGCACAGCACTGACAGTCCCCACTTCTGGGATATTTTGCCATTTCTTCAGGTCATGAGGCTTTTGGCAATGGTATAAAATGTTTATTCAGAAATTAAACACCATACATTCTGTCACTACTAAATTTCTCATCCTTAAATGTATGGATACTTTAGAAGTGGGTATAAAATGATGTGGAATCCAACAATATTTATGGCCAATTTCTACCCTGATTTACACTGTTATAATTGAGTTACATAGATATAAGTGACCCAGTGATCTCTTACTAGTGACCTGGGGTAGCTGTGCTGGAGGAAGTGAAAATTATAAAAGAGAAGCGTGATCCAGTGGTTAGGTGCTAGTTTCAGGCTCAGGAGGCTCAATTTCAATTCCCTTCCTCCACAGACATCCTGTGTGACTTTGGGCAAGTCGTTAGTCTCACTGTGCCTCAGTTCCCTCTCTGTCCTCAGCTGTAAAATGGGGATGAAAGCATTTTTCTACCTCATAGTGGTGTTGTGAGGATAAACATTAAAGACTGTGAGGTGTTCAGGTACTACAGTGATGGGAGACATGCAAGTATCTTAGGTAGATTAATAGAAGTGAGAGCAAAATTTGGTCCTTGCACTTGTAACTGAAAACATAAGGTGATTGTTTTCTTAATCCTGGTGACGTGTGGAATCTAAACTGAGTCAAAACAGCTTCTCAAAAACAGTTGAAAATTTCTCATCGTTTGATTCTGGTTAAAACTGTTGAAATTATTATTGCATGAAAAATCTGGTTATAGAGATACTAAGAAAGTGATTTTTCAAACTTGTTTTAGTTTGAATCTAAAGGAGTTGTGTGCCGAGATGCGGTAAATGATTGTGATATTGCAGAAAACTGCTCAGGAAACTCCAGCCAGGTAATATTTTAAAACTCTTTCACAAAAAGTGAAGAAGTGCATCACATGCACAATCTCAGTCAGTATTAGAGTTATTGTAGTAGTATTGTAAGTTGTTTAAATTTGTATAAAAATTACTTTAAGTTTGGGGGGAAAGTGATACTGAAAGAAATTTTGAAATGCCACTAATGACCTTAGATGTATAAATTGTTTTTCTAGCCTGCTCACTATCTGGATTATCAAGTGGTTATTTTCTCTTTCTATAGTGTTCTCCCAATATTCACAAAATGGATGGGTATTCGTGTGATAACAAACAGGTAATTATAATTTGGATTTATATTTTTAGTATTTTTATAGATGGGAAAACATATTCCTATAGATTCTGATCTGAAATCCTTTGAAGTCAGTTGGAGTCTTACCACTAACTTCAAAGAGATTTGGATCTAGGCTCACAAAGTATTTTCAATTAGAAAGTAGAACCACATTATGTGTTAATTAGTCTTTCCATCACATATTGCAGAATAAACTGAATAATAGTCATTTACCTGATTTGAAAATGTATTTGACCCAGTTGTGAAAATGTGAAAAAATGTTGTTTGTGTCTCTTCTGTTTCTTTAGGGTATTTGTTTTGGAGGAAGATGCAAAACCAGGGATCGGCAGTGTAAATACATCTGGGGTGAAAGTGAGTAAACATTATTGTTTCTAAGTTGACTTTCATTGATATAGCTCTAAAGATTCAAATATCTTGTGGACGTACACCTACCTGGAATCATTAAAATCAGTCAAAAGTTAGCTGGGACTATGTGCCATGATATGGACTCACCATGAGACCGGGTTCCATATGTAAAAGAAGAAACTTGTGAACTTTGCCCTTTAGTTCTTGTTTTTTGCCTGGACTCACTTTTAGTATAATTGTTTACTTTTTTATGAAAAGGAGTGGGGAGTTGCTCTGTGATCCTCTATCTTCCTTCCCTCACTTTACTTCTGTCCCTGGCTATTGAAGACCCTTGAGCATAACAGCCATGTCTCCAGCCAACGAGTGCTGGGCTTGACACTCTTCACAGACCATCACTGGTTATCCATGCATTAGTCAGAGGAGGTCACTCAAGAGTTTCTTCTGTCTAGGGACTGAGCAATTGCTTCTGCTGTCCTCCCGGTCCCTGCTGGCCCTGGGAGCTTAGAACAAGCCCAGAACCTCCCTAGATTGCCATGGTGATCAGTTTCTTCACACTGATTGGTGTACTTATATTTAGTTAGCAGTTAGGAACGTGTTTGAAACCATGGCTAGAAAAAAAAAGGTTGCCAGAGGTCTTCATTCATGTCTGATTTAGTGCATATCAGTTTATTTAAATGTGTGGAATTTTGTGTGTGGGTTTTATCCTGGCACCTGAAATACCAATAGAAGAGTCTCCACAAACAGAGCTGCACCCACCGGTTTAACAAAATGTGTTTAAAATCACACATCTAATTAAACTGATGCAACTTTGTGTGTTGAACACGACAATGTGTAGGAAATAAGATTCAACGTAGGCTATGTCTACACTAGAGAGCTTACAGCAGCACAGCTGTACCGATGCAGTAACATCTCTCGTGTAGCCGCTCTATGCTGATGGGAGAGAGCTCTCCCGTCAACATAATTAAATCACCCCCAACGAGCGGCGGAAGATATGGCAGTAGGAGAAGCTCTCCTGACGACATAGCGCTGTCCACACCAGCACTTCTATCTGTGTAACTTATGTTGCTTAAGGGTGTCCACACCCCTGAGCAACATATGTTTTGCCAACATAAGTGGTAGTGTAGACATAGCCTCAGGCTGTTAGCTCCTTGGGGCAGGGACTCTCTATGTGTTATGCGTTTGTACAGCACCTAGTACAATGGGATCCTGGTGCATGAGTAAGGCTTCTAGGTACTACTGCAAAACCAATACTATTACTGCTACTACTAATAAATGTTGTGGGAAATGTCTTCAGCAGCAGGTCAGTCACAGACCAGCACTTGCTGTGCCTGCTATGTTTTGGACAAAGATATTCACCCTGCTCTTATCTCCTAGCTTGCTGTTCAGGTACAAATGAAGGGTGCTTTCGCATTGACTGTCTCAGCTAGTTCAGCATTGACTGTGTCACTCTTGGTACTGGCAGAAGCTAAATGATTTCTGCCAGAGCTTCAGCTTTCTTTGGAGATGAAGAAAAATAATATAAATTGTAATGGGCAAACCATGAGTTGAGAGTTTAAGTTTCGCTTAGATTCTTACTCAGAAAGTTCAGATGCTTTTATAAAGCTTATCCAAAGATCGTGTTGAGTCTGAATAATTGGGCTGGAAGTCTCATGAGAGCAGCCATGTCATAAACTATCTAGTACCTCCTGCTGTTTAGGACAGACCAAAGGAGAATAGGTTGTGTTGTATTTCAGGCACTTAAGCTACTGATAGAACCAGGAAATATTTAGGCACATTAAAAGGAAAAATAATGGAGGTAAGGATGAGAAATTAGCTAGATTTGAGTTGTAGGCTAAGGTTTTGGTTTTATTATTGACTGAACAGGTTCTTCCATCATTTAAGATAAGTAGAGAGATCCAGGGTTCGTGGCAAGTATTTGGTTTTATAATCTAGTGCTGTTATAACTCAAGATTTTTCCCCAAACACTTTAGAGCCTCAAACTGGCCATAATCAAAAAAATTTTCCTTGAAAACTGGTCTTTACTTGTAAACAAGGTCTGGAATGAAGGCATCCTTGGAGAGATAATTAGAGCCAATATCCCTGGAATAAAGTAGAGGATAATTTTTGATTTATTTGATCTATGACCTGATTTCTAACATCAAATTTACATCAGGCTTTTAAAAATGTGCATAATCTTATTCGAAGAAAATTGTTTCTGTTTTTAGAAGTGACAGCTGCTGACAGATACTGCTATGAGAAACTGAATATTGAAGGGACTGAGAAAGGTAACTGTGGAAGGGGCAAGGACACTTGGATACAGTGCAACAAACAGTAAGTTCATCTACTCTGGAAAGCAGCTTGTGTGAGATTCTTGCCCCAGTTCAATCCTTCACCTGTCATAAACAGGCTCTAAAAGCCCTGGATCTGGCTGGGGGAGAATTCCCCTGGCACAGAAACTGAAGAAGACAGCTGTCTTCTAAGGACCACCTACTACTCAAGCCCCAGTTTAGGGTGTCAGGAATGGAGCCAGGGGTTGGAGGAGAGTCCCCATAGTCTGCATCAGCTTTATGGATTCTCATCTGCAACAGACTGTGGAGCAGTCCAGTAGGAGGCAGAGAGGGATGCTGTATCAGAACAGCTCTCAGATCAGCCAAATTTATGCTGGGGCCACTTTGGCTACCACAGCAACCCAGAATCCAGGAGGTGTTAAGGTGGCTTAAAGTCACTACCTGCCTCCTCATTGCTCCTAGGCTCTGAAAGGCAGCACATAATATCACTCCTTCGCTTTGCTCTAAGACAGTGGTCCTCAACCTTTTTGTGGCCAGTAGCACATTCATGTTTTCAGAAGAGTGTGGCGGGCGCCAACAATTTTTCAAAGCTTATTTTGTATTTGTACATTTAATGATATGAAAAACATCGTATTTAATATTACATAATATATGAATCCATAAGATAAAAAGGGTAATTTTACATGTAAAAGGTATTAATTAAATTATTCGGCAGTTACTCTTTCACATTACCATGTGAATTTGCTCTTTTTTATCTACCTGTAAGAAAAATTAAGGGGGTTTACAAAATAAATATCATAAACAGTTTTCATCTTATTTATTTAAAAAAAGTAAAACATTTCTGAACTGTTGGTCCAAATATATTTATTATTCTTACTTTAACATAGAATGAAGCCTGCAGCCCCGGAGTTCTCTGTCCCCAGCAGGCGTGGGGCCACGGTTTCTCTCCAGCTTAAGCCGCAGCCCCGCGCCTGCTGGGGACCAAGAACGCCAGCGCCTGCAGCCCTGGAGAAGCCGGAGAGAAGCCGCAGCCCCACGTCTGCCAGGGACAGAGAACACCGGCACCCGCAGCCTGCAGCCCCGGAGTTCTCGGTCCCCAGCAGGTGCAGTGCCGCAGCTTCTCTCCCCTGCTGGGCACTAGGTGGGCGCACATAAATGCCCCGGCGGGCACCATTGCGCCCACGGGCACCACGTTGGGGACCACTGCTCTAAGAGTATGTCTGCACTGCAGCTGCAAGTCGTGATTCCCATTGTGGGTAGACACATTCATGCTAGCTTAGCTCGAGCTAGTGCACTAAAACTTGCAATGTGGACAAAGCAGCACCAGTGGTAGCTTGGGCTTGCTACCTGAGTCCAAGCCTGCCCGACCACCTGCGTCTGAGTTGGGGTAGCTAGCCCAAGCCGCTGCGTGTGCTGCAATGTCCAGGCTGCTATTTTTAATGTGCTAGCTTCAACCGAGCTAGCATGAATCTGTGTACCACACCGGAAATCACACCTCCCGGCTGCAGTGTAGTCAGACCCTAAATGCAAGGCTGGGCCTGATTCTCCATGGCCTGGCACTTTGAGGAGTCATTTACAACTGTGAAAACCTGGTGTAAAATGCCACCATTCTGATTTTGTAACTTAGGCATCCACTTTGCCCAGGTACAAATGATTTCTCAAAGTGAGCAAGGCAATGGATAATCAGGCCCATTGTCTGGAGTATAAATGTTTTTGAAATGAAGATCCAAATCATGGGCCCCAAAGAAACAGTACATAGAAGAGATGATCTCAAAACAGAAATTTGGATCCAAATACCACCAGAACTTTGGGAAGGCTTGGATCTGAGTCCACATTCTTCTCTTCTACAAATAAAATCCTCAAGTAGAGAAAATGCTGATTGGAAGATTTATGTACGGTATCATCGCATTTTTTACCAGCTCTCACAAATATTTGAAGTAAATATGCTCCGTCTTATTTGTGAAGAAATACATAGATTCTGGACATCTCTGGCAGAAATCAGTGTTGCTATGGAGAGTCTAGGCCTTAAACTTGTGTACACTGGGTGCTAACACATTTTGAAACAACAATTAAAATCCTTTTATAAAAAGCCTCTTTTCCTGGTGTAGCCTTAAGTGAGGCTCAAGGGGTGGCATGGCAGTTCATGAGGTAATTCTCCACTGCCTTGCACTTTAGGTAATTGTTTAAATCTGTGCAAATTAGATGTAAATGACAGCTCAGATGCAAGACAGTGAAAAATCAGACATATACCAGTATAACTATTTCAGGTAGGCGGTGATTTTTTTTAAACCGAAATAGTTATACTGGTACAATCCTTAAGATGGACACAATTACACTGGTATAAAGGTGTATTATATGGTCTAGGTTATTCCCCTTCCTGTATGGGAATAGCTATATCAGTATAAGCACTTTTATACCAGTATAATGGCATCCACATTAGGGGGATTGTACTGGTATAGTTAAAGTAATAAAACTTTCATGTGTAGACAAGACCTCAGGCTCAAAGAGGTACTTGAAGCAATACCAAAGAAAGATAACAGGAAATTATGTAAGGCAGGTAAGCACAGAAAATTTTCTCGAGGATGGGAACATAGAGAATTATGGTCCCTTTTGTCTGTGATATTGGACTTGAGCACTTATGTAAGTGAGGGAGAAATAAGTGGTGGTCTGCCATTCTGATGGGCTGAATGCCAGTTACCAGCACATGTGAAAAAACAAAAGACCTATCAATGACTCTAATTTTTTTTATATAAGTGTAAACTATTTTTATTGGATTATTTTTCTGAGTGAATGTCTATTTAACCTCCGAATACAGGGATGTGCTTTGTGGATATCTTCTGTGTTCCAACATCTCTAATGTCCCAAGACTTGGAGAACTTGATGGTGAAATCACATCTTCAGTCATACAGCTGGGGAAATCCTACAACTGCAGGTAATTCTTAAAACCCTATAAAATGGAACAGAGATGATATTGCCCTCCAAATTCCTCCGCTATGGAAATGTCAGCAAACTCCTTCCTAAGTGAGAAGCAACTGCTGCCATTAAAAACAAAACAAAAGCCAATGTAAATTGAACTTCAGTCTGACCCCTGCCAGTGCTCCTTCCAGATTTGGACTGAGGCACATTATAATGCCATTTTGGGGAAGCTTGCCCTGCTGCTTCCTGCATTTATTCTATGGCTAAATGCCATAGAATATCAGTGTCCAGGAGTTATGTATGTTTAATCTGAGTATTTTAAAGGGTGTTGTGGGGAGAGCATGTCTACGGCAGAAATATAGTATCTTAGTTTGTTTTTTGTTAGGGTCGCTGACAAAAAACCTCCTATCCTCCCCAATATATTTTATGGATACTGCCTGGTTTCTGCACATTAAAACAACTGAAACAAAAATGAATGTGCCACACAAGAATCCTGTGTATTGAACAGTCTTATGTCTGAAGCAGCGCGCAAATATATTGTGGCTCTTCGTTTGTTTTGCAGTGGTGGCCATGTTAAGCTAGATGAAGAGACAGACCTGGGCTATGTTGAGGATGGAACGCCATGTGGCCCAGAGATGATATGTTTTGAGCGCAGATGTCTCCCCACTGATTCCTTTAACTTCAGCATCTGCCCAGGCACTACAGATGACAAAATTTGTTCAGGACATGGAGTATGTTTTCATGTTTTTTAGCCTTGACTTTTACATTTCTGCTCCCTTTATTGAATGCTTCCAAGTTTATGCATTTATGTTACTAGGTAGATAACTTTTATTAAAGTAAACTGAATTGTTGGCAGTACAAGTTAATTTTCTAGATACGCTTTTAAAGATTGTATGTCAAATATAAAGGTAGTGAATATATCGGAATCAGGGCAGTCTGAGCTATGTATTACAGTAAGTGTATATACTATTATTACAAAAGTTACATAAATTACTTAGTTTTCATCACTTCTTCCAACTTGCTTCATCTTTCCTCATGTGAATTTAAAGGACTTAATACCATGCTCTTGGAAACTTTTAAATATATAGGTCCAGATTTGATTGTCTGTCATATTCTTGACCCTTTGTATTGTACGGGTAGCACAAATAAGCACTGGAACTTATCAGATGAGAATTCCCCCAGTATGGGGAGTTCTTGGCCAGTTCACAGCTACTGTATTTGGTTCCTGTGCTTGGCCAGAGACTGGGGTTGCTGGAGTGCCCTGAGTTCTGGCTGTTCCAAGATGGCATAGAGTCCCTTGATCCCTGTCGTAGTGTAAAGCGATCCCCAGACTGCTCAAACCTGCCCTGCCCTAAGGGAACCATAACATACTCCTCGATAGCTCCTATTTCTACAGTGCTGAAACTCAGTTTTTGATGTGAAATTATCAATTTAATCTATTTTAAAAGAAAACTGAAATCTGGGGGACACAGTCTCCCAAAGTGAAACAACAAAAATATTGTACAGAATTTTGCAAGCAATTTTTTACCAGTTCCACACAACTCTACCTAATTTGTATTCTAAATGGTGAAAAAAAAAAGTTCATTTTGTGATTTTATTCTGGGTTACGTTTTGAACTGCAGGTTTGCAGCAATGAAATCAAGTGTGTGTGTGATCGATTCTGGGTAGGAGATGACTGCAACACCGCTTACAAAGATGCTTCAATTTTTGATGAAGAAATGGTAGGCAAAGGTGTGTAATGCATATATTTGTGGTAATACTTTAATAGACGACAAATTGTAGAGGCTAGTCTTTGGTTTGGGGGAAGGTCCAACAAGCAAAGCTAGATCAGCTACTCCCTCAGTTAGCAAATAGCAATATCCTAGATAGCCTGACCTCTTTCTTTAAAAAAACAAAACAAAACAAAACAAATGGTCTAAAAATGCCTCAACCCTACAACTGGATCTGCACAGCTTGACTCCTATAGGATTCATAAGAGTGCCATGTGGATTGTAGAAGTGAATCCAGGTGCATCTTGCTTGCCTCACTCATGTGAAATAAATGGAACAATTAAAATAAATGGAACTATTCCTGGTTAAGATTAGCAGAATTTTACCAGTAACCCCCTCTTCCCCCCATTACCAGATAAAAGGGTCAGCACTGCTTATATTTTTAATTGTCTTATTCTCCAGGGCCAAAACATGGCCTCTTTTTGCATACATGCACATCATATGAACATGTAATATCTGTGCATAACATGTGCACATATGACAGAATGTACATTTTCAGATTTAATAAGTGATTTATGTAAACACATTTTTTATTTAATCTCTGAGCTTGTCTACATAAGAAAGTTATATTGATAAAAGTTGAAATGTGAATTTAAACCTTTATAGCTACACCACTATAACTGCCCAGGTGGCTACTCTTATTCTGAAAGAAGAATGACTTTTTCAGTGTAGCTTAAACCCCTTCCTAAGCAACATAAGCTACACTGAAAAAGGCATTCTTACTTGAGAATGAGAGTGTCACAAGGGGAATTATAGTAGTATGACTATAGCGGTGTAATTATACTGGTATAACTGGTAAAACTTTCCCATGTAGACAAGCCCTTAATCAAGGGTAACAGTCAGGTAGATAGATGTTTTGTCTACAAATATTCCTTTGTATGGTAAAAGTTTGTTTTTATTGTGTATTTATATTTTAAGTGTTATATAAATAATGAAAATAATGTATGGCATCATATAATAAGTATGATTAAATCTCTCATAGGATTCCCTTCAGCTTTTAAAGTAAAATTATCATTTGCCTCTATCAAAAGACACTCTCCCTTCACACCTCACTTTTTATTTGTCCATTGACAGATCAGATCTTATTGTCATCATCATACATACTTACAGCATCAGGGCGGGCTTTGGTGGGGCGCTTGGCACGCCGCCGGCTGTCCTTGCGGGGGGGGGACCTGTTGACTGCGCGCGAGGGGTGGTCCGGTGGTCCTGCTGCCCGGACCTCGCAGGCATGACTGCAGAAGGTCCGAGAGCCGCCTGCCGCCTGCCTGCACCTGCCAAATGCCAGCCTGCGCGGGCGCACTGGGGTCTGGAGCCGGCCCTGTACAGCATGATAGGTGATTTAAAAAAAGTGCTGTTTGTGTACTACTTATAAATAACTGAAGAAATATGCATATGGGGCAACTTTTATATCTTTATATGGCACTTGGAGGTTTGTATTTGGACATCCCCTTTTGGAAAGTGAAGCATTGAGCTAGATGATAATAATGAAAAATATAAAGTCTTAATCTCTGAACTGAGAACAAGAAATCTTCTATACCAAATAAAGGGAGCCTCAAAGTATTGTGTAAATGTTATACAGAGTATCAACATGTCTGGATTTTTCATTTAAATTGAACATTTTAAAATGAGTTTCTAAGTCTTTTTGTCCTCTTCTCTTGCCCCTCCAATACAGGTATAAAGACATTTTATCTTATTACGGATCCTATTTCATTATACGAGACACCCCCTATTTAAATTTAGAAGGCTAAAAATGTTCAGCCCATTGAATGATCTAATTTGACTGAACATCCGTGTTTTAATCATAGATTTAATGTTCATATATTTACACACAGACTCATACATATGGTTCCATAGACATTGCAGGTGTTTCTAGTGGCTTTATATTTTTTTTAATTTAATATTTTTGAATAATTAATTTACTTCGGAAGTTATAACATGATTTGAAAATCAATTAATTCAATTCATTTTCTATTATGTAGTCAAACTACAATAGCTCCTAATTTTTAAAATCCCTTGTTAAACATATTAATGCTATTTACAGGACTCTAGCACTGTTTTAAATTATTCAGCACAGATCTAGTTTCTCAAACAAATCTCTAGAATAGTGCTTTAACTGCTTTGGATATTTTTATTTTTAAATTTCTGTATATTATGTTTTTTGTCTTTTACTTTTCCCCAGGTGTTGTTAGTACAAATATAATAATAGGGGCTATTGCTGGCACCATTTTAGTGTTGGCTCTCGTTTTAGGAATAACTGGATGGGGTTACAAGTAAGTATAATGTGCAATTTTTAATAAATTTGAAAATATGTATATATGTTCAGTTAATAGCTGTTTACAATATGAAGTAATAAAGCAAGAATATTGAAAATTATACAAATTTAGGGTGGTTGATCAAGTAGAAACTGTATTATCTCTATTAATGGTCAAGGGAATTTAGAGAGATAGCCCCTATGTAAGCAAAGCCCTTAAGGACTTGCTGAAGTTTAAGTATGTGCTTAATTCCCATTAACTTAATACCAAATGAATGTAAACTTGTGCTTAAGTGGTTTGTTGACTGGGGATGGGATTGAAGCATACGATTAAGGTTCAGATTCTCATCTGATATCCAGTTTATATTTTCTGAGGATCTGGCCCTAAGTGTTTTGTTGAATCAGGGCCAAAATGGCCACGTCCATTTCTTTCAGTATTAATGTCCTTTTTTTCAGTTTTGTTTCTGTGCGGAAGTTCTTCTATAAACAAAACATTTTAGTGTTTTTGCAGATATTAAATTAAGATTTAATGCATGTGCTTTTAGAAAAAAGTCAGCAGCATTTGGATTTAAATGGAATGGCTTCAACCCCCTTTATGTGGAATATTGACAAAGCAAACTAAGCTTGACTATTCAAATACCATTATTTGGATAATACCGAAGTGATTCATAATATTGGGACAGTGCTGTTCTTAGGTTTACTATACACTACCTACCGCCGCGGCGGTAGCGATCGATTCGATCAGGATATCGATATATCGTCTCATCTCTGCGCGATATATCGAATCCCGCTCGCTCTTCTATCGATTCCTCCCACCACCACCACGGGCGCGTGGCGGCGGAGCATGGAGAGCGACATCCATCGATCGCGCGTGAGAGAGGGGGTAAGTATCGATATAAGATTTCACTTTTCAGCTACGTTATTCACGTAGCTGAAGTTGCGTATCTTATATCGATTTTTCCCTTTAGTGTAGACCAGCCCTTAGTTATACTGTGTAGTCCCACTGTTTGCCAAAAGCTGGGAATGAGCGACAGGGGATGGATCACTTTGGTATTATCCTGTTCTGTTCGTTCCCTGTGAAGCACCAGGCATTGGTCACTGTCAGAAGACTGGATACTGGGCTAGATGGACCTTTAGTCTGACCCAGTAGGGCCATTCTTATGTTCTTATGATGCCAATATGATTAATGCATGACTTAAGTATTTGGAATGCCATATATCTAAATGCAAGAACCTGCCAGAAGGTTATGCCCTTTCTTGGATGAGAACCTGGCTACAATGAACAGGCTCCAGCTGTTTCTATAATTTCGGATCCCTGTGCCATTCAAAGCTGGTGTAAATTAGAGGAGTTGAGAGCTGCTCTTGTACAGTGCAAGGAGAAAGGTGTGCACAGAATACTAAGACGATTAGGTTAATAAAAGGACAGCTTTAAGCCATCTTTGCATACCACCCAGTGATTTTGGCAGTACGTGAAGATCTGAACCCCTCTTTGAAATACAGGTTCAAAACTTAATGCATATTTTGGGGTATGATTAAGCAGTAATTTAGTGAATTTTCCTGGTAATATAGAAATACATATTGAAAAACAGAAGTAAGGGTTCCAAATGTTCCCAGATTTAATAAGCATGGTCCAGATACTGATAAACGTTACAGTGTATATCCTAGAGACACTAACAGTCCAATAGGAATATAATCCTACAGGTTTGTTTTGAACTAATACATCTGTTCTCTTTTCCAAAAGTGATTTATTTAGAAATAGTCAAGAATCAAAATTTCACTTTGGCCTACATTGCTTTTATATTTACTTGTTGTTTATGCTGTTGAATACAGCCACATTCTCCCTAATATATACACATTGGTAATTCATTTTTATCTCTTTCTCTTCTTTTCTATGGAAAGAAACTATCGGAGACAGAGGTATGTGATAAAAGTAAAGTGAATACATCCCTTAGGAAGGCTTTAAATGATGATTATTTCTGTATTTTTCCATTTTTGTGTTGATATAAATTGTGTAGAGAGAACTTATGGATAATGAATTGTCATATTTCAATGTTTCCTTAAATCAGTGGTTTTCAATCTGTGGTCTGCAGGTCCTGGGGGTCAAAAGACTGTCTAAGATTTCCAAAGAGGTCTGCACCTTCATTTGAAAATTGTAAGGGTCTTCAAATGAAAAAAGATTGGAAACCACTGCCTTAAATTATCTATATGATTTTATAAAGGATTACTTACCTGAAATATCTGAAAATGCTGTGAACTCTTCAAACACAATAGCTAAAATCCTGGCCCCATTGAGGTCTATGGCATAACACCCATTGACTTAATTGGGGCCAGTATTTCATTCAATAAGAACAGGAAAATATAGAAAAAAAATAATTAAAGATAAAAGAGCAAAAACCAAATATGCTTTTAGAGATTAAAATGTTCTTGAGGTCCAAGAGGAGTCAGCAATCATATGAACCTGATGTACATTAAATTCTCTGAACCAAATTCATTCCTGGAGTTACACCTTTAAATTAAATACATTTTAGTTACATTAAATTCATAGATAAATTTGAAGGAAATAATTTCAATGATAAAGATAGATGTTAAAGTCCATGTTGCTGTCACAACTCAATTAGTCTCATATATATCCTGCAAGTTAATGTTTGATTGATGTTTTATATACAACCAGGAACTCACGATAATGCAGTTCAGAGCAGGATCCATAAAATTGGATTTAGATAAAAATGGGTTAATATGAACAAGAGTATACCAAGATGAGAATACAATTCCAGAACTAGTTCACACTGGTATAAATCAGGAGCAACTCTATTGAAGTCACTGGAGTTACACCAGTGTAAAAGTAGTGTGAGATCAGAATCAGCAGTGAGGATGTATGAGCCAGTTTGGAAAAATGTCAGTCTGAATCCTGTGCTCCACTGTCTAAAACAAATGATGATCTGTTCAAAAGTTCACTTTGATTCAGATAAGCAATGTAAACTACTTGAATCACTCTTCCCACCAACCAAGGTCCAGCTATTGATTCCAGGAAGAACCCACTCCTTTCCCCCAAACTATGTTTCCTTCCACCTACCCTGCTGTTCTAATCATCCCTAACTGCAAGGGTCTGATCCTGCACTCATTCAAGTCAAAGGCCAAACTCAAATTGGCTTCAGTGGTGCAGGATCAGACCCTAAGAGAGTTGCTCACTGATTATTCTTCTGCCTTCCCCCCACCAACCAATCCCCTCCTGTCTAATACAGTTATTACACTGTCTTGGACCAAGATACTGCTATAGCTGCTGCTGCCACCTGCTGAGCTTGCCTTTGTAGTACTTTCTCTGTCACTTAGAATGCTTGGCATGTAGCAGAAAGGCCCTGCCAAGTGCAGATTTGTTTAGGCTATGTCTACACCACAGTCTATGTTGGCATAACTTATGTTGTTCAGGGGTGTGAAAAAACCCACTCTTCTGAGCGACATAAGTTACACCAACATATGTGTTAGTGTGCACAGCACAATGTTGGTGGGAGAGCTTCTCTGGCTGACATAGCTATTGCCACTTGCAGAGGTGGTTTTATTATGCCGATGGGAGAGCTCTCTCCCTTTGCCGTAGAGCGTCTTCACTAGACGTGCTGCAGCAGCATAGCTGTATCGGTACAGCAGAGGGACAATGGAAGATTGGTTTGTGGGAGTCTCTTATCATAAGAACATAAGAAAGACCATACTGGGTCAGACCAGTGGTCCATCTAGCCCAGTATCCTGTCTCTGACAGTGGCCAGTGCCAGATGTTTCTAGCAGATGGAGGTTTAGGAACATATGGAACATAGCATTGCATCTCTGACCATCTTGGCTAAGAGCCATTAATGGACCTATTCTCCATGAACTTAGCTAATTATTTTTTGAACCCAGTTATACTTTTGGCCTTCACAACATCCCCAGTGTGAGTTCCACAGGTTGACTGTGCATTGCACGAAATACTTCCTTATTTTCGTTTTAAACCTGCCGCCTCTTAATTTCATCAGGTGAACCCTAGTTCTTCCATTACGTGAAGGGCTAAATAATACTTACTTTCTCCACACCATTCATGAGTTTAGGGATCTCTATCATATCCCCCTCTTAGTAGTCTCTTTTCTAAGATTATCAGTCCCAGTCTTCTTAATCTCTCCTCATATGGAAGCTGTTCGATACCCTTAATCATTTGTCCTTCTCTGCACCTCTTTCATTCTAATATATCTATTTTGAAATGCAGTTGAGGTGAGGGCATATCAGTGATTTGTACATTGTCATTACAATATTTTCTGTTTTATTATTTTCCCCTTTTCTAATGGTTCCTAATATTCTGTTAGCTTTTATGATTGCTACTGCACATTGAGTGGATGTTTTCAAAGAACTATCCACAATGACTCCAAGATCTTTCTTGAGTGGTAACAGCTAATTCAGACGCCATCATTTTGTATGTATGGTTGGGATTATGTTCCCAATGTGCATTACTTTGCATTTATCAACACTGAATTTTATCTGCCATTTTGGTGCCTAAACAGGTTTGTGAGATCCCATTGTAACTCTTCGCAGTCTCCTTTGGACTTAACTATCTTGAGTAATTTTGTATTGTCTGCAAATTTTGCTACCTCACTGTTCACCCCCTTTCACAGAACTTTTATGAATCTGTTGAACAGCACAGGTCCCAGTACACTGCTTGAGGGACCATGCTATTTACCTCTCTATTATGAAACCTGATCATTTATTCCTACCCTTGTTTCTAATCTTTTAATCAGTTACTGATTCATGCAAGGAACTTTCCTCTCATCCCATGACTGCTTACTTTGCTTCAGAGCCTTTGGTGAGGGACCCTGTCAATGGCTTTCTGGAAGTCCAAGTTTGCTATATTGACCCTTGTCCACCCGCTTGTTGACTCCCTCAGAGAATTCTAACAGATTGATGAATCATGATTTCCCTGTAGAAAGGCCATGTTGACTCTTTCCCTATATATCTGTTATGTGAGAATGAGTTGGTCTTAAAGTCATTTGATTGGAGATACAACTACATTGGCAGAGGATAGGGCAACTTAAATCTTGAAAATATCCAATGAAACCCAGCCTATACCAGTGCAAAATTAGCATGAGAGGATTGAGAGAATCTAAAATATCAATTTTAATATATTCTTGGTGAACTTTTAGGTTCCATCATCCAAGAAGTTTAGTAAGTGAGATGGAAAGCTATGACTGTGGACTCATTCTGTGTACAGTTTCCATGCTAAGGGTTCAGGATGGAAACTAGTATAGGCAAAGACTTTGGAAATGATGAAGCAGCCAGTGATGCGTAGCAACCAAACCTCATTAATGTAGGAAGAGGAAATCCTATAGTCGGATATCTGAAGAAATAGTTATGAAAATATATAAGCAAGGATTCAGTAGATGAAAAAAGTACAAGAGAGTCGACTGGAAAGCTCTCATTGGAATTAGTGTTAGCTCTTAATCTAAAATGAAAACAAATCATCAGTGCATGCCAGTGTTACATAAGGATTACTATTTGATGGAGCAAAGCAACTGAAACAAATAAAATGTAAAAAACTGAAAGGAGTAAAATGTCAATGGTTCTATCGACTGAGATAGCCTGAAATGACCAAAGATATGGAAAAAAAGCATTAGTTTGACCAAAGAGTGACAATTTGTTAAGTAGTAGACTGGAGAACCATTAAACTCTATTGAGATACCCACAAATCACAATTAAGTTTGCCTTTAAAAAAATATTCCTGAGGTGTATGAAGATTGAGACTACAACTGAGACTCAGTATGGAATGAAAGGAACCAAAAGGATTGTGAAGTACCGTCTGCAAGCCTTTTGGCATATGATTATATATTTTAAACATATGAGGAGCTTTTGAAATTTAAATCTGGAAGTGAAAGAAGTGAAGGAAATCTTAAGAGAGTCAAGTTCTGTAAGAGGACACAGTCTGTATTTCTGAAAACCGAAGTGAAAGTGAGTCAGCCTTCTGGTTAATGAGCATTTTTATTAATGGTGACAAACAGAAACAAACACCTTGGAAAGTACAATGTTGAACTGGGCATTTTCTGCTAATGATTAAAGCAACAGACAAGTTATCCATTTGAATTAGGGAGACATTTTTGACCTGCTAGAATTATCTCCAAAGAACAGTGATAACCGATGGCTATACATTCACTATCAGAGGAAAAGTGGGATAGGTTGTTCATAAATTGGAAGTTTTCCCTCAAACCATGGCTAAAAGGATGAGTGGGATGTGAATTATATATTTTGATAAATTGGTGTGCTTCAGAAACATGGAACATTTTAATCTCTTTGCAAATAATTTGCTTCTAATTGCAAACATTGAAAAGGTTGTTTAATCAGAACAGAAACAGGTCTTGGATGAATGAGGGAGGGACCACAGAACAGAAGGCATGATCTAAAAGGGTGAAAAGATTATAATAAACCTTATAATACATCTGGGCTAGCAGCTTGTATTTGGCTTTCCTTTGTCTCTTCTGCGTCAAGCAATCTCCTGAGTAATGCTTACGCAGAGACTGATTATTTAATGGAGAAGAATTAAAAGTTAAAATTTAAGCCTAAAGGGAATATTTTTGGAATTATTTACATTTTAAATGAGGTGCTCAGATGCATATTTCAAGATAGCGACTTGACTATACTATAGCCAAGTGACACTGTACTTAAAAAATCTCAATCTGCACACAGCACAGAAAAAAAATAAGTTCTGTTGCTGTAATCCAATATTACCCTTATGTAAACTTCTGACACAGTGAACCGTAAAGATGCAGAAGCTCCACAGGATAACTTGAAACTAGGAGCTGTCATTCAAGCAAGTAGATGATGAAATCCTTAAAACCAGTACCTTTAGCAAAGTGGAAGTCAGTGCAAATTAAAGGAAGTCAGCACCATTTTGTCATCTGTCTTTTAGAGGGGGAAAAAAGTGCATTTTAAACGCACTTGGAAATCCAGTAGTAAATCCAACTAAAACTGAGTTGCCATAGTTAATTCTCTGTCTGACCAAATGACCTAATCCCTTTCACAAGCACTAAATTTGCTTTAAAAAATACAATTCTGGATTTGCAATGTATGCTTCTAGAGTGCTAGAGGGCTTTAAAGTGAACCTTGTTTGAGACGAAGGTCAAGATTTTCAAACTGAACAGTGATTTTGGGTGTCCTTATTGGAGACACCTTAAGGAGGCCTGATTTTCAGAGACTGGGTATGCAGACTGATGGGCAGTTTCACCAGCTAGGGAATGGAAATAAAGCTCCAAGTTCTTTTAAGACTCTTTCTTTGGGGTTTGTTCATTCATTTGGTTCAAAACCAAAAAACAAATCAACTGAAAAACCCTAAGCAATAATTCCCCAGAAGCTTTCCCTGCGTTAACCAGCCAGGAAGGGAGAACACACAACCCTTCCCTTAGCTCCCTTTTGACCCAGCTTCTAGTTCCTTGTAGTCTCTGCCCTGAATAGCCATATGACCAGTTGCTGACTGTCCTTTGCAGGCTGCAGCACCTGTACTTTGTCACATAGTCCTTGTCACTTCCTGATACCCAGGCCTCTTGAAGATATCTGAAATTGATCATCCAAAACCTGAGACATCCAAAACTAACTAGTCACTTTTGAAAATCTCAGCCAGATTTTTTCAGTTAAAAGGCAGGTTTCTCTGAATTAAACCTCTGACATTGCATTTCTGAATTCTCAAAAATCTGAAGGACTTCTCTTTCAAGTCTGAGGTGTTTATTAATATTCTTACAGTTTCCTCCTGTAGAGTGTTATATCTTCCTCTTTCTCTTAAACTAATATTTGTGTGTGCATGTCTTGTTTTCTAACTTTAAAATGTTTATTATGCTTTAGACAAATACCACAGGGAGATTATGTAAAAAAGCCTGGAGAGGCCGACTCTTTTTATAGCGACATGCCTCCTGGAGTCAGCACAAATTCTGCATCTAGTTCTAAGAAGAGGTCTGCTTTTCTGTCACACTTTCAGATTTCTACCTGTTCCATCACCCATTATTCCATTAGTCAGAACATTTCATTGTTTTGCAGCAGGTTTGAGTCCTTCTTCCTTCTTTGTGGAATGTTAAAAATGGCATCTTTTATTCTTTGATTACTGATTTTTTTTCAGCACTACATAAAGTGCCCCAAAATGTTGATTAATAAAAATCAAAGCAGAATAAGGATAATTCACATTGCTGTCCAAGATTTGTGTAATTTAATTTTCAGCATCTCTCTGCTTGGAAATTGCTTTCCAAGAAGACTATAGTATTCTTGGCAGGTTCAAAAATAAAACAAACCAATAATTAAAAAATCCTGTGAATTTTATATCATGTTCAGATAATCAAAGAAAAGAGATACTGTCATGTTTCAATAAGAGTTATAAAGATAAACTAGTTAATGTGAATGTTATTTTTGTATCCTTATTTGTAAATGTCATTGTTAACTCCTTTTAGTTGTAGTTGACCTAGACATAGTGAAAAATATTTTTATTCTTGCTGACTTGCAGAAATGAGTGTGGTGCTCACAGTTTATATAAATGTTATTTCTATATTAATATACTAAACTTTCAATCAAGTGTTAATCTATGACTTGATCTAGCAAACACTTGTTCCTTGTGCTGACTATTGTGAGTAGTCCCTCAGAGCAGTAGATTGTACCATTGCTAAGTACTAATCCAAAAAGATACATTATTCATTTGTTTAGAGTTTGCTAATATGTTGTGGCTCCGAGTGCTTAGAAGAGACATCAACATAATTTTAAAATGACAAGTTCATTGCAAAATGTTAATGGTACATTAGTTGTTGATAAGCTCACCATGCTCTGCCATCATTTTGCAATCAGAGATATTTTAATTATGAAACTCCTTTTTAACTGGCACTTCAAAATGATTTGCAAGGAGCAGTGTGTAATAGGAATGCAGTCCTCATAGGAGAACTGATTTTTTTTTAAACTTCCTATTTCTTCTCCCTTTAGATAATTTATAAATGAGCAATTGACAAAATTCACACAATTTTTAGCCCATTTAAAGTTGCTGAACATAGCAAGTATGTTAAACTGTATATACTACACAGGCCTCACATTCCATTTCCTTTAAAGTATCCCATTTAAATCTATGACTAAGGCAAATGTATCCTTCAAGGGAACAATGTTTGAGATGTAATTAACTAACCACACTGCCCTTTTTGGCTAAAGCTTTTATATTTGTGGGGGGATAAATAATTTACTTCCAGGGAGTGAAAGTTAATCTTAAAATGATGCAATGTCTTCAGTTGCAAAATCATTACTCAGTTGATTACGTTCTAATCAAAATTTGGGAAAGCAAGTTTCCGTAGGTCTTGTATTCAGCAGTGGAGCAGGTCTGCATTCCAGTTAAGAAAAAATTATTTAACTTTTTTAAATGAACGTTATGTTACTCTTCTCTTCATGATATGTCTTTATTTTGCCTCATACTTCCATTACTTTCATGTTGCTTTCACTTGTTTATTATTTACTGCACAATGCTAAGGTCTGTTATGCTAGAGAAATTGAATGTTGCTATGTCACCAGTTCAGGTACTGTTGCACCACTGTTGAGCAAGTTTGGGTAATGCCTCTTTCATACTATGGCAGGACTAATGTGGACAGAAAACAAGGCATTGAAATGATTCCAGTGTTAACTGATCCTTTCAGTTCAGTCCCCATGATGTTATACCCACCTATCAGGCAAATTGCCCTCAGGGCACCCTGTCCACAAACACCCACATCTCTGGGCAGAGCAAAGAGCAGCCAAGGGGCTTTACTCATTTGGTCCCATCGATGCTGGAAAACACTATGAATGGTTAGTTGAACAGAATTCAGCATGACATTAACATATTAACAGATAACTTTATAATAACACTCCACTATAAAACTGTGAACACCAAGCACCGTAAAAAGTGGGGGCACCCGTTGCACCTGTAAAAGAAACTAGTAGGAGAAAAAATATCCAAGAATTTATCAATTTTAAGATATTTAACCCTGGAAATGTGCTTGAATCAATAAATATTGGCGTGATAAATAAATAAATACCTTAGGGTGACCTGTGAGTGACCTGGGAACTGTCTAAGCAGTCTCCATCAGATTCTTGCCCTCCAAAGGAGAAAGAGGTGGAAGAACATTAGTATATTCAGATATACAGTTAAAATATACAAATACACTCAGTAGGCCAAGCTTCTCCCAAGTAAATAAACAAACAATCTCTGTTTTACCTTACCAGGAGTCTCCCAGTACCACTTGTCTACTTCCATCCCCTCTTGTAGACCTAATAATTGTCCTGGGTTGCCACCGCCACATATGGCAAAGGGGGTGGGGAGCAGAACTAGCTGTGTTGCAGGGAGTCTTCTACAAGAATCTGCTCCCTGTTGATACTGGCCCTCAACAAACACATCTCTGGATCGTAGGGAAAACATGAGAAGAAAGAAATACATTAGTTCATCTTATAGGATCTGAGTATATAGACCCCATTCTGCCATGACTTTAGCCTGTAAGTGCACACGGCAATCTCCAGCTCACAAAAAGAATAAAATATCCATATTAGGGCTGTCAAGCGCTTAAAAAAAAAATCACGATTAATAATGTGATTAATCACACTATGAATAAAACAATATCATTTATTTAAATATTTTTGGATTTTTTTGCATTTTCAAAAATACTGAATTCATTTACAACACAGAATACAAAGTGTCCAGTGCTTGCTTTATATTTATTTTTATTACAAGTATTTGTACTGTAAAAAAACAAAAGAAATAGTATTTTTCAATTCACCTAATACAAGTACTGTAGTGCAATCTCTTTATCATGAAAGTTGAATTTACAAATGTAGATTTATGTACAAAAAAACCCTGCATTCAAAAATAAAACAATGTAAAATTTTAGTGCCTGCAAGTGGGTGCTCATCATGATCATCCTGGGCTTCCAGGGCTAGAGGTAGGCGAGGAAATGTAATGGGGAATCTTCCCAACCACCTTCCATCATTATATTTCCCTCCAGTTGTGTGAGGACTTAGCATGCATTCCTCAGTCAGGATGGAATCAATGATTGGAGGAGAAAAGGGCATGCTACAGCTAGGAACAGATAACTAGAAAGATGCCTTAGGAAGCTTGCAGTGCCCTGGGATAGCAACAGTTGGATAAAGTGCTATGAGTGGTCACCATGAACCAGTTTATAGAACCCAGGCTAGTGAATGTGGACACACTGAACCTCTGCGGGAATGGCCTGTACTAGCAAATCTTAGTTGCAGTGCTTTAGCATAAAACAGTGCACTCTGCTAGTGCAGACAGACAGTTGGGCCTTGTTTTGTGACCCATCCCTGGAACTGTGAATGTTTCTAACTCATCAAACCAATATATAATCATTAGGAGGTAACCTAATAACAATCACAGATGAGCCTTCCTATTCCAGGTCAAATGGATTATCTCATTCATGGAGTGAAAGGATCCCAGACACAAAGCATATTTCAGACATCTGTGAAAATGGGAGACCTAGAAGTAACTCCTGGCAAGGTAAGGGAGAACTTTTATGCTGACTACAGCAAGAACCTGCCTGGGTGTCACCACCGCTATGCTGACAATTTAATTATTCTTTGGACAGGAACATGACTCCCTAAAATTGTGTACATTTTGTTATTAACCTGGGAGTTTGGATTTAACAGCACAACACACTAGTACATTTTGCTGTATCACTAACAGCAGAAGCTCTGGACCCTTCGACTCCAAGAGGTGAATTTTTCCAGGTCTGTGGCAATGGGCCAAACTGCAATTTTAAATACAATTTTAGACAGTACTATTCAACTGTTACTTTCAAACAGGGCTTTGAGTGCAAACCTGAAACATATATGCAGCATATATTCAATTAAGAGGAACCGCAGTACAGATATAATGGCCCAAATTCTGTGCCTACAGTGGGGAACCACAAGTGAGCCATTTACAGCTCTCCGAGTTGCTGGCTGGTTTTATGCTGGCCAGGGCCGGCTCAGGCTTTTTTGCCGCCCCAAGCGGCGAAGGGAAGGAAAAAAAAAAGCCGCGATTGGTAGCACTTCGGTGGTGGCTCAACTGCACTGCTTCATTCCTCAGCAGCAATTCGGTGGCGGGTCCTTCGCTCCAAGAGGGACTGAGGGACCCGCCACCAAATTGCTGCCAAAGACCCAGATGTGACGCCCCTTCCCATTGGCCGCCCCAAGCACCTGCTTCCTGCGCTGGTGCCTGGAGATGGCCCTGATGCTGGTCACAGCTCCTGCAGAGTTTAGAGCAGCCTCAGGGATGCTCTAAACTTTGGTAGCTGGTAATGATCCCCAAGGACCTGCCCACAAGCTAGCTATTGTCAGAGCACAACATGCTTCAACCACTTCCCCTACCCATCTTTACTCACCCCCACTCAGAATCTGGGGATGGGGATGGCCTAGGATGCAGATGCATTGGGTCTGAGTCTGCTGGGGAGATACAGATAGTTCTGCTTCCTTTGTGCCACTTGAGCAGAATGGGCGAGATTCTATGGCCTGATATGTTGTAAAGCATGGCACTCCATTGGCTACGGCCATTTTGTCTTGGAAAGGTTTACCTTTGAGAATACCTGGAGGTGATACATTGGATGAAAAAATAAATATCAGAGAAGTAAAATGTCTCCCAATTTTCTTTTTGTATGAAAAATTAAGAATTTGAACCCTCTAATTGAATTGCACACAAGAGCATTGGAATGGCCCCACTGCAGTTTTTCAAAGACAGAGACTAAGAGATGTATTTTTAAGCGTTTAACAAGGAACTAAATTCCTTTGAGGTTTATCCTTGTTGCTTGAAATCAGCTGATCATTGCAAACAGGGCCAAACATATAAAAACAGGAAATGCTAAATTTTGGAAATAAGGCTCTGAGGGCCAGATGTTTAAAGGTATTTAGGCATCTAAAGATGCAGACAGGCACCTAGAGGGATTTTCAAAAGTGCCTAGGCAGGTTAGGTACCTAACTCCCATTGACTTCAGTGATTAGGTGTGTGATGGGTTCGATCACAGAAACCCCCTTGGGACTGTCACCTGATGTGCTGAGACTACCTCTGAGCCTGTTTTCTCTGCCAGTTTGGACCTCCAGAACCCTGCCTTGTCAAGCCAGACATGCCAGTCTGCTCCAACACAGACCCAGGGTTTGAACCACATGCCCCAAAGCTGCAGACTTAACTGAAAACGGCTTAGCAAGTGCTCCTGTCTCTAGCACCCAGACACCCAGCTCCCAGTGGGATCCAACCCCCAAATAAATCTGTTTTACTCTGTATAAAGCTTATACAGGGCAAACTCATAAATTGTCCACCCTCTGTAACACTGATAGAGAGATATGCACAGCTGTTTGCTTCCCCAGGTATTAATTACTTACTCTAGGTTAATTAATAAGCAAAAAGTGATTTTATTAAGTATAAAAAGTAGGATTTAAGTGGTTCCAAGTAATAACAGACAGAATAAAGTAAGTTACCAAGCAAGATCAAACAAAACACACAAGTCTAAGCCTAATACATTAAGAAACTGATTACAGATGAAATCTCACCCCCAGAGATGTTCCAATAAGCTTCTTTCACAGACTGGTCTCCTTCCTGGTCTGGGTCCAGCAATCACTCAGACCCCTGTAGTTACTGTACTTTGTTCCAGTTTCTTTCAGGCATCTCTGGGGGGGCGGGGGGGTTGATAGGCCGTCTCTTGAACCAGCTGAAGACAAAATGGAGGGGTTTCCAGGGCCTTTTATATTCTGTCTCTTGTGGGCAGAAACCTCTGTTCTTCTGTGCAAAATCACAGCAGCCAGATGGAGTTTGTAGCCACCTGGGCAAGTCACATGTCCATGAATGATTCAGCTTTTTGCAGGCCGACGCCATTGTTTACATGTTAGTTTGAACATTCCCAGGAAAGCTCAGATGTAGATTGGCATCTCCCAAAGTCCATTGTCAGTTAAGTCCTTTCTCAAGAAGCTGACCAAATGCTTCACTGAGGCTACTTAGAATCAAACACATTGAGATACAGGTACATAGCCAATGTTCATAACTTCAAATACAAAAATGATACACACAGCATAATCATAGCTAGCAAACTACAACCTTTCCACAGACGCCCCACTTGACCTCCTCTGTACAAGACCTGGTGCAACAATGATCTATATGGTTACAGTTCATGTCAATAACGTCACAAGGTGCTTTTGAAAATCCTACTAGGCACCAATTTGCATCTTTAGGTGCTAACTACCTTTGAAAACCTGGCCTTAAGAGTTTTAGCCAAATGATCATTACAGTCACTGATCACCAAGGCCAAGTTCTACAGTATTAGATTATTAGTAAAATCCAGATTGTGGCCTATCCCAACTACTCCTGCAGGGGAGTAGCGGGGATATAAGCATCTCTTACTTTCCTGCATTGGCTACCCATACCACAGAGCAGTGAGGAGCCTCTGCAGGACTGCTACATTTCTCTCCGTGCATGTGGGTGAAGTTTCACGGCCAAACGTTCCAGCCAGTTCAGCTGTGCTTGGGAACATAGACTGCACCAGTTTAGGGCTTGCACAAGCTGTCTTTCTCCTTCACATACTCCTCCTGGAGCAGGAGGAAACTGGAAGGCACAATCTACTTCTTAGTCTTCTCTTGGGGAGAGCACAAGAACACACTTCCCCATATGCATGGCAGACTGTAAAATAACACTCTTGCCCGATGGTGCTACTCATCTGAGGACAACTATGTTTAATGTAAATCAGTTAAATTTTAGAACTTAAAGGCTTCTGCTAATGTAAGGCCTAATTCTGCAGCCCCTCAGGCAAAATTCCCCCCAGCTACACTGGGTGTTTTACCAGTGTATGGGCAACAATACTGGATCAGTTGTTTCTTTGTAAATGTAATACAGTTTTAGCAACTATGCTAAAAATGGTACATTTAGATGTGTATATTTTTTCACAGTGGAGGTCAAGGTTGTTAATGCCTGATGATATTGAGGCCATAGGTTAAATCCAAGACCATATTGCAAATATATGGAAATTATCTTTATAGTTCCATGCAGCCTTCCATTCTCATAACTCATAGACTTTAAGGTCAGAAGGGACCATTATGATCATCTAGTCTGACCTCCTGCACAATGCAGGCCACAGAATCTCACTCACTCCTGTAACAAACCCCTAACCTATGTCTGAGTTATTGAAGTCCTCAAATCGTGGCTTGAAGACCTCAAGCTGCAGAGAATCCTCCAGCAAGTGACCAGTGCCCCATGCTGCAGAGGAAGGCAAAAAACCTGCAGGGAATCTGCCAATCTGCCCTGGAGGAAAATTCCTTCCTGACCCCAAATATGGTGATCAGTTAAACCCTGAGCATGTGGGCAAGACTCACCAGCCAGCACCCAGGAAAGAATTCTCTGTAGTAACTCAGATCCCACTCCATCTAACATCCCATCACCATTTCTAGGAGGAAGTACAGTCTGACAATTCACATATTCAGAATAACCAATTTGTATGTACATGTGTGCACATGCACATCATGCCAGATTCTCTAATCCTCTATGTGCCAGTCAAGCGATGCAAAGAGAAATTAGATTGGCCAGAAATAGTCAGTACAGGGGGGTTCTCTGGTGGCACAGAGCTGGCTCCATTACCAGCCACCTCCTTACCCCAGTGTAAGGAGATGGTGGGGAAGAGAGAGACCTCTTGAGTTAGAGCTGCTTTCTCATTGGGTCATTGGTGCAGGATCAGGGAGCTGGAACTGTTTCCCTGTGGCCTCTCCTCTCCACTCCTGCTGAGTTCATGCAGAGTGGTGGAGAATCCGTCTCTCAATTATCCTGTTTTAATTTTTAAGGAGCCTGATCCTGTGCAGAGCTGACTACCTCTAGTGAGGTACAGAGCATCCTCGACTCCCACTGCACACTGTATTTGCTGCTAACAGGGTTGGGCATTAAAAGGACACCGGTAACTTGAAATGCACAATTCTCTGACAATGTTTTACCTGTTTTTGCTACCTGTATCTACTAAGATTAATGCAACTGAAAGAGACTGGGGCATTTTACTCATTTTGTTTTCAGTGTATTTGCTACAGCAGCATTTTGTGCTTAGTCAGTTGTGCTGGGTTGTTGATGGTGCATGCCCTGCAACAGTCAGTGTTTACCAGCAGTAGAGCCGAAAATGAAACTAAAGAGGCACAAGCAAGTGTGTGCAGGGGCGGGGAGAAGCAGCAGACCTGAACACATAGGTGGTCATGTGCTCACTTAAAAGACCCTTCCAACAGGACAGAGGAGTAGAAAGCCCCTAACAATTTTTTCTTAAAGGAATTTTTTTTTTAAATTGAGGCTATGACTAATGTGTATTCTGTTAGCAAACTATATTGTTTTGAGTCCATTTCAGAAAATTCAAGTTGACAGGGTCCCTTTTAACTAGTGTATTGGATATTTTTTTCTAAATATAGTAAATATTTTATTAAGAGATCACTAACACACAAAGCTGTTAGTGGGATGTTTCATTACGTAGAAATTACATCTCCTTGATTTCACCCATTGTTCTAACACCAATGTGAGAGGCCATGAACAATGTGGAGAAATCAACCACGAGTAGCTCAGTGATTCCAACCCTTATGACTGTATTGTGAGTTTTACAATATTTAGCGTTTATCTTAGAGCCCCAGCCCTGGCGGGTTCTAATTGGGTGAGAATTTCAGCTTTTATATTTTAAAACGTAAGTTTCTACCTCTCACGGTTGCAGAGAAAAGTTTGAAAATGTGACCCAAGTGCACCCTAAAGACTCAGAAACCAGAAGGCAAATAAAAGCTCATGATTTTGGGGGGGATGCCTGACTCATGATTTTTGAATGGCGGAAGCTGTCAATACCACTAGTTTGTCGGGGAGGTAATGAACATGAATTATAAACATTTTTAGAATGTTGTACATGTACATTTCAAGATATTATTTGGTCTGTCTTTATCCTCTGATCTTTTTCAGGTAATATAGGAGGAAACAGAAAGAAAATCAGAGGCAAAAAATATAGGCCACGGTCTAATTCAACTGAGTAAGTCGACCCTTTAACAGCAAAGCAGAAAAGAACAGCTTACAAACAAATGCTACTTTCATTTACATTGAGCATTTTAAAGTAGAAACTACAGATGTTCCCTGTGGCCCACTCAAAGTACTGACTGGCAGGCTAGTAAATGGTTTAACAAATGTGTTTTTAATATTCTTTTTACTTTTTCTAAAACAATTAATTATTGCTTTTCTTCTTCGCAGTCAGCCCTATAGCGAACCCCACTGGGGTGACAGCCTGCACCGTCACAACAGGCTTTTGTCTACAGTAAACTGCCATTTCTGAGTGTGTCCTGTTCGACTAGTGAATTTCAGATAACCTATTTTCCTTCCTTTGCCCTCACCCCAGATGGAACCACCGCAGATGACACTGGTCCTCCCGGGGACACACATTCCTATCTCTGACTCCCCACCCAGAGAGTTTAGGAAAAGAACCTAACTGTGCTTTGAGAACATATTTACAGTTTAGTGCTCTAAGCCATCAAGTCTGACCTAGAATATCTTCTCAAACCACTGGGATCAGAACATGAAGAGACTGTCCGTGCACAGTCTTTGCTACAATGCCCTCTGAGGTCAGTATGAGTCTTTTCATTGACTTCAATAGGCTTTGGATTTGGTCCAGTAAGGGAAAAATAAAGAAATGGGCAAGTATGTATTAATTTGATCATATTAAGAATTGAGCCCATTTGTAAAACTGTCATACATGTACAAGTTTCACATAGACAGTTACAAAATTAATTAAATTTGCTTTCTTGTCTTCTTTGTTTTGTTTAATTTATTGAATAGGCCCATATTTGCTATACTCCATATTATCTATGTCTACTTAGTTAGACCCCTTATCTGAAAGGATGGTGAATAGGTGGCACTGTAACCTCTAGGCTTGTCAAACATTTTCCACTAGGCTTCCTTTGTCATTACTGTGCCACTTAAGAATTTATAATTCTCTGCCAGTGACAGAAATGATTATTCCCTCTCCCCCTGTCATCAGTACTAATGTATCTCCCCACTGGCAGAAGGGTTTTATACCAGTCCAGCTGGAAGCTAATAGATTTAAAAATTGTATTAAAGCTAATGTTAAAAGTATATAATATATAGGTTGAGAAAAAGAGTGTGTGTACATCTGGGTATAGTGCTTAGATTATCCACAAATGCCAAGTTTGTTTTTAAAAGTCATATGATACACAGAGTACATAATCAGCAATAACCCAAATTTAGGTGAATAGATTTAACAATACAGTTTAGATATTAGAATCTGAATACTCAGGTACATCACTCATGAAAAGTTGTACAGAGATTTGGTTGTGGAAAGCAAAATATATCAATGAGTGGAGATTGTCCCTCAGTAATTGAGAATTAGGTAGGTTGTCCATATAGAAAATACAATCCTCGAGGAAGCTATTTCAGTTACTTTCCTGACTGCACTTGTCATTGGCACTCCATCTCATCCCTCCTGGTATTGCTGATGATACTGCTAGATTTTCAGAGGGCCCAGCCTTTTTCAGCTAAAGGATTTTGAGTTTGTTCCAAAACTTGAGTATTCCAAGTTCAATATACAGTTGTTGCATACATAGGTTTCCAAAGGTTCACATAGATGAGTCTTTGCTACAAATTACAAACATTAATACCGTATTTTCTGGCGTATAAGACGACTTTTTATACTAAAAACAACCCCCAAAAATCGGGGGTCGTCTTATACGCCGGGTATAAACATACTGTAGCTTCGGCTACATACAGAACGTCCCTGTGCTGATTTAAAAGGCTCTGGGCTCCCCGCCGCAGCGGGCAGCCCAGAGCCCTCTGACTCCCTGTAAGTACCAGTAAGTCAAAACCATTTTAATTAAAATTATTTAAATCAAGTCTGATGTTATTAAATGGTGTTGCCTCGGAAGGGGGGGGTAGTCTTATACGGCGAGTATAGGCCAAAACCTATGTTTTAACTGGAAAATTAGGGGGTCGTCTTGTACGTCCAGTTGCCTTATACGCCGGAAAATACGGTAGTTTGAGACATGTAATAGCTACAACATTGCATGGTTAAAAATGGCAATACAAAACCAGTAAGATTATTCTTAAATCCCTTGGAGGAGCTTAACTTTCAAGTGACTGCAGCACCCCTGTCCCTGTGGTCTTAATGTTGATAAACTCTTATTGGAATGTTGATTGTTCGGTTTTCTTCCTTTGCATGAGACAATTTGATAAGAGCAAATAGCTTGGTTGACTAACCTGTTCAGAGTGCAGATGAGATTGCAAGTTCTTCTCTAGAAACTTGTTTTGTGCTCTTTCATTTTCTGACTTTTATTTCTGAAAACAAGGCTTAAAAACATAGCTCCAAATTCAGGCCTGACACAACTCCATTACAGTCAATGGCTCTGTCTCTGCTTAACTAGGGCTGAATTTGGCCTATAGAAAACAGATACACTTTTTTACTCTAACATTAAGGCACCACCTGGGAAGAGAATCTAGTAAAGGTTAAAGAACAGAAAGCATCTTCTCCCCTGTTATGTGATGCTTAGCTTGTGTATTTAAAATACCTGAGAACTGCAAGATAAATAAATAAATAAATAGAGAATGAATCAATAGTGAGGGTCACGATTACTTAAAAACCTGTCTTGGTCTGTATCATTTTCTCTTTTTAATGTGACCTAAAATTTCTGCCATATCTAATTCTCTCATTTCATCCCTGCTGCTGAGTATAGTGTAAGCAGAAATGGTAACAGTCAGAGGCAGAACCTGTTGCTGAAGAGTAAGCAACCTATAAGGGGGTGGCACAGAACACCTGTGTTCCTGAAATATACTTGCCAGAATAGGTGGGCTGGGGAGACACCCTTTCCCCTGAAGGTGTCTGCTTTGGGGGTGGGTGAGAGAGGTTGGTGATTGCAAAGTCACCTTGTCAAGAGTCTGCTCTGCAAGAAGAGCAGCCATGAGGTGAGCAGGTTTCACGGGCCACAAAACTGGATCCTCCCAAGCAACACGTCTGCAGTGAGGAGAGGAGAGAATTGTAGGGGGGGGTCACACAGATTATAAATATGAAATCACATTTTGAAAAGAACTGGAACGAATGATGTGTTACTAACTGTGACTAAAACATTTGTTCTTTGTTTTAACAAAAATGTGATGCCAGCTGCTTTAAGGGTGCCTTAAGGTTCATGCAACATTTTCAAGACAAATTCACCTCATTAACGTCTCAGGTAAATGTGAAAGAACCTTAATAAAATATATCCTGAGACAATGGATAGTGTTTGGAGTATTTCCTATATGAGATCTGGGAGCTGAATAGTGTACACAGTGAAAAGAAAATAATAAGGTGCCAAACTATTGTCTCCCATAAGTAAACAAGATCCACTGTAAATTGTTAAAACATTATAAGCCTGATTTGTGCCATACTCTGAATGTGTGCAGAATTCAGGTATTTGCACAGGAAGCTACTAGATATACAGTTACATACACACATACCTGATTTATGCATATATTTGCAGCGATTGCATGCACTAATTAAGTGCACTGTTGTGTGCACAGTTGTGCAACTGATTGGAAATTGGCCCACAATTAAACTGTTAGTTTCCTCTGAATTTCTGAAGCATTGGGTAGGGTTTCAGCCATATGACTCTCATTAGTATTAGTATGGGATGCACATAGCAAGCATCTCATGCAATTCCTGAAAAATGTACCAGGCATTATTTTGAAATCTAACAGATTTTTTCTTGGTTGATGTAAGGCTGCTGATAAATGTCATTGCTCTACTTAAAGATATTTTTGTCAGTTTTTAATTGCTTCCAGATGAGTAAAAAACCTTGGGAGTTTTTATTCAATGAAGTCAGGTGGTTCACTCCATACAAAGAAAATGTTGACTAACAGAGCCAGCATGTTCTTCCAAAATTTCTACAACAGAATTGATTAAGTGGTCTGATAAAGTAATATTGATTTTAACAGAAAACTGAGTATTATCCAAGAAAGGTAATACAGACTTTCTGAATATCCTGACAATAAAATGGAGATGTGTTAAAACATGTCCTAGTAAGATGTGTTTTGCCAATTAGTAGTACTGGTTCTCTTTGATAATTATTTTCATCTAAGTGTGCATCTTCCTCATTGTTATAAATTGATATAAACATGATTTGGCTTAGATTTTTCTATTATATATTGTGTTTTTGCAGCAGGGTAACCCATGTATCTGAGCCCGGGCTCTCTCTCGCCCACCAAATCCCGACCCAAGGCATAAGCCAAGGGGGTTCTCACCACCCCCATACAGGGAA
The DNA here is from genome assembly GCF_016161935.1 of Mauremys reevesii. Taxonomy (NCBI): domain Eukaryota; kingdom Metazoa; phylum Chordata; order Testudines; family Geoemydidae; genus Mauremys; species Mauremys reevesii. Next base: position 42,533,231 of record NC_052624.1, read on the forward strand.
TCGGGATCACAGGTCAGTTTCACCTGCTCCTATATTCTGGGCTGCCATTTTTATCCCATGAAAAATCCCTTCCCCTGAGTATTCAGTAGTTTCACTGTGGCAAAACACTTTTGACCTCTTGGAGGTGCTCCTGCTGATGCAGCGCTAGCTCAACCCTCCTCCTTGCCAGCCTGAGGTGTAAGATCACTCTTGAACCTGGGTCTTTTGCATTATTGCATGTTGCGCTACAAGCCAAATCAAGCTATTGGTCTAGTTTTAGCCTTAGATTTAATGACAGATTTATTTCAAAGGAGAATTTATCATTCAAAGTAATGTTGGATTTCAATGATGACTGATGCACAGATGACTGCAAAAATCAATCTGAGAGCTTTCTCATGATATAATTCAGTGGTCTGCAGTGACATAATATAAACCTTTCTATATGCAGATTGATTGGAAGGAATGAAAGTTATCTGTATGTAACTGGGCCTAGGAAGCTCACAAACATTATTGGATAACAACTGCATGCTTTGTTGCCACCTTACATTTTATTTTCTACTTTAAAAAGACAGATCAGGAGTGTTTCATGGTTACCAAAAGACCCCTTCAAATAAAAAGTGCAGGTTAAAAGTGCTGCAGCTATGGCTGACTCCCTAAAAAATCCATAGCTACATCAGCAGTTAAAACTAACAGCAGAGCCAAACGATACTGGCGCCAGCCTGTTGATTTACTAGCACTTCATCTGTGGCTGCACCACAGCTTTAAACTTTTACTTTTTACTAAGAAGCCAGGTTGGAAAGCATAAAGCACTACTGATTTCACTCGTTTGTGATTAAGAAAGGCAAATTAGAGGCAACTGTGGCTGGGGGCAAATATTTTTTTTAAAGCTGTGGCTGTGCTTACGCGGGGCAGGGAGATGAAGTTCCAGAACAAAAAAGGAGGTCTAAGGAGTTTTTTTTAAAAAAAACCAACAACCACAACCACAAGCTACAGGTTTTAGACTTTGACATTGTTTGGAATATTGTAGTACATTTGGTTGTGTTTTCAAGAAAGAAAGAGAAAACTGGCCTGTCCTACACTCATAAAATCAGTCCCTTGAGGAAACAGTTCACTCATGAGATCAGTGGACTGCTCACATGAATAAGAGCTATGGGATCTGGCCCAAAGGTATTTACAGTAATTTTAAAAAGAATTTGTTTTTTGTTGTTACATTTCATTTACTGTTTCAGATTGTGTTGATCCCTATTACATAAATGCAGTGATAAAAATAACTGTTACACCGTTGTGATGATTATACCAGAAATGCAGAATTTAAATTGCACCAAACAAGTTGCTCAGTGTCTACATCCCATTTTATTGTTAACACTACAAAGGGAGAAGAGGAAAAGTTTCAATACAATTAAGTGAACTTTCTATTGGTGGCCAAGGGAAGTTAGTTACAGAATAACTGTCTTCACCTGTTATAATATTACTGCTAACTATGGAATAAAACAACAATGTTTCTTAGTTTGTGTGTAACTTAAACACACACATGGGTTTTTTTAAGTGGTTCTTTTGCTAATCAAGGTTTTACAAGGTAAAATATCAGATCAATTATGCAGCCCTCTTTGCAATTTCACCAGATCACACAAAATTACTAAAACCAATTTTGGTTCACGGTGTAGGTGTAAAGAAATTACCAGACATGGCAAAAAGAGCATTTTAAATGGTGAGGTTGAAATTCATCCATGTACAGAGGGCCAGCCCAAAGTCTCTGCAGCACTTAAGGCCTCAATCCTGGAATTCAGTCCAGCTGGGCAGATGCCTGCCCCTGCAGAGAGTAAATTGCAGGACAGGAGCCAAAATGTCATCATGTCACTACTTTGAGGACATAGGAGGTGCAAATACTTTGTGATCATTCCTGGCCCTCTGCATAGAGGTGAATTTCACCCTTAGGAAATTAAATGAATAATGCGTCCTCAACAATTTCCAGATTAACTGAACTTGAGCCTTGTTGTAGTTCAAATTTTCTCATGCAGTTGTACACATTGCCAACTCCTCACCCAACATCCATACTGATTTATTTGCCATACTCACTTGCATTTTGGGGATGAAGACATCCTTGCTGAGCTTGTGCTGTGTGTTCTCAGATTTTCTATTCTTCTTGTTCTTCTGCCTTCTCTGTTCCTTCCATTGCTTTCTGCAGGTATTTAAACCCCTGGTTCAAAAGAGAATATAATGTAGCTAAGTGGGTAGAAGATGTGAATAAAAACACTGAAGGACCATACTTTAGGTATTTTGTAAATTAATTCTATATCATTTGTAAGAGCTGTTCCAGCATATACAAATATGTTGGGACTCCTATCTTGTATATATCAGTACAAGTTACTGTAGGTGCAAAGAGCCCCTTGTTCATTTGCTGCCTTTTGATGTCTTTTTTTTTCTTTTTTTGGCTTCATGTGCAATTCCAATTCTTTTTCTGAATGTTTTAATGAAGCCATTGAAAAGAATGTTTGTAGTGCATGCATTCCCACCATCATCTATAGCTTTTAGTAGCTTTCTCTTCATTTTATGCCAAGTAGTGTTTTATGGGCATGAGACGTATTTACTACTAATAAAATAGTTTTAACCTAAATAGGATTTCATTTACTGAAACAAATGGTCTCTTGTCTATTTAGTGCATACTAAACTTACACGAAAAGAAAAAGAATAAAATGTAGTGGAATTTTACCTTAAAATACAATGGGGATGAAATAATTAACATGACCAGAATTAAAAATGAGAACTATAAGACTACATTCTGCACTGGGAAGATCTAACCACCTAGTGTATGTGGTACAAATGAGTGTAGGGTTCTACTGAAAATACTTACAAGCGAAAATTGTGAATGTAGTGCCAAGTAAACAGAAAAACTAGGTCAGCCTCCATCTTGCACCTGAATAATGAAACTTTGATTCTTCATGCAGTTCTCCATTTCCCCCATCCCCAGGTTAGGAATGAGGGGAGGGGCAAAGATAGACAAAACAGTGGCTTAAAGCTAGTATGTGGAGGAGCCACAGGGTTGCTTTAACTTATGCTCTGCTTCCCATGGCCCCCTGTAGGCTCCGGGAGGTAGAGAATATGCCCCATCCCACCACTAGCCAACCCCAAAACATCCCCTATTCTGGGGCTGGGGAGCAAGGCCAGGGTAGGGTGTTTACACCAGTTCTATAGACCAAGGAGTCCCCTTGCACAGGAGGTATTATCAGGGGCACATTTCTGCTCCCTTTGTACTAACAGAGTGGCATAAAGGGACTGTAGTAAAACTGAGAATCAGGCCCCAAACCTCTCTGTAGTTGAGAACTAGCTCCTAGTTTTCAACAGCACAATATAAAAGCATGAAGCAGACACAATCTGTGGAAATGTGAGAAGACATTTAATTTGATAATCCCACAGTGCTTTGGAAAGAGCCGTTCTTGTTTGTTAGGCATATCGTGTGCCGTTAACATGACTGGATCTCTGCAGTGCGTTAGAAATGAAGTGTTAAGTGAATACCATCGACCAAAAATCATGAATAAAGAAACATTTAAAAAAGGCAGGTGAACTCAGAATCCCACAATTATACTTTTAGTATTTTAAATGATAGCTGTGAAATATTTCCATTACATCATCTACATGTTATTTAGAACAGCTGCATTTTGAAAATACAAAAAGATATTTGTAGAGGCAAACGATCCATCTGAAGTATCCTACTGCATATCTTTTCATTAAAAAAAGAACCGGGTGCTCTTAGCATTAGAACTTTTATCTCATAATTACAGTTTGAAGCTACAGTAATTATTTAGGTTAAATTAATCCTTGGGCCAAAATTTGGCTTCAAATCCCTGAAGTCTCTTGGAACTGAATGTGTTTATCTGAGGACAATCTGTCTAGGAATATGCTCTTTCACACCTTCCCCGACCCCAATGAGTTAGGGACTAGTTATATAATTTTAAGAACTACTGAAGTGCTTTGGCTCAGGGTACACATTAAATGTCACAGAACTTTTCTGCAAAACTTTCCAGTTCAGCAGTAGCTCTAGATTAAATTCCTTAGGAAACCATCTAGAAGAAACAGAAGTATGCTGACTGCTGGTGTACTTCTCAAAATCCAGTGGAAGCCTGCAACTTCAGCAGACCAAGGTATTGATGAAACAAAAATTGCACCAGTTTAACTAACATACTTTATTTAAATCAGTTTAGTTAAACTGTGTAAACCCTGCATGGACACTTCCTTTAATTTTTGTATCTGCTTATATTGATTTAGCTCAGGGTTTCTCAAACAGGGGTCGCCGCTTGTGTAGGGAAAGCCCCTGGTGGGCCGGGCCAGTGTGTTTACCTGCCCACTGCAGATCGCTGCTCCAGGAACAATGGGAGCTGCTAGAAGCGGCAGCCAGTAAGTCCCTCAGCCCACACCGCTTCCAGCAGCTCCCATTGGCCTGGAGCAGCGATCTGCGGCCAGTGGGAGCCGTGATCGGCCGGACCTGCGGACGGGGCAGGTAAACACACCGGCCTGGCCTGCCAGGGGCTTTCCCTACACAAGTGGCGACCCCGGTTTGAGAAACCCTGATTTAGCTTAATTGGGGAACTGGTTGAAATTGACTTAAGTTTAAACCCATATAGCAGTTTGCAACATTTCACTAAATCAATTGTAATAAACTATTTTAGTTAAACTGGTGCTTCTTCTCAGACACAAGAAAAAAGACATTACTACTACTAAGGACACTGTTTAAAAATCACACAGCAGCTTTCTGAGCTCTTAAAGACACAATCTTTTAAAAGCAATTTTTGAACAAAATAACCTTGCAAAACTTCAGAAAAATGACCAGAGATAGTGGCTTATAGTATAAAGTGTAGGCTTGGGGAAAAAACCCACACTAATTAATTAATTGTTTAAAGGGCCTATTTTATAACCCAAGTGGTTAGTCAAATTCAAGAAAAAATGCCATCTTATGCTTGGCTTTAGAAACCATGATCCAAGAATGGAGACAGTTAACACGGAATAATACTTTTTTGTAGTTGTTTCATTTGTGCTCTCTTTTAAGAAAGCTGAAATTGACACAGCTGTTTTGTTTACTTCCCTGTTTCTGCGCTACCCTCAGTGATGTCAGCATAGTTCTGGGAATAGTGTGTTGTTAAGTGCTGTTGTTGAAGCCAGCAGAGGGAATAGAGAATCACAAAACATTGATAACTGCCAAAGTATGCTGTTGTAGATTTTCAGAAAACAGAGCATCTTGTGGACTTCCCTCAGCAGACTTAAAAAAAAAATCTTAAAGTAAGTCAAAGTTGGTCCTAGGTTACCGATAGTGACCTATTTACCAAATATTTTCCACATGGTGAGTCAAGTATGTGTGTATATACATAGGTATAATTACTCTTAATAGTTAATAATCAGAGCTGGCCTTTCTGGTCCCACAAAGCCCCCAGCTGTGGTTCCCCAAATTGGCGAGACCAAGAATTGTAAAGGAGAATTTCATCTTTCACTTACAATCTAGCCCTTCCTTTTATTGTATATGTACAATCTGTGTAAGGGGCAGCATATTGCTGCACAGTCCCAGCAGCGGACAAAGCAGGGAAATCTCTTCCTGGCTCCTGGCCTTGCTCCAGGGGGCGAGCAGTCTGCTACTGGTCTTACACAAGAGGCAGACTACCTGTCCCTTTCATGCCAGCTCTGTGCCTAATACTGCAGTTTCTGCTGAAAGTAACCTTTGGAACAGTGATCAAGAACTACTTGCCTCATTTGAGGCAAGCCAGACTCTCAGGGATTGTGATGGTATCAGAGTGTGAACTGTCAAAGCCTTAAGTATGCCAATCCCGTAGATTCATTTGTGCAAGAATGATGCAAAGGGTCCCTCTGAAACACTGAGCTGCCCAAGTTTGAGTTACTGCAAATATTTACATTAATAGTAAAAAGTTTACACAGAAACAAGATTTTCAAGGTGAAAACCCAGGACACTTGTCCCGAGGGAGGAGGATGGCTTGGGGGTACATGTTACAGGGATGGAGGGGAAGAGAGAATAGGTCTTCTGTTCCCCTCTCATATTTTTCTGCTTTTTCCTGTTCTGAACTTTCTCCTCTGCTTCTCCTCAGCTGGCCACTTAAACCAGCTTTAACTCTGCTTTGCACCACCAGCTCTAACCTCGAATTTCCAGGCTTTTATCCCACCATCCATTGCCTTTGTGTGTGAGCGCATCTCTGACTGGTCATAGTCACACAGGGCCACTGGGCTCATTTTTTCCTTGTTTCATCTGGGACGGTCAGATTGTGCTTTTTTAAAAGAAATTTTTTTTGTTTCTTTCCTTCCTCCCTCCCTCCCTCATTTGCCCCTTTCTCTCTCTCTTCCTTTTTATTTTCAGTTACTCCTTTCATTGCTGTATTTAGTTGCAGTTGTTGGAAAGTACAAGTAAGCTCTGTACTGCGTACTGAAGGCAGTGAGCAGTTTATAGTCTCTCATCTTCTCCAGTAATAAGTTCCCACATCATGGCTCCATGATGGAGAGAGCCCCAATTCTCACTCTGACAAGCTCTACCTGTGGGATTTAAAGTTCCTATGGAAGAGAGCTGTTTAATAAAGCCATTGTAATGGTGAGCAGCCATTTTCTTAGGTAGGTTGACTCCTTTCCATGGAAAAGATTAGTGGTGAGGGTGAAAACCTGGCCTTGGTTGAAGTCAATGGCAAAACTCCCATTGACTTCGGTAGAGCCAGGATTTCACCTTGAGACTCTGAAGATAAGTGTTTAATAAGCTTTGTGAATCTAGTGCTCTGGGCACATGTAGGATCATTTAGAAACTTCATACAGTATTTAGAATTAATGTCCCCAAACTGGAACATCAGCCTATTCTTGCAGATCCACCCTTAGAACTAAAACTCTGTCCCCACTTCCAGCTTCTGCTCAGCCCTCTTCCTGCACCCCTGAAAAAAACTTGAGAGGACAAATGGGTCTATTTATCTTTTAAAATATGGCCTAATCTATACTAGAAAAACTATATACTTGTTCAATGCAATCAATCTGGTTAAACTTGTGCAAAGCCCTAGTATAGATATTCTTAAATTGATATTTTCCTGATTTAAGCTAAACTAGTATAAGCAAGGTTTTATTTCAGTTTGATTGCATTAGGAGTGTGTGCCGCTTTAACCAGATGGATTTTTAAATTGATTTAGTGCAGTTTACAAAATGAGGTGATACACAGCACCATTGAGGAATAAGGGGTACCCAGCGTAGCTGTTGTGGCTGAGCTCTGACCTTGCTCCTGTGGGTCCTGCGCTTCTAGGCAGTTTATGCTTAGCCTCAGTGGCTCACTGTGACCCTCCACGTAACCCTTCTCTCTCTAGGGCCAGGGTTACAGTCTACTGAGCCCTTTTCATCATAGGCTGCAAGGAGGTGGGTGAGAGAACTCCCACAGTCTCTGTTCAGCCTCCTGTCCTGACAGGGACCTGACTTCCCCTTCCAGGAGCTGTTCCTATAGTGGTGGGTTGGGGGAACCCGGGCCCGCCCTCTACTCTGGTTTCCAGCCCAGGGACCCTAATGGTAGCAGTTGTTGGCAGCCAACCTTTCACTGCCAGAGTTGCTACATTTCCCTGGGCCACTTCCTCACAGCTCTCCTGCTTCTCCCTTTGTCACCCTTACCTTAGGGCTCCTTTAACAATGTTTTAGGGTGTCTTCAGTAACCAGCCCTCCAGCCGCACTTCCTCTCCTCTGGCTCCCCTGCCTGACTGGAGTGAGCCCTTTTTATAGTAACAGCAGGGCCTTAATTAGAGTCAGGTGGTCACATTAACTGAATGGCCTCACCTGACTCTTTACAGGTTAATTAGAGTCAGGTGTTCTCATTAGCCTGGAGCAGCCCCTGCTCTGGTCAGTCAGGGAACAGAAAACTGTTAATCCAGTGGCCAGTATATCTGCCTTCAGCTATTCTGCTGTACCCAACTAGCCTGAGTCTATCACACTGTCTTCTCTAATTTTGATAGTAGTTGTGTTTTAGGAGATCATGTGTCATTTAGTTGTGGGCTAAGTGACATTTATTTCACGCCATCTCTTTTGACCTCAACATTGTCTAAATGACTAGTGTTGTGCTGGTATTTTGTTTTGAAACCCAATATGATTACAAAAATCTCTTAGTTTCAGCTTCAAACATAGACACAAAAATGAGTCATTAACTCTTCCTTCTTGGTCTCAGACCTCAGGATGAAAACTCCCAGACCCCCCGAGATTCATAGCTTCATTTTGGGTTACTAGTAAAATCTGTGATCAAACCTTCCTACCATACACTGTGTAGGAATGAATGAGACTTATGAGTCTTGCATTGTATTTCAGGCCTTGCATGTGAGTTCAGATGAAAACAAAACTTGATGTGAAAGTTAACAGATGTGAAACCATGAGAACTGAAACCTATGGCAAAAGCTCAATGAAACCCACCTGAACCAAACTGCAGCGTTTTGCTCAGCGCTAACCCTTGCATTACCCGCAAGTATCCCCGTAGCTGGATGCTGACTTTCTTCCATACTGTAAATGAGAAAGTTCTTACATGGCTCTCTCATTTAAAGTGCATATAAATCTGGGATACACAGCACATAAACAATGGCAGGATAGAGCCTTTAGGGTGATATTTTCAAAATGACAGCATTTTACATGTAAAAAAAAATCAGTGATTGTGCATCTGACGCCGTGTTCAACTGTACTTGCAATATGTTTTCACACTCTCTACAGGTCGCACATAGTCCAGACCATTAAAAAAAATACAGAGTGCCTAAATGAGTAGCAGAAATAAGTGGCCAGGGATTGTGAGGGAAGGGCATGTTTATCTATTTAAGTGTGCAACTGCATTTTCAATGTTGTAGGCCTCCAACTGGGCATCTAAACTTCACAGATGTGGGTGCAGCTGGTGTGCCTCAAAACACTCTAGGTTTGCGCGTTGAGATTGGTATCTGTATGTCAGTTAGGTCACTGTATATGCAGTAATGTGTGCACACAATGGCTCATGTGCACAGGTGGGCTTTTTGTAGGAGCAACACATTGCAAATCATTTTGTGGGTGCACCAGTTTCACCCCGAGTTTGAAAATGTAGCATTGTGCGTGCATGGAGAACTGATTTATTCAGAAGCATTTCGCCTGGAGATTGTTTTCTGTTTTCTGCAAGGCAAAACAAAAAATTTTCTTGGGTAATAAGCAGCATCTGATTTTGAAATAATTTTAAAAATTTCTTATATGCTGTTTCTACAAAGTTTTTAAGACAAAAAAAACCTCCCACTACAGTGACAAATATAGAAAACCAAAAGAAGACGATGCATACACATTGTAAATCTGTGATAGGTGGTTATAAATGAGACCTAACAAAGATATAATAAAAATGTTGGCGAATCTAGCCCATTACTCCAAATTCTGCTCCTCATTACATCTGTGCAACCCCTATAAGTCCAGTAAGACTTCACCAATGTGCCTGGGAGCAGAACTTGAAACACTGTATCTATTTCTGGCTCCCCCACCCCTCCCAGTAACAAACACAGGGTCAGATTGGGCCATTTACGCTTTGGCCAATGATGCAGAGCTGTAGTTTCCACCGGGTAAACTAGGAATCCTCCCCAAGGACCCTGCTGCAGAGAGAGAATGTGCATGCTCCACCATTCCTTGGGCTGCTGCTGCTTGCTTCTGTCTCTGTACAACTGCCCACCCCTGCACAGACTGGTGCAGAGCAGGACCATAGCCTTGCCTCCTCTCTGTGCTGCCTCTTCTTGGGGTGGCTTGCATCACCACGAGGAGCAGTAGGAGGGAGCAAGCCTGAGCCTGGGATAAGGGAATGTTCTCTTCCCTGATCCCTGTGCGCGCACGCACACACACGCGCACACACACACACACACACACACACACACACACACACACACACACACACACACACACACAGCCATGATATTGAGATAAACATCTCATTCTCAGATAGAGACCCCAGAATCCAAAGCGAACACCCTCAGCTCTTATCTCCTGCTACTTCGTATTTTGTGTTTTAAAAAATGAAAAGAAGGGTTTTTAACCTTTAGGTCTCATTATCAGTGTAAAAAAAGGCTCCTGATTTTCTTTTTGACTATAGAGCCCGTTGTTCCTTTGAATGACGGAGAAAAATATCATTATGAACCTTTGTCGGTGCAAATGAGATTAGCCTTAGTGAGCGGATGGGGCTGAAAAATTGTTAGCCTTTCCCTTGATTTAAAATTGTGATCCTGGAAATATCTGTGTGTGTGCTGTTCTATCTCACTGTGTGCTCAAAAAGCAGTTGCTGAGGACTTACTTTTTAATATCGTAAAGAACGGTATGGTTATAATCTTGTTCTTTCATAAACTAGTATGACATTTGAGAGATCGCAGCACAGGACTTTAGAAGTACAGTACATGTACACTGATGACATCAGTTTCACACCTGTCACAAGCTCCCATGTAATTTCCATTGGCACCTTGCTGGTCATAACTACCATCAGCCATTGTTTGTAGGGGAAACAAGAGTGTGCAGTTATAGGCCATCGCAGACACAATCATGACAATGTACTAGACTAAAAAAGTTTTGAAAAACTCTTTACATTTAAATGAGTTGCTATTAAATATAACAGAGAGCAAAGTTTTCATCACAAAGAGCCCTTAGCCTGTTTCTGAGCCTACACTAGTATATAAGGGCCCAACCCTACAAAAACTTACTACTGGGCATTGTGTTGACTACTATGAGCAGTCCTGTTTGACTTGAGCTCCTGATCATTGTGAGGTTAATGTATCTCGCGACTGCAGCCTCTTGCTACGTGTGCAGTGGTTGAGAATGTGCATGCACAAACTGAGTGGCAACATCTTCCTCAAGCACATCCTAGAATTGGAGCATGTAGGTAAAAGTGCTCAAAAAGCATGTGAGGGACAGCTGCTAATGGCAGCCATATGGAGGCCCCTTGTCAAAGTTTGGCCTTCTGTCTGCAAAATGAAACTAACAAGGTAGGGTAATTTAGATTTTCTACTTCCAGTCTGTTGTTTTTTTCTTCTCTATTATCTAGAGATGGAGCCTCGTAGGATCCTCTCATTGGATAAAAGTGCAGAATCTGAAAGGGGATGTGTCAGAGATTTTCCCATGTGTAAAATTCCTGTCAATAAAGTCCTGCCACCTTATTGCCGTTAAAAGAATGCCTTTCATGTGATACACACATTGACTTGCTCCTGCTTACGCTGCTCACCTTGTACAGAAATGCTGATTGCAGTAGACTAATCAGTCCATTTTTGTATGTTCTCATCAGACTCTTTCTTTGGCTGGAACACTATGCACTGTTTGATGCTTGCATGTCTAATAATTTCTTGTTAGCACTTTGTATTTGCCTTTGTTTCTTCACAACTAACAGTTTGGCCTCCAAGTGCATGCCTTTTATGTAAATTAATATCTTATCTATAAATAGAAGTTTACCTGCTATGTTTGTATTTTAGCATTGGAATGTATAAAAGCTATTTAAAAGACCGAGATTTATTGCCATTTATTCACTCACTGGTAGAATATTTGGTTGTGATTATACTAGCATTGTTTATATTTAAAGGTCAGTGTCCTTTCTGTGTTTTAGTTCTCTATTTATTCTATAGGTGACTTGGTTTGTTAACTTTATAATGATAAGATAAAATGCTATGTAATGTAGTTTAAGAAACTGATTATGATGGGAAAGTACACTAATGAAAGATAAGCAGCAGTCTTAAGTTTTCCTTCCAGTATTAATGAAAGCTGTAAGCATCTGAGTGATTTTTATTTATAATCATTTAATATTTAGAGTACTGATCAATTTTTTTCTAATACTGAGTTCATAAAGTATGCATTTACATTTTGAATCAAGCTTCCAAGTACTTGCAGTTGCTGTTGAAGTGCCAGTGCCCAAAGACATCATATTTATTTTGTGTGTTTCAACATCTCAGGACTCTGTCTCCTGCAAAGTCTCCATCTTCCTCTACTGGATCTATTGCCTCCAGCAGAAAATACCCATACCCGATGCCTCCACTTCCTGATGAGGAGAAGAAAGCTAACAGACCAAGTGCCAGGGTACCTCTCTCCTTCTTTATGTATAGTCAAAGAAAAACTCTTAATTGAGGAAATGTTTAAACGTGGCCCCCTCATGCCTGGACATGGCATTGCAGGGGATTTCCCACTTGTACCCTTTGCTGGCCACTTCCTTAGTGCCACCGTGGCCAGTCCCAGCCAGTATCTTCTCCTGATCCCCTCTCGGTCTTCTGTGTGGCCCTCTGGCCAAATCTAATAATCATTCAGTCCTCTGAAGGGGAGAATAAAGGTCCAACTTAAAGTTCAAATAAGGTCAATATTTATAGTTCTTCTGCCCCTCTCAGGCTTGGCTGAAATCCTGTGCTTCCTGCCCCCTTCAGAGCTTCTCTTCCTTCCTCCACTCCTCATTGTGCTCTCTCTCTCTCTCTCCCCTTCCTGTAGGCCCCTATCTCAGCTTTCCTCTCAGGAGCCTACCTCCCTCTCGTGGTCTCTTCTCTCCTGTTGCTCTCTAACTCTCTCTCTCTCTCTGGAGTCTCCTACTACTCCTGGTGGTTGATTCCACCCTGAGACATCTCCCTTCCCAGAGAGAGAGAGATCTCCTCTCTTCTCTCTGCAGGCTCTTCCTTCTCCAAATTAAGCACATAAGAACAGCCATACTAGGCCAGACCAATGGTCTGTGTAGTCCAGAATCCTATCTTCTGGCAGTGGTCAATGGCAGATGCTCCAGAGGGAATGCCCAGAACAGGCAATCATCAAGGGATACACCCCCTGTCATCCACTCCCAGTTCCCCCCTCTTTTAAAAATTGTGCTCTCCCTACTTCATCACTACAGCTGGGGTCAGTCTTTCTAATTAAGCCCCATTACACCCAGCTGGGTTCTCTAATTGGCCCATTAACAAAGTTCCTGCCCTAACACCCCCTCCCTGCCCCTATTGGATCCCTTCCCCAAATCCCCACCTCTTCCCCCAGCGTGCCGTGTTCCCCCTCCTCCCTCCCTGCCGCGCGAATCAGCTGTTTCATGGTGCAGGCACTGGGAGGGAGGGGGGTGAAGCAGGACACGGCGGTGTGCTCACGGAGGAGGCAGAGGCGAGCCGGAGCAGGGGGGCAGCGCGGGGGCCACGGGGAGCTGCCAGTGGGTGCTGAGCACCCACCAATTTTTTTTTCATGGGTGCTCCAGCCTCGGAGCACCCATGGAGTTGGCGCCTATGCCGTCTACTCCGCCTGTGCTTCTCACTCTGGCAGGGTACCGGAGTTGACGGGAGCATGCTCGGTGGTCGATTTATCGCATCTTCACTAGATGCGATAAATCGACCCCCGCTGGATCGATCACTCCAGAGGTAAGTGTAGACATGCCCTTAGAGGCACAGCACAGAATCTCACCCACTGAGTTGTGGTCAAAGAGATCTTGGTCCAGCACAGCACAGGCAGAGGGGCGCAGAGGAAGTTAAGACACACTTATTTTCCCCAATCATGGGGCAGCCTGAATACCGGTCCAGTCCCCTGGCATAAATTAAAGAAGTTCTGAGCAGGCAAAACATAGGAGCAAATTTTGCTCTCTCTGTAAAACAGGGGTAGGCAACCTATGGCACGGGTGCCGAAGGCGGCACGCAAGCTGGTTTTCAGTGGCACTCGCATTGCCCAGGTCCTGGCCACCGGTCCGGGGGGCTCTATATTCTAATTTAATTTTAAAGGAAGCTTCTTAAACATTTTAAAAACCTTATTTACTTTACATACAACAATAGTTTAGTTATATATTATAGACTTATAGAAAGAGACCTTCTAAAAATGTTAAAATTCTGAAAGGCTGCTCTAAAATTAGTTATGGTAACTGTAGTGTTAGTTGTAACAATAGTGGGTAAAAGCATTCTGACACAAGCTTGATAGTTGAAGTTGACGTTGTTTCTTCAAACTTTATTCTCCAAGTCCTAGGCTTCTATTATGCAGCTTGCAGTCCTTCTGAAATGTTCCCAATTGTATGATGACATTGTGATGTAAACAGATATCCGCTAGGGACTGGGATGAGACCTAAACAAAGCAGACTTTCTTCCCCAACAAAACTCTAATATAATTTAGTTACTAACTGTATTATAACTTTGGTAATGTATATATGTGTTCCTTTTTTCCCCTCCAGCTATGGGAGACTTCCATTTAGTTCTACAGTTTACCTGGGTGACATCAGAACTGTTTACTTCAAATTTTATAGAAACTCAGCATCACTGAGTCATTGCACATTCATCTGCTCTTCAGACAATTTGAAAGAACAACAGAGATGCCAGTGATCACAGAAAGAACCTGCTCTCATACCCAAGGGGGAAAAAACAACATGTTTTACTGTTGATTAGAATTCTATTAAATCTGTAAAGAATAACCAAAAGTCACAAAAATTAAGATGGGATAAATAGATTGAATATGATAAGATTATTCTGCATGATGACCAATATATGTAGAAATACAACTAAAACTCATGTACAAATCCCGAATAAAAGAGGTTTTTCTTTGGTTTATGCAGTCCCAAATAACAACAAAATTGAGTTCAGAATTTTGTATTCTGAAGCACATGACCAATGTAAACATTATGCTATGTGCATGAACCCTCGGTTCTTTACTTTCCACAAGTAAGGGGGAAACCACGTACTGTAGTAGAAATTAGCATGCAGGAGTAAGAAATGTAGAATTTTGCTACAGGATCTTAAGTTTTGAGAGGCATAAACTTCAAACAAACAAAAACTATATCTTTTTTACCTTTCATGTTTATAATCTCCATATACAAATTGTATATATGTAAACATTTTAAAATGTGAAAACAGCTGTAACACACATGTATTTTGCCAAATGCCTAAAGAATCAATCATGACTAACATCATCACACTTCAAGTGTTCTGAATATTATGAGCAGACAGCTTTGGAAATACAGCAGTTCTAGTACTGTAAATGTGTTTCTCAGCAGACTGGTGTTTGACCAAAATCTCCACAATCTGGGAATATATTTGTTATAATCACCAGAAAAATCAAAGTTCTATAATGCTTTGTCTTAAATCACCACCTAAGGAACCAGCAAAAATAAGTTGTCTGATAGTGGTGATGTGTGTTTGTCTCTTCTCTCACACTGGTGTAAATCAGGAGCAACCCCACTGAAATCAGAGCTGGAGTCTTTAACTAATAGTGAACATACAGTTACTGGAAATTGAGGAGTAATTTAAGGTCGTCAGTTAAGGGGGTGGAAGTGGGGTCTCAATGGCAGATTTGGGATATGCGTGTGTAAAGCACTTCAGACCCAATGCTGGAGCAACCTGGCAGAGTATACAGGTTGTGATGGGCATGATGCTATCATAGTGCTATACAAAAACTGAAAGCTGGGCAACTGGCCGATTCCCCCTCCCTTCCCCCCGCTTTTTTTTTTTTTACTGCTATTACTTGTACCATGTATTAGCATACTGAGGGTCCATCCACACTGCTGCTGGGAGAAAGTCTCACAGCACGGGTAGAGGGACTCACGCTAGCAAGGCTTGAGCTCGTGTGCTAAAAATAGCTATGTGGACTTTGCAGCTCCGGCGGAGACTCAGGCTAGCCATTTGAGCTGAAGCCTAGAGATTGGGTGGTCTTGAGCTCGGTTGGCTCCGGAGTCTCTGCCAGAGCCACAATGTCCACACAGCTATTTTTAGAGTGCTAACTCAAGCCCCAGTCTGTCTATCCTGGCTGGGTGGCTCACTGCCACCTGCAGTGTAGACACACCCCACATGCAGCAGCAGAGGTCTCCTTTGCAGGTAGCATGGGCCTTGAGCAGAATACAAGTGGATCCAGACCAATGAAATTGAGGATGCAAAAACAAACTCATTACAAAGGAGACGTGGCAAGATGGCATTAACCTGACTGCTGGTCAACTGTATGCTATGTGCTAAAGGATGTAGAGTAGATATAGTTACAACACCCAAAGGATTCAAAAGGATGCTGTAAAATCCCTGGGCATTTTCAATTGTAAATGTTCTTTAAATAATAAAAATGGCAATTATAATTCAGTTAAAACACCTCTCTTGTTAGTACCTCTCCAGAAGTGACAAACGTCCAGCATCTGGTAATTCCATTGCAGAACAAAACATCTCTTCTAATAAGAAATATTAGAATACATGGCCCACAGTGATATAATCAGTTAGATGCTGACAGGAACATAATCTTCTACCTCTTTCACGTAATTCCTTTAGTAAGTGAACCTACCACTTATAGCCTTTTAATGTAACCGGAGCTCAGTTTATCAAATTTCTCTCTGATTAAAGCAAGTCACATTTAGAGGAGTCTTGTGGCACCTTAAAGACCAACAGATTTGTTTTGGCATAAGCTAAAAAACACTTGAAGTGGGTTTTTTACGCAGGAAAGCTTATGCCCAAATAAAACTGTTAGTCTTTAAGGTGCCACCGAACTTCTCACTGTTTTTGTGGATATAGACTAACATGGCTACCCCTCTGATACTCCCTTAGTCAAATTTAGGTTAGTTTTAAATTAAGGCATTTTTTGTCAGCAACTGTTAAGTATGTAAGATTTTAGAAGTATGATATTTTATTTATAAGACTGTGCAGGTTTACATCTACACAACACTGGCCTAGCAGAGGAACTTATCCCCTTCGTGGCAAGAGATTTTGGTAAGGATTGTGAATTATGACAAATATGAATGAGAACAGAGCGCGTGGGTATGTTTGAAAAGCATTGGCATCTACAATGGCTTTGGGCAAAGATTCTGCACTTTAATGCAGATTATAGATTTGTCAATACAGAAGTATGCAATTGATTAGTTTTGGAACCGATGTGAAGAAGTGCTCGCTGTAGCTCAAAAGCTTGTCTCTCTCACCAACAGAAGTTAGTCCAGTAAAAGATATTACCACACCCACCTTGTCTCTCTAATTTTGCAAAGGTTTAGTCTGAACATAGGCCAAAGACAACAGGACAGAGAACTGTTAACAATGTACATCTTATGGAAGAGGCGTCTGATCCATAGCCCACTGAAGTCAGTGGGAGTCGTGTGGCTGTCAAGGGGCTTTGAATCAGGCCCTTAAATATTTATCCCAAATAAGGAAATTCTTATGTAAAAATGTCCAACTCGTTGTTTCACCACAAGGAAGATAACTTCTCCATGCATTAGTTTTTTGTTCTTAGTAACTGAAATGTTTATCATGTGCCTTTTCTGATATTTAGTTTGAATACAAACTAGTGTGTAATTTTGAATAATCTTGTTTATATTTTTCTATATATTCATTCATTCCGCCCTTTCCATTTTCCCATTAAGACACAGCAGGATTTGGTGGCCGAAATTGAATGTAACATAGTGGCAGATTATATAACATTCATAGTACACCTCTACCCCGATATAACGCTGTCCTCGGGAGCCAAAAAATCTTACTGCGTTATAGGTGAAACCGCGTTATATCGGACTTGCTTTGATCCGCCGGAGTGCGCAGCTCCGCCCCCCCGGAGCGCTGCTTTACTGCATTATATCCGAATTTGTGTTATATCAGGTCGCGTTATATTGGGGGTAGAAGTGTATCTTATTTTGAAAATGAATAGGTCTCCTAACTGTATTATCTATGTTGTATTCTGTACTTGTGGCCTTTTTCTCTTTCTGGTGTCACTCATTCGTAGGATTTGATAATACCGCTATTTGTGTGTAGGGTAATTTAATGGACATGATTGACATTTGGAAATATGCAGTGATTGGTAATCTAGTTTCAAGCACTAAATTTAATTTAAATAAATATTGGCTTCTCTTTGGTATTCTAGCGAGTGAAAACACCTGGCACTTAATGTAAATTTCACCTTTTTTCAAATGCATTCCGGAGGAAAATGCTGCACTAAGTTAGTGACCTGAACAGTAAATTAAGTAATGGTACAAAAACTGGAACTTGTAGGCTGTATGAACCTCAAAAAGCCCATGAAGCCTGACCTGGTTAAACCCAGAACAATTGTTTGGTTTTTATATTACATAATTTGCCACTAGTTTAGTTTAATGCCTCTGAAAGGAGCTAGCTGGATAACCCTGGAGATTGCAGACCTCTCTAATCATGTAAGTTGCAGCACAGATAGTGGTGGCATAGGTTGTCATGCAAAACTTCACCCTGCTCAAGCTGCAGCAACTACAGAGTAAAGATACACAGTTGTCATGGCCCATTCAGTTAATTGGCTTGTTTGCTGAGTCTTCCAATATGGGTGCCAATTAGTGCCAGCTGTGATGCACATACCTGCTGACTAAGGGTGCTGAGAGGTCAATAAGGCCCAGCTCCTCAAAGAGATTTAGGATCCTAACTTCCATTGAAATCAAAGGAAGTTAGGTGCCTAAATACCTTGAGGGATCTGAGCCTAAGTTATTTCAAACATGCCACAAATAGGTGTCTGATAAGGATTTTTGGTTATTAGTAAAGTGAGCTATATTTAAAAGCAATGATCTCGGTTTCATCCTGTGGGCTAAGAATGTTGTGTATTTAAAATAAGATTAATATGACCAATATGTTGAGGATTGAAAAGCAGGTACTGCATTCAAGTAGTAACTTTGCATGATGATTTTGCTCTTCTGTGTATTAAATTCTTCATGCCACAGATGATGCTGGATTTGCTGAGAATGAAGCTATAAATAAGGAGGTAACATCATAAGGAATCCATGCTACAGTTTCTGATGAACAAATTCATACAATGTATCAGAAATATCTGATTGCTGATTTGCACATAAATGTATTATATGCAAACAAATAAGCACATCTAGTTAAAAAAAAGTTCAATTCTTTAATTATACAGTGTGTCCGTGTATAAATATGTTGTGAATTTAACCTTAAGTCTTATGAGATTTTTCTGGACATGTTTCTTTAAGTACAGATACTTCTAAATGACTAACACTTTTCTCCTTGGTGTCTGAGACTTTGAACCTGCTAAGCTGATGTACATAGGCCCCATGTATACAGTACATTTTACTGTCTTGGGTGATCATAAAATAATGGGCCTTTAGAGCATGGCTACACTTTTAAAAAGAAAGAACTTTGACAAAAGATATCAAGCCTTTTCCTTCCCCTCCCATCTCCACTGGTGTTAAATTAACTCATCTGAGCCTGTCTACACCAGTGCAACAACTGTTTTCAACATCAGAGCCAGAAATAGCCACATTTGCTGGTGTTGGACCTTCTACACTACAATTTCTAATCAAATATGTAACCAGTTTGTTGCTTGGTTGGCTGAGCATAGTTTGTGGATAGACATTCCTGCATGTAAATTGTAAAAACTGCAGGACATTTTAACCAACACCTCCTTACAGGTTTGGCTCCTCCATCCATGTGTGTCATAGGACATCCTAGAGTGCGTTGTCTCACGTGTTGCTGATGCCCCACTGTGTGCATAGCTTCAATACATTATCCCCTCTATTGGGCAATATGGGATTGCTGGCCAGACTCATGTGTGGCTGCTGGTGTCAGCCTGTGTGGATAGCACATAACTTTTTAAAAGTATTTCTCAGGCCCAGGGGATAGAGTCTGAGCCTCCAGAACAGTTTTCAACAACCATTTGGGAAAAGTCCACAACTGTATTGCTTAAACCAGGTAACAGGAACAAGTGCTGGAAAGCATGTCAGGACATAGTAATGCTGTACTGTGTTGGGGTTTTAAGGGCCTCTCTTACACTGGGCAAAATTTATGCCTGGTTTTAAAATCAATTCAACTAAGCCAGTCTGGCTTCTTTAACACTGTGAAACCAGGTCTAAACCGCAGCTTCCATCAGTTTTAAAGTCACTTTAGCTGAACCAGCTTTAAACCAGTTAGAAACTTTCTGTAGTATAGACAGACCTGAACTGCCACAGGATTCAGAGAGAAATGAGGATTAGGGGAAATACAAAGAACAAGACAATTAAAAAGCACTCTATGGGGAGGGAGGGCTGAGTGACTCAGAGTGGGGTATCAATTCAGTTGGTAACATTTTTAATGCTGGTTTTAATTACAGGAGTTCAAAACCAATACACCAATTTATTTCTGTTTCTCTGCATTATTATGACTTTAAAATGTTTTCTTTTTAAAAACTTACACAAGGCCTTAAGACCTTATGTATTCAAGCTTTAGCATGCTGAGTATTTTTTTACAAGCAGGTTAGAAACTCCTGTAAATCTGCCCGACTGACCTTCAAGTATAGTGGTGCTAACACATAAACATATGATACTATAAGGCTGTAATACAGTAAGTGCTAATACATCATATTGTAATAGTAGAAGGATTCCTGCTCACTGCCTTTGCATTTTATGCTAGGGAATAACTGAGTGTAGGTTCAAACTATGAGTAAATGACCTGTTTTTTTCTAATGGGTAAAAAATATTTCAGTACTTAGTGTTTTATACAGAATATTGTACTTTTCATTTTTATAACGATCGTTGCATAGATGCAAAATGTTATTTTTCCAAAATAGCAAATTATGGACTGTTTAATCGGCAGGAGAAAATACTATTTACACTATGCTCACTTTCAGAAAAGCTTTTGGCATTGTATGTAGCAGTTGAGTCTGCCAGCTTTGTTTTGTGCTAATATTTTTATCATGTGTTGCTATAAAAAAGAAGATCTATTAATTTCTGAAGCTATCCCCTGCAAGTAAAACATTCATAGTGGACAAGTACTTGGTTTCACCGTTGGGGACTGGCTAAAGTTGACATAAACAATCACTTTGCAAATCATTGTCTTTGCTACCTGAAACCCTCCTAATTCTCACACTGCATTACAGAAACATCAGATTTTGACAAACACCAACAAGAAATGCTGCACATTCTATCATTGCAGCTTTGAGTGTGATATTTTTGACAAACATTATAGGCATTGGGCCGTTCAAGTGAGTGAAACTGGCTTTCCTATAGCCAGGGGCGGCTCTAGAGCCCAGCGGGGCAAGCACCCGCCTGGGGCGGCCCTTTCCCAGGGGGGCGGCAGGCTGGGCCGGTGGACCTGCCGCAGTCATGCCTGCGGGAGGTCCTCCGGAGCCCGGGGACGACCAGACCTGCCGCAGGCAAGACTGCGGACGGTTCGCTGGTCCCGCGGCTCGGCTGGACCTCCCGCAGGCATGACTGCGGCAGCTCAACCGGAGCCGCCGGACCAGTGAACCGCCCGCAGCTGCGGGAGGTCCAGCTGAGCCGCGCGACCAGCGGACCCTCCACAGTCATGCCCGCGGCAGGTCCGCTGCTCCCGCGGCTCGGGGGCGCCTCCCGCGCATGATTGCTTGGGGCGGCCAAATTTGTAGAGCCGCCCCTGCCTATAGCTAAACAAAATGTTGCTTTTATAAAATAAACTCATTGTAATTTGAGATTCTAAATTCTTGCACACTTTTATTAACATTGTAATAAGCACTTCTATGAGAGTATTTAATACAAATGCCTGTGGTTTTCAATGTTACTGACATATTGTAACATCAGTAAAGTGACTTTCAATGAATAAGGCTGTGGTGTGTATGCATTTTTTTAAATTTGTATATAGATACCTTTTATTAAAAGGCCTCTTAAATAAGAATACTCAACATTCAGCAGATACACCCAGTTTACCGTAGAGGACTCCAAATACTTTTAAATAACACTATAGATGCAGCTTGGTAAATAGCAGGGCAAGCCTCTCACACAGTGACGTCCTAGCATGCCCTAGTTGTGTGCAGGAGAAACTATTTGAAGAAATGAGAGCCTGGTTTTACTTTCTCTTCCCTCAGGCTGTCTGCACAAGCTGCTTACCAGAAAGATGTTTCTCCACTAAAAAAATAGACTAACCACAACTTATTTTATATAGGCCAAAATGCTGTAGGCATAAACCACACAACACAGAAATAGCCACATTCTTAGTGAGTATGTGATCTCTATTGACTCTTACAGCACAGAGTTATTTTCATATAAGATTTTTTTTTCCCCCAGCATGCCTTTCTGGGGGTTGGACCATTTAATCTGGCAGTGAGACACAGCTGCAGCTCCATTTGCTGATAAGCTGACAACTGCTTCCTATAGTGCCCTTGTTTCTAGCATGTAAGTAATTCTTAACTCCTGTTATGTTTTCCTATTCTTATTCCTGAGATGATTGCACCTTCATACAGACAAATAGTCATCCTATGGCAATTTTGTTTAATTGCTAATCCAGGTCTGACTTAAACCTAGACAGAGGTGAAAATTGTTATAGCCGCCCATCCCCTAAATGATCCAACTCCCTGGACATATCCTAGGGCCTCTGAAGCTCCAAAAGAGAACTTGTACTCTAAAAGCTTTGAGAACCATGTTTAAAAGGACAGAAAGCTGGATAATTCTTACTGACCCTTGTAGAATTCCAGTGAGGTGAACAGCTTTCTTAACAAAGTATTTAGTGATACTAGCTAGCATAGGCCACACATAGGATTTTTTTTTCCAGGCTGCTGAATGAAGCTTAACAACTTTAACAAGCCAAAGGTCATTTCCCTACTTTTCACTGACTATATTCTTTTCTTGATTGCACAAGGCTTCATTTTACAGATATAGCAGTGTGGAGTTTGGAACTTTAACAGGTAAGAAGAACTCTTGACATTAAGCACATATATGCCTTAAAATAATTTAAGGCAGCATTCTACTACTATTTCCTCTGGTGGAATGACAGGCTCACTTCTCATCTGTTGTGTAAACTGGGTCAGATGTAGGTGCATGCTCTTTAAAAGAGGTAAATTGAGCAAAACAGTTTTGTGGGCTCTTTCTGCTCTTTTGCAGTATTTTCCAGCCTTATTTTTCAAACATTTGGCTAAACTTTACACCACATAGTTGCATCTGCAACTGTTTCATGATTTGTATTGCCATTTCATTAGGGGTACAACTTTGCCCACAACAGATTGGGGCTCTGAAAACCCAGAATAGATTGTTTAATTTACTGTATTCATCTATAGCAGGAAAGGCCCATTCGTGTAGTCATAAATAGTTCTATGCCAAAAAAAGAAACTTTTATGTTTGTCCTTAAATAAACAGATATTGAGTCTCAGAGTAAAAAAGTCTTGTCTCAGGAATTGTAGTGGGGCATTAACAAGGCAAGAAACAAGCTATTGCTCTTAAGGCACAAAGGGCAAAAGTCCATTGTTATCAATGAAAAGATTCCCATTGATTTAATGGGTTTTGGATCAGGCTAAAGACTTGTTGAGAGATGAGAGTTCTTGTCCTGGTATTGCCACACTTTGTGACCTTAGTCAAATCATCTAATCTCTCTCTACTTCAGATTTTGTCAGCTATAAAAATGGAAATAAATATTAGCGCTGAGCTGAATGTTGGCTAAAAAATTCAGCTTGAAATCTGGCCAATTAAAGGCTGAATTTCAGATGTCCAAACAGTTAGGTCACGACAAAAACCTAAACAGAAATATTAATTGCCTCAGGCTGTATCCAAACAAAACTTCTCTTAATGAACTTGAATATTCCCCTATTTAATGTTTATAAAGCAGCTTGAGACTCCTTTGGTGCAAAAGGATGGGCAATAGTTAAAATGACTGATGTGGAGTCAAACTTTTCCAACTAATGTTTAAGGCAATATTAACCAAAGTGCACCTGAATCTACTAAGGTAAAAGGTTTTGACTTGGGTTTCCATCTTGGGCCTGATTTTCAGCATTGCTGAGCACCTACACGAACTAAATGAAGTCAATGTCAGGGCCAGGTGTGTCAAGCTGGGCACCCAAAATCAGTAATCACTCTTGAAAATGGCTGTTTACAGCAGTGGTGGGCAACATGTGGCCCATCAGGGTACTCTGATTGCAGGGCGTGAGGCATTTTGCTGATGTTGACCATCCACAGATGCAGCTCCCAGCCAATGGGAGCTGTGGGAAGTTGTATGTAAAAAGAGAATAAGGAAGGATATGGTTGGGCTGCTGTGCAGTGTGAATGGGAATGAACTTAAAGATGATTTAGGTGTGGCCCAAAAACTAAATGAATACACTGCCGTGGCTTTCAGTAAGAATGATAATCTGGAACATGTGCTTGAAGGTAGTATGGCTGATGGAAATGAGCTTAATGTACTCAAAGTGGGAGGGGCTAGATAACTTCCATCCCAGAATACTTTAAAAAACTGGCAGGAGATCACTAGTGTGGTAGCAAGAATTTTTAAGGATTTCAGAAAAGGGCAACTAAAATGATTAGGGGTTTGGAATGGGTCCCATATGAGGAGAGATCAATAAAACTGGGACTCTTCATCTTGGGAAAGAGGAGACTAAGGGGGGATATGATAGAGGTATATAAAATCAGGAGTGGTGTGGAGAAAGTACCTTTAATAAGGAAGTTACTTACTTGTTCCCATAACATGATGGCTCCTAGTATAAGAACTAGGAGCCATCAAATGAAATTAATGGGCAGCAGGTTTAAAACAAATAAAAGGAAGTAGTTCTTCACACAGTGCACAGTCAACCTGTGGAACTCCTTGCCTGAGGAGGTGTGAAGGCTAGGACTATAACAGGGTTTAAAAGAGAACTAGATAAATTCATGGAGGTTATGTCTATTAATGGCTATTAGCCAGAATGGGTGTCCCTAGCCTCTGTTTGTCAGAGGATGGAGATGAATGGCAAGAGAGAGCTCACTTGATCATTTCCTGTTAGGTTCACTCCCTCTAGGGCACCTGGCATTGGCCACTGTCGGTAGACAGGATACTGGGCTGGATGGACCTTTGGTCTGACCCAGTATGGCTGTTCTTAAGTTCTTAATATATCTAAGTTCTGGAATAGGCTTCCAAGGGAGGTTGTGAAATCCCCATCACTGGAGATTTTTAACAGGTTGGATAAATACCTGTCAAGGATGGTCTAGGTTTGCTGGGTCATGCTTAAGTGCAGGGGGGTGGATTTGATAATCTCTTGAGGTCCCTTCCAGCCCTACATTTCTACAAGTTAATTTGTGGGGGGGACTGGGAGGGGAGAGAGATGAACCATATTACTGCAGAACAGCTAATGATGTATTAATATTTAAGAAAGGTTGGGAAAAAGTGATCCTGGCAATTACAGACCTTTTTGTCTGACCTCTGTAGCATGCAAGACTTCAGAACAAATTGTGAAGAATAATAAAGTACAAAGGGGATGTAATGCAACATGGGTTTACCAAAGGTAGCTCATGCCAGACTAACCTGACTTCCTTCTTGGGAGAAAATAACTGATTTCTTAGATAAGGGAAGTGTAGATCTAATATACTGGGATGTCACTAAAGCATTTTACATGGTACTATATGGGAAATCATTAGTAAATTTAGTGATGCTGAGGATCAGTACAAGAATAGTAAGATGGATGCAGTACTGGCTAAAGGGGAGAAGGCAGTGGGTTGTGCTGAAAGGTGAATTAATGGACTGGAGGGAGGTTACTAGTGAATTACTTTAAGGATTGGTCTTGGGATCATCTTATTCAATTAATGACCTTAGCACAAAAAGTGTGTATTAATGAAATGTGCTGCTGCTATGAAGTTGGGAGGTATTGTCAATAGAGAGGAGGATTGGAACATTATACAGGAAGATCTGGATGACCTTGAATAGTGGAGTGACTGAACTGGGATGGAATTCAATAGCACTACATGCAAGCTCATGAATTTGGGTCTAATAAGAATTTCTGCCAAAAGCTGGGGGTTCATCCGTTAGAAGTGATGGAGGAGGAGAGAGACCTGAGTGTGTCAGTTGATCACAGGATGACTGAGCCAGCAATGTGAATTGAGTGTGAAAAAGGCAAATGCAATTCTAGGGTAGATCTGGTGAGGCATTTCCAGAAGACACTGGGAAGTATTAATGCCATTGTACAAGGCACTCATAAGACCTCATCTGGAATACTGTGTACAATTTTGGTCACCCATGTTTAAGAAAGATTAATTTAAACTGGAACAGCTGCAGAGAAGAGATATTAGGATAATCAGGTGAATGGAAGGCCTGTCTTACCAAAACAAAAGCTTGGCTTGTTTAGTTTAGCCAATAAAAAAAAAAAGAGGGGATATGATTATTTGATTGCACTCTATAAATTTATCAGGGAGTAAGTATCAGAAAGGGGGAAGAGCTATTCAAGTAAAGGGACAACATTGTCACAAAGCCAAATAGGTTTAAAATGTCCACAAACAAATTCAGGGTGGAAATTAGAAAACAAGTTTTTAAACCATCAGGGGACTTAAATTCTGACAGTTCTTGAGAGGACACATTGATGAGTGCAATTGTATGATTGGGTTGCATGTGATGGGATGGGTCAGCAGCAGTCCTGAGGCTCACTTTTGGTTTATATCTTATGGTGTTACAAGCTCATACTTCAGGTTTTCAGCTGGTCAGCCAGAAGGGATCAGGAAGAAATTTTCCCCACAATGTACTCTAGTTGGTTTTTTTTTGTTGTTTTTAAATCTTTTTCCTCTAAAAGCATAAAAAATGGCCACAGACAGATGTGGGCCAGGGCTCTGAGATGGCATCAAGCAGTCTCTTTCTCTGGTGCAGGGCTGACAGGTTCTTGCTCCTATGCTCAGGCTCTAACTGATCAGCAGGTCAGATTGGCAGTGACTGGGGGGAGGGAAGGAATCACAGTCACAGCCCTCATTATGTGGGTACAGCATTTCCTGTTCTCAGGAATAATTTAGTCTCCTGGGGGCTGCAATACTTTGGTCTACTTTCAGTTGCTGTGTTTAGTGTGTGGGTGGTGGTGAGGTGGTGCTGACACTGTGATACACAGGAGGTCACACTAGATCTGATGGTCTCTTCTGGCCTTGAATTCTGCCTCTATGCTAGTGGATGGGATGCAACTGGATCACTTTTCCAGGTTTTTACCACCAACATAGAGCTCCTATATGGAATCTGTTGGCCTAAGGTACATGGATTTAAAAAGTGCTCCTTTATTATAATGTGGAAGACTAAAGTTCTGGTTCCCAGTGCGTGATAAACACAGACCTAACACATTGTGAACAACAGCATTACATAAAGAGTACTTGTTATGATCATGTCAAATGTATTTAAACAGAGCTTGCTTTTAAGATGTTAATATACTTTTTTTCCTTTCTGCTTAAAATATTTATCTCCTTTGGCAGGAAAAGTTAATGTTCTGTTTAATTTATTCTTGGCTAAAGAGCGGGTTTTGGCTTGTTTGCTTCTTTAAGGTTGGTGGGAACTCTAAAATCTTGAAGAAAAATTGTTCAGGTTTAGATGGAAAAGTGGACATTTCAACATTTCCCACAGAACAGGCATTCTGAAAAAAAACCCTTCAGTTTAGTTTTTTTTTTAACTAATCAAAATGGTTTGATTTTGAGTTAACAGCTTTTACTCAGTGAAACATCTTACTTTCTTGTTAATGAAAGTTTAGCACTTTTAACAAGAACATTAGATAAGCACTCACTAAAAACTACAGAAGCAGCGGTTCAATATCCTTGTGTTAGCTTGGAATAATTTTTCCAGGCTATTTTATTTTCTTGTTAAAAGCATCAAACTGTTTCATATCAACCCTTTTGAACACAAAAATAAGTTAGTTTACTACTAATTAGAGTAACAGTTTTGATAAAAAGAAAAGTAAAATAAGCCAGGCGAACTATGGAGCCAGCCAGAGGAGCTGCTGGAAAGCACCAACACTTAGGTAGGTGACTGAGGAGATGGGAGCCTCCTTGGGCTGCAAAGGATTTTATACAAAGTGGGTTTGTGCCTTTTGGGTTATTTGGCATTTAAAGAAGGCCTACGTTTCCTTTAAGGTAAAGAGCCCTTTAAGCTAGGAAATATGAATTTAAGCCTCCATAAGCTGAAGTATTTTTGCTTGCAAAGGTAGGAGTTGAAGGTACAGTTATGGGAAATATAAACCTAATTCTGTGAATAACTGCATGTATGTATAGAAGATATAAACCAATATTGTTTTCAAGTGGCACAAACTGAACAGTTAGTTTTCTTAAGGCAATGAGAGCAGCCCACTACAAGATCACCTGATGGGGAAAAAGTTCTTCGAATGGCCTCTGCACAGGGATGTGCAACTTGCCATCCATGGCAAAATGGGCCGAGTCCATCGTGAAGAACTCAGGTTACAGATTAACCTTAGTTTCCCAATTTTCCATCTTGCTTTCTATCATGATCATCACCCTATTGTGTTGACTCTTCGATGCAGTATTGTCATGGAACAAAAACACCACCATGGCTCCATGCTACTATGTAGGACAGGAAATAAGACAAGCTCCACTCTGATGAATGTTTTTAGTAGCTCATGAGAGGGGAAAGTAAACACAGGACAGAAAGCTTTAAGGTTTACATAATCATTTAAGTTATACATAAAAGGTGATTTACAAGTATATGCAAAATTAAAAAAACATAAAATTAAGAATGAGAGCTGGTATTTCGTTTTTAAAACACCTTTTTGTTCATCTGTATTTATCAAAACTAAAAAAAAATCACATATAAAGCAGTATCTTTATAAAATATGCAAATACCAATACATAGCCATGATCACTTTAGGTGCAAAGCAAAACACAAAGTGGAATGTTAATCATGCCCATCCACATCTTCCTTCCTCTTCAATTAGATGCTCATAACACACTGTATGAACTGAAAGAAAACAGGCATCCATATTAACCAAGCACAGTGGAACATGAATAACCTCCCCCTCCTCCCCACGTTGCTTGAAATGCTCTCCACATATACTCAGGGAGCCACGCCCAAGGGGGCTACCAGATCAGACTCCCCCTCCAAGGGACATGAGGGTAAGCTTAAAAAAGCTTATAAGGGCATGAGAGCTTCACTGAGGGGAGGCCAAGCCAACCCAGAGGAGTGAAACAGAAACCTAGGTATACCTGGATCCCAGGCAAGAAAGCACATGATATTTTGAAGATCTATAACACCTACTGTCTCTGAGGGAAGAGTGACGAGCATGCACCACCATGTTTTTTCCCTCCACAATTGGTCAGGGGGGAAGAGCAGATGGGAAGAGACAACTTTCTCAATGTCTATTCTATCCTTGGGCTCTCTGCTACAATAGTAAATAAGGTGCCAATTGTAATAGTCTTTAGTGTAATGATTTTCTGGCTCCAGTCCTAAGTACTTTTTCTTTTATTACAATTTTAGCTAGGTTGGAGTAAACAAATGTCTGAGGTGCACTTACATCATCATACTGGAAATTCACAACACCCTGCTGGGCTGTATCCCTTCTTCGAAAACTGTCTGCAAAAATATATAAAGAATTGTGTATTACTGGAATCAATGGAAGCACTGTATTTTATCAATACATTTAGTATTTAGATGCTATCCTTCTGGTTAAAACTGACCCCTCCTTTATTACTAAGCTGCATTTGCAAAGAGAACAAAAAAATCCTGTAGTCTACTTAAAATTTGCTGCTTATAAGCACTGCTCAGTTGGCACAAGGTTTTCACGTGCCAGTTTGTCCAAAGGTCAGTTTTTCTTCTCAGCAAAGACCTGGAGACTGGTTTTGTGAGGATTAATAGGTCTCTTGCTAATGCAGAAGAGCTCTGATGCCATCAAATAATTAACACTCTACACCTTCTACTGTGAACACTGGTTCAGCAGAGTAGGCTGTGGCCCTCTTATAAGTGCACTATTCGCTACTGGCGGAAGCATTATGAGCAGCTTTCTTATACGACAAGAGCAAGATGGGAGAGAACAGCTGAAGAGAGCAATGGAGAGGGTTTTGGAGAAAGGGTGACAGCAAGAAGTTAAGGGGGAGAATGACACGAGAACAAACAGAAAATAGCAGAAATAAGGAAAGAGGTGGGGAGACAATAGATAAGCTCAGACAGGAAGAGACTCATGCTACTGTTGAAACTCCCAAGATGGTAATTCCTTAGGTTCTTAACCTCAGTCTTTCAAAGTGACAGTTTGGAATTTTTCCACACACTTTTATGATAATGAATAGTTGAAGAGACTTCTGGTCTGGCTAACAAAACAATCTTTATAACAACTGCTATGGTTATGTGATGTGGTATAAAAGTTGATTTCCCTGAAGTGATTAAGCCAAGTGGGAGAACTTCAGTAAATAATATACGGTATCAGCTCTGCCTGAAAATGGCTAATCTGCTGTAGGAAGAGTCAACTCCTGGGATTAAGAGGTTAAGGTTTTGAGATACCTTAGATTAACCTGATTTCATAAAATAAAAATGCATTACCAGATGCTTCTCTCTAACATACCAGTGAGAGCTCTGAGTTTTACACAGCAGGCAATGTAATCGTCAAATGTAATCTTCCCATGGGTGCTGTATCGTTTTGCAACTGCAGTCACTGCCTGTGGGCTCAACCTAAATCCTAATTAAAAAAAGTCAGGAAAAATAGTGAAATGACAACCAAGTTACAGAGTTCTTCTTTATGGGAAGATTTGTTCTGTGCCAGTTAATGCAAAACATTAAGTTATGTTGGGAAATCCCACCAAGTCAATGTCATGATATTAGAAGCAGGGGAAATTTCAACAGCCAGTAATAGGGAAGTTTCACAATTCACCCATAGTTGTCAAGGCTTTCTGCAGCTCTTGAGGATCCACTGTACCACTTCTGTCACTGTCAAAACTTATGAAGTGTTGTCTCCACCCGTTCAACACAGCCCAGAGCTCTTTAAATTCATTGAATCCCAATGTACCAGACATATCCCTCTGAACCATGGCTAAGGAAAAACTGTTTAATTTCCAAGCAAGTGCTAAATATTCCTCAATTAGGATCTATATTTAGTCATGCAAGATTGAAATTCATTTACTTAAGTTTGGGAAACAAAGGGTATCTTTAATTTTTTTTTTCATTGTGCTAGTGTTACCCTCCTCTAGAGCACAGAACTATCCAAGAGCTCAGGCAGACAGAATACTTTTGGCTAAAAGTCGGCAATCAGAAAGCCAAAGGTGGTACTCCATCCATCTGAAAAAGAAATACAGCATCACCTCTCTGGTGCTGTACTGCTTCCATGCATTTTCATCATTAGTGTGCAGCTGTAGCTTTGTCCAAACATCGGAAAAGCCAGCAATAAAATAAAGGCTTGTGCATATACTAGTATTTGATAGCCTAAAAATAAGAGATTTGTTTTGCAGGTCATGCACAAAGAGTAAAATAAGAAAGTTAGAGCCCTGCAAATCTGTGGATATTTGCTTTATATCCACAAATGCGGTTGTATTGTTTATCATCTTTGCGGACTGCATGTGGATCCAAATTTTATCTGCGCAGGGCTTTAACAGTGAGACGGTGATGTGGGTGTGGATAAATATAGAATTAAATTATTGTGGATACAGATCCAAATTTTTGTATCTGTACAGACTATAAAGGTAGAGGACCAGAGAACCATAGGGGAGTTCATCATCTAAATATTTTGTTAGGGGCGAGCCTACAAGTCCTAACGCCTCTTATTTTATTTCTGATAATGTCCTGCAGCAAAGCATTTGGAATATTAGTTATAGTTCCAATAGTGTACAAAAGAAACTTGTATTTTTTCCCTTCTCGTTCCTTTGGCATTTTGACTTAGAAAATGAAGGAATATTCTGTCAGTCACAAAAATCAGCTATCTGTATGCTAAATATCAAGTGATCTATCAGTGCAGCGAGTACCAATTAGTCACATCAGTGCAAAGAAATTTTATAAATGAACACAGTAGAACCCCTCTTATCTATTGGGTATTCAGTTCATAATATCAAACATCTCAGAATTACATAGGTATAATGCATAAGTTAACTGTTCATAACAAATGTATACAGTATGCTTGGTTGTTGTGTTTTTTTTTTTTTTTTTTTAGAGAGAGAGAGAACTGCATCTCTTTGCCTCCAAACTCTAGTCTTGTCAAACATATGTAGCCACTTGAATGCTAGCTAAAGGACTGAAGTCACATTCTGTGGCAGAAAAAGGACTTGGCCAGCAAGAAAAAAAAGATTAATATAATCCATCATTCATAAAATTGATGTTCATAAAATAGGGGTTCTGCTGTAGCTAATCCTCCCAATTCCAGTTGTGTGTTAGAGCTATACTACCTTGGATTCTCTTCCATGGAGATTTTCTACTTAACAACAAATAACTAGCAACTCATTTTGCCTAAAGATTAATCAATGTGTTTATAAGAGCACTTCAAGCCAGAGCTTTCACATTAATGCAGTTATAGGCAGGCCTGATAGCACCACATATTAAGATTGCCCTGACCCTTTCCAGTATAACATGCTGTTTTCAGTTACTTATAACTTTGCCAATCTTTAACCATTTGGTCTGAAATTTTCCAGAACAAAAGCCTGGAATTTCAGTCATTTCTGAAAATGAGCCTAGGGAAAAATACATCATTTTGTCCATTATAACAATTATGACAGACATTTCTTTGAACAGCTTTAATGTCCCCATGCTTTGAAATAGGGACTTGAAATCTGGCAGGTGCATGGCCTTTGTGTCAGAAATGTGTCTTTTGGCATCCCCGTCGAAAAACTGCCCAAAACATGGGGAAAAAATCACAGTTCACACAAGTTGAATAGAGACATCTTAGACTTTATAGCAGCTAACATTTCAAGAATAAGTTATCCAATTATGGGGCTTCCACAACCTCCATTGGAAGCTTATTCCAGAGCTTAACTACCCTTATAGCTTGAAAGTTTTTCCTAATAGCTAACCTAAATTTCCCTTGCTGCAGATTAATCCCACTACTACTTGTCCTACATTCAATAGACACAGAGAACAATTTATTACCATCCTCTTTATAACAGCCCTTCCCTTAACATACTTGATTATTGATACCAGGTTCCTCCTCCCACTCCATCGTCTTTTCTCAAGACTAAACGTGCCCAATTTTTTTTTAACCTTTCCTAAGTATAGTACTTTGCACTTGTCATTACTGAATTTCATCTTGATTTCAGACCAATTCTCCAACTTAAGGTCATTTTGAATTCTAATCCTCTCCTCCGAAGTGCTTGCAACCCTTCCCACCCTGGTCTCATTTGCAAATTATATAACTATATGCAAGTAACTAATGAAAATATTGAATAGTACTGGCCCCTGTGGGACTCCATTAGATACGCCCGCCTGGTTTGACAGCAAACCACTGACAACTACTCTTTGAGTCTTTCACCCATATTACCACATGATGGAATTTCTATTTTCAATTTGTTCTTTTAAGTTCCTAGAAAAGCATGCACAAATTACATTAAAAGAACATTATGAAGGTTGTGAAGTCAAGCACTCAAATTAGGAAATACCAGAATAAAGTTACCCTTGCCTCACTCAATACCCAGGATAAACTGTGCTCACTTAGAGCATGTCTGCACTGCAGTTAGACACCTGTGACTGACCTGTGCCAGCTGATTCAGGCTCATAGGGCTCAGGCTAAAGAGCTGTTTAACCATGGTGTAGACATTCGGGCTGAAGCCCGAGCTCTGGGACCTTCCACCATCATAGGGTCCCAGAGTCCAGGCACCAACATCTACACTGCAATTAAACAGCCAATTAGCCTGAGACCCACAGGCCAGCTGCAAGCTTTTAACTGCAGTGTAGACTATACCCTTAATGAGCAGCTATTCAATATTTTGTTTTCTCCTCATTGTTCAGTGTTGCTTCATGCCTTGTTTACTGTAAACTATCTAAACCTGCTCTGAATACAATATTATCCTCATGAGCTTTTCTATGGCACTCATTACTACAGTATTGGAGTGATTCACTAAAGTTAATGTATCCTCACAACAGCCCTGTGAAGTTAGGGGCGCTGATATGCTCATTTTACAGGTGGGGAACTGAGGCAAAGAGATTAAGGTCAAAAGTATCCACTAATTTTGGATGCCCAATTTGAGACATCCATGACCTGATTTTTCAGTGTACTTAACATTATTTAGCACTTCATATGTTCAAAGCAGTTTCCCTTGACTACTTTTGCATCTGTGAGTGTTCAGCACTTTAGCAAATTCATGTTGAGTTTGGTCCTGCTTTGAGCAGGGGGTTGGACTAGATGACCTCTTGAGGTCCCTTCCAACCCTGAGATTCTATGATCCTCTGGGTATCAATTTGGGCAGCCAGAAAATGAGTAAACCATGATTAGTGACCATCTGAGAAGAGATGGTTTAAAGCAACATGCCCAATACAGAGGAACTCTGTGGTACAGACAAAAGGATAGAATTCATTTCTCCAGGGCAGCATTCAAGTGTCTTTACCATGACACCACTCTCTCTTCCTGCAATCCCCTAGCTCACTCACTACACACTGTCCACCTTCTGCAACAAATAAGGCAGCATCCTGCAGACAATAAGCCTGTTTCAATACATAAGCCTCGATTCCTTCCCAGAGCAGATCCATTCTGTGCACTTAATGAGATGGGGTCCTGTAGAAGAAAGTATTACAAGGGGCAGAATTAAGATTGCCTGTGCAAATTAATTCTGGTATTTCTTAATATAGGAATGCCTGATTTTGCAACTTTAATGTTCTTTTAGCAGATTCCTTTTGTAATATTTATATAGTACACACAAGACAAAGGATACATCCAGCATAGAAACCATGAGTCTGCACGTCTCTAGGTTGAAAGCTGTTTAAATGAGGGGGAAAAATAGATTAGTAGCAGTAAATATGAATTACTGATTTCTCAGTTTGGTTTCATAATATGTACAGGAAATAAGACATCACTCCCACTGGAAAGCTGCAATCTTGCAATTAGCAATCTCACTCTGATTCCAATAAAGAAAAGACCTTCTATTCTGCGGTGGTGGTGCTAGAGGTTATTATTTTAGCCTGTTATTTTTGGAATCCAGTCTCAAATTACAAATTAGATAAATTTTAGTCAATCTCAACTCATGTAAGCTTTTGGCTACATCAAAATGGGCAGTCTGATCAGGACAGCCTAGACGGGAGTCAAACTGTTGGAATACAGAATGTTTCACATCTAGACCATTACTGGTGGCCTGAGCAATTCAGCTCCACTCACAACACAAATGTAACTTTGTGGATACCATATATCAGGTACTTGGATCATCAAGTCTACTCATAGCATTCTTTGGTGAACATCAATAGATGCATGCAGGTGTCACTTTCCTAAATGTGTTAACACTGTATATTTTAATATTTTATAGATGTTATCGAACTAGTTTATTTTTAACTTCTCAAAAGCTTGACACAGTGCAGTTTTCTTGCAGTCTGATCACTAGCCTCTAACTGCGCTTTAAGTTGTTTTGTTACTGTAAGTACAAGGCTTTAGACACCATGAATGTGTGTCAACTCTGCAAAATGACTTTTTGTGAAAAATGGCACATTCTTACAAAACAGATCTGTTCTTGGTGGATTCAGAATTCTAACTGCTTGCTTGAGAATCCACACTAATCTTATTAGTCTTGCTGCATGTCAGATTAGTTAAGAAAACTTGGTACTTCATTTAGGATTTATTTTCTAAGAGAAATGGGGCTGCATAGGTGTAAAGGAGGGGAGAATTTGGCCCACACAATCTTCATTACTGGTGATGATGCAAGCAGTGGGAGGGGAGGGGGGAAGGATGGGAGGCTTGACTTTCAGATCCCAAGTTAAATTTCCAAACCAGGCAGCAAGAAAAATCTTTTTGTAACTGTACAAGTTAGAGTTGGACTCACTGAGAGGAAAACATGGAATCACTCTATGCTACTTTTATAGTACCTTTTCAGAACACAGCTTCACATTAAAATATCTGTGCATTTGTTTTCAATTTCAAAAGTCAGTTGCATGAACTTTAAGATTAGGAAAGTCTAAATTTAACCTCACTACTTTCTGTCTGTAGTGTCTAAAGAGCATCAACCCAGATCTGTAGTCTGAGTTGTAGCCTTCACTCTAGATTTCTTTACTGCTCGGGATAAAAAATTAAAATATAATTTTGGGATATTCTACAGAAGTTCTCATTGTAACCACCTACTCAGAGTTGTGAACCCTCCAGGACTGTCCTGGAGTCTCCAAGAATTAAAGATCAATCTTTAATTAAAGATTATGTCATGCAATGTAACCTCCAGGAACACATCCAACAAAACTGGCAGCCCTACACCTACTAAATATGCTTAAGTAAACACACGGGGCTCAACTCAACTGAAGGTATGTCAGCTTCTGCTGTATAAGCCCTCTATTATCTTTGTATGAAGAGTGTCAAGCAGACAAGATCAATATTAAAAAAGGTTACGTCCTAGGTCATCACATTCATCTGTTTGACGTAGTAATCAATAAAACCTGCGTTACTCAAACAGCTGATGACAGGATTAGGTGTAAAACTCCTTCACTGGAGATTTTATAGAGATGAATATCTAGTCAAATAGATGTTGCCACTGAGTTGCAGAAAGACCACTTCTGAAACATGAACTCTTTTACATACTACCATTTAGAATTTAGAATTCTAAGCATTAATTTCTGGAGAGTGGCTGTTCTGAGTTAAAACTTACCCAACATCTGAAACAGACAGATATCTCCTAGACAGCCAAATACTGTAGAGTGAAAAATCAACAAGATACTTAAGCCCCTGAATTCTGTGACAGACTAATTAGAGAAACTGTATCAAAAAGTCCTTGAACTGATCCTCTGGAAATCTAGTACTAAACACACTCAAGGAGCCATGGGCCTAGGGATGAAAAGAGAACTCAGACCTTCTCAATAAAAGGGCCTGTTCCAAGGGGACCTTTTATGCTGGTTCCTAATGGACTCTGTGGAAGGATATTGAATCTGGGTATGCACAACACCTGGTCCA
Source organism: Mauremys reevesii (assembly GCF_016161935.1). Classification (NCBI taxonomy): domain Eukaryota; kingdom Metazoa; phylum Chordata; order Testudines; family Geoemydidae; genus Mauremys; species Mauremys reevesii. Next base: position 42,569,762 of record NC_052624.1, read on the forward strand.
ACATAAATCTTAATTGTACATTGGAATATCATATTCACAACATTTAGGGCTGTCAAGCGATTAAAAAAATTAATTGTGATTAACTGCACTGTTAAACAATAAAATACCATTTATTTAGATATTTTTGGATGTTTTCTACATTTTCAAATATACTGATTTCAGTTACAACACAGAATTGAAAGTGTACAGTGCTCACTTTATATTGATTTGATTACAATTATTTGCCCTGTAAAAAAATAGTAATATTTTGCAATTCACCTAATACAAGTAAAGTAGTGCAATCTCTATCATGAAAGTTGGACTTACAAATGTAGACATGTACAAAATAAACTGCATTCAAAAATAAAACAATGTAAAATTTTAGAGCCTGCACATCCACTCAGTCCTACTTCTTGTTCAGCCAATTGCTCAGACAAACAAGTCTGTTTACATTTGCAGGAGATAATGCTGCCCGCTTCTTGTTTACAATGTCTCCTGAAAGCGAGAACAGGCATTCTCACGGCACTGTCGTAGCAAGCATCTCAAGATATTTTCGTGCCAGATGTGCTAAAGATTCATATGTCCCTTCATGCTTCAACCACCATTCCAGGGGACATGCGTCCATGCTGATGACGGGTTCTATTCGATAACAATCCAAAGCAGCGTGGACCTACACATGTTCATTTTCATATCTGAGTCAGATGCCACCAGTAGAAGGTTGATTTTTTCTTTATTGGTGGTTCGGTTTCTGTAGTTTCGGCATCACTATGTTGCTCTTTTAAGACTTCTGAAAGCACACTCCACACCCCGTCCCAATCAGATTTTTGGAAGGTACTTGAGATTCTTAAATCTTGGGTCAAGTATTGTAGCTATCTTTAGAAATTTCATATTGGTACCATCTTTGCATTTTGTCAAATCTGCAGTGAAAGCATTCTTAAAATGAACCACATGTGCTGGGTCATCCAAGACTGCTACAACATGAAATATATGGCAGAATGCGGGTAAAACAGAGCAGGGGACATACAATTCTCCTTCAAGGATTTCAGTCAAATTTAATTAACACTTTTTTTTTTTTTTTTTAAATCGAGCGTCATCAGCATGGAAACGTCCTCCGGAATGGTGGCCGAAGCACAAAGGGGCAAACGAATGTTTAGCATATCTGGCAAGTAAATACTTTGCAATGTCAGCTACAAAAGTAGGACTGTTGCCAGCAGATCGAGGGAAGTGATTATTCCCCTCTATTTGGAACTGGTGAGGCCACATCTGGAGTACGGCATCCAGTTTTGGGCCCCCCACTACAGAAAGGATATGGACAAATTGGAGAGAGCCCAGTGGAGGACAATGAAAACAATTAGGGGGCTGGGGCATATGACTTATGAGGAGAGGCTGAAGAAACTGGGCTTATTTAGTCTGCAGAAGAGAAGAGTGAGGGGGGATTTGATAGTAGCCTTTAACTACCTGAAGGTGGGTTCCAGAGAGGATGGAGCTAGGCTGTTCTCAGTGGCGGCAGATGACAGAATAAGGTAATGGTCTCAAGTTGCAGCAGGGAAGGTCTTGGTTGGATATAAGGAAAAACTATTTCACTAGGAGGGTGGTAAAGCACTGGAATGGGTTACCTAGGGAGGTGGTGGAATCACCATCCTTAGAGGTTTTAAAGGGCCAGCTCGATAAAGCCCTGGCTGGGATGAGTTAGTTGGGGTTAGTCCTGCTTTGAGCAGGGGATTGGAATAGATGACCACCTGAGGTCTCTTCCAACCTTAATCTTCTATGATTCTAAGAGTGCAGCATTATCTCTTGTAAATGTAAACAAACTTGTTTGTCTTAGCAACTGGCTGAACAAGGAGGAGGACTGAGTGGATTTGTAGGCTCTGAAGTTTTACATTGTTTTGTTTTTGTACACTTTTTGATTTCAATCACAACACAGAATACAATATATTTGAAAATGTAGAAAATAATCCAAAATATTTAATAAATTTCAATTGGTATTCTTTTTAACAGTGCAACTAAAAATGCAATTTGTGATTTTTTTTTAAGTTAATCATGTGAGATAACGGCAATTAACAGCCCTAAAATTATCTAATAGTAATGTACCTGCTAGCCTAACTGATAACACAAAATAAATTTGGTGATACATTAGCAGTTCCAGATGAGCCAGTAGGAAAGAAGGCAAAACTAAAATCTCTCTCTAAAGAAGTGTTCTCTGGGCCAACTACTCCCTATGATTAAGTTCTTGCAGCATAGTGCATATGACTCCAGAGTGGAACGTTTGGAAGCAGTTAGACTACTTTCAAAAAGAAATGTAAGTACTTCTTACCATGTGAACTTAATAACTATGCAGACAGTACAACTAATGATTGTCTAATATGAATCAAATATACTTTAAATTGTCAACTTACGTTTATACCCTCCTGCTATGCCCGACTGGGTCAGACATCTCTGCAGCTCATCAGCATCTATTTGTCCATCCTTTTGAAAACAGAAAAGTAGGCTTGGAAAAGTTAGCTTTTCATCATTAAATGTCAATAAACTTTCACATCAAGATCCACGTTCACTGATAAACCTATGCATGGAACCTTATAAAAAAACCTGGCTTTACCTAGCATACTAATTTCAATTTAATTTAAATTCACTCCAAATTTATTTTATTTGTTGATTCATAGAGTTTAAGACCAGCATGGACCACTAGATCATCTAGTCTGACCTCTTGTATATCATAGGCTATTTAAATATCACCCAAATACCTCTGTTGTGCCCAATGACCTCAGTTAAACTAAAGCACTCTAATCGTCAGAAAACTGAACTGTTGCATGCCATAGGCAGAGAACAGGAAATACTGACATGCCATCAATGCCCCTGCGACAGCAGGGAATTTATTGGGTGAAACAAGTCCAGATGATCCTACCAGGAAATCCATGCCCCATGCTGCGGAGGTGAAAAAAACCAGCAAGGTCCTAGCTGATCTGAGTAGAGGGAAAATTTCTTCTCAACCCCAAATCCAGCAATCAGTTTGACCCTGAACATATGAGCAAGACATTAGCAAGGCATCAGAGGATTCTCTGTACCACCTCAGAGCACCACTCCACCCAAACTGGTATCCCATCTCTAGTTATGGTCAATCTGATACTTCAGAGGAAGGAGAAAGACATTCCCAAGAATACAAATGTGCAGGGGGGGGGGGAGGGACGACTCCTTCCTTACTCCTGAAGCATGAGATAAGATTAGTTGTTACCATAATATAGAACTAAAAGTGCAATGAGCTTGTTGAGGACAACATAGGCAGTCCTGGTTTAAAGATTTGCATTCTAGTTTCTATAACAGGACTCTACAAAACAAAGTAAACTACATCAGAGCACATACATCCCCACTTCCCAAGATAGACATTAGATTGACAGTTAAAAAAAAGTTGGTTTGGAACAGTGAATTGTTAAGAGCAAATTAAAGCAGAAAGTAAAATATTTTAAAGGAATAAAACAGAAAAAATACCTATCTGCTCAATTAGGAATACGATTTCCTTCCAAAGCATCCCTTTCAAGGCCAGTTAGAGATTATGAACAACTGCCAAGTCAGGTAAAGCAATAAGCTGTCAAAAGTGGAGTTGGAATTGCATGTCACATTCCTCACACCCACGATTAAAGTTCATAAAAAGTTCAAAAGTGCAATTTAACCTCATTTTAAGATTCAATGTTTTTTAGATGCAAATAGACTTGACTGATTCCAGAAGCATTAAGTACTAAAACGTGAGTTGTTTTATATTTGAAGCCTATCTAATTTTCCCCAGCATTTTCCTGGGAGTTTCTATATCTAGTACATATCTAATTTAAGCCTGAAAGAATGATAAACTGCTGACTATAGATGACATCCAGATAACATTATCCGAGAAAGAAAGGATACCAGTCCTCAAATTTATAACTATAGTACTTCCAGAAGAGACTAGTGGGGGGGGAAAACATGCTTATCTATCAACTCCAGATATACTCCTCTGAATATGTCCTGTAAATAAGTGGATTTTATTCTAGCTGACATCGTACAAGGCCTGACAAAAGGCAATTGTACCTTTTGACCAATTAAATACACTGCTCCCCAATTTCTAGTATCTTTGGTCTTCAGGACAGCTTTATAGACAGTGAACTATATACACTACTATTATAATACAGGTGTGGTAGAACCATAGGAAAACTCCAGTATAAGAAATTCAATTACATCAAATCAGTTTAAGTGGTCAATCACATTCTAAAATTCTTTAAATTAAGAATCAAAAGAAGCCAATATCTTGACAACTTGAAGATGTGAAGGAGAACTGAAAGAACGGAAATTGGAAACTGAGCTATAAGGCAAGTCCTACATAAAAAAACCTCAACAGTCCAACTTTACATTAGACAGGCAGTAATAAAATGAACAGCTCCCACAAAGAGACCAATTCAAATCACTGAATGGAGATTCTGAAAAAAAGGTTAGTGTTGTTTCATTTTTTTTTAAATATCTAAGATATTAGCATTCATATGGTTTTCCCTTAAGATAATTTCCAGTATAAATTCGACATAAAACTCAAATTGATATTGCAGATGTACAAATTCATCCTGCACTAAATATATTGAGAGTCACAACAGGCTGCAAGTGGAAAAAGGACGGTCAAAACAGTTTGAGATTCTATAATAATTTGACTTGAAAAGTTAGGTGGGTTTGGCCTGTTAAGTATTTTCATGGATGGCCAGTGATACTACTTTAGTCCTGTTCGTTTTATCGATTCAGTCACTCTTTGCTTACAGGTTTATTCATCAAAAGGACCACTACAGGTAGATAACAGATTCTTCTTTAGCTCAGTAAGAAATATTTCTAAAGGTCTCTACTTTATTTCAGTGAAGAACCAGATTCCTCACAAATAAGCAGAATCCTTACATATGTACTCATTTGACTACCTTCATGTGGTTTGTTCTAATATCCTCATTTGTCTTTTTTGCTGCCAGAATGCATTGATTCAATAGCTGTGTATTTTTGAAACTATTACACTTTAAGTGTTGTGTAGGTTGTAAGAAGTCAGTTATTGAAAGAGAATAGTGAAAAGGGAGGAGAGACCAAGGGTACTCTGGGATCCTTAAATCTGAATATCTTGACTTCCACAATTACACCCGTGAAACTGCATTAATGGGCTTTTGCAAATAAACCAACAAGCAGACAGACAAGTTGTTTACTGGACAGTACATAGGATTTATTAGACAAATGACTAGAAAGATGTAAAGTATATTTTGTCAGAGCAATAAAGCCTCTAGCTCTAGCAAGTTTACTTGTTTAAAATAAGAGTTTTTAAAATGGATTAGAAATTGTTACTTAAAGGAATATATAAAAGTTTTAAAGACGTGGAAAATACAAAATTACAGTATACCAAATTCTTAGTCATAAATAAGTAGTCAAAACCAGGCATAGAAAAATTAAGATGCAAATATCTTTAAAAAAAAATAAAAATGCACACTTCTCCTATACTCTGTTCGCTCTATCGAGCAAGCCACTCCAGGTAGTTCATGCCACCAGGTTCTGGTACTCCCATGTTCCCACATCTAGTGAAGCCATCCCCTTACATAATGACCTAACTCTTGCTAACCTCTCCTGGCTCCTATTGAGGCCATCCATGCAGCTGACATTTCTAGTTGGATTCTTACATGACAAGTGATGGGCCCTCCCCACCCATGTTCATAGTTTTAAAGTGAGACAGCATAAACTCAGAACAGTATTTAATTCAATTTGATTTGATTCCTCAGCTTGTCCTCACACAGTTTCCAGTATTCAGAGTTTCAATATGCTAGGAAGTTCTGCTATACATACACCTCTGTGGCAAATACTGATGTCCAATATTTAAGTTGTAATACAATGAGAATAATTTTGTCTTATGTCATAACTTCAACCAAATAGAGGTGTTTTTTGGGGGGGGGGGGAACATACCTGCCCAGCTACTGCAGCAAAATAACCATACAAAGGATCTTGAGTCTGTCCATGGAATACTGGTCCTCCTGGAGCAGCTCCATACTTTAAAACAAGAAACAGATGATTAAGATAAAATTAATGCTTTTAGTTGACTACAATATTTGTAATCTTACATTTCAGCATCAATTCAGAGGGTATGGCTACACTTACGGTTTGCAGCGCTGGTAGTTTGCAGCGCTGGTCATCCAGCTGTGCAGGGCCAGCGCTGGTGTGTGGCCACACTCACAGCTACCAGCGCTGGTGTGTGGCCACATTTGCAGTATTTGCAGCGCTGTTGGGAGTGCTGCATTATGGGCAGCTATCCCAGCATTCAAGTGGCCGCAACGTGCTTTTCAAAAGAGGGGGGTGGAGTGGGGTCTAGTGTGACAGGGAGCGGGGGGAAAGAGAGAGGGGATTTTTGGAGCCAACACTGTGTGTTTAGCTTCCTGCATTGAAAAATCAGAACATGTTTCCGACCCCTTAGTCTTAACTCTTAATTGCAAACAGCCTGCAGCCAACACGACTCCCCACTGTTTCACTCCCTCCCTCCCTGCCTCTCATTTGATTGTTTACAGCCAGGTACAGATGATCACAGCAAACAGGAGCTCTGTTTGTTTTTTAGATAAGCAACGAGCTACGAGCTCCATTGGAGCTAGTTCATAACAAAACAAAGAGAGGCTGCATAACCAAACAAAGAGAGTAATTTATAAAAGCATTCTGGGATACATCCTTATACCCTGGAGGCCAATCACAGCGCTGGTGTGACCACACTTGATGACCAGCGCTGCAGCACCAGCGCTGGAATCCTTATTCCCCATGCTGAGTGAGGTGTACGGCCAGCGCTGCAGCCAGGGAGTTGCAGCGCTGGAAGTGCCCTGAAGGTGTGGCCACTTACTAATTGCAGCGCTGGTGGAGGCTTTCCAGCGCTGCAACTCGCCAGTGTAGCCATACCCAGAGTGTCATTTTTATATACACTTTGTCAAAACACATAACTGCTTTAAAAGAGAGCACACAACTTTGGTGTATATACTTGCTACAATGTAAAGCAGGCCTACCTACAACCTTACATTTGAGTCAGCCCAGTAATCTAATAGTAGCACAGAGTGCCTAAATTATTCGTACATGGCATCTCCATTACTGGAGGTTTGCAACCATGGTAGCCCATTTTTTATGATCCTCTGCAAATCTAGTCCTTTTGATCCACGCAGGATACCACATTGTCCATCAAAGATCTTTTTCTGTCAACTTTCCCTTCAAGTGCCTGTAAACATACATCACGCACCGCAAATTCAATCTGTCTTTACACTAGCATTTGCTCAATTCTCTAGTATGTTTTCACTGGTTACACAGTCTATCCATGATATTTTCAGAATTTTTCTATAACAACATAATTCAAAGGACTGTAGTTTGTTTGAATGTCCATGTTTTAGAGCTGTAATGCAACACAGACCAAATGTAGGTTTTTAAGAGTCAGAATCTAGTCTTCAGATTTATATCACTTCTCCTCAGATATTTATTCTTCCAGAATGTCTTTCTCTTGTTGTTCTGGGACTGATTTCAGTATCAGATCTTCCATCTTCTGTAATGATGCTTTCTAAGTAGCAATAATTTCTCACTCGCTGTATGACTCTTATTCACTAGAATCTTGCGTGTTTTCACAGGATCCTTGCATACCACTATAGTTTTTATCTTGTCCACATTCAACTCTAAACCAGATGTAATCTCCACTAACTTCATCTGAAGGAGGTCTGAATCAGCCATCAGCACTGTCAGTTGCATAGCAAATATGCCTAAATTAGGGAGTCAAATACTCCAGTTCAGGGGTGGGCAAACTTTTTGGCCTGAGGGCCACATCTGGGAATAGAAATTGTGTGGCAGGCTATGAATGCTTACAAGGTTGGGATGTGGGAGGGGGTGAGGGCTTTGGTTGGGGGTGCAGGCTCTGAGGTGGGGCCAGAAATGAGGAGTTCAGGGTGCAGGCGGGGGCTCCAGGCTGTGGGAGTGGGGTACGAGGGTTAAGGCTCTGGCACGGGGTGCGGACTCTGGGGTTGGGGATGATGAGTTTGGCATACAGGAGGGTGCTCTGGGCTGGGATCGAGGGGTTTGGAGAGTGGGAGGAGGATGGGGCAGGGGGTTGGAATGCGGGAAGGGGTGTAGGCTCTGGCTGGGGGGGGGGGTTGGGGTACAGGAGGGTGTGCCAGGCTGGGATCAAGGGGTTTGGAGGGCAGGAGGGGGATCAGGGTTGGGGTGGGGGGTTGGTGCAAGGTGAGAGGCTCAGGCTCTGAGTGGCGCTTACCTCAAGCAGCTTCCAGGAGCAGCAGCATGTCCCTTCTCCGGCTCCTACGCGGAGGCAAGTCCAGTGCATAGGAGCTGGAGTGGGGCCATGCCATGGCTTCTGGGAGCCATGTGGTGTGGCCCCCGACCCTATGCCCTGCCTGGAGTGGGGCTATGCGGCTGCTTCCGGGAGCCACATGGAGCAGCCCCTGATCCTGCTCCCCAGCTGGTGCACCATAACGGGGCAAGCCTCAGATCCCGCTCCCCAGCAGGAGCTCGTGGGCCAGCTTAAAACAGCCTACCGGCCATAGATTGCCCACCCCTGCTCTAGTGCTTTGAGGTTGAAAGAATTACTGAGATGACGTCACAAACAGGGCTGTCCTTAGGCATAGGCAACATAGGCAGCTGAAAATTTGGGGCACCACTGGGTCTTAGCATCCACCCTCCTTGTTTTCCTATCCCTGTTCTGACCCTTCCTACAGGCTCCCACAGATGGCTGCTGCAGCCTGGTGAATCTTCCTTGGGAGGGAATCTAATAGTTAAAAGTGAAAAAGCCTCCAGCCTGCCAGACCTATTAGCACAACATTGAAACTGTTAAAGAGCCATTCAAGGGGTAATGAAGCCATTTAACAGGCATTTGCCAAACTCCAGGTATATACTGACAGGTTTCAGAGTGGTAGTCCTGTTAGTCTGTATCAGAAAAAACAAGGAGTCGTCCTTGTGGCACCTTAGAGACTAGCAAATTATTTGGGCATAAGCTTTTGTGGGCTATAACCCACTTAATCAGATGCCCACGAAAGCTTATGCCCAAATAAATTTCTATACTTTCAGTTTCTGACTTTACTGACAAAAACAGTTGTTCTGTGTAAATATTACATTAATGCACATGTCAGTCTACAGGACCTTAGTTTAAAATTTGCTTTAAAAATATTTTATTAGTGAGCTGGTGAAGATTATAAAATCACATCTCTAAAAAATGCTTGCATAGACTTTTAGATGTACAATCATCTTTAGCCTTAAATGTTTGGATCTTCAGACATACAGTTTTTTAAATAAATCCTTCAGAAGACCTCCCTTATCTAAAATACACATTTTAATTACTATAGTTAAAAAAAGAAGATGCTTCCAAGTCTTCCTGGTCTTTCTGTCCATCCCTTCACCGCCTCTCCTCACTAACGAGAGCCCTTAAAGTGACAACAGTCCTTCCCTTCCAGATAGTCAGAATTAAAGAAAGGGAAACTCTTTGTCCAACTATCTGATGAACTAGTTTTCAGAGAATCCTCCAACAAAATCAGTACCTTAGTAAATCATGGCTAGCTACTTAACCAAAGCAAGCGCTGCCGCGCGCAGCAGCGCGCGCAGCGCCGCGAAGTCAGCGCAAGCGTCAAGCGCGAAAACTCTCTCCAGCTCCAGCGCCTCCTCCTCCTCTCTCCCAGTGGAATAGGGCGAGGGCTGGGGCGGCAGCGCTGGGCTGGGGCTTACACTGGCTTGGGCTTTGGCGGGGGCCAAGCGCTGCAGCTGCAGTGTTGTTTTTTCACACGGCTGCAGCGCTGCAAATTTGTAAGTGTAGCCAAGCCCTAGGATATAAAATCCTTGTTATCCCTAAAATCTTTGGAAACATGTTTTTTTAAAGTTGGTGAAATTTCATAAACATGTCTATTGTTATGGAGATCACACAAAGTAAATTACTGTTCCCTTTTTCTAAAAGCAATGAACTTTGTTGTGAACACACTAAACCTCTCTGATTAATTTAAAATAAAGTCTTTGTTTCAGTCTTTGTTGAGTTAAATATGTAGTAATCTGGAATGTTGGCTTAAGGTTTAAGAGTACATTTAAAATATAAATTCAGCTTACAAATACTGATTAAGAAAATGTAAAACAGAGGCTTTGGCTACACTTGCATTTCAAAGCGCTGCCGCGGCAGTGCTTTGAAGCGCTAAGTGTAGTCAAAGCGCCAGCGCTGGGAGAAAACTCTCCCAGCGCTGTCCGTACGCCACTTCCCTGTGGGGAATAACGGACAGCGCTGGGGCTTTGACCACACTGGCGCTTTGCAGCGCCGCAATTTGCAGCGCTGCAGAGGGTGTGTTTTCACACCCTGCTGCAGCGCTGCAAATTTGTAAGTGTAGCCAAGCCCAGAGAAGAGCTGCATCATGTATTCAATTATATGTAACGTTGTATTCAGCAGGACAGCTGACTCACCCTTACTAGGAAGTTTTTGAAAATAAGGCCTGGTCTACACTAGGGCGGGGGTGTCGATGTAAAATACGCAACTTCAGCTACGGGAATACCGTAGCTGAAGTTGAAGTATCTTATTCCGACTTACCTCACGGCACAGAATCGACGTCCGCGGCTCCCCCGTCGACTCCACTACTGCCGCTTCCTCCACTGGAGTTCCGGAGTCAACGGGGAGCGCGTTCGGTGATCAATATATCATGTCTAGATGAGACGCAATATATCGATCCCCGATAAATCGATCGCTACCCGCTGATACGGCGGGTAGTCTGGACGTACCCTAAATCTCTGACAAACTTCAGGGCATATCAAAAAACCTGTGACTGACATTTTTTATTCCCAAGTTTTAGTGCTTTTAATTAGGTACCTTCTTCATGTCCATTCTGCATGAGGGAGAGCGTATGGGGGTCTCTGCGGGGAACTGTGACTCCGCCACAGTGAGGCAGGCCGGGCGTCTCATTATCCTTTGCTGTCTCGTCCCTTCTTCCCCTCCCCCACTGGGCTGTGAGCTTGGGCTGCCATCAGGCATAGGGGCACCAGTTTAATAATACTGCGTAGGGCCCCATAAATCCTAAGGACAGCCCTGACCACAAATTATTAGTATTAATTTGCTTTAGAGCAGGGGTGGGCAAAATAGGGCCCACAAGCTGGATCCAGCCTCATGTAACATTTCTGTCTGGCCTGCCAGGCTCTTTGGCTGCCCCCTCACAATCTCCAGGCCGCTAAAAGTCCCATGGCACAGCCTGTATTTCTGTAAATAATAGAACTGTAGAAATGGTGAAGACTTTTTCAGCGTGCTGGTGTTAACGGAAGTCACTGAAATCCGTGAGAGTTGTAGATGCCTAATACCCCAGAAAAGCAGCCTACTTGATTAGAATCCCCTCCCTGCTCCATCAAATCCAGTTCAAGATATATTCTTCCATCATCCTCAGTAGAGGTAATAGCATGTTATACTTATCCTTTGTTAAATAACATTAATTTAGCTAAAATCAAAGCTCTGGTATTTTAATCAGAGCTTTGATTCTAGCTACATTAGTTTTATTTAACAAAGGATCAGTCTATTTACAGTCAGTTGCCTGAGGCAGCAGCTTTTTTTATTGCAAGAGCAAAGGGTGAAACTATGGGCTGTGATATGGGCTTCTGGTCCACCAGAGGCAGCAGCAAAAATCCCCTTCTGACCCTAACAAGAAAACAAAACCATTAAGCACCTCAGGCTTGCTATAGAAATGTACTATTCTGACTCATTCTTCTCCCAACCCCCGCAAGCTTGTAAGACTCATGTACTCCAACCAGTTTACCTTTGATCTAAGAACTGTTTACATGATTACACAAATGCTTTCAACAGGCCTAGGAACCAGTTCAGTCCGAACCATTTTAGAACTAGGGAGGGAACACACTGAGATCAAGCTGGGTGGCTCTGCAAAATCTAGACTCTACCGCTTTTGTGGAGAGCGTGAGGGCCCGGCCCTTGCACCTGAACGCATCTAGATCAGTGCTGGGGGGAGACGGGGGCAAGGGCTCTAGTGCCGATGGCGTGACCCCCGCGTAGCCCCAGGGCTGGCAGGCAGGGGACAGAGGGGGCGCTCCCCGGAAGCCGGGACAGGGCCGTGCAGGGTGTTGCAGGGATACTGGAGCTTTAGCGCGGGCATGTGCCCCCCGCCCTGTGGCTGGCGCACGGACCCCGCTGGCCAGGGGAGCCGAGCTCCCGACTACACACCCGGGCCAGGCCTGCAGAGCGTGTCTGACCCCCGCACGCAGCGGGGGGGGGGTCCCCTCCCCCAGGCCAGCCCCCGGGGGCTCCTCTCGCCCCGCGGGCCGGGCAGCTCGTCCCAGCCCGGCTGCAGGGCCCCGGCCCGCGCTTACCCCGCCCTGGTAGTAGCCTCCGCCGGCGCCGGGGTGCCCAGGATACGCCATGTCTAGCGCGCCGCTGTCTGCTGCCCCTCCCCCTCCCGTCCCTGCCAGCTGCACCACAGGCCGGCGGGTCACACCATCCTCCGGGGGGGCGGGCGGGGCGGAGCCGGGCGCGCTACTTGCGGCACCGCTTCTCCCTTCCCTCCTGCGGGGGGTGAGCGACTGCGAATCGCGGAGAAGCTGCGCGGTTTGTTGCTCTGTTAGACCCCCCCACTGTAGGAGATTATCCCCTTTGGCTCGCTCCGAAGAGAGCGAACACCCCTCCGCTGTAATGGTACCGGCCACGCCCCAGCGGGCGGGTGGTGGTTTTTTTTTTTTTTTAAACAAAAACTTTATCCACACGCAGGCGCAGCTCCGGGAGCACTGCGCCCTCCTACTGTGCAGGGGGCTGTGGGACCCGCCTTAGAAAGCAACTTTATTGCCCCTTCTGGACGAGAAGGGTGGGGGTGTGTGAGATAATTGGCTGCTGCTGCTAGACCAGGGGTCGGCAACCTTTCAGCAGTGGGGTGCGGTGTCTTCATCTATTCACTGTAATTTAAGGTTTCCTGTGCCAGTCATACATTTTAACAGGTCTCTTTCTATAAGTCTATAATATATAACTGAACTATTCTTGTAGAGAAAGTAAACAAGGTTTAAAAATGGTTAAGAAGCTTCATTTAAAATTAAATTAAAATGCAGTGTTAGATCGGTGACCAGGACCCAGGCAGTGTGAGTGCCACTGAAAATCAGCTCATGTGCCATCTCTGGCACACGTGCCATCGGTTGCCTACCCCTGTACTAGACTATGGCAGTGTTGCCAACTCTTGCGAGTTTATCCAGATTGTCATAATCCTTAGTGTTTTTATTAAAGCTCCAGCTCCTGGAGTCATGTGAGAATCTGCTACCATGTTTTTAAAAGACGTTTCTAGCGTGGTTGCAAGAGAGAGGCTTGAAAATGTGACTGACGTACCCTAAGGGCTCAAAACTCAGAAGGAAAAGAAAGAGATGCTGCCAAATTGATTATATTTTAAAAGTCTCATATTTTAAATTATTTTTGAACAGAGTTTGCATATTACTGACTACTAGTAACCACAAGCATTCAAAAACTATGAGCCAGACTCTCAAAATCATGAGATTGGCTTAAGTGGTATAAGACTTTGAAAACAATATACTTTAGATTCTTTTTTGTTGTTTGTTTTGTTTTTATTTTGTTTCTGACCCTTTAGCTTTGACAATTTTGAGCTTTCTCTGAAACCATGAAGGCCAGAGACTTTTTCAATAAATAAATAAATAAATAAAAAATCTATGCTGAGGTTCTCACATAGGACTACAGGAGCTGGAATTTAAAGAAAAATACAAGATATTGTGAGAACGGACAACAGAGTATTGTGAAGGAGAAGTTCTGACTGTCATCCTTTCATGGTCTGTACTTAATAAAACATATTAATCATGTATAATAATATGGAGAAAAATAATGAAAATACACCTGAAAAACAGTGAATAAAAAGTGCAAATACTCCCCCTGTTCATAATAATTTTCCATGAAAACAAGAAATCTAATATAGAAATGAGTTCATCTTGCTCTACATGGGTTCCAGACTTTTGGGGCAATAAGTACTCATTTAAATAGACCAGATTATTATCCTATCCAATGCAGTAACACATACCAAGTTTGAATGAATGGGTCCGCCGGGCATGTTATTACCTGTTGCTATCAGGCTAGGAGTGGGAGCCAATCAAGTAATATGATGAGTTAGAATTACTGTTTAGGCAGTAGTAGCGTTCACAGTGTATTAGCAGGCAGTTTCCAAACACATAGGACGACAGTACCTGTACTAAGCAGTGTACAGTTTTAAAAGGAATGTATACAGTTGAATGGGAGCTGCTGGCTCCCCATTTAAGAGGCCCCTCATTTAAAATGGCAGCCGACAGTACCAGTTGCAAAAGCCAGATACTTATTGTGTCCCCTCATCTACTAAAGTTTGATTCTTTCCTACACAGCGTTCTCCAGCAATTCATTCAGGTCTTGGCTACACTTGCAAATTTGCAGCGCTGCAGCAGGGTGTGAAAACACACCCTCTCCAGCGCTGCAAATTGCGGCGCTGCAAAGCGCCAGTGTGGTCAAAGCCCCAGCGCTGGGAGCGTGGCTCCCAGCGCTGTACGTTATTCCCCACAGGGAGGTGGAGTACGGACAGCGCTGGGAGAGCTCTCTCCCAGCGCTGGCGCTTTGACTACACTTAGCGCTTCAAAGCGCTGCCGCGGCAGCGCTTTGAAATGCAAGTGTAGCCAAAGCCTCAGACTAATATTACAGGACTAGAAGCGGTAATAGTGGTATTCCAGACATCAGAGACTTTAAATGAGGAAGCTAGAGGCAGCTTATATGTTAGAAAAAATTAACATGCATACTACTGAGAATCACAGCCCCTTTCCCAGGTCATGTGGAAAGAATAAAGTTGAAGGGCTATTGGTCAAGCCTAAAACAAGGCATAGTTCTGGCAGATCTGGTGAAAGGCCCAAAATATGATACAAAAAGTCAATTCAACCTCATATGCAGTGTTTTAGTAGTCATGTTGGTCCCAGGATATTAGAGAGACAGGGTGGGTGGGTGAGGTGATATCTTTTATTGGACCAACTTCTGTTGGTGAGAGAGAGAAGCTTTCCAGCTTACACAGAGCTCTTCTTCATGTCAACCATTCATTCAACCTTGGCATGCCTTCTTTACTATGCAGCTCTTCCAATGGTGTTCTATTCTTACTTACAGTATCCTTGCTATTCTATTCTTTAGCATCTTTAACATTAGCATTAACATTCACGGATCACGAATTGAATGGGAGTCAACAATGTGATGTAGTTGTGAAAAATGTTAATATTTTGGGTGAATTAACAGGAGTGTTGTTTGTAAGACACGGGAGGTAATTGTCTGTTCAGCACTGGTAGAGTTCTGGGCACCACACTTTAGGAAAGATGTGGACAAATTGGGCAGAGTTAGGAGGAGAACAATAAAAATGATAAGAGTTAGAAAATCTGACCTTGAGGAAATGTTAAAAAAAACCAGGCATCTTTAGTCTTGAGAAAAGAAGACAGAGGGGAGATCTTATAATAGTCTCCAAATGTTAATGAAAGGTCTGATATAAAGAGGAAAGTGATCAATTGTTCTCCATATCCACTGAAGGTAGGACAAGAAGTATTAGGCTTTATCTGCAGCAAGGGAGATTTAGGTTAGCTATAAGGAAAATGTAACTATAAGGGTAATTAAGCTCTAGAATAAGCTTCCAAGAGAGAATACCTGTAATTGAAGGTTTTAAAGAACAGTTTGGACAAACACCTGTCAGGGATGGTCTAGGTTACTTTGTCCTGCCACAATACAAGAGGCTGGACTCGATGTCTTCTCGTGGTCCCTGTCGGTCCGACATCCCTATAATTCTGTGATCTCACAAACAGACGTATACACTTTTAATCTGCTAGCTCATATGACAAGATACAGTGATCACTTTGGAGAATGAGCATTCATTATGTAACAATACTAAATAATCAAAGAAAGTCTTGGCTTGTGATAATACTGAAGAATCATTGGAAGAGTTTTGGCATACAAAAAACACTGTTGCCAATATAATATTCATAGTAACAAGATTTCAAGAAACACCATCCCAATTGTCACCCTTGTTTGCAGTCTCAGTGATGAGCAGCAATGAAAATTCCTGACAATCTTTTCCTTCTTCAGGCTTAATTTTCAGAAGATGGCAACATAGTGGGATATGAAACAAGAATATAGATTTGGCTGGTTTGCTAATAAGTCTAAATTGAAAATATGAATTATTACACTGATGTGCTGGCAATAATTTAACAAGAGGTTCCTAGAAACATAGCCCATGATAAACCCTATGTTCACATGAGTGCTCTTTCAGGGAGCTGAGGGACTAGGGGAATCTATTCATTTGTTTTTCTATTAAAATAAAACCACATCCTCACAAACATTAGCAGGGAAAGTGGCAACAACACCACTTGGCAGACAAGATTATATTAAGTGCATTTGCTGGAAATGTTTATACTCTGTTCCTGAAAATTACACTGAATTTATCAAGAACATAGCACGATGTTCAGCTTGTATAATTAGATGTGTGGGTGAAGACTTTTGTGGGGGGCATTTTAAGTATCTTTCAGCAGATTTTTTTTTCAATGATTTCTGATACAACTTGGTCCATTCAAAAAAGGTAAAAAATATGTTCCTCAGAAGTTTGAAGCCCAAGGAGAAGCCATTCCTAGCAGGGTGAGTCAGCAGTATCTAAAATGGGGAGTAAATCCCATCAGAGGCAAGGACATCATTCCAAGCTTCCCTTCAGTGTAATATCAGATTTTTAACAAGGGGGTTCTATCCAGCACAGCATTGAGTGCATACGTATAAGGAAAGGAAAACTGTTAGTGGAAAAAACAGAAGAAAAAAAAAAGAGCAGTGAAAAAAAATTATTGATTCCAACATGCAAAGAAACAACGAGCAATTATGAATGCTTTCTAAATTGGCTGAAAAGCCAAATGAAAGCAAGCCACACATTTACATTCAGCAGTATTGGCCAGCTCTTCATTCTTGTAACATGAACGTTTGTTCTGAAAAAAACAAATGATTTGTTTTTGCAGAAGTGCATCCAGAACGCCATTTGAAGTCAATGAAAGCTGTGTGTGCTTAGCAATTAAATATATAAGGGCTTTCAAACTGGACACCCAAAATCAAAGGCTGCTTTTGAGAATTTTGGTCTTGCTATAGTGAATTAAGTCTATACCATTGGAACATAATAATACATGCTGCTGCATTTACATGGGCATTTGGGATGCAAAGAACTTTAGCAGGAATTTGCAGTTAGGACTGGAGGCAAAACAAGACTTCCTTTTCATACAAAAATTTGAGGTTTTGACATTTGTTTCTGTTCTGATGAGGAATGAAAATGAGACATTTTGATTTCTTTTTATGAAAAAAAAGAGAGGAAATCGACATAAGTGCTGAACTAGGGGTGGTGGGAGTGCGGCAGCATCTCCTGGCTTGAAGTGGTTTCCATCATATACAGGGTTTACAGTTTGGTTCAATGGCGCTCAGCACCCCCCACTATACAAATTGTTCCAGCAGCCCTGGAAATAGACTCGCTCACCCCAGAATAGCCAATAACTCAGTGTTTAGGGTACTCATCTGGGATGGGTGACAGGTTCAAGTTGCTGCTCTGAATCACATAGAGCAAGTAGTTGAATCTAGGTCTCCCGCATCCCAGGTGAATGCCCTGACTGCCAGTTAATAGAGTCAGTATCTTTTACTTTGGCCCGACGAATATTTACTTATTGATATAAAGTAGAACAACTCTGCTTCGAGAACTTGAACATGAGATTGAGTCTAGCCCTGTGGTTCGGACTTTCACATGTGATGTGGGAGACCCAGTCTCAATTTTCCCTGCTACCTTAAGTAGGAGCAGGGGCTTGAATCTGGATTTTCCCTACGAGTGCTGTGGTCACTGGGATATTCGAGATGGGTCTGTTGAAACAGATACATTTCCATGAAAAGTTTCAATCAGTTTCCAATGAAAAAATGTTTTGTTAAAAATTTTTCCCAAACAGTTCTACTTGTAATATAGTTTGGCAGTATCTTCTCTTCTAAAATTAAGAGGCTATTTTCACTGTGGTGTGAAAGGGGGGCTAGTCTGATAGTTATTAATAATATTAATGTGACTCTGCAGCTAACATTACCCTGTGTGCATTGCTGAAAATTTACATATAATAGTGTTTTGTTTACAAAAAGGAAAAAACATTTAATGTACTGTATGTTAAATGTGCATTATATGAATTCATTTACATTACAAGGCTGCTACATGAAAATTAATAGCTTGAGGAAACTGGCTGCATTCTCAATTGATCTTGATACAATTAATTGGAAAGTGACTTTTTTTAATTATGCAGGAAAGAAATAATTATCTTGGAAAGATGATCCAACATGAATATTAAATCAATTTATTTTGTTTTTAAATGAAGCTGGTGTTATCTGCATATTGATAAGGGAGAAGTGCCAGAGATTCCATGAAGTCCAATAGGGACTTTACATGGAACCTATTCAGATAGTTAGATTACGGGTGGCAGTACAAAACCCTTTGTGAGGCAGTACAAAACTCTTTGTGAGTCAAAGAATAATCATACTTGTTTAAACTGTGGCAAAACAATAATGGCATATCACTTTGCATTTTTCTACACAGTATGTGGTACTGTGTGTAAAGGAAATAGAAGCTGCCTATAATATGCTATGAATATTACAGACTCTCTGTTGGCATGTTATTTGCTATATGATTATAAGTGGTTAATTCCAAGACAAGTTGATAGCACATATATAGGAAGGTAAACAATAGCTTCAGATAGCTCAGTTTTCCAGTACTTAATACAGATGTCATTTGCTTTGAAGTTTTACTTCTGACCAGGATGTTCAACAATCTGGCCTGTAACCCAGGAGGAAGGAGTCGGGTGGGAAATTAAAGGAGAGAAGACTTAAGCCTTTGTCTTTACCCTGCACATGAACACACACAGGGTGGTCTGAATCAGAATGATTTTATTTGCAAAGTGTCATAGAATATCCTCATGGTGACAGGGACTTAAATGAACTACCTCACAGACAGAACTCTAATTTACCAGATTGCCTAGTACTGAAACAAACCCACTAACCAAGACTTTGTGGATGTCTGGCAGAGGCAAAGAATTGGGTGGTTCAGAATACATGAAGAATATAGTTTTCTTTTAAATTCTACAGGTCTTTTTAGCATAGTTTCTGAAGAACTCTAATAAATTTGTATAGAACCCCATTGATTTAATCCCTTTTAAATTCTATTGGACTTTTCCATTGGGGTTATTCGACTTTCTGAACCAGCTTCCAGATCATCCTAGAAACTGGGCTATCAGCCCACATCTTCATCAGGGCTGGCTCCAGGCACCAGCAAAACAAGCAGGTGCTTGGGGCAGCACATTTCTAGGGGCAGCATTCTGGTGCCAGCCATCATAGGTGCCAACTCCAGGGCATGGGGAAAAAGTGCCCCCACCACTCCAGCTCGCCTCCACTCCGCCTCCGCCTGCTCCCCTGAGCGCGCCGCCGCTGCTTCGCTTCTCCCCCCTCCCTCCCAGGCTTGCTGCACGCAAAACAGCTGTTTTGCGCAGCAATTCTGGGAGGGAGGAGAAGCCAAGCGGTGGGCGCTCGTGGGAGGCGGCGATGGTGAAGCGGAGGTGAGCTGGAGCGGGGAGCGGTTCCTCTACTCCCCATTACTTCCTGCCCCCCCACCCTAGCTCACCTCCGCTCCGCCTGCTCCCCTGAACGTGCCACTGCTCTGCTTCTCTGCTCTCCCTCGCCTGAGAGGGAGGGGGGAGAAGCGGAGCGGCAGTGCACCCGGGAGAGCAGGCGGAGCGGAGGTGAGCTAGGGTGGGAGGTTGCAGGAGGCCCCCAGGAAGCAATGGGAAGGGGGAATGCGGCATGCCCGGGGGAGGAGGCGGGGCTGGGGATTTGGGGATGGGGTTCGGAAGGGGTGGAGTTGGGGTGGGGCCGGGGGCAGGGGGGGCACAGAAAAAAAGGGGGTGCGGCCAACATTTTTTTTGCTTGGGGTGGCAAAAATCCTAGAGCTGGCCCTGATCTTCATCATCTATTATTCCACCCTCACAGCTCCATTTGGACTAATATTGTTTATGTTGCTAGTAACACACCTAGGGATCGCTCATTTATCTTGTGAAGTTTAATACAATAGATTGAAAGGGACAATTCATTATTTAATACCTTCAGCACACAAGCAGTGGCACACCCAAATGACACCATTCCTTTCAAAGCAGTTGGGAAACAATGCAGCTATTGGTTTTTCTTTTTCGTTTTGTTGTTAACAAAACATTTGTTGTTAACAAAATAAACAAATGTTTGACTAGCATTCGTTGATATCAGAGAGTGCAACAGGCAAATAGTTTGATTTACTGAATGTAACTCATACATACTGTATGCATCGCAAGAGGATCTGTGTTGAACTAGTTACAAAACACTAACTGTTTATGCAGCACATATTGGTTCTATAACTAAGCTTAGTTGTGCACTTTATTAAAGACTTTTTTCCTACATTATTTTTTATTTGAAAATAAGAATCCAGAGCAGTAGTCATGTTCTTGAAAATCTGCTTATATGATCTAATACTGTCTTCATGTGCAGGGTATGTTTCTGAACATGCCACAATGTAGTGATCACTCTGGTTGCAAATTTCATTTTAGAAAAAGGAGTGACTTTTATTATTCTCTTATAAAAATGATAAAATCAATATTTACATGATTTCAGGAAAACTGGCTACAAGTGTTACCATAGGTGTTATTTGATGCTGAGCTCTTTGGAAAATAAGGTGGTTATTTAGATGCATAACTAGGCGTTAAGACCTTTTGAAAATCTGGCCCCAACAGTGGGTGTTGAGCAATTGAAAATCTGGCCCTCTGGGCATGAACTGAAGTAGCTGATCATATCATACATAACTGTGCATCTTAAAGGAAGCCAAGCTTTGTTAATTGTGTGTCTTTATTATTCTCTTGCCCCAAGCCAAAAGAAATTGTCACATTGGAGCATCAGTGTAATCTTCAGATTACACGAAATACCTGTGCTATATAACACACAATTGCTGGGTAAAATGTAGCAGCTGGGGAGAAGACTGCACATGAGGCAGATTTCATGCAAATATTTGTCATCAAATCAAGTGTTTTGAGATCTATGGATGAAAAGTGCCTTTTAGGAATGAAGTTGTATTATGAATAATATAGAGTCACAAATGTGCAGAGTGTTATATAACCAAATAAGAAGAAAATGTCCCTGCCCTAAATAGATTACAATCTAAGGGTATGATCTTGCAAACTCTTACTACCAGTTGTAACTAGACTACTCCTGGTAATGAACAATATACCCAGTAGTAAATGTTCACAGGATTGCACTCTAATTAGACAACGTATAAGCAAAGGAACTGGGAGGAAGATGTAATGATAATGAAGTAATGTAATATCATATGGATTATTTGTCTGGCAGGCATCTTTTAGCTCAAATGCATTTTGTTTTTATTATAATTTTACATTTATACTGCAGGCCCGAGGGGAGGAGGCAGGGGACACGTGGTTCTGCATACTGCCCCTCTCTGCAAGGACCACCCCAGCAGCTCCCATTGTCCCCAGCTCCCCGTTCCCGGCCAATGGGAGCTGTGGGGTGGCGCTTGCTGGCAAGAGCAGCGCACAGTGGGAGACCCCTGCACCCATGACCCTGAGGCTGCAGGGCCATGCTGGCTGCTTCTGGGAGTGGCGTGGGGCCGGGACAGGCAGGGGCAAGCCTTAGCAGCAGTCCCGCTGTATCACCGGAGATCGTGATCGACTGGTTGGTGACCACTGCTTTAGTGGAAAGATGGGAGACTAGAAATGGAGAAGGCCAACAGAGTGGCTCATGTTAGAGAGTTTACTCTGCTTTCTCAAGAGAAGGTTGTCATTAAAATAATTTCTTACCCAGGGAAACAAAACATTATTATTTATTATTTTATAGTATATGAATTTTGCTAGGTTCTTCATGATACATAGCAGAGAAGGATATTAAGAGTAAATTCACTACTAACTTAGAGGAGTCCCCTACCTTAAAAGGGGAAGTGGGATTCTCTTAAGGCAGCTTTAATACTGGGAAACACTATTAGCATCAGACAAATCTTTTTACAAGAGATATTAATTTTGCTTACCATGATTGCTCACACTTAACCAACATTATTAGTGTTTAAACATGACATGGGCTCACATGCAAACGTTAAAGTTAAACCCCCTGGGTTAAAAGCCTTAAACTGCACTATGTTGGTAACTTACTTGATTGTCCTGGGCTGGTGACTGCATGCTGAGGCCTCTAAGTTAGCTGGCAAAGTGGGTGAGGAATTTGCTCTTCCCAGACCTACAATACAAGTGGCTGTGGAGCAAGAATAGAAAGGAAATTAGGGATTAAAGGTCAGATCCGCTGACATGCCTACCTGGCATATTTAAGGCATTGGACAGCAAGCCATAACATTTTTAATTGAAAAAAGTTTGCAGGTTACCTTTACAATATCTTCAACTGCTCTCCAGCAAACTGGTGGCCTGTGGGTGTGTGTCTGTAAATATTTTTATAGAAAGGGTTGCCTTGGAGAATAATCTCCAGATGTGATGTAATGATTCATTTGAAAGATAAATTCAGTAAGAAGGCACTAACATTATAAATAACTACCCACAAAGCTATGTTAAAAAGAGCATTATTAAGGTGACAAAGCCAAGCACTCAAAAGTTAGGACACTCCAGAATTAAGTTTGCTTGTGCAGTCTTAATTCGCTTCTGTGTGTGCAGGCATTACAATATAGTCTTCAATTACATGATCTCATACTACTTTTTAACACAGGTTTTGGTGTGTAATTTCCTACATTTTAAAAAAGCAAACTGAAAAAACAGAAATTCCAGTATGTTGACACCCACATGCTTCATCAGCAGTGGTTCCTATTTGGAGTCCTCACGTCCATCCAGTCCCAGTCTTCCTACAACTCTACATATGATCTCAGTGTTCCCTGACCAGCCAGCTGGCTCCAAGTCTCCCCCATCTGTTTATATAATCGTTCTCTCAGTTCCAGTCTCCTCTATGAGCCCCAGTCTTCTTGCCCAACCAGTCTGACTTCCCCTTCCCACCAGCTCTGAGTCCCACTCTCCTTGCACAGCCAGTCCCAGTAATAGTTTCTGTTCCTTGTCCCAATCTAGTCCTTTTCTTCCCCTTATTCTCTATCAGCTGGTTTCCTCCTCCAGGCTGCCTGAATGCCAGCAGGGGGGTCATTGAGAGCACAGGAGAGAGAGGCTCCTGCTCTCAGTTCCAGTGCTTGGCACCAGCGCAGCCATTATAGTGAGAATCTAGCTTTGCCCCTGTAGCCCTGGACCGGGGCATCCTCAATTGCTCTGTGAGGATAGTGATGCACAGTTTGGTCAAAGTAGGAGCTGTGATGGGGGTGGAGCGTACTCATTCGCACAGTAGGGATGGCACATGAGCAATCTGGTCAGCACTAGGAGCTATAAGAGGCTCAGTAGGGTTGCCAATGTTGGTTGGACACATTCCTGGAGATTTCATCACATGACAGCATCTTTTTTTAAAGATTAATCTTTAATTCTTGGAGACTCCAGGACAATCCTGGAGAGTTGGCAGCCCTAGATTCAAGGATGCTCAGTGAAGATGGACTCTTTGGAGTGTTCAGCTGCTAAAACTGAAAGTTTCTACTGAGCTTGTGCAATATTTCAAAGGCCAATAACTTGCCCAAATTTAAGTGAATTTTCATCAAAACAGCAAAAGGCACTTCCCTGACTGTAAGGCCAGGCCCTGCCAAATTTCAAGTCCGTGCTCCAAAGCCTGGGATACTGAGGTGTTCAAAGGAAAGGTCTATGGATTTTTTTAACATGGGTAAAAACAGCATATTTTCCCCTAGCCTTCTGTCAGAAATGGCTGAGCCATTTTGGCTCAAACATTAAAAAATAAAAAAATAAAAAAACTCACCACCCTGAGGCAGACAGCAAGCATGTACACCTTCACCCTGAATGGTTGATGTTTGGCAAAGTTATAAGCAACTGAAAACAGGGTCTGATAATGGGAATTATGTGAACCTTAATAATATGAGGCATAGCTAGCGCTGCCTATAATGTGGTATTGTTATCCCTTGTTGACTTAGGAGCCAGCAGGTACAATCAGCTGTTCCTGAAATAATAGCAATTAGCATGTATCTTGTGCTTTACATGTTCAAAGCACTGTACGCTCATTAAATAATTTTTCAACCTCCTCTGGGGTCAGTGTCAACCTTATACAAAGATAACTGAATTAAAGCTAAAGTATTGTGTTTCAGTCACAAGGCAGAAAAGTTAGTTTCTGACTCCCAGTAATTTGCAGGTTAATGGTTCCAAAGGATGTTGTACTGCATCTTTAAAAAATAAATAAGGAAAATGGAGGAGTTATATATTTTGGGCCAAGATAATTTTCTTGTCTACTTATTTTGCACATCTATGTATTCCTTCCTAGTTTATTTTCCTATGGGGAAGGGAGAAACTTTCAATTTTTACTGGAAGTTTGGAGGATTTTAAACAGGGCCAAAATTGCAATCATTTACCCAAGCTCCCTTACACTTTTTGTTAGGTAAAATGGGACCAGGATCCTCACCAACTCTGTGCAAAACTAAAGTGAAAGGCAGTTTATAAAAGTAGGAGAGCTTTGTGTAGTGGTTAAAGCATAGGAATGGGAGTTAGCAAAGGTGGAGTCTGAGTCTCTCTTGCCTTGCTCTGTGTGTAGTCATTTACATCAGCGCAAGGGAGTACCGTTCAGATTTGCATTTACTGTAGCACTTTGCATTTACTGTAAATGATTATACAAAATGCAGGGCCACAGGGAACTGGGCCCCTGATTTCTATTCCTGGATCTGCCACAGACTTATAACCTTAGATAAGTCACTTCACTGTAGGCCTGTGATTCACTTTCCCCATGTCTAACATGGAGAAAATACCTACCGTAATTGTTTGATAGACACTTTGAGATCCTCCAATGGAAGGTGCTAGACTAGTTGTAATATTAAACCTCAAATCACTTCTGGCTTTGCATATTTCTTTAACTGAAGTAATTAAAAAAAAAGGCAAAAGAGTTGCATAATGAAACTTGGTAGCCTTCTTCATAGATGCTCCTGCTCCTTTTCTAACAAACGTGAAAATAGCTTGATGCCTACAGGCCAGAATTTTCATAAGGGCTTACCTCCAACACATACACAGTTGGGGGCAGATTTGCTAAGTACTCAGCATGAACTGAGGTCTTTTAAAAATCTGGCCCCATGTTGTTTATGCTCCTCAATTAAGCTAAGAGCCTACCTTGCTGCAGGCCTGGCACAACTGCAAGTCACAATAGTTAACCCTTTCTCTGCTGATTTTTAAATTTCCCTTTGGAAATAGGGATAAAAGAAATGCAGAGTTGTTTTGAGAAATGTCTGAGGGCTCATTTATCCCGTTCTTCGCACATGTAACTTATTGACTTCAGTGGAAGTTGTGTGCAATTGATTGGATAGTACGCTCTAGGAAATAAATTTTGCATGTTTATGAATATTTTTATTACTGAAATTGCTAGGTATGCTAAAAAAGACCCCCAAACATGGTAACATTAGATTTGTTTATAACTCCTGTTATGTAACTTACTCTTCAGTACCCTCTTACTACACTTCTAGTGAACAGAATTATCCCTTCTGTCTAAAGCTCTTGTAGTAATTCATTTTCTCTCCCATGTATAATTGCAGTTCTCCTCTATTTTCCAAGCCCCCTTTCCTTATGTTGATCCTCTTGCTTCCGCTGTCTTCAGCTGTTTGTTTTCTCATTTTTGTGAACTTCTAAGACTTTACAAAATGTGACTCACTTTCCAATAAAGTGTCCACTGGGTGTCACACTAGTATATTTAATACAGCCATTTTTGGTCATGTAATACTAGCTCTTTGATTTAAAAAAAACAAAACAAAAAAACAGCATCAGTTCCTGAATTCATACACAAAAAATCATTAAGATTATTTAATGATTCATCTTCAGATACTGATTCCAGTCAGCCTATGATCTCACAGATATCAAATGAAATCAGCACTTCTGTATACTCCTGGGGGAATTCTGCACCAAAAATTTAAAAATTCTGCGCACAATATTTTAAAATTCTGCAAACACCAGTTTCAATTGTTCTGGTAATTTATTTCAAAATACCTGTCAGCAAGTATGTCTGTAACAATACAGATACAGAAAAAAATTTCCCCAGTAATAGAGAGTTAAAGAAACCCCTACAACAACGCAGTTCCTGCTTCTCTGCCCCCTCTCCCCCATAGCCCAGCCATGCCCCCCTCAAGCCCAGACACACTCACCTCCTCCCCCCAGAACCCAGCTGTGGGCCCACTCCAACCCAGACAGTCACATACCCTCCCCCTCCCAGATTTTCTTTTCCACTTATTGGCATGTGGATCACAGGAATCTTCTCTCCACTGGGAGGAAGGGTGTGTGGCAAGGGATAGATAATTTCTGTCCAGGCCAGGCAGAGATGCAGCACTGCTTATAGAGATGGGCTAATTAAAGAGTATTATTAACAGACAATATATTTAGACATATTCAGGTGGACAAATATAGCTAATATTTGGGGAAATTATTATTTGATTCACTTCTAAAATCTGGTCATATGAGTGTCAGGGTTAGATGAAGTTTATTTAAATGGATTTTTCTTGTATTATATTTGTTAGGTATACTCTTGTTCACTGTCACATTGATATTCATTTCTTATTCATTTCTTTGTAGCTGAATCCTTTTTATACGTCATTAATACATAACTTATAGTTGATTATTTTCCTTTTCGTCTGATATATATATACAGGGAAAAATAATTAGAATTTTCAGTGAAAATAATATAAGGCGCTTACATAATTTTTTAGTAAAAGAAAACAGATGGTTGAAAATATGCATAGGATAAAACAGAAATCAGAGAGGCCTGTCTGTTATCATATGCCTTGTAAAGTTCAGCTCTGACATTTTTAAAAGCAGTTAAAGGATATTACTCCTCTTGTAGCAGTTCTGATAAATATTTGTGTATAGTGTTATAAAATGATATACATTTTTATGCAACTTACCTGCTCCAGGAATCTTTGCAGCTAGTGTATAATAACCACATGCTGCTTTGTATTGTGTATTGCACCTGCTCATGCCTTTAGATTATAGAGAGCTAGGAGCAGAGACTTGTTGGCCTCATTCTATTTTACAGTACCCTTCACAAATTTACAGCAATAAATTAGACTAGATCTGAATTCTCAATACAAAGTGAACTATAAGGCACTCAGATGATGGTAGCAGGACTTTGGAAAAGTGCTCTTAAGAGCTGCTTTCAAACTTAAGATCCTGATCCAGCAACTGATAATATGTGTGTGCACTCCTGTGCCTGCACAGAGTGGTAATGAAGTCAACGAGGCGCTGTGTGGGCACACTAACAATTTCAGGATTTTGTGTGGAAGTGTATAAGGATTTTTTTTTTTTTGCTTTCACTGAAAAGAGAAAAGATTATTAAAGCAAATAAAGAAACTTTCTCATCTGCCACATTGCGATGGGAGCAAGTTTCCTCAAGGGCTTCCATAGACTGAGGGTTTTTTACATTTTAGCTTTTAAATGGAGTTGAGAGCTTACCACAATGTAAAAGAAAACAGGCTAGTTATTTGGGCCACAGGGGGAAGCATGTATCTTAACAGTGAAAACAAAATGGATGCTGGCTGTAAATATGACAAAGCCAGTGCTTGAACAAGTTCGTGACAGTGATGTAGTAAGAAGAAGAATGGAAGTTGGGTGAGAAGACAAGCCACACGGTTTGTGGGGGGGCAATCCTGGATCAGAGAGATTCTCTCTTATTCACCCAAGTGCTTTTTGTAGAGACACTTGAAAATTATATTACATTGATAATATAAACGTTTTATGATGATAACAAACCTCGCTGTCTAGGATTTCCATGATTACACCAACTGAGTTCCCCATCTGCAGAAGAACTCCAGACTGTATTTGTAACTGTTCTATTAAAAATGTCCCTCATTAAATGTAATGATGATCATCCACCACAAGGGGGCATATTGTCCATCATATTTACTTCATCTTGCTCACAGATTTACAAGAAAGTCAAAAAATATACATGTATAGTCCAACGCTGTGCACTTTATTTGCTGCAAACACCCCAGTCATAAACTTTTTTACTTGGTTATAGCACATTCTCATCCATCCTTGATCTCTGAGACAAAAATATAGATGACTACACCAAACATATTTGAATAATCTAATAATTTAAAAACCACAAGCTATTTCTATAACAAACATCAGCTAATACTTTTAATTATGAAAATTATTCAAACATTTTTCTCCTCCTCTCCACTCCCTGTAGCTTTGATCTTCTTTTCCTTCATAAGTTTTGTATCCTTGTCTTCTTCCTGTATTTTTGTCCCCCTTCTCTAGTTATATTGTCCTTCCCTAATATACAGCATGGATTTTTGGAATTTAATTCAAGCACTCTCGTTCCAATCCAGCAAAATGTGCTTAACTTTAAGCACGTGCTTAAAGACTTGGTAAAATATGGACAAGAATGCTCAGCACCTGTTGAGCTCTGATAACTAGAGCTGGTTGAATAATCAATTTTTTCAGTTCTCCAGCTGTTCCAATTTAAAAAAAAATCAGTTTGAGTTGAACCAAATCCAAAAATTGTAAACAAAAAGAAATTAAATTGATCATAGAAATCTATTTCAGGTCAAATGAAACGTGTTTTGTTGGCCCCAAAATGGATTTTTTTGGGGAGGGGCGGAGGAGGAGGAGGCCACCTTTACATCTTTTACCCAGTGGTTAAAGCATTCCCAGGGATATGGAAGACCTGTGTTCAGTCCCCCCCTCTGCCTGATGTGGAAGAGTGATTTGAACAGGGGTGTCCCACATTACAGAAGAGGGCCCAATTACTATGAATTGCCACTCAGTGTGTGTGTGTTTTGTTTTTAACTCTTATTACATTTGGGATAAGATCATGTTATTAACTGACTGATCTTTCCACATATCTTATTTCCTTTTACTTCCTCCTTCATTCACAGATAAGAGATCGAATTACATCCTGTGTTATTTTGTAACAACTGCTTAGTTTACACTCGATTGTGTCCTTTCACTTACTGCATTTGCCAAAACGCTTATTTTGACTATTAATATTGGTATAGCTCTAACAGCAAGAGTATGATTTGGACTAATCGCTGAAACTTTTCCTTCTAAATCGCTCAGAGGAAAATCTGTTTCTCTTTAGTTTACAAATACTGGATACATATTACAAGGTGGCCTATTTTCTCTTCTCCGTTTTTTGTTTTATTTAAGGATCTCCCTGAACAGTACTTGAAGGGTGTGTTAATTTGTAGTGTATTCAGCATTTATACAGGACTTTACATATTCACAGTTCAGTCACAGACTAATTCATAGATTTTTAAGGTCAGAAGTGACCATTAACTCATCTTGTCTGACCTGCTGTATAACACAGGCCATAAAACTTCACCCAGTTACCACTGTATGGAGCTCAATAACTTGTTTTTGAATAAGGAATATCTTACAGAAAGCTATCCAGTCTAAAATTGAAGACATCAGGGATGGTGAATTCATTACTTTGCTTGATAGTTTATTCCAAGGGCTAATCAACCTTCCTGTTAAAAATCTGGGTCTTATTTCTAATTTGAATTTATTTGGCTTTAACGTCCATCCACTGGTTCTTGTTATGCCTTTCTCTGCTAAATTAAAGACCCCTTTAGTACCTAGTATTTTCTCCCTGTGAAGATATTGTTACCCCTTTGGACCCCAGAAGTTAGCCAATATTTGGGGTCATGTTGGGTCTTTCCATTAAGAGGAGAATCAGGTATTTCTTTGGTGCAATCCTGTTTATTTACAAAGTCTTGTTTCCCTGAATGCAGTGGGAATCATAGAACCATAAGGTTAGAAGGGACCACAAGGATCATGTAGTTTAGCCCTCTGCAAAGACACAGGATTTGTTGTGTCTATATCATTCAAGACAGATGGCTATCCAGCCTCCTTTTGAAAACCTCCAGTGAAGGAGCTTCCACAACCTCTCTAGGCAATCAATTAATCATTCCATTAATAGTTACTCTTTGTTTGCAGTTGTTTAACCAATTATGTATCCACGTAATGGTAATCAAACAGCAGGAGACAATTGCTTTGTTTACAGTTCCAAGCCTCTTGCCAGCTAGCACTGTACTCAAAAGCTCTCTGTCTTAGCTTTTTCTCAGGGTCACGCTACCAGTATTTCTCTGGCTATCTCTGGGGCTTCCTTGTTGCCTTTTGTGTGTGCTTCTGTGGTGTTTCTACCCCTTCTCTCTCCCACACACAGAGCTCCCTCAAACAATATCCAGCCCCCTGCATTTGCATTCAGCCCCAATCGAACCACTCTGTCCATATAGCTCTGATTCTACCTTGCTTTTCATGTGTTGTGTGTTTTGGGTGGTGGTTCCTACTGTTTCAGCTATCTATATTCCATAAAGGAGCTTAATTGCTTTTTACATTTATCCTGAATGAAGGGTGGATCTTATGCCCACCAGAGTCAGTGAGGTTTCACCCAGTCCAAGGATAACAGTACTTATACACTGTAATCAAGTCACCTCTCAATCTTCTTTTTGAGAAGCTAAACAGATTGTGGCCTCACTGTAAGGCATTTTCTCCCAGAATCAGTTTTGCACCTGCTCCAATTTTTAATATCCTTTTAAAAATTTGGAGACTAGAACTTTATGCAGTGTTTGGTATTAGTCTCACTATTGCTGTATACGGAGGTAAAATCATCTTCTGTCTTTATAGATCCAAGAATTGCATGAGCCCCCATTTTTTTATAGCATCTCTTGGAAAGCTCATGTTCAGCTGTTGTCTACTGTGACCCTGAAAACCTTTTCAGTCACTGCTTTCCAGGAAAACAGCCTCCCACTCTGTAGGAGTGGCCTGCATTCCTCATTCCTAGATACATTCAACTGTATTAAAACCCATTTTGTTTGAATGAGCCCTGCTTACCAAGTGTTCCAGACCATTCTGTATGACTTCCTTCTCCTCCACATCACTCATTAATGTGTGTGTCATCTGCAAATTTTATCAGCAGTGGTTTTATATTTACTTCCAGATCTTTAATAGAAGTATTGAATAGCATTGGACCTATAACCAGTTGCTACAGAAGCTCATTAGAAACACCCCAATTTGATGATGATCTCCCTTTGACAATTATTTTTGAGATTATTGTATGAACTACAATAGACTCCCTGTTTTACAAACTAATTGGGGATTGAGGAGTTCCTAAAACTGTATATCTCAAAAGTACAGTAAATATAGTGCATAAGTTGCATTATGCGGTACTGCATTGCTTTCTTCTTGTCCTTCAAACCACAGCAATTTCCAAATGCACTGAAGAAATTGCAATGTGAAAGGATGCCTTGTTCTTCATCAATATGTTTTTATTTAGTTTTACTTTACTTGAAAATAAAGAGAATGTGGCTGGAAGTTGCTTTGATCTAGTTCTCTTTGAAAGGGGACTAGCTCAAAGCACATTAAAGAACTGTTAACATGCTTCAGCAGGGTGCACATGAGCAGTTAGACCATAGCAGGCTAGTAAGAGGTAGAGTCTCACCCCAGTTTGCTGCGGTCTAATTGTGTAGACAAGCTCTCAGAATCCTTTCCCAGGTGTTTGGCTGGTGGGTTTTGCTCAGGATCTAACTGATTGCCATATTGGGGTCGGGAAGGAATTTTCCCCCAAGTCGAATCCTGGGGTTTTTTCGCCTTCATCTGCAGCATGGGGCATGGGTCACTTGCAGATGGTGGAGTCTCTGTAACTTGAAGTCTTTAACCCATGATTTGAGGACTTCAGTAACTCAGCCAGAGGTTAGTGGGTCTATTACAAGAGTGGGTGAGGGAGGGTCTGCAATGTGCAGGAGGTCAGATTAGATGATCATGATGGTCTCTTCTGGTCTTAAAGTCAATGAGTGTGGCATAAGTGTCCACATGGGGAATTGTGCAGAGTAGGTAGCCTGCACTAGCTATCCCCTCATATAGACAAGCCTTATGATGTTTGGTAGCTGTAGTTTGCAATTTTCTGAAACATCTGAGTTATTTTTGCATTACTCCAGCTGGAATAAGACTAAAGGAATAGAGCCCCAATATCTGATGTGTTCAAACCAATAAAGAACAACACCTTGTTTGGTGTTAGGGATGCTGGAAATTAATATGGGTGAGGGCAGCACTAAGGTGTGACTGAATTCACCCCTGTATTCATACTCTCCACTGTAATAATCTTTGTATAAAATATGCCTTGTGAGGTATCATTTGAAAAACAATAACTTGCTGGTCAATAATATCAGGGTGAAATGTGTATAGCAACATTATATGTAAAGTTATGAACATAAATTGGAATTATGACTGAAATGTGTTTACCAGACAGGTGTGGGGAGGGAGTAAACCTGTTTCTCAAAGGAAGAGGACAAAGTGACACCTGTAGCCAAGTGTCAAAGTTGATTGACAATCACCGGTCAAGTGGCCATTCTTTGGCAATGAAGTGGGGCAGGAACAGATATATCTGCCTTTTAACAAACAACAACATGGAACCTCTTATCATGAGACACCATGTCTCCATCCTCACAGTGGAAAGGAACTGTATGTATTTATCTAGGGGTAACCTGCAGGAAAATGCATTTCAAAGAGTGACTGGACTATAAAATTGAGGGGTGAAAACATCCGGGTATTCATTCATATTCTCTCTCTCACTCACTCTCTCACACCCCTAAGCCTTTGGACTTTAGGAGGGGTTCTGACCTGAGAATCTGGTCAGCCCTGTTGCTGGGAACATGTGATAAAGATTTTACCTTGAACCAAGTCTAGTTTGTTAAGTTTTAGCTACTAGAAAGCATTTTATCTTTATTTCTCTTGAAACTATTTGACTTTAAGACATTATACTTGTACTCACTTAAAAAACCCTCTTTTTGTAGTTAAATACATTTGTTTCATTTTTAATCAAAACTAATCCAGTGCTATGTTTAAACTGAATTGTTTGGTAACTCCAGTGAAAGTGGCAAACTGTTGTCAATTGAGCCCGTACAGGGGCAATGGACTGCTAATGTTTGAACTGTAATGGAGAGGACTGGACAGTGCATAAAACATGTTTTGGGGAAATTTCAGGACTGGGAGTGTGTTGGAGTCATTTTGCAGGTAGTAACCAAGGCTGCTGGAAGCCATAGTGTGGCTGGTGTGTTGCTGACAGTCTGTTGGGGTCAGAGTTGCTGGACCAGGGCTATAGCTATACATAGACACTCAGGGTGTGATCTGCCGGCTGTTTGGCTATTTGTGAGAGGCCTACTTGGGAGCTACAACAGCAAAGCATTGTGAGATACCCAAAGTTGCAGGGCAGATGGTGACACAACCCCCACTGGTCTGGATTGCACCCAGGAATGTGACATAAGGGCTCGATCCAAAGGCCTTTGACCGAGAGAGGAGAGTCCAGGGGTGCTAGCCTCGCACTACAGAGACACATGTTCAGTTCCTAGCTCTGCCACAGGTTTCCTGTGTGACCTTGGGCACATCACTTAGCTTCTCTGTGCCTCACTTCTTGATCTATATAATGGGGCTAATAGTGCCTCCCTACCGCTTTGAGGAGTTGTGAGGATAAATAAATTAAAATATAGTGAGGTACTCAGATACTAGGGTCATTTAAGTACATGAGAGAGAATCCTGTGTATATGTAAGAGCTTTGCCTTCTTATATGTCAGACAGAGTCTCCTTAGATGTTTGGCAGAGTTCCTCAATGTTTTTTCCATTTCTACTTGTCCTTCTTAAGACAGATGGCATGAATGTTCTTCAGGGCCGGAAACACAGCTTAGAGCATCACACAGATCTGTTTTTCGTCAAGTTTGTATCCATAACAAACAGAGATAGTCTGGCCTGTAGTTATGGTATGCCATGTGCTCTAAGAACTGGGTGAAAGATTTTACAATGTTAATATTGTCAGCTAGACCTGTACTAAATATCATAATACAGCAGAACACAAAATGTCCAAAAAAGTTCTTGGAATATGTTGGGGACAACTTCTTTTTTGGAAAGGTGGTGTAAATAACCAGGGGACAGTCGTTTTAGATCTCATTCTGACTAACGGAGGAATTGGTTGCCAGTTCTGAAGGTAGAAGGCAACTTTGTGATTTGAAATGGTAGACTTCATTATTCTAAGGAAAGGAAGGAATGAGAGCAGCAGAATAAGGGCAATGGACTTCAAAAAAACAGACTTTAACAAACTCAGAGAACTGGTAGGCATGGTCCTTTGGGAAAAATATCTAAGGGAAAAAGGATTTCAGGACAACTGGCAGTTTCTCAAAGAGACAATATTAAAGGCACAACAGCAAACTATCCTGATTCAAAGGAAAAATCGGAAGAATAGTAAGAGGCTCTTATGGCTGCATAAAGATCTCTTTAATGACCTGAAAATCAAAAAGGAATTCTACAAAAAATGGAAATATGGACAAATTGCTAAGGATGAGAATAGTGCAAAAGAATAGTGCAAACATGTAGGAACAAAATAAAAAAGACTAAGGCACAAAATGAGTTACACTTAGCAAGAGACATAAAAGAAAATAAGAAGAGGTTCCATATATACATTAGGATCAAGAGACAGATGAAGGAAAGTGAGGGTCCACTACTTAGTGGGAAAAGACACCTAATAATGAACAACACCAAAAAGTCTGAGGAGTTTAATGCTTATTTTATTTTGGCCTTTTCTAAAAAGATTAATTGTGACCAGATACTTAACATAATTAACAGGAAAGAAACACAAGCCTGAATAGGGAAAGACCAGATTAAAGAATATTTAGATAAGTTAGATGTATTCAAGTTGACAAGGCCTGATGAAATTCCTCCTGGGTTACTTAAGGAACTAACTAAAGCAATGTTGGAACCACTAGTGATTATCTTCAAGAACTCATATTGGATGGGTGAGGTGCTGGAGGACTGCAGAAAAGCAAACATAGCATCTGTCTTTAAAAAGGGAAAATGAAGATCCAGGGAATTATAGTTCAGTCACCCAACTTTGATACTGGAAAGCTACTGAAACAAATGATTAAACAATCCATTTGTAAACACCTATGGATAATTGGGTGATAAATAAAAGGCAGCATGGTTATACCAAGAACTAATCATGCCAAATCAAACTAATTTTCTTCTTTGACAGGGTTGTTGTCCTAACAGATGGGGAGAAGCAGTAGACATGTTGTATCTTAATTTTAGTAAGGCTTTTGACAGTCCATCAGGACATTCTCATAAACAAACTAGGGAAATGTGATCTAGATTAAATTACGAGTAGGTGGGTGCATAACTAGTTGAAAGACAATATTCAGAGTAGATATCAATGGTTCATTGTCAAACTGGTAAAGTATATCTGTTGGGGTCCTGCAGAGGTCTATCCTTGGTTTGATGATAATCAATATTTTCCTTAATGACTTGGATAATGGAGTAGAGAGTACACTTATAAAATTTGTGGCTGACGCCAAGGTGAAAGGAGTCCCATGCACTCTGGAGGGCAAGATTATAATTTAAAAGGCATTTGATAAATTGGAAAAGTGGTCTGAAATCAACAAGATGAAATTCAATAAAGACAAGTGCAATGGACTATACTTAGGAAGGAAAAATCAAATG
Source organism: Mauremys reevesii (assembly GCF_016161935.1). Taxonomy (NCBI): domain Eukaryota; kingdom Metazoa; phylum Chordata; order Testudines; family Geoemydidae; genus Mauremys; species Mauremys reevesii. Next base: position 42,605,342 of record NC_052624.1, read on the forward strand.
CACAAATACAAATAATCACTGGCTAGGCAGCAGTACTGCAGAAAAGTATCTGGGAATTATACTGGATTACAAATTGAATATGAGGCAACAATGTGATGCAGTTGTGAAAAAGGTTAATATCATTATGTGGTGTATTAACTGAAGAGTTATATGTAAGCCAGGAGGTAACTGTTCTGCTCTTCTCAGCAGTAGTGAGGCCTCAGTTGAAGTATTGTGTCCAGTTTTGGGCACCACACTTTTTAGAAAGATGTAGACAAATTGGAGAGAGTCCAGAGGAGAGAAACAAAAAAGATTTAAAAAAATGTAGAAAATGATGTATGAGGAAAGGTTAAAACATCTAGTCATGTTTAGTCTTGAGAAAAGAAGACTGGTGGGAAGGAGGACCTGATATCAGATCTGGGAAGGGGTGTTATAAAGCAGGCTGTGATCAGTTGTTCTCCATGTCCTCTGAAGGTAGGACAAGAAGTAATGGGCTTAATCTGCAACAAGGGAGAGTTAGGTTAGATATTAGGAAAAACTTTCTAACTGTAAGAATATTTCAGTACTGGAATAGGTTACTCAGGGAGGTTATGAAATCCCAGTCTTGAAGAATTTTAAAAACAGGTTAGACAAAAACCTGTCAGGGATGGTCTAAGTATACTTGGGCGTATCTCAGTGCAATGGGAAGGATTAGGTGATCTCTCAAGGTCCCTTCCCAACCTACTTTTCTGTGATTCTCTGATAATAAAACATGAAAATGGGAGACATTTGCTTTGTTTCATATTTTATTAGAGACTCTATCATCATCACAGGTTCTCAAATCTGGATCTAGTTTGGGGTATGTTTTATTTCAGGGTTGGTCCATCCCCCGTTATCATGGACCTCTTCTCTTCCAGTCATTCTCCCTTTCTCCTAAAAATTACCCTAACTTTTCTGTATTTTATGAAGGTGGTGGCTATCCCTTCTTGATGTCTTTGGGAGTAGTCATCTGGTCATTTTCCCATTTGGTTCTTTGGGGATTTAGGGAAGGCAGAAGCTCTATTTACTAAATCCACGGATTTTCTTTGGGAAAGGAAGGATGGCAGAGGAACTACTTGGTGAACTCTCTGACGAGCTGGATATAGAGGGGCAGTTGGTCACTCATGAAAACTGTAGGAAAATAAGGGCACTGTAAAATGCTAAAGGGCAATAGTTTGTCTTCACCAGTTTTACGTAGATGTGACTCTATTGATTTCAGTAGAATTATTCCTGATTTAAATCCATGTAAGTGAGAGGAGACTCAGATATTAAGTTTCAACAAGGTGTGCTTAGAGGGATTGTGTCTGAATGAGCCCCAAGCTAAGCAAACCTGTCGGACTGTGAACACACATGAACTAAAAATGCCAGTTTGGGTTTGCATGCTTCTGATAAGTTACTAGGTTCACACAACCCTGTGGTCAGCACAAGTGATTAATTGTATTTTTTCTGGGCTCTGTAGTGCTGTGTTTCATAGCAGTAATATTCCTTCTCAGAAATCAATAGTTCAATGGCCCTAGTCTTGTCCGGGCATCATTCTATGAAGATGTCTATGCCACATCTTTAGGGCAATTCTGGGTCCTCAAAATCGAGAACATTGTTAGATAAGCCATAACTGTGAGATATGTGCTATTTGTCTAACTGATGTGATACCCAAGTGCCTCTTGGGAGTTGTAGATTTCCTTTTAATGAAAGAACTGTTCAGTTTATCAGACAGGATTAGAAACAAGTGGTGGATCAGGGCAAAAGCAAATAATATGGGGGAAAAAAAGTTGAACTAAAGAAAAGCTTTAGGAGTGTGTGAAAAAGGAAATGAACAGAGGCTATAGCTTGTGTGTTAAAGACTTAATAACATGCTAATTTTAGCAAATAGCAGCAGAGAGGGGTAAAAAATAAGATGTTTCTGATCAGGGGCAGCATATTAAGAAAAATTGTTCCATCTATCTATTTATACCACTCATCACTCCAGTATCTGGGTTGGTGAGTTTGAAGAGGTCACTGTATTTGGGACAAGGTACACTTTTCTAATTCACCTTGTCTAATAGATGGTGACAATAATGAGGCCCTGAAAAACCATGACAAGCAGGAGAAGGGGGTTCATTACAGAAAGACTCCAGAGAAGTCACAATTTGGATTTGGGATGAGAGATTGAGCCTAGAAACAAGGGTTAGAAAGCTATGGTCAAGAAATTCAGATGCTAGGAAGAATTTCAGATATGTAAATTTGTAGCCTGCATAAGATCTTGCTTGAGGGTAAAATAGGGTGAAAACTGTGGGACTGGTGGTGTAATCATAGTGAAACCAAATGTAACTAGTGATTGACCCAGCCAAATTATCAGTAGTCCCAACAGCACTATTATCCATGTGCCAGCTGCAGTACTGGGCTCTGGTGCATACATGACACCGTGAAATGTCTCAAGCCCCACATACAGTTGATGCAATTAAAATGTTGATGCAATTAAAATGTTTTCAGGTCTTGTTACTAATAGGAAAGTATTATTTTATTGGTTCCAACAGATATTCCCTAATCATATTCCTAACATTTACTGGTAAAAAGGCAAAAGCAAACCTAAGTCACACCTACTGTTCTGTATGTAGATTTTTTCAAAAGATCTTATGCTGATCCCTGTTCATCAGCGTAAAGCATTCCCATGCTGTGAAACCCAAACCTGGCTTGTGGTGCTGATCTCCATGTAGTCTGTAAATTTCACCAGTATCCTATTCTTATATTTTAATGATTGCTTAAAGGGCTGTATTTCACATTTTCTAAAGCACCCATTTGTTGATTTGGATTTAACAGTGTAGTCAGAAAGCTAATGTGCTGTTACAGTATGGATTTGTAAGATGGCATGAGACACTTACGTACACAAGGGCTTTTCTAGGCTTCTGAGAGATGAACAACACACATCCAATCCAAAATCTATATGCTCTTAATTTAATAACACTTCTAACATACTTGACATATTTAAAACTCAGCCAGTAACTATATGTACAATGTACAGGTGCTGTTTTATACAGCTGACCATTATTGTTTTAAAGTTGTTATGAAATAGTTCAAATATGTAAAGATTACTATAGAAAAATAAATATACTTACACATTAAGATTTCTGTTAAAATATTCTGGTAATAAATTCTGCCCAAGGACAACAGGATATGAAATCATTCCAGCTCAGACAGGAAAAATATGTCCTGTTGGAGGGCAGTTCCACCACCCGGTCCATTGCAAAGACTTGAAAAAACTTTTACAGGAAACATCCCTGGACCATTCCCTATCAGTCAAAGGGCTTTGGATCAATCCCTTAGTGCTGCCTGCACCCACATTACTTTTCACCATCCCCAACACTAAACAAGATGTCATTCTTTATTGGGTTGACCACATCAGATTCTGTGGCTTTACTCCTGAAGTCTGATTCCAGCTGGAGTAATGCAAAAGAACTCAGACTAAAGAGAAAATTGCAGACTACAGCTACGAAACATCACAGGACTTGTCTACATGCAGAAAAAGGCCACAGTAGGTAATGTAAGGGAGGTACTCTGCACTAACTCCCCATGTGGACACACTTACTGACCACTGAGAGTGCCTTTGTGTGCAGGGGTTTAGTGCACTTTGGAAGCACATTAAGTTAAACTACTCAAGCGCACTTGTAATGTGCCGTAAGAACAGTCACAGGGGCAGTAAGTTAGGGTGTGAAATTAAAGCATACTAGCAACTCTGGACTAACTTCCTCAAATAGACAAACCCTTAGTAAAAATATGTCTCACTTTAAATAAATGGAATGATTTTAGTTCATATACTAGTAACGAAACAAATTTGATATCAATCTTTACAGAAAGGGCCCCCTACCCTCAATCTCCCCATGAGGCAGTGTATATTCCATGGTCTTACTTCATTTGGTGGTACTATTTAGCCCATGTGATGAAGTGGGAATTTTTTGTAATATTTTAATGAAGCCTATATGTGCCTCAGTGTCCCCTATATGCTGCATTGTGATCCAGTGGGTGAAAAGGGACTGTTTGTTCCTGGGGAAAGCTAAGATACAGGTGCAAAGGGTGACTCACTTTCTGGAGTCTTAGACCCCATATCAATGGAGCTCTTGAGAAGACAATGTCAAATCCAGTTGCCTGGACCTGGACACCTAGGAACCAATGATCCAGAGAGATATGGACTTCTAGCTGCATCTCTTGATATGGACAAAGAACTGGGGTGAGGTGGAATTTAAGTATCAGCTTTAGGAAGCAGTCAGGGGCACATCTAGGAGTCTGACATAGGAAATCAGATAGAGGGACAGACAGAGTTTGAATAATGGGGGCTCGCTGCAGCTTCACTGGGCTCTGGCTACCCAGAATGGACTGTTCTATAACCTTCATTTCTCTATGCTAACCAATGTCTTCCTATGCTGTGTTCCAGTCAACTAATAAACCCTACTGTTTCACAAGGCTGGTGGAGTGTGACTGCAGGTGCTTGCGGAGGTGCATTGTTCCTTAAGACTGTACAAGTCTCCCTCGGGGCCTGCCTCAGTGGGACTTGCTGACCGGAGCTCATGATGTGAAACAGGAGTGCTGAAGGCTCAGAGATCCAGTCTAAGGAGGCAATGAAGCTGTGCAGCTTACCCTGAAGAAAGAGTGGGGTCCTCCCAGAGACTGTTCCAAAGCTGGGGCTATAGCACTGATCCTGTGGATCTGTGACAGCCTTACTGAGTATAAAGATTGTATGAAATCCTGCAGCTGTAGTTTTGTACTAAGAGGGACTACTTTGCAGTGGGAGTTTTGCCTGAGTAAAGACTACAGGATTTGGCCTTGTATTCAGTACCCTGACACAAAGATCCCTGTACATAGAACCCTGCATAGGGGCTGACTACATGGGTGCTTTGGGGCTGGAGCACCCAGGGGGGAAAAATGGTGGGTGCTGAGCACCTACTGGCAGTCCCCCTATCAAGGCCTCTCCCTCCCCACAGCGCCTCCTGTCCGCTGGTGGCCCCACCAATCAGTGCTTCTCCCTTCCTCCCTGCACCTCCCACCCACCACAATCGGCTGTTTCGTGGCATGCAGGAGGTTGGGAGGAAAGGGGGAGGAGTGAGGATGTGGCACGCTTGGAGGAAGGGGGTGGAACGGGGCGGGGCAGGGGTGGAGCGGGGTTGGAAAGAGGTGGGGTGGGGCCTTCAGGGAAAGGGTGGAGTGGGGGCAGGGTCTGGGGAAAAGCCGGGTGTTGAGCACCCTCTGGCACAATGAAAAGTTGGCACCTGTGGAACCCTGTTCCCTAAAACAAGGGGCAATGAAGTACACACTATATTTGTATTTGATAAATCAGAGCTACTGGAGTTTTGTTACTTGGCTCTCATTGATGAAGTTTATACTCTAGCCCAGAGATAATTTCCTAGGAGTTTTGCAGTGACAGGTAGAAAGGGGAATTCCTGAAACTGCACCTATATTTGCAGAGCTCTTAACAGTAATTTCCTGAAGTTACAAGCAACACAGCCAATTGGTCTATATGGAAATATTTCTGTCCTTTGTTAGTCTGAAATAACTCTGTTGACACAGGTGTTACTGAAGGCAGAATTTGCCCCTAGACTGTAAGTTTGTAAGATTTCTACGTATCCATTACTTGTTTATTTTCAGCTTTTCTCCTCCCCACAGCCAGCCACTTTACTCTTGGAGTGTGAGAGGGTTGAATTTTAAGGATAATCTTGTCTGTGTTTTTACTTAGCCAAAAGGACATTGAGCTAGAACTGTGACCTTTGCACTTTTTTCAGTCAATATTTTCATAACATTAATTTGAAACAACTTTAAATGGACCCTCTATGGACCCTCACCTATCAGTTAAAAGGGGAAAGAAAACTTCTTAATTGCACCAATGGTACATATAGCGTAATACACCTTGAGGTTTGCACCAGTGGCTGTGGTTAGCTGTAGTGGCTGTAGTTAGCAGGTGGCTAACACTGGTGTTAAACTAGACATAAGGAATCTGGCTGGGCCAGTCACTAATACATTTGTCTCGTTTATCATTCCACCATCAGTCCTACACTTTTTTAGGAGTCAAGTACATAAGTACTTTTTTCTTTATGGTGGATGTAGTGGAGTAAAATTACTCCCATATTGTGAAGGTTTTGGAAAGTGTCAGATAATGATTGTTTGTTTATTCTGGCCTAGTTGATAGTACCCATTTGAAATTTCAATTAGTGATTTCATGATTACAATTACCCTTTTTTTATGTGTTTATCTTGTCACTGAAACAGTGGGGAGAAGACAGAAGAGTTGGTGAGCAAGTCTGTTCCTGTTAAAACCCATTATTCATTCTTTTCTTTCCCCTCCCACTGCAAAGAGGTCTGGTGGTTTCTCTAGTCACCCCAATTCTAGCACAAAGTCATCATTCACCATCTGCTCCCTGTTTATCAGCAGCATGGGTACTCACAGGTGACTTGGTGGCTAAGCATAAATCTATAGAGGACTTACAGTCCTTCTGCATTACAGGATCCCCAACATGACTCTCAGACATCAATTATTTTAAGGATTTGCTTCATTGCCACTGAAATATGCACAGTATAACTGCTGCTGAGCAACACTTGGTCATATCGAACCCCAGGATTTTGGAAAGCAAAAGACCTCATCTTTATTGAACTTATAACACAAAATTCCAATAAAACAGCATATTACATCAGTGATAATAACTCATTACAAGCATAGACTAAACAAATTTGGCCACAAATTCATATTAAGCAAAATGACTAATTGATTTAACTTGAGAATGCAGCATAATCACAATCTCAATCACTGGTCACTCTTCATTTGCACTAGATGGAGAAGCACACATTTGTAACCACCATAACCAAGGTCTTTCTTTTCCTTGCACCACTTTCCTTACCAAATGATTTTGGAAAGTCTCTTTCCTCCCCACTTCCCAGCAGCCTGATGCCTGAGTTTGCGGTAGTCCAGTGTGGCAAGGACCACTGGCCCAACCACTTCCGACAATAAAATTTCTGTACACAAACCAAACCGTGACCAGTTATCTAAGGTATACATAGGGTGTAGCTATAGACCTCTACTGAAACAGAGGTTAATGGAGAGCAAGCAAAGCCATCAAAGAGCTGAGCTCCTCTTTGCCTATGGTCCAGGCAGGGCCAGCCTAACAATTGGTGGTGCCCTATCCAGAGTGGGATTCCATACTAAAAAAAGGAGGGAAATCAGTCAGAGTTTCTTCCTCCCGTCTTGATGCCAAGAGAGTGGGAAGGGCAGACTAGCGGTGAGTTTATAGTATGAATGAGAGGGAGATGAAGCCAGCTCTTGGGTCACAGAGCATTCCCAGTGGCTTCTGGCTTTATTTGTGTTTAAGATTGGCCCTGGGTCATTTTTTATATCGATAAATTGCTCGGGCCTGGCAAAGTTTCCTCCTTTTTGCCTTTTCCTGCACATAAAACTGGGAAAGGACATTAATATAAAAGTTGAAGTTTTTGAGACATTGCAATGATATACAGATTGGGTGTTTACTAAGTGATTATACTGCTGACTTGCTATCATTGTAGTATGATTGTTTTGAACCTTTGGAGTTCCTCTCCCAGCCCTGTCGAATTTGTGTGAGTGGTCGGTCTATACATGGGAATATCAGAACAAATTTAATGGCCAGGACAATGCAAGGAACAATGAGAGAAAGCATATATGCTGCAGGAAGATACCATCTGTACATTGAAGGGTTCAAGAATCTCTTCCCACCGTAGACCAGCGTATGTGCAGTGCACAAAATCAGTGTCAGGTATCCCAGTTTGGACTATTGGGAGGGGAAAAAAAGAGCATCAGTTAAGATTGTAAAATGAACTTAACAGTAAATGCTAATTATAAACTATTGGGATATAACCAAAATTAGGAATTAATTGAGACTGTCTAGGTGAAATTGCTTTATATTCTTAACCAAAGCTTTTTACTTCTCAAAATGTTTGCTTGGCAATTCTGATAATTTTTGCCAGGTCACACCTACATCCATCTGGTTGCAATTTTCATGAAAATTGGTGAAAATTAATTCAGAGCCCTTAGCTCTTTAGAGGCCATAATGATAGTCCAACAAGAGTTTTCATATCATGAGAGTTTCTTCAATACACCAAAGCTTTCTTGACAGTAGACTTCCCTCCCCCGTAGCCCAGAATGGGTGCATTGAAGCCAACCAGTGGCTGCAATGCTTCCTATGAACCAAGTGCTAACAGTTATCAGTGTTGCATTCTCACCAGGGTTGTACTATTTATACCCACATGATATCATGTGCCATGGGTTTACCAGTTGTGCTTGCACATGAGCTGGACCTTAGAACAGGTGACTCACTAGAGGAAAGGCAGGCTCCCTATAGGTGTCCAACACGGAGTGGGGAGGCAGGATTTGTAGCAGCAGGGATGGCTGCTAATGCAGCCAAACAAGCTGTGACATGCCCCGCTGGCTCCCTGATATCTGGTGAGGTAGGACTAGCAGTGTGGATGGCCCACACCTTTGTAGGTGGGACGAGCAGTGTCAGGACAAGTGAGCAGTAGGGGCAGATAATGCGGTCAAGTGCCAGATGAGTGCCATTGACAGACTGACAAGAGAATTCAAACACAGAGAGAGGGAAAGGGTCAAAGATGGAGCAGAGGCATAAAGGGGCTGAAGAGGAGGCAGAAAGAACAAGTGCACATGAGCAGGGGCAATTTCAGCCTGGCTAAGGTTGGCACTTGATGGCATTATACAAAACTAAATGTTGATACTTTGTGCTCAAAAAAGTTTCCCATCGCTGACCACCTCAGTGAACTAACCATTTGACAGTTTATAGTTAAAACCATTTTGTAGCCTTAAATTCTCTTCCATAAATGGAGCATAAACTTCTCATCTGACTAGGATGCTGTAAAGGTGCAGGCAGTCGATGAGCACCCCCTTGCAGCCCAGCGCAACACTGCTGGAGTGCCCTACCTTGAGTGCCCCAAGCAGAGCAGCAGTAGATTTCAGTTTAACAGCCCAGGCAAGAAGAAACAAACATTTTTTTAAAACAAAATACCATGTCCCCTTTTAAAAAGGCTTCAGCCCAGGAACCATTACAACAAATAGCTCGTCAGGCCCTGATTCAAGCTGCCCAAACTTAAAGTCCACACCCAAGTCTCTGAATCCATTCCAAGTCTCTCTCCTAGTGCCTATTAGAGCAACTGTCATTCACTTCAGCCTACCTGACACCCTGTGTTTCCTGTTCCTTTTATAGAACTCAGCCCTGCCAGGGCCTCTTTGATTATTCTCAAGCTTTGGGCTCCAGCCTGTCCCCTTAAAGGAACAGTACCCTTTAATCATACACTGCATTCCTTTACAGATGTACAATAGCACCAGTACTAATCTGTAAATCTTGATTTTCAAATCCTGGGACCTATGATGTCCAATTGCTGTGTTTGAAAATGAGGCAAATGCAGCAATGAAATATGAGCTAACTCTGTCACCCTCACCCATATGAACATATTTTTGGCTAATACTTCTGATTTTCAGCCAATCTCTTGTTCTGGGGGATGGGGCATGTTTTGCCCAATTCCTTTTAAGAGATGCTTATGGTCTCACAAAGATGGGGGGAAAGGCTGTGTTGCTTATATGGAGAGTCTAAAGAAAAGCTACCTTCTGCCAGATAGAGTGCATCATTTTATGACAATCACTTAGAAAATCACCACATTTTTCCAGTGCTGAGAGAGGAAAATGGATTGTTAATATTGACTTTTCATTTATGAAACGTTAAAAAGAGGTGGTATAGTTGCTTGTATGTTGTCTGAATGTGGTTGGCACTTCACAGTGACAATAACTGTCAATTTATTCAACACAGTGAATTTCCAGACTAATGTTAACTGAAATTTCAACCTGGAGTAAATACTTCGAGTCAAAATAATTAGTGAAAGAACATGGGTTTTTAATCAGTGGCTGAATATTTCAGGGGTTTACTCAATGTAACTGATCACTCTGTTTTCTACAATCATCTTCTGAAAGCAACAAATTTATCATTGCATCTTTTCATTTGTTGTTTGGAAGTTCAGTTTTCCTAATTTTACTTTATGTAGGTGATGACCACAGTGCCACCATCATGAGCTACCAGGGAAACACGAAAGTTGACAGAAGGGTGCAGGGAATGTAGCAGAGAGAAAGGACATGAACTTAGTTTTTTAGTTGAAAGAAGGTATATTTCTCACCTGTACAAATCGAAATTCTCTCCAGTTGACGCTGTTGCTGACAGAGGGCAAGGAAGTTATTCCCAGCAAGACAAACAGAAAAAATCCCAGGATTCCTAAAGCCACGTAAGAGTCACTAATCCAGCCGTTAGTGTTGTTAAATGGATCTGTTCTGTTGTCCTTTATCTGAAGAAAAATATCACATATACTTTAATAGTGCAGTAGCTGCAGCTCCAATGGACAGAAAAATGCCCTTTAACATGAGGTTTCCTTTAAGGTGGACTGAAAAGGTTTTTGTAAATAGATTAAAACAATCTGAAACAGAAGACCAGCTTGTCTCATGAACAGAGTAGGGTGTTCTGAACTGCCAGTATGCAGGGCCTTCCATAGCATGTGCCACTCAGAGGCAGGGGCGGCTCTAGCTTTTTTGCCACCCCAAGCATAGCAGGCAGGCTGCCTTCGGCGGCACGCTGCGGTTGCGGGGAGGTCCCTGGTCCTGCGGATTCAGTGGCATGCCTGCGGGAGGTCCGCTGGTCCCACAGCTTCAGCGTACCCGCCGCCAAATCCGTGGGACTGGCAGACCTCCCACAGGCAAGCCGCCAAAGGCTGCCTGACTACCGCCCTCGCAGGGACTGGCAGGCCACCCCCCGCGGCTTGCCGCCCCAGGCACGCACTTGGAGCACTGGTGCCTGGAGCCACTGCTGCTCAGAGACAGCAGATACAGTGTTGCATACAGCCTTAGTGTAGCATTAATAAAGCTTTGTAACGTGAACATACATTCTGATGACTGCGGGAATGTGGTTATTTTTAAAAATAAGGCCTGGCTTTCTGCATGTCAGTAAATGTGCCACTCTCAAAGGGATATGCAGAAATGTGGAACATGTACCTCAAAATTATTTATAATTAATATTTTTCTACACCTGTTGTTAATCACTACAATAGCCAGAAGGAAGATTGAGATCAGAAGTCCCCCATTTAACCACAGCACCAGTGATCTTTGGAAATACAGATGCCTAGAGGAAACACCAACCATACAAAGAAATCCAATAGCATAAAATCAATACAAATATAACTTTTGACATCAAATTCTGAAACTCAACCTACAAAACAGTAGCATACATAAGTGGGGTTGGGGGGAGCAATGAACAGAAACTTACCTGAGATATGACATAAACATTTAATCTCCATCTTACATAATAGCGAATAGGGATAACAAGCGTGTACAAAACATGCAGAAAAGCAAAAACCAAGGCTACTAATCCAAGCTGCTTCCTACAAAGCATCCATTTGTCCAGCCAGTCTGGGAAACGACTGTATTTTGTTCCTCTGTGTAACTGGAGAATTGCAGCAATTATACCAGGAAGGTAAACCAAAGCAAGAAGGATGAGTGCCACTATGGGGCAGACCCGATTTGGAATGGAAATTACAATAAAAAATGATAAGTCTTTGTTTTCACGGACGTAGGGGTAGATTACATCACGAATCAAACTGTAGAAGAAAAAAAATGCACTTAGGCCAATAGCCAAGTAGATGGGAAATTTCCACATTGGAAAGAGCTGCAGTGGGTAATTTTCTATCTCTCTGGCTGCCAAGAGAGAGCCTTGATCCAATGGTGTAAGACCAAGAGTCCGAACAATATCCATCACCATTTGTTTGGCTTTGTTGTCATCTCCACAGACAAACACCTGCAACAAAAAGAATGGGCTTTATTGTGACAAATCTTTGGGACAGATTTTACTGTTGACCTGTATGGGCATAAAATAAGACCTTAAAGTTGATTGTATTTCCAAACTTTCTAGAAATCATTGGCATTCTTGCCAGTCTTTGGGCTGGTCTACACTAGAAGGGGGGATCGATCTAAAATACGCAACTTCAGCTACGTGAATAGCGTAGCTGAAGTCGAAGTATCTTAGATGGAGTTACCTACCATCCTCACGGCATGGGATCGACGTCCGCGGCTCCCCCTGTCGACTCCGCTACCGCTGTTCACGTTGGTGGAGTTCCGGAGTTGACAGGAGAGTTCGGGGATCAATATATCGCGTCTAGATGAGACACGATATATTGATCCCCGAGAAATCGATTGCTACCCGCCGATACAGCTGGTAGTGAAGACGTACCCTTTGATGCAGGGGTCAAACAATAACATGCTCCGCTACTGAGAATTAGAATCAGAAGTAAAACCTTTTCACTGGGGAGGTGGGAGGTTTAAAGTGAAACAATCATATATATGAAAATAGCAAATTATAATACACTTAACAATGATATTCAGCTAGAACTGTTGGATTTTAGCACATGCTTTGGAAGACAACTCTGTCAAGCAATTTGTAAACACAATTGCATCTTACTGGTAAAGAGTTCTCTAGGATTTTATATAAATGGTCACAATCTTCCATTTTTGCACCACACATATAAAACAGTGATTACCAAGGGTCCCAGAGCAATCAGGATACAGGTAATAGGAATATAGATCACCTGTCATTTAAAATAAAATATTTCTCTTTAAGGATTCTGAGAACAATGTGGAGGGAGCCTCTCTCATATGGGTATGCAGGGTAATAGAAAAGCGCACCCTCACCAGCCAATTATCATGTGCACAGGGCAGCCAGAAGGATGGCGGGGGTGAGCGGGGGAGAGGGAGGAAGGTGTTTTGGGAAAGACAGTACTCATCTTGGAGTCTGGAGAAAAAAGGCAACCTGCTCTCATTTAGACCCACAATAATGGGGATTTTTGGAGCTTCTGACCATAGTGCAGCCTGAAGGGAGCTACATCTGTGTAGAGATCAGCCTGGACAGGAGTACAAGTCACCAGCTCCTTGGCTCTGCCCTGGCAGCACAAAGCAGGTTTAATGATGGCTTAAGTGACCAGTTGAGGCAGCACATGGCGTAAGGGAACTCTGATGGTTCCTGGCTGCCAGAGCAGTCCCTTGGGGACAGTTGCACCTGAAGCAGCTTAAAGTAACCCCTGAAGTTGCAATAAGCTGCTTCTCAGGCCTAGCCCAGCACACAGTGGACCAAGGGTCAGAGAACCATGAAGATGGCTAACAAACTTCATAGTTCCTCCAGCCATCCCAAGCTGCCTAAGTATCAGAATCTCCATGCCCTTCTTGCCCCCTGCTCATCCCCCCAACACTTCTGAACTCTGGATAAGTCCAACCTTGCTTCTGAACTCTTTGGGAAGGGACATATCTGCTTCCACATGTATCCACTACCTGAAAGTAGCCAGAATGGAAGTGTGATTTACACAACTTGATATTTCTTCTCCACCCTACATTCCTTTCTGTCTCAGTTCTCCTCCTGCTTTGTCCAAGTTCCCTCATTATGCTTCTTCCTCTCTCCTTTCCCTCTTCTCTTGATTCTTTGGTTCTTCTCAATTCCTTTCCTTAGTCTTTCCCATCTTCAGCTTCCTACAATCCTCATTTCATACCTCTTTTTAAAGTTCCTCTTGCTTTCTTTTGTAACTTACAAACATTTTTAGATGATTTTAAAATCCTCCCAACACTGTAGATACATAACAGCAGTTCCCTTCTCTGATCTCTGTTAACACCTTCCTGCAGTTTGGGGGTGAGGGACATGTGCTTAACGATCAAAAGGCAGGGAAAATCAATGTTTTTTAAATGTTGGGGATAGAGATTTATTTCTAGGCTAAGATCAAACAATCATATTTGAGCATGAAAGGATTTTTTTAGCTTAGTTATTTGACTGAACACAGGGAATCATAATGAAAGTTGCATCTGAACCTTGTCTGATACTTTTCTCTTTATTTACATGTATTTTGCTGTACTGTTCAGAAATTGCCATATGATATAATTTACAAGAAACTCTTGTTCTTTCATCTTACCTGTCTGCTTGCATCCAACGTGCCTGACTGCAAGGCCCATGCTGACACGGTGTTAAATGCTTTCACTACCTTAGCGCCTGGCACCAGTTGAGCAAGGTATTCAGCATTGGATTCAGGATATTGGTTTATTTTGAGGTTGTTGCTTACATCCACCAATACTTTTCCATGAAGAACTTCAGTTAACTCTGTGAGAAAGTTGTAATGTTGTCTCTGAATTGCTACAATAATAATGTCAGCCTTCTGTGCAGCTTCTCTGTGGCTCAGCACCTCTGTGTCTTTGGGAATCAGACTGGAAGTCTGTGCATTTCGGCTTCCGAACACTATTGAGTAGCCACACTGGAGCATTTTATACCCCAGAGATCTTCCAAAATCTCCTGTTCCAAAAATACACACCATCTCTTTTTTATGAGGAGAGTTTTCAGTAAGAGGGATCATGTTGGAAGAATTTTTCTCCATATCTAAAAAACAGTAATAGGGAAAAACAAAACAGGAATACTTTGAAAAGGACAAACTAGCATGGTGCTTTGATTATACCAAAATATATATTAACATTCTCTTTGTTTCTTGGACCATTTATCAGGAAAGTCTAACAATTAACACACATTGTCAGAGGACTTACTGTGCCGTTTTATAAAGAAAAGTAAAGTTAATTTCTCTCCATGGGCTCATAGTGCCCTATCTTTTCCCCAGCTGATAGATGCAGACCCTAGATGCGGAAGAACTGTTTCAGTTCTCTTCTCTGAGGGGAAAAGGGGGAGAAGGGGCAGGATATAGAGAGAAGAAGGAATAGTATTTGCCCCATGTTTCTGGGTCATTTCTGCTTACTTTGTTGACAGAAATAAGTTAAAGGGGAACTCACCAAGAGAAATCAGAACCTGGAGGCTCTTTGCAGGAAAACTCAAAGAAAAGACATTTCAAAAGGAGCAAGCTGGGAGCTCACCTGCCCTGCTCAGGGTTTTATTGTTATTGCTCTTCAATGCCAATGTGTTCTATTGGGAAAGAACCCCAGGAGAAGGGACTACTGAGGTACTGGGCTACTAGAGTGTATTTCCTTTGCTTATAATGATTCTATTATAAGCAATGTATAAATAAATATTGATCAAGTAGGTACTTATATGACCCACTTCACTGTAATATCTAAGTGCCTCACAATCTTTTTTTTATCTTTATTCTTTATTTGCATTGTGGTATCACATAAGGTCCCCGGTGACCAGGACCCCGGTGACCAGGACCCCACTGTGTTAGATGTCGTACAAATACAGGACAAAAAGACAGTCCTTGCCCCAAAGAGCCTACAGTCATGTATCCTCTCAACACACCTGTGAGATAAGAAAGGATTATTATTCTCATTTTACTGATGGTGGACTGAGGCACAGAGAGACGAAGCGAATTGCCCAAGGTAATGCAAGAAGTCTATGGCAGTGTAGGGAATTGACGGCAGGCCTCCTGAGTCCCTGGTAGTGTCCTAACACACCACCATCCTTTCTCTATGTATCTATACATACTATACAAAGGAAACCTATTCAAAGGGACCCATAAGTAGAAAGTTCTAAGAAGCTACTATTTGTGTGCTCTGTCATGTGATACTACATTGCGCTTCCTTTGAACATGTTTAAAAATCACTCTCTGTTGGGTTTGCTGATGTCCTGGGAGACTGTGAAGAGGTGTGTACCCCACAGGCCCTGAAAGGGTTAATGTGAGCCTGAGAGGTCAGTTATGGTACCTGGCTGCACCTGGAAGGAGAGCCAGGCTTAATGGATCATGAAGCCCAGCTGAGCAGGAGCAGGCCGTTAGCATAAAGCCAGGAAGATGAGAGCAGAAGAGGGCTAAAGGGAGGGAGTCTGCAGTCACTCCCTGGGTACAGAGAGGTGGTGAAGAGGACACCCAAGGGGGAGAATAGGCCCTTGATCCTAGCCCTGGAAGAAAGGTCTACCCAGAGAAGTTACGAGGAAGAAAGCCTGGGTTGGAAGAAGCCCAGGGAAACAGCAGCAAGGAGTGGGACTGCACAGACCATGGCTGCTGGTTATACTGTTCCTGAGCTGGAACCCAGTGTAGAAGGAGGGCCTGGGTTCCCCTACCAGCCACTGGGAACATGGCACAGGACCTGGCGATGTGAAATGGAAGACTGTCTGAGGTGGCATCTGGACAGCTTGTCTGATGGGACTTTGTTACCTTGGAAGGGGAGGACTATATAGTGACCTGGCTGGAAGGACAAGTCACAAAGAGGAGAGTACCCTGGGTCACAGAGAGAAGGAGGAGCCACAATATGAGCAACTGACAGAAGGGGGTACAAGACACGGTGCAAGCTAATTCCCAGATACCACTAACGAGGTGCAACTGTGATGAGTGAACCCCTTTACAGAGACGCAAATGGGAGGAAGGCTGTAGAATTCCCTCTTGTGGATATTCATATATTTCAAAGCAGAATAGCAGCATGTGTAATACTGATTAATATCTCTGAGCCACTACATAGTAAGATGTAAGACTTTGTTTGAAATATGGCAGTATCCCACCCAAATCTTTCAGGGCCTCCAACCTTAAGAAGTCAGAAAGCTGGCACTGAGTGAACTGTGTGGCAGTCATGTCCTCTCCTAACTGAGATTTGAATGGAAATCAAATGGCTGTTTCTATGTGACGTGCAGAATTAATTAATATTATAAACATTTTATTTAATGAAAGCTACAGCAATAAGAAACAAATCTACAAAGTGTCTCCAGTGTTCGTTAAAATAGAATACCAAATATTTAATTCGCTGATGATTGTTTGGGGCTAAGCACTTGCTCAGATGATCCTGCAAGCAATGTTCTGACCTCTAGAGACCTTAAATATTTTCTGTTTATATGCCTCCAATTACAGGCCAAGCACTCACAAAACTAAATGTTCCTCATATAGGCCTTGCCATATGATTCTTGAGAACTGGAGACGGAGAGATTACATAACTGAATTCACCCACATCTGAAACAAAGGACAGATAACATAGTCTTTTACAACTCTTCAGGGTGACAGTAATCACACACGGGCTGGCTATGGCATAGTATAGTAGTAATAAACTGTTTTGTAGGAGCTGAAAGTATAAGAGGTATTTATAGGCTTATAAACATTGCACTGGCTTGTGTCAGAGAGCAATGATGATTAAATGACTGTATTTCAGGGCCCATCCTGCTCCTAATGAAGTCAATGGGAATTCTGTCTTTCACTTCAGTGGCAGCAGGCTCAGGTCTCAAAAATTCCTTTAAGGAGGGCTGGCTGTATGCTTTTTCCTCTATAGCACACTGGGCTCTTCTCTCTTTCATCCCTTTCTAGAACTCTCCATTCCTCTTCCCTAGAGAGAAGTCTGCAGAAGAATTTTTTTTCTTTGCTCTACTATTTAGGGCCCTATTCAACAAGGCGTTGACAGCCTCCTACAGGGTTCTGAGCATCTTCAGTTCCTAGTTAAGCTGAAGTTGAGGTTGCTTAGTACCTTGTAGGATTGGGCCCTTAGAGCTGATAGGCCAAATTCTCACAACTAGTCCCATGCCATGCAGTGAGGCCACTTGCATGAATAAAGTAAGGAGAATTCAGCATTGTTTGTTAGGAAGTACTGGGTGTCAGACATAATGAAAGATGATGGTGCTTATTACCATCACCATAGTGATTTGATGACACACAAATACCAGAGATAAATTAGTCAGTAGTTAATGTCTTCATAGATATCGTACATTGTAAAATCTTGTTTGGTAACTTTGTGTAGTTTAACATTTGTTCCTGAAACACATAATCCAAGAACACAGCACTGTACTAAGTGATATGGAAAAAGTTGGCTTTGAAGCTACAAGCCATCTGTAACTTGCCTAGTTAAAAGAACAAATATGGAAATGAAATGAGTTAACTTCCATCTAACCCCTTTTCAGTCCTATTATTCCCCCAAGCTTTTTGGCAAAATTCAGTAAAATTTCCTGCTGTTGCTGAATTGGCTTGATTTTTTTTTTCTAGACTGAGGTTTATGTAGGGGTGAAAGTAAGATAAATTACTTACCAGTACAGGGGCCCGGCTCTGGGCACCTGGAAGGGGTGGGGTCTGGGTGAAAAGTGCGGGGCTGAGGGTCAGCATCCCCCAGCCTGTGCTGCCCAGGGCTCTGGTGATGATTTAAATGGCCTGGCGCTCTGGCTGCTGCCACGATAGAGGCAACTGGGAGCCCCAGGCCCTTTTAAATCACCAGGCCCTGGGGAAAGCTGCCCCTTTTGCCCCCCTCACTCCCTGTCGGTGGCCCTGCCGGTAGGGTGCCTACCTGTCGGTGGCCCTGGATGGGGGGCGGGGAGGAAGGAGCAGTGATGTTAAAGCGCTGCCGCAGGCCGGTACCGGCAGTCTCTTCTTACCGGTACGTCAGAAAGGCCCATACCGGCCTACTTTCACCTCTGGGTTTATGATTTGTAATGAATCTTCTGTGATAAGTCATCTGGGTATCTCAAACCCTCAGAAACCTACAGGCAATGATGATTTTCTTCTGAGTTTTGGCTTTCCTATGTGCATTTTTGGTTCAAAATTAAAACTCAGGCTGCAACTCAGTGGGTATGAATGCGTGAAAATCAAAACTAACAAGTGTCTGACAGAATCCATGACAAAAAGACCTAGTGAGTTTCCCCCAGCTCTAGCTGTAATCCCTACTAATATACTTTACTACATCAGCTGATGTATTTTAATACAACATCAATATCAAGGACTGTACATGAAGCATAACATCTATATCATCTTGTGGCTCAGGGTTCAATCCCGTGAGGTGTTTGAAAACACTGGTCTGATAAAGCACAGCTTTAGACATATGCTTTGCTTTAAGCATGACTTAATGGGACAATTCACATGATTAAAGTTGAGCACACAATATCATAGAATTACATGACTGGAGAGGTCATCTAGTCCAGTCCCCTGCACTCATGGCAGGACTAAGTATTATCTAGACCAGTGGTTCCCAAACTTTTTGGCATCACGCCCCCTTTTTAATTTTTGAGAAATGCCTCATGCCCCCCCACCTCTCCTTTACCATCATCCAACCCGCCCCCCCCAATCCCTGTCCCCTGACTGCCCCTCCCAGGACCCCCCCATCCCTAACCATCCCCCCGGGACCTCACTCCCTATCCAACCCCCCCGGTCCCTGTCTCCTGACCACCACCTCCAGAACCTCTGCCCCATCCAACTGCTCCCGCTACCCTGACTGCCCCCCGGGACCTCCTGCCCCTTATCCAACCCCTCCCCCCGCTTCCCACCCCCTTACCAGGCCACTCAGAGCAGCAGGACTGGCTTATTGGAAAGCCTGGGAGGTGGGTGGGCGCAAGCCGCGCTGCCCATGCGGTGGCATGCCTGCAGGGGAGGGGGGACAGGAGGGGAGGGGCCAGGGGCGAGCCTCCCCGGCTGGGAGCTCAAGGACCAGGCAGCCTCGCACCTCCCTTGGAATTTCTTCATGCTCCCCCCAGGGGAGCACACCCCTCAGTTTGGGAACCAATGATCTAGACCATTCCTGACAGGTGTTTGTGTAACCTACTCTTAAAAATCTCCACAACCTCCATAGGTAATTTAATCCAGTGCTTAAGAGCCCTGAATGTTAGGAAGTTTTTCCTAATATCCAACCTAAACCTCCCTTGCTGCAATTTAAGCCTATTGCTTCTTGTCCTATCCTCAGAAGTTAAGACCAATTCTTCTCCTTCCTCCTTGTAACAACCTTTTATGTACCTTGAAAACTGTTATCATGTCCCCTCTCAGTCTTCTCTTTTCCAGACTAAGCAAACCCAGTTCTTTTCAATCTTCCCTCATAGGTCATGTTTTCTAGACCTTTAATCGTGTTTGTTGCTCTTCTCTGGACTTTCTCCAATTTGGCCACATCTTTCCTGAAATGTGGTGCCCAGAACAGGCCACAATACTCCAGTTAAGGCCTAATCAGCATGGAGTAAAGTGGAAGAATTACTTCTCGTGTTACACTGTTGACTCATATTTAGCTTGTGGTCCAGTATGACCCCCCCAGATCCCTTTCTGTAGTACTTCTTCCTAGGCAGTCATTTCCCATTTTGTATGTGTGTAACTGATTGTTCCTCGCTTAAGTGCCTTGCTGGATGAGGGCCGGAATGCTCAGTACCTTCCAGGACCAAGCCCCAGGACTTCGGACTTGGTTAAATTCTCACCTCTGTCACAGACTTCCTATGTGACCATGGCCAAGTCACTTATACTGTCTGTGCCTCAATTCCCAGGCTATCATATGGGAATAATACTTCCTTTGTCTGTCTTGTCTATTAGACTAAGTTTTTAAAGGCAGAGTCTGTCTCATGCTGCATGTGTGCACAGCACCTGGCACAATGTGATTCTGATCTTTGTCGGAGCTTGTAGATGCTGTTGTAATTAGCTAAAAAAACGAAACAAAAAAACCTAAGTGCTGATGAACATAAAGTCTTACACTAGTGTTTAAGGCAGGGTCGTCAACCTCTGGCACGCAGCTCACCAGGGTAAGCACCCTGGCGGGCCGGGCCATTTTGTTTACCTGCTGTGTCCGCAGGTTCGGCCGATCATGGCTCCCACTGGCCGCGGTTCGCCATTCCAGGCCAATGTGGGAGGCGGGAAGCCGTGACCAGCACATCCTTTGCCCTGTGCTGCTTCCCGCAGCCTCCATTGGCCTGGGATGGCGAACCACGGACAGTGGGAGCTGCAATCAGCTGAACCTGCCGACGCGGCAGGTAAACAAACTGGCCCGGCCCAGCCCGCCAGGGTGCTTACCCTGGTGAGCCATGTGCCAGAGGTTTCCGACACCTGGTTTAAGGGAATATTAATGCTGAGTGTTCTGAAATAGCACATTATTTAATCTTTCAAAATATCCATAATTAATATCCAGTTAAATGACACAGGTTTCATCCTACTACTTATTCCAAAAATGGATAGAAAAAATTAATACACACTTTAAATTTAGCCTCTTTTGAACAATTCTGGAGTTGTGTGGTTTGGATATATGCATATTTAATTACTCTTTCAATTAAAATGAGTTGCAGCCTTATGAAATAGCTCCAGCAAAGTGGGAAGCTATAAAAAAAAATCACATGGAAACAGATTTAGTTACTTCCCTCTAAATGTTATTCATTAAGATATATTACAAATATATAAAAATACAAATAAATAAATAAAAATGGGCACTAAATTACAGATATTTTATCAGAGATTTCTGTTACACTGTGACCTAATGCTAAATAGCTCGTGCTACAAAAGGGTTATCATGCTGTTCTGGTTCTACAGCAGTGATACTCAGACCTCAGTGGTTCAGGAGCCAAATTAGCAATCAACATTACCCAAAAGAGCCACAGGAGTTCGAAGTCATTGTTTCATTTATTCTCACAGCAAAATGACTGACCAAGTATTATTATTTCATCAACTACAGTGGTTAACAACATAGTAAAAGCATCCTGACTGGTTAATAACTGAGACTGGTTAATAATAAAATCACACAATATTTTAATATCACATGCTGCCAAGAGCCGCAGGAGACACATTAAAGCGCCACTTGCGGCTCACGAGTCTCAGTCTGAGTATCACTGTTCTACAGTCTGCGTTTGATGCAAAATCACTGAAGAGATTTTAAAGTGATTCTCATGCCGTTAGCCAGGACCTGATCCTCTGAGATGCTCAGTATCTTCTGAAAGGCGGAAGCCTGTGTACTACCTACTATTTTAAAATAGTCAGCATTTCAGGTCTGTTAATATTCATTTAGCAAGAAGAACATGAATATAATGAACTTGTCTCCCAATCAGTGTTCTGGGAGTTGAGGATGTTCAGTACTTTGCAGGATTGTGCCCTACGTTGGGCTGCTTCACACTCTCTTATAACTATTTGTCCAATGAATGTGAAAATGTAATTTGGTTGTTCTAAAAACACTCCTTTTATGTTTATATGGGCTGGTGCTTTTACAGGTGTTTGAGGAATCTAATCTTTTGTTTCCTGGAATCTAGACACATATATATCCCCCTATTCCAATTCAGTCATTCAATAACTTGTCTGCTTGCCCCTCCTCTAAGAAACTTCAGAGGAAAATCATTTGTAGAACACCAGGGAAAGTAGTTTAATGTGAAATATCCCTTGGTGTCTTTCCTTAAAATGTTTGGGAAAGGGAAAAAAAGAGAACGTAGTTTAAAGTTTCAAAATAATTGTTCAGAAAATTTCAGTCTCTCGATCCCTCCCCCAAACCAAACACACTAGAAAATGAAAAGTGTGTGTGTGTGTGGGGGGGGGGCGGGTGTTCAGTTTGTTTTTTCCTTTCCACCCTTTGTCTCCTACACATCCCTTTTTCAGAGGCCAAAGGGAATGAAGGGAGAGAGGGGCAAAAGAAAAGCGTGAAGAACCCCCCCCAAAATTGAAAACAGAATTTTTCCGAAAAAATCTTTTAGAAATTTTAAACAATTCTTTCTAAACCTGCAGAATGCAAGTGACTTCAATTTTTAATTTTTTTCCCCACTAAAAACGGTTTTCCATTTTCAACCTGCTCTAAAATGGAATCAGTTTGACTTAAACAATATTAATCAGATTCTCATAAGACAGTGAACAAAACCTATGATGTTATACAGTCCAATTCTCTACCAATATAGGATTGTTTCCAGCATTTGAGACAGATTTTCTACCCCAGTCTGCTTCTGGTGCAAAGGGAGCGGAAACCTTCAAGTCCCTAGTGCAGAGAATCAGGGAGCCACACCCAGCTCCCTGACATCCGCAGCAGCAAATGGAATCTTTATGCACGTCTAATGTTCAGTGTTCTAAAGGCAAAGGCTTCCATCACTTTCTTTGGGAGCCCAAGAACTGATGTGAGAGGAAGTGACTGTAAGCCACTGACTCTCCCTCACGCAGCAATAGCTAAAAGCAAGTGGACCTGAGCCCTGCTATAGGAGAGGGAGGGGGAAAAATACAGTTGATTCCTCTTCAGGTTCTGATGGATCTGTAGCCTTTGTTTGTGAGCCTTTCTTGGACAATTTCCCTTTTGTAATGAAACTCCAAACCATGGTCATTTTGCGTGATTTTTGGATTTGGGTTAGTAAATTTTACTTAGAGATTCACTATATTTCTGTTCAGCCAGTAGATGGCAACACAACCTAGCTTTGTTCTATGATAGTCATACAGTACGTACATAATGCTTGGGAGAAAACATATCATAATTATTTTTAGTTCTTTTATTTAGGTGTTCAGAGACTATAGGGAAGAATGCCAAAGAAATGCTTATCAATACATGGCATCTGGCTTGTCTACCGTAATATTTTCCTGCTTTTTTTTTTTTTTGGTAAAGATTGACTTCTTTGGAAAAGAATCCTTATATGAGTTCTATAACAATTTGCTTATCTGCTTTTTGCTCTGCAGTGTTGTTGGTTGCTTCCTAATAGAGAGTCTTAGGCAACTGAAGATCTGGTCTGTGCATCCACGCCCTTTCTGAAAACCAGCTTGCTCTTTTCTGAGAACGCTATCAACTGTCTCTGATATATGCTGGACTACACAATACTTTGCTTAGCACAGATAAAAGTGTGATACCATGCCAGTTATTACAATCACTGAGTTCCTTTCTTTGGTATCTTCACTGTAACCCCATTGGTCCACTCATTTGGCACTTTTTCCCTTTCACAGACTGATGTAAATAGAGGGGCCAGGATAGATGCTGCTAATTTAAGATTTGCCTTGAGCAGTTCTGCATTCAAGTTATCCTTGCCAGGAGTTTCTCATTGTTTAAGGATTTGATGGCTTGAATGATCTCTTCCTTAGTTGGGGTGCCGTTTTCCACTGATAAGCCGCGTCATTTTATACGGTTCCTTGTTCACCACGAGCAGCTGCATCCTCTGCTTGTGTTGCCAGATTATCAATATAATGCTGTTTGTCCACTCTCACAAGGCGTTTGACCTCCCGTTGTGCCTTGCTATACTGCTCGTGGTATTTAGCTTCTGAGATTTGGTGTCTAAAACTTTTTTCTTCAGGGCTTGTCTGGTTTCTATGGTGTTCCAAGTGCTGGGTATAATCCACTTCTTCCTTCTCTTCTGCCTGTAGCCTAGACAGGCTTCACTGCTCTGTTTATAAATTGCTGTTACTTTGTCTCACTTCTTGTTGATCTCCTCATCTGCAGTCCCCTCCCCTTCATCAAGGTCTGCAAGTGCTTGAAACCTGTTCTTTAACTGCAGAACGAAGGCTTTCAGTATTTCAAGGGACTTTAGCTTGTCAATATCATAATATCTATGTCCCTTGTTTGGTGAACCCACATTTCTCAGTTTTAGCTTGATGGAGGCTGTCACAAGGTGGTGGTCGCTACCCACATCTGCACCCTTTATCACGTTCACATCTGTCAGTGAGCATCGCCATTTGCCATTGATCATGATATGGTCAATCTGGTTCTTATCTCTGCCATTTGGAGAACACCATGTCAGTTTGTGAATTTCACAATGTTCAAATAGGGTTAGGCCGATAACTAGGTCATTCATATTACAGAAATCAACAAGCCTCTCTCTGTTTTCATTCATGGTGCCACACTCATGTCTTCCCATTGCTCTGTCATTGTTTGTGTTGTCCTTACCAACCTTGGCATTCAGGTTTCCCATGACGATAGTTAGGTTGCAGCATGGTACTTTCTCTAACTCCGCCTGTAGTGTAAGGTCGAATTTGTCATCACTGTAACTTGTCAGAGCATAACACTGAATCAGGGGGATATTATTATGTTTCCTTTCAGTCTGGCTCTCATAAGTCTGCTGCTGATGGATTTCCATTCAAGCAGGGAATGCTCCACTCCCTTCTTCAAAAGTATGGCAACACCCTCATGGTGTTGTCCATTATCCTGTCTAGAAAACAGTAAAGTTTCTCCCAAGGCTGTTGTTAATCTTCCTGATCCCCCACCCATCTGCTCTCGCTGACAACCAGGATGTATAAGCTATGGTGTCTCATCTCTGCTATGACCTGAGCTAGTTCCCTGCTTCGTACATTGTATGTTCCAAAAAACAAGTTTGATTTTTGACTTGGTGTTGAGCACTTCAGTCTTCATGCCAGTGGCTTCCACTACTGGCAGTCATATGAGTCATTGACTCGAAGGCCATCACACACAGTAATGGTTAATTTCTCCGTCACTGTTTCTATAACATATTTTGTTTTTTACGGGACAGAGTTGTTAGCCCTGTACCTAACCCCCAACCTGGAGGACCAGGGTGTCTGTTTTGCCTGGCCTCTCCCGCACAGACCAATCCAGCATGGTTGAACCTACCAGAAGTAAAAAGCCCCCACCGATATAGACTCTGAGGATCGTTAGAGCATGTCCCATCACGACAAGGCACGGACACCAGAGGACAGACGCTCCTGCTGATGTAACTGCCCCGCTACGCTGACTTAACACCACCTCTGCGGGCGGCGTAGATCAGGGTTCATGTAGTTAGGTCAACACAGTATCACTGTGAGTGCTGCATTACTTATGTTAGCTATTACTGGTCTCCAGTAGCTGTCCCACAATGCCCCATACTGATTGCTCTGGTCACCATTATGAACTCCTCTGCCCAGGGGTCAGCTTCCCTTCCCCTTTAAAGCCACATGAATTTTTGAAATTCCTTTTCCTGGTTGCCTGGCGAGGTGAGCACACCTAGCAGCTCTCCACTGTTGAGTGTAACTGCCTAGCTGACCATGCTGGCGACACGCTGCAGATACACTTCTGCCTAAAGTACACAAGAAGTATATGGATCTCCTGGGCCTGTGGGGAGAAGAGGCTGTGCAGGAACAGCTCTGATCCAGCCGTAGAAACAGGGACATCTACGAGCAGATTTCTTGGGGGATGCAGGAGAATGGGCCACAACAGGAACACGCAACAGTGCTTCATGAAAGCCAAGGGGCTGTGACAGGCCTACCAGAAGGGAAGGGAGGTCAACAATCAATCTGGTGTGGAGTTGGAGATCTGCTGCTTTTACAAAAAGCTACATGCCAGCCATCCTTGGTGGAGACTCCCTCCCCCAGAGCACCATGGATACTTCGGAGGAGCCCAAGTCACAGACCCCCACTGTGAACAGGGAGGGGGAGGAGGACAAGGAAGGAGGAGTGTGGGGGATGGGCAACCAGGGGATCCAGTTGCACAGTGAGCCAGGATGCGTAAGAACAGTAGGACGATGGAACAGATGCCTTGGGAGGTTGTGGAAGCTTCTTTACTGGAGGTTTTCAACAGGAGGCTGGACAGCCATCTGTCCTGGATGGTTTAGACACAACAAATCCTAAATCTTAGTAGGGGGTTACTCTAGGTGACCCTTGCAGTCCGTCTAACCTTGTGATTCTATGTTTTTTACTCCACTGCAGTCCAGCCAATCCCGATTGTTGACCACAGCTGAGCCTGATGTTGGGGAAGGAACCTCTGGTGAGTAGGTAGTTTGCTTTGAAAGTGCAGGGTATGAAACCTCCAAAGTAGCAGGACATATCTATTGATTTACTCTTGTTTATTGTGCTAGAAGAGGTAGTGAAACAACCAAGAGATGTAGAGTTGCTACCTGCTTTTAATTCCTCTCTGGAGTGCAGCAAAAAGGGTCACGCGGAGCAGTTTATGTGCACCAGGATGTCTTGTGAATCCTCTGTAGAGTTCTCGATGAAACTTTCATGGAGGTACTCTGCAATCCTCTGCCGAAAATTTCTGGGGAAGGCTGCCGTATTTCTTCCACTGTGATAGGACAAAAAGAACAGGAGTACTTGTGGCACCTTAAAGACTAACAAATTTATTTTAGCATGAGCTTTCGTGAGCTACAGCTCACTTCTTCGGATGCATAGAATGGAACATACAGACAGGAGATATTTATACATACAGAGAACATGAAAAGGTGGAAGTATGCATAACAACAGGAAAAGTCTAATCAATTGAGATGAGCTATCATCAGCAGGAGGAAAAAAAACTTTTGAAGTGATAATTAAGAACTGTTCTTAATGTGTTTTCATGCTTAGTAGTCGATGTAATAGTGCATGTGTTTTATTACTCTGGTTGTTTTACAGTTCTAGGAGGAAATCGCCGCCAGTGCATCCCACTGTGACGATTTGGGGGGTGTGTCATGAATAGTTAGTAAAGGGTTAAAGCATAGTACCTGGTGGGCACCTGACCTGAGGACCAATCAGGGAAGAGAATTTGAAACTCCTAGGAGGGAACTTTTTCCCTCTGTTTGGGGGGGTGTTGTCTTTGGCTGTTTGGAGTTACAAGAGTCCAGACGTTTTAATCAAGTCTACCAGCTTCCACCTTTCTGAACTAATTTATTCTAGTCAAGATAGTGAGTATTAGAAAGATACTTTGTGTCCTTACCTAATAATCCTATGCTTGCAATTCTGTGTGTTTGTTATTGATTATTCTTAATTCTGCTTGTACTGGTTGTACTGAGAAGGAGAGAGGATTCTCTCCAGAACTTAGCAAGGTTATACCCTATGAGTGTCCAGCTTGGACTCATAGAGATTCTGTATTTTCTTGTTTTTCTTTTAATAAATTCTTTCTATAAAGATTTGATTAAATCCCTTCTACTGTGAATATAGGGGGAGGGGCTAAGACATTCTCTCTTGGTGGTGAGACAGCTTATCTCCGGGCAGAGAAGGGAGGGGGAAGAGAGAATTCCTCCTGGGTTTGATTCAAGCAGTTTGAATCAGGTATCTCTTTCCAGTGGCTGGGAGAGAGGGAGGGGAGAGGTTCCCCCTCTGTGAGTTGATCTGTATTTCCCCAGGGAACGTCTCTGGAAAGAAGGGAGACAGGGGGAAAACAGGGGTGTCCCGGCCCACGTGATTGACCGAGGTGGTGGCAGCAAAAAGGGGACCTACCCTAGGATTTTGGGGTGGGGGAAGACATGCGGGTCCTCACTTTGAAACCCCCCAGTTTCAAGTGAGGGTAGACCCACATCTTAATTATCACTTCAAAAGTTTTTTTTCCTCCTGCTGATGATAGCTCATCTCAATTGATTAGACTTTTCCTGTTGTTATGCATACTTCCACCTTTTCATGTTCTCTGTATGTATAAATATCTCCTGTCTGTATGTTCCATTCTATGCATCCGAAGAAGTGAGCTGTAGCTCACGAAAGCTCATGCTAAAATAAATTTGTTAGTCTTTAAGGTGCCACAAGTACTCCTGTTCTTTTTGCAGATACAGACTAACATGGCTGCTACTCTGAAACCTGTGATAGGACACTTTCCCATGCCATTCAGCAAGTATTTCAGCAAGCACCATTGCAGTACACAGGCTAGCAGCATATGGGTCCAGATGGCATCATGACACCAGCAGCAGCTGCACTCTCTCTACCTTTGTTACCATCAGGAGTGAGATAGCAGCTAAAATCACCACTGCCTGTGGAAAACAGTGCCAGTATTCAGTTCCATTGTCCTATACCAATATACTCATGCCTGTGAGCTAAACTCTGCCCCCGCCCTCAAAGATCCATACTCAACATGGCTGGTGCTGTGACTGGCACCGTGCTGTATCAGTCCCGTGGAGAAGTGAGAATGTAATGCTTACCCTTTTGGGGGATCAAAGTTTAAAATGGCATTTTTAAATTGCCTGGTTCATGTTACCAAATAAAATTCTATTTTTTTAATCATTAGTTCACAACACACACTGTCTGACACTGAGCAAGTCTGACACACACCAGTTTCCTGGTACTTCATTTTGTCATGAACCCATAACATCATTCACAAACACTGTTCTATTCCTACATGCACAGCAAGCACTACAAGAAATATCCTAGGCTGCAAGAGAGCAAGGCTAGGATAGAGCACACTACAGCATCACACCTTACTCTGGCTCACTATTAAAATGTTCTGTCAAAGCCTCCCTGAGCTATATAGCTCTGCATTGAGCTCTTCTAATAGCTTCTAATTGAGCTCCACCTCCTTTGTCCATCCTGGCG
Source organism: Mauremys reevesii (assembly GCF_016161935.1). Classification (NCBI taxonomy): domain Eukaryota; kingdom Metazoa; phylum Chordata; order Testudines; family Geoemydidae; genus Mauremys; species Mauremys reevesii. The sequence goes on from NC_052624.1 coordinate 42,634,171, forward strand.
GAAACTTTCCTCCTTTGCTTCACAGATATTTTGCAGGACCCAGCAGGTGCTATTACCATTGGGATGCTTTTCTCACTGAGATCCAATCTCATATGTAAACAATGCCAGCAACCCTTCCTACAACAAAAGGCACATTCAACTGTCATTCTGCACCTGCTGAGCTGTAGTTGAAGCACTCTTTGGTGCTGTTGAAGTGGCCGGTGTATGGCATCATGAGCCAAGGGAGCAAGGGGTTCGCTCCCAGGATCACATTGGCATTTCAACATTGCCAGTGGTAATCAGCCATCAGGAAAGAAAGTCCCTGCTTGCAGCTTTCTGAACAGTCCTGTTGTTCTTAAAGATGGGAGCATCATGTATCTTCCCTGACCAGCCCACGCTGATGTTGGTAAAGTGACCCCAGTGATCCACCAGCACTTGCATTACTACAGAAAAGTAGACCTTTCTGTTGATGTACTCTGTGGCAAGGTGGTCTGGTGCTAAAATAAGGATATGCGTGCCATCTTTTGCTTCACTACAATTCGAGAAGCTTATTGTTGCAAAGCCATTCACTGTGTCTTGCACATTGCCCAGAGTCCCAGCCCTGCGTAGCAGAAGGCAATTAATAGCCCTACACACTTGCATGACAATGGCCCCTGCGATGGATTTCCCAACTCCAAATTGATTCCTGACTGACTGATAGCAATCTGGCATTGGCAGTTTCCACAGTGCAATCACCGCTCACTTCTCAACTGTCAGTGTGGCTTTAATTCTGATGTCCCTGCGCTGGAGGGCTAGGGCAAATTCGGCACACAGATCCAGGAATGTAGCCTTGCACATCTGAAATTTCTGCAGCAACTGCTCGTCATCTCAAACCTACATGACAATGCAATCCCACCAGTCAGTGCTGGTTTCTTGGGCCCAGAAACGGTGCTGCACCATCTCCACCTGCTCCACAAATGCCAACAACAACTTTGAATTCTTTCTGTCTGTCCCACAGCAATCTAGCCTCCAAGGAATCGTCATATTGTCCAGTTCTCTGCAAATACTGCTGGATCAGGCGCCCTATGCTTGCAATGCTCATGACAATAGTGCAGAGCTGTGCAGGCTTCATGCTCTGTCAGAGATGTCAGATGGTTAGAAGGGACATGCAGATTTGTGGGAATTTTGAAAAGAGGAGTGAAATATTATGGGCTGCAGAGGAAATTATGGGATGGGGAACATTTCATTATGGGAAGTTGACCCCATGGCCCTAGTCACTCCCATGTGACTCATTTCAGCCCCATGAGGCATTGCAAAAAGTTCCCAAAACACCCTGTGCAGGACAGTGGTAAGTTGCACAGTGGGATACCTAACCACGGTATACTGCACTCTTCATGAATACAAGCAGTCCTGGTGAGGATGCACATTGCTGACACAAGGAGCGTAGCATGCACACCGCACAAGTGATGTAAAAACAGTGGTGGCTGTATGCCAATATAACTTAGGTAGACATAATTTTGTAGTGTAGACATGGCCTGAGGTTTGTCAGGGTAAATTTACAGAAAGTCATAGAAGAGACATGATAAAAATGTCATATCAAACCTGCTTTCTAGATTCACCTTTGTGAACCAAATCTACCCCTTCAAATTTAAAAAGGGTTGTTTATAGTTACCTAACAGCATGGGGAAAAACTCATGACACCTTGGAACTAAGCACTCTCACTGACCGGCCAGTAATTTAGTCCATTGTGTTGTTCCTGTGTTGACCCTCAGCTGCTGATTTCTATTAGCTTCACAAGGAGTCCAGTGTTTAACTTGTGCTCTCAGTCAGATTGGTTCAGCTGTTACCATTACATCCATTGTCCTCTCATTCACATCGACCTACATAAATTTCACACACACCCCATACTTGAGGACTGTGGCCTTCCTTGCAAATCAACACCTTCACTCTGCCTGCATCTCCTGAATGGTTATAGCTGTTATTTCATCCAGCGTAGCTCTGGAAGAGAACAGTCTGCAGGTCCAGGGAGAGCAGAGGCTTTGATTATGCCTGGCCTCTGTGTGGAGGATACTTCCTTGCACATCTGTGTAGTGACTGGGCACAATTGGGGTCAGTATTTTCTGAGTAAACAAGTACACATTTTTGTTGAGGAATTCACCTGTCTTGGTTGGCAGTCTTTCCTCTCTCCATGCCCCACGGCAGGGATCGGCAACCTTTGGCATGTGGTCCTCTAGGGAAACGGTGCGGGCTGAGGGATGTGCTGGCTGCTGCTTCCCGTAGCCCCCACTGGCCTGGAGCAGCGAACCACGGCCAGTGGGAGCCACGATCAGCTGAACCTGTGGACACAGCAGGTAAACAGACCAGCCCAGCCCCCGCATGCCAAAGGTTGCCGATCCCTGCCCTACGGAGTCAGAAAAATGCCGTTTCCCTAGAAGTAAATCCTGCCTCATCAGTTCCTGGACAGATTCCTGCATGTGCTCACAAGCAGAAGTAATCCCTGACTGCTCCTTGTAATGAGATGCTTGGTTTGTGATGGAATGTCTGAGGCCAGAATAATTTTATCAAAGGGAAAAAGATGTCCATGGATATACAAGTTAGACAAACTGTCTGACTAAATGCACTTAAACTAAATTCTCTACCAGCAACTTGATAAAGAGATTGAGTAATTTTATATGACATGTATATTGAATGGTACTGTCATATTGAATGCATTTTTCTTTAAGTATTTTGCCGTGTGTTTTAATCAACTACCTTAATGCATTTTGGAGAACAACGGAATAATGCAGTTTAAAAAGCAACCTAAAATATATATGCGATACCCACAGTTAGTTTAATTTATGTAAAAAAAACCATTTTACTATTTTGAAATATATATGGCTTTGTCACAAATAAAAAATACAATATGCTCAGTTTTTTATTGGTGTACAATTGTAAAAACAGTTCCTTCCCGCCTCGTTTATACATTATATAATCTATCTCCTAATTTATGTACAACTGGGAGATTTATATGTGACTAAACTAGATTATTATGCTATTAATTACACTTTTTCTCATATAAAACCCACACAGAAGAGAACAAACAATGTGAGGGAATCAAAGGCTTAAAAGTAAATTGGCCAATAATTGGTTGTGATATGTTTTTAAGTAAATGAGGTTCTTTCTTGGGCAGTTACTCTCAGCAAAAGGTCCAGAGCCCTGAGGCTGACAAAGCTGATAAAACGAATTGTTAGAGATGATCAATCCTACTACAGACAACACACAGGTATTCTGTTTCCACATCTGCTTTTTATTAGGAGAACACTAAAGCTGTCTGGAGGTTCTTCAAATATATGAAGTATAGGTCTTAATAGGTGTGCTTAATGTTGTCTAAATCATAACACCCTACTGAAAAAGCTGAAAATCTCACTTCCTCAGACTGTTCCCATAAATACACAAGACCCAGGTAAAAGTCAAGTTATTTTCTCTGCACTTTCAGAGTTGTCAAACTGTTCAGAGTTTTAAAAGTATCAAGCACTAATTTAATCCAGTGAACTGTGCACTGAATAGAAAAAGATTCCACCAGAAGTCTGAGGCCTAGTTAAAGCACAGGACTGAGAGGTGGGAGATCTATTACAACTCGACCAATGACTTGCTCTGGGATCTTGGCTAAGTCACCGAAACCCACATTTTCAAATCCCCTGTACACCAGATAACAATTCCTCTGGGAGCTCCTGCTTGGACTGTGAGCAGGCTCCCTCAATGTGGGGCTATACCAATAAGGCAACCTGTGCTTAATATTCAGTAATATTATAATGAGGGGTATCCTAAAAGTGCCTAAGGTGTACATATAGCTCTATATATGTATATAATATTCTCTACTTGTCAAAAGACCAGGAGGTTAGTGAGAGCAAGTGAGCAAACATGTTTGAATTATGATCCTCTTATATTATTTTGGTCTCTACAGAGACTTAGAACTATGAGGTGGTAGAATATTTGGAATGTCCATCAGTAGGACACTGCTAGACACATCCATGAACTAACTAGCTGGCTGTGCTCTTGCATCCAGATAACTACTCACACAGCTGGTTCAAAACCAGTCACTTTAAACAATACACAGAAAACAATCTGTTCAGCTATGGAAACATACTATCGGCTTGATTCTCTTCGCACCTACACAAGGGTAACTGTTGACTTCAGTGGAGTTACTCTTGCTTCTGTGTTGGTGCAATTGAGAGGAAAATCAGGCCCATTCTGCTTTGTTACCTACCGCTTCTGGAATGCAGATGAATAGACTAAATTAAACTGCAGGCTACCTACTGTTGTGGAAAGGTTTCAGTGAGGTTTCTTGGCTCTCCATCACAAAATATAAAGTTGCAGGGTGGGAGAAAGAGCGAGAACAAGTTGGAATTATTAAAAGAGAAATAGCTCAAGCAAGAGTTTTGCCTGCCAAAACAAACAGAACACATGATCAGGATCAAAGACACGTTGGATATGGTCCAGAACTGATTTTACAGTACATTCATTTTATCTGCATTCTTGCTTGCACAATGCTGTGGACTGCCATATTTTGATAAAATACTATTTTCAAGAAAGAAAGAATCCTTTCTTTCCCTCTTGCTTATTTTCTATGTCCTTGACAGATTCTTGAGGAATTCATCCACTTTCTCTCTCATTAGAGCCTGCCTCACAGTCATGTTGCACCCACAAAACATGTGCTTAGATTCAGGGTACTTTGGAGTCAAGGTAAAATGAGGGGCAAAGACCCAGTTCTGCTGTAATTTCTGTAAGAAGTGATCACTACATTAAAAATATTACCAAGACTGTTCTGAAACTGATCATTCCCCTTTCCAGAGTCTTAAGGAAGGACTGGTACCAGCACTTACATGTAAACCTTGCCATATTAATAACAAAGTAAACTTGAAACTGGTCACCCAATATAAATATTTGAACTGAGGCCTGAGGCACCATCTAGCCATCTCCTCCTATCCAAGACAACTGAAATCCTCTGGGCTGTCCTTTGTTTTCCATCCATTTTAAGGTTCTGTCTTGAATGGACTAAGAGCAGCACCTTCTCAATTCAGCATTCCCTCCTATGATCCCCCTTCCCTGTTTATGTCCACCAGAGTCCTTCTGTAGTTTTCAAAGCTTGATATGAAGCCTCCCTATGCAGCTCTGTTCAGCGTTGCCCATTTTGGCCTTCCTTTATCACCTTTTCCTTTCTGGATTTCCTTTTCTCCTGTTTGTCAGATTGGCTCGGTTTTCTCTTTTTCTTCCCCCACCCCGAGCTGCTGACTTCCATTCTTTCTAACTTATTGTTGCAACCTGTAGTGTCCCAGATGCCTTGTAATGTACCAGTTATACTTGTGCTACTTGCAAACAGAAGAGTTGGGGAAATAACTGCCGATGAAGAAAATCCCCAAGCAATGGCTAGCAGTCAGCCTTGCAGTAGTTTCTGAAAAGCTTGCGTGAACAAATGCTGCTATACCTATAGAATCAAAGAGTGATAAGATGTTTTATATATCCCCTGGCCTTGTAGCAATTTGACGTGTCCACATGGCAACACCATTCTTGACAATCCATTTTGGTATGTACACACACGGCTTACCTGACAACTGTGATTATATCAGTGCATTTTGGGACACCTTGTAAACTATGTTTTCCAGGTACTATTGCTGAAAGCAGGGATTTTGGAATCATTTGCAAATGTGAGGTACCTCACAAAGGGACGAAGTGAGGGAGTCTGTTTGAACCAGCTGCAATACTTCTGGCTTACTATCCCCACTGGGGAGAATCATTAGAGAATGCACTGACTGGGTCAACAGACCTGACTAAAGATCTGTCAACAGATGTTGCAATCAGATCACACTATAAGAGTCATTTCTTGTAAAGTTCCCCAGACAGCGTAGACTGTAACTTTTTGGTATTGCTTAATGTAATGTATATTTACAACACCTTTTAACCTAATGTAGGCAGTGCCCATAAAGGAAACTCTTGATTGTGTAATATGGACATAAATTTTATGCAAATTTTAAAGACTGTGGAAGAGGGAGGCTATTCCCTTGTGTAACTACTCAATATTTTGTTACAGAAATGAAATGTTTAACAAACTAACCTGTAAAGATTTCTGCTACCAGTGTGATAGTATGACTGTACTCTTCAGTATGTCTGAAGAGTGCATAGTATCAGTGCAAAGGTGGCTAGTGTAAGCTATTTTTACCTTCCCTGAGTTCCTGGGTGTCAGACAGCAGCTAGTCTGTTTACCTGCTAGCTTAACCCCCAGGCAATTTAAGAGCCCAGTCACCTGACTGGTTAAACAGCACAACTGGTGGAGGGGATCAGCAGATATGTGCTTAAAACCAGCAGCAGGGCACTGGTTGCTCAAAGCATTTCCCTATGGATGCATTAGTCTCTGCTCCTGCCTTTCCCCAGCTCTGCTCCTGTCTCAGACCCAGCCCTGCTCCTATCTTCCCTGATTACAGGTAACCCCGTTCTGACCTTTGCCTTGGATTTCTGGATCTGACTCTACCTTGACCCTTGGCTTTGGCTCTGGTTTCTGACTCTGATGCTGACCCTTGCTTCTGTTTCCCTGCTCTGGATGTCTGCTCCTATCATTAAGCTTGAGTCTGGCTCTGACAACTAGGCAGGACTGCCCATGTCCAGGTTTCTAACACTGTGTACTGGTATGGTCATCTGAAGGCTGCTCTAAATTATGGCAGTTGCCAATGGCTCTGAGGGGTCATTGCTGCAGGGAAATCTTGGTCACACCCATTTCCCAACCCTTTATATTTCTATGCAGGCTCTATGCCATTTGGCTGCTCCTTCAGTTACTGACCGTGCTGGTATTCAGATTACTTTGAACTGGAGGCACAACACACAGTGGAGTGGATAATCTGGGCCTCTTAATCTGTATGTCTGGAATTGCAGAACTCCAGAATTACTTTGGAATTGAGGAAGTGGCAGTTAAATCAATTCTTATTTGAAATTCTTGACATTTTCCCAAATATATTTTCTAAAACAGAACAGCAGTGCTTGCAAATATTTTGCATGTATAGAAAAGCTGTTTAAAGTGTGCAATTTCCAAAAATAGTGTAATATCCTCAAGAAGAGAAATGAATAATACTAAATATTTTTGGACCCCTCACAGCCCAAACCATGCCAGAGTTTCATATAAATATGGCAGCATTTATAATACACTGGATCCAATGAGACCACCTGCTAAAAACTGATTGATAAATGGTGTAAACAGTTCCCTAAGTATTTTATTAGAATCTATCTTCTTCTGTCCATTAGTGATGTCAACACTATGAACAAGTTTCTTAGAGGTCTGGCGATATGACACTACATTTTGGAGAGGTTGTCTGCTGGACATGCTGGACAGCAAAATAGTTGCTGTCATCACTGGAACTAGGAGTGTTGTCCCCACAATGTAGGAACAAGAAGAGCTGAAGACAGGGCTATTCAGACCTAGTTGGTAATTAAGCAGTAACGTAATGTTAACAACATGTTTATGACAACAACTCAGTCCTTTACTTCCCCCTGCATCTCCTTGTTAAAACAACAGCAGAGCATGACCCAATTCTGTGTCCAGGTGGACATTCCCAAAGCAATGTGGCACACTGTTTTCTACCTCCTGGCAGCTGGCCTAAGCTCAATTCTGCTCTGATTTACACCCAATGGATCTCAATTGACTTCAGGAAGGCTAAACAGTTTGGGCAGAATTTGGGTCAATGCCTTGGAATTGCTCTCAGACCCTGACTGCTCAGATATTTAGGGGACAATTCTCCTAAAATACACACAGCAAATCTAAATTCTGATATTCTCCTTTCCCGTTAACATTAATGGAAGGTCTGTACCAGCAGGGACAACAGAATATCAGTCAGTACTTCCATCACTTAAATCTGAACAGGGAATTTTGCTCTTAAATACCCTTGTTAGATACTGAAGTCAGGTCTCTGACACAACAGTGTAAAGCACTACCACTCGAGCTGTTTTATTAAGAGAAATGCCCCAAACAACAGTCATTTTGATTGATAAAATGCAGATTGAGGAGAGTGTTTAGAAAAAGAATAGTATCGGAGGGGTAGCCGTGTTAGTCTGGATCTGTAAAAGCAGCAAAGAGTCCTGTGGCACCTTATAGACTAACAGACGTATTGGAGCATGACATGCATAACATGCATCCAACAAAGTGGGTATTCACCCACAAAAGCTCATGCTCCAATACGTCTGTTAGTCTATAAGGTGCCACAGGACTCTTTGCTGATTTTAGAAAAAGAATAAACTCTTTAAATATGCCATTGTTTAATTTAAAACAAAATTATTCTGATCTAAATTGCCTATCAAAATAACAACCAATTAGTTCCTGCAGCATGGCTTGTGGGCTTTTTTCTTCTTAATCTGTTGTGAAACAGAAGGACTAGAGGGATCAGAAAGAAATCTTTTTGTTCTTACCCCTTTCCTGACCAAATAAGGTCAGTCACAAAGGTGTCTGTGCACATAAACCAAGGCTTTTCAGCCACCCTGTCATTCTCTAATATCATTCATTGTTTCTTCGTTACAACTGTACTCATAGCTCCTAAAGCCCCATTAGTGCGGTTTAAACTAACTTCAGCCTTCTAAGACCAAAAACATCTCCTCTGCCATGATCTCTCACATTTCAGGGGGAAAGAAATAAATGGAATTAAACCAGGGATGAGCCTGACTCAGAGACCACGAGTTACTTAAATTATATAATAGAAACTATGGTGGCTTCTCTCTGAAGACTGCTGCCACCCAATAATGGTGCTAAAGCAATAGAGATGTACAGAAACACCACATGATATTTCCTATATCCGTGTACTTTAGAACATGATACATAAGACATAATGCTGATTTGGGTTTGTTCCGCTCTTAGCAATTTGGTGGCAGCTCTAAGCCCTGCAGGAGTTCTGGAGGTACAGTACTCTGAAAGTTAGGTCTGCATAGTAACATGATGAATGACTAGCCAACCTCATGGACTGGTATCAGGTGCAATGCCCTTATTATTCCAATTCACCCTTATTTGCAATGCAAAGTAAAAAACAGTAATGTCCCAGGCCTGTAGTCAGTACATGTGTGAAACTTGTGTTGAAGTCAATGGGAGTTTTGTGTGTAAAATGACTGACTGTTCAGACACTTTATTATGGCAGGTGTGGATAAACGGACAGTTAGTCTCCCATGTTGGAATTGATCTTGGGCTGTTCCTTACATGCCCTCTATCACAAAACAGATTTTCAGGCCTAGCTACAACTAGCCCCATGTGTATGGGTGCATGCGCACACACACATTTTAAATCCAGCCTTATAGTTAATTTTGAGATGGATTTTGTTGTATAAAGACCCCTGGCCTCACTTGAGAACAGGATTTTCCTGGGTGTTTAATGAATGCAGCTTGACATTTTTTGGCTGAAACCTTGCTGGTTGAAAAATGAGGTTTCACTGAAAACAATGTGTTTCTGTAGGAAAATATCACTTTTGGTGATTTTTTTTTCTATTTTTGATGGGGAAATTTTGAAATGACATTTCAAATTGAAATTTTCTTTTAGTTTTGAAAGATGAAAAGAATCTGAAAGTTTTGCCCCCCATCTCCCTTGCCCCTTCTTTTTAGTGACTGAATACAATAACACAAATAATGTCCAAGGCTGCCCTCCCATACTTTGTCATTTCCCCCCTTTTCCTTCTCTCCTCTCTTCCCCCACCAAAAAAAGACTTTTCAGAGCTTCTCCAACTTGGTAACTTTTGCAAAGTTTGAATTTCACTTTTCTGCTTGACACTTGGTAACCCTTCCAAAGTTGGAGAAGTTTTGAAAAGTTAGAGTGTAAAAAGGAGTGTGGGTGGGAGTTGGGTAAGATGGTTCCTGGACATTTATTTGTTTTATTGCACTCAGTGACAAACCAGAATAAAGGAAGACAAAGTGAGTGTGAGGAGGGATACCGTAAAACTGGAAAAAGCTAGTCTTCAAAAATAAAAATGAAATTAAAATTTGATTCCAAATTGAAATAAAAATCATATCATCCAGAAAATTTCTTGAAAATCAAATGAAAAAAAATCACATGAAATCATGTTTTTTTCCTACCATTTCTATTAGTGAGTATGTTTTGGAGCTGCTTTCTCCTTCCATTTTGTCCTAAGACAATCTCAAAATGAACTAAGAAAAGGGATTTGGATACGCAAGAGTAGACTGAGAATGTACAGATCCTCAATATCATGCTTTAAAGTGTTTGTAATACTCCTGTGTATCACTAAGTGTGCTATTTTAGCCAGCTACGTGTCTTCTGTGTTCTAAGAAGGGAAGTAATTGGAACATGTTGTCCGGCCCACTGCTATACAAATATGTTAAGTACTTTTCACTCTGGAAGAAGAAAGTACTAGTAAACTTGATTTCGCATAGACTACTGAAATATTTTGGTGCAGTAAGAGTACTTTCTTAGTTATTACAATTTCATGCTATTCTGAATCATTACTATCAACAAATCTGGGAACTTTGGAAAGGCCGTATCTCAAAAAAAGAAAAATAAATGAATAAATTACAGTCTCAACTGAATGCATCGTTTTATAAAAGAACAAGAAGCTGAAAAAAATGTGCTGTCCTTTGAGTGACGTTTTATATGATTGCAGGTTTACAGGGAATATGAAATTTTCATATATCAAAGATAGGAATAGTTCTGACAGCCTCAAGTGGCCTCTGAATTAATAGTCTGGTACAAGTTATTGTTAGGGAAAAATCTTTCCCCTTCTGCAACAAAGGAGACATTTGCTTATCAACCTATAAAATATACATTTTAAACAATAATACATTATTATTGAAACACTGATTTCTGACCATAGCAACAATGAAGTCCATATCAGAATCTGCAAAAGGAAAAAGAAATTTGTAGTATCTAGCTATCCTTTCAACAACTGATGAGTTATAACTACAGGATCAGGAAAATCAAATACCATGGGAATGTTTTTGCTTTGATTGCTAAAATCCAAAACAAAATTTCTGGTATTGTAGTTACCAAGAAACTCTGCTTTTCAGTCTAGTTAGTATTTTTATGTATTTATTTTTTAAAAAAACAAAAGCAGTATTTCTGGGTGCTTTGCTTACTTCCTTTAAATATGACAAATACCTTTAAAAGACTGAATAAACCTGGGATCGGATTTTGTGTTTTTAAAAACTATGAACTCTGTAACAGACTGACCTGATTTCCAGTCCACAGTTAATTTTTATCTTACAAAAAAGTCCCAACAAATCTCGGGTGGTGCCCCTTTCCACCACCTCTTCGCGAGGAACATGTTGTGAAAGGTGATTAACAGAGAAGAAAGAGACAGGAAGCGAGACATCCCTAGGTATGTCACGGGGGGAAGTCAGGGCAAACTCCTACGGGACACTTTAGCAGTTTGAGTTCATGGCCATCTGAGTAGTGCAGACTTGGCAAAAATATAACCTGCCTCGGGTCAGAAACGGCAGGGAGCAATTTGGCGAGCAGTCCCGCTCCGCTGGAGCTGCGGGAGGCGAGGGACACCTGAGAAACTTAACTTACCTCCCCCTCCCGCGACTCTCGGTGAGGGATGATGCCTGTAGTGAGCAAACCAGCGCCTCCCCAGCCGGGCTCGGGCCGCTGCAGAGCCGCGTCTCACAGCTTGGAGCGGAGTGGAAGAGCTGTGGGACTCGCGAGCCTGCCAGGCATTTATCCGCCAGCGGGGCGGGGAGGAGCGGCGAGAGAGAGAGGTTTTGCAAGGCTGCCCACTGTGCAGAGTGAGAATTTCCCGGCAGCGCCCCCGGGAAAACCCGGCGGCTGTGCGGGGCAAGAGGGGTCAGGCTGGCACCGCCACGCGCCTGGCGCCCGGCCGGCTCTGGCTGACCCGCTGCGGGGCGCAGCAGCTGCAGGAGGCGGGCGTGGCTGGGGACACAGCACTGCGGGGGCGGGGGGGGGGGGGACACGGGCCCTAGGCATGGGGCTGGCTCTGTGCCCACTGCCCAGGCCGGGAGGGGTAGCGTGTTGCTCTGGCTGGCTGCGGCAGGAGAGGGGCTCTGAAACTGGCCTAACTGATGCCAAGGCAGGGCGGGGCTGGGCTCTGCCAGGGCAAGTGACGGGGCAGCTTGAGAACGGCCTGTGCCCTGCCCCTACCACCACCCAGCGCCAGGCACAGCCCTGGTGAGAACCTGAGCCCTTCAAAGTAGGGGTGGGCCTAAGGTGGGCCCCCTGAGATCGGGGCGGCTCCAGGCACCAGCGCAGCAAGCACGTGCCTGGGGCGGCAAGCCGTGGAGGGCGGCCTGCCGGTTGCTGTGAGGGTGGCAGTCAGGCAGCCTTCGGTGGCTTGCCTGCGAGAGGTCCGCCGGTCCCGCAGCTTTCGCGGTAATTCGGCGGCGGGTACGCCAAAGGTGCGGGACTGGCAGATCACCCGCAGAAATACCACCGAATCTGCGTGACTGCCGTGCTTGGGGCGGCAAAAAACACAGAGCTTCCCCTGATTGAGATGGGGCCTTGCACCCTCCCCAAACTCAGCGGAGCTACTCTTGTTTAAGCCCTTCAGTGGCAGGATCTGCAGGTGTCTATGGCCCACCCTCGCTGGAAGGAAGCAACAGTCACCTGTCACGCCCCTTGCTCGGAAGCCTCACCGTGGAGCCAGAAGGGTGCAGGAAGATAACAGCTAGTCGGCTGGATTTGAGCAACAGGCTGTTTTCTGGGGGATGTTAGCTCATAATTCCCCCATGTAGGGGACAAGCCTTCCAAATCTTCTCTGTAGCTGCCTCTGTGCTTTCTGGCAAGGCATTATATCAGAATAGAGGCTTTGGGCTGGGAACACATGCCAGTGATTTTGATATTGTTGGAATTTCCCAATTATTACTAGATGCAAACGCCAGAAAGTTGGCTGGCTTTGATCTGTTTCCTGCCCAGTGATTTATTTGTAAAAGTCCTAGATGGGAACTGTTCGGAGTGGCTGTGTTACGCAAATGTCCTGAAGCTGCAGATCCAGGGAAACAACATTTTGTAATGTAACAAATGATAACGCAGGCCAAAGACAAATATACAGAGAGTGGGGAGTTATCAAATGTTAAAAGCCAGGGAACAGCTCATTCTTTTGGAGAGAGGGGGTGACTTTTCTAGCTACCTTCGTCTAAATAAATCACTGGTTTTGCCCAACCTGATCGCTAAGCCAGAATATAAAGGGTGTCACTGTCCTCTTTGGAGAAAGTACAGCATTTAAGAGGTAAGGGGGAAAGGAGAGGGACACAATCTTTTTTTTTTTTTTTTGGTCAGAATCACACTGACACAGTAAGGGAATGAACACCAATGATGCTTGAGTACTTTCCTGTTTGCTATAATACTTTAAAGCCGCATGCTATGCCAAACTAGCTCCCTTCGTGCCAATCACAAGACAATGAATTAGAGAGCTGGGAAGGGGAACAAGGCACAGTCTAAACAGTGCATACTGTGGGCAAAGGAACTAGCGAGACAAGGTGGGTGAGGTAATACCTTTTACTGGACCAACTTTAATAACAGACGTTGTTCCAGTAAAAGATATTACCTCATCCACCTTGTCTAGCTAATATCCTGGGACCAACAGGACTACAACAACAGTGATAAGCTGCCCATAGGCGCCAACTATGTGGGTGCTTCAGGGCTGGAGCACTTACGGGGAAAAATTAGTGGGTGCTCTGCACCCACTGGCAGCCAAGCAGCCAAGCTCCCTGCCCCACCTTCTCTCCTTCACCTCCACCCCTGAGCGCACCTCCTCCCTGCTCCTCCCAGCGCTTGCCACTGCCAAACAGCTGTAGCAGTAGCAAGCTCATGGAGGGAGGGGGAGGAGCGGGAACATGGTGCACTCAGGGGAGGAGGCGGGAAAGAGGTGGGGCTGGTGCGGGGATTTGGGGAAGGGGTTGGAATGGGGTGGGGCCGGAGGCATAGGGGGGTTGAGCACCCACCGGTGTCATTAGACGTCAGCCTCTATGGTTAGATCTTTCAATAACCATTGACGCTATCTGTCTGAGGCTGTGGTTCTTGGTGGGAATGGGTAGGGTTGTTCTTGAATGGCTTTGATAATTCCTGGAAAGGAGGAGAGTTCATAGGCACTTGTTCATTGGTACCTATAGGGTGCCATAGTATCCTCCTACTCTTAAATATACATAAAGGCTAGTGGGGGAGATCATATGAAACTATGGTCTGAGATAACATCAGTATGTGGATGTCAAAATGCACCACTATATGCAGCACTTTCAATTCTATCATTATTGCCTGTTTCTTGGCTATTAGACTGTTTCTTTGCCAGCCAACTTTTTTTCATTGGGATTAAAGACAATTGGTTAAAACTCAATGCAGCAAAGACTAAATAATGCCCATTGGGGCATTATATAGTCTTTGCAGTATTGTGAGATGCTGCATTGTGAGGTGGTGATTGGTGTCATAAGTCAGGCTCTCAGTGGTGAAACGGCTGTGGAATTTGCCATCATCCTTGATTGCTCTTTCAGCATATATGACTATGTTGTGACTATAGGCAATAGTCATCCTTGATAAGTCTGTCTTACCTGGAAAATCCAATGGTTTTTCTTGGGATGTAGAGCTTGCCATAATCATACATACCTTTGTCACATCCAGCCTGGACTGCTGTGCACCTAATTAGTCTTGCCTTGAAATGTATTCCAAGGCTACAATTCTGGAGAACACAGGTGTTCATTTGCTTCTTGGAATATGCCCTCTGCAGACTACTTTGGTTGCCAATATGCTAAAGCATCCTCATCAAAATAACTGACACCCTAGACAAAGTGATCTCTAGGTTTTACACAACCTCCTGAAATTATATTTCATGGTAGTTCTGTATCTTGTCTGATGGGTAGTTTTAAAGTTTTGTGTTTTTTAATCTCAGGTGGAAACCAAAATACCTGTAACTGAAGTTTCACTAGAATACAATCATCGCCAACAGGTCAAATGAAAGAAAATAATTGGCATAAAATATTGATAAAAATTCTTTAAATGATTGGCAGAGTTAGGCTGTGAAGGTTTGCCCTACCCTGGTTGGTGCAGAAAGGTACATTTGTGCAATGGGAGGTGAGCTATTGTGTAGTTGTGATGGTGTCTGATACTGTAAGTGCTTTGTTCTGGAAGTTGCTGAACATCATCATCAACCAATAGGTGCAGAGCACCTCACAGGACTGGACAAATTATTTTTGTTCTGTGACTGCATGTCCGACAGAATAGAGAGACTGAAATGAGAATGGCTGTTTGGCTGACTTATTTCATAAAGACCTCTGAACATATAGTAAAGTCTGTCAGCTCCTGTCAGCCTAGGCCTGACTTGAATAGTTGCTTAGATGTGTCCCCAAAACCAGGGGTTCTCAACCTTTTTCTTTCTGAGGCCCCCACAACGTGCTATAAAAAGGCCAGGGCCCAGCAGCGAACGGGGGCGGAACTTGAGGCTCTGGGCCGGGGGCTAGGGGGGTGGGAAGGGGCGGCACTCAGGCATAGGTGTAGTTTGACTTCTATTCTGGGTGGGCAGGAGTCTGTGTGGGTCGAGTCAGCTCTGCACGGTGGGGTCCAGGAAGGGAGCATCACCTCCACCCCCGACTCACCTCGGCTCTTGCACTGTAGTTTCAGGGAGGGGCAACACCCCTATGTCCCCCCAACTCTGCCCATGGGCTCAGGGCTTCTGCCCTGCGGGGGGCATCAGGGACCAGGGCTTCAGTCCCACAGCTCCTGGCTTCAGCCTCATGGGAGGTTCTGGGGCTCAGCCTCTGAGTTTTAGCCACGAAGCCTCGTGGCCCACCTGAAAGGGTTCGTGGATGCCCAGGGGGCTGTGGACTGTCTGTTGTGAACTGTTGCCATAAACTATCCTAACACATCTGTCAGTCTGGTCTTTTCCTAAAGTTTATTCAGCAATGTCCATGAGCCTGGGGTGGTGTTTTCTCCTCCTCTTTATACCTTTATTTGGATTTATGTCAATTCCACAATGCAATACTGTTGTGTTTGGATGGGGTTACCATAGGACATCTTGTGGAAAGCCAATCTCTCACCCTGGATTTGATGCCTGTCCTGTAGTTTCCTTCATAATAATATTCTGAAACCAGCTCACTTGGTAGGACTCAGATATTGGAGAGAAATTTTTAATGTATTATGACTTAATTATATTTGAGCAGGAGGCCACTTGGCAGCTTTCTCCCCCCTCAATATCTGTGCTTTATAAGTTCTCACAAATGTGTATTTCTGCTGCTGTAACCATAGTTGGTATTTTATGCTGTATATTTAGCAGCTTTGAAACTAAAATGTAATGAATGAACTGAAGCTATAGTAAAAAAATATTAATGACTTTGAACAAGATATATAATGAAAACCAGACCAGGCAATTGAACTAGAGATCTACTGATTATGTACAGTACAGTATTTAACTCACTGTTTGTAATCCATACTGCTATCAACTCCTGGAAAATTCATTTTCAGTACTAGCCTTCTTGCTGGGAACTTCTGAAACTAAGGAGTTAAAGGCTGAAGTTTCATGGAGTACACGGAAAAACATCCTATTCAGAGGCCAGTTCTTCAGGACAACATATGTTTTACATTTCCCTTTCTTTTGTTTACTGTTCTAAACACGATCATTATTTTCAACGGAGGAACAAGCAGTAGGAACAGATGAAGATATAAGGTCATTCAATGCTAGTATAATTCCTTTGATGTAATTAGAGTTGTGCCAATTTCAGTAGGACTGGTATATGATGTTATGTTTGTGATAGTACAATTAATTGCAGAGACAGATTGTAATGCATAGGTAACTATGCATATTAAGACCATGCCATAATGAACTATACTTAGATGGGTAAATAACTTCTGATGACAGCATGATAAGCTCCAGGATAGAGTGGTTGAGTGGTTTCTAATGTCATCAGACCATTGAGATGTGTCAAGCCTTTTTCAGGGTCTTTATGTGTTTAGTGTGCAGTGTAATTGAATTATGTCACAGATACATGTTTATTAAAATAGTTATGCAAAACTGTCATTTGACTTGCTTTTTAAAATTACATTCAGGATGTTAGAGGAATATTACCTATTCTCTTTTATACAGTTCAATTTCAAGACCACTACTCACTGTTATGCTTGTGCCATTGGAAGTGATTCAGCTAATTATCATACAAATGGCAAGTTCATTTGAATACTGCAACCCTATTGTTAAATACTGTACAAGTTGTTCTGGTTTTTTTCTTAAAAATAATGTTTATGACCTTTCAGACATGAAATATAATGATCAAGTTACCAGAGCAGTGAAATAAATAATATCTAACTCGTATTCAGTGCTTTTCATTAGTAAACCTCAAAATTTTTATCTGCTAGTTGATTTAGGGATTACAAATTTCTCTCTCAAAATATATACAGTGGAACCCTCCTTTAGTGATATGGTTTTTGTCACAAAATGACTTGCTATAAGCTGAGTTTCTCTCTGATAGGAAAGGACCTGTCTGACAAAAGATCCCCTTCTCTACTACACCCCAAGTGTGGTGTCAAGGCATCTCTCCAGGACCTGAAGTTTCAGGACATTGGCAAGCAGGGTTATAAACACATTCTTTGGAAGGGCACATCTTTTCTCACAGCAGGGGAGTAGCTTTAGCAAGGCGAGAACTAGGGATCCCTCCATGCCCACTCCTCCCATGGGGGAAGTGACAACTTCTCTGCTGTGGCTGAAAGGAAGAAGATGAAGGTGATAATTCCAGTGAAATGCATCAATTATCCCCTGTCTAGTAGACCACAGCTGCTGCATTCCAAAGGGATTAGTACAATAATTTCTAATCCTTTCATTATTCTTGTGGTTCTTCTCTGAACAGAGCAGCACAAAGAACCATAGAACGTGTTTCCAGACATCACAGCAACACACCTGGGTGAGTGCAGCACAAAAAAGATCGGTCGGGATGCGGGACAAATGCCTAAATATCCATAGAGCAGAGGGGACACATGATGGTAGGGAGGGAGCTTCTAGGCAGTAGCTGTCGTCTCAGATCTCAGCAAGCTGATTTAATTAACAAGGCAGTATACTTATGCCTGGGGTCAGCTACTTAAAGGGGAAATGCACATTTTTTCTCTCACACACAGGGTATATGTCTCTGTCTGCCCTCCCTCCTTTCCTGCTGCCTTGTAGAGTGTTGTGAGAGTTAATCCTTCAGGGCTCAGCCAATTGCTAGTTCATTTAGCAGTAGGGCATTCCCTGGGAAATATCCCACCCTCTGACTCCTCCACCTCAACCAAGCTTCACAATCATCATCACTGTGAACCAGTATTACATTGTTTGTTTAAAATTTATACTGTGTGTGTGTGTCTGTGTGTCTGTGTATATATATATATATATAGAGAGAGAGAGAGAGAGAGAGAGAGAGAGAGAGAGAGAGTGTCTTTTGTCTGGTGAAAAAAATTTCCCTGGAACCTAACCTCCTCATTTACATTAATTCTTATGGGGAAATTGGATTCGCTTAACATCGTTTCGCTTAAAGTCACATTTTTCAGGAACATAACTACAATGTTAAGTGAGGAGTTCCTGTACAGGGGTTCCTTCTGTTAAGAAGAGGAGCAGACAGGAGAGGCCCAGGGTGAAGGAAGGACCCGGGAGGGACACTCTGCACCTGTCAGCATAAGTCTTGAGAAGGGGACACCTGCATGGAGCAGGAGCGAGTTGTGGAGAAGCCTTAACTCAGGAGGGCTGTGGAACCCTGGAGATAAGGGCTAAGACAAGTCATTAAGGGCAGTAAGCCAGCTTTGAGTTGCTTTGAATCTCTGTTTCTACATTAATAAAGAAAGGAACTGGAATGAAACAGTCATTTGGAGCATGATTTCACCTTCCCCAGCTAATGCAATAGCTCATCAGCTTACAGTCACCTGTAGACACGGACCTGATATCACAAATACATTCAGGCTAGTCTGGATCTGAGTGATCTTATCCATGAGGAAATTAGAAATCTCATCTCACCTGTTAGGTCCCTCAAACATAAGGAAGGACACCACACAGTAAGAAATAGGGCATATTTGATGGCATCATCACGGACATCCAAAGTACACAACTCCCTACAAACCCACCAACATAGGGTGTGTCTACACTGCATCTGGGAGTGAGCTTCCCTGCCTGGGTAGACAGACTTGCCCTGGGTGGGGGCAGAGGGCTCAAGCTAGTATGCTCAGAATAATAGTGTAGATGTTGTGGCTGTAGCAGCAGCAACTTGGGCTCTCAACAGCACCCGATATCCTGGGTTTGAGCTCAGGTGGCTAGCCAGTGTCTCTGCCACAGCTGCAACATCCACACTGCTATTTTCATTAGCTGGAGGCTGGTTAATGAAAATCTGTTCACTTAAGCAAAATCACTGTCATCAACAGAGGAAGGAGAGAGCTGGCACCTGAAAGCAGCCAGAACTGGCATCATGGTACCTGGGTGTGTGGGGGCGGGGGGAAGAAAGAAGGCATTGGGGGTGATGGTGATCATAACAGAGAGCTAGATGTTGGGGGAATCTGCTCAGCATCTTATATGTATATACACAAATAAAAGGAGTATGGAGAATAAACAAGAAGAAATGGAAATGCTAGTACATAAGATAAATTATTACTTAACCCTGGCATCACGGAGCCTTGGTGGGATAATCTCATAACTGGAATATTGGTAAAGAGGGGGATAGCTTGCTCGGGAAAGACAGGCAGGTAAAAAAGAGAAGAGGTATTGTGTTATCCATCAAGAATATATTAACCTGTTCTGAGGTCCAGAAGGAAGTGAGTGGCAGACCAGCTGAAAGTCTCTGTGTAAAGATAAAAGGAGAATAAAAAACCAGGGGTGACATCATGGTAGAGGTCTATTACACACTACCAAATCAGGGAGAGGAGGCCAGTGAGGCATTTCTAGAACAAATGACAGAAATATCAATAACACAAGACATGGTAGTAATGAGGGATTTTAACTACCCAGACATCTGTTGAAACACTAAATGTCCAGTAAGTTCTTGGCATGTACTGGGGACAATTTTTTGGTGTAAAATGTGTAGTAAGTAACCAGGAAGAGGCGGGGAAGCCATTTTAGACTTGATTCTGCCTGACAGGGATGAATTGGTTGCGAATCTGCA
The DNA here is from genome assembly GCF_016161935.1 of Mauremys reevesii. Classification (NCBI taxonomy): domain Eukaryota; kingdom Metazoa; phylum Chordata; order Testudines; family Geoemydidae; genus Mauremys; species Mauremys reevesii. Next base: position 42,654,181 of record NC_052624.1, read on the forward strand.
GGTGGAAGGCAACTTGGGTGAAAGTGATCATGAACTGATAGACTTCATGATTCTAAAGAAAGAGATGAGAGACAGCAGCAAAATAAGGACAATAGATGTGAAAAAAGCAGACTTTAACAAACCCAGAACTCATAGGCAAGGTCCCATGGGAAGAATATCTGAGGGAAAACAGAGTTCAGGAGAGCTGGCAGTTTCTCAGAGAGACAATGTTAAAAACACAACAGCGAACTATCCCAATGCAAAGGGAAGATGGGAAGAATGGTAAAAGGCCAATATGGCTGCATCACAAGCTCTTTCATGACTCAAAATAAAAAAGGAATCCTTCAAAAAGAGGAAACATGGACAAATTGCTAAAGGTGAGTACAAAAGAATAGCACAATCATGTAGGGGCAAAACCGGGAAGACTAAGGCACAACATGAGTTACACCGAGCAAGGGACATAGAAGGCAATAAGAATAGGGTCTTTAAATGCATAAGGGCAAGAGAAAGACAAAGAAAATGGGAGAAATAACTAGTGAGGAAGGAGAGCTAGTAATGGATGACTGAGGACTGGGGTGTTTAATGCCTATTTGCTACAGTCTTCACTAAAAAGTTAATTGTGCACAGGTACTTAACACAATTAATATTACCATCAAGGGGGAAGGAACACAACCCAGAATAGGGAAAGAACAAGTTAAAGAATATTTAATTACATTAGCTGTATTTAAGATGGCAGGACCTGATGAAATTCCTCCTAGAATACTTAAGGAACTAGCTGAAGCAACCTTGGAACCATTGGTGATGATCTTTGGGAGCTCAAGGAATCAGGTGAGGTCCCAGAAGGCTGGAGAAGGGCAAACACAGTACCTATCTTTAAAAAGGGAAACAAAGAGGACTGGGGAAATTGTAGACCAGTCAGCCCAACTTTGCTATTTGAAAGAGATGAATAAATTAGTAAAAAATCAATTTGTAAGCACCTACAGGATAATGGGGTTTTACGGAATAACTAACATGGACTTGTTGAGAACAAATTATGCCAGACAAACTTAATTTCCTTCTTTGATGGGGTTACTAGCTTAGTGGATGAGGGGAAGCAGTAGATGTGATATATCTTGATTTTAGAAAGGTTTTTGACACAGTCCCACATGACAATCCCATCAGCAAATGAGGGAAATGTTGTCTACACAAAACTATTATAAGGTAGTTGCACAACTGGTTAAAAGACTGTACTCAGAATGTAATTATCAATGGTTTGCTGTCAAACTGGGAGAACATATCTGGAGGGGTCCCACAGGAGTCAATCCTTGGTCTGATGGTATTCAATATTTTCCTTAATGACTTGGAAAATGGAGTGTAGAGTATGCTCATAAAATTTGCAGATGACACCAAACTGGGAGTAGGGGGAGTCACAAGTACTTTGGGAGACAAGATTAGAATTCAAAATGACCCTGCGAAATTTTAGAACTGGTCTGAAATCAATAAGCTTAAATTCAATTCAGATAAGTGCAAAGTACTACATTTAGTAATGAAAAATCAAATGCACAACTACAAAATGGGGAATAACTGGCTAGGTCGTGGTACTGCTGAAAAGGATATGGGGGTTATAGCAGATCTCAAATTGAATATGAGACAACAATGTGATACAATTGCAAAAAAGGCTAATATTCTGGGATGTGTTGTATATAAGACATGGGCGCAGGGGCGGATCTAGCTTTTTTGCCACCCCAAGCACGGCAGGCAGGCTGCCTTCGGCGGCTTGCCTGCGGAAGGTCCCTGATCCTGTGGATTCGGTGTACCTGCAGAATTGCCGCCGAATCCGCGGGACTGGCGGACCTCCCGCAGGCAAGCCGCTGAAGGCAGCCTGACTGCTTGCCCGGCAGGGCACCCCCGCAGCTTGCCGCCCAGGCACGTACTTGGAGTGCTGGTGCCTGGAGCCGCCGCTGCATGGGCTGTAATTGTCTCACACTGTATTTGGCACTGGTGAGGCCTCAGAGGTAGTACTGTGTCCAGTTCTGTGTGCCACACTTTAAACAAGATGTGGACAAATTGGAAAGAATCCAGAGGCGAGCAACAAGAATGATACAAAGTTTAGAAAACTTGGTGTATAAGCAAAGGTTAAAATAATTGGCCATGTTTAGTTTTGAGAAAAGACTAAGGGGGGGACCTGGTAACAATTTTCAACTATATTAAGGGCTGTTATAAAGATGACGGTGATCAATTGTTCTCCATATGCATTTGAAGGTAGGACAAGAAGTACCAGTAATTGGCTTAATCTACAGCAATGGAGATTTAGGTTACATATTAGGAAAAAAACTTTCAAACTGTAAGGATAGGTAAGCACTGGAATAGGCTTTCAAGGCGGGTTAAGAAATCCCCATTATTAGAGTATTTTAAGGACAGGATAGACAAACAACTGCCAGGGATGGTCTAGGTATACTTGGTCCTACCTATGTGCAGGGGGCTAGACTAGATGAACTCTCAAGATCCCCTTCCAGCCCTACATTTCTATGATTCTATAGTACCACCCAGGGCCATCATTAGAATATCTTTCCCACATGCATCCGACGAAATGGGTATTCACCCACGAAAGCTCATGCTCCAAAACATCTGTTAGTCTATAAGGTGCCACAAGACTCTTTGCTGCTTTCCCACAACATTGCTCCTGCCATGACCTGTATCCTTTTCTGAAGAGCACTGAAGATTTCTACATGAAACTGACAGCAAAATTTAGTTAAATGTGCCTATAAACATTTTGTTTCCCATTGAAGCAATATATTCTTGTTCTTGCCCTTCTAACCAGTCAGTATTTGTATTGTTCACACACATGCATGTGTTCAGCCACATCCTCATGCACACTGTAGAACAGTTATAATGAAACTCCTTTTTTACCACGGTAGCACTGATGTCCTGAATTGTCAATGGATCCTTACTCCCTGAAAGAAAAACTTCAAACTGATGATAGTGAAACTTCACACCACTCTGAGGATATGTCTTCACTGCAAAACTAGCTAGGGCTCTTACTCAAGTGTTGCCCCTAACTCCCCTCCCCACAATGCACACACGAAATCCTCTTGTGACAGTTATCACAGGCCTGTCTTGAGTCTACTGTATTTGATGTTATGAATGGTATCTGTATGCATGAGCCAGCCCTTGAAAGCATAACAATTTCAAAGACTGTTATATCGAGATGGACCAGATAATATGGGACCATAGAATATTCAGAGACCTGTAATAAGCATTATATGTATTTGTGTGATCCTTCTTTGCTAAGGGATTTCCATGTAGAATCTAGAATCACAAGGGAGTGATTGAAGCAAAATCCCAAAGCTGATGCAGATTCCCAGCCTTTGAGGCTTCAACTCCTGGGAAAAGGGACAGCAACTAGCTTCACCTGTTTTCATGAGGCTGGGACAAGAGCTGGGGGTATAAAGAACCACCTTGAACTGGCAGGGGAACCTTCATTTTTATTCGACAGGTAGACATTGTTCAACTTAGACCAGCAGGCATCGCTAGGGTACAGGCTACAGCCTGGGTTCTGTTTTCATCTTAGGCTGGTGACCCACCCGTTTTGCAGTAAGGACCCAGGCTAAATCACTCAAATGCAGATTGTCCTCCAGTGTCTTCCCGGGATTTCCCTCATGTGTCCATAAGGACAAACACATTCACCCACAATTCACTGGGAAAGAATCATGGCATTTGTCCCCAGATCCTAGCAATACATACGGGGAGTGCAGAACCAGTGAGGATGCAGTAACTTGAATCTGGCTCTTCACTGTGGCTGTTCACACCTGAACTAAGCTAATTCGGGTACTTAGATCCAGGTGCCTATTGCCTGTGTTAACTCTACAGAGAATAAATAGTCCGAGTGTTGCAAGGCTTGTCTTCCTGAAGCTAGTATTTTGAAATAAATTTTCTTGCAACTGTTGCTCAGCAGTAGTTCCCAAAACCCATACTTGCTAAGTTACTTGCTGAGTTTTCCAAGTTCATCAGTGGACAGACACACATTCAACGTGGATTGAAGTGTTGTACATTTGTACAAACATTCTGCTGTATGCTCCTAGGAGATGGGTTGTGCCCTCCATACTTTCCCCAGAAGCTCCTGTGTCTGACTTTAACATCGTAATGCACATTCTCTCCTTGACAACTCCTCTCTCCACCTTTTCCTCTTCCCTCCATCTTCCTGTCCTCACAGTATTCCCCACCTTCTGCTCTGCTCTTCCTTTCTCTTCCCTCTTTCTCTTCACGGTTGTTTTATTTGATTTATTTCATTCTTTCCAAGTTCTCTGTTTGGCCCCATTATCTTAGGTGCAGCCTTTCCTGCTTCTTGCTCTGAGATGACATTCCACTCACATTAAATTCATTTTTCTGGAGACAGGATTTACAGCTACTGCAATGTGACAGGAATTAGAGGTCCTTGAAGAATAGCCAAGAATGTAAAATTTAAGATAGCAAATCAATATTTGACTGGTCACCATATCCTGGGAATGTGCTGAAAGCAGTCTAGATATATCCTTATTCTTATGATGAGAAGAGGGTAGCTTGTACCCAGTTCTGTTAGGAGATTCTTGAACTCTCTATCCCCTACCTAATGGAATCAATGCCTATGGTGTTTGGACTTGTTAAAAGGTAAACAACCCAGAAAATTCAAACAGTGGATCCTAGGGGTGGATGGGTGGAGATGACGGTATCAGAAGAACAAACATTGAGCCACATTACAGTAAAGTCTCAGCAGTCCTGTTTACTGACTGGTGTCTCTGTTACAGCCAGGCATTTAATTTCATAATCATGTCCCAGAACACTTCCTGTTAATGCTTAAGGTTAAACCCTGAGTGGTTACATATTCTTCAGCATGTGCATCCCTCTAATATAGTCTCCTTTATTACATCAATTTGACCCCTCCCCCCATCCTTTTCTTTTTTAGCATGGTAGTAAGTCACAAGGTTCTAAATGAAATTGGCCTCATAAGGATTTGTGAGGCATCTGCACCAGAATGACTAGATCCAGGAAAGAGCAGTTACCCACTGGACTAATTTTAGTAATGTGAGAACTTTTTTTTTTGTGGTTACCAAAATTATGGACTAGGGAACAGAACCATCCCATGTGGAAATGAATGCCAGCAAAGCCACACTTATGTCAACAATCTGCTGCTAACATCATAGGAAGTTACTTGGGGAAAAACAGATCTGTCTGAAATAATGATCCTTGACTGGCTCTTTTAGGTGCAACTGCAATACAAATACATAATGATAAATAGCATGAATACAGGCAGACCCAAACAGTCTTCGGAGAGGTCCAGATCATCCGTGCTCATTGTGAAACCCAAAGGGGAGGCTTCTTCGGAGAACATTTCTACAATAATACTCTCACTGAGACTGCCCACCCATCATCCTGCTTCCCTACCTTGCAGAAAAAGCTCCAGGGCCATCCCCTTCCCCATGGGGAACCCTAGGACTCCCACAGAGTCTGTGTTACCTGCATGAGAACAGGGCTATCCACACACTAGTCCTGGACCTCTGCACCAGCAGTAGCCTTCTATGTCCCTGCTAGCTCTTGGGCAATGTGATTCAATTGAAGCTGTTCAACCAGGGACTTTCCCTGCCTGTGGCTGCCCCGGTGAAACCAAAGGGAGTTCTGTGGGGAAAAAAATACAGCCATAGATTGGTTTAGCTTTTCTGATTAAAGCAACAGGAGGGGATACCATGTGCATACCTCTATGCCTCCTCCCGCCCGTGCCTCCTCCTAGCCTGCCTCAACTTCATTTCCTCCTCCAGTGTTAACCCAGACTCAGGAAGTGGTGGAAGAGGATGATCAAGGCCACCAAGAGCAACTCAGAGCAGGCAAATTGTAAGAGAACAGGGGAATTCAGAAAACAAAAGCCAGGTTAGAGTGGGTACCCTCTTTCCAGCCTGCTCACCTTCCAAAGAAAACCATAGACAATACAATAAGGGAAAGGGCAAGCAAATAATTCAGTTCTCTGCGACAAGGAGCATTGCAAACCTTCTGGTAACACTGTCCAATAATCCATCAATTATCTTCTTCCAGCAATTCTACAGCTGAGTGATGGAGAGTATTGAAACCAACTATACTCCCATCAGTTATCATAAAGATCGAGTTCAAAACCACAAAAAGAAAAACAAATTCAGAACAGCACTGTGTACAGTGTAATGTTTTGATAGGATTAAAAAAAAATGTACACACTACTATGTGTCTATACTGTAGAAGGCAGGGTCAAAGAAGTGTGCCTTGTGCTTAGAGCTGAAGATGGTGAGTTTCATGGTAATTTTAGTTTCTATGGGAGTTAGTTCCACAGTTTAGAAGCAGCCCCCGAGAAAGCTGTCTCCTGGACAGACAAGCTTTATTCTTGTGGCGGAAAGTTCCATTGTGCCAGAGAAGCAGAATTGCTGACCAGAGACTTCATCCTGCAGCTGTTAGATATGCTGGGCCGAGGTCATTGAGAACTTTCAAATTAAGGCCTGAGACTGAACTTGACTATTCTATGGGAAATCAGTGCAGAGAATGGAGGACAGGTTTGATGTGCTTGTGGTAGCCCGTGTTGCTGAGGAGATCCATTATTGTTCTGAGTTAGCTGGAGTATCTTAAGGGCAGATGCCTTCATACTGCATTGTAGTTGTCCAGCCATAATTTACCAGGATGGTGGGTGTGATTCATTGCTTGTACGTGGTGGGTTGTAAGGCTGCTACTAGCAAGTCAGGCTTCTGTACTGGATATGGACTGGACACAGAGCTGCCTTCTTAGAGTGATCCACACCAGATGTGTTCACTAAAGACCTTTAATGTTTAATGGTATGACTGAGGTTAGCTTAAATAATGTATGTTCCACACAGCACCACCTATTGGCTGAACTACATAATATAGTTTCACTTTCCATTACATCTCCTCCTTTAAATTCTATATTCCTAATAGTGTAAATTTTGTACATATCTTTGAAATTCGGAACGTATCAGTCTGTTAAACTTCTCTGAATTGCACTGGTTTTCTAATTACACATCTTGAATGTTTACCGACTTGGTGATCTGGCTATCCATTAGTGGCTATGACTGGCTGTGGTCGGTTTGTAGTCCCTTGAATCTTCTTCTTGTTCCATATTTGCCTCCTGTGGGATTTTCTTTGTCGGCTGTTCTTTCTGCGGAACAAACGGTAGACGTTGAACACTCCACTGTCAGTCTCGGTCACACATGATCTGGGCAATTAATTCTTTTTCTTTATGACAGCTGGAGTTCTCCTTTTTCTCCATCCAGTGTGACGTGAACACAGTCACCAGGGTTCTAGACCGGCAATTCTCTAACTGAGTGACATCTGTGGTAGAAGTGTTTGTAAGCTCTTTTTCCATTTTTATCCAATTTGGCCATTCTCTTCATGTCTGACGACTTTGGAGACAGAACTACAGTGCAACTTCGGAAAAGACCCTGAGTTGTCGTCCCAACAGGAGTTGGTGCTAGACTATATCCAGTAGCTGATGGTGGTGTTGAGCTGTAGCTCAGAAGAGCAAGGAATGGATCCGCTTGCTGTAGGATTTTCTTGACCCTCTGTGCAGCTCTTTCAGCCTCTCTATTCATTTGTGGGTATTGTGGGCTGCCAGCAATATGATCAAAACCATATTTCATTGGAATGACTTGAATTCTGCTACAGTGAGTCGTGGTCTCTTGTCCATCACTAGTTGTTCTGGAATACCAAAGTGAACAAAAACGCACTTCTGTTCCTCGATAAGACTGCAACATAATATGTCTTTTAAATATATTATTTCTATATACTTGGAAAAATAGTCCATTACAGCCAGGCAATGATGTCCTCTGAATTCAGATAAAGCTAGTCTTGTCCAAGTTCTGTGTGGTAGAGGTGCTGTTGTTAAAAGTTCTTTGTGTTGTGTTGGTCTGTTAGTTCTGCAATGTTCAGATGCACATACTTTATTCTTTATGTCCTTGCTGATGCTCAACCCCCACCAGAAGTGGCCTGGGTCGGGGGAGGGGAAGAGGACTTGCAGGGGCTGTAGCCATCCCAAAATTTGCCTTGGCCCCGCCATAGCAGCTGCCACACTCTAGCCACCCAGCTCCGAAGGCAGAGTAGAGAGAGTGGCAGTTGCTGGCTGGCTGGCTGCTGGCAGCAGTAGAGAATTAAGCCTGAGCAGGAGGCTGGGGTGCCCGAGAGCAGCCTGTGTCCTGTGTCCTGTGTCCCGGGCCACCGGGGTGCACCACTCAGGGCAGGTGGAGAGTCTGTGGCTCCACACAGAGGCCCTGACTGACCCACTCCAGCTCTGGCTCCTGGGCCCTGCTCCCTACAGTCACTGCTCCCAAAGGCTCTGCCGGCCCTGGAGCCAGGTCCCCTTGTCAGGTAGGGTGACCAGATGTCCCGATTTTATAGGGACAGTCCTGATTTTTGAGTCTTTTTCTTATATAGACTCCTATTATCCCCCATCCCCTGTCCTGATTTTTCACATTTGCTGTCTGGTCACCCTATTGCCAGGGCAGGTCTTATGGTCTGTGAGCAGGCAGCACCCCCCACTGCCTGGCTCCAGCTTCCAACCAGGCCATGGGGTGCAGTGTCATGGTAAGTGGGGGAGGGGGCATCCACCCCAATTTTCTGTCTGGCCCACCTCAGCCTCCAAAAACACACACACTGGGAAGAGGCTGGCTTTGCGTCTGGCCTGGTTATGGCATTTAGTTAATCCTTGATGTCCTTCATGGATGAGATTTAGTATTTCTCTTCTTATTTCATTTGGAATTACAATGCAATCATCTTTAATCATGAGTCCATTTGACTTGCTTAATTGTCCATGTACCACAAAGTAGTCTCTTGTCACTTTCTTTAGTGTCCTTTAGATAACTATGGCCCTAATGTTACTTAGAACTTCTTGAAATGTTGTATCTGCTGAAAGTTGCTTTTTGTAGCTGGTGTAATCTCTTTTCTGGAGGTGGTCTGCATGCATCCACATCCATTCACATATGCCTTTACGTCACCTTTGAGTTCATGGGTAGTTGAGTGCGATACTGGGCTCCATGACAGAGTGTCTGTTACTACCAGTTTTTTCCCCAGGAACATATTTAGCAATTGAGTTAAATTGCATTAGCCCTTTATCAATACAGGTTGGCACCTTGGCAATGGCATCTTGGCAATGTACTTGGAAAGCTAGCCCGAGATGCTGCCCGTGCTACCCTGGGCACACTGCTATTTTTAGCATGCAGATTTGAGCAGAGAGAGCATGGGTACATCTACGCAAGCTGGGAATCCACCCCCCCACCCCAGCTCCCAGAGTACATGTAACTTATGCAAGACTGATAAAACTGAATATCTTTTTTTATTAGTTATTGTGGGTTTGAACTTCTAAATGTCTCTCCCCGTTGGTTCATGTGTATCATTCAGAATAAGTGTCTGTTTGAATTTCCTAGCAGTCATCAACTAGGAATCAAAATGCAGCTTATTTTTTGCTCTAATTCCTGCTTTTGGCCTGTTATACCCCATTCCCTATAAACCACTTCACCGTGTAGTGTGATTTTAAAATGTAGATGTGCAAAAGTAGCGAAACATTTTCATTAAAATGAATGAATATTTTTCAGCCATTTATTTTGCATGAGCATGCACCTCTGATATTTGAATGCGAATTTGGCCTCTGTGTGGGCTGGGGTCTGCACTGGGTCGAGGGGAGAAGGGGTTGGCCACAGGGAGGTGTCAGTAGCCACTGGATGCGTGGGATGCAAAACATCTCCCCTTTTGGCACCATCAAGATTTTATCTGAGTATTTTCTGGGACTGTTATTTAAACCACCACCAACAACAACAAAAAAAGGATAAATATAGCCTGGGTTTGTATCATTTTTCCAGTAGCTGCCCCTCTCTCCTCCCAGGACTTCTGGGAGGTAGCCCTGGATAGTGTGGCTTAAATGCAGATGCACTGCAATAAGGATGGGTGTGTGTGGGAAAGGATGGCAAGGGGCCAGAGGTATTGCAGAGGCACTGTGCTTGTGTGTACTGTCTCCTGGCCTCCTGCGATTATCTGGGCATCAGCCAGGTTTGTGGGGAAAGCTTGACTTCATGCTAGAGCAAACTCTGCTCCCTGTTGTGATCATGTAGTGGGTATCCTCATGCAGATTGCCTCCCTCTCAGATTCATCCCATAGGATTTGCTGCAGGAAAGGACGGTCTGGACCAGTAACAGTAGGATGGTGCAATAAAATTCTGGCACAGTAAGTGACATGAACCATAAAACATGGGCCCATAAGGGAAGCAGCAGTCATGGAGAAGTATCCTGATAAATATTGCAAACATAGTGGAAACTCATGCTGGTTTCTAATAGCCAGTTTATTGCTGTGCTCTCTGACACTTGAAAAAATGAAAGTCTTAAAAATTCTCTCTAAAGCTGCAGAAAACCATTTAGTTATGGGTGCGAGGTTTGTATAAGTTTTGGTGTGCCCAGAACGGGTCCAAGCAGAGCTGTCCCGTCCAGAGGACAGACTAGGGCAACCACCTCATGCTTTGGGGGGCCCCGTGCTTCAGGGGGACGCGAGGTCCAGGGTGGCCTGGGAGGCTAGTGGGGGGCTTGGTGCCAGCAGCAGCGAGCGACCTGGCCCCAGCCCGCCCCTCTCTGCTTCACCCCATCAGCTCCCGGCGTCGCTCGGGGGAGGTGGCAGAAGCCTGAAAGAGGCGGGGTGGGAGCGGAGGCTTGCGGGAAGGGGTGGAGTGGGGGCAAGGTGGGGGCAGAGCAGGGGTGAGAAGAATCAGGGTGGGGACGGATCAGGGGCAGGAAGAGGTGAGGTGAATGGGTGGAAAGGTGGGGAACAGAGTGGGGCGGGCAGGCTGGGGCCAGGTCACTTGCTGCTGGTGGTGCCAGGGCCCCCGCTAACTCCCCAGGCCTCGCTGGACCCCGCGTTCCCCTGAAGCACAGGGCCTCCCAAAGCATGGGTCCCAGGGCAGTTGCTCCGGTTCGTCCTATGGACAGAACAGCTCTGAAAATATAAGCCCAAACATTGGTGGAGCCGGGCCCATGTTCCTGAATATTGGTGGAGCATGAGCACCACAGGCCCATATAACTTGCCGTCTATGCATTTAGTGTTAAATTGCTTCTCTAGTGACAATTAACACAAGCTTCTTACATCAAGTACACTTTAGAATGGTTGTATTTAATCAGTGCTCTTAATTTAATCTCAACTGTTAAATAAACACACCCACACACATTTTCATACACTGTACATGACAATAAGAAACCCTAAAGTAATTAGTGTTCAAAAAACATAGTTAAAACTAAGCTTAGATTATAAAATTCCAGGCTCTAAAGTTATCAGGGAAAATGGAATGATATGATTAAGACACCATGCATGCTTCTTTATTAGAGACAGGGGGCTTGATTGTCCATTTCACATACACCAATACAAAGTGTATATAAAATGCTACCTTTCTGCTCTGATAGCATTTTATACCTACTTGGCATAGTTGTAATTGACTGCATAAGGTGCAGGGCAATAGTCAATCAGGTCAAAATGTGTTATAAGGAGCTCCAACTTGCAGGTGAATACAGCCTGGTGTAACTGATTTTGAAATTAAACTATAACTGGCAAATCTGAATGCAGTGCAGTGTTATCTTTCTCTGTGCTTCCAGTCAGAAAAACTGTGGGAAGTCATATATGATTTCACAGCTGTTTTGTCATATGTGCAGAGTTTAATGGTTTTAGTCCAATCTGTGATCGCTGAAAATTAGACCTTAATTGTAAATGTTTGGAGGATCTGATTAATTACTTCAATTTAGTGATATGCTCAGCTCAGGTATCAGGAATGAATTTAATTAATGTGCATTTATATCTTATTGATGAAGAATTGTATTAAGCAGACCTAGCTCACAAGTGACACTGGAGAGTCTTATCAAAAGATCCATTAGCAATTGATCATTTCCCTAAAGGATTTTTTTCTGCATACATTAGAAGTAATTGATAAAAAAGTAAAGGTGAAATTTTAAGTAACTGAAGTGGGAGTTATTCAAATATGATTGTAAAAGTTCCATCAGCATGGAGCTAATTGTTAATCCTATAGAAGTCTTCACTAAAAATATTACAGTATCTAGAGCCCATTCTCAGATTGTACTCAGAAATGGGACACTGATAAGATACCCATCCCCTTAGCATCACTTTCTTAAAAGTAATGAAAAGTTACCTAATAGTTGGATATAAATAAGTATGATTTTATTGTATACTATTGAGTTGCTGATGTAGCAATGACCACATAGAACAAACTCCAAAAAGCATGTGACAATTTTAAATTCTTGAGTGAAGGGAGGAAAAACAGTAGATTCTGTTAGAATTTTGTTTGTTGTTGTAACGGGGTGTATCTGTCCCTTTGAGGCCCCCTGCTGGAGGCCCTGTGGCCCTACTACACCCCACCCCAGGAGAACAGCAGCAAAGGTGGGTCCTCCAGGCCTTCCTAGAGAGACCTCATAAGAAACAGCCAATCAGAGTCCTGCAGACTCAGTTAAAAGGAGCTGTAGGGGCTTAACAGGGCAGTTCCTGAGTGGAATTTGAGTGACAAGGAAGGGTGCTTTGCTCTTGGCCCTAAGAGATAACTAGAAGTTGAGTTCTGGCTGCATTTTGCTTTCTGCAAGGAGAGAGCAGACCTGGACATTGTAACCCTCAGGGACTGGGTGAAAAGGAAGAAGCCCAGGGAAAACAGTAACAGCTAATTGAAGGAGTTAAAGGAAGCAGCACATGGTTGCTATTTGTAGGGTTCCTAGGTTGTTACTTGGAGTAGTGGGTAGGCCTGGGTCCCCTAGCTGGCCACAGGGGAAGTGGCCTAAGCCCTGAGAAGGGGATAAGACTCTTTACTGAAAGCCCAAGAAAATGCCTGGAGTTTAAACAGGCCCAGAGATGGGGCTGAAGACCCCGAGGAGGCCAACCATTTGTTGAATTTTGTTACCCTGAAAGGGGACTGAATTTAAGAGGGGACTGGGCTGGAGAGCTGGGGCACCAACAGGTCAGGACTCTTTGTCTTTTGTGAGAAAGCCCTGGGGGCAGAACTCTATATCAGAGCAGGGATGGACTTAAAGCTAGCCCAGAAGGGTCTGAGACCTGAGCCCAGAGATGGGCTAAAGACACTAACAGGGCACAGTGATAGGCCATTTGGATCTTTATTACCCTGGAAGGGTTCATTCAGCCATTGTTGACTGCATGACTTAGCTGGAGGGCTGAGTCAAAGAAGACCCACCTGATGAAGTCAACAACCTACAGAGGATTCTAGGAGAAAAAGAAAATGACAGTACCACACCAGCCAAGAGGAGGCACTTAGTCACAAAAGGTGAGAGCAGTGTCACAGTTGTAATGGTAGTCTATTGTATGTTTAGATTATATCTGGTGTGTGTGACATACACATTAATATATGTAACTTTAAACCATAAATAAGTAACAAAATAGTTGTTTGATTAATGTGAATGGGGCCCAGAGTTTTGGAAATATAACTTTTATATACTATATATAGTAACTGAGGACACATACCGGTACGGTGTGGGGTGTAACCCTGGCCCCCAGAAGGGGCAGGGCCCTGGTGGAAGGGGTGCGGCTGGGGGTCAGCATCCCCCAGCCAGCCCTTTCAGGCCACCTGGCCCGCATTGCCTGGGGCTCCTGTGTTGATTTAAAGCAGGGTTTCTCAAACAGGGGTCGCCGCTTGTGTAGGGAAAGCCCCTGGTGGGCCAGGCCGGTGTGTTTACCTGCCCCAGCTGCAGGTCTGGCCGATTGCGGCTCCCACTGGCCGCGGATTGCTGCTCTGGGCCAATAGGAGCTGCTGGAAGCGGCCCGGGCTGAGGGACTTACTGGGTATGTGCCAGTGTGGGTTCTTTCCGGAACTCAGTACCGGCCCGTACCGGTCCATTTTTGTTACCAGGAAGACAATGGCAAAACTCCCATTGAGTTGAATTGTGCAGGTTCAGAAAGGTCAAATTGTACATCCTCTGCTCATGCTTGAACACTTACTCATGCAAGTGGTCCCACTGAAATCAATGGAATTACTTACATAAGTGTTCACCAGTGTGAACACTGCATGATCTGGGTGATCACATGTGTGTGTATAGCTGAACTGTTTGTCATTATACTAGCCTCAAATGGCTAGTTAATATTTACTCATGATGCAGTTACACATAAGCAGATAAAATCCTATAGACTATTATCACGTCTCTGCTAGCAATCCAAATAAATAGACAAGAGAGAGGCCCTAAAATCATACATTACAGTGAGTAGTTTAAATTGCCTGGTGCTGTTGTTGATCTTGGTTGGGCCCCTAGTCACACAGATATATTTAGAAATGTTCAGATAAAGTAGCAAAGAAAACATTAGAGAAGGATTATGCTGATGTTCTAATTCCACTATCTAGGGATGAAACCACATTTCTCATCTATTGTATAATAACACAAACAGCTCTTGCAAAAATAATACTAGTAAATAAAAGAACTTACCATACAATGTCTCCAGATGTAAATCAGGGATTTGGCATTAACAAATTCAGTAGGCAGCATCAAACTCAACATAAGGCCCAGTGGGTCTAGAATCCAGGCCTGCAGAGCCACCAGGCAACTAGTGTCTCTAGGCTGCCTCCCAATGGAGCTGTAGCAACTTGTGCTCCACTTCCTATGGGCTGCTCGGAAACAGACCATGGGAAGTTCCATCTCAAGGGTTTGACAGACAGCAGCTGAATGGCTCCTGATTGGCTCCCTACGCTACATAAACCCAAGGGGCAGTCCATAGAGTGTCCAGGCAACAGTGTGGATTTCCTGTAGCTGCCATGACTGTATCTGCTCCTTGCTCCTGAATTCCTCGGTTTGACCTCAGCTTGATTTGGACTTTGCCTCTGACCCTTGGTATTGATCCTGTCCAGGAACCTGACTATGAACTCCTCAGCTAATGCCAGCCTGAGGTTTGCACCTGCTCTGACCCTTGACCCCAATTGCCCTGGTTGTTATCCTGACACTCAATTAGTTTTAAAATAATGGCAATTCAGATGAAGTTCAATTTAAAAACACAAATTGTTTTCTTATACTCAGAAATTTTGTTTCTGATGATTAGTCTTCATTGTAGTATATCATATTCAACCATCTTCTGTCTTGCAGATAGCTGCCGAGCATACTATTTACTACTGATTTCAGTGTGCCTATTCATAGAATCATAGAATGGTATAGTAATCACTAGATTTGGTAGCCTTTGTCCAGGAATGACCTTAAAATGTACTTAAAGCATACTCAGTGCCAGTAGACAAAGCTCAGAGGGTACGGCTAAGACTAAATAAAGCTGGAAGTTTTGATTTCAAATAATCAATTAAAAATGTCACTCTCAGGGCTTAGGTAACTTTTATTACCTAAAAATTCAGCTGAGTATCCTTCCTCCGAGAATGAGGGTGCATTTTTTTTTTCAAGGTTCATTTATGGCATCTGAATGTTGTTTTGATTTGTTGTTGACCGTTTTTTAAAGGTGACATTATGGATAATGAGATCCCAGTGAAGAGCTAGCAACCGTAAGAGTAGATGACATTCCCTAAAATACGATCCAGTTGAGAGATAGCTACAATGTGTAACCAGAACACTTTACAAAGATAGGACACGCAGCCTTCCTATAAGAAGTGATCACCAGCAAACTAGCATGCCAAGAGAACAAGTAGTAACCTAGTTCTCAGCCTTTGTACAAGATGTGATATCTTACAAGAGACAACACTCAGAGAATAAACAAAGGGAATATTCTACAGTTAGGATACTAGTGTGAGCAACACTTTTGTAATATGCATTATAATAATACTTGAGACTAACAGTTATTCAATAAACATAGTATTGCTACACATGATAGGGACTATCAAAGGAATGTATGTCTATGTGTAAATGTTGTATGGTGAAGAAGCAAAATTGTATTAGCTGGGATGTGATAAATAGCATTATGTAATATTCTAATAGAAGGATATAAGTGTATATACATCTAAAGATGTTGCTGGCCATGGGATACCTTTGGGTGAAGATCTACCGTAACTTTTTTTTCTCTAGACTCTGCAGTTAAGATGTTAGGGACACTTTTTAAAATGACAGTGGGAATCAGTACCTCTGCTTGAATGGTACTGGAACTACCTGTACTGCAACTGCTACCTGTACTAGATAGAAATAATCACATGAGAGGACTGTTGACAAAACACTTACTCTAATTCATATCGGACAAAACTGTTGTAAAAAAAGTCTGATGCTATGGTGATAAGCCTCAAGTAAAAGACATCAATGATATCCACAAAGGATCTGGATAGTAATTCTGTGATGTCAAAGAAAAATATACCTAGCTCACATAATAGGCTATCAGATCTCTAGCCCTCAAAAGAGGGGAATTTTGCCCCTTTCACCTACACATGACCTCCATTCTGAGTGCTTCATCATCACTCAGCTCCTCATTTGGGTTTACACTGGTTGCTGGCCCTTTAAATCTGAGACAGCTCCTTGCAGTGTTAGGCTAGTAAAATGTGCCTTCTGATTACTACAGGGTTGCAGTTTGTTCACTTCTCCTAGCTAGTAAGTATCTAGCTCCTTTCTCTTTTCATAGCTGAGGTGGCACATCCTCACAGGTGTCAAGAGTCCATGTGATAAAGGGCTCACTGAAATCTTAGAATTTTACCTTATTGGAATGAGAACAAAAAGGAATATCATAGAATGCTGTTAGAACAGGAAATAATTAATATAAGCTCTTCCCTTGACTTAAGCCCATGGATGTTCACAGCAGAGGGTTGAATTGCTCTGACAATATGTGAATATGAAATAAAGTTAGAAAAAAGGTTAGAAATAATTATAGCCCTTTCACTGGAGATGAACCGTTAGACTTCCTGTCCAGAAAGCTATGGAATCGGGGAGGATAGATTAGCTAACATTAGTACAATGCATGCAGTTATTCCAAGAAAGTGTTTATCACATCAGATTTCATTAGGCCCAAGCCTGAAAAAACTGCAGGCATTTCCTATCTTTATATTTTCTTCAGTTTTGTCAAGAAAACAAAAGAAATGATACTGAGAGTCCACAAAGGGACTTAGGCGATGCAATACTGAGCAATACTTAGGCGATGCAATACTTTTAGACACCTAGGAAGTCAAAGGAACAACAATGCTACCCACAAAGCCTGAGTTAGGTGCCTAGGCTCCTATATAATGAAGGGGGAGAGATAGGTGCCTTAGAATGTGTTGGTTTTTGTTTTGTTTTGTTTTGTTTTGTTGTTTTAAAGCCAGCATATTGGGCAGGGAGCCACCTAAGATATCCAGTGGGAGATGCTGGTGAGACGGGTGTGTCATAAGTCCCAATCCTCTCATGGAGGTAGGCACTTAATTCCAGGCTGCAGGGTGGCACCTGTCTCTGCTTGCAATCCACAACCAGGAACCCTCGCCTGGAGTCAGGCAGCTTATGTACCTACGTTTTTGAGAATGAGTTAGGCACCTGCCTCACTCCACACACAATGGCTAGAGGAGAAGATGCCCACCTTATAACTTTTAGCCCAGAAGATCGGGAATTGCAGAGGAGTGCTTATCTTTCCCAGGTTTGTGGGTCGCCCTGGGGGCTTAGGTGGAAGATAGGTGTCTATAGCAGTGGTTCTCAAACCTGGGGGTCTGCAGACTATGCCTAAGATTTCCAAAGGGGTCTGCACCTCCATTTGAAATTTTGTAGGTGTCTGCAAATGAAAGGTTGAAAACCACTGGCCTAGAGTGATGCAGCCTATCTAGAGGATAGCTGGAGCATTGCACCTATTCAGAGGCAGGTTTCAGAGTAGCAGCCGTGTTAGTCTGTATCTGCAAAAAGAACAGGAGTACTTGTGGCACCTTAAAGACTAACACATTTATTTTAGCATGAGCTTTCGTGAGCTGCAGCTCACTTCTTCGGATGCATAGAATGGAACACACAGACAGGAGATATTTATACATACAGAGAACATGAAAAGGTTCTATGCATACTTCCACCTTTTCATGTTCTCTGTATGTATAAATATCTCCTGTCTGTGTGTTCCATTCTATACATCCGAAGAAGTGAGCTGCAGCTCACGAAAGCTCATGCTAAAATAAATTTGTTAGTCTTTAAGGTGCCACAAGTACTCCTGTTCTTTATTCAGAGGCAGACATTTAGGCACGTTGGGGAATTTTTACCCTGAAAATTTAGGCATTAAGTGAGTTTAGGCACTTGTGGGATTAGGTCAGCTGAGATGGAGTTTTGTGGAGCCTAAAACTAAGAATTTTTGTGGATCTGGGCCTAAACTCATTTTACATTTCCACAGTCGAGGTATTGCAGGTATTTACATAAGTATATTTATCTTAAATAAAACATGAGGTTTAATTAGCAAATTGGATACAAATTTTAATAGAGATGGATGACTTGCCTGATATTTCATAATACCAGAAGAAATGCAATAGTTTGTAGCATCATAAATTCTACCCAAAATAATACAGGATTTAGGTTTGCCAGATTGGTCAATGAATTCTCACTAGACAAACATTCCTGGGGACAGGTAACCTGAAATACACAAGCTGGTGTATGGTATACTTCTAAGTGTAAGGTGGACCAGGCTGAGAGATTATGAGTCCACTGTTGATGGAACTTGTTAAGGTTTCTCCAAGCAAATTCAGAGTGTCCTGTGATTGAGAGATCAAAATAGGAGGGGAAGTTCAAAACTTGTGTGTGTCTATCTCTCCAACAGAAATTGGTCCAGTAAAAGATATTACCTGATCCACCTCTAATATCCTAGAACTGACATGGCTACAACACAGCTTTCTGCTAAAGATCATTAAGCATCATGGCATACAGAAAAGCAGGAACACGAGTGAAGAGCCTAAGAGGATGAGAGGCCTTATGCCACCATTACGCTGCCCCATCTTGGGGCCACTTTAAAACCCTGGGTCAGATTAGAGCAGCCCCAGAGTTGCTCTAATGTGTGCCTGATTGCCTGTTGTCCCATGGGATTGTTGCAGCATCTGGGAATAGTGGCATTCAAGCCATGCCTCCATTCCCCAGGATTTCCCCTGTTGCAGCCCCTCTGCTGGGAAGGGCTACCTGTGGGGTGATGTTAGAGCCATATGGTAGCTCTGGGGGGAATTACCCATGTGCTCCACTGCTGAATGTGTGGCCTCTTTAGCTCAGTAGAGCCAGTCTAAAGGAGTTTAGTCGCAGATGCACAAAATCTTATCAAAACACTCTTCAGCAAGAGTATTGAATAATACTGAGGTCCAGGGAGTCTTGTTTTTCCTATTCTCTGGCACTCTAAGAACTAAGAGTTACTGTGCATTTAATCAGCATTGTGCAACAGTGCCCTCCTGTGCTAGAATGAAGGTGCCTTCGTGCCTTTCATCAGATCAGCATTTATTCACAATAAAGCTCTAGGGACAAAGAAGCAAAAATTTCTGTGGATTCTTTTTAATTGGGTCCCAGTGCTTACTTCTCTTGGAATGGCATGTCATCTGAATGAGACGAGAAAAAAGATGAGTTAGAAAGAATAAGTGATTAGATGGCAAAACTGCTTGGGACTGTCAATGAAAAATTGCCATTCATCTCTCACGCTCCTTGTCTGGCGACATCACCATACAATACTCTCTGTAACTCCCTTGTTGCGGCATTTTTGCCATGAAGAGGGTTCACTTATGAAGTCCATTCTATTAATTGTCAAGTGATTCCACTGATATCTTCTTCGTTTGGGGTTTTGCTGGAAATATTTCACTGCCATTCATGTTACTACAAACTTTCATTCATGTTTTATTCAATACTATGACACTACCTTTGTTTAAGTCATTCCTTATCAATTCAATATGGCATGATAGAATTTGTCCCTCAAGGGATATCATGCACAAGTTGTTCTCTCTCATTGCAGTGGACAGCTGCTTTTCTTTCTATTTTCTGCCCTGTTAAGGTGCCATTTCTGTCAGTCACAGAGATACTTTTTTTTTTTTGGTCACTTTAGATTATCAGTTTGTAAGATCAGCTCATGGAGCAGACTCATGTTGGGAAATTTAGCACTAAATGACATAAAGCTAAATTACAAAATCTGAACACTGCAGCTTGCTACCCTACAAGAAAACTAAAATTAAATAAACTTTTATTATTCTGAACTATAGGATCGAGTGTGTCCAGATTTGTGAATTGAGAAGCAACTTGCTGATAAAACTATCGGAACATTGGTGTTCTGATAAATATCTCTTCTGTGTATGGATTGAGGAGAAGTTCAATGAGATCTCAATATAAAGAATCCCTCCTCCCCCCAACCCCCAAAAATGTTTTGCTGGAGTTTTATTTACAGAATTTTTGAGGGACACTCAACACCTACAACTGAGGGCCAGATTGTTTGAGAGAGCTCAGGGCACCAAAAGAAGTGGCCAGATTTTCAGAAAATCTCACTGCACAGAGTGCCTTTTGAAAACCTCATCCCAATTGTGAGTGCTGAGCACTTGAAAATCTGGCCCTGAGTCTGAGCAAATTAAATGCACAAAACTATTCTGAAAAAAACATTAGAGAGAAAATGTTCTCTGGACAGAATTAAGAAAAAAATCATCTATTATATCTCTATAGTTTCAAAGGAGAGTAGAACTGTATATAAATAATAGCATCTGCAGTTACACTAGCACAGATAAAAAATTCTTAGGGCTATCATGCTTCTGAAGCCTCTGGTATTTGCAGATCTCAGACAGTATGCTAGACTGAAGAGATCATTATCTGTCCTGGCATGAATATTCTTATAATTCCTTTCTTTAAAAAAAAATGTCATGCAAGAATTTGTAATTTATCCAAGTTACTTGAAAAAACAGAACAGTTCCCTGCTAAGCACAGAGTACCCAGAGACTTGCTAACTCATATCAAAATGAAGAGAAATAGCATGTTAGAGCTTTGCAAAACATTCGTGACAAATTAGCCTTTTTGGAAACTAGGGTTTCATGCAAAATTGTTCACGTCAGCAGATTTAGTCTGTCAACTTTTTTTTTTCCTGACAAGTGGATGTTAGTGATAATTTCTTGGTACACTTTCAGATTTCTTACTGGATGTATTGAGGTTTCTCACATGATATTCAGCAGGATCTCTGATTGACTGAGCCTATCCCATGTCCTTAGTAGTGTGAGCTGGAACCATGATGACCTGTTTTTTTGTTTGTTTGTTTTGTTGTTTTTTTAAGGTCTTCGAGGGAAGGAGAGGAAACACCTGCAGAAAAACATAATGGAAAGAGCAGACCTGTTATCCACCAAAGACACTAATTGAATTTAGCAGAATGCAGGTCCTCCTACCGAGAACAGAAAACCAGTGGGAGAATGGGTGCTTTCAGGGGAATAGGCTACCACAATGCTTGGAAGAGGATTATGTGGGGATGGAGGGCTGTAGGAGCTGCTGAGGGCCCCTTTAGGCCCAACCTTTAGATTCTTATATAAACCAGATACCAAATCTCTAGGGATAATCACATTAGTAGTTTATTTTTTTTTCTGATACTGAGGCTAGTTTACTGTGTGCCTTTCAATGTGGTTTTGCAGTGATGGTGTGTTGAGGTTGATCTACCACTTGCCTTTATACGTCATTTTGCGGTGCAGAGGCTAGCTTGCTGTATGCTTTCATATGCAGAGATGTAGTTCTGAGGCTGGCTTACTGTCCACTTTTAAGCTTTACCTAAGGGGAAGATGGTTTCTTTCTGATATGTACCTTTGCAATGGGAATACACATGTTTAATTGACTGCTATTGTAGTCTTGTAGCAGGACAAGAAGCATGTTGACAGTGAAAAGGAAATTGTTAGATTGAGAATCACAACTGAGCATCTCAGCTGCCTGTCTCCACCAGTAACTACAACCACAGCATCCTCATGCCTACTCCCCTTCGCTCCCCCTTCACCTCCCTCCCTTCTTTATGTCCTCCAGCACAAAAAAAGGGAGGGATTCACGGCATGGGAATATGGGGAAGAGATTTTCTATATTGATTCCCAACTGCTGCTCTTTCAGCTTTTGTCAGCCATGTTTGGTTGCCTTTGAGTGACAAACTATACAATTTTGTAAAGCATTGCACTGCAGCTGTGGAGTGACTAGAGGGAGGTCTGGGGATCAAGAGAGATGATCCTTTGGGGAGTGCTCTGTCCTCTTTGAGTGTGTCCTGGTTGAAATTCATCTAGTGCAAGAGAGCAACCTACTAAAATCAAAGTGGATTGGATGGTCCCCTTTCCTTACATGAGTGGAGGTAACTCTGGCTGCAGTAAGTGTGTGTGTGTGTGCTGTCTCCTTGACACATCTCCCCAAAGCCCCTAGAAACCTTCCTGTGTGTGTTCTGAGGAGATATTCTTCTGGAAGGTTTTGTGGTTGAGCCCAGGGTTGGGAGGGGATGCTCCGCTCAGCATGGAGATTTCCATGTCCGACTCCATCTGGGAGTCAATCAGGCTGCATGGAGCCTGCTAATTTCAGCCCAGTTTCTGGTAGAACTGTGCTACCAAGCCAACCAGCAAGCTATCCAGAGGGGCAGCTGTTCAAGCAGGATAAATTTGCCTCTGTGGATCTGGGGGTGCCCTCTCTGCAGATTCTCAGACTGGGGCAGGTTGGTCCACTTTATGCTCCCCACCAAACCACTGCCACTAGAAGGACAGTTCTTGAAAATGCCATATGTTCAGTTTTGCAGTTTCATCCCCACTAGTTCCCTTTTATTAGCCAGTGTTTTTCCAGTATCTACAGCATACAGGTCATTAGACCTTGATCACTGTAATCTTTCTCTGCTGGTGAATGTATAAATCGGGTGCCTCTTGGATATACCACCTCTAGATGGCATTATGATACTATAAAGTGTTCAAGAAATAGGTTATATATTTAATCAATTATTAAATTCTTATCATGGGTATAATGTACTCCAAAGACTAATATCTAGGCCCCTCATAGCCTCTGAGATGTTATCAATTCCTTGTGTGCAGTGAGTGGTCATTATGTTAATACCAGTGTACACATTTAAAAGGTATGAGAAAATTACTGGGCATACACAGTAGCCACATTTTCAATATTAATAACTCCTCAATTCATTTTTAAATACCAAAATGGCATAGCCCACACTGTATAAAGGCATCAGTCCATACTTTCATTTTTGTGGCAGTCATGTTTGAGTTTCAGGAATGCAAAATGGGAATATCCTAGCTAAACTTCTGTTTTCTTTAACCTCTCCGTCGGCATTTTCATTCTTCTAAACTACACATGTGTTTGAAGGAAGATAAAATGTGAAAACATGCCCTACTGGTCTAACAGATTTGTAAATGACACTTTAAAAGGCTCAGAGCCAATGTTTACCCTCTACTAGGCACATGAAATTCTTATCAAGTTCAATGGGAGCTTGTAGATGTCTATTTGCCTATATTCCTAAATTTTGCTCACCAGCATGGGGAAAAAGTCCACATTACAATCTTCAAAGGAAAAGGATACGTGACAAATCCTTGGCACTTGATATCAAATTATTATGTAGTCAGCACCATCCAGGTGCTGTGCACGGTATACAAGTAGAAGAAAATATAGGGTCAGATCTTCAGCTGGTATCAATTGTCACAGTTCCATTAAAGTCAGTGCATCTGTGACAGTTGACACTAGTTGAGGATCTGCCATCTGGTCTCTCCCTCAAAGAGCCTGCAACTGAAATCAGACTCAAAGAGAGACAACAAAGCAACTGACAATTCAAACTGAAAGTGGAGCAAATACCTGGGTGAAATCATTGATGAAAGGATTGATGGAAGAGTGAGATTTGGAGGAAGACGGGGAGGTCACTTGCCATACAAGAGGTAGGCATTTCCAAAAATAAAGGACCACAAGGGAGAACCCTATAACCCTAGTAATTCCCTTTTGGCCATAATTACCCAATGCAGTATATACTCTACTGCTTTGCAGCAGTTGTGTATATCTGCCTTCAGCACTGCAATGTAAGCCTAGGCTCAGGCTCAAACTCAAGCCTAACCCTCCTTCCATCCACACACACACACAAATTGTGCTAACCCAGGGCTCGGATCCAGGGTCCCAGGACCTGCAGGGTTTCAGGGTCTGAACCCAGATCAAGTCTTAACCCAAGGTTCAAACCCTATTGTTTTACAGTGTAGATGTAGCCCTGCTTGATTCAAGTACTGGGAGTCCTCCACAAAGTATCCCACAATCCCATGGGCCAACTTCTTTCCTCTCGATCCCAAGAATCTTAAATCTACTCTGTTAAAAACAGAAGCAACCATCCTTGATGTACCACAGCAGCTCAGTGAGTCAGTGTTAACCCTTCCATTGTCTTCTGACCATGGAGCTGCAAACACACCATCAGAGAACTTTCTGTGTTTTCAATGGAGACTGGACAGAACAAGTCTTTTGCAAAGCCTGTCACATCATGGGTGCACGGCCTGACTTTGGTGACTCTCTGGTGCAAGGATAGCAAAACTGTGGACTTCAGTAAAAGTACCAGGTATAGGGTGACCAGATCACAACACTATAAAATATCGGGACACAATGGGGTGCCATCAGCCTCACTCACAGTCCACCCCTGCTCCTCCCAGGCTCCGCCCGCACTCTGCCCCACGTCCTGCCCCTCCCCACTTCCCCCTCTCTGTGCCCTTCGTCATCCCCCCAGCCCCCTGCTGGCTTGTTGTGTCCCTCCTCAGTCCCCCACCCACTGCTCA
This sequence comes from Mauremys reevesii, assembly GCF_016161935.1. Classification (NCBI taxonomy): domain Eukaryota; kingdom Metazoa; phylum Chordata; order Testudines; family Geoemydidae; genus Mauremys; species Mauremys reevesii. The sequence goes on from NC_052624.1 coordinate 42,678,772, forward strand.
CCTCCTCACCCCCCGTGCCTGCCTGCCGCTTGCTCATCCCTCTTCCAGGTGGGTGCTCACCCACCTCCTGTCTCTTCCCTCCCAAGCATCAACCCTCACTCCACCCCAAGGCCCTGCACCTGTCCTGCCTCTTCTCCACCTCCTCCCCTGATCAGACCATGTCCCCGCTCCCTCCTGGAAAGTGCTAAGCACCTCCAAACAGCTGTTAGGCAGCGGGAAGCTCTGGGAGGCGGGGAGGAGCGGGGATGCAGCACACTGGGGGGAGGGGGGAAGAAGGAGGCAAGGAGGGGAGAGCTTGGCTGCAATTTTTCCCCGTGGGTGCTCCAACCATGGAGCACCCATGGGGTCAGCACCTCCCTCCTGCTCACCCCCTTACCTGAATATTGGGACAAACAGTGTCCCGATCGTACATTGATTGGGACGCAGGACAAAGGGTTAAATATCAGGACATCTGGTCACCCTAGTCCATTTCCTGACATGAGTGAAAGTGCAAGCAAGAGATTCTCCTCAAAAAGTGCCTCCTCCATGTTGCTGGTGCCAGTAGCTGGGAGCACACTGACCAAAATGATGGCTCAACAGAGTGTGTTGGCAGGCTGTTCAAACTTCCTGTAATGTGCTGGGTGGACAGGCAAGTCGTCCCAAAGTGCAGCATGGTGAAAAAGCTAGAACAGACACATTTTGGATGGGCTCTAGGGAATCTGGAACATGGTTGGTTTGACTCAGGTCTGCATGCTGCAGTATGAATGCAAGAGCCCCAGGTTTGAGTCTAGGTTAGAAAATTCTTAACCTAGGGCTAACAATCAGTGTAGATGCTCAATCCCTGGGTTCTCAAACCCAGGGTCAGATGAGTCAAGTCCCGCCGACGCTGGGCTTACATTGCAGTGTAGATGTTCCCAGAGTTGCAGCTGCAAGCTGAGATCCACTATCTTGGACAGGGTTAGATGTGGCAGCCCACTTGGACCTTGTATCTCAGCAGCTGCAATCATCTCACAGTGGGATGTTGTGAGCCTCACCGTGTGGTGCCCTTACTGAACACTGTTCCAACCACTAGTGACCTATTTTATATTTTGCTTGCCCTATATCCCCCTGCAGTTTGTTGGGTATATTCTTCTGCAGTCCATGCTCAGAACTGCTATGCAGAGCTGCTGTGAGAAGCTGAATAGCTGAACTGTTCTACCCCAATGGCTGGTAAAATTTACATAATCCTGTGTATATATAACAGTTAAAGTTTTTAAAGCACTTTGGGAGTCTTGAGCATGGAAGACACTACAGAAATGTAAGATATTACTGTTAAACATTATTTAAGACATTAGAAGCCTACTACATGCCTTTGTTTTATTATTAAAGGTCATTTGAAATAATTCTCATATACAGTATTCAGGTGCAATATTTGCAAAAATCCCATAGTGGTGTTCTCTTTTTACTTTTATAATAAAACATCATCCAAAGCTCTAAAACCATGGGGAGAAAAGCACCATATGAATAAGAACTAAGCCCTCCAGTAAAGAATTTCAAAATTCAGTCTTCATAATAGTAACACCTAAAAGTGTTGAATCATTCATAGTGTGTAATTAATATATCCTGTTTTCTGCTTCTTCCAAGAATGTAAGAATTGCAAAATCACTCAAAACAATTACAATACATGCAGTGCTGTTAATCGTGAATAATATTTAGTTTGAAATAATTTATTTCCTCCTCAAAAAAAGGCTCATCTTGTTGTGTTATTTGTCAATCCTGTAAAATTCTGTGCAGTACCTCCCAGTATTGTTCATGTTTTGCAAAGATAGCTCAGTGGTTTGCGCATTGGCCTACAGAACCCAGGGTTGTGAGTAGTTCAATCTTTGAGGGGACCCATTTAGAGATCTGGGACAAAATAATCTCTCAGGGATGGTACTTGGTCCAGCTGTGAAGGCAGGGGACTGGACTCAATGACCTTTCAAGGTCCCTTTCAGCTCTACATTTCTATGATTCTAGCCCCATGAGGAGCATTAAAGTCCATCTAATAAGACTGATGTAAGCAGGATCTGAATCAGCTCTCCCCTGACATCTAATGATAAACTGAGAGAAAAGACTTCAGGAGCAAACTGTATTTGCACAGGCACAGGAACGCAGCAGACAGAGCTGCTTTGCCAAAGTGATCAGTTTTGTCTTCCGGTTCACTTTAGTACACTATACCCAGATGTATAGACACTCTTTTCTTAAGCTGTGTATTATATAATTTTTTAACGTTAGCTTTAATAAAATTTTTAAATTGGAATGCTGGGGTAATGAAATGTTATCCTTTTTGTATGAGTAAAAGGCAGCAGAACTGTACCTAGCATGCCCCAACTGAGGGTGTCAGCCTAACTTGAATCCACTTGCTAAGCAGGGGGTAGAGATGCCAAATCCTAATGAAGATGAGAAGATGGGCAGATGTTTGTTCATTCCTACCCTGGCTATGTGGACGCTGCCTAAAGCATCCTAGATGCTGTTTGGTCCTTCCCACTCCAGTGCCTAAAGTCAGGGCTAATTGGACTCAAGAAGAGTCCTTGTTTCTATTTGGTGATTAATAGAGCTAAAATCGCTGATGAGCAGGTGTAGGGAGTAAGTCTTAGACCTGCGGGGGGCGGGGAGGAGGGGGGATAGTGTTGCATGGAAATAAAATGCAAACACTGGCCTAGCAGTGAGGTTCCCCACTACCCAGTGGAATCTCTAAGAGTGGAAATCAGGCAGAAGAAGAACTGGTGGCATCGTGGCAGTGAGCAGCAATAAGAGCCGCAGAGGGGGCAGTGAGCAGCAGGCGGTGGCAGAGATGGTGGCAGCATCAGCAATAAGCTGGTTGAAGAGGTGTCAGTAGCAGCAGAGGCTCTGATCTGAATTCCCCCTCCCTTTTCAGGGATTCCAGGGGAACCCATGTGAATGCACCTCTGCACTCCGGGTCTTTGCTGACCAATGGCAACTGACTCTGAGTGTGGTGCAGTGCATAGGTGCCGACTACGTGGGTGCTCTGGGGCTGGAGCACCTATGGGGAAAAATTGATGGGTGCTCAGCACCCACTGGCAGCTCCCCGCCCCCCCTGCCCAGCTCACCTCTGCCTCCTCCCCGAGTGCGCTGCCTGCCCACTCCTCCCCCCACAAGCTCCCAGCGCTTGCACCACAAAACAGCCCTTTTGCACGGCTGGGAGGGAGCGGGGAGGAGGGGGAATTGGCATGCTTGAGGAAGAGGCAGGGCTGGGGCAGGGATATGGGGAAGGGGTCCAATAGGGGCAGGGAGGGGGCAGAGTTGGGGCGGGGACTTTGGGGAAGGAGTTGGAATGGGGGTGAGGCAGGAGCAGGGAAAGGGTGGGGGCGGGGCCAGGGGCACGGGGGCATGAGCACCCACCGGTGCTGGGCAAAGTTGGTGCCTATGGTGCAGTGGAGGGAAAGGGGAGTGGTGTGTTGAAGCGACATTCATTTGTCAGACATTTACTGGGAAACTGAGGGAAAGGACACTGCCCAGCATGCTGTGGGGTGGGGGTTGATTTATGGTTCCATGCTTATGAATCATGGTGGTGGTGTTTTCCCAAATTAATGCTGAGTTCCCTTTCCCTTCTAATAAAAGTTTTCTTCTGGTAGCACAGACTTAGTGCTTGTGAGTGGGGAAGTATTGCCCCTCAGAGGCAACTAGAGCTGGTATTTAATTTTCCCTGATTGCTGCATGGGGGCTGAAACCAGTTCTATTTTTTGTGGTGTTAAGAGGAATCCCTAGGTAGTTGAACCCAGCCCTTGTTGCTGCTGACACCACCTGGCAGAAAGGTTACATATGTACATATTGTATATGGACAGCTTTTTATCCAGAAATATTTCAGAAACTGAACCTTCATATATTCTGTCAAAATAGTTACAAAGCCAGTCACTCTACAGTTCCTTAGTTTTTTCAAGAAGCCTTGGAAGTCTTGGTGAGGTACATTTGATAGTGAGACAGGAAACATGAACCTATTAGCCCCATATTAGAGAAAGGGAAATTATTGACTTACTGATGATCATCCAGGGAGACAGTCCAACTAGAAGTCAGGAAATTCCAGTCCTGTCCTTAGACTATCCATCTAGTTCTATATAGCCTGCATCACAGTGATATGTAAGTGCCTGAAGCTTTTTTTTTTTTCATGCCTGAGGAGAAAATATAGATCATGGACCAGATTCTAATCTTGGTCACAGAATAAACTAATAAAACCAGAATAATCCATTGATTTCAGTGTGATTACCCCTGATTTAGATCAGTGCAAATAAGATCAAATTCTGGCCCTATTTTGTTTATTTTTAGGTAGATAGAAACTGAGAGGAAATGAATTCAGTCTGCATCAGTTGTGTTGCAAATTGTAGTTCTGTGGAGGAGTGGTGGGAAAAGCCGATGAAGATGTCATATATGATGGTGATGAAACACTTTCCATTCCAATAGTAACTGAGGAGGATGTTAAACAGTACCTACTCAGTTAGCCATTTTTAAATCAGCAACTGGGTAACTTGCTTCTAATAGTTTTAAAAGACCTGGCTGATGAGCTTCCTGGACCATGAAATCATGGGTGCTGGAACAATTTGTATAGTGGGGGTGCTGAGAGCCATTGAACCAAATTGTAAACCCAGAATATAATGGAAACCACTTCAAGCCAGGGAGTGCAGCAGCCAGGGCCGGCTCCAGACCCCAGCGCGCCAAGTGCGCACTTGGGGCAGCATTTTGCCGGGAGGGCGGCAGGCGGCTCCGGTGGAGCTCCCGCAGGCATGACTGCGGAGGGTCCGCTGGTCCCGCGGCTCCAGTGGAGCTCCCGCAGGCATGACTGCGGAGGGTCCGCTGGTCCCGCGGCTCCGGTGGACCTCCCGCAGGCATGACTGCGGAGGGTCCGCTGGTCCCGCGGCTCCAGTGGAGCTCCCGCAGGCATGACTGCGGAGGGTCCGCTGGTCCCGCGGCTCCAGTGGAGCTCCCGCAGGCATGACTGCGGAGGGTCCGCTGGTCCCGCGGCTCCGGTGGACCTCCCGCAGGCGTGCCTGCGGATGCTCCACCGGAGCCGCGGGACCAGCGGACCCTCCACAGGCACGTCTGCAAGAGGTCCCCCGGAGCCGCGGGACCAGCGACCGCCAGCGCGCCCCCCGTGGCGTGCCGCCGTGCTTGGGGCGGCAGAATTCCTAGAGCCGCCCCTGGCAGCAGCACCCCCAGCATCCCTAGTTCCAGCACCTATTCCATTAATGCTGATTTTCAATAACTCTTGGAACACTGGGGAACTTCCAGAAGACTGGAATAAAAGGATAAATGGGATTTGGGTCAAAATAATGGAATGGCTGATATAGGACTCGATTAATAAAGAATTAACAGAGAAATATAGTGAATAATAGAAATGTAGGGCTGGAAGGGACCTTGAGTGGTCATCTAATTTAGCCCCTGTGCTGAGGCAGTGCCATGTATACCTAGACCAACCCTGACAGGTATGTGTCTAATCTGTTCTAAAACCCCCAAATGGTGCGGACTCCACAACCTTCTTTGGTAACCTATTATAGCACTTAACTATTCTGATAGTTTGAAAGTTTTTCCTACTAACTAACTTAATTGATGTTGCTGCATATTAAGCCAATTATTTTTGTCGTCCTATGAGTGGTACAACTGATCACCATTCTGTATATAACACCCTTTAACATATTTGAAGACTTCTCAGGTCCCTTCTCAGTCTTCCTTTGTCAAGACTAAACATGCCCAGTTTTTTAACCTTTCCTCATAGGTTAGGTTTTCTAAACCTTTTTTCAGTTTTGTTGCTGTGCACTGTCTCCAATTTGTCCCAGTGTGGTGCCCAGAACTGGATGCAACAATCCAGCTGAGGCCTCACAAGTGTTGAGTAGACCAGGACAATTACCTCCTGTGACTTTTGTACAACATTTCTGTACAAACTCCTCAGAATGGTATTTGCATTTTTTGCAGCTGCATCACATTATTTAATCATATTCAATTTGTGATCCACTATAAACTCCAGATCCTTTTCTGCAATACTACTTCCTAGCCAGTTATTCCCCATTTTGTAATTGTGCATTTTGATTTTTCCTTACTAAGTCTTGTACTTTGCACTTGTCCTTATTGAATTTCATCTTGTTGGTTTCAGACAAAATCTCCAATTTTGCAGTAATTTAGAACTCTAATCCTGTCCCCCAAAGTTCTTGCAACCCCTCCTAGCTTCATATCCTCCTCAAATATTATAAGCATACTCTCCACTCCATTATCCAAGTCATTAATGAAAATACTGATTGTTACTGCCCCCAAGACAGACACCTGTGGGACCCAGTAGATACATCCTCCCAGTTTGACAGTAAACCATTGATAATTATTCTTTGAGTGTGTTTTTTTCAATCAATTGCATATCCATCTTACAGTAATGTCATCTAAAATATGTTTCCCAAGTGAGAATGTCATGTGGGATTGTGAAATGTGTCTATTGTTTCCCCCTTATCCACTAGGCCAGTAGCCCCATCAAAGTAATGCCAATCAATATGAATTTTCTGGAAAATAGATTATGTCAAACTTGATTTTTTTGGATGAGATTACAAGTTTGATAAGGTAATAGTGTTGATATACTTAGAATTCTGACATACTTAGAATTCTGTGAGGCATCTGATTTGGTACCACATGGCATTTTGATTAAAAATTAGAAAAATACAAAATTAATATTTGGTGGTGGTGTAGCTGTGTTGGTCCCACGATATGAAAGGGACTAGATAAATGAGGTAATATCTTTTATTGGCCCAACTTCTGTTGGTGGAAGGGAAAAGGTTTGGAGTGTCACAGAGCTCCTCTTCAGGTCTGGAGAAGGTAACCAGAGTGTCTAAGGTAAATACAAGGTGGGACAGATAGTTAAACATACGGGGTTCACACATGCTTTAGGAGACCACTTAAAATGAAGTGGGCAATGAAGGGTTAGCAGGCAGTAACAGTGTTAAAAATTATTGTAATGCGCCATAAAACCAGTGTCTTTATTCAGTCCATGGTTTTTAGTGTCCAGCAGAGTTATGGATTTAAGTTCCCAGGCTTGTCCTTTGAAGGTGTTGTGTAGCTTTCCTTTGAGGACGAGGACCGAGAGATCAGATATGGAGTGATCACTTTGTGAAATGATATGGTCATATGGTGTTTCTGTTTATCGTTTTCTGTGGGATTTCATTTGAGACCACAGTGATTGTTTGGTTTCACCCACATAATTGTTGCTGGGGCATTTGATGCACTGGATGAGGTCCAGCAGTGTCACATTGTCGAGAGTGGCTCACGACCGTGAGTGCCTACCTGTCAAAAGCAGGGCAGACAACACAAACTGGTATGTTCTATAATTAGATTTCACCAACCCAGTAACAAGTGTGAACTCCTGGATCACTGTAACAGTCTTACTATGGAGTCATAGACAGTCCCTTGGGTTCTCCGGTCTATCGTGCCAACCCAGGGAAGCTGGAATCAGTGACAAATGGTCACTTACTCCAAAATCACTAAATATTCAGGTTGCTCCCAGTCCCAAGAGGCCAGATCAGTTTGTACTGAAGATCTCACACCAAAGACAATGTCTGTAGCCATTCCTCTAATAAACTAACTAGAGGCTTATTATCTAGAAAAAACAGTTTTTTACAGGTTAAAGCAAGCAAACATATACACACAAATGCTGTGATTCAAAAGGTGACAGAGAGGTCTTTCTGGGCTTAAGCCAGGTCAACCCAGGGGATCTCTGCTTTTTGTTTCTTAGCTCCAGCCCTTGTAAAAGTCCAAACAGCAAAGAAATGAAAAATTATAACATTAGCCATTTTTTATTTCCCTCCTCCAGCCTTCAAACCAATGGGACGAGGCCTTCTGCATGTACTTCTCCATGGATGGATGGGGCAATTAACAAAGCTTTTGTCCTATAATGGCCTACTTAATTTTGATAGCGCTCCTGGGAGGGCAGGGGGAACCACTCTGCCAATCTGAGTTCACAAGTTTAGAGCATATATTTTTACAATTATAAAACAAACATATTGTACCTTGTAGCATGGAATACAGAAATTACAAATATGATTAATGTATTCCATAACTTACAGGCATTCTATAGAGTCTAAAGTAAGTGTGTGCGTGATGAAGTTGTGGTGGAAATCTGAGGGAGTTTAGATCATTGGTCCAGAGAACTCAAAATGTAATTCTAAATGAGAATTCATTGAGTGGTTATGTTTCTAATAGGGTCCTTCAGGGATTGGTTCTTGGCCCTTTGCTATTTAACATTTTTGTCAGTGACCTGGAAGAAAACATAAAATCATCACTGATAAAGTTTGCAGATGACACAAAGATTGGTGGAGTGGGGGACAGGTAACTGATACAGAATAGTCTTTATCTCTTCATAAACCGGCCGCAAGGAAAATATATATATGTGTGCGTATATACACACACACGTGTGTGTATATATATATGTATATATATGTGTAAGTGTGTATATATATATATATATGTGTGTGTGTGTGTGTATGTAAATACAGCCAAAAGTAAAGTTATACATCAGAAAACAAAATATAGGCCATGCTTACAGGATGGGGGACTCCATCCTGGGAAGTGATGACTTTAAAAAAGACTTGGAGGTCATGGGGAATAGTCAAATGAACATGAGCTCTCAGTGTAATGCTGTGGCCAAAAGGGCTAATGTGATCCTTGGATGTATAAACAGGAATACTGAGTAGAAGAAGGGAATAGTGCTGGTAAACTTATTTTTTTGCTTCAGGCAGCAAACTGAAAAATCAGGGGAATACTTGGTTTGGTTCCGAAACTGTTCAGAATTTGTCAGCAAATGGGAAAAGTCTCTTTTGGGATTGGGAGCTGGAGGTTAGGGGAAGAGAGACAGAACACTTGCCTGTATGACTTTTATCCTATGTATGTGCCTTTATAACATTTAGCCTGGTGCATAAGGCGCCTGGCTCCAGGCACCAGCCCAGCAAGCAGGTGCTTGGGGTGGCCCCTGGAAGGGGGTGGCAAGTCCGGCTCTTTGGCAGCAGGTCCCTCAGTCTGTGTCAGAGCGAAGGACCTACCCCCGAATTGCCACCGAAGAATGAAGTGGTGGCCTTAGAGTTCCCGATCGCGATTGCGGCTTTTTTTTTTCCCTTGGAGTGGCAAAAGCTATGGAGCCGGCCCTGCCTCCAATATGGGAGACCCAGCTTTGAATACTTACTATGGAGCAGGGACTTGAATTTGTGAAGATAATATGCCCTTTCCTTCCCTCCTTACCTGTAACCCTCCACTCCCAAATGTGGCATGTATGATTCTCACCCCTGCTTTTCTCACCAAGCCTGTGACACCATTTTTCCCTCCCACCTTGTGAGCAAAATCTAATCCCAACTCCTCAAACCACAATCTCTTCTCCAGAGCAACACTTTCTTTACTACTTCTCCCTCCTCTTACCTTTAGCAGGGGTAGATTGGGGGCTGCCTTGTTCTGGTCTGTTGTTTCTGTACCTTTTATCTCGCTTTCATGCCTTGGGATGACACAGTGAACATTTAGAAATGGTGCTTCATAGTATCTAGAATAAGTTGCCAGAAGTCAGTGGCAACTCATTTATTTGTATTCGAATTCCAGTTGCACAGTCTTGCTCTCTAAGCTTCATGTCTTGAGAAGCCATTCCTGCCTTGGCAAATACTCTGGCAATATATCCATGCTGGCTCTAAGTCTCCATGCCTTGGTTTCTCCATATGTAAAATGGGCATAATATTTACCTTCCTTACATCACAGGGATAGAGCCTTAAGTTAATCCCTTTATAATTATTAATCATAAATATCTAAAGTTCTTTTTTTAAACCAACAGTACAACTTAAGTTGTACAACTAAGTACAATTTAAGATAACTTTTTGTTGATGATGAATCACATATGCGAAAGTGGCAAAAATTGAAAAATAAAAAAGTTAAATATTTAGCCTTGAATCCAGCTTCTGATTTTTACCACGACAATAAAATTGCACTTGTTTTCCTCTGCAGTTTTGATTTGTTATATTATCAAATTTCTTACATTAGGAAAATGCAGGAGGTAACACAGTTGTATATTTATGAGAAATAGAAAAAGAAGGGATCTGACTGCAAGTATATATCCCACTGAGCCAGAACTTACTGTATTCTTCCTTTCTTTCAAATTGGTCTTTTTGTAACATCAAAAAACAGTGGTGAAGGAAATTAAAGTAGTTATGCTTAATGTATTCTTCACTGAAATCCCAAGTGTAGAAACTGCTCTTACTTAAATTAACACGACAGTTCAATATTGCCACCAGAACAACGAACACAAAATTGTTTGCAATTTAGCTATTATGTAACATCTTTAGTGTCAGAGTAATTAGTTATAAGGGTGAATTTTTGCTGCAACTGTCACAAGAATCATATGGCTACAGCTTTCATGTTTTTTAAAATGTATACTTGACTGTTAACATTTCTATGTATGAGTGAGTGGGTAGAAGTGATGTTAAATGGTTGAAAACATTTGACTGAAGCCTTGAGAGCTGCAAAATTTAAAACATCAGTTTGCATGGGAGACTAGTAAGGAACAGATGTTTAATGGAAACAGTGGGCTCACTGGGAAAGAGCTTTGCAAAATATTTGGACTGAAAGTCAAACCTAAAGTTTCATGAATTTTGGGCTCTTGGAAAAGAGGCAGGTCAGACAGCAGAAACTTGCCCATTTCATTATAGACACTGGGAAGACTTGAAGGATCTGCTTGGAGTTTTGGATTTTAGGAAAACCAAACTTCCATCAAACCGCACAAAGTGATTACCCCTATACTCTGAACCCACTAGTTTTGGGCTTCCTAGAAAGAGGAGTAAATCAGAATTGATATATTTCTCCAGTGAGCTCTCTAACTTTGGGTAAAGGAGAGCCTCTCAATGAAATCTGAGACTTGGGTTTACAAAGGATGGCTCCAGAACAGTTCCAACTATTTTTATGATACCACAACACATGAGTTGTTCTTGATCCTTGGATCATAAACATTAATATAGAAATTATTTGGGAATAATTGCCTGAGATTTTTACATTTCTTACTATATTTTTATGATCTCTTCTCTTCCTTGCCCCTCTCACCATGAACCTAGACATTTCCTTGTGACTCCCCCTAAAATTTTATCTTGGTCAAGGAAGGAAGATAAGACTCAGGGTGTGTGGCTGGGTAGGAAGAAGAGGGCTGCAATCTGAGTAAAAGAAAGGCAGGAGAGAATAGCAATAAAAACAGACTCAAATAAAGGCGTAAATTTTCAGTGATTGGTTAGAATAAGGCAGGGGTGCTGATCTTAAACACAAAAAAGAAGCTTACAAGATATGGAAGACTGGAGAAATGACCAGGGAGGAGTATAAAAATATTGCTCAGGCATGCGGGAATAAAATCAGGAAGGCCAAATCACACTTGGAGTTGCAGCTAACAAGAGATGTTAAGAGCAACAAGAAGGGTTTCTACAGGTATGTTAGCAACAAGAAGAAAGTCAAGGAAAGTGTGGGCCCCTTAGTGAATGAGGAAGGCAACCTAGGGACAGAAGATGTGGAAAAAACTAATGTACTCAATGCTTTTTTTTGCCTTTGTCTTCACCAACAAGATCAGCTCCCAGACTACTGCACTAGGCAGCACAGTATGGGGAGGAGGTGGCCAGCCCTTTGTGGAGAAAGAAGTGTTTCAGGACTATTTAGAAAAGCTGGACAAGCACAAGTCCATGGGGCCAGATGCACTGCATCTGAGGGTGCTAAAGGAGTTAGTGGATGTGATTGCAGAGCCATTGGCCATTATCTTTGAAAACTCATGGCAATCGGGAGAGGTCCCGGATGACTGGAAAAAGACTAATGTAGTGCCCATCTTTAAAAAAGGAAGGAGGAGGATCCGGGGAACTACAGACCAGTCAGCCTCACCTCAGTCCCTGGAAAAATCATGGAGCAGGTCCTTCAGGAATCAATTCTGAAGCACTTAGAGGAGAGGAAAGTGATCAGGAATAGTCAGCATGGATTCACCAAGGGCAAGTCATGCCTGACTAACCTAATTGCCTTGTATGATGAGATAACTGGTTCTGTGGATGAGGGGAAAGCAGTGGATGTGTTATTCCTTGACTTTAGCAAAGCTTTTGATACGGTCTCCCACAGTATTCCTGCCAGCAAGTTAAAGCAGTATGGGCTGGATGAGTGGACAATAAGATGGATAGAAAGCTGGCTAGATCATCGGGCTCAACAGGTAGTGATCAATAGCTCCATATCTAGTTGGCAGCCGGTATCAAGCAGAGTGCCCCAAGGATTGGTCCAGGGGCCGGTTTTGTTCAATATCTTCATTAATGATCTGGAGGTTGGCATGGACTGCACCCTCAGCAAGTTTGGGTGGAGTGGTAGATATGCTGGAGGGTAGGGATAGGATATAGAGGGACCTAGACAAATTAAAGGATTGGGCCAAAAGAAATCTGATGAAGTTCAACAAGCAGGGCTGGCTCCAGGCCACTCTGGTGGCCACTCTGGAGAGGGGCGGCACGTCCAGTTATTCGGCGGCAATTCGGTGGAGGGCAATTCGTGGGATCGCGACCACGGCTTTTTTTTTTCTTTTTTTTTTTTTGGCTGCTTGGGGTGGCAAAACCCCTGGAGCTGGCCCTGTCAACAAGGACAAGTGCAGAGTCCTGCACTTAGGATGGAAGAATCCCATGCACTGCTACAGACTAGGGACTGAATTGCTAGGCAGCAGTTCTGCAGAAAAGGACCTATGGGTTACAGTGGACGAGAAGCTGGATGTGAGTCAACAGTGTGCCCTTGTTGCCAAGAAGGCTAACGACATATTGGGCTATATAAGTAGGGGCATTGCCAGCAGATTGAGGGACGTGATTATTCCCCTCACTTCAACATTGGTGAGGCCCCATCTGGAGTACTGTGCCCAATTTTGGCCCGCACACTACAAGAAGGATGTGGAAAAATTGGAAGGAGTCCAGCGGAGGGCAACAAAAATGATTAGGGGGCTGGAGCACATGATTTATGAGGAGAGGCTGAAGGAACTAGGATTGTTTAGTCTGCAGAAGGGAAGAATGAGGGGAGATTTGATAGCTGCTTTCAACTACCTGAAAGGAGGATCCAAAGAGGATGGATCTAGACTGTTCTCAGTGGTACCAGATGACAGAATAAGGAGTAATGGTCTCAAATTGCTGTGGGGGAGGTTTAGGTTGGATATTAGGAAAAAAACTTTTTCACTAGGAGGGTGGTGAAGCACTGGAATGGGTTACCTAGGGAGGTGGTGGAATCTCCTTCCTTAGAGGTTTTTAAGGTCAGGCTTGACAGAGCCCTGGCTGGGATGATTTAGTTGGGGATTGGTCCTGCTTTGCACAGGGGGGGTGTACTAGATGACCTCCTGAGGTTCCTTCCAACCCTGATATTCTATGAATATGTGGCTCCTTGTATTGGCACAAACTCCGGGGCTGGAGCTACAGGTGCCAACTTTCCAATGTGCTTGGGGGGTACTCACTGCTCAACCCCTCACTCTGACACAGGTCCTGCCCCAACTCCACCCGTTCCTGCCCCCTCCCCTGAGCCTGCAGTGCCCTCGCTCCTCCCCTCCCGCCCCGAGCCTCCTGCATGCCAGGAAAGAGCTGATTGGGAGGTGTGGGGAGGGGGGCTGCCAGTGAGTGGGAGGTGCTGGGAGCAGGGTGGGGGAGCTAATAGGGGGCTGCTGACATATTACCGTGGCTCTTTGGCAATGTACATTGGTAAATTCTGGCCCCTTCTCAGGCTCAGGTTGGCCACCCCTGGAATAAGGCAATTTAACTAAACTACCCTTCATCCCAATATACCACTCATTTTAAACTGGCCAGTAAATAAGTAACCAAGCATTTAAGCAATCTGGCAATTACATATAGTTATACAATCTTAAAAAACAATTAGATCATACCGAAACAATTACAGTAAAAAGTTACTGCAGCATAAAAAGAGTTTGTCAGCCGGTGGATACAATGCAAGCAATTTACTTAGCAATTATCTTAACAAATATAGTGATTTTCCCAGTCTTTTACTATATGTATCAAAGTGAAAGCTTGCCTTTATCTACAGCACTGGGAGTGCTCAAAGGAGGCTAATGCTCTAGTTTTAAACTTCAAGAAACCTTGTTTCAAATCTTGTTTAACATATTGACATGTGGTAATTGCCCAGTCATTCCAAAGATTTACTGTATAGTCTTGTAATGTCTTATGTAACATCATTTAGTTAATCTTAAAAAATAGAATCACAAGCCTGTGATAAGTCATAAGCTTCTGATAAATCTTGAAATAACTAATCACTGTGTGTCACTTCATGACTGTAGATCACAAGAAACAAAATGGTCTCCATAATATTTTACAGCAGTCATCTTTGTAGACTGTAGGCTTGTAGGAGATGTCTAGGGAGGTCAGGCTGGTCAAATCATTCACTGTAGATTTAGCCCTTTTATCTGTTCATGAATCCTTCTCAAACCAATCTTGATTTCTGTATTTGTTATTTTTAGCTACTTACTAAAGAGCCTGGGAAACAGTTTTTAGAAGATAGGAAACAAAGGTTAGGAATAAATGGTCAGTTTTCAGACTGGAGAGAGGTAAATAGTGGTGTCCCCTAGGGGGTCTCTCCTGGAACCAGTGCTGTTCAACATATTCATAAATGATCTGGAAAAAGGGGTAAACAGTGAAGTGGCAAAAATTGCAGATGATACAAAACTCGCAAGCAGACTGAAGAGAAACAAAGGGATCTCACAAAACTTGGCAACAAAATGGCAGATGACATTTACTGTTGATAAATGCAAAGTAATGCAAATTGGAAAGCATTGGAAAGCACATTGGAAGCACATTGGAAAGCATAATCCCAACTATACATATAAAATGATGGGGTCTAAATTAGCTGTTACTGCTCAAGAAAGAGATCTAGGAGTCATTGTGGATAGTTCTCTGAAAACATCCACTCAATGTGCAGCAGCAGTCAAAAAAGCGAACAGAATGTTGGGAATCATTAAGAAAGGGATAGATAATAAGACAGAAAATATCATATTGCCTCTATATAAATTGATGCTATGCCCACATCTTGAATACTGAGTGCAGATATATTGGAAAAGGCACAGAAAAGGGCAACAAAAATGATTAGGGATATGGAACAACATCCATATGAAGAGAGATTAGTAAGACTGGGACTTTTCAGCTTTGAAAAGAGAATACTAAGGGGGGATATGATTGAGGTCAATAAAATCATGAATGGTGTGGAGAAAGTAAATAAGGAAATGTTATTTACTCCTTCTCATAACGCAAGAACTAGGGGTCACCAAATGAAATTAATAGGCAGCAGGTTTAAAACAAAGAAAAGTAAGTATTTCTTCACACAACACACAGTCAACCTGTGGAACTGAGGATGTTGTGAAGGCCAAGACCATAACAGTTCTTCAAAAAAGAACTAGATAAATTCATGGAGGATAGGTCCATCAATGGCTGTTAGCCAAGATGGGCAGGGATGGTGTCCTTAGCCTCTGTTTGCCAGAGACTGAGAGTGAGTGGCAGGGGATGGATCACTTAGTGATTGCCTGTTCTGCTCATTCCCTCTGGGGCACCTGGCATTGGCCATTGTCAGAAGACAGGATGCTGGGCTAGATGGACCTTTGGTCTGACCCAGTAGGGCTGTTCTTATGTTTTTAAGATGAACTGTTTGTGAAGTGTTTGTTTTGGCTTTTTTCTTTTTGTTGTTCATGATGTGTGCTTGGTCAATGGTAATCTGAGTCACATGCAAAATCAAATAGTTTCTGCGCTGATCAGATTACATTTTTGGAAAAAGAAAAGATCTCCAAATGATGAATGAATACATCAAACATGCTAAAATTCATGAAACTTGTGTGATTCATTAACAGTTTAACAAATACCAGGCATACATTCCTTCATTTTTTGCAAATATTTGACCCCATAAAAATTAGCAATGAAAATGGCCCTTTTATTTATTAATCTGCTTTGTTTTTATTCAAACAACTTTGCATTCCTTTATCTATTCCCCAAACAAGTGTTACTTATATTTCACTCTTGTTAATAAAGTAGTGACAATGTCTGTTTCTCAAGTACTAATTTAACTGTTTGGTCCTCAGTCCAATGTTAGCTCTTTGTTTTGAAAGAGTTGCAATGGGAGTTTTCCACTTACCAAGCTCTTGTAGCCTATGGTAGTTTCAGTACAAAAAGTTCCCCCCTCCCCTCTGCCTTTGCTTACTCAGTCTCTTTCTTTATGCTTAGTGCAGAAGACTTCACGGTTACATAAAACACTTTCTTAAATTGCTCAGTCACACTTCATCTCTTTCCGTCTTTCTGTAGCCATGTGCTTTCCTTTCCTCCTTTCACTCTGCTCTGGCTGACTTTAATGCATTACTTTTCCTCCCGCTAAGCATGTTATCCAGAGTGCTCCCTGTCATAGAGCCATAGAGTTCACCTGGCTATATTTCCAGCAATTAAACATGTTTAATCCTATTAATATATCACCTCAGGGCATTAAGTTTAGCACTCCTATAAGTTCAAGTTGTCAGAAGGCGAGAGCTGGAGTTATAACTGCACCTGCTTTGTGGTGGTATTATACTGCTTCCCCCTTCCCCAGCCTGGTGGTGCCATGCTAGCTTGCCCAAGGAGGAGTAAGCTGTAGTATTCCCATCCACCTACACAGCAGGAAAGTTTGGAGCACTAACTGAGAGGGAATAAAGCAGACTTGAGAGATGAGTTGGAAGATACTCGGGAAGACTGATTACTGTTGTGAGGTATTGTAGCAAAGCAGACTCCGGTGTGTAAATAACCTGAGCCATAGTCTCCAAACACTCCTCCATGTACGTCATTGCCCTTTTTGCCCCCACCCCCTGGGCCGCCAAGGGGGGGTGTGCAAAAGGAGCAGCTGCCCCAGGGCTGGTGATTAAAAGGGCCCAGGGTTCCTGGCCGCTGAGCTCTGGGCTCTTTTAAATCACTGCTGGAGCCCCGGGCAGCTCAAGCCAGGCAGCACGGATGGGCTGGCTGGGAGAGGCTGACCCCCATAGGGCAGGGCCTCAGTGGAAGGGGCGCAGCTTTCTGCCCGAATGTTTAATATTACTCTCACCCCTGCTTCAAGAGCAGTGGTCTTCAATATGGCAAAGAACAGCAATGTCTGCAATTATAACATAATTGCTTCAGAATTCGATTTCATTGATACCTCCCTCTTTACGAAAATGGATCTGAACTACTCAGATGTGTGCAAGAGGGCTGGTGGGGCCTTGAGGAGCTCTTGGATTTTTTCCATAAAGGGCAGTTGTACTTTGTGAAGTCACCAAGCTAATCTCAGAGTTAATGGTTGCTGCAAGTTGCTCATTAGCTGAACATTGGAAAAAGAGGCCTTGGATGCAATTGCTTAATTCCAAACTCATTTAGGATACTTTAATTACAGCATTATTAAAAGGGATTAAAAAGAAAAAGGAGTTTCTGGCTCCTGCAATTGAAACAAGAACAAAAATGGTACCACAAACACAAATAGCAGATAAAAATAAAACCACCTTCTTATATTGTATAGTGGTTGTGTTCTAAGATCTGCTTCCTTCTGCTCTTGATATGAGGCTAGCCTGGTTGTACAGATAAGATATTCATTGAACCCTTTGCTTATCTGTATCTGCATTGTACCCATATCTAACATGTTTTCTTAGGGCAAAATTCTCAAAAGCATAAAGAGGAGTTAGGTACCTAATTTCCACTGAAGTGCCTTTCAGTGGGAATTGGGTACTTAGCTCGTCTGTGTCTCTTTGAAAACTCTTCCCTTTGCATTGCATTCTGGGGGGAAAAAGCATTTACAAATTTCATATGGGGGTGGGAAGAAGGGGGATCAAGGATTCTTTTCCCACAGTGGCTACTTTACTCGATTTACACTGGTAGCATCTCTTCCAGTTGCTGGCTGCCCAGGAAGGTAGATGAGACAGTTTAATAAGAGACTATGGTAGAAGTTCTAGTGGAAATTCTGGAATGTCTATGAATTTTACTTAGCTCCCTCTTCAACCACAGAGAGGCAGATGGGATGTTGTCTAGAACAAGCAGTTTTGTGTGTGTGTACGTAAGTGTGCACGCACACAAACACACATTGTATAGAGGATTAAAATAGTGGGGACAGTGCAAGATGCTACCAAAGTTTTTTATTTTAAATTCTAGTTTGGCAGAAGTACTAGAACTAAGTCTTGTGCAACTTTTTACCTGTATGTTTGGGGCAGCAGGAGGAGTAATTCCTTTTTATTCACATGTGAATTTTGGATCAAAAATATATTAGCCTATCTACACAGTCCAGCAATTTTAAATATAAAGAAAGCAAGTTAATGGAGGAAAAGAAGACTAAATATGAGCTTTGTGTTAAGGTTCATTAAATTACAAATCAGTGAATGACTTAAACTCATATTTTAATCTTATTTTTTCAAGTCTATTTTAACCTGTTCTGCTATTATGATTTTTATTATATAAAGTTTAGCCAGTCGTTTATAAAATCATCTAAATGCACCTTTTTCACCTTCTGTTCTCAGATTTGGCAGTGAAAAATTGTTCTGATTGCAGTAATTACTTTGTCAAAGGAAAATATAATTAGAACTGATATTTAAAATGCACTATAATGGTATGTTAGCCATTTGATAATTTGGTCACGTACTGGATGTTTTGTTAATTTAGAAACAGCTAACAATACTGAAGTTGGGAAATTGTCTGTCTGGCAGTTTTCTCTTCCCTGTTCTAAAGAAAATATCATCTGCACTAGCCTTTTGTCTAGTCACAGGGAGAGGCTGTGGGTAGCCACCCTCCTTATGTGAGTAGTACCATTGACCTCAGAAGAGTTTACTCATGTTAGTAAGGCAGTCACTCAGTCAGAGAAGTGTGGTCTGAACAATGGGTTTGGAAACTAGAAACAGTCTTCTAATCCCAGCTTTGACACTTCCTCTGTAGCTGTGGGCAAGTTGCTGCCTCAGTTTCCTGTGTTTGTAAAAGGTGGTAAGGTAATATCAGCCTCACCAGGATATGGTGAGAATTATCAGCTGATGTTTGCTTTGGAGACATAAATAGCTGTTTCAGTGCTAGGTATGATCTGTATTAACAACAGACAATCTGGTACTGGAAAATGAATTACCCATCTGAATCTCCTTTAACATATCAGAATATTCTGAGCAGCAGTCCCCTCCCTTTGTTGACGGTTAACAATATTCAGCAGAGGTTCATATGGGTCTGGTACTTCTCACTAGGTGGTCTCCTGCAGTTGTCTTTCAAGGTGTTGTTCATAAATGTTTATCTCAGACCTGAGGTACACAGTGCATTTTGGGGCAATTTTAACCTCAGGAAATCACAGAAGGCATGTGGTCCAGAGGTTGGTGTGAATGAGAAGGAGTAAGAGTAACAGGCTTTGAGAAGCTACCATTTTCCCTCAGTTGGGTGAAAGTGAGATTGGGCTTTGTGAGGTCACACCTGTAGTCAGATGTTTGGCTGCATATGTTCCCTCTGGGTGCTACCCCAGCTCTGTGCAGACAGCTGGCACAGCAGACCTCGATAGAACCGCCCAATGACCACACAGTATGTTAAGGTACGAAGGCACTTAGTCAGGTTTATTGTCAATGAAGCACGGTCCTAGCTCCCTGGATCAACATCTACAGTTATACTAGCACATGTATACCCATGACAATGGACACAGGACTTTCCATCCCCCCTGCAGGGTGGCCAAAGACACTCCCTCTGAGATAACACGTTATACACCAATACAAACAAGTTACGTATTCCCCCTCTGATGTGGCTAGGTGCCAACTTCTAATGTATCTAGGTGCCACTCATTACCTTGTACATGTTGGTTTCGTCAAAACATCTCTATTCATTATGTACTCATCCTGACCTTATCTTTAGGATGGGTCAGCGTGTTCCTGTTATCTTTGGGGAATGTGTTGGTATTGAGGTGTTATGGTACCACCCTTCTGGAATGTGTTTTCACGAGTGCTCTGTGCCCACCACCTCTTAGGAATTTGTGTTTTTGAAATATCAGCCCTGTTCTTTCCAGATTCTGTGAGCAGGGCCTTGACCTTACTTTTTTACCAGCAAAGCTTTGACCACTACTTTAGCCCAGATCTCATACAAGGGCTTTATATTTCAGGCCCTTTTCCTACTACAATATCAGTTTTTATCCTTCAGTGTAAAAGGCCTGTTGTGTTATAGAGGAGAGCAGCATGTATTCAGGCAGTGTGTCATTTAGCAGAGGGGGGAACATACCTGGGTAAATAAGTCTTATTGTCAGAAAGATCTTGACAGGTGTCTCCCATGGAGGAGCACATATGGTGAAGGTAAATATTTGGGGGGAGTAAATGTCTGATGGGGAGGGTTGAGTAGAAACCTTATGTGGGAGGAGCAGTGGCGCACAGAAGTTATGGGTGTCTAATTGACAGAACTGCCCCAATTAGCATCTTCACTCCAGTGTGGCTGTTGTCGGGTGGGGGTGAAACCACTCACCATTGCCTTTCTTGTAAACTATCTTGGGTCATAATTTTGGGGCACAAGCCATCTGATGTGAATCTCATTACACAGAGATATAGTGTACTTTCCATGAGATTTCCTTCCATTCAGCTTGCAAACAGGAACACCCAAAGTCTTTCACTTAGTGGCACTGGACTTACGTAATTTTAACTATCTATCTCCCAAGTGCTCTTTCAGCAGCTGATAAGACAGGAAAAAAAAGGATATGAGGACAGTGTGATGAACAGACATTTGTCCAGTTTCTTTAGCTGAAAACCCAGCTGTTCTTTTGCAGTCAAAGGCTGTGATAAAGAAAAATCGGTAACTGCCTCAAGAATTGACTGCTAGGTGGTATACAATATTTTGGTCTTGGGATTTATTTTCAAAAGACTTTCATGGTCTCCATTAAATCAGCCTTTGATTTGTGTGAATCTCAGAGTATTTCAGCCTGTCCAGTTATCAGTCAGTCCAGGTTTCATTTCAGGCAGCCCAGCAAAACTTAGTCAACTACAAATATATTTACTTTTCACTTATAAGCTGTGGTCACAAATTCTCTGGGCCTTGAACAATATTTAATGTCAATATTGATAGACTCTCGTCCACCTTTCAACTCACACCCGGCCCATAAAACAACCCTCTTGAGCAAGAAGCTAGGAGGAGAAATGAGTCTTGCACACTGTGCAATGAGGACCAGCAGACTCAGGGCACTGGTAGGCCTGTGCTAATGGCCATCCAAACATCAGGGTGCTGTGAGTGAGACTGTTAACTCAAGCAATCAGTTGCTCTTTTAGGGAGAGAGGAAGTCTCTCAGGCAGCCAGCAATAAAACCACCTAAGATAGTGTTTCCAAACTTATCTGGGCTGCAGCCCAAGATATTTAGGATGGATTTTTGCATCTGTCCCTAATGTGATTGTTGCATCTCTTCTGGTTTTTATCCTTTTTCGTCTTCTCTCAATCCCTTCTTGTTGTTTTCTTTATATAGTGATTTCATTTTCCTCTTTGCGACACCCCAGTTCTCAACCTCTCTTTCAATGTTCTGTCCCTTTTTCCTCTCTCTCACACTTTCTTTCTGTATCACATTCAGCACCCCCCCTCTCTATTATCTTCCCTCTCCTTGCTCCTAGTTCAAACCCCTGATTTTCTTCGCCTTCTCTTCCTTTGGTGCATAATGAAGAAAATTACTAGGAAGGTCTCTCTTAATAAGGAATCTTGGAGCCATGAGGCCCCGGCTGATTGCACAGTCTCATGTGCATTCTGGTAATTTTTGTCATTTTCTTCTGAGTGGGCAGAGAAAAATTTTTTGAAAAAAGTCACCCAGACTCACCAGAAGGTGCCCAAACCTTCCAGGACCCTGGGCCCAACCATTGCCTGATTTGAAAAATCATCCCTTAAAAATAACATTGCTCCCTTTCTACCCCCATAGCTCCCCATTCTCCACTCTGAGCCATTTGGCTTTCCTTAATTGGCATTGGGAGTGCTGAGTGCTGGAGCTAGGTGGGAAACGATTTTCTTGTCCCATGAAAATATTTCAAGAGCCAGCATCCCACCTCTGAATGCCCACTGGTAGTTAGGGGACACACCTGCTATATGGGAGATTCAGGGACTTGAATTTGGGTCTCCCATATCCCCGGGAATGTCCTAATGACTGGTCTATAGAGTCACTCTCTCTTGCTGGCCCACTGAATATTTATACAAAGTGGAACAGTTCTAACAGGAGAGACTGAGAGAGCCACTCTAGAGTATCCAGTAGGCTGGGGGCTGGGCACTCCTCGGGGTGCGAGACACCTGGGTTCAAATCCCTGCTCCAGATCAGGCAGAGCAGGGATTTGAATCTGAGCACTCTTCTGGGGTGCGGGAGAGTCCAGTTCTAATCCCTGATCTGGAGCAGGGACTTGAACACAGGCCTCCCCCATCTCAGACGAGTGCCCAAACCACTTAACTCTTCTGGGGTGGGTCTAGCTTTGCTGTTGACTAGTCCATTCTGGCTCTGAGATACCTCTGACTAAACTTTTGTTGAAATTGACCTTTTCCTACAAAAAAGTCTCAGTTGTGACAAATGGGCATTTTCCAATTAAAACCCATTTTGTCAAAAAATTCCCAACAAGCTCTACTCAGCAGTCTTTAAAGTATTTCTAAGTACATTATTAGCTTGGTCTGGAGAAACCACAGCAGTACACGGTATATTGCTGTAGATGGTGGCACTCATGGTTTGCATGGTGTAGTATTACTATAACTAATATGGCTTTTAAAAATTGTTTTGTAGCTCCCAGAGCAGTGGTAGGCATATCACAGAAAAACACATAATTCAGATACCTCCTCCCCTCAAAAAAATCATTCTAGATGATGGACTAGAGACGGTCAAGTAAGGATATACAAAACTCCAGGAAAAGGATGGAGCTGGAGGGACAAAGGGTAGGAATATACAATTATGTAGGTACTAGATTGGGGCATGCTGGTGATTCTTTTTTTTTTTTTTGTACAGTGTAAATATTCAGATGATGCTGCAGAAATAGGTCTAGGAGAGTCTGAAGTATCTGAATCCTTAATTGTTCTGATTTCATGGGACCAAAAGAGTGTCGTATACACACATTAGGCAGCAGCTATCACCAAGCTAACCTTATTTTTTCCCCCTCTGTGCACATGCCATCAATACTGATAAGTGTTACACATGTATGTAGAGAGAGAAATGGATTCCTAAATAATATATCTTATTGCATCCCAACCTTTCCCACTTGGAAAAGTTCTTCAGTGATCTACAAGATATTGCAGTACAGAATATTGAATGCAAATCTGACATGTTTACATAAAGTATCTTTGTCTGTTTTAAATCATTATTTTCATAGTTCCATCAAATTCAGGATTTTAACGCTCTGGAAAGGGACCATGTCATCTGTCTTTACAGTGCCTAATGTGGTTGGTGCTGAAACAATAATAATAATTATTAATAATTAAACCATGAGCATGGTTGGGAAAGCACTGTGGTAATATAAGCAATTTTTTACTACGATGTTTGAAAATACTGGAGTTGCTGTATCCTAATGGAAGTTAAAAATGTTGAAATCTGTATGAAAAACTGCCCAATTTTACTGTATTATATGAATATAAATACAACATTAAAAGCCATTGCATTGTCTGTTAAGTGTTTTACACTTCTGAGTATGAAGCAATGTAATCGGTTTTACGTGAAAAGCTGTTATCATTCCCTGGGTTTCATAGTCCTTATATAACTTACAGTGCGGTAATGATTTCCTGTGATCGTAATATGCTGTTCGGAAATCACTATTGTGTATGGTGGTTGGAAAATAAACTTGGAAAATAAAAGCTTAGTTTCTGAAAACAGCATTGTAGTTAAACTCCCCTTCACCTGTAATGACATAGAGCAAGAGTGTTAATTTATTAGCTTTCTTGTGTCTGATTTTTAAAAGATGAGAAGAGGCTCAGAGAATTTACAACAGATTTTCCCTTTATCTTAGCCTACTACAGACTTTGGCAAAACACTTACATAAATATAATGAGCTATATTCATCTCACTATAGCTTCAGTGGAGTTTCAACAGGGAAGACTATACCCCAGTGAATTAATGGTGTATCCTCTGTTTATTTTATTCATTTGTCTCATCTCTTCCTTTGTTTATATCCCTCTTTTTTTCCTCATGTTGTTTATCTCTTTTTTTCAGCATTAAATTACCTCTTATTTATTAATCTCTCTTTTTCAAGATTTGTTCTCTGTGGTTATGATTTCTCACGTTTTATCCCCTTTCTCTCATTTCATTACCATTATTTTTTTTACTACTGTATATATTTTTTGTTCTCTCCCTGGATTTACTTCACTCTTTCTGTCTCATCTCCATTTTTCTTTATCTCTTCAGCAAACTAAAGAACTGCTAAAACACAATGCAGTAGAGCATTACACAATCTTGCTGCTCTGAGCACCTTTCCCATATTACTCTGGGGACAATAGAGAGGAGGGTATATCTAGGATAGTGGGAACTTGCAAAGGGTGCTTGGTGGGCAAGCTCAATTGTTCTGCTACTTGAGGCGAGAGCATGCAGACAGGTATACATAGACGCCAAAACCCTACAAATAACTAATCAGTTTTCGACTCAGGCTTTCCAAGGGCTCAAATATGCATCTTCCATCAACACACCAGCTTCAGTAAATCAAACATTCAGCAGCAATTTGACAAGATAACTTGTAAGTGACGTGTTTCTGTGCAAGATTCTGGTTCTGAGAGCAAGTGCAGCTATTCAGAAGGTTGGGAAGGTACTGAGATGTGCTGCAGAGGACATAGCTGGGCAGCGTGTCTCTAGAAGAGTGACACTCACAGAAGAGTTAACTACTACACCCATTAAAAGGGCAAGGTCATCTTCTAGTGCTGGTGTTCAGAGCTAGCTAGGGCTGGGTTATGCTCCTAACCTCTGTAGCCACACTAAGGGATGGAGGAGGGTTTGGTTAAGGCCCAGGCCTGGCCTACACTACAGACTTATGTTGGTATAACTACGCCACTTAGGAGTGTGGAAAATCATTGCAACGGTTATACTGACAAACTCCTGGTGAAGACAGCGCTATGTCAATGGTGGGACCTTCTTCCTCTTGGGGAGGTGGAGTACCTGCACTGATGGGAGATGCTCTCCCGCCGGCAAAGGGGTACAGTGGCTCAGTTGTATCGCTGCTGCTGTGTCGCTGCTGCACTGTATGTGTAGACAAGCCCTCAGGAGAGCTGGATTAAGAGTCCTGGCTGTCACAGACTACATGTCTGACCTTGGATTCCACTTGATTCTTTGTGAGTTAGTTCCCTGACTGTAAAACAGGACTCCTAATTTTCTCTACCTTGAAGTGTGTGATAGTCAGACCCAGTACTGATGAGGACTATGGGCATGTGTCTACATGCAGAGCTGAGAGTGTGCTTCCCAGCTCAAAGAGACTGACTTGAGCTAGTATGCTAAAAAAAGAACATAGCCATTGCAGAACGAGCAGTTAGCCATTAAAGCATGTGCCCGTCAGAGACACTAGGTACATAAGCTAGCCACTACAGCATAAGTGGCTAGCTTATGTACCTAGTGTCTCTAAGTTCTCTTTTTAGCACACTAGCTTCATGAGAGCTAGCTTAAGCATGTCTCATTGAGCTGGGAAGCACACCCTCAGTTGGAAATGTAGTGGTACCATATATGTGCCTTGCATCCTTAACAAAACAGGGCTCAAATCCTGCACACAGTGGCAAGCACAGTAAGTTACAAAGACAGAAAATGTTGTTTTCTCACAGTTTATATTTATAAAATCACAAGTGGGAAAGGTGAAATGGGATTTATTCTCAATAGAAAACAATATGAAGAAATTACAAGATGTTCAGATTCCTGTTAAAAACAAATAATATGTCGTATACACATTTTTTTCTAGTGAATTGTAGAGCAATACTGGCAATGAGGTTAAGTTGGGATAAGAAAACGAATCAGCAAAATCTCTGCAGAAGATTGGAAAGACATAATACTAGTCACAAGAAGCAGAGAGAATATCAGTGGAAAATTGATTATCTGTTTTCATACACCCATCTTGCAAAACAGAATAGACCAAAGATCACAGCAAAATGGTACAGGGAATTATTTTCTAATCTTCTGGGATTGTCCCAAATTCAAAAGTTTATAGTCTGATGTTAGAAATGAATGCAAGAGTTATTTCAGGGAAATATTATTCAAAATTTCTATTACTACAGTGTTAGAAAACTGTCTTGGTTTGCTGGAATTAAACAAAGATAGATTCTTGTGTAGAATTTTTGCAACTGCTACCAATAATGTGCTTTATTACTATGGTTGCAAAAATAAATCCCACTATAGAAAGGTGGTTGACAGGAATTAAAAATGGGAATGACTTACTGCTTGTGTTAGAATAAAAACCGAACTATTTAAGGAATGATTGGTTCATCCCAATTTGGCCTATCAAGAACAAATCATTGATATCATAACACCATGTATACTTACTGTAAATCAAACTATATTGCTTCAACTGGGCTGTATTGTCATTTTTCTATATTTCCCACCCTCTTATTTAATACTTTTGTATGAAAATACCTTGCACTGTAAACATTTTTTATTTTTTTAAATAAAACTTTAACTATATTAAACTGAATACAGCAGGGCATAGTAGCAACCCATAATTTGAAAGAATCTCTTTAATTTAAGGAAGGTTTTCCTCAACTTCAAAGAAATCAGTGAGAATAATACAAGTTTTTAGAGTCTCAGCTCAAATATCCTCTACATCCCTTAAAATATTGAGGATCCTGTACACAAAATGTTCAAGAAATAAACAAAACAGTCTTAATTTTCTGATCAACAGTCATCTTAATTGAAGTGGGTCATACTGACTTCAAAAATGAACCATACGTTTTGAGGCCCTATAGGGGAAGTTATCATTTTTCTGTTCGTAGGCCATGTGTTCACGTTTTTTGCAGTGTGTGCTTTTGCTGTTTTGGTTGAGCTATGCAGTTATTTGGATCTCTTAGAAAATTCCCTATGGCTTGTGTTTACTTTCCAGACAGTGCATAATGTGAGGCTGTTACCAGATGAGCTGTTTGAACTTTTACACTTTTGCTGTTCAGAATTCTGAGTATGAAGACGGGTTTTTTTGTGTATGATCATTGCAGTGCAGTTGACTGAGCCATGCTGTGTACCAACAGCACATGACTCGCCATGTGAGCTTAGGGTTTGTATATCTGAGATGTAAACATAAGCTTGTGTAAACTTCAAAGCAGCTGTAAAAAAAGCATGACCCTGAAGTATTCCACTAGATCAGACTATTTTGGCAGATTTAAAGGATTTCATTTTGTATTTTCTGTCCCTCCTACTCTAGAGTAATAACGAATGAAAGTGAAAAAGACGCAACAAAGGTACCCTGTTAATACAATGAAGGACTGAATTTGCCCCTGTCTGTGGCTCCCATGCACTACATACTGGAGCTGCTAGCAGCTGGGGGCAAATTCCCCAGTGCAGGAATATCCTAAGACTTCCATGGGCGGGGGAGGGCTATGTTGCCTGGCTTGCAAGCTGCAGCTTTCTGGACTGCACCACCGCTTGTAGACAGTCTAGGACAGGCTGCCATGAGTCAGTGCAGCCAGAGGCTCCTTGAACCCAAATTCAGAAGCTTATATAAATAAATAATATATAAAAAATATACTGGCACAGTTTAGTTCTTGGTTTTCTTACAATGTCTTATCAGTCTTGAAAATGTTGAAACTGGGCGAAACTCATCAAACATTACTGAGCTGCAGAAAGTCATCAGCATAGCATGGACAGTAGGAGCCCTGTCAAACATGTCCAAATGGGCTCTCGTGGATTTACGGTTTGCCACACTTTCTTAGTTTCTGCTCTTTCAATTAAAAAAGAAATAAAAACCGGGTACTCATTGTGTTCATTCTAATGTAGCTAGGTGCTCCTGAGTGCTGAACAGCACAGCAGTATAGTCTGTTACCCAACCGTTATAAGGAATGCCTGCAAATTAGATTCACTACACTATCTCCAGGGAAGAACAAAATTGTCAGCATACTGTCAGCTAAATGCAAATAATCAAATGTAACTAACAGCAAAATAGTGTCATGAGTAGAATCATTCTACCTGTATTTTGAATCACAGCTGAAGGTCCAAACACCTTGAAATTAAAATAAAATAAGTCAAGTTTTTTTCTTGGACAGATTCTTCCTAAAGACAGTACTACAGAATGTGTCATTTGGCCAGTGCAGCATAGAAATCTCCTTCTAGACTGAAGTTTTCAGTGTCCAGCAAAGTTATGAATTTAAGTTTGCAGGCTCATCTTTTGAAGGTCTGTGCAGGTTTCCTTTGAGGACAAAGACTGAGAGGCCAGATATGGAATGCTCACTTTGTGAAAAGTGTTCACCCATAGGTGAAAGGGAGTTTTTGTCTTTTACCATTTTTCTGTGCAAGTTAATTTGAAAGCATAGTGATGATCTGGTTTCACGCACACAACTGTTGTTGGGGTATTTGATGCACTGGATGAGATACACCATGTGTTGTGACAGGAATGTGTAGGACCCATGGATCTTGAAAGGAGTGTTGTGGTGGATACTGATCATCATAACAGTGGAGAGATGTCTGCACCTGTTGTTCTGATTGGGATCTGTGCTGCTTTGCATTGGTCCCCACAGACCAGAACACACCATCTCAGTGCTAAGGGTGACAAGGCCAGGATCAATATCTTTTTAGTAATGGGGATCAGATGCAGAGAGAGAGTTGACAGGATTTCGAGAATACCTGGATGTGAGGGGACAGGGACAAAGAACGCCCCAATGGTTGCTGTAACATTAACCAGTAGGGTTAGTAGATACTGACCCCTGACATATTAAGGGGTATAACATTTTGTAACCCTGACTTAGCTCATGTGACTGGAGCCAGGAAATAAAGACGTGTCTCTTACCAGCACTCCTGTGACCCTCACCTTTATTATATTTGCAAGCTTGAGCAAGATGTTGCATGATTTATATAGGATGCTTTTTGTAGCACAGTGATACTTACTAAAATCAATGAGGGCTTTAAAGCCCTCCATTATTTGGCACTATACTTTACAGTACATCTTAAATGTTCACTTATGTAGGCCTAATATTGGACATTCTTGCTCACAACATGTTTTTTTTTTAAACCTTTTCAGGGATGATATACTTTATTTTGACAATTTATATAAGATGTAATAGACCTATTATAGTGCAGGCTTTTAATGTCCATTATCATACTTGGGAGTATATGTGTTGCATTACAGACGTAATTTGTCAGTTACAGTACATGGATGCCCAGGGAAGTTGCTGAAGGACTGTCAAAACCATGGGTGCCAATTATACCACTCACACTGGCTGCATTTAGCAGATAACTAAGCACATTCATTAGTGAAAAGTAATATAGTGACAAGCTGCCACACAAATGTTTGCATTGTTCTGCGAATTAGATGGGATTATTTAAAACAAACCATCTAGCCACTTAAATGCGTGGTTGAGAAATGGATTGTTCTAGTGGGAGAAAAAAACCTAGAGATTTCTTTCTGGTCTGCAAAGATGGGTTGGCTACAGCCTCACAAGACACATTCCCACATGGGATACCTGAGTATGATCATTTAAGAAAAATTGATCATTTATTTCCCTTACCTAGAGGTTTTGAGCCAGATCGTTAGCTTCTTACTTGGAAGTCTGCTGATTTACACCCACTGACTGTCCCAGCACTATTGTTAGAATTGTCGGTCATTTAGGACCTGATTCTGCCACCCTTATTCGCAACGAGTGGCATCTGACTCCAAAAGTAGCCCTTTTAAGTGGAATGGAATTCAATGCAACCACTCATGAAGTAAGGCACTATTTACTCAGCATGATTAAGATTGCCAGAATCAGTCCCTTAATATCCAAGTACACTTGTAAATCCCAATACTTAAGGATTTGCTAAGACATTTCAGACCTTCATGCCGAGTTTTAGTTGAGGTATGTTTATACCCTTATATTTTAACATATATTCACACCATGCAGGTAATTTAGTCTGTCTGTAAAAGCCTCAGAAATGCCACCTGCCTCAATGGGTGGAGAGAACTTGATGGGGCTGGTGGTGAAGGGAGACAGACCAGCAGCAAGGGAGGGGACACTCGCTGTGGGACACTAGATAGCTCCTCCCTCCCAGGAGTCTCTGGTACTCATTGGCCAGCATGGTGGACAGGGTGCTGATTGCCCAGCATTCTCCAGTTCACAGGATTTAATCTGGAGTGGATTCCATGTGGATCCTCTTTCAGCTCCATTGCAGCAGCTTCCTTCTACCCCCTGCTCCCGCTCACCTTGAACTAGGAATGGGAACTCTGCCTGACAGTTGCTGCAGGTCTAGCTGATTGCCTATTTGAGGTAAGGAAGGGATTTTTTCTCCCATGGGACAATTGGCAGAGGATCAGGAAGCTTTTTTTGCCTTTCTCTCAACATCCTAATGCCACAATAAGAATGTGCTTAGTACCTAGCTGAGGTACATGGGTTGAGTTGTTAATTTGTTGCAACTTATGGCCAGTTTCCAGTGCAGTTAGGAAGGATAAAATGGACAGGTCTCAGAGGTAAAACACCTGGGACTGGTGATGGGCCTCGGGTTCATGCAATAGGGTGAGACCTTATGGCCTTTTCAGGCTGAGGTCAGATCTTGGGGTCTTCGCAGGCCAAGCCCCCTCCCCCCGTTCTTCATCCTCTACCCGTAGGGTTGCCAACTTTCTACTTGCACAAAACTGAACATCCTTGCCATGTCTCCTGCCCCACCCCTCATCTGAAGCCCTGATCTGTCCCACCCCTTCTCTGAGGCCCTGCCCCCGCTCACTGCATTCCCCCCCCCCCCACATTGCTCTCTCTCCTCACCCTCAGTCACTCGCACATTTTCACTGGGTTGGCTCAAGGGGTTGGGGTGTGGGAGGGGGTGATGACTCCAGCTAGGGGTTGCGGGTTCTGGGTTGGGGCCAGGGATGAGGGATTTGGGGTGCAGGAGGGGGCTCCGGGCTGGGGCTGAGGAGTTCAAAGTGTGGGTGGGGGCTGGGGCAGACGGTTGGGGTGCAGGGGGTGTGAGAGCTCTGGCTGGGGGTGCAGACTCTAGGGTCTGGCCATGGGTGAGGGGCTTGGGGTGCAGGAGGGGGCTCTGGGCTGGGGCTGAGGGGTTCAGAGGGTGGGAGGAGGATCAGGGCTGGGGAAGAGGGTTGGGGCGCGGGATTGGGTCAGGGGTGCAGCCTCCGGGCAGTGCTTACCTCAAGCAGCTCCTGGAAGCAGCGGCATGTCCCCCTCTCTGGCTGTTACATAGAGGTGCGGCCAGGCACCACCCCCACAGGTCCCACTGGCCGTGGTTCCCAGCCAATGAGAGCTGCAGAAGCCATGCATGGGGCGGGGGCAGTGTGTGGAGCCCGCTGCCTGCCTGTATGCATAGGAGCTGGAGGGGGATATGTCGCTTCTTCCGAGAGCTGTGCGGAGCCATGGCAGGCAGGGAGCCTGCCTTATCCCTGCTGCACTGCTGACCAGACTTTTAACAGCCCAGTCAGCTGTGCTGCGCTGACCAGAGCCACCAGGGTCCCTTTTCGACAGGTCCGGCTCCAGCTTTTTTGCTGCCCCAAGCGGGAAAGAGGAGAGGAGGAAAAAAAAAAAGCGGCTGCTCTACCACGCCACTTCATTCTTCGGCGGCAGTTTGGCGGCCGGTCCTTCCCTCCGAGAGGGACTGAGAGACGTGCCGTCCCCTTACATGGGCCAACCCAAGCACCAGCTTGCTACACTGGTGCCTGGAGCCAGCCCTGCTTTTTGACCGGGCGTTCCGGTCGAAAACAGGACACCAGGCAACCCTATCTGCCCCTCCCCATGGAGAGGATGTTGGGATTTGGAGTGAGCTGAGTACTGAGGAGGGTAGGCAGAGTAGAGCCTATCGCAAGTTATGGGTTATATAGTAAAGAGTCATGGAATCCCAACAGTAGAACCAATTAAATGCCTGGTATAGGAATGTATAGGTGATGGGAGGGTATCATCCTTCTCTGTGCTAAAGTTTAGTAAAAGTTGCAGCTTGCCACTTAATTCCATGTGTCTGTCCTCATTTCGCTGCTGTGTCCACATCAACAGATTTAGCTCAGGTTCAGTATCACTTCTGTTCGAGGCTTTTGAGTGGTACTTATTTTATCTGAACTTGCTGGCTCATCTTCTATATTTAGATGGCAGGGTCAAATCATACTGAAGTCAATGTCAACTCCTCCATTTTGTGGTGTGGAAAAAGCTGCCCCTTCACGCTGCTGCTAAATAGTCTGCAAGCTGAGGAAAGTCCTCTCTTCAAGGTTGGAGCCCCAATGGCTCTGTTGGTGATATGTTGGCTTCACTGCTGTCTATGGCTCTTCCACAGACCTCCAGGTTGGCCCACACAATACTTCACGATATTTTTAGGATGACTATTAGTCAATGACTATTAGCTAAGATGGTCAGGGATGCAACCCCATGCTCTTATGGTCCCTAAACCTCTGACTGCCAGATGCTGAGGCTGGACGACTGGGGTTGGATCCCTTAATAATTGCCCTGTTCTGTTCATTCCTTCTGAAGCACCTGGCATCTTCCACAGTCGGTAGACAGGATACTGGACTAAATGGACCTTTGGTCTGACCTTATATGGCCATTCTTATGTTCTTAAGATGTTGGCACCACCTTTTTGGAGTCAGATCTCCTTTTAAGGAAACATATCTTAGGCTGTTTTATTAGTCAGTAGTGACTCCCCAGTGTGCTGTGTAAATATTTGTGATCACTTGCTTTTACTCAGTTTACTTTTGCCTTGCTATATTTATCTTTGCTTATGCAATATTAAGCAAAAACAATTTTTAAACATTTGTACAGAGCAGTAGTTGCTGCTGCAGCTGTAATTACAAATTCCCTAAAATTTTTAATGGTCAACATTCTGTTAATGCAGACTCTTGCATTTAGTACATAGAAAACCCTTCCATCGCCTGAACTGCTGATTGTTCTGGGGAATCACTGAAAAATGAATCAATGAGTGCTTATTTTGGAGGATTACAGCAGAAACAATCTCAGTGATGACAGAAAGCGATCCATCAAAGGATGGATGGTACCTAAAGAGGTCTGAGGCCCAAAATTAATTCAGAACCTATTCTTAACATTCCTAAAAGCCATCACTTAAAGCTGCCTCATCAGATTGGAGCAGGCAGGCTGAGTGGCAACAGAGGAAAAGAGAGGATCAGGATCTTGATGGCATACTTCTTTTACTGCTACCTTTTTATTTTTCAGACAGACATTTGTAGAGCCAGGATATGACAATGCCAGAAAAAGCCAAGTTGTTACAATTTTGGACAACAGCATTTTATGATTACCCATATCAAAAGATTTCTGTCAAAAAAAGATTGCTCCACATTTTTCTCTTCAATCAACAACTGTAGGCCTCTGCTTGTGAATTCCATTAAATACTCTACAGTATGTGTGTAGGTGTTTAAACACAGACTGTCTGCAGCTGATATATTTTTGCTTCAGCAGGTTATCATACTTTTATAGACGTTACAGAGTTTTCCATCATATCAGAGATAACTACAAAGGTGGCTTGGTACTTATTGGGAATTGTTAGTGTGGTGTGTGTGTCATGATATTTTTTGTGTGTGTACACATCTATATTGGTCAACTTTTCATATTTAAGCAACACAAAATGTGTGATGGACTGGGGCAGTAAATGTACAGAGAGCCTCAGAAGCATAAGCAAATGGGAAAGCCTTCTCTGTCTCACTCACACATGGGGTGGGGGCAGTATAAAAATTTAGCATGAGAACATCTATTACTTGATATTGTGAGTGTGAATATGTAATAATGTGTGCTTATGCCAAATTTTCATAGTGACCCATCCCATCATGTATTTTTCTATACTATATAAATATATTATATAGGTCACCACAAAAATGAAAATATGTGCCAGATTACTATATACAAGAAACTCCATATTCTGGGTTTTTTCCCCCTATTCCTACAACAGTAGCTAACTGGTATCTGATAATTAATATTATCTTTTTCAATGGTGACCTCTGTATTACCTCACAGATTATGCTGTGTGATTGTGAGTGACTGTTGAAGTCTAAAGGGATTGTTTAGCAGCTCATGAGAGAACAAGGAAGCCTTATTGCATAATTAAGGGAGAAACTTAAAATTGCATATGAGATCATAATTTCAGCACCTACTTTTTGTCCACTTCATTGCTCCAGGAAAGAAGAGAATTCTCTAAGTGTGAATTCTATTAAAGATTGGGCTCTATTTGACAGAGTGCACATTCTGGTGGCTAGAGTCACTAGGTGAAATCCTTGCCCTGCTGACTTGTAATATGTAGTAATTGGAGATATACCAATCTCCTAGAGATGGAAGGGACCTTGAAAGGTCATTGAGTCCAGCCCCCTATCTTTAGGAGCAGGACCAATTTTTGCCCCAGATCCCTAAGTGGCCCTCTCAAAGATTGAACTCACAACGCTGGGTTTAGCAGGCCAATGCTCAAACCACTGAGCTATCCCTCCCCCTGCATTTGACTGTGTACATATGACAGCTGGCTCTGTCTCTCCTGGTCCGTGAGCATTAGCTCAACATAGGTAAACCAAAAGGGAGCCTTCCCTGCAGCCATTCCCACGGGGGCTGTGCTAAGCTTGACGCAGCCGGAAGTTGTTGTTTGTGTAAGGGGACTGTTATCCCCTTACTAACATTAAGCGGGGTGTTTTGGTTCCTAGCTCCCAGCACTAAAAGGGGAAGGGTGATGGGAAATCAGGACCCTGGGACTGACAGTCCCCTGGGGCAAGGGGGAGAGGCCAATTCTCCAGGTCAGCCTGATTGACAGGGTGGGCAGGCTAATCAAGGAGTCAGGAGGCCAGGTGGGTCCTGTCCTCCGTGTGAGCTGGAATTGCCTGGGTCAGACAGAGTGGGGCGGAGCTAAGGAGAGAGCAGGGGCCCAAGCTAAGCTGCTGGCAGCAGAGCTGCAGCCCCAAAGCCAGATCACAGCCCAGAGAGAGCAGACCTGCCCTGGGAACAGAGCTGCAGCAACCTGAGCCAGAAGGGCCAGAAAAGCAGCCCAGGAAGCAAGTCAGAGCTGGGAGCAGAGTCACAGAAGCAGCCTGCAGAGCAGACCTGTCCTGGGAGCAGAGCTGTAGCAACCAGAGCCAGAGGGGCCAGGGAAGCAGTCCAGGGAGCTGGAGGCAGAGTGGAGCAGTCCAGAGCTGAGTATGGTGAGCAGCAGGGGAGAGCGAGGGGGACCCTGGGCAGTGGGCCCAGCACAGGGAGATGTCTCAGCCAAGAGGCTCTGCAGGCCAGACTTCGAGGGGGATCGTAACCCTGACAGGGCGGGGGCAACGCTGGGAAGAAAGGTCCTGCCACCTAGAGCCTGAGAGCGTGGGGCCACCGCCAGAGCAAGTGTCCAACCCACAGAATCCCTGCAGCACAGCCAGGGCCTGAGAAGGAGGCCTGGGACCTACAAGAAACAGACTGTGAACTGCCCTGACATTCCAAAGACACTGTTTGTGATGTTCCCTGCCACAGAGTGGGATGATGTTTCCTTTAATCTTTCCCATTTTTCCTTACTCCTTTTTAAACTAATTGTTAATTAAATAAACTATTGCTTTAAATCGTATGTAATGATCAGTGGGTCAGGAAAGCATCCAGTGCAGAGATAGTACCCTGGAGTGGGGACACCCTAGCCCGTGACCTAGATGACCACAGCAAGGTTGGGTGTCGAGCCCCCCAGGTATCCTGGGCCCAGCCTTGTTGGGGTTATGAGGACTCTGCCAGACAGGAGAGTGCAAGGGGAGTCCTCAAGGGCAGGGAGGCCTCTGGGTAAAGGAAGTGGGAGCGAGGACTCAGATCCTTCCGCTAGCCCATTTCACTGGGGTAGTGCAGAAGTCAGGAAAGTTCCCCACAATAGCGGGACCATTCCCCCGCTTACATCTGCATATCTGACAGTATTTGCTTCTGATTCAAAGTGATTTAAATTTCAAAGTGCTGTCTTCTAAAAGTATCTCATGCTATTTCATTTTGATTGCTGAGGATTTGATTTCATATCGTTTCTTTGATTTTTGGTTGTGTGTTTTATTTTTACAAAACAAAAAATGAGACCAGCCTCTTTTTCTGGTTTTGAATGTTGATTTGAGATCCATCAAAATGTTCTTATTTCAGGGACTACTAGTAACATATTAGACCCCACACTTCATTTGCATAAGAGCTTAAGTTCTCCAGTTGATTCCATTGTTAGGAAGCTATTCAATACTTTTTTTTGTGACTGCTGCAGACCAGAATTCCAGGTAATTTACGAAGCAGTTGTCCGCTCTTGATAAACACAATACAGCTGTGATCCCCAAACATTTTGTCACGCCCCTCTTTACATCTCACAGTGGTCTTCTCTCCATAAGTGCTGACAATTACATAATACCTAACATGGAGGCTTGGCAGAAACCAAATATGCTACTTGACAAAAAATCCACATGTGGAGGCTTCTGTTAAGTCTGCCTTACACCCTGACTGCGGGTATGTCTACACTACGGGATTATTCCAATGTTATGTAAACCGTTTTTTAAAAACAGATTGTATAAAGTCGAGTGCACGTGGCCACACTAAGCATATTAATTCGGCAGTGTGCATCCATGTACCGAGGCTAGCGTCGATTTCCAGAGCGTTGCATTGTGGGTAGCTATCCCATAGCTATCCCATAGTTCCCGCAGTCTCCCCCACCCATTGGAATTCTGGGTTGAGATCACAATGCCTGATGGAGCAAAAACAGTGTCGCAGGTGATTCTGGGTAAATGTCGTCACTATCCTTCCTCCGTGAAAGCAACGGCAGACAATCATTTTGTGCCCTTTTTCTCTGGATTGCCCTGGCAGACGCCATAGCATGGTAACCATGGAGCCCGTTTAGCCTTTTTTCACTGTCACCGTATGTGTACTGGATGCTGCTGAGAGACGTGGTACTGCAGTGCTACACAGCAGTATTAATTTGCCTTTGCAAGGTAGCAGAGACAGTTACCAGCCCTATTGCACTGTCTGCTGCTTTGGAAATTGGCGATGACGGTTACCAGTCATATTGTACCGTCTGCTGCTGTCATGGGTGCTCCTGGCTGGCCTCGCTGAGGTTGGCCGGGGGGCGCATGGACAAAAATGGGAATGATTTCCCTGGTCATTCCCTTCTTTATGTTTTGTCTAAAAATAGTCAGTCCTGCCTAGAATATGGGGCAAGTCTACTAGAGAACCAGAGAGCACAACTGCTCTGGGTCAGAGCCCCAGATATCTCGCAGAAATGATGAGCTGCATGCCATTCTAGGGGGTGCCCCTGCAACAACCCCACTCGTTGCTTCCCTCCTCCCACACCCTCCTGGGCTACCATGGCAGTTATCCCCCCATCTGTGTGATGAAGTAATAAAGAATGCAGGAATAAGAAACACTGACTTTTTAGTGAGATAAAATGAGGGGGAGGCAGCCTCCAGCTGCTATGATATTTCAGGCAGGACATCTCCATTACTCATTAAAGGGGGGTGGGGGTTGGAGAGGAGCACAGCCTCCCGCTGCTATGATGAGGACGGTTACCAGCCCTATTGCACCATCTGCCAGGACAGAACCTCCAGGACACAAAGCTTAAAGAAGGGAATGACCGGGAGTCATTCCCATTTTTGCCCAGGCACTCCCGGCCAACCTCACAGAGGCCAGCCAGGAGCACTCACAGGATGATGACGAGGACGGCTATCAGTCATTTTGTACCGTACCATCCCCCACCGGGGAGGGGAGGGGAGGGGAGAGGATGCTGCTGTTTAGCGCTGCAGCACCCCGTCTACCAGCAGCATCCAGTAGACATACGGTGACATTGAAAAGAGGCGAGAAACAATTTTTTTCCCTTTTCTTTGAGAGGGGAAGGGGGGGTAAATTGACGACATATTCCATGAACCACTGGCAACAATGTTTTTGACCCTTCAGGCATTGGGAGCTCAGCCAAGAATGCAAATGCTTTTCGGAGACTGCAGGAACTGTGGGATAGCTCGAGTCCTCAGTCCCCCGTCCCTACCTCCATGAGCGTCCATCTGATTCTTTGGCTTTCCGTTACAGTTATCACACAGCACTGTGAGTCACTGCTGTGCCTCTGTCTATCATAGCCTGGAGATTTTTTCAAATGCTTTGGCATTTCGTCTTCTGGAACGGAGCTCTGATAGAACAGATTTGTCTCCCCATACAGCAATCAGATCCAGTATCTCCCGTACGGTCCATGCTGGAGCTCTTTTTGGATTTGTGACTGTGATTTGCCACCCGTGCTGATCAGCGCTCTACGCTGGGCAAGCAGGAAATGAAATTCAAAAGTTCGCAGGTCTTTTCCTGTCTATCTGGCCAGTGCATCCGAGTTCAGATTGTTTTCCAGAGCGGTCACAATGGTGCACTGTGGGATACCGCCCGGAGGCCAATACCGTCGAATTGCGGCCACACTAACCCTAATCCGACATGGCAATACCGATTTCAGCGCTACTCCCCTCATCGGGGAGGGGTACAGAAATCGGTTTTAAGAGCCCTTTATATTGATATAAAGGGCTTCGTTGTGTGGACGGGTGCAGGGTTAAATTGGTTTAACACTGCTAAATTCGGTATAAACGCGTAGTGTAGACCAGGCCTGAGTTTCTCATTTGTGTGTGCTACTGCTGAAACCTCTTTTCAGCTGATTGTGTCCTTTAATAGGGTAGCTATTCCTCTGCTCCTGAAACAATGAACACAGATCTTTAAGAGAATGAACATTTTTAGGTGACACATGTTTTTGTCTTATTATAAGATAAACAAGCCCAGCAGCCCATTTGTTCTGGTCTTCTTTTATATTGGTTTCCAAATACACAGTTCTTGTTTTATCTTCTTTATTACTTTCGGGGTGGAGAGATAGCAAAATGAACATTTGCTCAGTCCACAAGATTTCCCATGATAAGCAAGGCACAATAGTATAGGGAGGAGAAGGCTGGGTTTGGATCTAGCAGCAGTATTCAGTTAACCCAATCTATCTCCCTTTCCTCCACTGATGGCATCTTGAAGCAAAGGCTCATTTAGGCGTGTGGCAAAATATGACACAAATATCATGCCCTGAAGCTTTTTCACAATATTATATCTGACTCCCATAACTTCATTGGTTAGAATTAAATCAGTATGGCCAAGTTTGGGTTCCCACTCAGACAAGCCAAAAGCAGCCACTGATGGAGAGAATGAAAGAAATCAAACTAAGGCCTGGTCTACACTAGGAGGTTATGTCGAATTTAGCAGCGTTAAATCGAATTAACCCTGCACCCGTCCACACAACGAAGTTATTTAGTTCGACATACAGGTCTCTTTAGTTCGATTTCTGTACTCCTCCCCGACGAGGGGAGTAGCGCTAAATTCGACATGGCCATGTCGAATTAGGGTAGGTGTGGATGGAATTCGACGCGAATAGCTCCAGGAGCTATTCCACAGTGCACCACTCTGTTGATGCTCTGGACAGCAGTCCGAGCTCGGATGCTCTGACCAGCCACACAGGAAAAGCCCCGGGAAAATTTGAATTCCTTTTCCTGTCTGGCCAGTTTGAATCTCATTTCCTGTTTGGACATCGTGGCGAGATCAGCAGCACTGGCAATGATGCAGAGCTCTCCAGCAGAGGTGTCCATGCAATCTCAGAATAGAAAGAGGGCCCCAGCATGGACTGATCGGGAAGTCTTGGATCTGATCGCTGTGTGGGGCGATGAGTCTATGCTTTTGGAGCTGCGCTCCAAAAAATGGAATGCGAAGATCTACGAGAAGATCTCTAAAGCCATGACAGAGAGAGGATACAGCCGGGATGCAACGCAGTGCCGCGTGAAAATCAAGGAGCTGAGACAAGGCTACCAGAAGACCAAAGCGGCAAACAGACGCTCCAGAGCCCAGCCCCAGACATGCCATTTCTACGAGGTACTGCATTCCATTCTAGGTGCGGCCGCCACCACTACCCCACCAGTGACCGTGGACTCTGAGGATGGGATAGTGTCGACGGCCAGTTCCTCGGAGATGTTCGCGGACGGGGAAGATGAGGAACGAGATGAGGAGGACGAGGCAGTCGACAGCGCTTACAACGCTGATTTCCCCGACAGCCAGGATCTCTTCATCACCCTCACGGAGATCCCCTACCAACCCTCCCCAGCCGTTATCCTGGACCCTGAATCAGGGGAAGGATCAGTCGGTAAGTGCTTTAAACATGTAAACATTTATTTTTAACAGAACAGGAATATTAACTATGCAAAAAGAAGGTCAATATATACGGGACTAGAAAGCTGCAATAACAATGGGGATATTGGTTTGGCTGAGATCTGAGCGAGTCAGTAAGCTTCTCCATCTCCCCTTGAGACGTCCGAAAGCACACTCCAGCACCATTCTGCACTTGCTCAGCTGGTAGTTGAAGAGTTCTTTGTCACTGTCCAGGGTGCCTGTATAGGGCTTCATGAGCCAGGGCATTAGCGGGTAGGCTGGGTCCCCGAGGATCACTATAGGCATCTCCACATCCCCAACAGTTATTTTGTGGTCCAGGAAGAAAATACCTTCCTGCAGGCGTCTAAACAGACCAGAGTTCCTGAAAACACGCGCATCATGAACCTTGCCCGGCCATCCGATGTTGATGTTGGTAAAATGTCCCCTATAGTCCACCAGTGCTTGCAGCACCATTGAAAAGTAGCCCTTTCGGTTAATATACTGGCTGGCCTGGTGGTCCGGTCCCAGGATAGGGATGTGAGTTCCATCTATAGCCCCACCGCAGTTTGGGAATCCATCGCAGCGAAGCCATCTATGATGACCTGAACGTTTCCCAGGGTCACTACCTTTGAGAGCAGTAGCTCAACGATTGCGTTGGCTACTTGCATCACAGCAACCCCCACGGTAGATTTGCCCACGCCAAAGTGGTTCGCTACTGACCGGTAGCTGTCTGGCATTGCAAGTTTCCAGAGGGCTATGGCCACTCGCTTCTGCACAGTCAGGGCTGCTCGCATCCGGGTGTCCTTGCGCTTCAGGGCAGGGGACAGCAACTCACACAGTTCAAGGAAAGTTCCCTTACGCATCCTAAAGTTTTGCAGCCATGTGATTCATCCCAGACCTGCAGCACTATGCGGTCCCACCAGTCCGTGCTTGTTTCCTGGGCCCAGAATCGCTGTTCCACAGCATGAACATGACCCATTGCCACCATGATGTCCACGGCGCGGGGTCCCTTGCTTTGTGAGAGGTCTGTGCCACTCTGAGACTTCATGTCCTCACCGCGCTGCTGTAGCCTCCTCGCCCGATTTCTCAGCATCTGACTGTGGAAAAAGGTGGATGATATGGTGCGAGGAGTTGACAACAGCCATAACTGCAGCGATGATCGCAGCGGGCTCCATGCTCGCAGTGCTGTGGCGTCCGCGCTGTCACTCACCAGAAAAGTACGCGAACTGATTGCCCGCCGGCGCTTTCAGGGAGGGAGGGCGGGAGTGACGGTTGAATGACGACAGTTACCCAAAACAACCCTCGACACATTTTTTCCCCCAGCAGGCATTGGGAGCTCGACCCAGAATTCCAATGGGCAGCAGGGACTGCGGGAACTGTGGGATAGCTGCCCTTAGTGTGGATACATACGTTCGACTTTGTAATATCGGTTCCACAAATTCGATTTAAGTAGAATCGAACTACTCTGGTAGTGTAGACATACCCTGAGAGATTGCCAGCAGGTGAGGCAAAAGATACTAGGCAGCTTCATGATACTTCCACACTTTCGTTCAAGTGTCCATCTTTCAATGAGTGGTTCACTTTGTTTTTGTTAAACATGCTGTGATGGTCTTAATATTGAAGTTCCTTCATTTGTGGACTAAAGACAATTGTTTCAATGGAGTTTCTTGTCATTCTAATGGCCATATTTTTGTTAAAGATTTTTGTAGTTTGTGACTCACCTTCTCATTCAAATGCATGTGATGTTCATATGGTCTAAAACAAAGAGTCTAACAGTATGCAAAATATGCCATGATAACGTAACAGCTAGCATAGAATGTGGTTGGTTTGTGTATCAAGCCTGCGTTTAGATATCACGCTACGTGCTGTAGATTGCTTGAAGGGTGGGCATTATAAAGTGACTATAGCTATATCTGTACTATTCTTAATATGCAAAGTCAAGAGAAAATAGTATAGTACATATAAATATTACTTGTGTACAATATCAAGGCTATGAAAATTAGATGGAACTGAAAGCATTATGGAAAATAGCTGGAGTGCATAAGAAGTACCTAGCTTATAAATAGCCTGATGTTGTAAACCCAACCCTCACCAGTAGTCCTTAC
This sequence comes from Mauremys reevesii, assembly GCF_016161935.1. NCBI lineage: Eukaryota > Metazoa > Chordata > Testudines > Geoemydidae > Mauremys > Mauremys reevesii. Next base: position 42,721,001 of record NC_052624.1, read on the forward strand.
TTATCTGTACTGTCCTATTAACAGCAATGGATAATTCATTATCTGAGTAATGGCTTGGAGGATTGAGCCTATGGTTCAGCTAGGTAACTCATAATTGTTTCCAATGTAACAGAGTGGCTTAAGCAGTCAAAAATCACTTTAAAAGTAAAAGCATCTAAGTGAGCCATGCTGTTAATACTGTGATACTACATATGTACAAGCCTTGGTTGTCGTCTGATGTCTTGTCTCTTCTGTGTCCTAAGAAGTAGAGGTATCAAATTCAACTGCACTTCTTGAAGTACTCTCTTGCTTTTATTCAAATTACAGTTACATTTTAAAGAGTAAAGTTATAGGTACATGTAAACAATATTAGCTTTTTAAAAAAGGTGTTATGGCAAATCTTTTTGGTTAATAGTTAGAACATTGCAGGCTCTAGGAGATTAATAGGTCCTAAAGTCTAGGTGGTGTTTGGGAAAATCACAGTCCTTTCAAAGATCAGCTGGCAGGCTCAGCTGGAATCTGCAAAATTTCTAACAACTCAGCTGAAGTCTTCAGGCTGCTGTTTCCATGGGAACTGAAGTTGGATTGGTTAAAATGAGATAAGGAGCTTTAAAAATCTTTTAAAAATGTCTTACTTCATTTTTTTTGTCTGACTTTCTATTTCAGTGGAAATTGTAATAGAAAGATCAGCCAGCAGTCATCTGAGTTGTTAGAATTCTTGTTAACTTTATCTAGCTGAAGCTAGAGTTCATTTAAAAAAAAATCCATCCCAATTAAAAACTGTTTGCCACCTGGTGCATCTTCATCTATCAGTAGAGCCACATTTTCAACAGTGATCTGTAATTTTAGGTACCTGACTTTAAGGAGCTAGGGCCTGATTTTCAGAAGTGCATCTGTATATTTCATTGAGCCACATCTTCAGCTGGTATAAATTGGTGCAGCACCATTGATTTCAATGGAGCAATGTTCATTTGCATAAGCTGATGATCTGGCCTATTAACTTTACATGGGGTGTTAGTTGCTTAGCGTTTTGGTGCATCCGGTTTAGGGACCATTACTGAAAATCTGAGTCTACATTTCTTGTGTTCTCAGCATACGTATTACTTGAAGGGAAACACTCCAGTGAAGTCCATTAACTGGATTTACATCAGTGGGGTTTTTTCAGTACCATTTCCATAAATGATTTGATAGCATCTGAAGAGTTTATAGAAAACCAGTTTAGACATATTGAAAACTAGCTTGGGTTTAATATAGGCTTTACAGTTTTTGTTTAGTTTTCAAATACTGTGATAGTTTAAGCTTTTCTTGTGCCAAAGAATGGCTAAACAAACTGCAAGTACCTTAAAACCAGTTGTCCAGACGTATTCCTAAATCAAATAAAAACATTATAAATAAAATTCTGGCTATAGCTGAGGAGCTATTTTGTGGGCTGACCATGATTCCATGCCCTGGAGGGTCAGGAGATCTTGCAGTAAGTCATCATCCTGTCCCCCACCCCACTGATTATCTCAGGTGGGCAAGGCCCCTGAACCTTACTTTTAGACTTTCATATGTTGACATGTGTAGTTTATTTCCTGATATGGGTTGGTGGAGTGTTAACAGAAACTCAAATAGAACATACATTTACAACAGCCCATCCTGGTTTTTTTTTAGCCATACAGGGCACTTTTTTCCTTTGCTTTCTGAAACGAAGTTTAAGAATAAAAGTAAATTATTTGTATGTAGTGTGTGTGTGTGTGTGTGTGTATGGGTGTGTGCATATGCAATAACTTCTAGTGAAACTGATTTCTCTAAATGGAGAATTTCTCTAGTGATGGCACAGTTTCTATCCTGTTCATCTCTGTCTTTGGTAGCTTATGAGGGTTGCTGGCACACTGGAAGAGCACCTATTTCTATGATTTTTATTTGTATTGTAGAGGAGTATGTACGGTAAACACTCAAGGACTGTACAAATGAAGAAAATGTGGGAGTAAAATGTGTTTGATGTGTGGATAAAACAGGGTTTTTCCAGACAAAGGAAAGGCTGCTACCTCCATGCAGGTGCAATCACAGATCATTAGCAAACAGTCAAGTGGCCATTCATTAGCATCTTGGACAGATCAATTGGCATTGCAGAAAGCATCAGCAGGGAAGAAACCAGCATGGAATCTTCTCCATCAGATTCCATGGCACCTTTCCTCCCAGCAGGGGGACTGGACTTTGAGAAGAATGCATTTCAGAAGTTCACTGGTCTATAGAAACTTGAGGGTTCTTTACTCCTCTCTCTGTTTCACCTAGGAAGACAAAGGAACTAAGCACTTTGAACTTTGTCAGAGATCCTGACTGAGGGGAACCTCAGCCATCTGGCTGTAAGGAAGTGTGGTAAGAATCTTACCTTGAACCAAGACTATAGTTTTGTTAAGTCATAGTCACTAAAAAGTGTGTTTCACTTTTATTTGTTGTAACCATTTCTGACTTTATCCTTTGTACTTGAACTCATGTATAACCCCCATCTCTTTTTGAATAAATAAATGTGTTTTATGTTTATTCTAAATCAGCCCAGTGCTATGCTTGACTTGAAGTGATTATTAATTCCCGTTAAAGCAACACGCTGTTGTGCTTTCCTTTCTTTAAAGGAGCAACGGTCATTGCTCATCTGAATGTTCCAGGTGAGGGATGGCACATCAGGGCAGACAGTTTTAGGAAAATTTTGGAGTGGGGATGTGTTGAATAGTAGTAACCAAGGCTCGTGGAGACTAGAGTGTGACTGGTGTGACAAGAAGCCTGCTGGAGTCAGTGTTGCTGAACCAGGGCTGCTCAACACACACATATTCAGAGCATGCTTGTATGCTGGTTGGGAGTGTCCAGACAGGGAGCTACAGCAGCAGAGCATTTTAAGGCACTCAGGGTTACAGGACAAGTGATGCCATCACCTCTCACTAGTCTGGGCTGAACTCCAAACCATGACAAACCAGAGCCCCAAGAGGCATCATTGTGGAAGGTGCCATACAAGCACATCCAGGAGTGAGAGAGTCACTGTCCAAAAGAGATTGGCATTTTTGGAGACTAATTCTAGGGAATACATACTGTTCGCCATTTTTATTGATTTTCCTTGGTAAAACTCACTCCATTAGTACCTTAGCTGTAAAGCAAAGTGAGTGGCTCTTTCATCTCTGTTACCACGGCAGTCCTCCCTCAGATGTCTTCCAGGGCAATGTTTCTAGTGTTGATCATTGCCGTTGTAGATGTCAGCGTAGTGTAGCTGGTTCCTTGAAGAACAGTGAGTCTTTGTTGCAATTAATAACAATAACAAAAAAATCCTGATTTGAAGGGGTACGGATTACCCAGTACTCCCACTGAAATCAGTGAGCTAAAGGTGCTCTGTACCTCTAAGAATCAGGACTTCTCTATGGGTCTCAACTAGGGTTGCCACCCATCTGGGTTTTATCCAGACAGTCCAATTTTTGGCTTCTGTGTCCAGGTTTCATTTAGAGTTGCCAGATACCCAGTTTTCAGGGACCTGGCAACCCTAAATAGCACCCAAACCAAAAGTCCAGTTACCACAGGGCCGGGGGGAGGCGCTGGATCATTAACCTGCGCCAGCCCCTGCTCAGCCAGGGCTGCCTCCGACCTGCAGGCAGGCTCCTAGACAATCCAGCGAGCGATGGAGGGAGCAGAGCAGTGAGCGAAGGGGGCTGGGCCTTGTGGGGAAGAGTTGGAGTGCGGGGCCTTGGGAAGAAGAGGTGGGGCAGGGAGCGGGGGCTTGGGAGTCAGGTTACCAGCAATTAGTAAACTGTCAACCCTAGTCTCAACTTGGGCACCCCAAATTAGTGAAAGCTTTTGAAATGTAGCAACCTTTCTCCCCTTATACCAGCTTTTAGTAATGTTCTGTTTTCCTAGAGAAAAATATATGAACATTTCCTGAAGGCCATACCAGGTCTAGGAAGCACTATAGTCTTCCTGGTGTTTAAGTGTAGTCAGAAAACTTGTTTTTTCAGTAGAGATGTTAAAATGTTGCAAAAGTTTTCACACGGTAGCAGCTCGTGTCTGGAGTAAGTGCTATCTGCAATCCCACCAATCTCCTTACTATTCCACCACTATTGCAGCTTGATCATATTTTTAAAGTGGAAAAAATGGGACTTTCATTTGGGAGTATCACAGGGAAGTGTTTGTGTGGGGAGGTTAGAGGAAAAAGGAGCATCCCTTCTTCCTTTCAGAATGAAAAACTGGGACACTTCACCAGGAGAGGCAAGGTGGGAGAAAACAGCAATTATCTCTTTTGTGACCTCTTCTCTATTTTCTAGAGCTCCCCAGCTCTTTTCCTCCAGTCCATCTCTTACCCTACCAGTGCCCCTTACCATCGATCTCTCACATACATACCCTAGATCATCCATGATCTCATTTACTAGTGAATGCTATTCCCCAATGCTAGCACAACTCATCCCACTGGCAGTTCAGAATCTTCTTAAACCTGTCTGACTGATCTCCTAAGTAGGGGTCTACAACTCCATTCAGTCCCCTCCCCACTGCCCATCCCCTTCCTCCTGGAGGGGGTGGGCAGGGAGAAGATCTGAATCAGGAAGTGGCCAGGCTCTGTTTGGGAGTGGTGCCCGGCGTCAGGGAACCTGAAGCAGCAGCCATATGGCAGGCAGTGAGCTGGAGAGAAGCAGAATTCCCGGGAGCTGTATGCAGAGTCAGAGGTGGAACAGTCTCTGACTGCCCGAGGTAATAACTGGGTGCAGGTCTGGGTGGGACTACCCTAACTGAGCCTGGAAACCTGCAAACAGAGACTGGGCTGGAGAAGGCACCCCAGCACTAGGCTTGAGAAGCCCTAACTCTTGATTGGACTGCCCCAGGGACCCAAACAAGAACTGCTATTGCTCACTTTGAACTGTAATTGTTTAAGCCTCTGTATGTAGGGTATTTGCATCCTTCCCCTTTCCTGCTGGCCCTAGTAAAATATCTTCTCACTTAGTCATGTGTCTATGTGGTTACTTGGAGCTGCACAGAACCTAGCTGATGAACCCCTTCCATTGCTTGCCTCTTTGTCACGGTACATCTGGCACACCACTGGCACTCTAGTGGTTTGGTGTACTGAACAGTCCCAGTAATTACTCCTCTCCGATCCATCCAAACCAGACCTCACAAGCTCAGAAACACCCCAGGCTGACAACCAGTCGTCTCCCTGGCTCAGAAGCATCCCTTCCTTTCTGAAACCAACACTCCCATCCAACACACCTGGTCTCAGAGAACACTTCTCCCAATATCACACACAACCTTCCAGGCTCAGAAAACTCAGTCCTAGGCTCTGCACGCTTTCCTGTCCTATCTGACTCCCAGGCTATATAATATACCCGTAATACAATTCTGAACAATGATTTCAGCAAATAAGAGACATTCAAGTGGCTATTTTTACCCTTAACATGAAAAAACAAATGAAGCTGATGAATATATTATTGTATGTATTTAGCAGTTTAACTTTGTCTTAAACATACGTATATATACAAGATAGATGTATATAGTAAGTTGTCCTAATTCTAGGTATGGGAGAACTCTGAATTTGCTGATGAAAATAATTGTTTCTTGGAGGAATTGCAGTCTGAGTAGATTTAGCTGAAAAATGAATAGACATCTTACATAAATATCATTAATTTTCTTTAATTGGGGTAAAAAGCTATTTTTTCACTTCATATTTATTGCAGCACCATTTCTTCTTAGAAACTAAAACAGTTTATCAGAGTGCAGCTACTGCTAAGCCTAGGAGTATTTATAGAATAATAGAATCATTTTGAGGAAAAGGACCTTTACTGGGTCATCTAAGTCCATCTGCCTGCATCTCTGTAGGATGGATTTCATTATTCTTAAACTAGCCTTGAATACCTTCCAGGATGGAAATGCCATAACTCCACTGGCAGTTTGTTCCATTATATAACTGGTCTAGTTATAAATTTTCCCTGCTGCACTTTAAGCTAGTTATTACTACTTCTTGATCAGCCTTGGTTGAATAATGAGACTAATTGATTCCTGTTTTCTTTATAACATCCTGTCAAGTACTTAGTTTTCCTGTTTCCCCTTAGCGGCCTTTTCTCTAGATTAAACATGCCCACATCTCTTAACCTTTCTCCAGAAATCCGATTTTCCAGATCTTTTATCAGTTGTGTTGCCCTGAATCCTCTCCAGTTTATTGTCTTTTAAAAAGAGTGACTACCAAAACAAAACAAAATACTCTAGGGGAAGGCTTAAAAGTAAGTAAACAAATTTATTCATGTCTAGTGTTGAATTCAGCAGCACATCATAATGTGATTTATTTTACAAAGGATACTGTTATAAACGCAACTCAGTACATTTGCCCTTTAGACCCCTATAACACGCCATTTTTCTCTTCTATTCAGTTAATCATCCATTTTAATACTTGGCTTTTTCATGATGTGCTATCGCATACTCCAATGATTTATTTGTGAAGGGAACCAATTTCTTTCTACTGCTTAAACTATTAAACATTGTTCTTATTTAATTTCATTTATGGCATTCATCCCCTTTCTTCAATTTGTCAGAACTACTGTTTTTTATCAGTACTTGGACATTTGGCTGGCACCAATGTTAATAGCAGAGTTGGTTGGGAATTTTTTTACTAAATGTTTTCTGTTGGAAAATGCCAATTTATGAACCAAAACTTTTCTCCAGAAATAGATTTCTTGACTCAAATTATTTTTGAAAAATAACGTTTTTAAATTGTTGGAATGTTTTGTTCCACCATTTTCTAAATAAAAAAAAAACTTGAACTGCAAAACAAGTTTTTGTTTAAAAATGTAACCTAATTAAAGAAAAAAAATATAGGTTGATATCAAAACAAAAGATTTTAAAATCATCAAAATGAATTGTTTCTATTGACCTAAACTGATTTTTATTTATTTATTTATTAATTTATTTATTATTTATTTTATTTTAATACTCAGTCCATGAAAATGTTAGAGATTTTGACTTTGTCTCAGTTTGGGATGGGAAAATCTTTGGAAATCTTGGACATTTTCACAGGACTGCAAAACAATTTTCGATGCCTCTGTAGTTAATAGATCTTGAAGCTGATATTTCTATAACAGGACTGTTGTCCCCTTACTAAAACTCAGTGGGTGTGTTTTGGCAGGCTAGCTCCCAGTACCAAAAGAAAGGGGAAGGGTTGATGGGAAATTAGGACCCTGAGACTGACAGTCCCCAGGAACAATAGGGAGAGGCCAGTGCTCCAGGTCAGCCTGATTGACAGTGTGGGCAGGCTAATCAGGCAGTCAGGAGGACTTTTGGGGGAAGAGGGGTGCCGTCCTCCTGGGTCAGACAGAGCAGGTCAGTGCTGGGAGCGGAGTTACAGAAACAGCCCACAGAGCAAAGCTGTGGTGGGAGGAGAGCTGTAGTAATCAGAGCCAGAGGGGCCAGAGAAGCAGCCCAGGGAGCTGGAGGCAGAGCAGCAGCAGTAGCAGCAGTCATGCTAAAGCAGAGTGGAGCTGGAGTTGGGCTGGAGCAGTCCACAGCTGGGTGCGGTGAGCAGCTAGGGAGAGCGAGGGGGACCCTGGGCAGCGGACCCAGCACAGGGAGATGCCCCTAGTCAAGATGCCAAGATATGGGGCAGGGGTAACGTTGGGAAGAAGGGTCCTGTCACCTAAAGCCTGAGGGCATGTGGCCACAGCCAGAGCAAATGTCCGACCCGCAGCATCCCTGCAGCACAGCCAGGGCCTGAGAAGGAGGCCTGGGACTTCAGGAACAGACTGAACTTCCCTTACATTCCAGAGACTGCTGGTTGTGATGCCCCTGTTCCACAGAGCGGGGTTGTGTGTTTTCCTTTAAACTTTCCCATTTTTCCCCTTTTTGTTACTTGATTGCTGTTTAATTAATTGTATTTTCTTTGAATTGTATGTAATGATCAGTGAGTCAGGGAAGCATCCAGTGCAGAGAGAGCACCCGGAGTGGGGACACCCTAGCCCCTGCCCTAAGTGACCACGACAAGGTTTGGGGTCATGGGGTCAAGCCCCCCAGGAATCCTGGGCCCAGCCTTGTTGGGGTTATGAGGACTCTGCCACACAGGAGAGTGGAAGGGGGAGTCCTTGAGGTCAGGCAGGCCTCTGCGTAAAGGAAGTGGGAGTGAGGACTCAGGTCCTTTCGCTAGCCCATTTCATCGGGGTAGGGTATAAGCCAGGAAAGTTCCCCACAATAGCGGAACCATTCCCCCGCTTACATATGAATAGCCAATAGCCCGACATTGTGCTATATATTGTAATCGACATGCCCAGCAATATCCTGCTGACACTTAGCTGTCCATTTTATTCTTCTCATTAAATGTGGGTTATGTGATCAGTGTCTCAGTGCCTTAGTTAAGTACCTGGATGAAAAACAGTTAGCTCAACCCAGATAAGACAGAAATGATCTGGTAGAAAGCAGGGAAAACACTTCAAGGATCTAGTTGCAGCTTTGACTGCACTCTTTTGAAGGCCTACAGCAAGGCAAGTTGATTGTCAAGATGTTGCTTAGCAGCCTCTGGTGGTTTCATTGCTACTCCTGGACTCCCCTATAGCAAGAGTAGCCAGAAATCCCTCTTCAGGACTTTTGCTAGCTAGGAGACTGCACGCTAATCTATCCAATGCAGACGTAGCCACAGCAGTCCATGCCTTAGTCATCTGGAAGTGCAAAGCTTGGACAGTGCAGGCAAGAATTAGGCCCATTGTATCCACTGCATATTCTTTATCCCAGATGTTCTGGAGTTTTTATTTTTCCTATGGAAATGCTCACAGACAGCACATACCAATGTTCTCTGAAGAAGGACAGTCTCTGTTAACACTGATATTTAGCAGAAATCTCCAATATTGCAGTGCACTGAAGGTAAACTTAATATTCCTGCATATATCTGTCTCAACCAACAGTATGGGACTGCAGATTACTCTGTTTGTCACTAGCTTGGAAAACTATTGAGTAATTTTTCAATACTTTATATTCCTATATAGAAAGGGAGAATGGTCATGTCTCACTGTGATCTGTTTGCAACCCTAAGGTTCACACCCCGGGGCCAGCCTACCAGCCCCTTTCTTTCTATGATTTGTGACTCAGAATTACATATTGGTTTCAGTAATTTACACAGTATATACTTCGCTCCAATCTGATACACAGAGGCAAACATAGCTCAGTAGAGTATTTTGAACATCCCCCGTTGTGCTTGCACATGCACACATAGCAGTCGATTGCAATCAGGCACAGTGTCTTCACAAAAGGAGCAGAGAGGATAAGTCTATGCTGATCATGATTTACGCCAAGAGGCACTGGAGTAGTAAATCCTTTGGAAGTGGCATAGCACTCTCCTTCCTATCTAAAGTGAGATGATGGAGGGGATGGGGGAATGGCCCTTGAGTTCCTAATCAGTTGTCTTTTTATTGCTACACTTGCAATCCACCCAGAAGGTACAGCAAAATGCAAAATATGCCTTCCTGGCTCCCAAATGTACCGAAACACCGAGTACATTGCTCCTGTGTTCAGTTCTTCACCGTGGTTTCTGGTTCAGTTTGCGATGATGATCAAAGCGATGATGATCTATAAGGCCTTAATAGTCTTGAACATGTGCCTCACACACTGTACCCCATCACATCAATTAAAATGCGCCTCTAGCTGCCAGCTCCCATGGTAACTTTCTCCGAGGCATCCCTTCCTATGAAATTTGTTCTCCTTGCCTGTTTGAGGATGCAAGGCTAGTGAGCATCAAGGCATAATGCAAGAGGTATGAATTTGGCATAGCTATTGTTTTTCCTTTTCTGTCATCGTGCTGTATTTAATGTAACTTAATTTTGTAGATAAGCACTCAATAGTTATAGCAATGAGGGCTCTGCAGTTGATGAAAGGTCAGGTTGCTCTCACCCTTATGGCGTTTGAGGGTCCCGTGGCAGTGCAACTGCAGGGGGAATGGGATTTGGGTGACATGCAGAGATCAGCCCTGGGGTAGAATTCCTTGTACTAATGCATGGGGCAGATAGGGACAAGGATGGGACTGGAGTGTCCACTGATATTCAAATCCGCTAATGCTCTCCAACCATGGAGGGGCGGCACTGGGGCTGCAGGGAGCTGACTACAGCTTCACTACTGCAGTAATGTCTGCTGCTGAGGAGGTCCAAAGCTGCTTTATAATCTAGGGGCATTCGGGCGGGGGAGGAAGACAATTCCTTCTGCATATCTCCAGCTTACATTAGCTGCTTCTTGACCGGGCATTGAGGGCTGGATTTGGGTTGAAATTTCTCCAACTAAAAGCTCCTATTCTCAAGGTTCCGCTTGCTAGCCCATCTCCTTAGAACTGCACAGGACTGGATGTGATTCACTTCAAAGCTTATCAGTGCCACTCAATGGTCTGGAGTGAATTGTGAATGATGCGAGGTAGTTTGGGTCACAGAAATCAGATCAAGATCACTTGACTTCAGAATATAATTTTCCAACATGAAGATTGAAATCAATCAACTATGTTCAAAATTATACATTTTGTGACTAATATTCTTTGCAGAATGTTTTGTTCTTAGGAGACTTATAGATTTGCTAGCAGGAGAGGTCTTTTAAATTGCTTACTAACCTCCTGACAGTGGTTCTGAGGACCAGTTACTATGTCAGCAGATAACATTTAGATCAAATGACAAGCCTGCTTTTTTTCCTTCCCTTTCAAAAGAAAAAATCACTGCATGCATCCTTCAACAAAAGAACAACCCTCTCCAGTGGCTTTGCGATGATATGGGAGATAATCATATCCGCAGTAGTGCACTGGCCTGGAATTTAACAGGCTAGTTATCTAGAGGAACATTTTAAAGTATTATACACAATGCAGCTTTATGGTACTCTGCTAAAGGCTCAGAAAGGCATCTTAAAAATAATATGCAGACTTGATTCTGTGTATTGTACCATAAAAGTTTGGGGAATTATAATTTTCCTGTGGGCAAATTTTCTAGGGATCAAATGCGCCACTGTCCTGTGGAGCATACAAAATAGAGAAGCATACAAAATTTGCAACTAGTGGCTCCTCTTTCGAAAAGACCCAAGAATATTGCTGAAGAAGACTATTTGAAATGTAAAATGCAATGGAAATTGGGCTGAGAAGCCCCCCTTTTTATAGGCTAATTAACCGTGTGGGGATCAAGTGAAATGATTTACAGGCAGTCCTTGCTAAAGCCCATAGGCTGATTTAGTATCTCCTTACCTCACTCCTTCCTGGGCTCACTTAAAGTTGGAACCCTCTTCTCAGGTCCTGGAGAATCAAGTGTAATATGAAACCAGAGGATTCCTTTAGGGCTAGTCTACACTAGAAGCGCTACAGTGGTGCAGCTGCATCAATGCAGTTCCGCCACTATAGTGTGTCTGGTGAAAATGCTCTATGCCAATGGGATAATAAATCCGCCTACATGGGAGGGGGAAGCTATGTCAGCAGGAGATCTTTCCCACCGACATAGGGCTGTCCAGACTGATGCTTAGGTAGGTGTAACTTTCATCACCCAGGAGGGTGACTTATTCACACCCCTGACTGACATAAGTTATATCAACATCAGTAATAGCATGTACAATCCCTTAGTCTGAGCTTCCCTGAAGTACTAAGACAGCATTGCTTCTCACACAGTTCTCAAGCATGCAACATACCTAAACTGCCATCCAACAGTTGAGTTCACACAGAGTTCACAATTTATGTGTGCTGTAGGAAGGCAGGTTTTGGACTTCAAGTTTGTTTGGTATAAATAATTGTGTGGGTCTTGCAAGTGAAATGGGTTTGAGGAATCCAACTCTACTAATTACTGTAAGAATTTTATCCTCATTATTAGTCTGCAAATCATACAGTAAAAGCAGCTTGACAAAAATGGCGAATGAACTGACTCAATTAACTTAGGAACATTTTATTCCTCTGTTGTACTGCGCCATTACATCTGACAGTTTTGCTTCTCCTCCTCCAATCTAATTAAAGATTTTTGGCAAGCATCACAGTGTTATAGATTTTGAAAATCTGAAACAAACCTGGCCCAAAGCAATTGCTTCAAATCAAGAGTGGAGCTGAACTTACATTTACATCTTAAGCAGACCAATTTGTTACCATGAGAATTATTGACTTCTGCTTGGTCAGTATGCAAATGTTTTACATTAGGTGGTCATGCTACATATATGAGGATTTTCCTAAGAGTTTTTTTTTCGTTTTTATTAATAGGTAAAATGTTGAAAGACCAGAATAAAAATAGCAGAATCAATTCCAGGCTTTCATGTTACGCTACTATGTGTTATCTAATACTTCAGCCTTATATTCAATGAACTGGGGGTTTTAAGATTAGGTCTGTGTGAAACTGAACAATTTTTCTATGTTGGTGAATGGCAGGGCTCAGCTTTCATCCCTTCTCCGTCTAATCCAAACAGGATGGAAAAGTTTTACCTTTTCATAGCTGCTTTTCTATTCTCATCCACTATTGGGTCCAGATTCTCTCCTGTGTTGTGACCACTTTGCATCATCCCGTTGGCACAAAGTGGCCCCAAATCCTGCACAGTTGCTTATGCAAAAATTGCCCAGTGAGCAGGAGTATTCTCTAGTGGTGTAGAGCTGGTATAGCATTTCCAAGACATAAACCCCTCGCTACTGCTGACATAAAATAGGTTGCCCAATGGAAAGGGATTTTGTCCTGCTGATCCTTAGATGCTGTATGAGAACCGTTGGGGCTAGTTGCAGCCAACCAAATTTAGATCAGCCCAATTTATTTTGAGCAACTGGCCTGTCACACAGCCAATCCAGAATTGCATGCCTTATCTGTAGCAGAAGACTGGGGTCTATATATTCTCTTAAACCATAAGGTCTTTGAGACAGAGACCCTATTATTATGTACTGTGGCGCATGAAACACATTGTCAGTGCTTAACAAATAATAAAGATTATCCCTGTTAAGATATATGGCAGTCATAGTCTCCTCCAAATATATTGGTAAGGTCACTCTTGGAAGCAGACAGTAAGGACTACTGTATAATACTGGTAATTAATATTTTGGGACTAATTAATCACTGTATTACACCACTTCACATAAATCTGAATTGTTGCACCTCTGATTGTGGGTGCAAATCAGTTAGATAAAGGTGCAAATACTCGGGTTATATCTGCAAACTAGGAGGCTGGATTTTAGTCCTGTTGTAAATTTACCCATACATGTTTCCTCGAATCCAAATGCTCTAAGGTACTGCCAAAGACTGGACTATTTTATTTTATCAAACACTTCCCTGCATTGATGTTGAGCAAAGCAGTTGGCAATCCAGCCACTGGGACTGGGTAGGTTAATCGAGAGTGCCTCCACAGAGCTCCACAGACATGGAGTGGGAGCTTTTGATCTTTTGTCGCAAAAACAATCTATAACCACTCTACTCTTCTCCTTCTAGAAAACAGCTGCCATTATTTTGTCTTTTCATTATAGCTTAAACACTGACTTGCTTGGAAGTTTTGCACAAAGGGGGAAAAAATCTAGAGACTCAGGGTCTATTTCAATGAAAATCATGTCCAGCTTGTACAAACTCTGTGGAAAGTTGAAGAAGCCACTGAAAATCCATACAAGTCAGGGCTTGAGAAGGTAACCATGAAGCAGAAGGCAGTTTTTGCTGAGGTCAGCCCTTCAAAGATTTGTTCTTGTTGATGGTAATGAGGATGGATTGTGTTGGTGCACAAGCATTTTCACACTCTGTATAATCTGAAGTGAGTCCTGCACCAATCACTAGAGAAGTGGCAGCTCTTAATAACTAATTGGCATTTCTTTCTGACTACCTCAGATGTGCTGCACTCCAAGAGTTTACCACCAAGGAACATGAAAAGCATGTGGGTATCTTCAACAGTGCTTAGCACTGGACTAACTCTGCTTCCACTGAGGTCAATGAGAGTTTTGCCATTGACTGCAGTGGGAACAGAGTTAGGCTATCACTGAGTCTGGTTTAAAGAATCCCATCCATGAACTTGTTTCCCAAAAGAAAATCTTTACCAAAATTGGCCAAGAATTCACCTACAGCCATGCTGCTCTAGCCAATGCACTCTCTAGATTGGCTATTTCTGTTTTCTAAATAAATCACTAGAGCACAAAGAACCACATTTACTTTTTTGAGTGTTTTTTTTTTTTAAACTCTGATTAACTAGATTCAGATCCAACAAAATAAAAGGATTTTGTGTGTGTCTAAGATACACTCATTAGAGGTATAAATATATTCACAATGAAATTTTCTACTCCTTGGAACCCCCGCATTTGTAATCAGTGTTTGAAATGTTCCACCACAGCACTTAGAAGGGAACATGTTGTGTGTGTGTGACACTTATATATATAAATCAGCTCTTCATTTTGAAATAAAAAAAATAGACACCCAGAAGACACTATATGGTGATTAAGTTGTTGCAGCTTTTCCCCATCAGCTTGCTTTTGTCTCAAGTTCACTAAACCTAGTATTAGACTTTACTGCTTTCAAATACATCTCAAGTATAATAGCTGTTCGCTCCATCCCTTTCCTTAACCTTCAAATCGTAGACAACTAATTATCAGTAATAGGGCAGAGTCTGCAGGTCCTCCACAGCCAGAACTTCCACTGTGGTGAAAAGTAGGGATCAATGGGAGTTCCACGCATGGAGGCCTTGCAAGTGGTGCACCTGAAGGCTGAGTTATGGCTGCTTGAGTGTGGGATGAAGCAGAAAGGGTTTAGGGAGAGGTTGTGGTGGGTGTTTAGCCCTCCCTTTTAAGAGGCTGCCTTGCTGCAGCATTGCCAAAGTCAGTGCGGAACACTTCAGAGGGGCTATGTCCAGATGAGCTGGGGCCTTGAGCCCCATGCACTGCAATCACGAGGAAGATGTTACTGCGACAACGAGCGGCAGTAAGTCTGGCTGGAGATTATTATACGCTTTCTGCAGTACTACTGGAGGCATTATCCCAATTCCTGGTTTACAGGCATAACATCCTCAGCCACAGACACTCAGGCAGTGCTCCCTGCCCACTTTCTTCCCAACTCTCCCAATGCAGCTGAGTCACTAGGAGCTTAACTGAGCTTTCATGGTTTATTTTCAGCATATTACTGTTTATCATTTTAAAATACTCCTTTAAAAGCCTTTTCCTGATAGGTATTCACTTGTTTGTAAACTTTCTTCCCAAGCGGAAAATCATAATCATGGAGCAAAACATTTAAAGCTGGATTAAATACACACATTGTTCAATTTAAGGCTGTGTAAATCATTTCGGGTTCAATAAAGTTGATTCCATCTGTTTTTATCATCTGCTGTCACAATAATTTAGCATTCCCACATAACATTAAAATGTCAATGAATTGTCGGAGAAAAACTCAGTTCTTGCTTTTTTTGTTTGGGTGCAGCAGAGTCAGATACTTTATTCTGTTTAGAAGCTACAACAGGGAGAGAGTGCACTAGGACATAGGGTCTCCCCTTCCTAGACAGGTCTCTCAACAGGTAAACAATTACAGCCAGCATTTATACTTTTGTTACAGACAATAATAAGCAACAGCTGCATTTTGCTTATACATAGGTCATCCTGATATCTTGTTCTTCTCACTTCTAAAAAGACGCCAGTCTACATATTTTATCAGTGCAAGGTTGCAACAACTTCTCTCACAGTTCTTTTCCACTCGCCTCACACAATCCTCACTTCTACAAATCTCGCGTTATTAGGGTTACAGCTAGCCTGACTCTTGCTAACAGAAACTGGCATGCATTAAGATCCCCTACAAATCCCTGTCAGTTCTTTCTGTACTTCCACAGAATCAAAAGAAGAAACACATTTGTGGACTGTTAGTAGTTAATAGTACAGTATTGCATTCAGCAAGCCATAATAATTAATTAAATTTCGCTGCCATAGATGTTTGTAATTGTATAATTAATGTTTCTCCATAATCACATAATAAGATCTGTGTGATTCATGCTCTGTGATAATCTATACACACATTGCCATCTCAGAATTTTAGCCACTTGCAAAACGATCGTTGTCATTTCTCTGTCTTCAAGAAACATTTTACTGCATAAATAAGAGTAAATGAAGGATCTGATCCTGAAGTCTGATCATGTACATTAATTATGGTACAGTAGAATTTCTTAATGTAAACAGTGTATTAATTATTTGAGCTGTTTCATTGCTATCTTTATATATGGAAAATATGAAGTATATTACAAGTAATGAGGCCCCTCCCTATTCTGGTTAACCTGCTTATCTATTTTCAGTCTTTATCCCTGACTGAAGAGAGATTTTGCTTGCGAGTTCTTCTTCTAGGCCCTGTATGGTAGGAAGGTAGGTGTTCTGAGTCTATAGATTTATCCTGCATACTCAAAGTAATCTTTCATTAGTTTATTGAAAGCTTTTTATTGAGTTTAACATGGAATTGACAATGCATAACTGCAGATAGAGATGAGCCAATCTGGGCACTTGGCTGGTACCCAGATAAATGTAACCACCTTCAGATGTCAGAATATAATAGATGATCTCTTCTGTAGGGTTTTACTTGTTACTTTCTGCTTGGGAGACATTTCTTTAAAGTGATGCTTAATGAAGGCAGAAATAATTGCATTCTTTTGAGTAGCATACAAAACATATTGATAAATAATATCTTTATAACAACTTGGATTTATATAGAGCAAGAAAAAGTGACATCACTATTATTCATCTGAACAGTCTTTGAGTCCAGACAGCTCATGACCCTGTTCTGTACTGTAGTCCAAGGATCTGCCATGAGCAGGTTTCAGGGCGTCCACCAAGCAGGGCCAGCATTAGACTTGCAGAAAGCTGAAGCCCCACTGCATGGGGCTGAAGCCTGAGGCCCCGAGCCCTGCCACCCGGGGCTGAAGCTTAAGCAACTTAGCTTCATGGAGTCCCTTGTGGCGTGGGACCCCGGGCCCTGCTGCTTTCTACCCCCAGCGCTGGTCCTGGCTTTTATATGTGGCACAAGTTGGCCGTGGAGTTTTTATAGCATGGTGGGTGGTGGGTCAGGCGAGGGGGGTTCAGAATGAAAAGGATTGAGAACTCCTGCTGTAGTCATCAGTGCATTGTATAACTTAGTCCACACAAAGATCCTGTGCGGTGCTAATAATCAAGACAGGTCGGGTTCTGTTGGTCAGTCAGGGACCTAGAAAGCCAGAGAGAACAACAGGATATGGCCTGTATTACAATTGTCTCTTCTTAAGTATGATAGAGACTAAACAAACTAGAATCTCGATTCAAACGTCAAAGCTGATCTGTATCTCCACAGTAAGCAGAAACCAAAATGCAGATCCAAAATCTTCTGATTTTTGGAGAGGAGAGCTTAATATAGGGGATCTGGGTCCAAAGTTTGTGGTTGTACTAGTTAATATTACTGAATATCTATTTCACTCACCACTTCTGCTCTGCTTTTGAATGTACTTTTAGCCATGCTTCAAAAACTACCCCACATTTCCAGTTTCTTTGCTCTTCTGTGTGTTAAATTTCTAAGCAACTCAGGGTCTAGTGAATGCTTAAAAAAACCTTTAAAAACAAAACCAAAGTACTGTAGGAAATGCTCTTGGTGATTCAGTAGGGGTGGATGCTAATAGATAGTGTCTGAATTCTTCACTCCTCTATGATAAAAAATTACTTTCTTTTACAAGGATACAGCCCAAATAAAAATATTTTTTAAAAAGTTCCTCACTGTTACTAATAACATTTCAGAGTGCTATTTGCGCTATACCTGGACAGTGAACAATAGACTGGTCATCATAGTCAGTTGCACTTTCTTTTTGTAATTAGTGACCTTCTGATGCTCTTTCATTTGCACAATGTTGCAAAGGAGAATTTAAGGGTGTGAAAATCTTTCTGTTCGGTAAGGGCCTGATCCAACTCCCCTTAAAATCAATGGGAAGTCACCCCTTCCTCCCCTCTACCCCCGGCTTCAGTAAGAGCTGAATCGGCCCCTAGTCCTATAGATTCAGAACCTTAAATTGGGGATTAAATATATTGATAGGTTACACTTTAAGTCTTGATGTTATGACCTCTTTTTTTGACATCAAGATTATTCCCAATATATCAGGTACAATGTACAGTAGGGAAAGCGTGGAAGCTAACTCAGCAGAAATCAGATCAGTCAGTAAAAAAGTCAAATGACCGAACCAACTAAGGACATGGGGACTTTATACACAAGTCTGTCAAGACCTATATCCTCCGTCAAGACCTAGACCAAAGATTCATCTCTGTGGCACCATTTTTTGATAGGCTACCAAGCCTATATTTATTTAGCCCTGACACAGTCACAGTTGGAAGCCCCCATTACACATATGGAAATTAGTCAAGCAGGGACTGTTAAAATTCAACAAAGCCTCAGGCCCAGATAGAAACTCTGCTGATTTATATAAGGAATTTAACCTTCTTATGCTTCCATGCATCTCCAAATTCTTAACCTCAATTCAGCCTTCCATAGTGTATCCTCTTATATAAGGCAAAGTGAAATACTTTTTGTAACAAATAATATGTATCAGTTTTCAGCTGCAGCTCTCACAGTGCTTTACAAAGCAGATGGAGATAATTATACCTATTTGGCAGATGGGGTAACTGATGCATAGAGATATGAAGTGTCTTGTCCACGGTCATGCAGCAGGTCAGTAGCAGAGACAGGAACAGAATCCAGGTCTCCTGAGTCATAGATTAGTCCCCTATTCCCTGACAACATTGCCTCCTATAATAATGTTATACCCTGCACAAGTTGTGCAAGTGGAACCCTCACCCTCCTTCCCCGCCCCCCAAAGAAAAACCCAAATCCAAATATTTCCATATCCCATTGCATGGATGTGGCTAAAAGTTACAGCCACATGTACTGCAGTAGGGGGATCTCAAGTATCTCAGAAAGCCATGAATGTCCTTCTCAAAAAGCAAATCAAATACAACCAAAGGGAAGTAGTTCATCCGTCAGAAGTTGACAACTCATCTAGCTATCAAGTATGAGAGACCCATCTGCATCTGATCTGTCTTAGCTGGGAAAAAATAAGAAAAGCATCACAATTAGTTAAAGAAATACTAACTAGGCAAGACAGGCTACGTTAATTTAGCCGGTGGTTTCTCATTTAGTCCATGAGTATATCACTTGGCCTCAGTCATAGCTCTTCAACCCATTTAGATAAAATCCTTGTACAGAAGATCAGAATCCAGGCAGGTCTCCAGTATATCTCATCCAATCTATGCTCCAGCTGTTTTAGTTCCTATTGATCACTGTCAAATGGCTGTGTCCCGTGGACATGAGAAACATTTCGTTTACACAATGGATTAGAGAACTGAACTTTCCCTAACAGCTGATAATAATTGATCTTCACTTACCTGAAAGGGAAAGTCAGATACACATCAGCACCAGTGAGGAGAACATAGAGGGCCATAGGCTTTGTAAGTCTCAAGGGCTAAGTAGAAATAGACTGGCTATGGTCCTGATATAGATGTGGAATAGTTCTGACGAGGTGATACAGGATGTCTCAGAAAATATGATGCCAGTACATGCAGTATCCAAACTGAACCCAAAGAAGAGATAAAACATAAGGCTGGACTTTGGAGTTGCTTCAGATATTTGAAGAGACCTCTCTCGAGAGTCTCCATCTTCCAGGAAGCTGGCCCACCCTAAACTGCTGTCATATTTCACTCAAATATAATCTTATGTTTGATTGAAAATTATAAGATCTCATGTTTTTTTTCCATGAAAATGATCCATTAAAAATAACTGAAGCAGAATCTTAGTGTTTTTAGCAGGGTTTTTTAATTAAAAAATATATTTAGCACAGTACTAGTATTAAACATGTGGGGACAGATTTTCAAAAGAAGTCCTCCTTTTTTGTTCTCAGAAATTTCAGCTTCAAATCATCCTGGGTGTAGTTTTTTGCCCATGAGATATGCCTAGATGATGGTAAAGTACCTGATTTGGGTGCTTTTTGATAGGTAGTTGTCCAAGTGACCCAAACTGCACATACAAATTATTGTGGGGGCAAAACTGTACCATTAATTAACTGTACCTACAATTATGATAATATATTATTTGTGACCATAATTTCTAGGAGCTGTAGTCATGGACCAGGACCCCATTGTGCTAGGTGCTGTACAAACAGAATAAAAACACAGTCCCTGTCTCAAATATTTTACAATCTACAATGATTTCAGCACAAAAAAGGAAGGCCTGGAGAAAGCCAGACTGAAAATTTGGTCCACAGTGTATTTTATCACTGGAATATATTACTTTAAAAAAACTATTTCCAATTCTGCAGGGAAAATTACTTGTGGTCATTTCTCACTGTACTTATTAATGTCGTCTTTGTGACTTTTCTTCATCTCTCACCTGTTCCTATTTCCAAAGCATCTTCACTAAAGTAATCTTCCTCTGTTGCTAGTCTTTACATTGTATCTCTTTTGTCTCAGCTTCAAGCCCCACATAATCTCTTCCTAGTTACAGCTTTAAATTGGCTCATTCTATTCCCTCCACTTCATATACTGCTGCTAATCCAGCTCCCTTCATATGATCGCCACTCAAGGCCTCATACTTTTCATAGTGCACTCCCTGTACATGGTGATGCCTTCTTGGAACAGTCTTCCGCTTTTTCTCCAGTAGGTGCCTCTCTCTCTCTCTCTCTCTCTCTCTCTCTCTCTCTCTCTCTCTGTATAAATATCAATTTTTTTCAATAACTTTTGCCTTCATCATTCTTCTTAGTAATAGTTTCTTTGCCCTCCCTTACTTCTACTATTGTCCTATGTCTTTTCTCATGCCTGATCCAGGACACCCTTACTCATGTGAGTAGCCTTGCTCGCTTCAGTGGGACTGCTTGAAAGAGTAAGAAGTCCCCATGCAAATAAGGGTTGTCAGGATCAACTCCTTTGATTTGTTAAGTCTCTGGTATACAGAATGTGTCTGACTGTTTTATAAAGCTCCAGATCTGGTTGTGATGCTATATGATGTGATCACTGTTATCACTAAGTAGAACTGTAGCACTACTGAGAATAGATTTTAAATACTAAACTAAAACTTTCTCACTTCAAAAACCTTTTCGCTGTTCTGTACTGCAGTGATGTTTATGTTGACAGTTAAAAGGCTTTCATATTTTCCCTGGGTGTGATGCAGCTTGTACATAAGATGAATGAGGCAGGAGGGAACAATCAATTGTTGCAAATAAAGAGATGTGTTGGAGAGGTTTTAATAAATTAAAGTGTGAGATTGTTTCTAATTAAAAGCATAGACTCCCTGTATGCTGTCAATCATCTTTACTAGCTGTGACAACAGACGTGGAACCCATAATTGTGGGACCAACTTGCACAATTGTTTAATATACCTACTAGTTGCATCTGGAAGCAGGGGTCTCGTTGATGGAGTTACATAAGCATCAATGAGAAAAGAATCAAGCCCAGGGTTTTTAAATCTGTCTTTGGTTACAGTCATAAAGAAACAGGGAGATGAATGCAGACTTCAAGGTGAACTTTCAAATCATGCATGGGGTTTTAGAAACGTGATCGCCACTAAAGGTAACAGAAATAGACAAAGCTTAAATAATGCAAAACACACCCAGGGCCAGGTGCAGGCCTATGCTAAGATTCCTTTGTGCCACCTGTGAACTGTGAAGGGACCTCAAAGCTGCCTTTAACGTGCAGCAAAGGATTGCCTTAGCATGGACAAATCTGCAACTGGCATAAAAGTGATGTAACCAACTCTTCATCGGCCCTCCTGTCCACATGGTGTCTGAAGGATGTCAGGGACATAAGGGGACAGGACCAGAATGCACTGCATACTGGTGAGCCTTACCAGCATAATGCAACCTTTAGATATAAGGCATTATAGAAGTGCAGAGTATTGTTGTGGGTTGGCTTAAAACTTGTTATGGGTTGGGCATAACCACCGCCATTCATTCAGGATGAATGTAAAGAAATGACTGAAATAATAGCAGTCTTCAAATCCAAACACTTACAATAATAATAATAATTAATAATAATAACTTAAAACAGGCAAATGCAAGGCTACTCAAGTTTGCAGAACATAGGCAGAAGAGTTGGCTGGGTATTGTTTGGAGGGCTAGGGGGTACGTGTGTGTGAGAGAAACCACAGAGAAGCCCATAGAAACAGATTTGGAAAGAAGCAAGACAAAGACAGACACAGTCCGGCAAGCACGGTGATGACCTTGACAGAAGCTTATAGAGGGGGCTTCTGGGGCTGGATATGGCTAAAGCGGCTTCAGGCTATAAGCAAAGCTGCTGTCTCCTGTTTTTGGTTCCTCCTATGTTTGGGAAAACAGGACTTTGTACATTCCTTGTAAATAAGCAAGATTGCATCAAAGAAAATACCTATCACCAGTTTCTTCATCTAACTGGCACACCTGCAACAATCTGAATTTGGCTGTGTGGGTCGCAAGTAGTAGCATGGGTGTTAAATGTTGGATCCTGTTTCCAAGAAGAGAAATTGTGAGTCAATACTCCTGTTGAACCAAGATGGAGCAAATGATGGCACTGCTTGCATAAATCAAAGATGGCCAAAAGGAACTGAAGCAAGATCTAAAAAGGACTTAAAAATGACTGCAAGAAGAGATGAAATCTCTCTTGGAGCAACAACTACAAAGCATCCAGACAGACTGGGAAGCCCGCCTGAAGAATTTCCAGACTGGAATGACAATACTGATGGATGGCAAGAAGTTTTCCCCTGAAGTAGAGGAGACCAGGAAAGCGTTGGCCAACTTAAAAATTGCTAACAGAGATGGGCTACAGCAAGGATTTAAGGAGATAAAAAATTAGCTCTAAAAGAAATTAAAAGGTCGCAGACTGCAGTGGAAGTCAGTCATCTGGAAGTGGAATTGGGTCAGTCTAAGGAGTTGGGGAAGACTGGACACATAACAACTGTTTTCTACCTTGTTTGTAAACCACAGAATACCTTAGGGGAGAGGTTGGATTGTTCCAGCTCAAATAATTCACAAGTCCACTGTCTTTGAGGGAAAACTTATTGGAAGCCTTATTTGGCTCAGTTCAACATCATAGCCCAAATAAATGCTGGGAAGAGGGATGGAAAGGGGAGGTACTGCAGAACTCCCAGAAAATACAGTGAATCACCCAGACCTGACACAAGCCCTAGACATGTGGTTTTGAGTTAGCCATCAATCTGAGCTGGCTGGGCACAGCTAAGAGCTAAGAGAAGGAAAGAAGAAACTCCATCTGAACTGTCAGGGGACCTGCAGAGACTTATATTCCTGTATACCCAGGTACCACTGAGCACTTCAGGATACATTGGAAGGGGACTGATTTATAGATGCTCAGCTGGACTTGATCTGCATTTCCAAGATGAACAAAAGGAGGCCAAAGACACTCTGAGAAGCTGTGGAATTTGCCACTGAACTTGAATCACTCCTTGCAGTGGTGCACCAGTAGAGGAGGTAGTCACTGGTGAGGAAGATGACAGTGGTTCACCATGAGCCCTCTAAGAACAGATCTATGTCTAATGTATGATGGAAAAGAGGATCCTAATCCTGTGTGACACATCTGAAGTAACAGAAACAAGTTTATAAAACAGTTGATAAAACAAAGAAATTGGCAATAATGCAAAAATTAAGGGAAGCAGTTCAGTTAAATGCTGGCACAGTAAAAAAAAATGGTCATAAAAAGGACTTATGAATAAAAGTTGGGCCGAGACAGTATCACAAGTGTCTAGTTAAAGCCACTCTGCCTGTTTGGGAAATGAGGGTGCACCTCACTGAATAGGCAAAGCTTGAAAGCACAAGGATCAGCCCCATGGTTTTTGTTTAGATCTGGACAGTTAAACAACAATAATGAGAGATTGGCTATTGAATGTGTAATAGGATCTATGATCTGTGAAATGTACAGAAAGAGCTGACACTAGCTCAGCTATAACTGTTATTAGGCCAGCATGCTAAAAAAACTACAGAATAGGGGATCCAAAACTGAAATACCTAGTTGGTCTCAAGTGGATACAGTGACTGGGCAAGGGTGCCTGTCCTAAAACTGGGAAAATTGGACCTCTGGAATTCAAGGAAGAAGGCTGGATAGCTGAGATAGTGCATGAGCTACTAATTATTTTGGATTTCATGGTGGCTAATAACTGTGTAATCAATGCCTGGGAAAATGTCTTGCAACTTCGGTCTGTGGAAATTCCCTTTACAGATATGGTCCAAGTGAGACAGAGAGTTTGTAGATAATTGCTTTGTAGTGAACAAGTTTTCTTGCCTCCTGAGGAAGAAACCATTATAACAGCTACTCACTATGGTTACTTTCTAGCAAAGGAGAGATGGGGAGTAGTTAAAATCGATTGAGAGACACAGGGTCTTGCATTGGGGCAGAGGGGAATCTTGACTGCTAACATTCCTGATTCAGAGCTACAGGAGCAGATCCCTGTTCATTTGCTGAATATTTTGGACAAGCAGCAGATAGTTTAAAAAATAAAAAAAAGGGAGCCCTGATTGCAAAATGTGAACCAGTGAATATTGGAAATACTGGTATTGAGGAAAAGTACAGGGGGGAATTTCTACTCACTCACACACTCTCTCTCTCTCTCTCTCTCTCTCTCTCTCTCTCACACACACACACACACACACACACACACAAATTGAGGCTGTGCAGAACTGGCCAACTCCCTAGACACTCTCATATGTGCAGTTTTCTATGACTGTTCCTATTACACAAGGTTCATTTTTTGGGCTTGCCAATATTGCAAAACCAATGAGTAGGTTGAGTGAGAAAGGGAAACCATTTCGGTGGTCAGCAGAGTGTGATTTAATATTTTCACAGTTGAAAAACACTTTTGTGAGGATTAATGTCCTAGCCTACCCATTTTGAAACATTTTATGGCTTGTCTACATGGCTCCACAGTTTGGACTAAAGGGGTGTGAATTGCAGCGTGGAATGGTGCACTGTAACTCTGTTGTATGGACTACTTTGCATGAACTTAGCTTGTCTTCATGTACAGCGCTGCAGTGATGCAGCTGTGGCATTGTAGTGCTTTAATGGAGACCCTATTACATCAACAGGAAAGCTTCTCCCATCAGTGTAGTTAACCCACCTCCCTCAGAGACTCTCCTGTTAACATAGTGCTGTCTAATCTGGGGTTAGGTTGGTATACTATGTTGCTCAGGGGTGTGGATGTCGCACCCCTGAATGACATCATTATACCGATATAAATTTGTCGTGTAGACCTGGACTTAAGCCTGGTAAAAGAGGACTATGTTAATGCAAACTAGTACCCTTTAGTTTGCACCCCCACACGGGAGTTGCAGTGCAGCATGCTAGTACAGGGTTCAATTCACATTCCTGTAGTCCATACTGCAGGGCCATGTAGCCACAGCTGTAGACACAAGTGCTAATACTTAATGCTTGGGGGTAGTCCTGATGCAAGAACACAAAGGACTTGAAAGACTGGTGGCTTATCACAACAAAAGTTCAAGTTCTCCTGTGAGAAATTATTGAAAAAGTTGAACGATGTAAGGTCATGTAGGGAAACTATTTTTTAAAAGAGGGGCTCTGGTATGATTCCACAACCTAAAGAGATACCGGGAGACAGGATTTCAGCCTAGCTGCCCCCTGAAATGAAGATTGTAGCTGTGGGTTGAAAAGTCACGACAGCAATTAATTCTCCATTAGAACAAAATAGGAATAGTCTTTCTCAGCCAGCAGATTTCACAGAAGAAAGGCCGTTCTTCAGAGGGTTCACTAAAAGAGGCCCAAGAGTGGTTGAAAGGAAATTTAGCAGGTGGTCAGAAATCCCAAAGAGAGATGGGTGGGAATAAAAAATTCATTGTGTTTGTGATATGAAAATATCCTGACAGAAAGACACTGCAAATATGTAAATAGTTAGTCTTCTCTCGTGTGATTTGTTAAATTGTTTCATTTCTTTCTATTTGGCATGGGTCATGCTGGGTTTCACCATTTTAGGGTCCACCAGAACAATGGGTGAAGCTAAGGTGGGGACAGTTGTTGTGGGTTAGATTAAACCTTATTGTTATGGGTTGGGCATAAGCATCACCTTTCATTCAGGATGAATGTAAAGAGGTGACTGAAATAACTGCAGTCTCCAAACCCCAACACATGCATATCTCCCTGCCCCAAACAAAGGCAAACGCAAGACTGCTCAGAAATGAAGAATCTGGACAGAGGGGGTTGCTGGATTTTGTTTTGGGAGAATGTGGGGTGTGTCTGACAAGAGAGCGAGCATAAGGAAAAGCACATAGAAACAGACTCAAGAAGAATCAAGACAGGGCTTCTCTACACTTGAAATGCTACAGCAACACAGCTGCGCCGCTGTGCAGACATTATCTACTCCAGCAGAAGGGGTTTTTCCATTAGCATAATTAATCCACCTCCCTGAGAGGCAGTACTACAGAGAATTCTTTCCTGGGTGCTGGCTGGTGAGTCTTGCCCACATGCTCAAGGTTTAACTGATCGCCATATTTGGGGTCATGAAGGAATTTTCCTCCAGGGCAGATTGGCAGAGGCTCTGGAGGTTTTTTGCTTTCCTCTGCAGCATGGGGCACGGGTCACTTGCTGGAAGATTCTCTGCAGCTTGAGGTCTTCAAACCCCAATCTGAGGACTTCAATAACTCAGACATAGGTTAGGGGTTTGTTACAGGAGTGGGTGGGTGAGATTCTGTGGCCTGCATTGTGCAGGAGGTCAGAATAGATGATCATAATGGTCCCTTCTGACCTTAAAGTCTATGAGTCTATGAGTAGCTAGGTCAATGGAAGAATTCTTCTGTCGACCTAGTGCTGTTTACACTTGGGGTTAAGTCATCTTATTTACACTGCTCAGGTGTTAATTTTCCACCCCCTGGCCAACAAGGGGTTAAGGAGCAACTCTGGGCTCAGCTAGCCCCACCCTGCCACACCTGCAAGAGATACACAGAGTGGTGGAGGAGTTAAAAGGGAGCAGAACTGCTCACCTGGGGGCAGGCCAGGGAAGAGAAAGGACCTTTACCCTGCAGCTCCTGAGAAAAGGGCTGAGGGGAAGGCAGGATCTATCACATCAACAACTGCCTGAAGGTTCCTCCCTGAGGGAAGGGGACCTGCTTCTGATGGACCCTGAGAGGGAAGCATTTCCCCCTCTTGCCTATTAACTCAGATTATTTGTGTTGATTCCATCTGTTTTGTTTGTGGATTACCCCTGAAGGGGAGAGACTTGGAACTGACAAATGGCTTGAGGGTCAAGACACGAGAGGAGGCAGCTGCTGCCCTAAGCAAGAGAGCTCCCACACCACACCTAGCTGTGAAGAGATGCCAGCTGGGGAGCTGACCACCTTCACACTTTCTTGTTACACACTACAAACTTTGGGGAATAGCGAGGTGGTAGAAAGTGGCCCAGAGAGGGCATCTCTAAGGTCCTCCTGTGTTTCAAACCCTTTTGTTGCACTCACAGGGCCCTGATCTGGAAGCCAGTGGAATGGGAGGACCTGAACGCCCCTATCAATTCCCTATTTGCATGTTGAAGCGCCTAATCCCCTGACTACCTCCCCATAAGCAAAGACAATCAGAGTGCTCATCAAATCGTTCTGTTTCTTCTATCGACATCTCATTCCTCTGTCTCAATAAGATAAGATCTTGTAGCAGTGTGTTAGTCAATCAGCTTTGCAGGTGTCCACGCTCCTTATTGACAAATACAAACCATCTCTCTATTTTCCAGTGGTGATAAAGGCTTTGCATGTTGGTCAAAGAAATATTTCTGCTCTGATAGTCTCCATTTTAGGGTTTTTTTATGTCCTCTGTATCAGCTTGAGTTGAAACATCTGTGATGAAGTTGGCAATCTGATCCTTAGATATCTTCCCATGAGCCTGTGATCCTAAATTTCCTGTAGGTATATTCCAAATAGTCTAACAGGCCAAAATAGCAGTCAGTGTTATCCAGACTACATTTTTAAAGAATCCTTTTTAAAGTTTGGATTGTTGTCAGCAATTCCATTCAATTGTGGCAACAACTGACTTGTTTTGTGAATAAAGTCCAATTGCAAGTCTATGGAGCAAAACTGTGGTCCATTTTCACTAATGAGTTCTTCAGGTAGCCATACCTTGCAGATATACAATTGCAGTGTCTGATGACAGATGTATTTGTGGTGTCCTAAAACAAGCAGACTTCAAATATTTTGAATAATGATCAACCAGAATAAGATAATCTTCACTTTGAAACTCAAACAGTTCTATACCAAGTTTCTGCCAAAGTCTGTTTGCAACCTCATGTGATAGCATTGGTTCCCTATGAGTTTTATTTCTGAAGATTTGACTGGTTGAAAGACTGTGCCATGTCCTCAGTTTGACCGCATTTCAGGTATCTTGTCTGGCCCTTCTTACAAAATAGTTCATGTTAAGGTTTGCCGCACAACATCATTTGCAGTAGCTGCTTGAAATTCCTTCAATGTCTGTTCTGAAATAGGCAAATAAGACATCATGAGATGTATTGCAACATCATCTTCCTCTGAACTTAGTTCTACACCATGCAACATGTATGGTCTGGGTAAAGCATCAGCAATTGTTAACTTTTTCCCTGGTCTGTATCCAACTTCCTGTTGATATTTCTGGCATGTTAGCAACCATCTTTGAATCCTTGGTGGAACACTGAACAAAGGCCACCAGAGGCTTGTGGTCTGTTTTCACAGCTGCGTTTCCCCCATAGATAAACTGCTATAATTGAGTACAGTCAAATGCTATTGTCAGCATTTCCTTATCCATTTGGATATAGCTCTGTTATGTAGTTGTCAGACCTTTAGAGACATAAGCAGTATTTTGCAGCAATATGGCCTCTAAACTGGTAAAATTTGCATCCACTGACATAGTAACCAGTTCTTCGAGATTAAAATGTTTTGGCCTGAGGGTCCTTTAAGTAATGCCACCTCATGCATTTTGCAGTGGTGTTCATATACTACCTCATTCACTGGCATCCAGGCAACCTTGACATCTTGACAGATGTCTTGAAGTTATTACTGTTGACATGCACTGGATAAATTTCCCAAGATAAGTAACTATTCCAAGAAATTGTTGCAATTCAGCCTTGAAGGAATGTGGCCATTTCAGTTTTTGCAAAAGTTTTTGAGTTGTCAGGTTTTAGACCCTCTTTTGTCAAGAGATGCTCCAAATATTTTACCTCAGTGCCAATTTGTATTTGCTGTAATTCAGTTGCAGGCTCTTTGTGACACTTGTCTAAAACCTTCTTGAGCCTTTCATCTTGTTCTCATCTGATATTTCCCCACACCAGTATGTCATCTGTGTAAAATTCACCTTCCAGACCTTCAAATCTCTGTTGGATTTCTCTTTGGTACACCTCAGAAGCTAAACAGATACTGAAAGGAAGCTTGGTGAACCTGCGCCTGCCAAATGGCGTGTTGAACATAGAGTCTAAACCTTTTGTCATCCAGCTGCATTTGCCAAAATCCACTACTGGCGTTTAAGACAGTGAACACTAACTAGAGCAGCAAAAAGTACTTTGCTAACTTGCTGGTGATTTCTTCTGTTGTAGGCAATTGAAAATGTTCCCTTAATATTGCTTTATTCATATTTCTCAGAACAAAACATATTCTTATTTCATCTTATCTACAATTACTATAGAATTGACCCATTTTGTAGGTCATTGCACTTTTGTTATTACACCTCTACCCCGATATAACGCAACCCAATATAACACGAATTCGGATATAACGTGGTAAAGCAGTGCTCCAGGGGGGCAGGGCTGCGCACTCCGGTGGATCAAAGCAAGTTTGATATAACACAGTTTCACCTATAACACGGTAAGATTTTTTGGCTCCCTGAAGACAGCATTATATCGGGGCAGAGGTGTACTTGCAACTGTTTCATGTAATGCACATTTTTTCTACTGTGTCCCTCAATACCATGGGAACTTTACAAGATGCATGAATTACAGGTGGTACTTGTGAGTGCATTTTTATTATGTGCTTTCTTGGCAAGCACCCTAAACCTTCCAATACATCCTTGTATTCTTTAAATATATTTTGGCCACTGTCTTGTTTTTCTTTTAACCATATTGACACTAAATTTGAATTTGTCACTGCCTGAAAGCCCAATATGGCTTGTGAGTCAAATTCCACCACCTGAAATTCCAGCAATGCTTTCTTATCCTGATACTCACAGTCCAAGGTGGATTTGCCACATACCTGCAATTTTTACCTGAGTAGGTTATCAGCCAGATACTTCAGCAGTGAAGTGGTTCAACCCTTAAAGACTGCTATAGCTTTACAGATATCACACTGCCTATGGCCCAGTATCAATTTAAAATCTCATGGTTTTGTGATCATTAATAAGCAAATCCTCATTCCACTCATCCTGGGGAGGCTCAGTACTCAGCATACCAAGGAACAGATCTTGCGAGTACTCATCTGCTTCTGTGAGGGTAAACATGTGTTTGCCCTGGGACTTTTCCTTTCCAGAGATGCACATTTTGGCATCAATATTCTTGTCCATAGAAAGGACAGTTCCCTACAGCATGGCTGTGGCTGCATTTATAACAACCCTTAGTTGCCTCTGACTGCTTTTTTTTTTTTACTTCTCTTGATCACATCCTTTTATCAGCAGTAGATTCTTCAGACAGATTAATCAAGTGCACTACTAGCCGAAATAGAAGTTTCCAGGAAAGAATGTTTGGCTGACATACATGTCCCATTGGAAGTTCTGTACTAGAATGTGATGGCTAGCTTTGCCCCATGTGATGTCTGCTGATGGATACATTTATTTCTTTAGTTACCGTGATGGGGTATATAGGTCCAGCGGTAGCCCCTGAGGTGTAATGTTCTTTGCCCACTGGTACCCAAAGCAAAAGTCTCTGCCCTGTAACCTCTTGTATAAGGATTGGGGGCTCCAGACTGGGGGTTTTAGAGTCTCATCTGGCAGTCTCTCCCTTGCAATGTATCAGGTAACAAGCTTCACATATTTGCTTGAGATAATCATGTGCAAAGCCTAGTTTGAACTCTGAGCCTTTAGACGTGGCTGTGCTCTTTTCAGGGGCTTACAAAAAGCTGGGGGGGGGGGGTTTGCTGACTAGAATCCAGGACAAGCCGTTCACACTACGCTTGGTGGTGTGGCACCCGATTACCTCAGGTAAATGTATGAAGCTTGTTACCTGTTGCATTGCAAGGGAGACCCTGCCAGATGAAACTGAAAACCCAGTCTGGAGCTCCAATCCACACACTGTTTTGGTGTTTAGACACTAGATGCCTGAAGGAAATACTCACAGAGGCTTTGCTACTCTGCTTTATTTTGGTTACATTAAAGCAAGAACACCAACAACCTACAACCCTGTAAATGAACCTGAAACCCTGGAACAGGGTTAATTTCCCTAATATGGGATTCCTGCTGAGTTTCTGTGCAGTATCTGGCCCTGCCAGTTACCTCCTTGCTCCTTCAGTTTGTAATTTCGCTGGAGGCAGAGGTAGAAGTAGAATTTTTCAGAACAAATGAATGTGACAGATTTATCCCTTTCCCTTTGTCTGCTTCTTTTTTATGTAATAATTTAGTTTTGTCCCTTTTTTACTGGCAGGTCCTTAAATCAAAGCTCCAACGCTTATTAGTTATGGATGCCTATAATTAAAACATATCTGTGTTGTGAGAGTATCTACATAACATTTATTAAACTCCCTACGCCTGTCCCAGCATGCAAGAAGCTCTAAAACCTTGGAAAGATTCCTTGGGCTGGACTCTTTTGGTTGTTACCAAGTCCTGGTGAGGAATCCGGAGAGAATAATGCCAGAATATTAAAAAAAAAAAAGTTTGAATTAACAAAAAATGAGATTAAGGAAATTATATTTATCAACAAGAAATATCTAAATTTCAGGTTAAACATTACATTATCAAAACTGAACTCTCTAAAACATGTTATTTCAGTATATAAGCAGAAACCTCAAGGAGTTACAGCTGCAAATTAGAGTTGGAAGTAAGTTCCATACACACAAGGTTGCTAATGCCCATAGCCATCTACAATTTTCAATCATAGGAATCTTGCTTGCTTACTAGTACTGACTTGCTGGCACTAATGAGTAAAACTGGTCAAAAAATACTGAAACAATGTTTTGATGAAAATTTTCATTTTGGCTGAATTTTTTCAGTTCTTCAATAATTTTGTTTTTAGTAAAACTATTTGGATTTTGGTAAGAAAAGTTTGCTTTATTGCTTACATGGTTATTTAACTTTCAGCTTGGTTTTTGGTAAAAAGGGTTTGTTTTTTTGAAAACATTTTTTTATAAAGTAATGGGTTTCAAAAATTAAGCATCTCAGAAACTGTTCATGGAAAATTGAAAAACCAAAGAACAAAAACGTATCATATTTGTACATTTCCAATGAAAAATGGCATTTTTCAGCCAGCTGTATGGATAGGGCTAAGCTCACACCAGTCCTGTGACCTAACCTGACATTCATTTGGAGAGGATAACCACACATTCATTCTACTAAGGAAGGCGCTCATCAGTTTTATGAAAACCTTTCCTTTCCATATAGACCCTTGATATGGTAAAATAAAGTTTGAGGCTATGATGATCCTATTCATCACAGAAACTAATCTGCTTGTTGGCTGTAGAAAAGGTGAGCCCTCATATTCTGATTTAAGGAAACGGAGGGAAATTTATTCAGCAGCTGGAGCACAGTATCTAGCCTTAGATAATTGGAACTCTGCAGCAGTCTTCCAGATAATCAACACAGACTAAGAAGGGGAGTTATATAAACTTAGAAAAAAATATCAACTAGGGTGGCTTCCTGGAAACCGAATAAACAACACTTTAGGAATGTGCACTGTTAACACTAGAGTTGTCATCCAGCAGCACATCACCTCCTGTTTCAGAATAAGGTTACCATTCTCTTTGTTTTCTTTTTTAGTACAGTGACAATTTTTGTTCCTCCTTGATGTCAATCAACTGAAATTCACTTCAGACTCCATTAGGAAATCAATACGGTTAGTGAATTGAGTCTAAAGAGGTCATAGTTCCTGTATTATTTCTTCTCCAATGAATACATCACTGTCAAATTCCTTCTGGCCAGCACATGTGGGAAATCTAAATTAAAAAGCAGAGCTACTTTTATACGTCGCTAGGCTGAACTCTTATATTGGACTGCTACTTCTTCTGTTTGTTGGCTATTCAGCTGCTACAAGACTAGTATAATCCAGATGAAAATCTTGAATAACTATACACATTTACATCTGCAACCTGAGTGGAGTTACTCCAGAGTCTATAATATCTGTAAAGTGCCCATCGCTGTAGTATCTAAGCACTAACTGAGCAGATTATTTTAATATATTTAATGAAAGATTGAAATCAATATAGAGAAGTTCAATGGAAAGGATTTTTTTTTGTCAGTAGCATTTGATCATATCCCTGGAATGTGTAATGTGGCTTGCACTTCTAATGGCTTGCCTATTCCAAATTGTGTTACCACAGAAATTATTGCCAAGATGTCATTGATTCTCAGCTGTAATGCTTAATTGCATAGCTCTGAAGCCCCCTCCACCACCAATAACTGTTTAAAAATGTGGTTATTTGCTTGACAAAGTATGAAATGCAATTACATTTGACTAGTATAAAGAATTAGTGTAGTTTTAATCTAAATTCAAAGAACACTCATTATAAAGACTGCAATGGAAGCAGTCCACCAAATTTATTTACACAGCCATCTGACTAATTTTGTTTTGAGGGGGCCTAATTCTGCCCTTAGCTACATGGGTGCAGCCACCCTACCTGCCACACTCTTTAGGCAAAAACAAGTACATTTTAGTTTGCATAGACCTGGACTTTTCTAGACTGGGATTTTCCCTTGCTTTCAAGCTGTACCGGTGCATCCTTTAGTGCAGATAGGCAAAACAACAATTTTCACCAGTAGAAGTTACACTTGTTTCAAGCGGGCCACCAATGGCTGTCCTTGGGGCAAATATCTCCAGTCTAAACAAAGCATCTTTAGAGTGGTTGCTCCTTGTGCACGGGTCCCCACCTACACACTGAGATGTGCTCATCTGCTCCCCAAATGTATACAGAGACACCTGCCTTATGATTTAATCTGCCCCCAATCCCAATTATGTGCCCCAACATATATTTTCATATTTGTTTTACTGCTGCTGTTTTTGGCCCTGTTGTTCTCATTAGAATTTGGCTTCAGCTTCTTCCCTTGCTGTTGTGCTCCCTCACTCCCCAGGTGAGGCGGAAGAGGAATCTCTTTATCCACCTCCCTCTCTGGTAAGGAACAGCAAGAAGTTTCTCACACACACCAGGACTTGGTGGGGAGACAGCAGGAAGTCTCTGAGCACTCCCCCCCGACACCTTGGTATAGGGGTGGCAGGAGAGCCGTTTACAGTCTTGGAGAGGGGCAGTGCTGAAAGCCAGACAGTAAGAGCAGCAGAGCCAGCTGGAGGGCTTAGTGCTTCAGGAACAGTGCTTTAGGGAGAGGATGAGGTGAAAGCTCTGTCTGCTCCATGTACTGTGGGAAGAGGAGACCCCTTAACATGAAGAAAATCTGATTGTTCGCCCTTTACCAGGAGGTGGGGAAGGACAGCCAATCGGAAGGGGGGAATTTCCTGTAGACTGACATGTTTCCCCCTTAGATGGGTCTGAAACCTGCAATTTAAGTGGAAAACCTGTATAATTGGCAGCCCTGCAGCTCCCACTGCCTCCTCAGTATGTTGGCAAAATTGGTGTCCATTGTCAGATACAGACCTTGATCCTATAAATTTCACTGGTAATGTTGCACCACAAAGGCAGGGCAACTTACACTGTAAATGACAAAATCTGTTTCAAATTCAAACTCCTTAGTCAAGGTATAGGCAAAACTCACTGATGTTAATATGCAGCATGCTTTTGCCGTGTTGGTCCCAGGATATCAGCGTGATAAGTTGAGTGAGGTAATATCTTGTCTTGGCCAACTTCTCTTGGTGAGAGACACAAACTTTCAGGCTTACACAGCATTTCTTCAGGTCTGGGAAATGTACTCAGATTACAGATTTAAATAAAAGAAAAGCTTCTCTCTCTCACCAGCAGAAGTTGGTCCCATAAAGATATTACCTCACCCATCTTGTCTCATTGATGTGAATAGGAATTTTGATTGAGGGAGGAGGTCAGGATTTGGGTCTATATAACTAGCTCTTCTGAGTGCATATCAAAGGCTGTGTTGTGTTGTGCTAGCCATAGTAGGACTGGAAGGCAAATCGTATACTTTTACCAGAAAAACTGATGAACTTCCTACCCTTGAAAGCCCATTTCTGCAGATTATTACCTATTGCTTATGGTGACCTCTGGCTCCAATTACTCTGAAAAGCTCCAGTACTTAGAAGGAAGGATGAGGAAGGTATGAGATAATGTGGTTATATGTATGAAACTCATTAAATAATTTAGTGGATTTGCTAATTGAGCTCATTATTCAGTTATTGCAGGGAGGGTTGTGAAGTCTGGTTTAATTTTCCTGCTCCACAGAGTCAAAACCTGCTCCTATCAATTTATTACATAAAGCAATCAATATTTACAAATTATATATTCACAAACATATATGAAAGATTTTAGCTTCAGTATCCTTTTGCTCTGTTATTCACTCTTTCATCCTTTTTCACATGTACAGAATGATATTTGGACTGCAGAGATTAAAAAATAAAATACATATCACATTCAGGTCTTTTTCTTGAAGTTAGATATCCTTTTGGCTGTTGAAATGTCCGTCACCAAAACAATAAAAATCAGACTTTACACCATGTGGAAAGCCAAAAAGAGCTCATCACAAATATGCATTAGCCTTGTCTTTCATCTATCTTTTCAGCTCTTTCTATCTTAAATAGTATTCGTTTGAAGACATGCACTGACACCAACAGCTTCCTCCCTCTTGTCCTTGCGGTTTGCACACAATATAAATGTTAGAATTCCTTGAGTGCTCAGTTGTTAAATTCAATGCATTCTTGATAATCAGTCATAATAATACGAGAACATCTACATGTTAACATATGTAAAGTATACTAAAGGTAAATTAGACTAATGAGAATAAATTATAGGAGTATCTGTACATACTGTAGCAGGCGGAAAGGTTTTTAAGGCGTGGCATTGATTATTATAATTTTCATTGAGAACATTGTGCCTGGTGCTGAACAGACAGCAAGGCGCAGTCATTGCTCAATGGGGTTTGCAATTTTAAGGTCTAGATTGGGTCTAACCCTGCATCGGACAGGAAAGAAGGCATGAAGCCAAGAGCAGGACTGGACGAATCATCCATCTCCATTATCTAGGGACACAGTAGAATTTGCCAAATGGTGGTCTGCCTGCTAGCCTGATTCTGACACGGTCTTTACCAGGTGGCACAGGACCCCTGTTGGGGCCCCCATCACACATATATTCATAACTGGCTAATAGTGCTTTGAAGGGAAAAATTGCCTCCTGATTTTACCCCAAGGATGATCATTTCATTCCCTGAGGCATGGAATTTGCTTTCCTGTGTCATTCATTTGGCATGATCTCTCCTCCTAGAATAGAGTTAGCTTTCTGAGTTATAATTGTGCAGATGTTCATGCAGGCCCCTCTTAAATCCCACTGAACTATCTGATTAAATCATTATTTAAAAAAAATAATGCCACAAATTAAGTACTCTGTTTGTACTGTGCTGAGGCCAGGGTATGTGATTATTTGATTGCATACTGCTTCTGTGGGAGCTCCTGGGGGCACAAGGGCCCTGATTACCCTCTGACTTACATCTGTCTTACACTGGCAAAACTCCACTGACTTCCAATATACACCAGTGTGAGAGAGATTAGTACACCAGCCTTCCAGGTGTGACAGCTGATGTGCAGCCCTTGGGCAGGATGCAGCATATACTCTCTTCAGCACCTCTATGGGGTGAAATGAAATTTAATGTGGATAAATGTAAAGTAATGCACATTGGAAAAAATAACCCCAACTATACATACAATATGATGGGGGCTAATTTAGTTACGAGTCAGGAAAAAGATCTTGGAGTCATCGTGGATAGTTCTCTGAAGATGTCCACGCAGTGTGCAGAGGCGGTCAAAAAAGCAAACAGGATGTTAGGAATCATTAAAAGGGGGATAGAGAATAAGACCGAGAATATATTATTGCCTTTATATAAATCCATGGTACGCTCACATCTCGAATACTGTGTACAGATGTGGTTTCCTCACCTCAAAAAAGATATTCTAGCACTAGAAAAGGTTCAGAAAAGGGCAACTAAAATGATTAGGGGTTTGGAGAGGGTCCCATACGAGGAAAGATTAAAGAGGCTAGGACTCTTCAGCTTGGAAAAGAGAAAACTAAGGGAGGATATGATAGAGGTATATAAAATCATGAGTGATGATGAGAAAGTGGATAAGGAAAAGTTATTTACTTATTCCCATAATGCAAGAACTAGGGGTCACCAAATGAAATTAATAGGCAGCAGGTTTAAAACAAATAAAAGGAAGTTCTTCTTCACATGGCGCACAATCAACTTGTGGAAACTCCTTACCTGAGGAGGTTGTGAAGGCTAGGACTATAACAACGTTTAAAAGGGAACTGGATAAATTCATGGTGGCTAAGTCCATAAATGGCTATTAGCCAGGATGGGTAAAGAATGGTGTCCCTAGCCTCTGTTCGTCAGAGGATGGAGATAGATGGCAGGAGAGAGATCACTTGATCATTGCCTGTTAGGTTCACTCTCTCTGGGGCACCTGGCATTGGCCACTGTCGGTAGACAGATACTGGGCTAGATGGACCTTTGGTCTGACCCGGTACGGCCGTTCTTATGTTCTTGTATGAAATCTCCTCCTTCACAATGCAACATTCTAGGTGCAGTAATCCACTGACCTATGTGAAAGCAATTCAGTGTCCCTCTTTTAAACTATACAAAGAATGTTTAATGTTTGACACTAGTGGGACATGGGCCAACTAAGCACCCATGCTGCCCAGACACTGGGCACAAGGCCCTTGGCAGTCCACCCACAACCTGGAGCCTACCCTAGACCACTTGTGAGAAGCCAATGAATGTTCTAACATCCATTACCCCATGAGGACAGCAAAAGTGGCTGCACACAGTCACAGTCACGTTACCCTACCTGTGATGTCAGTGAAACTCCAAATTATTGATATACAAGAGTGAGGGGTGGAAATGACCATGGAGAAGGTGGTGCATGGAAGAGGCAGAGCAGAAGATCAAAGGCATGGGTGTGTATGAATGGGGATGTATTAGGGTTGAATTTTCCTAGGAAGATGATGAATAGAAAATAGTTTTCATACATGCAGTGAAAGCAAGGCTTTGGGGGCAAGAATCCATTCTGTAGCTAAGTGTTAGTATACGAAAACAAACGCATGAAATAATATAGCACCCTTGTGTTGAATCTCTCTTTCCCAGTCTGTCGTCAGCATGTTGGCTGCTCCATCAGTACTTGTTTTATATGGATGTAAATAATAAAAATTCACAATGACCTCTTTGGTCCTTTCCCCAGAGGATTCCAGCTACTTACTGCCAATGTATGCTGAAATCTTAGATTAGTTCTCCTTATATGTCTTATTTTACACTTACTGATGCTAAATTCAATCTGCCATTGTTTAGTTACTCATTCCCCAATTTGTTTAGATCCTGTCTGAGTACTTGATTGTCTTCCATTGTTCTGAGCACCATAAATATTTTAATAGATTCTAGCATTGTCTATCATCTAATACTACATGGAAGCCTAATTATCATGCACAGCTCTGTGGCAAAATCATCTTACACAGTTGGGACTCTCAGAATTTGGCAGGTTGTTCATTGTTACAAAGAAAACATCTAATGATTGTATGTAAAAAACCTCTTATTCGGATGGGAGTGATTGATTAACCAATTAAAAACATCTTTAGTTTGACCGGGTTCTCTGCAATATTTTATGTTTTATATTGCACCTCTGCGGTATCAATTCACGGTCTCTTACAAGTTTCTGCTTGGCTATTGCATCTGCATTTAAAATCCATGTGGTGTTTTGAGATGAGGCATTTTGGGGACTTGGCATTTGTTTAATGCTGTAATTAGTAAAGATTATTTTAATGATGATTATGGGCTAGGCCGTAACTTTATAAGCCCTCAGTAAGGTGTAGTGCATAGATGCATTAGCCCCAGACTATGACAGATAATGAATGTGATTCAGGGGGTTCCTACCCTGCTCCCTGTTTGCTTTATCTTTGGAGTAATGTCCTTCATCCCTTTTCCTGAAGCAGCTTGCTCCTCTCTGTGTGCCCAGTGGGCAACTGTGTGATGCAGAGATGCGATGCAGAGATGGCTCCAACAACTCCCCTTAGCTAGTCACCCCTCCCCTTATACCTGTTCACAGGAGGGAACCCCCATGACTGGAATCAGAGTCTGAGAAGAGTTGTGAGAGAAGTAAGGGCCATGACACTCTAAGAGCCCAATCCTGCAGGATACTGAGTGCCTTCAACTTCCATTGACTCTAACGGGACTTGAGGTGACCCTACATTCCAAAGGTGGTGCTCAGCAACACCTGGCTGGATCTGCCACATTTCATAAAGGCATGCATTTAGAGACAATGAATTTCTTAATTAATGTTTGTTTCTAAATTTGGAATAGCTAATTAGTAGAGGCACCAGTCTCAAAGTCTGGGCACAGGTTCAAGGTTAAATGACAACTCTGTAGTTTGAATAGAATACACTAGTCAAGCCATAACACCTGCTGCCCTGGGCAGAAATATGAGATAATTGTTTGTGGCATGGGATGTGAGCCCTGAGCTGAGAGTAAGGGCTCATTATGTCAACAAGGTCAATGATCTTCCCCAATAGTGTGCAACCAAGGGGACTCATGATCTAATCACAGCATTAGCATCATTTAGGGGTTGATTTTTAGAGTTGTCCAAAATTCTCTGCGTAGGCAATGGGGCTTTGAGGGCTTGGTCAAAAAAATAATAATCTGGCCAGTAGTAATTATTTTTATAAACTTTATGTACCATCTCATCAGAAACAAGGCTGTCTTGAACAGGGGATCCACAGCAATTTAGCTATATTGAAAAGTTCGCAATAGAAGTTTTTCTATTAACAAGCTCTATTAACATTAAAGAAAAGTGTTCCCAGGGGCAAATACATTAAAACAAAAACATCCAACAAAGAAAAGCTATAAAAGCCAGATGGCAGCACGTATAAAACACCATCAGTTTTTATGCATCTATGTAAAAATCGTGCAAAATTTCCTAGCTCTGATCCAAAAGCTGCTCCTCTACTCTTACCATGATTGTGATAATGACAAAAATGAATGCTATTTTACTAGCCAATCAAAAATATTGTACTCGCATCAGGCAAGTGGGTGAAAAGGATTTTGCAAAACTGATGTAACAATATGTTAGCCTGCAACTGGGCTCTCATCCATTCTTACATCTCATCTTTTAACTCACATATTTAACTTCACTGCTATGCTCACCTCTTTCTCTTTGCTGACTGCACTTTCTTCCATGCTGCCTCTCATGGTTGGGAACCAGTAGTTCAAGTAGATTGAAACAGGAGAGGGAACTCTTAACACACCAGCCAAGGCTTATTGTTGGTGGTAGTAGTGGGTGCTACTTTACTTCAGCCACTGCTTGGAACAGGCTACAAGTTAGTCTGCACCAAGCTTCTGCCTTTCCTGCTTCAAATCATTTCTCAATACTCATCTGTTCTGTGAAGTCTAGAAGAGCCAGGAACGGAACGCAGCTCTCCTGCCTCTCAGTCCAGGGCCTTAATCGCAAGACCAACCTTCCCCTATATCATACATTACTTTAAAAGTGTTTACAGCTGGGTTCTCAAATAAATGTTCAAGAGAAAGATGTTTATGGGATTGGAATGAAGAGTTAATGACAATTTATTCCTGGAGAAAAATGGACAGTTGCATGTAAGGGTAAAATAAACAATATGCAAAATACAACAAACATATCTGCTGTAAGAATAGGGAATTTCCAGGATCTAACTCCAAAATCTGACTGGGAAAGGTCACTATTCAAATGACTGCTGGGTATCCTGGGGGCTTGCCTGAACCCTTTCCAGTTATAATTTGAATCAATAATAATTTTGCTTATTAACAAGACAGTGTGGCTCAATTCATCTGCAAAAAAACCAGGAGTACTTGTGGCACCTTAAAGACTAACAAATTTATTTTAGCATGAGCTTTCGTGAGCTGCAGCTCACTTCTTCGGATGCATAGAATGGAACACACAGACAGGGGATATTTATACATACAGAGAACATGAAAAGGTGGAAGTATGCATACCAACAGGCAGAGTCTAATCAAGTTCTCCTCACACCTTCTATGGGCCATCTTAATTATCACTTCAAAAAGTTTTTTTCCTCCTGCTAACAATAGCTCATCTCAATTGATTAGACTCTGCCTGTTGGTATGCATACTTCCACCTTTTCATGTTCTCTGTATGTATAAATATCCCCTGTCTGTGTGTTCCATTCTATGCATCCGAAGAAGTGAGCTGCAGCTCACGAAAGCTCATGCTAAAATAAATTTGTTAGTCTTTAAGGTGCCACAAGTACTCCTGTTTTTTTTGCGGATACAGACTAACATGGCTGCTACTCTGAAACCTGTCAATTCATCTGCTGTGATTGTGTAGAAAAGCAGACACTGTTGGCAAAAAGTGTTATTTTCTCTATTTCAGTCTGTTTAGTTGGGACATTTGATAGCACTTTATGCATAGTATATTTCATTGCTTCCCTGTAAACTAAATTAAATTATTATTATTAAAAGTAGTAGTAGTAGTGTTTCAGTAGTACCTACTGGGGCTTCAGTTAGGACTGTGGTGCCATTTTACTGGGTGCCATGCATACACATACCACATACATAGATTGTAAACTCTTTGTGGTAGGAACTAACAGTCACTCTGAGTACATCTACACTGCATTGTAAACCTTGTTCTTTGGGACCTGGGCTTGCGGACTACGTGTTTTAAAGCCCATGCTTCAGTGTCCACACTGCATTGTAAACCTGGGATTATTGTTGCTGGACCTGTGTCTCACAGCAGTGCTAACATGTCCATTCTGAACTCCTCAGACCTTCTGATTAGGTCTGTGGCCTGATCTGCGTCCATACTGCAAAATGATAGGGGTTGGACCCAAGTCATAGCTGGACTCAGGCTCTGACCCACCACCCGAGCAGGATCCTAGGATCCGTTTCTTGAGTGCTCACTGACCTGAGTCAGACTGATTTGTGTGTGGACAGAAGGGGGGCCTGGGTTCAAACCTGAGTCAGAGCCCAGGCTTAGTGTTCAATGTAGATATACCCTCAGTTTCGCCTTGCCTGAAAAGACATTTATAAACATCATCGGGGAATATGAAAACCCTTAGGAATTAAAAAAAGGAATTGAAAGGAGGAATAATTCAGGCCCTCCTATTGAAAGGGTGCTCTATGAGAACCTGGAGTTGTCTGAAATTAAAGTTGACTCACATCCATTTAACATATTAACCTGCAGCTACTGCAGGTTTGCACTATAATGAAAAGAATGAGCCAAATCCTGAGGTTCTGTTTTCACTCAGCCCTTACTCAGGCAAACTCCCATTGACGGGTCAGTCAGTCGCATAGCCAGCCATTTTCGCATGCCAGTGTGTGCACACAATAATGAATATGGTGTGCACATGTGGGAGCTCTTTTGCTTGTGCAGTTGCATGGCTGCCCTTTTGAAAACTGGGCCCAAAACAA
The DNA here is from genome assembly GCF_016161935.1 of Mauremys reevesii. Classification (NCBI taxonomy): domain Eukaryota; kingdom Metazoa; phylum Chordata; order Testudines; family Geoemydidae; genus Mauremys; species Mauremys reevesii. Next base: position 42,763,551 of record NC_052624.1, read on the forward strand.
CTTGCTGAAGGGCTCATAGTGAGTCAGTAAATCACGTGAATCATAATTTACTGCCAGTTACATTTTGGTCACTTTAGCTTTTTCATACACAACACCCTCATCTCTTGAGCAATAGCAGCAGCCTAACATTATGTTAGATTAGTATAAACCTAATTTTATTTCCTGTCATCTGTCATCCATCTGCAAGATTTTAATGTCTTATTCTCATCACATTCAATACAGAAAACTCACCTCTCTCGTTGTAATGTAATTATAGTTTTGTTATCACTCCCTACAGGGTAATGTCACAAGGAATTTTCTTCTGCTTCATGTACAACTTAATTTATCTTTTGATTGGCATTGTATAGTACTGTATATGTCAGGAATCTCTCCTTTCACTTTCTGAGGCTTGTATGTATTTTCCTAGTAAAAAGGATGAAAACCCAGCAAAGTTATTGATGCCACTATAATTAGATTGTAGCCAGGTGGTTAGGAAACTCACCATGGATGTGGGAGAGCTGTTTCAAGTCCCTGCTACACAGCAGGCAGAATGGGGATTTGAAACCACATCTCCCAGCTATTGGCAGTAATGGAGTTTGTGTGTGTGTGTGTGTGTGGGGGGGGGATTCTCTGTTTCAGTGTGAGAACAGTTGGGTTTATGCTGCTAGGGTATAGACTACATAAGTGGCTGACTTACCTTAGATGCCTAATTCCAGGAAAAGTTTGCATCTGAGACTCCTGAACTTGGGGGGCACCTTCCTCTGACCCATCAGTCAGGTGCCAAAATATCTTTGAGTAGCTAGGCCTAATCCCCACCACTTTCATCTTCATTTCATTCCTGCCTAATTTAGGCAGTACCCTGCTCAGCTTTATGGATTCCTCTCCCTGGGGATTGTATGGGGAGCTTGTGTGCATAACTCAGGGCTCAGGATTCCACTAGGGGGCAGAAAGCCTAGGGGTCTGGTGCTGCAATGTCTGATACCTTTGTGGATTTAGCCCTTTATCTTTCTATATGTTTGTGCAGCTCCCAGCACAGTGAGACTTCAGTCCTGCCTGGCACTTATTATAGCAATGCGGAGTTATGTTACATTGAATTTGGCTTTTGGGCCTTATTCAGTTTCCTGGGGAAAACTAAAAACGTCTGATGTGCCCACAGCTGCTTTTGCATTTATGGAGGTGTAGGGGGGCTCTTCATCAGTGGTGTTTCCCAAAGACATTTGGCTTATGGAGTGCTGGGGCAGCCAGTTTGCTTTTCTGTACTGGAGATGTAGAGGCTGCAGTGGGAACTATTGCATCCTATGACAAGGAACAGTGTTCGCTTCACCAAGCGCCAGCCTGACTCATTCTCCTTTGGATTATCTAGTTCTGATGCTGGTATAATACCCATATCTTGCAGCCAGGAAACACAAGCACCCAGATTCTTGCTGCCACCTGTGCAGGGACACCGTGAGATAGGTTTCCTGTGATCTCTCCCTTCTTTACACAACCATTAAGGAGGAGTCAGAATGTGCTGGTAGCACTACAAAGTTATGGCTTGGTCTATTATCAAGTCCTCCTTGGGTTTGTTAAGATTTGAGTTAATTTATGGGTTGAAGTCAAAATTCAAAATAAACCCAGTTTAAATTTGTTAATCTCCAAGTGTTGTGCAGGTTTTACTCAATCTAAAAGAACTACCTCATGTCATTTACAGAACCCCAAAAGAAACTATGGAGCTCAGTCTCAAAAAGTCATGCCTCTCCAGAAGTTGCAATGTGTTTGGCTTTGAAAGGTTTACAGGGTACAACACATTTCTCCTGAAACTCATCTGGTATCACTATCTCTCCAAACCGGTTGAGTTTCATATGATTTTGGCTTTTATGGTGAAAGGGGTAACCAAGGCAGAGTACAAATGGGTTGCAGCCAACACTTCTTTATCAGACCTTGTCTTAACAGGTAAAGAGGAACTGATCACAGAACTAAAAATTAATGGTCGCTTTAATATAAATGATCATGATTTGATCACATTTATAACATGGAAGCAGAATAAAGTGCAGACTAGCAATATATAAGAACAGAATATATAAGGTACTTCAATAGGGCCAGTTTCACAAAGCTGAAAACAATTATTAGCCAAACCTGGGAGGAAGAATTTAATCAGGATTATGTGAATGATAATTGGGAATCATTTAAGAATAACTTACTAGATGCCTTTAAAGCCGCAATAAAGGAAGAAGGCTGTGCTGGTTAAAAAATCAGATCTGTCTTTAGAGGAGTAGTGAAGACAACTTTAAACAATAATATTATACAACAAATGGAAGAAAAGGGGAAGTTGAACGTAGTGAACCTAAATCAGAAGGTAGGGATTGTATAAAATTGATAGTGGAAGGAAAGTAACACAAGGAGAAATCAATGGCCAGAAGAGTTAAGGACAATAAGAATGAGTTTTTAAAAGATATTAGGAATAAAAAGAATCCTGACAATGGTAATGGTCCATTACTAGATGGAAATAGTAAAATTATCAATAATAATGCAGAAAAGTGTTCAATAAATATTTCTGTTCTGCGTTTGGGGAAAAACAGATAATATAGTCTCATCATATGGTGATGATAGGACTCTGTCCATGTCACTAGTATCTCTGGAAAATGTTAAACAGAATCTGCTAAAGACATACATTTTTAACTCAGCAAGTCTGGATAACTTGCATTCGAAAAAAGGTGGCTGAAGAGCTTGCTGGATCATTAATGTTGATTTTTAATAAATCTTGGAGTACAGGGAAAGTTTCAGAAGTCTCGAAGAAAGCTAATGTGCCAATGTGTAAAAAGAGTAAACAGGATGAGCTGGGTAATTACAGGCCTGTCAGCCTGATATTGATCCTGGGCTACATAATGGAGCAGCTGATACATAATTCAATTAATAAAGAATTAAAGGAGGGTTATGTAATTAATGCAAATCAACATGGGTTTATGGAAAATAGATCCTGTCAAACTAATTTAATATAATTTCTGATTATATTTTTTTAAATAGTTATATATTGAGCCATGGCCAACAGATATGGGGCGGGCAAAAAAATAGACTTTGGCTTTAAAGACAACCTCAAAGCCAACATGCAGTGCAATATTGACATAAATTTATGGAAAACCCAAGCGCTTGACTGACCAAAATGGAAAATGAGCTTGTGGCAAGGATCCCGGTATTTTGAGATCCAATGGCAATAACAGGAAATGGAGAAATGGGAAAGGAGGAAAGAATGCACCGAGCCTGACTCAGCAATCCATATCTGCCCCTTCCATTGGGAAATGTCTGCCCCAATTTTGACAAGATCTGTGGATCCCAGATCGGTCTCATTAGCCACCTACAGATCCATTGGTGATAACTGGCTATCATTTTATGGAAGACAATCATCGTTGAACTTCTAGGGATTACCGCCGACGTGTGTATGTGTGTAGGGAACAGGTTTCCTGGTCCTGCTTGCAGGTTGAGGGCTCTATGGTAAGCTGTTTGTCTGACTCAGGCTGAAAACAGACAGTTTATATTAAAGTGAGGTGAGTTGCACTTGGCTGCCTTAAGGACCAGCCTGTTTTCTCCCTATGTTCTGGGGCTCTTGTGTGTTGTCATTCTGAATTCTAAGAAACAATGTAGTGTTACACTGCAATCTTTCAGCAAAAGTATTTATGTTGTTTTCTAGTTTATCTGTGTGCTATGAACATACTGTAACAGATTTTTACCTCATGCTAGTTACCACATGTTAGCTAACACATGGCATAAACACACCTTTTATCCCAGTGCAGGGATCGGCAACCTGTGGCCCATCAGGTAAATCCGCTAGTGGGCCAGGACAGTTTGTTTACCTGTAGCGTCTGCAGGTTCGGCCAATCACAGCTCCCACTGGCTGCGGTTCGCCGTTCCAGGCCAATGGGGGCTGCAGGAAGCAGTGGCCAGCACATCCCTTGGCCCACACTGCTTCCCGCAGTCCCCAGACGCTGCAGGTAAACAAACCATCCCGGACCGCTAGTGGATTTCCCTGAAGGGCCACGTGCCAAAGGTTGCCGATCCCTGTCCTAGTGAAGGCCTTGTCTTCATTGCTAAATAAGGTGTATATTTTACTTCTGGGTAACTAATGTGCATGAGCTATAGTTCTGATCTTACCTAGTTTACTTTGTAGAAAAACTAAAGTGACTGGTCTTCAATTTTTTTTTACCTCAGAATAGCTCAAGTCTGTTAGTTTGCTGAAAATATAAATACACCGAGAGAGAGAGAATCTATTTTTTTGCCCGCCCCATATCTGTTGGCCATGGCTCAGTTGTGAGAATATGACCTGCTTCAGGAGTTTATTTTCTGGCATTCAAAGAACATGACCAGCCCAACAGAGTTGGTGGTGGATGATCATAGCTTCAGTGTTTGGAGGTTTTGGCTTGATGTTGGTGCGTTGGTCATCCTACTTGATTAGGAAGATCTTGTGGAGGCACAAGTGATGGTATTGTTCAAGAATCTTGAGGTGTCTAATATACGTGACTGAGGTTTTAGCAATGTACAAGGGAGCAGGGATAACAATGGCCTGGTACATGGGAAGCTTCATTTCATTCTCGAGGCTTCTAGCCTGTTCTAGAGAATGAACAGTCATAAAGAAAACTGTGATTTGACCTTTAAGGCCTTCACTAAGCCTACACTGGGGGGGGTCGACCTAAGATACGCAACTTCAGCTACGCGAATAGTGTAGCTAAAGTCGGTGCATCTTAGGTCGACTTACCTGGCCGTGAGGACGGTGGCAAGTCGACGGGGAGCGCATTCAGGGATCAATTTATCCACATCTAGATGAGATGTGATAAATCGATTCCTGATGGATCGATCTCTACCCGCTGATCCGGCAGGTAGTGAAGACCTGCCCTAACAGTAGGAAATTTAGGTATGTTTTTAGCAAACATGTTGGCTAATGTGTTAATTAATGTATAATTAAACACCAGCTAGCATCTAATGTGGACAAAAACAGTGGTGGTTAAAATGGTTGTTGGCTGGCTTCAAGAAACCCTGATTTATTTTACTTGTCAATGCAAAGATCCACCAAAGATGCATCAAATAACGTTGTGTGTAACGCTGATTAAATGCTTGGAATATTTAATGACTAGAAGCTTAAATTTTTTTTTACTGGAAAAATCTAGATTGGGGCCAAATTGTGAGATATCAAAACTATGGCTAAAACTTGGCAATAGTATTTGTAGTAACAGCTCTACTTAATGGCAGAATATTTGTTCTCTCTTCATTAGGGGAAGGGACCACAACTAATAAACAGCTAAAATATTTTTTTTGCATCTATACACAGTACTACACAAATGAAAGATAATAATTGAAAAATTATGTTAGGCAGTAAAGACTCATCATTGTAATGTTGTAAAGCCAACATACCTTGGTGTCATTCTTGACTGCACACTCACCTTTCATGACCACTTCAAGAAAGAAGCCTCCAAAGTGAAGACTCACTTTGATATTATCCTAAAGTTAGCATGAACAAGCTGGGGATCAACTGCTGCAGTGCTATGAACATCAGCCTTGGTCCAGGTGTACTCAGTTGCAGGTTACTGTGCACTGGTGTGGACAAGAAACTGTCAGACCCAACTTGTGGATAGGCAGCTGAATCAGATCATGTGAATCATCATGGAAACTTTAAAATCAATGGCTTTAATGTGATTTTCTGTATTAGCAAACACCAGACCTCCAGCTATCCATTGAGATAGAGCCACAGCACAAGAACTTAAATGTGCAGACTACCCAGAAATTCCCATGAAGAAGGTTATGGGCAACATACCCCAACAATGGGTGAAATTGAGAAAATCATTATGGCCCACCTCATGTCTTTGGGAATGGAAGGTGTCTGGACATCATCCACCATTCCAACTAAGCACATTATCACTGAACCAATAAGCCACCTGCCTAGTTTTGCCCTTCCACACATACTTTTGTCCACATTGAATCACATGTGAACAAACCATGCAAGATGCAGATACTTGATGCACAAGTGGGAAATCAAAGACTTCCTTTTGTGTGACTGCGGCAAGAATATCCAAACCAGCAAACACATCATAACACAGTACCCCAAATATGGATTCAGTGGTGAAATGGTGGCATCCTTTCATCTGCGAGAGATGGTGGGAATTGCAGCCTATGATGTACATGGTTTGCAATGCCTCATGTGACTGAATAGTCCAATTCGAGATTTGCATGATCTTTGGCGGTTATTGCAAATGTATGCATCTTGGTTGGGAGCTGCTTGCTTCCTGTGGGCTTTTTTTCTTTTCAAACTGTAGGAGCCAGTTTCTGTCATGGACTTTGATACCACGATGGAGAGGACAGCATCAGTTGTTACAGTCACTTGCCAAGACTTCCCATTGGTCTGGATTAATTCCAAATTCCTTCATATCTCGCTTGCATATGTCTTTATAGTGAAGCTTGGGTGTCCTGTTGTTCTTGTTCCCCCGATAGCTCCCCATATAGCATGTCCTTGGGTATGCATCCATCTTCCAACCTACTCAGATGGCCCAACCAGTGCAGTAGTCTTTGCTTGAGCAGGGCTGTCACACTTGGTAAATTTGCCCTTTGAAGAAACTTTGCGTTGGTGACTTTATCTTGCCATTTGGTGTTGAGTAGGCGGCATAAACAGTGTATGTGGAAACTGTTTAACCTTTTCTCCTGATGAGCATAAGTTGTCCATGTTTCCCCACCATACATAAGACTGCTGAGGGTACAAGCTAGGTATACTAGCATTTTGGTCTTGATGGTAAGCTTTGAGGTGTTCCATGCTCTTTTAGTTAGCCTGCTAAAGATGGTGGCAGACTTTCCAATGTGGACATGTAGTTCTTCATCCAGTGAAAGGTTGGTGGTCACTGTAGAACCTAATTAGCTGAACTCCTGGATTGGACTTCTGAACTTCTAGCTGGTTTGCATTTAAGGTAATTGAAGGATCTTGTGGAACCCTCTGTCCTAATACAACCATTTTCTTGATGCTGATAGTGAGAGCAAATGCCAGACAAGCACTTGAAAGACAGTCCATGAGTTCTTGTAGTAGATCTTCATTGTGGGCTATGAGGGCAGCAGCAGCAGCAAATAGAAGTTCCCTGATTAGCACCTTTTTTACCTTGGTCTTTGACTTAATTCAGGACAGGTTGAAGAGTTTCCCAGCCAATCTTGTGTGGAAATACACCCCAACTTTCATTTCCGTATGAGGAGAGATTAATAAGACTGGGACTTTTCAGCTTGGAAAAGAGACGGCTAAAGGGAAATATGATTGAGGTCTATAAAATCATGAATGGTGTAGAGAAAGTAGATAAGGAAGTGTTGTTTACTACTTCTCATAACACAAGAACTAGGGGTCAACAAATGAAATTAATAGGCAGAGGGTTTAAAACAAATAAAAGGAAGGACCTAGGAGTCCTGGTTGATCGTAGGATGACTATGAGTAGGCAATGTGATGTGGCCGTTAAAAAAGCTAATGCGGTCTTGGGATGCATTAGGCGAGGTATTTCTAGTAGGGATAAGGAGGTGCTAGTCCCGTTATATAAGGCGTTGGTGAGACCTCATTTGGAGTATTGTGTGCAGTTTTTGTCTCCCATGTTTAAGAAGGATGAATTCAAACTGGAACGGGTACAAAGAAGGGCCACTAAAATGATCCGAGGAATGGAAGGCCTGTCTTATGAAAGGAGACTTGAGGAGCTCGGTTTGTTTTCCTTAACCAAAAGAAGGATAAGAGGAGATATGACTGCACTCTTTATATATATCAGAGGGATAAATACCAGGGAAGGAGAGGAATTATTTCAGCTCAGCCCATGCTACGGAGGAAGGCGAAAAACCTCCAGGGCCACTGCCAATCTACCCTGGAGGAAAATTCCTTCCTGACCCCAAATATGGCGGTCAGCTGAACCCCGAGCATGCGGGCAAGACTCTCCAGCCATACCCTCTGGAAAAAGGTTAAGAATATCATATCATTGACCCATTGTACTATTTACCAGTGTGGCACTTAATTGACCTATTGACTAAGCCCGTTATCCTATCATACCATCTCCTCCATAAACTTATCTAGCTTAATCTTAAAGTCATGGAGGTCCTTCGCCCCCACTGTTTCCCTCGGTAGGCTGTTCCAGTATTGCACTCCCCTGATGGTTAGAAACCTTCGTCTAATTTCAAGCCTAAATTTCCTGACTGACAATTTATATCCGTTTGTCCTCGTGTCATTTTTTTCAAACCAGTCCTTTTTTGATGGTCTCTATGTTGTAGTTTCTGGTAGTAAGTTGATTGCTATAGAGATAGGATGCATGGCACTAATATCTATCAACACAGATAAACAAAAGTTTTATGCAAGCTTCGGTACCTAAGACAATTGAACCCAACTGTTGATGCAACAATTCCAGTCAATTTTGTATTGCTGTGGAAGAAGCAGTTAGAGGGTCACATGGCTGATTCACCCTAATGACATGTCAGTGAGTAAAATAGTATATCCTTGTCACCTTAGTTGCTTCAGAAATGGCATAATTCTTGCTGGTTAGTGGATGACTGCAGAGTGTCCCCCCGCCTACTTTGGAGTCTAACTCCTTGTTCATCTGTGAAGATTGTGATGTTTAAATGAGGCATGAGCACAGCCTGTAGAGTTGCTCTCAGTCATCTTATTCTATAATGAATAATAAATGCAATATACGTACAAGATGGGCACATGTTATTGCATTCAAAATACCATGTTTAAAAAAATTATGCCTGATAAGCCAAAGCATATGTTATAAATTACAATGGAAAAGGTAAGATGCTGCTAAAGGTATGTGAATGGATTGGCTTACAGAGATATATGATCATTCCCTTTTCCTACCCTTTCTATTGTGTTCTTTCTTTGCTTTTCTTTTGTGCTATTTGATATCTGGCTGGTAAAAAGGGTATTCTTAGAGAGTCAGGGTTACAATCTGTAATACTGAGGGATCTGTATACATGTATAATCACCCTGGGATTTTGGGAGCTATTCCATTAAATATAGATAAGAGAACTCACTGCTATGATATAATGTTTTGAAGAACAAAGAATTCAAACTGAGATTCCCCAGTCTCCAGTGGTCTAAAGAAGACAGCAGCAGCCCAATGACTGATTAAATGGATATGGAGGCCAGGGCTCTTAGTGCTCGTGTATGAATTCAGATGCAACAAAACACCTATTGTCTATTTTGGAAAAAAATACAGCTCATTATCAGTTATAATTTACTTCAAAATATCCTAGAGTGCTAGTAACTGATAATTTAATTTCCAGAAAATAGAGGATTACAGCCTAGCTCTTTCTTTTCTGAAATAATTTTTCTTTCTATTTTCAAATAATATTTGTAGAAAATCTTTCTCTAAGACTTCCCAGTTGAGAGAAGATAGCACCCTCCTTTTTTAAAAAATACAGAATTTCTGATACTCTAGACTTCCTGTGTTTTCAGTCACTATTTAAATATATTAATCCATGTTTCATATTCAATTTTCTTCCACAAACAGTGCGATTGCCTATAACACCAAAAGCATTAAGACTTATCAATAATATGGAACTTGATCCAAAGCCCACTGATGTCAGTGAAGAAATTCCAATTGATTTCAAAGGGCTTTGTATACATAGGGCCCTGGGGTCTCATTCTGTTACCCTGCACCTTGTGTAGTCATTTTCACTGCAAAGTAGATGCAACAAGCAGCCATTCTGATTGAAGTCAATGGAATTTAAGCAAATGCTTTGCTGAATTGGGGTCTTAATGATTCTAAGATTACTGGCTGAATTTCCAAGGTATAAATTGTTAGAGTAACTAGCTGTCATACAAGGTACTTGTCACAGATTCCATACTATTCATAAAAGGTGCGTGGAGTGTGCAGGGTAGTGGGTATACAGGAACGTTACATTGGTTGAGGATTCCTTAAATGTGAATTTCCTTAATCAAACCTTTTCTTTAAATTTTAACTTTAACATATTTCCTAGCTTTTATCAGTTCAATTTTTAAAACTGCAACACTTAATTTTCCCTTTAAATTATTGACACTTTGTCTGCTTTAATTCCATCTTCACAAAGTTTTTTTGTGTGGGAATAAACATTTATTTACAGTCCTTTAGTCTGTAATCCATGTGACACACTTCATTAGTCACTGTGTCAAATGCCTTATTTATATTCAAATATATTCTGGTTTGGAAGGATTAGATATTTATTGGTAAATGTTGAGAAACATTGATTTCACTCCACACACAAACTGACAAAAAACTTCCATTGATAATAATCGAAATGCACAGATAGGCAAAGGAAGAAAAATTCTGCTTGAGAACTTATTTGAGTTTGATTTAAGGATACTTACTTTGTATATTTTGACATGTGATATTGACAATTGGTGCTCTAACAGTTATAAAGGTTTAACTTTATGAATTTCAATGTCTGTTGTCACTAAATAATTCTGAGCCTCCCATAATTTCCCACTAGTGGGAAAATTGAAATAGATAAAAATTGGGGAAAAAATGCCTTAAAACCCATAATTTTGTGCAACTGTAAAAATGTAAATTGATCAAAATCGGAAAAAACCCTTAAAAATAAATATTGATATCTGTCAAAATTATATTTAAAAAATCAAATTCTGACAAGCCTAAATCCATGCACTGCTTTTCCTTTCTCTACTAATTTTGAGGTTGTGTTATGAGCTGCCCCAGCAAAGCCTCTAAGCTTGTTTGGTAAGATCTGTTCTTATCCTTCCATGCTGTTTATTGCTCATGGTTTTATGATCTTCTGGATTTTTGGTGATTTTTTTTCTTCTCTCACTATTTGCTCCATTATTTTATTTGGGATATTGGTTTGACTTTCAGGATAGTCCATATATGCCAGCAATGTTTTCTTGCAGTAAGAAGTAAATGAGACAATCAGCAATCTGGAACATGTTGAGCTAGAAGTGCTTTTCACTGAGATGGCAGACTAAGAACATTTCTGTGTGGGTCCCAAAAAGGGCAGACACTGTACACTGCAAAACAATTAACAGAGTGGCACAGATTAGTAAAGAGCTAAGAATCATAATTCAAAATGATCTGGACACATTGGAGAAATGGTCTGAGGTAAACAGGATGAAGTTTAATAAAGACAAATGCAAAGTGCTCCACTTAGGAAGAACCAATCAGTTTCACACATACAGAATGGGAAGAGACTGTCTAGGAAGGAGTACGGCAGAAAGGGATCTAGGGTTTATAGTGGACCACAAGTTAGTTATGAGTCAACAGTGTGATGCTGTTACAAAAAAAGCAAACATGATTCTGGGATGCATTAACAGGTGTGTTGTGAGCAAGACACGAGAAGTCATTCTTCCGCTCTACTCTGCGCTGGTTAGGCCTCAACTGGAATATTGTGTTCAGTTCTGGGCACCACATTTCAAGAAAGATGTGGAGAAATTGGAGAGGGTCCAGAGAAGAGCAACAAGAATGATTAAAGGTCTTGAGAACATGACCTATGAAGGAAGGCTGAAAGAATTGGGTTTGTTTAGTTTGGAAAAGAGAAGACTGAGAGGGGACATGATAGCAGTTTTCAGGTATCTAAAAGGGTGTCATAAGGAGGAGGGAGAAAACTTGTTCATCTTAGCCTCTAAGGATAGAACAAGAAGTAATGGGCTTCAACTGCAGCAAGGGAGGTTTAGGTTGGACATTAGGAAAAAGTTCCTAACTGTCAGGGTGGTTAAACACTGGAATAAACTGCCTAGGGAGGTTGTGGAATCTCCATCTCTGGAGATATTTAAGAGTAGGTTAGATAAATGTCTATCAGGGATGGTCTAGACAGTATTTGGTCCTGCCATGAGGGCAGGGGACTGGACTTGATGACCTCTCGAGGTCCCTTCCAGCCCTAGAATCTATGAATCTATAAACCATGGGATATGCCCCCTGAAGTCCTACTGCCCCACCTGGGTGGTACAGCACCAGTGATGATATAACTGCAGGGTATGATTCTAGTGTGGCTTGCTCACACTCAGGCTAAGCTAACCTGGATTCCCAGACCCAGGTGATTGGACCCAGGTCAATTCTGCAGTGAAAACATACCCTGCAAGTCAAAGAAACATTGTGGCTGCTCTAACTTGCACCAGGGCCACTTTGGTCCTCTGGCTGGCCCAGAATCAAGGGAGGCAAAGGGAACTCTAGCCAGCATTATGCCTCCCCACCTAAGCTGTGCCAAGCATGAGCTCCTCACAGCTGATGACTGTGACTCCAGAGTGTCACTTTGTGCCAATGTGGCAATGCTTTTTTGGCACCTGCAGATGCTCTAACAGAGGAGATTCAATAGCACGAGCCCTCAAGATTTTTCTGTATGTACTAGAGTGAGTTAGGAATGACCTACATTAGGAAGTTGTATCAATCTATCTATGCAGTTCAGGAGTGTGACTCTACCAATATAGTTAGACTGATACAACCCTTAGTGTGTATGCTATAGAGGTATAAAGCACCTTTATACTAGTATGAGTTATCTCCCCTCCTGTAGGGAAATAGAGATAAAGGTTTAAAGCACCTTTTTACCAATATAACTGCATCCACGCTGCGGGGGGAATTGCACTACTTTAACCATACAGCCATAGTTAAAGCAATAAAACTCGCTAGTGAAGATGAGGCCTTATTCAAAAGAGAACTTTCTCATGTATTTCTCCCACTTGGAAAAGTTGCCTATGCTTTCTTTACAAACAAAGGAGAGAGCAAGAATTAAAGAACCTGAGCAGGGATTTATACTACATTTTCAAGTGCTCTTGCTTGGGGATGGGATTTTGAAGAATGTCTCTTTGAAAGTTTCTACTGCCTTGTGCATGAGAAAAGAAGGATCTCCCACTGGTATTCCCCAGCATGTAAAAATGTCTAGAAACTCTGATACAACTACATCAATGCAAGGAACTGAGACAAGTGCTTAGAAACACTTACAGTCTTAAAAAGGACTGGGACCTTAGGGTCAAGCACTATAAACTCATATGTAGAAATACGTAGTTCTAGTCTCAGAGTGGGTGAAAGAAGCGTGACCATAATCTAAAAACAGATTTTTCATTTCTTTTTGATGTATTACTCATGGGGCTCATTTAGCAACTGAATAATTCAAATCAAGCTTTCTATCAAGTGAATTAGACCAGTCTAAAAATCAGCAATATTTGTAGAACTAATAAGCAATTGCCAGAATCATTTTTAAATATTTACTAAGAGTAATATGATACCAGCAAATGATATAGTTAGCTACTTAATTGCTATCTCTAGCTCTATCTTGGCACAAAAATCCTTTTACTGAACATAAACTTCTTTGAATAAAGCGCATATATGAAAATGCCATAATATGACTTTGGAACTTATACTATGTTGTTTGCTAATATTTTTAAAAGTTCATATGAAATAATTGCTAGGAGTTATTTCAGTAACATTGATATTACCTTTAGCATAGTGAAAGTGAGTATTATAATTAAAAGGAAGCTCACTGTAAGCTTAACCTGCTCAGCAAAGGGTTTGTAACCAACAGCCTAACTGGGGTCAAGTAACCAAATAGCTTCAGTTAGTCTTGAACTTGGCGATTGAGTTTCTGGTGAAAAAGCTCTGAAATCTACTGAAATCAACCAATATTCATAGCTGCTATTGTCGTGAGATAATATTTCACTTTTGGGGGGTGGCAGGCAGTCTTTACATGCACAGAATGCAGTAATATATTTCTTACCACCTGTGTCATGTTTCCCTCTTACTTCCTCTCATTTAGAAGGTAGATGTAATTCTTGGCTCAGTCAGTCCACCGCTGTGACAGATCTGGATGGTTCCACCAGCATAGTTTGATGGCATCATCCTGGAGTCATAGAATTAGGAACCTTTGAAAATGTTTATTTTCAATAAGTACATTTATACACCTACAATTTTTAAGTGCTTGCTTAGGAATGTCTGGTGCCCTCCACGTATGCTGATGGAAATGCAGAGGACACCATAAGCCAGGAGAAATCAGGTGGGGGAGGTACAGAAAGGAGGAACAGTGGTTCTTCAGCATACTTTGCCCCGCTCCTGCCCAATTCCACAGAATCTCCTGTGTAGTCTGGGCTCTGATTGGGCTGTGAGGTGGTAGGGCCAAGAAGGAGTAGCTCCACCCAGCACATGACTAATCTATCCTGGTGGAAATACATTACTGTTGTTAAAATATAATTCTGTGTGTGTGTAAGGCTTAGATGTGGGCATGAGATGATTTAGAGAATGACAAACATGCCAGTAGGGATAGAGGGAGAGCCAAGAGGGCAGTGAGGAGTGGACAGTCCATTTGTGCGCTTTGAGTTATCTCCCTGAGGTCCATGGGGTTTGCCTCCTCATTTCATTTCCCACAGTGAAGGGAGTAAAGAAATCTGTATTCTTATCCCTGTAAAAGGGGCCAAGGTTTTACAGTGTAAACCATGCAGCAGTAACCCACACTAACAGTGTGTCCCTTTGTCCATCTCTCTTGGCTGGATAATGTATAGAGGTTTAAGTATCTGGTACTGCATTCAAGCTAATGGACCTGGTCAATGCAGGTAATAGCGGCTTGTGCTTTTAGATCCAGAGTCTGTGTGTTCCTTTCTTTCAGATGACTCGTCCAAGGGTGCTGCATTACAAGCAATAGTCCATATGTGGAGTTGAACAGGTGTGGCCCTCTGAAACTCAGACCGATTTTCCTTACCTGGGGCAGTCTGTGGCTAGACCATAGACAGAGGTTTGTGAGTCTGCTACTGCATGTAAGCTATTGAAGATGGTCATTTACTCAAGCACTTGAGGCTTCTGTCTCTTAGAGCCTGTGTTCAGTCCCCCACCGATGGTGGATGTTGGTGCTATACATAGAATTGCAGAGTGTTTTACTGAACCTCTCTTAGCTCCCTTCTCTTAGCTTTACTTGGACACTGTTTACACCTGTTTGGTTGTTGCCATTCTGTTAAATTAGGAAACCAAAGCAGAGCAAGTGTTTAACTTCCTGCTTTTGAGCTTGGTCCTGCAAAGAGGGAGCACTCTGGCCCCTATTTAACAGAGCACTTTAAGCATGTGTGTAGTGCCAGTGACCTCGATAGGAGTGCTCATCTACTTAAAGTTCTGCACATGCTTTTCAGGTTAGAGGGGAGAGTGCTCAGCACTTAGCATGCCTTGCCCTTTAAGTGCAGGGGGAGGCTATATTTTTAGTTTCATAAAGGGTTAAATCCTGACTGGGGCAGTGTGCCAGCAGTATTTAGGTTTAAGAGTTCTGATAACACTGGCATAGCTTATATGTGTTAGTCCCAATAGAGGGCCTGATCCTGCATGGTGTTGAGTACCTTGAACTCCAGCTGAAGGCAACAGAAATTGAGGGCACATAGTGTCTTTCAGAATTCAGACTAAAACGATAGGTAAGAATGGAATCATTGTAACCAATCATGCTTGTGATGACGTTATTTATATAATCTGCATGTCCAGGATTTATAAGAAAGCATAATCTAATGCGTTTTTGGTAGCCAGAATTGCATGTACCCTGTATTCTGTTCTGACGTCAAGAATTTAGTAAATACCATATTTAAAGGTCTGTGGTAATGCGAGTGTTTGAGGGGCTGGCGATGTAGTGTGAATTTAATTAAACTGCAGCATAAAGAGAGTTAGAGCCAATTCACTTCCAATTCATGTAGGCTGTCTGAAGTGGGTAAGTAATATCATCCTCTGTTTCATTTTCTCTCTTCGCCAATTGCACCAACAATTTGGCATGCATAGTAAGAAGTTATTATGGATTCTGCTGAGACAGCCCTGTTGCATGGTGCAGATAACACAAATCTTGTTAACAATCTGACAAAATATAAATGGCTTCATAATATACTCCCATCCCCTTAGTACCTCAACTGCTTCAAAAATGTTATCTGGCTGCTGCAGGGGGTTAAACTATGCATCATGGAGGATGAATTTTAGCACCACGCATGGTTATATCTCACCAAAAATATGAATGTTTTTCATAGCGCAAAGCAATAATTAAAGTCAGTCTTCGGTACCAAACACAGCCATGGCCATTCATTTAATTATGGGCATATGGGGAAAATGGTAAAAGATAAGTTTTAAAATAGATACTAAAACTGTTGAAATGAAATAATCTCTCATCCACAAATATTTTTGTGAATAAAAATGTCAAGATTAGCTCACTGTGATTCATGTCTCTGGTGATCGTCACAGGGTGAGCTGCCCTTTTAGGGCCTTCGGGCTCAGCCTGGCTTAGTCCACTTTTCCAGATGGAGGGAATTAAAACAAAGGCAACATAATGGGGAACATGTCACCAAGGGAAGAAGGGACTAATTGAAGCCCAGGAAAGCTGGAAGCTGAGGACAAAAGAAGGGCTAATGTGGAAAGGAAAGACCCCGAGAGGAAAGGTTATGCCCAACAAGAATATGGGCTGTTCTCAGTGCTAGCAGATGACAGAACAAGGAGCAATGGTCTCAGGTTGCAGTGGGGGAGGTTTAGGTTGGATATTAGGAAAAACTTTTTCACTAGTAGGGTGGTGAAGAACTGGAATGGGTTACCTAGGGAGGTGGTGGAATCTCCTTCCTTAGAGGTTTTTAAGGTCAGGCTTGACAAAGCCCTGGCTGGGATGATTTAGTCCTATGAACAGAAAAAGTTACTGAATAAATTATTTGTTCAGCTCTAGAAGTCATTGTGAACACTTTTAGAAACATATAAACATCTGTTGAGTAGATTTATCCTTTACTGGTTTGGATTACATCATGCAGCAGATACTCTTCTTATCAGCACTATTTTATATGAAAAATATTTGGATTATTAATAACAGCTTTGTAATAAAGATGTTAAGAATATTACAGTGGAGAAATTTGTTTGATTCAGAGAGGTATTGAATATAATTGACCTTAAAAGAATTTGTGGATGCTCATCCTCCACATACAGGTTCAGTCCTGGATCTCTTTCATCACAAAATACAGAATATAGTGTAGTAGCAAGTCAAACCCATATTTCCAAACTGCTCCTCATTTCTATTCAAGTGCTTTTGACTTCTGTTTGCATATTCTCTACTGCTCTGCAAATTAAGCACCTTAACTTCCATAGCACAAATGACCTCTCAGAATGGACTTGTAGGAGATCTGCTTATAGTTCTACTTAAGGAATGTTGTTACTTGCAATCTTTACCTATAAAAAAAGAAAAAAGAAAAGTAATAGGTAGTGTGTGTCAAATTATTCATGGCAAATAAATAATTCTGTGAATGTAGCCCTTTTCATCTTTAGTGGACTGTTTACAAACTGATTCTGATTTTTAAACTTTTGCTACATAGTTTGGGTGAAAAATTTTCATCCTGTGAATTATTGATGAACAGTACTTCCTGGGTCACAATCTGCTACACTTATTCATGTGGAGTTGTACTTTACCCTGAGTACTCCAGTTTGGTCAATGGGGCCACTCATCTTGAATAAGGGTATAAGAACATAAGAACATGAGAACGGCCGTACCGGGTCAGACCAAAGGTCCATCTAGCCCAGTATCTGTCTACTGACAGTGGCCAATGCCAGGTGCCCCAGAGGGAGTGAACCTAACAGGCAATGATCAAGTGATCTCTCTCCTGCCATCCATCTCCATCCTCTGATGAACAGAGGCTAGGGACACCATTCTTACCCATCCTGGCTAATAGCCATTTATGGACTTAGCCACCATGAATTTATCCAGTCCCCTTTTAAACATTGTTATAGTCCTAGCTTCACAACCTCCTCAGGTAAGGAGTTTCACAAGTTGACGGTGCGCTGTGTGAAGAAGAACTTCCTTTTATTTGTTTTAAACCTGCTGGCTATTAATTTCATTTGGTGACCCCTAGTTCTTGTATTGTGGGAATAAGTAAATAACTTTTCCTTATCCACTTTCTCAACATCACTCATGATTTTATATACCTCTATCATATCCCCCCTTAGTCTTCTCTTTTCCAAGCTAAAGAGTCCTAGCCTCTTTAATCTTTCCTCGTATGGGACCCTCTCCAAACCTCTAATCGTTTTAGTTGCCCTTTCCGAAACTGGCTCTCTGTTTGTAATGTATGACTACAACTTCTTAAACAGAAGAATAAGAGATGACAAGTAGTGAATAATGGGTAGCAATTACTCTTGTTTATGAGTGAATACCTTTTGTTTCCACGCCAGTACAGGTATTCAGATGAAAAACAGCCCTTCAGCAAGCATTTGTGAGAACAAAATCTGTTTGTATGAATACTCACGAATAACAAGTTATGAGAGATATGAGCATAGCTGAACTGAACAGCCACTTGGAATCTGAATGAATGTTAAACGCTGAGGTAGAGCCATAGCCCCTCATAAGGGAAGCTTTGTTAAGGCAGCAACTGAGAGTTCCCTTGTTCTGGAGTATTTCAGAGAGGGTTTGGGGCAGGAAAAGGAATGGGGTGCATTTCTCTCCAGGGATCGTGGCTGGCAGAGAGAGCCCTCGGGAGCCATATCTTCTGGCACAAAGTAGAGCATTCCTGAGTTATTTTGGCACACCTTGGAATCAGCCCACTCTGACATTGTCTACACTAGAACTTACTTGAGTATAACTTACATTGCTCAGGGGTGTCAATAATCCACACCCCTGCGTGACCTAAATTATGCCTACTTAAGCACTGGTGTAGACAGCACTATGTTGGCGGGAGAGCTTCTCCTGCTGACAGAGCTACCACCTCTTGTGGGAAGTGAAGTATTTAAGGCGATGGAAGAGCTCTCTCCTATCGGCTTAGAGCATCTTCACCAGATGAACTCCAGCGGCACACCTCATTGGTGCAGCTGTAGCATTTTTAGTCTAGATGTAGCCTCAGATTGTGGTATTCAACCAAATCTAGTAACTGAAAACTATTCAAAAAATCTCTGATTGAGGGAAGTAAACATATCCTGAATATTTAGAATGTTAGTTTATGCAGGGATTTGGAGCAATCAAATTTTTGAATTGCTCCGCTCTGGCTCCGCTCCAGCTCCGGGCTCCGCTCCAAAGCCCTGAGTTTATGTCCAGTTCTACACTGCTATTGGTAACTTTGAAGCTGATACTGAAGAAAAGGCATGATAATCATGTCACTGTGGAGGATAGCTAGCGTAATCAAAAGCTACAGTGTACTTTCACACTACATCTCTTGTAATTTACAGTGTTGTAGTCGTGTTGGTCCCAGGATATTGGAGAGACAAGGTGGTTGAGGGAATCTCTTTTGTCAGACTAACTTCTGTTGGTGAAAGGTGTTGTGCAGTTTTCCTTTGAGGCTGAGGACTGAGAGGTCAGGTATGAAGTGATCGTCTTGTGACCATGGGTGATATGGTGTTTTTGTCTTTTATCATTTTTCTGTGTGAGTTAATTTGACACTGTAGTGATTGTCTGGTTTCACCCACATACACCTCTACCCCGATGTGACGTGACCCGATATAACATGAATTCATCTATAATGCGGTAAAGCAGCGCTCTGGGAGGTGGGCAGGGCTGGTTTACCGCGTTATATCCGGCAGCGGGGCTCGGGCGGAGATTTAAAGGGCCTCGAGCTCCTCACAGTGGCTGGAACTCTGGGCTCTTTAAATCACCACTGGAGCCCTGCCACCGCTACCCTGGGGTTCCGGCCGCGGGTCTCGGGCAGTGCTTTAAAGGGCTCGGAGCTCTGGCCAGTGTGGGGAGCCCTGGGCTCTTTAAATCACCATAGGAGCCCTGCTGTTGCTACCCCGCTGCTACCCCAATATAACGTGGTTTCACCTATAACACGGTAAGATTTTTTGGCTCCTGAGGACCGTGTTATATCGGGGTAGAGGTGTAGTTGTTATTGGGGCATTTAGTGCACTGTGTGGGGTACACCACAGGTTGTGATCAGCATATATAGGACCAATGGATCTTGAAAAGTGTGTTGTGAGGGATATTGATCATTGTAGCAGTGGATATTTGTTTGCAGGTTTTGCATCTGTTATTCTGGCAGGGTCTGAGTTGGTGTAGTCTGGTCTGTGGGAGCTTGCTTCTGATGATGAGCTTGGTGAGGTTGGATTTTTTTGGGTTTTTTGAAGGTCAGAAGAGGGGGTTCAGGAAAGACTGAGTATGGGTTTTAATTGTTTAATGATACCACATATGAGTTCCAGTGTGAGGTAGTAGGTGACAACTAGGGGTTTGTGGTCAGAAGGATTTCCCCCCTATATTGAAAGTTTTTTCAGGGTATTTGGGTGGCCCATTCCATGATGCAATCACTTCTCTGGTGGATTGTCTATGGTAAAGGCAGTTTTAAGTGTGTTTAAGGTGTATATCCCAGACTTTCTCCTTGGAGCATATTCTGTGGTATTTGAGGGTCTGACTGTAGATAACAGATTTCTTGGTGTATTTGGGGTGATTACTGCATCTGTAGAGGTAAGTGTGGTAATCCACGGGTTTCTTATTTATAGTTGTCTGTACGGTTCCATTGTTGAAGCTGATTGTGGTGTCCTGTGAGTTGATGCTAGTGTGGGATTGTTCTAGAGAAAGTTAGATGGGTGGTGGTTGTTGAAGTTGTGGTTGAAGTCTATGAAGGAGTTTAGGTCATCTGTCCAGAGGATGAAAATATCATTGATGTATAAGTATATCATTTGTTTTGTGGTGCATTTGTCCAGAAATTCTTCTTCAAGGTGGCCAATGAAGAGGTTAGCATACTGGGGAACCATCCTAGTACCTATGGCTGTTCACATGGTTTGGACAATGTGTTTGTTGTTGAATGTAAAATTGTTGTGGGTGCTGAGGATGAAATTTAGCCATGTATTTGGGGTGGATATCTGAGTGTTGTCCATTGTCTTGTAGATATTTGAGGGAGGCAGAGATCCCATCATCATGAGGGAGGATGGTGTATACTATAGTAAACATCTTTTTGTTTGTGTCTTTCTGCTATAAAATCTCAATAAATAATATTTTTGTGTTATATAAGCAGAATTGGTTTTGAGCAAAAATATACACACCACTGTCATAGAATCTGCATGAAGCTTTTTCATCTTTAGAACGGCAAGGAAAATGTAAGTTAATGGGCTGTAGGTATGGAAACCACTATGGATACCAACTCTTTCACAGACTTTTCAACAAGCTCTATTTCATAGCCCACCTTCTATCCTCAAAATATTGCAAAACATTAAGATACAACATTAGTTGTATGGTAACTGTATAAGGCAATAATACTACTCTGTTCATGCCAATAAACACACACAGCCCTGTAGGTTAGGAACTCATGTTGGGAGAGAATGCTGCCCTGGACACTGGTTATGTATTAACTTTTACATGGTCAGCTATCATAAATGAGGGAATACCCCTTCTCACGTGACACTGAAGTACAGCACCTATGTCTGTATTGCACTGGATATGCCTTCTCTTTATGACTTCTCAGGTTTTACCTATGTAGTTAAAATTACCTTTGTACAATAGCACAATTTGTAAGACAGAGCGACTTCTGCTTCAAACACTTCATATGAAGCAGAATTGCACTACTAGGTCTGAGGTCAGAATGAAATGTTCCTCGAAAATTCACAAGATAACCCCTTTCCAATGTATTTTCCCATTCAATAGGAACTTGCTTCAAGTATGAAGATGACAAAATTGAACTCAGTGAAAGGACAGGCAATCTTAGAGATTTCTCTGCTTTTGAGTACTATACTTTGCCATTTTAACATCTTTCTAACATAGACTTTTGTGTTTAAAATATACTCTTAGCCCTTTTGACCCGGGCAGCTAGGTAGTTTTCAAGGTCTAAAAGGTTGTTCTCAGTAAGAGGAGAAATTGATGATGGAGTCATTTTTTGTTGTTGTTTGTTGTTTTTTTATGCAATCCTCTTTATTTACAAACTGTGCATAAAGTTGTGTTTTCCTGAACACAGCAGAAATCAAACAAGGAAAGAGTTTATTTGCTCCTAGCTCCTAGCCCAGACAGCACTTAGCCCAAAAGTTTTCTTAGCTTTTTCTCAGGGTCACACTACCAGTGCTTGTGTGTCTGTATTTGATGCTTCTTACTGCTTTCTGTCTGCTGTGTGTTTCTCACTGCATCTTCATACACACACAGAGAGAGAGAGAGAGAGCTCCAGAAAACAATACGTACTGAAACCCATCCACCCACATTGTTCATTTTCTGACCAGCCCTGCATGCCCTGTGTTTTGGATGGTGATTCCTATAGTTTCAGTTTTCCATAAAGGAGCTTGATTGTTTCCTACTTTTATTCTGAATGAAGGGCTGCAGATATGCCCACCAGTTTCTGAGGTTTAACCCAAACCCAGCATAACAGTATATACAATATGTACAGGAATCAAATCATTCACTACTGAAATGTAGTCATTCTGAAGAGGCACATGAAAATGTTTGACACTCTACTGCAGCACTTCCCAACAATTCTGGAAGTAAAAAATAAGATATTGAATCCTATCACATTTAGGCCCTGATACTGCAATGAGCTCTGTGCAGACAGATTCCCCTTGCAAGACTAGGGCCTTAAACTGTAGGAGGAATCAAGTTAAGTTAAATCGAAACACTGACTCGGACTGGAATTCAGCTAAAATGCCTTGGCTCAGTCTTACAAAAAGTGCAGTGGGATCCTTAAAAGCCACAGCTGCACAAGACATCTGCTTAACATCTCATCTGAAAGAGAGAGACATTACGGTAACTATCATTTATTAGAAAAGAATTGCAAAAAGAGATTATGCAGTTACATTTCAAACAAGAAACAATAGCAGAGATCTCTTCAGTATACCAGTCTAAAATAATTTGCCATGCATTAAGCATGACCATTGTGTTATTTTCACAATGAGATAGCTAATGGGACTACAATATGAGCAGGCTTTGGCCTGTATCTATGGCCTGTAACTAATACACCTTTAAACATTTCTAATTCTAAACAAATTAGAACAAATGAGAATTTTGGGCCATGACTGGCATATCTAGTTTTATACAGTGGTCTGTTGGGTATGTGTGTCCTCATTCATAGAATCATAGAATCTCAGGTTTGGAAGGGACCTCAGGTCATCTAGTCCAACCCCCTGCTCAAAGCAGGACCAAACCCAACTAAATCATCCCAGCCAGGGCTTTGTCAAGCCTGACCTTAAAAACCTCTAAGGAAGGAGATTCCACCACCTCCCTAGGTAACCCATTCCAGTTCTTCACCACCCTACTAGTGAAAAAGTTTTTCCTAATGTCCAACCTAAACCTCCCCCTCTGCAACTTGAGACCATTACTCCTTGTTCTGTCATCTTCTACCACTGAGAACAGTCTAGATCCATCCTCTTTGGAACCCCCTTTCAGGTAGTTGAAAGGTAAGAGTCTATGGCCCTCTGAAAAAAGAATACATGGGATTTCTGAATAAGGACTCTCCCTCCTTTTGGACAACCCAATCATGGGGACTCTATACTTAGCTGAATCATGCCCTTGAATTGTAATGGCAGCTTCGAGTGCCCATAAATCTCATGAAAAATGTGTGGGCACAACACCATTTTA
Organism: Mauremys reevesii; assembly: GCF_016161935.1. Classification (NCBI taxonomy): domain Eukaryota; kingdom Metazoa; phylum Chordata; order Testudines; family Geoemydidae; genus Mauremys; species Mauremys reevesii. The sequence goes on from NC_052624.1 coordinate 42,786,921, forward strand.
ATATATGGAATGAGCATAGACAATTGGCTAAAAACTATGCATTAATTTGAGATATTAAGTATCAAATACTTGCTGGATTTAAATATGTGATGTCATTTGGGGTACAATGGAAAAAATATCTTTTGCTAAATTATCTAACCAAAGTAATAAAAAGGATCCTGCTTTCCTAATATTATTTCCTAAAATTATACTGTATCATGACTCATTCAACATTAAAACAAATCATGCATTGGAGAAAAGATAAAGAAAGCTCATGCTGGGCTCTAATGGAGGAGGAGTAGTACTTAAAACCAATTCCCTTAATTTGTCCTTCTATTTGATGCATTAAAGTAATTCATATACTAGTCCAAACATGATGTGTCATGTTGGCTACAGAACTGTGGATTTTTGTTAGTGAGAAATCTGAGGTCTAATGCTCTTTTCACCCACAGCTCTAGTATGCTACAACTCGCTTTTAAAATGTACTATATATATTTACATTTTATATATTTACATATATATACCAGTCTAACTAGATATAAAATTGTTTAGAAACTTGTCTGTTGCATCCCAATAGCTTTAAACTTTGTAGCCTTTCAAACAAATACAACTTAGATAAATAAGCACAATAGAAGTATCTTATTAACTATGATGATTTCTTTTGTGGTAGCACCTTGGGGGCCCTCTGTTTGGACTGGAGTCCTTTTGTCTATGCACCATACAAATAAATAATACAAAACCTGTCTTTCCGCAAACAGCTTACAATTTCTAAATGATTTAGAGAAAGGTGAAGAGTGGGTGGAATGGGAGGACCCCAATGCTATAATAAGTCAGGAGTGGATGTGTAAATTAGTCAAAAGGGAGATTTCAATAGTCACATGTTGAGTCTGCAGTGGAGACCAAAGAATAGGATTTTGCTGGAATAATATCTTAGAAGAACCATGGGGAAAGAAATAAAATCCAAGGCAATAGATTTATTTTTACTGAGTTGAATAATGTTTTTATTGAGCCTCTCTTGGCTACAGAGAAACATAAGTTAGAGATCACAACCAGGGGACTCTACAAGTATGGGCCTGTTGCTGCTCCTATTGACGTCAATAGCAAAACTCCCCTGATTCAACGGGAAGAGGATCAGGCCCCTCCATATTGGAAGTGTGGCTTTATTTGCAGTGTGAAGCACTAATAACAATCAGATAAATACCTAGGTCCTCTTATTAATCTAGAGCCAAATTAACTGCTGGCATAAGCATGTGAAATTTGATTGTCTGGAACAGAGTTTAAGCACTAAGCTACTGATCACATACCCTTTCCTGCTCTCAGATACTTGAAGTAGAGGCTGTAGCCAAGTGAGGTCCTTTTTATAAATCTTCTGTACACAGCACCTGTGGGAAATTGGCAGTGCCTGTTATTACTACTTCATAAGTTATGTCACTGGCATATCTTTGTGTGATGGGTACAAAAAAGATTTGCATTAACTAAACAGTTGCTACACAGTGTATCTGCCTCTGACCCAGATCTATGGCTGTGGCTGAGAAACACACAGCACAACTTAGCCTGCGGGGTTCATCCCAAGGTTGCTGTAAGATACCTGAGCTTGGGCCAGCTGTGCTCCAGGATGGCTCCTGGCGTAAGACAGAGGATCTCAAGGCTGCTCTAAATTATGCAGGTTGCCAGTTCTTGTTTGTTTGGATGCAGGGAAGCACTGGACATGCCCCTTTTGCCCAGCCTTGACTTCTTTTATAGGCTGTACAGAGATTTGTTGATGAGACTACATATGACTATTCTGTTGGGCCTTAATCCACCAAGGCACTCACACACGTGCTTAACTTAAAGCTTGTGTGAAGTCCTGCTGTCTCCAATGGATTATTCATGTACTTATATTGAACACATGCTTTAGTGCAGGGGTGGCCAACCTGTAGCTCCGGAGCCGCATGTGGCTCTTCAGAGGTTAATATGTGGCTCCTTACCTAGGCACTGACTCCGGGCTGGAGCTATAGATGCTAACTCACTGCTCACAGCCCAACCCCCTACTCTGCCCCAAGCCCTTCCCCCAAGGCCCCTGCCCCTTCCCCTGAGCCTGCCATGCCTTCCGTCCTCGCCCCCCCCAGCCTCCTGTGCAGGTGAAACAGCTGATTGCAGGGGGAGGGGGGAGTAGGCGCTGATTGGTGGGGGCTGCCAGCAGGCAGGAGGCCCTGGGAGCTGATGTGGGGCTGCTGATGTATTACTGTGGCTTTTTGTCAATGTACATCAGTAAATTCTGGCTCCTTCTCAGGCTCAGGGTAGCCACCCCTGCTTTAGTGGTTTACTAGAGTGAGGCCTTACTATGCAAATGTAAGTGTATTTTTATCAAATGTGAAATCCAAAATGAATGGCAAACAAAAACATTCTCTTACACATCCTTTACACTGTTTGTCGGAATAATGGGCCAAATTTTGGTGTTGGTTACCTGAGCTGACTAATAGCATTGCACCATGGCAACCAAGATCTGAATTTGGCCCTTCAGATTTTACCCCTCTGTCCTGAAAAATGTAATGTAATAGATGACTTTCTCACCTACTCACATTCACTGTATCTTAACAAAAACCTGCAAATGTCCAAGGTCTGCCCTCTGCAATGTGTAAATTGAAAAGATTAATAAGTTACCATTGACAGAAGAGAACTGGAAGATGCTGATTCCATTCTAGCATTTTGCTCTAGGGGTTAACCATGTTCTTCCTTTCTAACTGAAGGGCAGCAATTTATGTGGCAGAAAATTCAGACTTTTTACAAGAGGTGTCTTTGTAAACAACAGGGTTACACATTGTACAATCTATGCAGGAGGACCTTGTGGCCTATGCCAGAGATTCCATTACCCTCTTGAACCAGGTCAAATACTGAGAGGGGTCAATAGGCCCATCAGCTTTCTGAGGCAGAATAACTTATTGTCGTGCAGTGTGCTCTGTGTGGGGTCTTTCAGATGAGACCTAAACAGGAAGCACCTTTGTTTGTAAACATTTCGCTTGTTGGGAACATTCTGTGGGTGGGATGGGGCAAAGAAGTGAGAGGATATGGTGGAACAAAGTTATCCTAGGCCTGATCTTCCACTGGAATAAAGGACCTTAAAGAGTAGTGTGTGTTAGTTTCTCCCTTGTAGTTCTAACCTGCACTGAGGCTGGTCAGCATGGGATCAGGAAGCCACAACTAGTTCCCTGATGGTTCTTCCTTCTTCCCCGCATACTCATGGCTGGAGAAAACAATCTGCAGGAGCTAATGCAGATAAGAGTGAACTCAATTCACATATGAATGTATCTGATCACACCACTACAATCACATCCTGGGCACAAACTTAACTTTAGTAGGACCCAATGGTAGGTTTCACATGTGTCTGGTGCATCTGTAACATGTCTATCTGCAAGATAATGGTGATGACAGTAACTTCTGAAAGGAACATAGAAAAGTAGATTTTACAGAAACTCAAGATTACTGGTTTATAAAGGAGTGTTCTTTTCATGAGCACTCTAGAAGGAAATGATAGTTTTCAAGAGTCAGATAACAGCCCAAATTTCCATGGTGTATTGTCAATAACTGTGACAGTACAAGAGGAAAAAGGAAATTTTTATTTTTAATGTCTCCTATATACAAATTACTGCTCAAGCATTTTATATTCCCACTTAAACTGTATGAGTAATATTCTTGTGTAGTGATAAACATTAACATCCCTGCCACTGAAAATCTATTGAAAACTAATTTTCTAATCCTCAGTCTGCTGAACTGCTTGTATTACGGACCGGGTCTTTTCAGAAATGGGGTTTGAGTGGTTATAGTGATATCCCTTTCCTGCATTTATCTGTGGCCTCTTTGGTTAGCATGCTCTGCATTATTAAAAAATCTGACATAGTTCCAGCACTAAGGAATTGTACACATTCAGATCCTATTAGCATGGCTATGTTAAACAGTTGTTTTTTCCCATTTTGCTTTAATGGAATGTTGTGTTTTATTAATTACAGTGAGATCATTAGTATTTTTTGTGTCAAGCCAGTTTGTTTGTATAGAACATTTTCAGCAATTTGTTCATGAAGCTGAACTCCGGAACGTTGTTCTGCATTGTTTGACATGAGCTGAGCTTTAAAAGCATAAATGTTTGATATTGCTCTGCTGGGAAATATGTTTCTACTTAGCTGTTTTTTTGGAGTATGAGTGGGAGAAGCATTCCTTGTTAAGTTAGTTTTTTTGTCACAAAAACCAAACATGAGTTTGCATTACTGTTATGTTAACAGCGTGATTAAAACTATTAAGTTGCCCCCACCACTTTTGTTTTCTGTAACTCTCCTCCCGCATCCCTTCTGAAGACAGAGGTAGTAGTAATCATTACACTTAGAGATTCTGCAACTAGAACACACTTACTTTGTATTTACCCATGTTGTTGATGTCTTGTCCTCTAGAAACACGTTGTAAGGGGATTATATGTTCATACAAGGTATTTGGCAGCCCTACAAACTAAAGCTCTTCTGCCTTTCACATAAGGGGCTAGTGGATGCATATAGATACATAACATACATTACATTATTAATTACAATCCTAAAGTAATTGTGTACAACATTCTTGTTATTACTTTGGTCTTAATCATTATTAGGCATCAGTGGAAAGACAAAGAGTACCATTTAGTAGCTGTATTTGTAGAGAACGCCACCATGGCACGACCTGGTTGAACACAATGCTTGGTAGCACCTTCCATGCTATAAGAAGTGCACCTGTACACTGAATTTGGCAAGTTTGGTGAGAAAAATACACCGAGCTTCAGGAACAGTTGATGTAATCAGGACAAGTTCCAGCTGTGAGTGATACTTGCCTTATGTTGGGTCCCATGGCATGTGTTTTAAGAACACCTTCTTCTGCAGTAAGCTGGAAGCCCGAAGGCATCCATTAAACACAATTGCAACACATATGAGACAGGTGGGAAACTGTATGAAGCAGTCACTCTTAGCAAGAACGTTGTGTGGAAAGTAAAGTAAAGATGCCCACACTTACAATATTGCATATCACATTGAGTGTTACACTAAGAATGTATGTAATGTACTGCATCAAATACAAATACTGATTTTTACTCCTGCAAACTGTGAGACTCAGCTGGAGTTCATAAATTGCCTCACAGAGGCTCTAATGGCTGGGATGGTGGCCATGGCCAGTGCAGAAGCTAAGTGCAGAGAAATATGTGCTTTGAACAGGATTGAAGAGGAACAAGTACTTAGCAGAAAGACTCTTAAAGCACTTATTGAAGATGAACTGTGGGATATGAACGTAGTTTTTAGCAATCCTATCCACAAAAATGAATCACAGCACATATCCTTGAAAGCTGCAAAAGACGTGGCACTATCAAAAGTTGGAGAAAGCACTGATGTAAGGACTCTGTTGCAGATGCTAAACTTAGCTGGCAAAGTATTTTGTCCTGCAGTACTTGGGAGTTTCAACGATCAGTGCTGATGTAAAACTTGGAAAAACGATACTGCGTAACCTCTATTACTTCTTTATCTTGTGCATTGGTAGTTGCAGTGACTTCTAGCACCAGCAAATCTGACAGTAAGCAAGTGGAACACAAGGCTGCCATTTTCTCACAGAGCCTCATGTACAAGTGCTTGAGTGAAATGCAGGTTTGCCACACATACATGACAACTGTGTGGAACATGTGTAATCTACCTGCTAGAAGAGTTTTGTCATCACACGGCATAATGAAGCTGCTGCCTTGCTCTGTTCAGTGGAGTTTCTTCATAGTTCCCATGAGGAAGTTGACATTAAAATTATCTTGCATGCAATTAGTGCCACATAGAAAGGCACTACTAAACTCCGGATTTTTGCATATGGCACAGATGTTCTAGAGCTCTCTGTGAGATGCTAGGCAAGACTTCCACAAGATTCTGTTTTTGTGCCTGCTGCTAGGGGACATTAAAAGACATGTTACTGTTGGGAGGTAACACTACTGGAAGGCAGGCTGGAAAGACCAAATTATCTTACTGGAGGGCTTTTGATTCAGCCTCCAAAGACTCTCTCCTCACTCTGAAAGTGCTTGGAGTGGCTGAGACAGAAACTGATGAGGCCATAAATGCACTGAAGGCATTTGTACGCTGACAGGTTTCAGAGCAGCAGCCGGGTTAGTCTGTATCCGCAAAAAGAACAGGAGTACTTGTGGCACCTTAGAGACTAACAAATTAAATTTGTTAGTCTCTAAGGTGCCACAAGTACTCCTGTTCTCTTTGTATGCTGAGTTTACTATTTGAAGACCAACATTACAACACTTGAAGAGCTACTTTGGTGGACGTTTTCCAACAAGCAGAAAAATGGAGAAACATTTCCACTGACAAGGGGTGCATTTATACGTGATATCAAAAGGGCAAATTATCAAGCTATTGAATGGCTCTTGGATGATTGAGCACATCCAGAACTACCCTCCTCTATCAGACATAGCTGAGTCTTGGAGGATCTCCTGATCACATCAGGTATGCATGAATTATCACGAGCTTCCAAATCAATCCTTCAGCTAAACAAATGCTTATTTGCATAGACCAGATGCTCACCAGCATGCAAATGTTTGGCCAGAAGCCTGCCTTGTATGGAGATGCATGAGTGCGGCATGGATGAGAATCAGGGTGATGACATCTCTAGCAGTGGTGCCCTAAACGGAGATGATACCATTAATTATTTTGATGGATAAATGTTTTCAATGCTGCATGCCAAGGCTCACTTCCCTGCGATTAACAAAAGTCAGTGTATCCCTTTCTTAAAGTATAATTAAAAAGTTGCCAAATCACAAATGGTGACACCATTGAAATTATGTTTCCATAGATTTTTATGAATCAAATGACACCTCTCTTGCTCATGGAATGAGATTTTAATGCATTATGCTCCAAGACCAATGCAGAAGCTACTCCTTGCTTGCCTCTGGCCTCCTGCTTGATTCTCTTAAGAGTAGGCAGAAACAATGTCTTCTGTTTAAGGCCTGGTCTACACTACGGGGTTAGGTTGAATTTAGCCACGTTAGGTCGATTTTAAAATGAATGCGTCCACACTACCAACCCCATTCCATTGACTTAATGGACTCTTAAAATGGACTTTGCTGGGTCGAATTTGGTGTAGTGCGGACGCAAATTGATGGTACTGGCCTCCGGGAGCTATCTCAGAGTGCTCCAATGTGACCGCTCTGGACAGCACTTTGAACTCTGATGCACTAGCCAGGTACACAGGAAACGCTCCAGGAACTTTTAAATTTAATTTCCTGTTTGGTCAGTGTGGTGAACTCAGCAGCACTCAGCAGCACAGGTGACCATGCAGTCCCCCTAGAATCATAGAGCATAGAATGCTTCTATGCTCCCCCTATCATCTCCGTCCCTGAGGTTATTGCAGATTAAAAGGCGAAAAAAACGCACTCGCGATGACATGTTTGCCGAACTCATGCAGTCCTCCCGCACTGATAGGGCACAGCTTAATGCATGGAAGCATTCAGTGGCAGAGGCCAGGAAAGAATTAAGTGAGCGCGAAGAGCAGAGCCAGGACGCGATGCTGAGGAAAGCCAGCAAAAGCACAGACCCCCGCTGCATGCACTGTATAACCACGTACCCTCCTCCCCATGTTCCATAGCCTCCTCACCCAGATGCCCAAGAACGCAGCGGGAAGGCTCTGGGCACCCAGCCACTCCACTCCAGAGGATGGCCTAAGCAACAGAAGGCTGTTATTCAAACAGTTTGATTTTGTAGTGCGGCTACAATAAGCAATGTGGCCGTGTCCTTCCCTCCTCCCCCACCTCACCCGGGCTACCTTGTCCATTATCTCATTTTTTTAATTAATAAAGAGAATGCATGGTTTCAAATCAATAGTTACTTTATTTTGAAGGGAAAGGGTGGTTGGTTTACAGGGAATTAAAATCAACAAAGGGGGTGGGTTTGCATCAAGGAGAAACACACACAACTGTCACACTGTAGCCTGGCTAGTCATGAAATTGGTTTTCAAAGCCTCTCTGATGTGCAGCACACCTTGGTGTGCTCTTCTAATCGCCCTGGTGTCCGGCTGCTCAAAATTGGATGCCAGGCGATTTGCCTCATCTTCCCACCCCGCCATAAATGTCTCCCTGTTACTCTCAGAGATGTTATGGAACACACAGCAAGCAGCAATAACAATGGGAATGTTGGTTGCGCTGAGGTCTGACCTAGTCAGCAAACAGCATCAGCGAGCTTTTAAAGTGCGTGACGGTGAGCTGAGTAGGCTCCATGCTTGCCGTGGTATGGCGTCTGCATGGGTAACCCTGGAAAAAAGGCGCAAAATGATTGACAGCCATTGCTTTCACGGAGGGAGGGGCGACTGACGACATGTACCCAAAACCACCCACGACAATGTTTTTGCCCCATCAGGCATTGGGAGCTTAACCCAGAATTCCAATGGGCAGTGGAGACTGTGGGATAGCTACCCACTGTGCACCACTCCGTAAGTCGATGCTAGCCACGGTAGTGAGGATGCACTCCACTGACTCAATGCGCTTAGTGGGGACATACACAATCGACTGTATAAAACTGATTTCTAAAAATTGACTTCTATAAAATCTATTTACTTTCGTAGTGTAGACATACCCTGAGATACAAATTAAATTAGTCTTCTCCCTCGTGGAGCATATATGGGAGCATATTCTCATCTTCCCACTTTTCCCTTCCTCACACCCTAAGGAATAGGGAAAAAAGAGATCCACCTTTCACAGATGGGGGGGGTAGATCTTCACTAGGGATAACAGAACCTTGAAGAGATCAGATCAGTGGACGTGGCATAGAGGTCTTCTGGAGGTAAGTAGGAATAAGTTGAAGGAAACAAAGGAATTGGGGTAACTAGAGATGGGAGGAGATCTGCACAAGGGGGAGCAAAAGAGAGATGGTGAGAGAGTAAAAAATGGGAGGAGAGACAGAAAATAATATGAAGAGAGGAATAAAATAGCAAGAGAGAAATTCACTTTTAAGGACAGAATTTATATATACAATTTTATATTTATGCCACCACGTTTTATTGATGCCCTGGCAAACAAGGGGAAACAAAGCCCTAAATGGGAAATTTTGGCTCATTTGCAACCTGCAATGTAGCAAGACTTTCTTGGCTCAGTTGTAGCCTGAGGAGTGGTTGGGGAGCAGAGGTTTCAAGCTAGCAGTGGCTCAGGGATGGGGATGCAAGCACATGAGTCTTGTCTGAGCACTGACTGCAAGTTGTTTACTGTACCTTCATGCCAATTTATACATGAAAATAGTTGTATGAAGATTTTTTATAAGTGATCTGATGATTTTAGGTATGCAGAAAATGATCAAATTACCACTGGTGTAGCCCATTGTTATAGAATTAAGTTTCAGAATATATGCACATAGTTCATGCTATTATCTATGCACAGTACACAGGTCTGAACATTTCATGAGGCAGAGGCAGAGTGCGAAATTTTAATGTGCTAACAGAGGTTAGGTTTTCAACATGCTATTGCTAAACTACAATTAATTATCAGTTGAACTTCTGTATCAAAAAACAAAGAAATGCATATAGTACAGATAACGTACGTTAAAAGTGCTTGTTCATATACTTCATGCAAGCTTATCCCTTTAGATTAGAGCTGCAAAATTCAGATCCAGATTCTGAACTCTAAAAAATCTGCCAGTTTGTTTTTGGCTAATATACAAATTGGGACCACCCAGCCTGGAGATTCTGTCCGCTAGCTCTCTCAGAACTCGAGAGCTCATGTCTGGGGTTTTGGTTCAGGTATTTGCCAAGTTAGGATGGCAAGTCTCATCTTTAGTGGAAACCAAAATAAACCCGTTGAAATAAATGGGAGCGAGGCAGGGGCCTCTGAGGGAGGAATTTAGATCATTCCATTTAATAAGTCACTTTAGAACTGCTCTAAGCAATTGTCACATTGTTGTGAATTGCTTTCTGTACAGACACTCCCCGGGTTACGCAAGACGCAAATTCGACCTTACGCAAAAAGTTCCATAAGGCATAAATAAAATTTTCTAGTTGCGGAAAATATTGCGTAGCACACTAAATGCAACGTACTGTACTGTAGTGCGGTGTGCAGAAGAATAGAGCAGTAGCATCTCCTACACCGGAAGGCTTTGCACTCTCACAGCCTCTGAGTCTCATGTTATTTCAGTGATACTGTAGTTCTGTTATTTCACCCTATTGTTTCATTCAAATCATGCCTGGATAGCAAGAGTGCAGGACCAGTTCATAAGCGAAAAAAGATTGATTTAGAGCAGAAAATGTTGTAATTGTTTGTTTTTTATGCTGGCACAATATATGTTTCCGACTTACGTAAAATTCAGGTTATGCAAGGCTTTCTGGAACAGAATGATTGTGTAAGTCGGGGAGTGTCTGTACTGATCTCACGCCAAGTTGTAGGGACTTATGCTACTACCAACTCTGTATGGCAAATTCAGAGACAAATACAAAATCTTGAACTAGCAATTTGTGGCACTGCCTAGAAGTTCTGAAGTCCATCAATGAACGGATTATACTGCTGTATTGGGTCTGGCTCCTGTGGAAGCCAATGGCAAAACTTCAAAAGATTTCACTAGCAACAGGGTTGGACCCTGAATATTTTATTTCCACCTCTGAAACATATACACTTCTACCTCGATATAATGCTGTCCTCGGGAGCCAAAAAATCTTACCACATTATAGGTGAAACTGCGTTATATTGAACTTGCTTTGATCCACCGGAGTGCACAGCCCCGTCCCCCCCGGAGCACTGCTTTACTGTGTTATATCGGGTCGCGTTATATTGAGGTAGTGGTGTACTCTTGATCTTACAGGGTTTTTTAATGAAATTTAAAATGAGGTGCTGTCAAAATGAATATCTACTTATTACATTTCCTAGTGTTAACACAATGTATATGTTGGCTCCAAGGAATTGTTAGAGAAGTACAGACCATATTGATCTTTCTGTTTCCTTGTAGCTCAGAAATAAAGTCCATTAAAACAAAAACAACTTTTTGTTAGCAGTTAAAGGTTATTGGACACGAGAAATATTTGCCTATAATAGCACTGGCTGTCTTAATAACTGTGACTAGGGTTGAAGAATAATCAATGCTCTGTGAAAACTCCAGAGTCTCCAACAGCAAATAACAAAGAATATTAATCAATGGAGAATCTACAAAAATATAGCTTGTTTATTTTTTCCATGTTTCCAGACAGATGCATTTCTTAACTCTATTTTGTCCATGATCAGGGCTTAGAAAATGTAGCCGTTTACTAGCTTGTCATCATCTCTTGGTGTGGACTTTCTAGAGGTCTCAGCATCTCCTAACTGACCCTCCTCAGTTTGTTTTCAATTAGATCAATTCATGGACCCTCACCTTAAATTGAGTTTATCAGCCCTTCAATTCCAGAGCTCACAGTCTTCTTCTATCTCCTTATTGCTTTCTCAGAGGCAGCCTGGTGCAGGGTTGTTGCCCCTTTGCTATCTCAGGCTTCTTCTTCTCTCTCTGTTCTCTCACCTTTATAGCTAGGGTGATCACTAGCAAGCATGAAAAATCAGGACAAGGAGTTGGGGACAATATAAGACAAAGCCCCAAATATCAGGACTGTCCCTATAAATTTGGAACATCTGGTCACCCTATTTATAGCAGCTCTTGTTTTCTCTATTGGTCACAGCTGTGGGTGCCTGTCTCCATGATTGGCACTTCTGGCAGCTGTGTGGGAGTGTGATAAGGCTGCTTGCCTGCAACCAGGAGACACCTTCCTCTCCCTTCTGCCTGTGCTCAGTATGGGTCTTGTAAACCCCATTACATAGCTGCAGGATTAAACCTACTGATCTAGTCATGGGTAGATAGGAATGAAAGGGGAGGAGGCCCTGTTGTAAGAAGTCAAACTCTCCTTTCCTCCCATGAACCCCAGCTGCAGGAAATTGGAAGGGTTCTTTCTGTGTCTTTTGATGCCTCCATCTAAATCCTTCTAGCTGTCACGCTTGGGTGGTTTTATGATATTTTACCCCACCCTGAATCTGAGGGTAAGGTCTCCATTACTTTGACTCAGGCTCCTAGCTGCTCTAAGAAGGACCAAGAAAGAGGTTCCATTATTCTACCCCTTTCAGTGTTTGGTTCTTTTTTTTGGATGGGTCTCCTTCCATGAATTTTTCTTACCTCTGCTGCTGAAGAAGAGCAAAGACCAGGAGAGCATTTTTTCTAATGAAAAACCATTACAGAGCAGTATTATGGAGCAGTGGTCAAATCTTTTGATCATTCTTCCCATTTAAGGTCAAGGCAAAGCCTTTTCAAATGTTCTGTGACTGAAAAATGCAGCCAACAGGTGCGACAATGAATTTTGGAGGAAGACAGCTTTTAGAGGGACAGTAGAGCAGGGATTGGCAACTTTTGGCATGCGGCCTATCAGGGAAATCCACTGGTGGGCCGGGCTGATTTGTTTACCTGCAGCATCCGCAGGTTCAGCTGATCGCAGCTCCCACTGGCCATGGTTCGCTGTTCCAAGCCAATGGGGGCTGTGGGAAGTTGTGTGGGCCAGGGGATGTGCTGGCCACCGCGTCCCACAGCCCCCATTAGCCTGGAACGGCGAACTGTGGCCAGTGGGAGCTGCAATCGGCCGAACCTGCAGACACTGAAAGTAAACAAACCAGCCCAGCCCACCAGCGGATTTTCCTGGTGGGCCACGTGCCAAAGGTTCTGATCCCTGTTCTAGAGAATCAAATATCCAGCAACTTGTGTGACAGCTGGTCCACGCAGTGGACCTGGAGGGCGAAGACTTAATTGCAACTCTGACACCCCTCCCCCAGACCTGAGTCAAATTAACCAGGCAAAAAGAAGCACTCTCATCAACCTGGAAAACATCACAAGAGCTCAATGTTGAGGAAACCTTACTATATCTGGCTAAATTAAGAATAAAATATAGAGACAAAAGCCTTATATTTTGGGATCTGGGACATTTGCTGGAAAGAGCAGAGACAAAGCTATTCTGTGAACTCTGACACAGCATTAAAATAAGAATGTATTAAAATGTCTTCAGAGACAGACACAGATAAATGATTTGTCTGCTCTCATTCTCTCTTCTCTGGCACGTTATACACAGCATGTGCAGATATTTTAAAAAATCCTACCAAAACAAGATATTTTGCTGCTTATGCTTCTCCCCCTGAGGAGAAGATGAGGGAACATACACATGACAGATGTTAGTCACATTGCTCAATATACTTCTGGAAAGGTACTCAGATCCTATGGGGTTTTAATGGTTATTGTAATTAAGTCCTTAATATTACAAACTGCAAGTGAACAAAAGAGATCCTTTGAAATGTTGAAGCTGAGGGGGAGAATGGTAACTTCCAATACTGTTAGATCCTAGAGTTCTATAACAGCCTAACATTTTCTTTAATTTTAGAGAATGTAGTATACCCATAGTTAACACTGTATCCCTAGCCTGATTTCTTCTTCCCACAGCAAGGATGGACAAAATTAAAGTGTTCTCTGCAGTAGGTAATAAGCCATGGATTGATATGTTTGATCTATATGCCTAGTTACTTATTTATCTTTGTCTTTCCATCTGATATTCATTCTGTCAACATGCTCAGTCATTTAAATCAGATTTTAAAATTCAGGCATGTTAATTCTGATATGTTAAACATTGCTCTGATCTATTTAACATGATGTAAGGCTCTATTTCAAAACTGCTTTACTTCATTCTATAGGGATGGTGTTAAGCTATATTAGAACAGGATTATCACTAGACTGTATGCAGGTTAGGTTACTATTTATGTGCTATATCAGCTGTGAGAACCTACCACCCAAAATTCAAAAGTTACTCGCACACTCTTTACTATGATTATATTCGTGAAAAAATTAATGATATTTTTGACAAGTGACTAAATGAATGGCCTGAACAAATGAGCAAGTAGTGGTTCATAAGGCTAAGCTATATAATGATACAGGCCCTGATTAAGGAAGTTTTTAAGCATGGATAACTTTAAGCCTCTGAGTAGTCCCAGTGGAGCCAGGCACTTTGCCTTATCAGAGCCATAGTTGGTTCTCTCCAGAATGAATGAACTTTCAAGGCTTCTTGGGAATGACTCTATAGCAGAATGGTGTGTGAAACATCCAGTTTGCAAGTTCAGACACTACGGAAGTGTAGTACCTGACACCTGACTTCCATTCCTTGCACTCCTACAGTTTCCACTGAATCAAAGGGATCCGGATACCGTCTGTATTATAGGCTGGCAAATATCTGAATGTTTGGAGGCATTTGATCTTTGTAGAGATACAAACATTCTATGGTTAGAAGTTTTTCTTTTCAGGTGAGTAAAGTCAAACAAATTCCATATGGAGGAATGTGATATGAATTGTTCTCAAGGGATGGGGCAGCGGAATGGATATAAGGTGAATGTCATAACCACAGTGGGTCAGTCAGCATGTGGTGGATGCCCTTTTTCTTCCTCCTTTCTGAATCTTTTCCTTATTTCTGGTAAGGTTTTGGGGGCATTTTAAAGTAAGCCATGAGGGCTCTTTTGAACTGTCAGTATAACTTACTGTTCTCAACGTTATTCAAGAAAATCATTCAAGACATGAACATACCTTTCTGGTATATGAGAAAAGCAGGATTGTAGTCAGTAACTTTGCAGGAACCATAGTAATGCGTCTGTGCTGGAGTGACAATGTGCCCTGGCAACTGTAAAAATATTGAGAAAAAAACCCATAGACCTCTGAACAGGATGGACACAAACTACAAGGTCAGATTCTCGGCGACATTAAGTAATCCCAATATTTAAAATAGATGCATAAGTGAAGCATTGAATACGACTTTGCTAAAACAGTCTGACAGCCAGAAAAAGGGATGGAAATGCAAAACTTTTTTTTCCCACATGACAAGGTAAGATTCAACTGGTTCACCTCACTTTTTATTTTTGATTTTGTTACTGAAGATGGGACCAACTGCTTCATTGCATATATAGCAATATTTATTGATTTACTGAAACATCACCCTGGGAAAAACATGATTTTGCTCAGGATGAAATGGTATCATAGTTACAGTAAAAGTGGCGTTCAAGTGGTCAAAATCTCTTTCCTCTATATCTGCAAATTCTCAAACATGTAAAAATCAAAGTTCAAATTCACGAAGTAAAAATGAAAAGCTTGTCACTGCTCTAGTACGACAACTTACACCATCATTTTTTATTTTTTCATTGCCTGGTGCTTTGCCTATGTGGGGCAATCATTATATTTGTGTCTAGTCATGTAACTCACTTCTTAACATTCAGATCTATGAATTATGACCACTGGTCTGACATGCTGTCTATTGCATCTGGTTAATTTCTTGAATAATGTATTTTGGGTGGCCTCCTTCTCAGCTATCTTCCATAGTGGCTTTTATAAAACATGCCCGACCTATATTACACATCCCCCAAGCATAAGGTAAAATACACTAATTAGTAAGCTGATTAATTGATTAAACATCAAAGATAACTATTAATCTGATTCATGATAATGTTACATGAAGTACTATCTGTCCTCGTAGTCAGTTGCAGCAATATCAATGAGATAACTTGTGGATCAATTTACTGTTCAGCATGAATTGGAATATTGCAAGTTAGCCCTGTAATATTGTGATTTCGGCTGGTAGGAGCACCTGTGAATTCTCCTGAGTCTTCATTATAAGATCCTGTTCTTTCACTTGCTTATAACTTTGCCTAGCTCTAACCATTGAGGCTGAAATTTTACATGCTGGGTGTCTGCCTCAAGCTGAATTTTTTTGGGAAAAGTTCAGGCAAAACTTCTGCAGTTGTGAGTGTTCAGCACTTCTGCATATCAGATCCCAAGGTATCAAGTTGGGTACCCAGAAAATGAGGAAGACACAAACAGTGAGCAATGCTGAAAAGTTTGGTTCGAAGTGACTTGCCCAGCATCCCATGGGAACGCTGTGGTGTGGAGGCAGGGATGGAATCCAGTTCTCCAGGGCAGCATTCAGGTGCCTTAACATTGAGACTGTCCCTCCTCTTCCTGCAATTCCCTGCTTCATCCACTACTCACCTTCCAACTTCTGCAACAAATGAGGCAGGGGTCCTACAGACAAGTTTCCTTCAATACACAACTCTGATTCATCCCCAAAGCAGGTCCATCCTATGTACTGAATGAGGAAGGGGTGTGTGTGTTGGAGGGATGGAATAATATGTGATAATGTAATTAAAGGGTATATCATAATGCATATATTAAAGGGAGCTGATTTAAGGTTGCAGAGGCAACTTTAATTCTGGCATTTACCTAACTTTGGAGTGCTTGACTTTGCAACCGTAATGTTCTTTTAACATCATTTTTATTGTGTAATGTAAATCATCATTGCTTCCTGCTGCTGTTAGTGACACAAACCTTCTGTTTAAAGCCGTATACTATGGCTTGTTTCCAGTGTTCAAACTTTTCAAATATCAATTTGCTGTGCTCACTTAATTTTGTATTTATAATTATTCATTATAAATGTAATATTTAAGTGTAATATTTAATCAAACTACTTTTAAGTCACAAAAACACCAGCAGGACTCCCAGCAAGACCCATAGAGGCTTCACAAAGAGCTGTAGTTCATTCAGAACCAAAAGATGGCCATTTAATAAAACGTCAAACACATGCACACTCTGAAATGAACAGTGATGCCTTGAGGGCTGGAAGAGGGCAGAGAGAAATGCATTTCAAAAGGAGAGGAGGGAAAATAGGATAAAAAGGGAGCAGAGAGCTGCAAGGAAGTGTGTGTGTGTGTGTGTGCACGTGTGCGCTGAAATAATTCATTTCCTACTCACCGACCCCAGTTCAACTAGGTCATGGCCAGGACTGGCTCCAACTTTTTTGCTGCCCCAAGCGGGGAAGCGGAAAAAAAATAAAAAATAAAGCCACGATTGGCGGCACTTCAGCGGCAGCTCAACCGCGCCGCTTCATTCTTCGGTGGCAATTTGGCGGCGGGTCCTTCACTCTGAGAGGGACTGAGGGACCTGCTGCCAAATTGCCGCTGAAGACTCAGATGTGCCACCTCTTTCCGTTGGCCGCCCCAAGCACCTGCTTCCTTTGCTGGTGCCTGGAGTTGGCCTTGGTCATGGCTGGGCAAACTTTTTGGCCCGAGGGCCACATCTAGGTATGGAAATTGTATGACGGGCCATGAATGCTCAAGGAGGGTTGGAGAGGAGGGGAGGAGGAGGAGGAGGGGAGGGCTGGGGTGGGGGGGTGGGGGGGTGGGGGGGGGGAGGGGGGGTTAGGGGGAGGGGGGGGAGAGACTGAGACTGGTGGGTTCGGAGGGGGAATGGGGCTGGGGGGGGGGGGGCAGGGCAGCCGGCACAGGAGGTGCAGGTGCAGCAGGCTCAGGTGGCATAGCAGCAGCAGAGCTCCAGAAACAGCAGAATCCCCCCTCCTCTGTGGCAGCGGCGCAGGCACAGCAGCTGGTCTCTCTGCCTCTGCAGTGCTGGTGCTGCCCTACAGTGATTGGCATTGGGTTGTTGTCAGGGGACCATGGGGACAAGATGTGAGGAGGAGTGTGGCCCCTGGCTGGGGGGAGGAGAGGGAGTGTGGTGGGGACATGCCAGGAGGCGTGAGAGCTGCTGCTCCCTGCTCCTGCTGCTGGATTCTCAGGTGGGTTAAAATTGGCTGGCTCTGGCCCCTGGGGCCTGGCGGCCCCCTGCTAGCCTCAGGCCCAGGCCATTGGGTAGTCCCATGTGACCAGGCCCCAAATTCATGGCTCATTTGGTTCATTTTCATAGTCAGATTATTTTTAAATTATTTTATTTCATTATTATTTATTATTAAATCTGAAATGGAAATGTGTTGTATTTGTAGGTCCTGAAAAAAAAAGGAGGGGGGGGGGGACAGGATTGTGTTTGCATTGTGGCATATCCTTTATTTCTTTTTTCTGCTGCTGCTGGGCTGCAGTTCAGCAGCCAGCAGAGCAGCAGCTGGGCAGCTGCAGCTGCTGGCAGAGCCAAGCAGAGAGAGCCGCTGCCAGCAGCAGCAATGCAGAAGTAAGGGTAGCATGGCACAGTATGCTGCCCAGCTCTGAAGTCAGCACAGAAGTAAGGGTGACAATACCATGACCCTCTAAAATAACCTTGCGACCCTCCTGGACTCCCTGGACCTCCAATTTGAGAAACACTGGTCTTCCCCCAGGATATGTGTGGTATATGGTAAAAGCACACAAAACCAAATTTCATAGTCCATGATACTTTTTCATGGCCGTGAATTTGGTAGAGCCCTACCCATGAGACTTTTCACATGCTTAAAGTTAAGTACAGGCATAAGTGTTTGCAGAATTGGGGCCTTATGCATTTTTTTATCATGAGTATGTTCATTGTTACAGATATAATAAAGATAATACAAACTGGTCAGATCTACATACATGTACAATCAACACAATCCATAACACCAAACAGATCGAACATTCCTCATAGAAATATCTTTCTAATGCAGAACACGTCATGTTATGAGGATTATGGGAATTGATGTATTTTACAGTTATGTTGCTTTTAACATCTTTACTACTAAACCAATAAATAATTTGCAAAATCCTAATTAGGTACATCCAACAGCCTATTTCCATTACAGGATAGGAGAAAGTTGAGGGTTTTGTAGATGGTGAGAGTGACAGATGCCAGGATATATCAGGGAAGACTGACTGGGTCTCTTCTCGGTCCTTCATTCTAACACTTGAATTTTTGAAAGTTGCAGAATTTTTGTGAAGAAAGTATAATGTGGATAGCTAGTTTCCTTAACTCTTTTACTAAACATTTTTATTTTATAACTGATATTAACTAATTGATGTTAATATCTATTTTTCATGATGATAAAGTCTCCTTTAGCTTCTGAAGGATTTTTCATTTTTAAAAGATTGCTCAGACTTCTTTTTGGTGAAATATTGTTTAAAAAAATTGAATTGCACTAATTAAAAAAAGACAAAAGTTTTGTCAATTCTCAATTATTTTGTCTAATACTAGGGGGTCCAGATTGGTCCACCACTGAATTCTGGGGAAGTTTGGATCCTGATTTGGAACTGAACTGCACAGCCCATGCCCAACTCTCTAATGGGTTGATCTGGATCACTGAATCCAAATACTGTCCAAACTCTGGAGAAGTTTGAATTTGGCCCTGAATCCCAATCTGAACTTTTCTATCTATGCAAAACGTTTAGAGAGTTTCACCCACCTCTTACAGGAACACTTTATCAAGTGTCTCAAAAGTGTAAAACAGATTACATAGTGTCACATGTGGTAGGTCAGATCCCCACGCCAGTTAGGAAGGTGTCAAAGAGCTCCTCTGGGTACAATCAGTCTCAAACCTGTGTGTCTGTGAGGCTTGTCAAGTCTGGAGAGGGGCAGATCCTTAAAAGGGAGGATTCCTGGTCAGTGCAGAGTGGCACTCTGAAGGAGCATGCTAGGGAAATGGCTTGAGAGCCTGGGCTGCCCAGGCCTTCTCAGAAAGGAGAAGGACCAGTACTTTTCCCCCTTCCATTTTTGATTCTTCTTGGCTTGCTGAAGGCCTAGGACTCTGATTTTTGTGGGCTGCAGTAGTATATATATTTTTTGTTTGAAATACTTTAACTCCCCCTGCAAAGGGGCAGGCACCCTGAACAGCATGGCCAGAGGGCTGTGACCTGGACTCTGAGACACGGAGCAGTGCTCACCCTCTTCCCCATCAAAGAGGCATAGCCTACTACACACAAAATAAGTAATCGGATTGGTGGAGTTGGTTCTCCAGAGCCTGAGTTTCTTAGCCTCCCAAAATTACTCTGAGTTTCTTATTTTTTCCAGAGTTGTAATGACAAATATTAATTTGGAATGTCTTCTACTGAAGGCAAGTCTACGCTAGAGTTTTACATTGGCACAGGTGCATTGATGCAGTTGTGAGCTGTAGTGCGTCTGGTGAAGATGCACTATACTGACAGGAGAGTGGTCTCCCATTGGTATAATTACTCCACCTCCGCAATAGGTGGAAGCTATGTTGGCACGAGAGCATCCGCCGCCGACTTAGCACTAGTGTGAACAGAGCTTAGATTGATGTAACTTACATCGCTCAGGGGGGTGTCTTTTTCATACCCCTGAGTGACCTACGTTACATCAACTTAAGCGGTAGTGTATACCAGCCCTAAAAGATTACACACTGATCTAGCGAGGGGATGGGTTAAAAAGATGGAAGAGGTCTCTTCCATTTCTAACTGCATGATTCTATCCCACTGTTTCAAAATATTCAAATATGAAATCTTTCACACAGCTGAATTTTAAATAACTGAAACAAACTATTAGCTACATTGCCTCATGACATTCATATTTCGTAATGTACGGACAATAAAAAATTGCTAGTTTTTTCACCACCTATTGGTGAAAATAGCAACTCCTGTGTTTGTGGCAAACAGAAATCCTGCCTCTTATAAAACAAAAACTGTTAATGTAGTTTGTAACTTGCCTTATCACACTGAGTTTGGTAACAGATGTAAAATAGTGCCTTATATTCATAATTTTATATATATATATATATATATATACACACAAATATAATCTGACAGATGATATTTTTTACTTTGTTCCTATCAAATATTAAATGTCATTTTCATGCTTCAGTTACTTCCTCCAAGTAGCTGGGAGCATGATTCAAACATACTTAGCACAAAGTTTTGTTAAATTAAGCCTACATAATCCTAACTGGAATTTGGAGAAATTAAACCTACTGTTTTTATAGAAAACACATGAATATTAATTATTCAATAAGTCTAGTTTTTGAAACTGTTTCAAGCAAAAGTTCACTGTAGCCATGGTACAATATAGTCAAGTTCACTACCTTTCACTGATGGTGTATACATTATTTCCACTCACAACTAAGAAAATCTAAAGAGAGAATGACTTTCTCTTTCTTTTTGCTGTCTTTAATAATTGGCCTCCTGGCTGGAGAACACAAATGATTGTCATGAGATCTGTTTTCTTTACCCTGGTCTGCCATTGCCTTTATGCAAAATTGGTCATGTCACATGCCATAATACAGCAAAGTGCTTTAAGCATGCTGTTAAGTGCGGTGCAATATTTACCTCTTTCTATCACTTCTCCATTTGTAAAAGCTAAGCTAAGTGACTCCTAAAGAGTGCTGCAAAATTAAAGTAAAATTGTCCATACTATGAGGTATTTTTATATGCTTCTGTCATTTCACCTTTGTCTCCATCCTATTTATTCTGTCATCGCTGCAAACTCAAATGGGGATCTGAAAGTCAAGCAATCATTCTTTTTACTACTCCAAGGAGCTCACATTCTAAAGACAAACAGGCAGAGTCAGGAAAAGGAGAACAAGATGAGGCAATCTTACCAAATTGCACAAATTGCATCTATGTAATGTGAAGACTAATTGTTCTAGTTAATATTTCAACATTCTGTGATAGAACCATATTAGTAATTACTATTACTCATCTTTGGAAATAATAGTTTGGAAATATCAGGAGAACCTGCAACAGAAGAAGCTATGCTTAGACTAAAGCGCTCATGAACATGAAGGCCTAGAGAGGCAAATTTACAGCTTGAGTGGGATATGGAGTAAATGAAACGTGTAAGCAGAAGTAAATTTGGTTCTTGTCTGAGTCTTCCTTTTACACTGCTCTATATGAGCTTAAGAAACGAAGAAGTCTTGATGTATGTTCTAGCTTTCATATAGTCATTGAAACTTGTTTTGAGCAGTGTTTTATTTTAACGTGGGATCTGGTCAGATGAAAAAGACAAAGCATCACTACAAAACTGAAAGCTAGAAACGGGTGAATTAGAGGAAATTCAAGAAGGTACAAATATCATAGACAATATTGTGTACTGTTATGATTGGGTATTTCAGGCATGTTTTCTTTCTATAGCACTTGTAGTTGGCTATTATATGCCTGCAGTGTTTTATTTTAACGTGGGATCTGGTCAGATGAAAAAGACAAAGCATCACTACAAAACTGAAAGCTAGAAACGGGTGAATTAGAGGAAATTCAAGAAGGTACAAATATCATAGACAATATTGTGTACTGTTATGATTGGGTATTTCAGGCATGTTTTCTTTCTATAGCACTTGTAGTTGGCTATTATATGCCTAGCGCATGCATGTTCCCCAAGACTAGTTAATTCTTCCACGTTTGCTAAATGGCTCATCAGATTATTTGCATTGTTTATCATTGCCAGCAGAAGTAGAATAATGCCCTAGACTAATATGCAACAACCAGTCACACTGATTTTGACTGATTTGCTGGCTAACAAATGCTTTAGGCTGGTCAGCATTTCCATTTATTTAATGAAAATGTATTAATGCCATCAAGTAAAACGGGTATGGAACTAAAAAAAAACCCGTAATATAAAAATGTGAGAATTCCTCAAAGAAAGTTGAGGTACTAATGATACTATATTTGATTGCATCCACTGTTCCTAAAGTCACATCTTGGATAAACTCAAACTTTTTTGGTGCATTTGCACTGAAAAGAAACTCTAATTTATATTTCACCTGATTTTCTTTTCATGTTTTGGCTTAGATGCTGCATGAACCTTTTCCAAAAGGCATATTGAAAAGACTGTGCAGAAAAGTATTGTTAAAGGACGAAAAGTTCTAACGCTGCAACAAATGCTTTGTTTTTCGTCTGCTTATCCCTCAGGCAGCTACAGAAATGTGTGTGTAGGCTGCTGCTTTTTTTTTTTCTTTCTCTTTAGTTAAATTCAGGTTTCATTGGCAGAGTTTCTTCTTCCAAAGAGTAGCTCTCCTCTGGGGAAGTTTTATTTGTTGTGTACCCATACACATTTATGAGATATACCAGAAGGTTTTAAAGTTTTCAGTGCATTTTAATGTGATGAACTTCCATGCATCCACACTTCAGTTCTTTTTTCCTGATAAGCAATGATGTGAGGACTTCAAAGGCTGTTTTAGCTATTTCAGGTCACTTTTCACAGGTTCTTTTTTAATAAGAAAATATGATTGCTAGGGATTGTGTTCAAGATTTAGACACTTGGATGAAAACTTAAAGAACTACTACTAATCACATTGATTGTTGAATTGCTAACGGAAAGTAATTTATAGCAGGCCTCTTTATAACTCTGTCTTTGGGACGCAAGCATTTTCATTATTATATTTGAACACAGCAGACAAGGAGATAGGCACAAACACAGAGGGAGCTGATAGAAATCTGTGGAGACTTCTTCTGACAGCAAAAACTGAAATCAACACCAAAGTGAAGCTTTGCACTGCGGAAGAGGGAGCACTCAAACATTTAAAGGGACAGAACATCACATTCCTTCACCTTACTTTAAACATCTTCCCAAATATATATACATTATCATTTACATAGCTAACATAAAGCATTATATAATTGAATTAAAAGTTGCAGGTGGACTACCGCAGACTCTCAAGTAGCAGTTTTGGTGTTGATGTCTGTGCTAGTAGTGGGTAACCCATCCACCAAACTGAGACAGAACACTTCATTTGAAGTTTCTTTGGGTCAACTAGAGCTTGGGCATGGCAGGTGTGACAGCCCATCAGCACTGGGCCAAAGACCGATCCTTAGGAACTCCACTAGTAACCTCCCTCCAGCCTGATAGTTCACCTGTTAACATGACTTGTTGTAGTCACCCTTTTAACCACTTCTTTACTCACCTTCCAATTTTTGTATTAATCCCCATCTTCTCCAATTTAACTAAGAAATTCCCATGTGGAACTGTATCAAAAGCTTTACTGAAATCCAGGTAGATTGGATCTACTGCATTTACTTTGTCTAGAAAATCATTTATCTTCTCACAGAAAGAGCTCAGGCTGGTCTGGCACAATCTACCTTTTGTAAAATCATGTTGTATTTTATCCCAATTACTGTTTACCAGCATGTCTTTAATTACTCTCTTTCCAGATTTGTTCTAAGACCTTGCATACAACTGAAGTCAAACTAATGGGTCTGTAATTTCCCAGATCACTTTTATGCCCTTTCTGAAATATAGGTACTGTATGTACAATTCTCCAGTCCTGAGGTACAGCCCCTAAGTTTACAGATTCATTAAAAATCCTTGTTTACTGGGCTTGCAATTTCATGTGCCAGTTCTCTTAATATTCTTGGATGGAGATTATTTGGGCCCCCTGATTTGGTCCCATTAAGGTATTTAAGTTTAACTTTCACTTTGGAAGTGGTAATTTCTACTTTCTTATCCTCATTCCCATTAGCCACCCTGCTACTGCCCTCTAGTTTCTCATTATCATTATTAAAAACAGAGGCAATGTATTTTTATATGTTGGGCCATACCTAGATTATCTTTAATCTCTATCCCATCCTCAGTGCTTAGCAGTACGGCTTCTTCTTTCCTTATTTTCTGTTTATGTAAATATCTAAAGAACCTTTACCATTGGTTTTAATTCCCTTTGCAAGGTCCAGCTCTGCTTGGCTTTTTGGCAGTTCTCACTTTATCCCTCCACTTTCTGACCTCAAGAAGTAGCTTTCCTTACTGACTCCTCCCTTCTTCCATTCCTTGTAGATTGTCTGCTTTCTCTTAATAACCTGTTTGAGATGCTGTTCATCCAGTTCAACCCTTCCCCTTGCTTGCGATGCAGAGTCCAGGTGGTTTCTGCAACTTTGACTTAAAGTTATTCCAAGCCTCCTCCACATTCAGACGCTTGAGTTCTTCAGTCCAGTTCACTTTCCTAACTCATTCCCTTAATTTTTTTTAAAGTTTGTCCTTTTGAAATCAAGGACCCTGGTTTCAGACCTATTTTTATTTCTCCTTCCATTTAGTTTAAACTAAATGTAACTCATGATCAATCAAACCAAGTTTGTCCTCTACAACCAGTTATTCGATGAGGTCCTCACTAATTACTAATACTATATCTAAATGGCATCACCTCTTGTTACTTTGGTAACTAATTGGTGAAGAAATCTGTCAGTTATCACATCCAGGTCTGCCCTGCCATCCCTTATCCGGGCTCACACCCAGCATCCACTTTCTCTACTCCTTCTCTCATGCGCCAGAACCTCTTTCTCAGAAATCCTGTGACCAGGCTGACTTCCTCCATTAAAAATTATCTCCTCTCTGTTCTTCAGTATTCATGGCTTAACAAATCTCCTTCTCCAATATAACTGATTCACAGCTGCCTCTTCACCATCCTTGACTCACTCCTCAAACCCTCCGTCTACACTGCTCTCTTTGCACGGGATCTTGGCAATTTCTTCTCAGAAAAAATTGACAGAATACAATTCCTTCTCTCCCCTAGAACTCTCTCCTCCTTCTCCCAGTTATACACAGAGAAGTTTCTCATCTGCTCTCCTCCTCCTCTAATCCTTCAACATCCCCCAGTGACCCTGTCTCTTGATCACCCACCCAAATCCCCGCCCTTACTCTTCTCCTTAATCTCTTGGTCTCTTCTGGCTCTTCCCTTCCCCACAAAATGATACCTCCACAAAACCTATCATGCTGACCAATATTGTCTCATTGTTTCCTTGTACTCCCTTGTATTTGTATCCGTTTCTTGTTTTTATACGTGGATTGTAAGTTTGTTTTGTTTTGTGTTTTTAAAATGCTTAGAACAATGGAGTCCTGGTCCATTACTAAGGCTCTTACATGCTATAATAATTTGAATCATCATCATGGCAAATCCCAAAGAGAGACATGGCTTCCTTTGAGTGCCACCCTGATCAATCTCTGGCTAGGTCCTTAATGTAGTCTGACATTTGTCACCAATACACGCGATACTGGAATAGACCTTTTACTGGGTTTAATTAGTCATTTTGGCCTCTGCTGCAGAGAAATTTATAGCCATTTCAGTTACAAGAACAATTGACCAGATTGTCATTGAGGTCAACTTCAGTATAATCATCCTCATGACGTGACCATACCAACTCCAGAGAGCAGAATAATTTGAATATCTTAACTCTTTTATAAGGATTTAGAAGTGATCAGTGGTCATAAAACTCCATCATCCTAGTGCATGTTGGGACATCACACCAAAAGGATATCAGTGACCCTCTGAATCTGAATGTCAGAGCCAGCAAAAAACAATAAAGGGCACAGTTAAATTATTAATAACTTGGTAAATGTCCCCTTTACCTGCTTATTTGAAGCACTCATAACACATTTACAATGTTAGGCTTGCTGTACATCATTTGCAAATAACCTTCAGCATAACTACAGTAATATGGTATTGTTGTGAATGCTGCATCTTAAGGTGGCAGGTGAATATTTGGACAAAGCATATCATATCTGAGAGAAAAAAATATTAAAATGTGTGGTTAGTAAATCAATGTATAGGCACCTAATAAGTGGCCTGATCTTTCAGAAGTGGTGAGCACCCAACAGTCCCAATTGAATTGAGTGAGTGCTGGGCATACTTGGAACCTTGGAAAATTAGCCACTAATAAAATATAATGAATATATTGCAGTAGTGCCAAAATATAACTAATCAAAGCATGGGGGTCTATACACAGATTTTAGCATTTACCAGTAAATCTAGACTATTGGATTTGAAAATGTTGGCTGTTTCTATAATCTCTGTTGATTGTTCTAGAACAAAGATCTGATATTCTGGACTCTTGATGATGACATCTAGATGCAGTGGCCTTAATGTATCTTTCCAGCTGTTTAATGGATGGAAATATTCTTTCAGGATGTAGTGTAACCCATACCCATGCAGTGGTGGCTGGGCTATTTAGAGGTTGAGTCTGCTACAGCACTGGCTAATAGAGCTGTGTCTCTTAGCTCAGACACTTGAGACTTATTCTCCTAGAACCAGAGGCTCCATGTTCAGTCCCCACTACTAATTCACCCAGTGGTTACAATAACATACAGACACTATTCAATTTATTTGTGTGATGTATTTAAAATAAGCTCTTCAAAAAGTTTCTGCAGTTTTATTCAGTAAAATGCATTTTCTAAGTATAATGTAAAGTGCTGACAAACATTAGCTGAGCTGCTAAAGATGTGTAATAAAATGGCTTTTAAAACATTAAACAGAAGAGCAGTTTTTCCAGTTTAAAAAAACTTATTTTCACTAATAGTTTCAATGGAGTATAGGCCTGTGCCTTGCTGAATCAAGGCTTCAATACATAATGAAATAATTAATTTCTCCATCCTTTGGGGCTATTTGTATGTCCCAGGTTATACTTTGGCATGAAAAAGGGGTTGATAAATCAAAACAAATCTACAGAAAAAGCTTGTTCCATGTAATTAAGCTGCCAGAGCCATTATTTTTATGAATATACTTAAGATGCAACAATGACAGTACTTGTCATTGTACTTATGTATGAGCAGAGTTAAAAATTGCCTTTTGTAATATGTTCAGGTAGATTGGATGGTATTAGTGAAAACAGATGTTAAAAACTGAAGATTGCTTTTATGTTTAATGTGTTAAAAGCTGTTTTATTACAAGTCTTCAGCAGCTCAGCTGATGTTTGTCAGCACTCTACTTTATATTTAGAAATATGCATTTTACTGAATAAAACTACAAAAACTTGTGTTTTCAGAAGTCAGTGCAAATAAATGAGGGATCACCTCCTTTGCCATGTCATGCTGCCACAGCTGAGGTCAGTAGGGGGAACTCCAGTGGTAAAAAGCAGGCAAGATTATCTCGGTCGGGGCTCCAAGCTCTGGAACTAGCTCTTCCTTCCCTTATTTCAAAATAGCCCAAATCCAGTGACTTTCTGAGCATGCTGGGAAAAGCCTTCTGTTTGATAGGGTGTGACATTATCTGATTAAAATATGACAATATAGATCATTGTTTCAACCACTGTTATATATTTGCAGCAAATCTTGTACAAAGGTTGTCAAGTGAGGTGTCCCTGAAAAGGTTATGATTTGCTGGTTATGATTATGCTATCTGTATGCATGTATCATTTTTGTATTTGAAGTTATAAGTATTGGCTCTATACCTGGATTTCAAATGTTTGCTCCTGGGGTACCGCCCACAAGGTAGCTAGCCAGCACATCTTGGAGGGACTATTCAAATTAAGTGCCTCATTAAGAAACACTTGGTTGACAATGGACCATGGGAGACGTCCATCTACACTGAGTGGACTGTCATGTAAACGTGTCTGGAGTGTAGGTAATGGCTTCCTGCAATGACTGAGCGAAATTGGGATGAACATGTGACTTGCCCATGTGACTCCAAACTCCATCTTGTTGCTGTAATTTTCCACAGTAAGAACAAGGGGATGCCCTCCACATGTCAAAGGCTATAAAAGGCCCTGGAAACACCTTCATTTTGTCTTCAATCCTGCTTCTTACCTCTGGAGGAACTTTGCTACAAACTGAAGCTCTGAGCAAAGGACTGATGATCCATCCAAGCTGTGGACGTGTTCCAGAGACTTGGCTTAAGCCAGCAGTTTATTCCATCACTGCTACAAGCCTGAACCAAGAACTTTGCCATTACTGTATGTAATTGATTCCTTTAACTAATTTTAACTCTTACCTTTCTTTCTTTCTTTTTATGAATAAACCTTTAGATTTTAGATTCTAAAGGATTGGCACCAGTGTGATTTTTTGGGTAAGATCTAAATTATATATTGACCTGGATGTGTGGCTGATCCTTTGGAACTGGAAGAACCTATTATTTGATGAGACTGGTTGTAAAGAACCAGTCATCTCTGAATCCAGTGTTTTTGATGGTGATATAAGAACTGGAATGCCTGAGGAATCTGCCTTTGTTTTCTTGTTAGCCAGTGTGGTGAAACAGGAGTTTACTTTTGTGGCTGGTTTGGTATATCTTATAAAAGAATAACCACCAGTTTTGGGTTGTGTTTGCCCTATTTCTCAGCAGCACGTCCTGAATTTGGTATCCTCAGTTGTGACCCACTAAGGCACAATTACATAGGGGTTTTTAGAAAACATGGAGGCTATGCTTCTAAGAGTGAAAAGGTGGAAATGAGTTCTCTTACATATCTGGCTGGGTTCTTGATTAACTGACCATACTGATTTAATTGTATTAACTATGTTAGGAGACCTAAAGCCTTGGATAGGCATCTTTTTAGTTACACCTCTACCCCGATATAACGCGACCCGATATAACACAAATTTGGATATAACGTGGTAAAGCAGTGCTCTGGTGGGGCGGGGCTGCGCACTCTGGCGGATCAAAGCAAGTTCAATATAACGCAGTTTCACCTATAAAGTTGTTTTGGCACCCGAGGACAGCGTTATATTGAGGTAGAGGTGTATTTATATCAAAAATAAAAGTCTATAGGACTTAAAAGCTTTGCTGAATTGGGATGAAGTGTTCTTGTGTCATTTCTGACTTTAATTTATTTTTTGGGTTCAAGACAAAGTAATTGGATTACCTAATCTAGTCTTCTACTTTAGAAATTTTGGCACTTACTTATTTTCAAATTGTGCCTGTGGTTCAGGAAAACTTAAAATCTGAAGCTGAAACCTTCAAGTCACTATCTGGAATTAAATTTTGTTCTATTTTCTCTTCTCTAAAAAGAGAATAAAAAAGTCAGTATTTTGAGGTTTAAAAAGGGTCAGATTGCACTAATATATGCTGTTACATGCCTATTAATTTACAAATCCTGCAATGCTATAGTTACCTTCTTATGGTTTGTTGTTGCTATATTGTTTCACCTGTCCTTTCAACTTGTAAACCCTCTGAGCAGGGGCGGCTCTAGGCACCAGCAAAACAAGCTGGTGCCTAGGGCGGCAAAATCTAGGGGGCGGGAAAAGGCTGGGGCCCCAGCTCATCCCGCCGCTGCCAGCCGGGGGGGGCGGCAGGCTGGGCCGGCGGACCTGCCGCAGTCATGCCTGCGGGAGGTCCACCGGTGCCCCGGGACGCCTGGACCTGCCGCAGGCATGACTGCGGAGGGGGCGCTCGTCCCGCGGCTTGGCTGGACCTCCCGCAGGCATGACTGCGGAGGGGGCGCTCGTCCCGCGGCTCGGCTGGACCTCCCGCAGGCATGACTGCGGCTGCTCAAGCGGAGCCGCCGGAGCCGCGAACCGTCCGCAGCCGCGGGAGGTCCAGCCGAGCCACGCGGGACCAGCGGTCCCTCTGCAGTCATGCCCGCGGGAGGTCCGCTGCTCCCGCGGCTCCGGGGCGCCTCCCGCGCATGACTGCTTGGGGCGGCCAAAAAGGTAGAGCCGCCCCTGCCTCTGAGCAAAGAATAAGTGTCTCTATTTGCCTAAAATTCAACATAATCTTTGCATCTAACTATTATTATTAACTGTTAGGATAACTTGCTAGAATAGACTTTGAAGCAACTGTAAAGCTTCAAAGGCTAGAATCCAGTGGCCCCATGTTAATTTAATATAAATGATAGTGGGCTAGATCCTGCTCTAAATTACAATGGTGTAAATCCAGAGCAACTCAGATTAGAATTGGTTGAATAGTAAAATACTTAGTTACTAATTCACTTATGAATCTGAGCCCTGAGCTTGATTCCCTGCTATGTGTGGAGTCTTATTTGTTAAAATCCAGGCAACTATTGAATTTCTGAATCCCTAAAATTTTAATAAACTTTAGAAAAATGACAAATCATTCAGAAAGTTCATACTGGAAGTTCATGATTCACTTTGTTGTTCATTATTCACCATTTGCTGTTTAAAAAATTTTGGCCAGCTATTCGGGCATTAGAAACAATACTATGAGACTAGGTAGTCAGCTATACAACATAGGGGGAGGGATAGCTCAGTGGTTTGAGCATTGGCCTGTTAAACCTAGGGTTGTGAGTTCAGCCCGTGAGGGGGTCATTTAAGGAACTGGGGTAAAAATCTTTCTGGGGAATGGTCCTGCTTTGAACAGCAGGTTGGACCAGATCCATGATCCCCAACCTTTTCATCTGGCAGGCACCAGACAAAGGACCATGGCGGCGGTCAAGCATCCATTGAAATTCAGCTGCATTTTGGCAGCGACGCCCCTGGATGACGCTGCTTGTCGGTGGCAAGCGGCGTCATCCAGAAGCGTTGCTGCCAAATTTTGGTGGCATTTCGGCAGATGCTCAACTGCCACTCAGGATGTGTGTGCGCATTTAGGTGCCCCCACGGGCACCATGTTGGGGACCCCTGGACTAGATCCTGAGGTCCCTTCCAACCCTGATATTCTATGAATCAACCAAAACCGCTAATAGTCTAAGACTGGGATGTCCAAAGAAGCCTGCATGAGATGGATGCCTTTGGAAATTCCAGGATAAGTGAACAATCCACAAACAATCCCTATTCTGAAAATTACTCATTCAATGTATTTGGTGAATAAAATAACAAATATATATGAAGAAATTTAGATAAGGTTGTGAATGATGCATAAATGTACAAAGGGGCTACATTTGTAATGAATATTCTTAATTCAAAGATTCTTACTTCCAAATCACACCAGTGTTACTGAGCTGTATTTGACCTAATAATCATAATTCATCATACAGTAGATTTAATCTTTTAAAAACCTGCATATGCTATCTGAATACCACAATCATGCTCCTGGAAATAATGAGCCTACAATCTAATATGTGAGGCTGTGACTATTCTGGGTTAGAATTAGATTTCAGTGCATGCACTCTTTCAATTCATACTGTAACGTACAAAGATCTTTTTGTTACATACACGGTGTAGTACTTCTAATATAGTCTGGGTATATTTAAGTACTTAATGTTGTCAGATGCTACCGGTGTGGTGCTCTGCTCTGTTCAATGTTGATATCAACCGGCTGTGCGCGTGTGTTCCCTCTGTGTGCTGTCCCAGCTCTTCGAAGATAGCTGACACAGCAGACCCGAAGAGAACCCCCAATGACCACAGAGTCTAGTAAGGTACAAAGGCACTTCGGCCAGGTTTATTGCCGTATTGGACACAATAATAGTTCCCTGTAGATTTCTTAGTCTAATTCAAGGCATACTACGAGTATGCGTCCACGGTCAATGGACTCAGCTCAGTCAGTGGCGGGACTTTCCACTGCCCCCTCAGCCGGACAAAGACACAACCTCAGGGATGCATTCTTATACATAGGTACAAACAAGTTACACATCACTCCTGACGTATTGAGGTGCAACCCTTCTACATAGCAAGGTACAACCCCTCTACGTAGTAAGGTGCTGCCTCTCACCTTGTACATGTTGGTTCGAACAAAACAACTCTATCCATCATATTCCCCTTTTGGCCCTGTCATTGGGATGGGTCAGCCTGTTCCTTGTTATCTGTGTGGAGTGTACAAGTATGCGAATGTTCTGATCTCTGGTGTCCAGTACCTTTTAGGTATGTCTCTGTTTGCAGCATCAGCCCTTTTCTTGCCAGCTTCTGTGAGCTTCACTTTGCTTTATGTTAGCAAAGTCTTGACCATTACTTTAGTTCAGGCCTTAGGCCTCATACCAGGCCTCTGATACCAAGGTTTATATCTCAGGGCCTCCTCTTACTACACTTAATATTTTCTTAAAAAGACTGCTTAAAATAAATCTTCCTTTAAAACATCAGCAACAGCCTTTTATTTGAGGCTGCCTTTTTCTTTTGCTAGTCATCCCTTTGATACAGAATTGATCATTTAGATTTTTTTTTTAATTTTTTTTTTACAAATTGCTTTGTGCCATTTAATGCAGCCTGAACCATTTCCCTCTGAGAATAGTTGCCTTTCAAATGAGAGTCTATGAAGGGGACTTATAAAATAATGGCTTGAATGTTCTCTGCATTTTGCCATTTGCCGCCTTTTTAAAAAACATAGTTTTAATGCTTTAGCACACACATCTGTCCTCTTACTGCATAGTGGGCCAAGGTATCTTTTGAATACCAGGAAAGTTACTTTTAATAGTAGTGGGAAAAATATGTATATTGTATCATAAATGCACCCTACATATAAAGGCCAATGAAAACTGGGCTGAAGTTAGCACTGTCACAGGCTATCTTAACTTCTCTAGGAACAAACTGGACCCCAGCATAGAGTAAGCATAAAGGACGTGTAAGGGATTGGGAAACATAAGGACCAAATTTTGCTCCCACATTGGTGTAAATGTAGTAAATCACCTCCAACACGTTACAAACCTTCTTCAGAGAACACCACGTGAAGATATATCTGGTATTTTAGATGACTTCGGAACAGAAAAGATACTTGTTGATGTACAGAAGTTTGGATTCAGCCAAACATAATCTATACTGCCCCAGTTCATTCAGTTCAATTTCAGGCCTTGATTTTTGTCCCTTTTTCCCCTCTGTTTCTATTGACTTTTGCCCTTTACATCCTAAAGATGTTTTCCTAAAAATGCCCTCCTCAGATCTGTACTCATGGACTCTGATTTTTAAAAATAACTGAAGATACATGCTCAGCTTTAAGTGTTTGAGTTAGTCCCTGGCTATTCATCATATGCACAAAATTAGCAAGTGATTAGGAGAGTTTCGCTCGGTGAAGATCACTTAGGAGTCCAACATTCCTAGTCTCCGAAATTTAATTACCCTTTTAAGGAAAGTATTAAAACCTTGGAATTTACTCGGCTTATCAAAAAATTCCCATTAAACTGTTTTGCTACATAAAATTGGGTATTCCAATAAACAAATGTTCTGTTTTACTCGTGTGTGTGTGTTTGTATGAGAGAGAAAGACAGAGCAAAACAAAGCAAAAATAACCCCCCAATAACAATAACAAGAAAGTTTTTTTCCAAAAATTTTTTTGGCTGCCAAGCCCCCACCCCTCTATTTTCTGGCATTCACTGTTTTGATGAAAGGTTGAAATTTCCCAATGGGGCTGCAAGGAACCAATTTCCCAGCCTGCTCTAGTATTTACACTTTCTCTGCTTTGTCAGTTATAAAGATGAAACCATAGTGTACACAGAGAAAGAGAAGGATCTACAGCTAGCTTCACAGTAAGCTGAGTCACAATGCTATCATTCACAGCAGCACAGGCTTTGAGACACTGGTCTTTTCATCTGCTGTGGTTTTCATGAATAAATTACTAAAAAAAAAAGTGAAATGGTGAAAAAGGTCTTTTTGTGCTCTGTAATTATCTCATTGGATTTAATCTGAAAAGGTACTGACTAAAATGTTTAATGCAATGAAGTAGAAAATATTAAACATGTTCATTTTTAAAACAATCTGTTTTCTGATACTTACAATAATGAAACATGTTTATAATACAATGTGTATTGTCCATGCCTGCATATCTGTTTAGTCCATAAAAATCATTATGCTACTTAACACTAGCAGATTTAGGAGGTTTTACCCCTGGGAAGAGTAACTTACCCCAAAATAAAATAATATAAAAATAAAATGAGAAACGCTTAAAACTAAATTTCTCTTTATTTTACTACAAAATTCAAGTTACAGCAGCTGTATCCTAAACTTAAACATAAACTATTTTTTAATAAAAGATGTGCTCTAGTTCAAAAGGAATTATTGCGAGGAAGTTGTATAGCCCGTGTTATACAGGAGGTCAGACTAGATCAGGGGTGGGCAAACTACAGCCCAGGGGTTGCATCCGGCCCTCCAGACGTTTTAATTCAGCCCTCAAGCTCCTGCTGGGGAGCAGGGTTTGGGGCTTGCCCCGCTCTGGCACTCCAGCTGGGGAGAGGGGTAAGGGGCTTGCCCCACTCCACGTAGCTCTCAGAAGCAGTGGCATGTTCCCTCTCTGGTTCCTATAAATAGGGGCAGACAAGGGGCTCTGCATGTTGCCCCTGCCCCAAGTGCTTCCCCCGCAGCTCCCATTAGTAGAGAACTGCAGCCAATGGGAGCTGCAGGGGCGGCGCCTGCGCACAGGGCAGTGCACAGAGCCATCTGGCCACTCCTCTGTGTAGAAGCCAGAGGGGGGACATGCCGTTGCTGCTGCATCCCTGATGCCCTCCTGCACCCCAACCCCCTTTCCTAGCCATGATCCCCCTCTTGCCCTCCGAACCCCTCAGTCCCAACCTGGAGCACCCTCCTGCACCCTCAATCCCTCATCCCCAGCCGCACTCCAGAGCCCGCACCCCCAGCTGGAGCCTTCCCCCCTCCTGCACCCTAACCCCCAATTTTGTAAGCATTCATGGCCCACCATATAATTTCCATACCCAGATGTGGCCCTTGGGCCAAAAAGTTTGCCCACCCCTGGACTAGATGATCACAGTGGTCCCATCTCGACTTGGAAACTATGAATCTATCTGATTTTACACAATTTTACAAACTTTTAATTTGGTTTTATAAAAGCTGGTTCTTAAATTGTGAAACCTTCTATCTCCTTGAAAGAAATCCAGATGTATTGTAACAGCAGGTTGGCATAGTTAAGGTAGTACTAGCAATTTCATCATAACCAACCGTTTTCAGAGACTTTTATCTGAATCTGGGTATGTAAGATTTGCTACCAGAAATTGTTTTTATACATTTTTGGGAGACTCTTTTACTCTTTTTAAATAGAGATAGAAAAATTGGAAGCTAGTGGGTTCCAGAAGCTTTTGCAAATGCTCTGACATTTTCTATCTTAAAATTAAATTTGACAAGGTTAGTCCCTAATGTGCAGTTGTGATTTGGAATATTTTTGGAAAACAGTTTAATTGTTTTTTGTTTAAAAAACTGGCCATTGAAAATATCTTTTCTGGACTCTTGCATGCCAGAAGAAAGTTTGCCATTGAACAATGATTGGTGCAAAGCTATAACTAATTATATAGTTATTATTACCACTCCACTCCTCATGCCATTTAACTGGTGACCAGCAGAGGATAACCCTTGTATAGGTTTTGCTTAGTTTGTGATTCAGTTCACCCACTCCATATTTGGGTTTTTTCAGCAGTGGGTTGGTTCCATGGTGGCAACTTTCTGAAGGCAGGATAACCTAAGCTCTTTCATCTTATGGGCTTGACTGTGCAGTCCTTACAGTGACAAAAGGGACTTTTGATGTCAAACACTGTAGGATCAGCTCTCATGTTTATAATACTAATTGTCCTACTTTGATCATGCTGAAACATTCTTATCTTCGATCAACCAAAGAGATTGATAGTACAGAAGGCCACCATTAGGTGACATTTGACAGGGGAGAATAGCTGACTGTTGCAGCTAAGATGCGGAGGAGATGGTATATCTTAAGTAATTAAGCTCATTAAATTCCTGAACCAAGTGGGCTGTGGAGACTAACTTCGACCAAGAGTCTGTTGGTTGAGGGGAGGGGTTCTTTAGGAAGACCTACAGGCCACATTTTTAGAAAGACTGCAATCTGGGCTCCATTTGTACATGGACAGGTATGCCCATCAAATTGCCTGTATAGTTATTATGCACTAAGGCTTGTGTATGTAGATGACAGAATTGACATATTAAAAATATGCTTGGGTGCACAAGTGATAGAGTGCAAAGAAATCTACATGTGGCAGTAACTGCACCTGTAAGTTGTACATGCAAAAATGGAGATGTTAATGTGGTAGTCTGTTTGTGCTGAATCATACAAACTGATAGCCACAGGCTTTTTTTAATGAGGGCTTCATGGAGATTGCATTAGACAAAGTATTTGTATAAATATTAGCATTTATGTGGTCTTTCACTTTAATGAAATTGTAACCTGTTCCACCAGAGCTACTGCATAGCTCTTCAGTGCATCTGGAAGCAGGGCACAATGACATAATTGTTTTTACCAAACATAATACCGCTGTTTATTATGTTGTGGTAATTTATTATTTGTATTACTATTGCTTCCAGGAGCCATAGTCATGGACAAGGACTCCATTGTGCTACTTGCTATACAAACACAGAATAAAAACATGGTTCCTATCCTGAAGAATTTACAATCTAAATATAAAACAAGAGACAACAGTTGTATACAGACACAGAGGAATACAAGCAAATATTGAGACAATACTGATTGGCATCATAGGTACTGGTCTTGGCTCACCAATGGCCTAATCATTGTCAAGTTTTTCATAGGCATCAAGGCGAAGGAGAGTTTTAAGGAGGATAATAAGGTAGCATTGTAGATGTTTATGGGAAAATTCTTCCAAGCATGCGGGGCAACATGGGAGAAAGTATAAAGGTGCTTGTTTATAACATTTAACAAGTGGGCGATTTGAAATTGTCATCATGTCAATAGTAGAATAAAGACAATGGACTTGAAGAAGGCAAACTTTAGCAAACTCAGAGAATTGGTAGTTAAGATCCCATGGGAAGCAAGTCTAAGGGAAGAAAGAGTTCACAAGAGTTGGCACTTTTAAAAGAAATTATTAAGGGCACAAGAGCAAACTATTCCGATGCATGGAGAAGATAGGAAGTTTGAGACACAACTTTGGCTTTATCAGGAGATCTTCAACAACCTGAAGCTCAAAAAAGAGTCATACAAAAACTGTAAACTAGGACAAGTTGCAAAGGATGAATATTAAAAACCAACACAAGCATGTAAAGACAACATTAGAAAGGCCAACGCCCAAACAAGATTAAACTAGCTAGGGATATAAAGGATAAAAAGAAATATTTTACAAAGACTATAACAGAAAATGCGGCAATAATGAAAGTGTTAAATGCCTTTTTTATTTCAGTTTTCACCAGAAAGGTTAGCAGCGATTGAGCGACTGACATAGTGAATAGCAATGTAAATGGAGTAAAATCTGAGGCTAAAGTAGGGATACAGTGAGTTAAGAATTACTTAGACAAGTTAGATGTCTTCAAGTTGGCAGGACCTGATATGTCCTACAATACTTAAAGAACTGGTTGAAGAGATCACTGAGCCATTAGCAATAATCTTTGAGAACTTGTAGAGAATGAGATAGATCCTAGAGGACTGGAAAAGGGCAAATATGGTATCTATCTCCAAAAAGGAGAATAAGGAGAACCCAGGGAACTACAGACCAGTCAGCTTAATTTTGGTACCTGGAAAGATAATGGAACAAATAATTAAACAATCAGTTTGTAAACACCTTGAAGAAAAAGTGATAAGAACAAACCATGTCACACTATACTTATATCATTTGACAGGACAACAAGCCTTGCGGATGGGGGGAAGCAGTAGATGTGAAGTATCTTGACTTTAGTAAGGCTTTTGATACTGTCTCATATGACTGTCTCATAAACAAACTAGCGAAATATAGTCTAGATGAGCCTTCTATAAGGTGGGTGCACAACTGTTTGAAAAACCATACTCAGTGAGTTGTTATCAATGGTATACTGTAAAGCTGGAAGGATGTATTGAGTGGGATCCTGCTGAGATCTGTCCTGGGTTCGTTTCTATTCAGTATCATCATAAAAGATTTGGATAATGGCAAAGAGAGTACATTTATAAAGTTTGCAGATGATACCAAGCCAGGAGGGGTTGAAAGTGCTTTGGAGAACAAGATTAGAATTCAAACTGATCTTGACAAACTGGAGAAATGATCTGAAATAAATAGGATGAAATTCAATAAGGACAAATGCAATAAGGAAGGAATAATCAGTTGCACACATACAAAATGGTAAATGACTGCTTAGGAAGGAGTACTACAAAAAAGTCTGGGAGCTAAAGTGGATCAAAAATGAAATATGAGTCAACAATGTAATACTGTTGCAAAAAAGCAAATATAATTCTGGGATGTATTAGTGGGAGTGCTGTAAAAAGACACAAGAAGTCATTTTCCCCCTCTACTCAGCACTGATAGGCCTTGAGTACTGTGTCCAGTTCTGGGCACCAAACTTTGGGAAAGATGTGGACAAATTAGAGAAAGTCCAGAGGAGAATAGCAAAAATTATTAAAGTTCTAGATAACCTGACCTATGAGAAAAGATTGAAAAAAATTGGGTTTGTTTTGTACGGAAAAAAGAAGACTCAGGGGGTGACATGAGAACAGTCTTCAAGTATGTAAAAGGTTGTTACAAGGAGGAGGGTAATAAATTGTTCTCCTTATCCACTGAGTACAGGGCAAGAAGTAATGGGCTTAAATTACAGCAAGGTTAGACATTTGGAAAAACTTCCTCACGGTAAGAATAGTTAAGCACTGGAACAAATTACCTCAGGAGGTTGTGGAATATCCATCACTGGAGGTTTTTAAGACCAGGTTAGACAAACACCTGTCAGAGATGATCTAGTAAATACTTAGTCCTGCCTCGATGCAGGGGACTGGATGGAGATGACCTATCAAGGTTCCTCCCAGTCCTATATTTCTATGATTCTTCCATTCCATGGGTCAATCAAAGGCAGGAGTCAACATCTCTATATCAGAGGGGTAGCCGTGTTAGTCTGGATCTGTAAAAGCAGCAAAGAATCCTGTGGCACCTTCTTGAACTGAGATGCTTAAAGGTATTTAGGAGCAAACTCCCATCGAAATAAATGAGAGTTAGGCTCCTAAATATATTTGAGAATCTGGTCTTGGGTTTTCAAAGTAAACACAGAGAACTGGCAGCAGCATTCATAAATTAAAGATTACTTTAATCTCCAGTGACAGATTTATGAACTAATGCTCTAAATTCTGCTTCGTGCAAACTGAGTTTATTTTATAGACATAAGCAATTTAAGAACACCCATAGATAGCTTTGGCCACTGAAGAGTATAAATTATCCCTAACTAAATTTTGTCAGTACAGTATGTTGAGCTATTTGGATAAAACATGCTTTTGACATTTATTACAGAATGATCCCTGCCCTTAGATTTCTAGTCACAGAAATGGGGCATGGGATAAATCATTAAGGGAGAGTAATCCTTCTGTTGACATAAATAGTATTAGTTAAAGCTGAAGAAATTAGTCTGCCTTTTTCTGAGTTCACTATAGTGACATGTAATCCCACAGCAATATACAGCAGTAAAGATGGTAAACATCCCAAATGTCAAAATACATAGTTTAGGTAGGACAAAGATACTATATACAATTAAACATATATTTTTACAAAGATAATGAAAGAATCCTCCTGGAGTAGACACAAGAATTACCTTGCTTAACTCAATAAATAGCCATTTCCTTAATGCATATCTAACTAGGGTGCCCAGATGTCCCGATAAATTCGGGACTGTCCCGATTTTGAGGAGTTTGTCCCGCGTCCTGACCAGAGTACGATCGGGATGCCATTTGTCCCGATATTTTGTTTCCTGGTCTTCGGCAATTTGGCAGAGAGTCCTTCAGTCGCAGACTGTGTTCAGCGGTATTTCGGTGGTGGGTGCGTCTGTATTTGGTGGCAAGGTTTATTACCCCCCGCTGAAATACCACCAAAGATCGTTTGCCGAATTGCCACCGAACTCCCGGATGGGTGAGTGTAAAAGACTGCGGCGGGTCCCCTCTTCCTGTGGCTCCGGTTGAGCTCCTGCCGACGTGCCTGCGGCAGGTCCACCGGAGCCCGGGACGAGCGGACCTGCCGCAGTCATGCCTGCGGGAGCTCAACCGGAGCCGCGGGAAGAGGGGACCCGCCGCAGTCTTGCCTGCGGCAGGTCCGCTCGTCCCGGGCTCCGGTGGACCTGCCGCCGGCATGCCGGCGGGAGCTCCACCGGAGCCAAATGCTGCCCCCCCGGGAAACGGCCGCCCCAAGCGCCTGCTTGGCGCGCTGGGGTCTAGAGCCGCCCCTGTGTGCATTACCCTAAATTAAAGTCTAACTACATTCTTACACATTATTTGAGAATTTATAATTTTTTTACGATCTCAAATATGCCAGTAGCGTATTTTAGTACTGTGTACTGCTGTGTTTATGCCAAACTGTCCACAGGTGTACCTACTTTGGAGACTTGCACCTTTGCAATATGCACTGATGCTAGTGAACCATGCTAGCTCCAGTGGTACAATGTGTCCACAGAAGGCATGCTGTTCTATATCCATACTATGCACTGCATCCACCCAGCACTGAAAACATTGCAGGCCTGTGGATTTTTGCACTTATCTCACAATGCATTGAACAGTTTTCTGAAGCAGATGCATAGCACCTATTGCATTTAGCACATACTTGTATATTCCATACGTTTTGATTGAGCGAACACCTGTTTCAGGGTCAGATCCTCTCACCAGCAATGAGGGAAGCTCATACAAAAAAAACAACACAAGAGTTCTCTCTCCCCTTGCCCAGATTTAAAGTAATTTTTAAAAGTACCGTCACTAGGGTTGCCAACTTTCTAATCACACAAACTGAACACCCACCACTGCCCCACCCCCTACCCGCCCCTGCCCTGTGGCCCCACCCCTGCCTCACCCCTTCTCCGACACCCCGCCCAATGTTTGCTCCATCCCCCCTCCCTCCATCGCTCACTCTCTCCCACCCTCACTCAGTTTCACTGGGCTGGGGTAGGGGGTTAGGGTGTGGGCTCCGGCTGGGGCTGGGGCTGAGGAATTTGGGGCGCAGGAGAGGGCTCCAGGCTGGGGTAGGGGGTTGGGATGTGGGGAGGATATGGGCTCTGGGCTGGGGGTGCGGGCTCCAGGTGGGGCCAGAAATGAGGAATTCAGGGTGTGGGAGAGGGCTCCGGGCTGGGGCAGAAGGTTGGGGTATGGGGAGGAGGGGATGAGGGCTCCGGATGGGGGTGTGAGTTCTGTGGCGGGGCTGGGGATGAGGGATTTGGGATGCAGGAGGGGGATCAGGGCTGAGGTAGGGTGTTGGGGGTGTAGGGTGCAGGGTGCAGGCTACGGGAGGGAGTTTGGGTGCGGGAGGGGACTCTGGGCTGGGGCAGGGGGTTGGGGGTGGGAGGGGGTTCAAGGTGCAGGGTCCCAGCAGTGCTTATTGTCGCTCCCAGGAAGTGGCCACTAGGTCCCTGCGGTCCCCGGGATCATGGGCAGCCAGGGAGGCTTCACACGCTGCCCTAGCATTCGCAGGCACTGCCCCTACATCTCCCATTGGTCACAGTTCCTGGCCAATGGGAGCTGCACAGCTGGCTCTGGGGGCAGGGGCAGCTCATGGAGCCTCCCTGGCCGCCCACGCACCTAGGGGCCACAGGAAGCTGGCAGCCGCTTCTGGGAGCCACATGGAGCCAGGTCAGGCAGGGAGCCTGCCTTAGCCTCGGAGCCCCACTGCGCTGCTGACTGGACTTTTAACAGCCCGGTCACAGTGCCGACCGGAACCACCAGGGTCCCTTTTCGACCAGGCGTTCCAGTTGAAAACCAGACACTTGGCAACCCTAACCCGCACCAACCTTTTCATGACAGAAATGGGGAAAGAAACAAAATCACCAGGCCAGACTATGGCCCAATCTGCATGGCTACATCCTCCCATCAGGCCAGACCTTTCCTTGGTGCATCAAATCTCCACTGCAGACATGGGCAGGCTAACATGTTTGCCTAGTCCACCCCATGCCCTGTTACACAAGTGAGTGGACAAATTAGCAGAGAGAAGCTGGGGAATGGATGGTAGCAGATTGCTACCTTAGGAGCAGAAAAGCACTCTATGAGGCACAATTGCATCTCTAGAGTGGCAGAAGTAGGTGCAGTGCCTTACACTGGGCTATAGTTGAATGAACTATCTAGCCTATAATGTTCATTCTTTCCAGGATGCAAACAGAAAACAAAACCAGGGTTCCCCTATTTCCAGGTGCAAGCTAGGCCATGCAGTTTCCTTACACTGAAAACAGCATTTCTTCAACACCAGTAAGATTTTTCCTCTTTATCCTTTTTATATCTACCAGGTAGCTAGGCTCTGTAGCTTAAATGGGTTGGAGTGCATCAGTTCTCTATCCATTTAACTCCTCAGTGTTCCAACACTCGTTACTCCACCAGGGTCTCATGATATCTGGTGCTTTTCCTAATTCCCCAGTTACTGGATTCATGTGACAAAATGAGCATCTCATCTGTCATTCTGCCTCTTAGGTTCTGGAAAAAAGCTTGCAAATGTAACCAAAGTTCACCCTCAAATATCAGAAACTAGAAGACAAATAAAAAGAGCCCAACGTTCATTTTTAAAATCTCATGATTTTTGAACACTTGGGATTGGCAACACTGCTTTTTGGCCTGGTTTCCTACCCTGGAGACCTGGTGAGAAAACTGGGTTGTGGTTCTATTTGATTGGCCCTGTACCAGGATTTTTTTGGGAAACCCAACAAGTAGATACCTCATCACAGAATGCTTTGAATGACTTTTCCTGTGTGCTGACCTGTGCATGCATCAAGAGACAGATTCCGGAGCAAGAGGTCAGTAGCTCCATCTGGACCGGCTGCAAGACTGCCTGTGGGCCAGGTAAATCTATGAAGAGCATCATCAACTTTGGAGGTGCACTAGGAAGTGTGGAGCTTCATTTTATGATTTTCATTAACTACTTTCATAACTTTTTGTGTTCTCACTTTATTATTGCTTGTCTTGCTTTGTCACTGAGCTGCTGATTTCTGTCTTTCTTGTGTTTCCTGTTTGAAGCCAGAGGTATGAGTGGTCTGGGCCAAGGACTGGATGGCGGACATCCCTCTGGGTCTCCCTACACTTGTCTCTATATAAAACAGCACAATCCTTGACTGGGCTCCTAAATGCTACATGGATACATGATTATACATAATCCATAATATGGATATATGATTTTAACTTACTCTGTTGCTAAGAAAAGAGACAGCTGCAGACAAGTTGCCCAGTGCACACATGAATGCAGGGAAACTGTCCCAGGCTCATGATATGGCCCAATCAAATCCACTTTTCACTAGAAATTTCCACCCCCTCTCAAAGCACTGTTTCTCAGTTAAATTAAAATTTTCGTGCTACAGCTGCTTTGTTTGTCAAGGAGGAATGCATGCAGTGTTCGTCCTTCGACTATCCCATCTTCACATAAGAGTCTAGAAAAGCCTCCTTAATTCTGTACACATTTATTCTTCAT
Organism: Mauremys reevesii; assembly: GCF_016161935.1. NCBI lineage: Eukaryota > Metazoa > Chordata > Testudines > Geoemydidae > Mauremys > Mauremys reevesii. The sequence continues at coordinate 42,830,440 of NC_052624.1, forward strand.
ATTTTAACTGGATAGAACTGATGACAAAGAGCTAAAAAATTATGTGGTTATTGCTGAGACCTCTAATTGTTCATTTTTATTATACTCTCCAGTGACTGGCTTCGTTTGTGTGTATGGTGAAAGGGCATCTTTATTAATAACCATCTACTGTACTTGTGCAATTACCGAGTAAGAAATTTCTATGGTATTAATATCACACATGATCTTCTTCAGGCAGAAGGTATTTGGAGGCTGTTTTCCCATTTTAATTAGGATGGTGTTATCATAATTAAATAAGGCGGAATTATTCCTAGAATTGGCTCCATTTCAGAAGAAAAATATACCTGTGTAGTGCTCATCTTTATTAGTGCAGTGTCTATTAAGCCTTAAAAATACTCCAGTGTACAGAGTACAACCACTTAATGTAACAAGCTCATTAGAAATCGTAAATAAATCCAGATCTACTGCATAACACTACTTTACAGTGAATTCAAGTGAAACAAGAATCTAATACTGCAAGTCAAACAATTGCTGTACTGCCTAGCATAATGGGGTCCTGTCTGTGGCTAGGGCTTTCAAGCACTATGTAATATAGATAACTTATATATTACCATAGTGTCTGGAAGTTATTATATAATATAATAATAAAATCTTTAGCAAAACATACGTGGTTTTGTGCTAAAATGTCTGGTTTATCCTCCCTAAAGACATGTAAGATTTTTTTTTTAAGTGCTGTGCTCTTGGAACAATATTCAACAAATATCTCTTAGAAAGAGTTGGACACTCTCTAATTATTTTAAGGTTGGCCTTCAAAGAGTGCTTTGGGATTTTTTTTTACTTTCAGTGGGTCAATGGTCAATGCTGTAGTTCCCCAGCACCTTTCACTGAAAATTTAAGTGCAGTTTTTCAAGGCAGTGAGTTATACATGATAGGTTTATGAGAGGGCAGTAGTGGGAGGTCTACATAATGTTTTTCTAGCTGCTTTCAGCTGTAATTTTGGGACCCACAGGTTTTATACCTGTTCTGCATTTTTCTCCTTCATCTTGTGCTCGTTCTGCTTTTATACTTTGTTCATCTTCTTCTGTCTTCTGCTTAATCAGCAAATAGTTTAAGTTATTGTTAATAAAATTTAATTTTAATATTTGGCTTAAGATTTCAAAGACTCAGAATTATAAATAGTGGACTTTCAAAGAATGTTTTAAACCAATATCCTTCCTGAATCACTTTAAAAATTGATTACTGCTGTCCCTCTATTTAGTTTGCAGAATGGTCATATTTGCTAGAGAATGAGCCAAATTCTGCCATCACTTACATTGATTCAGTGGTGTTTCGTCAGGGTACTTGACAGCAGAGTTCAATCCTAAATGCCCACACTTTGTTACCCAGGTAACTGGAAGGTTGTAACTAGTGTTTGACATTTTTTCAGTGATACTTTAGTATAAAGCGGTTGAAATCTCTGCATATTTGAATACTGCGTGGTGAGAGGTGGCAGAGCCATACCTCTGTCACCATGAGATGTGATAAGAGATACTGAGCTATACTTGGTGTGGATGGGCTGTTGGGACTTGAAAGAGAGACTGGTAGGATTGTACTAAGTAATTGTAGTATAGTTGTGGAACTTTTGTAATAAATTAACCCCACAAAGGGCTATTTATACTTGGAAGGCTTATGTGGAGTTATTGGGGATTCTGGAAGAAAGGGGAAATTTGAGACATGGACACTAATCATGCCGTGGCTGTTGTGTATTTGGTTGTCATGGTTTCTGTTGCTATGGCAACTGAGTTAGAGTATTATGGTCTGTAAATAAAATGGTGGTTTTGTTAGCTGTCTGCTCTCTGGCCTCAAGTGATTTCTTCCTAAACTGGCTGCCCCCAAGGATATAACAAGTGGCGACGAGGGTGAGACTCCGGTGCTGCTCCAGTAACAGAAGGAAGTAGAAGTCAAGGTAAAGAACAAACAAACAAAAAAGCTGCTTCTTTGCACTGACTGTGAAAGTGAAACTAAAATCATGGCTACTCTGACCAGGCCTCTGAAGCCTTTTGATGAGAATACAGAGCAGTGGCATGTGTATACTGAGCGTTTTGAGCTTTTTTTTATTGCAAATGACATTACAGAAGCAAAGAAGGTGCCGATATTCTTAAGTGTTGTAGGAGCTAAAACCTACTCCCTGCTACACAGCTTACTACACCCTGTTAAGCCAGCAACTAAACCTTACAGTGACATTGTGGAAATCCTGGGGTCCCATTTTTCCCCAAAACCACTGGTAATTGCTGAAAGATATAGGTTCCACAAAAGAGACCAAAAGGAAGATGAAACAGTTGTACAATTTGTAGCCATTCTAAAAAAGCTAGCAGAACACTGTGAATTTAAAGAAATGTTACATGATGCCCTGCGTGACAGGTTAGTGTGTGGCCTGTACAGTGAAGCTATACGGAAGCGCCTACTGACAGAGGCTCAGCTTACCTTACAGAAGGCTGTTGATATTGCTGTCTCCATGGAACTGGCTACAAGGGAGGCACAATACATCGGTGCACCCCCTAGGGTGCAAAAAGTGTCACAAGAACCGACCCACAAAACTGTGCAGAGTCAAGAATGTTACCGCTGTGGTAAGCCAGGACACCAGGCATCAGAATGCTGGTGTAAGGACCTGGTGTGTCGACACTGTGGCAAAAAGGGACATATTGAGTGTGCCTGTAAACAAAAGAAAAAGAGGCCTGTGGTCTGGCCGACAAAAAGAGGAACCTTGCATACTCTAGAGCAGACCCAGGATGATCAAGGAGACACCTCATCACAAGAGGAAGTGCCACTGCATGTTTTGTCTTTGGCAGCGGGCTCACATGAATACTGGGTAACCCCCTTATTGGAGGGCAAACCTATACGCATGGAACTGGACACCGGTGCAGCTGTCTCGCTGGTCTCTGAGACTGTGTATAAAGAAAAGCTACAGCATCTTCCGCTTAAGGCAACAAAAACTGTTCTGAAGACGTATACGGGAGAAGCTGTGCCCATGGTCGGCACTATTGATGTTAAGGTGGAGCTCAATGGACAGGCCGCTAGATTGCCACTGTTTGTGGTGAGAGGTAACTACCCAGCCTTAATGGGTAGGTCTTGGCTTGGGAAGATTCAACTGAACTGGGCAGAAGTGCACCGGATGACTAAAGAAGAAACCAGTCTAACCCTATACTAAGGAAACATGCTGCTGTTTTTGGAGATGATTTGGGAAGTATGAAGGGAATCACTGTGACATTGAACATTAAACCTGACAGTCCACCAAAATATCTGAAAGCCCGAACTGTGCCATATGCCATCAGGCCAAAGGTTGAAGCAGACCTGGAGCGCCTGGTCACCAATGGAGTCCTAATACCAGTTACCCATAGCTCATGGGCCACTCCTATCGTTCCAATAGTGAAGAAAGATGGCTCTCTCCGGATTTGCGGTGATTTTAAAGTCACTGTCAACCCAGTGTTGTGTGCAGAGCAATACCGCTTCCCGCATCGATGACCTCTTCGCAGGCCTGGCTGGGGACAAAAGTTCAGTAAGATTGATCTGAGTCAAGCATATTTACAGATGTACGTCGATGAAAAGTCCCAAGAGCTGTTGACTATTGTGACTCATAAGGGGCTTTATCGATACTGTCGCCTACCCTTCGGAATAACATCGGCTCCCGCCCTGTTCCAGAGAGCTATGGACCAGATCTTGTGTGGCTTGTCAGGAGTTCAGTACTATCTGGATGACATCCTGGTCACTGGAAGAAATGAAGAGGATCACTTAAAGAATTTAGAGGCTACCCTACAAAGATTGGAAGAGTATGGCCTACGAGTTCGCAAAGACAAGTGTGAATTCTTCAAGCCCTCCGTTGAATATTTGGGACACATCATCGATTCTGCAGGTCTTCATAAGGCCCCTGCAAAAGTTAAAGCTATTGTGGAGGCTCCCCCACCACGAAATGTAAGCCAGCTGCGCTCGTTTCTAGGACTACTGAACTATTATGGAAAGTTCATCTCACAGTTAGCCACACTGCTAAAACCACTTCATGAGCTCCTTGGGCAGAACAAGGCCTGGAAGTGGACTGAAGCCTGTGATGTTGCATTTAACAAAGCTAAGGATGCATTGTTAAATTCTGAAGTTCTAACGCACTTTGATCCATCCTTACCCCTGCAATTGGCCTGCGATGCCTCCTTATGGAGTGGGAGCAGTCGTGTCACACATTATGCCTTCGGGAGAAGAGAGACCTATTGCTTTTGCTTCACGCACTCTAAGCAAAGCAGAAACTAACTACGCCCAAATCGAACGGGAGGCATTAGGAATTGTTTTGGAATTCGGAAGTTTCATCAGTACCTCTTTGGGCGAAAGTTTACTCTTCTTACAGACCATCGACCTCTGACGTCAATTTTGGACCCTACACAGGCATTCCCCCATTAGCTGCTAGTCGTATGCAACGTTGGGCATTGTTACTTTCAGCACACACATATGAAATTAAATATCGGAAATCCACTCTGCACGGCAATGCAGATGGCCTCTCGAGGTTGCCTTTGCCGGTCAAACATCAAGATAGCGCCCAAAAGGAAATCTTCTACTTTGAACAGGTAGAGAATACACCCATCACTGCTACTCAGATAAAGAAAGCAACTCGCGTTGACCCAGTATTGTCCCAAGTTATGGACCTGGTGATGCATGGAAAATCTCGACAAACCTCTCCGGTCTCATCCGACCTTGTTCCCTACATGTCCAAACGGATGGAGTTATCGGTCCAATCTGGTTGTTTGTTGTGGGGGAGACGTGTCATTATTCCACCACCACTGAGATCACAGATGTTAGAACAGCTACATTCCGGTCACTGTGGAATAGTGCGCATGAAGGAAATTGCACGAAGCTATTTTTGGTGGCCTGGATTGGACAGCGCTATTGAAGAGAAGGCAAAAGCTTGTATGTCATGTCAGGGTGTGAGGAATGCACCCCAGTGGGCACCCCTACACCCATGGGACTGGCCTGAAAACCCGTGGCAACGTATTCACGTTGACTTTGCTGGCCCCCTTGAAGGAAGCATGTTCTTGGTGGCAATAGATGCCCATTCTAAATGGCCAGAAGTCTCTATAATGCAGTCCACTTCTGCAGAGAGTACTATCAAAAAACTACGAGGACTCTTTAGTCGTTTTGGTCTGCCAGAACAACTTGTGAGCGACAACGGACCGCAGTTCGTTTCTCAGGAGTTTCAAAATTTTATGAAGGCAAATGGGATACACCACATCACGTCAGCACCATATCATCCGTCCACCAACGGATTAGCTGAAAGATTTGTGCAGACAATGAAAAACGCTTTGAAATCAGCAAGGTGAAAACACTCAATTCAAAAGCGTCTTGATATCTTCTTACTTTCCTACAGAAACACCCCTCATGCTACGACCCAGGCATCCCCAGCCTTTCTAATGTTGGGACGACAGCTGCGCACTTGCTTTGATCTGCTGAAACCTTCTGAACCCCGACAAACTGTGCAACATCAGCAGCAATATCAAGTCATCAGACGGGCACCCAGAGCAAAAGATCAACCTTTAGCCCGGGACAGCCAGTTTTGGCTCGGAATTATACTTCCAGAGCTAAATGGGTCCCAGCCACAGTCATCACTCAAACAGGACCTGTTTCCTACACAGTCCGGACTGCAGAGAATGTTACCTGGAGGCGACATGTAGATCAGCTGTTGCCAGGTCATGCCAGTCCTCAGGACCCATCTGCAGTTGAGGGGTCTGACTTCACCTCTTCTGGTGAAGCACCGAATCACGAGTCACCTGTTCCTGACTGTTCTCCTCCATTACTGCCGGCGGCTGAGATACCCCTTTGCCCAGCACGAGCTGATACCACCTCCTCACCCGTTCGTGCTGCGGACCCTGAGCCCCCAGTGCTTTCGGGTGCAATAACACCAGAAGTTCGCCGTAATCCACCTAGAGACAGAAGGCCTCCTCATCGGCTGGATCTCTAGCTAGGGCAAACCCACGGTTATGGGGCAAAATAATCCCCAGGGTTTAGCCGGGAATGGAGGCAGTCTACCCTCCTTCTCTAGTCTAGTGTGTGTTTGTTTTTTTTTATTTAGGGGATGTTCTTATTAGGGGGGGAGGAATATGTTGTGTATTTGGTTGTCATGGTTTCTGTTGCTATGGCAACTGAGTTAGAGTATTATGGTCTGTAAATAAAATGGTGGTTTTGTTAGCTGTCTGCTCTCTGGCCTCAAGTGATTTCTTCCTAAACTGGCTGCCCCCAAGGATATAACAGTGGCTTGCCTCAGGAGGGCACCTCAGGAAGGGACCACCTTCTCTCACTGAGCAAAAATGCTTAGGAGGATTCAGGAAAGGATTGTATATTTATGTGGGCAATAAGGACTGTTAGAGGGCTTTCCCTTCACTCTCTCCCCTGGTTCTTGTCATGCAGACAGAAAGCAGAAGACCAGAACTCAGAAGTGCAGGCAGTATGATATTTATTGGGGTTAGTTTCCAGCAAGCATGTGTCCCATAACTTTGACACCACAGAGCCTTGTTTCCCAGTGTCTCATTCCCCCATCCTTAACAGGCATGAAACGCACAACCACAGTCCCATCCCTTACAATTTATGGTCATGTTCTGTTTTGGGGGGTCGTGGGCCTGGGGTTTTTGTCCCACCTCTTTTATACCCCATGGGAGGGGTAAGAAGTGAGGTTGTGCTATGGTCAGGGGAAGGCATTTCTCAGGCCTTTTAGTGTTTTACATTCCCCCCAATTCCCCCTTGCCCCTCTCAACTGTTTGCTTGACCTTGCCTTGAGATAGGAGTTGAGGCAGTCTTAAAGTGTGCGCTCATATATTATACTCCCACCATGCCCAGTAACATTTTAGCTGCTCTTATCTGTTCCCATTATACTAACAAGCCCATCTGGCTAGGCAGAAGCAACATATACAGTGTCTTTGTCCTTTGTTTACACATATTAGTAAGCATGTATGCGTGTTAAAAAACCAAATAGGCAAGCAAAACCTAAAATACTGTCTCAGGTGAAAATACAGGCCCGAATCCTACCTTGGCACTAGCACTCCTAACATGGACATTGACAGTGGCATTAGGCAGGATATAAATAAATTCTAAAAGTTTGTCATAAGAACATAAGAATGGCCCTGCTGGGTCAGACCAAGGGTCCATCCAGCCCAGTATCCCGTCTTCTGACAGTGGCCAGTGCAAGGTGCCCCAGAGGGAGTGAACAGAACAGGTAATCATCAAGTGATCCATCCCCTGTTGCTCATTCCCAGCTTCTGGCAAGCAGAGGCTAGGGACACCATCCTGGCTAATAGCCATTGATGGACCTATCCTCCATGAATGTATCTAGTTCTTTTTTGTCTAAACACAAAAGTTGTACTGCTTTAAGTGTAATTAAAATGGTATGATTCCCGCTCTCAGCCAGCGTGGATGCAGTTTCATTGGTATAAAAATGTTTACACTGCTATAGCTATGTCCATATGGAAAGGGGAGTAAGTTATACCAGCATAAGGCACCTTTTTTGCAATGTAATTGCACCCATGCTAGGAGTTGTACTTGTACAACTATTTTGATTTTTTTTTATATTGCACTCCTAATCGAAATAGTACAAAATTGATGTGTAGCTCAGACATAAAGAGAGATTAACCATGTAAACTGATCACTAACTGGCCTTTAAAGCATCTGGTTTTGGTCCCCATCTGTGACAGGATACCGGATCAGTGGTCTGGGCCAGTATAGCAATTCCTATATTCCTGCAGTATATTCCTATATTAGTGGAGGGCAGGCGAGCAGTTTGGAGCACCACTAAGGGCTTTCACCAAGGGAAGTCAGTTTTTATCTTTATATCTGAAGTTTATAATGATGGCACTTGTAATAGTTTGTGCTGACTCAATGCGTCTCCAGGACATCTCTAAGGTATCTTGACCTCCCACCCCAATAAGCTATGCTCTAAATTGTGCATGCTAGCTCTGAGGCCCCCCACAGAGTGATGGATAAAGGCTGCTTGCCTTTCTGCCAACAGAGAAATACACAGCCTGGAGTCTGCAGGCACCAGGCAGTCAATCGTAGCCATGCAGTACAGGTTAGTATACACTGTATTAATTCAGAATATATTATAAATAATACACAAAAACACATTGGTGGTGGAGCATATTAATGTTGGTCTGTACAAACTCCCAGCCACCGTAAACAGAGGTGACTCTTGTTTGAATGTCTCTGGAAAGCCACACTCACGGAAGTTTGGGGAAGGATGTGCTGGAAGCCTGGACTCCCTCCTAGGCTGTGGTGTGGTGTTTCTGGTGTATGGTGTTTGTTTTAGGGGCACAAGGCATGTCTCCAGATGAATGAGTGTGTTAAATATTGTTAGATTCCTAGTTTTATTTCCTTTAGTGGATTTGTGCTAGGTTATATAGAAAGCACCCTTAATACTCATATAACATAGTGTTTTCATGTATTCATTTCCCAGTATTTAGGTTACAAAAGGATCTCTAGCCTAGCAATGGTAGCATTTACAAACACTAGATTTTCTGAAGTTGATGGACTGTTGGGACTTGGAGCTCCTTGATGGACCAGCTGGCTCAAGAGCTCCACTTTCAGGACGGGGCACTTTCATGAAGCTCACTTTTTCATAGAATTGTAGGAACGTCAGGCTGGAAGGAACCTCAAAGTCATCTGAGGCAGGACCAAGTAAACCTAGACCATCCCGGACAGGCATTTATCCAACCTGTTCTTAAAAACCTCCAGTGATGGGGATTCTACAACCTCCCTCAAAAGGCTATTCCAAACTTAACTATTCTTATAGCTAGAAAGTTTTTTTTTATTATTTAACCTAAATCTCCCCTGCTGCAGATTAAGCCCATTACTACTTGCCCTATTTCAGTGGACATGGAGAACAATTGATCACAGTTCTTTTTATAACAGCCCTTAACATATGAAAGTAGCTGCTATTTTGTCAAAGATCTTCCTCTACAACATATTGCATATGCTGCTGTAGTAATAAAACATGTTCCCTTCCACCATGTTAGTTCCCAGTTTCAGGTGGAGGGCACACCTTATAGGCGTTTGCGACAACAGGCAGTGTTGGGCTGCTCTTCTAAATGGCTCCCTGCACAAAGAACAGGATTCCGCTCTGAGTTGGCTGGGCTTTTTTGTGAAGATCCTAATTAGAGCTGGCTCAAAACCAAGAATTCTATTCTTCATCAACTGTCAAGGTTTCAGCATTTGGCTTTGTTCCACATTGTGAACGATGCACAGAGATCCTGGTTTTGACAAAGCTGTTTTGTCAAAGATCTCCTTTGTAGCAACACACATGCCCCTTGACTAGTTCATCCATCCCCCGGACATCATGATAGCCCTACATTTTGATTGCAGGGACCATTACTAGGGGACATACAACGAAAGGGAGACTTGTATCCCCGTCCTAAGCTATTTAAAAAGGCTTCTGCCTACTGCTTTGTAGAACAGAAGTATCCAATATTGAAAATGTTTTCCTTCTGCTAACTGCAGTGCAGAAAATTCAGATATGATGAATAATGCATTTTTATTAATTAAAAAAATTGTCTGACCCCTCCCGAGAGACCATCTGTTCTCATATTGTTTTGACTTGCTACAGTTTATGGCTTTTAAGCTAAAAGGGCCTGAAAAGTCATGAGTCTTGGATGTGAACTTTTTTGGCCAGTTTGTAACTTCTTAGAACTTGAAAGCTCATAGATTTACTCAAATATGAAAAGATTTACTCAGATTAAGTGCTGAAAAGTATTGGTAGATACACTGTGTGTCATATAAAAAACAGAGGCTTTAAGTGCTAAATAGGACCCAACCTTAACTTTGGGTCTACAATGGCTCTAGTGTAGTAATCTAGAAGGTGACTCATACAGCAATACAGCTGGGCAGATAAAGGTATTCCCTTTCACAGAGGAATGCAATATTTTGAAATTTACTTTTATTCAATTCATTCATTGGAGCAAAACTCAAGATTTGAAATTCTTCCTGAAAGGGAATGGAGCCCCAGCTCCACAGCAGTCTATCTGGGACCCCAGGACTTCTAGGGTTCATGGCTCCAAGTTGGAGGCAGTCAGCCAAGCAGGCTGCCAAGGAGCTGGGTGGGAAAGCTGTCAGCAAACTTGATTGACAGAGTTCTGAAGGACCTCTGCCTGGCTGCTGGAGTAACTTAGTCAAAATCAAACCATCTCCGCAAATCTGTTAGATTTCAACAAAAGGGTTAATTCTGAAAACACGTTTCATCAGAATTTTTCCAACCACCTCTATACATTCAGTTTTTATATTTATACAGAAGATACGCTGGGGCACAGGAGAGTTATTGTTACTGTCACTGCTGCATGCTGGTATGTTCAAGGCAAAATGGTTAATACTGACTGGAAATATTTCAATTTAATTCTAGCCACTCAGTTAAATTCTTTGATCAATTTACTCTACTTATATTCCCACACCAGGTGACTTTTTTTGTCTGGCAGTGTAATCAGGAGCAACTTACGCTTACCGGTAATTCCATTTCTAATAATGTACTGGAAATGAGAGGTAATATGGATCTGACAGCAGCTCTGTAGTTGAAATCATATTTGGCGTCCAATCTATGTATACTTTTGAAAGGCCTTCAAGATTGACAATCATCATCTCAGGGACAATGAGAATTATTTTAAGATCACTGACTCAAATTCATCCTCATTTGTGAAGAATTGCAATGCTAGATCTTTGATTTAGGTATTGCCTGCAATCACTATAGGGTTCTACCTTGCATCTTCACTGCTCTTTTGCATTTTCTTGATATTGTATGTAGTTTCTTATCACATAATGAAGTGTATCTCTGCATTGTACAGAACCATCATCGTGCACACTGCAGTTATGGCTGTTGAGCAGATGAACCTTTCACTTGCACATAGAATTTTGTAACCTCAGAGTCCACCAGCTAGGACTCATAACTAACAGTCACAACAGCAATCAATAGAAGCACTGAATATTCTGGGGGCTTTTCTGCCTCATTGTCCCCTCTTATCCTCTCTTCTATGACAGAATTTTCCCCCAGTACTGACTGCATCAAATAGCTCCTTCTCCATTTCAGTTTGCATTGTGGACACTTTCATTTTTACTTGCAATAAATATGATGAAAAAGACATCATGAGGCCAGGAAAGCAGGGCACAAGGATTCCAAAAATGAAGTAGAGGTACAACCAAACATTGTAGTCTGATCATGCTGCTTGACAGATTTATTTTAGATGGAACTCCGTTTCAGAAGAGCAGGAGGTCACATGTGACTGCTGAATCAGTTTACCAGATTGTAAAATTGTGTAGCTTAGGGCTTGTCTGCATGGTGTGAATTCTAGTTTGCACCACTAAGGCCTAGTCTACACTACAAAGTTGGCTTGCATTGACCTAGTTGTAAATGTGTCTACACTTAAATTTGTCTCCCACAGATGCAATCTCCCATTATGCCAACATAGTAATACCACCTTCCCGTCTGATGTTGAACCATGGTCAATGTATTGAGGTTGATGCAGCATGAAGATAAACACTGTGTTACCTATGTTGACCCTAACAGTCCTCCAGCAGCTGTCTCACAATGCCTGACACTCGCTGCTCTGGTCACAATTGTGAATTCTGCTGTCCAGGGATCATGGAGACTGAAGGCCCCCCTTTAAAACTGTGAATTTTCAAATGCCTTTTAATGATTGTCCAGCTTGGCAAGAACACCTAGCATCTCTCCACTGTTATGTGCAACTTCCCAGCTGACCATGCCAGCTACATGTTCCAGATGCACTCTGGAGTAGGCAGGAGATATTGGATCTCCAGGGCCTATGGTGACAAGAGGCTGTGCAAGCACAGCTATGGACCAGCTGTAGAAACATGGACATCTACAAGCAGATTTCATGGGGGATGCAGGAGAATGGGTGCAACAGGGATCAGCAGCGGTGCTGTGTGAAAGAGAAGGAACTGCAGCAGGCATATCAGAAGGCCAGTACCAAGCTGCAGACCTGCCACTTTTCCAAAGAGCTGCATGCCATACTTGATGGAGACCCCACCGTGGATACCTCAGAGGAACCAAAGTCCCAGGTCCCTGGCATGAACTGCAAGGACAAGGAGGAGGAGGATGAGGAACATCCAATTGGGGAATCCAGCTATGCTGCAATCCAGTCACTCCTGGCAGCTGAGCATGGGTGAGCCTGATGCAGGGGAAGGAACCTTGAGTAAGTGTGCAAATTTATTTCCCTTTACACTGATGGTGCCCCAAACACAGTTTTCATTATTTTACTCGTACTAGAGGAGGTAGCGGTAAAATAAAGAGAGCTAGAGTTGTCCGCTTTTTCATTCCCTTACAGAGTTAGGCAGGGGTGGGGGAAGAGGGGAAGGAGCAGTTTGTTTATGTATACAGGTATGTCCTTGAATCCTCCTGAGAGATCTCATGAAGCTTTCATGGAGGTACTCTGCAATGCTCTCCCAAAGATTTCTAGGGATGGCAGCCTTATTTCTTCCCCCAGAAGGACCATTCCCATTCCAGTCAGTGATAATGTTGGCAGGGTTGCAGTAAACAGGCTAGCAGCATACAAGCTTGGCATCTTTGGGATGCCAATAATAGCTGTGCACTCTATGCCTTTGTTACCTTCAGGAGTGAGATATCAGTTAAAATCACCACTGCCTGTGGGAAATGGTGCCAGTATGCAGTGCTATTGCCCTAGACTCATTGTTTCATGCAACTATGCTCATATCCCTCATGCCTGGCAGGCTGTACTTACCATGGCTGGAGCTGTGAGTGGTGCCATGCACAAGCCCTCTGACACAGAAGTGTCAATAATCATGTTGTGTTTAACACTTTAGGGGAGCAAAGAAGGGAGTTCTCAGGGCCAGCTCCAGCATTTTTGCCGCCCCCAGCAGCGGAAAGAAAAAAAACCCGCAAATTGGCAGCACTTTGGTGGCAGCTCTACCGTGCCACTTCATTCTTCGGTGGCAATTCGGCAGCAGGTCCTTCCCTCCGAGAGGGACTGAGGGACCCACAGCCAAACTGCTGCCGAAGAACCCCTTTCTGTTGGCCGCCCCAAGCACCTGCTTGCTGCGCTGGTGCCCGGAGCTGGCCCTGGGAGTTCTGAATCTTAACTTTCACTTTCTGTTATTACTATACTGACAATGGTACCTCTGTATGTTTTATCTGTAGCTGCTGCCATTATAGCTTTGAGGGGTTCTCCCTCCACAACTGCGGAACACCAGAGTCAGAAAAGGAGGAGAAAGAAGCAGACTTGGGATAACATGTTCAGCGAGATCCTGAGAGCCAGTGCTGCATCAGCCCACAAACAGAGGGCCTGGAGGATGAATATTGTAGACTATATGAAGAAGGAAAGTGCAGACAGAAGAAAGGCCCAGGAGTCCCAGCTGCAAAAGGTGAGAAAGATGCACCAAGACATAATGGAGCTTCTCCATCAGCAAACACAGGTGTTGCGGGCTCTTGTGGACCTACAGATTCAACAATCCCATACTTGTCTCCCTGTGCAGTCCATGGAGAAGTCCATTTTAGCATCTTCCTACACCCCCTGAACATTGCATGTGGCATCAGGTGCCACATCACTACCCCTACCACCCAGGGGGGCATTAGGGACAAACACAGCTTCATGTACACTGACTTGTGACAGCCACAACTGATATATGTGTAGCTAAAATGGACATGAATGTTCCTTCCCCTTTAAACTCTGTTCCATAATTTATTAAGGTGTTAATGTATTTGCTTTTAACTTGCACAGAATTTTTTAAGTGTTTTTGTTACTCAATATAACTCTATTGTTTGTTTGGGAAATAATTTTTATTAGTTCCTCTGACAGGGTGGATTAGGCCACACCTCGTCCCAGATAGGAGCAGAAATGAAGTCCTCCAAGCAGCCTAGAGTGGCTGCAGGGGAAACTGTCAGTCAGAGGGGCTGCAGGATCAGTCAGTCAGGAGCCAGGAGGGCCATATAAAAAGGAGCAGCAGAGACAGAGTCAGTCAGTTGCTGCCTGGAGCTGAAAGAGAGAGGATCATGCTCTTGGATGGCTAAAAGAACATCAGGACCGTGGACAGCTCAGAGCGGGTAGGGACCCAGGGAGTAATGAAGGAGCTGCTGGCTGGCTGCTGTGACTAAGTAAGGACTGAGTCCAGGGAGGGCTGCAGGAAGACAGTGTCTCCAGGGAGGAAGCCCTAGAGGTACATTCCCATACCAGAGCCGGGAGAAAGTAAAGACTGTATGCCTTGGAAGGGATTTGTTCTGTTCCACCTACAGATGGTGTGTGTGTCTCAGCTGGAGGGCTGTGTCACTGAAGAAACCATCAACCAATGAGGGGTGCTCATGAGAGGCAGGTGCTACCCCATTCCACAAACTGAGCGACTGCAGGCACTTGCACTAAACTGGGGGGTGCTCGTGAGAGGTGAGTGCTGAACTTGTTACAGTGCCCAATATATGCTGCAGAATGGCTGGCAGTATTGAAGGCACTCACTTAACTTGTGATTATGCACTTTGACACAACTCGTAGGATCAGTGACAAACATAATGTAATAATCATAAATTTACAGCAAGCATCACAAAATTAGTAGGTGCATTATCAATGTTACATTTATAGATGTGTGTTAGAATATAGATATGCAGACCTGCCTGTAAAGACCTATACTTTAATAATTTAGGTGTATTTTTATCACTTAGCTAGTTATAGAGGTATAAAACAAAGAATCAAAATCACAAGTCTGCCTGTGTATGGGCCTCCTCTCACTAGGATAGTCTGAGGCCTTGTTCTTAGGCTAAAGCCTTTGGCTAAGCAGCAGGGGCAGCCATAAGCTGGGAAGCGTATGGTCACATCCTCACATTCCAAACCAGTCACATTGAAATAAGGTGGTATTGGGCTGTTAGGAATACAATCCTGTCCTGATAGTGCCTATCACCACCAGATAAAGATGGTTTTAAAAAAAACCCAAAACTTAGTTTGATAGCATCCTGTCTGGAAAGAAATCACTTACCAATGGTTGTGGTTGTGAAACTCTCATTTCTGTATTGTTTTATCTTTATGGCCCCCACTTTTCTATTGTTAATCTGTCTGGTTCTCTAATTGTTTCTGTCTGCTGTATAATCAATTTTACTAGGTGTAAGTTAATTAGGGTAGTGGGATATAATTGGTTAGAGAATTGTTACAGTATGCTAGGATTGGTTAGATAGATTTCAGTAAAATGATTGGTTAAGGGATCGCTGAGACTATTGCTATATAAACTGAGGTCAAACAGGAAGTAGGTAGGGAAATTGGAATCATGCTTGCTGGAAATTAACCCCAATAAACATTGCATTGTCTGCACTTTGGACTTCTGGTCTTTTGCTGCTTGCTGTCTGCATGGCAAGAACCAGGGAAGTGGGAGGGTGGAGGGAAAGCCCTCTAACAATGTGCACCAAGCACTACACAATTCCTAACAGGCCCCCAAACTGCGGGGCCAGCTAGAGCACAGTACACCACAACGCATTACTGTGACTTGCTGTTAAAGTGCTCACTCAAGGCCTCCCTGAGCTGCATAGTGCTGCGTTGTGCTCTTCTGATAACTCTTATGTCTGGCTGCTCAAACTCAGCAGACAGCCACTGCCCTCCACCCAGCAGCAACTTTCCCCCTTCACTTCACAGATATTATGCAGGATGCAGCAGGTGGCTATAACCATCGGGATATTTTTCTTACTGAGATCCAATCTTGCGAGTTAATAAGGCTAGTGCCCTTGCAATCTACCAAAAGCACATTCCACTGTCATTCTGCACCTACAGAGCTGGTAGTTGAATATTTCCTTGGTGCTGTTGAGGTGGCCAGTTTACAGCTACATTAGCAAGGAGTAGACTAGATTCCCCAGGATCACTGTTGGCATTTCAATGTTGCCAAAGAAAATCTTCCCATCAGGAAAGAAAGTCCCTATTTGTAGTTTTCTGAACAGTCCTATGTTCTTAAATATGCAAGTGTCATGCACCTTCCCTGACCAACCAACACTGCTATCGGTGAAGCATCCCCTGTGATCTACCAGTACTTGCAAAACCATAGACAAATAGTTATGTTAATGTACTCTGTGGCAAGGTGGTCTGGTGCCAAAAAGGGATATGTGTGCTGTCTGTTGGTTCAGAAACCCTATCGCTGCAAATAAATCCATTACGTCCTGCATGTTGCCAAAAGTCACAATCCTGTGTAGCAGGAGATGACTAATTGCCCTACACATTTGCATAACAATGGCCCTTACTGTGGCTTTTCCAACTGCAAAATGATTTCCTGCTGATGTGTAGCAATCTGGTGTTGCAAGTTTCCACAGTGTGATTGCTAATCACTTCTCCACTGTCAGTGCAGTTCTCATTCTTGTGTCCGCTATGCTGGAGGACTAGGGTGAGTTTGGCACACAGATCCAGGAATGTTTGGCAGCCACTGCTCATCATCCCAAACCTACATTATGATGTGATCTGACCAGTCAGTGCTTGTTTCTTAAGCCCAGAAGCAATGCTACACCTTGTGCAGCTGCTCCATGAATGCCACCAACAACCTTGGATTGGTTCTTGCTATGTTCCACAGCAATCTGCCCTCCAGAAAATTGTCATGTTCCCTGTGGCTTTTTCAGTTCTGCAAATACAAGATGATTGTGAGTCCTATGCTTGAATTGCTCATGGCAATAGTGCAGAGCTGTGCAGACTCCATGCCCTGTCAGCGATGGCAGACAGTGACAAATTCTGCACAGGTTTGTGGGATTTTAAAAATCGGTGCAAAAAATTATGGGAGTGAGATGGCATTATGGAGTGGAGAAAGTTACGTGATGGGAACTTGACCCTGCCATCCCAGTCATCCCTGCATAACTTGTTTCTGCTCCATCATGCATTGCCAAAACGTTCCAAAAGACAATGTGTGAAGGTTGATGGACAATTGCACACTGGGATACCTAGCCACGGTGCACCTCACTGTACATGAAAACGAGCACTGAATATGCAGGGAGCCAAGCATGCACACAGCCAAGTGATGTACTAACTGCAGCAGCCTTATTCTGACATAATTTATGTTGGCAAAAGTTTGTAGTTTAGATGTGATGTAACCATGCTTGTGGATCCTACTGGCACACACTAAAAGTTCCTTAATGTGCATTGACATAGTATAGTTCGAAATGGAAGTACATAAATGCACACTAGAGAACTTTTAGTGTGCAGCAGGGGGTCCGTGCAGACAGACAGTGCGTGACACACTAGTACATACTAGAATTTATACCCCAGCTGGTGTGTGCTAATGCACCATGTAGAAAAGCCTTTAGACTCCAATTATTCGCAGTTGGACTCTTTGATCTACTTATAACCAAATAGCAATATGTGAATGCAAAGAAGTTTAGGACAGAAGGTGTAAATTAAAAAGTTTGCCCTACTTTAACTTACACATTCTTACACCCCTGTTAGTTGCTTTTCTTGTTACATTCTCTTCTGTCCCCTCAGTTTGTGATTTATGCTAGCTTAGACTCCTGTCACTCAGTGGGCCAAATTCAGAGTTATTGTGCAAGGTGTATGAGTGCAAGTCTTCATACCTAAGTCTAAATCTGAAGCGGCTCAGTTCTCCATACTGTTACACTTGTTTTAAGCAAGTGCAACTGCTCTGATAATCAATAGCATTACATCAGCATAAACTTAATACAATGGAGTGAAGATTGCTTTGAGGGAGGGACTCTGACGGGTTTATCTTGGTGGTTGTCTGCCAGGAGGAAGTTGTTGTCCATTTTACTGTTTGGAGGGGGGAAGAGAGGACCAACCATGAATCTTGCACTGGATCTAAAAGAAGAAAGAATTGCATTCATCCTGATCTCTCGTCTCCAGGAATTAAAGAAGCCTAGAACTCTCTAGTGAGACTGCTCCATTTCCTAGATTGGTGAGCTTCACACTGGGGCCTATCAGCCACAGCTGCGGTAGTTAGTTATGCAGGGATAGGTGGTCACCAAGTTCACTTTGTGCCTGATAATTTGGGTACTCTGAGGATCATGACATGCAGGTGAATGATTTAGAATTTTGCCTCCAATGTTTGTTTGCAAAATGCTTGTGAGAAGATCTTGAAATTCTTGAATTGTTGTTCCTCAGAATTGTTCATGAATTTCTTCCTTTGGTATGAATTGCACACACATCTCATTGTGGTTGTTTGATATTCAGATTTAGAAATGTGCTGTGTTGGCTAGTTACAGAAGTCCAGTGATACTGTGCTAGAAAAACTGGAGTGCTGTAATGTTTGTGGGAAAGTGAACACAAAGTGAGCACAACTGATGTTCGTATTTATTTGAACTCAAAATTAATATTCATAGCAACTTTTCCCTCTATTGTATAGTTAGCCCAATATAATTTAAATAGAAATTGGAATTGGGTGAGGAGAACATGCAGAGTACAAGTGCTATTTTCTCTCACCTATTCTTTATCTTTTGGCAGTTGTCTGCAGCATAATGGGCAGTTGCAGCTTCCACATAGCCTTCACATTGTAGCCAAACCAAGAACATAAGAATGGCCATACTGGGTCAGACCAATGGTCCATCTAGCCCAGTATCCTGTCTTCTGACAGTGGCCAATGCCAGGTGCTTCAGAGGGAATGAACAGAACAGGTAATCGTCAAGTGATGAATTCCCTGTTGCCCATTCCCAGCTTCTGTAATCTAATCTAGGAACACAAAAAGTATGGATCACTATGCCTAAATCTGCAAGACGAAGTAAGGAGTGAATATTTTTAGCTAGCTGGAGCCTCATTCTAGCTGGTATAGTTTATTGGAGCATCCATAGGGCCCTGAGACACTACAGTACCTTAACTATTGGCAAACAGATGCCCTCTTCTGTGGGCAACTAATTGCTAGTTCTACCAGATCCTCCAAGTACTTTCCTTTTTTTGATTAGTATTCTCTCTATTTTATCCTAATACAGCTCGAGCCAGCTATTTTTCATCCAGAGTTCAAATTCCACCCCCACCTGCTGAAACAGTAAAACAGCTGGGAGACAATATTGGTCATTCTTGAAGAAGGGAAGGGCCAGCATGGGGTGTTAGCCTGTTGATAGCACTGTAATACATGGGGTCTAACAATTTCCTCTAGTGGCTTTATATAGATCAAGAGAGGAAAACAGGACTTAGCCCTGTGCAATCCCACAGCAGATAGCTTTCAGGGAAGAGGAGCAGCTCCTCATTACAACTTTTTGGGCTCTGTCAGAGAAAAACAACTGTCGCCCACCTGACGTGACTGTCTGTTCCATCAGAGTCTCATAGGCAAGTCAATAGTCTTGTATCTCTTGACTGACTGACTGGTGTCAAAATCTGCAGAGAGCTCAAGCAAGCATTATCATGGATGCTTTGCCTAAAGCCATAGGGTGAAAATCTGTCGGCACAATCAGCACCAGCTCTGTACCAGAGAACAATTTGCTTTTTGTTCTCTTATGTTTTATACTGAGTGCCAGGTTGCTCAGTTTGGGGGAAAATCATCTTGGATGAGGAAAGCATATGAAGAATGGAAAATGCCAGCAATTTGACACTGGCATTGATTGCTGTTGCTTGTCAATCAAGAGAATTTACATGTCCAGCCACATTGGTAGATCTGAGATGCAGAATCAATATTTACATATGTTTTTTATTCTAGACTTTGGCCAGAAATGCAAATCTGAAGCTATCACATTTTGAAATAATGTATTCTATGTAGCAAATTGCAATCCCAAGGGTCTGATATATTAAAATGACCCAGAGTTCATTTGAAATGTGTTAATAATAAAATAATGGCAATGTCATAATTATTTTAGAATACATTCTTAAATATGTTATGTGAAATCCCACAGTCCTCCGTGCAACACCCACCATCTTCCTGACTGCTTAATGAGTGGTTGAGAGTTACAGTGCCTCCATCTTGTGGCAAACTTGAGGAATAGATCTTCCTTAGTACTTTCCCAAAATGCAATCCAAAAACAGTATGATTATACAGATCTTCCCAGGTATAGGACCTGATCCCACAGCCCTTAGCAGGGCAAAACCCCCTTTGACTTTTCTCAGATTCCATTTTGCAGTTTCACCTAGGGCTGTCCTTTCTCTATCTGACCCCTTCATTCTGCCGGGCTGACAGCAGAAAGAATTTGCCTTTCCTTACGGAGTCAGGGAGGCACTATACGTCTATAAAGTGATAGTTCATACTGTAAATGAATAATAGTATTTAGGTCTCCAGAATTCTAACTACTTATACATGCCTGTCACAGCAGACACTCTCAATTACCATAATTCCATTGCACTATTAAATATTTTTTCTTAAAGCTAAAACATCAAAGCATAAGTCTTCAGTTACCTTAGTTGACTACTAGCATGGATACAGATTTAACGTGTGTGTGTGTGTGTGTGCGCGCATTTGCGTACACACCTCTCTCCGCTTTAAAATGCAATTGTTCAACTTGGGTGAGTGCCACATGACAACAGAAGCTTTGCACTCTCCCAGGAAGAGAGCCTTGTGATTGGTGCTGTACAGAACACAGAAGACAACCAGTTCTTTTCTTCATTCTACTTCAGACAGACACTACAGTTCAGACTCTTACATACTAGGTTATCAGTTGAAGGTCTAAGCTCAATGTAGGGGCAGATACGTCACTTTTTATTTGGTTTTGACAGTTTTCTCTTTGAGGTTCTGTCCTGAAATGCTGCTTTGAAGCAGCGTGTTTTGAATATAGAAAGGATGCCGTTTGGGGGACAAGCCAGCTCTGTTGCTGAGAAGGTCCCCTCTCCAAGTGTTCTTGTGCACAAGAGCTGGCTTTAGTAGATGGACTCACAGACTGTACTCCTTGCTCACTTTGGACTTTATCTCCCTGCATGGAGGGAAACAAGCCATCTGTATTGGATGGGTTTCTTATGATGTCAGAGTAGCCTCTATTGAATAGCTCTGCAGTTGTTCCCTCCCCATCTCTGCACAGTCAGTGGGATGAGGAAACTTAATCAGAAATGTAAACTGGAGATGGGGAAGTCATTTATTTGGGGCATGGCTCTCCACTCCTTTCGAGAGCAGCTGAGATAATGTGGATGGAAGGCTGGTTGCAGCTCCTTGGCCCACATTTTTATGAAAAATGGAACAGTCTGATAGTAATTTTTTCACAAAAAGTGTTTCCGTTGAAAAAGGCTTAAAAAAAAAGGGTGAAAAATAATTCATAAAATTTTGACCAGCTCTGCTAGAGAGCAAGGAAATACTAAGTTATGGGATACTTCTTAACCATTCCTTAATGGCCACCCAGCCTGTAACACTGACAGTGGCAGACTGTACTATCCCAAGGAACTTCCTCCTGCTTCTAGTTGATAAGGGCCGGCTCTAGGATTTTTGCCATCCCAAGCAAAAAAAAATGTTGGCCACCCCCCCTTTTTTTCCGTGCCCCCTGCCCCCGGCCCCACCCCAACTCCACCCCTTCCGAACCCCATCCCCAAATCCCCAGCCCCGCCTCCTCCCCTGGGCGTGCTGCATTCCCCCGCCCCATTGCTTCCTGGGGGCCTCCTGCAACCTCCCACCCTAGCTCACTTCCGCTACGCCTGCTACCCCGGGTGCGCTGCCGCTCCGCTTCTCCCCCCTCCCTCTCAGGTGAGGGAGGGCAGAGAAGCGGAGCAGGCGGAGCGGAGGTGAGCTAGGGTGGGGGGGCAGGAAGTAATGGGGGGTAGAGGAACCGCTCCCCACTCCAGCTCACCTCCGCTTCACCACCACCGCCTCCCTCGAGCGCCCGCCACTTGGCTTCTCCTCCCTCCCAGACTTGCTGCGCAAAACAGCTGTTTTGCATGCAGCAAGCCTGGGAGGGAGGGGAGAGAAGCGAAGCAGCGGCGGCGCGCTCAGGGGAGCAGGCGGAGCGGAGGCGAGCTGGGGTGGCGAGCTGGAGTGGTGGGGGCACTTTTTCCCCATGCCCCAGAGTTGGCACCTATGATGGCTGGCACCAGAATGCCGCCCCTAGAAATGTGCCGCCCCAAGCACCTGCTTGTTTTGCTGGTGCCTGGAGCCAGCCCTGTAAGGGAACATGTAACACATTAATCTTTCATGTAGGCTTGTGCCACATCCATCCATGGAGTAAGCTCATCTAATTCAGTGGAGTTGAGGTGAGGATGAATTTGGCCCATCATCTATATTTTGCAGACAGTACATGTATTGACCTGGCCTGAGGCGGGTGGTACTTGAATTACCATGAGTCATCAGAGCCTGCTTTGGTTTTGCCCACATATTGCCATTGAAGCAAACACTCAGCTCAATAGTAAACCTAGCCCTCTCCATCAACCATGTTTTCCCTCATTTGCTTGCTCACATATGCGGTCCTTGGACTGTCACTGCCTTCTGTACTTGCCATCTTCAAACTGTGAGTTATAAGTTACTCTTGTACCTAGCACAGTGTCTGCATATGGACTCCAAAACATGCATAAACTTTGTCCCTGGGTACAGCATGCTGATTCTTGCCTTGACCATGCCTCATGCACATAAAACATATATATAATATGCACATGTAGTGTGAGAAACGTGGAAGAGAATGTGAGCAGTGTCTGGCCAGGAGTATTTAAAAGCCACATGACAAGCAAATATGAGCAAGAGACTATAGCTTTATTTAGCTCTGAAATGAATAATCACAGATTTCCAGAACATATTTACCCTGTTTTCATAATTCTCTGTTCTGAGGTCCCACAGTGAAAACAACAGGGTACCTCAGCATGAAACTGGTTTGATATTAGATATAGTTCAGGTTGCCTACAAGCTGCACATCTTTTCCCCACTCTAAAGCCTCAATTCTGCAGAGACTTATGCATGTGCATAATTTTACTCATGTGAATAGTCCCAGTGCAGCTCAATATTGCTCAATATTTAAAGGTAGGCAAATAAGTATGTGTTTGGAGGACTGGGGCCTATGTTTTCACCTTGTTCTTTTCAAGGAAATTGGACATATGAATAATAGAACCGTTTAGATAATACTTAGGCCTGCTATAAGTGTAGGGGACTGGCTAGATAACTTCTCGAGGTCCCTTCCAGTCCTACAATTCTATGATTCTAACAGGAAAATGGTCTGAGAGGGAAAAGAGATATAACAGAGAATCTGAAAATCCCACTTTCATGTACTGTATGTTGAGCTCTTTCATAATCTGCAGAATGCTTTTCACTTAATCATCTCTGGCAAGCACAGTAGAATTGAAATTTATAGTGGCAGTGTCCCATGGCAGGTTCAATGCACACAGTAGCATTTAGAAGTAACTTTATTAATGAAAATGATGATAAATAAAAATTGCATTTGTTTTTGTCCTGCAAGCACCTTAGAGTTACCCTAAGCTTTTGGAGAATATATACTTGCCTCACTCTACCTTTTTGTCACCATCATGTGGTGGGACTCAATAGCACTGATACAAAGAGAAGAGGGCTTCTCTAATAATTTATCTACATTATAGATTGATTCCTGTGTATTCTGTTCCTTTTTTTAAGTGAATTTCCTTGAAATCCATCTATTTGTAATATAAATCTTTAGTGAATTTTGAACATTCTTTCATTAAATGTTAATATTTTCAAGAAGATTGTATGCCTCATGCTAAAGAATTTATTGCCTTCTTCATAGGTTTAACAAAATGTTATTTCTTTGCTTTTTCACCTAAGGTTCAATGCCACTTGTACATTTTAATTAAATAAAATAAATACCAATATTACCATTTCAAATATGATTTAATCTGACATTTTGAATATTAAATATTTTTCTCTTATTCAAGTTAGATCATACCACGGGACATTAAAACATAACATACAATTTCTAGTTTTGACTCTTTCAAATACTGAGTTTGCATAAATTATATATAGGAGCCAATTTAGTTCCAGATCCTGAGGTGTGCTGAGAACCTACAATTTCCATGGAGGTCAGCTGAAGTTTTAGTATTTACCTCAATGGGATCAGAAACAAACCCTCAATATGAATTGCTACGCTCCTATTTCCTTTTGACAATAAAGTTATCCATATATGTTTACACTTTACATTTTTGGATTTCAAGACCAGAGTAGACAGAAGTCTAGACTAGTGAAGAACTTAGGAGAAAAACAAAAAGAATTAATTATTTAGTCAAATTCACCTGGAAAGATAGTATCAAATGCACTATCAGGCACGGTTGGGTTCTCTTTCCTCTTCTAATTGTATCTGATTCTCATTGTTAAAGAATTCCTCATCCCAAGCTAGTCTATTATTTCTGGAACTTGTAGAAAGGTTAGTGAGTCTCCAGAGTTGTGATTACTTTTCTAGTTGACATTTATTGATCTCATTACCTTCATGCTCATATTTCAATTTTTTTTTCATTTTGTTACCATTTCAAAGATGACAGAAATGCTGCAGTACTCACTCTATTAGAACTGTATGTAATTAAAATTTGTACACAGTGTTTCATCAGAACTTCACTGTCAAAACCTCAGCATGTGTTGTTTACAAATTAGATTGTTATAATTAGAACCCAAAATTACTGCAAAAATAAAAACTGAATTTATATTGAACTAAGCATCTATTTTATTTTTGCTCTTCAGTACTGTGACACCCTTGGCCACAAAGCAAGTTGTCACTGTAATATACTTAGGATGAAATTCACCGCTGTGCAGAAGCCAGCAGAAGTTCACTTAAGCCATCTTTTGAGGTTGAAAATTGGAATTACAAGGGGAGCTGTTCTTCTTCTAGCCCTCTGCACAGAGGAGAATTTCACCCTCTGATCTTATCACTCATTTGTTTTCCTGTTTTCAATTATCACTGAAATTTTTACATCACTGCAAAATTCTATCTCCTCCCTTGTTCCACTCCAAGGCACAATGAAATTCTACGATTATCCTGGAATAAGGAAAGTAAGAGTAGCATTTCAACTGATTTAGATGGAATGTGGGATGTTAAAGCCCTTTACCTATTTTAGTAGGCAAAAAGTCACAATACATGGAGAAAACAAATCTTAGTTTATTTGTCTTCCTTAGATAATAGATTAAGGTGTCAGAAGCTTAAAACTATTGTTTCATAGACAACTAATAATATAAGGATATTCATGTTCAATTAGTATCAGAATTATGAAGGATGCTAACTGACAAAACTGCTGTCAACCTAAAATTTCTCTGGTGTCTGATATCTTTCTGTGTAAAAGCTCTTTAATGGTTGTCTGCTGATGCACTATCAAGGACAACTGATAAAATGCTGGCACCATGATACGTGCATAACTAACATGGTGGTCTTCTGATGGTGCAAAATAAAATCGTCTATAGAAATATATGGATAATGGGTATGCTGTAGGTTGTGCAGTAGTCCAAGTGGTGCCTGAGTAAACATCTAGTTAAATGGATGTGAGTTTTGTTGATTAAATGTAGTCCCTAGTGGAAGTTTGCCAATATCACCCCCATGCACACAGCCCCAAAATGATAGTTCAGTGTGATTGACAGTCACTGCTAAAGGGAAGCAATGACTGGAATACCAAAGGTACTTTGATGGGGTTGTGGGGGGAGCATTCCAGTGTCGGGAGGGGGAGAGCAGGAAATAAGCAGGCGTGGAGATTTATGGACATTTTAAGCCTTTTTCGTAATAAAGAGCATTATATTTGGCTGTATATTGATTCCAGATTTTAAAATATCTCTGGCTGAGGGAGAGAAACATAAGCCAGATTTATTATTGGCTGTTTAGGAGAAAATTTAATGTAAAGTCTGCTATCGTGTTCACACAAAATAGTTGTTTGCTCATTTTCAGGCCTCTGGCCAGAGGCATTTTGAACTGCCATGTGAAGTGCCCACCCATAAAGAAGTGGATGGTCCCCCTTCACTGACACATCTTGCTTCCTGTGGCTGGACTATATGTGAACTGTTGCCACAAGAGTGGCAGAAAAGTCATGTGCTTTGCATCTTCAGCATTCTTCCTCCACCAATTTCTCCATTCCTTTTCCTGAGTTGCGTTCTTGTGAACTTATTAAAAAGTGCTGCACCTTCTTTACTGGCAAACATGACTCCTGAGTCCTTCATAAACATTACGGGCACTATGTCTAGTTAAGTCTCCTGAACCTCAGGCTGTAACCTTTTAAACTAACTTACGCGTGTGGACAATTTGCTAGTCTCTTATGGCAGGGCAACATGGATGATGACTAAAAGGTCAAGGTAAAGTAAAACTCAGTGCCAGTCAATGGGGACAATATTGTGAATATTAGAGCAGTATCAATCCAAATAGATGAATATGTGCCATCTTGACCATGTAACATAAATATCAACGCAGGTAATACCAGGAGAGGAGGAGATCGAGTGCCCTTACCTCTGGGAAAAATCCAAAGGAGGGAAGTCTTCATCATTCCATTATGTAGGCAGATTTTGATCCACTGTGGAACAGTTAGGGAGCTCTCGCCCCAGAGAGGATCTGTTAGAGCAGGGGAGGGCAAACTACGGCCCGTGGGCCGGATCCGGCCTGCAGGATTGCCAGCCCCATGGCACAGGGGGGCTAAGGCAGGCTCCCTACTTGCTCTGGCCCCTTGCCACTCCCAGAAGTCGCTGGCACCACATCCCTGTAGCCCCCGGGGGTGGGGGAGGGGGACAGAGGGCTCTGTGCGCTGCGCTCAGCTGCAGGTACCACCCCACAGAGCTCCCATTGGCCAGGAACAGGGAACTGTGGCCAATGGGAGCTTCAGGGGTGGTACCGCAGGTGAGGGCAGCATGTGGTGGAGCTGTCTGCCCCACCCCACCCCCAGGATCCACTGTGGAATGTGCTGGCCACTTCTGGGAGCAGCGCGGGGCCAGGGCAAACAGGGAGCCTGCCTTAGCCCCACTGCAGGCCTCTGCCACCCTGGAGCCACATGAGGTAAGCTGGAACCTGCACCCCAAGCCCCAGCCCTGAGCCCCCTAATCTTCTGCCTTGAGCCCCCTGCTGCACCCCAACCCCTGCCCTGAGCCCCCTCCCACACTCCACACCCCCTTCTCTGAGCCCTCAACCTCCTGCTCTGAGCCCTTTCCTGCACCCCACACCCCTCCTGCACCCCAACCCTTTGCCCTGAGCCCCCTCCTGTGCTCTGCACCACCTCCTGCATCCCAACCCCTTGCCCTGAGCCCCTTCGTGCACACCGTACCAACTCCCACACCCCGCACTCCCTTCTGCACCCCAAACCCCTGCCCCAGCTCTACATTCATGGCCCTGCATAAAATTTACCCACACAGATTTTGCCCTTGGGCCTTTTTTGCCCATCCTGGTAGCCAAGTACCCCCTGATGATAGTTATTCTTGGTGCACTCCTTAAAATTGTATGTGTGGGATCAATGCACAACATGGATGAACTGGTCATCTTCAACGCTTACCTGGTTGGCTGTAGCAAATGTTCACCATTTGGTCCACTCCTCTGAGGCTGCAAGGGCTTGATGGGCTGAGAGTCCAATGTCAGAGAAGACTTGATGCACCTATGTAATAGGGGATCTGCCTTTGGACTGCCTCCAACCCCTTGGTTGGTAGAATTTTATCCCAGATGTTACCAGCCACCCATAAAATGGTTTTCACTGGAACATCTTGTGCTATGCTCGCAACATGTCTGAAAAGTGTCAGAATCCATCTGTGGACAATAGCCCCAGTAGTTTGTAGTCTGGAGTGACCATAAACATCTACCCTACAAATGAAATTATTCAACTTTATGCCCAATTTATGACATTGGCATTTTGTGTGAAAAGCCTCCAGCTTTGCCCAGTCTGAGCAGCAGTGTCTATGTTTCACAACTATCCAACAGTACGGAGAGGATACAACTTGAATAGATCCTGAACTTGATTGTCGTGCCAAGATTATGTTGATTCCATAATGGTTGTAAATGACCCATGGCAAATGCTGCGATGCCAATCCGGTGGAGAACCTCCATGTGAGAGTTGGAGGAACTGGTGAGTAGAGAACCCAAATAGGAAAAGCTGGAGAATGCTTTGACAGTTTCATTATTCAAAGAGATTGGAGTCATGGGCGGACCTGATCCTAGATGGGTGCAGCTTTCTCTTTGACCATAAAATATGTAGGCCAAACTTAGCCGACACCTCTTCCATTAGCTGGAGTATCTCGAAAAACCTGTCAGGGCTCTGTACTAGAAAGAACAATGTTATCGGCATAGTCATGGTCTGAGAGCAAGAAATCACTGATTTTAATGCTTATGGACCTGATGGAATGCTACCTTATGAAATCCATTGCCCAACAAAAGAGTGCAGGGGTCAAGACGCAGCCCTGCCCAACACCAGATTTAAAAGGTGTGCTGGTCACTCAAGTTAATATAACCTGATTTTAATTTAACTCTTTGACATAGTCTTCCTGGGATAAGGAGGAGATGTCACCTCCCCTGTACTTCCACAGTTTTCTTTCTCTGCATAATATGGGAGAGCTAAGAGTAACAGCTTAGACAACATTTCCTTCAGTTTACATCTAAGCTTTAATGTCATTTTAATAGAGTTGCTTTGCATTTAACATTCAGTTCTAGTTCTCCATTCATATGAACAAGAATAAAATAAAGCAGCTTTATGCAGTTTTTCGATATCCAGCCCATCAGCACATACATAGTTTGCTAATACAAGGAGACTGAACAGAGTAAAGACCATCACAGAGAAATCAAAATTTGAGTTACCTCTCTTAAAGATGTCTTTCTAATGAAATTTTCTTTGTGGAATTTACTATTAGGCAAATGTAATATAAAGAGATATATTGAAATGCAGAGCATGTTCATTCTTCATAAAGAGATTGATGTATTAAATATTTATGCAAACATATTAAATTGGCAAGTGTATGAAAACATTACTACATCTTCATCACTTTCACATCTCATCTTTATAAAAAGAATCTTTTTGCTATAAAGATAGAACCGAATTGTAACATTGGAATCATTCTCTACAATTTTCACACCAGTGGCTACATATCATTCTTTCTCTATCTTTTCCTAATTCAGCTAAACAACACAACTAACAGTGATGAGAAATCAATGAATACTACTACTTAATGGAAAAAAGAAAGGATCTTTGTATCAGTGGACACTATTACCCACTGGAAATATTGGGCTTTTGCTAATGCTGGTGTGCGGTCCTTAACTGAACTGCTCACTGGTGTGAAAGGGATTTATTCAGCATTCTTCTGAAAATAATTGATGATTAACTGTTTAGTACTGAGCTGGTTAAGAAATGACCAATTTGAGTGGCTATATAATATTTAACACTTTCCACGTTAAATTTTCTATTTAATTAACTAGTTTTCACAGTAGTCTTGTGAGTAAAGTAAGTACCATCTGATGCAGAGTAGCTGCCCAAAGCCACAGAAAAGATTCCATGTCACAGCAGAGATAGAACTTAAGTGTGTGAATTACATTCTCAGTCAGCTACACAAACTACTACACTTGACCCCTCTCAAAGTCAGTGGGAGTTTGGGGCTCATAAGGAATTAGCCTATTACTCTCCTGCTTTAGTACAACCATCATACAGACTGTGGCATTTTACCAACTATGGAATGAATTGCAAGCTGTAATATATACATTGATTAGTCAGCACTTCTGGATTTCCAAAAGCTCCACCCACGGTAAAGTGATGTCAGTTTCCACAGTAACCAAAAGACTTCTGGGGGCATATTCCAGTGGGGCATTCTTTGCACTGCTTTAAACTGAGCTGCTCTTTCATTTCTTTCCCAGGGAATTATGGGAGGACTTGTCTATCCTTTCTGGGCACTAGAAGGAAATGTGTGAAGGCACTGGAGGAATAGTGGCACTTGAGTGGAACTAGCCTGCATCCCCACTGTAGAGAGATCATGTTAGCTGATGATGAGTTGTGCTCACTCGGGATTTAGCCTATAGCCCCTAAAGGGCCAGCTAACTTGAGTTAAAAGTGTGTGGATAGAATCTGAGTTGGGAACAACACTTGAGTTAACTTTTCAGTGAAGATAAACACTTATGTAGGTAGCTAGCTTCAGACATAAGTTTGAAAATTTTGGTCTAACCTTTCTGTCTTAGCTTCTCCTTATTCAGACAAAACTGACTTCAATGAGAATTTTGCTTGAATAAGGATTTCAGGATCTGATTCTGTAAAATGGAGATAATAATAATACCTCTCAAGAGACTGTAAGGATTAATTAATGTTTATAAAGCAATTTCAAGGTAATAAATGCTAAGTGCACTTATTCATAATGCCAACCTTGTGTAAATTGAGTGGACAGATGAGCTGGAGAACATTTCATTATTCCAGTTAACTTTACAGACAGATGACCTGATTCTCTGCTTCCTTGCATCTTGAGAAGTCACTTACACATCTGCGAAGAGAGCATAGAGTGGGTGTAAAATGTTACCAAAGCAGAATAGTAACATTTTACACCAACTTACACAGCTGGAAATGACAACACATGGTCCAAGTCAGTGAAGAATTAGGCCCAGAGAATATAAAGTATCTTGCATATAATTGAGAATCATAATTCTGGATTACCTGTGATTAATGAAAGGAAGACACAGTACCTCCAGAGCCTTGATGTACTGTTTAGAGACTGACAATCTCTAGTTGTTCCATTTAACAAATATTAATCTCTTTTCCTCATGATTGTATCCACCAAGTTGTTCATAAAATAGATCCAGTTAGTAATATTTATTATTCCCCTGATCTTGCAAGTTGGAATGAGCCTAAAATGACTTTTAGTTATCAAAATACAGCAGGGTCACTTGAGCCCTTCCCAGGTGGACAAAACATATTCCTTGCACACAACCTCAGTGAATGAACTGGCAAAGCTTTGTGAGGCTTGAGGAGGAAAATATTCTCCCTTTTCCTACCAGGCCGTGAAGCTACTGCACATCCACTGCTACATGTTCAAGGCTGTAGCTCCCGAAGCAGGTGGTATGGGTTAACCAATCCAGCTGTGTAGTTGCCACCCACCAAACCCTCTGCCTTCTAGAGTGGAAAGAATACAGGTCTCAGATGGTGTGAACTACTCTGCATCCTCTCTTTAACTTCACAGTGGAATTGCACCACTTCCACAGTGTGGGAGGCTGTTCATGGCGCTTTATTGGATTGAAGGAATTTGGCCTTCTGTGTGGGTCTTTCAGACAGGCCCTTAAATTGCTTTCATGAGCTGGAAAATTAGAATTGTATCACGGAGAATCAATAACTCACAAAGCAAATTTACTCAGTTCACAACTGAGAAAGATGTTTTTCTAACTGCCAGACCTGCAAACTCAGCCTTGCACTCAAGCTGCAGGCCAAAATTCTACTTGAAGTTACATCTTTGCAACACTACTGTTTGAAATAGGGTTGCAAAGAAATACATTAGGGAAAAATTACCTCTGCAATTGGAATGTGGTTAACAATTCTGTTAATTGGGTGTATAAATCATAGAAAGAAAGAATAATTTCTGGCTCACTCTCACAACTCTGTTAGCTATGGAGTGCTAACAGGAGAAAAATAGTAAAAACATATTTTTGTCACTAGCATAAAAGGATGTGATTCTGAGTTAACACAGAAATCAGGCCTTTTGGGTAAGAGGCTACCATTTGCACTTATCACTTTCCATAGTAGAGCCACACTTGAAAAACAGTGGCTCAATCCTGCTTCCATTAAAGCCAATGATAGTTTTGACATTGATTTCAGCTGCAGTTCAACTTGGTCCCAAGGTCTGGTTTGTTTTGTAAAAATATTAATGGGCTTAAGCCATTTTTTCCCAATATAAAATATATAAATATTAACGGACCCAAATATAGCATTTTCACTTGTGTGCTTGACCAGTATTCCTTCCCACCCACACCCCCAGTAACTGACAGTATGCTGACTAGTTGTCACTCTTCACCCCAGGATACTTGAATTTCAATAATTCTCTATGCCTATAGTTTTATAATCACTTAGTGTTTCTCATCCTAAAGGATCCTCTAAGTAAATGTACAATATTATTGTTTCTGTATAGTTAATTTTTATGTTCTAAAAGTTGCCTTTTAAGTTGCCTTTTCCTTTTAAGGCTCAGTCAGCCCTATTTTGTTCTCTAAGTGTGTGTGTATATATGTGTATGTATGTGTGTATCTATATATTCAAATCTATTGTTAGATATGTGAAATGTTTTCAAGTATGTTCAGTCAAGATTATATAGTACATGCATACCTTATTAACACTATTTAACTGAGACAATCAAAGCAGGACAGTTGAACTGTCATAGCTGTTTGATCTTCTACGTTTTTACATCCTTATTACAGAATTTGTCTTGTGCAAAAGAAATATATCCTTCAGAACTTGCCAGGTTTACTACTTTAATTCACTATATTTGGAAATATAGAAGATCTTACTGGGTTTGTAAAGGAAGGATTTCTAAGCAGTTTCTACTTATACTGGATATTTAAAATATAGAACACTATTCTGGAAACAAATATGCAGCTTACAGGTAATGACTAACACTACGTGGTTTATTTTTTTAATGAACTAGCTGTTTCATCTGCAGAGACAATGTTTATCTATTGATGAAATGAAGCTGAGTTTGCATAGTAAGCTAGGAGATTTATGGTGAGTGTACCTTGCAAAGAGGAAAGTGACAACCTGTTTTAGCTGCCTAATGTAGGAAACGTTTAATGCTTATAGTACTATGTAAATTATTTAGGTTTTAAGTTACACCACCCACCTAAACTCGTGAGCTTTTGGGGGAGATCATGACAAGGGCAGAGACAGAAGTTGGGGAGATTTCCATGCAGTGTTTTGCTCAACTGTGAAACACGTGCTGCTTTAGCCTCTCTCATCATTCATTGTCCCCTGTAAATCTGTGCTTCTTGTCAACAGTGGAGGCATTGGCAGGACACTTCCATTCTCGTAGCTGGCTGCTGGGAGACGATCATTCATCCCTCCCCAGTCCAGCCAGGGCGGAGGAGAAAGCCTAATTTCGGCTGCGGAGGCCCGGGCTACTACACCAGGTGGCCGCAGACAGGAATTTCCCTCAGTCTCAGGCAGCCTGAGTCTAACGCCACCCCCGAAGCAGCCTGGCTCCCGGCTGGTTTTTGCTTTCCAGGGAAGGGCCCAATTGCACTTCAGCGCCACTCCTCGGGTCGGAATGGCTGGGAGCCCATCGTGTCCCCCTTTAATACTTGCACCTCGGACACTGCCGGGGGGCTTGAGGCGCTCAGTCCTAGCCAGCTGGGGAGCTGTGGCGGGCGGCTGCCTTCAGCCTGGGGGGAGGAGTGAGAGGGGGCGGGGAGACAGGCAGGGAGGGGGAGGCTGAGAGGACCGTGCCGGTCCGGAGCAGAGGAGCTGGGGCACGGCGCTGGGCCGAGGATGGTGCCGGCGCTCAGGGGCTCCTCGCAGGCTGACCCCGTTACGCAGGGGCCAGCCGCGGCCGTGCTACCCCCGCCTGAGGGCGCCTCTCCCGCCGCTGTCCCCGCTGCTCCGAGCCCGCCCGGCAGCACAGCGGCGAGGGGCAGCTCCCACCTGCTGCCTCGCTCGCGGGCCGGGGCCGGCACCGGCTGAGGGGCTCTCCCGGCGCCGCCCCCGCGCTCAGGCGCTGGCCGCAGCGGCGGCGGCGGCACGTGAAGGACGTTGGTGCCCGGGACCCGGAGCCAGCGCGGTGCAGGCAGCGCCCCGCCGGGCGGCGGGACCGGCCATGGGGACCGGCTGCCTCGGAGAACCCCCCGCCTGGCTTGCGCCTGCCGGTGCCCGCGGCTGGGGGTTGCGGGGCTAGCGAGCGAGGTGCCGCCCCCGGCCTGGAAGTTGCGCCCTGCCCTGGTTCCTGGCGGAGCTGCCGGAGCCCCGCGGAACAGCATGCGGACTGGCCGCCTCCCGGCTCCCCTCGCTGCGCTCGGGCTGCCGCCGCTG
The DNA here is from genome assembly GCF_016161935.1 of Mauremys reevesii. NCBI lineage: Eukaryota > Metazoa > Chordata > Testudines > Geoemydidae > Mauremys > Mauremys reevesii. Next base: position 42,864,147 of record NC_052624.1, read on the forward strand.
CCCTCGGCGCATCCTGCTGCCGGCAGCTGTCAGGCGGGCGCTGGGGGAGAGCGAGACGCGTCGCGGGGGGAGAGCTCGCCGCCGCTTCACGCTGGCGGTGTGCCCAGCGGGGGTAGCACTTGCTGCTGCTGCTGCTGCTGAGGAGGGGCCAGCCCGCGTTTCCCCCCCGCAAGCAGCGCACGGCGGGGCTGAGCCCCTGCCCCGTCCTCAGCCCGCCCGGACCCGCATGGCGTGCTACCTGGTCATCAGCTCCAGGCATCTCAGCAACGGGCACTACCGGGGCATTAAAGGAGTCTTCAGGGGACCGCTCTGCAAGAAAGGCGCTCACTCCCCGGTAACTGGCATTGCTCATTCCCTTACACTCAGGTAGACACACCAAGGGGGGTGGGGGGGATTGTGTATCAACCACCAGGATCGTGTATCAACACATAGGCGCGCACGAGGGGTGGGAGTGGGGGGGAGTCTCCGTACTGCTCTGCCTAGGCACGAGCGAGAGTCGGTCATCTGGGTGTTTTACAGAGATTTGCTGGTTCTGTCACTCTGCTCTGTGTGCTACTTGGAAAAGTTTCTCCCGAGACAGTTATTTGTGATGTGAGCGGCTGAGATTAAGGGGTTTTGCAGCGGCTCTGTTGCTTTGATGGAGGGGGGGAAAGATGTCCCCCTTAACGCTTTGTAGCCTGGGACACAAACTGAAAGATGTTGGGTTATTTTTGTAGATGGCTGATGAGTTGCAGCAGCTTCTTGTTTTACAGAAAAGTTAGCCGGTGAGATGAGGCGCTGTAACGTTTGCCTGATCAGCTTCAAGTGTAATGGTTTAGTAGATTCTGCAACGTGTAGACACGGAGAGGAATGCTCAACCTTTTATTTGTTTTCCTGTCAGTTAAAACTGAACTTGTATGTCACGTCTATTTGACTTTGGGATAAAAGCACTACCTATCGAGATCAATCCTGGAAGACCATATTGAATGTATCAAGATTTGGGAAAGGTTGCTAAAAATATATAGACTGTCAAGATGTTTAAACAAAACATTTCTGGGTTGCTAAAAGGCATTTTATATCAGGTAGTATCTGCCTTGGAAGGTGATCTTAAAGATAAAGAATTCATGGGACTGCAGGTTTGGTACCAGTTCCCTTTCATTAAGAGGGCTGTAGAAATAAGGTAGAGAATCATGTCAAGAGAAGGTACTCTAGGTCTGATTCTGGTTGTTGCTTGTTAGTTATAAGAATGACTAGAATGCATAGTATCCTCCTATGCTTTAATCTGAATAATTATGGTGACATCATTATTTTTAAGTTGTTCAGTGATTGAAATGTAATTGTTCCATTCACAAACCTATTAAAGCTGAAGGTGTAAACTACATATGGATACTGAAGCTCAGAGAACATAAACAGAGCTTATCATTACAGTACATTACTCGTGTACAATAAGTGAAATCCTGACCCCACTGATGTCCTGGCAAAACTCTCATTGACTTAAATAGGGCCAGATTTCCCCCTATTGATGTGTATCAGTCTGTACTTTAGAAAATGCAGTTGTAATTAAAGTCCCCGCTTCCTATTTATTTCATAATTCAAAAACAATTCAATAGAGTCATCTGAATAATAATTCCATATATAACTGAAATCTACACAGTGTAAGAGGGCAGAGTGCTGAGACCTCACATATGGGGATTTTACTTCCATTGCTTTATTTTTATCACACAGTATAGTAAAACTGCTGGTCTGGTATTCACCATAGTCTAATACTTTTTGAAATGTTTCAGGATCTCTGACTTAAGTGCCTGATCCAAACCCCTTTGAAGTCAGTGGAAGTCTTTGGATTAGGCCTTAAATATTTATAAATATGTGTATATATATTTTTTTTCCCTTATGCAGTGAGCTTTATTCTAGTCTCACGTACACAAGTGCACACCAGTATGAGTCTATTGATTTCATTGGAGCTTCTCCTGGTTTACATCACTGCTAGTAATAGCAGAATCAAGCTCACAGTATTTCATGTAAAACTCTGTAACAGAAGGTCTTGTAAAAATCCTCAGTAACAATTTAGCTCTGCTTATAACTGCATGTACAAATGATTTGTCTCTGTGGGCATGAAATATGTATATTTGTATGTGGCATGCAACAGAGAAATAGAAAACACATATGGATTTTTTTCTTCTACTTTTCAATTATAGATTATCTAATATCCATAGTAAATGTGTCTTCCAAACTACTTTGATAGAGTTCTAATATATAGGCTCAATTCTGCATTTCTTGCATATATGCATTCCTGGCACAAGGTGTTAGAACTCTATGAATAGATTATTTGTGGTGTATTTAAAATGATATTTCTGTCCAAGTTATAAAGAGAGGTAAAAAGTGGTGAATACCCTTTCCACCCACTCCCCACAAAAGATCCAATATTCTCTAAATGGGAGATATATACAATGTTTACAGTTAAACTTTAGTAGGACTTTCCTTGTATTCAATTTATCAGAGCTCAAATTGGAAAAAAGTAATTGGAAATATGTACCCTAAAATTATAGTTGGAATATACTATTTCCCTCTGTTTTCAACTTGTTTCCCTTTCTTTCAGCCTACAGCCCTTCACAGTGGGGTATGATACCAGTCCTCTGAATCTAGGCACCAAATGAAATAAATGTAACATTTTCATTTCTCATTAGCATATAATTCCTTTGAGATAATCATGTAAGATTGTTTGGGAACTCAGGAGTAACTTTTGTTTTGACACAAGTATCAGACAGCAGAACAGGCACTTTAAAAATAATTAAAAATAAATAGTTTAAAAAATTGTTTGGTGTTTGTTTCGCTTCCTCTGTCTGTAAATCCAAGTGCCTTAGTAATCATGGGCCCCAATGTACAGGAATCAGTGGGAGAGAAAAGGTCCCATTTGTGTCCTCTTTCCAACATATAAAGGCACAAACTCCTGTTTCTGGACTCACGGGCCACGAGAGCTAAAGTTGTGAAATTGTATATCTAGGAATGCTATCACTGGGACAGGACTGAATCTTGCCAATCCTGACCTTTCATCCAGAATAACTGCAAGGGGAAACTCCACATTTGGAGGGAAAGAAGATTTTTCCAACAGGGATGATTTTTAATAGCTGCTCTTTGAACCTGCTCAGGGTTTTGGAAGGTTAGATTAGGGGTTCACATTTCTCAGTCTTTTTCTCTCTGAGGCCCACCCCAAAATGCTATAAAAACTCCATGGCCCTCCTGTGCCACCATGACTGGTTTTCTGCATGTAAAAGCATTAGGGGGTATCAAGTAGTGCAATTGCCTGGGGCCCCCACAAAGCTATGTTGCACAGGCTTTGGCTTTAGCCCTGGGTGGTGAGGCTCAAGGACCTGGGCTTCAACCCCATCCATTGGGGCTTTGGCTTTGTGGCCTGGGCCCCAGCGAGTCTAATGCTGGCCCTACTTGGCGGACCCCCTGAAAACTGCTTGTGGCCCCCCAGGGGGCCCGGACCCCTGGTTGAGAACCGCTGGATTAGACTAAGTCATGGGGAGATGGCTTAGTAGGCAAGATTCAGTCCTGTCCCAGTGATAGCATGCGTCTGACGAAGTGGGCATTCACCCACAAAAGCTTATGCTCCAATACATCAGTTAGTCTTTAAGGTGCCACAGGACTCCTTGTTGCTGTAAATAATAATATACAATTACATTTTATTAACATACACCATAAAGTGTATAGGATGTGTAACATTGCTGAGTTAATGTTAGGAGTAAACTTAAGTCTTGAATTTCTGTACTTCTGAGTGCTTAATTTCTGAATCTGAATGTTGCATTAACACTATTTTTTTTACACTTACTTAAAACAGAGATTCTCAGATTATCAGAGGGGTAGCCGTGTTAGTCTGGATCTGTAAAAAGTGACGGAGTCCTGTGGCACCTTATAGACTAACAGGCATATTGGAGCATAAGCTTTCCTGGATGAATACCACGCATCCAACGAAGTGGGTATTCACCCACAAAAGTTTATGCTCTAGTACGTCTGTTAGTCTATAAGGTGCCACAGGACTCTGTCTGTTTTAAGTGGAAACACTGAACTAAACTTTAACTACAGAGTAATAACCAGTACCTACATAATTACATCTGTGGTCACTCAAAGCCAAGACTGGCTCACTTTACTCACATAAAACTCCAATTTACTCCAGTGTAATTATTCATAAGTAAAATTACTCATGTCTTTAAAGTATTTGGAGGATTGAAACCTTCCTTGTAATCTACATTGTAACCTGGAATGATGATAAAAGACCATGGACTTCTCTTAGACAAACATGTTAGAAGTTACTAGTTGCTAAACTAGGTACTACTTCAGTATCATATTTAGGAAGCAGTGGTACTGTAGATTTACCTATGGGTAGCTACATAACTATTACTTCATCCTTATTGATCATCAGCTCTATCTAGATTGAAATTGTATAAAATTTAGAGGTGAACAGAAAAAAGCATCTGCATATATTATAACATTACTGTTGCAAACCTCTACATACCAAGGGTTAGTGCCTGTCAGACTTATCAAACACATTTTAGTGCTTAGAAATATTATCCAATATTAGTTATGATTTAAAGTTTCAGAAGGGAAGTTTTGAGCATGAGATATTTATGTCTTCTGTACTATACTGTACTTGTGATTTTATTTAATAACTCCAAATTTAACTTTGAAAGATATAGGCTTATGTCTTGTGGTAATTTTTTATGGCAATAGTCTTGAATATGCAATATTTATAATTTTTACTGTTAAGCAATCCTAGGTTGATAAAGTACAGGCTATCTCACGCATGAGTCTACATAGTCTTTAATGTATAATGTGTACCTTTCTATATTTAAAGAGTTCTGTATTAACAGACCATGAAATGTCAGTAGGCTTAAGGCTATGCTTTCAGAAATGAGAACAGTAGTGAATATTTTAAATACCTTTATCAAATTTCATGGCTATGTGAACAAGGGTTTCTCGGACTGGATTCTTTCATAGTATTTATTTAGTGTATTTTGCTATTGTTCAGTAAGCAAATCCAGCCTCTCCTCCATGTCTGTAGAAGGTCCTATGGCATAATGAGCATGGCAATATCTGGGAGACTACTAGTAGATGTGCATTCTGTCTGTGTAGAGGAAGGTGATATGGCATTTATTCAGGGGAGGGGCAGTGGCATAGGATCTGCACTATAATGGTTTGTCTGCCCCCCACCATCCCTCACTCTTAGGGAAAAGGAGCTATGTAAGGACCTTCAAATATGGAAGTAAAAGAGGAGGATATGGAAGTACTGGTGAGGATTTTAGCAGAAGTGGAGTGGACTCAGTAGCACACATCATGGAGTTGTATATGGTCAGTGTTCTAGAGGCAGTACAGGTATATTAATGGACACAAAGAATGTGGGAACTCCACAGAATTTCAGGTTCAAGTATGATGCCAAGATGATGGAAAAGAATGGGTGGTCTGAACAGAGATGAGAAATATCTTGTCCAAGAGCAGCACTTCTGTCTTTAAGATATTTAGTCTTTCCGACCTTAGCTGGAATAACTTAGGTTTTGAGCCTTTCATGTAGGTGGTAGGAAATTTTCTAATAAGACTTCTCTTAGCTAAATGCAATGAGATCCAAACACAAAATCAAGCATTTACAGGGGATTTGTGACACTCTGGAGGGTTTTTATGGCCTTGAATGGATTACATTGATCCATGCACTGTATGTAGTTTCTTCATCTGTGACAGATATACTGTGATACTGATCTGCGGCCAACCCTCTCAGAAAGCCATCCTGTCAGATCTCATGAGGCTTAGCAGGGTTGGAGCTGGTAAGTACTTGGATATAAAACTTCCAAGGAGAACTCAGGCTTCTTGAGGAAGTAGTGCTGGTGATTCAGCTGGTTCTCTTCCCTCTGAATCAGTTCTCAGCCAAAGCTGTTAGTTTGCACTATGCTGCTTGAGGGTTTTCAGATACATACTTCAGTTTATATCTCAAAGTTTATATTACTTAGGGTTATTAAAAATTCCTTGGTATTTTTGCAAAAACAGTTAAATCCAATGTCCTAGCCAAATTTCAACTTCTTCAATAAATTTCCCTGCAGCTTCAATTGAATACAGTATTTTTCACCTCTTTTCCCCATCCTGTTTTGTAGTAAGGGCTAAAGGGCTGGTATATTACATTTCAATAGTGGCTTCATGAGGGATAGCTCAGTGGTTTGAGTATTGGCCTGCTAAACCCAGGGTTGTAAGTTCAGTCCTTGAGGGGGCCATTTGGGGATTGGTCCTGCTTTGAGCAGAGGGTTGGACTAGATGATCTTCTGAGGACCCTTCCAAACCTAATAATAATCTATGATTCTATGAATTCTCAGTTCTAAAAGGCTAATTTTTCAAAAATGTGTGTCTCATTCTGTTAGCAGAGGTTAGAGTCGGCATATGCACTGTTGTTCCAATAATTAAAAAAAATAAAAATAATTCAAACATACTTCAAAATAATATAAGGTGGCCACAGGCACAGAAGCAGGTGCAATAAGGACTCTACAACTGACTCATCTCCCCATCCCTCTGTGTAGCAAGTAGCAACAGTGGGAGTTTTAAAAACGTCTCAGGCAGTAGGAGATGATGTGAGGATTGTGGAATTATGGACACCAGGTACAAAGCGGTCGGGTCAGGTCACAGGAAGCTCTCAATTTTCCCTTACTGTGGAGCTGCTAGCTACTTTGGACCTGAACAAAGAAAGTTCCTTTTCATGGCCACCATGAAGGAGGGACCTGCACCAAGCACAACTATGGGGCACACTAAGAAAGCAAGTTAAGGGCCAGGCAGTTGTCCAACACACAGTATATGAAATTAGAAATAGATGGTGTCTGCTGGAAAGGAGGGATTCCCCTGAGAGATGCAAGTGTGAGTAGCTGGCAGGCCACGTAGCCAGTATATCTCTCAGCATAAACACATCATCCCACAATGCTCTGTCCCCTTAGCAGTTCTGACAGCAGTGAAAATGGGTCTGCTGTTTTCTCTGCCATAGAAACCATTGGGGACATACTATAGGCACAGAAATATAAAATAAAACTTTTGGTTTAAAAAAAAAGGACAACAATGAACCGACAGCTGCGACAAATAAACTGACTTGTAGAGTTTCTTCTTCAGCTTCTGTGAAAAGACAGGATAAATGGAATCAAAGTTACAAAATAATCAAAAAGCAATAAAACAAGGAGGTAAAAACAGAAAATGGTACTTACATTCCTCTGTGACAAAAGTCTCTGAGAGCTAACTCGGGAGCAGTAGACTGTGGCCACCTGCCAGGAAACTCGCTTCCCCCTCTAGAATGAAAGTATACAGCACACTTGCAAAACTATGCACTTTTGTAGGCATAGGTGCAATAACTAGGTAAAATCACTCCCACATACATCTAGGTATTTCTAAACTTGTCACTTCAGACATTTTACACATCAGAGGTTTTCCTGCATCTCCTGCTGACTTGTGCTGTATTTCCTACAAATTCTAACACTTCTACCCCTTTTGGGAGCATAAACAGTCATGCAGCCCACTCATTGAACTTCACAGGTGAAATGATTTCCTGCTTTTTCAGTTCTTCTTGCTGCCCTTCTGTGAGTTCCTGCAAAGCATAAGGAACAAGACAGGCCTTTAGAAATGCATAAATGCACTTTTAGTCACATGCAGCTTTGTTGTTATACCTTTTATTAACCCTGTATATGTGTTATATAGAGCTTCATAGTTTGTTTTTAATTCTGTCACTGGATTCAACACATTGTGCATGGCATTACAGTCCAATTTAACCTTCTTCAGCCAATGTCTGCTATCAGCAAAGGGCCATTTCCTTCATCCACAATTAATGGTAATGATAAGTAGGTGCATTTATGTTTTGACATGCTCTCCTGCCATCCTAATACTTTTATTGTTCCCTGATTATTGTTTTGTAAAATTAGATCAGCTTCTCTCAGTTTTGCATCAATAAATGTCTGTTTCTTCAGAAATCACAGGTATTGTTATCCTTGTATCCACTTCTTCTCAGACTTTAAATTCATGTATATTTACACTCACCCCACCATTTCAGTTCAATTTATTCTGCATTACATACAGTTTTGAGAAATGATATAGAATGAAGAGGCACAGTTTCTGAAGTAGGCCATTCCTCAAGTAGCTAGGTTGGTGGTTCACTCTGGTAAGCATTAATTAGTTCTTCTTAGCACATTCCTTTCTGAACTGTTGTGGTGCATTTCAGGCCTGGGCAGCTTGCTGTCCCTTCTTACCATAGCTCCTACACTATAGCTTGTTGAAGAAACAGTGCTCTGTTTCTCCAGCAACAGAAACACAGACACATCCATTTTGCTTACCTGGGATGTCGTGAACTATATAGTCATCTTTGTCCATGGACTAAACTTTGCTCCCGTCATGTGGAAAACTGACAGAGGTGCTTTCTCAAAGTGTAGAGAATTTTTCCCTGTGCCATTGAAGACTAAAGCAAGTGAGTAACTTTACTTATGTAAGTAGTCTCATTTCAGGATAAGATCCTTTGTATGAACAGTGCTCAGTAGCCTCTTTCTAATTCAGGTTTCCTTATCCTAAGAACAAATGATTTGTAAGGGCTTCTTGTAAAAAGTTATGACACCTCCCCCCACCCCCCGCAAAAAAAAAGAAGAGTTTTTTAAGACTGGCTAGAATGCAGAGATATTTTCTCTTTTCATTTAGTTTATCTGATAGAATTTATCTCTTTCAGCTACAAGATTTGTGTTTGGCACCTAATGCTTGTTAAGTACCTTTAAGTCCTTGTGCTCCATCTCACCTACTTCATGTGGGAAACATACTTTGAGAACTGGAAATGTCACTTTTCTCACCAGTGTTAGGATATCTGGTGAGGAGGCAGGAGAAGAGAGGTAGAGCTGTTAGGATTTTTTTTTTCCCTATGGAAAATTGTGTCTCTTTGGTGAAAAATCAAAAACTGGAAAATTTCAATTCTGAAATGAAGCTGCCTCATGGGAGTTTCAATTCAGTTGCCTTATTCTCCCGCTCTCCTGTTTAAGATCTGGTTCCTACCTGAACTTCATCTCTCATGATGCCCACATTCTCCCCTCCTTGTGAGGGGAGATGGTGCATCATGGGAATCACAACCACACCACAAACTTTGATCCTTCTTTGACAGCTCATGATCTAGGACAGGGGTGGGCAAACTGCGGGCTGGATCCGGGCCACGAGTCGTTTTAAGCCAGCCTGTGAGCTCTCGCTGGGGAGTAGGATCAGGCCCCGCTTCGGCGCTCCAGCCAGGGCACAGAGTTGGGGTCCGAACCATGGGGCTCACGGAAGCTGCGGCATGGCCCTGCTCCAGCTCCTACGTGCTCCAGTGGCCCCCTCCAGCGCTTCAGTGGGAGCTGCAGCGTGGGGCAATGTGCAGAGCTGCCTGGCCGTGCCTCCGCATAGGAGCCAAAGAAGGGACATGCCACTGCTTCCAGGAGGCGCTTGAGGTAAGTGCTGCTCAGAGCCTGCATCCCTGAGTCTCTCCCCAGGCCCTAACCCCCTGCCCCATCTCTGATTCCCCTCCCACTCTCCAACCCCCTCGATCCCAGCGCAGAGCACCCTCCTGCACCCGAAACCTCTCATCAGACCCCCAGATGAAACCTGCACCCCTTCCCGCACACCAACCCCAATTTTGTTAGCAATCATGGCCTGCTATACAATTTCTATTCTGCGATGTGGCCTTTGGGCCAATAAGTTTGCCCACCGCTGATCTAGGACATCATTGCAAAACAATATTGCGTTCCTAAGTGAGCTATGGTTTACATAAAGAGTCAAAATCTGCCCTCAAAAGTGTGAAGTCATTGCCAAAGACCACTAGATGTACATAAGTGAGCCTGCGGAAAACTGGAACCCTCAACCTCAAGTGTAGCATCATTAAAAGTCTGATTCACCAACTCCAGGATATAAGTAATCCCCATGAGGAAGAACAATAATGCCCCAAATATGTATGCATGCAAAAGTCCATCCATGCAAATGTTCCTGAATAGCAAATAAATACAGTAACTCCGCGCTTAACGTTTTAGTTATGTTCCTGAAAAATGCTATGATGTTAAGTGAATCCAATTTCCCCATAAGAATTAATGTAAATGGGGGGCAGGGGTTAGGATCCAGGGAATTTTTTTCCACCAGACAAAAGACATTATATACATATACAGTATAAGTCTTAAATAATTTTAAACAATGTAATACTGTACTCACCAATGATGATTATGAAGCTTAGTTGAGGCAGGGGCGTAGTGGGGTTGGGGCACCGGGGTTGCCCGGTTCCACCCACCCGGCACTCCTGCTGGGGAGTGGGGTCAGGGCCTTGCCGGCTCCCCAGCAGGAGCACCGAGCAGGTGGGCAGAGCAAGCCAAACAGCCTTATAAAGGAACTTTGCACGACTTTAAATGAGTGTGTTCTCTAGTAGATCATCAACCTAATAACTGTAGGGACTTTAATATGATTAACCAAACAGATTTTTGAAATTCAAATGAACATCTATGAACACTGTTTTTTGCAGTATTCCACCAGCTCTATTGTTCACTCATATGTTTTAAAAAATGTTTCAGAAGTTATTAAAAAGGTTTATGATTATACTCTGCATGGATTATATCAGACAGTCACTGTAATATTAATCTAGACATTCAGGGCTCACTCCTGCATTTGTATGTTTTATGTGGGTACTCATCACTGCTTATCTTGTGAAATCAACTACTGCACATGAGTACAAGAATTTGTCATCAGATGTATGTCTGCATACCTGAGAGTGTTGTTTAGTGCTCTATATATATTGCTGTGCATCCAGTAGCAAGATAACCATTACTATTTTAGTATAAAAGGGCATCTTTTGGGTTTTCTGTTATGCTAGATTAAATTTATGCGCATACTATATGAGATGTAAACATTATCAAAATTGGTTTTTTTTGTCTCAGTTTCATAGTTATGCATAATGATAATTGGGAAGCTGGCTTAAGTAGGGAAATAGAATTATTGCCAAGAAGATTGCATGCAGCTCTGAAACAATGCATACATTAATCAACTCAAGTTGCTATCAATTTTTCAATTGATGTTTTTCCCACAATACCCTCTAAAACAGTTTTAGTACATTTGTGTCAACAGAAATGTTCTATCTATATTCTGCTCAGACTGAACTGGAAGGGAGTATTTGATGTTGGTGAGAAAATTATCAGTTGTAATCGACAATAAATCTGCAGCATGGATTTCCAGCTTAGATTGTATCATGTAAGGAAGGTTTGTGAAACTAGATTACAAAGTATAAGAAACAGAACTTCCTTACATATTATCTTTGATAGCAGAACATTTTTACAGAAGGGGTTTTGCTTTAAAAATGAAATAAATTTCTAAATTCATATTTATAACCTAGATAAAGACTGTGATCTCATCGGGTACTGAAAATTCGAGCCCATGCAATTATCTCCCAGTGAATATACATGCCAGGAGTATGCATCTTCTTCATCAGTCTGATAATTATGCCGTTTCACGTATTTTTCAATGACATTTTCAGTGGAAATTTGTGGTGGTGTTTTTTGTAATCATGATTTGCATGTGTTTTAAAAGTTAACAATACAGACCATTGGTCTGTACTTATCACCAGTTCCTCGGGACTTTAGGGGCTGTTTAGGAGTGCAACGATGTGAGCTGTGAAAAGCTCTGAACGCTGATATTTTTTGTGGAGGCGTTCCAGCAGGGAGAGAGAGTCTCTTAAATTAGCTCCTTAGGTTTCCTCACTTGCAGCCTATTGCCTTTAACTATGTCGTTCTAAGCTCTCTACTAGATAAAATCTGTGCAAAATCTGGTTCTCATGGGAGGGAGCTCACAGATTAGGGCAGGGGTTCTCAAACTTCATTGCACCGTGACCCCCTTCTGACAACAAAAATTATGACATGACCCCAGGAGGGGGGACCGAAGCCTGAGTCCACCTGATCCTTGCCACCCCAGGTGGGGGTCCAAAGCCTTGCTGCCCCAAGCGGGGGGCAAAGCCAAAGCCCAAGGGCTTCAGCCCCAGGCAGGGGGCCTGTAATCTCAGCCCCACTGCCCAAGGCAGAAGCCCTCAGGCTTCGGTCCCAGACAGTTGGGCTCGGGCTTTGGCCCCAGGCCCCAGCAAGTCTAAGCCAGCCCTGGAAACCCCATTAAAACAGGATTGCGACCCACTTTGGGGTCATGACCCACAGTTTGAGAACTGCTGGATTAGGGGATTTGGTGTGAGTCTTCGAAGCAGCATTTATGGGTATTACAGAGGATTTTCCAGGAGGCCTGCGATGCTCTCTCCCTACTTTGATTGCCCACTGAGGGGAGCAGTTCTTTGGTCCCAGTAAGCCCCAATGGTGGCCAAAGACTCCACTTCAAGGCGGTCAGGTGACTCCATTGCTGTGGGAGAGTAGCTGGCCACTTTCTCTTTTACTATCTTTCACTCATCTGGTTAGATGCTTCCCTCAGGGACATTAGGTAGGAGAGGCATTGCATTCCTCCAAATGTGACTCTGAGAACTGAACTGCAATGTAGGGCAATGTGGTGGTGGGGACAGAGTCTGAGGAGTAGGCAAGGCTTTGGCAGCCATGGAGCAGCTCTGTGGGCCCTACCCAGGGAGTAACTTCTCCTCTCCACCCTGGCTGGGTCCCACACTTGCTGGGCAGAAGCATCAGGAGTTGGCCTAGAGATATTAAGAAATATATTTTTTTCTTTTTTATAAAAGAAAAATAAAATTAAGAAGTCCAGTCATGTAGGTTCGCCATTAAATATACACACAGAGTGGATTAGTGTCAGGGATATCTCTAAAGCTCATACTATCTATTCAGGGTATGTATTCCTGTCTCACCTGAAAGAACTATTGATTTCATATGGCACATGGGTGCCCAAAGTCTGTAGGCTCAGCTCTTCAGTCGGTAACTGTTAAATGTGCATGTTGGTTTTACCCAGATTGCAAGTTTCAGCTAGAGAGGTAACGTTTTAAAATCTTAAATAACATTTGATTTCTAGGAAAAGCTGTAAAACCATCTGTTCTTCAAAATTAGCTCATAGATCCTTGCTAACATTTGTATAGCACAAGGCCAAACCAGAGAAATCCCCTTGAAAGCCAGAGAAGGAAAGTTTATGTTCATAGGACCTTATCATCCTGTCATTTGAATAGTGTGCACTGGAAGGAAAGTGAGCAAGCTACACTCAGGTGGCCAGCCCCTGCATGAATACACAAGGTAAGAATGGTTCATGGAGCCTTTCTCCTCTTGTTGTCAGCTCTACAGAGAGCAACGAAAACAGCCATCCCTCTAACAGTAACTACTGGAGCCAGAATACTCTGACTCCTGTAATGTGAGAGATTGGTGTAATCTTGATCCATGTGCTGACTGGGGTCAGAAAATAAAGTTTTACTAGCATTCCTGGGTGTCGTACCTGCTGGAGCATAGGTACAGCTCCTTGGTACAACCCCTTGGATAGAGGAGGGTTAAGGAAGAGGTGAAACTAAGCCTATGCTGCCCCATCCTCGCTGCCTCTGTCCTATCAGGCCAGTTAGCTGGGAGCTCTGTGTAACACTGAGGCACAATTTACCCCAATGCTTTTAGAAAAGATCATGCAATATAATCAGAGTTGCCTCTTCTGCTGCCATCCTGAGCACTGGGGTGCAGAAAATTATGTGCCTGCATTAACAACATTTTATGTGCTCAGGAAATAAAATGAGCATCACCCTCCATGTAGGCCTGGTCACATGCTCCCTTTAAGAAGCTTGTAAACAAGCCTCACCAAAACCAAGTAATGTAACAATTTAAAAGAATAATACAGTTCTCCTCTTCCCCAATGAATCTCTGAAGAATTCCAACCAGCTTATGTATCAACACTTGCTTCTTATTGCATAGTTAACAACTCTCCTCTCTTAAGTTTGCCAACAATGCCCAACTCAGTGCTTTCTTTGCCCACTCTTGTTCATGCCTGAAATGACCTTATAAGCTTCCATTCAATATAACAGAATTAGTGGAACTAGCATGATGTGTGGCTTTTGAAAGCAAACTCTCTCATTACATTAATTTGCATAAACCTCCCTCCTTCTCCATTACCACTGCATTTCGTCTTATTTGAGCCAGACTGTAAACTCCTTGTGGGTTACTCAGCGACAAACACTCTGCCAGCACTAATAAAAAATAATTATTTAAGATGCTGTGTCATCAGTATGTAGATGACAAGTAACTGTTATATTTTTATCAAGACTGGATGATAAATAGAGACTAGGGTTGGCTGAGAACAAATTGGCTGCTGATGCTCAATTTGGATAAGATGGCGGTGATGCTGTTTGTTTGGGGGAAGAGATCCTGGTAGTAAATCGACTTTGATTTATAATGTTCTTGCTGCCTCTTTTTCTCCACATACTACAGTGGCAGATGAGGTTAGCTGAGACACTTGATAACAGGCCCTTTATTTATATGTTTTGAAGGTGTTCTCAGTAGAGGATGCTTGACTCTGAAATTCACTTCCTTTTCTCATCTGACAAAGCCCAATTCTGTTGAGCATTAAGGCACAATATAAGGCCCATCTCTTTTTTCAAACATTTCCTTGAGTGGAGAGGTTTAAGTGCTTGGAGATATCTGTGGAATGTCCTTTTACTCTTGTGTCTTAGATACCATTTTTTACCTCTTATGTTAAACTTGTACATGCAACCTGAGATATGTAAATAAGGCATATTTTATACATCAGAAAAATAAATCTGTGATTCTTATAGCATAGGATACAATATAACTTGCTCTACCCTGCCTGTGAGCCAGGATGTTCACATTTCTCATCAATTGCAGCAGTCTAAAGGAATAGAACAGAAATTTATCAAAATGTTCTTAAGGAAATTCAGCAAAATTCTACCCTTAACACATAAATGTAACATTTTCATGGATCTCTGCATGTCACCAGTATTCTGCCCTTTTCAGAAGTTACATGTTAGTGGATCAGGCTGTTTCTGAGGATGTAGCTACCCAGAAAAAATATTTTGTCTTGTTTTAACTCTTCTTTTTCTGCAGAAGGGGCAGAGAACACAGCTTGTTGTCATTCTAAGTTTTGGCAACCTATGGTGTGGCAACTGCATGGAGTGAGATCACCTAGAGCTGGTGGGGCTCAAAAGATTGAGAAGGTCACACGAGAAAATGGGCATCTCACCTCATAGGAGTAGTTTAGGAGAATGTCTATACACACAGGAGTGTATATAGATGGGGGAAGAAGGAAGTACAGACAGGGAAAAAGAGAGGGGAAAGGAGGACAAGTGAGAGACGTTAGGTCAATCCACACACAACGTGTGGGGGTGGGGAGAGGGGGCAGTTAAAATGAACATTTGAAAGGTGTATGTAAAGGAAACTTTAGTTTTATATATTGGATTTATCTGAGATCATACCATAGTTGAGTCAATGTATGAGGAAATTGGACCTTTTCATATGTTACAGGCCACAGACCTGTAACATCACAAAGAGCATCTATGTGTACACAATTTTTATGGCCTTTTCCATTGATAATCTCTACCCTTAGTTACACAAGCAGAACCTCTGTGAAGTCAGTGAGGTTACATGGGGGTAATTCAGGTCAAAACTTGGACAACTGTGTCTGTTTAAGAGACTGATGCTAAAGGCTGTAGCAAAGGAGGTTATATTTATGGTATGTAGGCTTATTTATTTGGCACCCATGAGCAGAAAAATTCAATTACTGAGAGAAATCTTTGTGTTTATGCAGAATGCACCCAAATTAAGTCTTAGCAACTTCTCTATCAGCACCCCCAAAAAGCCTCGTTGACCCACTGTGGTTAGGCAGAAATATTTCCCTGCAGTAGCACTGATTGTCTTGCTAATTCTCTGCATAGGATTCTCTGAGGAACAATCAATATTCTGATGAAAATCATGGGTTCCAACAGCTTAACACATTTAAATATTTAGTGATTGTGTTGATAGTGAGTTGGACAAAGTGATATTTGCAAACCTTTGTAGTGGTTTTGAGCTAGTTAAATTCTACATTCTGAGAACAATTTAATTAAACAATAAGGAAAGCTGCTAGTTAGTTATGATTAAGGTAATAAGTAAAATAGTAGGTTTCAGAGTCTAATCAATTGAGATCATTGATGACATCTTCATCATCTGGACTCATGCAGATTGACAGACAGAGAAGAGTACCCAGAAGCCACCTACTACAGGACAGGCCTAAAAGAAAATAACAGAACACCACTAGCCATCACGCTTATAGACAGCCTCCTGTCCCATATCCATTCAAGTGACACCATCATAGGACCCTAATCACATCAGACACACCATCAGGGCTCGTACACCATTAGACTAGTAAAATAGTAGTAATTTTCACTGTTAGTACAGGATCACACAAGGGTTTGTAGCTCATTAGTTTAACAGTTTATGTTGTGAAATTCAGGCTGTCAAAACCAGCAGTTTTTCTGAAAGTTTCTACTAGTAATTTTGTTTATTTTGCTTAATACTTCAATTTTGAAACAGTTGCAAAAAATACAGCAAGAAAATGTACCTGGCTGATCAATAAGAATGAGGTGCAGTTACCTGCCTTTCTTTTTTTGGTCTGTTCAGGTAAACTTCTTGTTCTTCCACTTGGCTGAGAGCAGGTATGTGAATCCTAATTAGTGTCTCTTCGTGCAAGTTGAGTGATAACTGATGCAGTAATTACAGTGTCATACATGCAAGACCTTTAAACGTTTAAAGTGGGTCGGAGCTGTCTCCTTAAAATAAAAAAGTACTGCTCTCATATGATACAGTATAACAAGAACTGCTTTCTTTTCTATCATCTTTATGTACTTACAGAAAAGCTCAGAGTTACGAACACCTGGGAATGGAGGTTGTTCGGAACTCTGAAATGTTTGTAGTTCTGAACAAAATGTTATGGTTGTTCTTTCAAACGTTTACAAATAAATATTGACTTAATACAGTTTTGAAACTTTACTGTTCAGAAGAAAAATGCTGATTTCCTTTTATTTTTTTAGTAGTTTATGGCTAACACAATACTGTACTGTATTTGATTTTTTTTATTTTTTTTTGGGTGGGGGGAGTGTGTCTGTTGCCTGATTCTGTACTTCCAGTTCCAAATGAGGTATATAGTTGACTGGTCAGTTCGTAACTCTGAGGTTCTACTGCATGTTTGTATTACTATCATGTGACTAATAACGGTGGCAAAAGCATGCATTATATATTAGACTTCATTAGCTTCTTTAAAATTAGGCTTCTGATTATAGCATATGCTGTACAGTAAATTGTAGGGTTCAAACCTCAGAGTTAAAATGTATATGCAGCATGTTATGAAATATAAAGGTGTCAATTATCTGCTTAGAGGCACTCATAAATTTTTATTATACATGCATATTAAAAACAGAATAACCCACAGAGCACTATGATTATTATTTATTCATATAATGCCATAACTGTACATGGTCCTTTACAACAGGTAGAATATATTCAATAAAAATGACAATCGGTACTTACAATCTAAAGGGCACAGTGCAGTGAACAAAGCATCTCATGCTGATATTACCAGCAGGTTTACAGAATAGGTTGTTTTTCAGAAGTGACTGGAAAGAGAAGAGAGAGTGGGCTTGGTATATGCAAATAGGGAGGCTCTAAAGAGAGCACTAAGGATAAAGTTCTGCTATTATTTCACAGTGTAAATTTGGAGTAATTCAATGGATGTAGTGGAGTTACCCCCAGATTTTCGTGGGTGCACTTAAGAGCATATTCGGGCTCTAAGATAAAAGGTAGTATGGAGGGAAAATTGTGTGGTGTGTAGGTAGATTACAGTATAGTTTTAGGAGGTAGTAAGGAAAGAGATGCCGCAGGAGTGCAGTTGTGGAATGCTTTGAAAGTAAGAAAATGCCTGAATGTTATTTGGAAAGAGTGTAAGCCAGAGTTGAGACTCAAAGAAGGGGAGGATTAGAATAGAGAGGTTACTGTAGTCACAGCGGGAAATGACTGGAGCATGGACTAGTGTTTCAGCAGGAGAGAAAGAGGAAAAGATGACTACTGGAGATATCATAAAGGGGAAAAAAAGTGGCAGTTAGACCAGGGACTCGATGAGCGGGGGAAAAAGAAAGAGAGAAGCCAAAGATTACCCAGAGGTTGCCATCTTGGGTGACAGGAGGATGGTTGTTTTGTCAACAAAAATAGAAACAATGGGAAGAAAGGTTCAGTTTTAGACATGCAAAATTTGACATAGCACTGACTCAGAAGGAAATCTGTGACTGGACAGCAGTGAAAGGTCAAGGTGGAGAAGGATTTGAACACTCAGTATAACTGTGTATTAGTTGAATGTGTGGCAAATAATGCACTGGGAGAAGCAGAAGGGGGTAATGGCAATATAGTGAAGTGAAGAAGGACAGGAAGACCCATATAACTTTATGTGCATTGGTGTGGTTTCATCAACCTAGGACTCCAAATTAATTACCCACTAGTACAATATTACCATTTAGTAACCTAATTTATTGCTCTAGTCTGAGGAATCACCTCTGTGCTATCCCAGGAATCCCCATAAACACAACACAGATGCACAACTATATAAAAGAAAACTCCACTCTATTGCTCAGACTGTAAGCCACCAAATAAAAGAATGGGTTAAGGAATCCTTAAATAAATAGCCTAGTGAATGTCCAGAGTTTGCATTATAACATGAGTGAAGCTTTGTCTCAGTTCCATGTTCTTGGTTTAGCTGAAATCCAAAACCTCCCATGGGAGTACTAATGATGGCACTGTGCTCAGAACAAGATCCTTAGCTGATATAAATTGATGTTGACCATTGATGTCAATGTTGCTGTGATCATTTACACCAGCTAAGGATCTGGCCCTCAGACTTTATTTAGGAGGTAGCTAGTCAGTTAAAGTTGGTGAACACAAGATAACTATGCCCCTCCCAAGATGATGGTAAAAGGCACCACTTGTGGGTCGCTCATAGAAATGTTAATAAGAAAGATGTGACTGGGAACTTTAGGTGATATCACAGTACAAATTAAATTCCCAAATCATGCCTCTGTATTTTTAGGACTCCTTGCACAGTGCCTGCCTTCTCTACACTATTGAATTGTAAAGCAGTGGTACACTCTCTGTATGTATTCTCATGTACTCTCACTGTCATCAGATGACTTGGCTATTCAGCAGTTCTTTGGTTTGCAAATTTTTATGGTGGCCTAGAGTTTGACTCACAATTCATTTCTACTTGCCTCATACTCCTATTTTGAGGAACAATTCTGGCTTTATTCACTATGGAGTGCTATTATGTAACATACTTTGATTATTCATGATTGCACCAGTGTCACTTGTTTTCAGGGTCCAGGATGTCTGGTTGGAATAAATCAGATTTCAGTGAAAAGCATAATTAGGGTATTTTGTAGTTACTCACCAGAGCAAAGCCAATGGGAAATTTAGCTGAGGAGGGATGGGGGAATAGGGTTCTAAAAAATTAAAAATCTTTATCAGGCTTAAAATTTGAAAAACAGATTTTTGGACAGCAAAGGCCAGATTCTCAGTTGGTATAAACTGGTGTAGCTCTAACAACTTCACTGACACAATACTGATTTACACCAGCTGAAGATCTAATAACATGACTTGTTTACTACAGCACAAGTGCCTTCTTCATATTGTTTTGAAATCTACTGTGTGACTGTTCTCAACAATATATGATGGATTTTCCAGGTTTGACTGTACTGTAGTCCTTTTATTTTCAAAGTTCTAAGCTCATCTTGCCCTCTGATCGCTCCCTTTTACAGAATATGTAGCAGGGATTCACCAACAGCTATTGTCTATAAGGAGACTGGAGAGGGCACTTTACATTTTAAGGGCCCAGTGTTGGGATCCTGCACTTGGATGAAGTAAAAGGCTTGGCATTTATCACTGCAGAGTATCTGTTCTCCTCTCTACCCAGCACCCAGAGTGGCTCTGCATCTTGTTTGTGAAGGTTACTTTGGTTCCATGGCTGAAATAGCCCACTATGGCTCTTGCCATATGTGGGAGAACTAGAGACACTGTAGCTGTGAATGCTGTGACCCTGTCTAGTCCCCTCTCTTTGCCTGTCTGCACTCTTTGCACTACCATACAGGAATACACGTGGTGCTAGGCTGCATAGGGGATGTGCACCATTTACAGCCCTCCTAAATCCCATCTCTACCGCTTTTCATAGTGAAACTGCCACTTTCACTGCTGAGGAAACCTCTATGAGCTGAGAGCTGGATTTGCCCCCTCATTACTTAGTTTATTATCCAGACTTCATAAATATTTCTGACTTAGTGCCAGTGAAGCCACCTCACCTACTTAAAGTGGCCAGATATCACAATTTAGGGGGAATGTCCCAGGTTTTGAGGGACCACTCCAGTTTCAGTATAACAGCTGTCTTTGCCTGCTCAGCTGTCTGAACCTCCACTAGTGCTGCCATGCTGTAAGCATTTTTGACAGCCAGGCAGTAGCTAGTCCTCATCTTCTGCTATTGGCTTCCAGAAACTGCAATGGGGAACTGACACTGACTGTCAACTGGACAACAGAGGTGTGAAGATGTGTCCCAATTGCCAGCATTCTGAGAAGTTCTTTGGGTTATCACCACTTCAGCAGGAAGAATCCTGGATCTGCTAATGTAGGGGAATGAAAAGCAGAACTGCCTGAGGGAGGGGAAGGGGAAGAGAAAGGGAAGGAAGAACTGGAGTAAAGGAAGAAAAAGAGCAGGAAACAGAAAAAGAGAGGAGAAGAGAATGGGAGGAGGAAGAAAAAAAGAGAAGGTGGTATGCACAATGTGAATGTCCTGGGTTTTGTTTGCAAAGTAAGGTTACTCTGCAACTGCTACTAGGTGGGAGGCGACCTCCAAGTTTATACTTGTGCAGCATGCCACTGGTTCTAAAATAGAGGTCACAGAGAAATGAAGGATGTGGAAAATAGACTCTCAGATATGGAGCGTCAGTATATTGTCTCTCTCTCCCTAGAGAAAGCTAATAAACTAGATTCCAATTGGAGCCAGAAATGGGAACCATTGCATCAGTATGGATCCAGGTTGGCCCTCCACAACTACCTGGGACACCTGTGTATGTGATTTTTACACCACCAACAACCAGGGTCTACACTGACAGCTGGGAGCAGCAGCTGTTACACCAACTTGACTCTGGATAACCTCCCCCACCAGTTAGGAGATGGTCAACACACTCTGAGGAGGAGTTTGTTTAATCTATAGATAGGAGGTAATTGGGGTAGGAGGAGATATAACAGAAGCAGGATTTGTCGTTTTAGGGAATAAAGGGTGCTCTGGGACAGGAACTCGCTCCCTTAAAAAATCATCATTCCAACGCTCTTCTTCAGATTACACAGGCTGAATATTGTGCTATGCTATCAACACTCTGTGTGTATTCAGGAACAAAGTCTGAATGCTTAAGCAAAGTGCAGCTTTAGTTTGTTGCCTCGATCCTTGGTTATGGTAATGACAGTATGTTTGTGTAAATGGGAAAACAAATCAATTGATTCTTCAGATCCATGCACATACCTCTTTATAACAGGTGCATCCCTGGGTCACAGGGTTTGTCACCAGCCATGTGGGAAACTTTGTCTGAGCCCTTAGCTAATATGGACAGCACATCACTGGTGCTCTTTATGGTACATGGCGGGCTAGGGAGGACAGTGCAGCAGTGACAGCTGACCTTCCCCAAAGGGTGTGAAGAAGAAATAAAATTTGCATACAGCAAATTTGCACACAGTGATCTAAATGGAACATTCGCTCCCCTCTGTAAATCATATAGGGATACATTCATCTGTGTTTCCTATAGGCTAGTAGCTTAACTCAATTTGGATCTCATGATTCTCATGAAAATCTAGTCTAGTATGTTAGAGCCAATACAGATCTTGTACATACAGATCAGTTCTGTTTGGGTCCCGCTCAATCCAAAGTAGGAGATCTTGGTCTGCTTCAAAACCTTCTACTCTCCAGAGGGATTTAAGGATAAATATTACTGTGGAATGCAGAATTAACACATCATATTAATTTTACACTGTATTTGCTTAGGGATGAATAGTGCAAATTAACGTCTTAATTTTGCTCCCAATGACGTCAACAAGAGTTTTGCCATTGATTTAAATAGAAGTAAGATTGAGCTGTATAATTTATACTAACCAGTTCAAGCTATGTGACTGGAATGTAGAAAGTTCTTGATTTCTGCTGACTAAGTAGAATGAAAATATATTTTTTTATGTAATACAGGAATAATACAAAAAACAGTCTGAGTGGGACCTTTAGGTGCTATCACAGTACAAGCAATACTATAAAACTCCTGCCAAAGTCTTTACTTGTTGGCCTAAAAGTAAATACATTCCCAAGTGTGGAAATTACTTTCTGGAGGACAAGGTCAGTCAGATGCAGAGATTACTTTCAGAGCATTTCAGTACTCAAGTGCCAAAGTATTATTACTACTAGTTACAGTAATAATACTTGGCATTTATATAGCACTTGTCATCTTCATGTTGCTTTGCAACCATTAACGAGTAAACCCTCACAACAACGCTGTGAAGTAGGTAACCAAGGGTGGGATTCACAAAGGTATTTAGATGCCTAACTCCCATTGATTTCAATGGGAGTTAGGTGCCTAAATACCTTTTCTGAATCACATGCAAAGTATTGTTATTCTTGTTTTACAGGTGATGAACTTAAGGAAAATAGCAATTGGCTATCATGGGAGTAAGACAGACAAGAAAGATGGGTTTTCTGGTTAAGACATTGAGTTGGGACTCAGGAGATCTGGGCTTAATTTCCTAGCTGCAACTGACTTCCTGTCTGACCTTGGGCAAGTCTCTAAATTCCTCTGTGCCTTAGTTCCTCATCTATAAAAAGGGGATTTAACCTAGTTAGTCTGTAGCTCTTCAGGACGAGGAGAGTCTCTAGTATAACACCTAGCATAATGTGGTCTGATTTTGGCTGAGACCTGTAGACATTGTTGCAATCAAAATAATAATCTGAATTTATAACTCAGGAGTTTAATTCTGAGTCCTGTCTCTGTCAGACTGTGCCATTCTCTCAATTATAGTAAATTAAATTAGTAGTAATAATTTTATTAATATTTCAATAAGACAAGCTTCTGGTGATATGACGCTTTAGTTTAATCTTTTCTAATCTATATGAGATTCTTAAATCTGTGTTTTCTTGAAAAAGTGGGATATCCCAGGTTTAGCCATCTTTTTCTAACAAAAGTCTACAATAGTATCTCTCAATTTATTTTTTTGGTCGATGGGCTCTGCAATCTTGGAAGTCAGTGTTTCTGGAAGTACTCTCTTCACAAGCAGCTATTCAGGATATGACATCATATCAACAGAGAGCACTTCCTGATTGATAGTTGGTTATTCACAACAACAGTGCATTCTAGAGACTTTAAAGGCAAAAATCTGCTCTCATTTACTTTGAGAAAAAAACCATTAGGTTTTACACATGTAAAGGAGAGCATATTTTCATTCAGCATTTTGTGATGTGATTAAAAATGCACTCAGCTTCTACAGTTCACTGTGCAGACGAGTGAATGGGGTATCCTTTAAAGGCATCCTTTGAAAATTGGAAGTTAAATCCTACTGAGGACAACAGAAAGGAGTATAAACTTTGGCAAGTCAAGTGTAAAAGTATAATTAGACAGGTCAAGAAAGAATTAAGAGCAACTAGCAAAGGACTCAAAAATTAACAGTAATTGTTTTTAAGTACACCAGAAGCAGGAAGCCTGTCAAACAATAAGTGGGGCCACGGGATGATTGAGGTGCTAACGGAGCACTCAAGGAAGATAAGGCCATTGCAGAGAAGCTAAATTAATTATTTGCATCAGCCTTCACTGCAGAGGATGTGAGGGAGATTCCCAAACTGAGCCTTCTTTTTAGATGGCAGATCTGAAGAACTGTCCCAGATTGAGATGTCAATAGAGGTGGTTTTGGAACAGACTGATAAATGAAACAGTAATAAGTCACAAGGATGAAATGGTATTCCCTCAAGAGTTCTGAAGGAACTCAAATATGAAATTGCAGAACTAATAACTGAGATAGGTTACATATCACTTAAATCAGCTTCTATACCAGATGACAGGAGGATAGCTAATGTGACACCAGATTTTTTTTAAAAGGCTCCAGAGGCAACTACAGGCCAGTAAGCCTAACTTCAGTACTGGGCAAATTGGTTGAAACTATAATAAAGAACAGACTTATCAGACACATAGATGAACACAATTTGTTGGGGAAGAGTCAATCCGTCTTTGTAAAAGGAAATCATGTCTCAACAATCTATTAGAACTGTTTGAGGGGGGGGTCAAGAAACAAGGGTGATCCAGTGGATAGACTATATTTGAACTTTTAGAAAGCCTTTGACAAGAGTCCTCACCAAAGGCTCTTAAACAAAGTAAGAAATCAAGGGATAAGAGAGAAGTCGTCTCATGGATCAGTAACTGCTTACTAGACAGGAAACAAAGGATAGGAAAAAATGGTCAGTTTTCAGAATGGAGAGAGGTTCTCAGAATGGATAGAGAGGTATACAGTAGCGTCCCCCAGGGATCTGTACAGGGATAAGTGCTGTTCAACATATTCATAAATGATCTGGAAAAAGGAGTAAACAACAAGGTGGCAAAATTAGCAGACAATGCAAAATTACTCAAGATAGTTAAGTCCAAAGCAGACTCTGAAGAGTCACAAAGGAATCTCACAAAACTGGGTGAATGGGCAACAAAATGGCAGATGAAATTCTATGTTGATAAATGAAAATTAATACACATTGGAAAACATAATTCCAGCTATAAATTCAAAATGATGGGATCTAAATTAGCTATTACTACTCAAGAAAGATCTTGGAGTCATTATGGATAGTTCTCTGAAAATATCTGCTCAATGTGCAGAAGCAGTCAAAAAAGGCTAACAGAAAGTTAGGAACCATTAGGAAATGGATAGATAATAAGACAGACAATATCATAATGCCTCTATGTAAATCCATGGTATGTGTACAGTTTGAACACTTCATGCAGTTCTGGTCACTTCATCTCAAAAAAGATAATTTGAATTGGAAAAAAACACAGATAATGGCAACAAAAATGATTAAGGGTATGGAACAGCTTCCATATGAGGGGCAATTAAAAACACTGGGACCTCTAAGTTTGGAAAAGAAACTAAAGATGGATATGATAGAGGTCTATAAAAACATTTATAGTTTGGGAAAGGTGAATAAGGAAGTGTTATTTACCCCTTCACATAATACAAGAACCAGGAGTCACCCAATGAAATTAATAGGTAGCAGGTTTAAAAGAAACATAAAAGATACTCAACCTGTCAAACTCATTACTACAGGGTGTTTTGAAGGCCAAAACTATAACAGGGATTAAAAAAGAGTTAGATAAATTCATGGAAGATAGGTCCATTAATGGCTACTAGCCAAGATGGTCAGGGATGCAATGCCATGTTCTGGGTGTCCCTAGCCTCTGCTAGTGAGCATGGACAACAGAGGATGGATCCCTCTGATTGCCCATTCTGTTCATTCCCTCGGAAGCACTTGACATTGGCCACTGTCAGAGGACAGCATAGCATTCTGACCTAGTATGACCATTCTTATATTCTCATTTTGTTGAGTATTGCATTCCTGGAACATCGCTAAGTAAAGCCTTGGCCTGCTTGGCAATCTAAGTAAAAGCTGCTTCTTTGTTATCCACACATTAATGGTTATCACTTGTAGCAGTTTGTGAAAACAGCTTAAATGGTTAGAACACTTGATATAAAAAACATTAATGGGTAAAAACAGACTGAATCTGAAACAGAGAACAGGCATGCTTCAGGCTAGCCTTAGAGGTGAGCTATCCAGAGAGCTCCATGCTGTTCTTGATGGGGGAATATTGGGAAACTACTAATCACAGGGCTAGTTAAATGCACAACTGACAGACTTTCTGTTTACAACAAGACAGTTGTCTTTTTCTTTGCAGGCTGATAATTGCAGGATCTTACCATCTTCAATAGGATGAAGGCTATAGAAAATAAGCATTTTATATTACAATATAAATATAGGCCCATGCCTTTGTGCCTATGCATAAAAAAATCTAAGTCCAGGTCTACAGTAGCTGGCAGGTTGACCTAAGATACGTAGCTGAAGTCAGCATATCTTACGTCGACTTACCTGGCCGTGGGGACGGTGGCGAGTCAACCGCTGCCGCTCCCCTGTCGACTCCACTTCCACCTCTCACGAGCTGGAGTTCCAGAGTTGACGGGGAGCATGCTCGGGATCGATTTTATCGTGTCTACACTTGACGCAATAAATCAACCCCCGATAGATCGATCACTGCCTGCTGAATCAGCGGTAGTGAAAGACCTGCCCTAAGTAAGGTCCTGGAAACTATAATGTTCCCATCATAGGGTTCCCTTTGAATTCTTCCTTTGGGGGAGGGATTTTATCTCACCTGCCATACACACACACAATTAGAGGATTTGACCCCCTCAAATCCACAGATTTCAGGAGATCAGCTAGAGGCATGTGACCATTTGCATGAGACCCTTTGCCTTCACACTAGCTTTCAGGCTTTTATTTCCCCCTCATCAGCTCCCTGGCAGCATATCTCCAATCCATTTGCACTGCCATCCAATTCTCTGCCACTAATACTAGAACTCCCTGTTCAGATTCACAGAGCAGACACTTAATAACACTCCCAACTGTGATAATTTCTTGTGATATGGAAACTACATCGCTATTAATGCATCTTAGCTTTCAGAAATAAGAACCCAATCCTGCACTTATTCAGGCTAGTAGTTCCCCTTGGAGTCAAAGGAACTACTTTTATGAGTAAGGACTAGTATGAAGACATTACTTTCAGTATAATCCCCTAATCCCCAGTACGCCCGTTGGCCCGCGCCGCTTCCAGCTGCTCCCATTGGCCTGGAGCAGTGAACCATGGCCACTGGGAGCCGTGATCGTCCAAACCTGCAGACGCGGCTGGTAAACAAACCGACCTGTCCCACCAGGGGCTCTCGACGCACAAGCGGCGGAACAAGTTTGGGAACCACTGCACTAGACCATACTAAGGAATAGTGATGGGCAAGTTTGAAATTTTATAAAATATAAAAATTCTAAACTACTAAACTTTCATGTTCATGCCCGTGCAACAAAATACACATCAATTAGGTTTTTCTGTATTCCATGGACTGCAGTTTTATGGCATTGCAATTCTATGGTGCCTCATGGGACTCCATAATACCCCAGTTAAGATGTGTGGCTACAGAGGGTGTTTTAAAATTTCTAAAACAGTTAACGACAATTGCACACCTTGAAAATTATGGAGGGAGAATTTTTGTATTGTACAGGGGGCTACAGTTTATGAAGCTGTGTAAAACATAACTGCACAGCTTCATATTGCCACTGCTACACTTCAGTCTTTTAAAAAATGTAACAACCCTTCTCTCCCTTCAAACCATAGAAGTTAAATTAAAAAACCTAGGTTCACGCATCTTTAAAACAAATCAATACTCTTTAATATATGTTAATTTGATACTCAGTCACCTGGATGTTTGCCAAGACAATTTGTATTTACAATCATAGCGTGTATAGTGAATTCAGGAGCAGCTTGTCATTCACTGATAAATAAAAGTCAGCAGTAGTTTTTAATAATCTAATGCTTTGAGTTTAACTTCTGTCTATCTAGACAATCTATCTATCCATCCAGTTTCTTATATTGGCACTTTTTACTCTTGTGAAGCATTCTGATACTGTGGAGAAAAGTTACAAAAGTGATGTGCCTTTTACTTTCACCAGCAAGATATAGGATTAGGGTTTTTTTGGTGTGTTTGTTGAAATTATTGCTGCATATAGAAAATATGTACTATTGGTGTGAATAAAGAGACTGTTTTTATTGGAAGATATCACAAGACAGGGCATTTGGCACCTGAATTCATAGATTGATGAGTGTAATAGCTATATATAATTAAGATCTTCCTTCATTATACCCATGGTTAACCCTGTTGACGCCACTGATGTTAATCAGTTCTGTTCATGTTGAAGATTGTCTGCCTCTTCTTTCATAATATGCTTTACCAGCAACATATTCTGATCTGTAGATTTACATAATTGTTCCCTCTGTTGATCTTATTGACTTATGTTCACATGCCCTATAGTACTCAAGCATTTGCTGGTGTCTGTGTGGGCATTTATGTGACATTACAGTGGGCATTTTACAATCTATTTAATGTACCTTTTCACTGGGCATCTGAGATCCTGAAACACTTGAATCCACGCAGTGGCTTCCTTGCGGCAGATCACCACATTTTTTGCCTTCTCTTTGTAAATGGATTGGTGTGGCTGCACCTGGGAATAGAATTTGGCCCTTGAAATAATTCTGGTATGCGGTGGGTAGAACCCTGCACAGATACAAAATTTGTATTTGCATCCAATCTGTGATCTGCAAAAATGGTCCACAGATATAGAGTAGAGATCTGCGGATTTGTAGGGCTCTAACAATGGGAACTATGTGAAGTATAGAGGCTTCCTGAGGCCCAAATTGAGCCTGCTTATAGAATGAGCTTTACCTTGCAGCTGTCACTATAGCTTTGTCCATCCTTCAACTTTGGATGTAGTTGTGGGGGTAGCTAGAAATCATCTCTTCTGAATGCTTAATTCCTTCTATCCTTGGCAAAGAGCACTTGCCAATCTGCAGACGTGACAGTAGCCAGAAGACTACTCAAGACCTTCACATAAGACCACATCAGAGCTTCACATCAACCAGTTGCAATATACTGTAATTCCTTAAACACCAACCAGTGAGACCTGTAAGGACACATAATATATGTATATCTCCAACTCCTTAGACACTTTACATATAAACTACTCTCAAGTGGGTGGTAGGTAGAAATGCAGTTAACTGTAGCAGGGAAGCAAAAGAATCCTCAGACTGCTCCAGCAGCTTTTTATTGCATTGGGGGCAGGGAGAGCAACTCAATTCTGTTATTCTATATTGTCCAAATGCAGCATGCCAGCCAGCACAGTCCTGTGAAAGGAGCAGGAAGGGAAGAAGACCCATCCCTTGCAGTCAAGTATATA
The DNA here is from genome assembly GCF_016161935.1 of Mauremys reevesii. NCBI lineage: Eukaryota > Metazoa > Chordata > Testudines > Geoemydidae > Mauremys > Mauremys reevesii. Next base: position 42,893,154 of record NC_052624.1, read on the forward strand.
ACCTGGCATCATCAGTTCAGGGTGTCCAGCAGGACAATCTTGGCTGGTAGGGATGGGAGTTGCTGCCTCATACAGTGAATTGGCAAGGAGCTGTGGCCAGATGGGCCATAATCAATATATATTCCCAAGATGTAGCTTCCACTATATTTGGGGGGGGGAACAAATTTTAAAATCATGTACATAGTTAAATAATACTTGCCGATAATGATGTTAGCAATTTGATGGAGTCAGTCTTGCGCACACAGATTCAAATAGAAATTCTTAGCTGAAATTTGTCACCATCATCTGGTAGTTTACACAAAATGACTTTACATAAAACTACCGTATTTGGTAGTTTACACGAAATGACTTACTGACTTCAGGCTAATTTTTTGTGTCCAGATGTTCATATCCCCAACTCAGCTCTGCACTTGGTACTAATTGTCAGCCTTGTTGGCAGTCTCTTCGCCAGGGAATAAATGAGCATGAGGACTACTCTACCTTGTCATCCATGGGCGTGGTTCCTAAAGTTCATAGCTGGGACACTCTGGTGTGCAGTGTTGTGAAGCCTGCCCTGATGCTGCCTGTGGTTGTCTCTTATGTGACTAAACAGAGGATTTTAGTTTGAGGGTGTACATCCTGTACTTTTCACAGGTGCTTAACATTGGAGGATTGGGCTACAAGAAATCTGATGAAGTTCAACAAGGACAAGTGCAGAGTCCTGCACTTAGGATGGAAGAATCCCATGCACTGCTACAGGCTGGGGACTGACTGGCTAAGTGGCAGTTCTGCAGAAAAGGACCTGGGGATTACAGTGGATGAGAAGCTGGATATGAGTCGACAGTGTGCCCTTGTTGCCAAGAAGGCTAACAGCATATTGGACTGCATTAGTAAGAGCATTGCCAACAGATCGAGGGAAGTGATTATTCCCCTCTATTCGGCACTGGTGAGGCCACATCTGGAATATTGTGTCCAGTTTTGGGCCCCCACTACAGAAAGCATGTGGACAAATTGGTGAGAGTCCAGCGGAGGGCAACGAAAATGATTAGGGGGCTGGAGCACGTGATTTATGAAGAGAGGCTGAGGGAACTGGGCTTATTTAGTCTGCAAAAGAGAAGAGTGAGGGGGGATTTGATAGCAACCTTCAACTATCTGAAGCGGGGTTCCAAGGAGGATGGAACTAGGCTGTTCTCAGTGTTGGCAGATAACAGAACAAGGAGCAGTGGTTTCAAGTTGCAGTGGGGCAGGTCTAGGTTGGATATTATGAAAAACTATTTCACTAGGAGGGTGGTGAAGCACAGGAATGGGTTACCTATGGGCGCGGTGGAATCTCCATCCTTAGAGGTTTAAGGCCTGGCTTGACAAAGCCCTGGCTGGGTTGATTTAGTTGGTGTTGGTCCTGCTTTGAGCAGGGGATTGGACTAGATGACTTCTTGAGGTCTCTTCCAACTCTAATCATCTAAGATTCTATGTTTAAATAAAAAAATAAAATGTTCAGGGCTACTCAAAGGAATCCAAATACTAAGCGATATGATGTTTTTAAAAATACACATGAGTTTTTGGTTGCTTTTCTTTTGGCCAACTAAAAGTCTTCTTATCTAATCCATTGCATAAGTGTAGAAATGGTCATAAAATTTTCCATCCCATGAAAAATTGATATTTTGAAGAATATTTTGTTCAAAATTGGACAGCCATAATTTTGAAAATTTTCACTAAGTTAAATTGCAAAAATATTTCATTTGCAGTCAGTCAAAATGTTTTGATTTGACTATTTTTAAATTTTGTTAATATAAAATAAGATTTCTAAAGAAAAGGTTGTTTCAAAACTAAAAACAAAAACAAAAAAACTTTCAGCTTCAAAAATGTTGAAATTGGGCATTTAATATCGTTGCATATTTTTTCCAGTAAAGTTGATGCTATTTTGTGAAAAATGTGTGTTATCAAAATGGCATTTGCTGATGGAAAACTGTTTTGACAATTTTTTTTGACTAGCTCACCATAAGTTTAGTATTGACTGATACAACAATTGTGGAAGTTGCTATAGTGTGAGTTTAATCTGATTTGTTCTTTTTCAGTGACATATCCCTGACTGTTTGAAGTTTACCTCTCATTACATGTTTAAAAACAAAGTTATTCATAAATTCTATACAAGATCCTGCTCCAAGACATGTTCAAAGTTAAAAGAGAAAAAAATCCCCATGGTCATATTTGTTTTATGTGGAACATAGGTGCAGGTCCTAAACAGTGCTGTTCCTAAATCTAGTGCACACACCCTTCCACCTACTACTCCTTTGTGAATTCAAAGCAGAATCCATAGCCATTCTGTCTTTTCTTTATGATAGTGTATATTTTTTTCTATGGTTCTGAAAGTTATCTCTTTAATAATAGAGATGAGCTTCTTGTGTGAATCTTCCTTGCTGCGGAAACTTGAAACAGCCCTAGAACTCTTGGGATTGAACAAGAGTTTGGATTAACCAATACAAATCACTTTCAGCCTTTCCCCTCAGGTGCCAGTTGGATGATTTTTTTTTATCACTAAGGAATTTTTTAAAAAACTAACACCATTGCCAAGTCACAAAGGGTTATCTCCAGAACCTGACCTGTTACAGTTTTCTGTCAGATCTGTTGATACTGAGCTACAGTTATTGCTTTTTTAATTCAATTTCTCAGTTGCTAGAATCTGAATTTGTTGCAGAAACAATTAACAGACTAGAAATAAAATGTTTTCTAGTAAAGAAAAGCAAATACAAGATTATTTTAAAAACACCAATTACAGTCAATAACTACACAATATATCTGTAAAGTTTGGAACTTAAAGGTTTTTTGTTTGTTTTGTTTTAAGTCAGAACTGTGGATTCTGGTTCTGTCATAATAATAGTCATGCACATATGTGTTTTTGTTTTGGGTTTCCTAAAGTAAATTTTAAACAAGTTACACTTATCCTTTGACAGATTTTTGTCTTATGAAATGCTCCACTTGAAGAAAACAAGTGAAAACTGAAGATTACTTACTAATTGTTTGCTTTCTACATTCTTAGTATCTCCCTTTTCTCTATTGGATTTCAGTAGACCTACACATAGCTGAAGCTTCGGTCTGTTGACTACAGTGTAACTACTTATGCAAGTAACTGCTCACCAGGGTTTAAGGGGTTCAGAGTCGGATCCAGAAATAGTTAGACTCCTGCAATTAGCTTTGAGAACTCTTCCCTATTGCCATGGTATCATGTACAAAGATGACCATAAAAGGAAAAGTTTGAGTGGAAAAGACTCTCAAAGCAAAATTATATTTTGAAATGGCTAAATTTCCAATACACTAGAACTTGGCCTAACAAATTCTTCCAGCCTACTTTCCAGTCTTTCAGATGCAACAGAAAATGAACTGATTAAAGAGCAGTTCACCGACTCTTCTCTCTCGCCTCTGAGGTCTAATATTGTTGCTGCGCTCATACCAAGAAATGGCCATACCTACAGTACTATCCCCTGTGATAAACTCAGGACAGACAGTTGCCAGAGGGGGGGGAGGAGTCAGTCCCAGAGGGTTAAAAGGCCCTCCTCCTTATCAACTGAGAGGCAACTACAGGTCAAGCAGGTTCAGCTGAGAAAGGGTTACCAAGGTAGCAAATTAGAATCAGCTGAGGGGAGCTACCTGAGGGTAATTAGGATCAGCTGGGTCCAACTTGGAGCTGCCTGAGACCTTTTTAAACCCCTTCCTGGGAGGAAGGAAGGGGGGGAAAGCAGAGAGAGAAGGAGCCTGGCTACCAGGAGTGTTGAAGCAGCAAGCCTCCCCAGGCAGAGCGGCAGGACGCTCTCCTACAAGGCAGGGTAAAAATACTTTAATCAAGACTGGTGAGAAGACAGGGAACAGACTTCCCCTGAGTCCTAAGGGGGACTGCATTACCCTAGCCGGTCTCACCAGAGCTAAAAACAGCAGAGACTGGGAGACTGAGACGGGACTTTGCCACATGTGGTGTCAGGAGTGGGATGTGAGTGAGACTTTGCGGCAAACCGTCTCGGGGCAGGGTAAAAGCACCCCCCAAAAAAAAAGGAAGATGTAGTGAAGGCATTGGTGCAGGCCACTGCGGCCCAGCAAGAAGCTACCAGGGTGCAGATGGCTGCCCAGCAGGAGGCGGTACGAATGCAGCAGGAGACAAATCAACTCCTGATGAGCCAGGCAGCTCAGGATCGAGCCACCTTGCATGAGGTTGTGAACCAGCTAAAGGCCCTGACCACCCTAACGCACGGCCCCCATGGGACTCGGCCCCTGCACGCCAGCCGCTACTTACAGAAGATGACAGTGGATGATGACGTGGAGGCGTATCTCCTTGCGTTTGAGAGGACGGCCCGGCGGGAGGCCTGGCCCCAAGACCAGTGGGCCAGTATCCTGGCACCTTTTCTGTGTGGGGAGGCACAGAAAGCGTATTTTGATATGGCAACAGAAGCAGCTTCCGATTACTCCCAGCTAAAGGCAGAGATCCTGGCAAGGTTGGGCGTGACGACAGCTATAAGGGCGCAGAGGTTCCATGAGTGGAAATACCGAGCCAACAAAGCCCCGAGGTCCCAGCTGTTTGACCTGATCCATCTGGCCCGGAGGTGGCTGTGCCCCGAGACCCGCCGGCCGGAGGAAGTCGTGGAAACCATAGTTGTGGACAGGTACATGAGAGGGCTACCGCCGGAAATACAAGGATGGGTCAGTCAAAATGATCCCTCCTCCTATGATGAGCTAGTTGCCCTTGTAGAGAGACGTCTAGCAGCACAGGAACTCTCTCGGACCACTGGGGAAGGGAGGCGCCAGGATAGGAGGCAAGGCTACGTACCAAGGGCCCGAGTTGCCATAGCTCCAGGCCGAACTATGGCAGGGAAGAAGGAGGACGAAGAGCGGCCAAAGTACTCGGAGGGACCTGGGGACTGGGAGAGAGAGACTTGGGGGGTAAGGCCCCACAGCCCAAAAATTAAGGGGCTGCCCCGAGGAGGGTACCGATGCTATGCATGTGGAGAGATAGGGCATATAGCTGCCCAATGCCCAAACCTAGAGGAGCCCATGCAATGCGACCTGGGAAATCTAGAAGAGTCATGTGACCTGATAAGCCTAGTAGGAGTAGCAATGGTCCCTCATAGATATACTAGGCAAGTTAAAATGAATGGTATAAAGACCACCGCGTTAGTAGACTCAGGAAGTGCAGTCACGCTGGTCTCGGGAAAGCTGGTCGGGTATGATCAACTATCCCGGGCCAAGCGCACAGGGATATCCTGTGTCCATGGGGATGTAAATTACTATCCGACCATCCGAGTGAAAATAGAGGTCCAAGGAAACCCCACTAAGGTGATGGCGGGGGTGGTCCCGAAACTCCCCTACCCAGTCCTCATAGGACGAGACTTCCCAGGGTTTGGCAGTCTACTTCCTGGAGAGGAGTCAGAAGAAGATAACACCCCAGAGAGCAATGGGGTGGCCTCAATAGTTAGCAACCCCCCAGCCTTCCAAGAATTTGCCCAGGACTTATTCTCGCCCCCTGGGAAAACCAGGAAGACTCGGCGAGAAAGGAGGGCAGATAAGAGGAGGGGAACGAGCATCTTGGCCCAGAATCAGAAGCCTATACTCGTAGGGGAGAGAGTTGGCCCAACGGACGAGGGGACTAGGCAGGAGGTTGGGGAGCCAGTAGCCGGGCCCAGTTCCCCAGGGACCTCCCTTGAAGGGGAGGGGGAGATAGAACCCTCTGAGTTTGGGCAACTTGGAACTTCACTAGAGAATTTTGGACAGGATCAGGCCAATGATCCAGTATACCAGAACATTCGCAAAGAAGTAGTGGAGGTGAATGGGGTCCCTGTGGAAGGGAGAGCCAAGGGCCCAAGGCCGTATTATATGATCAAGAAGGATCTGCTGTACCGTGTTGTCCGTATCCAAGAGCAAGTCGTGGAACAGCTCCTAGTACCACAGAAACATCAGAGGGGCATGATGGAGCTAGCTCACAGCCATTTGTTCGGGGGACATCTAGGGGTAGATAAAACCCTGGACCGAATTCTACAGAGGTTTTTTTGGCCTGGAATATATGCAGCGGTCCGACGATATTGTGCCTCCTGTCCAGAATGCCAGTTACACGGGCCCCGACCCCGCTTAAGGGCACCTTTGGTACCTCTCCCGATTATTGAAGTCCCCTTTGAGCGGATAGCTATGGACCTAATAGGGCCGTTAGAAAGATCAGCCCGGGGCCATCAGCACATACTGGTGGTGCTAGATTACGCCACCCGATACCCCGAGGCCATTCCCCTATGGAACACTACGTCCAAGACCATAGCTAAAGAATTAATCCAAATTTTCACTGGAGTGGGAATACCCAAAGAGATCCTGACAGATCAAGGAACTCCCTTTGTGTCTAAATTAATGAAGGATCTATGTGCAATGCTCCACATAAGGACCCTAAGGACATCAGTCTATCATCCGCAGACTGATGGCCTCGTTGAGCATTTTAATAGGACGTTGAAGAACATGATACGAAAGGTGGTGAGCCGGGATGGGAGGAACTGGGACACCCTGCTACCGTACCTAATGTTTGCGATCAGGGAGGTGCCTCAGACTTCGACTGGGTTTTCCCCATTCGAACTGTTATATGGTCGCCACCCCCGCGGCATACTGGACATTGCCAAAGAAAGTTGGGAAGAACAGCCAAACCCAGGGAGAAACGTCATCGAGCATGTGTTGCAGATGAAAGACAGGATAGCCCAAGTCACTCCCATAGTGCGGGAACACATGGAGAGAGCACAAGGGGCCCAACAAACATATTACAATCGCCAGGCGACGACCCGAAAATTCCAGGTGGGAGATCGGGTGATGGTACTCGTACCCACAGCAGAGAGCAAGCTCCTGGCCAGATGGCAGGGGCCATACGAGGTAATAGAAGCCATTGGAGAGGTCGATTACAAAGTCCGACAGCCCGGACGCCGGAAGCTGGAACAAATCTATCATGTGAACCTGTTGAAACCTTGGCAAGACAGAGAAGCGCATGTGGTCACTATAGGGTCACCCCCTCCCGAGAGCAACCTGCCTGGCCAAGTGGGAATATCCCCAGAATTGACCTCTGACCAACGAGCGGAGGTGATCCACATGATTGAACGCAACCAGGACGTGTTCTCGGAAAAGCCAGGCAGGACTACTGAGGTTCACCATCACATCCTCACAGAGCCTGGAGTGAAGGTGAATGTAAAGCCATACCGGATCCCGGAGGCGAAAAGAGAAGAGATCAAGTCAGAAGTCAGGAAAATGTTGAAGTTAGGGGTCATTGAAGAGTCTCATAGCCAATGGTCAAGCCCAGTGGTCCTAGTACCTAAGCCAGATGGCAGTATGAGGTTTTGCAATGACTTCCGGAAACTGAATGAGGTGTCCCAATTTGATGTGTACCCTATACCCCGGATAGATGAGCTAATTGACCGACTGGGGAAAGCACGATTTTTGTCCACCCTTGACCTGACTAAGGGTTATTGGCAAATTCCCTTGGCCAGGGCCGACAAAGAGAAGATGGCCTTTTCAACTCCAGAGGGACTGTATCAATACACTGTCCTCCCGTTCGGTTTACATGGGGCTCCTGCCACCTTCCAACGACTCATGGACAAACTGTTACGCCCACATGGCAGGTATGCGGCCGCCTATCTTGATGACGTCATTATACATAGTCCGGATTGGGAGACGCACTTGGGGAAGGTGGAAGCAGTCCTGGACACCTTGAGGAAGGCAGGGCTGACTGCAATGGGCTAGCAGAAGCCAAATACCTTGGATATATAGTGGGGAGAGGTGTGGTAAAGCCCCAACTCAACAAGTTAGAGGCAATACAGAATTGGCCCCGACCTGTCTGGAAGAAACAGGTCAGAGCATTCCTGGGGCTGGTGGGGTACTACAGGCGGTTCATCCCCCACTTCGCCACCAGGGCATTCCCACTAACTGACCTAACGAAAGCCCGTGGCCCAGATATAGTGAAATGGTCTAGCGCGGCTGAAGAGGCGTTTGCAGATCTGCGGACCGCGCTCTGCACTGACCCAGTGCTGGTAGCTCCAGACTGGGAGAAGGAGTTTATCTTGCAAACGGATGCCTCAGAAGTTGGGTTGGGAGCGGTGCTTTCACATCTGATTGGAGCGGAAGAACACCCCGTCCTGTTCCTCAGTAGGAAACTCCTGCCCAGGGAACGGAAATATGCCATAGTTGAAAAGGAATGCCTGGCCGTAAAGTGGGCCATTGAAAGTCTTCGCTATTACCTACTTGGACGGAAGTTTACCCTTGTCACGGACCATGCTCCCCTGAAGTGGATGCACCAAAACAAAGAGAAAAATGCGAGAGTGACCAGGTGGTTCCTGTCGCTACAACCCTTCCACTTCAGAGTACAACATAGGTCTGGAATCAAGCATGGCAACGCGGATGGCCTTTCAAGGGTACACTGTTTTGCCGACCCAAGTAGCCCAACCCTGTAGTGTTGAGCGGGGGGGGGGGGGATGTGTGATAAACTCAGGACAGACAGTTGCCAGAGGGTGGGGAGGAGTCAGTCCCAGAGGGTTAAAAGGCCCTCCTCCTTATCAACTGAGAGGCAACTACAGGTCAAGCAGGTTCAGCTGAGAAAGGGTTACCAAGGTAGCAAATTAGAATCAGCTGAGGGGAGCTACCTGAGGGTAATTAGGATCAGCTGGGTCCAACTTGGAGCTGCCTGAGACCTTTTTAAACCCCTTCCTGGGAGGAAGGAAGGGGGGGAAAGCAGAGAGAGAAGGAGCCTGGCTACCAGGAGTGTTGAAGCAGCAAGCCTCCCCAGGCAGAGCGGCAGGACGCTCTCCTACAAGGCAGGGTAAAAATACTTTAATCAAGACTGGTGAGAAGACAGGGAACAGACTTCCCCTGAGTCCTAAGGGGGACTGCATTACCCTAGCCGGTCTCACCAGAGCTAAAAACAGCAGAGACTGGGAGACTGAGACGGGACTTTGCCACACCCCTGAAAATCTAAACCACGTCACATCCTGCTTGTCAACAAACAGAACTCCACTGGGTCCTAAAACAAATCCTATTACAAACATGAAGTTCTCTGGACTATGGGCCAGGTTATGCCCTTTTGATCTACGGGCACAAGGTCCACTTCATGAATGGATCTCCTCTACCTCAGCTATGCCTTGACACCAAAGAGGGACCTGAGGATCCTTGTTGAGACAAGAATAAAGATGAAATGAAATATATCATGTCCAGAACAGATTCCTTCAGAAATGTAATATGGCTAGAGGATATATTACATTCGTAATGGCCCTTCCTCAACAATGCAGATTCACCCTCCGCCCCATTTAGGAGTCGTTCTGGAGCAACCACAGGTAGAGGTTGTGTAGCAATAAACTACAAACAAAAACACAATGACAAAAAGCTGGACAAATCTCCTGTGGAGGCACAGAGCTTCTGAATGGACAGCACTGTTTCTCCTAGGAATGCTTGATATTCCCATCAGTCTCAGGGTATCCATAGTATTGGTGAGGCAGAACCTTGCTTTCTTTCACAGGGAAAATTCTATCCCTGGTGGCAGAAAATAGATACATGAAGTTCTCTCAGTTTACTCTATGCAGATGTCGTCATTTGGGTATACTATTTGGGCCTGACTATTACCAACTTACTGATGTTTTCAGTTAGGTATATTATAATTATGCTACAATTTATGTAATACTTTGTTTCAAGTGGTCTGATTATGCTTCTGTATTTAGCGTTAGGCTGTATGATTTCTGATATGAAAGCAAGAAATTCAAACAGGAAAAAATCTGAATAACACGAGTTTAAAGTTTATGTATTAAAGGAAAAAGGAAAGATTTTTGTCCATTAGGCTGATGGCATAAGTAAAATTAAGTTCAGCCACAAAGTACAGAAAGCTCGATTATATCTGTGATGCATTGTGGTTTGAGAGTGGAGAAGAATGATTCCTGAATATGTTTTACAACTTCTGAGTGGAAACACTGATGCTACAGCATCAGGATGGGAAATACAATCAGCGTGGTTGAAGCCAGCATCTATTTATCTTAAATTAATCATTCTCTGAGTAGGCAGTTGATATCCTGGTGCTGGGTGCCAGCTTTTTTACATTCATGCTGCAGACATAAAACCAGAAAACTCTTACAGCTGAAATATATTGAAGCACCCTGGCTGTAAACATAAAATATTATAACTGTTTCCTATACATTAATTTTATAGCTAAAGCTTGTTAACAATTTATGTTTGATTATTTTCTCTAGAATTACAAGACACTTGAAAAATACATGAATCTCATCTCATAATTTTGGAATTTAAGCTTTCTCAGTTCAGGAAATAATATAGAAAATAAAAGTAGATATCTGCTACAACAGCTGCTTATTTATTTGGCATTTTTAAATGTACAGTGATTTCTTTAGCATTATTTGTGCTTTGCCTTATAGTAAACATGAGCCAAAATTAGAACCCTGGATTTGAATCCTTTCAAATTTGAGGAGACGAGGAGGGATTTGGATTTGAATCTCTAGATCTGAACATGTCTCTACAGTGTTAGTTCCAGGTTTATTCCAAAACTGGATGGGGAGGAAGTTAGCAAGCTTTGGCAGGATCAGGCCCTAAATGCTATAATAAAAAATGGAATAAAGAGATCATGCAGTATCTCTAGCAGCATATATAGAAATCACAAGAAAATTTGGGGAAAAGTGTGTGTGAGAGAGAGAATTTTCCCTAAGGTGCTATTATTTTCTTATCCAAATGCTGAGGGTATCTGACAATAATAGCCAGCAAATAAAAATGCAGCTTTATTTACTGACTCTAAGTCTCTCACATTGTAGTCCACCTTCTACCCCATTCCCACCAGTCACCTCTTTTCCTTGAATTTATATCCCAAGGTATTTCAAAAGGTGAGAAAATGCAAATCCTAAATGTTCCACTTTTTACCCCAGTTATAATTTATAACTTTAATAGTTTCCAACAGCTTACATAGATTTTTTTAAAATATCTATTTTATACTTCACAGTGTCTGACATATATATATATATATAATTACAAATATTTGTTGTACAATATTCTGAAACCTAAAGCAAAATTTTCATTTTTACCTTTTAAATTATTGGAGACTAGAACTGAAAAAACTAATTTTGGTTCACGAAATTTTCCATAGTGACATTTTACATCTGCCTGCATTTCTCTCTTTTGGCCTATTTGTCTCGCTAATGTCTTGCTAACGTTGTTCTTACTTTTCTCTTATTACTCTTTAGTTGCAGCATTTCACATGGTTATGTATATCCCTTAATTGAATTTATTGTCATCTTCTTAAAATGGCTTGTCCAGGAGCAAATGTGACACCGATCACAAACCTGAAGTGTCTGCTCATCACTATCAGATTGTAAAGTCTTCAGGAGAAGGACCATGTTTTTGCATGTATGTGTGTACCATGCCTATTACATAGGGTCTGCAATCTTGCTTGGGCAGAGGGGCATTGCTGGCACATCTACCAATGTGATATATGCCATGCCAGCAATGCATTCAAAAACCAGTTGGAGAACACTTCAGCATCCCTGGTCACTCAGTTACAGACCTAAAAGTTGCAATTCTCCAACAAAAAAAACCTTCAAAAACAGACTCCAATGAGAAACTGCAGAATTGGAATTAATTTGCAAACTGGACACCATTAAATTAGGCTTGAATAAAGACTGAGAGTGGATGGGTCATTACACAAAGTAAAAACTATTTCCTCATGCAAATTTTCCCCTACTGTTACTCACACCTTCTTGTCAACTGTTGAAAATGGGCCATCCTGATTATCGCTACAAAAGTTTTTTTTCTCCTGCTGATGATAATAGCCCACCTTAATTGATTAGTCTCATTATAGTTGGTATGGCAACACCCATTTTTTCATGTTCTCTGTGTACATATATCTTCCTACTATATTTTCCACTGCATGCATCCGATGAAGTTGGTTTTAGCCCAGGAAAGCTTATGCCCAAATAAATTTGTTAGTCTCTAAGGTGCCACAAGTACTCCTCATTCTTTTTGCTGATACATGGCTTCCACTCTGAAACTTAGAGTATGTTATTCTCTGATTGTACATTGTGGTGCTCTTTGCCCCTCCCTCTGAAGTATTTCAAATTGGCCACTCTCAAGAGACAGGGTACTTGACTAGATGTACCATTGGCTTGATTTGCCATGGTCCTATTTTCTACAGTCAGATAAGGAGGCTCCATGGTGGTGTGAGACAGAGAAGCAGGAGAATTAGAGACACCAGAACTTACATTTGAACCACTGGGGGAGTTACAGGGTACAAGTTAAGAACGGGAGGGTATGATTTGTAGATATATGTCTGGTGCACCATCATCAGAGGGCTCTTTATCCTTCTGAGCAATAATGAAATCATTTGGGCCAAAGTTGAGACCTCTGAAAATGGAGACTTAAATAGAAATATAGGAAGACCCTTAGCTATAGCAGCCTGAATGGTCCCATGATAATTAGTATATAGGTCTATAGAGGGTTGTTACTAACACTGATCCCAAAGAAGTTCCTTAACCACAATAGAATTAATATTGCCTAGTTTATTCATGTGTTTGAGAGCCGGGAAGCTAACTTCATGCTCATAATGAACATGACTTGCCTGCCATAGATGTTCAGAAAGCAAAGGTAAACACTTTACTACTTTTTATTACCAAGAAAAGCCCAATGTATCTATAGGTATGATGAAAGGTTTACAGATACATTACAGTGGATAATGCTCATACATTTCTGAGCATGCAAAGCTGCAGGATATCAAAGTAAGAATGTGCTCTCTGCAGTTCAGGTAGCTCAGAGCATGGTAACTACATATCCAAAGGCTAGTCTACTATCATTAGCACAACTGTATACCTAGTTAAAGTAGGGCTGATGTACACAATCATTTAGTTTCTGGCAAGTTGGGGTGTGAATCTACCTTGCATTAACCTGCCACGCATTAAGTGTCTGTGTGGACTCTGCTGATGCACACTAACAGTTCCTTAGTGCTCATTGATCTTATCCTGCTTTGACACAGGAGTAGATCAAGTACAAGAACTGTTAATACATGTCAGCAGGATCCACCTGGATACTTAGAGAGCAGCAGGATGGTGTGGGGTAGATTCACATCCCATCTTGCCACAGATTAAATGTTCATGTAGACAAGCCCTAAGCAGCCATGTATTGATGTATGAAGAATGGTTCCTCACCTGTTGTTTGAGTCATGTAAAAGTGAGCCCACTGAAGGAAGTCAAAAGCAAGAACACCTCAGTCTTTAGGTTAGATATTAGAAAAAACTTTTTAACTAATAAGGATAGTTAAGTACTGGAATAGGTTACCAAGTGGAATCCCTGTCATTGGAGGTTTTTCTGAATAGGTTGGACAAACATCTGTCAGTGATGGTCTAGGTGTACTTGGTCTTGTGCTGGGCACTGGACTAGGTGATCTCTCAGTATCCCTTCCAATCTGCATCTCTGATTCTATGATTTAAATTATGATGTTTAGTTGTAATTTAAAGTACTTAGGAAAGAAAGAAAAAGAACCCAAAAGGTTTTTTTCAAGTAGTGTGGGTATATTTTGTACTTTACACTGTTCTTTTTAAGCAAGGGCATGTAAGCTACTGTACATCCAGGGCCTAATAGTCAGAAGTACTAAGCATTGTGGTTCCCTTTGATATCAGCTGGAGATACAGGACTCAGCACCTTTGAAAAATCAGGCCTTCGGGCATTAATGCTCCATTCCTCCAGGCATATTGTCACATGGTGTCTGACAAATGGATTGAGTAGTTTATAGTGCTGCTGTATAATTTGTACTAACATCTATATCTTCTGAATGTCAGGATGGCTCTTTAAATGTTTCCTCATGCAGCTAAATCCACTGTCAACAAGGATTCCTCACAGAGATCAGGGAAAGTATTCAATATCTTAATAAAACTCTAACTTAGATAGGTAGAAGTGGTTCAGAAGAAAATAGGCTACACCAGCTGCCATCTATCTTTGAGTGCCTTAGGATTGTAGGTCTTTGAAGATGTTGTATGAAAAGACCCTTACCTTCTCTTCACAGAGCTACTGGTGCGCCAGCTGACCCCACACCTGCACTGATGTAGGAGTATACCTGTGTGGGGCCTCTACCAGTAATCAGGAAGGAAAAGAAGAGGGTCAGGGGTCATGTACATTCAAAATGCACATTCAAATATTTTATTTTCTGATTGTCCACTTACTCACTGTCTTTGGAAGTGACAGTGTAGAATTGTTCTTCCAGGGTAAAATTCACCTTGGCCAGAAGGTCAGCTTAAGATTTATGCACTACTTAAGTCCTCAAAGTAGGGCTTACATGGGGCCTAAATGGCACATAGGCATTGGGCTGGCCTCTGCATGAGTGTGAATTTCATAGGTGTAAAAAAAGTTCAGTGTGAACCCATTGGTTCATAGGCCTCAGATTTCAAGACCCTGTCAGGTTGCCCCTTCCCTGAGGTGGCATCAGGCTGTAGGGTATTGTACCATAAAGGGAGAGAGTCATTACATGAACTTGGGCAGATGTGGTAATGGAAAAGGGATAACCAGATGATGTAGTTTTTTTAAAATGCATCTATTAAATGCCAACTGCTATTCGCTATCTTCATCTTCAGATCACATCTGCCGCTCTGCGGGATGAGCCATAAACTTTAATTTTCCTAGTGTTAAACAGTTCCTCTCAGAACTGCTTCCTTTCTCTCCTTCCTCTCTGATATGTACCTTCTTTCATGCTACCATATTCTGTTGGAAAAGCCTCCCACTTCCCATACAAAGGCTCTCACTCTTCTCTTTTAACCCTCTGCTTGAAACCCATTACTTTTGAGAGTCCTTCCAGTATTGATCTTGGCACCAGCAACATTACTATTGCTTCTTATAGTACTTCTGAATTGTACTGAATTTTTCTGAGAGCCTCAGGGTAGGGGCTTTGTATATTTTAATGTTTTGTAAAGCACCATACACACTTATGGTGCGTGCTAAATAACTATTACTATGATAAAAACAACCACTTTATTCTGCCATGCATTTATTTTTCTTCTCTATCTGACATTCTCAGTATATGTCAAACAGTGTAGCTAAACTCTTATTTTTAATGTTCAATTTACAAAGGATTAGGAGGAATTTGCAGATGTCTTGTTATGTAGCTATATGTATACGTATATTCATATATTTATATGAATGTGTATTTGCATGTGTATATATACAGCTATAACACCCCTACATTATATATATATTTGGTATTGTAGCAGAGGGAGAGAAGGCTGTGAATGCAGCTGTTATTGATGCAGGACTGAGCATAATGCACTCCAAGGCATAGGGTCCTTTTACCCTGGATGTGGCACAGGATGTCTTATATGCATAGTGTAAACATTGTGCAAGGGAGATGGTCCTGGCACATATATAGAGATTACTATGCTCACACATGTGAAACAACCACAAATTGTTCTCCAATAAATCTGTGCCCAGATGGTGAAGGAATTATGGAATGCAGAGCTAATTGTTTATGGGTGTTAATTCATGCCAGTAATACAGAACTAAATACCAGTCCCCTAATTTCCCTTGCAAAAGTATAAGATGTAACATACAAAATACCAACCAACAATAATGCAGTTCCCACCAGCTGGAGAGAATTAGAAGAATGTAAAAGGTACAGTACTAAGCTGTCTATCAGAATAAAAAAGAAGTAGATAATGTGGGCTTAGGTTTTTTTTTTTGTATTTTTTTAATAAGATCCGGAGAGGACATACTAAATATAGCCTCTTCCTCGGAGAAAGTAGATTAAGAATGGCTTCTGCTGATTCATATGAAATACATAGTAGGACAAGCCAATAAGGGAACCAGAAGAAATACCCTGTGGCATCAACCATGTGACTTCTACAATATGACCAGTCCAGCTAACTCAATTGAAACTTAGATAGTATAAAAGAAGAAATGTGTGCCAATGGAAAATTTGTGAAGGCAAAAATAATTGGATGAAAAACTACATGTTCATGCAAGCAAATAAGACTTAAGGATGATTCTGAGTTGCAAATTCCACACAACTTTAGTAGTAAGCTTAATATTGTGCATATTTAAGGTGAGAGGCAGAGTTGTCCTTTGGTGAGGGCACTAGCGTAGGACTTAAGCGACCAAGGTTCCATGTTCCACCACAGCTTTCCTGTGTGATCTCAGGAAAGTCACTTATCCTCTCTGCCACAGTCCTCATCTGTAAATTGGGTCTCATAGCCCTGTGACATACAGAAGTACTATGAGACACTTTCAGAAACTACTGTAACGGGGGCCCTGTAAGTACCTAAGATAGATAAATGACACTACCAAATATAATTGTGTGTAAGTAAAGGATAGGGTGTGTGACAGGGTGCAACTCACCACTGCAGCACCCCCTGCTGGATGTCGCAGGGATCAGCTCTGCTAGCCAGTGCACCCTCTTCTGGTGGCATCTCACCACCATCACTTCTGCTCTAGGGACCCACCTCACTCCCAGGTCTGTGGCATCCTCTTCATGACACAGCCCTCTGGCTGTGCCACACTTTGGGCTCCCCCCTTTCTGGGGGGGGGGATGTACTGCAGTCTGACAGTCCAGCCACTTCCCTCAGTGGCAAGCAGAGGAGTACCTGGGCCAACCTACTACTCGGTATCCCAGCCCAGGGACCCTATAGATGGCTGCTACTTGCTGCATCCCCTCCAACTCCTCTGTAGATCTCCCTGGGCCACTTACCCATGGCCCCAGCATCCTCTTTGCCCTTGCCTGAGATCCCTGCAGCTTGCCAGGACCTGCCTTTAGTTCCTTCCATCCCTGCCTGCAGAGGTGCTCTGTCCAGGGTGCTTGCTGCCTTCAGCCTGCAAGGCAGCTAGTCCTCCTCCCTCCTCAAGCTCCAGGGAGTGACCAAAGCTGCTGTGCTCTGCAGACCTTCTTATATGGGCCAGCCTGGCTCTGATTGGCTGCTCCTTGAAGTCCCTCTCCGATTGGCTGCCACTTGCACAGCCTCCCAAGGGCTCTATTAACCCCTTAGAGCCCAGTGTGGGGCAGGTACCCCATCACAGGGAGAAACAATAAAACTAGCATTTGTCACTCATCTTGATGCCATATATCCAGAGTGGCCAAACCGCATGTGGCTCTTTTACAGTTAGTGTGGCTTGCAGAGCCCTCTGCCATGCCCTCCCACATTTGCCACCTACCAGACTGGGTGGGGGGAGCTCAGGACCATTGCCTTGCACAGGGTAGTGGGGTAGGAGCTTATGCCAAGCAGGGAAGGGTGTATCCGGGCTTCAGCTCCATGGGGCACGCCTGCTGGGGCTTGGGGCTTCAGCAGAAGCAGGGCTGAAACCCTGAGCCCGGAAGGCATGCCCTAGCTCTCGAACCTCTGAAGATTGTCGTATGCAGCTCAGCGGGTCAGTAAGTTTGGCCACCCTGCCATATATATACACAAAGTGGAAACCAGATTTGCAAACAAACTATGTATTTTGAGTATCCGGAGAATCTCATTGTGCTAGAGCAGTGAGCTTAGGTGAGAGCACTGAGAGGAAAGACTGCAAACAAGACCACAAACAGGTAACAACAATGTCAAATCTGTAACATCAGGATAATGATGCCTTCTTTGGAGGAGTGTTTGAAAGGAGCTAAAATGTAAGTAGTGAGAGCTCGCTAACCATCTGGTAGAGCACCGATCACACACTGACAAGCAGAAAGGCCAAATTACTATTTTGAAATATTGTGGAGGGTCACAACCCAACTATGGGCTGGTGGAGGGCAGGGGCGGCTCTAGCTGTTTCGCCACCCCAAGCACGGCGGCACGCCGTGGGGGGCGCTCTGCCGGTCGCCGGTCCGGCGGCTCCTGTGGACTTCCCGCAGAAGTGCCTGCGGATGCTCCACCGGAACCGGGACCAGCGACCAACAGAGCGCCCCCCGGGGCATGTCGCCCCAAGCACGCGCTTGGCATGCTGAGGCCTGCAGCCGCCCCTGGTGGAGGGCTTGTCATACACGTACTGCAGAAGGGTTTGGGCAATGGAGGACAGGTCAGGGAGAAGGCTTTGTCACAGGAAGCTCGGGAACCTTTTGGCAGCAGGAGGTTGTGCTTACGCAGAGCTTGCCACTTGACGTGCCCAACAGTGTGACCAAACTAGGATGGTTTTCTCAGTTTAGTGGCATAGAGAACAAGCATGGTTACTTGTTACGCAAACTATGAAGTAAAGCTGGGGAGTTTTTTTCAGCAAATAGTAAATTTGCCCCCTCTCCCCCAAAGCATTTTTGGGAGCACCAAAACTATTTGCAATTTGACACAAATTCTCCAAATAGTTTTGGGCACACGTTTTTTTGGACGGGGGGAATGTAGATGCCATTCACAGAACAGGAGGAGGGTCTGCCTCCGTTATAAACTTCAGCTCAGAACTTAGTGCATTCACGTAAGATGTGCTGGACATTGGTTCAGTTCCCCCCCTTTGCCTAGAATTTGAACTCGGCCCCCCCACACAATAGGAGTGTCCTAGCCACTGGGCTATGGGATATTCAGATGCAGGTATCTCCTGTTGGAACTACTGTGTATTAATAATTAAATAGTCACTGAGCCAGAGAGAGAGAGAGAGAGTAGGAGTGACTCTGTAGGCTAGTGGCTAGTGTACCCTTCTGCAATGTGGAAGTCCCAAGTGCATGCCCTTGCTACAAAGACTATTTAATTATTTATAAAAAGTGGATCAGATTCAAAAGGAGAGACTGTCAGAGACCCGGAGCATAGCTCACCCAGGAATTGTGAAATTCCTAAAGCAGCAAGCCAACTAATGCTCAACTGCCTGAAAAATACATTTGGTTCTTAGAGCATTAACTTTCCCCCAATTTAAGCCATTATTACTAAATTCTCTACATAAGAGTTAACACAATTTTTCTAATTGCTTTATGCTCAGCCAGGTAAACTATGCAATGAACTATTTTAATTATTAATGTAGTATGTACAGTGTGCTCTAATGCTGTACATTAGTAACCCACTGGTCAGTTTGTGTTACATGTCCCTCAGAGCCCATTCCTCAGAAGCTGAGAGACCACACTAAGAGAAAGATACAGAAAAGATGATAGGAGGAAAACAAGAGCGTTGCAGAATTGGCAGAGGAGAAGAGGACAGCAGAAATGTTGAGAGAGGTTAAAATCTGCAGGGCCTTGAAAGTGAAGGTATTCTGTTGGTGCACATTGGCTTAGACCTGTTAAGTCTAAGATGCTGCACTGATTTACTTCAGCTGAGAATCAGACTCTTGAACTTGATGTAGAAGGTAAAAAAAAAAGTGACTGACTGGAAGGATTCAAAGAGTAGAATGATGTGATCAAAGTGCTGGGAAGGAAGATTACTTTAGAAGCTGCATTTATTGACAAGCTTTATTAATCAAGGAAAGTTTATCTGTTCATGTGGACAAAATGATTCTGAGCTTCAAAGTTCATCCCAAAAGTGAATTCAAATTTTCATGGAGTATGAGTCCATGTACTGCAATTCTTTGGTTTAAACCTGAAATTGCTGAAGGAAAGGAAAATCCATTGTTAGAAGCCAACTAGGTACAATTCAGGAAAAGTAAATATTTTTTGTTTGATTTGGAATGGCCAAAAAGCTATTGGATGAATATGTTCAATATATTTTGTGAGGTTCCAAGAAATCAGAGGATTTCTATCCTTTTGGTATCACATTTAATTACATAAATGCAAAGTATTATTATAATGTGTCCAAATACCTCAACCTGCTTTATTATTACAAAATCCTTGCATGGTAGCATGTTCAAGAAGATATATGACAAAATCACTAGCTTTATAACCTCGATATGGTCAGGTCTGCAGATTGAAATTCAGACCGTACATTTGCCAGAAATTGTAAGTTGGATGTCTGGTCATTGCCAAATACATTCTTTGTTAGAAGACTTTGGCATGGCAAGGTCTAGTCTTGCATGTTGCTTTTCCGGTAGTGCAGTGCGTCTTAGTTCCTAAAATTCTGATTTTGTGTTCAGAAATAAAGCAGAAAACAGATTTTTGTCCTGCTGGAAAAAATGTTCTTCTAATAGTTCCTCTGAACCAATCTGGAAACTATTCTGCCCTCTTCTGTTCTATATCATGTGGGATTTTATACCACGCTCATCACCATAGTGTCTGAACACCGTCCATTACTGCATTAAGCATTGTGACTACATATCTGTCATGTGTTGTTTGTTCCCTCATCCTCTCTCCAGTGGAAGAAGCATATGCAGTGCAGAGTCTTGTTTTGGTAGATTTTTTTTATTAATATACATGTACTGTACTGCCCTGTACTAGGGTGACAATGTCAGGTTTATGCTAACTAAGGAAGATATCACTATGATGTTATAAAGTTGCAGCTTCTAAATTCATGTTCTCTTCAACTTTGATTTATCCTGTTGTGAAAGGAAAATCTGTCTTACTGAAGAAATAGTTCAACATAAGAACAGACCTAATATTCAGTCTGGCTTTTTCTTTCCCTGTCTGGCAAAGAATTGTACCACACAATTCCAATATGATCCAGAAGAATTCAGGGAGGGATTGAGAGAGAGAGGCCCAGAATCCCCTTTTTAACTTCAAAATTATTTCTATCTAGAAAACAAAACCTTTGGTATTTTATCGTTTTTTTGTCAAGAAATATTCATGTTTAAGATTACAGGCTGTAAAGGTAAAGTAAATCAGAAAGAACAAGAGAGGGAACACTTCTGAATCCATTGGCCATGAACGGTACTTTAAAAAAAATAAACCAGGATGCCTCTAATGCTCTTTTCTTTGATCTGATTTATAAAGGGCTCCAGTAAACCTTAACGCGGCCTTGATCCTTAGCTATGTAGCTCAAAAAAGATGTTGAAGAAAAAGTTCTTTTAAGATGGAAGGTTTACATCTTGTTCAAGTTCATTCTTTATGGAGAAAAATGAATTGTTATTTTTCAGTGTAAAAATTGTTCCATAATATAATTAATCTTAGAATAAAAATTGTATATCACACTACAATGTTTGATCTTCCAGAACTACTGTATTTAGTATTTTGTATTTGAAAAGGGTCCAAGCAGGAGATTTGCTTTAACTTTACACTATTTATCTTAAGAGGTTTTTTTTAATTCTTTTAATTTGCCTCTAGACTTTGGATATTGCAGAAGTTTAGTACACCTGTAAATTAGAGTGCTGTGGCCAGTCTGGTATTCTATCGATGGACACATGGTTCTATTATCTCTGTTTTGCTCATTGGTATTTCTAGCACTGCACTAGCATGATTTGTTTTAATTGTTCTGTTCAAAAGTGACTAGAAAGGAAAATAAAATATTGCAAATATCTCAGCAGCATTTAAGGAACTGCTCTGAGATACCATTGAGGATGTGGGGATGAGTGAAGGTTAGACTCATTGGAGATGTCATTATATGAAGCATCTTTTGGAAAATTAAACAACAACAAAAAGAAAAATCACATACCCAAGTTCCTTTTAAAGTAAATACTGTGTTTTATTGTGCCTCAATAAAATGTCCAAATCCCATAGTTAGCTATTCAGTGGTAGGACACAAAAGTGCCCACTTTAAATGCCAGATTACATATCCAGAAATACATTTGGATGATTTTATTAAGGTTCATATGTTAATAGGCTCTACAGCAGGGGTAGGCAACCTATGGCACATGTACCAAAGGCAGCACGCGAGCTGATTTTCAGTGGCACTCGCACTGCCTGGGTCCTGGCCACCGGTCCAAGGGGCTCTGCATTTTAATTTAATTTTAAATGAAGCTTCTTAAATATTTAAAAAAACGTATTTACTTTACATACAGCAATAGTTTAGTTATATATTATAGACTTACAGAAAGAGACCTTCTAAAAACGTTAAAATGTATTACTGGCATGCAAAACCTTAAATCAGAGTGAATAAATGAAGACTCAGCACACCACTTCTGAAAGGTTGCCGACCCCTGCTCTACAATGTTCATGCCAACCAAATTATATTGTATTTTTAATATATATATTTTTCAAGATACATTTGTAACTTTTAAAAAAATTATATAAATGCATGTTCTTCAAGGGGTTCACATACCACATGTGATTTGTAAAGTTTCTCAAGCCTGTTGCAATGCAGTCCTATCATTTCAGTTTAATATAACATATTATAAGATTACCCACAACAACACACTACCAGATAGGTGTTATCTGAAGGCACTGCAGTCCTATTCGTCTCAATATCTCCCCAAATGGCCTCTTATATACATTAAATAGAAAGGGTGACAGAACAGAAGCATGTAGTACACCACCTGAGCGAGCCCTCAGTGCTTTACTTGAAACTACCATTTCGGCCTTTTGGGAGAAAAAAGAATAGAGCCACTCAAGTACAACCCAATAAATCCTTGGTCTGAAAACATGTCAGGAACACCTTATGGTCAAGGGCATCAGAGGCAATTGACAGATGTAACAAAATTGACTAGGATGCTTTGCCTTCTTGCAATGCCAGAAGTCCATCAACCAATGAGACCAGAAGAGTCAGTGTTTGTACTAAAGAAAGACGTAAAACAAAGCTCAAAAAACCCTTTCCCCCTCTCCCCCATAAGGGGATACTAAAGAGGAGATCATTACTGAGGAGACTCTCAGCATCAGAAGTGGTTTCTTGAGCATGGCCCTAATGATAAAGCATGTGTTTTTATCTACATTCATTAGTGTTTAAAGAGATCCATGTGATCAATTGCTATGGCTTTTACATTTGGATTTGTTATTTTTTGGATCTTCATAAATGTCTAGTGCATTTAGTAAAATGATAATATTTTAGGAGAACATAAATGTTAAGTTGTTGCTTCCTTAGCTGGATAAATTCATGGTGGCTAAGTCCATAAATGGCTATTAGCCAGGATGGGTAAGAATGGTGTCCCTAGCCTCTGTTCGTCAGAGGATGGAGATTGATGGCAGGAGAGAGATCACTTGATCATTGCCTGTTAGGTTCACTCCCTCTGGGGCACCTGGCATTGGCCACTGTCGGTAGACATATACTGGGCTAGATGGACCTTTGGTCTGACCCGGTATGGCCGTTCTTATGTTCTTAAAGGCCAAGCAAGATGTGTAATTCAAACAAATTCTAGGAAAAGTGGTGACATGAAGTTATCTTCTTTCAAAGATGTATAGATTTTGTTTCAAATGTATTTATTTTAGAATTGCAGAAATTCATTCTTCAAAGGTTATCGCAAAGTCTGACATTTTAAAGGAAACGTTCAGACGTTAGTGCATCAATCTTTTCTCAAACTTCTAAAATATTTCTATATTAATTTTGTATAGGTACTTTGGCAACAGTACTATAAACAAAAATATATTATTTTAGTAGCAGAAAACAACATAAGGTGATTTGGATTAAACAACAAAATGTATTTATCTTTAAACAACAACTGTATTTTTGAGAACAGTTGGACTTCTAGTGTGGCAAATGAGATGTGAAGATGTCTGCAAGAAGTAACAATTACCTAGTTTCTTATAAGAGAAAATTCTTCCCCTCCTCAACCCATATGTGTCAGGGCTTGATCCTACACATGGAAATATGGAAGTAAAAAATAATGAGCAGGACGTGGGATGCAGAGAAACCTGTCCAGACATTAATGAGAGAGCTGTTGTGTGGTCAACCAGTTACTGAATTAAGGCCAAAAAGGGGGTACATGGAGAGAAATACTTCCTTTGCATGCTGAGGGTTTAAACTCATGTCTACTAAAATGCACCTTATCTTATCTACACCTTGCCCATTTTTTATTCAGTGCTCTTGGGAATACTGAATGGAAGTACAACAACCTTGAAAATGACTTTGGCTTAGTGAAGAGGACTATGCCTAGTGCTTAACCTTAACTGTACCCACATATAGCCAATCCATATCCCAAACTTGGGAGGAAGGATAGCTCAGTGGTTTGTGCGTTGGCCTGCTAAACCTAGCGTTGTGAGCTCAATTCTTGAGGGGGCCATTTAGGGATCTGGGGCAGAATCAGCACTTGGTCTTGCTAATGAAGGCAGGGGGTGGACTCAATGACCCTTGGGGGTCCCTTCTAGCTCTATGAGATCGGTATATCTCCATAATATAAAAATAAATAAAGCTCTGTGCTTGCACTGGAGCATTACATCTTTGCTTTCCTGCTGCTCATCACACAAGGATTTATCAGATCAAGATCTAAATGTAATAAACGCAAAAAAAACAAGTACTCTTAGCATTCCACATATAGTCCTGTAGTTAAGTCTTAGACATCATTTTTATTACAGATCTGTTTAGATATTATATGGGTACTGTACTCAATGCACATATTTCTGTAATATGAGAAGTATTTAACAAGATTTCCAGCCTCAAGAGATCAAAAATCATGAGTCAGGCCCCCCAAAATCATGAGATTTAAAAAACCATCAAATCATATTTTTTAGTCTGTCTTTTGACTTTTTAATTCCCCTCTACGTGTGTGTGTGAGAGAGAGAGAGAGAAAGAGAATTTCAGTCAAAAAGTCATGCCTCTCACGGGCTGCTCAGTAACTGCCCTTACTCTCTCCTTACACTTAATATAGCGGAATTGCCATCCATTTCCTATTACTTGACTCCATCCCCTCTAGTGTATTTCCTTTGATAAAAGAAGGGCTGGATAGTAAATAGTTTGAGAGCTGCCAACCTAATTAAGGCATAATGATTCATACTTACCCATAGAGCTTATATTATTTTTTAGGGTTGATGTGTGACTGATATACATATCAAAGAACTTTAAACTTACATCATGGTGAAAATGTCATGGTAAAATCAATACGGGATTGATTGAGCCTTTGGCAAGAAGCAACACTTCCCTGCCTCCCCCTGCTCTGGACTCCCCAATCTCCTCCCCACTTCCCTCCTGTCCCCCACATCCCCCAGTACCCCATTCCCCTGCACTCCCTAAATCTGCCTCCTGTTCTCCTTCACTCTCTCCATCCACCTTTCGATGTGTCTGCTGCTCCTCACTGTCTCTGTGTCCTATCTAGTACCCCCCGAACCATAGAGTGGCAGCCATTTTGCCTGTGGGAATGGCTTCAATCTCACTGAAAAGATAGACTGTAGGGAAGTGGCGACCACCTTGCTGACTTCAACCCCATTGACAGTGATAGCAGGTGGTGGCCATTTTGAATAAGGGAAACATGCTTGTGGGTTTGTCACCTTTCATTGTGTTTTCATGCAACAGATGAAAAAAATACCCTGAAATCTCTAGAATCATGATAAAATTGCCCATGTTAATCATACTGAGTTAAACCAATCTGGTATTCCGGCAGAACACATAAAGTTGTGGTTTGCTCTGTAATATGTTTAACATTTCACATCAAATTGTCTCTTTGCAAGGTAGGTGGAAAGAGAAAGTACAGTGTCTATTTCCATTTGTGGGAAAGAAATTAAAACCAAACCCCACCCCCTACTCTTTAAGTAATGCCAGTATTTAAAAATAAATCCCCACTAAACCTGAGAAATGGTAAATATGGCAAATAACTGAAATCTGCCTTTATTTATACTACTGCAATAGTTTTTCCTTGAAATACAGAAACTGGCATGGAATCATATTTTGGATTTACCTTCATGACTATGGAGTGTGTCTTTTATGCAACACAAATGTAATAGAAAGAATACTTAGCAGTAAAACCATGAATTTAAGATTGTCTGTTTAACACCTCCATATATATATAGTATGGTGTGAGGGACTGTCCTGGCAGTTTGACTGAAGACCTGGGTAAGCTTTGATTTGCTAATCTTACTTTTTATTGCTGTAGAACGCTGCTTTGTTTGGTTCACAATATAGCTTTACTGAGTTTGTCACTAACAGAATTAGAATTAGTCTAGCCTCAAGGAAAGTATTGCTAAATGTGGTGCATGGGAGCGGATTTCAAAGGCAAAACCACAATCTGCGTTTGGCTTCCTTGTTCCTCACAACTTCCAACAGCACCTTTCTGGTAGTGTGATAGCTTTTCAATTGTTAGTTTCCCCAGCTTCTCCTCTTTTCTTTCTCCAAAACATCTCCAAGGCCCCAGTTCATAGGGCTTTGCAAAGAGAATCATTCACAGTGGCTTCAGGCATAGACAGCATGCTTTTAGGTGCCGTTATTACTATTCTGATTATTTATTCTTTGTTTTACCTAGTCCTGGACCTGGCCCCCATTGTGCTAGATGCTGTGCAAACAGAACAAAAACCAGCAGTCACCCTCTTCCACTCATTTGGGGACTCGCCTGCTTCACTTTGCTACCCTCAGCAAAGCACAGGGAAGCATTTAGCCATAGACAAAATAGAAATTAAAAGTGAGGTAAGAAAAATCACAATTTTATTTCGCTAGATTAGGTTAGGAAATTATAAAATATGAGCTTCTTATGGTATATTTCCTTTTCCTTCTCATAAGGTTAAATACTGAAGGGTAAAAATACATACTCAGCTTCTTCACAGGTAGTTTGGCCCCTTTGTGCTTGTTGCATTTAATGATTTCAGTGGAAAGTACCTTCTAGTAATTGGGAGGTTATCTATTCTTTACTTCAGCTGTATCACCATTGCTGTATTTTATATTATGTAAATTGAGCATCAGATCTTTAAGTGATTGTCTTGGATTAATAACATGAGATTAGGGTATGCTTTTACCAGAGCACTTAGGAAAAAATGATATAAGAGACTCACATTATAGACTCAAGTGGATGATATGAAGCATAAGCTTCAGGCAAGTTTTGATTTATTCAGTGCACTCTGCAATGCAACAAATAAACCAAAGACTGTAATTTTTATTGTTGACAAAATATGTAAAATCTTACAATATGTATTATAAACCTCTTCCTGCTAGACAGTCAGAATCATACCACCAGTCAAAAAACCTATGAAGCAGAACAAAGAATCTGAAAGTTCAAACTGCCTTAAAAATGCCTAATTTTTTCCTAGACAACTCAAGATGGCCAAATACATTCTGAATAAACTGTTATGCCAGCACAATTTGTCAATGTTAAGTGCCTCCACTGTAATCTCTGCCGTTGTTACTTTTCCAGAGTTATTACTTTATTGATGACATAGCCTGCTGATCTGTTATCACAATGAAAGGAATTTTGAATGTGTGATGTGCACTAACACAATTAAATGTTTTTTCCATCCCCGTCTGTTCAGTATGAATGTGCACAGCATGTCCTGTCATTTGTACCCATGTGTGCTATATTCAGATTTATTTGTATGCATGATTCCACCCGCCTATTTTTTTTATGCTAGAGTGTAATATACTGTGCGGCAGGACTGAGCCAAAGTGAGTTGGTGAGTTACCTTTTCAGATGTTTGCTTATTTATCTTTGATTTGCACAGCACCTGTTTCCATAGCAAGTAGGCACATATTTGCAAAATTAAAATATATTAATTACATAAAACTAAGAGAAAAATAAAAAAAGGCTAATGCTACTAAACCATATCTTGTATAACGCCTCTCAAGCTCACCGGTAAAGAGTCATGGATAGTTAATTTCAAAGGTGGGACCTTCAACTATGGAAGCCATGCCGTTAGCACAGGAGGAGTTTACTTTAGAAATTTGCACCAATAGCCTTATCATAGAAGAATTATAGAATCATAGAAGAATCATAGAAGATTAGGGTTGGACGAGACCTCAGGAGATCATCTAGTCCAGTCCCCTGCTCAAAGCAGGACCAATACTATCTAAATCATCCCAGACAGGGCTTTGTCAAGCTGGGCCTTAAAAACCTCTAAGGATGGCGATTCCACCATCTCCATAGGTAACCCATTCCTGTGCTTCACCACCCTCCTAGTGAAATAGTGTTTCCTAATATCCAACCTAGACCTCCCCCACTGCAACTTGAGACCATCTGCCACCACTGAGAACAGCCGAGCTCCATCCTCTTTGGAACCCCCCTTCAGGTAGTTGAAGGCTGCAGCTAAATCTTCCCTCCCTCTTCTGCAGACTAAACAAGCCCAGTTCCCTCAGCCTCTCCTTGTAAGTCATGTGCCCCAGCCCCCCAATCATTTTTGTTGCCCCCCGCTGGACTCTCTTCAATTTTTCCACATCCTTTCTGTAGTGGGGGGGGGGGCCAAAACTGGACGCAGTACTCCAGATGTGGCCTCACCGGTGCTGAATAGAGGAGAAAAATCACTTCCCTCAATCTGCTGGCAGTGCTCCTACTAATGCAGCCCAATATGCCATTAGCCTTCTATAAGTCGATCTTACGTACTGTGGCATGCCTAGGGTTACAGACTGTCTCTCAATCCATAAAAAGTTTTTAAATAATCACCAGCTTCTTGAATGGAGCTCAGAAATGAAGAGGAATCCAGGGCAAAGGGTTGAGCACAGAAATTATATCTCATCCAATTCAGCATTAGTTTCTGAATGGATTTCAAAGCTGGCCCGAAGAAGAATGAAGTAGAGGTGACAAATGTATGTATGACATTTGTGAGCTATGAATCAGAAAGAAAAGATTTCTACCTCATGACCCGCTGTAGATGACAATAGGCACTACTGGAATAGTCCTTTGCCATCTGGAAAATCCCTAAACAATGATGGATCCTATGAGACCCCAAGGCAGTAAAAATGTTTAGTAAAAGGCAGCCATACACCCAGAAAAGATGGCGCTCCCTAGAACTGAATAATTAATGCAAAAAAGTCTCACTAATATTGGTTTGAATTTTTCAGTGAACTTGTTCACACCATGCTTGAGCCCACTTCCTCATCTTTCTGTGGACATATAAGCAACCAAGGTTTATGGGCAACATATTTAATTTAAAAACAGATACAAGGAAATATCTTTTCACACAGTTTATTGCCATAAAATATCAAACTCATTGCTGCAAGATATCGAAAGATTAAAAGAGGATGAGACATGTATATGAATAGGGAGAACATCCACAATTACATTTCATACGGGATATAAAACACACATGCTTCAGGGCATAAACCGGCTGTTGACCAAAGGGGTTACAGGATAAACCTGAATTACTCCCTTGATAGATATTTGATAATCTTATTAACTACAATAGCTCCATTACAACTGTGAACATATTACAGTAGTAGTTCTGTTGTGATAGTGAACATATACTGCCTATTTATCAAGATGCTGAAAGAGGTGCCAAAAATGAACTTTCAATTCAAACGGGTAGCTAGGAGATGTTTTTTTCAAAAACTACCACTACCCACTCATCTTGTGTCATATTGAAGCCTTACTATATTCTTTCTAAAAATACACAGGTATTAGGTCTGGCCTCCTGCACACCCTGTCTAGCAGAACTACAAGTGGAATGTTTTGTTTGTGATTTGCAAGAAGCAGGTGACAGAATGCTATCTCACAGCAGCATTCACATGAAACTTGTGTTAAATTACAGTTTTAATGCAGAATAAATTTATACAAATAAAGACTCTTCTTCTTCCAGATATTATCCAGACATTGAAGCCATTTCTGTCTGTGGGTCAAAATCAACCTGGGCAGAAGCCAGTGGAATTCAACATGAACAATCAATTTAAAGCCAGTGGAATTGTACTTACTTGTGCCATGGGTGAATTTGGCCCTAAGTTGATTAATTGTATTTTCATAATTAAAACTTCTGATTCATGTTAATATTCTGAGCCCACAAAATATATCTACTATTTATGTTAGTTTGTAAGATCAATACCATATCTATAGTGAATCAGGAAAGTTAAGAGAGAAATATCATTACTTGTGTTGAAATGAAGAATTTTAGTTTGGCACAATTTTTTTAAATGCTGATGTAGAACAACTCCATATGTGGTTTGTACAAATATGTTTTGTTCTATGGCTTGTTTGTGAATTAATTGTTATGAGTATTCATACCACTGAAAGAGATATTTAGGATTCATAGGTAGGGCCCTACCAAATTCATGGTCCATTTTGGTCAATTTCACAGTCATAGGATTTTAAAAATTGTAAATTTCATAATTTCAGCTATTTAAATGTAAAATTTCACAGTGTTGTAATTGTAGGGATCCTGACCCAAAACAGCGTTGTGTGTGTGTGTGTGGGGGGGTGTTGCAAAGTTATTGATGGGGGGGCGGGTTGCGGCACCGCTACCCTTACTTCTGCACTGCTTCTGGCAGAGGCGCTGCCTTCAGAGCTGGGCAGCTGGACAGTGGCAGCTGCTGGTCAGGAGCACAGTCTGAAGGCAGAGCTGCTGCCAGCAGCAGCGCAGAAGTAAGGATGGAATGATGTGGTATTTCCACCCTTTCTTCTGTGCTGTGCAGAAGGAAGGGTGGCATGGTATGATTTTGCCACTCTTACTCCTGTGCTGCTACTGGGCAGGCTGCTGCCCTCAGAGCTGGGCACTTGGCACTGCAACTCCCTTTTGGGTCAGGACCCCCAATTTGAGAAACGCTGGTCTCCCCCATGAAATCTATATAGTATAGGGTAAAAGCACACAAATGAGCAGATTTCAAGGTCCATGACATGTTTTTCATGGCTGTGAATTTGGAAGGATCTATTCCTAGGCAATACTGTATTAATTTTCCTGTGTTGGTAGGTGTTTGTCTACTTATGACTTACAATGAAAACTCCCTCCAGAGAGAGGGGTTAGAGCAGGGATTGGCAACTTTTGGCAACCTTGGTCAGGGAAATCCACTGGCGGGCCGGGACAGTTTGTTTACCTGCAGCATCCACAGGTTCGGCCAATCACAGCTCCCACTGGCCGCGGTTCGCCGTTCCAGGCCAATGGGGGCTGCGATTGACTGAACCTGCGGACACTGCAGGTAAACAAACCGTTCCGGCCTGCCAGCGGATTTCCCTGATGGGCCACATGCCAAAGGTTGCCAATCCCTGGGTTAGAGGGATTGTGCCAGGGGTGGGGCCAGGGGAAGATTTCTGATTGGAATGGTATCTGCTTGTTTTGGCTGTTGCTTTTAGTTAATCCTTAGGGCAACAAAGACAAGTATGCATGCCCTGTGCATACAGCTCCAAAATACTGGGAAGGAGTACAGCCCTCCTGACTACATTTCTCCCAGCTCTTTAACTTGAGTTCTGCCTCTCTCTCCACTCCTTTTTCCTCTTGCTCCTTTTCAACAAAAGAAATTCTTTGCAGCATAGATTCTTCATTGCACTGGAGCTGGAAGGTAGCTAGTTGTGGCTCTCTGATTCTCTGCTGCCCAACCCAACCCCAGTGCAAATTAAAGCTGCAGGGGTACAGCTTTAACTCACACTACTAGTGAGGTCATTTATGCCAGTGGAGAACTGGGTGTAGCAGAACCTTGCTCTGTTGTGCCCCTGACACACCATCTTCCTCTCCTTATGCTTGACGCTGGCCAAGAGTCCCCCTGCATAAATCATGTAAAGTGAACTTGGAAGACTAGATAATTGGGCCTTCATCTTTTTCCTTTGGTCAACCTAGCTCTTCCTGCTGACCACATCACCCTACATGAGCTAATCTGGAATCTGTTCTAGTTTTCTACTTCTCCCCTATCCCTGCTTTACCTGCATTGTGCTTTCCCTTACTAGTTTCCTTACCCAGGGAGGGCATGCAAACTGGCCGTGTGGGGAAGCTGGACACATTGCAAGGGCAGGCCAAAGGAAGGAGGGAGTTCTGTCAGGTGGAGACAGTTGAGACTTACTCATGAGGAGCCTTGACCTGGCATACCGCTTGACATCCAGAATCCCTGCTTTCTCTGTGTCACAGCACTCCCTAGCTGCCACAGAGGCCATCCAAGATTAGCTACTGTCCAAAGGGTTACATTCAATTAATAGTATAAACTAATGTAAAATGCACATCCGCGTTGAAACTGCTGCAAGCTTCACCATGGCACTGTAGTTACTAAAGAAAGAGCACCTTGTACTGCCTGAAGCAGCAACTGGATGATTAATAGGACATTTGAAGATAACTAAGATTCTTCCAAGACCCTTTCCGGCCTCTAGCAATTTTGCCTTTTTTTTTTTTGTCTCATACAGGAGAGCTGAACAGGCAATGAATACACCATTTTCTGCTGCTAATTCGCTAGTCTGGCTATTTACAAAAGGCCAAATTCCATCTGAAGGTACACAAAAAAATTGTATACACTTATATGGAAATTGTGCTTGTGTATCCAACAATTTGAGCAACACTTCTCGGCTTATAAGAAAACAGAGAGATCACAGAATATTTCCAGCATAGGATAGATAATATGAAAGTCCACAAAGAACTTAATATTAAAATATTAGTATTGATCTGGTTGAATTTTTGGCATATGAATTTTCCTCACTGTTTGATCCTTCTTGTTGTAAGGAATAATTTACCTGTTTCTACTAAATGTAATGCCCTCTAGAGCTGATTGTTGCTGATATATTGCTCTAAGCGTATATCTACATTGTGATGGAAGCCCAGGGTGAGTGGGACTTGAGTCTGCTGACCCTTGGTTCGAGAACCTAGGGTTTTAGCATCTACAGTGATTGTTAACCCTGAGTTAAAAATTTTCCAACCCAGGCTTGAACCTGGGGCTTTGGTGTCTACACTGAAACACACAGATCTGAGTCAAGCCATATCGAAGACGCACTAGCACCCACCTAATATGTGGCTACGCTAGTTCTTTGACTGTGGTGCACTGTGGGAAAATTTGATTGCCCACCCTGCACATTAGAGGAAGTTTGAACAGAGCTGCCATTTTGGTCTGTGTGCTCCCAGCTATTGGATCCAGCACATGGAAGAGGCTCCTTTTGAAGAGCTTCTCTTGCTTGCGCTTTCACTCCTGTGTCAGGAAATGAGCAGAGCTTTTGTGAGATGCTGGTGGACATTTTGGTGGCGTTTTCTGACCCACCAAAGTTACCTGACACAATTTATGATGGAACAGGAAGAGGTGGCAAAGGAGGAGGAGTACCCAGGCATGGCAGACAAGCTGGCTGATGTTTCTCTGTACAGTCAGTACAGCCTCTGATGCCCCTACGTGGACCAACGCTTCTTGAGCAGGGCCACAAACACAGATTGATGGGATCATATTGACATGCAGACCTGAGATGACCAGCAGTGGATCCAGAACTTTTGCATGAAGAAAGCTACATTTCTGGAGCAGCTAGTGAGCAGCTTTGTGAGCAGCTAGTCCTTACCCTCCAGCATAAAGACACATGCATGAGGCCACCCCTGCCAGTTCAGAAGTGGGTTGCTAGAGCTGTTTGGAAGCTGGTTACCCCAGACTGCTAGAGAGCTGTTGCAGTTTGGATTAATCCAGTTTGGATTAAGTGGTTGTGTAGGTTTCTGTGTGGTTGTGTGGTTTACCCCAAAGTGGCAGGGGTCATTGATGGGACTCATATCCATAGTTTGTCCTCCTCAAGGAGCACATAAACCACAAAGGGTACTACTCCATTGTTATGCAGGCCCTCATGGACCACAAAGGGCAGTTTATGAATGTCAATGTGGGTTACACTGGAAGAGTTCATGATTCATCAGTTTTTCACTGATCAGGAGTCTACATTCATGGGCAGGCTGGGACACTGTTCCCACCAAATCAAATTGTCATAAATGGAGTTATTGTTCCTACCGTTATTCTGCAGGATCTTGCATACCTCCTTTTGCCTTGGTTTCTGAAACCGTACCCTGATTTCAGAGCCCTGGCAAAAGATGGTTTAATTACACTCTCAGCAGGTGAAGAATGGTTATTGAACGTGCCTTAAGCCGATGTGAAATCTCTGTGGAGATGTTTACAAACCCATGTGGATGCCAGTGTCATTGATGTTGTCTGCATTACTGTGGCTTGCTGGCCCTTCACAATCGTTGTGATGCACGAGATAAGCCATTTCCCCCGGAATTGGCCTCTGATAGTGAGGGGCCACTGAATTGGTACACTCAGCCAAAATGTGCACCTACCACAGCTGGGGCTAGATGCACCTGGGCAACACAAGTCTGGGATACTTGGTGTTCTCACATTATGGACTTGCACGGCCCAATGGAAAAGGGGGAATTAGTACTTTTATGAATGGCTTGTGGGGGTGCGGGTTGTATGGGGGGCTCAATGATTGTGGGGAGAGGTGTGGAATTTTAGTGCCATGCAATGCACTCATGAAATGAGAGGGGGCTATAAATTGAAAAGATGAAGAAGGCAAAGGGAAGAATTTCGAACGAAACAAAATCTTGTTAGAGAAGCAGAGAAATATGAAAAGGAACTTGGATAACAACCTCGAGTACTCCATTCAGTGCAAGCTTATACGGCGAAAACTGAAGGATGACTTTGAGAACTTCCAGAAAGAAAAGCTCCTTAAAACAGCTGAATCACGCAAGAGCCTCAGTACATAGAAGTGGGAATTGGCGCAGTATAGATTGAGCATAACAGCATTGAAGAATAAGGATAGAGAGACAGTAATTGACAGAGCAGGGATGGAGGAGGACTACAAGGACTTCTATAAAGCCTGATAGTTCACCTTTCAGTATGACCTGTTGTAGTCTCTCCTTTAAGCAATTCCTTATCCACCTTTCAGTTCTCATATTAAACCCCATCTTCTCCAATTTAACTAATAATTTTCCATGTGGAACTGTATCAAATGCCTTACTGAAGTCCAGGTGATTAGAAGTACTGCATTTCCATTGTCTTAAAAAAATCAGTTATCTTCTCAAAGAAAGAGATCAGGTTGGTCTGCCATGATCTACCTTTTGTAAAACTATGTTGTATTTTGTCCCAATTACCATTTACCTCTTTGTCTTTAATTCCTTTTTTTTTCTTCAAAGTTTGTTCCAAGACCTTGCATAGAATCTAACAAGCCTGTAGTTTCCTGGAACACTTTTTTCCCTTTCTTAAAAATAGGAACTATATTAGTAATTCTCTAGTCATAGGGTGCAACCTCAGGGTTTACAGATTCATTACAGCTGCTGGTTCTCTGTTGCTGCCGGTCACTCCTGTCACTAACTGCCAGTGCTTGCTGCTCCCATGAGGCCATTTTCTGAGATTCAGCCACTTAACCCAGCTCTTAGTGATTTCAGCAGGGAGCCTCACAGCCAATGCAGTCTCTGTGTTGTCTTTCACTGCCCCACAAAAGGCCTAAGGCTTAGCACCTATATCTGCACAGCAATGATGATAGCTCTGGGAATCACCAACCAGAAACAAGGACTCTCAATTGGCTCTAATCAGGTCTGTCATTCAGTGC
Organism: Mauremys reevesii; assembly: GCF_016161935.1. NCBI lineage: Eukaryota > Metazoa > Chordata > Testudines > Geoemydidae > Mauremys > Mauremys reevesii. The sequence continues at coordinate 42,928,133 of NC_052624.1, forward strand.
TGGAGAGAGGCAGGTCAAATGATATCTAGCACTCCTTGGGCAGAGTTCACACCATGAGGTAGGAACACCTGTCCCTCTCCCCCGTCTCATCTTCACTGGAATTTGGCATCCCTATCTCCTGCTTAGCAGGTCAGGCATTCTAAGCACAGTTCTTCTGTCCTTTACTCATACAGTAAGGATAATAACATTTCATTACCCCTGCATTCAAATACAGAGTGATTTGTAACCCAAAAGCAGCCAAAATTCATTATTTTGTCAAAGTGGCTCCATCTGCTTCACACCTAGGCAGAGTAGGTGTGTCTATGCAAACACGGTCTGCTCCAGAAGTCTTTTTCTGCACTTGATCACTAGGTGTCAGGGGAGAGTTCATTCAGACACTGCTTACATATCATTTCAGTACAAGAAACTTTCCAAATCTCAGATCTCAAAAAGCATCTTATGAGACTGTCCACGTGTGTTGCTGATGTAGACCAGGAGCTACAACTAAAATGGCATAAAAAGGGAACAGAAGTTATAAAAGAAGCTTTCCAGGTGGTTGGCTAAACTGAATGAGCAAAGTTGTTGAAGTAAAGTTTCCTGATCCATAATTGTGAGCAAAATTTGGCATTGTTAATGTACAGAGAGCTTTTTCCATTTCAGGCATGGAACATCACTTTGGGCTCAATCCTATGCAGTGCAGGTGAGGAGGGTAATCAATAAACCCAAGGTAAAAAGGGATGAGCAGGTCAGGGAGCTCAGGAACCCAGGTCTCCATTAATGAGAGTAATGCTGCACAAATGCAAAATTCCTCCTACTTGACAACAGGAGTAAGGCCAAAGAGAGGAGTGCATATCTAAGGGTGAGGATTGTTGCATGTCTTCTGAGACACACCCAAACTCTGCCGTTTTTGCTCCACTGGGAAGAAAGACACCTAGCGCTTAATTTAATGTGCAAGTGTGAGCAGCCTGCTGTACTTACACAGGGGTCTGAGAGTCCTGTGTTCTCTGCTGCGCACCATGCAAGTACTTCCAGGATCAAAGCGTTAATGGAAACTGTTCAGGACCTGAACACTGAAGGAAATGAATTCAACTCCTTAAACTTAAAATGCACACGTCTCTAAGTGGTGCTCAGCATATTACACTTGCATATATAACAGATGCAACTAAGTAACTAAACATCAAACTAAGGGTAGGTCTATACTTACCGCGCGGGTCGACGCGGAGAGTTCGACTTCTCGGAGTTTGAACTATTGCGTCTAATCAAGACGCGATAGTTCGAACTCCCCACGCACTCTGGTCGACTCCGGAACTCCACCACCGCGAACGGCGGTGGCGGAGTCGACCTTGGAGCTGCGGACTTCGTTCCCGCGGCGTCTGGACTGGTGAGTAGCCCGAACTAAGGTACTTCAACTTCAGCTACGCTATTCGAAGTTCGACCCCCCCCCTTAGTGTAGACCAGGTCTTAGGGGTGGGAAAGATAGATACTATATCTTATGATCTATACATATGTAGAAAATATAGCTATTCACCTGCTGCCTTTTCTCATCAGCACTATTGCTCCATCAGCAAATTGAACCTGAGTTGGTGGCTGGCTTTATTTTCTTCTGCCATATCCTTTGTGAATTTTGGCTGCATAGGGAAGGTACTGTATTATGAAGCTGGGAATACAATGTTAATTTTGGACATCTCCTTATCCAAAAGTGTAAAACAAACAAAAGAATCATCTTGAGGGAGTTCAGAGAAGGTCAGTTAAAATGCTTAAGGGGCTGGATGGATTGACTTAAAGGGAAAAAAAACCCCTAAATATGTATAGCTTGGGTAAGCAATGACTGATGGCAACATAACTGTTTATAGGTATGAAAGATGTAGATACTCAGGAAGCTGTAGTATCATGGCTGAATTCTGCTCACCAATTTCAATTAGAACAGTCCCATTGCCATATTTACCACATTGGAAGAGGAATATGACTTGGGATGTAATTTTAATAAAAAAGGACAATATTGGTCAATCTCAGGAACGACTTCCTTACAGTGAGATATATGCTGTTGTGGGATAGACTTCTAAGGATAATGGTAGAAGCCCCATCCGTGAAGACAGTTAAAAAAAATTCTATCCTGGTAGGGAATGTCTGTCATTTTCCTTTCTAGTTCATTCATGGGCACTACTGTAATATTTAGGTGCTTATGAGATGGACTTAAGAGACTTTTATCTGTAATTCTTCTGATACTTCCACTCTCCTAAGAGGTGGCCTGCTCACTTTCATGATATGGCCCTTTTCTAATGGATTTGCTCCATCTGGACACACATTTTCTAAATATGCTCTCACAATTATGCAACAATGTGGGGGTTTTTTTGTTAACATTTATCATTTGTCTGTTCTTTTAGTTTGTGGCCACATTTCTTTCTGTAGTCATGTTACTTTTGGATTTACATGAATACTGTCAGAAATTAGAGAGTTTCTTTTTTTTAAGAAGTATATGTGTGTTATATGTAAGTTGCTTAGAACAGTCAGTAATGTTAAACTATTAGAGTTAACTACAACCTATTGATAGGTATTTCAGTAGTAGTGTCTTGAATGAACAAAAGAGTCTTTTAGAGATATGACGGTGTGTTTTAGGGGGAGCAGTTCTGTTTAGGAGCTAGATCTATATATCATGGTTATTTCTGTCTGCTAGATTTGAGAGAATAAAATAAAGTTGTTTAAATATGCATCCTTATTGGATTTGCTATTAATATTATGACTTCACTGTAACTCCAAAAAGAGAGCGTGCCTGAAATTTCCAAGAAATCAGACTTAGCTAAGTCCAGGCAATTGTATAGATGATAGAGGGCTCTTCAGTCTAGCAGACAAAGATATAACAAGAACCAGTGACTGGAAGTTAAAGCTAGAAAAATTCAAACTGGAGATAGGGTGCAAATTTTCAAGAGTGAGGACAATTAATCATTGGAACAATTTACCAAGGGTTGCGTTAGATTCTCCATCACTGCAAATTTATAAATCAAGATTGGAGATTTTTCTAAAGTTTTCATGTTTTAATTCAAATACAGCTACCTGACTTGAAACTGGAATTAATACAGGGAAGTCCTATAGCTTATGTTATGCAGGATGTCAGAAGGATGATCACAATAATCCCTTCGGGCCTTAAAAAGTGATGAATCTGTTAATCTTATTCTAGAAAATAAGGGTCCAAATTTGTCCCTGGAATTACTCCATTGCTCTGAGCTCAAACAGGCTATAAAACAGTCTGCCTGTATACTGGCCCCTAGTTCCTCTCTGTTGAACAATCTGTTCTCTCTTTCAGGCCAAACTCATACCCATCCTGTTTTTGTTTATTTGCTAAGCGACTCTTCCTCCCAGCCAATCATATTCCTTTGCCAAGTTCTTAACACAGTCTTGTGTCTGCATTTCCCTTCACTCTGCTCTGTCCTCTCTTCAGTCTGTTAAAAGGGCAATGATAGCTATGTTCTCATTTTCCTAAGCAACGTCAGTTCTCCTTTATTTTTAATCCAACCCAGGTCATCCCAATATTATAAGTGTACTGGAATATTTTGTAAAATATTCTTACTAAAAGAGATCTCACTATAACTCCAGTTATTAAATCTTTGCTGAGAGGTGGAGAGAGTCTATTAATTTCTGTGCTGCTTATAAAGTGTGTGATTTAGCAAAGTACAGATTAGCAAGACTCAGCTGTATGTGCCTCAGGGCAAGTCTACACTACAAAATTAAGTCGACCTAAGTTACGTCAATGTACAACACCACAGTGATTTAAATTGCTTTTGCATGTCCTCACTATGTTCCTTGTGTCAGCAGTGTGTGTCCTCACTAGGAGCACTTGCACTGATTTAACTGTTAGTATGGGGCATTGTGGGACGGCTTCTGAAAGGCAGCAACAGTTGATGTAAATAAGGCAGTGTCTACATTGATACTGCCCTGACCTAACTATATCAACCTAAGCATTACACCGCTTGGTGTAGTGGGCAAGTTACATCAGTGGGAGGTACATTTTTGTGTAGACACTTCTAGAGTTAGGTTAATGTAAATTGCCTTATGCCAACCTAATTCTCTAGCATAGACCAGGCCTTTCTGTCTTCCTGTGCTGAAGTACTACTTACTTTCAGTATATTTAATTCTCCTGCCCCTGAAAAGTTTGGTTTCAATTCTCTTTATTTTGTTTTCTAGCTTTAACTATCTGCCTCTCAAATTTTAAGATTCATTTAGATCAGATCCAAGTTTCCTTCTGCATAAGGAGACAGGGCCGCCCAGAGGATTCAGGGGGCCTGGGGCAAAGCGGGGAAGCTGCGGCACTTGTACTCACCGGGCGGCGGTCCAGGTCTTCGGCGGCGGGGGGGGGGACCTTCAGTCGCTCCGTGTCTTCAGCAGCACCGAAGGGCCCCATGCCGCCGAAATGCTGCCAAAGACCCGGAGCGACTGAAGGGCCCCCCACTGCCGAAATGCCGCCGAAGACCTGGACCGCCCCCGGACCAGAGCTTGCGGGGCCCCTGTGTGGCTCGGGGCCTGGGGCAAATTGCCCCAGTTGCCCCCCTCCCCCCGGGCAGCCCTGTAAGGAGAATAAACCCAACTTGCTTGATAATTTCTGAGTCACAGTCTTGATTCGTTGAGACCTGCTATCATTTTGCCTGCTCTCTACGACACCTTCTCTAGTACTGTAAAAATCTTACTATGATTAGGTGATAAGAAAAACAGAATACATTTGACATACTGTGCCATTTACTTTGTATGGTAGCAATATCACATATTTTGATTCAAATTCTATCTGCTTATAGAAGCCAGTACCTTATTACTCATTTCCTGGATTTGTGTGACAGGCTAAAGGTTACCAAGATTTTCTCAGTTATGCATAGATATTTTCTCCTGGGCTTATGATGTATGATTGTTCACTTCCGTGCATTTTCCCAGTTTTACTTCCTTGGTTTTGGTTCTGTATTTTATCACCCATTGGCATTAAACTGCATTGGCCCTTTGCTGTGTGTGTCTTGTCTAAATCCTTTTGAATTTCTCTCTCTTTTCATATATGCCTCCTATTTTGGTATTATCAGGAAATTTTAGGATTCAACTTTACTACTCTAATTCAAATAATCTATATTAAAAAGGCAGGTCAAAAACCGACCCCTTACCCTTCTCAAAACATCTTCTCATTTTTAAAAACATTGAAATGTACAGAAGCTTGCTATTTCCCATGTGCTTGAAAGACATTTTATCTAGCTACCAATTCTATTATACATAACTGTGTACATCTAGTATTAATGCCCTGACTAATAAACTGTTGATCAAATTATAAGTGCCAGATTTGGAGATAGAAATGGAGATGTTGTGGCACTTCATTATAATACTGCAAATAGCAATAGTGTACTTACATAGAAACAGAACTCACAAGCCTCAGTAATGACTTTCATTACTTGATCCTGCCTGTAACCCGCTGTAGTATGATGGATTTGTCCGCCAGCTTTGGGGCAAAAAACAGTCAGCCACAGTCAGTCAGCTTTGAGCAGGGGGTTGGACTCGATGACCTCCTGAGGTCTCTTCTAATCCTAATTTTCTATGATTCTATGAACTCTGTTTTAGCCTTCTACCCAGGCTCTTTTATTTTTCTGCCACACACATGCAAAAATATGGAAGAGTAACAAAAGTGATAATGCTGACCTGGACTTATATTCAGGGTTCCCTGCCCTCTAGTAGTTCAAAGCTCCCAGCCCTCCCTGAGCCTCAGCAGGACCACAGTGTTGTCAGCCAGGTGGGTACGTCTACACTACGGGATTATTCCGAATTTACATAAACCGGTTTAGTAAAACAGATTGTATAAAATCGAGTGCATGCGGCCACACTAAGCACATTAAATCGGTAGTGTGCGTCCACAGTCCGAGGCTAGTGTCGATTTCTGGAGCGTTGCACTGTGGGTAGCTATTCTGTAGCTATCTCATAGTTCCTGCAGTCTCCCCCGCCCCTTGGAATTCTGGGTTGAGATCCCAGTGCCTGATGGGGCAAAAATCATTGTCGCGGGTGGTTCTGGGTAAATGTCAGTCATTTCTTCCTCCGGGGAAGCAACGGCAGACAATCATTTCGCGCCCTTTTTGCCTGGATTTCCCTGGCAGACACCATATCATGGCAACCATGGAGCCTGTTTTGCCTCTTGTCACTGTCACCGTATGTGTACTAGATGCTGCTGACAGAGGTGATTCAGCAGCGCTACACAGCAACATTCATTTGCTTTTGCATGATAGCAGAGATGGTTATCAGCCATACTGTACCATCTACCATGCCATTGTAAATTGGCAATGAGATGATGGTTACCAGTCCTTTTGCGCTGCACCGTCTGCTGCTGTCATAGGTGCGCCTGGCTGAGATCAGCCGGGGGCGCAAAAGACAAAAATGGGAATGACTCCCCGAGTCAATCCCTCCTTTACGGTATCTAAAAATAGAATCAGTCCTGCCTAGAATATGGGGCAAGTGTACTAGAGAACCAGTGTAGCAGAGAACCAGAGAGCACAACCGCTCTGTGTCAGATCCCGCAGAAATGATGAGCTGTATGCCATTCACAGGGGGTGCCCCTGCAACAACCCCACCTGTTGATTCCCTTCTCCCCCAGCCTTCCTGGGCTACCATTGCAGTGTCCCCCCATTTGTGTGATGGAGTAATAAAGAATGCAGGAATAAGAAACAGTGACTTGTTAGTGAGATATGAGGGGAAGGCAGCCTCCAGCTGCTATGATAGTCCAGACAGGACATTAAGCAGTGTGGGGGAGAGGAGCCCAGCATCCCGCTGCTATGATAGTCCAGGCAGTACAGAATCTTTTCTTTACACATGAAGGGCAGAGGCTGATGGAGCTCAGCCCCCTGTTGCTATGATGAAGACAGTTACCAGTCATACTGCACCATCTACCAGGAATGATCAGGAGTTTTTTACCCAGGCGCCCCCGGCAGACCTCACTGGAGGCCAGCCAGGAGCACTCACGGGCTGATGATGACAGATACCAGTCCTTTTGCACTGCACCATCTGCCAAAAGGCTGATGATGACGCTGGATATCAGCCATATTGTACCATCAGCCACCCATGGGGGGTGGGGCAAGGATGCTGCCGTTGACTGCTGCAGCATCGCGTCTTATCAGCAGCATTCAGTAAACATAGGGTGACATTTAAAAAAGTCAAGAGAGGATTTTTTTCCCTTTTACTTCTGGGGGTGGGTGAGGGGGGTAAATTGACGAGCTATGCCCTGAACCACCGCGGACAATGTGTTTGACACTACAGCCTTTTGGAGCTCAGCCAAGAATGCAAATGCTTTTCGGAGACTGCAGGAACTGTGGGATAGCTTGAGTCCTCAGTCCCCACTCCCTCCCTCCATGAGCGTCCATTTGATTCTTTGGCTTTCCGTTACGTTTGTCACGCAGCAGCGTGCTGAGTCCCTGCTGTGGCCTCTGTCTGGAGAATTTTTAAAAATGCTTTGGAATTTCGTCTTCTGTAACGGAGCTCTGATAGAACAGATTTGCCTGCCCATACAGCGATCACATCCGTATGGTCCATGCTGGAGCTCTTTTTGGATTTGGATTTCGGACTGCATCGCCAACCGTGCTGATCGGAGCTCCACGCTGGGCAAATAGGAAATTATATTCAAAAGTTTGCGGGGCTTTTCCTGTCTACCTGGCCACTGCATCCGAGTTCTGATTGCTGTCCAGAGCAGTCACAATGGTGCACTGTGGGATACCGCCCGGAGGCCAATACCATCGATTTGCGGCCACACTAACCCTAATCCGATATGGCAATACCGATATTAGCGCTACTCCTCTCGTTGGGGAGGAGTACAGAAACTGGTTTAAAGAGCCCTTTATATCGATATAAAGGGCCTCTTAGTGTGGACGGGTGTGGGGTTAAATTGGTTTGACACTCCTAAAACTGGTTTAAACGCGTAGTGTAGTCCAGGCCACAGTGTGAGAATTAGCAACAGGCTCAAGGCACAAGGCTGGGATCTAGCTTTGGAGGAAAGCCAACCACTAGGCAGCCTGGGAGTTGGACATGAAAAGCAGAGAGCTCATCAGGGGATCAGGTTGTTGCTGACAGAAGCAGCAGCATAGAAGTCTTGGACAGAGCCTCTGTGGAAACAGCAAGGGTGACCTTACAATCTGAGAGCGGAATAGAGAGAGGAGTGAAGGGAACTCTCATGAGCACAGAGGGTTAGTAAATGAACATGAGCTGAAATGAGCAGTAAATAAGCCGTGGCAGCAAAGACGCGCCACACACAGTGGATTAGCCTGGGAAAGTAGTTGTGACCTGACTGTGTGTTAGCCCCAAAGGCAAAGGGATACGATGCGTGTAAGGGTAGGGCTAAGGCATATATAACCAAAGCTGTAGGGTGGGACTTCTTCTCTAATTGTTGCCTTCAGAAGGAGCAATGTGATAATGGAGAACAGCTTTCAGTGAGATCATATATGAGGAGACAGAACTTTGGGCAATCTTACAGGCTGACACCTAACTGCCTCTACTAGAGGGAGGGACAAGACAGGGAGTAGACATGAGAAACCCCATTGAACAAGGTAACCCTCTTATCCCGCTACTGGACTGCTTCTGGGAGACAAGTTAGATTTAAATGTAAGTTACAACAAAAGATACAGCACAGTATTTTCTGTCAGCTCAAGCATCTCAGCTGATATCAGCTGCCAGGAAAGAGGGTAAGGAGAGAGGCATCATCTAAAGTAGCCGGGTCCTAAACCACAAAGGGCTATGTAGGTCAAAATCAGCACCTTGATCTAACCTGAAAATGAACGGAAGCTAGTTCAGATTATGGAGCACAGGTATCATATGCTGTTTGTGAAACACAACTAAGTAAGCAGCCAGCCACATTCTCCAAGTGACTTTCAAGTGTAGCCTAATGTAGAACATGATCTAGTGAGCTAGTGTGTAGGTGACAAAGGTCTGGATAACAGAGACATGATCCTCTTGCCTGAAATCTTCTAGTCATATGGAAATGAAAAAGGCACCCCTGGCTACTCCTGCTATTGGGCATTGAATAAAATAATACTGAATTAAAAATTTCTGGAATGTGATTGGTTAAACATGACGGTTGGGATCTACACTGTGGACCAGATGTGATCACATCACAGATACTCTGTCAATTTTCTAGCTCTGTCTAAAGGAACATTGTCCACTCATGCACCTTTGAAGATACCTGAGAATGACAGGAAAATGACTATCCTGAGAAAAGCCTGTTTTTTCAGAAAGCAAGATTTTCTGAATGGACTCAGGTTTTAAAGTCCTAAAAACTTGAATCCAGTCAAAGGGAAAAAATTATTTTTCAAGCAGACTTATCTTATCGCCCTCCCAGGCTCAGTCATTTTTCAAACAGCAAGCAGAATGTTGGCAGCTGTTAGTTCTAAATAGAGAGAAGAATTTAAAATTGCACTGAGTGACTGATAGACTTTCAATTCTTGCTCAGCAGGGCTACACCAGTGATGTTTCTGACAAAAATCCACTTAATTAAATTGGCAAAAATTTACCGTGAATGAAAACCCTCAGTGTAAAATGTATGATAAACTAAAAAATTGGAACTTCATTGAAGTAAGGCTCTGTTTAATATCAGAGAAGGGCTATGTTAATGTTTATTTAATTTAAACTAAAAATCATGGGGAGTTCAAATATATTAGGAATCAGTTATATATAACACTGTGATTTATGATACTCTCCACATTTGTTTTTGTGCCTCTGAAACGTCTTGTTTCAAACCAGGGTGCACATAAATGCAGATACAATGATCATTTAAAAAGTAAGAAACAAAAGCCAGAAACGTAATCTAAAAAAATTACAATGTTATTTTTGTTTAAATATAGTAGTTTGGAAAGTCAGTCTTTCTTTTGTTTTTTAATGCTTCCCTAATCTATCTTGATACTTGTCTGCTGTGTGACCTCTGGCTAGATTATGGAATTGATTCTTCACTGTCCTGCTCCTTGGTAGTCATTTATGAATGAGCAAAGTGTTTATGAAATGCTGCCATTCTGATTTGGTCCAAACTGACTGGCTGTGGGTATGAACAAGTTTGGTCCTTCCATCTCTGTGAGTTGGGTGCGGGCTAAGAGAGCTGTAAACTGTGTCCTGCTATTGCCGTTTAATATCTCTATTAAAAGGTGTACACGTGGAACACAAAGACTAGTATAAAGTATTCATTGTTTGTGAGAAATCATTGTTTTCCCTTCAAGGAGATAACCCCTTGTTTGAGTCCAAATCTTCCTGATGGCTTAGAAGTCGTGACTGTATGTAGTAGAGTTACCTGTGACATCTTATCTCCTTTTTGCATTACTTTCCAATTCTGTATTAATTGAATTTGTTTTTTTCCACTACCTGTTTTGTGTTGTTGTGATTTGTTTTGAGGAGGAAATGCAACCATCTAACAAAGTCAAGACATCTTCCCTTGAGCTTAATGAGATGCAGAGGAACAAAATCATACACTTTTATCATTTGGTCCTTACTGGGCAAACAGATTGCTGTATGTTACTATACATTGAATATTAATTTGTGTGCTTCTATTAAACTTTTAATATAGGTGATTGGCTTCATATCCAACAGTTTTTATGCAAAATATAATTGCTTTGTATAGTAGATTTTATATCTTATCTTTGTAAAATTGTTTCACCTTTGAGTGAAAAATTATAGTGTGAACATATTTTTCCATTTTTCAGGGAAACAGGCTACTTTGTCATACTGTTAACCTTTTAGAAACATTTACATTTTCATCCAAATCTAGCCAACCATATCCTGTTGCTCTTGGGGTCAGAATACATTTCTAAAAGACTTGATATTTAATATAAATTACATGTATTATGACTGAGGTGAGCAAACAGTTAGTAGGAGTAAACTGAATTTAATTAACCTGATTTTCCTTTCTCACTGGTGTAAATCAGGAGCTCCTAGTAAAGTCCAGAAAGTCTCACTGATATAAAACTGAGGTAAGTGAGATGAGAATCAGATCCAGCTCATAATTAGAAAAAGTCCTCAAAGAAAAAAATACTACTTAATGTGAATAATGCTGGCAGTTTCTGGCCCCAAAACAAAAACCTAACTACTACATGAGATCGCTATTTCTCCTTTGCTTCATGACCACAGATGAAATTTTTAACTTTCAATTATGACAATTTATTTGTAACCAATATGATTATACTAAAACTTCTGCTCTAGCATAGGATGGCCAGGTGCCTGGTTTTTGACCAGAAAGTCCAGTTAAAAAGGGGACCAGAGAGTGTCCAGTCACTGCGAGCAGGGGAGGCAGGGAGGCGCTGGGTCATCACCCATCCCAGCTCCTACTCAACCGGTGATGCCTCCTACCTGTGTTGGGCGGCTGCAGCTCCCGTCCCAGCCCTGGCTCCACAGGCGCATCCCTCCTAACTCAGGCAGATGGTGGTGGGAAGAGGGAAAGAACAGCGAGCGATTCGGGGGGGTGGGTGGGAAAGAATGGGAAGCAAACAAGTAGGGCCTCAGGGGAAGAGGTGGGGCAGGGATGGAGCCTCGGAAGGAAGAGGCAGGACAGGGGAGGGGCCTCCAGGTAAAGAGGAGGGGTGGGAGAAGCTACAGCACTCATGCTGGAGAGTCCAGTTTTTAAATATTACAAAGTTGGCAACCCAACTCCAGCATCTGTACTCATTAGTTTGGTAAAGGCTCAACTTCGGTCATTGGGTTTGTGCAGTAGGACTCCTTGCAGAATAAGGCACTACTTAGTGTGAATAAGGGTGGTAGAATCTGGCCCTTAATGCGTTGTTCACTTAGGTAAATATATATATTATGATGTAGAATATAGAGGTCACCTTTAAAAATCAATATTTACCAACTGCTACCATACAGTAGCATCTTAGGTACTATAGTTATTTCCTATTCTAAATATAGAGAAATGAAAATGTTACTGTGTGGCAACAGTATATAAATGCTGACTACGTGATGTCATCTGTTTAATGCAAGTATATATGAACAATTGACTAAATAAGCACTTAAGCCCTTTCAAAAACTTGCTAGTTCCCAGTTTAAAATATAAGTTATGCACATTTCTAAAACTGTGAATGCCAAATTTCAGCCCAAAGCAAATTGTTATGGTTGTTATAATTCCCTGATGGAAGGTACTGGAAATGCGTACACATGCTTATCTGCTGTGGCCAGAAAAGATACACACTTACAATTAATTATTAACAAAATCAAGAAAAAAGTGTATAAGGTCACTGACTGAACTTCTGCACCAAATCCATCTAATTAGGAGTCCAATTACACATTGTTAGCTGAGATGGTTCTTTGGTAAATTGGCCATGCTCTTTCCTGCAGGTGGTAAAGTATACAGATCTGTTGGGCTGTGCAGTTTAAAATATTGTCTGGAAACATTGCCCTGTAGAATGCAAACATGACATCTAATTCTAAATCACTCTAGACAGAGAAAGCTAAGTACAGAATCTTTCAAAGGTGCTGGGCAGATCAGTTATGAACACTGCAACTCCAAACGTTTGTAACTACTGCTATTCACAGAGCGATGAAACACATTTTTTGTAAATGATTCTTCTATAAATTATTTTACCAGTGTGGTGCAGTGTTTCATAGTATTTCTAGCAATTCAGTCCTGCTAGCTTACTTAGAATAATGGGTAGCCTTGTACATAGAAGCAAGGGATAGCATGTTGATAGAGGCCACATAAGAACCTAGAGAGTCAGAAAGCGACAGACAGTAGGGGAAGAGAGGAAGATCCCTATCCCTGCTCAAAAAGAAAGATGAGAAGAAATATTTTCCATTTTTGTTAAATTGTATTGTTTTACAAAAAGGATGTTCTGAAACGAGAGAATTTGTTTTGGTTAAGCAAAAGCAGCGTCCTCAATGGTCTGCAGAAGAAATTACAAACAACCCAGATATGGGGAGGTGTGGGGGATCATTGCTCTGATATCAATTTAAAGAGTGAGGCTCTAATCCCTCCTGGTGTATGGAGTATGTGTGGTGGTGGTGAGTGGTGGGAAGAAGGTTTTTCAGTCACCAAAATGATATTGTTTCCTCTATGTCCCTTCCACCAGTCCCTGAAGATCACCCTCCATGTATCCAGGTAGGAGGGCAATTGGACGGGGAGTTTTGGGAGCACAAGCAAAAAGATAATTTAGCCCCAGATTTTATTTGCTTTTCTGTGACTCTCTTCTTCAAAGAACAACTCCATGGGAGGCTGTGGAGGCAGCCACTGACAAGCTGATGCCACTGAAGTTGCCAGCCTCCAAAGGATGGCCCTGGCTGCCAGTGTATTTTGGGCTTGAGGGCTGAACGTTGCCTGAGGTGGCAAAAGCAGCCCTCCTTATATTACAACCTAGAAAAACTCAGTGAAGAATCTCGTGGAGTTTTCTCCCCCCGCTCCTCCCACCCATGGGTTTTTCCACAAAAGGGGGTTTATTGGGCTGGTATATACAGCAATGTGAATACATAGAAACAAGAGTTGGTCAACACTTTTTCATGAAACTTTTTTTCAGTCAAAATATTTTGTTTAGTCAAAACTGAAAAGTTTTGTGGAAACAAATTGGTTTTGATGAAAATCTTATCAGAAAGGTTTCTCATGTCCAGGATGGAAATTCTGCTCGAAGGGTGAGTGAGAGAGATATTTTTTGACACAAGAATAACTTCAGAGGAAGGACTTGAACCTGAGTCTCTCATTGCCTAAGTTTGCACCCTAATCATCAGGCTATAGAATATAGTTCTTAAAGCCCATAGGAGTCTGCCCATAGGAAACATACTATGCTAATGTGCACTGCATACACTGCAATGAGGTTCTGTCTCACTTGGATAGTTTAAAATGGAATTTGACCAGCTATTCCAAAACAAAGTTCATATTTGGGCATAAAATTTTTTAGTACATAGAGTTTTTTGTTTAAAGTGCTTTAAAATAGAGGCTGTGATGGATGCAGAGCTGCCCTGTTACAGTTTATGAGTACTGTATGTTGACCTGGTTATTGGGCTATTTATTATATTAATATATTGGTTTCGCTTAACAGCAGTCTGTAAGGAAAACAAGCAGGAAGAAAAGACGAGTGGCTCAAGCTAAGAAACCCTTCAGCCAACACTTGCAGGTTATGATGGGAAAATGGCAGACACCACTCTAGCTATAGGCAAGTTAGGCAGCTGCCTATGGTGGCATATTCTGCTTAGGGTGGCCATGCCAAACCTGAACGGCACTGCAACCCTATGCACCAGGTCACAGTGTCAGTCTCTCAAATTTGGTCACGCCAAATCTGAGTAAGTGGCACTGTGACCTGGTGGTTGCCCTTCCCCCCACCACTTAGAACCATGGAACCCCATCAGAAGGCCCACCCTGAAGGTCTGGTGTGCACCATGGTTGAGAGCCTCTGTTTTAAAGGGTAGGATAGGGGTGACATGCTGCAGTTTTGCCTAAGAAAGCAGATTGCCTTGAGCAGCCTCTGGCCACTGGCTCTGAGGAGTCCCGGGTCGACCTTCTGCTGAACCTACTGAATTGACTCTGACAAGCAGTGCAAAAGCCTAGGAGCTAAAAATAACAAAGGACCCCAGGCTAGAGAATAAGGGACTGACTCTCTCTCTCAAGAGAGGAGGGAGCGATTGGGGAGCTGTTGTGGGAAGCCAACTGATGCACAGTCACCTAGTGGGGTGACTGAAGAAATGGTAGGCTTGAGTAGGTTGCTATCAGGGGATGGTAAATCTTAGATAAGAGAGAAGTGTTGAGACTGTTTGTTTTAAAATCCTTTCTCTCTATGCTTTGATCCTTTGGGAGAATAAACAGAATTTTGGTTATAAGAAGGCTGTCTGGTCACTATATTCACCACTGGCCACAGACTTCCCAAGGGAAGATCCACAGGTGCTGAACCCAATCAGACCTTCTGGGTAGGCATGGTTGGTACACAGGGTGTTGTGGCCTGGAGCCTGGTCTAAGAGTGGGAGAATCTGCTGTTCTGTACAGTGAGGGCCATTCCTCACTCACCATCATGTGGAACAGAACCAAGAGAGGGAAGGGGAGGGAGCTAAAATCACAGCTCTGGAGTATATTACCCCTTGCCCAGATTTCCATGTGGAAATCTGCACATTCTGTAAGGGACAGGCCCACAGGAGCAGAACTTCTCTTGCTTCACCCCCTCTGTCTGTTGCCCCACACTAAACTCCATGAAGTGATAGTCTTGGGCCTTGTCTACACTACAAGACTATTTCGAATCAACTTAGTTCGAATTTGTGGATTCGACCTTATGAAGTCGAATTTGTGTATCCATACTAAATACACTAATTCGAATTTCTGAGTCCACATTCACGGGGCCAGCGTCGACTTTGGAAGCGGTGCACTGTGGGAAGCTATCCCACAGTTCCCGCAGTCCCCGCTGCCCATTGGAATGCTGGGTAGAGCCCCCAATGCCTGTTGGGGGAAAAAATGTGTCGAGGGTGGTTTTGGGTAACTGTCGTCATTGAACCGTCAATCACGCCCTCCCTCCCTCCAATCTGTTTGTGCACTTTTCTGGTCAGTGACAGCGTGGACGCCACAGCACTGCAAGCATGGAGCCCGCTGAGATCCTCGCCGTTTTCTCCTCCTCGCACTTTATCGTCCACCTCTTCCACATTCAGCTGCTGAGAAATTGGGCTACTTTTCAATGGTTCTGCAAGCACTGGGGGACCATAGGGGACGTTTTACCAACATGAACGTCGGATGGCCGGGCAAGGTTCCTGATGCGTGTGTTCTCAGGAACTGTGGGCTGCTCAGACGCCTGCTGGAAGGTAGTTTCTTCCCGTACCACAAAATAACTGTTGTGGATGTGCATTTGCCTATAGTGATCCTCGGTGACCCAGCCTGCCCGCTAATGCACTTGCTCATGAAGCCCTATACAGGCGCCTGGGACAGCGACAAGGAACTGTTTAAATACCAGCGAGTAGCGAGCAGTGTGACCTGTGACTGTTCTGTTTCTTTACAGAGAAGCTGAACCTGCCCCTGTTTCTTTACCCAGTTACTGTTGACTCTCCTCTTCGGTTAAATACCCCATTCTCCCCGTTTCCCCCACTTCCAAGACACGTGTAAAAATAAAATACATGTCACACTGTTACTGAGGAGAGGTTTCTTTATTCATGACTTTTCGTTAAAGGGTTGAAACTGGAACGCAGACTGTGGTGGGTAGGGTGTGCGCTGATGTAAAGACCGCCTCTAAACTCAAGGAATGACAGGCTCCTGCTCCTACAGCGGTCCGCAGTGCCGGACTGCTTGTTTCAACGGAGCCTGCCATCCCTCCTTTTTGGGATTCTGTGTGCGGGGGGCTATGTGGCCTTGTGGCGGAGGAGGACGGATACAGATTCCTCTGCTGCGTGACTCAGCGGTCCAGGACAAGGACCGCTGTATAAGATCTGTAACCGCCCTCCCCCGCTAAAAAGTCACATCCCCACCGCCCACACAGAACCTGGAAACCACCTCCCATACCGACCACGGTGCCTACTGACTGCACTGTGTGTGTGACCCGCTGCTGATCCGGCCCCCGTGTCTGTACCCTGGGAAAGGTGCCTGTCCTATGCAATTAGCAACGCACTTCCCCACGCACCCCATTCAAACAAAGTCTTCAGTGAAAAAACATGACGGAAACAGTACTTAACAGCAAAGTATTTTTATTACTTAAGTACACAGTTATGGGATGGGACTGGGATTGGGACTTGTTTGAGTCCGGAAGGGAAGGACTTATGCAAACGTAGGGTATGAGAGCTTTTGGTTACTTGAGCACTCTGCTGGGGTGCAGTGACAGTATTCACGGCCCAGGGCGGGCATCCTCCTGGTTATTTAGGGTGAGGGGGTATGTGACTTTGTGGTGGGGGAGGGCGGTTGCAGAGATACTGCCGGGGGCTCTGTCCTGCAGTGGTCCTGCAGAACATACACAAGTCGCCGGAGCGTGTCTGTTTGCTCCCTCACTAGAACAAGCATTGCTTGAGTCGCCTGCTTCTGTTCCTCACGCCACCTCTCCTCCCATTCGCTGTGTGAGCGCTGGTACAGAGAGACTTTCTCCCTCCACTGCCTCTGCTGGTCTGCCTCGGCTAGGTAGCAGCCCACACATTCATCGAAAATCGTGTCCCTTGTCTTTCGCCGCCTAATCTTCGCCAGCCTCTGCGAGGGGGATGCTGTGGAAGGTCTGGATACAGTGGAAGCTGTGAGATGGGAAACAGTTAATGAATTCCTTGCAAAGATACTTTTTTGCGAACAATTAACTGAGTCTAGGCTGTCTCTGTGAATTTTTGGTTGAGACCCCTGTGCCTGCTGTTGCACAAATCATTTGCGCGGTGGATTCTGGGTAAATGTCGCCAGTCATTCCTTCCTCCGGGAAAGCAACGGCAGACAATCATTTCGAGCACGTTTTCCATGAAATGCCCTGGCACACGCCATAGCGTGGCAACAATGGACCCTATTTTGCCTTTTGTGTATGTCACCGTATGTGTACTAGATGCCGCTGACAGAGGCGGACCAGCAGCGCTACACAGCAGCATGCTTTTGCTTTTGCATGACAGCAGCGATGGTTACCAGGCATACTGCACCGTCTACCATACCATGAACTGGTAAGAAGACGGTAATAAGATGGTCATGGTTACCTGTCCTTTTGCACTGCGCCATTTGGTGCTGTCATAAGTGCCCCTGGCCGATCAGCCAGGGGCGCAAAAGCAAAATTTGGGAATGACTCCCCGAGTCAATCCCTCCTTTTTGGGTATCTAAAAATAGATTCAGTCCTGCCTAGAATATGGGCAACTGGACTAGAGAACCACTGTATCATAGAACCAGAGAGCACAGCTGCTCTCTGTCCAATCATGCATAAATTTTGAGCTGAATGCTATTCACAGGGTGTGCTCCTGAAACAACCCCAGCTGTTCATCCCGTTCTTCCCCCAGCCTTCCTGGGTTCCAATACCATTGTCCCCCCACTTGTGTGATGAAGTAATATAGAATGCATGAATAAGACACAGGTAGTCGTTTGTGAGAAATGAGTGGAAGGAAGCCTCCAGCTGCAATGATAGTCCAGAGATGACATCAAGGGGTGTGGAGGAGGGAGCCAATCATCCCTCTGCTAGTCCAGGGGCAATTGAATCTTTTCTTTACAATGAAGGGTGGGGGCTGATGGAGCTCAGCCCCCTGTTGCAATGATGAGGACGGTTACCAGCCATACTGCACCATCTACCATGAAAAATTAGGAACAGGCGACCTTGATCGACCGGGCCCAAGCAAGTTGGTATGGTTGTTATGGTTACCAGTCCTTTTGCACTGCCCCATGTGCCAATAGGCTGATGATGAGGACGGGTAGCAGTCCTATTGTACCATCAGCCACCCATGGCGGGGTGGGAGGAAGGATGTTGTTGTTGAGTGCTGCAGCAGCGTCTATCTGCAGCATTCAGTACAGATATGGTGACATGTAAAAGAGTCAACAGAGGATTGTTTTCCCTTTAACTTCTGGGGGTTGGGGGTGCGTAAATTGCCGAGCTATGCCCGACCCACGCGGACACTGTGTTTGACCCTAGAAGCATTTGGAGATCAGCCAAGAATGCAAATGCTTTCGGAGACAGCAGGAACTGTGGGATACCTTGCGTCCTCGTTCCCCCCTCCCTCCATGAGCGTCCATTTGATTCTTTGGCTTTCCGTTACGCTCGTCACGCAGCTGCGTGCTGAGTCTGTGCTATGCCGTCTGTCCGTTTATTTATTAAAAATACTTTGGACCAGGCGTAACGTAACAGTTCTTCCCCTACTTAGATGCTGGAGTCTCCGAGCGAGATAACCGTGAGGACGGGCACTGAAGGAGATAGAGAGCGCATGCTGTGTGAAATCTAGCACGAACCACGGACCTATGCAGCCGTGCTCTGGGAGGCAGTGCTCCCTGAATACCGCATGAAAGCCTCGCGCGGAAAAGTGTGCTATCATGGAGCACCCAATAAGGCAGCTCTCCCCAGGAACCTCCTGCTGATGCTTATCGATTAACGGCAGGAGAGCTTCGTGGAGTTCTCCCAGGAGGATTTCTGTTCTATCACCATATATACAGAGACCTCCTTTTCACACACTTCAGATTCCTGTTATATTAAGAATAAAAGTTAACATGGTTAAAGCACTTACCGACTGCTCCAACCCCTGATTCAGGATCCGGGTTCCTGGCCGGGGAGGGTTGGTAGGGGATCTCCGTGACGGTGATGAAGAGATCCTGGCTGTTGGGGAAAGCAGTATTGTAAGCGCTGTCGCCTGCCTCGTCCTCCACAAACCCTTCCTCATCTTCCCCGTCCGTGAACATCGTCGAGGAACTGTCAGTCAACACTGTCCCATCATCAGAGTCCATGGTCACTGGTGGGGCAGTGGTGGCAGGCTCCGTAGCATCTGTTGGCCGCTTTGATTTTTTGGTAGGCTTGTCTGGGGTCCTTGATTTTCACGCGGCACTGCGTTGCATGACGGCTGTATCCTCTGTCTGTATCATGGCTTTGGAGACCTTCTCGTAGGTCTTTGCATTCCATTTGTTGGAGCGCAGCTCCGAAAGCACAGACTACTCGCCCCCCACACCGATCAGATCGAAGAGTTCCCAGTCAGTCTATGCCGGGTCCCTCTTTCTATTCAGAGATTCCATGAACTCCTCTGCTGGAGAGCTCTGCATTGCTGCCGGTGCTGCTGAGCTCGCCCCGATGTCCAACCACAAAATGAGATTCTAACTGTCCAGAAAGGAAAAGGAATTCAAATTTTCCCGGGTCATTTCCTGTGTGGCTGGTCAGAGAATCAAAGCTCGGACTGCTGTCCAGAGCGTCAACAGAGTGGTGCACTGTGGGATAGCTCCCGGAGCTACTAAGTTCGATTTCCATCCACACCTAGCCTAATTCGAACTAGCCTTGTCGAATTTAGCGTTACTCCACCTGCCGGGGTGGAGTACCAAATTCGAACTAAAGAGCCCTCTAGTTCGAATGAAATGGCTTCCTGGTGTGGACGGTTGAGCGGTTAGTTCGAATTAACGCTGCTAAATTCGATTTAAAGTCCTAGTGTAGACCAGGCCTTGCAGGACAAGGGAGCAGCACCGAAGATGTGACATTACTCTCTTTTTCCTTTCACTTATGCATGTGGCTCCAGAGAGGATAATCTGGTTTATACTAAGCGGCTGGTATAGTATGCTAGCAGGTACAGTGTGGGCATAAAGAGATATTGCCTGGTGCACCCACTGCCACAGGGAACTTCCCAAACAAAGCCATATACTTCATGGTGAGCTAGTGGAGGATTCACTTTTCTGACCAAAAACAGCATGTGATCTCTGGTGCTAAGAAAAGCACATGGTTGTCAGTTTGGGGAGGGTGATGAGATGAGACCTAACTACAGACCACACTCTATGTAGCCAGTGATTTCATCACTAGTCTTGTGACATGTGGTGCTTCCCCAACTGCTGAAATCAGTTTATTATGTGAGAATTTCAGCTTTCATTTAAAAAAGAACTAAGTTCTGTTTGCAGAGAATAGCTTGAAAATGTGAATCTTAGACACTCCAACACTAGAAAGCAAATTAATAGAACCCTACTTGTATAATTTTTTAAATCTCAGGATTTTAAAGCCAATTTCATGATTTTTTCCCTCTCACTCATGGTTTTTGAACTGGTGGGGTTTGTAGTTCTGCACGCCTTGAGGGTCACCTGATTCTCTTGGTTCTCTAGTGAGCACTGTGGATAGATATCAGGAAAGGAATTTATATTCTGCTCAACAAGGTACTCATGCTGCTTATTATTACCTGAATTGTCGCAATAGTCAGGTGTCTGAATAACATGTTTATCTTAAAATATCAACATTTTGTAAGAAAACTAGAATTCTACCAATAATTGCACATTGTGGTTTTGACTATTTTAAAACAATGGCTTTTTTACCCCTAAGATTATTGTCTTCCCTGCTATATAAACATCAGAAACAAAGTCTGAGGTTCTTTGTCCTACATGTAGCGTTCTCTTTATATTGTTTTCTAAATGTATCAATATAAAAATAAAATATGGATTAAAAATCCACTGAACATTTTTTCACATTTCAAATGTTTCAATAGGGTATAGGTTTGTGTACATCTCTAACTATACATGGCAATGTAAACTGTAAGGACCCAGTGTTAGCACCCTTGCTGAGGCAAAGAGCCTATTGAGGTAAAGGAGAGTTTTGCCCAAGTAAGGACTGAGCAATGGCAGCAGGATTAGGTCTTGTCTTCCAGCAATAGTTAAATGAGCTAAATCCCCCAATGCTCCTGGTGATGTGGGTTGAACACTGGATGTAAATTAGTCAGAAAAATGGCGTAAGTACCACAGTAGTCTAACTTGCAGCAATCTGGAATTTATCAGCTGTGCAAGAGGAGCTGAAGTTTACGTGGTCACTCAGAGACTGGAAAGTGAAAGCTGCAAAATTTGGAGTGGACACCGTAAGAGGAGAATGTTCTGGAGCTTTGGAAAGTCCAATAAAGCTGTGGTGCAAGCCTCAAAATGTGACTAACAAGAGACCAGTGAGAAATTAATCCCGGCCTCTATTTTAACTCATAACCAGCACTCTAGTTGTGCTGGAATGCTCCGGAATGCCGTTTTGGCACTTATTTTAGGAGCCCAAACAGCATTCCAGTACTTCTGCTGGTCCCAGGCCACCAACACAACAGCCCCCAACAGAGAGCAGCAGCTAGGCACAGGTGGGGGAAGGCATATACAGGACAGACTCTGCGGGGAGTCACCCCCTGCTCCCTGGGCCTCCCCCAGCTCCCTCATTGCCCCCATCTTTCTCCCAGGTCCCTCTATGACTCCCCAGGTCCCTCTTCTCCCCTCTACTTCCTCCTGGGGGAGGAAGGGCTCTGATTGTCGTGGAATATCTAGGTGACCTTCTCTGGAATTTCTTATTGCAGTAGCCTGAACAGCTACAAAGGTTACTTTTTCTCTTCCTCTATGTTTAGCTGTCTGTCTGTCACAAATACAGCCTGCTGTGTCAGGGATCAGCTTTCTATTGACCTCTGCAGCCTCCACTGTGCAGCACTCCACATCCATCAATCACATTCTTTTTCTCCCATCCTTCATCCCCTGCCATGGGACTTACACCTGTTTTAACAGCTAGGGCTTGAGAGATGCTGAGAAACCTGAATTCCCACAGAAGTCCTATTTGCAACCTAAATCAAAGGGAATGGTGGGAGTTCAGCTCCTCGTATGTTCAGGCCCTTGTTTTGTACATTCTGCTCCGTGTAAAAGTCTAATTTACTTGTATAATCCCTTTTTGCTTCTCCATTTCTGAATTTAGCTCTGTATTTCTACATAACTGATGGCTAAATTCTGTTGAACTCTGCCCAATTTCTATGCTGCTGACTTCTGGGCAAGGTTGCACAATCCCTAAAAAAATTGATTTTTCAAGGTTTCCACATCCTTTTACACTATAGGAGCTGGATGAAGATTTTATTGAATCTGGCTCCGAGTAACTCTTATAGCACTGTGTCAAGTATCAGAGGGGTAGCCGTGTTAGTCTGGATCTGTAAAAAGTGACAAGACTCCTGTCGCATCTTATAGACTAACAGACATATTGGAGCATAAGCTTTTGTGGGTGAATACCCACTATGTCTAACGAAGTGGGTATTCACCCATGAAAGCTCATGCTCCAATATGTCTGTTAGTCTGTAAGGTGCCACAGGACTCTTTGTCGCGTCTTATAGCACTGTCTTCTAAAGTGTCAGTGTATTCACTGTTTGCTGGTGCGGAGAATTTAACTCATTCGACTGTTTTGTTTTCAAAAAATATTTCCAAGTTTATTTTTATTCAGGATTTGCTGTTTATTTGTCCTTTTGAGTTTATACAGTTTTGTTATTTCTCTGACCCCCTTGCACACCAGCAAAAATATGCTGCTAAGTGGTACAGATCTGGCCAAAGTGAATACTGATTATGTGTTAATTAGACACGAGCCAGTCTAGCTCATTGAGATTCCACCATAACACACAAAATGCACCCACCTGGTGTGTGAATCACAGCAAAATAGGAGCTGATTTTCTAAAGTCAGGCATGCAATTGTGCATGCAAAGATGTGCACAAATATGCATTTCTAATGTACATGGTATTACAACTAGTATTTGCTACACTAATGACTAGTTAGACACATAAATGGTTATCCGAATGCAATCATGGGTATTGCATGTGCAAATTAGGATGTAAATGCACAAACATTTTCTGTGCATGCATTTTTCTTTCCTGACCTGTTGAAAATCAGACACTTATTGTCTCTAACGTATTCAGATCTCTCTTTCTGTGTCTGAATCATTTTATTTATTGCAATTCAAGTTGCTTATAGGAATGTTATCAATTTTAAAAGAGCATAAAAAACTGTCAGTGTGAAATGAAACAGAATTAAGAACAATTGATTTTAAAAAAATCTTTCCCCATGGCTGTACATCAATGCTCAACATTACTCTTACTTTTCTTGACCTATTTAAAACTGGTCAAGGGTGGGTAGCTACCTTCAAACAATGGGGGAAAAACTGGTCCTGAATTTTAAACATTTTTATGTTCAGATTGTAAACTCAGACCTTAAGTCTCCATGCAAGTTTATTTGACTAGCATCAGGGGCATGGCTATAATGGTGCAAGTGGTGCAGTCAGACCGGGGCCCACAAAGTTATGGGGGCCTAACCAGCAAAGGCCACTCTACCTTGGACACCATTGTAGTTATGCCATAATCTACCTATAGGCAGACATGGCTCTGAGGAGCAAGAAGCGGCCTACTGCCAGCAAGCACTTCCCCCCACCCCATGCACCTTAAAGGCACAGGAAATGACCTCCTGCCAGGTGGGTTGCCAGGGAAGTGCTCCCATACCCTCCCCAGATGCTCCCTGCCCCCAGCATGGGCTGCTCCCAGGGGGACCCAGCTCTTGCTGTCCCTTTGTGCCTGTCCCCTGTGGGCCCTGCTGCCCGGTTAGCCCCTGCCCCATCACTGCTACCACCTTGGATTCATATTGAGGCCATCACTTCAACAGTGAGGAGCTCATCCAGAAAGGTGCAGGGGTGGACTGGGAGGTCTGGGGTTGCTGGAGGCTGGGTGGGAGGTGCAAGCTGGGATGGGCTGGAGGGGATGCAGAGTGTGGAAGGCAGGGCAGGTGCTGCAGAGGGTTGTGGGGGCAATTGGAGAGTAGGGGGGTGGGAAGGTTGGGGGAAGGTTGTGGAGGATGGATGGGGAGCAGGTTCCAGGCTTGGCTTGGGGGATGGAGGAGGCCAGAAAGGTTTGTGGGGGCTGGACAAGGAGGGGTGCCCAGCCCTGTTGGATGAAGGAGGAATAGGTTGGGGGGAAGATTGCAGGAGGCAGATGCGGAGCGGCCCCATATCACAATTAGCCTCTTTACTCTATTGGAATGTGTTTCTTCTAACTATTGTCATTTGCAGTGTTGTAGCTATATTGGTCCCAGGAGATGTGAGTGACAAGGTGGGTGAGGTAATATCTTTTGTTGGACCAACCTCTCTTGATGGAAGAGACAAGCTTTCAGGCTTCACAGAGCTGAAGAAAAGCTCCATGAAGCTCGAAAGCTTGTCTCTTCCACCAAGAGAGGTTGGTTCAATAAAATACATTATCTCACCGACCTTGTCTTTTTCTTAACTAGGCTAGATTCACTGGTGCACTGTAGCTCCTATGCAGCTTTTTGACAATGGAAAACCATTGTCAACCTGATCTAATCATCTAGTTAAATTGGGTGATGGAGTGGTCCAAAAGTAGATGGAGCATGCCAGTGAACCTTTCTGCATATGGAGTAGGTCAAACAATATCCAAATAGCGTGTGCATCTTAGGGCTCGTCTGCAGGATGGAGCTAAATCGGTGCTGCTGCAATTGATGCAGCGGCATTGATTTAGCTGGTCTAGTGAAGACACGCTCAATTAATCTCTCATCGATTTCTGTATTCCACCTGAATAACAGATGGAAGCAATGTTGGTGGGAGAGCGTCTCCCATTGACATAGCATAGTGTGGTAAGTAGATCTAAGCTATGTTGACTTAAGTTACGCTACTAACATAACTCAGATTGCATAGCATAGATCGACTGGCAGCAGTAAGGTAGTCCTGCCTTTAGAGGTAATTAGATGATGTTACAGATGTGGGTGAGGCTGGTTTTTTATCTTGGTCAGGTAACATCTGTATGATATAGAAGCAGACATATCATAAGTGACTGTAATGTAAAATGGATTAGCTATCGTGATCTTTGAAAAATGCTGAGGATATAGTCATTTTAATAGGTTTTTTTTAATTGAATGGCTATATGGATTCTTATGTTTGGTTTCTCTGACATGGAGACCACATTTTCAAGAGTGGTCCGTATATTTGTGACAACACATTTTTTGCATTTGGTGCACATGACTGATGAATACAAAGCAAATGCTGTTTGTGCTCAAATTGCAAGTTTTTCTATAGGCAAAATTGTGGGTTCAGGCATAAAGATTTAGGGCTTGAGTCCCCATTGCATTACTTCTCTTTTATAGTGGTGTAGCTCCTTTCATTTAGTTCCAGTAGATTTGCACCCATTTGAAACTGGAGTAACACAATACTGACTCAAACGACTGGGCTTTTTGACTAACTGTATGTGTGCTTTGGACATACCTTGCTACTTAGTTTAAAGCAGGGGTTGGCAACCTTTCAGAAGTGGTGTGCCGAGTCTTCATTTATTCACTCTAATTTAAGGTTTTGCGTGCTGGTAATACATTTTAATGTTTTTATAAGGTCTCTTTCTATAAGTCTATAATATATAACTAAACTATTGTTGTATGTAAAGTAAATAAGGTTTTTAAAATATTTAAGAAGCTTCATTTAAAATTAAATTAAAATGCAAAGCCCCCTGGACCGGTGGCCAGGACCCAGGCAGTGCGAGTGCCACTGAAAATCAGCTCGCGTGCTGCCTTCGGCACTCGTGCCATAGGTTGCCTACCCCTGGTTTAAAGTTTGGAATATAAAAGGTGGGTTTGCATGTGTTTTGTGGTTTTTGTGGTGTTTTGTTTTGTCTCACAATTGCTGTTGTGCAGATTTTCTATTAGATAAACTGGTAAAATCTTAGTTAGGTTTTGAATATGGGTGCTTTATCTGATGCTGATGCCAAATACAAGATAGGCCTGGTCTACACTAGCGGGTGGGGTCGATGTAAGATCGCAACTTCAGCTACGTGAATAGCGTAGCTGAAGTCAAAATATCTTATTTCGACTTACCTCCCATCCTCACGGTGTGGGATCGACGGCCATGGCTCCCCCTGTCGACTCTGCTACCGCCGCTCGCTCTGGTGGAGTTCCGGAGTTGACAGGAGCTCATTCGGGAATCGATATATCGCGTCTAGATGAGACGCGATATATCGATCCCCGATAAACCAATTGCTACCCGCCGATCCGGCAGGTAGTGTAGACATACCCATAGATATTGGAAACGGTCTCACACATGACAGAATTACCAACTTGAGATCTTGTCTGCAGGGCTCCTGCACTGTAAAATTTAACACTACATCACTGTCAGTGAGCAATTTGTATAAATGTGTAAATAGAACTTTTCTGTGTATAGATAGCTTGCATATTGTGTTTGTGTATTTATGGTAAATTCAGCAACATTTTAGATTTTGGAGTTGGGAAGGGGACCCCTAACCTATTCTTGCACCAGGGCCTTGCTATGCCCCTGACTAGCATTCTTCACCCCCGCCCCCCCGGGAATGCAAATAAATAAAAGTGGATATAAAATAATGAAGAGTCAACTAGGTTCAAAAATCTAGTTTATAAGTCTTGGTAGTGTTCTTTATGTTTGAAAAAAGAATATTTTTCAGGGTCATATTAATCTGAGTTATAGCAGCCCTTGAGCCATGAGGTTTCTATTAGTGCACAATGTTTCTTCCCTCTTTATGTATTTCTACATTGAAATGGTCATTGTCTGTGGAAGAACTATTAGAATCAGGCTACGCATCCTGGCTATTAAATATGTTCCGATAGACTGTTGTCATGTCTGTAAGAGGATAAGTAAAATTCACATATTTTGGCCAAATTTTACTTCCAGCTACATGGATAAAATTCCCATTGGAAACTGTTGAGACTTCCTGATGTATAGGAATCATTTATAATATTGCATGCAAATGGCACATTGCCAGGACGCCTTTGGTCATGGTATTCACTGTATTCATTTACAGACAGTCTTACAGGGTGTAGCTTTAGGGCCCAGGTTAGTTAGTAGCTGAGTGGATACTCACCACTCCTCAGAACTAGATCTGTTTGTCTTCATGAACATCTATTAGGGTCTGATCCTAACTGAAGTGAGTGGCAAAGTTCCCTTTTACTTCTATGGGAGTAGGCACAGGCCTTTAAAGAGTTAGTTTACTCGCTCTCTACACTTTCTCATTGCTGAGGTTTAATCTTCTGCTCATTGCAGGTGATTTGGGATGAAAGCTCCCTACAACAGCATAAGCAGATTTTATATATTGGAATTCTGATTCCCTCTTTGGTTGCATTACAAAGACATGTCACTATACACTTGAGTGAATTCTTGCTAGCTTTATTACTTTTTACATAGTAAAGGTAATCAGATCTAATATAAGTCAATAAACACATAAGAGGAAAAAAGATGAAAAAAGGCAATGATCCGCAGCAGAAAGGTTTGGATAATTTATTACAGAAATATCATGCAAATCATATTCTTGTTTTGCTTGTCCATCTGAGAAAGGTAATATAATGGTGTGCAATCAAATGGAAAATTTAAATTGGATATGATGTATTTGAAACCATGAGCTGATTTTGAAAAGTATCAATTAGTTCTAAGGGCAGAAAAGAAATGTAATAAGGACAATTAACTTTAGACCTCTGACTTACTGAATTTCACCAGTCTATCTAGAACTAACCATTTTATTTGGAGGGCAGCTAAGGCATTTATATGATGTTATTTGTTTGTTAAATCTGATGTACGGTCTGACAGAAAAAACATTAGATTATCTTGACTAAGTAATTGATGGACGGAACTCCTTTTCACACAATTACTGCAAATACACAGGCCTATGTGGGTTCAACTATCTGTCTACCTAAGGTGGTGAGGGTCATCCAAGGACCTATCTGAGCATATCCGCTTGATACCATGGTCTCATTCTCCTCCTTAACGTCATCTCCTCTCTCTCTCTCTTGCCTCTCAGTGGAGAGGGAAGGACCATGAATCTGCTCTTGTTTTATGGTGAAGAGATTAGAATAAATAGCACTGGGGATCTGTGGGCTGGTCAGAGCAGATGAAAGTTGGGCGTTTACAGTGTGAAATAAAAATAAAGTAAGCATGAGAGGACACTCTAGGTGCTGAAAGGCAGTCAAACACACCCGGATAGGATGAAACCAGGAAAAACGCTGGTCAAGATTTATCGCAATCCTACTGTACAAATCAATTGTCAGGTATAATGATGATAAACTAATTAAAACCATCCAAAGGCTAATAGAACCATGTAGTAGTTGGTTATTTTCTAAGTTATTTTCAGACTCAGTGGGTTGTCATCTGTATCCACAGTTTTATTTAGTAAAATTAAGTTGATCGTTATAAGATAAAGATATGGGTATTGGGTATGAACTGTCTTAACCCATACTCAAAACGCAGTGTCAAATGGCTTGGACCTCAGGGTGGAATAAGAATGCCAGGTGGGCCATTTTGGAAAACAGAACTAGTGCTGCAGGATGAATTGAAGAGCAGGTTAAGGTTCTCCACCCTTGAAAGGGATTGAAGACATTTGTAGTAATTGAAATAATTGTTCAGATATCATGATGATCAGACTGGTATAAAATACACATTTAGATAGCTAGGAAATATTCTGTGTATCTCATTAGGAACAGGTTGGTGGTAACTACGAGCTTAATTTTCTTCCCCTCGCCTCGTAACTACCTCAGCCTTTGTCTTCTTTTACATTATTTTCAATTTTGCGATATTCTTCCTGCAATGTATTATCCATTTGGTTCTAAAAGTATTGGAAATCAAAGGTGTTACAAATAAAGGATTGTTGGGTCTGAAAAATAATCAAAAATACATAATTGGTTACTTTATTATTTGTGTGCCTGCCTGTCTCTTTATTAATGCCCTTATATCATATTTATCATCCCTATGGTACAGTACCTGAGCACTCATCATCATGGTAAGTTGCTGTTTATTTTTGCATTGTATTGTGAGTTACACAGTGAGTAGAGTTTGACCTATTATATCATGAAATTATCACTCTCAAGGACAAAAGTGAAAAGAATGCCAAGGAAAGTAGCTGACAATACTATAGCTCACTCTCCATCCTGAAAAAGAATCATACTACTTCTCATGATTTAAAAGTAATTCATTACTGTAATCAGTTGCTTTAATAGCACTTGGTACCCATAATTATGCACTATAATTTAGATGTAGTTCCATCAGCTGTTTATGCAGTGCCAAAATTAACTCCCTTTCTAATTTGTGCTCTCCTCTTCTATTTAGATACTTCAGTATTCTGTTTGCTTTCCTAGCTGCTACTATTTTCCACCATCAACATCCAGATCTTTTTAAAAATCAGTTTAGAAGAGCATTTCTCCTTAAGGTATAATTCATTTTGTCATTTGTTGACCTAGTACTTATTTCTTTAGATTTGTACATACTAAATGAGATGACCATGTGTCTAATCATGTCTATTTATCTGCAAACATACACACTTTACTGCAGTTTGTCCCTTTCCGCAGATCATTGATTGTACGTAATGCCTTTCCCTGTGGCACTTCAGATGTCACCTTCCAAATCGAACCGTTATTTAAAACAATATTTAAAAAGTAATAATCATGCTAAAAATGTCATTCAAAGGAATGATGGAAGAGCTGACATTATGATACCACAATTATTATTGTGTGAGATCCTGTTATTATGGTAGCACACGGAAAAGCTGCAGATATATAGATATATAGATATATATTCAGATCAAACCTCCAACAGGAAATAAAACCGATGTTAAATAATTATGGTTTTCTAACCGAACAGAAGGCTATTGTGCACCCATCAGCTCACCAATTGCTAAATGCTACATGTTCTTTCCTCTGCTTGAGTGTCAGGCAACAGCAAACAACAATTCTAAAGTATGGTGCTCAGTCTAGCCCCCTCCGCTGTGTGTTATACTTTCCCAGCCTAGAAAAAAAAAGTTCTCTGCCCCTGGAAGTCATAGCCATCCTTAAAAGGCTATTCCAGAGTGTTGATTTTAGAGGAATCCTTCTGCCTCAGAAGCCTTTCAATCAAATTTAACTAGCTCAAAATAATTGTGCTAACAATGCCAGCTACTGGGAAACAGGCAAACATTCTTGAAGCCCATTAAAGGGCCATTGCCACTTAGAAGAAGGGAAATACTCTCAGTGGATGCTCCTGAATCTCAAAAATAGCCAAATTTTTCAATAAATTAAAGATAAAACACATATGATAGAGATATTGTAATTCTTCCCAAGCCAAGCATTACAAACCCAGGAAATGTGGAGTTTAGGTTAGTGGTAAGGTAAGAAATGTCATGCAGTAGCCATATGATCATGATTGACATTTTAATGTTTGAATCCAGATTAAACTGATTTTTAAAGACACTGATTTTTAAAGGCTAACTTTTCTTTTATATATTTTCCCCTTATGGCATCGCTGCTGGGTGGAGTCAAGGTTGTTTGGGTGCCTTAACAGTGTGTTTCTTACCTTACCAGGTTAAATTTTCTTGCAAGATGTTCTTGCAGACAAAGGGAGAACTTTTATTCCTTGTTGTCTACAGAGGTGTAGCCTTGACTGCAAAATTTTACATTGTTAAAGTTGTGGCTGTGAATGCTGTTCCATTATTGTCCTACGGTCTATGTTTACAGCTTGGCATTATACATGAACTTGCACAGGACAACTCAGTGATGTTTTGCTGGTTAGAGTAGAAGTCGATACCCAAGGTATTGTTCAGAGATACTGTGATTTATTTAAGGGTGATGGTATTTTGTCCATGGGATATGCATGCTCTCTGCAGTTGGATTTGAACACCAAGCCCTTTGTACTGCTTGAACATTGTGTAGCTCCTGCACTTGTGGACAAGGTCTGAGCAGAAGTGCAGTTCACAAAAGAGAATACCTTGTTTAGCCCATGTTAAACATTCTTAAAACCTTTTGGTTGAGAAAACCTTAATTCAATACTCCTGTGCATATACATTATGGTACAGTCTTTAATTACATGATCACATACTGTTTTTCCAAAGGACCACAACCTCATTTATGCACATGCTTAAGTGGTTGCTTGATTGGGGTCCAAAAATTGAATATAGAAAAGAATAGGATACACTGGAGAGCCCATAGGGGGAGTTAGATGTTTTTTAAACTTAGTTTGATCTAACCCTCTTCTTCAGTAACATAGTGATGGGGTGGTGAGGGTTCATGATGGAGGTTAGTGTTTGTCTCACAGAAGATGAGTCTTTCAGAGGAATGATATTACAAGAACAGCTTTTTCAAATAAAATTCTATAAATGTTCCCCTGATGTATACCTGAAGTAAGGTTCATCAAATACTACTATAATATTTTTCCTGTAATTACTGGCTTTCTCTAATGGAAACATTTTAACAATAGATTAAGGAGAACTCCCTTGGAAAATATGCAGAAAGAAAAAATAGATGTATTCGGCTGTATATTCTTTGGTGGGTCATTGCTATGTAGAGTTTAGTAAAACTGTCTACTGGGTAGATAATATTCATGTATGTAGTCTCCAATAGTCAATAGATTGTTCCACTTTTGCTGAGCCCTAAGTAAAAATGCTGCAGCAAGAAATGAAAAATATTGCTCTCTTCCGATTTTTTCCTAGTGTGGCTTGCACTTCCTTTGGAAGAGGTCAAGGCTTCCTTAGCCTCACAGTATGAGAAATGCTGTATATTAGCTTCTGCCTTCTGTCTTTTAAATATGGCGCAACAATATTTGAGTTTATGATAGCATTAGAAATGCCAAATAAGTACACATTAATCTTTAACGCCCAGGATGTTTTTTTTCCTTGTAAAATTGTAGATTATATTGAAATCTACTAACTTTTGATGGGGGGATTTTTCACTCACCCCATTGTTTTTGGATATAGCTACAAACTGGTTCCCTGCTCCTACAAACATTCAACTTTATGCATAAGTTGTCAGTGAGACTAATTGTGAATAAAGTATACCATGTGCATAAGTGTTTGCAGGATCAGGTCTAAGTGAAAAGTTGCAAATGCTCTATTTATAAGATTCTTGTTCTGTCTCTTTTTTCATCTGAGAGCATGCATTCATATTTGGTTAACATTTCAGTAAGTCCAAAGATTGCCAAAATGTGATAACTAAAGAAGTATGTGTCGTGTTTTATTAATGTCCTTGGCACATACTGTTAAAACTTCATAGCGTGAGGTTGCATACTCTGTATTTGGTCTTCTGTGTTACCAAGGTTATAGTTGTTGCTAAGAGTTAGATTTGCTAGCAGAAATGTTAAAGTAAATTAAGCCAGTGTCCCAGAAAAAATGTAAGTATATGATCCCCACCAGCCATCCCTCTCAGTCTATCAAAGAGCAGATATGTAATGATGGTCCTTTAAGATGTGAGACATATGGACCAACTGGGAACACAATAGGCCCCAAACAAAGTGGAAATCATATACAAGTGGAACTTCGGTTTTCAGTGATATTTCCTCCCGGTGGTTTAATGCTAGAAATTACAGTGATAAAAATGGGACATGACAAAATCAGGTCTGCCTGGGATTGTGGGGAAATATTCTGTAGATATGCTTACTGCCTGCTGAAAAATGTGACTCATAACCATCACTGCATGTAGCATTTCCAACTGTCCTACTGTTATCCATTGTATGGTGCAGGACTTCTACTCAGAAACCCTGGTAGAATATGATTTGTTGACCAATGATAAAGGCACCTTCGGGGCCAGATTGTGACAAATAGGCACTGGTGCACAATGTGGGAGGTCTGGAGCTGTTGTGCCTCAAGGGGAACTCTATCAGGAATTGTGCCTCATGAGTCACAATTGCTCCCAGCGCTGCCTGTACATAGGGAGAGTGTACACACTTTACCACCGCTTTGGATGGTTCAACTTTCTCATTACCAGAGCAGCTGACCAGCATCCCATATCACTGTCTCCTCCCTACCACTTTGATGTGACTTGCTAGGAAGGAGTGGTCCCTGCACTGCTCTGCGTTTAGGGAGTGGTGCTGTGTCTGGTCCTTACATGAAGTGTGCAGGGTAAGAGGGAAAGCATTTTTCACCCTCCACTCCACAAACTACAGCCAGACACAGACCCTCTTTATTACTCTGTGCCCTGCATCCTAGACTTTTACTGATACACAGATTTCTGTCTTGATACTACCCTTTGTTGTGTCTCATTAGTATATGAATAATAGAGGTATGTTTCATCCTGATTGCTAACAGCTGAGGCAAGTTTATTCAAATGTTTGGCTGTATCCTGAGAAAGGACCAGAATTCACAGTTCTGCAGGCATATAGGTCCTGAGGTTGATTGGAGGCATTTCATAGCCTTAGAACTTCTTTCTGTTGGAATCCTGGAGGATTCTTGTCTTTATTGTCATTTTGGAGGTGTGTTAGAATGTATCTTCAAGGAAGAGATGGACTCTGGATTTTCCTTGGAGGGCTGAGGAAATACTCCCATAATATCAGCTATATACTTAAACTAGTCTTTCAACCTGGGTTGAACATTTTGCTGGTGACCTGAGCTCAGTGATCTTGAGCATTTCAGCATAGAAGCTACTAAGTCACCCTTGATCAATGCCTATGTCTCTCTGTTTCTGTCTGGTCCTGTAGGTTGTTGATTCCATTTGGTTTTAGCGGTTCCTTTAGTGGTTTTGTTACCAACTAAATCCTCTTTTTTGTCTCAGTTGTAGATGTTTAAACAGCTATTATCAGCTGTAATGGGGAGTTCTTGCTTTTCTGCCCCCTTGCTGTACCATGTAAACATTGAGGTCATGGGAGGTTTTCCTCGTTCTCAGCTATAGACAAGGTATAGAACTCTCCAGCTGACCTCTTTCTTGTAGGTCCCACTCTGATTAACCTAGACTGCTTCTCACTACTATTAGTTTCCTCATATGATTTCTGTGCTGGGCTTGCTACATTTTTTGCAGAGAAGATCAAGAGATTCTGGGTTGTACTCAATGGACCTTGTGATTGTTAGAATTGCAATCTCGCACTAGACTGTTCTCTGCAGTTGGGTTCACCATTGTTTATGCTGATGTCTGTAGTTTTTTCCCATGCTGGCTACTGAAAACTATAGACATGGCTGTGCAACTATTATTTACAGGAATTATCAGCTCTCAGCAGCTCTCAGAACAACCTGAGGACCTATATGCCTGCAGAACTGTGAATGCTGATCCTTCCTCATGATATGGTCATACATTTGAATAAATTAGTGCTTTGCTTAGCAAGGGGATTGTGCTAATATTCTTGTCTTTAAAAAAATCCATATGCTTTCTAGCTACCATGCAGTATCAAATGCCTGCCATTTAGAGTAGGAGCTTGAGCATATACTGTCTTTTAAAGGTGCATCTTGAGACTAATGAGATCTTGGGTACATTCCAATGCAGATTCAAGCCTTCTTTTGGATTGAATTTATAGTAGGGTCATGAATGATTTTTATACTGCTCTTGATTAGGATTAATTGGCTATTCTGGTAATTTTGTTCCTGCTGTTTTGATATTCCTGACCATATTTGATAACTTAAAGAGGCTGCCTGTGTGCCTGGGACCACTTTCCAGTCAGTCAATATCGATGGATGATTATGTATTTCTCCAACGGATGTGAAATGTCATGCCCCTGATGGATCTATTATATCGCTCATGTTGCTCCGTGTATGCATACAGTACTAGAAGAGTGTTTGAATGTGTTGCTGCACGGAATTGTTGCAGCAGACGACTCTGAAATCTTCCTTACACTGACCTGGCTTTGCCACTGGCACTGCAGCACAGGCCACTGCATTTCAGCTGCCCAAGTGGATTTGTGACATTCATGATTCATAATATGCTGATTCCCCCATTTGCTTTACTTTGCTAATGCCAAGTTGAGCAACAGAACACCTGCTTCCTTACAATAAAATGACTGTCTGCTTTTTAAAAAATCAGCTCAGACTGGCTCCAGCTCCCATATGCATCAGGGGCAGCGGGGCTTCTCCTTCAATCCAGAACTGTTGTGCATCTCTCCTTCAACTTTCTATAGGGTTCCACACCTGAGCATGCTTCCTTTTCCTGTTCTGTTGCCAGTCAGTGAAAACCCAGATTTCTGCCTGAGAAGTTTTCCTGATTCTAATGTTTTGGGTTTAGAGCCTTTGATAATAATGATGAGTAGGGCTGTTGATTAATTGCAGTTAATTCACACAATTAAAAAAAATTAATCATGATTAAAATATTAATTGCAATTAATCGCACTGTTAAACAATAGAATACCAACTGAAATTTATTAAATATCTTTGGATGTTTTTCTACATTTTCAAATATATCAATTTCAATTATAACACAGACTATAAATTGTATAGTGGTCATGTTACATTATTTTGTATTACAAATATTTGCACTGTAAAAATGATAAACAAAAGAAATAGTATTTTTGAATTCTCCTCAGACAAGTACTGTAGTGCAATCTCTTTATCATGAAAGTGCAACTTACAAATGTAAGCTTTTTTGTTACATAACTGCACTCAATAACAAAACAATGTAAAACTTTAGAGCCTGCAAGTCCACTCAGTCCTACTTCTTGTTCAACCAGTCGCTAAGGAAAACAAGTTTGTTTAGCAAGGGGATTACTATTTATGGAAGATAATGCTTCCTACTTCTTAATTACAGTATCACCTGAAAGTGAGAATAAGCGTTCACATGACACTGTTGTAGCCGGCGTTGCAAAATATATACATGCCAGATGTGCTAAAGATTCATATGCCTCTTTATGTTTTGGCCATTGTTCCAGAGAACATGCTTCCATGATGATGACACTCGTTAAAAAAAGTGCATTCATTAAATTTGTGACTAAACTCCTTGGGAAAGAATTGTATGTCTCCTGCTCTGTCTTACCCACATTCTGCCATATATTTCATGGTATAGCCATCTCAGATGATGACTCGGCATATATTGTTTATTTTAAGAACACTTTCACTACAAATTTGACAAAATGCAAAGAAGATACTAATGTGAAATTTCTAGCTATAGAAATGTGAATAGCTATAGAACTCGAACCAAGATTTAAGAATGTGAAATGCCTTCCAAAATCTGAGAGGGATGAGGTGTGGAGCATGCTTTCAGAAGTCTGAAAAGAGCAACACTTTTGTTGAAGAAACTACAGATCCCAAACCACCAAAAAAGAAAATCAACCTTCTGCTGGTGGCATCTGACTCAGATGATGAAAATGAACATCCATTGGTCCGCACTGCTTTGGGACCATTATCGAGCAGAACCCATCATCAGCATGGACGCCTGTCCTCTGGAATGGTGGTCAAAGCATGAAGAGACATATGAATCTTTACCACATCTGGCATGTAAATATCTTGCAACACCAGCTACAACAGTGCCATGCAAATGTCTGTTCTCACATTCAGGTGACATTGTAAACAAGAAGCAGGCAGTGTTATCTTCTGCAAATGTAAACAAACTTATTTGTCTGAGTGATTGGCTGAACAAGAAGTAGGACTGACTGGACTTGTAGGCTCTAAAATTTTACATTATTTTATTTTTGAATGCAGGGGTTTTTTTGTCCATAATTCAGAGATTGCACTACAGTACTTGTATGACGCAAATTGAAAATATTATTTCTTTTGTTTTTTGTAGTGCAAATATGTTCAAACAAAAATAAATATAAAGTGAGCACTGTGCATTTTGTATTCTATATTGATTTCAATATATTTGAAAATGTAGAAAACATCCAAATATATTTAAATAAATGGTATTATATTATTGTTTAACAGTGCAATTGATCACAATTAATTTTTTTAATTGCTTGACAGCCCTAATGAGCAACTGTCAAAAAATGAGGCGGTTTGATATGAATACGCAGCCAGGAGGTTAGAGCTTAGCCAAACTTTAATCTTTGTTTGATCTCCCTGACTGTGCCCCTTTTCTCACTACATCACCCCCAAATCCTTCCAGTGACTCAGGCCCCAGTGTGCTCCCTTTTTACAACCAGTTTCATCACTTCTTCCCATAGAAATTGACTTCAGTGAGTTGGTTACACAATTGCACTCTTCTTTTGTCAGAGGCAAGGTGTTTAGGGCCTTCTTGCTTTCTCCTCTAGTCAAGAGAAAACCTCTGAGTGAAGATGCACTGTGGTGGTAGCAGGAGATAGCAAGGAACTGATGGGCTCCAGCAGTCCTGGCAGCTGCACTGGATCACATTTTATTTTGTTTATTTCTTTATTTAATTAGTTAGTTTACTTTCAACACATTTCTGGAAGATTTTTATCTGGGGCCAGATTCTACCACTCTTATTAACATTGAGTAACACTCTACTCCATGAGTAGTGCCATTGATTTCAGACTCTGTCCCCAAATACTCTTGGAGGTCTATCTAAGGGACAGATTCTGTCACTGTAAAAGCAGCAAAGAGTCCTGTGGTATCTTATAGACTAACAGACGTTTTGGAACATGAGCTTTCGTGGGTGAATACCCACTTCGTTGGATGCATCCGATGAAGTGAGTATTCACCCACGAAAGCTCATTTTCACCCACGAAAGCTCATGCTCCAAAACGTCTGTTAGTCTATAAGGTGCCACAGGACTCTTTGCTGCTTTTACAGATCCAGACTAACATGGCTACCCCTCTGATACTTGCGATTCTGTCACTGTTACTCCACTATTAGCTCCATCGATTGACTAGAGCAACATGTGTAGTAAAGTGCTACTCAACAAGAGTATCGGGCTCAATGCAGAGTAACTAGATGAAATTCCCTGGCCTGTGTTATACAAGAGATTAGGCTAATGGTCTCTTCTGGCCTTAAAATCTATGAATCTATGAAAACGGGCAGAATCTGGCTGTGACAGCTTGCCCCCCTTCCCCGGTGCCACCTGGTGTACTAGAGTCCCAGTGAGCCTGCCCGTTCTACCAGCCTGGGCTCCCTCCCCCTGTCCTGCTGTATTAGGCCCTCAAGCCTCCTCTAGGACATACACAGGTAGGGCCACATCCAGC
Organism: Mauremys reevesii; assembly: GCF_016161935.1. NCBI lineage: Eukaryota > Metazoa > Chordata > Testudines > Geoemydidae > Mauremys > Mauremys reevesii. The sequence continues at coordinate 42,966,194 of NC_052624.1, forward strand.
TGCAAAAGGACACAGACATTCAGATCAGCTCCGTGTGGGAAGACTCAGCTCAGGGATTGCCCAGCGCTCAAGTGTACACCTTCTCTGGAGTGTAAACCCAAAATTGTATTGTCTTGCGCTGCACAGAAATCTATACAGCATAAGCTCATGAAATCTGCCCCCTCCCTCAATGTGGAGGAAGATTTGCACAGCTTTTTGCCCCACCCCCCAGTTATGAATTACACAAATTGGCATTAGAATGAACAAAAAAACAAGTTTATTAACTGCGAAAGGTAGATTTTAAGTGATTCTAAGGGATAGCAAACAGATTAGAGCAGATTACTGAGCAAATAACACAAACATGCAAACTAGGCTTAATACACTAAAGAAATTGGCTACAAATAGTAATTTCTCACCCTAAATGCTGTCTTAGGCAAGTTGCAGAATTTCTTGATGACAAACTACTCTTGCTCGCAGCTTAAAATTCCAGGTATATCATTCATGGGTCAGACACAATTCCTAGCCTGGGTTCAGTACTTCCCCCCACCTGGCCCTTTTGTCTTTTGTTTCTTAGATGTTTCCAACTTTAGCGACCCAAGGACCCCCATTTTGATTTACATTTTTTGCGGCCCCCCCAAGCCCTCCGCTCAGCCTTAGGCTCTGCCCCCACTCCACCCCTTCCCCTAAGACCCCACCCCCACCCCATCTCTTCTCACCCCCACTCCACCCCTGCCCCTCCTCTTCCCCACCTCTTTCTGTCCCCTCCCCCAAGCATGCCCTATCCCTGCTCCTTCCCCTCCCTCCCAGCGCCTCCTGCATGCCACTGAACGGCTGTACCCCAGCATGTAAGAGGCACTGGGAGGGAGGGGAAGGAGTTGATCAGCGAGCCAGGGCCTCCATGGAGACCCTTGCAGACCCCCAGCGGTCTTTGGACCCCAGTTTGAGAAATGTTGCATTAGCAGAACCGGGTTACATTGGTATTCTAGAAGTTAAGCAATCCTTGTTAGATTTCTAAACTAATCTAGTGCACTGCTGTTCATTTTACGTCAACAGGGCAGAGGATTTAAAATGGATATGTGGCACTTTGACTAATGCAACTTTTTTCATTTATTTCTAATAATTTGATGAAGATGACCATGATAGCCTTTTAGAAAGCCTTTAAGATCACCTTAGATGATCTTAAAACTGTGAACAGACTGACAAATATGAAAGTGAGGGGGGAGGGAAATCATTTGGCCTGGAAACCATGAAAATCAGACAGTGTGCTGAATGCTAAATATTCAGGAAGTATATGTAACAAAACCATGGGTAGGCAAGAAAGTGTAAGAACATAGATCCCTATCCAAACAAAATAATAGACAGTCTTTGGGGGGCCCTCTCCCCCCAGCATTTTTGAGAGGAGGGGGAAAGGACTAAATTCTGTGGTCCCAATCCAGCAAATTATTTCATGCAGATGGATGCTGGCACCATTTCAGAGCTCAAGTGGTCCCTTGCATAGAGTACTTTGCAGGACTGGAGCCTATGTTGTGTTCAAGGGAGACATGGGTGAAGGAAAGGAGCTGAGTTTTGTGCAGATTTTCTCCCACAAGCTTTTTAGTGTGAGGCCTGATTTTTCATAAGCATTTATACAGCACCTACCACAATGGAGTCTCAATACTGAGCTGAGTGTAATGTTCCTGATCTGTTGGTGAACACTGACACACATAGCATAGACACACAACACAGGAAGTTCCAAAAAACAGACCCTTACCAGGAGTCATGCTGACTGCTCCACATTCACTACCTGGGGTGCGCCACTACTGGCCTCTGGGCACTACTGTCATATAAATATTAAATCATGAAAAATGCCTAGATGGCCTGAATTTGTTGGGATGGTACCTAGTACCACCTCATATTTACTGTTGGACATAGATCCTGTTCTAATTGAATTAGTGCTAATGTCTTTATATTAACCAGACTATCATATCTTTTTATTATTATTTTATTTATATTTCAGTAGCACCCAGGAGCCCTGCTAGGCATGATACAATTATAGAACAAAAAGATGGTCCCTGCCCCAAAGAGCTTACAATCTAAATTTAATCTGCAGACCTGATACTGAAGTTTAACATTTGAGACTGCCATACCACCCATTTACTAGATGCTAGCTTGTGAATTTGATCCTAGGTTTCTTCTTGACCAAAATAATGGGTAAATCATTTTCTGTATGTCTTTCCCATAAATTAGCTCTTTAGGGAGGGTACATCTTTGACGCTCTATTGTATAACCTCACACAACGTGGCTTTGATCCTGATTGGGGTCTTTGGGAGCTGCCGCATTACAAATAATACATAAAAAATGGGTATGTCTACACAGCAACTACACACCTGCGTCTGGCCCACGCCAGCCAACTCGGGCTCACAGGGCTCCAGCTCTGAGGCTGTTTCATTGCTGCGTAGACTTCTGGGCTCGGGATGGAGCCCTGACTGTAGGATACTGTGGGGTGGGAGGGTCCGGAGCTCTGTCTCCAGCCTGAGCCTGGAAATCTACATAGCAATGAAACAGCCCCACAATCCGAGTCCCATGAGCCTGGCTGGCATGGGCCAGACATGGGTTTTTCTTTGCTGTGTAGCCATACCCAATGTGATCACCCTTCATGCTATATTGTAATTAATATACACAAGGAGGAATTAAGGATACACATTCAGCCTTAGGTCTGGCATTTCCCGACTCTGAAGTGCTTAACTGTGCAACTTCAATGTTCTCTTAAGTTCTTTTGTATATAATAATATATAGTAGAAAGGAATTAACTGCTTTTTTATTCTGTTTGAAGACTGTTTGAATTTTCCTGGAAAGGATGTACATATATTGGGATTCACTTTTTCACCTATACAAACATTTTTCTTTACAATATATGGTATCAAGGATAATTGTGTTATTCATTACTGAATGCTGTCTCTGATATCAGCTGGAGCAAACTGTACTTAAAACAATATGTCCCCTATTGTTTACCTCTGAAAAATTAAATACAAAATTTAACATCAGTTTCATTTATAATTGTCTTTGGTCCATTTGTAGAACAGAAGTATAAAGCAATGCTATTTTTTGAATGTCAGTCAAAATAAAACATCTTTTGAAATCTCTTGGTATACAGTTACAGTACAGTAGTTACGCTGAATTACTGCATAGTGTATTTTTCAGTTGGCTCTGGATTTTTATGAACAGCATCTCTTTATAACTTTGCTTTTCATTTTGCCCTGAAATTCTGAGCACACACATTCTTTTGCAACATAAGATTTCTTAACACTGCCTTTGACAGTAGAGGGTACTTCCATTCACAGTATTGTTCTGATGGCCTGAGATGTGTCTCAAATGATAGTGGCAAAATTCTTTCATTGGGTAAACATTAATTGATCACACAAGTTACAGCTGGAGTGATCCAGCCCTAACACACACACAGCTATAATGTCAATGTGCAATGGGATTTTTTGTATGAATAAAGATGACTCACATGAGTAAGGGATGTAAGTTTGTGCTTTAAATGTTTAACTTTATTTTAATAAAAATTATAATTATACCATGTATTTTAAAAAGCCAGAATGTGTTCATTTCATGGTATATTTTGGCTGGTTTATTGGCTTCTAGCATTAGAAAATTAAAACCCTGACCACAAAGATTTGAGGCTGACTTATAGCTCCTGTTCAGAGAAAGTGATCAGGTTGCATAAACTTTGTAAAGCCACAAAATATGTAAATTAGGGTTGCCAGTTTTGTTTGGACATATTCCTGGAGGTTTCATCACATAATCTTTAATTAAAGATTCATCTTGAATTCCTGGAGTCTCCAGGACAATCCTGCAGGGTTGGCAACTCTAGTGTAAATAAAGATTAAAAGGTTTGAGACTGAACGAGACAGCAAATGGAATGAAAATTTTTATTGCTAAAAATATTTATCCTGGCTGAGTTCAATATATCAGATTAAAAGAGGATGACCTAAAGTACTTAAAGCATAGTTAATCTTCGTGCATATTGTCTTGATTAACCAGGATATTTCAAAATGCCATGTTTGCCTATTATAGGCAAAGAATTCTCAGTAAGAATTAAACTAAGGTAATATTTTCTAAGACAAAAGGGCACAGTCTATTCATGAATTACCTAGAGAGGATAAAAGAGAGGTGGTATGCAGAATATACATGTTGTAGTCAAAGCATTCAAGCCATGGCAGATGAGGGAGGCAGAGAGAGAGAGAAACTACAGTGGAACTCTGATTATCTAATCTAACTGGGACCAGGGCCAGATCAAATAACCAAAAATCCAGATAAACCAGAAAATAGGTGGCGGAGCTCAGGCTGTCAGCCCAGTGCATGGTGAGACTCCCTCTGAGAGCCCTGGCAGCTGCAGTTCCAGTTGTCAGCCCCAGGTGACTGGGGCTCTGGCTGTCAGCCCCATGTGGCTGGAGCTCGGGCTGTCCCTTTTACCCCCCCGCCCACATTCCCCCCCACTCGCACACCTCCAGGGTAGGCACGGCCCTTCTGCAGCCTCTTGACCTCGGTGCCCTGGCCAGTTGCCCACATGGCTGGCCCTAGGAATATGGGCAACTGAGGTCACTTCCATGATAGCATCGCCTTGCCATGGTTTTAGCCAGGTAAAATGACCATGACTACTAAGTGAAAACATGCAGTACTGTCATTAAATGCTAACTTAGATATTATTAATAAAATAAAAAAGGAGAGTCACTGGAAAAAATAGCCCAAGATTATAAAATTGGAAAAAGCACAATATTGGATATCAACCATAATGCTGAGCAAATTTTTAAATACAGAATGAATAACTCTTCATCCCAGAAGACCATGAAGCAACTGAAGGACGCTGACCTAGATAAATCCCTTTGTCGATGGTTTATAGAGACAAGAGAGGAAGACATTCTTTTTAATGGTCGTTTACTATGTGAAAAGGCTAAGAACTTTAATCAAGCTTTAGGAGGGGACGCATGTTTCTCAGCTACTCAGGGATGGCTCAGTCAGTTTAAAAAGCGTCATGACATCTGACAACTAAGAGTCGCTGGAGAAAAGCTGTCTGCCAATTCGGGAGTTATTTCTGACTATCAGAAAAATAATAATAATTGCAAGATATCTTAGTTGAGCATAGCTCATCACCGGAACAAGTTTACCAGTGACGAGACTGGTTTGTATTGGAAGATGTTGCCATCAAAAACACTGGCTGCCAGAATGGAAAGATCTGCACCAGGCTAGAGACAGAGCAAGGAACGTTTGACAATCCTGGCCTGTGCTAATGCTGGTGGAACACACAACCTCTTGATAACTGTCATTGGTAGAGCAAGGCATCCATGTGCACTTAAAAATGCAAAATGAATGCTTTGCCCATCATCTACAAATCACAGGGGAAAGCATGGATGGACAGTGCTTTGTTTCATTAATGTTTTTTTAAAAACTTTTATACTGAGGGCATGGGCTCATCTGAACAAAAAGAACATCCTGCCGAAAGTTATCTTACTGCAGGATAATGCACCCACTCACCCTGATGACAGAGGGCTTACCTCCCATGATGCTTCTGTTTTTTTCTCACTCCTCACTTAACATCTCTTGGGTAGCCTATGGACCAAGGCATGCTGGAGAGTCTAAACAATGCTATAAACAGCATCTTCTTAATTGACTACTGATGTCTGATGAAGCAGCTGAGAATGAAGGCAACATGTTGCAGCGCTGGAAAAAATCAGTATCAAGGAGCTATTTATGGGGTTGCAGAAGCATGAGAAGACATCCCCAGGCCAACCTTACAAAAATCTTGGAAAAATCTGTGGCTTGAAGTTACTGCTGACACTCAGGACAGTGAAGATGCAGTTGCAAGCGTCAATCCCTTGGGCAAGCAGTGGTAGCCATGAGGAATAAGGCAGCAACATACAGCTGCCTAAAACACTACACTGCAGAGACTACCAAAAACCAGCACAATATCTGGCTTGTCCTTCCTCTCTGATGCTACCACTTGGTTTGTAACAGTCTTAGGCCTCGCCAGCAGCAGCTACCTCTCAAATATGGCGGGGAGCAGAAGTCCCATTTCATTCATGTTTCTGGCAGCCTACATCAAATGAATGTGGGCCAGTAAATTGAAGAGAATAGGGAGACAAAGGGGTGGCATTGGAAGGTGAAGCATTGGATGGGAGGACACAGTGAACTGAAGCATGAGAGCTGGAAAGCCTTGGAAATAGAGAGCAGAGAAAACTTTGCAAGGGTGGAAAGGGGAGAAAAGCTCTCTTATGAGGAGAGAGAGAGAGTGAGTTTTTGGAGAGTGACCCACGGAAAAGGAAGAGAAAGTGATGGGATGGGGCAATTTGAGGAAGAGGAAGTAAAAGAGTAGGGAGATGGAGGAGAGAAAAATCAAGGTAGTAGAGCTTAGGATAACAACTGGGGGGGGTGGGAACTCAGAAAAGGAAATCAGTGGGAAGGAAAGAATTAGTGAAGGACTAGAAGAAAAGAAAGCAGGGCCACCTGGGGGGGGCAAGTGGGGCAATTTGCTCCCATGAGAGTTTTTCAGGGCCCCTAGAGTGGGGTCCTTCACTCACTTCTTCCGCTCCGGGTCTTCGGCAGCAATTCGGCGGTGGGGGGGTCCTTCCGCTCTGGGACCTGCTGCTGAAGACCCCAGACCCCCTGAATCCTCTGGGTGGCCCTGAAAGAAAGGGGGGGAAGACCCAGAAAGGAGGGGAAAAGAGATGGAAAAAACACAGGGGAAGAGGGCAGCTAGATACCAGAAAGAAATAAAGGAGAAATAGTAACACAAGAAAGTGAGATGAGAAACTGGAAATTAAATAGAGATAAAGTGAAAGATACAGAAGAAGACAGTGTGGAATAAAGAAAATAGATGGGAGAACAAAATTCACATACAGCTTCAAAATTCATAAATTTCATTTCTATTTTATTCACATTCATTCCAACCTGTCTTTTGGGTATGATCACAGGAAGTGAATTATTATATAATCTTAAAAATATATTTCCAACCGTACTTCTTTTCATTTTTACAATGGGCAAGGTGTTAAAGGCACTTCACCTACAGGATCTGGTGCACCAAGGGTTTCCCTTGTGCTCTGGAGTGTGCTGTGAGGTTAGGGTGTGGAGGAGGAATGTGGCAGGAAGCAGTATTCACCCTGACCTCATCCCTTTCCCATCCCTATACCTGCTTTCCCTATGCATGTGAAGAGCCAACAGTGAGAATTGCCTACTTTTCTTTGAAAATTTCCAGGTTTTCATAAAAAAAGAAAAACCAAAATTTTCCCATGAAAATGGGTTATTTCCTGAGAAAATTCTGTTTAGTCAAAAAGCCATTTTCCATTGGGGAAAAAAAAGTTTCTTCACAAAATTTTCAACTAGCTCAATCTCTGTGTTTCCTCAGAATTTTCCCCATGTTCCCCCCCCCCCGCCGCATAGTTGTTGCTTAGTCAGGCTGTACAAGTTTAGCACTTTAAGACATTCCTCAAAAATCAATCAATCCCAGCAGCTCCTAAAACGTGTTGTTGCTTTTCTCTGAATTCTAGTTTAACAGCTTTCTGAAGCAGAGGTACCAAGAACTGAAAGCATGATTTCAGGTGTAGTCTAGCTAGCATTGTATAGAAAGGTATTATTATTATCAGCTCTGTAATTTAACAATATTGTTTCTATAGCCCGAAACATGGCCCTCTTTGGAGCCATATCACAGCTCAAATTCAAATCACACTGGATGATCTGAATGGTCTCCACTAATATGTATGATTCTTTAGTATCAAGTACAGTGTCACTGTCCTCCAGTCCTGGAGGTCTGTACCCAGTGCCCATTGTGACTTCTTTGTTTTTCATTCCTGGAATCTGCATCCAAAGTTTTTACCGGTATACCCTTAGTTTTTAATTCTATACATTTGGTAATGTAGATACTTCATAGCTAGTGCCACCATTCCCTCTCTGCTCACTGGGCTCTAGTATATACACTGTACTCATCTCCATTCCAATTTAAATCAGTCAGCCTGCCATGCTTCTCTATCATTTGATATTACATATAGTTTTTCTTGCTTATTTCTCATATGGGTTGGATTTGTGCATAGATACTTCAGTACATTTCCTCCTTCATGTAATTTAATCTGCCTCCTTTACATTACATTTGTGCTATTTTATGAATGTCAAGCAAAACCTCATCCTCCCCTCATTTCCTAGTTTAAAGGCCATCTAACAGGTCTTGCCAATTATGAACCCAGGAGGTTGGTATTCCTTCTGCTTACTTGGAGACTGACCGTTGCCTCCTATCAGAGAAGCAATTCCTGTGCTCTAGGAATCCAAACCCGCCTCTGTATGTACCATGGTCCTCTCCCTAAATGGGTGTCCAGAAACAGATCATCCCAACTTTTATCCTTGAGGCTTCATTCCTTTTCATTTAGGACCTAACCCTACCAGTCATTTACTTGAACCCCAAGGAGTGCCTTGTATGTGAAACCAACAATGGAGTGTATTTCAAAGGGTAGAGCTGAGCACAATCAACTGCCATTGAAGAGAATGGGCATTAAGTGGTTCAGAACCCTGCAGGATGTGCTCAGCATCTCACAGAAACATCCTCTAAATATTTCATGTCTTCTGATGATCTATTCATTATCCAGGATGGCTCCAAGATGGCAGTCTGAGCTTGTAAAACAATTCTGGTCAGTTGGATCAAGCCTCCCACAACATACATGATTTAATTAGATTGTACTTAATCAATTAATCAAACATTTTCTAAGAAACTGGTTTTGCCCAATGGTAGTGTGATGCTAGTGGGCCAGCTGTCAGATTATGCCAAGATCCCCATGTCTCAACTGGACAGTAACAGATAAATAGCTGGAATTGGTCCGGCTCACTTGTGGGTTATTATGGATAAAACAGGCATTGGAATGATAAGAAAACGTTTAGTGTTTAGACTCTATTAAATGCTTGTGCACTGCTGCCTGCATTACCTGTAATATCTGCATTCCATATTGTAATGAAGTTGTATTGTGAACCTCTATGACTGTATGATTTGCCATACAGAAGAGGGATGTTAATTAGTGTGCAGAGATGCTCTTTTACAGAATTTGTTATGCCCCTTCCAAAAGAGGAGACCAGACCAGCTATGGGTGGATCTTACAACTGAAAACACCCCACATCTGGATTGCAGAATTGTCAACAAGACTAAAGACTCTTGTTATTCTGCTCTCCTCCTGGTGAAGATGAGTGATGCAAGCGGACTCCTCCCATCAGCTGAGTTTGCAGCTCAGATCTCATGGCAGGAGGAGGATAAAAATCCAGACAAAAAGAATTAGGTATCTCTATGTTGCTTGGTCTCTTGGGGGAAGGCAAAGTGTTTCTAGAGATCCCCAGCTGCTTAGACTGGGTTAGCCCTAAATAGGGTGGCCAGATGTCCCATTTTTAAAGGGTCAGTCCCATTTTTGGGGACTTTTTCTTATATAGGTGCCTATTACCCCCCACCCCCATCCTGTTTTTTCACAGATGCTATCTGGTCTCCCTAGCCCTAAAGGACAAATAGAGCTTGCTGATTACAGAAGCCTATATTACCTGTTGAAACCTAAGACTATAACTCATTTGAGTGTCTATGTTTCCTTGTTGTAACCTTGTAAATAATTATCTATTTCCTTTTCCTATTTAATAAATCTTCATGTAGTTTACTATAGAATTGGCTACAACTGTTGATCTAAGATAGCAATTGACCTGGGGTAAGTGAGTGGTCCATTGGAATTAGGAGCAACTTGAATATTGCTGTGATTCTTGGTGTAAGGTGCCATCTGTCACAGAGATACACTCACCTGGGTGGCAAGACAGACCACAGTATCCAAGGGGACTGTCTCTGACTCCATGTTTAGGCTGTTAATGTGCCTGAGGAGTTTGCACTTGGCGCAGTTGGTTGGTAAAATCCAGTTTGACTCACAGTCAATTTGGGGTTTGTCCCCTGGTTTTTAACAGTCTGCCCTGGGGTTGGTATTCACTTTTGTGTCAGTGTTGGGAGCATTACAGACGGTGTTTACTGATGACTTCTGCTTAATCAGGATTCGTTTTAACAGATGATAAAGGCCAAGCTCATTCTTCCTTTCCTTACTTGGATATTAGTATCACATTTTCTTTCCTCCAGTCCTCTATTACCTTTCCAGTCAGACAGACTTCTGTGGGTGTCTCTCCTCTTATACACATCATTATTTATATTTATATATTCTTTTACAAGAAACTGTACAGTTGGTGAGTTAGACAAATTGTACTGATATTTGTTTTCCCCAAAGTTCTTGGCATTAAATTGTCCTTGGTAGTTATGAAATAGTTAGGGAGGTAGCCTAGAAAAGTGTCAGAAACCAGGTAAAAAGAGGTAAAACTGGTGAAACCTAGAAACTTGAACATCTCTCTTCCACTCCCCCTCAACCTCCATCCAAAAATGGGCAAATGCAAAGAAATCTGTCATGGAAGTGAAAGCTGACCCCAGGCAGCTTCAGCTTAAGTGATGCTCACTTGTACAGGATAACGCTACAGGAATTTCTCACATTCTCACAAATAGCCAGAATCCCTGTAGAGGTAATGCGACAGTCACTCACAATCATGTACACAGACAAAAAAATCTCACCAGAAAGACAGATCACATACATATGAAATGAAAATAGTGTTAAATAAAGTACTGAATTTCACAGTAGGCAAAATGATTCTCAAGTAATAAATTTGCTCCAAATAACCTACAACATTGTTACAGCCAATTAAATCCTTTAAATTTTTTAAACAATAATGCTTTATTCTTAAAAAGTAATGACAACAGATGGATTACAAAGCTTATTTTGTTTCTTTAAACACAAATCTGTATTATGCTTCAGCTATGGGAGGAGCAGCCCTGGCATACCTTTTCAAGACATGATGCCTATGGAGCCTAGAGGGTCATTGTATGGGTGCTCCTTGCAACACCTATAACAGTGATTCTCAAACTTTTGTACTGGTGACCCTTTTCACATAGCAAGCCTCTGAGTGCGACCCCCTTTATAAATTAAAACACTTTTTTATATATTTAACACCATTATAAATGCTGGAGACAAAGCAGGGTTTGGGGTGGAGGCTGACAGCTCACGACCCCCATGTAGTAACCTCAGAACCCCCTGAGGGATACCAACCCCCAGTTTGAGAACCCCGACCTATAAAATATGCAGTTGGTACTCTCCCATGCTGCCCCCTCAGTGGGACATGGCCCAATCATGTATCCTCTGGGTTGTGCCAGCACTGCAGGCAGCGCTTGTCACCTCTGACCCCTGGCTCTTTAAATTTGCACCCAGGCCAGTTTCTGGTTTGTCTACATGCTATTCATGTAGTTTATGCTGCAGTTGCTTTTCACATGTATGATGCACACTCCAACAGCTGCATAAAAGCTCTGCAAAAGAAGCAAGGATATGTGCCTGTAAGGAAGTGCTAAATCATAAGAATCCTACATTTAGAGCCATATATAGAAGCCAGTGAACTTCTTTTCTAAAGCTTCATCTAACACTGCAGCTGTTTTGAGATTTCTGATGGCTCTTCAGATCAACAACAAGATACAGGTTTAAAAAAATATATTTCAGAGCAACAAGATTAGCCTGCAAACTTGCTTTAGGTTTAGAGCTGTAGCTTTCTCTTTGATCTGTTCTACGGATCTGAGAATCCCGGTATGAAGGGAACACAGAAGCTGCTTGAATACATTTGATGTGGAACATTTAGTGGATTAGGAAACAAAGCAAGCAGTGGCTTGCCAGTGAAATTATTACAGAGCCAAAATTAACAAACACAAAGCATTCAAAGAAGCTATGAATTGGATTCAACAAGGAGAGCTGAACTTTTCCAACTCATTTTTTATTAAATCTGGCTAGTTGGAAAACATAAAATATTACCCAGTATTGATTAAACATAATACTAATGAGTTTATGCTTGTCTTTCTTTCCAGGGAAAACAGTTGTAATTAGGACTGACCCTCTTAGCGTATAATGACATGGTATGTTCAAGCATGGAAGCTTGTGCATTCACACACACTATTCAAATCTACTGTCAAATAGACAAATGATCTGGAGAAAAGCAGATGAAGTCAACCTTCCTTACTGACATTATCAACAAATAGTCTATTTACATAACCTCCCCCCACAACAGAACTAAGGTGCTGATAAAAATAAATACAAATTCTATCAGAAGCATAAAATATAATCCCCTTGCCATTTGGATGGCTTGAGAAATATAGCTCCCAGCAGCTCACAAAGAGAACATTGCAGAGGCTGCAGAAACTGAAACTGCCTGGCTTAGTTTGTGCTTGGACCCCAACCAGCAGTGTGGGTGGGAGAGAGGAAATGAAGAATTATCAGGCCAGAGACTTTACTGACCTGACAGGGCAACCAAGAGCAGGCCCTGACAGCCTATACATAGCTGCGACTGCCCAGCGCTGTTCACTGAGCATGGACAGACTCAGTGTTTGGGGCAAGGAAGATGGCTGCTAGCAAGAGAATGGAGACATGTCCTGAGTTGCTTGTGACAGAGTAGGTGAGAGAACCCCAATTTGCAGCTCACCCAGAGAGGCCCAGCTGACTAGGAGCACACAGCTTCCCAGGGGGAGTTGTCTGTCAGCTAGCTGTCTCTGAAACAGCTCGGGTGTTGAAATTATAGGGCAGTGAGAGAGGCCAGTGCCTCACCAGTCACATGCTAGACCCAAAAGGGAGAGCGAGATCTCCCAGACCCCATATTCTGAGGGAGAAGATCATTTGCGGGCCTCATCTATTATGATGCCTTGTTCCAGAAGCAAGGGAAAGCTGCCTTTCCCCTACTCCACACAGTCAGGGATCTGTCTTGAAGCTTTAACAGGGTATGCTGGGGATATTTCACTGAGCTAGATAGGAAAGGATTCCAGAGGTGAAGAAAATTCTGATTTATCAGTGCACAGGCAGGTGAAAGCTCACCTGGAGGCCTACAACCTTTCTTTGATTGATTTACTGGACAAACTTACATCTGCTCTTCCTCCCCTATAAAGATTCATCACAAGAACAGTACATCAACCACCTGGGACCTGTGGGCAGGTTCTGAGTTGCACTCACCTGCTTTTATATTTTGTATGGGTTTTTGAATAGTTAGAGATGGTCTGATTATTTTTGTGGGGTTTAGCTAGTTCATTCAATTATCTTCTCCTTTTGGTTCCTCTGCCCCTTCATTGAATTCCGATCCTTATACTTTTTATATTAACCTTGTCCTTTCCGCTAATATAGTGTTTGTTTGTAGAGAGAGCCTGGGCTGAGAATGCAGTTTAGCTCCAGTGGTCACCAAGCTGAAGTCTGACACTAGCCATCAGCACAAGGAGCACAAAGAACTCAGGGCCCATTGGTGCTAAGGTGGGACACAGCTGAGTGGGAGAAAGGATCAAGTAGACACTACCATACTTGAGGACAGGGGTCCTCAGAAGGTAGCTGCATAAAAACAAATAAAATAACCCCCTCCTACCTTCTTAAAGCTCAGATTAAAAACAAATGATTAGCTCAGCTAATAACTGTCCTAAAGAAAAATAGGTTAATGTGCTCACAAATGGCCAGGTTTTCAACAGACCCTCGATAACAGGGCTCAAAAAAGAATTCACGGAGGATAGGCCCATCACTGGCTATTAGCCAATATAGGCAGGGATGGCGTCCCTAGCCTCTGTTTGCCAGAGGCTGGGAGTGGACAGCAGGGGATGGATCACTTAGTGATTCCCTGTTCTGTTCATTCTCTCTGGGGCACCTAGCATTGGCCACTGTCGGAAGACAGGATACCGGGCTAGATGGACCTTTGGTCTGACCCAGTATGGCCGCCCTTATGTTCTTATCCTGTATTGTTTATTGGAACAATTTGACACCCTTCCCTCTCCCTCCCCACCCCAAAAATGTGCAGGTACAATTTGCACTGAGAATTCAAAAGCAATTCAAAGTACTTGTGCCCATATGTGCTTAATTGTGGGTACACATTGAGTAGTTAGAAGTACAAGTACACTTTGTCCCCACAGTTACTTGTTGTTAGTGTAAAACGCAGGCACAAAGGCCCAGATCCACAAAGGTACTCAGGCTCCTAACTTTTATTGTTTTCAATAGAAGCAAGCCTCACACAAGCAAGGCCTTTTAAAAAGCTTAATTTCTTGAAAATTTAGCACACGGTATTGAATATAATGTGTCCAAAGTGCTTATGGTATGATACAGTAATGGAGAGCAGTGTGACACCAACCAGTGTTTCAGAGATTCATTATTCGGTAACTGACTAGGCCAGATTTTTCCAGGGGCAGGAGATGTTCTTCTTCGAGTGATTGCTCCAATGCATTCCAGTTAGGTGTGCGCGCCGCGCGTGCACGGCTTCTCCGGAACTTTTTCCCCTAGCAACCCCGGCGGGCCGGCTGGGCGCCCCCTGGAGTGGCGCCGCTATGACGCTAAATATATACCCCAGCCGGCCCGTCCGCTCCTCAGTTCCTTCTTACCGCCCGTGACGGCCGGTCGGAACTGTGGAGTGCTCTCTGCCCTCCACTACCCTAGCCTTAACTCTTCGTTTTTTGTATATATATAGTTAGTTGTATAGTTAGTGTTTCAGTTCTTATAGTTGTCTTAGTGTAGTTGTTCTAGATAGTAGTTGGTTAAGGGGGGCTTCCCCCCCCTTTTCCCTCCCCGGTGCGGGCTCATGCCCAGGGCACCGGGCTTCAAGCCCTGCGCTGTGTGCCAAAAGCCTATGCCCGTTGGAGATCCACACGACGCTTGCCTCCGTTGCCTCGGAGAAGGACATCGCACCGACAAGTGCGTTATCTGTTCTGCTTTTAAGCCACGGACACGCAAAGAACGGGACCACAGGCTTAAGCAGATACTTATGGAAGCGTCGCTCCAACCGGCGGCACCAGCGACGCCGGCACCGAGGACCTCCTCGGTTCAGAGCGCACCAGCGGCACCGGCCGCCCGTACCGAGGTCCCGCAGGCCCCACCCCCGGCGCCGAAGACCCGGCACCGCTCACTCTCGCCGGCGAGGAAGCGTAGACTCGCCAAAGCCATAGCTAAGTCCCGTGCTGAGGACTCAGCTAAAGTGCTTGTGCCGCCTGCGCCCCCAGTGGTGACCGCGCGCAAGGCAGACACTGGGCCGTTGACTCCGCCAGGTCCGTCGAGTCCGGTACCGCCGCGCTCCCCGGTGCCGTCCGGAGTTGAGCCAAGGCTGCCGACGACGCCGGAGACGTACTCCGCCGCACGAGAGCTAATTCAGCTCGTAGAGGCACCGAGCCTCCGGCCCCCGGCACCGCCGGTGCGGGCTGTTCCGTCGGCTGGAAAACCGGCGAGGATGGTCCGACCTCCATCTGTGGACCACCGGCACGGTCGACACTCTCGGTCCCGCTCGCGCTCTAGGACCCGTCGCCGCTCGCCGTCCAGCCGGTCGAGATCTCGGCACCGCTCCCCATCGCGGTACCGCTCGCCATCTCGCCGCCGGTCGCAGTCCCGGTACCGATCGTCATCCCGGTACCGGTCGCACTCCCGGCACCGGTCAAGGTCCCGATCACCGTCGCGTCGACGCAGCCGGAGGTCCCCGTCCCGGCACCGTTCCCGACACCGGAACTCCCGCAGCCGCTCCCGGCACCGCAGGTCCGGCTCCCGGTCGAGCTCCCGGAACCGGTCGAGCTCCCGGCACCGCGGTGGCCGTTGGTCGAGGTCTCCCTCCCGGTACCGGACGGACGGACACCGGGCCTCCAGACCATCCGGCAGTATTCCGCAAGCCTCGGCTTCGGGCTCCGCCCCACCCTGGCCGTCTCGTCCGGCATCGGTCGCCTCTGGCGCGGACGGCACCGGCTCATTGCCGCCAACCCCACACGACCATCCGCAAGGTGCTCAGCAGTGGGGATTCTGGGTGCCCTGGGGTCATCACGAAGCGCAAGGCATTCCGCTTCCCCCACGAGACATCGCCGCGGAGCGCAGGGTGCCCGAAGCGTCGATCAGTCGCCCTCCGGGGTCACCTCCCCGCGAGCCCTCGATGCCGCGGGACCACCAGGCCCCCGTCCAGCCTGGCCTGGCTGAGGCGCCTCTGACGGCCCCTCCAGTGGAGGCCATCGGCCAAGCAATGTCCTCGTCATCGTCCCCGGACGAAGCGGTGGCTGGGACTTCTGCTAAAGACCCGCCCCCCATTGACCTCAAGGCCCACCAGGAACTACTCCGTCGGGTGGCGACGGCCATGGGCCTTCCGGTGGCAGAGGTCCAGGAGGATGAGGACCCCATAACTAATGTGGTCGGTTCGGACACTCCAGTGCGCGTGGCACTGCCTTTTGTGAAGACCATACAAAAGAACGCGGCCACGCTCTGGCAAACACCCGCGTCCATCCCCCCCACTGCGCGGGGGGTAGAGCGGAAGTACTCAGCCCCCCCTACGGGCTATGAGTACTTATACTCGCACCCAACCCCGGACTCGCTTGTCGTGCAGTCTGTGAATGGCCGTGAACGGAACGGTCAACCGGCCCCGGCGCCCAAATCCAAGGACGCTCGGAGGATGGACCTGCTAGGCCGTAAAGTCTACGCCGCGGGCGGCCTGCAGATGCGCATAGCTAACCAAATGGTCCTCCTGGCCAGGTATGTGTTTGACATCTTGACATCCCTGGCAAAATACACCGAACTTCTGCCGACAACTTCCCGCCAGGAGTTCTCAGCGATGCTCGAGGAGGGAAAGACGTCCTCACGCTCGTCCATTACGGCGGCCCTCGACGCGGCGGACTCGGGGGCGCGGACAATAGCGACAGGGGTGACGATGCGTCGCATCTCATGGCTGCAATCCTCTACGCTCCCACAAGAGGTGCAGTACACGCTGCAGGACCTGCCATTTGACACGAAAGGCCTATTCTCCGAAAAGACCGATTCGCGGAGACAGACCTTGAAAGATGGGCGTATCGCCATATGAACTCTTGGCATGCACACGCCGGCTCCGCAACGCAGGTCTTTCCGGCAACAGGCCCCTCGGTCCTTCCCGCAGCAGCGTTACCGTCCGTACACGTCTAGACGTCAGGGACAAAATCACCGGCGGCCTTCGGGTAACCGTCGCAACCAGTCCCAGGCCTCTTCCAAGGGCCCGCAAGGGTCCAAGCAGGCCTTTTGATGGGACGCCCGGGGGCGGCCCATCACTCTCCATCTCGGATCCTCCCCGTTTGTTTTCCAACCGCCTCTCCTATTTTCGTCCTGCGTGGTCCCGAATAACATCGGACAGCTGGGTTCTTCAGACTGTCCAGTCGGGATACCGTCTACAATTTGTTTCGCCCCCTCCTTCCCACCCACCCTCCCTGTCCCTCTTCAGGGACCCATCTCACGAGCAAGTCCTCCTGCAAGAGGTCCAGACTCTACTGAGCGTGGGTGCCATAGAGGTAGTGCCTCCAGACAGACGGGGCAGGGGATTCTATTCCCGTTATTTCCTTATCCCCAAGGCGAAAGGAGGGTTACGTCCTATTCTGGACCTTCGCGAGCTGAACAAATACCTGCTCAAGCCCAAATTTCGCATGGTCACCTTGGGGACCATCATTCCCTCTCTGGATCCGGGAGATTGGTTTGCCGCCCTCGACATGAAGGACGCTTACTTCCATGTCGCAATTTACCCCCCTCACAGGCGCTTCCTTCGGTTTCTAGTCAACAAAGACCACTACCAGTTCGCCGTGTTACCTTTCGGACTTGCCACGGCACCGAGGGTGTTTACAAAGTGCATGGCAGTGGTAGCAGCAGCCCTTCGCAGGCGCCAGATCCATGTCTACCCCTATCTGGACGACTGGTTGATTCGGGGGCAGTCGCAGGGGCTAGTACAGCGACAGGTGGCGGAAATCCTGTCCCTCTTTCAACACCTCGGACTGCTTGTCAATGCCGAGAAGTCTACCCTGCTCCCAGCACAGCGGGTGGAATTCATTGGCGCGATCCTCGACTCCTCGGTGGGCCGCGCCTGCCTGCCGCGGTCTCGGCACCTGACAATGGTCTCCCTCATCAGGGAGCTGGTCAACTTTCCGACCACGACGGTGCGGTCATGCCTCCGCCTCCTCGGTCACATGGCATCGTGTACATATGTCACCGCGTACGCGCGACTCCACCTCCGTCCGTTCCAGTCGTGGCTGGCGTCGGTGTACCGCCCGCACCGCGACCACATCGACATGGTGGTCACGGTCACGAGACCGACCCTCGAGTCCCTCCGCTGGTGGCTCGACCCAGAGATCGTCTGCGCTGGAGTGCCGTTCCACCCTCCTCGTCCGTCCGCGACGCTGACCACGGACGCCTCGGCACTCGGTTGGGGGGCTCACCTGGGGGACCTTCACACGCAAGGCCTCTGGTCGCCCCAGGAGCTCGCTCTCCACATCAATGTCCGCGAGCTCCGGGCGATCCGTTTTGCATGTCACGCCTTTCGGACCAACCTGCAAGGCCGCTGGGTGACAGTATTCACGGACAACACAACAGCTCTAGCCTATGTGAACAAGCAGGGCGGAGCTCGCTCGTCCCCCCTCTGCAAGGAGGCGATCCTCCTCTGGGACTTCTGCGTGACCCACTCCATTCACCTGGAAGTGTCCTTTCTTCCGGGAGTGCAGAACACGCTAGCCGACCGCCTCAGCAGGTCGTTTCTCTCCCACGAGTGGTCCCTCCGTCCCGACGTGGTACACACGATTTTCCAGAGGTGGGGGTTTCCCCGGGTCGACCTCTTCGCCTCCAGGGCGAACAGGAAGTGTCTCCAGTTCTGCTCGTTCCGAGGGCACTCGCCGGGATCTCAGTCCGACGCCTTCCTCTATCCGTGGCAGACTCACCTCCTCTATGCCTTCCCTCCGTTTCCGCTAGTGCACAGAGTGCTCCAGAAGCTTCGGAGGGATCGAGCCACCATGATACTCGTGGCTCCGGCCTGGCCGCGGCAGCATTGGTACACCCTGCTGCTCGAGCTCTCCGTTCGGGAGCCCATCACCCTCCCATTGTGGCCGGACCTCATCACACAGGACTTCGGCAGACTCCTCCACCCCAATCTGCAATCTCTCCATCTTACAGCCTGGTTCCTGCGTGGTTGACCCACGCAGAGAGGGGATGTTCGGCAGCCGTACAGCAGGTCCTGCTTGAAAGTAGAAAGCCTTCCACCCGTACTACATACATGGCAAAATGGAAGAGGTTCGCGCTCTGGTGTGACCAGCAGGGGCTCAACCCTTTCGTGGTACCCATCACTACCATCCTGGACTACCTATGGTACCTTAAGGAGCAGGGTCTGGCGGTTTCCTCTTTGAGAGTCCACCTCGCCGCGGTGTCCGCCTTTCGTCCGTCGGCGGAGGGTCGGACCATCTTTGCCAATCCGATGGTCTCCCGCTTCCTGAAGGGCCTCGACCGCTTGTACCCGCCGGTGCGTCGCCCTGCCCCGACCTGGGACCTGAACCTCGTCCTGGCCAGACTCACGGGTCCTCCATTCGAGCCTATGGCCACGTGTTCTCTCCTCTACCTCTCCTATAAGACGGCCTTCCTGGTTGCCATAACATCGGCAAGGAGAGTCTCGGAGCTACGAGCATTGACGGTGGGCCCTCCCTATACCGTCTTCCACGCGGATAAGGTGCAGCCGCCTCACCCGGCCTTCCTACCAAAGGTGGTCTCGGCCTTCCACCTTAATCAGGACATCTTCCTCCCGGTCTTCTTCCGAAGCCCCACGCCGCCCGGGAGCAACAGCTCCACACCCTCGGCGTCCGTAGGGCGCTGGCGTTTACATCGACCGGACAAGGCCTTTTCGGCGTTCCACCCAGCTCTTCATCGCAGTCGCTGATCGCATGAAAGGCGAGCCAGTCTCTACCCAACGCATTGCCTCCTGGGTGACCCAATGCATCCGGTCATGCTACGAGCTAGCTCACGTGACTCCATGCCGACTCACCGCTCACTCTACGAGAGCGCAAGCCTCGTCCGCCGCCTTCCTGAGCCATGTCCCCATCCAGGACATCTGCAGAGCGGCTACCTGGTCTTCGGTCCACACCTTCGCCTCCCACTACGCGTTGGTGCAGCAGTCTAGAGACGACGCAGCCTTCGGCTCCGCGGTTTTACACTCCGCCACGTCTCACTCCGACCCCACCGCCTAAGGTAAGGCTTGGGATTCACCTAACTGGAATGCATTGGAGCAATCACTCGAAGAAGAAAAGACGGTTACTCACCTGTAGTAACTGGTGTTCTTCGAGATGTGTTGCTCCAATCCATTCCAGACCCGCCCTCCTTCCCCACTGTCGGAGTAGCCGGCAAGAAGGAACTGAGGAGCGGACGGGCCGGCTGGGGTATATATTTAGCGCCATAGCGGCGCCACTCCAGGGGGCGCCCAGCCGGCCCGCCGGGGTTGCTAGGGGAAAAAGTTCCGGAGAAGCCGTGCACGCGCGGCGTGCACACCTAACTGGAATGGATTGGAGCAACACATCTCGAAGAACACCAGTTACTACAGGTGAGTAACCGTCTTTTTGCAAGTGTAACCCACACATTGTCTGGGTGTGGTGTTCTGTCCCATCTAGTGACACCAAGACCACTTAAAGCAAGAGAGTTAAATGAGTCTGCTCTACAGCCTTAGCTAACAGGCAATTGGCTTTTAGCTCATGCGGTAGAGGCTCATGCACTAAGCTCCAGAGATGTCCGGGGGGGGGGTTGATCCCGCCTGACAACGACTGGGGTCTGTCAGCGTTACACAAGCATCATGGCTCCCCGCATGGTATCAAAATTATTATCTGGTACTTGGCACACAAGTCTGCCATTTCCATCATTAGAATGTGAGGTGGATGAAACTTATAATTACCATTATAATACAATTTATATTTATGAAAATGCTAGTAATTGTATGTTTATGAATTTTCAAGGTTCATTATGACATAAGAATGGTGTAATTGTAGTGAAAATAGTTTAAAATAGTATTAATTATATTGGTGTTTTCACTCGTGTGATTAAAAAATTCTGTTTTTTACAGTACTGGGGACTTGCAGATGATCCACATTTGAGTCTCACAATTTAATCAGCCACAAAAGGATGGTGGATTTTCATCAGCTCTGGTTTTGTTAAGACTGTTTCATTTCTGCAGACCTGAGTCCAGCCATCATAACATTCTACCATAAGACTTAATGTTTTGCCATTATTGGATGCTGCAAGTAACTATCAGTCCAGAGTAGTGAATCAGAAATGCTGAAACATCAGTTTAAACAAATTCTTCCTCTTCAGCCTAATGTCCTTTGACTAATAATGTAATTGGTACTAACAAGCTGCCCCTGCTGACAATACTCTCTTCTTCACCAGACTAAAATGAATCACTGAGTTGCCTTCTATACAGTGGTTGTGTCATATGGGTGAAGAAATCAGCCCATATGATCTGTTGTCTGATTCCCAAGTATGGATAAGAGTGTTCCGAGACAGGTGTCTCTCTCTCCTTGCTGACAAATAATATATCAGAAAAATGGCAGATTATGTGTGTTCCAGTTAGTCATGATATAGTCATATCTTATATTTGTATTTTCTTGGGTAGTTTCATCATACATTCAAAGGGATTTTTATGCTGTAAACACCTGATTGTGCTTGATTACTGCATTTTAAACCCAAGAGGACAGCTATGGCTTATTGACAACCATTTCCTTTTTACCATAGCACCTGTAGACATCTAGAATGAGCCAAATCTTGAAGTCCTTACTCAGGGCCAGACCATCTCTGGCCTTGCACAAAGAAGCCTCTCCCCTCTACTATAAACGATATCATTAATGTCTATTGAACCCAGGTGCAGGGTCTAGCTACTCAGTAAAAAACAATGTGCCTGGGGAGCAGAGTCACAGTGCTGTGCTAGTAAGGCCACTGGGACTACCCTCCCAAAAGGGAAGGGATGAGGTGTGGCCCTAGCCTATACACAGAGGTGATCAGAACTTGCCATATGCAGAGTGGAAGGCATGCTGCCACCTTTCAAAGAGGAACAAGAGCTGTCAGTGCAGTGTGTGCTCCACAAAGAGTCCCTGTGCAGTCAGTCAGCCAGCCACAATTCTTCCTGGACTCCTGCTGTATCATGGCTCTTCTATATATATGCTTGTGCAGGCATGCACGTGCACTAACACACACGTGTGCACACACATACTCTGCAGGACTGTGCCTTTCAGGCACAATTCAGCTCTCACCTTATAGTCACACCTTAAGAAAAACTTGTCGTGAAGTCAATGAGCTAGACTCTGGAGTCCTTACTTGGCTTTTACTCCATCTTTACTCAAAAAAAGTCTTATTGATAGAAATGTATGAAAAAAACAAACTAAGAACATCAGGATTTCGCCCATACAGTTTTGAATGACGTGACATACATTTCATATGTGCCATTCTTTACGGAGTATTTTTATAATATTTATGTGTTATATAGACGAACTATTCATATATTTTAAGCATTTCACTACTAGGTACCTCAGCGTGTAATCAGTGCATTACAGGTTCTAAAAAATTGTAATGCATACTCTTCCACTCAGGTAGTATGTTATATTTTGACATAATTATTGGTTGAGATGCCTCTAGAAAGTATTCAGCCAGCCAATGTCTTCTAATGCAGCTTACTCATCCACAGTAGTTCTCTCAGCGTCAATATCTTCAGGAAGGATTAAATGTTCAACTTTGAGGAAGGTAGGTGAGGTATGCAAAATATTTTTCTTATCTTTTGGTCTTTAGACACCTCAATTAATAGCCATTTCTGCCTACATCCTCTTCTTTCTCTTTTCAAAGTGAATTTTAGTGATGTTAAAAAGTATCAGAATGACAGCACTGAAAAATGAAGTTCTTTGTTTATCCACAAAAATGATCAGTCAGGAGCTCCGATACTATATTCAGCACAGTCTGAACAGTCTGAACAGAAGAGAAACAGAGGCAACAGCAGTGGAAAGACTGAAGCCCTAGGTATCAGCTGTGGTAATGTTATCAAGATACAGACAATGACCCCCTAGAAACTGGACTGAAGTCATCCACTTAGTTTACCTAGGTTGTGATGGGAATGACTTTTGGTAGCCAACAATCAGTGTGAAGTTTTAACTTGTTAATTCAAGACAAAGTATCAGAGGGAATCAAATGCAGTTACATATTTTTAAGAAAGGAAGGCTAAAAATTGCAAGTCCTGAAAGTTACAGGCTCTAAATAGTAGTGAAAATACTAGAACAAACACTAAGGTGGTCAATCTGTGAGCACTTTGAGGAAGATAGTGCAGTAAGGCAGTATGGATTCATAAAAATAAACTATGTCAAGCTAACTTGTTTTCTGTCTTTAACAAGATAATAAGCTTGGTAGAAAGGGTGAATAAAGTGGACATATCTCAACTTCAGCAAGGGATCTGATAGTGCACTGTATCATAGTGGTGAGGATAATGGTCTTAAAGAATAAATAATAATGCTTTTTAAATAATTAGACCAATGGCTGAGTAACCACAAGCAGAGAGTAGCTATTAATGTTGTTGGGGCGACTGTGAAGTAGTCTCAGATGTAGTCCTGTAGGGCTTATGTTTTTTGTAGTATTAACCATTATACAGGTATTCATTTAGATCCTAAAGGAAGGAGCGTAAACTGTGCTAATGTCATGCACTGAGTATTTGTTGCATTTGTTTATTCTTCATATCCGGTATGCATGTGTGACATTTCCCTGGTGCTATCTGGACTGGTGATCTGCTAGGTCACTCCAATCCTTGACTCCGGGAGCCAGTCTTACCCTGCTTTGCTGTGAGAACCCCCACTCCCGGGTTGTTCCCGCATGGCCTCTAGCATGTAAGCTGCTCCCAGCTATGTGAGTGAGCAATTTTGGCCAGCTGCTGCTTGGATTGTGTAACCGAATGACACTAGCCAATATCTCCGGTCCCAGACACAACCCTAGGAACCCCTGTCTTGCAGTGTCCTGTTATGCCCGCTGGATGCTGCAAGCTTATATGAGTTTGTCATTTTAACAAAGAAATTGATACGTACCAGGCTTGTTTTCCCAAGAGGAGTCTCTGACATGCTTCAGACCAAATACACTGTTTCAGGTAGAATAAACAAACAAATTTATTAATTACAAAAGATAGATTTCAAGTGATTATAAGACAGCACAAGAAGTCAGATTTGGTCAAATGAATAAAAGCAAAATGCATTCTAAGCTGATCTTAACACTTTCAGTGCCCTTAGAAACTTAGATGCTTCTTACCACAGGCTGGCTGGTTGCCCTTCAGCCAGGCTCTCCCCTTTGATCAGCGCTTCAGTCGCTTGGTGTCTGTAGATGGAGGTGGAAGAGAGAGAGAATAGCAAATGTCTCTCCCTTTTATCATGTTCTTTCTTTCCTCTTGGCTTTGCACCCCCTCCCTTCAGAGTCAGGTGAGCATTACCTCATCGTAGTCCCAAACTGACCAAGGGAAGAGGGGTGACTCACTCAAGAGTCCAACAGTTCCTTTATTGCTGCCTAGGCCAGTGTCCTTTGTTCCTGTGAGGCTGGGATGAGTTTGTCCCATAGATGCCCTGATGAGGTGTGAACTGCCCCTCTGCTCCTGGAGAGTTTTGCCTGGGCTTGTTTTAAGCCATGAGGACGCACTTTCAGCCTCATAATTACATACATGAAATTACAACCTATAACATTACTATAACAACAATGCTCAGTGCATCATGAGCCTTCCGAGACACCCGACATGACAAACTTTGTATTGGATATCACACAATCATATTATAAGGATGAACATGGGGGTGCAGGGTGTTTCTCCGAGGCACAGAGCATCATAGCATGGCCATCAGCATACTGCTTCTCCTCCTAATGGCAGGGGCATCGGAGGTCTTGCTAGTGAGGAATGTGACCACTGTATGCTATTCTCAGTTGGTAGGACTCCTACAGCATACATTTCTGTGAGTTGGTTATTTAGCAGCAGTCATCAAGCATAGAGGTCTGTATTACAGACAACTCCGCTCCTCCATTCTATTTATCAACAATGCCAGGTCCAACCAAGTTCAGGTCCTTCCAGCCATTTTAGTCCCATCTCTCCATTCCTTATAAGATTCCTAGTCCTTCTCTTCCCATCTCTCTCTTCATACTCTCCCCACTCCATCTCCAAGCAGCTCTCACCCATCTCCCAATACTTTGTTTCCTCTGCATTCTCCCTGACAACCCTCACCTCTCTCCTAACCCTACAGACCCCCTATCACTTGGACATAATCTTCCCCACTTGCCCCATCATAGTTCTCCATTTAGTCTCCAAATCCCCCTTTACTTCTTCATCTCCAAGATTCTAAACTCCCCTCTAGATGGTTCTACTACTCCATCCCCACAACCTGTGTGCAAAAGCTTTGACTTTTCAGGAGGGTGCTGTAAGGGCCACCCAACAATTTCTGCATGAGCAGGTATAGAGGAATGTGCAGAGGAACATGTACTCCTGCACAGAATTTCTGTTCCTCTGATGCTGGTCTACACAGTATTTGGTTTTGATGAATATTTTGGCTTTAAGACCTAATCTAGTCAACTGAAGTAAATGGGAGCAAAATTGGGCCCTTTGTCTGAAGTTATAATTAAATTATTAATTGTTATATTTCAGAGGATATTCAGTCTCCTATTTAAATCCCATAGTCTAACTTATCCAGATAGAATCTATTCCCTGCGTACCTATTCAAAGAAAGTCAAATATCAAAGGTTCTAGGTTGATGCTGCTCTTTTTTGTTGATCTTTATACAACTCATTATGATTAGATATTTTTCCTCACTATATCATTACACTACCATCTCACTCATTATATTCACCCTTGTCTTAGTCTTTCAGGAGCAGCCAAGTGCATCTCTGGTGTAAATCCACTTAAGTCTATACAGTTACAGGCAAGATAAATTTGGTCCCAGGAGATTTGTACCTTATTTCCCCAGAGGACTCTAGATTCTGTCATGCCTCTCCTGAAGATGTAACCCCCAATGCTTATTATGCTGCAGCATTTGAAGGTGGTTGATTTGTTTAAGTCCAAAGAAATGGAGAGAAGCAGTGAGAAGGAGACATGGGTCTTAGTTGAACCCTCTCTGTCTCTGTACATGTGCCTAGAGCAGGCCAGGGTCACTTAGAAAGGAATTCAGTGCTTCTCCTCTTTGGACCCTTAAAAGTACAGGCATCTATTGGATGCTATTTTACACTTATATTTAGAGCTAGTCGTAACTCAGAACTTCCATTTTGTGGGAAACTGCGGCATTTTAAAATGTGAGTTTGTTCTGATTCACAGCCTGGGGACCCAGCTGGCCCAGGATTCTGGAAGCCCTGTGGTACCCAGCTCAGGGCAGTCTGTATGGTGGGGCTGCCTCAGATCTGTGGATCTTGGAAGCCCATCCCTGGACTCCCTGCTGAGGAGCCAGGAGCCTGCACTCTGAGAGCCCTGATTGAGCTGGGACTTCCCAGGGCTGCCAGGCTCCCATGCCAGCTGGCTCTCCAGGCTTCCAGACTCTCTCCACAGCTTGCTCCCCAGACTGTGGGAAGTGGGCAGCCTGGGAAGCCATCTGGCCTGGGACTTTGGAAGCCCTAGATTCTGTCATGCCTCTCCTGAAGATGTAACAGACCAGTCCCCAGCCCCTGGGAGAGTCTGTGTGGTGGGGATTCCCTGGAGCCATGAACGCTAGAAGCCCTGGCGTCCTATAGCGGTACCAAGCAAGCTGGTAGCAAACCAGGCATGTTTCTGACAAAAACCAGGTGTGTTTCAGTGAAACATTTTTGGCTTGATGAATCTGCATTTTCTTTGAAACCCTGTCTCTCTGGGACATACCTGACCAGCTCTGCTTATGCTATCATAGAAGAAATGTTTTGGTAATTAAAACATTATTATCTCTGCTAATTTCCCACACCTTGATGACATTTCTCCCAGAATAGGAAGCCTTTTTAAGAACCAGTACTTTATGGTCTGCCAAATTTGCAGTTGCCACCCACCAAAACTATTCATGTTCTGTAACAAATTAAACTGTTCAGATACAGTGCCAGCATGATCCTTTGCTTGTAGGATATTGCTTGATTACCACTTTGAGCATTTGCCACTCAAAAAAGTTGCTTGACTGGCAGACTACATATTGAAATAATAGCATTTAAGCACACTATGACCACCAAGAATTGCATAATTGCTGCACACCTAATTAACTATCCTGTACCAAAGTAGCAATTTTATGTTTTTCCTTTGTACTAGAGTCATCTGATTAATTTATGCTTGATTTCTTGCCAACTGGTTGGCAGCAAGTGAATTCTGGGAATTTAACATGGTAAAAAGAATCTCTGAAAAGTTTGTTGAGATTTCATTTCACCTCAACTCAAGGATGCTTATTAGAAGTGGAGGAACTGACGGATAGAAGCCCTTCTAACAAGGGAGGGCTGCCAGTGGTTGGCAGGCATCATGATGTCACTCAGGGATGATGCCCACCCTCCTGGTCCCACCCGCCAACTGGTAGCCAGATGTACAGCTTTCCTTTGATTTGGAAATCACCAGTTAAATAATTTGAAATGCAGTTAAGAATAATTTCAAACAGTGCAACAGATAAAAACGACAATGATAAAAAAATATAATTGAATCAGGAAAGACATGGCAATGCAGATCGGTAAAATGATCTTTTAAACATTTATGTATGTACTCATATGAAAAGAACTGAGAATTAAGGCTAGCTGGAAATTTGGGATTTCCTAGCTTGCAACTGCATGGACAGCCAGGAACCCACAGGTAAACCCCCACATCAGTTATACACAGCATTTGTCATTTCAATAGCTATACTAGAATCTGAAGTGCACTTTATATATTCAGGGGCTTTGTTTGTTTTGCATGTAATAACCTACCTTAAAGGGAGAAGTCAGGGAGCTGATAATTGTTGATTGAGGTTGCTGGAGTGCAGGGCCCTGCCAATCATTAGTAAAAGGGCTGAACTTCTTTTGAAGTTTATCTGTTCAGCATAGCAAGTAGTTACACAGACCAGGAGAGTGCTAGTTCTCCATCTCTCTGTTCATAATGACAGAAATGGATTGGGGCAGATCTGTGGATCCTGACCCTAAATCCAGAGGGGACCAAGGAAGGTCAAAGGTGAGTTGCCCCACTTTGCTGCAGAGTGTTTGTTCAGTGCAAAGCAGAGACAGGTAGGCTACTCTCATGATTGATTGTAGTCCTGACCTTACAGGCCACCATACACAAGCTGTGGGCAGGACCCGAGGAAAATGAAACTAAGCTGAAATAGAAGCCAAACCAGAGGTTAGGCAGGACAGGCACATGTTTTCCCTAGTCATGTCATGCTCTGTCCTGACAGAAGGTTGATGGGGTGCAGCAGGCTGCTAAATGACAGTCACCAGCTACAGGTACATGATGTTGCTCCTTGCAGCTCTCGGTCTGTGGAATGCAAATCCTCAGCTTCTCTCCCTTTCACTGGACCTCCCTCACCTCCCACTCTTAATAATTCCTGTTGTTGGCTCTCCCATAGGGTGACCAGATTGCAATTCTGAAAAAACGGGACTGAGGTGGGGGGTAATGGGTGCCTATATAAGAAAAAGTCCAAAAAAACCCGGGACTGTCCCTATAAAAATGGAACATCTGGTCACCCTACTCTCCCATACCAACTCCACTTTTTCCCACTCCTGTAGTGAGCAGATGACAAGCAATGGAGAAAAAGTACTTTGATTTTTTTTCTAATTGTGGTTGTTCCCATCCAGTCAAACAGGCAGTTAGGGAGGCCTTGGATTTGGAGGGGGAAGATGGGGCACTGAGGGGATAAGAGAGGGTCTCAGGGGTGTGGAAGGATGAATACTTCAGGAGGTGTAGTAGGTGGCTGGAGCGATGGGATGAGGAGGGAAAAAGTTTGATGGATTCGGACCCCAGACTGTTGGTCTGTCTCAGTAGTATAGCACTAAGGAGAAATATTATTCTGAGGATATTTAGCTATATTAATTTGTCTTATTTAGTCTAATTTAATTTGGTTAAGTATTTGCAAATGCATAACTGCACTTGTTTGACTCATGCTGACGAGAGAAGTCTTAGGCACATTCTTGTGGTTACAAACCACAGACTGAAATATCATTTTAACAATACACAATTCTGGCTGGTGATTTGTGTCTTTCCATCTTAGTCATAGTATCTGTTCTGTCATTCATTTTTCCCCACTTATTGTTTTCTCTCAGGATGATGTATGTGGATGATCTATTCTGATATCAAATCAGAACACTGCAGCCTTTTTTAACCAACAAACAGCTTGCTCCCCTTTTATTTGAAAAATTGGAAGCTCCTGAATGCAGACATATTTGTTTGATAACATATTTCCTCTCTCTACATCCAGATAAAAAAGATCTGCTGCCTTTGCAATACCTAGATAGTCTTTTTTTATTTTGACCCAGTAATTCATTTCCGAATGCATATATTATGATCATAGTCTGAGACAGTATTTACTTTCATTTTATCTTCCCTCAAACCCTTCAGCATCTCAGCCCCCAATAAATCAACTTCATACAGTTTCCTTTAAATCCAGGCAAAAATAGCAATCCAACTGTCTACTCTTGGGCCCTATCCTGCAATCTGCCATGAACGAGAGCAATGAAACAAGGAAAAGGCTGCAAGGGCTCTGAAACCATGTAAATGGGAATGGAACACGAGCAGCATGTTCTTTCTTTCCCAGACCCCTACAAAGTGCACTGCATGGTTTGGACTCCATAGGTCCAGGGTGAGAGCTGGGAATAGGTGATATCCAAGCATCTTTCCACACCTGATGCTCTTTCAGCAGAAACACCAGACAATCATGCTGCCAGGAGCCACATTAACTCTCTCTTCCTGCCATTTACTCCCGTTGGTGGAGCACAGGACACTGGCACTGTGGGAAAGATGAGAGGATGGAAGCAGTGTTGCCATGGAATATTGGTAGCCTGCGTTGAAGAATAGAGGGGCAGGCCTTTCGTGCAGTCACTCTCAATATCTGTGAAGTTGGAGTTTCCTTTTCCACAGATCTTCAGTCTCAGGTGGGGTTTGGAGGCTGTGCCACCTTCTGCAAGGCTGCAACCTCTTCCCCACCTAACAGAGAAACTCCCCCCTGTGGACATGGTTTTGTTCCAACCTAAGGGAGGGTATGATTTAGGCTTTAAGGAGCACTCGGTAATACATAAGGAGCAGGGGATGTTTGTGTTGTGCTCTACTTTGGTATACTGCAGTGCCGTGTCTCATTTCTCCACTGGCAGCTTCTAAGCTGGCAGTCTAATTATGCTAAATGCTGGTAATAGCTGAATTCCACTGTAGACATGTTCATATTTTATACAGATATAGATCAATCCTTATATCTTCACTTCCGACAATTGTTTTGTGTGCAAGTGTATTTTTGCAAGGTTGTGACTCCTAAATGGACTCTTAGCTTATAATTTGCATCGCGTATGTTTTGCATTTTCTGATCCGAAGTACTATGGCCCATCGTAGGGCCTGATCTTCCAAGATGCTGAGCACTCCTGTGATGTGTTGTCTGCCCTTAACGTCAGTGGAGCTTGATGGTACAAATACCTTGTAGGATAGATCCTCCAACACAGAAAGTAGCAACATTTATGAATTCAGGATCCGAAGATTGGTTATGTAAAGGAGAATAGTATTATATTTAATGTTAACCCTCTAGTTAGCAATCTTTGGCAAGTAGTTTTTATTCTCCAAGAGTTTCCGAAGCCCTCAGTTATTCTGGAAACAATGACCTTTCCTGACCCTCCCCAGTTCTCTTCTCTGTAGTGGTATTGGGGCTCACTTTTGCTCTTGCTGTTGTCAATGAGAATTTTGCTATTGACTTCAATAGGAGAGGGATGAGCCCTTTGTGGGGATCAGTATAGTCATACCTTGTAGGCAAAGGCCCATGTGAGAGGCAGTTCAGAATCACATCACCCCAGCAGGAACCTGATGTGGCACAGTGTCTCACTGAGCTCACAGTGCCTCATTGAGGCAGACAGAGGGAATATGCCTGCTTTGACACTCCTTCAGGGGTACTGTATACACTTCCTCCCGTGGCCAGGTTGCTAACCTTCTGGAGTGGTTAGCACCTCCAGGGTGAGTGTAATAATTTCAGTTGTGGCTGGCTCCTTAATTGAGTGGGTGGGAGAGGGAAAGCTGTCTCTTGTCTAGTAAAATCAGAGGGGAGTTCCCCTTTCTTTTCCTTTAGGGGCGAGCAACCATATCTCCTCTCCGCCTTGTTCAATCCACTTGAACCACTTGAAGAAGGGGCAAAAGGGTGGGAGGCAGGTGCCTGGTGCCCTCTCCCACATTTCACACCTATGGAGAAGTCACCCTTTGACATGGCCCTTTGTATGAAAGATTATCATGTTATCTCTGATCCTTTTTAGTCATGCATTGTTGTCTGTGATCCACATTTAAATGCAATACTGGTTTCTCCTTTCTTACACTTATTGAAAATAATAAAGCAGATTCTAGTCTCAACTACACCACTGCTCTCAGTTCAACCGTATAATTTCAAAATCTAGCAGGTATATTTTTATTATCCACCTGGATGTTGGTGTTGTTCCTTTAAATACAGAAGACCCTGAACTTCTGAATTTGTTCCTCCATTGATCCATAACCTTGAGGCCGTCAATATTTCTTTTAAAAGAACAGAGGTTTTAGAGGTATTTTATTTTTCCTCTGTACTGATGCTGCCACTAAATTAAGTCTCAGACATCCTTTTCATAGCTGGGACATAGTGTGATTGATTTTCAGTTTTTTTGCATCATCTTCCTCCTTCATGGCTGAAGTCTATTCTAAGTTGAACAATTTGCAGCTTTGTTTCCAGTGCTTCTTCATTACAGTCAAAAATGTCAGAGCGTGGTCTAGCCTTATGCTCAATTTTTCTTTCTATATGAATTGTCAGTTTCTTGTAGCTTTTGCTTCTTGCTTTGTTATCTGTGTCTGTGTTGTCTTTTATATCTAGTTATATCTAATCAAGTTGTCTAATTTAGCTCTCTGTTGACCCATATTTAGCTTCTCCAGCCTTTTCAGAAACGAGAGAGTGATCTTCAGAAACTGGACTTACAAATTTCAACAGAGATGTCATTTGGAGTAAAAAAAGTTAGTTCTTTATATTGTGGTGCTGTTTGCATCGACTGCTCTGACTTTCATGCTATTTAACTATGGCAAACAATTTAGGTCAGAGGTGGGCAAATTTTTAGCCTGAGGATCACATCTGGGTATGGGCCATGAATGCTCACAAAATTGGGGGTTGGGGTATGGGAGGAGATGAGGGCTCTGGCTGGGGGTGTGGGCTCTGGGGTGAGGCCAGAAGTGAGGAGTTCAGGGTGCAGGAGAGGGCTTCGGGCTGGGGCAGGGGGTGGGGTTGTGGGAGGGGGTGAGGGCTCTGGCTGGGGGTGCAGGTTCGGGGGTGGGGCCAGGAATGAGGACTTATGGATGCGTAAGGGGTCTCTGGACTGGGGCGGGGGTTGGGGGGTGGGGGAGAGGGCTCTGTGATGGGGGTAAGGGGTTCGGAGTGCAGGAGGTGGCTCCAGGCTGGGACGGGGGTTGAGGTGTATGAGGGGGTGAGGGCTGTGCAGTGAGGCTGAGGAGGAGAGGTTTGGGGTGCAGGCAGGTGCTCTGGGCTGAGATTGAGAGGTTTGAAGGGCAGGAGGGGGATCAGGGCTGGGGCAGGGAGTTGGGGCGTGTAAGGAGGTCAGGGGTGCAGGCTCTGGGCAGTGATTACCTCAAGCAGCTCCCGGAAGCAGCGGGGGGGGTACCCCCACTGACTCCTATGTGGCTCTGTGTGCTTCCCTGTCTTCCGGCACCACCCCTGCAGCTCCCATTGGCCACAGTTTCCAGCTAATAGGAGCTGCAGAGCCGGCGCTTGGGGCAGGGGCAGAATGCAGAGCCCCCTGGCTGCCCCTACATGTAGGAGCCAGAGGGAGGACATGCAGCTGCTTCTAGGAGCCACACGGAGCCACGGCACATGTGCAGCAGGGTAAGCCCCCGACCCCACTCCCTGGTGGGAGTTCGAGGGCCAGATTAAAAGGTCTGACAGGCTGGACGCAGCCTGCGGGCCATAGTTTGCCCACTCCTGAGTTAGGTACTTTAAAAATCCAGCATACTTACAGAAACCCATAGCTTCTGAAATCTTCCGTGTTTGAAGTTAAAGGAGAGCCATGCATTTTTGTTTTAGAATGATTACAGCAGAGTATTTATATTCCATTAGTTTGGAGCATCCTGTAGTCAAAGATGACAATCATCTTTGTACCACACGCCATTCTGATTTTTTTTATAAAGCACTGTACTATATGAATAAAGCATATATTAAATGGATTAAAAACTGATTAACTAACAGATCTCAAAAAGTGGTGGTCACTATGGAATCATCATCCAAAGGGTGTTTCCAGTGGGATTCTGCAGGGATCACTGCTAGGCCTGATGTGATTCAATTTTTTCATCAATGATCTGGGAAGTAAGTATAAAATCTCTACTGATAAAATTAGTGAATGACACAAAGGTTGGTGGAGTGGTAAATAATGAGGACAGGAGAGTCATACAGAGTGGTCTGGATAGTCGATTGGTTAACTGATCCCATTTAAACAAAATGTGTTTCAATACAGCTAAATGCAAAATTGTACATGTAGAACGAGGAATGCCAGACCATATCTATGGAATGGGAGACTGTATCCTGGATAGCAGGGCTATTTGTATAACTAATAAGCAAATTAAAAAGAACAGTGGAAATCTGTTTTTTTTCATAGGGCGGGGGAAGAAGGACTTGTTTGTTTTGTTTTTTATGAGTGTGTGGGTTTTTTAAAATTGATTATATTATATCTTAAGGAGAGTGTGAAGTTACGGGGGGGTGGGGGGGTGGAGGGGGGAGGGAGGAAGGAACAGAAAAGGGAAGCATCATTAATACCATAGATTCCTTTCTGAAAATGTTTTTATGGCAGAGAAGCTTTCTTTGATTTCCTCCGCTCCCCTCCTGGAAGGTTTTAGAGGGTTTTCTTTCACAGCAGACACTGGAGCTGATGTTATTTGTTTTCCTTTGAACTATTTTTTATTAGACGATGTTGGTGAGTTATAGATAATCCAGGAGATAGTGTGATTATATTGTCTATTGCTTCTACTGAGAGTACAACTACTCTATTCTCTCTCTCTCTCTCTCTCTCCTTCTCTGTTATGGAATGGGGCACTAACAGCCTCTGCCAAAGAATGTGACTGAAACTTTTAACAGTGGCTAGTCCCCCACTTCTCCAAGTGGCCGCCATGTACCCTTATGTCCTAGGGTGGCCACTTTTCAAAATCCAAAAACGGGACACATGCAGGAGTCCTGCCCCCTCTGTGGACCCATCCCCTGCTCCTCCTCTTCCCCCTGACGTCCCACCCCCTGGACAGGCCAGAAGCTGGAGCAGGCCAGGCCACTGTCAGGAGCTCTGGACCCTCCACCTGCCCTGGGTTGGGGACCAGGGGGCCCAAGAGCAGCCCCTGGCCTGTGTCCCCACCCCCAGGGGTGCACCTCCCAGGGCAGGTGGAAGGTGCAGGTTCTACTGGAGGCGTGAGTCATGGTACCTATTAAAGCTCTGGTGCGCCCGCCCACATATAAAAGCCCCTCCCCCAGCCTAAAGGGAAGAGCTACTGAACCCAGGGCTCAAGTAAATAGGGGGACGACAAATGAAAAAAACAGGGATGAGAGTGAAGGTTACAGAGTCAAAAACAGAGTCAGAAGGGGACGCTGAGCAGAGAACCCTGGACAGCACCCAGTGGACGCGGCCCTGAGGAACTCTGGGAAGAGCAGAAACAGGGAATCATGGCAGTTGATTGAGCAGCTCTGGTCTGGCTGTGGGTTTGCCTCACACTCATCTTTCAGCTGCTTCTCACCTTGCAGGCTGGCAGCCCTTACTGATAAACACAGGAGTTTGTATGCCATTGTTCCTGTATTTATTAGTTTTTGTCAAACCTCAAAAGATCAGGATTTGGGAGGTTCCATTCAGATAGACATACAAATAATTGGATAATAATCCATCCCTTTAGTACAGGACTAGGAGAGGCTTTCACATGAAATTACTGGTACTTCCTGCTTTCTTTTGGGCTTTCTGGGAATAATGAACATTCTGTCACCCAGTATGTCTAATTGCATGTTCTCTTATGTCAAATTAACTGTGTCTGTTGTGTCTCAGTCATTCAATCTATATTTATTTAATCACACTAAGAGTCTAGTGGGCTTATCCCACTTTTGTATATTATATTACTTCTACATTGTGGTGCCTTATCTGATATCCTACACATTATGCAATGTACTGTAGTTGTCTCAAATTTTCTAAATAATGAAAGTCATTTGCATGCTGTGTTGTGGTTATATCTGCTTAGAAGTTTTTATGTCATATATATGGAGCTTTCTTGCCTTGCTAATGTTCCTGTTCCCTATCAATCAATTTGGCTTCATATTTATGTGACCTAGTAAGATTCTTTCATTTGGAATTTATTTTTGTTGGTCTTTTTCCCTCTATTTCTCTAGCAGTCAATTTGGCTTGATTACTGTTTATTACATGACCTGTTGATACTGCACTTTGCTTAACAGCACTGATTACCTGGCATGTGTTGATGTGCAGCAAGGCTTTTGTTTTACTGGGATATTTGGCATTGCTGTCATTGCAGGGGTGGCTTTTTAATACACAAATACTTTCCATTCTGTATTACTCAGTATATTCCTTGGGTTTTGCCTGTTCTCAGATACAGTTTTTGCTTCTTTGTATTGATATAATTTAACGCTCAGTTGCCATATAAAACAATTAACATTTATGATATAAAAATGCTGCTGTATCAAGCAAATACTGCAGCTTCTATAAAACAAACAGATAAGAAGAATAAACATAGTGAGTCAGTAGAAGCTGAAAAAGTGCAGCCTTTGCCTTAGGCTATCTCAGCACACAGCAGACTTAACCTGTACATCAACTTTATCTCTTACTTTTTTTTACTAGGTCACTGAAGACATTCTCTGTTTCTAAAAGTAATTTTTGGTCACCAGTGATAAGCAGAGTAATTTTCCCAATATTTGCGATAGTCTGTGGCTTGAACACCTATGCTTAGTTTATGGTAAGGTAAAAGAATAAGCTGGCTCTCATTGCCACTGGTGGGAAAGCTATGGCCACTCCCTTCACTTCAAGATGGAAAGCAGAGTTGGTCCGTCTAAGAGGCTTCATTTTCAAACCTACTTTTCATAGTTCCAGGAGGTGCTTGAGTAAATATCTTCCTGTCTCTTAGATGAGATAAATGTTATGTTTATCGCATTGAAATGTCACCTTAGATCACAATAAATATTTAAACATGCAAACAGCTCCAGACAATAGCTAGGAAATATGTATTACAGTGATGCAAAAACTATTTTTCATACACTGAAAGAATTGCATTACTATTTTACAACAGAATGAAAAGTCACAAGCCATTTTTTCTAGTCATCCCCTTCACCAATCTGGTGTACGTGTGACCACAGTTCATTACACATTGACTAGATCTCCTCCCAGCTGAAATTACATTCTGCTTCCAGTGTCCATTGTGCTGTATTTCCATCTCGTTTAGACAAGCACCTATGCATTTGAGCTCTGTGTATGTTAGAGTTTTCTGTAGAGCACATCACTGAAGTAGCTAAGGGTCCAAAATATGAATATGGTAGATTCTGTCCAGGAGAAACCAAAGGGAATAAAGACTTATATTCCTTCTATTGTGGGCTCTTTTTGTTTGAGGCAAGGTTTTTTGCAGGATGGATGGGGAGCAAAGGGGTCTGTATGCACTTACTGAGCTTCTGAAACCCCAGGGCTGCTGGGATTGTTCCAGCTCCAGCACAAGTTACTGCAGCTTCAGGGATGCTCTAATCTGTACTCTCAAATGGCCCCTGGGGAACAAAGAATTGGTCAGGGATCATTGGCACTCCTGCAGCATTTTAGCCATGCCCCAAACCCAGGCACAGCCCATCCTTAAAGCTATGCTGCCAGTGTTGAGATTATGGCAGTAGAACAAGAGAGCATATCTGGGCTGAGGATTTGGCCTTTTATCTAGAAACTTATCAATCAAAGATAACCCTTCCAAGTAACTCTAAGGTGTATTTATTTGCCGGGGGTGGGGGACCAAGAGGGAATGATTTGAGTGCAGTAATATCAGTGTGGATAAAAAATGATGATTTTTTGAAAACAAAAAAAGGATTTGGGATTTTTTTTAATTTAAATTATAGTAATTTTTTATTTTTTAAAATAAACCTGTTTAAAATGAAATCTGAATTTAACACAAACTATGTTAAAAGCTAAATTTATAATCTCTTAAAATATTTACATAAAATATGCTGAATCCATGAGTCTCTATCAAAAAAATTGACTTGAAGGCTGCTTTTCTATATAAAGAAAGAATCAGAGGGAAAGCATCTAACTTTTGAGGTCAAGCTTTATAAACGTGGCACAATAGGTCATGTACTGTATTAAGGGCTTCATCCTGTGGGGACCCAGGGGCTGTCCTACAGGATGAAAGAGACTGGAAAAGTCATCACAGGTGTTGAGACCGGCTGACTCTGAGTGACACCATCATGTGTCTCAACAGGATTACCAATTGAGCACCCATCTGGGTGATCTCATACTCCTATTTTATAGCTTCTCTCTGATTGGCTCAGTTCTCAAATTATAGATATCTATGATTCCATCTGTGACAGGATGTGCATACCCCACACTAGGCAAGATAGGGTTAACTCTATGTTATGGGCAGTGGAAGTCCTGCCCCTCCGACAGTGCTGGGCATGCTCCAACTGCTGCCTCAGTATAAAAGGGAGTAGCCCAGCTCATTCTGGGCTGACTGCCGGGGAGGAAGGACACTCAGTGGAGGCTCCAACCCAGGACCTGCTTCAGCTCCTGACTGCAGGAACCAGAGATATTGAAGTTCAGACAAGAGACCAGTTGCCTCCAGCTAGCCGACAGGAGTCCCAACAAGCTGCTGGCGTCAGGGAGTCGGAGACCCTGATGACAATGAATGGACTCCAGCTCCAGGACTCAGAGTATGAAATGGCCCGGTGAGGGCGAGTGAGTGGTATCTCCTATCCGAGGACAGTCAGCTGTTGCAGTATGATCCCCGCTGACTGGGTCGTGACCATACTCACTGCCGACAGGGCCCTGGGCCAGGACCCAGTGGAGAGGAAGGGCCCAGGTCCCCCTACCCCAGCTGCCACCCACCACACCCCTAGGTGGCGGCCTGCTTCACTGACTCCGGCCACTCGGCTGCACAGTCCTGAACCCAAGGGCAGCTGTACAGACACTGGTCACTAGGCCACACAGCCCTGAGCCCAAGGGCAGCTGTATAGACTCTGACCACTAGGATGTACAGTCTTGAGCCCAAGGCAGTTGTATAGACTCCAGAAATTAGACCACCTGGCCCTTTGCCCAATGGTAGCCATCTTGTCCCTGACCACTGAGCAGCTGCCTACAGCCTAAGGAAAGTCTGATAGATGGTAGTCACGGTGATACCATCTCACCCTGAAATAGGACAGGGTGTGCATACTCCACAACACCATCTACCAAGGAAACCTAATATACAGCTCATGGAAAAACATTCATCTACCCAGGAATTAGCAACCCTTGGTTCTGGACGGTTCTGAGCATTTCAAGTAAATGGCATTGCTCTGTCTGCAGAAAGATATATAATCAGAAATCTATTAATTTCTCAACTGTCTCCCCCTCTCTCTCTAACCAAATAAAGTACTGTAGTGCAAATGGTATGTGGGTTTCACAAGCAGACATTTTGGATTATTGTTAGTTCTTTTGTTTTTCTGGGGGTGGGGTGGAGGAGTTATGTAATAATGGGGAAAGAGCAGAATGTGCAACCAGAAAGGAACAACACTGGCATCAAAGCTGGACACTGTGGGAAGAATGGACAACATTCTTCTGGGTTCAGCCTCTAGTGTTTTGCTTTCAACACCTGGGAACTGGAGGAAAAAATAACTGTCATGGTGGCAGGTAGAAGAAAATACCCTATTTGGGAAGATTTCAAGAAATTCCTGTACTTCTGGGTAAAAAAGGAACACATGCCAAATATAAAGAGTGCAAACAAACAGACGTGAGGCTTGATTGGCAGAACTAAACAGCATTATGAAAGACACTCCTCAGAAGGCAATGCCTTTGAAGATGATGAAGTGGAAATGTCTGAACAATCTGGATCAGCTGGTTGGTAAACTTATTTTCGCACTATTCTTATGGATTGCCTACCATGTCTAACTATCCTACTAAATGATAACTTAGATTGTTGTCATAAATTTGAGTTTTGCGTTGATTAGTTACTTATGAATATCAGAAAGGTTGTGCTCAAAATACAATTGGTATGTTGGCTTGTGGTGGGAGTATTTAGCAATTATATTTTTGTTGTTACTGCTGGACTTCAGAAATATTTTTTTTATTGCTCAATATAATCAAACATCCTAGCTGAAAAGTTCTTGTTTAAAGGTAAAGTTTTAGTAGGCATTTATGAATATTTAACATTTAATTTTTTTTCTAATCTGTTTAGTACATCAGATAGAAAATTATCTGTATTTGGAAAAAAAATACTTTCTTCATCATCCAGTTAAACCATGGATGAGTTCCTAATCAGGACCAGCAAATTCCAACAAGACTGCATAGATTGCTCATTTAATTTATGCAACAAATTGTCCCTTTCATCTTGTT
The DNA here is from genome assembly GCF_016161935.1 of Mauremys reevesii. Taxonomy (NCBI): domain Eukaryota; kingdom Metazoa; phylum Chordata; order Testudines; family Geoemydidae; genus Mauremys; species Mauremys reevesii. Next base: position 43,005,706 of record NC_052624.1, read on the forward strand.
CAGAACAAACATTCAACTGGCCTGGTTCAGTCATTACGACCTGCCTACACTCAACGCAGCAGAGCAGACATTGCTGGAAGGCTACTAGATACAGTGTATGAGAAGGAAATTGAACAGTATGCAAAAAACATTGACCGGAAATTCGTTAATCTGAGTCTTGCTGGGTGGAGTACTGTACACAATTATTCAGTAATATACGCTTGTGTGACAACAGAAGATGGGGTTATCTATCTTACATGAAAAATTGATACATCAGGAAATGCCCATACAGTAGAATACTCAAAAGAAGTAGCAGTAAAAGCTATAACAAACTGAACAAAAATTTAAATATCAAGTGCATAGCTTTGTTACAGACAGTGCTGCAAATGTAGCAAAGGTGAGAAGAAATCTAGAAGAAGATAATGAAGCTTATAACATACAGGTGCAGTGCTCATTTGATACTCCTTTTAGCCAAAGATTTAAGTACCACTCCAGGAATAAAGAAAAATGTTGTTGAAATGGCAAAACACTTCTGTAACTCCCACTTTGCTTCAGCTGCAGTGAAGAGAGCAGGAGGATCCAAACTAACTCTCCCCAAAGATGTGTGATGGAATTCAGCGGTTGATTGTTTTGAACTGTTATTAAGAGCTCTGACCTATTCTTATGACACTTGTGAAGAAAATGATGACAAAATAGATGGAACTATCGCAGCTAAAGTACTCAGCATCAGACTAAAGAGAAGTGTAGAAGATATGCTGACTATACTGAACCTATTTCCATAAAAATATAAGAATGGCCATACTAGATCAAGCCAATATGGTCCATCTAGCCCAGTATCCTCTCTTCGGACAGCGGCCAGAGGCAGCAAGAAGGACAAGGCAATTTATTGAGTAAGCCATCCTCTGTCATCCAGTGCCAGCTGCTAGCAGTCAAAGGCTTAGGTGTCAGAGCATGGGAATGGGCCCCTGACAATCTGGGCTAAAAGCCATTGATTATATAAGTTATATATACTTTTGGCTTCACAACACTCCCTGGACATAGCCTTGGACAAACTGCAGAAAGATTGCTGATGTATTGCTGATGTTGTTGAAGTTTCGAAAGAACTTCTAGTGACATTTTAGAAAGAAATATCCAACCACAACGTTACATTTCAGGCAGTAAAGAAGCAGATGGATCAAGCACTTACTCCATCTCATTTTCTTGCCAGTATTCTCAACCCAAAATACCAGGGTAGATGACTTACTGCTGAAGAAGATGGAGCTATGACATGGGCATCTAATAAATCACCCATCAGTCATGCCACCCATAATAAATTTCAGGGCTGGAGGTGAACAATTTAAGCAGTACATGTTTGCTGAGGATGACTTAAAGAAAGTCACATCACTAAACTGCTGGAAGTCACTAGCTAAGCACCTGAAACCAGAGTTAGTTGAAGTGCTAAACCAGCTTTTGACAGCAGTAATCTCTTCTGTAGGCACAGAGAGAATATTTTCTTCATTTTGACTAATTCATTTTAAGTTGAGAAATTGATTGGGAGCTGAAAAAGCAGAAAATCTTGTCTTTCCCTTCCAGTCTACGAATGAAAAATGAAGAGGGAGGGAATGAGATTTAGTTGTTTTAAAAGTTTGAAGGATTGCCTGCATAACTTAGGAAACTGTTGTCTCATTTTTAAGAGACTTAGGCAAGTCGGAACTTAAGCTCCAGTCACTTTTATGTAGGCATTTTTGAAAATTTTCCCAGGCTGACCTGAAATAATCTAATTAATTCACTAACTGATTTAGTTGTAAATGTGAAACATGTTTTGATAAGAGAAGTTATATAGCCACAACAGTGAAGGATATTTTGTCTAATAAAAATAAATTTATATGCTGGTTTATACGTTTAATTAAATTGCAGTTACCATCCGAGTGCAGCTTGGCACAAATTATGAGTAAAAAGTTAATTATCTAGTAAATAAGCAATATCATTCACAATTTCCTATGATAATAAAATGTACTATCAATAAGAATTTGAAAATATAAAACTATGTAATGGCTTGTATCTCCTAGGTAGCAAAAAGGTATACCAAATCTAGTGTAAAGATTGTATTTGGTTGTAAATCAACATGTTTTAATGGTTATATCAACCAGTGAGAATGCACCTTTCTTTAGAAAATAACTCAAGGACAAATGGAAAAGTTGATTACAATCTATGATTTCAATCAAGACTTTCCAGTTGGTGATTTAAATTGCTGATAGAAATCAATGTGCCCTATGTATACAAAAAAGATGGAGTACTAGTAAATATATACAATATAAGTAGCCTCACTACTAGTGTATAGTGGATAGTGAATAGTGTGGTTGGGCCCAGTGGGGGATGGTGGGTGCCAGTAGGCTGCGCTGCCGAATAGGAATGGGGCACAATCACATTCCTTAAGCCCAGAGGGTGCAAAGCTTGTTCTCACAAGACGAGTAGCTTGTCCAAAGTGGGAGGACTAGCCCTGCTCCGTCTCACAGTGGCCAGTGAAGGTGGCATGTTGCATCTCTTCAAATGGTGTAGCAGCTGTCATGCTCCCTAGTGCTGCAAGTGGCATTGTGCCTGACCAAGGTACAATGGCTGTAAAAGCTCCCACTGGGGTTCTGCAAGTCTCCATCACCATTAACGTGTGCTTATGTCTTGAAGTTTTCACAAAAGCTTATGCCCAAATAAATTTGTTAGTCTCGAAGGTGCCATAAGGACTCCTCACTGTTTTTGTGTCTTGAAGGAGTATTATAGCCTTCAGAACATGGCTGAGAGGGAGGCTGTAGTGAAGGAGCGTTGTTTAGAGGGTCCCTGCTTCACCTCCCTTTAGCTCTCCTCCCTGTCAATGTTCCATTAGAAATCAGTGGGGAATCTATAAGGTGTGCTTGGTAGAACTTCTGTGCCCACCGGACTATATCTGGGTCCTGCCCTCTCCCTTTATCTCAGGCAGAGGTCCCTGCTGCACATCAGCATTTCAGATGACATTGATGGGCTTGTTACCTTCTTAACTTTAAAAATAGACTTTCCAGGTTGTTCTTTGAAACTCCATGGTAAAGCAGGTCTCAAGGAGAACATTTGTTTCCTGCCCTCACTCCCCAAGACTCATTTCCTCCCACCAGATTCCGTGCCACTGGTCTCCCCCGTCTCAGGCTGTTTCTGACTGCAGATCTCTTTGCCAAGCTTTCCCTCACCAAGGGATCCTACTCCCATTAAATTCAATGGCAAAATTCCTATTTACCCTAAATGAGGCAGGATCAAGCCCCTAGGGTCTGTTCTAAAGCCCACTGAAGTCAAGGGAAAGCCTCCTACTGGGTTTGGGATCAGGCCCTAAAGCCCTACTGGACAGGTGAGTTGGCTAATGTGTATGAAGCCCCGGAGGCAGGAAAACGTTGCTGAGGGCACTACAGACCTCTCTTTCTTTCACCCAGACTAATTTGTTAAGCCAGATGCTCTATTAATCTGGATGTTTTCCAGTCTGACAAACACTAAATTACCGGAAAAGTAAATGGAAAATGTCTTTTAATTCTAGTGTTTAAATTCTCCTAACATAATCTCAGAGTGCTTCAAGCAAGAAGCAAAAGCAAATAGCTAGAGCCAAAATCTCCTTGAGTTCTCATTCGTCTCCTCCCATGAAGGAACATTCTTCCTGTTTTTGAAGGGTTCTGTGCAGACATATTAGCATAATTTCCTCTGACAGTTCTACTGAGAAGAAAGAAAATTCCTCCAGTTGTAATTTCTTTGGAGGCACCACTGCATAAAGAACATGTTTGCACTGTGATGGGAATCATGTTAATGGGTCTAGGATATTTCAGTGGGGGACATTTGAGTGTGGATATTGCAGTGGATATTGGTAGGACATATCTGTGTGTGGCTGATTCACTCATCTACATTTAACTTCTGACAGCATTTGATTTGTGATCTTTCACTTGACTCTCCTGTCATTCTTAGCATGGAAAATTTTAGCCTTTCATTTGGCATGTGTGAACTCATAATTTCTGGTAGCTCTCACTCACAAACACAGAACAAACACAGCAGCTGGAAGAAAGCTCTTCCCACCTGAAGTCAAGTGGAGCGGTTACATGCAGCCTGGGAAGACTGCCTGGCATCCTGCACAACTCTGGCAAACAATTTCATATTCTTTAGAAATACCCTTCAATTCTCATGAGATGAGGTACATAATTTGTGGTTTAAACAACTGAGTATTTGCCAGTGACCAGATTATCAATTTGGACTGAGGCATCCCTGCTCCATAAAGTATGTACCTCCATAGGACCTAGCACTGAAAAGTCCTTCTCTCATTCTGAATGCACTTCAGTTTCCTATTTTGCAGAACAAGACTTTTCATAGAAAGGGTCCAGAAGGTGAATTACATGGCTTGGGGACTGATAATATGATATAGAACCTTTTACCATTAGATTAGTGGTTGAATCCAATGCATCTTTGCTGGACCCTCCTATGATTATTCATTTAGCACCAGCTTGTGACAGCTCTGTCCTGCTGAGTGGCACCGTACTGGACAAGTAGTCCTATTGATGACCCTTAATATAAAATAAGTTAGTAACCCACTTGCCAATGCATCAGTTGTCTGTGTCCCAATAATACTAATATAAATAGCACTAGCCTACACTAGTTTATGAGGTGTCAGCATCTGATAGACCAAGGTAAGACTGACGAGATCTCTCACTTCAGACTCTCCATGTGTAGAGATAATTGCACTCCTTGTGCTGCATCCAGTCTTCAGACAAAAAGAAATTCAACATCCAGGGCCGTCAGTGTAGCAGCTGTCTTGATAGCGGCATTTACTTCAAACATACAGGAGAAAAGATTCCAAGAAACATAGAAAGCTATTTGATTAACTGCTAGCTTTTATATGATGCCTCAGTGGACAGTTTGAGAATTTCCATAACCAGCCAATTGATTTTCCTTTGAAAATAATACTTTAGTCATACTTCCACTGATACACTATTCGGACTGTAAAAAGGTACACATTGGAAAATAGTTCTACATTAGCTAAAAGTAGCCAATTCTGTCTTTTAGAAAGGGATCAAATATGCTGGTTTGTTCCCCTCTTCTGTCTCTGGTGCCCAAAGTTAAATTACACAAAGCTTTCTATATTGATAAATCTGGAGTGGCTTTTCAAGGACTCAAGTATCAGAGAGGTAGCCGTGTTAGTCTGGTTCTGTAAAAGCAGCAAAGAATCCTGTGGCACCTTATAGACTAACAGACGTTTTGCAGCATGAGCTTTCGTGGGTGAATGCCCACTTCGTCGGATGCAAGAGTGGAAATTTCCAGGGGCAGGTAAATATAAGCAAGCAAGAAGCAAGCTAGAGATAACGAGGTTAGATCAATCAGGGAGGATGAGGCCCTGTTCTAGCAGCTGAGGTGTGAAAACCAAGGGAGGAGAAACTGGTTCTGTAGTTGGCAAGCCATTCACAGTCTTTGTTTAATCCTAAACTGATGGTGTCAAATTTGCGGCCTCCTTTTAGTAGTCAGACCTGTTCATGATGACAACAGCACCTCCTTTATCAGCCTCTTTGATTATAATGTCAGGATGGTTTCTGAGGCTGTGGATGGCATTGTGTTCTGCACGACTTAGGTTGTGAGACAAGCAATGTTGTTTTTCTAGAATTTCTGCCTGTGCACGTCGGTGGAAGCAATCAATGTATAGGTCCAGATTGATTGCTTCCACCCCTCCATCAACCTCAGCCTGGACCAATCTACACGGGAGGTCCACTTCCTAGACACCACGGTGCTAATAAGTGATGGTCACATTAACACCACCCTATACCGAAAACCTACTGATCGCTATGCCTACCTTCATGCCTCCAGCTTCCATCCCGGACACACCACAAGATCCATTGTCTACAGCCAAGCGCTGAGGTACAACCGTATCTGCTCTAACCCCGCAGACAGAGACCAACACCTAGAAAATCTCCACCAAGCATTCTCAAAACTACAGTACCTGCACGAGGAAATAAGGAAACAGATCAACAGAGCCAGACGTGTACCCAGAAGCCTCCTACTGCAAGACAAACCCAAGAAAGACACCAACAGGACTCCACTGGCCATCACATACAGTCCCCAGCTAAAGCCCCTCCAATGCATCATCAGGGATCTACAACCCATCCTGGACAATGATCCCACACTTTCACAGGCCTTGGGTGGCAGGCCAGTCCTCACCCACAGACAACCTGCCAACCTGAAGCATATTCTCACCAGTAACTTCACACCGTACCATAGTAACTCTAGCTCAGGAACCAATCCATGCAACAAACCTCGATGCCAACTCTGCCCACATATCTACACCAGCAACACCATCACAGGACCTAACCAGATCAGCCACACCATCGCCGGTTCATTCACCTGCACATCCACCAATGTAATATATGCCATCATATGCCAGCAATGCCCTTCTCCTATGTACATCGGCCAAACTGGACAGTCTCTAAGGAAAAGGATAAATGGACACAAATCAGATATTAGGAATGGCAATATACAAAAACCTGTAGGAGAACACTTCAACCTCCCTGGCCACACAATAGCAGATCTTAAGGTGGCCATCCTCCAGCAAAAAAACTTTAGGACCAGACTTCTAAGAGAAACTGCTGAGCTTCAGTTCATTTGCAAATTTGACACCATCAGTTTAGGATTAAACAAAGACTGTGAATGGCTTGCCAACTACAGAACCAGTTTCTCCTCCCTTGGTTTTCACACCTCAGCTGCTAGAACAGGGCCTCATCCTCCCTGATTGATCTAACCTCGTTATCTCTAGCTTGCTTCTTGCTTGCTTATATTTACCTGCCCCTGGAAATTTCCACTCTTGTATCCGACGAAGTGGGCATTCACCCACGAAAGCTCATGCTCCAAAACGTCTGTTAGTCTATAAGGTGCCACAGGATTCTTTGCTGCTTTTCAAGGATTGGAATTTGTGACTTCTCATCTAGTGAAGGGACAGTCATCCACCTTTCCAGTTCCATAAGTTGCATTACCCATTTCATGAAATGCTGGGGTCCATACACCGTGCAACAATGCCTTGGAAAATGTATGTGTGGACCACCCTAGTAGGCTAGTGATAGTGCAGTGCATTCAGGAGATATGGGGGGATTATGTGTTTTACTCCTTTTTCAATGGGACTGCTTTTAAGGACAAGAGAACTAGTTCTCTTGCCATTACTCTGAATATGTGAGTCAGAGCTACAAATTTAGAAGTCCCGTCTTGCTGTGCTTTATTGGTTAATTGAGGAGTTTTATTGATTTGTTCTTAGCTCAGGATAGTTAGCCAATGTTTAGCACTAGGGAATTATTGACTGGAGATAGAATGTAGGAGCAGCTGAGAGGAGGCTTTACTTCCTGGCTTAACAATTCTACCTAAATTAAAAAAAAATTACAGAGAGGAATAGTTTCTCTGCCTTGTATAAATTATCATCATTATATAAAGATGATGTTTCATAAGCAAATATTTTCATTAACATATTCAATAAAATAGTTAACTCATAGGTAATAAAGTGTTATTGAAAGTCAGATTTGGAAAAGCTCAGATATGAGAGAGTTAAGTAGATTTGGACTGTGCCTGAGGAAGTTATTTTTAAAACAGCACTTGGCTCCTATTTGGCAGCTTATCATCTGAATGGATGCTCATGAATCAGCTTATGATGGCACAAATTTTAAACTTGCAATCTAACAATGCAGGTGCTTGGAACCTGAACCCGCATGAAGTAACATTTTAAATACAGAAGCAGTGCTATTTATAAAACCTATTTGGCTATGCATTGAACAAAAGCTTTGTGTAGACACTCATATTCTCACAGAAAATAATGAGCGTACATTAAGAACAAATTATATGTATCTGAACTTAATGGGTCAGGTGTCCTGTGCTTTTGGAAATGAATACTAATGGCAGAAAAGTGTAATATGTATTAAATATTTAGTTAACTTTTGGGACAAGATTTTTCAGTGAATTACACCCATGCAGCATGTATAAAAATTGCATTTATAAATACAATCCCACAATGAAAAGCAAGAGACATTTTTAACAGATATTTTCCACAAGAGAATCCTAATAATATTGTAATGAACTGGCTAGTGTGGGAGATACCACTGCTCCCTACTGAAAGGAATCAGAATGGCTGGCCTGTGGCCTGTGCTATGTACTGCCATCCTCTCGCCCTGTGCCGGAGAATCTGTTCTATCTTCATTGTTGCCAGTAAGATCTAAATAGCCAGCCACAGTGAGAACCACAGGGTACTTAGGTAGACATGGATTTGTTACACTGGTGTCAGAAGCAAAATTTGAACTTCTGTGAACTATCAGGATGTGTCTATACTGCAGCTGGGAGTGAGCCTCCCAGCCCAGGTAGACAGACTTGTGCTAATGGACTAAAAATAGTAGCGTGGATATTGTAGTTGTGGTGAACACAAAGGCTAACCACACAAGTTCAGACCCAGGAGGTCAGATTGGCATGATGTCAAGTATCAGGGGGTAGCCATGTTAGTCTGTATCCACAAAAATAACAAGGAGTCTGGTGGCACCTTAAAGACTAACAGATTAATTTGGGCATAAGCTTTCGTGCATGCATCTGAAGAAGTGAGTTTTTTACCCATGAAAGCTTATGCCAAAATTAATCTATTAGTCTTCAAGGTGCCACCGGACTCCAGGTTGGCATGAGAGTCCGAGCTGCTGCCCAAGCAGCAACAGCCACATTGCTCTGTGTGTGTGTGTGTGTGTGTGTGTATTTATTACTGCCTTCTGCTGCATGGAATGAGTATAGTCCATATTAGGGTCAGGCCTACAGGCCTAACAACTAACTGCCATTCTTATTTAGTTCACATGGTAGCAGCCTCAGTTTGAAAAAGGAGGCTCAGAATTCTGTTTCCACTATGATTGTAAAGTTCCTGTGTGGCCATAGTTTTATTGTTTTAATCACATGATATGATATTTAAAATATTGATTGTGCTACTTTGAAGAGAACTATTCAACTATATCAAGGAGTAGTTAAACATATTTGTTTCTCAAGAAAAACACAGAACCAACAGCAAATAATGAGTTAGTTTTTTGAAACTCTACACACATTTCCATCATGAAAGCAGCTCACAATGAGGTAATCTATTGCAACCACAGATCATTCAGTTCCAAGAATAAGTAAGTTGCCTGTGATGCCAAATGCAGCGTTAAGCTGTAGTAGCATCTTATCTAAGGTTGTGTCATGAATGATTCTTGCAGTCTTATCCAACACACTAGTAAATCAATTTGTAACTAGTTAACTACTAGGGAGATTTATATTACTGGGAAAATAGTACTGGTATCAAATATTTACACTTGTACATGTTGCAATAATGGATGATAGTGCCCTGTGTACCTATGTTCCAGACACACCAAGGGCTGCAATGAATCAAGGACAACATCCAGTGGCCAAAAGAGAGAGGGAGAGAGACTTTTTCCTATAAAATGTGTGTGTATATATGTTTTTCAGTTTGACATAGATGTATGTTTCATTACAGTCCACTGATCACCTACATCAAATACATCGGGGAGGGGAGGATGGCAATTTTTTAGTTTCTGCCCTTCCCCTCAAGCGGAATAAAGCAGGGAGGGGATCATTTTGTTTTTTGTCTTTGCCCAGGGAAAAACAAAGGGCTAATCTTTCACTGATCTCAGAGCTTGTCTACACTACCGCTTACTGGGGTGTAATTTATGGTGCTCAGGTATGTGAATAATCCACACCTCTCAGGAACATAAGTTACATTCACAGAAGCGTCAGTGTGGACAGCACAATGTGAGCGGGAGAGTTTCTCCCGCTCACCTAGCTACTCACAGAGGTGGAGTATTTAAGGCGACAGGAGAGCTCTCTCCTATCGGCTTAGAGCATCTTCACCAGATGCACTACAGTGGCACAGCTGCGCCGCTGTAGTGCTTCTAGTATAGACTAGCCGTCACCATCAGCAACAAGCCTCTTGATATCTCTCTTTGAACTGGTCCTTTATAGTTTTGTATTGACACATGAATGTTTGTCTGACGAGGTGAGGGACAAAGAGCTAGCAAGTGAAGGGATTGTTTACACTTGTGGAAGAACATGAGGCCTCATTTCTGAAATTAGAATGACATGTTATCAATGACATGGTGGGTGAGGTGATATCTTTTATTGGGCAACCTTCTGTCGGTGAGAGAGACAAGCTTTCCAGCTTACACAGAGCTCTTCTCCAGGTCTGGGAAAGTTACTCAGATCATGTCTACACTACCACTTATGACGGCAAAACTTGCGTCACTCAGGGGTGTGAAAAAAACACACCCTTGAGCAACATAAATCTTGCCGGTATAAGTGGTAGTGTGAGCAGCACTATGTCGACAGGAGAGCTTCTCCCACTGACATAGCTACTGCTGCTCGTTGGAGGTGGTTTAATTGTGTCAATGGGAGAGCTCTCTCCTGTCTCCATAGAGTGGCTACATGTGAGATCTTACAGTGGTGCAACCGCATCGATTAAGCAGTGCCACTGTAAGCTTGCTAGTGTAGATATGGCCTCAGTGTCATAGGTAAATGCAAGGTGGAACAGATTATGTAGCATAAGTAGTTAACACATATTTCAAGGGACCATTCAAGGTGAAGTGGCCCGTTAGCACCCCTCCAGTCATAGGGAGGAAAATGGGGGAGCAGCTGCAGCGGGTTCTTAGTGGGTTATAGATTATTGCAGTAAGCCATAAATACAGGGTCTGTATTCAGTCCATGATTTTTAGTGTTTATCAAAGTTATGAATTTAACCTCCCAGCCTCATTTTTAAACTGTTGGGCAGGTTTCCTTTGAGGATGAGAACTGATAGGTCAATATAGAATGATCACTTTGTGAAAAGTGTTCACCCGCAGGTAATACGGTGTTTGTGTCTTTTATCATTTTCCTGTGTGAGTTCATTTGAGAGCATAGTGATTGTCTAGTTTCACCCACATAGTTGCTATTGGGGCATTTACTGGACTGGATGAGACACATCACATGTTGTGATAGGCATATGTAGGATCTTGAAAGGTGTGTTGTGGGAGGTGTTGATCATGTAGCAGCAGAGATATGTTCTCAGGTTTTGCATCTGTTGTTCTGGTGGAGTCTGGTGATGCTTTGAGTTGGTGTGTCCTGATCTGTGGGGAGCTTGCTTCTGATGATGAGCTTGTAGAGGTTATGGGGTTGTTTGAAGGCCAGAAGACAGGGTTCAGGAAATATTTTTTTCATGATGGGGTTCCCATCAAGTAGGGGGTGTAGTTGTTTGATGATACCCCTACCAAATTCATGGTCCATTTTAGTCAATTTCATGGTCAGAGGATTACCTAGGAAGGCAGTGGAATCTCCTTCCTTAGAGGTTTTTAAGGTCAGGTTTGACAAAGCCCTGGCTGGGATGATTGAGTTGGGAATTGGTCCTGCTTTGAGCAAGGGGTTGGACCGATGACCTCCTGAAGTCCCTTCCAACCCTGATATTCTATGATTCTATGATTAAATTTTTTTTAAATGTTATGGTTTCAGCTATTTAAATCTCAAATTTCATGGTGTTGTAATTGTAGGGATTCTGACCCAAAAAGGCATGGGGGGGGGTCACAAGGTTATCAATAACCTTGCAGTACTTGTGCAGTACTGCTACCCTTACTTCTGTGCTGCTGCTGGTAGCGGTGCTGTCTTCAGAGCTGAACAGCTGGAGAATGGTGGCTGCTGGCTAGGAACCCAATTCTGCAGGCAGAGCCACTACCAGCAGCAGTACAGAAGGGTGGCATGGTATGGTATTGCCATCCTTACTTCTGCACTGCTGCTGGTGGGGTGCTGCCTTCAGAGCTGGATGCCTGGCCAACAGCCACTGCTCTCCGGTCACCCAGCTGTGAAGGCAGCACAGAAGTAAGGGTGTCAATACCGTGACCCCCCTAAAATAACCTTGCAACCCCCTGCAACTCCCTTTTGGGTCAGGACCCCCAATTTGAGAAATGCTGGTCTCCCCTACACTGTATAGTATAGGGTAAAAGCACATAAAAGACCAGATTTCATAGTCTGTGATGCATTTTTCATGGCTGTGAATTTGGTAGGTTCCAGTGTGGGATAGTAGGTTTCAACTAGGTGTGTGCAGTCAGAGGGGGGTTTATTTCTGTACCGAGGCAGGTTCTCTTGGGGGTATTTAGGTGGCACATTCCATGATGCAATCTACTTCTCTAGTGGAGTGTCCATGTTTGGTTAAGGCGGTTTTGAGTGTGTTAAGGTCTATACTCCAGGATTTCTCTTTGGAGGATGTTCTGTGGTATCAGGCTGCCTGTCTATAGGTAACAGATTTCTTGGTGTGGTTGGGGTAGTTACTGTCTCTACGAATGTAAGTGTGGTGATCTGTGGGTTTCTTGTGTATTGTCCAGGAAGTTGATGCTGGTGTGGGAGTGTTGCAGAAAGAGTTTAGTGCAGTGGTTCCCAAACTTGTTCCACCGGGCCGAGCCGCCGCTTCCAGCAGCTCCCATTGGCCCAGAGCAGTGAACCATGGCCACTGGGACCCACGATCGGCCGAACGTGTGGACGCGGCAGGTAAGCAAACCAGCCTGGCCCGCCAGGGGCTTTCCCTGCACAAGTGGCGGAACAAGTTTGGGAACCACCGGTTTAGTGGATGGGTGGTGGTTGTTGAAGTTGTGGAAATCTATGAGGGAGTTTGTCATCTGCCCAGAGGTCAATTATATTTTCATCCTATCTCAGGTATATCATTGGTTTTGTGCTGCATGTTATCAAACTGGAAGAAAAGCCATCAGGCAATAAGTTATGTCCCATTTTATTTAGCCAGCAGGCAATAAACAGCGGTCAGCCTGCTGCCTCATGTCATTCACCTTCTGCAGGATCTTTGGTTTGACTGGCTTTTACTACCTGCTGGCCTTTCTGCTACTTTTATAAAATGTGATTCTAGAAACTTAGAGACCATCCTTAATTCATCCTCTAGCGCGTAGTGTTTCAGGTCCTTCAGATCAATAGGTGGTTTGTCTTTCTTTCACATAAGGTGCTGCATATGCTGCAACACCTGCTTACAGAAGGTCAAGACAATTAAAACCAGCTATTGAATGAAACAGAGAAGGTAAGCTGGGTGCTCCCACTTACCATTTCCTCAGGACAAGAACAAGAGAACATTGAAATTGACAGGAAAAAGGAGAAAAAAGATTAAAATTGATCAAGAGAAATATTCTTTGCCAGAGAGCATAATTAACCTGTGGAACTCATTGTCACTATATGTCATTGAGAGGAAGAGCTTAGTCAGATTAAAAAAAAATAGATATTGATATGGATAATGAGGACATCTAAAATTACATTGGAAAGAATAACATTAAAAATATAGTGCCCTGCAGCATCAGGGTTAGGCTGATTGTACACTCTTTGAGGCAGGGACTTTCTTTTTGTTTTGTGTTTGTACAGCCCCTAGCACAGTGGGGTCCTGGTGCAAGACTGGAGTGCCTAGATGCTACCGTAATAATAACAACAACCACTAACTGATGGCAGCTAGGAAGACATTTATCTATCGGTAAATTATTTCATAACTGTCCCCCACTAAGTTCTCATGTCTCCCTCTGAAACATCTGACACTGCCTACTGGCACACTTGTGAGCAGAAGACTAAACCTTAGGGGCTCCTGGAGTTTCTTGAGGGTGTAGACTTGGGTTCGCAGACTGAAGAGCTGACTTTGAATTGCCTTCCCTTTGTCAGTAAGCTTAATCAATATTTCTGGGCTTATCTGAATTTCTGTACACATAGCCCCTCTGCCTCTGCATGCATCTGCAATGCCTATAAATGTCACTGAGTGGAAGGACCCTAAAAGTGAAAGGTCAGAGGGCCAAATTAAGCCCATGGGCAAATTAAGGCCAAACTCTGACTGACACAGGAGCAACTCCCATTGTCTTCATTGTGAGTTAAACCTGTTTGGGGCTGAAATTTGGTCCAGAGAAAACACAAGTTGTTTTTTTGTTCACAATTAGACTCTAAAGGATGTTTTAATAGTGTCATTTCAACGGGTATGAAAGTCATTGCATCAGTTGTGGTTAATTTCTATTTCTAAAAGAGTTGCTTCTAAATTCAAGTGGGTTAAAGCAAAGTTGTTATAAAAATAAGTATTCAGAGTTCCCCTGCCAATGGATGTGCCACATATTGACTCATGAATATTTTAAGAGCCAGAAAAAACACAAGATGAGTTGGTAAGAGAAAGTACAACAGTGGCAAGAAAAAAAAAGTAGTATATAAAATAGAGTTGTTTTTCCTATCTGTCTTTCACAAAGTATTTTTTTCTTCCAACTTTTGGGTTTTTCTCTTTCACTGTGAGGCAAAATTCAGTCATTTTGCTTATTCATACACAGGACACCTGCTAGGTTAAATTTCAGAGTGGTTGTTGCTGTCCTGGGAGATCTCTAATTACACTAAGTCGTGAATTGATTTTTTTTTTAAAAATATAGTCAGTTAAAAACAATTGTCTAAAAACATTAAAGCTGATGGCTACATCCATAATGAGGGGTTGCTGCTGGTGGAAAATACAGTTAAAGATAAAAATGAAATGGAAGGGCTGGAGTCTAGCAAATCAATGGGAGCTGCAGGAGCTAACATGGTTCTGTAGAACTATGAGCACAGTAGTGCTCTCACTGAACTCAAATGGCAAAGCTCTAACTTCAGTGGAGTGAGCCTTGGCTGTACTACTACATGCAATAAAGCTCTGACATACTCGTATTTACCAGTGCAGTGTAATATGTGCAGTAAATACAGGACAGCATTTATCATTGTCTGATGAAATAGATACTATAGCAATTATAATTAGTGTAGTTCATCACAATGGGCCTAGGGTGACCAGATGTCCTGATTTTATAGGAACAGTCCCGATTTTTGGGTCTTTTTCTTATATAGGCTCCTATTACCCCCTGTCCCTGTCCCAATTTTTCACATTTGCTGTCTAGTCACCCTAAATGGGCCCAACTTTGTTATTCTTACTCATTTCTGACTAGCACTTTCTCGCTTATGTTAGTCTCATTCAGTAGTCCCTTTGTGCCATGGAACTCAGTGGGACCACTGACGGGAGTAAGGGTGAGAAAGGGTCGCAGAATCCATTTGATAGAGGCCCTGTATTTTCTGGATTGAAATGTATAGGCAGTAACATAAACTAGAATAAACTATACTACATATGTACTGACTTACTGGGTATGGGTTACTTCAGTTTCCATGTTAAAATGTCTCATATTCATTATACCGTAAATAGGGAAGCTGTAAATAAACCAAAATATCAATCCCTGTATAATCATTTCTAATAATTTAGAGCCTTCTCTGGGCACTCTTACTTGTGTTAATTAGTATCTTACTCTGTGAGAGCCTGGCCCTAAGCAATTGGAAATGGTGAAATAGGTTAGGTATTGCTGGATCTATTTTTTTAAGTCTATTTACAGTTTTCCTAATAAAATGACCAAGTGCTTAGATACTGTGGTGCAATAGAAAACCCTAAAATAGATAAATATTTATTCCAGGGCAACCGGTTCACTTAAAACAGGGATGAGCAAACTGTGGCCCAGGGCCGCATCCGGCCCTCCAGACATTTTAATCTGGCTCTCAAGCTCCTGCTGGACAGCAGGGTGTGGGGCTTGCCCCACTCCGGTGCTCCAGCTGGGAGTGGGGTTGGGAGCTTGCCCTGCTCTGCATGGTTCCCAGACGCAGTGGCATGTCCCCCCTCTGGCTCCTATGCGTAGGGGCAGCCAAGAGGCTCCACACACTGCCCCCACCCCAAGCGCTGCCCCCACAGCTCCCATTGTCCGGGAACCGCAGCCAATGGGAGCTGCAGGGGTGGTGCCTGCGTACAAGGCAGCGCACAGAGCCACCTGGCTGCACCTCCATGTAGGAGCCAGAGGGGTGACATGCCACTGCTTCTGGGAGTTGCTTGAGGTAAGTGCTGCCTGGATCCTGCACCCCTGACCCCCTCCTGCAACCTAACCCTCTTTCCCAGCCATTATCCCCCTCCGAACCCCTCGGTCCCAGCCTGGAGCACCCTCCTGCACCCTTAACCTCTCATCCCCAACCCCACCTCAGAGCCCGCACCCCCAGCTGGAGTCCTGCCCTCTAAGCCCCAGTCCCCTGCCCCAGCCTGGAGCCCCCTCCTGCACCCTGAACTCATTTCTGGCCCCACCTCAGAGCCCGCACCCCCAGCCGGAGTCCTCACCCCCTCCCTCACCCCAACCCTCCAATTTTGTGAGCATTCATGGCTCGCCATACAATTTCTATACCCAGATGTGGCCCTTGGGCCAAAAAGTTTGCCCACCCCTGACTTAGAATGTAATGGAAAGCTAGTAAAAGTAAAGACTTTTCCAAAGCAGAACACTTACAAAAAATCCGATTGCTCTTGCTGACTAAATTCCATTTTGTGGAATAAAACTTTTAATACAGCACTCCTTGCCCCTGTGAGAGTCAGTTATAAATCACAGCAATAATGATTGTTGGCATACCATTAAAGTGAGAGCCACAACAGCTAATCTTGTACTGTAAGTAGGAATTTGTAAGAGTAGTTCAATTAAGCTGGGCTACAGCCTGGCAATCACAGGAACAACAGGACAAGAGGGGACAATATCCTGCTTCTGATTTGATGATGCCCTATCAGAATCTAGCTTCTATTCTTTTTGTAGTGCACTCTCTCTTAAAAAATGTTTAGCAGTTTTATCTATAACACACTGTATGTGCAGCCTCTGTGTTCTGCACAGAATAATTAACCACTATTGATATTTAAACGAGTTATGCATACAAACCTACTGGAATTCTTGGAACAAATTTTGTTCTCACTTTCACCTCTAGAATTCCAGAGTAACATCATTAGCTGCAGTGGAATTATTCCAGCGTTACAAGCAGTATCACTGAAAATAGAATTTGGACATTTCTGTTTACCAAATATTCAGTTGGGCAATAATACAAACCTACTAGAGATGGGTTGCTCAAAAGCACTCAATGTTGATCTCTCTGTACCTATGGAAGCCAAGTGGAGTTTTACTATTGACTTTAATGGGAGCAGAATTAGGCCAACATTAAACTTTTTTGAGACTCTCACCCTAGAGCATGAAATCAGCATTTTGAAAATTGGGTGCCTAAAGTTAGGTTCCTAAATCCTTACATAGGTATCTAAATAAAAGTAGCTTACCAGAGGTGGTAAGAACTCCTGACCCCTATTTATGGCGGGGAGGAGGAGTTGTTTTCAGATCACTTTTACTTTGGTAACTAAATATAAATTTAAGAGCCTAACTTTTAGGCATCCAAGTTTGAAAAAAATTATTGGAGGTCTGTGTAATGCAGTGTAAAATATTTTCTTCTAGTAGTCTCAGACAAGTGGCCGTTTCAGTGTACAGCATCTTTTTTTAAAACAGATAGGAATAAAATAATGAAAAAGCACTTTGGTCTATGGGTTAAATTCTACAGGTGAAATAAAACTAAAGACCATCTGTCAAGAAAGCGATGCACAAAAGAGAGATGTCTTCCTGCTGAATTAATATAGGCGTTAGGAGAAAATATCTTGGGAGAATTTTTTTGCTTGAGATTAATTCACAGGATACTAATTTTCAAAATACCATTGAAGGATTTTCCTAAGAACGTTGGTCCTTGTACACTGCATTATATATATAAGATGTTACTATTCACAGTGGGTGGTACTTGAATCACCTTACACTTTGATCTCAACTTGACTCGCGAAATTCTAGTTTGGGTAACTGCATTCTGCCTGCTAATTGAAAGTTATAGAGTAGGGGTAGGCAACCTATGGCACACATGCCGAAGGCGGAACACGAGCTGATTTTCAGTGGCACTCACACTGCCCGGGTCCTGGCCACTGGTCCAGGGGGCTCTGCATTTTAATTTAATTTTAAATGAAGTTTCTTAAATATTTTAAAAACTTTATTTACTTTACATACAACAATAGTTTAGTTAGATATTATAGATTTATAGAAAGAGTGGAGCTAGAGGCAGAGCTGGGACCTCGAGTGAAGCCACAGCTGGGATCCAAGGCTGGGGGCAGGGCTGGGGGCAGAGCGGGGCTGGGTGGCACTCCCTCCCTGCCCCTTTTGGGGGATGGCCCGGGCCCTGCCACACCCCCCTGAACATTCCTCCATGTTCCCCTAGGGGGGCGTGCCCCACTGTTTGGAGACCACTAGTTTAGCTCCAAAAGGGTTACATAATTGATGGTCAGTTTACCACTGCTGTCTCCAGGATAGCTTTAGGCCTGCTCAGCTCTGTGTGTCATAGGGGCTATACTGTAACAGCTACTAACCATGCTCCTGTAGCTGAAATGATAGTGGCCTACGCTTATGGAACAGAAGAATCTGCTTAACGGTTGACAATGGATTTGTTACAATACTTTAATTATTTCAAGTAAAAAGTAATTGCTAGTTTTGTGGAAGTCAGAGCCAAATTCTGCCTTCAGTCATATTCATACAATCTCACTAACTATAATGAATTTGTAGTGGTGTAACTGAGGGCAGAATGTTTTGCGGGTTAATGAACAGATTTCTCTTTACTGAAAGGCAGTGACATTAATGCAGGATGCTTCAAGAGATAATATTCTGCTATTGATAGCCATTGCTTTACTCTTCCCAATCTGGTCAGTGACTTGGGAATTGAACCATGACATTTATAATTCAGTAGAGTCTATGTTGCTGTCTGTGTGTTCAGCCACTATATCAGCCAGATTTGACTTGTATTTTTTTCAACTAGTCAGTTGAATTGCAGTCCTTTAGAGTGTAAGCTGCATATACAGTATGAAATATTCCTTGGCAGAAGGGTTTCTTTACAGTTGTGTTATGCTATACAGTTATCCCTTTCTTTTCAAAGTAAATAATAAGTTTGCATTTACATTTAAAGAAGAATGGACTAAATTTAACTCTGGCATGTGTGGGTGAACTCCCATTGAAGTCAATGTGAAGCACACTTCCTTTACATTAGGCTGATTTTAACAAAATGTATCCGTATGGGGAAATATTGGTGGTATATTATCTTTTATTCACTGTTTCATACTTTATATTAACAAAACCCCAAGCATGAAAGCTGCATAAAAGCATTAGACTGGTAGACAGAAATGGTGGATACAGTTTAGTTATTTTAGAGAAGATTCCTCTCTAAACACAAATTATTTCTATTTGGGTTGACATAATGCTGTTATATGTTTGTACCATATGTTTCCCCACAAGCTATTTAACATTATAAATAAACAAAAGCATTCTAGAGGGACCTATTGGCCATATAGTCCTGGGTAGAAAATTCAGACTGTGAACATCAATAAAAATTTGTTGGTGGAGAGTGTGAAACATGAATTTACTTACTTACATAATGGTATTTGTTAAACTTTCAAAATAAGATCCAGTTAAGAAAATTCTATGTATACAATATATATTTTCTGTACGATGGAGGAGGTTCTTACCAAACTTTAAGCCTCTAGGGAAACTTGCATGACTATGAAATTTGTTTCTCATCTACCCTGCTGCTTATTCCTCATCTGAAGTCCTTGTCTCTGTTTGTAATATCACAATCATCTTCACTGCAATTACTATTTAGCTGATTCATTTCTTCTGGTGATCACCTGTTCTATTTCAAGCAAGCATATTTTATGTTCCATTATTTACTTCAATTGTAACAGATACCTCTTCTTGACATTTGAGTTACTATTAATTGACACCGTTGTGACTTTCATTTATCTTACCACTTGCACAGAAAACAAATATAGTACTCATGAATGTGGAAAGGCAGAGATCTTGTTTCAGTTTGAAAAAAAGCACAGTAAGTTAAGATTCACCTGGCCAAATGTATCTAATGCACTAATACCTGAATATGGAAATATCAGGACAGAACTAATACCTTTTAATTCCCCAAATGGTAACATTGATTATTAATGAAATAATACTTCCACTGTAAGCCAAGTATACTTCCATGTGATTAGTAATGTAGGTTGATTCTATGGGAAAGGAATATCTTAGAATTCAGTACTAAGTCTAAATAAATGTGAAGATATATATTATTTATGATGTGAACATATAGTTTTGAGAAATGTGGGTGATCATTGGAATTTCCATTGTATTTATTAGATACCAAATAGTCTAACAGATTTGAAGTCTCATTCATATGTGTAGGAGATGCATCTTTGAACTGACTCTGTGCAATGTAACTCCACTACTGTTCAGGTGCTGTCACTTCAAATGACCAGAAAGTGGATGTCATCTGCTTCTGTTGCTTCCACATGCTCTTTGGAGTTGTGAAGGTCCATTGTCCAAAGTCAAGATTAGCTAGACCTAGTCAATATTTTTCAGTCAAAGTCAAAGTTTTTTAGATTAAATGGGGCCATTTTTCAAAAACAAAAATTCAATTCTCATTAAAACTGTTTGACTTTCTCAACAGATTTTGTAATTGTCCATGTGACAAGGTCACCTTACACCATCTTTGTAGCCAGTGCTCTGTGCCTCAGTTTTCCCTCTTCCAGCTTCAGACACTTGAATCTCCTGTTCTTGGATGGGCCAGTTCCAGTCCTTCTGAATGACTTAGTCCTCCAACCAAATTGCAAAGCTTATCCTCCCTTCTGAGAGTAAGCAAGAAGTCCCATAAAACAAATTCATCTTCTCAGTGTTTCACCAGGGTTCCCACATTCTTTTGACCCTTTCAATCACCTTTTTGCCAGGGCCTCACAAGTCTGATTGATCACTTTTATCAGGAATCCAGCTTTGGGCTTCCTAAACCTGTCACCCACCTGACTTTATTGCAGGAGATCATACCTACTCCCTACAGGTCTCTCTTTCTCTCTCTCCCTCTGCAGGAAGCACTACCTCCAGCTTACTGTCATGCGATGCCTAATCCCCTTACCCAACTGCCAACCCATATCCCTCTCTTAGGATACAGATAACTAGGCAGAGGTGAGCAGGGCTGCCCCTAGACCAAATGGCGCCCCAGGTGAGGAGCATCTTAAGCGCCATCCCCCCTCTGTTTGTTTTGAATACCTTAGTTTTTATTGGTTTTGTAGCCCATTTCATGACTTTGATGCACAATTTGCATGCATGATTTATCCCTGTCATATAAGATGATAAATTTGCACACTAGAATCTGTAAATCTGTATTTATTCATGCCATATACAAGCTAATAAAAAATGTTTCCTCTAAGCTTACAGATACTTTTAAATTTTAAGAATAACTGAAATGTACTAACATCAAGAAATTGAACTATACACCGACATTGGGTGGACCAGTATTAAATAGTGTTACACTAGGAGACAGCCTTAGAATGTTAACCCTAGTCCTTTAGTTCAAAAGGTCGCTTTTCTTGCCTTTGCCCTTGCGAACTGAAGCACAGCATCAGAGAGAAACAAAGACCAGCCAATGGCATTTTCAAGCGATAAAATAGCAAGTGATGTCAGTCTCTCGTTGGCCATTGTCGATCGAAGATATGTTTTAATGAGTCTGAACATCAAAAAGCTGCACTCACCACTCACAACTGTGACCGGCAGCGTGAGCAGAATCCTCAAAGCTATCCACACGTTAAGAAAAGTGTCCTTCAGCTCTGCATCATGAATGAATTGGAGAACTTGGAGAGTGCTTCCAGTGTCGCAAAATGTGATGGATGGTGTCCAATTTGACATAGAGGTCTTTATCATTGATGTCTGAACACTCCCCATGTGTCAGTATCTGGTGAAGATCTGTACAATGGTTCAAGAGTGTTTTCCCATCCACCAGCAGCTTATTAAGATCATACAACCCTCTAATTTTTTCCCCAATCTTTCCATAACCTCATCTCTCCCCTCGTAACCAAATTGTCTCTTCTTCCGATGAATATGAGTTTCCTTGAAGACAAGCTCAACTCCTAAGTTTTCCGCCATTTCTTTGGCAGCAGTGATGGCATCTTCAAATTCATTGTCTCTATAGGCCACAATGAAATCAAGGCAGCTTCTTATCAAAGTAGTATTGGTCGTGATGTCTATTGACTGAGTTTGTAATGCCTTGCTTACAACGTTTACTTAGAACAGGTGCCAAACCATAATTGAGACCAGAAATTTGAAGTCAGTGATCTGGTTTGCCAGGCTTTGCGCCTCGTGTCAGATTCTGGCCTCAGCTTTACTTGATTGCACCAGTTCCATCAGGGCATCATAAACCTCAGTCACTTGCTACCTCACTGGCCTTATGCTGTCAATATGGCTCTCCCAGTGAATGTCACTTAGTGGCTTCATGGCCACATTTGTAACATTGTCTGTGAGAATTTTCCACCTGATAGTTGATACTGAAAACAGGATGTATATCCTTTGCAGTACTCTGAATCTAAAGAAGATGCTGCTGCATCTGATACAACCTGGCTGAGGGAATGGCAGCCACAAGGCACTAAGAAAGCTCTTGGATTCAGCGCAAGGATCTTTGCCCGGACATCATCATTTCTTCCTTCGCCACTCTCATAGTCTTGACCATGACAGTCCTGAAGCTTTATTTTATTCTTATTAAAAACATTCATAAAAAGTTCTGTTGGGCCTTTTCCAGTAGAGTCAGCCACAGTCCAGAAACAGATAAAGCATTCCTTGGATACAGTCATCCTTGTTGTCAACAAATCTTACCATAAATGACATCTTTTCACTGTGACTAATGTTGGGAGTGCAGTCCATTATTATGGCATTGTACTTCACTTTACTGAGCCACAACAGTATGTTGTCAGGCACCTTCCTTTCCATAAGGTCAATCAATTCATTTTAAGTTGTTTTGCTGCAGTAATGGTTCGTAGCTTCTTTACAAACTACTCGACATAGGTGTTCATGCATGACATTGTATTTCCCAAGGAACTCTATCAAACCAAGGAAATTACCATTATGTTCAGTGACCAACTTATCTAACAAGCCCTGGAAAGCCAAATTATTCTTTGCAAGGAAGAGAGTAATTGAGATCAGATGCTCTAGCACATTCCTCCAGTGCTGGGTTTCTACATTAATAATGTGCTGGTTTTCTGCATCTGTGCATTTATTCAGCTTGAGCCTGGATGTGACCTCCATCCATTTACAGTAGGCTGTAAAATGGCCGGGTGACTTTTCATGTTACTTCAGAGCTTCCGAAGAAGTGGGTATTCACCCACGAAAGCTCATGGAAATCAAATTAATAATTAGGGATTCAGAACAAATGATAGGAAAATTTGAGTTACATGGATCATGAATAAAGTTTTCAGATGGTAAATTACATTTGATTAATGCTATAGGCATAACAATGCTCACACTTTTGCTGTGTTGATAGCAATGAATGTGCCTCTGAACTCAAAGCCTCTAGGTTCTCCTATAATAATAATAATTACAAAATTATTGAAAATAAACTGTAGGGTGATTGAATTCAGTCTGTGCACCAACCAACAACTAGCCAGAGCATGAAGCAGCAGATAATCAGCATCTCTTCTGCTCTCTCCTGACAACAATTGCCACTGCCATGTTCTTCACCTCCCGTGGCCAATGGAGCAGATACTTTGGTTGGGTTATATGGCACGCACTACAGCATTCCACTTGTAGAGTCAAACACTGCATGAGAGAGAGAGTAAAAAGAACAAAAAAGAGACCAGAAGAGGCCTCTCACAACTGACCATGTACAGTACATACTCCCTAGAAATGTTTAACATTTTATTAATTCTAAAATGTGGAGAATGCTGAATTTACTAGTTTAATTATTTGCTTTTAATTTCAATCTAACTACCTTATAAAAGGGAATGAGAATTGATTTTTCTAGCAGGAATGGCTGGCAGAGCCTGACAGAAGCTATTTGCCATTTCATCTGAAATAATTATGTGAATTGTTTTGGTTTGCCACCCTTTCTCCCCTTTGTGTATTATTACATTACTGTTAAACTAAATTGAAGTTCAGTAAACTAGACTCCCTACAATATATTAAATAGATCAGATCATAGTGCTATTCTCTAACACTGGGGAACAATGCCCTTTAGACTGACGTGGAAAAGCTCACCAATTCCCAACTATTCATTCAATAAAGGATGAAAAGCAATTTGGTTGTTTTATCTAGAATTAGGGGAAAGCTCAAAATACAAATATCCTCTTGATGTTTTCCTTGAGGATTTCTCTCATACTTAATCGAAGTTACTCCCTCTTGAAGCTGTGAGGTATTTTTAAAAATGGAGAGAGGTCTCCCTTTACACTTGATACTGTTAATGACATTCTTTACACTCGATACTATTAATGACATTCATAACCTCTTTGTGAAAGGACATGGGAAACAAATATGCGTTGTTAACATAGGAAACATTTGAACCCTTTCAGGAACTCTACATTGGCTGTGTGCCATGGGACAAGTCACTACTGGGTGAAACTCACATAACTGGCTATGGTGGCTTTAGGGTCATTTTGCAGCAGTGGTCTCCATGACAACTGAGTTGCTACTCAGAAGCCATGTTTGAGAACAATGACAGGTAAGGGTACAGGGGTTGGGCATTTCTTTTACTTGAATACCCTTGGCAAAGATGATTAAAAATTAGGATTTCACCTTTAAAATCAGTCAGCATGTTAAAAGTCCAATTCATGATGCCAGATTGTACAAACAGCAAATAATCTTATTCTTTGTGGAAAATCAGACAGGCTGAGAAAGGACTTCTATACAATTATTTTTAGCTTATACTAAGAACTATGCAGACGTGGCTCTATTTTCCTCAACTGTTCAACAACTAATCGGTTTGGAGACATGTACAGTGTGTCTTCCTGTTACCCCACATATTAATGAGATTTTTCTTTTGCAACATCTTAGTCATTATAATGACTATAATTTGCATGCATCTCTTTTGAAATCTGTATTTGATGCCACATCTTGACACCCAAGCAAAAGTTTTCAGTGTTATACATTAATAACTGTGTTTCATATTTTTGTACTCAAGAAATCTATGGATTAATAGTCAGAGCAATAGTCTTATTTATGGGAATAAACCTTTTCATTACTATTAGTCAATGTTTCAGGGCAGGATGAAGAAGGTGAAGTGGTTCCATATATATGAAGCCTGCTTTACTCAGAAACATGGGTTCATTCTGCAGTGCCTTGCAAATTTTACCTGTAGAAGGCTGGTGCTAAGTTTTTCCTCCAAGGCAACAGACGCTTGAAAGAAGGAAATTTGGTTTAATATTCTATTGATTGCATAAAGACAGTTTCTATATGTTGTTACATTATTTATGGGAGGAAATGGAAATCATATAAACCCCCCCTGAATTTTAGAACTTTCTAACCTATATTTTGACAAGTAACAAAATTATCTTAGTTTAAAAGAGAATGGAAATGGTGTTCTACACTCACGCAATATAGCCCTGCCTATTTATTGGATAGTAGAGGGGGTCTTTAATCTCTCAGACAAAAGCATAGGAAGATTGAATGGCTGGAGCTGAAGCTTGATAAATCCGAACTGTAAATAAAGTACACATATTTAACAGTCAAGATAGCTAACTGCTGGAGCAACTTAACAAGGGATGTTGTGTTTTCTCCAAGAAAATATGTTCTAGTTCAACCAAAAGTAATGGGCTGGATGTAGGAATCACTTGTTACAATTTTATAGCTTGTACTATGCAGGATGTCAGACTATATGATCAGATCGCATTGATCCGTTCTCATATTGAAATCTATGAATTTATTTTAGTACCCCAATTCCCTCAAATCATGACATTCTTCAGTTTATTACTCTGCATTTTTTCTGCTTTAGGTTACTCAAGTTGTTGCTTGGGCTTCTTGGACTTCCCAGTATGCAATGGACTAGTGACATCATTAGCACCACTACAGCATGAGTCTCCCTGTGAGGAAATGGTAAGTCAGCTTTTCTTCAATACTGAGCGGGTCTCTGTTTGTTTTATTTAATATTCTTATTTTGTATCCTGTAGGTATAGATCCACTCAATGTTGAAGAACAGCTGACTTACATTTTTCTTTTAGGCAGACTAAACTCCCTCCTCCATCACTGATCAGCGGTGACACTAACATCCCCAGGTTATTGAATTTTGGAATGTCTGAGCATGAACAGGAAGTCAAGCTACCCCATGGCAGCAACTTGGATACCTCAAAACAGAAAACAAATCCCACTAGCTATACAACTGAAGAATTTAAGGAAATGTATGACTGTTTTTGAAGTACTTTTGTCCAAAGTGGGAGTTTGTACATTCATGATGGTAAGTGATAAATTTTTCTATTTTTTAAAACTAGAAAATGATAGTTTTATCATGTATGCTAGAATCATAAAGCATATAAGGAACTAATAAATAAGCATGAATTGTCAGCAAGAACTTACCTATGGCACAGCACAACACACATTGGCACAATATAAGATACAATATTGTAGCATACTCACCCAGCTGATTACTAATACTAAACTAAGTTACTGTTTTATCTTTATATTCTTGCAGAGAATAATTGTAATACAATCTAATCAAATAAAATTCCAAACATTAAGATTCAATGTACCTTAAAATATAAGTACCTCTACACTAGTTTAATATTGCACCTCTGAAAATCAAGCCACTGATGTAGGTGCCTTAATATGAATTTAAGTATATTCTGTATGGGCCTGATCAAAAGGCCACTAAATTCAGAAGGAGTATTTCTATTGCCTTTAGTGGGCTTTGAATCAGCCTCTATAGCCTGTATAATATATAATATTATACAAACTAGAATTTTTACACCAACTCACATTCGAAACACACAGGACATGTCAACATTTTAAGCTGGGGGTGTAATTCCCAGCTTGAGGAGACATACCTGTGCTAGCTCTGATTGAGCTAGCGTGCTAAAATTAGAATGTAGCTGCAACTAGCTGCCCTGAGTACATACCCATCTGAGAAGCGAGGCATGTACTCTGGGTGGGTAGCTCCTCCCACCGCCCCCAATGGTACACTCTTTATAATGCTAGTGTGAGTATGTCTCCTTGAACTAGGAATTACACCCCCAGCTCGAAGTGTAATCATGCCCTCAGAGAGTCTTGTACATACTCTCCCAGCAGGCTTCAGTCTCTGGAGGCGGAAGTATGGTCAGAGTATTACTGTGCCACTACGATTATTGTAGATGCTGCTGGGTTTGTAAGTAACAGTACCTTTCACCAAAAACTTGGTGATCTTTTTTTTCCTTCCTATCATTTCCCCACCCCCTTTTTGTGGACTTCTCTTGAGGATGGCAGGTTGGGACAGGTGCAGGAAGAGTGAGAGCAGAACTTTGGGCCAGATTTTTAAAGGTAGTTATGCACCTAAAGATGTAACAAGGTGCTTAGGCACCTCCTCAATGCATTTGAAAATCCCATTAGGCACCTAGCTGCCTCTTTGGGTGCCTAATACCGTTAAAACTCCTGCTTTATGCCTGTTCCAGAGACACGACTCTACAGCTTTGGGGGATTGGATTTGGAGGCCTCATGTAAATTGACTCTTTACCCGAATTGGCAATCTAGGGATCATACTCCCCGCTGCCCTGCATAGTATTGCCACCTGATCTCTACAGGGGTGAATTCTTCCTAGCCACTTTTGCTCCCACTGAAGCAAGCATGTAAATTGCACTTCCTTGTGCCTAAGAGGGAGGGGTACAGTAAGCCCATAAAGTAAAATTTGCAAGCATTAGTGCTGCTTTGCGTATACTGCAGTATGCTGGCAAGGAAATGGGCTGCTTATCTGCTGCCAGTGCCACACTGTTACAATAGCAGCAACAATAACTATTGTATCTATCAGCTTGAAAATTGTTTCCCTTGTTCTGACAGTCCAAACTTCTGGTTTAAAGTTACACAATGCTACTGGCTTGTGCAACCCCCGCTCCCCCCGCTTCCTCTTTTGGAAGTGCAAACCCAGTGGCTTCCTTGGCTACTTTTGTTCTTTCCTGACCTAGGTTCTGATTCAGCAAAGCACTTAAGCATGTATTTAACGTTAAGCAAAGGAGTTGTCACACTGTCTTCATAAGACTACTCCTGTACTTAAAGTTATGCATGGGCTTAAGTGCTTTGCAGGATCAGGACTCTGGCATGTATCTGAATATTTCAAATACTACAAATATATGTGTGACTTTCTGTATCTTGAATTGCCTTCTTGCTACAAGTCAGAATTGCCAGAGATTGCTGCCATAATGTTTTTTGTGTGAAATTTTAAGTGTACAGAATTGTAAGAATCAGGAAATTCAAGCAAAGATTGAAATAAAAAATCTAATTTACAAACGAGATCCAGAAATTATGGAACCCCAAAAATTTCACAGCAAAAAAAAAATTTCTGGATCCATATACCATGCAAAGAAATTTGAAAAAAGTGTGTCTATGAAATGCTACTTAAAAATATCACCATATCTATCCACAAGAATCTAAACAAAAATCCATGTACAAAACAGATGGATTCCCATTAATTTGTTTATTTTGTCTGGAAA
Organism: Mauremys reevesii; assembly: GCF_016161935.1. Taxonomy (NCBI): domain Eukaryota; kingdom Metazoa; phylum Chordata; order Testudines; family Geoemydidae; genus Mauremys; species Mauremys reevesii. The sequence goes on from NC_052624.1 coordinate 43,034,021, forward strand.
GATATTTGCTTTGATGACTGCAACCAACTTTTCCTATCTGCCAGACTCACTATGCACAGAGGAAATGTTAGGAAGACTGTGTTGTTACTTACATTTTTGTTGCATACATTTCTAGTTGCTCAGATGCAAACGTACTGAGGTGAAAAGGTTTGATTCTCCACTCAAATGATGGAGTCAGGTAGGTTGTGGAGTTACACTGAAGTCAGTATAGTTCCTTCAGTTTACAACTGGCACAAGCCAGATCAGAATCAAGTCTGGTGTGTTTGCATACATCCAGCTGAGCACAGAATTTGGTCCTATAACTGTGTACATTGCTAAAAACATTTTTAGCATTTATTTTAGTTTAATATGCTGTCCTTTTACACTACTGTTAATATATTGGTGAATCATGATAATGTGAAATTATAGTTAAAAATATAGAGGGGTTTAAATTCACATGGCAGAATATACCAGACGTAGCAATCCTGCACTGGCAGGAGACAGACTTGTTGACCTAATACTGTAGGTGTTTTCCATCTCTGACTTATATGGTTCTATTTTATTATTACTGTGGTTTTAGGTTAAGATCAGATTGTTATCCTTGCCATGTCATTAAACTGTGGTTACACAGAAGTAAACAGTCCTGAGGGACTTTCTTTCTACATTATCATCCTATATTTTAAGACACCCAACAGTAAGCAGCTCTGAATGTAGCAGTGACCCCTTTACAGCTTTGAAAATGAAAAAGCTTTCAAAGCAGGGTTTAAAAAAAGTGCACAGCTGAAATGAAAATCGGTAAGAACAGCTAGTCTGTTCAGTGCATCTTGTACCTCTTCACACAATTTTCCCTCATGGGGTTGAGATAAAAAAAAAGAGTGTATCTTAGTTGTGTATAATTAATGTCAAGAACTGTGATCCTACAATGACACAAACTATATTACTGCAAGCAAACGGTAAAAAGAAATCATGATTGCTCAGCAATTTATACTAGAGAATGACGGGGAAAGTCATTTTAAATTAATGGTTTTACAGCCTTGATGTTGCCCTGCCACATTTCATAAATCTTTTCTGAGCTATATCTCCTGTGAAAAGGGGACTTCACAGTCACTTAGGGAATACCAAACAGTAAATTTTTCAGGAGGAAACTGTTCTTTACATTTTGCTTCAGAAAGCATCCTATGGAAGCATTCAGCATTTAGTGTGATGTTTATATTCTACTGACTGCAAAAAGGTTTCATCCTTCTCAAACAAGATACTTCTCTTCTAAATAATATTCTGCCTCCTAGACCTATAATATACAAATTTGATTCCCGCTGCCCGCAATCAGTTGTGTTTAAACTTTACAGAAGATAACTATTCAAAGGATCATTCCACCTCTACACGGTGGAGTTTACCTCTGGCCATCACCAGGCCCACATGCCGTTTAAGTGAGACTTCACGTTACCTAGGCCTTGTGATTGCACTCTGCACAAGAGTGACTTTTACTGTATAGACAGGTCAGCATTGCTGCATATGTTGTAAAATATCTGTCACTTGGTGTGAACGCAGTGTCAGAGAGCACAACTCAATCAGTTTAAAACAACAAGATGTATTTGTGAACATTTGGGCACTTCCCAATATTTGGGAACACAGTGGGATTGGGAAATACCAATGTGCATGTGCCATAGAGGCTTGGTGTTTTGGTAGCAACACCATGTTTCCTGTTGACATTCCTCAAGATACTCAGTACCGCCCCTCAAAACCTCTTGTGGATCTTCCGTCCAGCAGAACTGGTGTCATATGTACTAAAGGCAGAACTGGTGTCATATGTACTAAAGCATCTCTAATAAGTAGCTGTAACCTCACATACACATTCTTTTCAGAGGGCTGTATAAAGGAACAGTGCAAGTCTGCAGGTTAATAGATTCATTTCACATTGACAAATTCATTTAGCATAAAGTAAACAAGGAATAGGTAAAAAGCGACAAAGAGTCCTGTGGCACCTTATAGACTAACAGAAGTATTGGAGCATAAGCTTTCGTGGGTGAATACCCACTTTGTCAGACGCATGTCACAAGGAATAGGTAGATGACCTACCTTAACACATCCAACAGCTGCTTATGCGCCTGCTAGTACCACATCTGATGCACAAAATGCTTTTTTTTACCTCTACATTCTCTGCTTCTGAGCACTAAAACCACTTGAGTGATAGCACAAGGGACTCCCTTATGACTATCATTTGCTAAAAACAATCTCATATGACTCCCTCAGGATTGCTTCAAAATCATTCCCAGTGTGATATGTACAGAACCACTAATGCATTTTGTTACTAAAATCCACCACTTCTTGAAAATAGAATCCTGAAAGGGACTCCTACAGGAAACTTAAATATGAAATGAAATCCTGTGATCCTTCCACAAACTAAGCCATAAGTGTCACAGTTCTGGCAACTGCATCTATATTTCAGCTTCCATGGTCCAGCAAGGACACTCACTTGAGGCTGTCAGCTCCTCTGCTGTCATGTCTCTCTTCCTCCTGAACAGAATATTTCCAGACTGCACAGCTCCCTGCCTGTATTGTGACCTTCCCAGCAAAGGCAGGCTTTACTTTTCTCCTCAGTGATGGTAAACAGTGCAATTGTTACAGTTAAATTCATACAGCTCTTTCCAAGCAAATACATTTATTCTTAAGGTAAAAGCATTGCAGAAGAAAACATATTAAGAACAATAAAATAATGTGTGTGCATGCTAATAAGCTTACCAGAGATTAACCCCTCATTCTGACAAGGTCAGTGGTTAGTGATTAGTCTTTCCACCCCCACACATGGGTTCTTCCTATAGTCACAAGTTCATCACAGAGTCAGCTCAGAACAAGCATGTTCATGAGTAAGTCAGTTACTCTTTTGTACAGTTTGTCTTTGAACAAGTAAAACAATGATCAGCAGAAAAAGGCCTCCCCTTCCCAGGCACACAAATATTCATGAATGATTCTTTTCAGTATTCACAGCTGTGACTATATTTACTGGAGTTCCTTGCTAGCAGCGCCCCCTACTGGCTAACATGGAACTCCTGCAACAGCAGCCATGAGGCTGATTGCAGGATTTGTCTCCACACTGACACTGCACCCCCTCTGCTGTGACCTCCCACATCTAATGCAGGTTTCAAACTCACCATCATATCATGCCAGTCTTTGCTGGTAATTCTCCCTGTCCAATAAACCCTGTTAGGAGCACAGCTCACAAGACACTTCCTCCTTACCCCTTATTTTATCCTGGAGTTCTATTCTAGAAACAGGGACAGCTGGTAGTTTAAACTCTGTGACTCTATTAATTTTTACAGGTAACTACTCAACTACATGCAGTGGGTCACTGGATAGTAAAAAGTTGTTGGCTTATATCACTACCTCTGCCAAACAGAAGTGCCAGAAAGCCCAGCTAAGTTGTTTTTAAAATGCTGTCTAAAAATCAGATCTTCTCTCAAATCCCCAAGAAGCAAAAGCAGTTTCAGGGGAAAAAACAAGATAAACAACAAGAAAAATATGAAAGCAAAACAGTAAGACCTGGTTGTATATTCTCTTGAAATACCAAGTGTTAATCACAGATTACAGCAAGGAAGAGAGTGGAGGAAGCAGAGAAAAGGGTGTACTAAGAAGGTGACATTTTGTGATCATGAATGGTACAGTGATTACCATACATCCTCTTTCTGTAAAGGATAACAAGTACCAGGCTGAAATCTTGGAAATACCATCTGTGAATGATGCCTGATAGTGAACAGTTTTGCTATTTCTTAATAGAGAATTTGTTTCCGAACACTGATGTGTACAGCTTCATTAGGTTCCAGGTTTCACCCATACCCTGCCACTAGGTTTTTACGCAGAGCTACTATTGGTTTCAAATAAATTCCATATTACAAAAAATGGCTGGATATAGTCCCAGGTTTTCCAGTTCCCTTCTGTAGCAGTATCCTTCTACTTTCCAATTACGAGTTTTCTCTACTGGCATGTCTGTCTACTAAGAGCTTTAGATAAATTAAGTTTTTGTTAAAACAAAAGTCCTATATTGCCTCACTGGTTATGGTACTTTAAATTCCCCCCCCCCCCCTTATCTTTGCTTTATAAGGCACAGATCCCCATGTATCTGCAATATGAAACTTGCTTGCTATTAATTACATTTGCTGTATAGTATCAAATACATTTTCTAATATATTCCATTATAAAAACTTCTTTAGTTGCCAGTGATGAAGATTCTTGGGCAGTCTTAATCACCCGCTTATTAGTACAGTAGTACTTATAACAAGATTATGTGTGTTCAGGTTTTTAAAATGTTTAAACAGCAAGGTGCATTTACTTTGCTTTATATAAGAAACTGATGAACGTGCAAGAGAAGGTTAATACAATGGGCAAAATTAATCAATTTTAAGTTTCAACTTAATAGTTGGGCAAATCACATCAAAGGTTTCTGTTAGATGGATGCTAAGGCTAATTTGACAGTGTCTGCCATTAAGAAACAATTACTGGCTTTAAAGTGGCACTTCTCTTTATCTTCCCTTTTAAGACAAATGAAGGCAAAATAAGCAGCAGCACAGAGGAAGAGATGTTGCCGCTAACAATAAATTGCTGGGCACATGGCTCAAGTTCATTTCACTTGCATAGCTTCATAGAGCAATAAAATACAAGAACTACATCCCTACCTTGCAGCATTTTGTATTGTGTAAGTAAAACTTATATAGACTCATAGACTTTAAGGTCAGAAGGGACCATTATGATCATCTAGTCTGACCTCCTGAACAATGCAGGCCACAGAAGAGGGGGAGGGATAGCTCAGTGGTTTGAGCATTGGCCTGCTAAACCCAGGGTTGTGAGTTCAATCCTTGAGGAGGCCACTTAGAGTTCTGAGCCAAAAATTGGTCCTGCTAGTGTAGGCAGGGGGCTGGACTTGATGACCTTTCAAGGTCCCTTCCAGTTCTAGGAGATTGGTATATCTCCAATTATTACCTTTTTATCATTTAGAATCACACCCATCCAATCCTGTAACAAACCTAGGGTGACCAGACAGCAAGTTTGAAAAATCGGGACAGGGTGGGGGGTAATAGGAGCCTATATAAGAAAAAGACCCAAAAAATCATAACTGTCTCCATAAAATCAGGACATCTGGTCACCCTAAACAAACCCCTAACTTATGTCTGAGTTATTGAAGTCCTCAAATGGTGGTTTAAAGACCTCTAGGTGCAGAGAATCCTCCAGCAAGTGACCCGTGCCCCATGCTGCAGAGGAAGGCAAAAAACCTCCAGGGCCTCTGCCAATCTGCCCTGGAAGAAAATTCCTTCCCGACCCCAATTTATATGCTGTACATGTTATTTAGGGAGGGGATGCTACTAGATATGTGTGTCTTAGAGTGGTGATTCTCAAACTTATCTGATCAGCCCCTCTACATCTTTGTGTCTATAGTTGTTACCCTTCCCCCAATTATATATTCTGGCACCCAGCTCTGAAGGCAGGGACATGCCAGCAGCAGTGCAGAAGTAAGGGAGGCAATGTATCCCATTGCCACTCTTGTTTCTGCACTGCTGCTGCCACCCTGGGGCTGAAAACTGGAGCCTCACTGCCTCCAGGTGAGGGACTGGGCGCAGGGGAAGGAGAGCCTGGGCGCAGGGGAAGGAGAGCCTGAGCCCGGGTGGTGGGACTTCAGCTGACCCTTTTATTCCCACCTCCTGGGTGTGCGTGGCCCTTCTGCATGAGCCCCAGCCACCCAGGGCTGACAGCCAGAACTTAAAAAAAACCAAAACCCACAGCTCACACCTCCTTTGACACATTCCCATGCCTCCCTTTGGAGACCTGCCCCTTAGTTTGAGAACCGCTGTCTTAGAGCAATTTTCCTTGCACTACTTCAACATTATCAACTATAAATCCATTGCTGTCTGGCTGTGGGTTCCTGGCAGGGGAAAGTCTGTCTGGAGCAGGACGGGAAGCTGGCACTGTTGCACAGAAGTCTGAAACTGGCTGGCACATAGAGTCAAAGAAATGTAGGGCAGGGAAATGTGAGAGGGTGCCGGACGTGGACATCTAGGAGCTGGGCTGATTCCAGAATGAGTCAGGTGAGATGGAAAGAGAGAGAGAGAGAGAATGAACAAACATAGGGTCCACTCTTGCACTGAGAATCATGCGGGGCAGGGCAGGTCACAACCCACATACAGGCTTGGGGTCAGAGTTCTAAATCTCACTCAAATGATAAACATCCTGCTATTTCTGTGGAACTAGACTCAAACTGTCCTTCTGCTGTTGCAAATTCTTTACTTCAAACTAACAGTCTAAATATTGTATTCAAAATCCGAAAGTCTACGTTCAGTTTGTCAACCTCTTCTGCATTGTATTACAGCAGATTGCTTGCTCAGAGCATCCAGTAAATGTGTTCGCATTTAGGGCAGATACTCAAAAGTGCATCCAGCAGCAGGTCTGATTCCAGACTTGCTTTTTCTCCATAGGATCCACAAATTTGGATGGACATTCCATACAAAAGTGTTGCCATAGTATATGCATGCTCTGGCACTAGTGAAGAGCCTAACATTCTACTAATGGATTTAACTTAATGTACACTGTGTATCCAAACTATTGCCTCTACACAAAGTAATGAAACATTTTTTTCTCGAAATGTTCCATAATTTAGATCAGGGGTTGGCAACCTCTGGTACGCAGCTCACCAGGGTAAGCACCCTGGTGGGCCGGGCCAGTTTGTTTACCTGCCACGTTGGCAGGTTTGGTGGACCGCGGATCCCACTGGCCGTGGTTCACCGTCCCAGGCCAATGGGGGCAGCGGGAAGTGCCACAGGCCAAGGGATGTGCTGGCCGTGGCTTCCCGCCACCCCCATTGGCCTGGGACGGCGAACTGTGGCCAGTGGGAGCCGCGTCCACCGAACCTGCCGACTCGGCAGATAAACAAACTGGCCTGGCCCGCCAGGGTGCTTACCCTGGCGAGCCGCATGCCAGAGGTTGCTGACCCCTGATTTAGATCATGAGTCATTGACATTCTTCAGAAGGCTTTGCAAGTTGCTTCATTCTCATTTTCATAACTTGTTTTGTTATCAGAATTGTTCTTTCGCACAATACTAACTTGCAGTCTTTACAAGTCTGAAATGTATAACTGCTCATTGGAACCTAGACAAGACAGGGAGGGGAAGAACAAGAAAACAAGCAAAACTACTGATCATGAAATCATAGAGTCAAGTGGCATGCAAAATACATGAATCAGGATGAAATCAAAATAACACAAGACACAGATCAAAGCTGACCCGGAAACTACAATATCATGCATAACGGTACTGTATCTTTTTTGTTGGCTGATATTTTCTAAGTCAAGAGAGATGTTGTTTACAATTATCATTACCAAAGAATGGCATTGGATACCACTGTTAGTAATTCACACACCACATCCAACTGAAAAGAGTAAATAGGTGGCACTATGTGCACAGTATGTGTACAGTATAAATACTTTATTACAACCACCACAGACATAATGTGTTATCTGCACAAAATACTCACCAAGGTGTGAACATCTTAAACTAAGCAAAGTCCAAACAGTGGAATGGGTAGGTTTCATTTTGAAAGTGGTGGTAGTAACTCCATAGTTAAGGTATTTTTCTCTGGAAGTAGGATTAAAGTCCCTTTCATAATTCAGTGATTGAATTTAGTGTCTGAATTTATTACAATTAATTATCAGAATATAGTTTAGATTTTCCATAACATCATCTGGATAAATTAGTTCCTAACATTTCAAATAACACTTAACAATCAGTTTTGAAATTTTGGTCCTTACAGTCACTCTCTTCTTTCTCCAAAAATAAGGACAAGTCACTAAAACTCTCACCACACGTACATCATCACAATCTCTCAGACATAGGCCAGCTCTCCAATGTTTCAATTTACCACAAAAATAATTATTCCCCTTGTTCATCACAAACTAATCTAGCTCTGCAAAGAAAAGCTGACAGATAGCCAAGAAGTGCCAGCGTCTTCCATTTTCTTAAGCTGTCTGCCTGGCTCACGACGCTGTCTACCCTCACTTGCTGTTTTAGTCCTCACCCTACCCACCTCTGCTACCTGCCAGTCTTTGGGAGTTTTAAGTCCTGCTCTGATGGATGAGGTAAAATTAAATCAGATTGGGATCCCACTCTGGTGAACCATTTACCAGATAGAAAATCTGCTTCCATTACAGACCTGGAAGCTGTGCTTCTTAGACAAATTTGCCTGCAAATCCTCACTTCTCTCTGATCCCTTCTACCATGCTCTAGGCCCATCCGCAAAAGAGGTATCTGTGGAGAGCTGCAGCCAAAGTAGTCTGCAAAGTAGAGCTCACTGTTTTACTATCGAGGCAGCTTCTCTGTCTAGCAAACCTCTGAAGATTTGCCAAAGTAAAGTCCTGATCTTCCCAATAGACTGGGGTTGGGGCTTGGATGTCAGAGGAGCTAGGCTGAATGGTAGTCAAAAGCTGGATCCTGAGAAGAAGATTTCAGCACACTAGGGTGACCAGATAGCAAGTGTGAAAAATTGGGAGGAGGCGGAGGGTACAGGTGCTATATAAGAAAGAGTCTTGAATATTGAGACTATCCCTGTAAAATCTGGACATCTAATCACCCTACAACACACATCAAACTAGGGGACACAGCAGACTATCAAATAAGTTGCTAGTACAATGCTGTGTTTCTAAGGTATAGTGGCACCTTAAAGACCAACAGATTTATTTGGGCATAAGCTTTTGTGGGTAACTAACACAGCTACCCCCCGGATACTTGACACCATGTAAGATACAGTATGATTCTTAGCCATATAAACAGTATATTAAATGGAGGGAGGGAGTTAGTGTTACTGCTATGTAAGGTGTGGGTGAGATCATTACTGGAATACTGTGTCTGGCAAGATCTGGCATCCCTCCTTTAAAAAGAATGCTGAAACAGTGGAGAGCATTCAGAGAAGAATCCCAAGAACAGTCTGAGGTCAAGAAAACAGGTCTTTCAGTGAGACTTAAGGAGCTCAATGAACTAAGGGGATCAAAGCGATGAATAAGAGGTGACTTGTTCATCAGCTATAAGCACCTGCATGATGAGAAGATATGATACTAGAGGGCTCTTTAATCCAGTAGGCAAAAACATAACAAGATCCAAAGGCTGGATGTTGAAGCTAGATTATTTCAAATTGGAAATAAAACACGTATTTCTATCAGTGAGAATAATTAACCACTGAAATTGTGTCCATAGCCTCTGTTTGCCATAAGCTGGGAATGAGCAACAGGAGATGGATCACTTGATGATTACCTGTTCTGTTCATTCCCTCTGGGGCACCTGGCACTGGCCACTGTCAGAAGACAGGATACTGGGCTAGATGGACCTTTGGGCCATTCTTATGTTCTTATGTATGAACAGGCTGCCTAGCGGTGAAATGGATTCACCATAACTTGGAATCCTTAAATCATGATTCTATGTCATTCTAAAAGATGGGCTCTAGTTCAACCAGTTGTAATTGGGCTTGGTGTGGATGGTGTTCTATGGCCTGTATTATGTAACAGGTCAGACTAGATGATCCTAATTGCCCCCTTCTTCCTTTAAAAGCTGTGAAAGCTCAGGGTTATGCAAAGCCATAATACATTTGCCCATTCATGTCTCCTATCTGAGCATATTTTTTGACAATAACTAACTATAAAGGGCCATATTGTTAAAACCCATAGCACAGCCAACAAAAGAACTGATTTATCTCACAGAGTACTGGACAATTGCTCCCTTCAAAGGCCCTGGGCATCTGTGGGCCATGGAAGCTTCAGCCACTGAAGAAGACCACTTCCATGCTTCTCTCCAGAACCTCTCTCTTCCATAGCAGAGCTTCTTGGGTAGCCAGGCGTCTTCTCCTACCTAAAACAGATCTATGCTATACTCCCTTTGCATGGGGAGTTAATGCAACCAGTATAAACTCTCACTGGTTTGGGCCTGGAGATATTTAACACTACCCCCAACAGCATATTAGAAATGTATTATAGGCAACATCCCTGGACTGATAGGAGGATGGACATGATCTTATACAGCAGGGATTTTGTAGCTCTTATTTCTGTTATTCTTTTGACTGTTTTTCTTTAACAAAAGTATCACATCAGGGTCATTTACATGAACATAAGAATGGCCAGACTGGGTCTGACCAAAGGTCCATCCAGCCCTGTATCCTGTCTACCAAGAATGGCCAATGCCAGGTGTCCCAGAGGGAGTGAACCTAACAGGTAATGATCAAATGATCTCTCTCCTGCCATTCATCTCCATCCACTGACAAACAGAGGCTAGGGACACCATTCCTTACCCATCCTGGCTAATAGCCATTAATGGACTTAACCTCCATGAATTTATCTAGTTCTCTTTTAAACCCTGTTATAGTCCTAGCGTTCACAACCTCCTCAGGCAAGGAGTTTCACAGGTTGACCATGCGCTGTGTGAAGAAAAAGTCTGAAGTGCCAACATTGTTCTGAATTATCAGCTTTAATTGTGTAACTTAGTGCAGGTTTTTTAAAGTAGCATAGTGTGCAGTAAGAAATATCACAACACTAAAATGTACCTTTATCACTTAGCTAAACACAGCAGTTCATAAATATTAAAGCTATGTTCTTCATATATCTCCTGACTTTTGATGAACAGAGAAAGCTGGTGTCTGTTTACAGTATGTTTAGAAGGTCAATAATTATCTCTAGACGTTATTGTTATAAAGTGAACAAAGAGATAATCAATGAAACTAAAATGTACTAAACTTATAACCAGGAAAAGAAATACTTTATGCATGGTGTAGCCAATCTGTAGACTTCACTACCATTGAGACAAATACTGATTGATTTTAAAAAGGACTGGTTCATTTTGTGATGATTAACAATATATGCAGCCATATGAGCTAACATAATGATGTAGGTCATCAAACCTCTGTCTTAAGAATTTATGCCTGGGTTTGTTAAGAAGGCATTTTCTCCTATTCACACTGTTCCATAGTCAACTAGTTATTTAAACCACCGACAACATGTTGGTGCAACAGTTAGAAAAATGCTAGGTGAATTAATGGCCTGATTCAGAAAAACTCATGTCTTCCTTTGCTTGTATGAGATCACTCTGTAACACATTTCCTCCCACTGCCTCCTTTGCAGTTGTCAAGTGAACTTGATTTTAATCTTGCCTTTCTTCAGTCCCTTCACACAATCTTATCATGTTGGTGTGAGAACCTTCTCCTTTGCAGCTCCTGGGCACTATTAGGAATATTGGTCATCAGTCAATTCAGCATTAATTATTCCAGGAGCTTCTGAGTTGGGGTATTCCCATAGTTTGGAGCAATGGTAACCAGAGGAGTCTGTGATACTGCAGTTGAGATGCCAGGGCACACTTGAGAGAGTACCCAGAGCCAACATCCAGGCAGAGGGCCTTTGTGCAGATGACCCTGGTCTCCTTGGGATCACGGCAGATCTGGGGGGCTTAAGAAACCATCTGTTAAGTTTGTTATTCGCTACAGGCTAGACAACGTGCCCTGAGTCTGGGAGAACACGTAGCTGCACTGCTCAAGGAGCATCCCAGAGGACAAATAATGACTGAAAAAGGCAGAGTTGAGTCAACCAAAACATTCTGCAAATTTGTGTCAAATTCACCAGCTTGTTTTTGGAAAAAAATACAGCATGGAAAAAAATCAAAATATTTTGATTTGAGACAACGTTTCATTTCAAAGTTTCTCAATTTTATTTTTAAAAAATCTTTAAAAAAACTCTTGAAAACTAAATGTTTTTCAACATAAAATAAAATGCATTTTTTTGGTTTGCCTAAAAATTAAAAAAAAGTTTTTTTTGTTTGGCTAGTGAACCAAGAAAATCAATGATTGACACAACTCCCGTTATGCCTCACAGTCACAATTCCTCCTGTCCTCTCCTCTTGGTCTGGTAGGGGAAGCTAGTGATTTAACCCGTTTTCAAGGAGCAGCTTTCTCCCTCTGGTGTGCCTGGCTGGTGAATGGCAGGGATTGCACGGGTGCGATGAATGGGGGCTCTTCTCACTCTCCACACTCACGTGCTGGGTGGGTGTATCATGCAAGTACCCACTGTTCTCCTGTGGACTGAGTCAAAATCTGAGCAGGAGAAAGCAAGGGAATAAATGTGGCTTTCTTGCTCCCCAATTGCCCTATTTATGCCTATGACGGTCTAGCCCTGTGTTTCTATAAACTGTACCATTTGCTCTTTGTTATTCCCCTATATGGAACATTTAACTCTGCTAATCAGGGATCAGAAACAGTACACATGACTTCAGTAACTAGTCACAAATAATAACACATAATGAATAGCTGAAGCAGTTTGTGGCAATCTGGAATTTGAAAAATATTCATCCAAACTATTTGAAGAATACTTACAAATAAACATATTCAAATAAAATCAAGATTAGTTTATGAATGACTCACTAACCATAAAATGAGGATAAATTCATAACAAATATTATTCCTATCTAGAGATGGTCAACGTTTTTCCACTGGAACTTTTCGGCCACAAGTGTTCAAACTGAAACTTTATGTGGGAATGTGGTGACTTCAATGAAATTCCATCAGATTTCTGCCTCATTTCCTGCCAGTTTGTCCACCTGACTCCTCAGGTTTCCAAGGCTTTCCAGCTCCATGGCAGCCCACCAGGCAAACTGCCTCTGAGCAGGGGCCTCTGGGGTCCCCGGCTGTTGGGGGCAGCACTGGGTCTCCCAGGGCTTGCAGGCTCCCCGAGCTGTCCTGCTCCCTTCCGGCTGGGCTGCCAGTGCTCTGGGCAGGGGCGGCTCTGGGCAATTTGTCGCCCCAAGCACGGCAGGCAGGCTGCCTTCGGCGGCTTGCCCGCGGGAGGTCCCCGGTCCTGTGAATTCGGCGGCAGCCTGTGGGAGGTCCGCCAAAGCCGAAGAACCAGCAGACCCTCCGCAGGCTTGGAGCCGCCCCTGGCGCTGGGCAACTCAAGGAGCTTGGAATCATTGAGAAAAAAGTTGAAATGAAATGTCATTTTGACTGTTTTAAGATGGAAATTGGAATTCCTGTTCTGTGCGAAATTTCAAAAAATCATGTATTGTTTTTGGGAACATTTATTTTGTTGTTAAATTTTGGAATTTCCCATGGAATGGGAGTTCCAGTTTCTTGCCAGCTCTATTCACAACAAATAACTTCGCCAGCTGTATTCTGACGTCTGTTGAGGTCTTACATTTACTAACTACAAATGCAAATAAATACAGAATTCTTAGAGACAGTTTCAAACTAAATAGAGCCTAAAGCTCCCAGTATTTCAAAAGTTCAGAGAGTACAGCCCAAGTTAAGCTCAGCAGTGTTAAGTAGCTGTTTTTAAGGGGGTCACACTTAGTCAGTTACATACTGAGAAGTTTCATCAAAAAGTGGCAATGCATAAATACAATGATAGCTGGTAAGGGATGACTGGCTTATTTTGTATAGTATTAGGATCAGCATTTTGTGTCTCTACATTAAATAAATTGATAGAGCGGCACATATCTTGTCCTACCAATGTGGCTGTCATAGCATAAAAAGGGTCCTGTGGTTCACTAATTTGTCATTTTTTATTAGGTTGTTTCAGTGTTTCTATGAGAAAATTGGATAGTAGAAACTGGAATGAGTGTAAATGGGCCGTCCTGTGTTCAAGGGAATTTCTATAAAATGCTGTGTGATTTCTGCTGCTTTGAGCTTTATTTTTTAATCTCCAAAATGGAGTGTGTTGGTCCATTTAATCCATCCAATGAAATAGTAAGTGCATGTAATCAAAGAGGTTTTATTGCCCTATTCTACCTAGAGTTGAAACTCTATCCATGATACTTACATGGCCCCCTATTACCGTGGTATTTGAGTACCTCACAATCATTAATGTATCCTCACAACATCCCTGTGAGGAAGAGAAGTGCTATTACCCCTCCTTTACAGATGGGAAAAGGAGGCACAGAGAGACTAAGTGATTTATGTATGGTTACACGGGAAGTCTGGGATGTAACAGGTCTACCAACGCCCAGGCTACTGCCCTAACCACTGACCCATCCTTCCTCTTTCTTACATGAGAGGAAAATATAACTGTATGCAACCTCAAATGAAAACAGCACTTTTACAGCAATCTGTATAGAGAAAGGAATCAGTAAATTCAAAAGTTTCAGTTAATGCTGCACAGAACACCTTTGTGACAGAGATAACAAGCCTACAAAGCACATACTGCAGTTCTGAGAATCCTGTTCTCTTCCCATGCAAATTTCCATGGTGAATTATTGTTATTGACTTCTGATGTCATGCCATTTCATATAATGTTACTGACATTTCAATGCATATCAGACAAGTTTTAGTGCAGCATAAAAAAATGAGATAAAAAATGGATGTCAGTGAATATATTTTATTGAGGTCTAAACATACACCAAGAACAAAGTAATGGAAATGTGTTTCCTTAAAATACTTTCTAAGGACAGAGGGCCAAATTCCATCCTCAGTTATACCGCAGGATCTCCAATGATTTCACAGTAACAGAGCAGAATTGGCACAGAGCATTTTAAAAAGACTTATCTGTAATTAGAAGAGATTGGATGGCTTTGGTCTCTAGAGAGCACACAGAGTCCTGCACCTCTAGGGCCTAGCTTCAAATTCAAATTCAACCTCTCTCTATCCATATAGTAATAATGTAAGAACACAGATAGATAAAAACACAAGTTACCTCTCTAGTAATATTATATCTTGTATATATCAGGGACTACTAATGTAAAAGGTACAAAATGCATGAAAAGTTAAAGAAGATGTAGTAGCAACCCACAACTTACTATCTGAAAATGTGAAAATATGTACTATCTGAAAATCAGGGCCAGTTGTATTTTTGTTCAGCCTCCTTTGCTCAACGCCCCCCAAAAGGTTTTCTGCCTACTTACAAAAAGGTAAGAGTATACCACAAAAATATAATTCACAATTGAGCCAAGCCTAAAAAACATCATCTTTGCTGATAGGCAGTGGCTAGTCTTTTTGTTTTCAAGTATCTGAGTCATTTCCATTACCAGTTAGCACTCAAAAGATCTGTGCAGAATGCAAAGTACAAATGAGACCTGAAAAGAGCTAGCAGCACACAGAATGTTATTTCAGACCATCAGCTCTGTTGCTGCAGCAGGGTATTGAGGTCACCAAGACATCAAAGGATTATGTAAATTTACAAAACCACTAAGAGCCTTCGTCTATAATGCCTTATTACAATGTTTAGATCACACAACAAGATGCAGCAAACAAGCTGCAGACTACTGAATTCTCTCTTTGGCATCATTTTTAGAATAGGGCTCAATCCTGGGAATACATATTGCTTTATAACTTATAGATCAGTTTTGAGCACCCACATTTTCAAAGTTGCTGAGCATCCACAATTCTCAGTGAAGTCAATGTGAGCAGTGGGTGCTCAGAAGTAAGGTTAGTCAAATTTACATGTACATTTTGGATAGACCATTTGGTTTTCAACAAAACAATTTTCACAAAAAGTGTCTTCTTTCTGTGGAAAAATTCATTTTTACAGTGAAACCCTGAATGTTCAAAGACTGAAATAGTCAAAAACAAACAACAAAAATCCCAAAATATTTTGATCTGGAAATGTTTCTGTGGTGCTCCATGGGAGCTGTAGTTGCTTTGTGTTCTCATTCTTCTCCATAGGCTGGGGTCCCCAGCCAGACTACATCATCCATGATGCACCATGGTCAGGGATTCCCAAGATGCATTGACTGTGGTGCTTCCTGGAAGATGCAGTACAACCAAGAAGCCTGGCCCATAGTAAAGAATGGGAATGTGAGGCATCCAAACTAAAACACCTAGAAGGCACTGTGGCAGCATTTCCAAATCAAAATTGGTTCTGAGCCAAAATATTTCAGTATTGTTACCCCTTTTTGACCCTAGCACCTGGGCCCTGGAGATTTCCAGACAGAAGTAGATATTGATGATGGAGTTTGTTTTTTTCTTTGATGCACTCTTATTTATTTACAAGGAATGTACAACGCCTTGCTTCTCCAAACACAGGAGGAAGCCAACCCAAGAGATAAGCTTGGGTTGTAAGCAAAGATGTTCTTTCAGCTTCTGACTCAAAACCTTTCTCTAGGCTTCTTCTAGAATCACACCATGCTTACAAGCTGCTGCATTGCTTTCTTGCTGTTTCTGAGTTTATGTTTCTTGTCTGTCTCCATTCCCCCCAGTTAGATGTTTTTGCGCACACACACACAGAGTCAGAATAATACCAGTGAAATCTGCTCACATGGTGCTAATTTCTGGGCATAAATTATGCCTTGTTTTAAGTGTCATCCCTTAACATCCCTTACAGCAATCTTTAATGAAGGGTGCACTCAGACATAAGATTCAATGAGGTTTTAACCCAGCTCATAACAACATCTCCACCTTTGCTTCACTTACCACCTTGATGAGGCCTAAAATTGTGACCCAATAACCAAGCCCAAACAGAAATAAAAGAAATAATTTAACAACTTATAAATGGTGCAAGTTCAACTATTTACATATTTATATGTTAGGATAGCTTCACATCCCCAACCCAACAGAATTTACTTCCACTCAAATCTCTCTGGAGAACTTAGACTTTGCTGAGATTAAACACACACACACACACACAGCTTCACAAGTCCCTTGGGTTCTTGTCAGTAGTCCCACAAACCAGTTTTAGGTTGTTCAGTTTTGGATCCCCGATTCTCTGACTGTTTTAGCATATCTGATCTAATAACTGTTGTTTCAGCCAGTGTCAATCATTACTGTGCATTTCACAGATTCTGTTACACACTCAGTAGCCAAACTCCCATTGTTGTTGTTCAACTGCCCAGCTCTAAACAAAAATGGTGGGGTTTATCCTTCTACCACCAAGCTTTGCCCCTTCGGTGTTCCCCCATCTCCTGAACTTGGAGAGGGGCTTTCACTATATACTAGTGACACTTTGTCTTGGCCTGTCTTACATTTATAATAATCCTTTTTGTGGCCAGTTTTGTCAGCTCAAGTGATGCAACTGAACTGCATTTAACTGAACTGTTTCTTTTAAAACTTGCATTATTGCTAGTTTCCCTTTTAAAAAACAAACTTATCAATTTTTCTAATTAGTCATGAGGTCTAAGGTCATGAACCAGATTAGAATCCCCTTTTCCCTATACACATTAGATACAGAGTTGTACTTACAGGACTCATGGCATTCAGACTCCATTTCCCTCACTAGTGGCAGCTTCCTCTTCTGGTGCACTACTGCAAGGAAAGATATCACGTTCTGTGGCAAATTCCACAGCCTTTTGGAGTATCTTTGGTCTCTTTTCATTGATCTTGATCTACAGGTCTAAGTCAAGATGTGCATTTGTAAACTGGGTTCACTGACAATTTATTCTGGATGGACAGGAATGGTGTCCCTAGCCTCTGTTTGCCAGAAGTTGGGAATGGGCAATAGGGGATAGATCACTTGAAGATTACCTGTTCTGGTCATTTCTTCTGGGGCACCTGGCATTGGCCACTGTCAGAAAACAGGATACTGGGCTAGATGGACCTTTGGTCTGATCCAGTAGGGCTGTTCTTCTGTTTATGTTTCTTATGTACTCTATGGTATTTGGGTATTCCAGGAACACAAATCTCCACAGGTCCTCTGACAGTTCAGCTACACTTTCTTCTTTCCCTCTTCTTGCTTTCAGCTATGCCTTGGCAAGCTCAGATTGATGGTAGCTCCAAACCACATGTGAAGGCTTTGCATCAATCTCTTTTGGGGGGGTAAGTTCTGCAGCACCATCAGAGCTGGGCTAACCATTCATTTGATGCTGAATTGGGCCAGATAAGCCTCCCAGGCTTTTCCCTCAAAGACAGTGGGTTTTTGCATCATTTGAGCTGAGACTGCTTGAATTCTCCCTTCTGGGCCTCTGAGGTTTACAAACAGGATAGAAATCAGTTGTAAATATCTACAGTTAACCAAGTCCTCAATTCTTCATCTAGGTGACTGCTTTCCACTGTGATCTGTGACTCTTTGATTTCCTTCTGCAGATGTATTCTCAGCTCCTTATGTCCTTGTTGCAGTTCATCTCTGTTAGCAAATTCCCAATTTGCGCCCCCATCCCTCAGTTTGCTGGTCTCCATTATCTTGTGGAAAACTTCTGGTCACTGGTATTCAGATTGTTGGTCACCTCATTCTATTTTGCCATTTCAGCTACATTTCCCAATCTCTCCAGACACTTTGTAGATGTTGCTACAACAGGGATCTCATCTTGGCCTGAAAGCCCACTCTGAACCATTATGTCAGTGGCCAGCAGCAGCCTAGAGGTGCTAGCTGCCTTTCGACATTGTGCAGGCAGAAGGGGACAAGATGCTTCCAGAAAGGGGTGGGGGAAGGGAGGGAAGCAAAAGAGATGAGCTCTGCAAATCATGGGCCATGTTATGTGCCCCTTTGCCCTCTCCTCCCCCAGCTCCTGTCCCTTCCCTCCTGCATAGTGCCGAAAGGTTGCTGCTGGCTACATTCTGGTATGAACCCTGGCAGAAATCTGGGGGCAGAGCATGTGACCCTGCGTTCTCCCCGACGTGTTGCCTTGGGAAGACGCAGCACCAGGTACCAGGAGAGGTGGGGCCATCTTGGGGGCCCAGCCAGGCATGGAAGGCAGAGAGCACCGGGCAGGGAGGGTCAGGTCAGTTAATCACCCCCACATGTGAGAGAGGTGTATGGAAGTGTGTGTGTGTCACCTCTCCCTGTGTGAACCCTAAAGCCTTAATGATAAGAAGGTAAATAAAAGAATCCAAATATGTAGTATTTCTTTTTAATGAGGGCTCAGTTAACTTGATGTTAATTTGAACATTTGTACTGCATAGTTCTGATTGATTGCCATTGAACTTGCTTGAATATGAGTAATTTTACCGACTGTCCCATATTCAGCATAGGGAAATATGGTGACCCTATAAGTTCAGTGCCCTGGGGATGTTCCAAATGGGAGTAGAAATTGAGGATAGAGCCTGGTATTTTATTGGATTCAGTCTTGTTTACTTACAAGGAAAGTGCAAAGTCCTGCTTCTCCAAATGCAGGATGAACCAAAACCATAGGATAGCTTGTTTTGCTTACAGCCCAAGCATCTTTCATCCAGCACCCTCTATCCAGAACTTTCTGCTAGACTTCTCCGAGGGTTACAATGTGCTTACAGGCTGCTGCTTGGCTTTTTTCTTGCCGCTGACTCTCTTTCCCCTCCCTATTGAGCTTCCCCTCCCACATACCCACAGACACGCCCAACCCTGGTCAGAACAATATCCAATGGACCCTTCTGCCCACATGGTGCTAGTGAATGGGAACACTCCATTATGCCTCATTTAAGGTGTGTCCCCTTAGCTGTCCTTTCCAGCAGTCTTAAATGAAGGGTGTGTTCACAGATCAGTTTCAACAAGTTTTAACCCAGCTCATAACAGTACTCAAATTTTTGCAGAATCTTTTTTTCCCCATGGTTAAAAATAACCCAACATTTTTATATCGGGGGAGGTCCCGGATGACTGGAAAAAGGCTAATGTAGTGCCCATCTTTAAAAAAGTTTGGCTGTAATGCAAGAGACCTACAGGTCAAATATCCTGTATGTGACGCTAAGGCAACTTTAGCACATTTTGGAACCCTTACTCAGAAAAGTTATACTAGACAAAATATCTACACAGATGTCTGGAGACCTTTAACTGAACCAATAACAGTAAAGGGTAAAAAAAAAAATCTAGATTTTGGCTTGGGTTTGTTAAATTTATACTGCATGTAACCTAAAAAAGGGAAATTTTTGCCCACAAATCTAACAAGTACATCACAAATGCGTACATACCTGTCATTCATACGCACATACATACTAGCCTATGGGGCAAGTGCACCCTAACATTTCCATGTGGGGGAAGGATAAAATTTGGACATAGAAGGAATGGAGCCACTGCTTCCTCCTAGTGCTGCAGCCAGTGCTCCCCTCCCTAACAGGAAGGGGCAGAGTGAGGGCCTAAGTCTGGCCCCACATCACAGCGAGGTAGCTTGGCACAGGTGGGAATGCAGAGTGCATCCATTGTGCAGTGTCCTGGAGAGACCCAGAGTAACAATGGATGAGTAGGTGTAGACGGGCCTGACTCACCCCTAGCGGCGCCTCCTGCTGGTGATTCCAGGAATTAGCTCATTCCAGCACTGGAGCGCCCTCTGCAGGCTGGTGATCTGTTTGTCTTCTGGCCCCCCATGTCCCTCCCTGGACCTGGTGCCCTTTTACATGGGGTGCTGCCCCCTGGCAGTAACCCCTTTCTCTCTGGGTTTCCCCTCCCCAGGGAACCCTCACCCTCTATCTCCACCTTGCATCGGTATATGGCTACTGCCAGTCATTGTCTAGCCCCACATCCTGGGGCAGACTGCAGTATCAGCCTATTCATCACTGGCAAGGACGGTTTGGACCTGCTGCCTTGGCCTACCCCTGGGCTGCCCTCTGCAACTCCCAGTACCTGTTGGCCCAATGCTAGGCGGCAGCCTGGGGCTTTCCAGGCTGGAGCTCCCCCAGCTCCTCAGCCTTTCCCCAGCCCTGCTTCACTCAGGTATCCGGTCTCTAGCTCCCTGCAGCGAGGCCCTTCTCTCTCTGAAGGCAGAGAGAGACTGTCTTGGGCTTCTGGCTTCTCTGCCTCTTATAGGGGCCAGCTGGGCCTGATTGGCTGCAGCCACTTCCCAATCAGCCCAGCTTAAAAGCTGCTTTCTCCAGCCACATTCCCTTCCCAGGGCTGTTTTTAACCCCTTCTGGGCAGGAGCAGGGGTCCACCCTGCTACAGTAGGCTAGAATCCCCTTTTGCACTCCTGATGCAGCTTGGCTGTTCTGAGTCCCGCAAAATCTTCTCAATTCAGGGTGGTGCTTCTAGTCATAATACAGCCCTCATTCACTCCCATATCAACATTTTACAAATTCACAAGTCAGAACCAGATGTTCTGCATGGCCTAAGTGATAAAAGAAGCCCTCAGATGTTAGCTTTGATTTGGGAAACATGTTTTTACTAGATCACACAGTTGTCTGAAGAATGCCTATTAAGCAAGGTCTACTGGCCAGAGTTGCATCCCAGAGGTTCAGAAGTACATCTGTACTACTTCCCAGTCCACAAGACTGATTAAAGAGGTTACCTTTTGTAAGAGGAAATTCCTCAGATAGGATTAACAAGCCTGTGAATGTTGCCAAAAAAATTAACATTTCTTCCCATTCATCCTGCAGAATTGAGCCATGACAGCTATAGCCTTTAAATATTAGAGTAATACATAAAGGCAGAAGTGTTTATTCATTAAACAATTTTACACTCTCTGGATCCTTCTGTACTGTCTTTCACTTGAGCCACTAAAGTCTTCTTTATCTTTCAACGGTGTCTCCCTTTTGCCTGGCACAAATGGCTACAGCTATATTTTGGGACAAAAATGTAGTATGTGGGAATAATTCAAGACAAAAATCAAAATGCTAATTCAGAATGGGCTTGTTAAAAATAAGACACAAAAGCATATGTAAGTGATACGGCAGTGACCTACAAGTAGAAGTTATCATTAAACAACTTTCATAATATTATATTAAATTGAATCATATTTCGGCTTAAATCTTGGCTTAGGTAGCAAGTGAGTTTTGGAGTCTCATTCTTATTCTCATTTGTGCACCTAAAATAAGCACTACAGAAGCATTCACCATTAGAAGGACCTCTGGATGAATCTGCTCCCACTGCAGCCAAGTAAACAGGTATGTTAAAATTAAGACTAAAAGGCCGAGTTCCAATGTCAGTTACGTCTGTGTAAATTCTGTTGACTTCAGCAGATCCAGATTTTGGCACTGAACATTTTCTGAGGCTGTTTCAAGACAATTTTAAAGCTTTATCTCCCAACTAGTCAAGCTACATCCAGGACTTCCTAAAATGTAATGTTATTTCAGTACAAGTCTTGTCCTGTGCAACTCACAAACAAGGGTGTATGATATGCAAAAGATGAATTCCAATTTAGGCAGCTACAATAGTCAGCAAAGGGATCTGTGTCAGCTGTCATGTGCCTCCTGGAATCAATGAAAAATTGCAAGATACGCAACAACAAATGTCTAATTGAGACGGCATTAGCAATGTTCCCTCAAGGAGGGGCAAAAGGAGGGTTCCCTTTTTGTGCACCTGGCACTACAACCGGTTCTAGTTTGAGATGTAACTAGAGATGGTCAAATTTTCAATGGGACAATTTTCTTTAAAAAAAATGCAGTTTCAAATCTAAATGTTTTGCCGAAACATGGTGATTTTGACAAAATATGAAGGGAAAATGTTGAAACAAATCATTTGGACTTTCTCAGTGCATTTCAAAAATGGAAAACTGTATTATTTCAATAAGATAAAAGCATTTGATTATGAGTCTTTTTTTACTTTATTGTTGCATTTTGTTTTGACTTTTGTATTATTAATGTTATTATCTATATTTAATATTTTATACTATAATTTTTTGAAATAATTGAAATAAAATGTTTTATCATATGGAAACAAAATGTTTCAACATTATCGGACTGAACTGGTGACATTATCAAAACAAAATATTTTCAGATTTTTTTATTAAATTTCTGTTCTGTGAGAACTGTCAATATTTCAACTTTTTTGTCTCTATTTCGAACAAAAAAAGTTTTGAAATATTTCCCATGGAATAGAAATTCTGTTGTCTGACCAGCTCTAGTTGTGACTGTGGCAATATTCATAGACTCATAGACTTAAGGTCAGAAAGGACCATTATGATCATCTAGTCTGACCTCCTGCACAACATAGACCACAGAATCTCACCCACCCATTCCTGTAACAAACCTCTAACCTATGTCTCAGTTATTGAAGTCCTCAAATCGTGGTTTAAAGGCCTCAAGGTGCAGAGAATCCTCCAGCAAGTGACCTGTGCCCCACACTGCAGAGGAAAGTGAAAAACCTCCAGGATCTCTGCCAATCTTCCCTGGAGAAAAATTCCTTCCCAATCCCAAATATGGTGATCAATTAAACCCTGAGCATGTGGGCAAGACTCACCAGCCAGCACCCAGGAAAGAATTCTCTGTAGTAATTCAGATCCCACCCCATCTAACATCCCATCACAGACCATAGGGCATATTTACCTGCTAATAATCAAAGATTAATTAATTGCCAAAATTAGGCTATCCCATCATACCATCCCCTCTATACACTTATCAAGCTTAGTCTTGATGCCAGATGTGTCTTTTGCCCCCACTATTCCCCTTGGAAGGCTGTTCCAGAACTTCACTCCTCTAATGGTTAGAAACATTCGTCTAATTTCAAGTCCAAACTTCCTAGTGCCCAGTTTATATCCATTTGTTCTTGTGCCCACATTGGTACTAAGCTTAAATAATTCCTCTCCCTCCCTGATATTTATCTCTCTGATATATTTATAAAGAGCAATCATATCTCCCCTCAGCCTTCTTTTGGTTAGGCTAAACAAGCCAAGCTCTTTCAGTCTCCTTTCATAAGACAGATTTTCCATTCCTCCGATCATCCTAGTAGCCCTTCTCTGTACCTGTTCCAGTTTGAATTCATCCTTCTTAAACATGGGAGACCAGAACTGCACACAGTATTCCAGATGAGGTCTCACCAGTGCCTTGTATAATGGTACTAACATCTCCTTATCTCTACTGGAAATACTCGCTTGATGCATCCTAAAACCGTATTAGCTTTTTTAACAGCCATCTCACATTGACGGCTCATAGTCATCCTGTGATCAACCAATACTCCAAGGTCCTTCTCCTCTTCTGTTACTTCCAACTGATGTGTCCCCAATTTATAACCAAAATTCTTGTTATTAATCCCTAAATGCATGACCTTGCACTTTTCACTATTAAATTTCATTCTATTACTATTACTCCAGTTTACAAGGTCATCCAGATCTTCCTGTATGATATCCTGGTCCTTCTCTATGTTAGCAATACCTCCCAGCTTTGTGTCATCCGCAGACTTTATTAGCACATTCCCACTTTTTGTGCCAAGGTCAGTAATAAAAAGATTAAATAAGATTGGTCCCAGAGCCGATCCCTGAGGAACTCCACTAGTAACCTCCTTCCAGCCTGACAGTTCACCTTTCAGTATGACCCATTGTAGTCTCCCCTTTAACCCGTTCCTTATCAACCTTTCAATTTTCATAATGATCCCCCGCTTTTCCAATTTAACTAATAATTCCCCACGTGGAACCGTATCAAACGCCTTACTGAAATCCAGGTAAATTAGATCCACTGCGTTTTCTTTGTCTAAAAAATCTGTTACCGTCTCAAAGAAGGAGATCAGGTTGGTTTGGCATGAGCTACCTTTTGTAAAAGCATGTTGTATTTTGACCCAATTACCATTGACCTCAATGTCCTTAACTACTTTTTCCTTCAAAATTTTTTCCAAGACCTTGCATACTACAGATGTCAAACTAACAGGTCTATAGTTACTCAGATCACTTTTCTTTCCTTTCTTAATAATAGGAACTACGTTAGCAATTCTCCAGTCATACGGTACAACCCCTGAGTTTACTGATTCATTAAAAATTCTTGCTATTCAGTGTGGGAAGATTCACGAATACAATGGCCTAAATTAAAAGGTGAGTTACATGTCGGTGAATGGTTTGTATGGGACTCTAAAATGCTGTAATTAGCACACCAAGGAGCCAGAAGTAGGTGATGCATTTAAGTGATGGGGAAGATAAGAGGGAGGGTGAAGAGGCTATTTTAATATACACCTTCTTACAGCTTCCTGAGGTTGCTTTTCTTGCTGTATAACCCTCCATTCAATTCCTCTTGAGGTGTAAGTTACACCAACGTATTATCCCTTAGGCTCCCTTGCATCCAATTTTATACGTCACTTCTGAATTTGGCCCTATGACTTCAGCAGCAGGGTTCCACTAATTGGCTAAATTCAACCTAATGTCTGCCACCAGCTCGCAGACACATCAGGGAAGAATCCTGATTAGCTGATAGGGATGTTAGCTTTCCTCCTGGTAGATTCCAAGGGATGGACTCCATTTCAAAAAGTGCTGTAAACAAAAACATGGAGAGAATGGTATCTATGTTTACAAAAATCATTATTTCTAATAAAGTTTATCGTCCCAGGAGCCTCTTATGATGTGTCATTTTCCTTATGCTATGTAAACCAAATGCCCTCATCTTTGCTTTGTGGCTCTTTCTTTGGGTCCACACAGAAGATAACACTCTCAGAGCATAATTGGTACCCCTGATGCCATTTTTTCACTTATAACATGTCTCAGCTGCTCTAAGAAATTACAGTAGGGGAAATGTATTATACACTGTGCTGTTAGGTGTGCAGAGATTGCAGTATGAAGTGCTGCATTTAAAGAGAGAGAAAACCATGTTTTTGTGTACCAGACCGAGGGGTTTTTAAGTGTGTTTTACTAATAAGCTTCTTGCACCTGATCCAATGCTCAGCGGAGTCAATGGAAGGATTCCTTTTGCCTTCAGTGGACAGTTCCACTGTGAATGCTGTTGCCTGCCTTTTTCGCATGTATAAAACAACATAATTCCATCATCCCTGGACTCAGATGCCTTCACTGGCTCTCAGCATTCAATTTGGGATTCCTTTAAAAATCACTCTCCTGGGTGCTGATCAAGCAGTCTTATTTTAGGAGGCCTGTAATGCCATAATGTCTGAGCACCTTGTGGTATTTAATGTATTTATCCCGTAACATCCCAGTGAGATAGGGAGAAGAGCACTTTCCTGTATTACAGATTGGGAACTGAAGCACAGAGAGACTAGGTGGTTTGCTCAAGGTCACACAGGCAATTTGGGGATGGATAGAGACCTGAACCCAGGTCTCCTAAATTCTAGCTACTGTCCTAACCACTGGACCATTCTTCTTCAGATCACAGATGTCTGTCCATGTTATGCTCGTTGCAGGATTGGGGCCATCATTTTCAAAAACTTCTCCATAGATTTTCTCTTTCTTATCTCAAGGACTTTACCTCTCTATAGTCCAGCCTCACTAGCGTTCTCCCGAGTGCTAGGCCCCTCTTTTTCCCTTCAGACAAACTTAGCACTATTGATGTGAAACCTCTTTTCTTTGCACCTCCTGCCATTTTGAAGCAACTGCCTGTCTATTTCTCCTTCCTTGATGATCTCTGGCTCTTAAGTCTCAAAACATCTTCTCTCCCTTGACAATGCCTCTTTCCCTCTTCTATATTTAACTCTGTTACTGTGATATTTAACTCTACAGGGCATTTTGGTCTGCAGTTTGGAAAAGACACTATATAAAATACAATACTCTAAACTTGCTGGTACATAGTGTAAATTATAAAAAGTCAAAATTTGGTGTGGGAAAATTCCACAGGTTTTATATAGTTAATGGATGATAGAGAGCACTGATACATGATGGTTATAATGTGAAATATGTACTAGTCAAGAAGGTTCAATGCAAATTAGGGACTCCAATTATAATTACCTAGCCATCCTCTTTAATGGAAGCATCTGGTGCTGAAAATCTAATTTTGTGGCAGTTCCCCCCCCCCCAAATAGGCTGTTCTTTGCCATTTTTACAATAATTTATAAACTTTCTGCTTCAAACAATCTGCTTATTCATTTTGTTGCTTGAAATGTGATTCTAAAATTGAAGGTGTACATGTGAAGTACTTGAATTAGTCATGCAGGGTGCGCTGGTTTTATTATGAAGCTAGACGCCTCGTTGATTTAAATAGTTACAATGGTATGCTTTTTTCTTATTTTGGTTGAGATTATTTTGTATTACGTTAGACTATAATTGTGTTATTCATAGGAATGAATTGTAGGGTCACAGTGTAGTGATGGCATGCATGTAACCATAGCTACTACTATTGTTCAATCTACTTTGCTTTTTTTATGCAGCTGTGAATATTTTTAGTGGTTACATTAGATTATATTTTTAAAGTAAGAAATCCTTAAAATATAAAAGTCTCCTCTAAACGAGAATCACTCCGAATTGTCCAGGCTGTGCTATTGAGTATGAAAAGAGGCTAGAGGGAAAAGTGAAAATTATCTGACTTAGAGGTGACAGTGCTATGACAGCTGTTAAAAGCTGATGAAACTGGGTGATCACTTCTAGACATCACCACCACCTCACTTTGACCTTGACCCTGGGAGGTGGTGAGCACCCCTTGAAAAGTGCTGAGAGCATTAAACTGCAAAGGTAGCACCTTTGAGACTCTTTGGCCTGGTCTACACTGGGGTGGGGGATTGATCTAAGATATGCAACTTCAGCTATGAGAATAGCATAGCTGTAGTCGACGTATCTTAGATCGACTTAGATTGACTTACTTCATGTCCTCGTGGCGCGGGATCAACGGCCGCCACTCCCCCGTTGACTCCACTTCCGCCTCTCGTCCTGGTGGAGTTCCGGAGTCGATGAGGAGCACGTTCGGAGATCGATGTATCGCATCTAGACGAGATGTGATACATTGATCCCCGATAGATCGATCACTACCCGCCAATCTGGTGGGTAGTATACACATACCCTTTGTCAGTTAAAGCTCACTCCTGCTCCCAATGAAGTCAACGGCAAATCTCCCATTGATTTAAATGAGAAAGGAGTAGGGCCATTTATCTTCTAAGGGCCCAATCCAAAGCCCATTGAAGTCATTTGGAAGTCTTTCCATTGATTTAATGGGCTGTAAATCAGGCCGTTAATCAATAAAGTGAATGTTTTCCATCACATGGGGCCAAGTAGGGAGTCCTATCCCGTTGACCAAACATGGAAGAATGGGGACAGCAGTGTGGTGCTACCAGGTTGGTAGTGTATAATAGGGGGAAAGAGGACAGGACATCCTGGGCATTCCATAAGGGATATAAGGTTGATGAAGAAGAGAGCCACACCCAAGTAGCCATGAGAGAGATGAAAATTGTCTTGTAAGGTAAGAGAAAAGACTATGTGCACCAAGATATGCTTATCCTGTACTTCTTAAGTGTTTAACTGTAAACAAAACCACCCATAACGGAATAAATATGATATTTGCAAACTACCACACTGTTCACATTGTCCGTATGTTTTGTCCTTTCCTCCACACTTTGTCACATCTACTTACACTGGAAGTTCTTCGGGGTAGGGTCTGCCTCTTTCTACATGTATGAATAACGCCTAGCACAACAGGGCCATAGTCTTGGGGGGAGCGTCTAAGCCAGGGGTGGGCAAACCACGGCCCACGGGCCGGATCCGGCCCCTCAGGGCTTTGGATCCGGCCCGTGGGATTGTCCCCCGTGGTGCTGCAGGGGCCACAGCGCTTTCCGGAACGGCGCAGCGTGGGGCCAGGACAGGCGTGCAGGGAGCCTGCCCTGGCCCCGGTTCGCACCGCTGCCACCCCAGAGCCGCTTCAGGTAAGTGGTACGGGCCGGAGCCTGAACCTCTCCTGCACCCCGCCCCCCAACTCCCTGTCCTAAGCCCTCTGCCTGCACCTCCCACCCCTCCTGCACCCCTACCCCCTGCCCTGAGCCCCCTCTCGCACTTGGCACCCCTCCTGCATGCCAACCCCCTTCCGAGCTCCCTCATATGCCCTGCACCCCTCCTCTGCCCCAATCCCTTGCCCTGAGCCCCTTTGTGCACACCACACCCCCTCCCACATCCCATACTCCCTCTTGCACCCCACCCCCCGCCCCGGCCCTGCATACAATTTCCCCACCCAGATGTGGCCCTCGGCTCAAAAAGTTTGCCCACCCCTGCTCTAACAGAACAAAGACTTCAAGATATCTAGACTTCTACCATTTCCTTCAAAACAACTACGGCAGGATCCTCAGCAGGTGTAAATCAGCATTATTTCACTGAAGTCAACAGAACTAAGAATCTGTCCCCGAACACTTTGAAATATATATATATTTTTAGTCTTGCTATTAAGAAAGAGTCCATAAAACCAGTGGTTAATAGAATCAACCATCTCCAACAGGTAGAGATAATACATTGCCTTTAAAAGAAACAGAGCTCATCAATTATCACCGGCAACTCCCCTGCAAATTTTAGTACCATTTCGCGTTCTATTTTTTGAAAAAAAGAACTTTCCTTAAAATATATTTTTACTATTTCTTCCTTTGTATGCGAGATTCAAGATATTTCAGCAGATGCATGTTACAAACCCATTAAGATATCAGATGAGAATTTTAAGGTGATAATGTAACTTATATTATCTAACTCATACCAGCAGCAGCCAGGCCATGGAGTTGTGGGGATTGGTTGAAGAATAGTAATTCTGAACTAGCTGTACTCATGAGTGCAATTAACTGAGAACAGACTACAGGGAATTAGGAGATTGCTGCTGCTGACTATAAAATGGTTATAAAGTTTCACTGTATGGATAAATACAAAAATGAGACATTAAATATACTAGAACTATCTCAGCTCTCCTTATCAATGTTTATGACTACTGACAACAAGCGCATATGCGGTATGACATGAAGCTCGAACTAGCTTTACATATAGAATTTTCTATTCCGCTCACACTCTGCAGAGATAGGATTGCTTTCTGATTGATTGCTTATGAGTACAGTTTTAGCTTTGATGCTTTTCTTTTAAAGTCACATTTTGTTTCCTTGCAGTCTGTTCTCTCACAGTTCATGCTCCCTCACTAATATTTTAATCAGTGCTCAAAAGAAGGGGAGGATAAATTGCTGGTTAATACTATGTTCAGGCTAATGTGCAGGCTCGCCAACCATTGGGCCACAATCAATCTTAATGTCTGCCCCCTGGGCTTGACTGGCTAAAAAGTTATTGTGCCCAGTACCTGCCAGGCCGTAACCAATTCAAAGATATCCTCACTTAAGGTACCTTCTTCCTATCTCCTGTCAGCTCCCCTGTTCTACCAGATTATGGAGACAAAAACAGTAGGAAGATGAATTAAAAGAATCAAACCCCTAACCTTAAAGTTGAGTGTAATTTTACTTCCATTTTATCACTCCATTCTTTTTCATTGCTCTCACTTCTCACCTTCATCTCCATGTTATTTTGCTTTTCTTTTGACCTAGCTACCTTTTAGTATTTTATTTTTCCCTCTTCCCCTCCCACTTCGGTTCCCCATGTGCCTCTAGGCACCCCATCTCTTCTCCCCTTCCCATTGTCACTATACTCGCCCTAGTTTTCACATTTTTTCTTTCCCATACAAAGTGTTACTATCTGTCTTCCCTCACTCTAAGCTCAGGTTTCTGGTTTTATGCCCATCTCTCTTTCATCTGTCCTTCTATACTCTCTCTTTCCCAATCCACTTTCTCCCCTCTCTAAGTGCCTCAGTTTTATGCCTTTCCTTGCTTGTCCTCCTTCCCAGATCTCCTTTATTTTTTTCTTGTAAATCCTATCTTTCCCCTGTACATTTTTTCTCTCTGTTCACTAATTACCTCACCTTAAATTCTCTCAGCCTCCTGCCGAACTGTCTTTTCTTTCTCTAAGTCTCCCCTTCTTTATTTCCCTCTCTTCCAGCTTGACTCTCCCCATAATTATAAATCTGTTCCCCCCATGGCAACCCTTATCTTTTTTCTCTTTGTGTCTTTACTTCCTTTCATCCCTGGTTCTCCGTGAGTTCCCTCTGAACTCTCTCTCCTCCTTTAAGTCTTTGATTCTTCTTGTGGTTTTTTTTCCTTTAACTCGCACCTAACTTACTTCTCTCTCCTCCTCTATAATTGACTCCCTATTAATTTTCTTTAAACTCTTCACTTAATTATCTCTCCCCCCCCAATTATTACTTGCCTCTGTGCCTCCCCAGCCAGAGTCTCAAGACCAGAGAAGGACTGGGAGGCAGGATTCCATTACTCGGGATGACTCCCTCAGAGCCTAGCTTTTTAGCTGTGTATTGGGATAGAATTTACCCTAATAGTTCAGGGCCAGATCCTGAAATGCTGTCTTTATTCATGCAGCCCCCTCCCCCTCAAAATTCCCTGTTAATTGTTGTCTGATTTAGGACTTTGTTAAAGACTGACTCAAGATTTCAGGCTTTGGCCCAATGTTAGGAAGATGACCAAGATGATTACACAAGACATGCATGTCCATGTGCATAATAATCTCTGAGAAAGGATTTGTCTGTACCGAAACACTGATGCTTCACTTAGAGATGCATAGCATACATTAAACCCTTGAAGATGGTGTGCCACTCCTGTGGCTTCTCCTAATCACAATGCCCTGGTTTATTACTGGGTTCATACAGCGGGTTAGGCAGACTGATGTGTTCTCTTTTCACTACTCTGAGATTTATGTCACTCTGAAGAGTCACAGATGTATTGACCCTTCTCTGGCTGATTTGTGCAGCTCTACTTGTGGAAAGCAGCTGTGAAGCTAGCAGAACTGTCCCCAGGAGGGTTTGCACTGCAGATGGTCTGGATCTGCCATAGCCGCTGTCAAACTCATCTCCACCCAGGGGACATTCTTAGGGGATAGTAGTGTGATTACAGAGTCCCTACAGTCTGGCAGTCTCTGCCCACGAAAAAGGCCCATTGGGGCTGCTAGACATACAATAGCGGCCTGAGGAAATGTGGTCTAGAGGAACGAGCACTGGCTTGGGAATCAGTACAGCCTACTCTGATCATTTCTGCCACTGGCACATTATTCTTATTATGCTAAGTGACAAAAACAAACAAACAAAAAACCATATGCATATATCCATTTTTAGCTGCACAATTCTCTTTTCTAATTACACTGTAAATATTCCAGCAGTGACAAATGGATTTATTTTTGCCAGGTTTTCTCCTTTTTCTCAAATGTGCCGGATTTTGTGGCTAGAATGGACAGCATCAAACTTTACATTAGCAGAAGATAGATTGCCAGACCCAGTGTTTTCAAAGCAGTTGTGTCCCCATTGAGTTATTAATCCTGCATCAGCATGTGGAGGATGGACTACATGACCTCTTGAGGTCACTACCAACCCTACATCTCTATGATTCCATGTGCACAGATGGAGCAATTGCATCTGTAAGTGATCAGCTAGCCACACAGCTGCCTGAGGTGCAAGTATGAATACACAATACTTGGGATAGCTCAGTGGTTTGCGCATTGGCCTGCTAAACCCAGGGTTGTGAGTAGTTCAATCCTTGAAGAGGCCACTTAGGGATCTGGGGCAAAAAAAATTGGTCCTGCTAGTGAAGGCAGGGGGCTGGACTTGATGACCTTTCAAGGTCCCTTCCAGTTCTAGGAGATTGGCATATCTCCAATTATTAAATTAAACAATTGTGCCTGCTCAGCTACGATTTTGCAGGGCTTTTTGTGGGAACAACACATTGCATCCATATTTGAATTTTTTGTCAGCAACATTTCACATTTAATTAGGAAAGACAGGTGGAAGATCAGTCAACAGTTTGGAGAGGCAAACAGACTTATGAATACAATCCTCTCTACTTACTCATACAGTGTAAAGAAAGTTATGGATAATCGTGCAGGTCTTAAAGTGGCCATGTAAATCTTGGCCTTCTGTCAGATGCTTCCTAGAGATAGGCCTAATAGTTCACCTTCCAGGGTTAGTTAGGTACTGCTGCTCTGGGCTCAGAGATTCATTTAGAGAATGATTTATTTTTGGGGTTGTGCAAAAAGTTTATCTAGAAGAGTAACTCACCCAAAGTCATGATGGGTTTGGGTTCTAGCCAATCCCATGAACAAACAATCCAGGTCCACAAGGTTTAACTGTGGATAGGCTGTTGAAGTTCATGTTGCTATCCCTCCATGTCAGGATCTGTCAGTCAGTGAGTGGCCAAGTTCCCATGCTTGACCCATTCTGTTCAGGCTAACAGCTGTTGCAATGAGACACAGGAGACATTGTCAGTTACAGCAATCTTTTAAAGGATGTACTTCCTGTTCCCAGGGAAGACCCTTTCTGGTCCCTTCTCTCCTGAAGCTAAGAGAGAGGGAATGACTATATATATACACCTGCTCTCTGGAAAGAGAGAGGCCACAAGTCTTAGGCATCCATCCCCTCCCAATAAGGTTGAGAGGTGGAGGAAGGAGGGCATCTCTAAGGCCTGTAAGAGGACAGATGTTCTCCATGGAGGAAGTGATTGGAGTTCTTCAAATGAGGGATGGTTCTACAGAAATCACACTTACAAATGAACTTGCAGTGGGCAGAAGCCACAGAAACCACATAAACTGATCCTTGGAAAGTTCATTCAGATCTATTAATTTCCCACCACAAAATTGCTTTTCTATCACTTTGATCTAGAGAGTTAGACTCCTAGGTTGAATAAATGGCTCTGTGCAAACTGTCATTTATATTTATTTTTTTCTTGTTGACAATCTTCTGTTTTCTGATGAGTTGCATTGTGCTTTTAAAAGCATCAGTTTTAGGAAGCTTAGTGTTACATACAGACTCAATATCAGGCTGCTGTCAATTCTCTGCTCCTACTAGCTATGATAATTTGGAAAAACCACAGAGCAGATCCAAGTGACAAATTTATTTCCAAGAAATCCCCACCTGTATTATTCCAATTCAGTATTATTTCTAATCTAATCAATACTTTATAAACACATTAATAGAATTCAAATAAATTATGTCAAAACAACTTTGAAACATTCTGATTTTTATGCTTTCTGATGGGAAAAATCCTCAGCAGATGTAAATTGGAGTAACTCCATTGAAATTAATAGAGACATGCAAGTTTTCACTAGCTGAAGATCTGGCTTGTTATTGTCAGTCCTACATTAAGTCATTAAACTTTAATCCATGTTGGAAAGTATCATTAAGATGACAGACTGTATTACACTACTCACTCAGGGTCACATCCTGAATTTCTTACAGTTTTTTTCAGTCTTTATTTAGACTTTATTGGGTGTTTTACCTGAGTAAGGACTGAGTAAAAACTGAGTAAAGACTGACTAGGAATAAAAAACAGTGACAAATTTTTATACAAGAATGGGCCAGTTGATTTGGTTTATACTCCTGTTTTTCAAAGTCTTAAACTCAAGTGAATTCCCATTAAGTCCATAGGATATTGGTTATGGAAGGACCTCTATGTAGGCCCCTAGTAAATATTTATTTATTTACTTTACCTGTATAAGAGCTATATTCTGTTTTCATCTATACTGTTGCAAATCTCTACTATTTCTACTAAAGTCCCCTGAGTTACTCTGGATTTGAACTTCAGGTAACTAGGGGCATAATTTGGCCTGAGAATATTAGTAATCACTTTCTTTTAAACACAAGTCTAATTATACAAGGACCTTAAAATCCTTAACCTAGCTTTTACTCAACTCTTAATCAGGCCCACCTCTAATTGACTTTAAAGAGAATTTTGCCCAGAGAAAGGCTGAACAAGAATCGGTTAATGACTTTCAGGATCTCTCCCATTGATAATATTACTAATGGCTACTATTGGTCTCTAACCGAGAAAAATGTTAACATTATTGGTACTTTAGGAAAACAACCGTCCATCACTGAAGAATGCTTCTGAAGTATGTATGCATCACTGAAGGCTATGCTACAGTCTCTCCGCTGGATTCAGACAATTTCATACATACACGTTGCAGCTGATTTTGAATGAAGTAATTTGCCTTTCTTAGCCCTCACAGGCTATTAGCTAAAAAGAGGTTTGTGTTTAAAATCTCTTGCCCCATGACCCTTCAGATGTATACCTTATTGGATGAGATTTCATGTTATGACAACTATTTGCATATCAATCTTTGTTTAGATGTAGAAAGAGGAAATGCAAAAAATCAGCGAATGCCCTTTACATGGACCATTTCCTCTCAGCCAATAAGTCGCTACGCCACATAATGAAATGTGACAATTCATTCATATGTGAAAGATATAGTGTTGTTAGTCTAATTACACTGACATCATGAATTCACTATATTGTTGTAAACTAAAGATAACCATGCTGCTATGACAAAACGTTGTACTAGCTTTTGCCATAACTGATCTAATTGCAAATCCTTGGACTCAGATACATGATGCTCCCTGGAAGATTGAGAGTCCAGAAGCTGATACATACACTGCACAGTATACTTTATACTCTACTAATGATTAACAATCAGTCTGAGAAAGATGTCATCTTATCCCGCCATTTTAATTTTCCATAATATTGTAAGAACACAATGTTTTGAGAGACACATCAGAATAAAAATTGCTTATAGAGAAGTTTGCAATCTAAATCAGCTATGGGTTATGGGGCTTGATTCACCCCCATGAGCCCAGGGTAATGCACTTTGCACTGGGAATCAAAGCTGCCCCTGAGATGGAGAGCAGGCAGTGGTGTCACTGCCGTCCTCCACCAGACCATGGCAATCTTTGAACTCTGGCTATGAGTTCAAGTGACTTCTGCTGGCAGAGGCTGCCCAGGAGAACTATGAATTAGTGCATCTCATGTGCCCTGAACCAGCCCACTTTGTGTGCTGAACTGGATGGCTCTGGGCCCCAGTGGAACAGGGCTTGTGGAAAATTTGCATTACTACACCCATAATCTAGGTAGACTTTCTACTGGTGAGGAAAGGAAGGAACCAATTCCTAAGGTACATTTATTTTCGGTTAGACTTTAATACAGTTAGAACATAAATTCTGATTACACCAGGGATCGGCAACCTTTGGCATGCGGCCCATCAGGGAAATCCACTGGCGGGCCGGGATGGTTTGTTTACCTGCCGTGTCCACAGGTTCGGCCAATCGCAGCTCCCACTGGCTGTGGTTCACCGTTCCAGGCCAATGGGGGCTGCGGGAAGCAGCAGCCAGCACATCCCTTGTCCCACGTTGTTTCCCGCAGCCTCCACCAGCTGATTTCCCTGATGGGCCGCGTGCCAAAAGTTGCTGATCCTTGGTATAAGCAGAATAATTGTTTTTGATTTTTCCTGTCTCTGACCCCTGCGCATGTTAGACTTATGGGCTGAGGTGTTCAAAGGAGCCCAAGAACATCAGGTGACAAACTACCATTACATTTCAATAGTAATTGGACATCTAGTGCCTTAGCCACCTTTGAAAATTTCAGTCATATTAATTAAGGACTTGTCTACATGGGGATGCTGGCTGGCAGAACTATAGTGGTATAATTATACTGCTGTCTCTAGATCAGTATAACTCCCCATGTGGACAGGCCCTCCAGTATCTGGTTCCAAGGCACTGGCAGCCAAGAAATAGTCCCAATAAAATGTTCTAAAACCTTTGTAAAATGTTCCAGAAGTAGCATTTCTGTAACATATGTGATGTATAGAAGATACATGATGTAGTAGTATGGTATATTATTTTTTAACTCCACAGTCCACTCGTGACTTCACCACTTGTGAGTAATGCAACCATCCTAAATTAATGCCAACAACACCTTTATACCTCACCACACAAGCTTAGGTCCCTATGTTTGTAGGGATGCCTCTCACACATCTATTTCATATTTCACATCTATTTCCACATGGGGAGTTATACTGATCTAGAGACAGCGAACCATGGCCAGTGGGATCAGCGATAGGCTGAACCTGCAGATGAGGCAGGTAAACAAACCGTCCCAACCTGCCAGAGGCTTTCCCTGAACAAGCGGCGAACCAGCTTTGAGAACCATTGATCTAAACCAAAACTTTTCATGAAAATATAGCAGTTTTGATTAAACTTTCATTGGGAAGGTTTCTCAAGTCTAGGATGGAATTTCTGGTCTAAACCAGAGCAAGAGACTGCTCTGGATAACCGATAGCCTGGCAGTTAGGGCATGGACCTGGTCTGACCCAGGCAGGGCAAGGACTTGAACCTGAGTCTCCGACATCTCAGCTGACTGTGCTAATCACCAGGTTATTGAATACCTTAAGGTCTCATACTCTCATTTTTTTCATAAAAAATTTCTAAAGGCCATGGGTTCATTCCTCGTCAGAATGGAAACATATGACAAAACATTGGGGTTTTTCACAAAACAGAAATCTTGTTTTCACAATGTTCTGGCAGTGCAAAGGGATCTTGGTCAGCATAATCTGCATCCACTTGAAGGCCCTTTACATTGACAGAGTGGCATAAAAGGGCTCTAGTGTAAATGGGATCCAGGCCTATGGTCTTGCAGTTCCCAATACCTCACATATCATGCAAAGCATCTTTGTTAAATAATTATTTAAATAACTAATATTAGTTTAGGCAACAATAAGTCAAATGGGCAGTTCATGTACTATAGTCTCCCAGTAACTCCTTATGCATTCTTTCATGTCTAGAACTGGTTGGAAATTTTCCAGCAAAACTTTTCATGCACTGAGAAACCTGAGTTTTGGTCAGCTCTATTCATGTATCCTTCTCACTATTCCATAGCTTAAAATCCCAGTATTCTAATTGTTTTGTCTATTTGCCATTGGTGAAAGTATTCTATTTTTCCCTACATCTAAAAGAAGGGAAATTTCACTCCCATCCAGACTGAGGTCCTGAACATTTTCAGACAAATGCTTAAAGACCACATTCTCCCTATTTAAGTTCCTCCTCTTCCCCCAGATTTAATTGGACAAAGAATTGTTCACTTCCTTCCTTAAACAGTTGACTAGAGTTACTGTGCATGGTTGAACATCTGTCTTGTTTTCCCTAGAGGTGGCTGCATTTCTGGGCTGGGAGAATTGAATAAAATTTGTAAAGCCCTTTCATTTATATGTTTTATAAATATAAGATATAGTTGTTGCTTTTATTAATAATACTATTAACAAACTGCTCTAAATATCATTTGAATATATCAGTTGTAGCTCCTGCAGAGAAAGCTCCTTTCTTACTCTGACATTTCTTGTGTCTAGGCCACATTGCACATTTATACTTCTTATACTTTGATTCAAACTTTTCTTCTTGGGACATTGTACGTTCCCATCCATTCAGGAATGAGTCATAAACAAACCTGGCTTGATAAGCAGGCATTTTTGTGGTGTTTACATGCTTATATATCTTTTCTATTCATGCAATTTGTACTCAGCGCTTAGAGCCATCTACATCTTATGTCTCACTTTTGAACTGAGTCTCCTCTGCGAAACATGAATAAAACACTAGCTCGCTTCTCTGGCATAAAGTCAGCCCATAATACAATTCTTATTTGAAAGAACCCCTAAGCTGCTGAATATGATAAGACTAAACTAATCTTTTGAAACATTTACAGAAAACTATCACACTTTTCAATTTGAAAAATAGCATGTCAAACTGTAATATCAAGACTGTGAAGAATGGAAATGTCTGATTTTAGCTGTTATATAAAATGCATATTTGAAAAAGTCCTGATAAATAAAGCTTGTGGTTGCTACTTAGTCAGATCCAGGGGTTCAAGTTGCTTTAAAGAAAAATCTGATCCACATAGTAGGACAGTTGTTAGCCCTCTGACTCTGCCTGGGGATTGCTACTTTCATGGAGCTTTATCGTCACTTTTTCCACTCTTTTGGATTTGGGGCTCATATTGCAACCAGCTTGAAAGCAACAGAATCAAAGATTCAACAATAGATACAGAAGTTGTACACAAAGTGTGCAACTCTCTTTGTGACAATGTGACCATCTAGATTTTGGTTCTGCCTGTTGGTAAACTCATCCCACCAAAACTGCACAAGAAAACTTGTACCAAAATATTCACAAACAGGGAATTTTGGGTCCATAGCCAAGAGACATCTAAAACAACATACACAATTATTTTTATGACTAAATAAACTTCATTTGGAGAGAAACTCACTAATAGAAATTCAGTCCATGGGCAGAGAGATAAATTAAATCCCACTTCAGTAGTGCATATGCTTGGGGCTGGATCTCTGTCAAGTGTGAAGTAAAAGTACTTCATAAAGGTAATTATTATTAATTCTTATTGGTACTACAATAGAGCATAGAGGTTCCAAACCTATCCTTAGACCAATTGTGCTAGTGTTAGGACATTGAATCAGGGAAACCTGAATCATGTGATTTAGGTGACTGGTGACAAATTTGCATGGTGAATTTTGACTTGAATAATCACCTGAATATTCACAACTATCATTCCATACTTCATATACATTCCAGCAAGCTAGTTATCATACAGTTTCAAATAACAAGTTCATAAAAGAATTGTGATCTGTTTGCAAACAATTCACACAGAGAGAAGGCTAAATTTCCTTAAAACGTAGTTCACAACTAATACTTTGGCCAGGTCTAGTAAACATTATTCCCTGTGTTTTAATAAAAGTACCTGATAATAAGTATATCAGATTGTATATGGACAATATTTGTCGCTTCACCTCCCACACATACACTCCCACACATGCAATACACTCCAAACAGTTTCAGCATGCTCACTTACTAGGTTAGCTGGGTAACATTGCTGAATATTGAATTTTTGATGAATTTTTTCTTCAAAAAATTATTTTTGATTGGGAAAAAATCCCTTCAAGATGTTGAACAGTTTTTTTGTTGTAAATATTAAGGTTCTTCAACCGTGCGTATTAACTAGTGATATCAAACCCAGTACTGCAAACCCTACTGACATGAGTGATCATTATTTACATTAAGAATCTCATAGACTTGAATGGGATTACACATAGATTCATAGATTCATAGATTCTAGGACTGGAAGGGTCCTCGAGAGGTCATCGAGTCCAGTCCCCTGCCCTCATGGCAGGACCAAATACTGTCTAGACCATCCCTGATAGACATTTATCTAACCTACTCTTAAATATCTCCAGAGATGGAGATTCCACAACCTCCCTAGGCAGTTTATTCCAGTGTTTAACCACCCTGACAGTTAGGAACTTTTTCCTAATGTCCAACCTAAACCTCCCTTGCTGCAGTTTAAGCCCATTGCTTCTTGCTCTATCCTTAGAGGCTAAGGTGAACAAGTTTTCTCCCTCCTTATGACTAAGGCTAATTGCATGAGTCAGGATTGGTAAGATTTTTGTGGATCCTTAACTTTCTAAAATCATCTCCTTTCCAATTAATTGAACTTGTACATATGTAAATGAATGACATGTAGGTCATTGGAATTTATCTAACCTCCTTAGATGCCAAGAATCTTGTTCTCCTGCCGGAAGAAACTAATAACTCCCACTGACTTCAGGGGAGTTCCAGAAGGAGAATAGGGATTTAGGATTTCCCACTTCCTGGCTTCCCTATTCACCTAATTTACATCGGCTAAAGTAAAATTTAAACATGTATATAATTAGTGATGTTATTTGACTGCAAAACTAGCTTCTAATTTGTAAAGAGCAGCATGTGTAAATCTGAGTTATGCATCATGAAGGTAACAATAGTATATTTTACCTTTATATAAAGAACGTATTAAGAGGTCAACCAACAAGAAAAAAAAACCATCATTCTAACTGTCTTAGAAAACTGGCATATATTTCTGAATCAATACACACAACACGTGAAGCTATGTTACAGTGTACTCTGTGTCATTATCATCACTTATATAGTGCCATAGGTGTGCCTGGTGTTCTACAGACAGATAAAAAAGGACAGCTCCTTACCTCAAGGAGCTTGCCATCTAAATTAGCACAGCAAGGGATGACAATAAACAAAGGGAGGAGGTGGGAGAATGTGGAGGACAAACGTGAGATAATTGCTTGTTTGGTACATACTCTATTAGTTCCTATTTTGTTTTTGGTTAAAATTAATAAACTAGATCTATTAAAGTGTGGGGGCAGTGTCTGCAATGAAGTGTAACAGGGTGCCTTGCCTGAGGGCTGGAGAGTCTGGGGCTAAGCCTGATTACAAGATCAGCCCCACCTGAGAGGAATCAGGTGATACCACTCTAAAAGCAGCAGGAAGCTGTAGAGAAGAGCGTGGTTGAGAGAGTAGTTGAGACTGCCAGAAGCAGGAAGCTCAGGAAATGGATAATTATGTTCTGGGTCTGGTGGAAGGAGGGACTGCATCCAGTTTAAAAAACTGATGAAAAACTTGGCTTGTTTTGGATTTTTGTGTTCTGTTTTTGACTAACTGTTGGCAGCCTGAGGAGAATTGTGAAGAGTGAATTAAAGGATTTGGGCTCAGAAGACCACTAGAGACTGAATTTTCTTTAAATGGGCCTGGCTGAAAGGGAAATAGAGGTGGGATGGCCACGGAAACACCCTTAGCCAACAGGGGGCACCCAGTAAGTGGGCACTGGGCTCTAGCCAGCAATAGAAGGTTAACCACAAGAAGTGATTTTTGAAAAAGGAGTTGAAGGAGGAAAGTAAGAATGTGTTGTGCACATGGTCCAGGGGGCACTAGCCTGGGACAGATTCTCAACTGGTCAGAGCTCCATAGAGGAGAAGGCTAATTGTCTGAGGAGGGATTTGTAAGATCTTTGTGGACCTTTAACTTTCTACAGTCATCCCTTTTCTGATTAATAGAACCTGGACATATATAAGGTAATGAGGGGAAGGTTTGATCCTGAACATTTTAGTCACTTTTTGATATTTTGCTTATTAACAAAATGACAGAATATTTGGAAATGTTCACCCATGTGAAAAAGACACAAACATGATTACTCTTGTAATTATCTATAAAGATAAGGTATTATATTACTTGCATAATTAATTCTATGTACAGATGCATCAAAGGCAATTTAGTATGAACCATTTTATTAGGCTCTGCCAATAGCGATGAAGAGAGTTTTATTTCATTTTATTATAGCTCAAAATACTCCTCCGGGTGTGATGTCTAATTTCCTGCCACAGGAACCAATTGTGCTATTAGCAAAGGAAAATCTTGTATTTTTAGCAGCCATATTCACTTTTTATTTTGAGTATATGCTGGGAGCTGTATGCAGATGTATACTTTGTGATAGAAGATATAAGTCAAGTGACATAAATTATCAGAATGAAAGCCTAGAAGCATATTCAATGTGGTGTTTGACATGAAACATAGTTCATTAGTGTTTCTAACCTTGTGGCACAGTTTTGATTCCATTTACACTCAACTAGGATTTTCTCCATTATACCTCATCTTATTATACTGAAATTTAGAAATATATAACAATGCTTTAGAAAAAGCATCCACTTTCTATCAGCATGTGGTAATATTTCAAGTATACATCAATACAATTACTTTTGTTAATGCAGTGTTAGGGTTGAGAAATCAAATACTCAGAAGTCATGAGGACATTCCAAAAGTTAGAGGGTCAAATTCATCTCAGGAGTAATTCCCATGATTTCAGTGGAGTTTCACTAGAGGAGAATTGGTCCCGAGATTTCCATCAAACGTGCCCCAAGTGCCCTAATCAGCCCCAGCGTATATGTTATATGGCAAAGTAGCACATTAATGTTTAAATGCAACAAAGAAAACATCATGAATCATATGTATGTGCTACAGGGCCAAGTTAACATTGCAGTACAGCATTACTGTATATATAGCCAGTTAGATCTTGTAGATTCCAAGGCCATAAGGGATCACTGATCATAGGGACTTCCCCAAAATAATTCCTTTTGAACTAGAGCACATATCTTAGAAAAATGTCCAGTCTTAAAAATTGCTACTGAAGAATCAACCATGACCCTTGGTAAATTGTTCCAATTAATTACCCTCACTGTTAAATGTACACCTTATTTTTAGACGGAATTTGTCTAGTTTGAACTTACAGCCATAAGATCATGTTATATCTTTTTCTGCTACAATGAAGAACTCATTATCAAATATTTGTTCCCCATGTAGGTACCTAAGAATGTTATCGAGTCACCCCTCAACCTTCCCTTTGGTAAACTAACTGGAGTGAGCTCCTTAAGTCTGTCACTAAAAACATTTTCTAATACTTTCATCATTCTCATGGCTCTTCTTTGAATCTTCTCCAATTTATAAATATCCTTCTTGAATTGTGGACACTGGAACTGGACACAGTATTCCAGCTGCAATCCCACCAATACCAAATACAGAGGTAAAATAACCTCTCTAGTCCTACTCGAGATTTACTTGTCTATGCATCCAAGGATCACATTAGCCCTTTTGGCCCCAGAGATGCACTGGAAGCTCATGTTCAGCTGATTATTGACTCTGACCCCCAATTTTTT
Source organism: Mauremys reevesii (assembly GCF_016161935.1). Lineage (NCBI taxonomy): Eukaryota > Metazoa > Chordata > Testudines > Geoemydidae > Mauremys > Mauremys reevesii. Next base: position 43,076,815 of record NC_052624.1, read on the forward strand.
TTCACGTGTCCTTCCCAGGATAGAGATCCTCACCCTATAAATATGGCCTGCACTTTGCTTCTAGATGTATACACTGACATTCTGTCATATTAAAATGCATGTTGTTTGCTTGCAGCCAGCTTCCCAAGTGAGTCAGATCATTTTGTATCAATGACCTGTCCTCTTCATTATTTACCACTCCCCCAACTTTTGTGTCATCTGCAAACATTATCAGTGATGATTCTGTTTTCTTCCAGGACATTAATAAAAATGTTAAATAGTGCAGCGAGAAGACTCGATCCCTGTGGGATGTCATTGGAAATAAACCCATTTGATGACTATCCCCTGTTTACAATTACATTTGGAGACCTGTCCATTAGCCAGTTTTTAATCTATGTAATGTATGTTGTGTTAATTTTGTATCACTCTCATTTTTTAATCAAAAGGTAGTGTGATACCAAGTATATTACATCACCACTATTACTTTTATCCTCCAAACTTGTAATCTCAAGTTAGTTTAGAGCAGTGCTTCTCAACCAGGGGTACGTGTACCCCTAAGGGTATGCAGAGGTCTTCCAGGGATGACATCAACTCACCTAGACATTTGCCTAGTTTTACAACAGGCTATATAAAGAGTCTTCTGAAATTTCCCCATTGTTCCAAGACATTTTGAAAACCAGCATTAACAGTCCAGCATGCTTCTCAGTCAGCTCTTTTAAAACTCTTGCATGAAAAGTTATCCTGACCTGTTGATTTTAAAATGTCTAACTTGAGTAGCTGCTGTTTAACTTTCTCCAGACATACTTTTGGAATGGGAAGAATCATCATCATATGATATGACGACATCATCTGTTTTTCCCAAATACAAATCAGAAATATATACACTAAACACTTCTGCCTTTTCTACATCATTATTGATAATTCCATCATTTTCATCTAGTAATGGACCAATACCACTGTTAGGATTCTTTTTGTTCTTTGTGAACTTAAACACCTTGTTGTCTTTAACTGTGTTGGCCATAGGTCTTTTTTGTCTCTTTGCTTCCCTTATCAATTTTCTAAAATTCCTATGCCTATGCTTCTGATTTATATCCATTACTGTTGACTTCCCTTTTTTCCATTTGTTATTTATATACTTATTTTTATAGCTGCCTTCACTTCCACTCTAAACCATGTTAGTTTTTTAACCAGTACAGCTTTCTTTCTTGATTGTGGCTGTTTGGGCACCTAGTAAAGTGTTCTTAAACAATTCCCAATTTCATTCACATTTTTCTCATTAAATTCTTCCTCCCAGCTGATTCGAATCATAAATTATTTCAGCTTTTTAAAATTGGGCCTTTTAACGCATCATGTATATATTACTGGTTTTAATTTTGATCTGTTTGCATATCAGAAATATGATCAAGTTGTGATCACTTGTATTTAATTTGTACCACTAAATTTTACTCTTGTAATCAGTTCCTGTTTATTTTTCAAAACAGGGTCTAATATAGAATTCCCTTGTTTGGATGCACTACTTTTTGATTTAGGAAATTGTCATCTATAATACATTTTGTAGGACAGACAGCATGAGACTTCTAGCATATGTCACTCAAACTGAAGACCCCCGTGATCACACAGCTACCCATTTGAGAGAGGGGCTTAAGGAGCTAGTCATCTATTCCCTAGTGTGATTTATCATCTGTTCCCTAGTTTGATTTGTTGATCTGTAGCAGGCAGTAACTAGTAACCCATCTTGTGCTTCATCGGTTGGGACATTGATCCGTAAGTATTCAGAATCACTTTCTTCTGAGTTGTCAGTGACTCAGAAACAGGTAATGCCTTTTCTTCCCCTAGAGGGCCACTCCCATGCCCCTTTTGCTGACTCGATTCTTCCTAAATGATTTATAATCATCAATTTTCACATTCCAGTCCCAGGAATTATCCCACCAGGTTTCAGTAATGCTAGCTAGATAAAATTCATGCTAATAAATGAGCAATGTGAGCAACACAGCTAGAAGTGTAAATGATATGTTGAGCTTCTTGAATCTTTTTCTGACTATTGGACACCACTTCTAGCAACACATTCCATAGTTTCATTCACAATGTCATTGTATATTGAATGTGAATTTCACAGACCATAGACGTGTAGGCCTGGAAGGGACCTCGAGAGGTCCAGTCCAGTCCCCTGCACTCAAGGCAGGACTAAGTATTATCTAGACCAGTAGTCACATGATCGGCTGGTCGATTGTGGAGCCTCTGACAGTCAATCTCAGTCACAGTCCAGAGTTGCCAACCCTTCTACAGCCAAACCAGGAGATCAGCTGCTAACAGTCTGGTGGTGCACTGGGACTAAGGCAGGCTCCCTGCCTGCTCTGACCCCGCTCTGCTCCTGGAAGTCGCCAGCATGTCCGGCAGCGGCTCCTGGTTGGGAGAGGGTCAGGGGGTCTCAGTGCGCTGCCCTCATCCGCAGGCCCCACCCCCGCAGCTCCCATTGGCTGGGAACAGTGGCCAATGGGAGATGTAGAGTGGTGGTGCCTGCAGATGATGGCAGCGTGCAAAGCCACTTGCCCTTCCCCCAAAGGAGCTCCTGCTGGACATGCCAGCTGCTTCTGGGAGTGAGGCAGGGCCAGGGCAGGCAGGGAACCTGCCTTAGTCCCACTGCACCACCGCCCAGGAGCTGCTTGAGGTAAGCGGCAACAGGACGGAGCCCACATCCCAAACATTTCCCGCACCCTAAACCTCTGCTCCAGCCCGGAACCCCATTCTTCACCCCAGCCCCTGGCACCAGCCCTAAGCCCCCTCCCACACCCTGTCTCCCCCACACCCCCATCCCCTCCTCAACCCCAACCCCCAGCCCCAGCCCTCAACCTTCTCCTGCACCCCTCTTCCTGGACTCCTCCCCAGCTTGGTGAAAGTGAGTGAGGGTGGGAGAGAGTGAGCAGAAGGGAGGGTGGATGGAGTGAGCAGGGCAGGGCCCCATTGAAGGAGTGGGGTGGGGACGTGGACTTGGGGGCAGGTGCGGGGTAGGGCAAGGGTGTTTGGGTTTGTGTGATTACTGTTATTTCTACATTTCTTTGAGGAAGATCCTGGGTTGCACTTAAATTCAAAAAGTGATCTTGTACTTAAAAAGGTTGGAGACCACTGATCTAGTCCATTCTTAACAGGTATTTGTCTACCCTACTCTTAAAAATGTCCAATGACAAAGATTATACAACCTACCTAAGTAATTTGTTCCAGTGCTTAACTACCCTCACAGTTAGGAAGTTTTTTTCCTAACCAGTTGTCACTGAGTCCCCTGGTGATGCTCTGGAGATGCCCCACGGAGTCTCCCTACAAAGCCAGTCAGGACTCTGGTGAAGTCTCCTCTCTGTGAGCAGACTGTCTTCAGGGCAAGAAGCTCACACAGCTTCACCTTCCTGTGTCTGTCCTTGGAGCATTCAGCATCCTCTGCCTCTCCGTGTGCTTCCCACAGTGAGTCCGCCCAGGCGGGGTCCTGGGGAAGCCAGAGGTCCTGCACGCACCCCAACTTCACAGTCAGACGTGACTCTTAGCCAGCCAGTAAAACAGAGGATTATTAGATGAAAGGAACATGGTCTAAAACAGAGAACAGGACCCCTCATCTGGGTCCATTTTGGGGGGTAGTGAGCCAGACAACCACGACTGCACTTCACTCCTTGTCCCCAGCCAGTCCCAAACTGACTCACCCTCCAGCCCCTCCTCTCCTGGGCTTTGTTCCTTTCCCAGACCAGGAGGTCACCTGATCTCTTTGTTCTCCAACACCTTTAGCTATCTCCTTGCAGGGGGGATTGGCCCCTGCCATTAGTTGCCAGGAGACAGAGTGTCGGCCATTTATGCACACTGGCCCTTTGCTCTGCAACAATCTCACCCCCTAAAGACTTAAGAAATGCATAGGGGAAACTGAGGCACCCCTACAATATTCATAGGAAACCTAAGACCAGTCCCACTTTGTCACATCTCTCCCCCCTTCAAGACCAAATTGAACGGGGTCACTTTAGCCAGTGACCTGGGGAAGTTCGAACCCACCAACGTTCCCATGGATGCCCCATCCCTGCTGTGTAATTACTTCCCAGCAGCACGTCTAGACCAGGCCAACCTGGTTGGCAGCTGACCTGCCCTGCCTGTGTGTCCCCCCACTCAGCTGGGGTCTCAGCTCCCACCGTGCTCAGCGCTGCCCTTGCTGTCATAGTGGGGGTAGGCAGTGAGCTCTCTGCTCTCCTTACAGCATGAGAGCCAGCGTGAGCCCCCTCTCTGGTGTGCAGGGGGGCGGGGAGCATCTGTCCCTCCCACTCAGTCCCATGAGTCTGGTTACAGGTAGGCAGGTATTCTGAGCCCAGCAGCTCCTCCCCCCTGCCAGCCAGGTCATGTCCAACCTACACTGCCCCTGCTGCAATTTAAGCCCGTTGCTTCTTTTCTTATCTTCGGAGGTTAAAGAGAACAATTTTTCTTCCTCCTCCTTGTAATAACCTTTTATGTATTTTAAAACTGTTATGTCTCCCCTCAGTCTTCTCTTTTCCAGATCTTTAATCAATTTTGTTGCTCCTCTCTGGAATTTCTCCAGTTTTTCCATATGTTTCCTGAAATGTGGTGCCCAGAACTGGACACAGTTCTGCAGTTGAGGCCTAATCAGCTCAGAGTAGAGCAGAGGAATTACTTCTTGTGTATTGCTTACAACACTCCTTCTAATTCATCCGAGAATGATGTTTACTTTTTTTGCAACACTGTTGACTCATATTTCGCTTGTGATCCACTATGCCTCCCAGATCCCTTTCCACAGTACTCATTCTTAAGCAGTCATTTCCCATTTTGTATGTGTACAACTGATTGTTCCTTCCTAAGTGGAGTACTTTGCCTCAGTCCTTATTGAATTTCATCCTATTTTCTTCAGATCATTTCTCCAGTTTGAATTTTAATCCTATCCTCCAAAGCACTTGCAACCCTTCCCAACTTTGTTTACTCTCTATGCCATTATCTAAATCATTGATGAAGATATTGAACAGAACCAGACCCATGACCGATCCCTGGAAGACTACACTTGATATGCCCTTCCAACTTGACTGTGAAACACTGATAACTACTGTCAGGGAATGGTTTTCCAACCAGTTATGCACCCATCTTATAGTAGCTCCATCTAGGCTGTATTTCCCTAGTTTGTTTATGACAAGGTCATTTGAAACAGTATCAAAAGCCTTACTAAAGTCAAGATATACCACATCTACCACTTCCTCCCTATCCACAAGGATTGTTACCTGATTGAAGAAAGCTATTAGTTGGTTTGACATGATTTGTTTTTGACAAATACATGCTGACTGTTACTTATCAATTTATATCTTCTAGGTATTTGCAAATTGATTGCTTAATTATTTGCCTCATTATCTTTCTAAGTATTGAAGGTAAACTCTCTGGTCTATAATTCCCCAGATTATCCATATTTCCCTTTTTATAGATGGACACTATATTTGCACTTTTCCAGTTCTCTGGACTCTCTCCTATCTTCCAGGACTTTTTGAAGATAATTGCTAATGGCTCAGATATCTCCTCTGTCAGCTGCTTGAATATTCTGAGATGTTTTTCACCAGGTCCTGGTGACTTAAAGACCTCTAATTTACCCAAGTAATTTTTAACTTATTCTTTCCCTATTTTAGTCTCTGATCCTATCTTATTTTCACTGGCATTTATTAAGTTAGATGTCCAGATGCTACTAAACTTTTTGGGTAAAACTTAAACAAAAAAGTCATTTAGCACTTCTGCCATTTCCACATTTTCTATTATTGTTTTCCTTCCTCATTGAATAACAGGTCTACCCTGTCCTTGGTCTTCCTCTTTCTTCTAATGTATTTGTAGACTGTTGTCTTGTTACCCCTTATGTCTCTAGCTAGTTTAATCTCATTTTGTGCCTTTGCCTTCCTAATTTTGTCCCTACATACTTGTGTTATTTGTTTATATTCATCCTTTGTAATCCATCTCAGTAGTCATAGAACTTTCAGCCTCTAAGAGGAGGCAATAAAGGAAAGGTAGCTGGAACATGCCCTGCTGAAGATTCTCAGTTATGGGGCACAGCCTAAGGAATCCCCTCTGTAAACAGGTTCTCTCTTCAGGCCCTGGAAACCTTGGCTAATAAGGCCTCTGAATGAATTTGACAGCATACACAGTCCATTAGAGTATCTTCAAAGTGTCTCTATTACTGTTTCTCCTTATGCTTCCGGTACAACACAAACCATAACAGTAACTAGAATAGTCACCCCATTCTGCTCCCTGGCTCAGCCTTTTATAGTGTTTACCTTCTTTTCCCAGCTAGCCAGCTAGTGAGCTAATTAGCTCATTATGTTCTCTGCAGGTGCAAGTGATTCCTTCTAATCTTCCAATCCAATTCAAACTACCTACTCTCCTCCTACTCCAACCACACCCAATAACCTGGGCACGCTAAATGACCAATGTGCTGGCTTCCCAAAGGCCCTATTTATAGCTGCTAACAGCACCCTGTCACATCCTCTCCTAAAGTTGGTCACTAACAGGGCTGCAGTCTGACAGACACAGAGAATACCTAATGACCATATCTGAGAACCAAGTCTGAGGAGGGTAAGGTAACAAAAAACAAAGGCAGGAAATTGGGCATACAGGGAAATGCTATTGGGTGGGTGAGTGGGGAACAATCTCATGGTGTGATGAATGAATTTACTTTATCCAAGAAACAACATGAAACACAAGGGGGCCTGATAGTGCTTAGATCAGGGGTGGGCAAACTTTTAGGCCCCAGGGACACATCTGGGTATGGAAATTGTCTGGCGGGCCATGAATGCTCATGAAATTGGGGGTTGGGATGCGTGAAGGGGTGAGGGTTCTGGCTGGAGATGCAGGCTCTGGGGTGGGGCCAGAAATGAGTTCAAGGTGTGGGAGGGGTCTCTGGGATGGGGTTGAGGTGCAGGGAGGGGGTGAGGGCTCCAGCTGGGGGTTCAGGCTCTGGAGTGGGGCTGGGGATGAAGGGTTGGCGGTGCAGGAGGGTGCGCCAGGCAGTGACTGACAGATTTGGAGGGCAGAGGGGGATCAGGGCTGGGGAAGGGGGTTGGAATGCAGGAGGGGGTCAGGGGCACAGGCTCCGGGCAGCGCATACCTCAAGCAGCTCCCAGAAGCAGCAGCATGTCCCCTGTCTGGCTCCTACGTGGAGGAGTAGCCAGGTGGCTCTGTGCACTGCCCTGTCTGCAGGCGCCACCCCTGCAGCTCCCTTTGGCCATGGTTCCCAGACAATGGGAGCTGCAGGGGTGGCAATTGGGGCGGGGGCAGCATGCAGAGCCCCTTGGCTGCCCCTATGCGTAGGAGCTGGAGGGAGGACATGGCACTGCTTTTGGGTGCCATGCGGAGCGGGGCAAACCCTCAACCCCACTCCCCAGTGGGCCGGATTAAAATGTCTGAAGGGCTGGATGCAGCCCCTGGGCCGTAGTTTGCCCACTCCTGGCCTAGATAGTTTTTCCTTTAGTATCCATCACCATATTATCTAAGAGCATGAGAAATGACTTCCAAAATAAACTTTTTTTTCCTTTTAAACATCTGTCCTTGGACCCCCATATCCTAGATAAAATCTGTTGCTCCAGAGAGACATGGGCACAAGAATGCAGTAGGAAGAAGAGAAACAAGAACAAACAGGGATAACTGAGCAAAAGAGATGTGATCACTCTTAGCTCATTTGGGAAAAAAAGATTATTTAAATTAGGAGTCTGACATATCTTCTTAGACTGCACGCAAATAGAGGCCTGAAGATTTTTTTTTTTTTTAGGTTAGCCCACAGGGTTTCATTCAGATCTTTGCTGAACAGCTCACTACAGCTCTAATTGAAACGTTTAATTTGGTACTCCATAAAAATACCTCAAAATACATTTTTAAAAAAGTACCAGCAAATACTAAATGTTACTTATCACAACAAAGAGAAAAAAAATCCTGTGAAAAATTGATTTTTTTGTTCTAAGGTGCCAGAAGGAAGCTAATTAACAAAATGTATAGTGCATACATGGAGTAAGTCACTTTTGATTGTATACTCAGATTTTTGGTCTGAAAGAACAATACTTTATTAATTACTTAAAGGAGGATTAAAAAATAAAGTGTGGGGAGGGTTTGTGTTTCTACACTTACGTATAACTGTACACTTTTCTAATAAAAGGTACAAATTTAAAACTAATAAAATGGAAATCAAGGACAACTGTAACATACACCAAGGACAAATTGAAGAAAGTTAGAGCTATAGAAGTTCTCTCATTCTTTTATTTTTAATAAATAAAAATGACTTTTTTAAAGGAATGCTCAGTTTCATCTGACATTACTACTGATGAATGCCAGTGTTCACTGAGGCATACTAAGAGGGAAAACAAAGAAAAATTGAATGTCTTGAAGTAAAATGAGGGCCATTTTAAAGATATGCATAGAGGAGTCTTAGCCACTAATATGTGCAACTCATATAACGTAAATCTAGAGCCATATGTCTGTGAAAGAAGAATTTGCAGAAGTCACGCCATGTTCTTGCATGAAAACCTCCAGCTGTTTTCCTCTTCCCCCAAAACTGCCACACAGTCAATAGTTGCTCTTCATTCTCAAAGGAGTCATACTCACTCAAACACCATACTCTAAGGCCTGGTCTACACTAGGAGGGGATCAATCTAAGTTATGCAACTTCAGCTCTTTGAATAACGTAGCTGAAGTCAATGTATTTAGATCTACTTACTGTGGAGCATTCACTATGGTGAGTTGACTGCTGCCGCTCCCCCCGTCGACTCTGCCTGCACCTCTCGCCGAGCTGGAGTACAGGAGTCGACTGGAGAGCACTCAGGGATCAATTCATCATGTCTAAACTAGACATGATGAATCCATCCCTGCTGGATCGATCGCTGCCCACTGATCCAGCTGGTAGTGAAGACATACCCTAAGAGCCCAAGAGTTAGGCCAAAGGCAAGGTGATAGTTCATACTGCTTTCTCTAGAATTCCATAAGAGATCAGGGTAAGAAAGTGTGGGTATATGAGAGCATCTCTTGAAGATCTAGGAGGAATGAACCCTGCTGACAGAGCACCAGTGGCAGTTGAACATCATAAGAACAAAAGAAGGGCCATACTAGATCAGACCAAAGGTCCATCTAGCCCAGTATCCTGTTTTCCAACAGTGGCCAATGCCAGGTGCCCCAGAGGGAATGAACAGAACAGGTAATCATCAAGTGATCCATCCCTTGTCACTCATTCCCAGCTTCGGGCAAACAGAGGCTACGGACACCATTCCTGCCCATCCTGGCTAATAGCCATTGATGGACCTATCCTCCATGAATTGATCTAGTTCTTGTTTGAACCCTGTTATAGTCTTGTGTAGCGCCCCTCTCCACCTGATTACCTCCTTTACTGGCAATCTACTTACAGGTTCTGATGGACAGGTCTGGGTTCTTTTGGATCCCGCCACCCACACAGTAGGGTGAATCTTTTTTGGTTATGAAATTAGTTGGCGGTGCCTCCACCCCCCTCGCTCCTTCCTGGCAGAATCACCAGGGCAGCTTGGGCGGAAAATTCTAACTACAGAGGAATCCCCACTTATTTGCCAGATAGTTGGAGACTTCCAAGAAATAACACAACACATAAAAATATATTCAACACAACAATTATATTAAACAGGCAACAATACAACATAACAGGGGAAACACTATTTTTAGGGTCACCGGTGCCCACACTTAAAATACCCGTGTCTGGATGTAACAAATGCAAAACTAGTGTCCTGTTGGTACGCGTACTTTGCTGGGGCCCTTGATGACCGATACAATTCTCTGCAGAGGTGTAGCAGTGCGGCTGACTGGGTTCAGTACAGCCCAAAAGACCCACAAGTGGGAGGAGGTGGTGAATCCCTCCACAGGTGTAATAAGCGGTAAATTATAAAATCCTCAAACCCTCACTCCCTGGCTTGAGGACACAGTTCAGGGAGTAGAGGGTCCCCAAAACAAATTCCCTGACTAACTAACTAAAGACAAGGCACTCACGAACTCCACAAATGATCTTCAGGGTTGAGGATGATGCTGGACGATTTCAGGGGCTGTCCACTGGCAGGGATCCTCCTCAGGCAGGAATCAGCCCTGGACTAACAGCGCTGACCATGTGGGGACTGGTCTCACCAGGGGAGCTGGAGGGAAACCCAGCCTGGCTGGGGAAATTTCTCAGCAAACATAACAATTGGGAATCATCCGTGAGGAAGGAAAACCCAGCTGGGGAATCTGGTGTCAGGTCCCTAGAGGCCAGTTCTCAGGGGGAACCCTGCTTGCAGGCCTGGGACTCACCAGCTCCCCTCAAAGCCTGTTTGGCCTTTGCCCTGGCTGGCTCCAGCCTCCCCTCAAAATGGCTTCTCCCTCTCCTCAACTCCCTGGGAGGGGCATCTCCACTCCCTATTGGTTGCTGGGCAGACTCTGAGGTTGCCTTGGCTCCTCCTCCCTGAGCTGCCAGCAGACAGAGCTCCAGGCATCGCCTTGGGGGTTACACTTGGCCTTCAGAAGATCCTCTGGCAAAGAGTTCCACAGGTTGACTGTGCATTGTGTGGAGAAATACTTCCTTTTGTTTGTTTTAAACCTGCTGCCTATTAATTTCATTTGGTGACCCCTAGTTTTTCCTTATTTACTTTCTCTACACCAGTCATGATTGTATAGACCTTAATCATATTCCCCCCCTTAGTTGTCTCTTTTCCAAGCTGAAAAGTCCCAATCCTATTAATCTCTCTTCATATGGATTAATATGGAAGCCATTCCATACCCCTAACCGCTTTTGTTGCCCTTTTCCAATTCTCGTATATCTTTTTGAGATGGGGCAACCACATCAGCATGCAGTATTCAAGATGTGGGTGGTACCATAGATTTATATAGAGGCAACATGGTATTTTCTGCCTTATTATCCATCCCTTTCTTAAAGATGCTCAGACTAATTTGGATCTAGGATTCTTCTAAGATTCTTTTGTAGGATCTAGGATATGTAAGTCCAAGCTCAGAAGTTTAAAAGGGAAAAAAGTTTATCTTTTAAAGTAATTACTAGAATTAGTAATTACTAAATTGGGATTTAGGATTTTTAAAGAATTTGTAATTTAAATTCTTGGATCTTTAAAGAAGTCTAGTAATTCTTACTAAATTTCTTACAAAATGCAAATCCCCAAAAACTTGTAGCTATGAAAATATTTAGTTTTGATAATGTTGAATCACTTTGTTCCTATAAGATGAACATTTCATACAAATAATGTCAAAACATATATATTATAAAATATTTTAATATATAAAAGTAAGAACAAAATGAATCGAAATGATAAAGTTGACACTAAACATTTTACCTTACTGAAATGAAACACTGATATTATCAGAACTAAACATTTCAATATTATCAAAACAAAATGAGAAAGTAGAAATGATTAATTTTACCACTTTCTTGCTGAAGCTGACATGTTCCCATGAAACATTTTGATTTCCATGACTCTGCAATTTTCTGACGGAAAACTGTTTTGTCAAAAAATGTCATCCAGCTTTAGAAGTTAAGCTCAAAGGTTTGATTGGGAAGACAAAATGTTGCAATGTTCCAGTGAAGATCAAGTAATAGTTCTTAAAATTGCTCAAAATTACTGATCATTTTATTATATTAATCTCTTCTATGGCCTAGATTGTGATAGGCCAATAAGTGGTTGCTCTACAAACCATCAATAGGGAAAAGTGTGCCTACTTTCTCCACTTTATGGATATCCACAGATGATGTTTGTATGGCTTCCTTGTGAGACCTATTAAGAAATTCCCTTATGATTTCTATTAATGATTCAAAGATATGTCACTTACAAGAGTGATATGTTTTATTATGAGCATTGCATTCTCTTAAGCAATCATTCCTAATGAGAGACAATGACATTTCCACATGAAAACTGAAATTGAGAACCTTCTTGTGTGGTGACCTGAATGAGTGGTTGGATACTATTATTTTTCTTGTTTGTATGCCTGATGCACAGCAATACCTACCCATGGCAATATGTAGTTCTTACCCTAAGAGCTTGCATTCAAAGGCATGCAGTATGATTAAGGATGTGGGAAAGGATATGATGAAAATATATACAATTTTATATACTTGTAATTATGCATTATTTGAATATAGATTAATAAAATACATTATGCCCCACTGTGGCCCAATCCTTTTAATGGTTAATAACTGTATTGATTGCCAATTCATACTAATTAATGGAATGCGGATAATAGGGTTCCTGTCCCAAAATCAGGCTCCACAGAATTAAAACCTACAAATTCACTATCTTTTAGGGAACCACAGGGTACGGCAAAGACTCTCATACTGAGAGCAAAGCAAAGCTATTTTTATTAAATCGGTAAAGACAGAAAAGCTCAAAACCACATAACCAGATAGCAGTAATATCGTATTAGGGATATCTTTGGTATCATTCCCTGCATATGCTCACTTATATACTCACATCTTTCCTTGGGGACCTGGTGGTGAGAGACACAGGACCAGTCCTGTCTCTGACATGCCAAATGAATCTGATGGTCCAGGTTCCCCAATGCCCAAAGATTGATGGTAGATAATAAAGACCTGAAAGGTCAATAATGGAAAACTAGCCTCCTCTACATGGTTGCTTGGGCCTGGCACTATCATGAATATTCATTCTGATGCCCAGCCTTCCATGTCCGAATTTAACTGCCTCACCCTCATATAATCAGGGTGCACTTATCCTATAGGTTAACATATTAATGCCTTTTAACTTATTATCATATACGTCGCCTATTGCTCAAGCAAGTTTGTGGTTAGACATCTGCCAATGATTCTGTCCTAAAATATCCAAGCCCAGTATCAGTTCAATATTCCTGGAGTTGCCTGGTACCATTATGTACCATCCCCTTCTGTTGAGCAAGCTATTCCCAGGTCTCCAAAATCTAGAATAACTGTTGGGCCATTTTATCTGTGCTAAAGGTCATAAGTCTAATTTACTTATGCTAACTTGATTAAGCCGCTGTCTTACAGGATATGGGCCTGTAGGTTCCTTGAGATACAGCTGAGTGAAATAAAAGGCTAAACTAGCTCTATAGCTATTATTAGCTGGGTGGTTTCTTGTAGGCATCACAGAAGAGGTGGGACCTGAGAGGGGAGTTGAAAGAGGAGAGGATAGATACGATCAGTGAGGGCATTCATGAACAAGGGAGGTCTGGAAGAAGGTTGAAAAAGAAGAGTTGTGTGGAGTGGGAATGAGTCACCCTCCCCAAATAGGTTAAAGTCTAATACTGAAACAAACTCTGTGTTGGGGTATGTGACCTACCCTGGGAATAGACTGATAAACTCAAATAAATCTGAACATTTAAAAGGTTGAAAAGGTGTCAATGAAATAAATGTCAGTACAGTAATTTCAGTCTGAACATGAAGTTTTTTGTAAAAGAAAAAAAAAGAGCTATTTTTAACAAAAAAAAAATCATTCAATCTTGTAGAAGTTGCCGGAAAAGGAAAAAGAAATAAAATGGTCTGACCCTGGTCAGGCTGAGTTTTTAAGACTGAATTTTTAAAAAAAGTACTTTCAGCTTCTTCTGTATGTTGCACCCGATTCTCATTTATTCGGCAGCTGTTATACAATACTCCAGCAGTGTAAGGTCCATCCAATGGGCATACATTAGAATGGTGTAAAAGAGCCCTTACTGAGACTCAGGCCCGTAATTCTCTTTTACTGATGAGAAAAAGATCCTAAAAGGAATTTGTTTGCAGGGGCGGCTCCAGGCCCCAGCATGCCAAGCATGTGCTTGGGGTGGCAAGCCGCGGGGGGCGCTCTGCCGGCGCCGCGAGGGCAGCAGGCAGGCTGCCTCCGGCGGTTTGCCCGCGGAGGGTCCGCTGGTCCAACGGCTTCGGAAGACATCCCGCAGGCACGCCGAAGCCGCGGGGCCAGCAGACCCTCCGCAGGCAAACCGCCGGAGGCAGCCTGCCTGCCGTGCTTGGGGCGGCAAAATCCCTAGAGCCGCCCCTGTTTGTTTGTATCTATAACTGGAAAACAAATTTCAAAACAAAACAAATACTCATTAACATATGATCAACATTGGCAGATACAATTAACAAGCCACCAAGTCTTAAACCTTTCTATTAGTATTAACTTTAATAATAAACCCATTTGTATGGGGCACTTTATGGAAACAAACAGCATTTTTAAAAGATCTATTAATAAACAGGTCAACAAATAATTTTTCTCCATTCTAAGGGGAAAAGTGCCCACAGAGATGAAATATGAAACCAAAGACATATCTTTCTAAAGTATTTGATCAAACATGGAAGTCAACTAATAGACCTCAGTTTATCTAATCACTGATTTTGCTGATCACTATGGTATGGGAGCATAGTTGCAAAAACAGCAGTGAATTTCACAGGGAAACAATTTTTCTAGGCAACTCTGACCAAGATTATGCAATGCCTTAAAACAGAGCAGTTCAACTAAAACCCCGATGCTTCTTGACTTAAAGACAATTAAGTTGCTTTTAATGTAGCATGAGGTGATCAGATATTGAAGGTGGTATGAAGCAGTAGTAGTCCAGAACAGGAATAATAATGGCTTGACTATGCATTGCAGTCTTCTACTGAGGAAGGAAAACCTTGAATTTAAAGCACGTATTTGCTGCCCCCTTCTTCCCTTCTGGAAAGGACTGTTCAACAGTCCCACTGCACTATTAATTTTTAAACATTTGTGTTTAATTCATGGCTCCCCAGCACCAGATGCTCTGCATGCTGTACTCCCACTGAGACCACTGAGAGTGGAGAAAGTTTCAAACCTCTTAAGTGCCCAGCACCTAAGTAATCTGGTCCCAATATTGTTTTTCAGTATGTAACTTTATAGTAAGAGTTGTTTTCAGGCAAGGTAGACATTTAAAATGCTTGAATACTTAGTTTGCAACAGGAAACCGTACAAGATTCCATGGTGTCCCATGATTGCATCTACAACAGATATACTGACAACCGACTAACTTGTAGCTACTCACCTTCCAATGTATTAGCCTGACGAAGAGCTCTGTGTGGCTTGCAATGTTGTCTCTCTTACGAACAGAAGTTGGGCCAATAAAAGATATTACCTCATCCACCTTCTCTCTAATATCCTGGGACCGACAACTACACCACATACAATTTACTAGCCTGTCAGTTATATCATGGTAGGGATGATGATTCTGTAAACACTTTTTAGAAGGCATCATAGCCAGTGTTTTCTATAGCAACAAGCTGTCAGAATCACTGCCTGTCACCGTCTCATTTTGTTGACATTGTTTTAGTCAAAAATATGCCCCTCCTGCATTTAACTCCTGTGCCTTTTTTAGAACTGCTTGTCATAACTGCTGATTGGATGGGCATTTGAAGTGTCGTTGCTGAACTCGTAGTTATTTTTTGTCACCCTTCTCTTCCTGTTGCCGACGCTCCTGCTGTGGAACTTAACTGGCGTAATTGTATAAGAAAATAAAATGAGATTCTTTACATAGTACAGCAAAATCAGTAGCTTGCTACTTTTCTGGTTATAAAATGACACTCTAGGCTTCTAGTGGGTAGCACAGTAGGCCAGGACTCAGGGGACCTGGGTCCAGTTCCCAGCTCTGCCCCAACCTGCTGAGATCTACAGATGAAAACTACTATATAAGAACTAGATATTATTTATTACTAATAACTTAAATAATGCACAGTTTTAAAAGTATATGCAAAAATTCCATACAATACTTTGATTCATCCAGTCTACAGTTAAAAATATTCCACTCAATGGACTCCCTGATCTTGTAGTGCACAGCGAGGAATGTTGGTTTTGGAAGGTGGAAAAGTATTCAATAGTTTAAAAGCTGATACTAATAAAGAATAGTGAAAAGGTCAGAAACACACAAATCAAGGGATGATGTCAAACAACATGGAGAGAACTACTGGAAGCCCAAGAAATAACAGCTGGAACATTTGGGACATGTTTTCTACCAACTGTAAAATGTTCCCTGTTTTAATATTTTTTCTCATATTACATCAAAATACATAGAATAATTTGTGGGCAATCGGAAATTATTAGGTAACACAATTTCATCAAGACCATTAAGCTGTGGGCTGAAAGTGATTTATAATGTCATCAAACACCTCAAGACATACATTAAGCCACTGAGTCTATAGATGATGTCATTACGCAAATAATAATTATAGAGTTCTATGGCTTGTTGTATGTTAACCCTTGGCTCACTGTTACAGTCCGCCTAAACCTGCATGTCTTACAATATTATAACAGTGTTTCCCTAAGTATAGGGCATACCACCCAGTAGGACATGAAGGACTAGCTGGGTAGCACAGAAGATAGATAAATTAAGATGTGTTGGCCTTTAACACATGACATGCTTGAAGGGGGTTGGTTTCATTTTCCCGAAAAGGGCTCTGCTACCAAAAGTCTGAGAAGTAAAAGAGCAAATCACATATGCCAAACTGTGTGTTCTAAGGCAAAAGTTCAGGGATGGGCAAACTTCGGCCTGCGGGCCAGATCTGGCCCGCCAGCCATCTTAATCCAGCCTTCAAACTCCCACTGGGGAGCGGGGTCTGGGGCTTGCCCCGTTCTGGCACTCCAGCCAGGGAACAGGGTTAGGGGCTGCTCTGTGTGGCTCCTGGAAGCAGCAGCATGGCCCCCCCTCTGGAACCACGGCCAAAGGGAGCTGCAGGGGCAGTGGCTGTGGATGGGGCAGCATGCAGCAGAGCCACGTGGCCGAGCCTCTGCATAGGAGCCGGAGACGGGCCATGCTGCTGCTTCTGGGAGCCACTTGAGATAAGCACTGCTTGGAGCCTGCACCCCTGATCCTCCCTCTGTGCCCAACCCCCTGCCCCAGCTCTGATCCCCTTCCCACCCCTCAGTCCCAGCCTGGAGCACCCTCCTGCACCCCAAACCTCTCATCCCCAGCCCCACCCCAGAGCCTGCACCCCCAGCCAGAGCCTGCACCCCAACCCCCTACGCCAGCCCGGAGCTCCTGCCCACACCCTGAACTCCTCATTTCTGGCCCCACCCCGAAGCCTGCATCCCCAGCTAGAGCCCTTACCCCCTCCCACACCCCAACCTCAATTTTGTGAGCATTCATGGCCTCCCATACAATTTCTATACCCAGATGTGGCCCTCGGGCCAAAAAGTTTGCCCACCCCTGCTATAGCTAGTAAAGCATGTTAGAGACCATATATCGTAACCATGCATTAATGTGGTTTCTAACCTTAATGCTACACCATTTTGCATATTGCTCCAAAATGCTATTGCATCAGTATTGTTTGCTAGGGCTCTGATTCAGCAAAGTACTTAAGCACATGCCTAATTTGAAGTGTGTGAATAGTCCTGTTGGAGTCACATGATCAAAGCAAAGCACCCACTTAAGCACTTTGCTGTACTGGAGCTTGGATGTAGGATATATTCCTCACATTTTGGGAGTGACCGACATAACTCTCTGTGTCTGAATCCATCTGTTGGCTCTTGTTTTGTATTTCGATTGTAAGCTCTTTGGGAAAGGGTCCATTTCTTTTGTTCTGAGCTTTTGTACAACTCCTACAGGGTCCTGGTCCAAGACTAGAGTTTCTACAGTAATATACATAATAATAACAATCACTGTAAACCTACAAGTTTAACTTCTGCTATGAGAAACTGTCACCCTCCCCAATCTCAGCTTGGTTTTCATCTGTGATCATTAGGTGTTTCCTCAGCATTGCGTGGACTATGGCCCTGCAAGCAGCACACCTCCGAGGACTCCTTAGTTTGGACCCTTTTGAATCCCCAGCAAGCTAAAGCTTGTTTCGCTTCTTCAAAACTGTCCATTCCCAATAACAGACGAAAACCACAGGGATCGTAAGAAAAGATGTATTAAAAACTGAGTGAGAGCAACTTAAAAGAAAATGAAAAGCATAAACTGCATAACGTATCTGGTCTTTAATGCTGTGAAATCTAGTCTGGAGATTGTGTGTCATTACAGGAAAGCCAGCCGCCTCTTACATTTGTCCCCTCTGATCCTTTGCAGGCAGCTGGTCAGTGACATCGCTTGTAGTCTCAGGAGTCTCCTGTCATCGTTCCTCCTCTTCTTCCTGACTCACAGCACTATTCTTCTTTTCAGGTTCCTTTGATGTGCCTGGCTCATGATCATACCAGACACCCCCCCACCTTAGTCTCTCTGCGGAGAGGCGTATTAGTCTGGCTCTTGGCTGTGTCCCTTGTATGCTTCTCCAAAGTCATTCAGAGCTGCCACCACTGCTTTCGATAAAGAGCTTAGGTTCTTGTGTTTTCTGTAACCCTTTCATATCTTATTTCCAAACTAAGGCAAGGTCTACATCTGCTGGTATTGCTATGTCAGCCAGGGGTGTGAAGATACCTCAGCAATATGCCTTCATTGATATAGTTTGTTTTGCTAGTGGGGGTGGGATTTACTATACTGAGATAAAGCACAGGGTTGCTGGTATAGATTCATAAGGTACGTTGACATTTGAGCTGGGAGGTGTCACTCCTAGGTTATGTAGATGAACCCGCACTAGCTCTGTTTGAGCTAACATGCTAAAAATAGCAGTGTTACACTACACAGCTACACTGTTATTTTTAGCACACTACCACGAGCAGAGCTAGTGCAGGTTCATCTACTCGAGCTGGGAATCACACCTCCCAGCTCAAATGTAGATGAAGCCATAGATTCCACAACCAGAAGGGACCATTGTGACCTCCTGTATAAACACAAGCTATAAAACTCTCACCCTTCCCCCAAAAAATTCTCTTGAACTAGAGTATCTCTTTTAGAAAAACATCCAGTCTTGGTTTTAAAATTGCCAGGGATGGAGAAGCCACCATGACCCTGGGTTAACTGTTACAAAATTGCCCTCACTGTTAAAAATGTGTATCTTATTTCCAGACTGAATTTATCTAGCTTCAACTTCCAGCCACCGGATCATGTTACACGTTTATCTGCCCACTATCAAATATTTGTTTCCCATGTAGATCCCTATAAACTGTGATCACGTCAACCTTACCCATCTCTTTGTTAAGCTAAATAGATTGAGCTCCTTGATTCTATCACTATAAGACATGTTTTCCAATCCTTTAATCAGTCTTGTGGCCCTTCTCTGAACCCCCTCCAGCTATCAACATCCTTCTTGAATTGTGGACATTTGAACTGGACACAGTATTCCAGCAGTGGTCACACTAGTGGCAAATATAGAGGTAAAATAACCTCTCTGCACCTACTCTGGATACCCCTGAATATGAATCCAAGGATTACATTATCCCTTTTGGCCACAGCATTGCACTGGGCAACCATGTTCAGCTGATTATCCACCATGACCATGACCCCCAAATCTTTTTCAGAGTTACTCTTTCCCAGGATAGAGTCCCTCATTGTGTAAGTATGGCCTACATTCTTTGTTCCTAGATATATATCTGTATTTGCCTGTATTAAAATGCATATTGTTTGCTTGAGCCCAGTTTACCAAGAGATCCAGATCACTCTATCAATTACCTGTCCTCTCGATTATTTACCACTCTCTCAATTTTTATGTTATCTGCAAATTTTATCAGTGATGATTTTATGTTTTCTTCCAGGTCATTGATAGTGTAGGGCCAAGAACTCAGCCCTTCAACTTCCAGCCACCGGATCATGTTACACCTTATCTGCCAAAAAACCAAACCAAAAAAAACAGAACGTAGTGTTCCAATAAAATCAAGCTTTTTTGAAAGAGGACATTTCAATTTTCTGTATCAAAAGAGCTGTTTGTTTCAAGGTTGTAAATTTTATATTATACAATATAATATATAATTCAAACAGACAAAATCAGAACGAAACATTTATATTGTGTCAAAGAAACATTTTGATCAACCCCAAATTAATGTTTTTTCAGAATTTTGTTTTGAATAAGAAATTTTAAAACTTCTTGGCTTTGTTCCAGTTTGGAATGGAAAAATATTCAAAAAACACAGAATTTCCCATGAAATAGAAAATCCAGTTCCTGTCCAGTTCTAATATCAATTTATTGTATAATTACACGATATGGCATCATGATGTAGATGTCTCCATTATAAAGCTGTGCCAGGCACTGTACTATATGTTTCTATTTCATCATGATTTTGTCTGGCTAAAACTGCATCTGATGACACAAAATGGCTTTACCCTACTGCCAGAGGAAATAACAGATGGTTTTAACATGCTCAGACATACAATCCTTTCATTTTTAAAAGAGGTCACTGTTATTGCTTGATGAATACTGCAAAACCAGTGTTTGCAAATATTTTTCTCAAATACCAAATGACCAGTTAGTTACACCAGATCATATTTGCAATATTTGCAAGCATTCATGCAAACAGAAATGTTGGGGAAAGGCGGTTTGCCATATTCAGTGCAGTTTCTTTGTCAGTATAAATAACTTCAATGTAATAGAGATTTTAGATTGTAATCTTTTGGGGGCAGAGACTTGAGAATCCTACATGTTTCCACAGCACTTAGAAAAATTTTGGGCTCTTCTGTAATATAAATAATACAAATAATCGAGTTGCTTTGATAATGAATCTGACAGTATAGCCAATACAGACAAATTCCATTCCATAGCAACCTCCTACCATAGGTAAGTAACAAACAGCTACAGAAACAGACTAAGTAACACCTGCTCTCCTTAGTATTGGTGGAAAGTGGAGATGGCAATATACTGGAAGAAATTCCATTCAAAATTAGAAAATGCTGGAATTCATGCAAGAAAATTAATTGTAGATTGTTTTCTTCTGCTTTTATGCAGCAATCTGACATTTTATAAGAGAAGGAAAGGAAAGGGTCTGTGAATTGTGAATTATTATTAACAACAGCGTGTCAGATTAGTTTGGAGCAATGTGGGGGGAGTAGGAAGAGCTAATCCCACAGTCCCCTTGCAGGCCAAACTGCCATTGATTAACTGGGAGTTTTTCCTGTGTTGGGACTGCCATCTGAAGCCCAATAGCTGGAAACTGGTGAGTATCTCTCTGTTTTTTCAACCGTAAAATTGTCAGTGCTCATTGGAGCTCAGGGAACTGAAAGGCAACGTGTACCTCTAGTTCAAGTCTGAAAACATATTTTTTCCTATATTGTTCAATGGGCACACAGCCCTCTGTATTAGGAGTGCAGAACTGCACAGCCCCTGAGAGTGCATCAGGAGAGATTGTGCTCAGGACAGCCAGAGCTGTTGAGTGGACATGAGACATGCACCATCCATTAGAATTGTTCAGTTTGCACCCATGGAGCAATAGCCCTTCTCCTTGGGTCAGTGCAAAGGGAGAGTCGGGGCATGGCAGGAACATGTCCCTGCTTCCTCCCTGGGTGACTTTTGGCTTGAAGAAGGCAAGAGGACTGCAAGGGACTGCTAGTGTGATCAGCCCTTTTGCAGGCTACTCAAGGACAGGAGAGATTTCTTGCCCACACACTTCTCTGCTCGCATGCATGAGGGCTGTTCACAAACAGGGTTCAGAATAAGATGCTGCTTATTCTCAAGTAGGCTGGGCATCATGCTGGGCAGACTAAGAGGGATCTTCTGTGCTGCCAAGTGCATTATAACTGCTCAAGCAAGTCAGTGTCATGGCTTTTTTGTTTGTTTCTTTCATAACAGATCTATTTGAATGTCAAGTAGGAACGGACAGTCAGGTTTGGATAACATAAGCATTAACCCAGATTTTAAGCCTAAACTTAAAATGAACAGGTGAAACATTTTGTATGTTAAAAAATGATCAGGTAAAACTTTTTCATCATTATTTTCTGCATGTCTTTGTAGCTCCTCATTCCAGAGAGTCATGTGCTGAGTTACAATGAGACAAGCCGTCTCACAATTGTAATGGAGCGGTGGTGCCTGCATACATCTGGGTTAATTGACACCAGGGACACCCATGAGTCTCAGCGAGTTCAGATAAGGTCCAGAAAAGTATCTGACCAATTGGGTGTTATCCAGACTCAATCAATAAAAACACACACTATCTAACCTACTGCAAATAGAACCTCTGACCCTTTCAGACTAAAATAAAGACTCAGAGCAAATTGTGTGTCAAGAAACAGCTGGCACAATACATCTAAAAATATCTGTTATGGACACTAGTCAACTCTCCTTAGGGGAAAAATGCCATGCATGTCAAAACAGTGCATTACATTTCTGTGAATAAATGGTGACATGACAGAAATTCAGCCATCCCATCCATACTGGGATATAATACTACAATATTTTAAAAATAAGGTATTTAAGAAAAGCCAGTATATACCAAGTATGATACAAACCCAGTCAAATCTTGCTTCTGGCTCCAACACCAATTGAAGTCAGTGGAAAGACTCCCCATTCACTTCTAAGAGGCCCACCATTATTGCTAGCAGCTAGTTACAAAGGCAAACGCTGGCACTTGGAGGTGTGCCAACACCACAATGTTTGAGACACTAACGCAGTGGACAGCTTCCATCTGAAAAGAGGAAAATGACATACCACTGACCCTTTAAGGCCCCTGCTGCCAGGACATCACTTACAAGCACAGAAAACTAGGAGTGCTTTTAAAAAACATCCAATTTATTCTTCTTACTAAAACTTGAGAGACCCTTGCTTGATTTCAGTTGACTATAAACACTCTACAGCTCATTGAACAGGATGGATAATTACCCGCCTATTATTAAGGTAGCCAGACACATCCTATTATATGACCCTTTGTGACGTTCCCCTCTGGTGTTATCCAGACTGGTGATCTGCTAGGTCACTCCAATCCTTGACTCTGGGAGCCAGCCTTACCCTGCTCTGCTGTGAGAACCCCCACTCCTGGGCTGTTCATGCACAGCCTCTGGCATGTAAGCCGCTCCTTGGATTGTGCAACCAAATGACACTAGCCAATATCTCCAGTCCCAGACACAACTCTAGAACCTCCATCTTGCAGTGTCCAGTTATGCCCGCTGGACGCTGCAAGCTTATATGAGTTAATCAGTTTAACAAAGAAATTGATATGTACCAGGCTTGTTATCCCACGGGGAATCTCTGACATGCTTCAAACCAAACGCACTGCTTCAGGTAGAATAAACAAACAGATTTATTAACTATAAAGATAGATTTTAAGTTATTATAAGTCAAAGCATAACAAGCCAGATTTAGTCAAATGAAATAAAAGCAAAACGCATTCTAAGCTGATATTAACACTTTCATTGCCCTTACAAACTTAGATGCTTCTCACCACAGTCTGGCTGGTTGCTCTTCAGCCAGGCTCTCCCCATTAATCAGCACTTCCGTCGCTTGGTGGTGGTGATGTCTATAGATGTAGGTGGAAAAGAGAGAGCATGGCAAATGTCTCTCCCTTTTATCATGTCCTTTCTTCCCTCTTGGCTTTGCCCCCCTTTCAGAGTCAGATGAGCATTACCTCATCGCGGTCCTATACTGACCAAAGGAATGGGGGTGACTCATTCGAACAGATCCTTTTGTTGCAGCCTAGGCCAGCGTCCTTTGTTCCTGTGAGGCTGGGCTGAGTTTGTCTCATACCTGCACTGATGAGGTGTGAACTGCCTCTCTGCTTTTGGAGAGTTTTTGTCTGGGCTTATTTTAAGCCATGAGAACACATTTTCAGCCTCATAACTGTATACATGAAATTATAACCTATAGCATTACTGTAACAATTACTATAACATCACTATAACAACACTGCTCAGTGCATTATAAGCCTTCTGAAGACCATGACAAACTTTGCATTGGATACCACACAATCATTTTACAAGGCTGAACATAGGGGTGCTGGGTATTCCCCTGAGGTACAGAGCATCACACCCTGCTTTAAATTGCTTGTAACTTTTGCAACCTTTAACTATTCAGGCTGAAATTTCCATGCTAAATGTTTGTCTCAGACTGGATATTCTGGAAAATTTCAGTCAAAACTGTTCAGCAATTTCCAAGAACAAGGCTACAATAAAATACATTGTTTTGTGTGTGCTAGTAAAATCTAGTGACTTTTTCTTGAGAAGCTCTAGCTCCCTCATGGTTTGGAGCAAGGATGTGAAATTTGGTAGGTGGGGAACTTTACCATCCTGGTGAAAAAATACCTGAATTTGCCCAAGTTATAAGCCTCTGAAAAACTGCAGTTTACACATGCTCAGTGAAGACTTGCTAAAACTTCACAGCCAAATTCCCAAAGATTCTGTCCACACTGAGCATGCGCCAGCCCAGGGCTACAGGTAACTGAACAGGATTTTCACTCTAACTGTGGCTTCAGTCTGGGCAATGTTACTATCAAATTATTGTATGTGATCAAAGGTATTTGCTGAAGGTTTAAAGATTTGACGTTTTAAAAAAGCTTATAGACACAGTGTGGGTTAGCAAGTTCACTTTCTTTTATAATGATTGTCATAATTTTTTTTCCTTTATAGTTTTCTAATTGTTTTAAAGTTAATAAAATATAACATTTTTGCATGAACAAAAAAAATGCAGCAGCAATTTTACTATGGCACAATATCATTTTACATTAGTGTTATTAACATAAAAAGAATATGCTAAAACGTGTTTTAAAAAAATTGCAATCAATGTTAATTATTTTTGCCACATATTGGTTCATTATTTCTTTAACTTTGTATTGCCAGGACCCTCTCTCTCATTAGATTATTTACTTTTAAGTTTATAGTCTAATTTTTCCATTAACCAGCTTAGGAAGTTGCATTGTGCTTTGCTATTATTAGAAATGAGTTAGTATATGCCTGGATTCAGCAAGATATTTAAACATGTGCCTAACTTTAATCATGTGACTAGACCTATTTATTACTCACATGCTTAAAATTAGGTATATGCTTATTAATTAATTACAAGAAGAATTAAAAATAAAAACTGACATTTTCAAAACGGACTAGTGATTTTTGGATGCCCTCTTTGAGATGACTGCTTTAAAGGACTGAGGAGGAATGGTTTTCACAAGATGTGTGTTCAGAATTTTCTTGATAACAATGCTCCTTGAAATGACTCAGGTTTGGCACTTAAACCTCCTGACATCCAAAATCACTGATGACTTTTGAAACCCTAGACTGAAGGTTCTGAGTTATTTCACAGAAAGCTGCAGCAGCATTATCTTTAAGTGAAACCCAGTCAGAGAACAATTATATGCAGAAGTGCTGTCAGACATTTCATCAGGCTATTGCAGAAAATAAGAGTCAGTGGGCTACACTGGAGCCTGATCCAACGTCTGCTAAAGTCAGTGGAGATATTCCCATTTATTATACTGGGCATCGGATTTAGCTTGTGGTGCACAAAGGTCTAGTTTGTACCATCCCGTAACAACCTCAGTGAGATGGTCTGCAGACATTCCCAGCTAACATTTATAAAAAATAAGATTAATGTAGACAATTGAGTAGGTGTAGCAGACTTAATGGCTGCTGTAAGACTTATGGTAATAAAATGTATGCAAAAAACTCTCTTCCCCACAACTGCACATTTTCCCCACTATTTATTATAAATACACACTATTTTGTGTTAGTGACTAATTCCTGGGCATTGCTACTGCTTTAAAGAGGAAGGGCAGAGCTGCTAGGGAAAGCTGACAGATGTAGAAGCTACAGAGATTTTTTGATTCTACAAAAGTATGTCCAGAAGCTGTCAAAATCTACATCTTTGTTAAACCAATATTCTCCGATCTAGTACTCTGCATAGTCAGTGGGAAGCACTCTGTAACATCTGCCAGTGTAACATACTGCATGAGCCTCAACAAACAGCCAAGGGATATGTGTCTTACTAAAAACTAGCGCTGCAGTGAGCTGTTCTCCAGAGATTTGAATGCTGATGAACAAGATCCTCTAGGCACTCTGAAAAGACTATGCACAGACCTCCAGAAAGCTACTCTGAGGATAAACTCTAGGGTGGGATAAGTGAACCAAAATAAAAGTAACTCTTCAACCCCAGCACAAATTGAGTGGAGTGCTTTGAACACAATGTGGGGAATGGTGAGTTAGGGAGCTATGGGGAACAGGAAAGAACATAGCACTTGCCTAATGATAGCAGTAGAAACAGAACAAGTGATTGAAGTGAGAATAAAAGAGAGAATTCCCCCAAGACTCTTTCTTGAAGATCTTCCAGCCTGCTAGTGCTGCAGCCACTCCTGAGGCAGATGGTAAAGAAAATAATTCATTGGAATGGTAGGTTGTGACTCGCTTGGAGCAATGGTTACAGTGAGGGCAAAATATGAGCACAGAGAGCTCCTAAACTGGAGAGATAGTATAGAAAACATTGGTTCTGTAATGTGCTTTGGTGAAAACGAGGTTATTTCCAGTGGCCTGCAGATTCTTTTTCTAAACTTCTGAAGTGACAAACCCGAATTTAAAGGTTTCAGAGTAGCAGCCATGTTAGTCTGTATCCGCAAAAAGAACAGGAGTACTTGTGGCACCTTAGAGACTAACAAATTTAAATAGTATATAAAGATACAGAATTAATAGGAGGATGTTGGATTGCCTTCTAGTTCTGTGTTCTCATTTTGCTTCCTCTGCACCTCTGCTGGTGTACACTAAAGGTATATCACATTTACCTTACAGGCTCCTGGCAAAAACTCAGTTCAGAAAACAAGCTGTGCTTTATGAATCACTCCATCCTTCTTATATAGCAGGGGCAGGCAACCTATGGCACAAGTGATTTTCAGTGGCACTCATACTGCCCAGGTCCTGGCCACCGGTCCGGGGGGCTCTGCATTTTAATTTAATTTTAAATGAAGCTTCTTAAGCATTTTAAAAACCTTATTTACTTTACATACAACAATAGTTTAGTTATATATTATAGACTTATAGAAAGAGACCTTCTAAAAATGTTAAAATGTATTACTGGCACACAAAACCTTAAATTTAATGTGAATAAATGACAATTAAAGGTTGCCGACTCCTGTTATATAGGCACAATACACACGGGGGGGCTTGAATAATTTGCATACTGTGGGTGCTAAGAGCCATTGAACCAAACTGCAAACCCTGTATAGAATAGAAACCACTTCAAGCCAGGGGATGCAGCAGCACCCCCAGCACCCATAGTTCCAGCACCTATAAATACACATACTTTATGCATCAGATAAACCCAGTATTAACACAGTTTAATCTGGTCATGGACATTTTATATTGCTGACAAGGAATATAGATGAGAAAAAGAATGGAAACACTTGAATGATAGTTTATTAAAAGTGATGTTACCAGTAAACCACAATTTAGCAGAAGCATCAACAAAATAAATTAATAAATCTCCAATGTTGTTGCATCTTGGCTGCTTAGCCATCAATGTCATGCTTTTGGTCTATTTTCAGAATTGTTCTCTGTGGTATTGGTGATGTCCTGATTTCAGTCAGCAATTCCATATGGTGAAAATGGGAAGTATATTCCAATGCAATTTGCCAAGCTATAAACCACATCCCCTTCAATAATGCAGCCGGTAATGACTGCAATACCCAGCAAACAAGTTTCAGCGTGAGTCCCTATGAAATGTTTATTTACCAACAGAAATAATGTCATGCTCGATGTGTCACTGCATATTGTGGAGTTTTTTTATGGACAAAAATATTAGCACTCTCATCTGCACTGGCTTTCAGAAGTGCAGCTTAACAACAGGAACAGATACTTGGATTTGCATGGCAAGCCATGGGAAGGGTGCCATTTGAAATTTTAAAAAATTCCCTTTGCTTTTATTGTGACAGATCCTCAGCTGGTGTAAATGGCATGGCTCCACTGACTTCATTAAGCTGGTATACACCAGCTCAAAATCTAGCCCATTGTTTTATGATGACTGCTTTTCTGAGCATAAGCCTGGTGAAGTGTAGTATATTACCTTTATACATGAATATTGTTACTGTTCCAATTACAGATATTGCTGTACACAGTTCATCAGTCATCCAGAAATGTGCTGCATTTGTGTGCACTCAGGATAATCCCAGATTAACAGGCCCCTTCCAACTGAATAATATCATATCTCTTGTGACACCATTGTTTTGCTGACAAAGGGTGTGAAGATTTCTATAATGAAATAATTCTGTATTTTGAAAGGACAATAAAATCATTACCTGGGACACACTGTATTTGGCATCTATTTTCTATTAGTTCTGACATTATTCAAATAGGCCACAAACCCTGGGGCACCAGGGGATGGCTGTATTACTTTGAGTGTTGTTTTGATGATATATGCTAAAACTTTTTTGTTTCAGACAAACACACAGCAGATCCAAGTTCTGGGTTTTACATCTTTGACTGCTGAGGCTTAGACCCAATAAATATAATGTAGAGGTGGTCAAAAAATTTCATTCACTTTTTTTTTCCAAAGAAAAATGGCCTTTTTTCAAAACAATTTTTTGTGGAAAAATGTCTTTGAAAATGTTCTAGTGTTCCCATGAAAACCCCAAAATGTTTTGTTGTTCAAAAATTGAAAAAAATGCAGTTTTTGTTTTTTTACCTGAAAACACAGAATTTTCCTTTAAAATTCTTGGGGGACAAGTGACCATTTTTTTTATATCTTTCAAAAAAATTAATACAAAAAACGTACTACTTTATGACTGGCCCTATTGTTTGGAGAGTTTTCATGGGATGATGTGTGTGAAGCACTGACACAAATTTGTTTGTGCTTTATGTTTATTAAGCTAGTTTTATTTTCACACCATAACATCCCATTTTTACCATCTAACATCAAGCTAAAGTTTTCTTCAGCTTAACTATTCTGTTCATGGTATTTCTGCTTAAACTCTGAGACCAAGAGCTCTCAAGAAATTACTACCACTTCTTACTCCCAGATGGCCAGATACTCCAACTATCGTCTTTCCTATGGTTTTCAGTACTTTCGATTCTGGCTGTCTGGAATCAGGGACTGCACAGATAGGAAGATGAAAAACAAGTGAACAAATTAGCCCAACTTTTCTCCAGACAATTTCAGATGTAGATTTGGTTGATGTTTAAAACAAAGGTTCAAGCTGGTCCTTATTTTAGCTGAACGGGTTCAGAAAGACAGGCTGGCAACTTTATTTATTTGAGAATGCTCTTGTCTCAGATTTAGCTTCTCGTCACCCCCATGAAATGTGCATATTGTTTAGCCAAACAGCTTTATTTATTTCAGAACTAGAATGTTCATAGCAATCTGAACTCTGTTTGACTGAAGTGTTTTTGCACAGAGGGCTGTATAAATATGAATGGTCAGTAAAAGCTAAAGTATTGCTATTAAGTATAACCTATACTGGAAAAATGCACTCTTATTCCAGAATCAGAGTGCCCATGTGGGGAGTAATTTCCAGCTCGAGAAGAGCTATTCATGCTAACTCTAATCCCGCTAGCTTGGTAAGAAAATAGAAGCATAGGCCCTGGCAGTGCAAGTGATGGAAGAGGCTAGCTGTCTGAGTACATATCTACCACCCTGGATTGGTGTATATGAGGGGCATATACTGCTGCTCATGTCACCACAGCTACACTTCCATTTTCAGCACAGCAGCTGGATCAGAGCTAGTGCTGGTAAGTTTCCTAACTGGAAATTATAGCTGTACCCATAGAGGCATAATTATAACAGTAAATGTTCCCCGATGGACAAGCTCTTAGAGCAGCAGCACTAAGTGGCATCAGGACTGCATCTAGCCCTGAGGACCAGGGAGACATAACTAGCTCCATTGCACCTACCCCGCACGTTTTTACTTATAAATTGAGCCAATTTTATTTGAAAGTCAAGGAGATGCAACAAATCAGGAACCCACTGTGATATTTTTACCACCACATTTCAAAGGCCTTTTCCACATTAATTGATAAATATTTGTAAAGCCCTTTGAAATCCAGAAATGAAATGATCTGTGTGAGTGCAAAGTATTAGTCTGGGAACTAATTCTGCACTGACTTACGCCCCTAGACAAGTCCTCTTTAACTTCAAATAAGTAAGGGCAAAAGTTTGTCTATTATATTTGAGAAGTTAGGTTTTATTTTCTGTGGGTTTTCTTAAATTTTAGTTTCCATTTTCAAACAATTAGTTGCAAGGATGCTGAGCTGGAAGTTTCTTTGACACCGTATTTCCCAGGATGCAGCCTGGACTATTGATGTAATCTTGTGTTATATCAACTACTGCTGCCAATTAGAGATAAAATAGTGACAGCCTTTGAACAACCGTGTTGTGATACATACAACATTTCTGCATATGCCAGTGCTTTCTACTGTTAGATACAACACAAGTTACAGGCATTGATAAATAACATTGCAATTAATTCCATTTATGAGTCCTTTCTTTCTCTAATAATGCTCAGTTGCGAGTGCAATAATAGCACAAAATGCTATGGCTAATTGTGTTGGTTAATAGCACCCAGCACTTTGGCTTCTAAAATTGTGTACATGATTCATTTGGAGATCTATGTATATGCACAAGCCAAATAAATTAAAAATAGAGGCCTCTTATTAATAATGACTTTTTGACATTTGGCACAGGCTTTTGTATTGCATAAAAAAATAGGCACACAGCTGTTCATTGACAAGGTAAATAATAATCCTTTGATTACAGTAGCTAAAGGCTGTCCTTTAATGGATTTTACTTGTCACTTTTAATTCTTTTTAATCTTTGTCTGCATTTCATTAAAACGGCTTTATCAGCCTGATGGCCCTGGTGTCCTTATTCTGATTGAGTTAATGGGGTGTCTTCATGCCATGGAGATCCAGGATAAAATATAATAGTGTTATATTTATAGACATCGGGGACATTTTTAAGATGATTGCTTTGCCAATCAGCTTTTCTGCTTTTACATGGTACATTATTGCAAATGTAGTGGAGTCTTTTGCTTTCTCTTGCCTGGTAGGTACCCTGAGCAAAGCCTCTGTCTTAATCTCCCAGGACTTAATCTACCTAAAAAAATGCAACAGACATTTGGCAAGGGAGCTAGCAAAGGGTCTGTTATCATTTTCTGGGATGCTCTTCGGCTGTGATTTTGACTTTCTGTTTAAAAACTACATACCTGCACTGCCGTCCTTTTAACAGATGATAAAGGTACCTGAAAGTTATTCAGAAACTTAGTTGAGGTCTTCTGACCCTATGATTATAGTGGATTTGTTTCTCTATTGTGTTCTTCATGGTAGATATACAGCAGACGTATGTGTGGGTTTGAGGCCTGTATACCTTATTTATTTATTTATTTTACGTAGTTTTACGGTACTGTACTTTTTTTTCTATATTATAGAGAAGTATGATAAATTGGTTATAATTTTGAAGCTAATCTCATCCAGTATAAAAGCCTTATTAAATAACCATAGAATATATGTTAGACACCTCATGATTATTGTTTCAATTATGTACTGTAAAGATTAAACTGGTTATACATAGAATAATATTTGGATGATGGAGAACGTGTCCTTTTGAGGTTCAGAGAATGAACTACTGTAGGGTGTCATTTACTAGAGAATACGACATGTTGGTGAGAATGTCTTTGATGTGTTGTCCAGCTGTGACATTCAACCATGTTACCTGACCTTAGAGTATACAATACTTAGTTACAGAACAGAATTACAGCATTATATGAGCTGTTTTTTCACAGTTTGTTAGAGTATACTTTATTGTATGTTTATGGCAATGAGTTAATTTGCCTAAGAGTCAGATAATGAGTTGTATATGAGCAATATAGCAATACTGTTTAATTAGCATTTGTCTTAATATAAGCAGGTATTGGTGCAATGTTCTAAGTTTACTCTGAAGAGATTCTCTAAAACTATATGCAATTTTCATACTACAGCAGATGTATGTATTTTATTAAAACTGCACTAGTGATGCAGAAAGGTATTATTTATGTACCATGTGATAGAAAGATTAGATGAATGCATTTCCAGGAATACAAATATCAGAACTGCAAATACAGCAAATATAATCAATGAATCATAGAAAACAAATTTCTGGCAATGGTTGTCTTAAATCTGAGTTAGGGGCAGGGGAGGGTTTAATGGCGTTCACCGAGAAGTACACACTAGTACGTGTTGGGTGAAACATCTAATTTGAATTTTTATGTGCTTGCTCTAGAAGTGAAATTGTGTGTGTAGAAAATGTGTGTATGTGTGCATGTGTGCGTGTGTGTGTGTGTGTAGAAAATGTGTGCACATATGTGTGTGTAGAAAATTTGCCATCCATTTAATTTGCAGTCCATTTAACTTAATCAGATACTTCAACACGGAGTATATTCATATACTTGATTTCCAGGAGTCTCCTAAAATCAGAGAATTAAGAATCACTAATATATTGAGGTACATGAGTGTGAGCTTCATTCATCATGTTTTCACAGTAAGAATAGTAAAGCTTTTATTTATTGAATGAATAATTTTTTCATTGAATACAGATGTATAGACACCAAAATAATCTTTATGAAATATCATTACTTTCCCTTGAACCATCATATAATTTTTTGAAAACTACGTCTTTGTTTTTGTCTAGTTATTATATCATTATTCATTATTGTTTGTGATACCGTAAGTAGTAGCCCCTGTCATGGACCAGGATCCTAACATGCTGGATACTGTACAAACACAGAACAATATAAAAGCATAACAGCTCTAACATGTTTGTACACAGCGCAGTCCTGAAGTCCTGTCCTAATCTGAACTGGGTTTGATGTAAAATATGCAGAGGATTCTCTGAGAGAAGTATATACTCTTGTTATTCTAAAAAGGTGGTGAGGAATTTGGACAGGAAATCAGCCTACGACAGACATTAACTCAAAGATGGAAGTCTGTTGGAATTGTGTTGATGGATTTACTGAAGCTATATTTTTTTATCCATTTATGTATTCAAAAAAGGCTTTTTAATATGGATTCTCTGCATAAAGACACAATGGCCATACTGGGTCAGACCAATGGTCCATCTATCCCAGTATCCTGTCTTCTGACAGTGGCCAGATGCTTCTGAGGGAAAGAACAGAACAGGGCAATTAGCAAGTGATGCTTTCCCTGTTCCCCAGGTTTGGGGACTCCCAGAGCATTGGGTTGCATTTCTTATCATCTTGGCTAAACCATTGATGGACCTATCCTCTATGAATTTATCTACATCTTTTTTGAACCCAGTTATATCTTTGGCTTTCACAACACTCCCTGGCGACAAGTTCCCCATGTTGACCGTGCGCTGTGTGAAGAAATATTCCTTTTGGTTTAAACCTCCTGTCTATTAATTTTATCAGGTGACCCCTAGTCCTTCTATTACAGGAGGGGGTAAATAACACTTGGTTATTCACTTTTTTCAGACCATTCATGATTTTATAGACCTCTATCAGATCCCCCCTTAGTCATATCTTTTCTAAGCTTTACAGTCCCAGTCTTCTTAATCTCTTTTCATATGGAAGCTATTCCATACCCCTATTCATTTATGTTGTCCTTCTCTATAATGTTTCCAATTCTAATATATTGTTTTTGAGATGGGGGTGACCAGAACTGTACTCACTATTCGAGGTGTGGGCATACCATGGATTCATATACTGGCATTATGATATTTTCTATTTTATTATCTTTCCTAATGATTATTAACATTCTTTTAGCTTTTTTGACTGTCGCTGTACATTGAGCACATGTTTTCAGAGAACTATCCATGATGTCGCCAAGATTTCTTTTTTGAGTGGTAACAGCTAATCTAGTACCCATCATTTTGTATGTATAATTGGGTTTATGTTTTCTAATGACTTTCATCTGCCATTTTGTTGCCCAGTCACCCAGTTTTGTGAGATTCCTTTGTAATGCTTCACAGTCAGCTTTGGACTTAACTCTCTTGAGTAATTTTGTACCAGCTGCAAATTTTGCCACCTCACTGTTCACCTCTTTTTTCAGATCATTTCTGAATATGCTGACCAACAGAGGTCCCTGTGCAGATCCTTGAGGGACCCTGCTATTTACTGCCTTCCATTGTGAAACTAACCATTTATTCCTACCCTTTGTTTCCTATTTTTTTAACCAGTTATTGATCCATGATAGGACTTTCCCGCTTATCCCATGACCACTTAGTTTGCTTAAGAACCTTTGGAGAGAGACCTTTTCAAAGGCTTTCTGAAAATCTAAGTTCACTATATCAAGTGGATCACCTTTGTCCAGGTACTCCAAGATTGCTGTTAGATTGATGAGGCATGATTTCCCTTTATAAAAGCCATGTTAACTCTGATCATTCTGGTCTTCACTATAGTTCCAACCAATTTGCCTGGTGCTGAAGTTAGGCTTATCAGACTGTAATTGCCAGGATCACTTCTAGAGCCTTATTAAAAAATTGGCATTACATTAGCTATGTGGTACAGAGGCTGATTTAAGCAATAGTTTACATACCATAGTTAGTAGGTCAATTAGTAATAGTAGTTTCATATTTCAGTTCCTTCAGAACTCCTGGGTGAATATAATCTGATTCTGGTGATTTATTACTGTTTAATTTATCAGTTTGGTCCAAAACCTCATCTTATTGATGCCTCAGTCTGGGACAGTTCCTCCGACAGCTTCAACATTGTGAAAAGAATATTTTATAATTCCAACTACTCTATTTTGTTACAGGATTTACTGTGAGGCCGTGGGCTTTGCCATCTATTTTTTCATCTTGTTTTTTTGATAGGAGTGTAACCCACATCATTGGCAACTGTATTGCACAGAACGTCATATAAGGGGTAGAATCATAGAATCATAGAATCTCAGGGTTGGAAGGGACCTCAGGAGGTCATCTAGTCCAACCCCCTGCTCAAAGCAGGACCAAACCCAACTAAATCATCCCAGCCAGGGCTTTGTCAAGCCTGACCTTAAAAACCTCTAAAGAAGGAGATTCCACCACCTCCCTAGGTAACCCATTCCAGTTCTTCACCACCCTACTAGTGAAAAAGTTTTTCCTAATATCCAACCTAAACCTCTCCCTCTGCAACTTGAGACCATTACTCCTTGTTCTGTCATCTTCTACCACTGAGAACAGTCTAGATCCATCCTCTTTGGAACCCCCTTTCAGGTAGTTGAAAGCAGCTATCAAATCCCCCCTCATTCTTCTCTTCTGCAGACTAAACAATTCCAGTTCCCTCAACCTCTCCTCATAAGTCATGTGCTCCAGACCCCTAATCATTTTTGTTGCCCTCCGCTGGACTTTCTCCAATTTATCCACATCCTTCTTGTAGTGTGGGGCCCAAAACTGGACACAGTACTCCAAATGAGGCCTCACCAGTGCTGAGTAGAGGGGAATGATCACATCCCTCGATCTGCTGGAAATGCCCCTACTTATACAACCCAAAATGCCATTAGCCTTCTTGGCAACAAGGGCACACTGTTGACTCATATTCAGCTTCTTGTCCACCGTAACCCCTAGGTCCTTTTCTGCAGAACTGCTGCCCAGCCATTCGGTCCCTAGTCTGTAGCAGTGCATGGGATTCTTCCATCCTAAGTGCAGGACTCTGCACTTGTCCTTGTTGAACCTCATCATATTTCTTTTGGGCCAATCCTCTAATTTGTCTAGGTCCCTCTGTATCCTATCCCTACCCTCTAGCGTATCAACCACTCCTCCCAGTTTAGTGTCATCTGCAAACTTGCTAAGGGTGCAGTCCACACCATCCTCCAGATCGTTAATGAAGATATTGAATAAAACCGGCCCCAGCACCGACCCTTGGGGCACTCCACTTGATACCGGCTGCCAACTAGACATGGAACCATTGATCACTACCTGTTGAGCCTGACCATCTAGCCAGTTTTCTATCCACCTTACCGTCCATTCATCCAGCCCATACTTATTTAACTTGCTGGCAAGAATACTGTGGGAGACTGTATCAAAAGCTTTGCTAAAGTCCAGAAATAGCACATCCACTGCTTTCCCCTCATCCACAGAGCCGGTGATCTCATCATAGAAGGCAATTAGATTAGTCAGGCATGACTTGCCCTTGGTGAATCCATGCTGACTGTTCCTGATCACTTTCCCCTCCTTTAAGTGGTTCAGAATTGATTCCTTGAGGACCTGTTCCATGATTTTTCCAGGGACTGAGGTGAGACTGACTGGCCTGTAGTTCCCTGGATCTTCCTTCTTCCCTTTTTTAAAGATGGGCACTACATTAGCCTTTTTCCAGTCATCCCGGACCTCCCCCGATCGCCATGATTTTTCAAAGATAATGGCCAATGGCTCCGCAATCTCATCGGCCAACTCCTTTAGCACCCTCGGATGCAGCGCATCTGGCCCCATGGACTTGTGCTCGTCCAGCTTTTCTAAATAGTCCCGAACTACTTCTTTCTCCACAGAGAGCTGGTCACCTCCTCCCCATATCGTGCTGCAGAGTGCAGCTGTCTGGGAGCTGACCTTGTCTGTGAAGACAGAGGCAAAAAAAGCATTGAGTACACTAGCTTTCTCCACATCCTCTGTCACTAGGTTCCCTCCCTCATTCAGCAAGGGGCCCACACTTTCCTTGACTTTCTTCTTGTTGCTAACATACCTGAAGAAACCCTTCTTGTTACTCCTAACATCTCCGGCTAGCTGCAACTCCAAGTGTGATTTGGCCTTCCTAATTTCACTCCTGCATGCCTGAGCAATACTTTTATACTCCTCCCTGGTTATTTGTCCAATCTTCCACTTCTTATAAGCTGTTTTTTTGTATTTAAGACAAGCAAGGATTTCACTGTTGAGCCAAGCTGGTCGCCTGCCATATTTACTTTTCTTCCTACACATCGGGATGGTTTGTTCCTGCAACCTCAATAAGGTTTCTTTAAAATACAGCCAGCTTTCCTCGACTCCTTTCCCCGTCATGTTATTCTCCCAGGGGACCTTGCCCATCAGTTCCCCGAGGGAGTCGAAGTCTGCTTTTCTGAAGTCTGCTTTTCTCTGTTCTACTGCTCTCCTTTCTTCCTTGTATCAGGATCCTGAACTCGACCATCTCATGGTCACTGCCTCCCAGGTTCCCATCCACTATTGCTTCCTCTACTATTTCTTCCCTGTTTGTGAGCAGCAGGTCAAAAAGAGCTTTTCCCCTAGTTGGTTCCTCCAGCACTTGCACCAGGAAATTGTCCCCTACACTTTCCAGAAACTTCCTGGATTGTTTATGCACCGCTGTATTGCTCTCCCAGCAGATATCGGGGTGATTAAAGTCACCCATGAGAACCAGGGCCTGTGATCTAGCAACTTCTGTTAGTTGCTGGAAGAAAGCCTCGTCCACCTCATCCCCCTGGTCCGGTGGTCTGTAGCAGACTCCCACCACGACATTACCCTTGTTGTTCATACTTCTAAATTTAATCCAGAGACTCTCAGGTTTTTCTGCAGTTTCATACTGGAGCTCTGAGCAGTCATACTGCTCTCTTACATACAGCGCAACTCCCCCACCTTTTCTGCCCTGCCTATCCTTCCTGAACAGTTTATACCCAGTAGGTGGGTGTGGAGTTCAGAGCTCATTAGCATACATTCTTTCTTTACTTTTTCTTTTTAAAAACAAAACAAAACAAAACCCTCCTCACTCGTTCCAAGATGGTTTCGTATGTACAGATCGCACTGCTACCCAGTTTAAGTCAATGGCTGTTTTCACTCTGACTCCTCTGGGAACAGGATCAGGGTTTGTATCTGTTTTTTCTACACTTGGATAGGTTAGCTGGCTTTGTGGCTTACCCTGGGCTGTTGCAGCTTGGCATGGAAGTATTGATTGATTCCATTTTCTCGTACTCCTCCTGTTGGTACCATTTCTTTTGCATTCATTGATGCTGTGATACAAACTCTGTATATCTATCTACACATATTTGTATAGCCTGGGCAGGGCAGAGGCAACATCTAATGGGAAGAGGTTACAGAAAACCACAGTATCATAAGGGACCCTTTACACTACCACAGTCATATAACCACTAATATTTAGCCATAACCTACAGGGAATTCAAATGACTCAGAGAAACTCTCTCTTTAAATGTGCATTTACTCCATTGAGCTGCATCAGCACACTGGAAATTCATCCATTTAAAAGAGTTTGCTGAAGGACCTATTCACTGAGAAGAGGCTGATTGGCCTATAGTAATATTAATAAATAAAGTGTAGGAAAATATGGTAGGGAGGGGGAAATATACAATGCACAAGCAAGAGAAAATGGGCATTGAAAAGACATTAAAGATGGGAGCATGGAAAGTGTTACCAGCTTTGCTCATTACTTTGGGGTAAGCTCATTTATTAGGGTTACTCTTTGGGGAGTGGAGTGTACTTCTGTCAATGTACTGCTTGTGTCACTTGTGTTCTCATATGGAGCTCTACTTCTCCCTGCTGCAAGGTCCCTCCCAGTGGAGCTATCCTGCAGGACCTAGGTTCCCCAGGGCTGGGTTCTTCCAGCCCCAGACTCAGACGAACACACACACACACATATTGACAGAGTGCATCTGAGAGGACCGGGTTAATCAGCACTCCCAAGCTGACCTCTTATATGTCCCTGGACTCAGTAGGCTGGGTTGAGCAGCACTTTCCATCTGCCATCCTCATGTGTCCCAGGTTCAGCATGTCTCTATCCCCACTTTCACGTTACAATTGTTCTGGTAGTAACCCACTTGATGAGCAAACCCCACAGGATTTACGGCGCTGCAGGGATCTTTTAGCTTAGGTACGAGAAGCATTGCTGCAGAGCAAATGAGGAAACCAAAAAACATGCATAAGGGGGAGAGAGAGAGAAGCAACCAGCTTAATCATTAAAGTTATTTATTGCCAGGTAATAACCATGGGGAGCCAAACAAACAAAACAGTTATAATATTAAATCTAACTTAAACTTTATTATAAAAGTCAGGTATAGCAAACTATAACTGATCACACAAGTCAGGACCAGAAGGCTATACTGAGAGAGAGAGAGAGAGAGAGAGAGAGATGGGTTCTCACCACTACGTGAAGCTTGAATCCATTGGGGGTCCTAGATGGTGGTGGTAGCTGAGGGTCCGGAGTGCTGGAGACAGGCAGAGCCCCCAGCACGATCAGTCAGGAGAAGGTGAAGTCCCAATGGAACTGATGCAGATTTTTGATCCAGCCATCAGAAAACTTACTTGAGCATGGGTAGGGGTTTTTGTAGAGAAACAACAATGGTTCAAGGGAGAACACAAGATTTGTTTGTGTATAAACAAGGGAGATTACCAAAGTTGTTTTTGTTCAGACTAGACATGGGAGCTAATCATTCCTTGCTTTGGGCGGTGTTCCTTGGAGGGAGCTCACAATGCAATTAAGGAGCTTCACTATTTTGGATACCAATAAAGAATTATTATTAGAATTGGGCTGATAACTACTGAGCTGGGTGTGTGCAGGCGGGTTCATTAACATCTGGAGCAGAGATCCCCCATCATGCACTGCTTCCCTGCTTTTCTGGTCCCAGAGTTCAGTGTGGTTCTTGCCTTGGAATCTCTGTTCTCCAGTCTGTATGCTAATGGTGATGCCTCCTTGTCAGATCTGCGATGCAAATGAGGCTACGGGCGTTTCCTTAATCCTGTCACCCTTATCCCAGGGGTTTAGGTGTGTCTCCCACTGGCTTTTCATTGCTTTTTGTAAGTCTTTCTTTTGATGCAGATTTGGTTCAAGCAAAGCCTGGGGGTGGGGGGTATTTCATGAGTCAGACAGGCTGGGTACTGCACCCTGGTTCCCCAAGAACACAGAGCTGCTAGGTAACAGAAGGTTGACAAAGAACAAGAGAGGGAAAAAGTAAAGGCAGAGAAAAGAAAACATGAAAGGAAGGAATAGAGAAGAACATACATAAATATGGTAAAGTATGTGTAAGTTGAAAACAGCAGGATTCGTAACTTCAACCTAGACCCAGCGATGTCTGATGCCTTAGATCTCTAGATATCCTAGCAATAGCTGGGATGATCAGTTTCATTTCTCTGCTATGCTAGCACTGCATGACAGTCTACAATTAAAACTGGTCAACGACAGCGATAAAATTCAGTAAATTATTCATTGAAAACTGGAAACATTTGCTGAATAATGTTTTCAGTGAATAGCAGTCAGCCAGCTCTAGCTGCAATTGATACGTAATGTTCTAGTGGCTCCCTGGCATACCGTTTCATATAATCAGTTGGTAAATGTTATCCATTTTTAGTAGGAGATGGGAAAGAAATCAATACTCCTTTTATATCTGGCCCCCAAAAGACAGGATATATGAACAAATATGATCATAACAATTTAAAAATCATTCTGGTGCAACTAAAGTGTCATCACATTGAAACATGTTTAATTCCTATGTTGAGGCTTATAAGGATTTTGTTGAATTTCAGTTTGATCTACAAAGGCTTGAATGAATGTTTTGTGGAACTCAGGCTATAACTTCGCAGTGTCGCAGTACAACTAACGTGTTAGTGTGACCCATGTGCCTAATAGGGAGATATCTCTTTAAGAGACCCATTGTGGGGAGGTAGGAGTGAGTTGTGTCTGAGTCATTGTGGCTAGGCAGATTTAGCCCTCCACATCCAGAAGCTTCTGGAATTGGGTGGGGTAGTTTGGGGTCTGCTCCTATAGGTTCCCTGTTGCTGGGGTCAGACTCCATGAAGGTGAGCAGTCAGGGCAGCTGCTTTACTAAGGGCCATGTGTCCTGTTGGGTCTCCAGCTACTTTTCTATGGGCGTTGCAGAGTTTTTAGGTACTGGAGAAGGGCAACAAAGCGAACTCTAGCCCATTCAAAGATTACATTAAAGCTCTCACCTCTCAGCATACACATCCTGAGTTCAGATGCAAGACTTTAGCTTGTATGCAGTGCTGCAGCTGTAGTGTGGTAGTAGAGATTGCTTCACTTCCAGAGGTTCCATTCTTAACTCATAGCATGAAATTGACCTCCCTACTGTACTTCCTTGATGATTGTCCAGGTTGTACACAAACATCCAATTTGATCAAAAATAGTATGGGGAAAATCTCAGTTTCTCAGACAGCATCTAAATGTTGGAGGTTCTCATATGATCAATAGCATCCTCCTGAAGTACAGACTAATACTCATCTTGATCTAAATGGCTAGACAGCCAAAGTTAAATGTACGACAGCTCTTCTATAGTATGCTGAATCTTGGAGCATCTGACATGACCCAAAGAAAAGTCTCTGGAAAGAAATACGGATTTGATTTTCATAGATCTCATTTTAATTGTACTATTTATCGTATTCAGAGATCTCTCCCTGCACCTAACATGCCTACACTATATTCACCTTGAAAGTCCTAGAAACATTGAATAATCCCACTTAGACAATTCAAGGGCAGCAGAACTGGACTCTTAGGATCCTATTATGGTACTTTTATTGATCTACAATAGCATCTTGGTCCTCAAAAGATCCTTTGATTTCAATAACACTACCTCAGGAGCGATTTACTGGTCGGCTTGAGGAAGGGTACCACGATTTGATCCCAGTGATCAGTTTGCACTGTTGCCCTCCAGAGTGGGATTTGGTATGAGAATGGTGGATTTTGTTTAAAGTATTGCTGTTTAAACGATTCTCCTCCTGATCTAAATACATATTTCTCTTCCTGATCTAATTATCTCAACAACAAAACAGCATTGTATCCTGCCATTCTTCTGCATGTGTAACTCCCACTGAAATCGATGGGATTGGTGTCAAACTGAGGAGGGTAGGAAGTGGTCCAGAAGGCAACTTTCACCTTATTGCAACCCTCAGCTGCTGTTATTCCAGACTGTGGGCGGAAATAGTGGCTGCAAGCCCCACGTGCCATGTAATAATGCTTAGGCCTTGTATATCTATGTGCACAGCTCAGTACAGTTTACAAACAAGGGGAATGTTCTTTTTACACATGTGGGGTAAAATTTTCAAAAGTGCTCAGGATTAAGGCGCCTATGTCCCACTGACTTACTATGGGATTTAGGCTCCTAAATGCATAAGTCCACTTCTGAAAATGTTAACCGTGGAAACTTTCGAGACGCGATGTTATATTTACACAGTGAGTTGGAGCGGCCTGTGGATTCTCCATGTTCGGTGGGGACGATGTTCAGTGCACCTTTTCAGGCCTTCCCCTCCCCCAGTAGCAGATGGCTGCAGGCGGACACAGCAAGGTATCTTTAACACCCAGCAGAAGTCAGAATTTGACTAACTAAAAGTGGGAAAGACCTAACTTGTTTGAAGACAAGAACAAGCTTGCCAAACATAGTAACCAAGATGATGCTGGATATGTATAAGAGGGATTCTATGTGAGTGTCTGTGTGCGTGTGCACCTGTATAAAAACACTTTCCACCCCACCCCCACAGTGAGGAATAGTTATTTCCAAGTTATCCACAAGTATGTCTCACCTTTTCGCTCATCATCTTACATATTTGTTAGCTTTGATTCAATTGATAGCTTATTCTTCTGCAATCAATGCAGAGGTCAGTTTGGGGACCCGTGTTATTCATAATAATGTTTGTATAATTGATTTGGATAAGGCATTGAAAGCAAATCTCCAAGTCTGCAGATAATACTAAAATTGGAGGCAGAAGAAATAATGAGGCTCAATGCAACCAGATTCAAACTGATCTGGAGAGTGTAGGTGACAGGGCCAACTGACAGAAAATGGAATTAAATGTAGACAAATGTGAAATAATTAGCCTGGGAGCAAGGAAGCAAACTACAGAATAAATGCTAAATTGAACTGTGACTCAGCATACTGATTAGAAAAATGATGTGAGGGTTATTGTGGAAAGATTATTGAAACCATTTGCACGATGCACAACACCAGTAAAGAGTGTAAACAAAGTAGTGGGTTGTATTAGCAGAGGGACAGAATATAAAACAAATCAGGTGATAAACTACCTAATAAGGCACTCGTTAAGACACTGCTTGGCATACTGTGGGAAGTGTTAGCAGCCGGTTCAGATGAAGGATATCTTTAAAAAAACAAGCAATATTAATCTTTGCCCCCCCCCACAAAAAATCCCAAACTAACCCCCCCCACCCCCCCCCCACACACACACCCATCAAAACAGGACACTCCACTGCACATGCTTTTCCATTCTGGGGAGAGGATGAGAAAACAGACAATGTATGACTGATGTGGAGTCACATTGCACTGTAGGATAGAAGTCCCAATTCTAAAAATAAGCCACAATGAGGCATAATCAATTGGACTTTTCATGGAGGTATTTTCAGGACTGAGCCCTAAGTTCTGAAGTAGGTAAAGATCACATTATAGAAAGGGAAAACAGAGGAAAAACTTCTCTGAGGTCACCCAGCAAAAGAGTAGCAGACCCATGAACATGAGTCAGGTCTCGTGATTCCCAGTTAAGAGTTCTAGGCAAGTGCTACACTCTTAACCATGCTCTATACACACAGACATGAAAAATAGGACCAATCACATTTTTAAAAAATGCTTAAAACCATTACCAAAATAGCCTTCTTATGAAATAGGCAGAATATTTGACAGTGTTTTGTGTAGTGTTGCCATTCCAGACTCAGGTCAAGAGCACCCCACTACAGGCTGTATTTCTTTAAATGAAAAGTCAGTACAAATAAGAACACAGAGAGCAATTCTAGAGAACATTTC
This sequence comes from Mauremys reevesii, assembly GCF_016161935.1. Taxonomy (NCBI): domain Eukaryota; kingdom Metazoa; phylum Chordata; order Testudines; family Geoemydidae; genus Mauremys; species Mauremys reevesii. The sequence continues at coordinate 43,120,144 of NC_052624.1, forward strand.
TGTGTTTAGTTTCCTTAAAGTGCTTTTATTAATACATCTAGAATAAATGGAATCATTCAAAAGTTTCTTGTTCTCTCACAATCACTACCATCTGCATTCATTATAACAGAGTACATTCTCTTCCTCCAATAGCAGTGCTCTGCAGTCAATATACTGCTTTTCAGCATAGTATATACCCCATCATACAAATTTAATCAGGTTAGTTTTTAAGGTAGATGCATCTGAGGTGAATTTTGCATTTTTATTAAATGCGCAAGCAAATGTTTAAAACCAATATTCTGCTACAATAACTTCTGCTCAGCTTTTCAAACAATTTAAATGAAAGGGCAGAATTTAAATTCCCAGACAAAACTTAGGTTTAGGAGTTAAGCTTGAACTACATGTCAGTAATCTACAGCAAAAACATTACAGTGGTGTTCCAATTATTTAAAAAAACAAAGCATTATGTAACCAGGAAATCTGTAGTTAAAATTAAGTTTCAAAGAAATCAAAACCCAGTTAAGGTACGGAAATACACAGATAAGGCATTTAAACAATCTTAATTCTGTTCTGTAGAAATACCCTGCAATAACCATACAATTATAATTAATACATACTGGTGCTTGGGAAGCCTGATTAAACTGATTTTTAAGGCCACGTTTTGAGTGGGTCATATTTTCTTTTCTTGCTGGAGTCATGGAGCTGCTCAGGGATCACTGACTGCCCTAGAAAAGGATACCTGATGCATAAACATTGCATCATATTGGGCACAGTACTGTACATACTATGGAAGATCAATTCTCATGCAGTCTGTGCTTTGCTTTATGATTTTTAGAAAAAAGGGGAGCATCTGCTAGACCTATGTACTATATAGCATAAATGAATGGGCAAAACCTAGGTAAGACAAGTTCTTTCAAAATGTTGTTATATTATTGTACACTTCTTTAACATTTTTAGATCCTGATTACTATCAAGTAGCCTCCAATTATCCATCCACAACACTGGACTGCACACACCTTGCAACGCAAACTCTCGATGTACTTTCACATGCAGATGCTGGTTTTTGATTAAAGAAATTGCATCGTCTATGTATGCAAATACTGGAGTCTATCACTTGTGAGCACAGATGTTAATGCACTGAAAGTGTAGGCACAGATCTGCACATGCACAAAGTTACACAGACGCAGGCTGGTGCTAAATTAAGGAACCTTTGAAAAATCAGGCCCATACTCTAAGTTGGATACAATGAGCCAAATTCATTGGTAACACCTTAAAGCCAATAGGATTTGTCTCCATTTTACAAAAGGACTGAACTGAATACTCGTAGTATTAGAGAAAGAATGCTTTATTTTGTACCTATTACTACAAACCTTCTTCGGCATATAAATATGATTCATTTTTCCACCTCTATCGATTGTCAGATATTTTCTGAGTAACATATACCTACTTTATTCTGTTCATATACTTATACCATGCCCATCTCCATAGTATTTTTTTTATAAACCTGTTTATGTCTCTGCTTAATTTGACTCAGCATTTGGCTAAATATGACCCAGTATATTTCTGATATTGTTATGTCTTATTTGTTAATGAAAATATGGTAAAGAATGACGTATACTAACATTGTTTGAAAGTAACATGCCTATAAAACTAGGCATTGTTGAGAACAATTTGTATTAGTCTTTACTAAAACAACAGATAATATACCCAAAAGGATAGAGTCACAGTGGGGCAGGGGTCCCCAACGCAGTGACCGCAGGCGCCGTGGCGCCCGTGGGGGCATCTAAATGAGCCCGCGTCGTGGCCGGTGGTCGAGCATCTGCCGAAATGCCACCGAATTTCGGTGGCATTTTGGCGGCAACGCCTCTGGATGACGCCACTTGCCGCTGACAAGCAACATCATCGAGAAGCGTCGCTGCCAAAATGCCGCCGAAATTTGGCAGCATTTTGGTGGATGCTCGACTGCCGCTACGGTCCTTCGTCTGGCGCCTGCCAGACGAAAAGTTGAGGACCACTGCAGTGGGGCAACCCGGCTAATAAATAAGTCCAAAGAACTTATAACAACATGCAGTAAATATATTAACAAAGTAACAAAGCAATACAGAGCAAACTGTTGTTGGGTAAACAAAGTAACTAATCAAGAGCTGTTGTTAGACAGCTACTTTTCACATGAATAATAATCATAAGCAAGCTTCTGAGGCTTTCAGAGCTCAGGCCAGGGGTCCCCTCTGCACATGTGCAGACCCACAAAGGTCACACAGTCGACACCTTGATTGACAGCCCTAGGCTGCACTTACTGTGCTGGTCATATCCTGGTAGCATAGCCTACAATAAAGACCTCAGTTTCTTTCAGGTGAGTTTTTCTTTGAAGATTGTCATATGTACTTAAATAATATATTATTAAACATATATAAAAAGCTAAGATAATAATTAAATCAATGTAATAAATCTGCTTAATACCACAGCTGTGTTAGCTAACGACACAAAGCCAACCATGCCCTGAGGTAACAATGAGGCAAGTCCTATGAGACTATCAGTTTTAAATTAAGACTACATCATGTAAAAGGGAGAGATTTTAGACAAAAAGAGTAAACAGCGGCATAACTAGGAAGAGCGTTTATCACTTTATCTAATTTTTAGAAAATATCATGCTTGTGAAAGCTGCTAAACTGGTAATCTGAAAATGAAAACCCTCTATTGACAGAATGAGCGTTGTAAAGGTAGTAGCAGTAGAAACTTTCTTATTCCACCCTGTTAATGTGCTTTAATTCTAATCTGGAGTGACCCTTCTAGGGGTACGAATGGGCAGCCCCTTCTCATAAGCGCATTGATTTGTTAGCATGTTGAGCAAGGGTCCAACTGTGATCAGATTTTTTGCTTTTCAAAAACCAAATGGAATTACATTTTTTGAGTTGAATCAAATTGAATAGAACATTTAGCTTTGTGTAATTTCAAAATCTGCCTGCAAAAAATTCAAAAACTTTTCATTTGAAATGTCTAGTTTGACGATCATTTCACCCTCAGATTTTTGGCTGCCATACACAAATTCCCCCCAAATGTGATAATAACTGTGTACTAAATTGCAAACACATATGATACATTTCATTTCTAAATCATCTTTGGTTGTTTAATCTGCACTCTGTCCACTATGCCATCTTTGCAGAGACCGCTAACAACATTTCAAACCTCTGAGCAATTTCAAACACATCTTTTAAATAATGAAAAAGCAAAAAGGAGCAATAAACTGTTTCCTCTTTTCCCATCATTTACATAATCTCTCTGTAGCTGTACATATGAATATTTAAAATTCTTGTACAGAAAGTATATATACAATCTATATACTTCTAAAATTGTACATTTATTGACTGCAGTAGTACTACATAATTGGATCCTAGCTATTGTTAATAGTTTGGTTTCTGTGTCCCACAATACTAAGTAATAAGTACAATCCTTGCAGAGTATAGATTCTTGTACATTTTTCAATTCTAGGAGAATCATCAGCTAAGATTCCACCATTCGGGAGAACTGTGGTAGCTTAGTGGTTGAACAGAATGTTTTGATGTATATTACAATAGCTACTCCCACAGTTCCCAGGGATAGAATTTTTTCCTCTTTTGATGTGTGCTGTATCTTGTAGGATTATTTGTCACAGTACTTTGCAACTCCAGTTACAAGGTTTATGTTGGACTCACCCCAAAATTGTATTCTAGATGGGAAAAATCAAACCAAAAACCAAACCAACCAACTCCTCTCCCCTCCCCCAAAAAGCTCAACAACTTTACACAATCACAATGTGCCTTAAACCTCTGCTTTAATCTTCTACAAAAGTGCTCATCAGTTAAGGTTATGGCTTGTACATTAACAATACAATCCGTTTCATTGTCATACAGGCAATACTAGATGAGCCTTTTCACATCAACTCAGAGCAGAATGCTCTTGATTTAAGCTACAGAACACCATATACAGGGATGAGAGTGCAGGTGTCCAGAGTAATTCAGCACTGTTGCTAATGTACAATGTAAGTAATATTCCTCTCTGATATTAAACAAGAGGATTAATAAAAGCAGCAAAGGGTCCTGTGGAACCTTATATACTAACAGAAGTTTTGAAGCATGAGCTTTCGTGGGTGAATACCCACTTCGTCGCATGCAAGAGGATTAATGAACATACCCCAAATGGTCACAGGGCTAGTGAGAACCACAGCAAGAGGCTTTTTTAAATAGAGACTCTAGTCTCTTTTATTACTATCTTATGCTATGCTCTTGTATAGTATTTTGACTTTTTATGCTTTATGCAGAGCACATACCTACAATTACAATGAGCTCTTGGAAACTACAATGAAATGACTTTGTAAATGTGTACATCCCCTGTGCAAACAAAGAGGTATAATTCATTAGAATGGACAACAAGATGCAATCTTGGTCTATCCTGATATATGGTAGCAAGCAATATTTTTTGCTCCTTCTCTATTGCAGGAAGGATTTCAATGTACAAACTTAATAATGCAATTTCCTTTTTTATGAGTACTCTGTCTTCATTTATGGACCACTTTATTTATCTTTATTCCATTTCTTTTCTTAACAAGCTTTCCAATACTATAAGGCTGGCAGTGGAACAGTTCATAAATTTTATTTCCTTAAGGAATTATTCACATTACAGTAGTCATAATTATCTGCAGAATGTGTATATTGGAGGCCACATTTTCAGCCAACTTCAACAATACTTTTTAAGTCTGCAGGCCTTTTTTTCGGTGTGGAAATAGCTATCTGCATAGATAACTGGTGACTAGACACCACGATGATGGACACATTACAAATGAAGATTAAAAACTCTTGTACGTTTTGAGACTGCAGATGAGATGGAGGCTTTAACTGTCTTCCACCCACCCCAACATGATATAGGAGTCAGTTTTGAAGAACTTAGAGAACTAAAAAGTAACTTTAAAAACTCTCTCATCATGCCTTCCTAACATTTTTTTTTTAAATATAATAATAATAGGAGATATACCTATCTCCTAGAACTGGAAGGGACCTTGAAAGGTCATTGAGTCCAGCCCCCTGCCTTCACTAGCAGGACCAAGTACTGATTTTGCCCCAGATCCCTAAGCAGCCCCCTCATGGATTAAGCTCACAACCCTGGATTTAACAGGCCAATGCGCCACCCACTGAGCTATCCCTCCCCGCTACATATACTGCTAATGAGGACCAGATTTAGCTTTAAAACCACATTCTACTTTTTGGAAAAGTTTTCAAGTGTCTTAAATCCCTGTTCTCATGAATTTAAGATATAGAGTTCTTTGATCTGTTGTGGGGGCCAAATTTTCAAAGGCTTCTCAACTTAATCTTGACATTTGCACCTGTAGTTTTAACCATGCCTGTGGCACAACTAGGTTTTTGCGCAAACTCATGTTTTGAGATGCTAATTTAGGTTGAATTTATAATAAAATCCACACAGGCAGAACCCTGTGCCCAGGGGCGGCTCTAGCATTTTTGCCACCCGAAACATGGCAGTCAGGCAGCCTTCAGTGGCTTGCCTATGGGAGGTCCGCCGGTCCCACGGCTTCGGCGTACCCACCGCCGAATTGCCGCCAAATCCGCGGGACCGGGGACCTCCCGCAGGCAAACTGCCAAAGGCTACCGGACTGCCACCCTTGCAGGGACCGGCAGGGCGCCCCCCGCGGCTTGCTGCCCCAGGCACATGCTTGGAGCGTTGGTGCCTGGAGCCGCCGCTGCCTGTGCCCATACAGAGCTCATTGGAAGCCCCCAATTTTGCTATTTAGTCCTATAATTCCAACAAACTATGAATGTTCCTGATCAGCAACAGTTTTCTAATAGCCCACTCTTCCTTGTAAGCAAAACTCCTGTAAATTTTCCCAGTTCATCTGTGTTTGTGCACTGCCAACTGCGAGGGAGCCCAGATCTTGACTGGGCTCCTGGAATATAAATGGTTAATAAACTAAAACTACAATAATTAATAGAAGTTTTGAGTGCACAGGAAGGCAGAATTGGTATCCAAATTACAATTGATCTAATTATCAATCAGGCTGCTGGAAAGAATGACACAATGATAATCATAATCATTGCTATTCCTTTGGCAAAATAGCTTGTGATTTTTCATTATCCCTGCTCTAGTTTGGAATTAGACCTCAAAATGCCCATTTTTATGATGCTAACAATTTTTCCTATGACAGTCTCCTGCAGTACGAGTAAAGGGAATGTGATGCTGTAAAAGCTGGCATCACAAATTGGCAAAAATATCTATTTTTAGCTACTATTTGACTTGCTCTTCAATGAGTCATTTGCTACTTATAATCAAAAGGTTTTCTCAGCTAATTTGATTTGACAGTTGTGTACAGTGCAGCATATATAAGGTAGTAGAAACTTAGAGAAATGTTGCCATTTTAGTAAAAACTTTTAATGTGAGGTTTTAAAATGTTAACACAATAATGACAAATGTGATGTAAAACGCTATTAAAAGAACAACAGATATATACACAAACACTTCATTGTAACAACAATAAACTGCAAGTGGTGAGAAAATAAGCTACAAATATAATTCTAAGAAAAAAAACTAAATTAAAACATTTTTCCCATTGAGGAGTTATGATTCCTATGGAGGAAATATCTCCCAAGTAATACCAATAATAAAATATGAACTAAAAATGTTTTACTTAGCCCTTTCTTGAATGTATCCCCAGATTTTCTCCCAAACACCAGTGAAGGTGAGCTCTGTTATGCTCATGGTATACAAAGAGAAAAAGCTAAAAACATAAATACTCTTGCTGGAAGGTAGCAGTGTAACACCACTTTATTTCCTAGAATTCAGAACAATAACCGCAAAACAGAGAGAGATAAAGCAGGCTGCTCTCTAGAACACCACACATAACTAAAGACTGGCTGGCTGTACACTGACTGCTGCTGGGCTCAGATCACATTTCCCTACAGAGTTCACAAGCAGGACAAGAAGAAAACTCTTGAAATTTAAGTGACAGGTTATAGTTTTAGCACAGTTTTCACCGCATCATAAGCTGCTACTGAATTGTTGTAAGGACTTCTAATAGATTTCAGATTAAATAGTTATCTTGCTAGTTAAATTCTTTATTGCTAAAATATTGGAGGCAACATTTTCGGCCAACCTCAACAAAAGTTTCTATATTTGCAGGCTCTTTTGGGGGGTGTGGAAATAGCCGTCTGCATAGACAATGGGGAGTAAACACCATGATGGCAGGCACATTATAAATGAAGTTAAAAACTCTTGGAAATTTAGACTTTGCAAATGAGATGGAAGCATTAACAGTATTCCACCCACACAACATGGCATGGGAGGTCAGACGTTTATAAGAAACAAAAAGTAACCTAGCAATCTATCTCATCATGCCTTTCTAACATGCAAATTTCTCCAATGAGATTGACTGTATACTTGATGTATAACTGTATGCCAATATTATTTATTTGTATTCCCTTTACCATTTCACCAAAGCACCAGCACTCATAGAGAAGCCCCAAAATAATAAATAATCCTTTCCTCTGAGTTATTTTAGAACAAATGAACGTGCAGATAAGTGAAATTCTCTGACCCATTGCAGTGCATTCCCTGATCTCTTACCCTTCACTCCAAAACTATAGGAACCAGAATGTTGCTTGTTCCTTGCTTAGCTCTATAATGTGCTAGCCCTTCTATGAAGCCAATATACCAGAATATACAGGAATCTTCAGCAGGCTCTGTATCCGTCTCCAAATACTGAGATAATTGATTTACCAAATGGTGTTTAAACTCATTATCCCCTAAGAAAGAAACACTAAATTACCATCCCTTAGGAGTATTTTTGCATTTATGACAGCTAACATTTATAAACATCTTCATCTGGCCAGAAAAGTTGGTGTGACCTATGTTTTTTTATTTAACCATACCCAAAAGATTTGTAGATCTCAGGAAAAATAATGGTACACATTTTTCATTTAGGAATTAGACAGAAGATGATATAATCCCTCACTGTGGAACAAAATAAAGTATGTGTTAGACTTTTGCAACTGGTTGTAAAAGTATTAGAACGTGATGGTTTATTGAACTCTGTGGATAAGACGCAATTAAAAGCACCTCCAAGGTTTAAAAGAAAGTCACTAAGAAAGTAAGATGATAACTGGCTCTAAATCCCTGACTCCTGGTCATGGGTTGGTAAACAACAATAAAACACTTAGGGATAAATAATGAAATACTGGAACATTGCTTGTATTTTCACATGGCCTTGAATAAGCCACCCCTCCCCCCCAAGCAAATGGTGAAAAACTGAAGGACTGATCAAAGTTCACTATAAAGCAAGGCTATCTCCAAACTCAATTCTCATCATCTAGTTTTAGATGTACAATGGTGGCCAACCTTGTCTGCCTTACACTGAACAAGGGCCTTGATCAGGACCTTCAGGAAAGTACTTGATCATGAACTGAAGCCCATCCTTCCTCAGAACATCAGGCCAGCATGTACGTACGTACTTCACTTTAAGCCTGTGCTCATGACTTTAGTGGGGGGCAGGATTTCAACCAGGAGGAACTGAGAGACAGCTGTTCCAGGACCTTCATTCAAGTGAGCAGAAATACAGGAAACACTTTGGCCCTATTGACCCCCGCAAAATCTAAGTTGCACATCACAATTATTTTTTCTCTTCCAATTAGCAAAAAGTAAACTTAAATATCTTTTTCTAATGTATTAACAGGCAACAGCAACTGATTTAAGTTAAAAAAAAAATCCCGATTAGCATGATCAGCAGAAACAGTACTCAGAACCTCCATTCTGCAGGAATAGTTATAAAAGTGAAAGATCATTGGCTGGGTCTACTTCAATATGTTAATTAAAGTACAAGTGCTCATATATTAAATCCATTTCCATGCAAGCTTAAAAGCTGCTTCTGGTTTCAGTTTCTTCAGGAAACCAGACAGTTCTTCTAACGACCTTGGCTTTGAAGGCACCACTTGCTCTGTCACTGCTAGATGGTGTACCATTTAATCAGTTATATCCTCAAGACCATTCTGCAACATCATTAACACAAGTAACTGAATGCTGTTAGATAACGGGACCTGAGGTGTTAAAATTGTAGGCCGAATTTTCAAAATATGGCCTTTACGTGTGCTTGTTTGACTTTATTTATGAAAGCATATGCACCCACAATGTTGTGCATGCACATAAGGAGGGTGAGTTGGGGACTCTCGCAAAAATATGGCCTGTAATAGATAGCACTGATCTTCAAAAAAGGCATGTGGTCTCATCTGTTTGCGTAAAGTCCTCTATTAACAGCACTGTGTATAACACATAATACTGAGTGTTACGTAAGTAGCTACTTGCTTCATTATCAAAGAACTCGGTACACCTGAGAGCCTTTTTCTTCTCAATCACATTATACACAAAAGTGCTTATCCAAGTCTGCTTTTTCCTTGCTGTCTGTGGGTTCTGTATTCCTCATGAATATGTCCAGCAAAGGGAATAGTGAAAGATGCGCAGATTCTACATTTATTTATTTATTGTGCAGTGGAGTAAAAATTGGGTTCTTTGTGTGTTCATAATGCTCATTAACTTTTAAAACAGCCACCAAAAGACCATGTTAACTGACAAATGAATCAGGCAGTGGCTCAAACAGCAATGTCCACAGTGTAGGTCACCACCATCTTAATCTACCTGCTTCCCCACTGTGCTTTTTTGTAACCATCCTGTATGCAGCTGAATTAAATGAATGATGACATGCAATTTAATTAAAAGTGCCTGATTAATAAAAATGAAATCCCATGTTCTTTAAGGCTAATGCATGACTTGTCTTTCACTGGCATTATCTACAGCAGTCCAAGTAGTGAAAGTGATGGAATTTGTTTGATCTAATATTTAGCCTTACTTTAAACTGAAAAGCAAATCAAATTAACACTGGGCAGTGGAAGATGGCATTGTAAGATCCTTCAGCCCCTGCACAACTGATTAAAACCTACGTGGGTCTTTGATCTGGTATGGATCTGCTTCCTGGCACACTCATCTCTGAACTTGTGGGCCAGTGGGCTGAGAGGGACTAAGATCTTGGCACCATCCTTCTACTCTCTGGCAAGAATTGATGGGTAGGCACCAGGTAGCAGTAAGCTGCACTCTCTCAAGTCCTGAAGTAATTTATTTTCCCCAGTGCAAGAGGGCAGCAGGGGTGGATTGTGCCTCATAGAAGTGGCAATTATTAATCATAATGGGTGTGATATAGCACAGGCAGAGGGCAGCAGGAGAGCGATAGATGGGAGATATGTAAGCCCCAGGATGATGAGAGCCTTATTCCCTGTAGAGGGAAGAAAGCCTGCTACAGATTAATTAGAGCACCTGAAACCAATTAAACCAATTAGAGCTCCTGAAGCCAGTCACCTGATAAAACCACCCTACTTCAATCAGACAGTTGGAGGAATTGAAGCAGAGAGCAGTTTGGAGAAGTGCTGTGGTAGGTCAGAAGACCAAGACCCTAGGCAGGGGCGGCTCTACAAATTTGGCCGCCCCAAGCAGTCATGCGCGGGAGGCGCCCCCGAGCCGCGGGAGCAGCGGACCTGCCGCGGGCATGACTGCGGAGGTTCCGCTGGTCGCGCGGCTCAGCTGGACCTCCCGCAGCTGCGGACGGTTCGCTGGTCCGGCGGCTCCGGTTGAGCTGCCGCAGTCATGCCTGCGGGAGGTCCAGCCGAGCCGTGGGACCAGCGAACCGTCCGCAGTCATGCCTGCGGCAGGTCCGGTCCTCCCGGGGCTCCGGTGGACCTCCCGCAGGCATGACTGCGGCAGGTCCACCGGCCCAGCCTGCCGCCCCCCTGGAAAGGGCCGCCCCAAGCGGGTGCTTGCCCCGCTGGGCTCTAGAGCCGCCCCTGACCCTAGGTAAAGGGAAACCTGGCTTGTGAAGAGCAGAGGGACTCTACAGACACCAGGGGTTGGGAGAAACTTGGCCCAAGCAGAGCGAGGGCAGGAAGCCCCACAAGCTGAAGGGCTGAGAGGGCAGTAGCCCAGGGGAAGGAATCACTAGGTCAAGTGGCTTACTGCTATCCCTAGGGCCCCTGGGCTTTGACCTGGAGTAGAGGGTGGGCCTCTACTGGCACAGTTTATACCCCAGTTCAGGTGTGAAAAATGGCACCCTGAACCCCCACAAGAGGAGAAAGTATGGGACCCACCATAATAGTGCTGGCAACTTGCCACATGGGTTGGACTGTGCCTTTAGTCATGATCCTGAGTATTCTAGCCATTATGATTAGCAATTATCACTCAGTACAATTTAATGATAATCTTTTAACATTGGATTGGGAGGAAATGGAACTGATCAATAGCACAAATGCTCTATCCCGGTTTGGATAACATGGCTACATTTTATTTGAGGGCAAATCCAGACACTCTGGAGCCGCAGAAGGACACTTGGGAGGGGATGTAGAGCAGTTCTGCCACCCAACTGTGTTCTGAGGAGCCAAGCAAAAGGTTCACTTCCCCTTCCCCTACTCAGTGTAGAGCGGATCAGCTCTTTGTGCAGTGAGGTTTGGCCCATCTGTGCCATCAGTGGGCTATGCAGTTAGAAGATTCACAGCTATGTGGATTCTCTCAGGAGTGTGGGAGAGGAAGAGGGAACCTGCATAATGGCTGGTGAAGGATATTGATGATTCAAACTTTACCAATTCTTTTGCCATTTGTTCAAAGATCTGGTGTTAAGATTTCCAAACACAAATGAAGTCCTGCTCTGTACAATCTATCATAATTTCTACTATCACTAGTGCTGCAGTATCAGGAACTTCATCCTAACCCAGTATGGCACACATCTTTTTCCTGACTGAGGAGCTTTCTTTCATATGGTTTGATATGTACTGCTAAATATTTATCAGAGGGGTAGCCGTGTTAGTCTGGATCTGTAAAAGCAGCAAAGAGTCTTGTGGCACCTTATAGACTAACAGATGTTTTGGAGCATGAGCTTTCGTGGGTGAATACCCACTTCGTCGGATGTAGTGGAAAGCAAGCAAGCAAGAAGCAGGCTAGAGATAATGAGGTTAGCTCAATCAGGGAGAATGAGACAAAACCAGTTTCTCCTCTCTTGGTTTTCACACCTCAGCTGCTAGAAGAGGGCCTCATCCTCCCTGATTGAACTAACCTCGTTATCTCTAGCCTGCTTCTTGCTTGCTTATATATACCTGCCCCTGGAAATTTCTACTACATGCATCCGACGAAGTGGGTATTCACCCACGAAAGCTCATGCTCCAAAACGTCTTTTAGTCTATAAGGTGCCACAAGACTCTTTGCTGCTTTTGCTAAATATTTGTAAAGTAACAGGGATTTCCAAATGCCTTTTGGCAACACAGGTGTGTCCATACAAGGGATGGGTCTGAACCAACACTGAAGATTTAGATGCCTCTGAATTGTGGAGAATTTCATATCCAGTTCCAAACTTCGTGCTTACCACTTATCTCTCCAATAGGTGGAGCCAACAGCTCCCAAATTCTGGAGCATAACAACACCCAAATTTTGTTGAGATTGGATGCAGATCAGAATTTTGTGCTTAAGGCCCAGCTGAAGTTCATATATGACTAACTAACTATGGAAAGGATTTTCAACAACCACTATAGAGGGATTGTAAACATCTACATTTTAAAAATACACAGAGTAGTATATAAGAACAACCTTTATATCTACTACTTTAAGGAACTATGCGAGGGTTAGATTGCAGTTCTCAGACATTTGGATAATATTTTGTAGATAATGTGTTCCTTTGTAAGGCATCAGGTGGACTGATGTCAGCCATGTCACAGTATATCCCATCTCATTGATGGAATGAGACATGAGATAAAATCCTGGCCCCCTGAACTCAATGGCAAAACTCCAGAATTTCAGGCATGATGCATCACACTATAACACAACATCTGGGTAAATGTAAAGAAAATGAAACAAGGCAAAACACTGTAATAAATTCTGTGCTGCTCCCCAGATGAACATAGCAACGGATGGATATGGCCTAGTCTTGTAGGTGGCTGGGCTGTACATCTGGTTTGGAGATGAGGAATCTTTCCCCCATGTCAACTTTTTGGTCATTCCTGAAGGTAAAAGGCTTTGCTCAGGTGCCCAAGGTTAGGCCCTATATAGAGTTGGGCAGTATTGTGGAATATATGGGGAGTGAGGGGGAATAATTTGCTTAATCCCATAGAAATTTTGCAATGTTTAGTCACTGAAAATTTGATAATCTGTGACACTCAGGAGATTAGATTCAATATTTACTTCAGTACCATTGTATGAGCCCTGATTTAGGCGTTTTCAGTATTTTGTGAGGTATAGAAGCATAGCAGGAGCTAGGCACTGTAATGAATGATATTGTAAACCAATGGAAAAAAATAGTTTTCCATGACATGGACTTTATAAAGTGGAATATATAAAATCACAGAGAAGCATCCAATATATTGATCCTATTCCTTCATGAATTCTGATCTCATCTGTCTCGTGCATCAGCTGCATGAGTGGTGAAGCAGCTAAGAAGTTACAATACTGGAAGGCATTGCATGCACAGTTACAATTATACCAAATTCCACCCAACAAAGAGATGATTGTCAGGTATATAGTATTTTTCTTGAGACAGAACATTTATTTATTTATAACTTTTTTCCCTTTTTGAACTGACCTGATTATCATGTAGTAGCACCTTGTCTCTTTACCCAGGCATCTGGGGAGTGAGGGATGAGGAAGGGTGGTGTTTGTGGTAAGAGTATAGTTTTGACTTCATAGTCAGGGTGTGATGAATTTCATCGTGGTGTCATACACACATTTTTAAAATTGATGTTGTGTATTGTTAGTGCTCAGGAATTTGTGAGCCAGCCAGTGCAGACAGGTACTGTGCAATCTTCCTCATGCTCTACCCATAAAGCTAACTCCCAACTTGCAACAGGCCTTTTCAAGTATGTCTGCCCGGTATAAGGTTAACATAATTCAAGAACAAATAAAAAGAAAGCATCAAAATATGAGGAAGGAATAAAATGTAAAATGAAAAACTGTCCCAGAAAAAGCCCTTGAGAAAGACTTCCAATTGCAAGGAAGTGACAAAATATTACATTTTTTGTGAGCAAGGCTGAGGAAAAAAATCTATGAAAAATAGAGATACACAAATGCTCTACAGTGCCAGTGCCACAAGGACTGGAGAAAAGAGTCACGTCAATACTCCGAAGGTGGATGAAATAGCTGAGTCTACTGCAATTCGTTTCTTTGGTCCTCGTGACATATATCATGCACTTCATCCTACTTTTTCCCAATAAGATTATTTTTATTCTTTCCATATTTTCTGTTTCTCTTGTTCTCTTGTTACTGAATTACATTAAATGTTCTGTCTGTACCTTTCCCCCTTTTTGATTTTGCATTTGTGTCTCTGAGAGAATTTGTGCTTTTTCTTCTGGTAGAATTTTTGCATTTAATTCTAGCTCTTCCCTACTGGCATTAATTTTTGGTGTTTTTCATAACTGATATTTGCACTGAATGTTCCAACATTCTGTGAATGTGACCACACAATACTGATATTGTTATGAGAAAAAATATTTGGCCCGATCCCCTAGCTGACCATTAGTTGTAAAAAGTTGTGTAGAATTGTATTTACCATAAACCACAGACACTCTAATTCAAACAAAAGTTTTGCCATTGTTTAATGTGTCTTTAGGGACCTGAGCCCATATGCACTACAGTCAATGTCACTTCAATGGCTACAAAACTAAGCTCTTATTATTTTGCTTGTTCTCTACTGTATTAGTAAAATTTACAAAAGTATTTAAGCGACTTAGGAGCCCAAATCCAATTTCCAAAAGCACCTCAGGCACTGTTGAATGTTGTGGTGGGTACTGCGTCACTGACAATTTTTAGATCAAGATTGGCTGATTTTCTAAAAGATCTGCACTCAAGTGTTGTTTTGAAGGAAATTCCATGGCCTGTGTTATACAGGAGCTCAGACTAGATCCCTTCTGGCCTTGAATCTATGAATTAGGACTTAGGCACTTAAATACCGTTGAGAATCTGGGCCCTACTAGACTTAGGTACTTTCAAAAACTTTACAGTAGTGTCTAATAAATGTAGCTGCTGAGAGTTAGCTGGATGATGCTAGAGCATTCTTATATCCTGCTATACTAATATTACTGTTTGGAGTACAATTTTTGCTGTTGATTAGAAGCTTCAGGAAAAGAGGGACTATTCAGCTGATCTGTTCTAATCACAGAGCAGTATAATGCTACGTTCCTATACAAGAGGACACTAAAGAAAACATAGATACAACAGGTACTGTCCCCATAACAAAGGTTGTGAAACAGTTACCATTACCTCTTCCCATTTTCCATCATTCCTTACTTTTGGAAGCATCCACCTTTTCATGCTGAAATTGTGCAAGTTTGGTCTCTGCCCCAAGAGGAATGTTTTGTTGAAAGTTGGAGCAATCAACCATCAACTTCTGCACCCAATTATTGTGTGCTCAAGTTTGCAACCCTAACATTATCTTAAAGTAGTTGTTTTCTTGGAATATAAAATTTTGGTGACAATGATGGAAACTCCCACTTACACCTCCTTCTGAATTACTACCTTTCAATGATGAGCCTGCACTGCCTTTTATAAACGTGTTTTGTAGGTTTGAAAACTAAATTGCAACTATTAATAGATGATGTAAACTGGAGTTTGCTGATACCTTGGCTGAGTAGTGAAGGCCAGTGTCTTTTTTTCTATACTTCCTTTCCCCACTAATTAATATGCTACTGCAGTTTAATCTTTAATGAACCTTTTCATGCTTAAAGTAAGTGAAGTATTACAATAATGCAGACTCCACCAATGTGCACACACAATGGGTGAATCTACTGACTAATGAGTTACTATATTGTGGGAATCACTACACACTGGTACTGGTATCAAATGATGAGATCATAAACAAAACAATGCCTTACCAAATACCCCTGCTATGTATACAGCAGAGCATTGCTTAGACCAGAACTTATCCTACAGATAGTTAGTTATAACTAGCCAAAATGAATCTACTGTAACAGATGTAACAGAGACTAAAATAATGTGCCATATTCAGGCAATTATTTCACTAACACTGCACTGCTCAGAGGAGGGGACCTTTCAGAAAAGACACCTTATTCCCTCATAAAGTTTTAATGACACAAAATCTGAAACTTTATTCAATAAATACATATCATAGCCAAAAACAAGCTAAGAGGACAGGAAACAGTCTTTGCAGCAAAGGGTAGCTGCAGCTGATGATCCTGTCTCTAGGCCATCTTTTGTCCTAGATCACAGACCCTAATATCCATATGACACCCAGGTCAACTTAACCTTCCAGCCCCACTCACAGAAAAGAGCATAGTAAAAGAACAATACTACTTACTCCAGTATGCACCATGTATCCAAACACTCCTACATTTGCAAGATGGCCTGGATGACCTATACTGTATGGCTTCTCTGGCTGAAATGTTTATGGTTCTATAATTGGATCAAACAAAGTCATGCTTCTTTCCCCCTACAGATTATGCCAAGTGTTATCAGTGTGGAAAGGCAGGGCATTTAACTAGTCAGGCAGGCAGGGGCGGCTCTACAAATTTGGCCGCCCCAAGCAGTCATGCGCGGGAGGCGCCCCCGAGCCGCGGGAGCAGCGGACCTGCCGCGGGCATGACTGCGGAGGTTCCGCTGGTCGCGCGGCTCAGCTGGACCTCCCGCAGCTGCGGACGGTTCGCTGGTCCGGCGGCTCCGGTTGAGCTGCCGCAGTCATGCCTGCGGGAGGTCCAGCCGAGCCGTGGGACCAGCGAACCGTCCGCAGTCATGCCTGCGGCAGGTCCGGTCCTCCCGGGGCTCCGGTGGACCTCCCGCAGGCATGACTGCGGCAGGTCCACCGGCCCAGCCTGCCGCCCCCCTGGAAAGGGCCGCCCCAAGCGGGTGCTTGCCCCGCTGGGCTCTAGAGCCGCCCCTGCAGGCAGGTGAAGTCATTGTCACTGATCTCATTTTCCTGAGTGTAGATAACAGCTGTTCGCCTAAGCCAGTTCATAGACTGCTTTGCTACAGCGTAATGATATTTGCACCTCTGGAAGACAGCCACAGACTATTGAAATGATGCCCGATAGTGTTTCTGTCCCAGTTCTGCTTGAATTGACTTAACAGCAGTGTTATCAAAATGTACAGCTTATAGAACCTAAACTACATTTGACTCCTTGAAAAAAAATCAATCTCTGAGTTTAGTCACCTTAATGCTCTGGTGACACAAGGCACATGTTCTTATATTGTCAGAACTAGCACTCCCATTCTGAGAACTGACCTTTTTTACTGCTTTAAAACTACAGGCTGTTAATGGACATGCTTCTTTACTCCTGCCCAGGGTGACCCTGTGTGTGTAGCCCCCATCTCCATGGTGACAGAATGAACTGAGTCATATGGGGCTGTGAAGTGGAATTGGTATAAACAATGAACCTGAAAAAGGCTAGGCTCCCCCTTTCCCCATTAAACAAACTACAGAGCAAGCCAACAACCCAGATGCCTCCTGCAAAAGTGATGTGTGAGACAGGATGCACACCAAGTTGCATAATGATTTTCTCTGAAAGGCAATATGGTTGCTTGAGGTGTCAGTCAGCAGGGCCGGCTCTACATATTCCGCCGCCCCAAGCAGTCATGCGCGGGAGGCGCCCCGGAGCCCCGGGAGCAGTGGACCTCCCGCGGGCTTGACTGGTGAGGGTCCGCTAGTCGCGCGGCTCGGCTGGACCTCCCGCAGCTGCGGGTGGTTCGCTGGTCCGGCAGCTGCGGTTGAGCCACCGCAGTCATGCCTGCGGGAGGTCCAGCCGACCAGCGAACCGTCCGCAGTCACGCCTGCGGGAGGTCCACAGGAGCCGCGGGAGGAGCGCCCCCTCCGCAGTCTTGCCTGCGGCAGGTCCGGTCGTCCCGGGGCTCCAGTGGACCTCCCGCAGGCGTGACTGCAGCAGGTCCGCCGGCCCAATCTACCGCCCCTGCCGGCAAGTGCTGCCCCACGCGCGTGCTTGTCCCGCTGGGGTCTGGAGCCGTCCCTGTCAGTCAGGGCCGAATTTGGAATGGAGTCTGATAAAAGAGGTTATAAGCCGGTGGAATACCTACCCTGCGCTGAACAGAATACATAATAGCCAAGTTTAATCCCCTCCTGGAGCTTGGCTATATTAGTAACTTAAACACACCCAGAGCATAAACTTCAGCCTATACTTTCTCCCCAGATTTGGCTGTTCCTAGGCTTTTCCATGCTGGAGATGTATGTGCCAGACCTTAATTCCTTGTGCCTTAAGAGGCTCCAGCCTCTCTCACTACATACCTGGCTGAAGCTATTGGCTACAGTGGCTGGAATGATCCAGCAATAATTGCCTTCTAGACTTGCATGCAGGGTTCAAGCACCTGATAAGAGAATAATTCAGCTGAGCAGCCCTGCAGGGTTGTGGAGACCTCTTACAAACGTAGTCTAACTCGCCACACTAAAATGCCTAAGACCCAATTCAATGAAAGCAAAATAAAAGCCAACAATAGGGTACATTCCTATATGCTCCAATACTAATCCAGAAGTCTACTCTGGTTATTTTGTAAGAGTCTGAAGACAAAGGGATAATAAGCTTACTAAGCACAATGATCCAGTCCAGACCATGGTCCAGGTAGAGAATATACAGGCTTTATTTCAGGAATACAGCCCTACAATAACTTTTCAAATTTGTCCCTAACTATAAATAAAATTCAACCCAAAGCAGAAGACCCTCTGCACTATTTACACTTTTAATGTGTGGTGCATTGGGCTTTGTACAGGTCCTCTACACTGGGGTAATTTCACCCTTAACAAGCTGCTACTGTCACTTTGTCTTATTATTGGGGAATATAATTAACTCTCCAATATTGCAGACAATGTGCTTTACAATATATGTTGGTGACTTATTTAATAAAAAAGATCTTGGGGTTGTATATACAATACATTTGCGGGCAGGAGAAGTGTTTCCAAATAGAATAATTGCAAATTACTATACGAAATGAGTCATTTTTGTGTCTGTTGTATGGCTATCTAGTTTGCTTTGTCATTTTAGTTTTCTATAATTTTATTGTATAGTTCATCTTTTTTGTTGGAAATATCAGCATAAAATTAATTTCATTATCCTATTCGGCATGCAAGAATGTGATACATTTGCCAATGAAGAAATGGAGAGGAGCAGCAAATTCAGGAAGAGCAACAGTTTATTATGCATGCAAAGCCAGTATGTGCTTGTTGCTGAGATGGTTTAGTACAGTACTTCTTGAACAGTTGTGATAAGGTTTGCCAGAATTAAAGTATGGTTTTTATGAAGAGAGTAAAAAAAGTAACTGCTATAAAAATTACTTCAGTTCATTGAACTCTGCACATTTTATCTTGGGTCCGACCACAAATTATGATATTCATTATTAGACAGGGAGAGATGCTAAAACTGAAAAATGAGGGACAAAAGTGGTGATCGTTAAATTATACAACTTGTCATAAAGTCACAAATTATTATAAGTAGCCTCTTTTATGACAGCTTACATAAAAACTAAAGAAACTGCCAGAAGATGTTTTTCAGCAATAACGGTAAAAGCAAAAAATCTTTAAAAACAAGCACTCTAAGCATTCATACTAACCTGTAGTATTTGTTCAAATAAAGTAGCACTTTGCTACATTCCAAATTATTAATATCCTGGATTAAGTAGCCATAAGTTTATAATTGAAGTGATTCGTGACAATGCAACTCATTAGCAGTCAAGTTCACAGCAAACAGTATAACACTATTTCTCCTTCCAAAATCCACAGTACTTACAACATTGGATTATGTTAGGTGCAAAGTGTGCTCTTAGATTTTGTGATGGCAATGTCCATTGATTCCACCAGGAATCATGCATGTGTATTTGAGCTCTGTATTTGGTTCAGAGTAGAATTTGCTCCAGCTAATTATCCCAAATTTACCAGTCAGTGAGGGCACAGAACTCGTTTGGGGCTGCAGCGGGAAGAGTGATCTCCTCAGCCACTGGTGGGGAAGAGAGGCAGCTCCTCCACCTGCGGGGGTGGGAAGGAAGAACCAGCTCCTCTGGCTGCAGGGGCCACAGAAAGTGCCCCTCCAAAAGCAGACACATTTATATTCTTGTGCATGCCTCTGAGAGACAGGTTATTTAACCTCTGCATTTGCCACTGGAGCAACTGCAGCTGTAATGCTGTGTCAACAGTCTTCTTGAATTGTTGATAAATTGGAGAGGGTTCAGAGAAGAGCCATGAACATGATTAAAGGATTAGAAAACATGCTTTATAGTGCTAGACTCAGGGCTTGTCTACACTACAGGACTATTTCGAATCTACTTAAGTCGAATTTGTGGATTCGACCTTAATAAGTCGAATTTGTGTATCCATACTAAATACACAAATTCGAACTTCTGAGTCCACATTCACGGGCCAGCTTCGACTTTGGAGCGGTGCACTGTGGGAAGCTATCCCACAGTTCCCGCACTCCCGCTGCCCATTGAATTAGGGATTTCCCCCAATGCATGCTGGGGAAAAATGTGTCGTCATTGAACCGTCAATCCCGCCTCCCTCTCTTCCTTGAAAGCGCGGCGGAAATCTGTTCGCGCCCTTCTCTGGTCGGTTACAGCGCGGACGCCACAGCACTGCGAGCATGGAGCCCGCTGCGATCATCGCTGCACTTATGGCCGTTGTCAACTCCTCGCACGTTATCGTCCACCTCTTCCACAGTCAGATGCTGAGAAACCGGGCGAGGAGGCTCCAGCAGCACGGTGAGGAGAGTGGCGCAGACCTCTCAGAAAGCAGGGTACGCCGGGCAGTGGAGATCATGGTGGCAATGGGTCAAGTTCATGGTGTGGAATGGCGATTCTGGGCCCGGGAAACAAGCACAGACTGGTGGGACCGCATAGTGCTGCAGGTCTGGGATGACACAGAGTGGCTGCGAAACTTCAGGATGCGTAAGGACACTTTCCTTGAACTGTGTGACTTGCTGTCCCCTGCCCTGAAGCGCCAGGACACAAGGATGCGAGCAGCCCTGACTGTGCAGAAGCGAGTGGCCATAGCCCTCTGGAAACTTGCCACGCCAGACAGCTACCGGTCAGTAGCGAACCACTTTGGCGTGGGCAAATCTACCGTGGGGATTGCTGTCATTCAAGTAGCCCACGCAATCGTTGAGCAACTGCTCTCAAAGGTAGTGACTGTCGGAAATGTCCAGGTCATCATAGATGGCTTCGCGCGCTGGGATTCCCAAACTGCGGTGGGGCTATAGATGGGACTCACATCCCTATCCTGGCACCAGCCCACCAGGCCAGCGAGTACATTAACCGAAAGGGCTACTTTTCAATGGTGCTGCAAGCTGTGGTGGACCATAGGGGACGTTTACCAACATCAACGTCGGGTGGGCGGGCAAGGTTCATGACGCGCGTGTGTTCAGGAACTCTGGTCTGTTTAGACGCCTCCAGGCAGGCACTTTCTTCCCGGACCACAAAATAACGGTTGGGGATGTGCAGATGCCTACAGTGATCCTCGGGGACCCGGCCTACCCGCTAATGCCCTGGCTCATGAAGCCCTATACAGGCGCCTTGGACACTGAAAAGGAACTCTTCAACTACCGGCTGAGCAAGTGCAGAATGGTGGTGGAGTGTGCTTCGGACGTCTCAAGGGAGATGGCGGACCTTACTGACTCGCTCGGACATCAGCGAAAAGAATATCCCCGTAGTTATTGCTGCTTGCTGTGTGCTCCACAATCTCTGTGAGAGCAAGGCGAGACCTTTTGGCCGCTTGGGAGGTTGAGGCAAATCGCCTGGCTGCTGTTTATGATCAGCCAGACACCCGTGCTGAGAGAATATCCCAGCGGGAAGCGATATGCATCAGGGAGGCTTTGAAAGCGAGTTTCCTCGCAGAGCAGGGTAACCTGTGACTGTCCACTTGATTTTAAGAGAGCCTGATCATAAACCAAGTTTTCCCCACTTCCCAAGGACGTTTTAAAACTAAGGACATGTTTTAGTAATTAATAATAAATCTTTCGTTGACTTTGCATTTCTGTTTCTTCGTTGAAACATGGAAGCATTCTGTGCTGGTTAAGGTGTGCACTGATGGGTGGGTTTGCAGGAAGGGGCGAGGGGTGCCGTCCTTGGATAGGGGTTACCATGACGGCTGTGGGTTTGGGCGTTGGAAGGGTGAGGGGTGTGGGGAAGGGTGAGTATCTGCCCCTGGATGAGGTGTCTTTTGGGGCTCGGGGCACCGGGAGGATCGTGACTACGGTCCAAATGCATGTGAAGGGAAGCCTGCCTTTACATTCGGGGATGTCAGGCACCAGGACCCTACACATCAAGGAAAGACCGGGGCAGCATACACCACACAGACTGTCCCTGGTGCCTAGTGACTGCAGTCTGTGTGTGCCCTGCAGTTGACCCTGCCCCAAGTCTGTACCCTGGTAATGTGGGCTATGCACTGTAATTAAAAATCCCCCCCCCCCACAAAGTCTTCTGACACGAGAAACGTGACGGAAACAGAGAGTAACAGCAAACCGCTTTTAATAATGTTATACACAGTGGGGGGTTGAAACTTGGATTTGGGACTGGGTGATCCTGTAAGGGAAGAACTTCTACAAATTTACTGCGAGAGGTGTCTTGTACATTAGCGCTCTGCTGCGGTGCAGTGACAGTTCTCACGGCCCCTACCGCCCCTCCTTCTTGTCACTTTGGGTGAGGGGACAGGACTTCTTGGCGTTGGAGGCGGTTGCAGATGCACTGCAGGGGGGCTCTCTCCTCCTGCCTGTGGTCTTGCAGAACATCTACAAGGCGCCGGAGCGTGTCCGTTTGCTCCCTCATTAGACCAAGCAGCGTTTGAGTCGCCTGCTGGTCTTCCTGCCGCCACCTATCCTCCCGTTCCAGGTGTGTGCGATGCTGCTGACACAGGCTCTCCCTCGACTGTCTCTGCTCTGCCGCCTCCGCTCTGGAGCTGGCCATCAGTTCCTGGAACATGTCGTCCCTTGT
Organism: Mauremys reevesii; assembly: GCF_016161935.1. NCBI lineage: Eukaryota > Metazoa > Chordata > Testudines > Geoemydidae > Mauremys > Mauremys reevesii. The sequence goes on from NC_052624.1 coordinate 43,143,103, forward strand.
CTTTTTCTTTCGGCGTCTAATCTGAGCCAGCCTCTGCGAGGGGGATGGCGGGGCAGTCCGTGAAGGAGCCGAAGCTGTGTGATGCGAAAAAGTAGGTGATTTCCTTGAACAAATACATGTTTGCCAACAGTAAACACAGTCTAGTCATTTTCAGTTAAGAAGACCAAACAGGGAACCAAGTCTCAGGAGATCTCGGAACTAGTCCGAGATTTTGGAATACGCTCTCATTGGCGGCGCGATTGCACTGGATAGCGCACAAGCGAGGAGAGACAGCTGCATCCCTCTTGCACAAAGTCCTGGTAAGCCTTACAGTACAGACTGCTTATCAGATAGTGCTTAGCTGTGCTCTCCTGCTGGAGGCAATGTGCAAAGCAGAAAAGATGAGCGTTATGCGGCATCTCCCGCCAGTGACCGCGAAAGACCCCGTATGCTTTTCCTCTGAGGCCTGCAACACGTGGCTGTTAAGCGAGGTCATTCTTATGCAAAGTAAAACTCTGTTAAGCGAGGTCATTCTTATGCAAAGTAAAACTCTGTTAAGCGAGGGTCATTCTTATGCAAAGTAAAAGTCTACCATGCACAATAGTAACAGTACACTAATTCCACTAATTAGATGCAGCACTTCCACAACGACATCACCCTGAGGCGTGTCAGGCGCACACAGAGAGAGCGGATGTTAATAGAAGCCCTGCACAGACCAGGACCCTACGCTGCCATGCTCGTAGAAGCGATGGTCCCCCTCTACCTGAGGATGGCATGGCGCGGAAGAGTGTGCTTCAACGGAGCACCCAATAAAGCACCTCTCCCAAGAAACCTCTTGCTGAGGCTTTTCCAGCTGCTCTCTGAGAGCTTTTTTGAAATATCCCCAGAGGACTATTGCTCCATTGCTGTTTGTGTAGACCTGCTGTTTGTTTAGTTTCATATTTAAAAATGTTTATATAGTATTTCTATTTTTTATATAAATCCCTGTTTCTTAAAAAAATAAATGTTTCCCTGTTTGTAGCACTTACCGCCTGATCCTTCCCCTGAGTCCGAGTCCTGGTTAACGGGCAGGGACGGTTGGTAGGGGATCTCTGTGAGGGTGATGAAGAGATCCTGGCTGTCAGGGAAAGCGGGAGTGGGTTCGATGTCGCCTGCGCCGTCCTCTAAAGACCCTTCCTCATCTTCCCCATCGGCGAACAGGGAGGGGGAACTGTCCCGGTACACTATTCCGTCCTCGGAGTCCACCGTCACTGGTGGGGCACTGGTGGCAGAGCCACCTAGAATGGCATGCAGTGCCTCGTAGAAGCGGCATGTCTGGGGCTGGGCTCCGGAGCGTCCGTTTGCCGCTCTGACTTTTTGATACCCTTGTCTTAGGTCCTTCACTTTCACGCGGCACTGCATCGCATCCCGGCTGTATCCTTTGTCTTTCATGGCTTTAGAAACCTTCTCGAACGTCTTCGCGTTCCGCTTGTTGGAGCGCAGCTCCGAGAGCACAGACTCCTCGCCCCACACAGCGATCAGATCCTGGACTTCCCGGTCACTCCATGCTGGGGACCTCTTTCTATTCTGGGATTGCCCGGACTCCTCTGCTGGAGAGCTCTGCATCGTTGCAGGTGCTGCGGAGCTCGCCCCGATGTGCAACCAGAACGTCAGATTCAAACCGCCCAGACAGGAAAATGAATTCAAATTTTCGCGGGTCATTTCCTGTGTGGCTGGCCAGAGAATCCAAGCTCGGACTGCTGTCCAGAGCGTCAACAGAGTGGTGCACTGTGGGATAGCTCCCGGAGCTGCTAAGTTCGATTAGCATCCACACCAAGCCTAATTCGAGCTAGCAAGTGCGAATTTAGCGTTACTCCACCTGCCGGGGTGGAGTACCAAATTCGAACTAAAGAGCCCTCTAGTTCGAATTAAATGGCTTCCTGGTGTGGACGGTTGAGCGGTTAGTTCGAATTAACGCTGATAAATTCGAATTAAAGTCCTAGTGTAGACCAGGCCTCAGGGAGCTCAGTCTATTTAGCTTTGCAAAGAGAAGGATAAGGGGTAATGTGATTACAGTCTGTAAAATATTAGATAAAATATTAGGGCATATATTAGATAAAGGCTCTTCAATCTAGCTGAGAAAAGTATAATATGATCCATTTGCTGGAAGTTCAAGCTAGACTAATTCAGACTGAAATATGGCATAGATGTTTAACAGTGAGGGTAATTAACCACTGGAACAGTTTACCAAGGGTCAAGGTAGATTCTCCATCACCAGAAATTTTTAAATCAAGATTGAATGTTTTTCTAAAATATATATGTAACCCACACACCTTCTGGGTGTGGTGTTCTGGCCCATCGAGTGGCACTGAGACCACTTAACAGAGATAAAATGCATCTGCTCTACAGCCTTAGCTAACAGTCAGCTGGCTTTTCAGCTCACGCTGTAGAGGCTCATGCACTAAGCTCAAAAGGTTGCAGGTTTGATCCTGCTGGTGGATGACCAGGGTCTGTTGGCATTACAAGTGGAGGCTAGTCCGGGATTTCAGCTGGAAAGACTCTGAAGCTTGGGCGATGTTTACTCAGCTAGGGGAAGTATGTAACCAACACACCTTCTGGGTATGGCATTCTGGTCCATCTAGTGGCACCGAGACCACTTAAGAGAGATAAAATGAGTCTGCTCTACAGCGTGATCTAACAGCCAGTTGGCTTTCAGCTCATGTGCTAGAGGCTCATGCACTAAACTCCAGAGGTCCCAGGGTCTGTTGGGTTACATTTGCTTTAAGAATTTTTCAGGGAAATTTTATGTCCTTATGTCTCTGTTACACAGGAGGTTAGACTAGATGATCCAGTGGTCACTTGGGATCTATGGATCTATGCGTTTTTGTCATATGAACTATTTATATTCAGTACAGGGGGAGGCTATTCAGAAATGAGAGTTAAATATAATGGACCGAATTCAGTGGTGATATAAATACTAGTTTAAGATAGTTTATAAAAAAAGGTGTAAGTAGTAAAGTGTGTAATCTGCATATGGAATTCAGTGGGTGTGCAAAATCAGGACAACTTACATGGTGAGGGAGTACAAAGCAGGAAAAACAACTCACAGCAGAGTGCATTATGAAACAGCTCTCCTCCCAAAAGACATTTATTTGCTATATATCATCTGGTAAAGCTTTTCCTTCTGCACGGCCTCATCAACTCCTTCCCTGTTACGCTTGTTTTGCCCACCGTCTGAATACCAAATCAGTACATGTTATACTACTGCATTTTACAAATTATGCACATTTTTAATCAGCATAGCCCTGACATGTTATGTACACAACTAGGCATGGCCTCAACATTTCTCTGAGAACTCACCTTACTTAAACCACTCCAGATTCAAACAATGAGTATAAATAGGTAAGTAATAATACTAGTTATTAGGGGATGTTACTATTAGGACAGATTCTGCTTTAATTTACACTGACATAAATCAGGAGTAACTCGCCAGTGGCATTATGCCAGTGTACAACTAGAATAAGAGAGATCATAATCAGGGTGGTGGTGGTGTTGGTGTTTTATGAGTTACTCAAGAATGGGCAGTTTTAATAGAGGTTTTAAATATTGAAAGGAAATATCTGTTCATTGTTAATTCATTGAAAGTTCTGTTTAATTAGTTTACCAGTTAGAGAGCCTACACACATTAAGGGAATGTGCTATCAAACGTGTTACCTAATAAGTTTGTACACTGATCTATAACACCTGTACTTATTGGAGATTGTATGCGCTAGAAAATTCTGATTTAAAATCAAATCTGTAAAGCACTTCTGCTGACTGCCATGGTTTACATTTAATAAAAATATTTTTAACATTCAGTAGAGAATCACATTTTAAAAATAAATGGAAAAAAACAGAAAAGAACTGCTAGATTTAAAATCAATTGATATTTAAGAGCAATGAAAGCCTCTGTGCAAAGTTTCTATATGAAGTTTAATACTTGTAACCTTGGACTTGAGACTTCCAAATATATTTATAACAATTGATGGTAGAGCCAGAAAAACCTTTTTCAAGAGAGAGAAGCAAGGCTAGATAATCTTTCTGAGACCAAGAACCTACATTGCCATTCATTCCAAGTCCTTTTGGTAAATAAATGTGGGACAGACGAGTTCACGGGACTAATTGTTGCCCCAGGAGGTCTCATGAAACAGTATCAAACTGTAAGCAGATGCTTGAATCGTTTCACAAAGCCTCAGATCTCTATGGCACCACTAGAAGTGCTCATTATTGTCTGGATAATATATTCCGAACCAAGTATTTATAATACTATTAGCTGCTCCACATTTTATAGTTTAGTCATCAGAGGACAGATGAGGATGGAATATGTTTTACTTGGTCAACAAAATATTTATTTAGGATCTTTGTGCCCCAGACACTGGCAGATACTTAAATTATAAATTATGTTTTGCAATGATAATCCTAACACCAACATCTGTGCACCAATGAATTCATGAGTGCAGCCAAAGTGTGCCTTTATTTTGATACCTTATTATTGTATTGCTTAAAATATAGCAGAAAGGAGAACAAAATTTGTCACTGATTAAAAAAATGTTTCCTCCTTTAAAATATTTCCTATAAGCCTGCCCCTTCAGGGAAACCCTCATCATTTTTTCCAAATATTAATAATCTTTACAATGTTTCCTTCACCTGAATTGTTGGCCTGTGCTTTAGCTTTTTTTTTAAATTTATTTGCTTTCTCATACTTATGGCTAACTTTGAAACTCACAGTGATTTTAGTTGTAGTATTGGCTCATTTCTGGAGAGCTGCTCTTTCCTTCCTGTCACAGGCCGTGGGTGCTGGAATGGAGGCAGGTGACTTGGCCTTGTTGGTCAATGTAGCTCAGGAGCTTGGGGTGGTATCTTGGCTCACCAGGGCACTCGTGAACAGGGACAGACCAGAAGATCAAGGTCTAGCTTTGTCCTTATCTGAGGAGGCTTGCCCCAAGAGGAATAATTTTAGTCAGTCTTCTCTAGCTTTCTGAATTTTGCTTAGAGAAGGAGCAATGTAGGAACATCATTCAGGAATATGTCCCTTTCTGAAGCAGAAGAGGCGCCTGGAATATTCCCCATTATGTGCCAGTGAAGCTTCACTTTAGAGGCAGATTTTGAACCCTTCTAGCCATATTGCTAGAGAGACAGTGTGTCTTTAAACTAAAAGCTAACCAACATTTTGGTTTTTGTTTGCCAATGGGGTAAAATGACTAACACAACTAACTAACGACTGACTACCACTAAAGCTAGCAGTGCGCGGAGGTGTCTGGTGAACACTACAAAGGTTTCCTCTTGCTGACAGGTGCAGTAAGAAGCACCTGAAGGATGATTGGGCCCATTCTGCTCTTGGATGAGGAGCGTGAGACCATGTCAGGTCAGGTGCAGAGCAGACACCACTGACCAGAGGAATCCAATCTTGCATGCCTGGGGAGCATGTGCACCAAGAGTGCAATCCAGGTGGCCAATCACTCTAAGAAGCACCATTAGTCTATGATAGGGAGTGTCCGAACTGCTATGTTGCACTCTATCAACGCAAAGCTCTTTGTATGCTTCTGCTATCTATTTCATTGGAAATCCCAGCCTTCTTTCTTCACACTGGATGTGAAGGCAGCATCTGGAAACAACAAAAAACAATCTAAATCTAGTCTAATATTGGAGTTAATTGTAAGTACCTCCCTTCAGGAGGGTACAATGCCAGCACATTTTAAAGAAGTTATCTCTCAGTCCTCACTGAAGAAACCATCTCTTGAGGCTGTGAATTTCAGTTATCACCATATCTCTAAATCTCCGTTAGAGGAAAGTTACTGAGGAGGAGGTAATGAAGAAAACTCAGACAATAAGTGGAGTTCTCAGATTTACTTGATCACTGTCAATTCCATTTTAAGCCTGGGTATGACAGTCTCTGAATTGGATGGCTCGATTAATGATCTTCTCCAGGCAGTGGGTGAAGATTAAGTGTCCGTGATGATTCCTTTAAATCTGTCAGCTGTTACTGCTACTTTTGACCATAAGGTTTTCTTGATGCCTGCACATCCTGTCAGGGATAGACAGAGTTGAACGTTTCTTTTCCTCCAAGAGGGCAATATTGGGTAATTGTTTCTCTGCATAAGGGCTCTTGAACAGAGGGTTTCATGATGTTCCATTCTTTCACCATCAGAATGGTGCAGTTAATCAGCAATTTCAGTGCTGAAATAAGATTGCAACTCAGATTCAAATTAATTGACTGAGGTGCTGGTGATATGGTTTGGTTTAAAAGGGACAGGATAGATCCCTTTCTTTCCATAACATTTTAAATACTATTACAGTTTTTATCAGATCTCCAACAAATTGTATGCTTTAATTTTGGGACGGAATAATGTTATTTCTCTGGTTGACCTCTGAGAATTTTACCCACCTAACAGACTGCAGAATTGAGTACTTTACTCAATTACTTTACCACACCCATTTTGAGCTTTTCATGACCACAAATTAGAAATGGGCCTGAACTGAATTCCTTTTAATATGGGCATTCCCAAACTTTGGGGAAGTGTAGATTTCAGTCACTACTTGGGCCACTTCTTTTGCAAAAAGTTCTGTAAGCAGGAGTGTAAAGCTAATACACAAGTTATACTGGATTTCCATTAAAAAGTTTTTCATCAAATTTAGTACAATATGCAGAAAGTTAGTCTTACAAAGGAAAGGTGCAAGAGAAGATAGAATTAAATGAGATGAGGATTTATAACACAAGATGCTAAGACTAAAGGTAAGTTTCCAAAGTAGAGTGAAAATATATTAGCCATATTATGCAAAAAGAAAATGGCTTTATTAATAGTTGACAAGTCTTTTATCACAAATATACAAGTTCTCCACTGTGTCTCTGAGCAATGAAATCCCACAGACATTAGATACAAGGCAGTGTCAATTATGGGATTGAATTGGCCTATTTGAATTGGCTTTAATATTACAGTATCTGCAATGTCTGAATCAAACTATTTTAAAGGGAAGCGAATGTAAATGTTTTAAGTTATTGATGTTTAAGGACTATAAAAAGCTATTTGATATGATTAACATACATTTTATGAGGAAGGCACTTTAAAAAGTGTTGTGTGCTAACAACTGCTCAGAGCATAATGGATACTGCATTTGCCTACAGAGTTACTTCACAAGCAGTATCTAGCTCATTATCATAAAGTACTTTTACACTAACTTGAGTATGAAAGACACTATGTATAAGGGAAAATTCATTACGTTCTATACATAGAACAAAGTGTTGGGTTGAAATGTATGAAGACCTTAAAATTATGTTGAGTAGGTCTTCAGCTCAAAAAGAGGTATCAGACAATGAGATACAATATCACTCAAGCTATTAAATGCTGTGCTGGAATGTGTATTGTACTGTAAGAATTGCAGTTGGAAGAACTAGAATGCTAAGAGATAAATGGAAAAGGACTGACTCTCTTCAGATTAACTGATAATGCTGGACTTGTCAGAGAAAAAGTGTAAAAAAAAATCACTGAAGAGGAGGGGAGAGAGGATTTGATGGGGAACAAATTGACTTTAAATGGAAAATTATGTTGCCCTGGATTTGAGGGTTGTGTACCCCAGATTTTGATCAAGCTAATTAATTGCCAGCATATTACAGGAACTCCTCACTTAAAGTCATCCCGGTTAACATTGTTTCATTGTTACAGTGCTGATTAATTAGGGAACATGCTCGTTTAAAGTTATGCAATGCTCCCTTCTAACGTCATTTGGCAGCCGCCTGCTTTGTCCACTGCTTGCAGGAAGAGCAGCCCATTGCAGCTAGCTGGTGGGGGCTTGTAACCAGGGTGGACCGTCAGCCCCCCATCAGCTCCCCGTCAGCTCCCCACTCCCCTAAGTTCCCTGTGCTGCAGCCACCCAGCAGGCTATCAATCAGCAGTTCAGCTCTCCTTCCCACCCCCCCACTGCCATGTGCTGCTTCTGCCCTCTGCCTTGGAGCTGCTCCCAGAGACTCCTGCTTGCTGTGCGCGGGGGGGCTAATGTCAGGGTGTCCCCCTCCCCCCTGCTCCTGCACCCCACTTACCCCTTCTCCATGTAGAGCAGGGAGTGGACACTGAGGGAGAGAGACAGAGAGAGCTTGGGGCAGCAGCTGCTGTCTCAACTTCCTGATCCACTTTAAAAGACAATGCACTTCAGAGTGGGTCAGCTTACTTAAAGGGGCAGTGTGCAGCTCTGTCTCTCTCTCCCACACACAAGGTATGTGTCTGTCTCTGTCTGCTATGCTGTCTCCCCTCCCTCGTGTTCGTGCTGCCTTGTGTGAGAGGCAATAACATTAACAATAATGTGTTAACCCTTCAGGGCTCAGCCGAGTGCTAGTTCATCATTTAGCAGCAAGGCATTCTCTGGGAAATATCCCACCCTCTTCCACTCTCTAACTTCACCACCTCAACCAAGCTTCACAATCATCATAGCTGTTTGTTTAAAACATATACTGTGTGTATATCTATATAATATATAGTTTGTCTGGTGAAAAAAATTTCCCTGGAACCTAACCCCCCCATTTACATTAGTTCTTATGGGGAAATTGGATTCACTTAACATTGTTTCGCATAAAGTCACATTTTTCAGGAACATAACTACAATATTAAGCGAGGAGTTACTCTATGTGTATTCAGCTGCCATGAATTAATAAAATAGATCACCACATAGTTAAGGGTTAATTTGAACAAGCAGGGCTTCTGGAGACAAGGTCAAATGCATTTGGAGGTTTGCAGTCTCTGCTAATCAGAACAGGAGGAGGGGAGAAGAGAGTCAACAATTTGAGACTGAAAGAAAATAAGTGGATGGAAACCTTGAGTTTTGGGCACCTTTGATATAGACGCTTATTATGACTAAGATTATTAGGAATGTTTGTTGTTAAACAGTTTATTGGACTTAGGAGAGGTGATGACTCAGTAGGGGTCACTATGAGTTGTGTGTTTTGTAAAAGTTAGCTATAAGACTAGATAATAAAGTGTACTTTGGAGCAGTCCTCTGAAGCTATCCTAAGAGACCTTTTTCCTGACCCCTTACTCCCTGGCAAGGAAGCGACCAGCCATCGCGGACCTACCATAATTACCCAATACCATCTCAGATTCTAGGTATTATTTGGGATGTTCTAAACCTATTGCTTATATCTGTGTGTGCGTCAATCTAATAAACTGTTGTTTTAGGTAAGAGCACGCTTACTTGTATTCATCCTTCATCAGACAGAATTGCTGTGCTCCTATTGATTTATTCCTGACACTGCCTGGAGTGAAACAGCTAAGTTACCACTGCTTTGGGTTCTGAAAACCCTGGGTAACAACTGATGATAATGTCATGATCAACAGTATGCACAAAAGCAGGACTCTAAAGAAAAAGTGAATGATGCCGCTATTGTTTGCAGTTTTTTGTGGTTTTTTTTTTTTTGGTTTGCCCTTTTTGCATAAGAGGTAGGAGCTCACGTGTGCAAATCTCTGCCCATGTGAGTTGCCCTGACTTGAGGGAGTAGTCTTATTGGACCATATCTTACTTAGTCATACTGTTGCTGATCTGAAGTAATTCACTGAAGCCAAAACAGGTTCTCCAGACTGATACCAAAGTGAGGGCAAAGATCTTGCCTTTATGAAGCAATATCTCCATAGGGGGCTGGAAGCTCCACAGGGTCTTCTGGCATTTCCTAACTTGAGTGCTAGATTTTTGCAACATTTTAAACATAGTTGTTTGCTACATAATAAATAAAATAAATAATAATAATAATTAATAATACAATTTCTTTCAATAAAGTTAGACCAGGCTTTACTTTGGCCCCTAAAGTTTTACCCTAGTTTTGGCAACATGAGCTGCATTTTGGCTCTGTCTCTGATTATAAAATTGCAGTTTTATCTGCCACCTTGTATGAGCATTGTGAAGTGCAGATTGTCATGGGCAGTGGGTATAATAGGCCAGGGGAGGCTCTGCCTCCCACAGTGCTGCCACAGCCGCCGGACCCTCGGTTGCAGATTTGGTGGTGAAGTTTTTGCTTTATTATGCCCCATGCATGCTCCATGGTGGCTGAGGAGGCACATACCGCCTTCTCAGCTGCCCCAGAATCTGGATGGGGCATATTAAAGCATCTTGTAACACAGATGCTTTTCCAATTTCCCCTGGGCATGTTGGGTCTGGGGAGGGGAAGTACAGCATGGCTTCAGCCAGCCTCAGGCTCCTCTGGGTGGGTGGGGGGGGCTTGGGGCTTCAGCTGGCCTGGTGCTCCTGCATTTGGGGGGAAGGGAGGGCTCTCTGGGTGTAGAGGGGACAGGGGGTCTCAGGGCTCCAGCCACAGGGAGGGTGCGGGTGGAAGGGGCAGAGCCGGGGGCTAACCTTCCCAGAGGGGGGCTCTACCTGCTGCCCATGCAAATAGTTAATGTACAGAAAAGCTTTGGCTTTGAGGAGTCAAATAAATGCTAAGCATTGCTTTCTGTACTTGTTTTCATGGAGGATTCTCACAAGTGTAGAATATGTAATATAGATTCCGAGTGCAGATGAGAGAAAATAAATGTTCACCATTAAATGACTCTGAGCAAGCTTGGAGAAATGAGCTGAGCAGAAAATACAATAATAAAGTGATATTCCAAGGAAGAGAGATGCAGTGGAACCAAATGAAAATTAGAATATCCTGAGGGGAGGGAGTCACAGATTCTATGAAGCTCTACATTTAAAGAAATGTGCAATAGCATTTGGTCAGTTTCAAAAAAGCAATAGGTGTAGGTACTTTAAATACAATGAATTCCTAAGCCCTGAAGTCCTTACTTAGTTCTTACTCAAGTAAAACTTTCACTTAAGTCAACAGAAGTTTTGATGGAGTAAGAATTGAGTTAGGACTTCAAGATTTGGGGTAAAATTTTCAAAAAGCACCAATAGAAAGTTAAGTCCAGATCTTCAAAAGCATTTAGTCACATCAAGAAATTCTTTTGAAAGCAGATAAATTAGGAATGGGCTTGCCATTTATTTGTTAAAAGAAAAGCTCTCTGATAGAGCTGGCCTAAAGATTCCAGCAGGTTTCTAAGTCTGAAAGACATGCAAGACTTGCTAAAAGCGTTGCACTTTTCAGATGACAGCATTCTAGTGGTAAATGGCAGCGGATGGAAATATGCAATTAAGGACTCTGTGGGAATACCCTACCTGCAGAAAGATAGGAAAGGGAGAGTTGTTTGGAGAAGCTTGGGAGCCTTCTTCCCAAAGTCAGCTGACATTGGCAGTACTTGCTGCTGTGGAATAAGAAGAAAAGGAAAACCCCTTTTCTCTGAGATAACTGCATGATGTTTTAGAGTGGGACACATGAGGGAGTAAAACATACATGGAATTTTCAAAGTGGGTGTCTGAGCATATGCTGAAGGATGAGCAAATATAGGTCAGGTTGTGGGCATAGCCTGGTAAATGGACATACAACCTATCTTTAGATGCCCACGATGCTTTAGGCATATTCCACTGCAGCCTCAGGATGTACCCCAGGGTGACTCAGACATAAGCAAATCTTTGGTTAGGAAGATGCAAGTGAGACGGTGTAAGTGGAGCTGATCTCCCATCAGCATTTCAAATTTCTACTGAGCCACTTAGTACCGCTGCAAAGGGCTAGCAAATAAAACTCTCTAATGAATCAATGTCTTGCTTATTTGCCTCATCCACACCACTAAGCCTCCCCAGCAATTCTTATTAAAATAATCAAAATTATATTTATCATATTATGCTGAACTATAATCAAGAATCCCCTGTGCTGCAACCACATGAAGCTCTTTGGTCAACAAATGAAGGTCTTATCAGGGAAAACCATGAAAATTCACAGAAAAGATATGTCCATGTTAAGACACCAACACAACTAGCTTGATCATCTCCTGTGTATTCCAATACTTGCAGCATTTTCCCAGTTCTAGAACATACAATTAACCAGAAATATGGATTCTTCCACTTGTGCCCAGCTGATGAGCCACCTGGACCCTGTTTCAATATACTTTTCAGTAGCTGCGGGGGAAAAAAGTGGAAAGGAGACAATCAGAGCTGCAGCTGTCCTGGGAATAGGTGAAGATATGAACATTAGAGATGGATGATACACAGAAGCACCTTATTCAAAATTGAAGTTTGTGGCATGCTGCCTAAATCCATGTGCTTGTTCAGACCTTGGCCATCTACAAGCTCCTCTGCACATGCAAGATTCCTTGAAAATATGAACCATAATGTACATAACTAGGGGCAAACCCAACCTCAGGCCTCCACAGAGATGATCTTATTTACAGAACTGGTGTTGTTCTACTGAAAAAGGGGGTGGGGCATGTTTCTATGCACACCCCTTATACGATACAGCTTCAAGAATGTGCCGGCACAGCATGCAATGGAGGCACTTGGGGAAAAGACATGATCAGGATGGGGGTGATCCAGGGCCAGCCCACAACATTTTGGCACCTGAGACGGGGAGCTCAAATGACATCCCCATGCTCCCTCGCTTGGCCCAAAACTTTGAAAGCTCTCAATTCTGCCGCCTTCCTGTTCTACTCCTCTCATGGTACTGCTCTGCTACCTACCCCAATAAAGGAGAACTAACAACTTAAAATGCCTTGTTCAAAAATTTTAAGAAACACTTAACTTTCAAATGCCTGAACAGCAAATGTAACTTTCCTTGTCTGCATAGTAAACACTGGCATTTTTATCTGTTTGAATAATCAAAGTGGTGCTTTCCATGCCTTCTTGGTTGCAAAGATTTGAACTGCTTCCTGAAGAGCCACAGTCTGGGCCAGCTCCTGCTCTACTGAGATGGTTTCAAGGCCGACCAGCTTCTGCGTCATTGTGGAGTGTAGATGTGTTTTTATTAACTTCAGCTTGGAGAAGCTGCATTCTCCACTGGCAACTGTTACAGGAAGTGTTAGAAGTATGCACAGAGCAACAAAAGCATTTAGAAAGAGGGTGGTCATCTTATTTGTGCACATATGGTGGGGAGGAGAAAGAGAGCGAGAGAGAGCGATAGCTCAGTGGTTTGAGCATTGACCTGCTAAATGTGGGATTGTGAGTTCAATCCTTGAGGGGGCCATTTAGGGATCTGGGACAAAAATCTGTCTGGGGATTAGTCCTGCTTTGAGCAGGGGGTTGAACTAGATGATCTTCTGAGGTCCCTTCTAACCCTGAGATTCTAGAACAGCCTTTGGAGTTGATCCTGCTGAAATGGAGCTTGAAAGGGCTTTCAGTTCATCACCTAAATTACTTGCATCAATGTCATCATGTGTCAACACTGTCTCTAGTGCCCTGCATTGCTGGTGTAGGCCTTCTTCAGGTATAGTGAGGAGTTTTAGAATATGATACAACATCCCAAATATACTGCTGTGTTCCTTGAGCTGCATGAAACATTCTTCAACTGATTGTATTGCACAATCTAGCACCTAGTTAAAGAATTCAACTTTGAATTGCTGTTTGGGGTCTCTTATGGGATTATCCCATGCCTCATAATCAAAATGTCTTCTTCAGTTACTCTTGTATTCTTGAATGGGTGGGAAAATAGCTTCAGTGTGAAGTTCCTCTGCCAGCTTCTATGCACTCTTCAGAACATTTTGAAATCCCTCATCTGACTGGTTAAGACTGTAGGTCTGACTTTGCTTTGTCCAGTTGTTCCATTGATCCAGATATATCAAGGTCAACACCTTGGAGTCTCTTGCTTACAACATTTATTTCCAACAGTATGTCATGCCACAACACTAAGTCACACAGAAATTTGAAGTTATGTATGTTTCTGGTGATTCCATTTCCCTCTGCCACTGTTCTCCCACGAACAGTTCCTGGCATAGCATTATCCTCCATAATGGCAACTATGGTATCATCTATCTTCCCAATTTGGTGTTTGATAGGCTTTATCGCCTCAACTCGACTTTGCCATTGTTTGGCACTCAGTGGTTTCAGTGTCAGAGAGGATGTTCCCAGATGTTGCTTCAAAATTTGCCATCGATGAGCTGATGCAGAGAAAAATAAATAAATGCTTTGAATTACATTAAAAAATTCAGCAGCCTCACTAGAAGCTGATGCTGCTTCACTGACCATCGAGTTCAATGAATGAGAACTGCATAGGACAAAAAAAGCTTAAGGGTTTAACTCTCGGATCCGTGTCTGCACTCCTCTGTTCTTTCCTCTCATGTTGGCACCATTATCGTAGCCCTGACCTCTCATGTCAGCTATCGCAATTCCCATATCTTCCAGCTTTTTAAGACGTGTATTTGTCATACCAGCTCCTGTAGTATCATCAATGTCAATACATTCTAGAAAATGCTCTCTGACAGTCACCATTGCAGGGACATTTTCACCAGGTTCTGTTGCTGTTACAAAACGCACCATTAAAGTCATTTGTTCCATATGGCTGATGTCAGGTGTGCAGTCCAGAATAATATCTTGCTGACTTCAGATCTACCACAATCTTCTGTGCGACTTTTGTTGCCAGTAACTGTATGATCTCATTTTGAATTGTTTTTTCCAGGTAGTGGTATGTGTACATGTCTTGGGTGGTGACTCTACTTAGATGTACTTAGAGTCCAGCATCAAACTCAGCTCCACAATTTTAAGGAAGTTTCCATTGTTTGGCACATACAGCTGATCTGAAGTGCCACACAGTGCTAGGTTTTGAGTAGCAAGCATTCTCACAATGGCAATGAGCCTTTTCAGAACATTTTGCCAGTAAAGAGACTCTGATGCAATCTTCTCTTGACGCTGATCATCTGTGGTGGCCTTTAACCTTAGTCTCATCTCAAGCTCTTTCCACCTATGGAATGCTCCCTGGTGATTTGCTGCCTTCTCATGGCATGCCAGATTTCTAGCCAGATTTTTCCAGTACTTTGTTCCCGTAGAATCCAATGTGGCAGGAACATTAGACTGGAAGAGTTTGCAACAAGATCAGTATGCAGCATTCTGGGTTTTTGAGTACATAAGCCATGGCCTCTCCACCTTGTCACCTTTGGGGATTTCATGCCAGTAATGTGTTGGATGGAAACTTTTATTTTCATTGTCTTTGGTGAACATGAAGTTTTTCACTTGCTGTGGCCCATGCAATACAAGGAAGTCCCTCAGGCTACTGCTCAAGTGGGTCCACAGCCCTGGATCATCTAGACTTAAGGAACTAAACTCAGCAGCAGTTGTTTCTTGTGCCTCCACCACACTCTTCTCTGATCTACACTTTTCTTCAGGAATGTGCATGTTTACATCCATTTGAGATGGAGATATGGATGCTGCAGTAGCTGCCAGGTCACCTGCACTCTGACTAACTGGAAGATCAGGCATCTCCTCACCACTCTCATCCTCACTGGGGCTGGGAGGCTCACTGCGAACATTTGTGTCTATGTATCTCAGGAGAGATCCTTCCTGCTTAGATAGAAAAGCTTCCTTTGCTTTTTCTTTTTCTGAATGCTGCCCCAGATGAGCGTTT
This sequence comes from Mauremys reevesii, assembly GCF_016161935.1. Lineage (NCBI taxonomy): Eukaryota > Metazoa > Chordata > Testudines > Geoemydidae > Mauremys > Mauremys reevesii. Next base: position 43,158,500 of record NC_052624.1, read on the forward strand.
TCTTCTTTCACTCATGACTGCTGTTCTGTGCCAGCTATAGTGGCTCTCAACACTCAATTGAAGGGGACAAATAAGCAGGCTGGTAGCAGGGCCTGAGTGAGGGGAGATATCGCGTCTTAAGGGCCTAGCTGGCTCCTAATACTTCAGTTGACTGCCTGTTCTCCTCAAGTGGGTTCATGGAAGCAGCAGGAAACAGGAAGCTCCCCAAGAAGCTGGTGTTAATCAGTCCAGGCTCCTAGGGGTGCTAGAGAGGTACATAAAAGGCTCCTCCTCCTCCTCCTCTCTCTCTCTCCCTGCAGTTCCTGCTGCTTTCTGTTATTTCCTCTCACCTTTTCTCCTGCCTGCCTGTTATGTCTCTTGTGCCCTCCTTCCTCCAGCACAGCACTCCACCATCTCTGTGCATCTAGAGCAGAGAGAATACATATGCACCAGCAGCAGACACAATTTTCTACGCTCTGGGTCCTAGTGGCACTGCTCCTCCCCTCCCTCTCCCCAGAGTCTGGCACCTGAGGCGGCTGCCTCAGTTCGCCTCATGGTAAGGCCAGCCCTGGGGTAATCCTCCCGTCATTGAACTTTCCCTTTGTGGGGACAGGGCAGCAGAACCATTGGCTGAAGCAGTTTCTGTGCAGCATCTGCAGTGCGCCTCAGACAACTTTGGTGGAGACTTCCTCCCAGTACTCTTATGCACCTGCCCAGTGTGCCTCCTTGCTAGTTCTACTGGTCAGTAGGTGGAGGATTCGTTTTAATGTTTCATTAAGGAGCAACTCCATGAACATAACCTGACAACTCAATGGTTCCAATAGTGCCCTTGTCTCTGACATAGTACATATACCTACCTTTAAATCAGCAAACTGTAACAGCACTTCAAAACAGGCACCATTGTTTATATCCCTCATGAAAGAACAGTCCTTCACTTGTTTAGCTCTGCATTTAAGCAACATTCCTCTGAATTGCTGACTGCAACTAAGAAATGCTAATTTGAAAGCACCATGCCTACTATTTTTACATTTAAGTTCAGGAATGTTTAGACAAAAAAGTCCTAAGGCTTTAATGTTTGTTCTGTTTTTTCAATTTGTCATTAATTTGTATTTATTCCACCAGAACATATTTATAGTAATGCCCAGACTAATACAAAAAACTGCCTTTGCAAGTTTCACTGTATGAGCTGACCTGCTCATCACCTTAGTCCACTTGGATAGAGCAGAGATATTTGTGATCAATTTCAGAAACAAGTTGTAGAATTGTCTAGGTCAGCATTCTTTAATGGGCATGCAAGTCTATTAAATATCTCTTACAAACTCTGCATTTAATAAATGATTTCTAATTGACTAGGTGTCATCAGCAACATTCTAGAAAACTCAGTTACAAAGTATTTTTCATTGATTTTCCTTGTATTAGAAAATGAAATGTCAGATACCATTAATTGCATTTTCACAATAAAGAGCAACAGCTAAAGAAACTGCTAAGTGAAAGCACTTCCAATCTAATGCACAATGGATGGATTCACTGTAAATGAATACAATATATCAACATTTATTACAGTAATATGCATCTGTGGGCTAAATTGATGTGAATGTAATTACTATCTTTACAAATGGAGCAGCTCTGCAGGTTTCTACCAAGAAAATCATTCACATATATTTTACACATTCCCATAGCCTTATACAGCATATTATCTGCCTTTCAGCAATACACTAGGTAATTAACCCTTTGGGTCTAAGAGTTTCTACTTATAATGATTGCATCATCATCACAACCTCCTGTACTTGCTGCTAGCTGCAGACTGTCCATGTGTCAAGCATCACTAATTTGCATACTCTCACCTTTATGGTTTTTTATCACGCCTATGTCTCACCAAGATGTACCCAGTGACCCAGAATGAAGTGTATTAGGTTGTGACACACATTTCAAGCGAATCTGATGATCCTCAGACACATAATATAAAGCTTTTTTCTTACTATTTCTTGAGCTACCTAGGAGAGATCTAAGAAGGAATTAGGCTTTATATTAGCAGATAAAATGTCAGATATGATTCTGCATGCCTTCCTTCACACGATTCTTGTATTGCACCCAAACATAAGCATTGTTCTTTACAGAACAGAGGAAATGGTATTAATGGTCTGGAAGTGTAAATTCATTTGACTATAAACAATGTAATGTTGCGCTGGAAGTTTTAACTCCTTTGTGGGGAAAGAAAATCCATGACCTTTATAAAGTATGTGCTATAGCATTCAATTTCCCTGCATCTGATTGATAAGCAAGCAGGAAATTATATCTTTTTCCACGGCAGGGAAGCATAATTAAGCAATAAGGCAATGGAGGTAGTTGTGATTATCTTCGGATGCACCTGGAAGCGGCCTTGTTGCTTTTTTAAAAACATCTTTATGGTAAGGGAACTGTGCATTAATTTCTGCTGAGAAAGATGAAGTTGACAGTTTAGAATGCTCATGAACAGCAGTTTCAATTGCGTTTCGGAGAGAATAATGTAGCCCACCTCAAACAATTAGGCTGCTTCTTCTGTGCACGCAGTGATGAAGCTGTAAACATGTAACTGACAGTTCATAACCAGAAAAAAAAACAATTATGCTCTGGCTGGTTGCCAATGAGTCAGAAACTTGCATTTTTTACAAATTTACAATAAGAATATGTTGTCCCCAATACTTGACTTCCAGGGAAAGCATCTCTGCATAATTAGCGCTATTGCATGCACATGCTAATTTATGCATTTTAATTATACCAACGGCCCAGTGAATAATTAATGTTAGGAAAACAATAGGTCTGAAACATAAAGCTAAAAAGTATCACTGAAATGCTTTTTAATGGTCTTTGTGGGTTTCACATAACTAATTAAACAGTTTAACTATTTGAGTGCAAGAATATTTTCCTACAATAGCTTTACAGTCAAGTGCTGAGAATTAATTAGCCTGTTCAGTGATGGGAGATCATGTGGGCTTCCTAATTTTCCCAGCCACCTGTGCGACAAGAACTCAGCTATGTCACACTGGTGATGCATGGATGCCTAAGTCCATAGGAAGGGCTGGAGGCTGCCATCCATATGGCATGTGAGATGGGAATGCCAAAGTTTCAGAGTGAGATTTCCCACTACACCCCCTGCCCCAACCTTCAAATTTACTGCTAGTCATGGAGTAGCACTCCCACTTGGGCACTTGAACCCTATCCTGCTGAGAGATAAAAGCGCCTATAGGAGACTAAAAGGAAACTAAATGGTGACCTCAAAACTATTAGGTGAGATTGACCCAGTGATCCCATCCAGGCCAGATGAAAAGTAGACCAACTCAGGAAAGAGACTTCTCCAGGAGTTGATGCATAACACTCAGCATTGTCATGCCTAACTTTTAGACACCCAGAAAATCCCTCGGATTCACAAAGGCTGAGTTTGATGCGTACACAATGAATTGCCAGAGATAAGGAGACAGGCACCTAAGACTGGAGATTCATAAAAGCCAGCATGCTAGGCAGAATCCCCACTCAGACAGTCAATGGAAGATGCGTAGGAGAGGGGTGTGTCCTAAGCTCCTCCTCTCTCAGGGAGTTCCCTGCCTTAGTCTGGGCTGTATGGAGGTGTCTGCCTCTGTTTGGGCTTCCCAGTTGCAAACCCTCTCATGGTGTTAGGCATCTATGCCATTTTTTGCAAGTGGGAAGGAGGAGGAAGCTGACCATCTTCATAACTTTTTGCCATGTGGTTAGGGCACTTACCTAGGATGTGGGAGACCCCCTACTGAAGTCCACCCGCCCCTCCCTGCCTCCAGAAGGGAAAAAAGGATTCAAGCAGGTGTTGGCCACTTCTCAGAAGAGCACTCTAAACACTCTAAATTGTGATGTGGGGCTCCCTCAATATCACTGTTCCACCTACATAAATAATTTAAAAAATAATTGGTGCAGGTGGACTGGATCCTGGGTCTCTCCATCCCAGGTGAGTGGGCTAATCATCAAGCTACAGGGTCATTCTTGTGCTTGTTCTCGCTCTCAGCCAGTGATGCTATATTTATATTTTTCAGCGTGGAACAGCTTCCCCAGGAAAGATTGAGGGATCCTGCTCATTAGACTATTCCATAGTTCAGTAGTAAAAGCACTCACCTGAGAGTGTGGAGACCCCTATTCAAATCCCTTCTTCCTCTCAAGGGAATTGAACTGGGGATCTCCCACATCCCATGTGAATACCTTAATGACTGGGCTAAAAATCACGTGGGAGTTCAACCCCTTTTCCCAGTTTTGTGTAAGCCCCCCATAGCAGTCTGATCCACTAGGCAAGCTCAGAGCACACCTACCAGATCAGGCCTCACAGGCAGGTTAGATGGAGGAATACCTATCTTTCCTTGGTTCGCTTCATGCATCACGCTGGGGCTCTGGCATCCAGATATCTTGTCTGGGGCTAGAGTGCGCATGTAATATAGGTGCCTAGGGAATTTTCATTGCAAAAATTTAGGCACTGAGTGATTAGAGGCAGCTGATCGGGGTTTTGTGAATCCCACTGGGGTCTGATTCTGTGATTTAGGTGCCTAAAGTGGCAGTTAGGTGCCTTAGTCCCTTTGTGAATCTAGCCCTGAGAAGTCATGTCCATGTTACTATGAAAAAAATGCACATTCAAGTCTCAAAGCTTGCAATGTCTGATCTTCATGGAGTAAAGCCTTGTCATGTAGATTTCAAAATTTGCATTCCAGCTGAGGGTACTTAGAAACCAGACAGCAGTTCTGTGCAGTTGTGGAAGCCTCATTATAAAAAGTGATGTGCCACATTCCCATCCAAAAATGGGTATAATAATTACAGTAAATGATTAATTACCCGGTACATGACTCACATGGCAATGTATTTTAACATTCACATGAATAGCACCAAATAGTTCATTGTGAATATGACGATGGAGATCAAATTGATATTTTGACAACTTTTTAAAATAATTGTTCCCTGTTTGAAGTTTGCTTTTAAAGCTCCTAAATAAAATAGTGTAGAATATATTATAAGATACTTTTTAAATGACCAACACTGGGAGCTGCTGCTACTTTAGAAATCAGGCCATTTGTTTAGGTGCCTAAATATGGCTTTAGGAGATTAACTGTAGGCCACTATTTCTGAAGGCCTTGGCCCATCTATCTATCTATCTATCTATCTATCTATCTTAAAAACAATGGCTCACAATCCCTGCTTTCCTGTGCTTCCTCCCAGCACAGCAGGGGACCATTAGAGAGACAGTGATGGCTGGTTGTTTCTCAGGGTGGATCTCTGCTGTCTGGAAGGCTGGTCATAGATCAGAGCAGCCAAGGGGCTGTTCGTTTAAACTAACAGGCTAGGGTCCCTATGGGATTGAATGCCAGCTGAGTTTACTTGGAGTGCAGTATACTCCAGCCATCTGGCAAGCTCATTCATGCTGAAGCTGACTTCAGGAAAGCGTGGTGCAGGATCTGCTCAAGATGAGAGTTCCCTTATCCCAGGAGAATTCTCTGCTGGCCATATTCAGCTGCTTTCTGGCCCTTCTGAGCCACTCATGTGGTGTAAAAGCAACAAAGAATCCTGTGGCACCTTATAGACTAACAGATGTTCTGCAGCATGAGCTTTCGTGGGTGAATACCCACTTCTTCAGATGCAAGTGTATTCATGTGGTGTAAAGAGGGCAGAACACAAATGAGAATCTGACCCAGTATGCAACTGTATAGAACAAATTTGCTTCCTCTAAGCAATGATATGAAAGAACAGACACACGGATTGGCAAACAAAAGACATTGGAACAAATAGGTATATCATCCTGTGTGTAGCCACACATTCATTTGTATCATCTTAACTATTCTATTTCACAATAAGGGGATTAAGGGTCCACTAATTGTTTGTTGCACATTGTTTGGTGTAATATTTAAGTCAGGCTGTAAAGAGTAATTAGTCCAGAGAGTGAATGTTTCCTTAATCTGTCTGGGAGAAAAAAATATGTCCAGTAAAGTCTGATGTCAGTAACTTTAGATCAAAATGTATTTTCATATCAATGTGGATTTCCATGAATCATCAGTTCGGTCTGTGAGGAACAGACCTAACATTTTAAATGCTCCTTATTGTGTAACATAAAATTTGGCTAATTAAGCGTGAGATCAGGAATCTGCAGTACTACTGGTAACAGAATGCTACCCTTTCCCTCTGCCTTTGTAGGGTTATGCTGAGAAGGAGAAGGCCACAGCAAAGGGTCTGGAGGATGTGAAGGCTAACTTCTACTGTGAATTATGTGACAAGCAGTATCACAAACACCAGGAATTTGACAACCACATCAATTCCTATGACCATGCTCACAAGCAGGTAAACTTGGAAAGTCATGCATGTGATTGGTATTCCATCATAAAGGAAGAATACAGCACAGAGTGACTGGAAATCACCTTGAATGGCATGGTTAGAAATATTGTTCTTATTGACTTTTCTTACGTCCCAGACCCACTCACATTGATTCTGATCCAAAGTCCAATTGACATCAATGGGAATCTTTAGACTGACTGCAATGGATTTTTGATCAGATCCATGAAAACAAGCCTTCCATGTTAATTTTCTTATTCAATATCTAACACAGACGAGGTTCTATGGTGATAACAGATTTAGACCGGTCTCCTGAAAGGACTCAATGATTCCCCATCTTGCTGGTTGATACTTTTAAAGGGACAGGGTTTAAGATAACTCTAATTAAGTTTAGCTAGCCTGGGAATGATCAAATGCAACCCAGAGCTTATTTTTAAACTAATATTTTTTCATTAAAATCAGATGCAAAATATTTTTGAGTTTTAAGCATTCTCATGGGTTAACCAATTGAACTGAAGAATCGTTGCCATTGGTGTGAGATAATGGGTCAGTATGGGTAGTGATAATGATATCTCTACATGTGGGGTTACCAGCCTAAAGAAAGAGAAGGAAGGAGCACTTTCTCAAAAATCCAGCATCCCTCCTTTAGATTCAGATGGTCAATGTACAGGGGCAGAAGACATTTTGTTTTAAAAATAAGAGCATAAATTTCAATTCAACTTTAGAAACATGTGTCTTATAACCATCTATGAAAAGGGGAATAAGGACAACCCGGGGAATTACAGACTAGTCAGCTTCACTTCAGTACCCAGAAAAATAATGGAGCAAATAAGCAATCAATTTGCAAACACCTAGAAGACAGTAAGGTGATAAGTAACAGTCACCATGGATTTGTCAAGAACAAATCATGTCAAACCAACCTAATAGTTTTCTTTGACAGGGCAACAAGCCTTGTGGATGTGTGTGTGTTGGGGGGGGAGGGAGTGGTAGATGTGGTATATCTTGACTTTTGTAAGACTTTTGATACTGTCTCACATGACCTTCTCATAAACAAACTAGGGAAATACAGCGTAGATGGAGCTACTATAAGATGGGTGCATAGCTGGTTGGAAAATAGTTCATTCCCAGAGAGTAGTTATTGGTGGTTCATAGTCAAGCTGCAAGAGCATATTGAAGGGGGTCCTGCAAGGAATGGTACTGGGTCTGATTCTGTTCAACAGCTTCATCAATGATTTAGATAATGGCATAGAGAGTACACTTATAAAGTTTGCAGACGATACCAAGCTGGGAGGGGTTGCAAGTGCTTTCGAGGACAGGATTAAAATTCAAAATGATCTGGACAAACTGGAGAAATGTTCTGAAGTAAATAGGAGGAAATTCAATACGGACAAATGCAAAGTACTCCATTTAGGAAGGAACAATCAGTTGCATACATAAATAACGGGAAATGACTGCCTAGGAAGGAGTACTACGGAAAGGGATCTGGGGGTCATAGTGGATCACAAGCTGAATATAAATATAAAGCTGTTTTAAAAAAAAGTGAATATCATTCTGGGATGTATCAGCAGAAGTGTTGTAAGCAAGACACAAGAAGTCTTCTGCTCTACTCTGCCCTGTTAAGGCATCAGCTGGAATATCATGTTCGGTTCTGGGAGCCATATTTCAGGAAGATGTGGACAAATTGGAGAAATTGGAGCAACACAAATAATGAAAGGTCTAGAAAACATGACCTATGAGGACAGATTGAAAAAAACTGGGTTTGTTAAGTCTGGAGAAGAGAAGACTGAAGGGGGATATGATAACAGTTTTCTGGTACATAAAATGTTGTTACAAGGAAAAGAGAGAAAAACTGTTCTTCTTAATCTCTGAGGGTAGGGCAGGGAGCCATGGGCTTAAATTGCAGCAAGAGGAGGTTTAGGTTGGACATTAGGAAAAACTTCCTAACTGTCAGGGTGGTTAAGCACTGGAACAAATTGCCTAGAGCGGTTGTGGAATCTGAGTCATTGGAGGTTTTTAAGAAGAAGTTACACAAACACTTATCAGGAATGATCTAGTTATTACGTAGTCCTGCCTCGAGTGCAAGGGACTGGACCAGATGACCTATTGAGGTGTCTTCCAGTTCTACACCTCTATGATTTCTCAGGATGGAGCTCTTACAGCACTGCATGCAGACTCTAATGGATGTTATTGAACAACACGGCTTGTCATTTTAGGAAATAGATCATACTTTCTAATTGCTTATTATCATTTGTTCTGTAACAAGTTAATCACTGCTAAATATGCTAGCTACATTCATAGCTGGTGCCTGCTGTCCTGCTAGATGTGCCTTTTACATCTTGCTTTGCTACTGATTTTAACAGGATGTCAACTTAAAATGGCAGCAAGGAAGAAAAGTGCTATTATTTCATACCAAGATTTCAGGGTTTAGACAAAGTGGTTCCCCCAAAAGTCATGCCAAGATCTGTGAGCATTCAGAATTTCTGATGTAACTGATATGGTTTTATTTCTGCAATGAAAAGGTTTGTTGAAATGATTTAGTCAAACGCAGAAAGTGTTGTGATGATACAGATAATTAAAGGGTGAATATTTAGTCATCCGTATCCAACAGAGAAGAGAGAGATACAGGATGTTTAATCAAGACAAACCCTCAAGAGAATTTTAGCTCACAACTTTCTAACTACATTATTGATGAAGGGACTAATTTGGGAGGGGCTGAAAACTCACCAAATTAACCCATTACTTTATGGTGCATGCTCAGCGCTTTTGGGGTAAGGGTTTAGGTTACAATGTAGTTGACTAAGGGCATGTCTAGACTTGAAATTTAAGTCGACCTATGTTAGCAAATACTGCGGTGGTTCATATCCACAGTACCCTCCTTCTGTCAGTGCTGCGCGTCCTCACCAGGAGCGTTTCCACTGACTTAAGAGGGGCAATGTGGGGGGCTGAGAGCCTGGGCTCTCAGAACCACGGGCAGCTCCTTGACAAGAGCCCAGCTGACCCCTGGCCCTTGGCTCCCCACTCCCTATCACTGGGAGCCTAGATGCCCCTGCAGCTCACAGCAAGGAGCCTGGAGCCTCAGTGCAGCTGTCAGGCTCCCTGCGGTGAGTGGGGAGCCTCCAGACAGCTGCTGGGCTGCATCCGCCCAGCTCCCCACTCTCAGCTCCGAGCTGAGCTGCACCTTGGACTCTCCACTCCCCACTATGCACTGGGAGCCACTGAGACTCCAGGTGAAGATCTCCCCCCCGGGAACCCAGCTGCGACCAGGAGTGGGGAGCTGAGAGCCTGGGTGGGGGTGCAGCTGGACTCCCAGCCCATTCCCAGCTTCTGGCAAATAGAGGCTAGGGACACAATAGCAGTTCTTCACATCACCACTCAATTAATCCACACAAACATATGTAATAATATACAACAAAAACATTTTCAGATCCCAACCCTGTGATGCTAATATTAATATCCCCTCTTCAGTGTTTTTCCACTTGTCAGGATTGTATCTGAACTCAAACCAATCCAGTCCCAGCACATAGCAACAGCCTCCCCCATCCCCCAACACTACTCTCTCCCTGTGATTTATGCAAAATAAAACTGCCATTTTGATGCACTGACCAGTTTTTCTTGGCTGCTTTCCATCATAAAAGATAATGTTTAAGCAATAAAACTCTTTTTAATTTTAAAGTAAATGTAGTGCTCTGAAAGCTGCCGGATTGACAGTACTCAAGACTAACAGCCTGTACTGAAATGCACAACATGTATAGTACATCGAGTGTCAGTGCAAGTTTCCTCCACCCTTCTCTTTCAAATTTAGCTCAGAAGCAGTCGTGTTTCAATTAGCTCAGAAGTAGCTACCCACTTTGGGAAAAGGGCAATTTAGTCCTGCAGGCCCATTCACTTCTTCACCACTATGCCAAGATGCCAGTAACATTAGTTTGCAGAAGAACTGGGACAAGGACACCCCTCTGCTCCAACTTCTATAGTACGTCACTAAACATGAAACGTTTCTGATATGTCAAATTAATTTCCTTCCCATAGAGCAGGGCCTCTGTTTCTCTGTCATAAATAGGAAGATTCCCCATCATTTTGTGTGTCCCACACCATCAGCTGCAAAGACTTTTGTCACAGCCAACAGTCTTCTCTAATTGGAGCTGAAGAAAAGAGTGACCCTTCAGAGCTCATTAGAAATGCTCTACACTTGACCAACGGGATAGTTTATGAACAAAAAAGTCATTCCCTGCTGTTCCCTTACCTCTCATCCATAGGTTGCTACTCAACAATAGTCCTTTCCCCGATATTATGGGGCTCATCATTCACTCAAATGGGAAAGCAACAAATAGAATTAAGTTCTCAAGAAACCATAAACTTGATGCTGCATAGAGTTGGAGTATGAAAGATCCTGACCAGGACCCTGAACTTTGGGTCTGAACTTTCAAAGTAGCCCCATTCAGAAAATAATAGAGAAGACAAACTACTTCTACATTACTCCACCACTAAAAGACAGGCTATTACAGTCTTATTGTATACGAGGCTGAAAGATTGTCTGCTAAGCCGAAGGAAAGAACATTGTTTTGTTTGTCCACTTACTGTATATAGTGCATATCAAGGCAAGGCTATGTGTCTCTTAGACATGGCCCATCCTTTGCAAACTGGACCAGCTACTATACTCCAGATATGGAAACATAATGTGAGACATTTGAACTAAGGGACCCAGCAAATTTGATCCAGTTTCCCAGCTGGTGGTTATATCCAGTAACTGAGAAATAAAACACAAAAGGGTATTTTTAGCACAGGAATGAGTAAAAGCAGACATGTTGATGGTTTAACTGAGCATTATACCATACATCCTATGTTCTTCCCCTGTTCTGTGTTCTGCAGAACACTGATTTTCTTTGATAATTTCTGACTCAAAATCTCCAAACATTATATTTTTCTAAAATGAAATCCATGAGCTGTTTTTCCATTTATGATTTCATCCATTCATTAAAGTACAAAGTGCAAAGTCTTGGCCCTAATACTTAGTATGGTACTCATTACCTTCATCGTCCCTGAAGGTTTCTAAGGTTTAACTATAACAGCTTGGCCTTGTTCACTTAACTAATTTGTACTAGAGTGCTATGCTAACCTCCTACATTAGTTAACCATAGAGTACGTTATCGAAAGCTTTATCAAATACACGTTCTCCACCAATGTCTGTTTTTGCATTATCTTCTAACAATAATCCATCTAGCATAGGCAAATATGATTTATACAGAATTCAGTAATTATGACTAGCTTTTAGCCATTCTTATTTCTATAGCTGTTTTATTATCTTAGTTAGTTCATATCACCAACGTCTTACCTATTACATAGTCCAGATATACTGTGCTAAACCTACATGGAGAAGATGCCCCTTTCTGAAGATAAAGTCCTTTGAATGCAAATCCTGGGATAAAGTGAATGTGGAAATTCTGGTTGTGCACAGACCTTCCCATCATTCCAAAGGCTTCTCTATGTGAGTTATCTGCTCTTAAACTTGGTATTGGTATCAAGTTTGGTATTGTCTTGAGAGGAGAGGAGGGCAGAGGGGCTTCGATATGCACTCTTGAGAGCTTTAATTCATGGTCCCTGTACCTTTGGCCATCATAACAACCATATGCTTACAAGCAGCTGGTCTCTCTGGCCTGACACATACAAGTGGGCACATTCTGGACTTTGGCATGGAGGTTGGGGTTGAAGACAAAGTTATCAAATTTTAAAGTCTTTATTTATTTATTATTGCCTTTCTTAGGCAAAATCCCATTGAGTTCAATAGGGGTTTGCCAGAATAACAACCTCAGGATTCATCCCATATTGAATACAATTCTATCATGGACTAAATAATCACTTTTACAGACTGGGTTAGGGCTTATTCACTCTCAGAAGCAAAGGATCTGTGATGATGGTCCACTCCCAGCAACTAATGGATCCAACTATTTTCTAGAACTTTTTGGAGGGGGGAGGGGATGCATATGTGCCTCCAGAGCAAGATATGGATTCTCTGCTAGCACATTAAAATGACCAGCTTTATGAAAGTATTGATTCCCTGGCTCCTAAACAAAAGCAACTTATAGGTCACCATGTTTTAATGATTACCTGTAACAAAGAGAAAAGGAAGATTATCACAGCATTGGTGGCAAAATACAAGTACTGATTCTGACCAGCTATGCAATAGGGAGTTTTTCAGTTGTATGCTGTGGCATTCTTGAAGGCTAGCAATTTCTTTTTCTTTTTTTCCTGTGCTATGGAATCTGTGAATCCTGGCTAACAGAATTGCTTGGGCAGTGGCCCATTTGACAAAACCACAATGCCTCCCTACCAAGCATCTGAGGTGAATGGTCCCTGCTGCAGGGAGTTCTCATTATTCTTTGCAAAGAAGATTGACTGAATTAGAAGCAATTTCACTGGAGCTATAGAAAGTATACCAATACTGGCAGGACAAATATCCTTGGTTTGGTTCAAAGAAGGGAATAGTATGGAAGGCAATACAAGCTATTGTTTGAAAATATAGTATGCACATTTATATAAAATAATTATAAGTAAAATAGAAAATAATATAAGGCAGTATATTTCCTTTAAGGGAGTTCCTTAGTTACATACATACGTCAATAGAAAAGAGACCAAATTTGGTTAGAGATATGCATTTTGTTGGTGGCATCAAATGAAATCTTTCAGTGCCTCCAGGTCATTCACAACATTCATCCATTCATTTATTGTAGTACTGAAGTAGTTGGAGAGTTCCAATTTTGTATATATAATTCTTGGCAAACAACAAGGCCACCTTAGAAACCAGCAAGATAAAGTTGTAAAATATCAATCTGATCCATATACTGTATAATAATAATGATGGTGATGATAAAAATAAGCCGCTAAGAAAAACAAGGCTGTATTGCCATCTTGGGGCTTCTGGTGACATCACAGGTATTTATTTGCAGTTTTTGAGATACTAAAGCTGGTGATGATCACTCTAATGAAACTGCAGTCAGTTCTTAGTATGTTTGGAATCTACAGTACGTTTGTGTTATTTGGGCAGGATCTTTCAGTCTGCACTTGTGCACATGCTTGTATGTAAACACAGAGATGCATGCTAACACTTGTGTGCATGCCATGCATAATCTAGGCACATACAACTGTGCACATTTTGACCTCCAGCTCCTATTAATGTCAATGGGACTTGTTGGTGAAAACTCCAGTACTGGAAGTTGTGCAGCTGCTACACTATTTAAAAGCTAAGCAGATATATTTAAATTTTAGATGCTGTCTGTAACTAGAAAATGCAAATTTAAGTACGTGCAACATCAGGTGGAGGCCAGGTAATGCCCTGCCTGAAAATTTAACCATTCATGAACATGAAATGCACACTAAAAAGCTTGGATTAAACCTTTCTATCAAGGGGGCTAATTGCCTTTCAACTTTAAAACCAACTACAGTGCATGGCTGCCCGAGCACAACAACTGATGCTCTCTGTTACTGTAACAGGGTTAGCTTTACCTTTAACCTCTCTCTGTCTGTGGGCACCCCTTCCAAGTGACAGGTATGAACTTCTCTCAGAGTGGAAGCCTGCAATTCACCCCACTTTTACACTGAGCGTCCAGACTACCTATTTACCAACCATGTTTCCTGGGATTGGTGCCTAACCATCAGAGGAGTGAACTTCAAGGGGCGCAGTGGGGACAAAAAAAACCTAACTGGCTTTAAGACTGAGCTTGATAAGTTTATGGAGGGGATGGTATGATGGGACTGCCGCCAATGGCATATGGCCCATAAGCGACTGCCAATAGCAAAAATCTCCAACTGCTGGAGAGGGGACACACAGTGGGGAGGGCCATGAGTTACTACAGAGAATTCTTTCCCAGGTATCTGACTGGCAGATCTTCCCCGCATGCTGTGGGTCTAACTGATCACCATATTTGGGGCCAGGAAGGAATTTCCCCCGAGATCCGGAGGTGTGTTTTTTTTGTTTTGTTTTGCCTTCCTCTGCAGCCTGGGGCACAAGTCACTTGCAGGTTAAAATGAGTGGAAATGGTGAATTCTCTGTAATTTGAAGTCTTTAAACCATGATTTGAGGACTTCAGTAACTCAGCCAGAGGTTAGGGCCTGTGGCCTGCAATGTGCAGGAGGTCAGACTAGATGTTCACGATGGTCCCTTCTGACTTTGAAGTCTATGAGTCTCTAACCTCACCTTGATCGATTTGCATTGGAGACAGAGGCAAACAGGCAAAACAACATGCCTTTGTCTAGGGCAGCCTCCACAATATATTTCAAGAACCTATTACAGCTCACATATGTAGCTCTTTATGCACAGTCCGTACATGCACCACATGATGATATTCATGACCAGCATACTGCCAGTTTTTATATGATAGCCTAAAAGTTGCTGTTTGGCTAAATATTCTGACAACAGTATGTTGGGTGTGCCTATGCTAGTTGGCACAAAGGGGCTCTTAGAGTCACAACCTGTATAGTCACTTGAGCACCAACTATTGGGGCTGTCTAAAAGACACTGAGTTTTGGTTCCTTCAGATGTGCAAAAACTATCCAGGAGTGAGTTAACTCTTTGCACCCATGTAGCAAAAAGCACAATTGGACTGAAATCAATAGAGGCCCACATAATATTCTCCCACATTCTTCATATCCCATTTATAAGGCTAAGCCTGAACCATTATTATACTAATGCTTTCCTATTACAGCAATTATATAGAGAATAAAATGTCAAGGGATAGGAAAGATAGGTTGAAACAGCTAGCTTATAAGTAGGTGTGTATAGTGGCTGTATATAGCACATAAGTAGATGTATGCACATTTTAAATATGCACCAATTTTTACATTCGAACCACATATTTAAGTATACAGTTTGGGAAGTCACTAGATTTTCATATGCAAATACTGTTTATGTATGCACAATGATATCATGTCCAATGGTGAGTAGGCAAAATAATCCCCCAGTCTTGAACAATAAAAAACCCTTTATGAACTTGCTTAACTTTAGGTCCATAGGCAGTCCCACTTACTTTAATGGGACTATTCACATGCATAAAGTTAAGCACATGCATTGCTTTAGCAGGATTAGGACTTTAGAGGACACTTTATTTATTTGTGCGTGTTTGTTTATTTATTATTACAGTTTACAAAAATTAACAATAGTCATATACCTAGACATGTTAGACACCTCTAAGACATAAATCAAAATATGGAAACTTTGGTCTCTTCATAGAATCATAGAATATCAGAGTTGGAAGGGACCTCAGGAGGTCATCCAGTCCAACCTCCTGCTCAAAGCAGGACCAATTCCCAACTAAATCATCCCAGCCAGGACTTTCTCAAGCCTGACCTTAAAAACCTCTAAAGAAGAAGATTCCACCACCTCCCTAGGTAACTCATTCCAGTGCTTCACCACTCTCCTAGTGAAAAAGTTTTTCCTAATATCCAACCTAAACCTCCCCCACTGCAACTTGAGACCGTTACTCCTTGTTCTGTCATATGGTACCACTGAGAACAGTTTAGATCCATCCTCTTTGGAACCTCCTTTCAGGTAGTTGAAAGCAGCTATCAAATCCCCCCCTCATTCTTCTCTGCTGCAGACTAAACAATTCCAGTTCCCTCAGCCTCTCCTCATAAGTCATGTGCTCCAGCCCCCTAATCATTTTTGTTGCCCTCCGCTGGACTCTTTCCAATTTTCCCACATCTTTCTTGTAATGTGGGGCCCAAAACTGGACACACTAGTCCAGATGAGGCCTCACCAATGCTCAATAGAGGGCAATGATCATGTCCCTCAATCTGGCAATGCCCCTACTTATATAGCCCAAAATGCCATTAGCCTTCTGGGCAACAAAAACATACTGTTGACTCATATCCAGCTTCTCGTCCTCTGTAACTCCTAGGTCCTTTTCTGCAGAACTGCTGCCTAGCCACTCAGTCCCTAGTCTGTAGCAGTGCATGGGATTCTTCCATCCTAAGTGCAGGACTCTGCACTTGTCCTTCTTGAACTTCATCAGATTTCTTTCAGCCCAATCCTCTAATTTGTCTAGGTCCCTCTGTATCCTATCCATACCCACCAGTGTATCTACCACTCCACCCAGTTCAGTGTCATCTAGAACTTGCTGAGGGTGCAGTCCACGCCATCCTCCAAATGATTAATGAAGATGTTGAACAAAACCGGCCTCCGGACCGATCCTTGGGGCACTCCGCTTGATACCGGCTGCCAACTAGACATGGAGCCATTGATCACTAACCGTTGAGCCCGATGATCTAGCCAGCTTTCTATCCACCTTATAGTCCATTCATCCAGCCCATACTACTTTATTCTTTCCAGCAAGTTACTGTGGGAGACCGCATCAAAAGCTTTGCTATTTCCTATTATTCCATTTGAGTTGAAACATCATCTTATTTTTAGCCTTTTGACACCTCATTTATTTCCAACAATTTTCAAAATAACTTGTAGAAGTTTCTTTAGGATTATGATCTGGATACCTAGCCTTGTTAGACAATGGTACTTCATCACATACCTTTATTTCTTTAAATGCTATTGTGTTGTATCCTTGAGGGATTTTTTTAAAACTCAGAGTCTTCATTCATTTTGTTTTCTTACACCGCAATTCAATATTTCTGCTCCTTGTTTTAAGCACGTATTTTTCTTCCCATAGAAATGGTATACTCTTTATGTATCTGGCATCAGTCTTGTTTTGCCTTCATTTATACTGTTTGTAGAGGCTAATTTGTCCACCATTCCAGTACCTCTGCTATCAGTGACTCACTGATCTCTGATTCACTGATCTCTCACTCACTGTAAAAGTGATGCATTTCTTATTGTAGCTTGTTCTTCTGCCCTCCATTATATTCTATGCTTCATTTTCACACTCTCTTTACTTTATATCAGACATTGACTCTGCCATCCCCCTTTTCCACTGGCATGTTTGATATTTTGTTCATTTCATTTGTGTGTGTGGGGGGGGGGTTCTTACAATTTGCCTTTTCTTGTTCATCCTCACTGAGGCTACTTCTGCTCTTAATGTAATAATTACTAAGTAGCACATGCACCATCCTTGGGGCATATGGTAATTTCTTGTTGAATACTTTACACTTCCTCACTCTACCTTTCCTATAATTACTTTATCACAGTGAAAACTACTCCAAATTGTTCTCATTCTTCCAGAAGTTGCTGTAGTGAAATTCAGTATTTATGCTCTTCCTTTTTGTTCTCAAATTAGATTTGACTACAACTTGATGTGTTTATGTAATAAGCCAACTTGTATTGGCTTATTACAGGCCAGAGCTGGCAGTGCACCTATAGTTAAGGTGGCCTACCACTATCCATTATAACATCTTCTTTTCAATTGCTTATAACTTTGGCATACTTTAAGAGTTTGGGCCGAAATGTTCCTTGACAGCTCTTTACCGCAGGCTGAATATTTTGGAAATTTTTAGCAAAAATGGTTTAGTTACTTTTCAGAATGAAGTTGGGAAAACCACATCATGCACGTAAAAAAATTCTTCCAAGTTTTGTTGAGAAGCTCTATGGCCAGAACCCAGGACTCCTGAGTCTCAACATCCCTTGGCCCGTGCCCCTTCCCGCACCCCCCCATTAGCCTGGAATGACAAACCGCGGCCAGTGAGAGCCGCGATTGGCCGAACCTGCAGATGCTGCAGGTAAACAAACCATCCTGGCCTGCCAGGGGCATACCCTGATGTGCCACATGCCAAAGGTTGCCGATCCCTGGGGTAGACATTACTTAGGGACTGAATCAGCGTTGTGGAGGGAATGAGGCTTTTGTTTATAGAAAGAAAGGTGAAGTAAGATGCAGGAAACTATAGGAGAAGGATATAGAGTATGGAAAAAGGAAAGGAATGGGATTATGAAGAGATCACGGGGATAGGAGCAAGGTGGTGGACCAGAGAGGGAAGGGACAAAAGGCAGCCAGGAGAGTGGCAGGGAGTTAGCAAACCGAAAGAAAAAAAGAGAGACTGGGTCTGAGACAAGAGGTTGATAGACGAAGAGCAGAAAAACAAGCAGATGTGAAAAAGGAAAGACCTGGAGAAACCAGAAGAGGAGGCCAAGAATACAAGAGAAAGACAGGAAGAAAGCATAGGAGAAGAGGTCCTGTCAGAAAGAGCTTGTATTGTCAGCTATGGACAGGAAAGTCTGTTTGTCAAACTAGTAAGGCATTGAATAAAAGGGAAGAACCAAATCACCAGACCTAAGCTATGGAAGCTAGAAAATAAGAATCAAAGGAGAAGAAAAGAAGAAAGGCATCCAATTTATTCTGGCATTAGAATACTACCAGGTTATGTCACAGGCCTGGGCTACACGGGGGGGCGGGGTGGACGTTCGAACTAAGATACTCAACTTCAGCTATGCTATTCTTGTAGCTGAAGTCAAAGTATCTTAGTTCAACTTACCTGGCCATCCTCATGGCGGCGAGTCGACCGCCGCAGCCCTCCCATTGACTCTGCTTACTCCTCCTTCCGAGGTGGAGTACAGGAGTTGATTCAGGGATCAATTTATCGCATCTAGACGAGACGCGATAACTCAATCCCCAACACATGGAACACTACCCGCCAATCTGGTGGGTAGTATAGACGTACCCACGGTGTTTTGAAACTTGGAGATGAACACCAGATTTTCCCTACTTGAGATTCAAAATGCAACTTAAGGGGGGAAGTCCAGTGATAACTGCATATTTGGGCAAACAGTTCAGTTAGCAAGTGTACTGCAGATTTTATATTGGCTGAAAATTGTATGTTTTTAATATAGTAAACACTAAGAGCCCTGACTAAGGATCTGAAAAAAATAAAAACATATATAGTACCATTGCTGCCCTCTAGCTCTCTGTACGTTCTTTCCCCTGGATACTATATTGACCTAAACACCATCCTACCTTCATGCCATGAGCTCTCATTTGACTTATTTCAATTAGCAGGTTTAGAGCCCCTACATATCCCAAATCATCGCTACACCACTGCTGCTATGCTCCAGGAGGGGCTGCATGGTGTATCTTCTCGTCTACCTATTGCAATCCAGCAGTGATGAATTTATGATGCAGTGAAACAAACCATCAGGTTGTGACACATCACAAACCCTGATGTAACTAAAGGGAAAACATCCATTGAATTACATTAGCATTTCTTTAAAAAAAAAAAAAAGGTGGTATGCAGCTAATGCTATAAGAGAGAGCAGTATCCATAACACTAAATTGAACTATAACTTTTTTTTGCCTTAATTCAAATTAATTTTATAATTAATATCTACAGTTTACAGTTACTAATACGATGTATTAAATTTTTAAACATTAAGAAAAGAGGCATTAATTTTTGTGTTATATGAAGAGGTTTCAATCGCACATAACTGTGAATGCATATACTTGGGCAGCAGGAATGGAATTATCAAATGCCACTGAGCACAGCCCAGTGAATGCGTAGGTCTTGAGGCAACAAATTCCAATTCTAAATGTCAGCATACAAAATTATTTTATTTTAAACCCACAAATCTATGAAGTCCAATGGTCTTTAATAAGAACTGATGCACCTGCCGCACTGTAAGTGCTGTGTTACTTTCTTATTATGCAGAGATAAAGTACATAAATTAGCAATATTCATCCTCGGAAATTGCATGTTGTTAAAATAATGAGATTCTCTTAATCATTAGTACTTAAGAAATCTCTAGCAAATAGTGCAGAGGTTCCTTTAAATTTAATGTCTAGATAAGCTAAATTGTTAAATGCTAGATGCTATGGAATTACATTTCCTACTCTACAGAATGAATGCTAATTAACATGAAAATTAGCAATTTAACCCTCTTTAAATTGGAAAAAACCCACGGGACACTTAATTTCATAGTTGTTAATGATGGTCCAATGACTGTAATATATTTCTTAAGTATTTCATTATACAAGGAATTACAGAAGTATATTATCAGATTTTGCATTTAAAGCATAGCAATAATCAGCTGTGTCTGTCAGAGGAAGTTCTCTACATTAATGTTTGTGTTATTTTCCTTTCCAGTCTTCTCTGAGGGTACACTTTTTAATTACTGAAATTTTATTACTTGTCTTGCAAGCAGGAAGAATGGACAAAATCATCCAGTCTAGTGAATTGGTGACTTAAATAAATGAAGCATCCAAAGGGCTATATTTTTCCACTGTTTGCACAGATCTTTAAATGCATAAATCCTATTACAACTAATAAGGGTGTTATAGTTAAAGTCCTACAGAGCAACTTGGAATTCTAACTTCTTAATTCTAAACACGAGAAACAAATTCTGATATCCTTAGGCTAAACTCCCATTGACTTCAAGCACCTCATAGTAACCAAGAGTTTGGGAGTTTCAAAAACACTTAGTGTTGGCCTAACTCTGCTCACATTGAAGTCAATGGGAGTTTTACCAGCTACTTCAATAGGAGCAAGATTAGATCACCTGTTGAAAATCCCACCCAGAGTAGGGCCTTCATGACATGGCTAGGTTTTACTTTTACTTGAGATAAGCAAATCTGAGGCTATTAGGGTTCAACTGCACAGTTTGGTAAACTCCACCCTTAACGTGATGATGTGTATAGAGCAATGCATCACAATGTATAGTGCCTTAGCATCACAACATTGGCTGTATAAAGCTCCCCTTTCAGGGAAGAAATGCAAGTAGTAGGAAATTGCCAGCCACATGGGGAGCAGGAAGGGGCTTCTTTCTGCATTTTGGGGATGGGATCCCATGGCACAGGGACTGTTTGAAGTAACATTATTATGGCGTCATGCCACAATATGACAACAAAGGTGGCCACTGAACTTGCACCTGTGGTGTCTGGTTTGAGTTCAGCCAATACAAATCCTTGCAGTTTGGTTAGATGATGCTTGATTCTAATCCTTACACACATAAAATGGAGCATAGTAGCAGTGGTGAAGCACTATGACCTATAATCATTATGAAGCTAAATTCAAATGTAACACAACTGCAGCCAATCAAACCCCAAACCAAACATCTGTAACCCAGATAGTCTGATTAGGAATACTTATCTGAGGGTTTGAAAAGTTGCAATTGTTTTGGATTTGAGCTTAGTGTCATAAATCCCCACCTGATATATAGTGAGCAGTATGAAAAAACACATACTCACTGACCACAGATTTTGACATAATGAACAGTGATGGAAAAAGGCTAATGTAGTCCCCATCTTTGAAAAAGGGAAGGAGGATCTGGGGAACTACAGGCCAGTCAGCATCACCTCACACCCTGGAAAAATCATGGAGCAGGTGTGCAAGGAATCAATTCTGATGCACTTAGAGGAGAGGAAAGTGATCAGGAACAGTCAGCCTGGATTCACCAAGGGCAAGTCATACCTGATTAACCTAATTGCCTTCTATGAGGAGATAACTGGCTCTGTGGATGAGGGGAAAGCAGTGGACGTGTTATTCCTTGACTTTAGCAAAGCTTTTGATATGGTCTCCCACAGTATTCTTGCCAGCAAGTTAAAGAAGTATGGGCTGGATGAATGGACTATATGGTGGACAGAAAGCTGGCTAGATCGTCGGGCTCAATGGGTAGTGATCAATGGCTCCATGTCTAGTTGGCAGCCAGTATCAAGCGAAGTGCCCCAAGGGTCGGTTCTGGGGCTGGTTTTGTTCAATATCTTCATTAATGATCTGGAGGATGGCATGGACTGCACCTCAGTAAGTTTGTGGATGACACTAAACTGAGAGGAGTGGGAGATACGCTGGAGGGTAAGCATAGGCTACAGAGGGACCTAGACAAATTAGAGGATTGGGCCAAAAGAAATCTGATGAGGTTCAAGAAGGACAAGTGCAGAGTCCTGCACTTAGGATGGAAAAATCCCATGCACTGCTACATACTAGGGACCGAATGGCTAGGCAGCAGTTCTGCAGAAAAGGACCTAGGGGGTACAGTGAACAAGAAGCTGGATATGAGTCAACAGTGTGCCCTTGTTGCCAAGAAGGCTAATGGCATTTTGGGCTGTATAAGTAGGGGCAATGCCAGCAGATTGAGGGACATGATCATTCCCCTCTATTTGGCATTGGTGAGGCCTCATCTGGACTACTGTGTCCAGTTTTGGGCCCCACACTACAAAAAGGATGTGGAAAAATTGGAAAGAGTCCAACGGAGGGAAAGAAAAATGATTAGGGGGCTGGAGCATATGATTTATGAGGAGAGACTGAGGGAACTGGGATTGTTCAGTCTGCAAAAGAGAATAATGGGGGGGGTTGATACTGCTTTCAACTACCTGAAGGGGGGTTCCAAAGGGGATGGATCTAGACTGTTCTCAGTGGTACCAGATGACAGAACAAGGAGTAACGGTCTCAAGTTGCAGTGGGGGAAGTTTAGGTTGGATATTAGGAAAAACTTTTTCACTAGGAGTTGTGGTGAAGCACTGGAATGGGTTACCTAGGGAGGTGGTGGAATCTCCTTCTTTAGAGGTTTTTAAGGACAGGCTTGACAAAGTCCTGGCTGGATGATTTAGTTGGGGATTGATCCTGCTTTGAGCAGGGGGTTGGACTAGATGACCTCCTGAGGTCCCTTCCAACCCTGAGATTCTATGAAGCTGGTGGAAATTTGGAATTTCCATTCTGTGCAAAATTCCGACATTTCAAAATTGCCTTTCATTCCAAATCCATTAAGGTAAAAAAGGAATGTTTTGACCTTATTGAAACACTTTTTTCAATTTATTTTCTAAATAAAATGTCATCAACACATTCCCACAAAAGGTTTCAATTTAAATGAAACAGCATTTTCCAACACCAAATCATTCCTGCAGAAAAATTTTGACCGGCTCTAATTAACAGTTTTCAGTGCAACAAAACAGACTTAAATGCAATATGTTTGTTTAACCTAAATAATCAAACACTGACTTCAGCAGTCTCCAACCCTATTGCTTCCATAAATTATGAAAGAAGAAATAATGAAATTCAGCATAGTCAGTTCTTCTATATCTGCAAGCACTGCTTACTCAGCTGGCATGTACAGATTGAAGCTCTAAAGGACATTTGATGTAGTGCTTTACCCCTGCTTTGCACTCAACTTGCACAGATGTACGGACTACACAAGCTGAAAGGCATTGGACCATAGATAGATTACATGTATTTTAATGATGCAGATACACAAATTCAAGAACCTTCTGTTCCACAAGTGATCGGTATTGAAGCCAGATTAGAAAATCTGCAGAAAGACAGCATGGCAGTTAACTTTGAGACCACTTAAAATAACAGCCTGATTAGCTAGCCTGTTCATCCACCTTTATGTACCAAATATCTACAAAATGAAAAATAATAAAGGATTAAAAATCAATAGTTCAACTATCACTCTACCAGTTGCTTTCCTGAATAAGGTGGACATGCTAATGTTAACTGTAATTATAATAAAGCCTGGCTAACATATGAAATATAAACACTATGCATTTGATATAGGGTTTGACGTGAAAGGTGCTAAGCACTCTGACTGCAATCCAACATAATGCTTACAGCACATACTTAATTTTAAATACCCAAGTCCTACTGAAATCAATTGGACCGCTCAAATGCTTAAGATCAGCACCTCCTTAAGTACTTTGCTGTATTATGACCAGAGTGCCCAACATCTTGTAGAATGGAGATCATATTTTGCAGTAGGAAAACCAGATGGAATATTTCACATTTGAATCTGAGCCTGTGCAGCTAATACATGCTGTCTGCATTCACCCTATGATTTTCAGTTCTGACATGCTAATATATACAGGACATAAGAGCTGCCAGAAGATGGATAAGCATTAAGGGCCTAAGAAAATGTTTAGTTTTAGATTAATGTCCTTGTTTTTAATAAACCTTTGGGGTAGTTTTATTAGTGACACACCGGTATTATTTAATCTGCTGAATCACATAGGCTTTGCTGCCCTTTAAAAACATACATGCCAAAAATCAGAGGGGTAGCCGTGTTAGTCTGGATCTGTAAAAGCAACAAAGAGTCCTGTGGCACCTTATAGACTAACAGACGTTCTGCAGCCAAAAATGCCTTTTTTAAAAACCAGTGGTTCTTAATGTAGGTAACAAATAAACAAGGAAGAGGTACAACATACCCTCAAACTACTCTCATGTAGAATGCTACTGCTTGTATAAAAATATCCATCCAAAGTGCCCTATTTTAAGCGGGTGAGTGAACACATGCATTTGCAGGGCTGAAAACAGACATATAGTATCACTTCTCTTGCACCACTGCTCTACAGACTGACCCTGGCAAGTCACCAAGTAGAGGGATAAATGAGCACATATGGGCCAAATACTCTGCGGGTGTAAATTAGCACAGCTCCACTGAAGTCAATGAAATTTGGCTTTATGGGAGTGCTGCATAGAGCTGAGTAAACGCTAACGAAAGAGGCCATGATACCTTGTGCACATTAGTTATCATTATCTAACAACCACATCCATGCTGGAGGAGTTACTTGTGGAGTAAGGTGTTACCCAATATGAAGACTGTATCACAACCTGGTCTACAAACATGATTTTTCCTTTGGTCAATTTTGTGCCCCAATTAGGTTAGCTTTTTGGTGAGCAATTGAGTTTTACTAGCACAAATGCTTGCAGAACTTTAAAGCTGTCCTCCGTTGCCCAGTTGCTTCCCTGCCTCTAGGTGATGAATCCCTTCCTCTAATCCAATTTGCACCCACAAAGGTGAATCTGGCCCAATGAACACCTGCCTAGCATCTGAACGTAAGACATATTTTGCCAATTTTGCCTATCTGTAACTTCCATATAGTGGTTAACATACAACATAGCTGCATAATTGAATCCTGTGGAGCTTTAAAGCAATGCTAATCAACTGTGCTTGTGTTTGAGGAAATGTGCAGTGTGTCTTTATGGGACACTTATAGAAGAAACCAAACGAAACCATGTCTCGGTATCACCACGATAGCAATAAAATCGTGGAATTAGTAATTTATTAGACAAAGTGAGTTAGAAATATTAATTAACATCCTTTCATACCTCTCCAAGGGAAAAATAAAAAACATAATCCTAGACTAATTTTCATTTCACTGCCATAGCAATTCGACGTCACTATTAGCCATCAAAGAAAATGATGGCTCTTTAAGTGTCCTTTAATGAATACTAAATTACAGGGGAATACCTAAGGAAATGCAGATGACATTCATGTAAATACCCATTGAATCTAGTATGTCTGATGCTGTTCCCGTGAATACCACATAAATTCCTAAGGACTAGAGCACATCAAAAAAATTTCAGTGGAACAGTTTCTGTCGAAAAATGCAGCTTTGTTGAAATCTAAATGATTTGCAGGAATGTGTTGATTTAAATGAAATTTGTGTTATGAAGAAGACAAAGCATTTAGTTTTGATGGTGCCAAAATGTTTTATTTAAACAAGGTTGAAACTTTTTGTTGAGCTAGTGTTATTTCGTTTTGACATGTATATTATTATGGAAATATAATATAAACATCAAAATAAAATGAATAAAAATGACCTTATTGAAACAAAATGTTTTGATGGTCTCAAATGAACACCTTTCAAAAATGTAATTTAAATGAGAAATTCCAATTAATAATTGGAATTATTAATATTAATATTAATTTGAAATGTCTGGTTTTCCCACAGAACAGAAATTCTGGTTCCTGACCTGCTGTACTAATAACTAAATATACAGGGCCTGATCCAAAGTCCCTGGAAATCAGGGATTTCCACTGAACTGCAATGGGCTTTGGAGCAGGGACTTAGAAGGTGAAAGGTGTCTCATCCCACACTCCATTTATCAATGTACTTTCACTTACGCATGCTAATGAGTCTTGTGCAAAATTCATTTGCATTTTGTTTACTCTCTACTTGTACCTGCAACTGTAGATTTGTGCCATTCAAATGGGTAGGAAGTAATACCCAATAGAAGCACTTATTTTTATATATTATTTGAATTGTGCTACTGCCTAGGAACCCCAGATATGAACTAATACCCCACTGTGCTAGGCATTTTACAAACATGGTGAGGGGATATAATAGCATGATGCTGGGGTAAGAAAATATCATTTACTAGAGTGTCCAGTTATCAACAACTGTATTTTTCTACTAAAATATTTCCTAAAGGTTACCACATCATTTCCCCCTTTGCAAAGTAACCACAATACTGAAATAAGGCATTGTCTACCCTACACAGTTTTGTCAACATACAACAATGCTCCTCCCACTGATTTAACTCTCCTGCTGTGCTGACATAATAAAACCACCTCAACAAGCAGCATAGAGATTTTTGCAACTAAGGCCTGGTCTACACTAGGCGTTTAAATCGGTTTTAGGAGCGTAAAACCGATTTAACGCCACAACCGTCCACACTAGGAGGCACCTTATATCGATTTTAATGGCTCTTTAAACCGGTTTCTGTACTCCTCCCTAACGAGAGGAGTAACTTTAGTATCGGTATTACCATATCGGATTAGGGTTAGTGTGGCCGCTGATCGACGGTATTGGCCTCCGGGCGGTATCCCACAGTGCACCAGTGACCACTCTGGACAGCATTCTGAACTTGGATGCACTGGCCAGGTAGACAGGAAAAGCCCCGCAAACTTTTGAAATTCATTTCCTGCTTCCCCAGCGTGGAGATCTCATCAGCACAGGTGACCACGCACAGCTCATCAGCACAGTTAACAATGCAGTCTCCTGAGAATCGTAAAAGAGCCCCAGCATGGACTGCACGGGAGGTACTGGATCTGATCGCTATCTGGGGAGAGGATTCAGTGCTAACAGAACTGCGTTCCAAAAGACGAAATGAAAAAGTATTTGAAAGAATTTCTAAGGCTATGACGGATAAAGGCCACAGCAGGGACTCAGTGCAGTGCAGAGTGAAAGTTAAGGAGCTCAGACAAGCCTACCAGAAAACCAAAGAAGCAAACGGAAGGTCCGGGGCAGGTCGAAAAACATGCCGCTTCTATGCTGAGCTGCATGCAATTTTAGGGGGCTGCGCCACAAGTACCCCACCCCTGATCGTGGATTCCGAGGTGGGGGTTGTAATCTCTGCCATGGCTGAGGATTATGCAGACGGGGAAGATGAAGATGAAGAAGAGGAGGAAGACCTAGCAGAGAGCACACAGCACTCCGTGAGCCCCAGCAGCCAGGAGCTTTTTTCACCCTGACGGAATTACCGTCCTCCCAGCCCTCACAAGCCACTATCCCAGAGAATGACGCCCTGGAAGGGAGCTCTGGTGAGTGTACCTTTGCAAATAGCAAACAGTGTTTTTTAAGCAAGCCTTTTTTAATGATTGATTTGCCCTGAGGACTTGGGATGCATTCGCAGACAGTATAGTTACTTAGAAAAGTTTGTTAACATGTCCAGGGATTGAGAGGAAATCCTCCAGGGACATCTCGATGAAGTGCTCCTGTAGGTACTCCAGAAGCCTTTGCAGAAGGTTTCTGGGCAAGGCAGCCTTGTTCCGCCCACCATGGTAGGACACTTTACCACGCCATGCATGTAGCAAGTAATCAGGTATCATTGCGTGGCAAAGCATAGCAGCGTATGGTCCCGGTGACTGCTGGCATTCAAGAAGCATCCGCTCTTTATCTTGTTCTGTTATCCTCAGCAAAGTGATATCGTTCAGGATAACCTGGTTAAAAATCAGGAATTTAAGTAAGGGGGGTGGCCATTTTTCTACTGGGTTCGTGGACTGCAGCAGCTTAAAAAAAACACTTTCCTGCACGTAGCGAAGCGGGGGGAGGGGCGGAGTGAAATGCAGATGATCTTTTCTGTGTTTGGTCACCGGCGATCTTCCCCAAGCTACCAGACATGCAGTGGGTGGGGGGGGGGGGAAGGTTGTTGATTAGCAGGCAGCTAGCATGGTATTAGCCATGCGTTGGGGGGGAGGGGTAAATCACTACAGAAGCCGAAAGACAGTGGCTTACCATGGCCGCATGCAAGCTGAATTCTGATGCCTGGACCTGTGTCTGTGAGATCTGTAACTCCAGAGCTGCAAGCACTCACTATTAAGATGAAAAATGCGACCTTGTAGGGAAATCACATGTGCTAGGTGAATAGTGCTGTTCACTGTGAAAGAGTATAACCATTGTTCTGTAAAATGTATCTTTCTAAATATTTATCTCCCTCATGCAGCTGCAAATTTTTCAACCATCCCTCCTCCATCCCAAAGGCTAGCACAGATAAGGCGGAGGAAAAAGAAGACGCGAGATGAGATGTTCTCGGATATTATGGAAGTTACACGCAATGAAAGAGCTCATCTGAATGAGTGGAAGGACGTGGTTTCAAATTACAGGAAAGAGGCCAGTGAACGTGAGGACAGGAGGGATGAACGTGAGGACAGGAGGGACAACCGAGATGAGAGGTGGCGGCAGGAAGACCGGCAGAAAAGTCAGCGGTGGCGGCAGGAAGATCAGCGGTGGCGGGATGCAACTCTGGGGCTGCTGCATGATCAAACTGACATGCTCCGGCGTCTTGTGGAGCTTCCGGAACGGCAGCAGGATCACAGAGTGCCGCTGCAGCCCCTGTATAACCACCCTCAACCCTCACTATGTTCCACATCCTCCTCACCCAGACGTGTAAGAACGCGTGGGGGGAGGCTCCGTGCACCCGCCCACTCCACCCCAGTGGACAGCCCAACCAGAAGGATGTCGTTACTGTGAATTTTTTTTTTAATGGCCTTCTCCATCCCTCCTATCCTCCTCCCAAACCATACCCTTACTTCTCTCCCTCTTTTTATAATGAATCAATAAAGAATTCATGCTTTTTAAATGAGAGTGACTTTATTTGCATAAGTAAGCTGTACTCGAAGGGGGAGGGGGAGTTGCTTACAGGGACTGAGTCAATCAAGGGGGTTGGGTGTTCATCAACAAACACAGCAGTCACACTGTACCCTGGCCATTGATGAAGCTCGTTTTCAAAGCTTCTCTGATGCGCACTGCTTCCTGGTGTGCTCTTCTAATCTCCCTGGTGTCTGGCTGCGCGTAATCAGCAGCCAGGTGATTTGCCTCAGCCTCCCACCCCGCCATAAAGGTCTCCCCCTTACTCTCACAGAGATTGTGGAGAATACAGCAAGCAGTAATAACATAGGGGACATTGGTTTGGCTGAGGTCTGAGCGAGTCAGTAATGTCCGCCAGCGCGCCTTTAAACGGCCAAATGCACATTCCACCACCATTTTGCACTTGCTCAGCCTGTAATTGAACAGATCCTGACCACTGTCCAGGCTGCCTGTGTATGGCTTCATGAGTCATGGCATCAAGGGGTAGGCTGGGTCCCCCAGGATAACGACAGGCATTTCAACATCCCCAACTGTTATTTTCTGGTCTGGGAAGTAATTCCCTTGCTGCAGCCGTTTAAACAGAGTAGTGCTTCTGAAGACGCGGGTCATGAACCCTCCTGGCCATCCCACGTGGATGTTTGTGAAACGTCCCTTGTGATCTACCAGTGCTTGCAGCACCATTGAAAAGTACCCCTTCCGGTTTATGTACTGGGTGCCCTGGCGCTGCGGTGCCAAGATAGGGATATGGGTTCCATTTATCGCCCCCCCCAGTTAGGGAATCCCAGTGCAGCAAAGCCATCCACTATGGCCTGCACGTTTCCCAGAGTCACAACCTTTCGTAGCAGCAGCTTAGTGATTGCTTTGGCTACTTGCATCACAGCAGCCCCCACAGTAGATTTTCCAACTCCAAATTGATTCCCGACTGACCGGTAGCTGTCTGGCATTGCAAGCTTCCACAGGGCTATCGCCACTCGCTTCTCTACTGTGAGGGCTGCTCTCATCTTGGTATTATGGCGTTTCAGGGCAGGGGCAAGCAAGTCACAAAGTTCCATGAAAGTGCCCTTACGCATGCGAAAGTTTCGCAGCCACTGGGAATCGTCCCACACCTGCAACACAATGCGGTCCCACCAGTCAGTGCTTGTTTCCCGGGCCCAAAATCGGCGTTCAATGGATAGAATCTGCCCCATTACCATCAGGATCTCCAAAGCGCAGGGGCCCACGGTTTGAGAGAATTCTGTGTCTACGTCCTCATCACTGTCATCGCCGCGCTGCTGTATCCGCCTCCTCCTCGCCTCAGATTGAAGGTCCTGGTTCACCATAGACTGCACAAGAGTGCGCGAGGTGTTTAAAACATTCACGATTGCGGTATGAAGCTGAGCAGGGTCCATGCTTGCTGTGCTATGGCGTCTGCACAGTTCACCAAGCAAAAAAAGGCGCGAAACGGTTGTCTGCTGCTCAGGGAGGGAGGGGTGATGCTGTACCCAGAACCACCCGCGACAATGATTTTTGCCCCATCGGGCACTGGGATCTCAACCCGGAAATGCCAAGGGGCGGGAGAGGCTGCGGGAACTATGGGATAGCTACGGGATAGCTACCCACAGTGCAACGCTCCAGAAATCGACGCTAGCCTCGGACCATGGATGCACACCACCGATTTAATGTGTTTAGTGTGGCCGCGCGCACTCGATTTTATAAAATCTGTTTTACAAAACCGGTTTATGCAAATTCGGAATAGTCCCGTAGTGTAGACGTACCTTAAGAGAGTGATGCAGTGTCAGTGTAGACACTGTGCTTGCTTATGTCACCCTAAGTGACCTCCAGGAGGTGTCCCACAATGCCCATCATGACTGCTGTGGTAAGCAGTTTCTACTCTGCTGTCCTGCAGCCAGGTACCTCCCCCTTTACAGTCCTGTGAATTTTTTTTTTAATTTCACTTCCTGTTTGCTCAGCATGGACAGTTCAGATTGCAACTTCCCAGCTGACTGTGCCAGTGTTCTACAGCAAAGGCTCTCCCTCCTGGAGTACACCGCAGTTGCAGGATCTGTTGGGTCTGTGGGGAGAGGGAACTGTGCAGTCGCAGCTACAATCCAGCCATAGGAACTTTGACACCTACAAGCAGATTGCTCGTGGTATGGATGAGAAGGGGCACAAAAGGGACACGCAACAGTGCTATGATAAGATCAAGCAGATGAGGCAGGCGAACCACAAGGCAAAGGAGGCCAAGTGTCGCTCGGGTGCAGCGCCAAAATATGCCACTTCTACAAACAGCTGCATGCCATCTATAGTGGTGACCCCACCTCCATTGCCAAGAGTCCTGTGGATACTCCAGGGGGACTGGAGGCAGCAGCCAGCAGAGTCAACCCCAAGGATGAAGTGGTGGACATGGGGGTCAAGTTGGAGGTGGATGTGGGACAGCTGACAGGCTCATCCAGTGGCCTGGCAAGCCAGGACCTCTTTTTGACTCTGGAGGGGTCTAGCCAGTTCTAGAAGTCCAGCTCTGGTGTGCCTGGAGCAGGAGAGGGGAGCTCCAGTAAGAAATAATTTTGCTTTGACAGTGCATGGTTACATCAAGTAGAGATGTCCTTTGTTTTGTTACATGGTGCTTGTGGGAGAAGGGATCGAAATTAACATTAGGTACAATTTGCAGCTGCTTCACAGTCCTCTGTGCAGCTACACCGTGGGGGCCTGCAGAAAAGTTTGCTAATGCACAATCCTCCATAGAGGTCCCACAGTCCTCCAGGAGTCCTCCATAGAGATCTCTAGGAAACTTTTCTGCAGATACTCTACAATCCTCTGCTGAAGATTCCTTGGCAGAGCTGCTTTGTTTCTTCCCCATTGTAAGAAACTTTGCCTTGCCACTCAGCAATTACTTCTGGAGGAACCAAAGCAGAAACTTCCCAGACACTTTGTCCTGTCTTGCACGCCACCCCACCCCTGGTCACCATGTTTAGTGCTCTGGCCATGCTGCGTGCTTCCCAAGGGAAAGTGAGAAAGAGGTGTATGTAACTTTAATGATTCAAGACTCATGCATTTAGGGATTAATAACAAGAATTTTAGTTATAAATTGGGGACGCATCAGTTGGAAGTAACAGAGGAGGAGAAGGACCTCGGAGTATTGGTTGATCACAGGATGACTATGTGATATGGCCCTAAAAAAAGCTAATGTGGTTTTAGGATGCATCAGGCGAGGTATTTCCAGCAAAGATAAGGAGGTGTTAGTACCGTTATACAAGGCACTGGTGAGACCTCATCTGGAATACTGTGTGCAGTTCTGGTCTCCCATGTTTAAGAAGGGTGAATTCAAACTGGAACAGGTTCAGAGACGGGCTACAAGGATGATCCGAGGAATGGAAAACCTGTCTTATGAAAGGAGACTGAAAGAGCTTGACTTGTTTAGCCTAACCAAAAGAAGGTTGAGGGGGGATATGATTGCTCTTTATAAATATATCAGAGGGATTAATATTAGGGAGGGAGAGGAATTATTTAAGCTTAGTAACAATGTGGACACAAGAACAAATGGATATAAACTGGACACTAGGAAGTTTAGACTTGAAATTAGATGAAGGTTTCTAACCATTAGAGGAGTGAAGTTCTGGAACAGCCTTCCAAGGGGAGTAGTGGGGGCAAAAGACATATCTGGCTTTAAGACTAAGCTTGATAAATTTATGGAGGGGATGGTATGATGGGATAGCCTAATTTTGGCAATTAATTTGGCAATTGATCTTTGATTATCAGCAGGTAAGTATGCCCAGTGGTCTGTGATGGGATGTTAGATGGGTTGGGATCTGAGTTACTACAGAGAATTCTTTCCTGGGTGCTGGCTGGTGAGTCTTGCCCACATGCTCAGGGTTTAACTAATCGCCATATTTGGGGTCGGGAAGGAATTTTCCTCCAGGGCAGATTGGCAGAGGCCCTGGAGGTTTTTCGCCTTCCTCTGCAGCATGGGGCACAGGTCACTTGCTGGAGGATTCTCTTCAGCTTGAGGTCTTCAAACCGCAATTTGGGGACTTCGATAACTCAGACATAGGCTAGGGGTTTGTTATAGAAGTGGATGGGTGGGATTCTGTGGCCTGCATTGTGCAGGAGGTCAGACTAGATGATCATAATGGTCCCTTCTGACCTTAAAGTCTATGACTCTGAGTGTACACACAATGCTGACTCTGTGGATTGTTTCTTTTGCTTCTGCAGATGTGCCCTTGAGGGCCAGTTCCTACACACCCGCAGAGTGCCTCTGTCAGATAAGGAGGCGAACGAGGAGGAGTTAGGAGGACATGTTTCACAAAGCACTGCAAGTGTCAGATCAGGCCGATAGTGAGCACAGAGCCTGAAGAGAAACAATACATGAAAAACTAGATATGGATAGCCAGGAGAGGAGACAGGGCCAGGATTGGATAATACAGGGTCGAGAGCAGATATCCATGGAGGACCAAACAGAGATGCTGAGGTCCCTGATTGTACTGCAAGTGGAACACATGTGTGTTTGACCAACTTCCTTGCCCTCCCCAATCTCCCACCATACATTCCTCTCACATTCCCAGCCTGTCGCAGTACCCCTTGCACTCCACCCCAAAGGACATTTTCCATAACAACAGCAGGATTTACACACAGCTGTGAGATCCTCACTTCAGAGAGTCATGTCCCTTATAAGAAATGTTAATCTGTGTATTGCCACTTAATAAAAATTTAGTCTCACTGTGATGGGGCATGCATGTCCCGCACTGGGCCTGGAAGAGTAATTCCTCTCTTTGGGCCGAGGAGGCCATTTCCCCTCAGGCCTGCTGGGCATGCTCCTGCTGGAGGCCAGGTATAAAAGGGAGCAGCCCAGTTCATTTGGGGCTGATCATTGGAGAGGAAGGAGGTATGCTGCAGGCTCCTGCTGAAGGACCTGCGGGCACTTCACGACACAGAGGCCAGCCAGATGGCAGTGACTCATAACCCTCAGGCTCTGGCTGCCACAGAGGGGGGAGAGTCCGGGGGAACCATGGGACCACAAGCTGCGGAGAAGTGGGTTGGAAGTAATCCAGTGTTTTGGCCAGATCCCCGCCGAGCTGGTGGCGGGCAACCCTGCCATTGACAGGGCCCTTGATTGGGATCTGGTGGAGAGGGAGGGCCCAGGTTCCCCTATCCTGGCCACCCAGCACCCTGGGGTGATGGCCCGTCTCACCAGCTCTATTGATTCTGGCCACTAGGCCACACGGCCCTGATCCTGAGGGCAAGTCTACTGACTCTGTCTGCTAGGCTGCATAGCCTTAATTGTGAGGCCAGCTCTCCTGACTCTGGCCACTAGGCTGAACAGCCTTAATTGTGAGGGCCGTTCTACTGACTCTGGCCGCTAGGCCGCACAGCCCCGACAGAGAGGGCAGCAACTGTAACTCTGACTGCTAGACCACCCCACCCTGATAGAGAGGGTGAATAGATTGACTTTGCTGTTAGGCCACATTACTCCGAGACCCAGAGGGATCATGCAGACTTGACCACAGGCCAATAACAACCCGTGCCCCATCCCAAAAGGGGACGGGGTGTGCATGCACGTATGAAGACAGTGAATCTTTATTTCTGACCTTCTGGTTGCATCAGAAATTCATACACAGAGGCAATCAGCACACTTGCAGACTACAATTAACGCTCAGCCAGGAATCATTATAGGGTCATTCAGTGTGGCAAGAAAGCAATGCCTAGCTCAATACATTACAGGAAAACACATTACTGGGGCTCATTGTCAAAATGCTGCTTCAAAGCCTCCCTGATTTGAATAGCCCAGTTGAGCCCCTCTAATAGCCCTCATATCTGGCTGCTCAAAATGAGCCACCAGACAATCAACCGCAAATGCTCCACCTCTGGGGAAACTTTTCCCCCTTGGCTTCACAATTGTTATGCAGAGCATAGCAGGCTGCTATGGCCATGGGGATATTTTCCTCTTTGAGGTCTAATCTGCCACAAAGGCAGCATCAGGGACTGCCAAATGCACATTCTACAGTCATTCTGCACCTGCTGTGCCTGTTGTTGAAGTGCTCCTTGCTGCTGTCAAGGGGTATGGCTTCATGAGCTATGGGAGTGAGGGGTAGGCTGGGTCTCCCAGGATCACGATGGGCATTTCGACCTCCTCATTGGAATCTTCTGGCCTGGAAAGAAAGTCCCTGAATGCAGCTTTCTATACAGGCAAGTGTTCCTAAAGATGTGTGCATCATGCATGTTCCCTGACCACCCTGCATTGATGTCAGTGAAACGACTCCGCTGCTCCACCAGCACCTGCAATACCATAGAGAAGTAGCCCTTTATGTAGAAGTCCTCTATTGCAAGATGGTCTGGGCCAAAATTGGGATATCTCCCTGCTGCTGTTAGGGAATCCAATTGCTGCGTAGCACGAGGCAATTAATGGCTGTGCACACATGTGTCACCTCAACCTGCATGGTGGACTTCCCATCTCCAAACTGATTTGCAACTGACTGGTAGAAGTCTGGAGTTGCCAGCTTCCACAAAGTGATCGCCACATGCCTTTCCACTGGTAGGGCAGCTCTCATTTTGGTATCTTTGCACCACAGAGTGGGGATGAGCCCCACAGAGTTTGAGGAAGGTAGCTTTGCACATATAAAAGCTCTGCAGCCCCTGCTTGTCATCCCATAGCTGCATCACAATCTAATCCCACCACTTGATGCTTGTTTCCCGAGCCCAACAGTGATGGTCCATGTGTGCAGCTGCTCTGTGAATGCCAACATCAATCTTGAATTGTTTCTTTCCATGGCACACAGCAGGGCAGGCAACATGGATTCCCGTTCAGATTTGCAGTTCATGAAATACTGTAGGATCAGTTGTGTTGTGTTCATTACACTTATCACAAGACTGGTGAGCAGTGGAGGATCAACAATTTCAGGCAGAGATGGTGGGAGAAAAGTTTACAGGGGCAGATGAAAAATGGTGAAAAACATAGTCAGAAGCCCTTGGAATTATGGGCCAGAGAAAAATGCATCCTGGAGCAGTGATCCCACCCCAATGATGCACTGCCATCCATTCCCAGAACTTCTAGTGGGAGAAGGTGGTGATTTACACAGTGGGATAGCTATCCACAGTGCACTGCTCTCTCTGTCAGTACTAGAAAACTAACTGTGGATGTGCTTCGCCAACACAAGGAGCATTGTGTGAACATGCAGAAGTGATATAATTACAGTGGTTTATGATCGTCAATGTAACTTAAGTCAACTTAACTCTGTAGTGAAGATATAGCCTTGCCTCTTGCCTCTGAGCAGAGATGAAAGTAATATTAAACACTTACCAGTATGGGCCCCTGGGCAGAAGGGGTGGGGCGGGGGGTCAGCCTCCCACAGCCAGCCCATCCGCGCTGCCTGGCCTGCACCGCCCAGGGTCTGGGTGGTGATTTAAAAGGGCTCGGGGCTCCGGCCACTGCTGTGGGTCCTTTTAAATCGCTGGCCCCGGGCAGCTGCCCCTTTTGCCCTCCCCTGTCGGTAAGGTCCCTTAAAACGGCAGTTTTAATGTCGGCTGCATACAGGCCAGTACGGGCTTCTTACCAGTATGCCATACCGACCCATACTGGCCTATCTTCACCCATGCCTCTGAGCAAAACTCAGTTCTCTCAGCAGGCCCTGTGATCCTCTTTTCTTTTCTGACTTTGCAGTTACTTTCACTCATACTATTTGAGCACAAGTTATGTCAGACATTCAGTTTCTCCAGATCAATAGGCGGCATGGACCAGATTCCGATTTCCACCACTCTGAAGATAAATCAGGAGTAACACCATTTAAGTTTAACTAATCCAAATCTGATCCTGTATGTACACACTGAGAATACTCTGTCTTCCAATTAAAAGTAAAATAAATTGTCCTGGAAACTGATAACAAACATTAACCATGCCTCAGCACTGGTATGCAAAATAGCAAGTCTCATTAGAGTATATCTACATTGGCCTACTAGCCAAGTGAAACACATAAGAATTATTTTAGCAAAATCTTCTAAGAAACCAAGAGTATTTTTCATGCAATACTTCATCACTTCCAGAGTTCAGAGAGCTGCACAAGGTTATTGTAAAGAGTTAAACCAATAATACACATACTAGCAATGACATATTGTTTCAGGAAATGCAATGGTAAGATTAATAGGATTCAGCTGCCCTGTTTCTCCGTATCTAAGAATAACTTATATCATTCTGGCTCACCTAGTCAAAAGGCTATAAAGTCACTGTCACCATGTAGAATCTGTGCTGGTGCATATTTTAAGGGGATTGTGGCTCTGAGTATATAAACTCACAATCTTTCCTTTTAATGATAAAGAATTCAAATTCAGGGCTAAGAAGCAAGTTACAAAGACTTCAAAAATATCATGCCACTGTATAAACAAAAGATTAATTTTAGATGTTACCAAAAAAACCCATGTTGCTTAGTAACAAAATAATAGAATAAAACTTGTCTAATAGGGTGTTTATGTCAACTGAAAGGCAAAGAATTTAAGAAGAGGCAAAACATATTGCAGAGCCACTAAACAGTTCTCTCTTGTAATATTAAAGATAGTTGTGTGTATGTTAAGGGCTAGATGTGCCTTTAAGGCACCACTCGTTTGATGATGAAGTTGTGCAGAGACACACTGCTGGGGGAAGACCGGGGAGCATTCTGCCCCAGAGAGAGACGTTGCCTCCCAGAGGCCCACGCTAGTTCCACAGCATGAAGTGGGAGGAGTAATTTTCTACAGCGCTTTAAAGGGTGCGGCTTGGTCTCTGCTGGCCACCTGCTTTCCAGTGAGTTGCTCCTGGGGTATTGGTGATGGAGGATCAGCTTGGTGGCAGTCTCTGCTTTCCTGAGCTGCTCTGACACAGGAAAATGGGGGGCTCCTTTCTCTTTTTTGGCAGATTTATAGGGAAAGACCTGGCTCTGGGCAGGATTTGCATATTGCACTTTACAGCCTAACTTAATGTGTACGTACACCCATAGGCGCTGACTCTGTAGGTGCTCTGGGGCCAAAGCACCCACAAAAAAACATGGTGGGTGCTCAGCACTCACTGGCGGACCACGCCAATAAGCTCCTCTCCCTCCACGCCCGTGCCTCCTGCTCACCACTGATCAGCTGTTCAGTGGCGGGCAGGAGGCACAGGAGGAGAGGGGGAGGATCTGGGGGCAGGAAAAGGCAGCCCAAATGTGGGGCGCACTTGGAGGAGGGGGCAGAAAGGGGTGGGAAGAGTCAGGGCGGGTGTGGGGCCATAGGGGAAGGGGTGGAGTGGTGGCAGGACCTGGGGCAGAGCAGGAGTTGAGCACCCCTGCGGAAATCAGAAAGTTGGCACCTGTGTGTACACCTGTACTTAAAGGGTTTCTGTGTATTGTGCATGTCCTGGCTGCAACGCATATGAAAAAAAAACACACCAAATAAATCTCTCCCCCACTCAATAAAACCTTCAGTCACTCCATCAGGCAACAAAAACAATACCATGTGACCTACGAGATCAAGCATAAAGAACAAATTGCAAAAGGCCAGTCCCCCAAGCGATATTTGCAGTAAATGAGCAATCCATGCGCTAAAATGTGTTTGCCTTCACAAAAAGAAAAGGGGCTAGTTTAATTAATACATTGTTCACTGTGCAGGAAGAATCCTATTGTCTATTTTTTTTTCAGAGGGCAACACTCCTGAATTGAGGAGCAAGATGGGTGGGAGGGAATGGGGCAAAAAGAGGGAAGGGGCACAGAAAGCAAAAGAGGATAGGTAAGGAGCGGGAGCTGAATGAAGTTTTTGAAAAATTAATCCGTAAATGAAACCAGCATTTTTTTAATCAATGCAATGCACTGAGGAGAATGCTCAGAAAGTTGGTCAAAAGGTCAAATCAGGACATTGGAAGAATATGTCATTATTGAATTTTCCTTGCAAGACTG
Source organism: Mauremys reevesii (assembly GCF_016161935.1). Taxonomy (NCBI): domain Eukaryota; kingdom Metazoa; phylum Chordata; order Testudines; family Geoemydidae; genus Mauremys; species Mauremys reevesii. Next base: position 43,197,372 of record NC_052624.1, read on the forward strand.
GGACATCTGTTCATCTTTTTCTGAAATCAAGCCAAAGATTGGAATGTAAATTGCTACCTGAATTATGTACATATCAAGATTAAAATTAACAGATTATCATGCTAAACTTGCTGCCTCATGTGTACCTCCCCCGGTGTCGAGCAGAGTACATTCATTAGATCAGATGGTAGAAAAGAACTGTAGATAAAAGAGTCAGGACTCATTCACAGTTACTGAACTCTTAGAAGCTGATTTTTAAAATTTACATTATTATTACAGCAGTGATGTACCTAAATACAACGGTAGCACAACTGATCATGACTTGATTACATTTGTTATGTATAAACAGGATAAACTCCAAACAGCTATTTACTTGGTATTTTAAAAGGTCCAATTTCACAAAGCTGAAAACAATTATGAGCAAAATCACTTGAAAGACAGAATTTTAACAAAAAATGTGAATGATAATTTGGAACTGTTTAAGAATATTTTACTAGATGCCCTAAAAAAATGATAATCAAGAAAGGCCACACTGGTTAAAAAAAATACTGACGTGGCTTATGAAGTGAAAGTAGCTATAAAAATTATATATGTATAAAAACAAACAAAGGGGAAATTGACAGTAATGAATATAAATCAGGAGCTGTGACAAAAATTGATAAGGGAAGCAAAAGGACACAAATCAAACTCTATGGCCAGCAGAGTTAAGGATTATAAGAAGTTTTTAGGTATATTAAAGAACAAAAGGAAGACTACCAATGGTACTGGTCCATTACTAGATGGAAATGGCAGAAATGCCAATAATAATAAAGAAAAAGCAAAAAAGTGTTCAATAAATATTTATGTTCTGTATTTGGGGCAAGCCAGATGAGATAGCCATATAATATAATGATGAAATACTTTCCATTTCACCAGTAATTAAGGAAGATGTTAAACAGCAACAACTAAAGCGAAACATTTTTAAAATCAGCAAGTCCAGAGAACTTGCATTCAAGAGTTTTAAAAGAGCTGGCCAAGAACTTCTCAGGCTGTTACTGTTGGTTTTCAATAAGTTTTAGAACACTGGAGATGTTCCAGGGGACTGGAAAAAAGTTAACATGCCAATATTTTAAGAGTATAAACAAGACGACCTGGCTAATTATAGACTTGTCAGCCTGACATCAGTACTGGGCAAAATAATGGAATGGCTGATACGGACTGAACTGATAAAGAATCAGGTAAAGAAGGGTAAAGGCTATATGTTTTGTTGATAAGATGATAGTGTTGGTGAAATATACCGAGACTTCTGTAAGACTCATCATATGACATTTATATTAAGAATCTAGAACAATACAAAATCAACATGATACACATTAAATTGATTAAAAATGGCTGATGGATAGGTCTCAAAATGTAATTGTAAATGGGGAATAATCAAGTGGGTGTATTTCTAGTGGAGTCCTGCAGGAGTTGGTTCTTGACTTTATCCTAATTAATATTTTTAATAATGACCTTAAAGAAAATGTAAAATCATTACTGATAAAGTTAACAGATTACACAAATATTGGGGAGTGGTAAATAATGCAGAGGACAGGTCATTAATACTGATAGATCTGGATCACTTGGTAGGCTAGGCACAAGCAAACAATATGTATTTTAATACAGCCAAACATAACGTCATACATCTCGGCCATACTTACAGTTGACTCTGAAAGGGAATTGGGGCTCAAGGTGGATAATCAGCTGAACATGAGTTCTCTCCCAGTGCAATGCTCTGGCCTAACAGGCTAATGCAATCCTTGAATGAATTAACAAGGAAATACCAAGTAGGAGTAAGGAGGGTTATATTACCTATGTGTTTAACAATGTTTCAACCACTACTGGAAATAACAAAAGCCTCCAGCAGAGGGAGAGTGGCTGCAAAGTGGGCTCTTTAACCCCCAATGTCTGTTTACTTAAATGCTGCATGGGTGCCCAAGATTTGGCCTACAATGTTAAATGTTAAAACAACCTCTCAAGCTTATCAGTTCAAACCAACACACTTTTGGCTGCTGAATTGGCCAGTTTATCCTGTTGTCAATCTTCCTGCCAAATGACTCTGCTTGAAAAGCACCACAACCCCAAATTCCTTGCTGGTGGTAGACAGTGAATGAATGAGTGAATTTCATATTTAATTCTTCTAACAAACCTGCAATGCTTGCAATCTCTTCTGATCCAGTAACCTCTCCTAGACAAGAAACCAAAAACATTCCATTCACTAGATTGGACCTGGCATTTTCATCTTTGTTAACTGTAAGATGCAGCAGAAAGTGGATATTACCACTTCTTGTGTCTGTAATTAGCTGAAGTGGTGAAAGGCCATCCTGTGGGATGTGCTTAACTTGACCTTACTCCTCCTTGCTATTTTCCTGTTCAGCTCTCCCCAACCTTGTTTCTCTTTGCCGGGGGCTCAAATGTTGGATGTAGGGAAGCAATAACCAAAAATAAGAGATACCACATTCTACAAGGAGGAAGAACTGGCTGAATCCCTCTCAAGGGACAAATCTATTCAGTGGCCCAGCCTGTTAGTCTACAATGGAATCTGGCTCAGAGACACTGGAAGAGACTGTTCTTTACCGCCAAAATGTTTTTCACAGCTTGAGGGGGCAGGACTGAGTGGTTCTACTTAGCTGCAGCTTTCAAAGACAGCAGGAATCAGAGGACAATACCAATGATGGGATGAATCACCCCTTTAATCTTGCCAACGTGGGACTTCTCCACAAGCCAGACACAGAGGCAGACAAAACTCTCACTTCAGTGAAGTTTTAATACATCAACTGCTGCAGTGAAAGCCTACATCATGGCAGCTACTACTTATAGGCATAGGCGGCTGTTGAAACTATTCTGTGAGGGACTTCCTTCTTCACTCAGCCTGTAGTGGTAGCGCCTGTCCCATGGGCCAGGCATCAGTATGCCTCCCTTTCCCCGAGTCTCCCCTTCTCCCCCTATCCTCTCAGGATCTCTACCCTTCCCCCAGGATTTGGCCCCTCTCAAGAGAATCTCATCTTGATTCCCAGTGTGGGGACTTTACTGTCTGCTCTGCGCCAGCCCCGTCTCCTCCTTGGTGGAACCCCCTGGCATCTCACCTCAGAAAAGTGTCTTCCATTCACCTGCTGAGACTCCCTGGACACAATAGCTCCCCTTCTCCTGTGTTCCACTCCATACATGGCTACTGAGCCTCCCTGCCTGGTGGATCTGCCACAGCTGGCACTTTTCAAACTTCAACCTTCCCAGGAAGCGTCACTCAGAAGCCAGTACCCTCTCCCATGACTGAGGTATTAGCGCCATCTGTGGGGAATCTGGCACACAGACGGCACCCTCCCCGCACCAGTGCCCCATCCTGCCCCTTCCTGGCACTGCTGGACATGGGACTTTCACCTGCTGAGCTGAGCAGGTGCATGTGGAAGGATGGCTCAGAAAATGACAAGGCAGAGATAGATGTGGTGGGGGGAAGGGATGAGCCCCATCTGGACCCAGCCACCTACTGCCTATGCTTATAGGACTCTGGTTGCCTGGGAAAACAAGTTACACAGTTCTTTGAAGGACAAGTGTATTAAGTGATTTCTCAAAAAAAATAAAAAAATCACCCTGGCCTCCTTTTTCATTGTGGATACCTCTTTTGAAACAGATTTTCATAGACTATCAGGATTGGAGGGGCCCTCAGGAAATCATCTAGTTTAACCCCCTGCTCAAAGCTGGACTAATCTCCAGACAGATTTTTACCTGCCATCCATAAATGGCCCCCTCAAGGATTGAACTCACAACCCTGGGTTTAGCAGGCCAAGGCTCAAACCACTGAGCTCTTCCTCCCCTCACAAGGGCTATCAAGAGTCATAGCTTCCCATTTGGTCTTGCTTAAACCTCTATGGCTGAGGAATTACCAACTCCTACGAGAAAAACTCCCTTTTCAAGAAAAGCTAAAGTGGCACAAAAAGCTTTTTTGGTTTGTTTATGCCAATCAAGACAATCCTTTCTTCCCTACACTCTAACACAGGGAAGAAGCGATTCCTCCAGAAGTATATCCACATCCACACAGACCACTAGAGTATTCCAGAGAGCTCTTCAAATACATTAACAATGCTTCCTGACTCCAGCCCTCTCCCGCTACTCAAAATTCTGTCTCGGGTCTGGAGCAAACTTCATTTGTTTTCTGTTGACATTTAAACATGCAACAATGGTCAGGTGCAGAAGCTAACCAAGAGGGGGAGGGTATGAATAACTCCACTGAGGTTCAGTAGCTACCACAGGACTTTTCTAAGGACATATTCTCTCTCTCTCTCTCTCTCTCTCTCTCTCTCTCTAAGATTCATGGGAGCCACTGTTCAAGAAATTCCAGAATTCCAGAATGCCAGGCCCCCAATAAAGAGCTGAACACCTGTGTGAGCATCCATATGAATTTCTTAGTACTGTGTTATTCGCTGTCAACGATTGCTTTCTTAGTGGGCATAATATTGGCAAGGCATATACTCGAGTGGTCACTTTTATTAGTAAGAAAGCAATTCTGCACCATCCACCGTGATAATGTGGTTCTTCAAACATCTTTGGAATTTATTCTCAAATTGAATCTAACGTCCCACCAATCTCATGATGTAGTTTTACCTTCCTGCTTGTCCTGTAGTAGAATATCTATAGGTGAAATGGCATAAGCTAGACATTAGGATGGAACTCATAATCTATATGAAATATAGAAGTGTTAAGGAAGAATAAGGGTACATTTATCTCCCTTCATCTGAGGTTCAAATGCATGGAGACTTTGAAGGCCACCATAATTAAGTGGATAAGGTCCTGAATTAAAAAAACATAATACATTGTATATTCTCATGACTTCTGGGATCTAGGCCCATATCAAGAGACTATGGAAGAAATATGCAAGGCAGCCACTTTGATACTGTGGTCCTCATCTCATTCAGCAAGATGGGTTTCCAGGGCATGGTTGACAATTGAGTTCTTCTTCCTTCTATCATTTAGTACTATAACCAGTACATTTCTTTTGTGAGAATACATGCTTTCATTTAAACTTTCCATGTAACAATTGCCTATCTGCTATGGTTGATTGTACTACAATCTACCACACAATATGTCACTACCACATATTTAAAGTAATCTGTGGTAGTACTTTGTTACAGTTAAAACAAATGAAAAATTATGCATTAATTTTTAAGTTACATTTCTCATGGTTAATTCCTGTATGTAATAGCCTTTCAATTTTATTTTTAGAATGTCAGTTGCCATGGTGAAAGCAAATTTCCTCATTGCTGTTTCTCCCTCCCCGCCCCTCCCATTGCTTATACAGCTAATACTATAAGCTTCAGACACAGAGCCTATTTATGTTCTGTAATAACTTTATCATATTCATTTGATGGTTTGTAGTTTGAAGTTAATTTGCAAATAATGTTATTGGTTCCAATATATTCTTCTTATAGTTTCGGGCCATTTAAAGGAATAAAATTATTGAAAAGCATGTTTTAATTTTCAGTGTTTAACCCATATACAATGACCTTGTTTAGAAGACACTGACCCAGCTTTTAGTTGAAGTAATCAGTATGCTAAAAAGTAAAAACATATATGGCTTTGTATTTAAAACCCACGAATTTGCAGATTCATTTTCAAACATGATAATCTCATTGTACGTGACAGGCCAAATTCGGCCAACTGCTGCATAAAGTGGGAGCACTTCCCATGTTTATTTCTGGGCTAGCAGCGGATTATAAAATGATGAATATTACTAGGATAGATTGGGAGTAAACTGATAAAAAACTAAATGTAAGTGACAAAGTAATATAACTTGCACTAATTTGCCATTTAGCATTAAGTGGGTATGGAAAGTGCTGTTTTACCCCTCTTTGCATCACTGTAACTTCAATGTCAATAAAGTTACCTCAGATTTACATCAGTGTAAATGGGGAACTGAATTTTGTCCTCATTAAATAACTTACATCACCATTTATGCCACTTCTGTATTGATTTGGCCTGACACCTCCAGGACAGTTGTATGCAGGGGCTCAATCAAACCTGTTTTGAACATGAGCCAAAGGTCATCCCTAGCAGTGTAGTCAAAGAGCTAGTCAGCTTCCGCCCCAGCATTGTGCTCCCTTAGTCCCTGAACCTCCAGAGAGAGTAAGCACTGAAGGCCAGAGATCCACCCCCAGGGGCAGGAAGAAGGGTAAGGAGCAGGAGATCAGATCTTTCCAGCACCTTGTAATGCAGGGTATCCTTGCAGGAGTTTAATACAGCCTTTCATTTTTCACAGCTATTATCATTTGTCATATTTATACCCTTGAAATGCTGATTCTGAAAATGTACTTTGAAAAACTAGCCCTTCTTCTGTATACTATATGAACAGGGTAAAAGATCTCTCTCTCTCTCTCTCTCTCTTTCTCCTCATTTTTTTCCATGACACATGCCAAAAACATAAAATCATACATTTTACTTCTTTGTGGCGCTTTTGTAATTAATATAGGGCTGCAAAAGTACAGACAGCAGTTAAACCACTCATCTGCAGTATGAGGAATAAAACTCAGGATTTTAACTCCTACCAGACAGGCCCCTATTACTGTAGCTAAAGGAGAACTAGCACTAGCTGTTAGCAACATTAGGACTTCTATCTTTTCTTCAGATGATTCACTAGAGAGCAACAATCACAAACACTTGTGCAGGCTGGACAGAGAAGCACTGACGCACATACATCCAGCCAGAGCTTTGAACTGTCTGGCCTGATGCAGTTCACATAAGAATGGTAAAATTCCAGTTAAAAGTTTTATACAATCAGGTCCATGTAACTTTAAGGCAAGATCATTGCACTGTGCCCAGTGTCTTACAGAATAAAAAGGTCCTCAAGACCGGTTTGGGAGACTTTTTTTTTTTTACTTGGACTGTGAGATATAATTTTAATGTGACTCTATGGGTCTGATTCTTCATTCACATACACCTGTGTAACTCCACTGACAAATGGAGCTATTCATCACCTATTACACACAGTAAGAGGAGCATGAGTACACATCAGCTTCTAAGCGTAAGCGTATTAGATATAGGCTCCAACATAACTAAGATGTGTTATCATTCATATTTTTCCATAATAGTGGATATTTTTTCCTTTTCTTTTAATATTCCATGCTTATATAACAAGAGTAACCTTCATTATGGCAGCCATCTTTTCAATGTTGTAAACGTTCAACACAAAGGAAAATTTTAAATTAGAAAAAAAATGATAAACAGATTTTTTTTTAAATCTATAATTCCTTGGTAATGCTACTTGTAGGAGGTATAAGTGAAAGCACTAGCTCTATTAAATGAATCCTAATTTATTACACATATCTAAATGTAGATGCCTAGTTAAGCACCTAATTACATGAAAAATGTAAATGTACATTTAAGTAGATATTAATTGCCAGGTTTGCCTGTTTGGTTCAATGCTCTCACTTAGGTACACAATGATTTTTATGTTGTTCAGCACCACCATGCATTCAAGTGCATGTCAGTATGGTTGTATGTGTCATTAGCATCACTAGGTTACAGGAGCAATTGGACTATGCAGGCCCATTGTTCTACAAATATAGTCTACACATTTAATTGAGATGACCATATAATGACTGTGCTTTGCCACTGCAAGTTTTTGTTTTGATGAGTTGAGAAAGACTCTCTCTGTCAACCTGGTACGTGCTTCTAAGTTTTGGATTTCATCTCTCATGGATGAGTTCTCAACTACCTGTCTATTGTAGCTATATTCTTTGTGTTCTTTTTCCTATTTCATTGACACTTACTGTATGCCATTAGAGAGCAAAAATACAGTTAGGCGTTCTATTCTTAGTGCTGGTCCATTTGCTTTGTTGATTATAATCCTGACTGTCAAAGAAGTGAAATGGCACCACTCTTCAGTACCTGCTTCCACAGTACTAGCTTTCACATTGTTCTTTGTTTCCTTGACAGGTAGAAACTGTTTCTGTTTCTCCTCATGAATACTGTATGTGTGCCAATGAGCAGCTCATGGTGACAGCTAAAATTCAGCAAGTGTCACCAAAGGACATTTTTCAAATGTGTTTCTTTGCCCTTTCTTCAAGTAGAACAGGTTAATAAGAATAAGGGCTACTTGCATTGTTCTGTGAGAATGAGATCTTCATTGTTTGAATAACTTTATGTTCTTGTTAAGTTTGGAGAGATGTCAGAAAATGTGGTTTTCATTTTTTTCTAATCCATTTTACAGTTTGGTCTATAAATTTGTTAAAATGGAAATTGCTTTCTTGGGTTAAAAAATCTTGTTTTACACATTAATTTGTATTATTGTAAATTGCAGAGAGTGAGAAGTGTTCAGAAGAGAAGGGCACCACAGGATACCTGTGCCAAACAGCAGTGGGAAATGGGGAACAAGCATGGGGGAACAGGGAAATTAAGAAAGTGTGTGAAAAGTACATGGATAGTTTTCAAGGAATTGAAAGCTTGATTCATTATTTTAAATAGGGATTAGCAGATGTGCAATTTCAATATCCAGTCCTCTGAAGTACTGAGCACTAGAACTGGTCAAACAATTTCCAGGGGAATGCTTTTCCAATGGAAGATTCTGATCCCACAGAATAGAAATGTTCCATGTGAATGTGTTGATTCTGTCAAAAATTTTAATGGACACCCGGCATCCCCGATGCCCCAACTCCTGTGGCAGCTGCCTCTCAGGGCTGCCCAACTGCCCAGGAAGCCAGAACCCTCGAGAATTGAACAGCACAGGGAGGCAGCTGCCTGGCGAGTCATGCAGCTGGAAGCAAGCTGACAATTTCCATTTTGGTTCACCCAAAAGGGAATTTTTTAGAATGTTTCTTCCAGTGAAAAAAATTCAATTTTTTGCTAGTTCTTCCCAATTTGGAATGAAATGTTTATCCAAAAAATCCAAATTTTCTGTGGGAAGGAAATACCATTTTCCAGGCAGTTCAACTGAGCACCTTCAAGTTCTACTAACTTGACACCCTATAGAGACAGACACATCCTAGAAAGTCAATTGGACTTAGGCTCCTAAGTCCCTGATGTCACTTCTGAAAAAGGTATTTAGTTAGCTAGGGCACTTAGGCCTTGCAATGCTGAGTAGAACAATGCCCAAATGCCTTTAAAAATCTGGACCCAAATGCGACCACTGTAGTGACGTCTTTCCAAGAAGTGGGTGGAATGATAACTCTGAAAGGTATGAATTGCCCAATTTTTCTTTATGGAGTGTTTATTCATATGCCCAGTTACAATAATTTAAATGTCAACATTGTTAACTAATTCATTTCTGTTCAAAGCAGGTAAGAAAAGAAAAGAAAGATCATATTATGAGAATGTGCACAACCTACTGTGAGGGCTGGCTGGTGTCCACTGAAAAAATATATCCTGTTAGAAAATGTGTTAATCAACTAACACAGGGATCAGCAACCTTTGGCACATGGCCCGTCAGGAAAATCTGCTGGCAGGCCAGGATGGTTTGTTTACCTGCAGCGTCCACAGGTTCGGCCGCTAGCAGCTCCCACTGGCTGCGGTTCGCCATTCCAGGCCAATGGGGGCTGCGGGAAGTGGCGCAGGCTCAGGGATGTACTGGCCACTGAACATGTTAGCTGCTCATGGATAAACCATGGGGGGATTTTTTGAGACATTTGGTGGGGCTTGATTTGTGGGTGGAGGTTGGAGGAGAGCTACTATATTTTCCCCACCTTATGTTAGATGTCTCCAGGTGGTGCTTTTACATATATTCTTCCAAGCTCTCTTTCTTAGCATGTGAGCAAATGCTCAGTCTTGAGAAGACATGCTATGTGTTGTTACTTTTAGTCATGAAAGGTTCTGGGTAGAGGGAACCATGTAAGAAACATAAGAGTCTTACTTGGTTTCTGACTAGTGTAAATTCTTAAGGAAGAGTTGCTGCCTGTTGGATGAGCTTTCTGAGGAAAAAAAGGATTTCCTGCATGCTGTTTGTGACCATCTCCATTCCAGAGCTCAGACATTTGCTATTGCTCAGGAAACGGGAAACTATATCGGACAGATTATTACTAATACTAATTTTTTGCTATAAAAGTAGATTTAATTGCCCTATACTCAGTTTTTAGCCTTGACGCTCTGAAGGGAAAGACTAACATGGTTACTTTTCTGATAGGTTTCAAGTAAGACCATACTAATGCCACTTGGCTTCCCTTTGCCCATTTTTTGTAAGGAGAGGGGCTAACTTTGTTTTTAAAGGTTTTATATATGATCTACCATTGAACAATACATAATAATTATTATTTTACAAACCACAGATGGGATCCTGGCATTCAGCACCTTTTTACTTTCGATTAGCCCTTCATATGAAAGGGATAAATATTGTTATGGGCTTCCTCCTCCCCAATAGCTTGGTTAACTGTGGGTGTGGTTTAGAGAAAGCAGGGGGAATACGATTGAACCAAAATGTTCTTTTAGAGGGTTGTGCCACATATTGCCGGCTATGGGGAGGCAGACACTGCTGTGTGAGGACTGTGACAGCATTAAAGTGTGTTGGATATTTTAGACCAGTGTTTCTCAATGATCAGTTCATGCACTGGCACCAGTCGCTGAGCTTTCCCTGACACAGTTTAAGAAGGTATCAAGACAGTCTCTGGTATCAAAAAGGTTGAGAAACTCTGTCTTAGACAATGTGGTGTTGCAGTCTCCATTCACTTACCCTGATGCTATAATATTAAGTTGGAAACTCCTAGTGGTGGCCCTCAGATATAGCTCTGAGTACTTTCCACAGAACATGTAGGGCTTTTGAATGCAACCCAGTTAGCCACATTCATTCTAGGTATAACTTAATTAAAGACCTCTAAGGATGGATTTGGCACAATGGGTTTAGAAGACAGTTATCCCTGCTTCCATGACCAGTGCTTCTGATACTACTTGGTAAGCCAGCTCTGTTACCTCTCCTGGCAGTGGGATGTCAGCAGCTACCATGAATTCCATAGTTGTTATACTTTTGTCATTAGAGTATTGTGATGTGACAGCCCCATCTCCGTTCCTCAAATCCTATAGTGTCATTAAGTGTGTCCCCTATACAGTTACTGCATTCCACTTCTTCCTTAGCCCAACTGATCCTGAGGCATAAATATAAGGAGAGACAAGGGACACCTCCCAACTTTCAGCCTTGGCAGACGACAACATGTAATCCACCACCTTTTGGCGGGTTGAAGAGAAGAAGGAGGAGAATCATCAGAGTGGAGGATGAAGACAGTCTGAGGCTGCTTTCAGCAGCAGTGCTCAGGCTTGTGTCCCTTGGCGCTCTACCTGCTGCTAACAGACAGACAGACAGGGGAGTGAAAGTGTGATATGGGTTCAGAGGCAGATGGGGATTTGAGGGTAGAGAAGTCTTCAGAGAGGGGGCTTGCTGGAGACAATGAAGGAGTTGTGGGAAGTAGAAGAACTGGGTGATGTCACATGGTGAAATCTGGGTGGGGAAGGAAAATAGGGGCATTTAAAGACAGGGTGAAACTTGCCATTATGTTTTCCTGAAGGCAGCCAGGGAGAAAGTAACTTGTATTTGAATCTTTTTCTGGTCAGTGACAGGAGGTGGTCTTGCAGTCTCTGTCCTCCACAACTTTTGGTTCAGATATACTCCACTGCCAGTTGAACTTGACAGTTGTTGGCAACCAGTAAAATCTGTGTATGGTGCGCTGCAGCTACAGTAATAGAACCCATCAGTCAAAGCCTTATCACCTATTATTTAGATGGACTACTTGGCTTCATATCAGAGCTACTTATAAATGGGCACTGCAGCCTATGAGTCTTAAAATTTTAATTAGTTCTAAGCTAGACAATCATCATATTCCCTAAGAACGCAGTCATCATTTTCTTTTGCTGAGTATTTCTTTCTTTTTTTCCTATGGTATCACCTGTGCAAAACTTCGTAATTAAAATATTAACATTGGGGAACTAAAGAATTCAAAGAAACTATATAATATGGCTTCATTATACATTGCTCAGCATTAATTCTCTGAAATCTAGGCATATCAGGTACACAGAAATGTTGTGAATTTGTTCATAAGAGATTTAAGACACCCAGTGAAATAGTTTGGCCACCCCTTTTCTCCCTTCAATTACAACTGGGATTTTAAATACTACACATGCACGCACACACACCTATTCACGAGTATACATCCCCACACAAATATCTCTATGCCACATATTATATTATATACAAACACACATGAGTTTATACAAGTAGATTTATACATATTATGGATTTAATCCTGATCTGTTTGAAGGCAATGGCAAAACTTCCACTGAATTCAACTGGGCCAGGATTTCACTCTGCATGTGTGTGCATAATGTTCATATATATAATGTACATCCATCCATAAGTGGATGTGCATATGTGTGTGTATCTGCGTCTAATGTAAGCCTGTATGAGACCAGCCATAAATAGTTTTGTTATTTTGTCACATCCAGGGCCGTCCTTACTCCTTAGCCATAGGCAGAACAGGCAGCCGCCTAGGGCACCACTAGGTCTGGGGGCACCAGCTCTGCTGGGAGCCCGGACAGACGGGAAGCAGTGGAGAACGTAAGAGCAGGGCTGCTGGGTCCTAGAGAGAGCCGAATGCAGCACAGTCTGAGGGAGGGGATTGGCTGCTGGGGTCTCTGGGAAGGGGTGGGGGAAGGAACTCACCTGTAGGGTGACCAGATGTCCCGATTTTATAGGGACAGTCCCAATTTTTGGGTCTTTTTCTTATATAGGCTCCTATTCCCCCCCACCCCATCCTGATTTTTCACATTTGCTGTCTGGTCACCCTAGGTGGGGGTAATCGGTACCTATATAAGAAAAAGCCCCAAATAAATCGGAACTGGCCCTATACAATTAGGACATCTGGATCTGGTCACCCTAGATGGGGAGCGCGTCTCTCCCCCGGGCTGGCAGCGATCCATCTCATCCGGGGGGAGCTGCACAGGGCAGGATGAGCTGCAGTGGTTCCATGGGTGCCCCATCCCTGAGATCAGATGCTGTGCTAACTTCACCATGGTCGTTGCGCTGGCGGTGGTGCCCATTGGCGTGTGATCGGAGATGAGGGTTTGCTGCTGCTGTTGCCACTCTGCACCCCAAGAGGTGGATTTTGGGGTCCTGCAGTTTTCCACCTATCTCCTCCTCTACTGCAGCTGTTGGACCAGCAGGCTGGGGGGTGAGCCAAGCATGAAAGCAGTACTGAGTTGCCATTTAGATTGTCATTTAACAACTTTGTTTGCCAAAAGAGCATGCTAACAATTCTGAATTAAATTTCAATTTAAAAAAAATCAATATCTTAGCCAAAAACAGAAAATTAAGTTGTTGACAATTATTTGTGACAAGTTTGGTATGGGGAAGGGAGTGGGCCAGTTTTCATCAGAGAAACAAAAAATGTTGACTGACTTTCCTATAGCCCTGTTACTCCTAAATAGAGCCCTCCAACAACTGTAATATGCTCATCTCCTTACTAATGTATAGCGCAGGGGTCGGCAACCTATGGCACACGTGCCAAAGGTGCCACGCTAACTGATTTTCGATGGCACACAGCGGCGGGCTGAGCGGCTCAGCCTGCCGCTGCTCTGGGGTTCTGGCTGCTGCCCCATTGCCACCCAGGGTCCCGGCCGCCGGTCCCACTCAGCACCCACTGCTGGCCTGGGGACCCCCAGGCTGGCAGCGGGCTGAGCAGGCCGGCAGCTGAGACCCTGGCTGAGCCACTCAACCCGCTGTCGGCCTGGGGTTCCATTCACTTAGCTGGTAGTGGGCTGAGCAGGACTAAATTCAACGAAATAGGAAAACAAGAGCAACTAATGACAAAGTGCAAGAACCTAGAGCAGTGGTCCCCAACCTTTTACCGTGGCAGTGGATGAGCATCCGCTGAAATTCGGCGGCATTTCAGCTGCGACGCCTCTGGATGACGCTGCTTATCGGTGGCAAGCAGCATCATCCAGAGGTGTCGCCGCCGAAATGCCGCCGAATTTTGGCGGCATTTCGGCAGATGCTCGTCTGCCAGCCAGTATGCAGGTGCACTGAGAGGCCCCTGCGGGCGCCATGGCACCCGCAGGCACCGCATTGTGGACCCCTGACCTAGAGAGCCTCCTGAAGCACGGCGATCGTTTTGATTTAAATGGACTTGAACTGTACGAAGAATTGAGTACACGGTCATCAATGTTGCCACATGCAAAATCGATAATGGACATTGTACAGTTTACTCATACCAGCAAACTTGTTGACATATATCCTAATGTGTACATTGCCACTCGTATTCTACTGACAATTCCTGTAACAGTAGCATCAGGAGAACGGAGTTTCTCAAAACTAAAGCTCATTAAAAACTATCTCCGCTCTACAAGGAGTCAGGAACACTTGACTGGTCTTGCAATTCTTGCAATCAAACAAGACAACACTTTGTCTTTGTCATACGATGACATCATTACTGATTTTGCAGCCAAAAAAGCCAGAAAGATTGCTTTTAATTAAAAACTAATCCTTGTTTCAATACCTCGTCATATAAATTTCCAATAAAATGTTGACAAATTAAAAAAATTACATTATTTGCATCATTCTGTCAAATCAGAATTTTTTCTATAGTGCTACTTCTTTAGTGCTAGTCCATCAGCACTACAGTGTGCTTCATTAAGTTAAACTGGTTTTAATAACATGCATGTGGCAAGTTTTCCAATAGTGTAAGCTTATGTTTGTGTTGCTAAGAGCAAGACAGGGCACAGGGGCACCAGTTTAATAATCCTGCCTAGGGCACCATAAATCCTAAGGACGGCCCTGGTCACATCAGATGAAAATAGTACTTTGAATCTTCACTGGAGATACTATTTTAAGCACATTTTTATTATCTCCTGTTGCACATTGCCTTCAGCAGGAGCACAGGAATGTAGTAAGAAGAAAGGCAGTTGCTCTGTACATATTTAATCCTTTCCCTTTTACTCCTTTCACACAGCGACTGAAAGATTTAAAACAAAGGGAATTTGCTCGAAATGTGGCTTCAAAGTCATGGAAAGATGAGAAGAAACAGGAAAAAGCACTCAAGCGGCTCCACCAGCTTGCCGAATTACGGAAGCAGTCTGAATGGCAAGTATTTGAAATTTATGTTACGTTTTAACACTCCCTTTCCTCATTCCCAGAAGAAATCTCTAACTTTTATTCCTGCTTTCTATAATATACAGAGATCACATATACTGTAACCCATTTTTAGCTATCACGGACTCCAAATATTCCTGTTCTGAAAACCATAAAATTGAAAGTCCTTGAATGAATTACTTGGCATCTGAAGGTTTTATGTTTTTCTCCCCTGTAACCTGTTAATCTAATCTCCTCTGAATTGTGTGATTTGAAGATTTTACAATATCAGCATTTTATCTTATTAAAATTGACCTGAATAGACGAGTATAACTCTTAGTAGTTTGTAGAGAGTGAAAGGAAAAGGCTAAACAGACCTTAATGTCTCTGTGTTGAGTCTGCAGATCCCTTCATTACTTTTAGTAGACTTAGGCTATTCAGGTAGTTTCTCCCTAGAGTAAATGACAGTTTCATTGTGTGAATGAAAAACAGATGTAATTAGCTCAGTTAAATTTACCCAGTACTGTAGTTAAACTGATGATAATAATACAGGTACAGTACAATGTTTATACTAATAAACCTTTATGTTTGACAAATCTCTTTTTTGTTTAATGACACTTACATACACTAAATGCTTCAGCAGAGCAGGCTGTTACCAGACCTTCAATTGATGTTAATCTGTGACCATAATGGATTAATTGAACTGTCATTCTTATGTTAAAAACAAACCAAGATTTCAGTACAGTGGAAATAATAACATTCATGGTATACTATACAATTTCAGGCCAATGCAATCTTTTTGGGGTAAAAGGTTGAGGTTGTCACTTAGCACTATGCATTAGGGCTGACCAGAAAAAAAATAATTCTGTTTCATGAAAAACTTCAGGGTTTCAGAATCTGTTTTCTGTCTGATGGAGAACAATTTTCCTCATGAAAAAACATGAGTGCAAGAGCCCACAATAACCAGTACTCCAATAGGCAGGGCACTCACATGGGATATAGAAGATGCAGATTTCAGGTCCCTGCTCTGAACCAGGCTATGGCATCAGTCTCTCTCTTTCTTTGGCCCGTAAATATTCAATGACTTATACAAAGCGGAGCAGCTCCAACAGGAGAGTTTTAGGGTACATCTATATGTTGAGCAGGAGCTGTAATTTGCAGTTTGAGGTGACACACCCACTCTAGTTCTTATCAAACTCGAGTGTTAAAAAAATAATGTAGCTCCAGCGGCATAAGCACTGGGTCTAGCTGCCCAAGTATGTACCTCGTGTCTCAGACGGGATAGTGCACTAGGCAGCCTGCCCTTCCCACTGCTTGAGCCGCTGCAGCAACACTTCTATTTTTAACGTGCTAGCTCAATCAAAGCTAGAGTGTGTATGTCACCTCAGGCTGGACATGACACCTCCCCTCAATGCACAGACGTAGAGTGAGAGAGATTGACTCCATAGTCTGGTGGTTAGGGCATTAACGTGGGAACTGAGAGACCCGGCTCCAAATCAGGCTTCAACGAATGACCATTTCCCATCAAAAAAACATTTTGGTGAAAAAATTCCTGACCTGCTCTACTAAGAATGACTGCAGTGGAATAGTCTTCACGTAAAGGTGGGGTTTCATACAACTTAATTAAATGAAATACACTTACCTGTGAAAAGGCTTTTTATGCCCTTCTTCATCAAAGGGATAAACTGTGTGCCATCCCCAAACAGACTGATAAGATAGGGAGATAAGCCCAACGTTGGGCTGGGAAGGAACCAATACATTGGCTTTTAGAAAGATCCTGCTACCCCTAACTCCTGATAGGGAGCAAAGAAAGGTAGTAGTTGCTATTTCTATCCACAGTGGCTGCAATAATGGGTGCAGAGAGTGGTAGGACAGTGCTGCATCGCTGCCCCCATGTTAGGAGCCGTATTGCCAGTTCTCGATTGATCTGGGAAAAGGGTAGCCATAAACAGAGGTCCTGCTGTCACCAGAGTCACAACTAGTGCTTTGAAATGTATTGCAAGTTTCACAAGAGCTGAGCTCCCTATGGGTCTAAGTGCTGGCTGACTCAAAGTTACTACTAACACATGCATGGATACATATTGATACACCAGCATCAGTAGGCACCTCTGTTCTGACCAGAACAGCACCCGGAAAAGAACACCGCCACTCACTGCACCCCTAAGAGATTATTCTTGCATGATACACAAATAAATGGCATGGGGACGGCATAGGAGCTCCCATTGCTAAATGAGGGGCATATGCATACACAGCCCTGGAACATGCCTCTGATGCTAACCCAGAATTTTCCTTTTTGGCTCCCACTGCCGAAGGCCTGCAGCGCCACCTCTCTGTGGGTTTTAAGTGGCATGAGAAGCAAAGCAAATCAATGGACTCCCCACACTCTCCCTCTACTCATACTTTTAGACACAGGTAGAATTTTTACCTGTACTGAGTTAAAATATTTTCCAGTTTCATTCAAACTTTGATTTCATGTCAAAATGCTTGGCAGGGATGTATTATGTACTAGTTCTGCTACACTCCATTGATTGCAAGAACAGATATTTGTCTAGTAAAACTCATTTTTAAAGCATAAGTAAAGAGACCATTAATCCAGTGATCATATATGTCTGATCTTGAATGCAAAACAATGCAGAGCAGTCATTCTTGTTCCCAGTTGGTCACTTCTTAGAAGGACAGACTGCTAGAGTTCTGTGTCAAAGCTACATTAGAATATCTTGAACTGAAAAGAAATATCCAGGAAGGTAAACTATACATTTAAATCTAAAAGGTTTGGGGAAAGGGGAAAAAAAGGGTATACAAGGGAGTCAAATACAAGAGGAGGAGATGTGAAAATGACAGCCAGATACTGGTGGGTACTGAGACTAGTCTCGATCAACGCACATTTGTAATTGCCATTACCATTAATGGAAGTTGGCTGCATGCACCCAGGAGAGAACACATGTCCTTTTGTATCAAAAAGTGAGGGGGAAGGGCTATAAAACAAATACGATAATTTATAGAAAGGAAGTTAATGCAAAATACTAAAGTCTTATGGTAGCTTGGATGTGTTTTTTAATAGTTAATGTCTCTTTGAATGTTTCACAAAAGAATTGTATTATAGAATAAAGTCCTTTATATTACAAAGGAAAGAAAAAGAAGAGAGCATTAAAATATGTTAGCTCTGAAAGAATCACACTGAGTAATATACCTGAGAAAAATCCCTTTTCTCACTTAGGGCCCAATTCTGCAGTTCTACCATGTACAAATCTCCCTTTTGTTGGAGTTTTGCATGTGGCACTTCACAATTAGAAACAAAGTCCCTATGAAAAGCTGACCTAAATCATCACGGGCCAGAGGCTGATCTCAGCTGCACTGGTATAAATATATAGTAACCCTACTAAAGCCAATAGAGTTTGCTCTGGATGTACAAAATGTGGCTATGTGCTCAGTTAAAATCGTGTCAGTTACTGAGAATAAAGACTTTCTTGCTTTTTGAGAGGTGGCCTAGGCCGGGGTGAATTGCATTTATAGGATATAGAAACAATCTAATAGCTTTCACTTTCAACAGCATTAATGACCCCTCTTTCAACAGACTGATTATGAGAAATGTTAATAATTTCTTATTTCAATTATTTCATTAATCCATTCATTTTATTTCTTTATTTATAGCATCACAGGCAGCAGACCAGTGTTTAAAGCTCCCAGGCTGGTGGTGGAAAAGCAACAACTGCAAGAAGGAATTTTCATTGATAAAAATGGCAGAATCACAGCAGGTACCAAGAGTGTGGTTCTGTGTGAAGGACAAAGTCGCTTCAGAGGCACGTTAGAGAAACAACAGGTGCTTACACTAAGCAGGCACCAATCACATACTGAGAGACCCTGTCCGCTTGGAAATCAAGCCTCACAAGCATTCTCATATGGCACCAATATTAGTCACAGGACAGGAGTTTCTTTTTCTTTCTCTAAAAAAGCCCAATTAAAGTTAGAGTCATCAGCATCAGTTTTCAGTGAGAACACTGAAGAAGCATATGATGGTAGTGAATCACCTAACCATAAAACAAAACAAACTCCTGAGGGCTGTCAGTCTTGCACAGTTTTGCGCGGGGATACAAAAGCAAGTGTGGATAGAGGATTAAATATCCCACAAGGTCAAATGGATATCATTGCATCAAGCAATACAACAGCAAAAACTAAAACAGTAAAAGAAAATGAGAAAAACAGCAATAAAGAGTTAGAAGAAATTGTCAGCGCTCATCCTTCATTCTGCAAAACCAAAATGCAGCTTTCAAATTTTGATTTGACTGGTTCGATCAGAGAAACAGAACAAGAAGGTGAGTTGAATGAGACTGAGAAATTGTTGGAAACTCTCATTTCACCTCCAAGCCAAACTACCAATCTTTGTACCCAGCAGAACCCTTACAAGCACAGTGATACCATGCTAAGTGACCTCTTAACAGAGTTACCACCACAACACCCAGCTGAGCAGGGATATGCAAGTGAGCTGCATTACAATCCCAAGGTGGTCAAGACAGAGACATTTTTTGAGAGTTCAGGAACTGTGAATGGAAACACAGAAATGCTACCAAGTGAGACATTGGTTAATGAGATGAAGCCCAAAGCACTGCCGTTTCTTCATGTACTGAGCAAAGATGGCAGCACTGCCCTTCAGTGGCCCACGGAACTTCTTTTGTTTACAAAAACTGCACCCTGTATCTCCTATGGCTGTAATCCATTATATTTTGACTTTCGACTTTCTCTAAACCATAGAGATCGTAAAGAGCATGAAACAAACACAGAAAGGTGTAGTGAGCCCCCTACAAATATGAATGCAGATGAAAATGAAACCTCAGGTTTAATAGAAGACAAGCAGATGTCAATGGAACAAGATAATCAGTCACTGAAACCAAAGAAGATGAAAGGTTCCAAAACCCATAACAAGGCCCAGCAAAAAGCTGATTCAGACACAGAGAAAGAAATGAATGGAAGTGGTCAAAAGTACATTTCACATTATTCGAATGAAAACATACCCAAAGTGCCTGCTTTCCTTGATGTCTCACAAAAGGATTATCCAAGAGAAAGAAGTCTCCATGCCAGAACACCTAGGAGATCTTTAAAGCACCATTTGCATAGCTGTGAAAGAAGAACACACAGTGGTGGAAATGAAAGCATTTCCTTTTTGCCTTGTGTGTCTAGGACTAAAAAGCATAAAACTGCAAAATGTGATTTAAGTTATTCTGAAGAAATACATGAAAACCAAAACAACTGCAAATCCATTCAAAACTGGCCTGGATGCAGCAGTGATGTAAGTGACAGTGGAAAAGATTCTATTGGAAGTTTCCTTAGTTATAAATCAAGTTCTCAAAGCAGGTATTCAGCAAATGAAGGGTGTGGAGGTTATACAAGATACTGGAGATTCTCATCCTCCCAAAAGTCATCCTCTGACAGACATTCTAGCTGTTCTGACACTTCCATTAGCAGTACACCTACCTATGTAAGTAGCTCCTCTAGCCACAGATCAAGCGATCACAGTAGAAGTCACTTGCTCTTTTGTTGTAAAAGAAAAAACAAGACAGTTGAAAGGCACAAACGTAAACACAGAAAGCACAACTGTATTTCCTCTTCTGATGATGCAGATGAGGATTACCTTTTCTACAGTAAAAGTCAAAGAACTAGAAACTGTACACAGGGGGATGCAATTAAATATCAAAGACATTCAAGACATAGAGATTTACACCATAGAGACAGATCAAAGCAAAGCAGAAATACACACCGACATTCTGGCAGAAAATACAGCAGAAATAGAAGATACCACAGCTCCAAAAGTTCTTCCACCAGACATTCAAGAAGCAGTGGAAGATCATCTACTTGCAGAAGATCAACAGCCAGTAGTTCAGGATCCTTCTCAAAAGAAACAGTATATTATTTGAACAAAAGCAAGGAAGAGACAGAAGGCTGTTACAGCACCGAACCAGGAAAAACAGAATCTACACATTTTGACTCACAGAATGTGAATTGTCAGTCAAAAAAATGTCATGTTGGCTCTTCCGAAAACTCAGCAAAAGACACAGTGGGAGACAGAACATCATTGACAGCCAGGCTACTTTTAGAAAGAGTGCAATCCAAGAAAAACCAAGAACAAGCACACAGTTCAGAGGGATTTTCAAACTATTGTGTGATGGAATTGGAGGATCACTCACAAAGTCACTTTGCTAGTAAATTTCCATCATCGGTAGGTGACATAGCAATATTACCTATGCCTGAAAAAGCCCTAAATATAAGTAAAAAAGTTTTAATGAATGATGAAACCAGTTCATTAGAAAGCAGTGCAAAGAAAGACAATTTTGAAGCTTCACAGACAAATAATGTTACTCGTACAACAGGCACTAATTATGATAATTGTCTTTTTAAAGACATAATTCAAATAGGAATAGGCTATCAGGCTCCCAGCATAAAAAGGAACACAGCAATAAAGGAACAATCAAATCTCTTAATTAGTGAAGTACAACCTTTTATGCAAAGCTGTGACCCGGTACCAAATGATTTCCCTGGTGCTTTTCCTTCTAATAGATATTCTGTTGTTAATTCAGCAGAGACCAAAGAAGAAGTACATGATGTAAGCATGAACTTGCATCAAGTGGAAGGGAATGTAAACACTTATTGTGACAGTGCTATGCATAAGTGTGATGAAACAGAAAATGAGCTAGAAATGTACAGGAAATCCATCTCCCCTCCTTTAACTCAACAGCCTATCACATTTTCACCTGATGAAATAGACAAGTACAGGTTACTTCAGCTACAAGCCCAGCAGCATATGCAGAGACAACTCCTGGCAAAGCACCTTAAAGTTTTGCCTGCCACCGGACCGTCTGCCTTCTCTGCAACACCAGCAGTTCATTCTGTTCCCAGTCAGCATCATGCTTCTGTCACCACAATCCACCATACCCTTCTGCAACGCTTTGCGGTCTCCACTTCTGTACATCCCCATAGCAGCCATCTTTCCTTGACCAACATGCACCCACTCTCTGAATCATATTTCACTCCCATAACACTTTCCCCGTTAGCTCCAACCATCATTCCTTCCCACCCTACTCTACTGACAGGACGCCCACTGCATTTGCTCTCCACCACACCCATTCACCCTTCCTATCTGACCCTCCCATCATTGCCACATACTGCATTTATCCCTACTTTATTCACTCCACACCTGAATGCAGCTGCAGCTGCTGCCCTACATCTGAATCCTTTAATGCATCCATTGTTCCAAGGGCAAGATCTTCACCACCATTCTTGCTCTAGCTAGACCCAGCAGTTACCTGGACTGAGAGACATTTTCAAGGTTTCTAGTTATTTAAATTAGCAAAACTATTATTCCTTTGCTCCAAAAAGAAATTTGAAGAAAAACTGGTATTTCATAATCAGTCACACATCCAAAGGGAAGTGCTAGGAGCACATCAGCAATATTTAAAAGTAAAGGAAAGTGACAGAATATGAATGTTGATTTAGTTTTCACACCACCAAGGGCTTGTCTTCACTACCGGGGTAAGTTGATCTAAGTTATGCTAGTCCAGCTACGTTATTCACGTATAGCATAGCTGGAGTCGATGTAGCTTAGGTCGACTTACCCCAGTGTCTTCACTGCGTTGCATCGATGGGGGATGCTCTCCGGTCAACTTCTCTTACTCTTCTTGGAGAGCTGGAGTACCGGGGTCAACTGGAGAGCAGTCTGCCGTCGATTTAGCGGGTCTTCACTAGACCCACTAAATCGATCCCTGCTGCATTGATTGCAGCAGCACCAATCTCCCCATAGTGGAGACAAGCACCACATGAAAACTAAAACTAAAACTAGAAGGAAGCAGTAATGCTAACTTAGTTCTGCAGAGAGAATTAGAATATTGGCAGAACTCACTAGCTCTAACTTTCAATGGGGCTGGA
Source organism: Mauremys reevesii (assembly GCF_016161935.1). Taxonomy (NCBI): domain Eukaryota; kingdom Metazoa; phylum Chordata; order Testudines; family Geoemydidae; genus Mauremys; species Mauremys reevesii. Next base: position 43,220,311 of record NC_052624.1, read on the forward strand.
GCTGGCCTTGAGATGCGGGGAACTGTACCTGACACCCTGATGCTTTGTTTTCTCCCCTGCCAAGCAGAGCTCTAGAGCTCTAGAGAATCTTGCCCAAAGAATCTATATATACTTTTCTCAAAAAAATGTGTACCCCTTCTCAGAAAATGTTTGCTGGAAATTATAATGTTGCATTGGTCTCAGCCAGGCTCAACATCAACATGGTTACCTTTTGCAAATAATTCTCTGTATGTGGTCTTTGGTTAAGGAACCAGAATTTCACCAGAAAGGCCAAATTTTACCTCTGTCCTATGCAGCACCACTGAAGCTAATAGTGATGCATGTGTATAATGCAGAGCAGAATTGACAACTGTAGTGGAAAACTCTCAACAGTATGAAATAAGTGGACTGAAAAAAACAATTGGTAAAAATGAACATGCAATGAAGTTCCTAATATAATTTCCAAAATTCTCAAAGTACAAGTTAAGGCTGTGATTCAGCAAGGCACTGAACCATATGCCCAACCTTCAAACACATTAGAAACTTTATTGACATCAATGGGAGTACTCATATACCTAGAGTTAGCTGTGTGCTTCAACGGAGCCTCAACTGATTATATTTTATGGTGGTCTAATACTCAACACTGGATACTCTGTATGAAATGAAGTTCTTGATTGCAGTTAGAGTACAACTATGCCTGTCAATATCACTGGCCAACAAAACAGCTGACAGATTATACCTGTTAATTTGGATTTAGTGCACAGTTGATATTCTACACTCCCAGAATTAATTCCCAATACATATAATAGCAAAGTTTTGAGGAATTTTATTTCATGATATTCAGTTAGCTATAGAAAGAGAGGAAAGTAGCTGTGGTTAGAATATAGCAAGTTTTTAAAGCAAAACCTATAGCTGATTTTTTAACTTGGTTTTTATCAACCTGAAATGAAAAGAATTTAGTCACAATCAAGTAAAACTGCAGATTCAGATGAATTCTGCAGAGTGGCCTAGACCATAACATTCAAGTGTGGTCACTATTTCTGGATGCTCCACTCAACCCAACTAATGCTTGATTTTCAGAGATGTTGAGAGACAGCTGATCCCCTCTGAGAGCTGATCCCCTCTGAAAAACTGCTTTAGACACTCTGATTGGGCACCCCAAATTAGTAGACATATTTGAAACTGTTGGATTAATTCTATAGCTACCAGAGTTCTGTGGGCATGTTACAGCCTAATAAGACAAGTTCCCTTCCCCAAAGAGATTACAATTTAAGAGGCCAATCCAGCATCCATTAAAATCAATGCAAGTGATTCCATTCCTTCAGAGTTAGTTTCAGACTTATTTAGACAACACACTGACAAAAGGAGGAAGGGAAGGGGAAAAATGACAATCAGAGCGACTGAGTGTGTGGGGGGGAATCAACAATAGTTTTGTTTAATTTTTAAAATTCCATAATCTCCAAAACAAGGGAGGTAGATGGGATATTGGTTATAGAACTTTAAGAATGGTAGGTATAGAGTGAACTTAGGGATGACATGTCAAACTGGGTCTAGGAAGAGCTTGCGGCATATGGATTATCAGGGAAGGACAGTGGGCAGCTATTAAAAAGACAAGCATTTTAAGTGACCACATCCAGTGATATCTGAGATACCACATTCATTTACTACACAATCACTAAACTGGAAATTAGTGTGATATCTCAGATGTCACTGTGGTTACTATTGGCAAATGTTGACATTTTAGGCCCTGATCCAGCAATGCACTTAAGCCTGTGTTTAAGTCTGTTTCTCTTTAGTAAAGTAGCTATGCAGTTAAAATTTGCTAAGTGCTTTGTTAACAAGGCTGGGCTTAAATGTGTGCTTAGGTGCTTGGCTGAATCAGGGCCTTACTGACTATTACAGTGCTTCACAGTGCCGCAAATGTGTTATGATTATAGTAAATTTAAAATCAAACCAACAAATTTAAATTAAACCATCTGTGGTTTAATTTAATGGGAGCATAATATTTTGTAAAAAACAGACAAGGTATAAAAACACCTCACCACCAATAATAATCAGTGATATATAAGGGTTTTAAACATGAATTAAGCTTATTAAAGAAGATGCAGAAGTTAACGTCAATCAGCCCCCACCCCCATGTAAGTATAAACCAGGGGTAGGCAACCTACAGCACGGGTGCCGAAGGCAGCATGCAAGCTGATTTTCAGTGGCACTCACACCGCCCGGGTCCTGGCCACTGGTCCGGGAGGCTCTGTATTTTAATTTAATGTTAAATGAAGCTTCTTAAACATTCTGAAACCTTATTTACTTTACATACAACAATAGTTTAGTTATATATTATAGACTTATAGAAAGAGACCTTCTAAAAACATTAAAATGTATTATTGGCACGCGAAACCTTAAATTAAAGTGAATAAATGAAGACTCAGCACACCACTTCTGAAAGATTGCCGACCCCTGGTATAAACACATATTAGCAGGCTCTTAATAATTCTTAATTCTCAGTATCTATTTCAACTCTGTTTGCCAATTAAAAAGGAGGGGAACTAGATTATGGATTATTCGGGAATGCATTACCTTTCGAGCCACTTAAAATGACTTGTAAAAGCAGCAAAGAGTCCTGTGGCACCTTATAGACTAACAGATTAACTGTCTATAAGATGCCACAGGACTCTTCGCTGCTTTTACAGATCCAGACTAACACGACTACCCCTCTGATACTTAAAATGACTTGGGCTACATTTTACAAATATATGTCATGAGGCGGCGATGCGTTGGGGGGAGGGCATGAGGGGTCATGTGCCCCCCAGATTTGCTGTGTGGCTTGTACTTAGCATGTTCACACAGACTGAGCATGCTCAGTAACAATGTCAAAGCTGACTGCCCTCACTCTGCCCTGCTCTCCACATCAGCAGGCACAGGTTGTCTCTGCCTGAGGTTCACAAGCAAATGTGCGTGTGTATGTAGTTACCACAGTTGCATGTGTATGTTGAGCAATTGTACCTGCAAATGGATGGATGCCTAAATACCCAACTGCGCATGCAATTGCAGTAACTGTTTGCATAAAGGTATATGTGCAAATTCACATACATTTTTACATATGAACCTCAAGGTCTTACTTCAAAGACTGATGCACATGTTTATCTCTGCACACTTGAGTACTCCTACTGATTTCAATATGACTGTTCACTTCTGTAAAGTTAAGCATATATGCATAAGTCTTTTCAGGATCAGATTCTTCACTTTTGAAAGACAACAGAACTAATTAAGAAATATTTATGATAGCAAAAAAATCAATCAAACAAAAAAAGAAAATCCACATAGTATCAGATTGCTTATAAAAATCTAAAAACATTGTTATACACATCACCTGTTTATATAAAGTAAATTAAATACTTGAGAACAGAATCAAATTAAGAAAAAATCAAGAAAAAGTCATTGCTTCCAAAATGAAAACAATAAAACCTAGTAAGTAGAACTGTGAAAAACAGAAGTAAAGCTATTGATGGAGAAAGTAGAGATAAAAAGGGTACAGAAACAGAATGAAAGCAAAATAGTCAGTATGTGCTACATTTAAAGGGAGGCTAAAATTGATTCCTTGGTGCATTTAGGTGGATTTTCTTGATAACGTTTGTTAAACTGTAGTTTAATATGACTTATTTGCTGAATTTATTCCCACACTTTGGTTTGCAGTATGTTATTTTTAAAAACATATATATCTTGTTAATACCAGCATTCTTAGGTCTGATATGTGCAGCAAAGCTCCGGTTCCAATTTTATTCAGAATTATTTTAAAGAAAGTAATGGTATGTGGGTGGTGTTGGGATGGTATCTCATGGGAAAGTGTGGTATCTGCACTCAAAGTCAATACATATTTTAGCATAATTATATATTCTTTGGCCCTTAGTCAAAGAGATATGTGTCATCCATACTGTACAATAAACATCAATTCCAATAACAAAACTGAGCCCCCAATCCACAATGATGAAACATCTATTTTTTTTGTAACTGAGGCATTTCTGTAAAATACCTAATATGTACATTTGTTATGCAGTATTGCATAAACATGCCATTTGAACTGATTGATTTTAAAAGTGTTTAGTTTATATTAAAACTGAATAATACTCTGACTAGTATAAAATGTAAACTAGTAATTTTGTTTTGTATTCTCTGTATAAAGTGTTTTATATTATACAGTAGCTAAGTGAATTGCACTATTGTACATGCAATGCAGCTTTTTTTTTTTTTAGTTTAATCAATGAATTCCTGGGAATGTAGTTTAATGCAATAATATTTTTTTTTCAATAAAAAGGCTTAATGGTATAAAGAGTGTCAGTCATGTATTTTTAATGTAAAGCATAAAGCAGCAACAAAGTAAAATGCAGAATTATGTGAACATATTCTGTATTTTAATCTGTAGAACTAAAATATGTTTAATTTATCCCTGTAGCTATAATGCTGACATTTCTTAAAATGTTTCTTAAAGATTTTAGTATGTGTTACAAAAGTGGGTTGTTTAAATGGAATTGAAAATAAATATTCCTTAAAAAAGTATTCTACTGATGTGTTCTTTGCAAACACTTTTAATGGAGCAATTTCCCCTGGGAATTTGTTTGCATATTAAAATAATTAGTTTTTTTTTAAATTATTCTGGTAACCCATTTGTCAGATTTGCCATCACCTTTGTGCTTTGACCCAGGCCATCCCTAATGCATGCAAATAGCTCCTCAGAAAAATCTACAAGGTCACTACATTATTCTCCTTCAAGTCTCCCTAAAACTCACCTCTTTCTAGATGCCTACCATGGTTAGGCCAGCTGTTATTCTGTGACTGCTGCTTATTACACTAATCACAAGTGTCTCATTTTTGCCTTGTGCTTCCCAAAACTGTTTATTGTATCCACTTCTTGTGTCTCATCTTATGCGTTGATGCACAGCCTCTCTTTTTGTTACATGTTTGTACAATGCCTAGCACAATGGGGTTGAAGCCTCTTAGCATTATCACAGTACAAATAACAAAATAATGATAATAACTCTTTGTAATCTGTTTCTGCGCATCATTTTCCAAGTTTTATGTAAAGGGGCTGGATTTTGGTAGATCCATAGCATAGTCCAAAAAAAAAAAAAAAATAGAGAAAAGTTTACTGTACCACAGGATTGAATGCAATGGATTGAATTCTGCGGAGAAAACTGACTCAGGACTGACTGGCAGGCATCCTCCCTGGGAGAATGGGTGAGGGGGGGGGAGGAGAAGGAGGAGGAGAGATTTTTAAGAATTCTTAATAGAATTTGCATTGAAACAAAACCAACCAATATATAGAACAAATAGTAAATATGGCAGGCAACCATAACAGTGAAATCCTTGCTGATCTTAAACACAAAAAAGAAGCTTACAAGAAATGGAATATTGGACAAATGACCAGAGAGGATTATAAAAATATTGCTCAGGCATGCAAGAGTGAAATCAGGAAGGCCAAATCACACTTGGAGTTGCAGCCAGCAAGAGAAGTTAAGAGTAACAAGAAGGGTTTCTTCAGGTATGTTAGCAACAAGAAGAAAGTCAAGGAAAGTGTGGGCCCCTTACTGAATGAGGGAGGCAACCTAGTGACAGAGGATGTGGGAAAAGCTAATATACTCAATGCTTTTTTTGCCTCTGTCTTCACAAACAAGATCAGCTCCCAGACTGCTGCACTTGGCAGCACAGCATGAGGGGAGGTGACCAGCCCTTTGTGGAGAAAGAAGTGGTTCACGACTATTTAGAAAAACTGGATGAACACAAGTCCATAACTGGGTCTGTGGATGAGGGGAAAGCAGTGGATGTGTTATTCCTTGACGTTACCAAAGCTTTTGATATGGTCTCCGACAGTATCATTACCAGCAAGTTAAAGAAGTATGGGCTGGATGAATGGACTATATGGTGAATAGAAAGCTAGCTAGATTGTCGGGCTCAATGGGTAGTGATGAATAGCTCCATGCCTAGTTGGTAGCCGGTATCAAGCAGAGTGCCCCAAGGGTCGGTCCTGGGGCTGATTTTGTTCAATATCTTCATTAATGATCTGGAGGATGTCGTGGATTGTACCCTCAGCAAGTTTGAAGATGACACTAAACTGGGAGGAGTAGTAGATATGCTGGAGGGTAGGGATAGGATATAGAGGGACCTAGACAAATTAGAGGATAGGGGCAAAAGAAACCTGATGAGGTTCAACAAGGACAAGTGCAGAGTCCTGCACTTAGGACGGAAGAATCCCATGCACTGCTACAAACTAGGGACCGAATGGCTAGGCAGCAGTTCTGCAGAAAAGGTCCTAGGGGTTACAGTGGATGAGAAGCTGGATATGAGTCAACAGTGTGCCCTTGTTGCCAAGGAGGCTAACGGCATTTGGGGCTGTATAAGTAGGGGCATTGCCAGCAGATCGAGGGATGTGATCATTCCCCTCTATTTGGCATTGGTGAGGCCTCATCTGGAGAACTGTGCCCAGTTTGGGGCCCCACACTACAAAAAGGATGTGGATAAATTGGAGAGAGTCCAGCGAAGGGCAACAAAAATGATTAGGGGGCTGGAGCACATGACTTATAAGGAGAGGCTGAAGGAACTGCGATTTTTCAGTCTGCAGATGAGAAGACTGAGGGGGGATTTGATAGCTGCTTTCAACTACCTGAAAGGGGGGTTCCAAAGAGGATGGATCTAGACTGTCATCAGTGGTACCATATGACAGAACAAGGAGTAACGGTCTCAAGTTGCAGTGGGGGAAGTTTAGGTGGGATATTAGAAAAAACTTTTTCACTAAGAGGGTGGTGAAGCACTGGAATGGGTTACCTAGGGAGGTGGTGGAATCTCCTTCCTTAGAGGTGTTTAAGGTCATGCTTGACAAAGTCCTGGCTGAGTGATTTAGTTGGGAATTGGTTCTGCTTTGAACAGGGGGTTGGACTAGATGACCTCCTGAGATCCCTTCCAACCCTGAGATTCTATGATTCTATAATTCTATGATTTGAGAAGAAATGGCCCAAACTAATTCCTTATGTTACTCCTTTGGCTTAATTGTATCATCAGGAATGAATTTAGCTCAATATGTTCAAGAAAAACTTTAAATCAGAGTATGAACATTTTTGCAATTCCCTCCCCTTTTTTCTATTGAAATCTGATATTTTAACAAAAAATTAATTGAAAAATCAAAATTCAGAAATTTTTGACCAAATTTCTGTCCATTTGCCAAAAATATGCAGTTCCTGAATGTTATAACTGCCTTGAAATGGAAAACTGTTTATGTATTATTATTTATATTACAAAAGAGGCTTTCAACTGAGGTCAGGGCCCATTGAGTAGGAACTACCTGAACACAGCACTGAACACATACATGGAAATGAGGCTGTACATTGTTTCTTACTGTTGGAAGAACTCGCTGGTGTTCATCAATGGAGCTTGCAGATGCTGATTCAAGTAAGCAGAAGAGGACACCACTTACTGCAATTCTTCAGCAAATAGGCATGCTTTATTTCAGGGAACTGGCACATTAAACATATGCAATAAACACTGTCCATTTGCCAGACCTGAATCCTATATCATTTTCACTCCTAGCTTAAGCCTAACTTGGATCCAAACATTCTTCTCAGTTCATCCATAGCATTATTTAGACTCAATTCTGCTTCTGTTCATACCAGATCTTTGTTTACTGAAAGGGCAGTGAGTTTGTCATGAAAAATGTTTTTTTAGGGGGAAAAAAGAAATCATACAGATGCATAATGGCAAATGTTAACAAAATCTCCAGAACTGTGACTTTTCCCAACAATTTTGGCCCCTTCCTGCAACTCCCTGTCTTTTACACTGCTTCCCTTCCTCTGGCAAGTATCTCTTCAAGCTACTGAAGGAAGGGACAGGATACGGTCCTACCTTATTGCACACAGGGGATATGTGGGAACTTGCAAAGCCTTTCCGACTAACTGGAAATTATTTTACTGGTCAATAGAGTGATTACTGGGGTGGGGAAGAAGTGCAAGAACGACTGAGATAATTAAGGTCCTATATGCAATAGCAACAAGAATTGCTTCCAAATAGGTTTTTCATAGTTCGCCAGGAGGCATCAAACTGCTCTCTAGGGCCCTGATTCAATATAGCATCCTCATTCAGCAAAGCACTTAAACACATGTATAACTTTAATCACATGCTTCAGACCCATTGCCTTTAATGTGCTTAAGTGCTCTGAGGAATGAGTATGGATTTTGGAACATAATTCAATGCTTTGCTGAATCAGGGTGTCGGAGGCCCAGCCAGAGTCCACTGAAGTCAGTGGAAAGACTCCTGTTGACTTCAGTTAGCACTGGACTGGGCTCTGGAAGAGCTGCATTGTACTTGTTTAGAAAAGACCTACCACTTTGTCAGTACTTTTCATTATACCTTCTGATTCAGATGTTTCTTTCTTTAGAAAAACATGAATTGCAGCAATTATAGACAGAAATAAACCTCCTGACAGCACTAATGGCTCTTTATTTTCAACGTCTGCTACTTTTAATAATAGCCAAACTATTTTCTGAAGAGATTTAGAGGGGCTCCTAAATGAGACATCTTAGAAGAATGCTCAGCCCAAAGTCATTTTTAATGATCTTACCTATAAATCCCTCAAATCAGAAAGCAAGATGAAAAGGTTGATAGACTCTTAACTAGCAATGCAAGTAGCCCCTGCTCTCTGTTTGCAAACATAAAACTATATCACACATAAAAATCAATACTTCATTCCTATGAGCCACTAAATTTTTCAGACAAAATAAATCTAGCACTTGCAAACCAATATATTAAATGTACTTATCAATTTTGCATATAAACAAGTTCTGTATGTTCTAACCGCTGTACGCAAATCAGTATGATTTATAAATAAATCATTGTTAATTGAACAAACCAATGTGTTTCCAAATACCTACCAATCTTCCATCCACATATAAAACAATGGGCTTTATCCTATAGCTGGTCAAATAGAGTAAAACGTACACATATCCCATTAATTATTTACAAATCATTCATGAGACAACTGATTTCTATAAACCCCTTATGGAAAAAAAATCTGCAGAATTTATGGAAATAGATAACATCAGCAGTTTGTTTGTTTTTTAGACCACTCTATAGAATTCAATAAAAAGTTAAATCCCTGGCATAGTATTCTATAGGATTGTTACAAAAAGGAAAAAATATGTCCTGTCTGGGAGGTCTAAAAGGTTAGGAATACTCACTATTGTGCCTTGTTGACCCCAGAATAAGTCACATAGGACTCAGGATGCTCAGATAATGGTTTAGGCTGTATTTACACATCTGATTGAACTGGCTATATAATCTACCTCAGGCATACAGAGCTCAAAGTGAAAGTGAAAGTAAAATAATACAGTCTGTGTCGATTGTAAGCTCCACAGGGCAGGGTTCTTGATTACTTAGATCTCAGTAAAGCAGAGATCCCACATGTATGGTGAAATAAGCAGTAAAACAAAAGAACGGCATCCTGTCTGTTCTCTTGAAAAATGGAAATCTCCTTTACTGGTTGCTAGGTTGAACCCTCAGCTACTGTTAGGGGACCATTACCTAACGTTATACAGAAATATCAAATTGGACAATTTAAAAGCATGTGCTTTGCTGGAAACCCATAATAACAATAGCCTTTTCATCCTTGTATGTGTTTGCTTTTTGTGAAGTGTGCAGAACACTTTTAGCATTTCTTGCAGATGGGCAGCATGTCTGAAATTTGGACTAAACTTCTTTAGGTGCCTAAATTTAGATACCCACATTTGAAAATTTAGGTACAGATTTAGGTGACTAACTTTAGATACCCACATTTGTAAATTTTGACCTTAAAATTGTTTTTACAAACACACAAAAGCTTAAATTGTACATAATTCCCAGGTTGTCTTCTGAGGAAATCTTTTTACTCACCATTGTCACATTGATTTTTTAAGCCCTACCCATATTAAAAAAAAAAAAAAGTCCTGAAATATATGGGAAGATTTGCAGACCTCTTTTGTATACATCTCCATTTCTGAGAAATTTAGTATGGCTGCCTGTGAAGAAAATTAAAAGTGTTGATCCCTGGTCTATTTTTTAGTTTACCAGTAATTTTTTTTAAAAGATCCATGTGACTTACAATCCTTAATGCTTTTATTAATACCATCTGTAATTATATATTTATTAATACCATCTGTAAAAATATAAGAACTGAGGATATTTATTCTACTGTGTCCTACCCTACCTAGATATTAGAAGTTTAATCCTTACTATGAGCATCCCTCCTGTGAATATAATATAAATATAATTCCTTCACACAATTATATTTTTTTTCAAATGTAGAATTATTTTTCTTAAATGATTTGGGATAATTATTTCTCATATGACTTTCACTGGAAATGATGAAGGCCGGAGTGAAGAACAATAATGAATCTTATTGTGGGTTTATGATCAGAGCTTGCAAGTTGGAGAAAACAATTTTGCCTTTTAACTTAAACCTGCCAGACCCACCAACATTTTTAAAAATAATAATAATAAGGGGTAGAGAGAGACTGAAATGCCCAGAGTGGGTAGGAGGACCTGAATGGAAAAAAGCAGGGTGAAGAAATGGAGTAAAGACAAACGGGAGGCTATTTACAAACAATTAATCTAGCATAGGGATGTGTGCAAAAATCTGAAGAACACATGAGATTGACCACCCTGCAGCTTTAAGCAGGGGGGTATTTGGCTGGCTGGCTGAATGAAGGGAACTGTGCTTTATGGCTGGGGGGCAGGGAGAGAGATGAAAACTGCTGCAAAAGGGGTCAGCGTGGTCGCTGGTTCATCCCATAGGAATGCAGGGTTTAAAAGGGGCAGCCCTGTGCCTGAAGCCTCCCTTTTACACGGAGCAGGCTCAACCAGGACCCACCCTCCCTTCCCTTTATGTGGTAAAATAGCAGGTTTGGTCAAGACCTGCTGTGGGCATTATGCTAGCGGGAAGGAATTTTTCTCTTACCACCATATTGGCTTGGGTGCAGTTGGGGTTTTTCTGCCTTCCCCACAGCGGGTTCAGGAACGGCTTTGTTCATGCATGGCATGAAGGGAGGTAGGCTATATGTCGCAACTCATTATTTAAGTGTGAGGCAGATGTCCAGTGCAGGTACTCCATAGGAAAGGTATACAGTGACCAGATAAAAGGCTTGGAAAAGGACTTTAAAAGAGGTGTTTGTTAAAGGAATGAATGGGGGGTGGTTGGGGACTCCTATGATTGGTATGTCAGGGAGCCAACCCCACAATTCTTATAGCCCACCTTAACCCTCCTGTGAGGGAGGTGGATGGTAAGGTCCCAGCAATGGATTTGCTGGAGGGACTTGAATGGAAAAGAGTGGGAGCTGATTAAAGCCCCCTGGGTAATTATGAAATGAACATGGGATTACCTCCACTGTACACTTTGATCTGCTGGGTAGTCCCAGACATATAATAATAAAGTTGCGGCCTAATTAAACCCATGTCAAATGTGTCCTCTCCTTCTTTCAGTATAGCCAGACAATTATGATAACTGATGAAAAAGGCACAGTGATTCCCAAGAGAGGTGGGGAAGGGGTTCAGAGAACATGGAGGAAAGATTAAAGATGGGTAAAACTAGGGATGGGTTTGGGAGTTCAGTTCAAACCTCATCTGAACAATTCCAACTATTAGTGTCTATAAAATTGCACTGGAAATTTCTAAGTAGGCTTTTTGCAAGACTTACGGTTCTTCCTGATAATAGAAGACTGTCAATATTACAAAATCAGCCACTCTGATTATGTTTTTTTTTAAATCCAGACTAAGCCAGAAACAAAGGGTAGGAATAAATGGTCAGTTTTCGGAGTGGAAATAGGTAAATAGCAGGGTCCCCCAGGGGGTCTGTTCTTGGACCAGTGCTGTACAACATATTCATAAATGATCTGGAAAAGGGGTAAACAGTGTGATGGGAAAGTTTGCAGATAATACAAAATTACTCAATATAGTTAAGTCCAAAGCAGACTGTGAAGAGTTACACAGAGATCTCACAAAACTGGGTGACGGGCATCAAAATGGCAGATGAAATTCAATGCTTATAAGTAGAAAGTAATATACATTGGAAAACATAATCCTAACTATAACATACAAAATGATGGGGTATAACTTAGCTGTTACCACTCAAGAAAGAGATCTTGGCTTCATTCTGGATAATTCTCTGAAAACGTCTGCTCAATGTGCAGTGGCAGTTTAAAAAAGCTAACAGAATGCTAGGAACCCTTAGTAAAGCGATAGATAATAAGACAGAAAATATTATTATGCCACTATATAAATCCATAGTATGCCTACACCTTGAATTCTTCCTGCAGTTCTGGTTGTCTCATATCAGAAAAGATAGATGCTTTTCAGAAACTCCCATGCCTGTTCTTCACACCTGGACTCCCATTGGTCTCCACTGTAGAAGCTTTATATGAGGTTCTTGGAGGTCGAATGATAGTCAAAGGCCTTTGCCATAGCACTGAGCTCTGTTTTTTTTTTTTTTTTTTACTTGTTGGGGGGTGAGTCAGTGGATTTTTCCATAGCTGGGCATTTTGGGATAGCTGGGCAGCAACCAGCAAGATAATATGTCTGCAGTTTATTTTCAGAGCATGGAAAGCATGTTCCATACTGGTTCTTGAACCAGATGCTTACAGAAAGACAATGAGGGTTGCGCCAATGAGCAGCAATAGTCTCATAACTATCAAAAGAAAATGCAGGAAATAATCATTTTTGTACTGTAAAGATTATTATCAACACCAGAGAGGGAACTAGTATAACAATACTGAGCTGATAGTATGACAATTCTCCAATCATACCTTGGCTGCATTTTGACCATTTTTCAAAAAGAACATGTATGTATGAAAAAAAACTTGGTGGATCAACAGTGTCACTTTAATTTTAAAAATTTCGTTTCAAACTTCTTATTGCAGCTGGGCAGAGCACATATATATTAATGTTAACCTGAAAAATCTTTTTAGCGCTGCATAATATATAAACACTTTAATCACATTGTAAAACTTCTAATCCCCATATAACACAAATCCTCTCTCTCTCTGTTATCATGATGGTGTGACTGTGCAATCACTGTAAAATGATTATAGGGAATCACCAAGCACTTTTACCCAACTGCTAATTCAATAACTATTTGGATTAAATGTATTGTGCTCTTTTCTTTCTAAAGGTTATTCATCTGGGGTTGGAAACAGAAAATATTCTCAGCAGATTGTTGCTGGGGTACATTTTCAATGCTGAGCTATGAGTTTTAGCCACATGATTCCAATTAAAGTCAACAGAATTCAAGATTATGTACATCTTATGTTTAAAATATATGGGTTAATATGTACCATCACGGTTTTTAAAGCTCTCCGAGGGATCTTGCAGGAAGGTAGCATTAAAGGTTTCTAGCAGATACACACATGCCCCAACTCATTCCCTAGGAAAGTTTCTTTTGGCTGCCTGGAAAATTAAAAGCGTTGCATAAGGGCCAATATGCAAGTTTCTGACATTCTGTAATCTCATAGTTTTTATTTATTCAATCATTGCCTATTGGCAAAACTTAACCAGATTTTTTCTTAAAATATCTTCTGTATTCTAGAACGGAGAGAATTTTATTGTGTGTCACTTCCATTACAAGATTTACACATCTAGTAATTTCTGAGAGTACAATAATCACTTTCAGCCAAATCCTTGCCTGACAATGTGCTGTGTGGTTATAAGAGGCATACTACCCCATTATTGCCATGTTATGATAATTGCAGACCAAACCCAAATTATCCTTAGTATGGTTGATTCTAATGCAGACAAAGGAATGGATTTATAGAGCTGCTTAACTTATTGCAATGCTTGAGCTGCCAAAAAGTCTCTCTTGCTGTGTAGAGTGTGGATGAACAGTTCACTGGATTTATTTGGTATGTGCCTATGCAACCAGTGCGCTTTCTGTGTTGTGTCTGAATCAGTAATCATTTGTCCATTAACTATACTAAGATCATATGTCAGTACTACTGAACTGATAATTTTTTGGAATCTCTAGTTCACAGGAAATTTGGAAAAAATGGTTTTGGTCCAAACTGGAACAAACTCACATATCTAAATATCAATATTTCTATCAGGGGAAAGGTTATGATTCATTTTTCCAGCCATAAGTGTATAATCAATGCACATGAAGTTATATGTGTCAGCCATTGTCCAGCAAAGGCGCTACAATTCAGTGACTCACCTGCATGAGGCCACAGCAGGGGAATTGCTCAACTTTGCCTGGAGATTCAGCAATGCCCCCAGAAGTGCCTCAACTTGCATTCTCCAAGCACATGGGACTGAGGGTATAAAAGAGACCACAGGGGCCCCATGCTCGGCCCTTCTTCTGCGCCCACCTACGCTGCAATCAACCAAGACACTGAGAAGAAGACAACACTCCAAGAAAGGAGATTGGCCCGGCTTTAAGGAACAAACCTGTATATTAAGGACTGCAATATCCAGTGGGGTGAGAAAAACTACTTAATCTGGTTGCTGTCCAGTCTAATAGGGTTAAGAGTTCAGGCTGCATGCTTATATTTTATTTCTTTTGGTAATTAACTCTGACTTTTTGCCACTTAAAGTCTACCTTTTACAGTCAATAAATTTGTTTAATTGTTTATCTTTATCAGTGAGTTTGTATGAATTGTGGGGCAAAGGCTGGTGTATATCCCCTTTCCATTGCTGAAGTTGTGAACTAATTAATAAATGTGCACTGCCCACCTTGAGCAGTGCAAGGTGGTATATTCCTGGGGTACAGTGCTGGGAGCTGAGGGGATTGGCTCTGGTGCCTTTATATGATTCATGAGTGGCTCTGGGAGCACGCTGGGTGTGGGGCTCTACATGCGGTTGTGTTGAGTGATCACAGCGCCTGGAGGGGCTTGCTGCTGGTCACTAGCAAGGCATTGTGAGAGACAGCCTGGGCTGGAGAGAGTTATGGGGGCACAGCAGTCCCACAGTCCCAAGCTACACTTCTGGGGGGATCCCGTCACACTGGTAATTCCAAGTTTTGATCAACTCTAATAACTACAACTTGTTATTTTGAACCATATTTTATTATTTTGAACAAATGGGCTTGTTCTTGCTCCCACTGTAGTTAATAGAAATGCTGACCTTTCAGCTGGGGAAGGTTCAGATCTAAAATGCTTACAGAATTGTAATGAGCAAGAATGAGCAAGAATTTGCCAAAATTATTCAGTTAATAATATATAACCATAAATACATTAAAAAAGTGTTTAATGAACAATTCATCAACAGAAAAAGGCTACATTCAAATAGACTATTCGCTGCAAATTATTGTCTCAGTTTTAATTATAATTCAGTTAGGTGCTTACATGTATCTGTACACACTACCAAAATGTACACCAGATTCATTTCTCACCTTCCATTTCTCCAGGCACATAGGTGAACCTTTGTTATAAAGCAGTTATGCTTTCAGTTCTATTTTGCTCTTAGCTAGCATGAAACCATTCCATTAATGTTCTATGTGCTAGATAGATTCTGTAGAGAACGTCTGTTTTTGATAAACTTTAGTAGTGTGAAAAGAAACTAAGAATGAGTGATGCACAGATGGAATGTTTCAAAAAGTTTCATCAAAGGACTGTGTGTGTGAATATCTCTGGTGTGGGCCACCAAAAAAAAGCTATAGTAACAAGTGTAGCTAAAACAATAAGAACGGAAAAATAAAATGAGAGGTCAAAGAAGCTGGAATTGAACAATTCTTCTTAAAATGAGTTGGAATTACAAAAGAAAATTAGATTCTTCATGTCATGACCTTCAATTATAGAATAAAACTAAAGCATCTGCTATAATCCCTCACAAGAGAAGTTCCAGGACATTTTAGCTGAAAGTGACTGCCTTAAATAGACCTCACATGAGGATGCATCATGATCTTCCCCAAACAGTCAATGCACAAGAAAGTCTGTTACAGGTATCTTAGTTCACACCAGACACTTCTTGGACCCAGTGGTCCACCTGTTGCCTTGTTGCTAGACATCAGACTAGATAAAAATTTAAAAAGCCCACAAATACACAGAGGTGTGTGTATTGAACCTGCTTAGCGTTACCATGAGCAGCTATGACAATGAGGACATTCACTCCGAGGGGGCAGATGGTGGTATAACCTCATGGCAGGGAAGCTTTAAAATCTAGTTTGGGCTCCAAAGGAATTCCTCTGATGGAGAATGCTTGTGAAATCTGGGTCAGTCACCCTATGGGCTGTGCCCCATAGGAGGTGCCATGCCCCCTCCCTGGGTGGCTTTTCTACAGCTGAGACCGTGCATCCTGGGTTCCATCATCTCAAAAATCTGCCCTGAAAAGTTCATTTAAAGAGTTGAATACCTCACAGCTCTAAAATCATCATTTCAGTTATGACATCAGTGTTTTTAGAAAACCACCTAAACAAGCTCCAAAATAGCTGCTGCTAAACTGACTGCAGCTGAAATAAAGAGCTGATTCCAAGATGGAGAGGCTTTTTTGTATGCTGTACAGAGGAGACCGGTGTGGAGCTCATTACTGATGTCTTGGAAGAATGGAACCAGTGGCCAAATGTGACAGTTAGCTACATTGTCCCTCAAAGTATCTATTGCCAAGCTGCTATAGAACTGTCTGAAGATTAAAATGTCTCAGGTAGCTCCCATCATACCCAAAACCTTAATTACAAAGTGCTCAGAGCACATATTACACTAGCTAAATCACTCCAAATAAGCAAATAAACTGCTGTAGAATGGAAAGAGAAAGTACATGAGATTCATTTTATGTGAAATTGCCTTTTGCCAGCATTGTATGTTGCAGGCCTCAGAAAAATGGATGACAGCCCAGTACCAGGCTTCCCAGCACTTCTCATTTCTAAGTAATAAATCTAGGGAGGGAATATAGTAATATGTTGAACTTATCTAAACCCTTCCATCCAAGCTTTTTAAAGAATTTAATTTCACATCACCCCATAAAGAAAGTAAGTAGTATTATTCCCAGGTTACGGATGCAGAATATAAGGCAGAGTGACATAAACAGGCTCATTTTAAAAGTGACAACATGAACAGGTTAGTCCCGTGTTTGTGTAATTATGCAGCTTGTGTACAATACTGTGATAATTGTGTGTGCAAATCAGGCACGTGCACTTAATTATGAAATCAGATTTTAAGTGATTCCCCTTAGATCACACAGGAAAACTGGAAAAACAAAGGGACAGAACCCAGGCTTCCTAACTGTAAGGTCATGTCTACACTGGATCTGGAAGTGTAAAATCCAGCTCGAGGAGCCATACCCACACTAGCTCTGACTGAGCTCGCATACTAAGCACAGAGTGTAGCTGCAATGGTGTAAGTGGTGGGAGGGGTCTAGTATGAACCCAGCACGGAATGGAAATGCTTTCAGGAGCTCACCAGTGAATGGGAAACAACCAGCTACAACACTCCTAAAGTGGCGCAATGTGTCCTTCCCTCTGCAGATTCTGGCACCTGACTGCGCCCTCTGACATCACTGTTGTAGAGATGGACAAAAATTTTAGCCCAAACTTAATTTTTTAAAAATGCAGATTAGGCGACACCAAAACGTTCTGCAAATTCATGCTGGTTTTGCCAAATTGCTGGTGTAAAAAAACCCCCACAAACCACAAAATTCCAAAAGCACTGCAGTATTTCCCTTTGATGTACTCAAAATGAAATGTTTCATTTTTGAGGGTCAAAACGACTTTTCCTTTCCTTCAGTTTTGTTTAAAAATGCACAAACCGCAAATGCAATGTGCAAACTCCAAATGCAATGTTTTACTTGGGGTGGAACAAAACGCTTTGACTCAAAAACTGAAGCTTTTTTTACTTTTTCTTTTGCTGAAAATGTCAAACAAATCCATTTTCAGGTCACCCTGACACTAAGTGCCTGGTTAGTTTTCGGAACTGCCAGCTGACCAAGAAATCTATAATTCACACAGCTCTAGTGGTGCCAGCCACTAGCAGTCCAGGCACTTCAGGGAGCACAAGAGCTGCTATTGTCCACGGAGCAGAAAAGCCCCATCTGCCCTGCCACCCTTGCATAAAATCTGCATTATTAACCAATCAGGATGCTTTTGCTATGTTATTAACCGATTAAGTTATCAACTTGCACTAAGTTATTAACTTATTTGCTGTGAGAATTTTATATATACATATATATAAAATTAAAATACAAAATTAATATATATATATTAATTACACATACACACACAAAATATTTCCCATTATTCACACTCCTGTGGCTCTTTCGGGTAATGTTGATCACTAATTTGGCTCCTGAAACACTGAGTTCTGAATATTACTATTCAGAATAATTGTGGTGGCAGTTTAGCTTGCTTTTCCCTTCATTAGAGATGAGCCAACCCAAAATCTCAATCCAAGCATCCAATCCAACCTTGGAATGTCCAAAATCTGAAACTAGATAAATTATTAGAGGGCTGGCACACATGATTTATGAGGAGAGGCTGAGGGAACTGGGCTTATTTAGTCTGCAGAAGAGAAGAGTGAGGAGGGATTTGATAGCAGCCTTCAACTACCTGAAGTGGGGTTTCAAAGAGGATAGAGCTAGGCTGTTCTCAGTGGTGGCAGATGACAGAACAAGGAGCAATGGTCTCAAGTTGCAGTGGAGGAGGTCTAGGCTGGATATTAGGAAAAACTATTTCACTAGGAGGGTGGTGAAGCACTGGAATGGGTTACCTAGGGAGGTAGTGGAATCTCCATCCTTGGAGGGTTTTAAGGCCCCGCTTGACAAAGCCCTGGTGGGGATGATTTAGTTGGGGTTGGTCCTGCTTTGAGCAGGGGGTTGGACTAGATGACCTCCTGAGGTCTCTTCAAACCCTAATAGTCTATGATTCTATGTTGCTTCTTGAACCCAGCTCTGCAGTTATTACCCGGGATCTTTTTAACTACACAGGGTCTCTGACTTCTTAGCCTACGCCCACTGGAGCTTGTGCTTTTCTACTGAACAACCTTCCACAGCTGACATTCTCTTTCATTCCCCAGTGCAGGTTGTCATGATACAAAGATATACACGTTTTTAGATCCATGTTTAAAAAATGTAAGACTATTGATTACTTTTGCATTGTGGCCCCAGATGCTGTCTCCAAAGTGTGGCACTGCTGCTGAAAATAGGAAATTGCAGATTAAAATTGTTTGGGAGTTTTATGTTTTTCCATTCCACATTAGGCCAGGTTTTCAAACCAGGCATGCATGCATATTTGATTACACCTAATTTATGTACACTGCTAAGATGCAATGTGCATGCAGAAACCAGTTATTCGCTAATACACGTGGTCAGATGGGTGCATTACAGCCTTTGGCCCTGACCTGTGTGGATGGATGCTTGCACGAGTTCAGAACTTGCTGCAGGACGGGGGCCTAGGTGGTGCACGTGTCATATGTGCCCACAGATATACACAAACATACAACTTTTTATCAGATTAACAACAGACTAGCCAATACACATGTGCTATAACAGAAATAGTATGTTTTATAGGTTGTCAGTGGAACAGAATGTTCAACCATCTCTTTTCTCTTTCATTTTCAGTCTCAAACACAGATTAATCATGCCCATCTGTATTATAACGAAGGGATTTAGCAGTGCTCCAGTAATCAGGTTCTAAATTATGTGTTCTTTGGCATTTGTGCTAAAGAGGATGATGCCTATGGAAAAAGGCACTTACTTAGTACTAATGCATGGGAAAATTATGAGGAGGCCTTGCTGTTCACTGGCATTAAACGAAATGTACTAGGCACTCTTGACTTCAGAGTTTTGATTTAAAGGGGGGAAAACAATCTTACTGACTTCTATAGGTGATCATTCAAGTTTCTTTCTATGGAGAAAAACTTCAAATGAAGCAACTTCTTAGGGCAGACTGAATGTTGTTACTTTGCTTCTGCAACAGAATGAAGAATTAAGTGACTGAATGCAGGATGCATGATATGTAAAACAGTAATGAACTTAGTGAATGTGTAGATTTCTGCCATTTTATGCAGAGCACATTGACAAAAGATAAATTTAAATTGGCTATTCCTGGTCCAGGTGTTAACAGTACAAAAATATTAAGCTTTTTCAGTCCTCTTTTACTACTGGTTACAGAATTGATTGCACACTGCAGAAGAGCAGAAAGAAACACAACAATAAAAACAAACTAAAGTTTTCTACTGTCTTACTGAATTTTTTCATGAGTATTTTTAAAAATCTTCAGATTTGAAATTAATAGGTAGAGAGAATATTTTAAAATAGCTTCTTTACGAAGGTTTCTTGTTATTTATTAACTGGCTAAAACTGTACCCCAAATATTTTCTTAGCTCCATTCCAACACTTTCTCATCTCTGGAGTTAACAACAACAGATTCAGAATGGCAGATGACTGCCAGTTGCAAGCTGCAGTCCCTCATGCAGCTCTATCAAAGATAGCTGTTGGACCTTGTCTACTGCTCCTATAGAAAAGCTCATATTCAGGAGACTGAAGGAAGACTTGATGAAGAATTGAGGAGGACAGTATCCTGACAGTAGTTATTTGAAAACTGGATGGAAAATCAGGGAAACAAAGACTAGAAAAAATTTGTGAGGACTCTCTGCAGATGAGAAATAGGACCAAGACTCCATGACCACTCAAAGCTGCCTTTAGGCTAGAAAAGTGCCATCAGTGTGTAGCGGTCCAAATTCTGTCTTAAATATTCAACTCTATTCTTTATTTCCTTTCCTTGCTCTGAGTGCACTTCTCCTCTACCTTCATATCCATCCTTCCCTTCCTCTGGTCTCTCCTACTCTACTTCTCCCCTTCATTTTGTTTTCTTCATCTCCCTCTCTTCCCCACCAAAATAGTAACCCTACCATGCAATACCATAGGCTGAACTTCCTCAGGATTCCAAAGGGTG
Source organism: Mauremys reevesii (assembly GCF_016161935.1). NCBI lineage: Eukaryota > Metazoa > Chordata > Testudines > Geoemydidae > Mauremys > Mauremys reevesii. The sequence continues at coordinate 43,241,168 of NC_052624.1, forward strand.
TGTTCCTAGAACCACCCAACCTGGTGCTTCTGTTGAATTGCCACCTCACGCACACACTTTGCAATATCTCTGATTCTGCATTAGTCCATTCCAGGGGTTCTCAAACTTCATAGCACCACAACCCTCTTCTGACAACAAAAATTACTACACGACCCCAGGAGTGGGGATTGAAGCCTGAGCCCGCTTGAGCCCGGCTGCTCCAGGGGGGAAAGGGGGCAAAGTCCAAGGGCTTAGCCCCAGGTGGGGGGGCCTGTAACCTGAGCCCTGCCACCCAGGGCTGAAGCCTGAGGGCTTCAGCTTTGGCCTGGGGCCCCAACAAGTCTAATACCAGCCCTGATGATGCTATTAAATTTTTGGGATCCCAACCCACAGTTTGAAAACCACTGGTCTATTCCAATATCTCCCCCTGCCTCCCAGAAAATCTCACTGGTTGCAGTCTATAAACAGGATAATCCACTGAGGAGGGGGATAGAGGGTGAGTGGAAGAAATTGTTGCTAAGAATAGAGAAAAAATAATAAGGAATATATCATTTTCCTATCTGAAATGATAGGACACTGAAATAATCTGATTTAACTGCTAAAGAATTGCATTGAGATGTTCGGTGTCATGTCCTAGTGTGATGTACCTGGAGGATGGCCCCACATAACATGATTCAATGTGACATTTTTATTTAGGCTCATTGCTAGCATTTCAGACAGAGTACTGATATTTAAGTCTGAAGCATATGTGGTGCAGCAATACAAATGGCCAGGAAAGGAGTAGTTTATCACATCTAAGGTATTGCTGATGTGTGTCTCTTACCAGTTCAGATGGTCAGTTTTATCATTTTCCAGTTTTTAAGTGAATAGAACAAGCTGCATCCCTCTGCTCTCAAGGTGAGCTGAAAGGGAGCTGAACCTCAGTTAGATCCCACAAAAGAAATTCTGCAGGAGTCAGCAAGAATTTCCCTTGTGGGGCTGCCATGGAGTACAGGCTCTGTGCTTGGCCAGCTCTGCAGGACAATGTGGAGGGAGGAAGAGTGCTATTGCCTGCTTTCAACCCACCTCCTCCCCCTTTTGGACACTTAGGGCCTGTGTGGAGCTAGGAGGGCAGGACGACTATCAGGGGCGGGCTCTAGCCATTTTGCCGCCCCAAGCACGGCGGCACGCCGCAGGGGGTGCTCTGCCGGTCACCGGTCCCGCGGCTCCGGTGGACCTCCCACAGGTGTGCCTGTGGACGCTCCACCGGAGCAGCGGGACCAGCAGACCCTCCGCAGGGACGCCTGCAGGAGGTCCACCGGAGCTGCCTGCCGCCCTCCCGGCGACCAGCAGAGCGCCCCCTGCAGCATGCCGCCCCAAGCACGCGTTTGGCGTGCTGGGGCCTGGAGCCACCCCTGATGACTATGCTCCCTTTGGCTTCTGGCCAATTACTGCACAGAGGTGCAAAAGTGGAGATGCTCCTTGAGACCTCCCCAACCCCTACACAGCTGAGTAGGGGATGGCCAGAGTCTGACGCACAGGAAGAGAAAGCCTTGGCCCCCTTTCCTGGGTAAAGGATGTAGAACTGATGCCGCCTGAACTGTGAGAAGGGTTTAAGCCCTGTACCTTCACATCTAGGGCCGTGGAACACTGCCACTTGAGCTGAAGGACGGAGCTCAGTAGCAAATTCAAAATGTGGCTGGCCTGTGCTCTGTAGACTTCTGGGCTTGGACTGGAGCCAAGGCTCTAGGGCCAGCTGAGGGGGTTTCTTTGCTATGTAGACATACCCTAAGTCAACACTAGGAAAACTATACCAGTAAACCTTCCTAGTATAGATGCCACTTCTACTGCCAATAATCTGCTTTTGTTGATATAACTTAAATACATTGTTCATTTATTAAACTTTTTCAATCTTTTGTTTTATAACAAACCAAACAAATATTGCATCACTGCATCAGTTTACACTCAATTCACTTATAAGGGTCAGCTTCCAATGCAGTAACTACCCACAGCTCCCATTAACTTCAATGGGAACTGCGGGTGTTGAGAAAATCAGTCTTTTTTTTTTTAAAGGAAGGTTCTAATTCCAAGGCACAAGATAACCTTGAGAAAAGTGTACAGGCTTGCTAAGATGCCAAAATCCTAATTACTAAAATGGATGAACTTGAGTGGCTGGTATTAAATGAGGATACTGATATAATAGGCATTACAGAAACTTGATAGAACAATGATAATCAATGGGACACAGTAATACCAGGATACAAAATACATAAGAATGACAGAGTAGATTGTGCTGGCGGGGGAGTGGCACTGTATGTGAAAGAAAGCATAGAGTCAAATATACTAAAAATCATAAAAGAATCAAACTGTCCCATAGAATTTCTGTGGATAGAAATTCCATGTTTGAGTAATAAGAGCATAGCAGTAGGAATACAGTAACAACCATCTGACCAGGATGGTGACATGCTTGTGAAATGCACAGGGAGATTGGAGAGGCTATAAAAATAGAAAACCCAATAATAGTGGGGGACCATTCGCATATTCAGAGCTGGACTTAGGGGCAGGCGACCCTGGTGACCAAACTAGGTGCCAGTCCTGGCGGGCGCTGGGCTCAGGGTGCTGTAAGGTATTCAAAGTTTAACAAATGAAGGGAGATGCAGAAGATGCTCCTCGCCTGGGGCATCATTTGGTCTAGGGCTGGCCTTGCCCACATTGACTGGGTATAGGTCACTTCAAGATGGGATGCAGCAATACAATTTCTAGACACTATTAATAACTGCTTCTTGGAGTAGTTAGTCCTGGAACCCACCGGGGAGAGGCAATTCTTAGTCCTAAGTGGATCACAGGATCTGGTCCAAGAGGTGGATATAGCTGAACGGCTCAGAAATAATGACCAAAATGTAATTAAATTTAACACCCTTATGGGGGGGGATACTAAAGACTCCCACAACAATAGAATTTAATTTCAAAATGGGGAGTAGCAGGTCAAGCACTCACTTCCATGGTACCTTCCACTAGTTACCTTGGGAATTAGCTCTTTCAGCCCTGGAGCGCCTCTTGCTGGATGGTGTCCCTCCTGCCTCATGCCCTCGTGTCTCTCCTGGACCCCAGTGCCCCTTTCCCTTGGGGTGCTGCCCACAGCACTGCCCCCACACTCGGGGTCTCCCTTCACAGCAGAACCCCCTCCCGCTATGCCCACCTTACCTCAGTTGTCATCTAGCCCCCTTTTTCTGGGGCAAACTGCAGTCTATAATGGCCACTCATCATTGGCAAGAGAGTTGGACCTGCTGTCTTTCCCTGCAGCCCCAGTACCTCTCTACACCTTCCTATCAGGCGTCAGCCTGGGGGTATGTCTACACTACAGGATTATTCTGATTTTACAGAAACCGGTTTTTGGAAACAGATTGTATAAAGTCGAGTGCATGCGGCCACACTAAGCACATTAATCCGGCGGTGTGCGTCCATGTACTGAGGCTAGTGTCAATTTCCGGAGAGTTGCACTGTGGGTAGCTATCCCATAGCTATCCCATAGTTCCCGCAGTCTCCCCCGCCAATTGGAATTCTGGGTTGAGATCACAATGTATGATGGGGCAAAAACAGTGTCGCGGGTGATTCTGGGTAAATGTCGTCAGTCAATCCTCCCTCCGTGAAAGCAACGGCAGATGATCATTCCGCGCCTTTTTCCCTGGATTGCCCTGGCAGACGCCAGAGCCTGTTTAGCCTTTTTTTCACTGTCACCATATGTCTACTGAATGCTGCTGACAGATGCGGTACTGCAGTGCTACACAGCAGCATCCCCTTGTCTTTGCAAGTTAGCAGAGACGGTTACCAGTCATATTGTACCATCTGCTGCTGTCATGGGTGCTCCTGGCTGGCCTCACTGAGGTCGGCCAGGGGCGCATGGACAAAAATGGGAATTACTCCCTGTCATTCCCTTCTCTAAGCTTTGTCTAATGGAGAGTCAGTCCTGCCTAGAATATCAGACAAGCCTACTAAAGAACCAGAGAGGCAAACAGCCGCTCCGGGTCAGAGCCCCAGACATCCTGCAGAAATGATGAGCTGCATGCCATTCTAGGGGGTGCCCCGGCAACAACCCAACCCGTTGCTTCCCTCCTCCTCCACCCCTCCTGGGCTACCGTGGCAGTTATCCTCCCATTTGTATGATGAAGTAATAAAGAATGCATGAATAAGAAAAAACACTGACTTTATTGCCTCTGCAAGCAGAGATAAAAGGGGGGTGGGGAGGGTAAGGCAGCCTCCAGCTGTTATGATATTCCAAGCAGGACTGAATCTCCATTAGACAAAGCTTAAAGAAGGGAATGACCCAGGCCATTTTGCCCAGGCGCCCCGGCCGACCTCACCAAGGCCAGCCAGGAGCACTCACGGGATGATGATGATGGATACCAGCCCTATTGCACCGTCTGCCATCAGGAGGGGAAGGGTATGCTGCTGTGTAGCACTGCAGCACCACATCTGCCAGCAGCATCCACTGTATGTGAAAAGAAAGCATAGAGTCAAATATACTAAAAATCTGTGGCATATGGTGACATTGAAAAAAGGTGAGAAATGATTTTTTCCCTTTTCTTTCACGGGGGGTGGGGGGATGACGTCATATACCCTGAGCCACCCGCGACAATGTTTTTGACCCTTCAGGCTTTGGGAGCTCAGCCAAGAATGCAAATGGTTTTCAGAGAGTGCGGGAACTGTGGGATAGCTAGAGTCTTCAGTCATCCCTCCCTCCCTCGCTCCGTGAGCATCCATTTGATTCTTTGGCTTTCTGTTACGCTTGTCTCAGCTCCTTCACACAGCACTGTGTTGAGTCCCTATTGTGGCCTCTGTCTATCATAGCCTTGGAGATTTTTTCAAATGCTTTGGTATTTCGTCTTTTGGAACGGAGTTCTGATAGAACAGAGTATCTCCCATCCGGTCCTTGCTGGAACTCTTTTTTGATTCTGGGACTGCATGGTCACATGTGCTGATCAGCGCTTCACGCTGGACAAACAGGAAATGAAATTCAAAAATTTGCGGGGATTTTCCTGTCTACCTTGCCAGTGCATCCGAGTTCAGATTGCTATCCAGAGCGGTCACAGTGGTGCACTGTGGGATAGCACTCAGAGGCCAATACCATCGAATTGCGGCCACACTAACCCTAATCCAAAATGGCAATACTGATTTCAGCGCTACTCCCCTCATCGAGGAGGAGTACAGATATCGGTAGTAAGATCCCTTTATATCGCTATAAAGGGCTTCGTTGTGTGGACAGGTGTAGGGTTAATGTGATTTAACACTGCTAAATACGATATAAACTCGTAGTGTAGACCAGGCCTGGGAGGTCACCAGGCCTGAGCTGCCCAGCTCAGCCTGCCCCTTCCCCAGCACTGCTCTGTCCAAGGTACCCTTTGCTCCTTCAGGCAGCCAGGTCCATCTCGTTCCAAAGCTAGAGAGTGACTGACTGCCTTCTGGCTCTACGGCCCTTTTATAGAGCCCACCCTACCTCTGTTTGGCTGCCTCCCAACCTTTTCTGATTGGCTCTCTCCCCAAGGGCTGACTTTTAACCCCTTCTAAACCGGATTGGGGTGACCACCCCACTACAGGGGAGCTACACAAAAATGAAGAAGCTAGTTAAATGGAAAGTAAAAGGAATGCCTGCAAGCTGCATGGAAACTATTTAAAAACACCACAACAGAGGGTCAAAGTAAATGTATACTTCAAACGTAAAAAACAGTCAGAGGACCCCAAAGAGGTCAGTTTTCACAATGGAAAGGAATAAATAGTGGGGTCCCCCAAGGATCTGTCCTGGGATCAGTGCTGTTCAACACATTCACAAGTTATCTGGAAAAGAGGGTAAACAATGAGGTGGCAAAGTCTGCAGATGATACAAAATTACTCATGATAGTTAAGTTCAAAACTGACTGAGAAGTTACAAAAGGCTGGCTCTTTGTAACTTCAAAAAACTGTGTGACTGAGCAACAAAACAGCAGATGAAATTCATTGTTGATAAATGCAAAGTAATGTACATCGGAAAAAATAACCCCAATTATACTTATAAAATGATGAGCTCTAAGTTAGCTGTTACTACTTAAGAAAGATCTTGGCGTCATCATGGATAGTTCCTTGAAAACATCTGCTCAATGTGCAGCAGCAGTCAAAAAGGGATATGTTAGGATCGATATTAAACCAAAAAATATTGTAATGCCACTATATAAATCCATGGTACACACACACTTGGAATACTGTGTACAATCTGATCGCCCCATCTCAAAAAAGAAACATTAGAACTGGAAAAGGTACAGAGAAGGATAACAAAAATGATTAGGGAGATGGAACATCTTCCATATGAGAAGAGATTGAAAAGACTGGGAGTGTTCAGCTTAGAAAAGAGACAACTAAGGGGAGATATGATAGAGGTCTCTAAAATCATGAATAGTGTGGAGAAGGTGAATAGGGAAGAGTTATTTGCCCCTTCACATAACACAAGAACCAGGGGTCACCCAATGAAATTAATAGGCAGCAGGTCTAAGGAAGTACTTCTTCACACAACACACATTCACCCTGTAGAACTCATTGCCAGGGGATGTTGAAAAGGCCAAAACTATAACTGAGTTCAAAAAAGAATTAGCCACGTTCATGGAGGATAGGTCCATCAATGGCTTAGCCAAGATGGTCAGGGATGCAACTCAGTGCACTGGGTGTCCCTAAGCCTCTATTTGCCAGAAGCTGAGAATGGGCGACAGGGGATGGATCACTTGATGATTTCCTGTTCTGTTCATTCCCTCTGTAGCATCTGGCATTGGGCATGATCAGAAGACAGGATACTGGGCTAGATGGACCCAGTTTGGCCATTCATATGTTAAGCTTGCCCATTTTTACCTCTCGCTATAACTAGAAGTAACAGGTTTAAACTGAAGAGAAAAAACAATAAAACAGAGTGTTAAGAAATATGTTGTAACTGTGAGGTGTGTGGAATGTAGAATAATCTTCCAAGAAAGGCGGAAGAATGAACAATGCATTTCAGAACATACTGCAGAGATCATTTTTTTTGCTTTGGCAGCACCAGGAAAGACTGATGACCTAATACGTTTTTCCCAGATCTAATTTATAGGATTCTCAATACTTCCTGTGGAAGGGTGGTGGGGCACTAAAAATAAAATAAAATAAAAAACATGACACATTTTTCACATCTTTTGTTTCCAAATCTTCTACATTTGGTGGCCTTTCTTGGCTGTGTCTGAGCAACTGTACCTGTTTCAGCTAATAGCTGAATGCAGCAAGTGACTGCAAAGCACCATTTGCATTCTCCCTCTTTGTAGTAGGTGGCCAAGAATTGTTCATTTCCCAGAGCATTTACAACTGGCTGCAGTGATTCTTCCAAATCTGGAGACTGAAACGTAAATGAGAAAGCTATAGGATAGGTACGTTGGGGAGCACAGTTGCCAATTTCATTTTCGTTGCCCTTCCTGACAGCAAAATTGTGTATTTAGACAGTAAATACAGAAGAGGAGACAAGATCAAGAAGAGAGGAAAAACTAGTGCTGTTTAAACACTGTGAAGTATTTAGTTACACTTTGACACACATTTTGTTTCACTGCAGCACAGTAAGATCAGTAACATCTCAGCAACTCAGCACAACAAGAAGCCAAGCAAAATCTACTGTACTTTAACAACCCAGTACCAATAAAAGCTTGCGATTTCAGTGCCTTGGGTTTTTTTCAACTGCAGCTTGGCCCATTTCATGATCTGTGGAGGAGGTGAGTCTCCACCCTGGTCCCACCACCACACACACATTGGGTTACATGCCCAAAATTCTCCCTCCTCCCTTCCCCCATCCTTGAAATATTCTTTGTTTTAAGTTAAAACACAAATATAAACATTAGTCAGAACTTTCTGCGGAGACAGTTTGGCAGACAGCTGCTTCTATTCCACCCCCCTGCAAAAGAGCAGCTAGACAATATTACGTACCAGACAAGGGGGCAGACTTTCTATTTGCGCCCCCGCCTCCCAACTCCCTAGCTGTCAAGGCAGTAAATCACCATAACAAACAGCCACAATTTGGGTTACACTCCATGACAAAGAACACAAAAGACTTGACTTGTTCAGACACAAAGTGTATTCCTCCAGCGCCCTTCAGTTATGAACAGAAATCAACCATAAACCCAGTCCAACAACTAGACTTTATTGGGGCACACCTCAATGCCATAAAAGCCAAGGCATCATAACCCCTTACCAGCTTCACAAACCTCACGAGCCTCATCTCAGAGGTACAAGTCAGTCCTCAAGTTTGGGCTCACACTGTCCTACAGTTACTAGGACATATGGCAGCCATGACGTTCATAGTGCGACATACAAGACTACATATGCGATGCCTACATACACTAAGCACAGTATACATACCAAGCAAAGACAACCTACACAAATGGCTCACAGTTCCACCAAATGTCCTGAACTCATTACAATGGTGGACAAGATCACAAAATGTCTGTATGGGTATCCCTTTCCAACAGGAACCCCCGACAACAGTGTTCACCACAGATGCCTTACTGATAGGCTGGGGTGCTCACATGTGTCAACACGTGATACAGGGCAAATGGTCTCTGGGAGAGACTCAACTGCACATCAGTTTCCTAGAGCTGCACACAGTCCACAAAGCCTGCAGACATTTCCTACCTCATACGGAACAAATCCATTCGAATTATAACTGACAATATCGCCTGTATGTTCTACATCAACAGTCAAAGAGGAGCTTGGTCACATTCTCTATTCACAGAAGCCATGAGACTTTAGTACTGCATACAACACGACGTAAACATCTCAGCGTGTTACCTGCCAGGATGTCAGAATGCGACAGCAAACAAGCTCAGCAGGTACTTTTCTCAGGATCACAAATGGGACAGGAATGGAGAGGTCCTGAGTTCAATCTTCAAACAGTGGGGCACTCGCACCATCAATCTTTTCACATCCCAGACGAATCGCAAATGCGCGATGTTCTGCTCAAGAGCAGGACCGGGATGACAGTCATTAGGGGACACCTTCTTCATCAAATGGAAGGCACAACTCATGTATGCGTTTCCACCAACACCAGTGATATCACACATGATACACAAGATACGAGCAGACATGGCCAAAGTTATCCTTAGAGTCCCAACATGGCCCAGACATGCATGGTATCCTTACCTGTTATGCCTGGCAATATGCGTCCTGCGTGCTCTCCCTCACCAGCTGGATCTGCTGTCTCAACACAACGGTCAGTCTCTCCACCTGAACCTGGAGATACTCCACCTCAGGCGTGGTTCCTGAATGGTTCCACCATGTCGAAATAACCTGCTCGGAACAAGTTAAACACGTGTTATTAAACAGCAGGAAACTGACTACGAGAAATACCTACCTTCAAAACTGGAAGAGGTTCTCCACCTGTTGTCAAGGAAGACACTTGACGAGTGATTCAGCACCACTACCATTAATCTTAGAATACCTGTTGGAGCTTGAAAGCACTGGCTTAATGATAAACTCGATCAGAGTCCATTACTCACTGCACAAAGCGAGTAACCTTTCCTTACAAAATGGGAAATAACTGGCTGAAAAGGATCTGGAGGTTATAGTGGTTAACAAATTGAATATGAATCAACAATCTGATGCAGTTGCAAAAAGGCTAATATCATTCTGGGATGTTTTAACAGGAGTGTCACAAGTAAGACAATAATTGTCCCACTCTCCTTGGCACTGGTGAGACATCAGCTAGAGCACTCTGTCCAGTTCTGGGTGCCACACTTCAGGAAAGATATGGACAAATTGGAGTATATACTCGTTCATAAGCCGAATTTTTTTAGTAAAAAAGGGAAGCACCAGAGAAGGGGGTCAGCTTATGAACAGGTATAGAGAGGGAGAGGTAGGACACAGCCCCTCCCTCCGACAGAGAGAGCAAGGAGAGGCAGCACAGCCAGCAGAGCCAGAAGGGAAGATGCGGGGCCAGAGTCTCTTCGCTTCTGGCCATGCTGCTCTCCCCCCAGCCTCCAAAGCAGCTGCAGCTCTGGGGCTGGCAGGCTGCAGCCATGCAGCTCTGCCCCGTCCCCCAGAGCAGGCTGTGGCTGTGCCGCCTGGCCCGTCGGAGCGCTCTGCGGTCGTGCTGCCTGATCCAGCCCGCTGGAGCAGGCTGCAGCCACGCTGCCGAGCCTGCTGGAGCAGCTCCAGCCAGGCCAGAGACATCCTCCTCTGGCCCTCCCCAGATAACGTGGGAAGGGATGGGATGGGGAGAGTGTTGGGGTCCTGAGCTAGGGGTGGGGTCATGTGGGGGGTGGTCACTGGGGTTACTCCCCTGACTCCCAGCTTCTCCCCCCAAAAAAATTTCCCCACCAGTTGCTGTCCCAGACCATCAGGGTAAGCTGCTGGCGCGCCGGGACACTTTGTTTACTTAGGTTTGCCTCTGTGCCTGCGGATGCTCAAGGTAAACACACCATCTCGGCCCACCAGCATCTTATCCTGATGGCCTGGGATCCAAAGTTTGCTGACCCCTGAATTATAGGGTCGTCTTATGAAAGGGTTATGAAAATTTTCCATTTTTACTTATCAGTCTTGGGGGGGTTGGTTTATAAACGAACCAGCTTATGATCGATTATATACAGTATGTTATAGTAGTCCACTGTATGCAGCACATGTTTTTTAGCTGCTTCTGAGATCTTTACAGCCCTACATAATTTGGGTACCCAACAGATCATATTTCATTATGTTCTGTCCTGCCAGTTGTTGTAATCTAAAGCACTTCTGATAACAATCCCTACATATCAAAACTTTAGGAGGACTGTGTGCAGGGTCCTCAGCTGTGGAACTCATTTTCCTTTTTTTGGTTCAACTGAGCTTGAATTTGATGTATGCAGGGTTGTTGTAGCCATGTTGGTCACAGGATATTAGACAAGGTGGGCGAAGTGATATCTTTTATCGGACCAATGTCTGTTGGTGAGAGAGACAAGTTTTTGAGCTACACAGAGCTCTTCTTCAGACCAATAAAATATATTACCTCACTCACCTGGTCTCTTAAATGTTTTATCATTTGGAGCACAAAGTAATGACCCATCTATTTGTTCAGGGCTAGAGCCAGTTGGGAATTGTTTGACAAAATAGTTTTTTGTCAGAAAATACTGAGTTGTCACAATAGAGAGCATGTGCACCTCAGAATAACCCAGGCCCATTAATCAGCTCACTCACCTGATAGAGAGCAGGGACTTGAACCTTAGTTGCTTCCATACCAGAGCAGTGTTTGAGCCATTGGGCTATTGGTCTCACTCTTGTGCTTGCTCTCTCTGTCAAAAGGACTTGGCTTCATCCTGGTGCAAACATGAAACCTTGAACATTTTCACAGCCATTCCATTCCAGCCCACCCCAGCTCTACTCAAGACTTTTGTTGGAAGGATGCTGTGAAGGACTGTCTTGTTGGATAACACTGATACGGTTCTGTGTTTTTTTTTTACTGTCACACATTGACATTTTGGGGAACTGTTTGGATTCAGATAGTGTCCATGGACAAATAACATACTCAATGCTATGTATAAATTCATGTTAATTGTACACATTTTTGCAAATTAAATTTGGCCCTTGAGCACCTGGCATTTAGTAGCCATTGGGCTCACAAAGTTTTGCCATTGCTTCTTTATAGGTTTCTATGGCAAAGATATAAAACCACAATGGCAATACACTGTCAAGTGACCGCACTCAGTATAGGGACAGCACTCATTTGTCTTGATGGGCGTGTGCTAAAAGAATTAAACCTCAGTTAGAAAGACCAGCTTTTTCAATTGCTCCTGGTATTGGTGCTCTGTCCTCTGTGCTGCTGGGATGCTGTCACACAGCATTTTCCAACCCCCATTGCTACACAAACAACAATCAAACTACTGAAAACCACCAATGTCAGTTCTCACTGCATCTCTCTGGTTCTCCCAAAACAACCTGTTGGCCTATTGTAGTGCTATCAACAGTCAAACAACTTATAGTTGATAATATCTTAGGCTGGAATTAAATGGGTAACACAGAAGGCATCTGACAGCAAATGGTGGAGAAAATTAAAATCTAGCAGCGACAGAGTCAGAAATGAACTAATGATATTGAGTCTCAAAGCACACAAACTATTTTGAATTCAACCACACTTTCTGTGGCACAACTAGGAATGATTACCCAGATTCTAGATCAGTGGTTCTCAACCTTTCCAGACTAATGTATCCCTTTCAGGCGTCTGATTTGTCTTGAGTACCCCACTTAAAAACTACTTGCCTACAAAATCAGACATAAAAATACAAAAGTGTCACAGCCCACTATTACTGAAAAATTGCTTACTTTCTCATTTTTACCACATAATTATAAAATAAATCAATTGGAATATAAATGTTGTACTTACATTCAGTGTATAGTATATGGAGCAGTATAAACAAGTCATTGTATGAAATTTTAGTTTGTACTGACTTCGCTAGTGCTTTTTATGTAGCCTGTTGTAAAACTAGGCAAATATCTAGATGAGTTGATGTACCCCCTGGAAGACCTCTGCATACCCCCAGAGTACACATACCCTTGGTTGAGAACCACTGTTCTAGATGCTGCTGTCCAACTATGGAATACCAAATACCTGCTGGCCACAGATGACACCTCTGTTCTCCCTGTAACACTGCTAGTAAGCTTCTTGATTGAAAAATGAGGGTGAGAGACATGTTCTTATCACAGTTTAAAAGCATTTATTCCTGATCATTAAGTGCTTTAGTCTGTTCCCCCTCCCTCCCCATGTGTATTTATGGCAAGTAACAGTAAATGCAAAGAATGAAAAGGACCAGATATTCAGGTGATATAAAGGGTGTATTATCATTATGGTCAGTGGAGCTATAATTGATTTATGTTACTTGAAAATTAGCCCCAAATCTTCTTAAATGCTAATTGGTAAGTAAGGTAATCATTCTGGATAATACCAAAGACCTAACTCACACACACAAATTGCTAGCTAAGCTATTATCTGCAGTGTCTTTGTTTTTTAGCAATCACCTCAGCTATGTTATATATTTAAATATATGCTTTTTTCTAATTATGTTAATTTTCTTTACAAATGTAAGGAAAGTACAGCCCATTCCCTTCTGTAAACTGGATGGAAATAGTGAGGGGAAAATAATCATTGATTTTTACAGGAGATACATGCTGTATTGAAGGTATTTAATAATATGAAAAACTGGCACAACATCAAGCACAAAAATAATCTCCCCTTAATCAATACAGTGACAAGCCAAATTTAATGGCAGTAGCCTTCGCAGAGCCTGTCCTCCAAATGAACAATTTTCTCTAGAGGTATGGGGTTTTTCAACATACATAATTGTTTTCCCAAAATAGAAACCTCCAGAGAAGGTTAGTTTTATCTATTGTACACATGGCTAAATTGGCTTATGTCACTTTCTTCTATAGATTGATGAAGTGTTGTTTAAATTCAGTCAGATTACCACCATAGCACGGTGCTAAACCATGCTTCTAAATAAATGTGAGAATTAGTAAGGACGTGCAATATGTATTGTGAATTAATGCCAATTAGGTAAACATTTTCCTCATGACTGATCTGCCAAGTTGAGTGATTTTTTTCTTGTTTTAAAAGCTCTACATGGACTGAGATTAGAAGACAGCCAGCCAAATAACCATTCGTAGGGAACAAAGAGGAAACCGTTAAAGATTTGCTACAACATGCAGTAAAATAGGAATTTATTAATTTTGAATAGTATATCTCAACTTTCCATACACCACAGGGAGATGGACAAGACACCAATAATTGATTTAACTTGGCTGCAACTTTGTTAGTTTAAGACAAGTGGGAAACTCTTCCCCTATAACTTGTTCAGTACAAGTCATCCGTCCTTCCACCATCTGTATCACCTGGGAACCCTCAGCTCATCCCCCTCCGAGCCTTTAACCTGGATTCCATCACCCTCCTATTGTACCAGGTTATGGGGAGAAGGAGTCTTCTCACTGTACCAAACATCAGGTAGCCCAACTCCGTTCAATGCCTTCTTTAGGAAATGCCCTCCCCTAATCCTGCTTTTATTTCTGCTTGATCTGAATGCACAGGAGCCAATATCAAACCGGGGATAGTAATATTGCCTTTCCTCACAGGAGTGTCGTGTGAGTACAAATACATTAGAGATTGTGTGGCGCTCAGATACTATGGTGATGGGGGCTGTATAAAACTGACAGATCGATTAGCCAGATTAGGTAGCTCCACAGATAGAAAGTCTGCTCCTACACCATTGACAAGTCAGTGGGACTTGTCTGCTTCACTGACCTCAGTGTGTGCAGAATCAAGCCCCTAGAGCTTGGACCAGGTTGATCCAGCTACTACCACAATACTGGTAATAGTATTTCATATATAGTTAATATGCTGTTTGCTGGAGAAAACAGGTACATGTTCAGTGTGTTAGGTGTAGCTCCATGTTAATTCTGGGGAGCTAGCAATAGCCACTTGGAACTGCTAGCACACGGTTCAGCTGCCTTCAGTGTGTTAGGTGTATTTGTGTTTAGTGGTGGAGGGATTTCTTGCAGCAGCTTGGTGAAGTATGGCACAGAGTAGCTTGAGGAGCATGCCAGAGCTGTGACTGTGATATGAGGAATCTGTGGGTTGGTCTAACTCCCTCCTCCCATGGATGTGTTCAAAGAAAGGAGTGCATGTGTACCTGTAGGGAACCATTATGCACAGTTTCTGTAGTCAGTTCTCTAGGTTGAGGCAGCAGCAGTGCACAGGGAGTCTTCTTGGCATGGAGATTGCCAACTGTGAGGTGGGAGATGAATGTTCTCAGTGCTTTTAATGGTGAATAAGTGAAAGGATAGCATTATATTGAATCCTATGAATGGTGAAAAGCTTGTACATTTCAGCAACTGTGAACTTGGCAGAGAAAAGTATATGTGTTAATGGTCCATATTGGGGCATTGCTGAAAGAAGGCAGAGTTAAGGTTATATGGGCAACCTTAACTGTGCATTTCCTTGTTTTCAGCAGTTTTGCTGAAATCAGCATTCTGCAAGAGGGCAACATTCCACTGGGCAACCTTAACTCTGAGTTAACAAAGGTTTTGAACTTTAATTTCCTAGTTTTTATATTAAAAAAACCCAGAAACATTACTGGTGTAATTTCATTGAGGTAGGGAAACTGAAGCACAGAAAGCTGAAGTGATCTGATTAAGGTCATACACCAGGCCAGCACAGAGCCAGGAAGAAAGGTCGGGTCTTCTGAGTCCCAATCCAGTGTTCTCTCCATTGGGCCACATATGTATTTCCAGATGTGCCCCCCTCCCCAATCCTGTGAACTATGGAGTAATGGGATCAGGGAGCTGGTCATACTTTTGAAATATTTGGAGTGTGGAGCTGCTGACAAGGTTGGTGAGAGAAATATTGCTGTCTCTCTCACCTTTTCCCTCCCCTACCACCCATGCCCCTTTCTCCCCACATTTCCAGGTTCTCCTCCTCTTCCACCTACATTCCCCCACGAGAACTTGGAAAAGCAATAACATTCTAAATAATCTCCCTTGCTCTCTGACGCCATCTGCTAACAGGTACACATATTGCAGACAGTAGTTAGGTGAGACGAAAAGATGAACTTTTTCTGGAACACAGTTCACAGTTCGTGTCTCCCATAGAGTTAACAGGTGGCATGCGCTAGCTGGAGTGAAACTCAAGCAAAGGAAGCCATCTTGAGCCCGATTAGAGCTGTGGTTTGATCCCTAATTCAGGGGGTGGGGGTGGGGGGAGAAGGTAAAAACCTTGAACAAATATTGGGGTTTTGGGGGTGGCAGTCTTTCTTGGGAATCTCTGGTCAAGTGACCCCAGCATAACTAAACCTCCTCTGCATCCTCATGAGGCACACTACATTTCAAGAGAATCAGACTAAGCCTGTTGCTCTCAGAGAACTTAGAAAGCTCAAAAGCTGGTCGCAGTCGTAACTATAGTGGAGCTCCCACTCCATATAATAAGGCAAGTGTCTTCAGGGAAAAAAGATAGCTCAATTTAAAAATAACCACTGGATGGCTCCATAAAAGAGAGAAAGAAAAACCAAGAAGGAACACTGAGTAAAGCTGACTGAAACAAAAAGATACCTCCGTTTTTATCTAAGTCACACTCAGGTGATGGAGAAATACATACCCTGACATTACTCTTCTTGAGTAATGAATGTAATCCTCTTCAGAGCATGGTAATGTTGAAACAAGAGGCAATGAAACCACTAAAGAAACCAATGGCCATTGAGGGCAGAGTACTGATGGAGCATGACTCAACTGAGCTGCCATCAAAACCAGCTGTCACCATTTTGTACTATTTTAACTGCCAGGTGCCTCTCACCTCAGATTAAAGGCTTTGAGTTTACTAGGGAGGTTTTCTCTGCGCCAGTAGAGGAAAGAGAACCCCTTTAAGGATTGCCCCCATGCTTCTTCCCACCTTCTCAGGGGTGCTCAGCTGCCTCGTGAGCTTTTAGGGGGGCATAGGATAGAAAGGGGAGCTTCTTAGCTGAATGGCTGGTTTGAAAAATGTAATGGAAGCCCATTGAGCCCAAGGGGAGGGACCTTTCCTCTGCCAGTGAGCGCTATTCTGCACTGATGGGCTACAGCTATTGCTTCTCTCTCTCCCTGCACCCAAGTCCATTCATGATTAGCATAGGAACTGCTTTGGGGCCTTTGCTGTGGCCAACATGTGACTTGTGTTTCTTAGGTCTGGGAAGGAACGCTTCACTTACTGTCAGACAGGCCCAGGCACGATGGGTTTTTTCACCTTCCCCTCAGCAGCCCAGAGATCCAGTGGGCATGGTAGATTGTAAAGTGTTCATGCTGTTGCAGCTTGACTGGTGCCCAGTGCAACTGTAACTGGAAGCAGGATTAATGGAGGCCCTTAAACAAGGTGGGGAATGGGGTTGAGACTACTAATATCTGGTGCAGTGGGAGGCCAATCCCTTTCCCCATATTCTCAATCGTCATAGGAGGAGTGGGCAGTGGGGGCCCAGCAACAGTGATGGGGCAAAATTAAAGGTCAAAGAGGGCAGGGGGCAGCCCTCACCCAGGTGTTGTAGCTGATGGATGGAAGGATGAGCTGCCCTGGACAAGTTATTGTGGGATAGTTCCCAGATGTGTTACATTAATAAAGCTGCAGCTAGTTAAACCACATTCCTGATATCTAGTCTGTATCCATCAGATACAAAATTGTTGAGTAGTGCCATACTACCCACAAGAGCAACACAAGACAGAAGCTGTAAAGTTGAGTTTGAAGACAATGTTATCGACAATAATAGTAACATATGGACAAATGAAGATGTCAAATTTACAAAAAAAAAATTTCTCTTAACAAATGCAGGGAAAAAATGAGCAAACTAGAAATCCTCCCTTACAAGTTGGGACGATTGAATTCCCACACAAAGAAATATCAGACAGTTTAGAAAAATCAACTTAGATCTAAGGCTCTCAATGCTGGGAGAGGACAGGGACTAACTAAGCACCATATTCAAAGAGAACCATGGGCCAGAAACCCTGGACTCAAAAGTTAAGACTTGGGGAACTTCTGTGTTGCATTACTCAGTTCAACACAGACAGGAAGCTGCCCTAAAGGGGCAGTCAAGATTAGAGAAACTGATGTAGTGAAATTCTTGGGTAGTGTAAAACTGGAGTAGTGGGCTCTATGCCCCCTGCTCCCCACTCCCTCAGCATGGGGCTGAGAAAGACAGAGGCTGGGGGCAGGGGCATGTGGTCTGAGAAAACAGTGTTCTTCCCGAATCTTAGGGTATATCTACACTACGGGATTATTCCGATTTTACATGAACCGGTTTTTGGAAACATTTTATAAAGTCGAGTGCACGCGGCCACACTAAGCACATTAATTCGGCAGTGTGCGTCCATGTACCGAGGCTAGCGTCGATTTCCGGAGCATTGCACTGTGGGTAGCTATCCTGTAGCTATCCCATAGTTCCTGCAGTCTCCCCTGCCCATTGGAATTTTGGGTTGAGATCCCAATGCAAAAACAGTGTCGCAGGTGATTCTGGGTAAATGTCGTCACTCAATCCTTCCTCTGTGAAAGCAACAGCAGACAATCATTTCGCGCCCTTTCTCCCTGGATTGCCCTGGCAGACGCCATAGCATGGCAACCATGGAGCCCGTTTTGCCTTGTCACTATCACCGTATGTGTACTGGATGCTGCTTACAGACGCGGTACTGCAGCGCTACACAGCAGCATTCATTTGCCTTTGCAAGGTAGCAGAGACGGTTACCATCCCTATTGCACTGTCTGCCTAAACTGGCAATAAGATGATGGTTATCAGTCGTTTTGTACCGTCTTCTGCTGTCATGGGTGCTCCTGGCTGGCCTCGTTGAGGTTGGCCAGAGGCGCATGGATAAAAATGGGAATGATTCCCTGGGTCATTCCCTTCTTTATGTTTTGTCTAAAAATAGAGTCAGTCCTGCCTAGAATATGGGGCAAGTGTACTAGAGAACCAGAGAGCACAGCTGCTCCATGTCAGAGCCCCAGAGATCCCACAGAAATGATGAGCTGCATGCCATTCTAGGGGGTGCCCCTGCAACAACCCCACCTGTTGCTTCCCTCCTCCCTCAACTCTCGTGGGCTACCGTAGCAGTGCCCCCCCATTTGTGTGATGAAGTAATAAAGAATGCAGGAATAAGAAACACAGACTTTTTAGTGAGATTAAAATGTGGGGGAGGAAGCCTCCAGCTGCTATGATAGTTCAGGCAGGACATTAAAGGGTGTGTGGGGGGGAGAGGAGCACAGCCTCCTGTTGCTATGATAGTCCAGGCAGTCCAGAATCTTTTCTTTAGACATGAAACGGGGGGGGGGAGGCTGATGGAGCTCAGCCTCCACTTGCTATGATGAGGATGGTTACCAGCCGTTTTGTACCATCTGCCGGGAATGACCAGGAGTCATTCCCATTTTTACCCAGGCGCCCCCAGACGAACTCACCAAGGCCAGCCAGGAGCACTCACGGGCTGATGATGAAGACGGATATCAGTCATATTGCACCATCTACCACCGGGAAAGGGATGCTGGTGTTCAACGCTGCAGCACCCTGTCTACCAGCAGCATGCAGTAGACATAGGGTGACATTGAAAAAAGGCGAGAAATGATTTTTTTCCCTTTTCTTTCGGGGGGGGGGGAAGGGTGTAAATTGATGACATACCCTGAAACACCAGGGAAAATGTTTTTGACCCTTCAGGCATTTGGAGCTCAGCCAAGAATGCAAATGCTTTTCGGAGACTGTGGGGACTGTGGGATAGCTGGAGTCCTCAGTACCCCCTCCCTCCCTCCATGAGCGTCCATTTGATTCTTTGGCTTTCCGTTACGCTTGTCACACAACACTGTGCTGTGGACTCTGTATCATAGCCTGGAGATTTTTTCAAATGCTTTGGCATTTCATCTTCTGTAACGGAGCTCTGATAGAACAGATTTGTCTCCCCATACAGCGATCAGATCTAGTATCTCCCGTATGGTCCATGTTGGAGCTCTTTTTGGATTTGGGACTGCATCGCCACCCGTGCTGATCAGAGCTCCACGCTGGGCAAACAGGAAATGAAATTCAAAAGTTCGCGGGGCTTTTCCTGTCTACCTGGCTAATGCATCCGAGTTCAGATTGCTTTCCAGAGCGTCACAATGGTGCACTGTGGGATACCGCCCGGAGGCCAATACCGTCGATTTGCGGCCACATTAACCCTAATCCGACATGGCAATACTGATTTCAGCGCTACTCCCCTTGTCGGGGAGGAGTACAGAAATTGGTTTAAAGAGCACTTTATATCGATATAAAGGGCTTCGTTGTGTGGATGGGTGCAGGGTTAAATCGGTTTAATGCTGCTAAATTTGGTTTAAACGCGTAGTGTAGACCAGGCCTTAGTCTGCATAGCAACCCCTATGGACTGCCAGTATGCACTTTATAGTTCACAGAGCAGTTTATAGCCACCTTCTCTTCCCTTCTCCAAAACAGCAGAGGATTCAGCCCTATGAACAGATTACATTTCCTCCCTCTAAATTATTCAGATGAAGATAAAAAGTGCATGGAGGATTATATTAGTAGCACAAGATTAGATAGTTATAATCCATAATACAAAATAAAATAAAATCCCAAGATTGTTTTACAGGATTAAAAATATGTCAGCCACGATTCAGATTTGAGAAAAGGTTTATGATCAAATTATATACTTCAGAAAATAGGTCTGTGCCAGGGAAACTACAATAATGGATCTTTAACAATACAGACAAAAACACCCCTGCTATAATTGCAATTATCAGGAACTATAACAGGCTGAATCAAGAGAAGAACAAGGAATACAGATAATACAACTCCCGCTGTTTCAGCAAACAATTTTATAAGGTAGCAAAGCAATGGAATTAGACCAAAGGGAATGAGTTTCTGGAAGCTATTTGCAAACTATAAACTGGCAAAAGAACAGTGAATTCTAGTTACATTTTAAGTAGTGCTGTCAAGTGATTAAAAAAATTAATTGTGATTAATTGCAGAATTAAAAAATTAATCACAATTAATCACACTGTTAAACAACAATAGAATACCATTTATCTAAATGTTTTTGGATGTTTTCTACATTTTCATATATATTGATTTCAATTTCAACACAGAATACAAAGTGTACAGTGCTCACTTTATGTTTATTTTTTTCTTACAAGTATTTGCACTGTATAAAAATAAAAGAAATAATATTCACCTAATCCAAGTACTGTAGTGCAATCTCTTTCTCATGAAAGTTGAACTTAGATCAAAGTTTATTTTTAACACAGAAACAAACCATGAATACACTTTTTACAAACTACAAGTCTTACAGAGTCATTCAACAAGACACTTGTGCTTGTTTTGTACCAGCTAATTATTTTATGCTGGGTTGAATTGAAAAAAAAAAACCAAACCACTTAGCAGCAGGTCATTCTCCACAGATAATTTATTTTGTTGCTTTGTTTTTATTGCAACCATTGATGAGAATCCCAATTCACATAAGTATGATGTTGGGAATGGGATTAGAACTTTCAAAGCTTCAGTTACGAATTCAAAATAGTCATGTTTCTGTGCCATCCAAAATGTGCACACGTTATAGGGAAATGAACACTGAAGTGCTTTATCAGATGAAAGCTCGATCAGTTTACCTTGCAGACTTCCTGTAAATTCAGCAGATTTGACTACTCTTTTATTGAACAGATTAATGAGCCACCTCTTGCCAAGTTCTTTGTTGTCAGGAAGGAAATAAACCTGGAGCAGCTTTTTAAGGTTAAATATATGCTCAATCGTAATTTTTTGAATTGTTTAATGTCTACATTCTTCTCACTGGCAATAAATTTCATGAATTTGCTTCTCAGAGGAAATGACGCAAAGTTTCCATCCTGAAGCTGAACAGACCAGGCTCCAAGCTTTCTTTCTAAAGGCTCTCACTTTGTCTCCCAACACAATTATGTTTGCGTCATCCTTGAAAACTCATATTCAACTCATTCAGATGACTGAAGACATCTGCTAAATAAGCCAGCTGAAGAAGCCATGATGGATCGCTGAATGATATAGCAAAAGGAGACCCTTGATCCTGTAGGAACATAAGTACTTCAGCTCACAATTCAAAAAGTCTGCTGAACACTTTTCCCTGTGAGAATCACCTCACTTCAGTGTGCAAGAGAAGACTTTTATGAAGTGCACCCATTTCATCACATAAAGCTGCAAAGAGATGAGCCAATAGAGGACAGCTTTTTATGAAATTCACAACTTTTACAAGTATGAGGGGGTAGCCATGTTAGTCTGAATCTGTAAAATGCAACAAAGAGTCCTGTGGTACCTTATAGGCTAACAGATGTATTGGAGCATAAGCTTTCATGGGTGAATACCCACTTCGTCAGACATGACACGAAAGCTTATGCTCCAATACATCTGTTAGTCTATAAGGTGCCACAGGACTCTTTGTTGCTTTTTACAACTTTTACAGACTCATCAAGTACCTGATGCAACTCAGAAGGCATTTCTTTTGCATCAAGTGTTTGCTGATATAAGAGGCAATGGGTCCAAATTGCATGCAGCATAATTGTTTTTAATCTTGTCACAAGTCCACTGTTCTTGCCAGTCATTGCTTTGGCACTGTCACTGCATATAGCAATATATTTTTTCCAATAAATTTCAAAATGTTTGGTAGCTTCAGCAAACATTAAATAGACATTCACCAGTTGTGTGGCTAACCAGCTTTACAGAAGAGCATGTTTTTCTCTACAGAAGCATCTGAATTATATCCAACAAAAGCTAAGAACTGTGCTGAGCTTGAAACATCTGTTGATTTATCAAACTGAAGAACTAGAAATTCACACCATTTTAACTTTTCTTTCACTTGCTCATGAATGTCATTTCATTAATATGTCACGAAACTATATAATTTCATAAAGGAATAGCTTTAAGATTATTTGCCTCTTCATGGCCAAGCATGCTTGTGCCTAATGCCACAGGAAGTATGAGATTCTCAGCTATTGTATGTGCCTGACATGTAACACGAGATCTGAAGCTTCAAAAGCATTCTTATCGACATTACTTGTATTCCATATCAGTGTTTTCTGGCTATTCAAACTGTTCAGTTTTCTCTTAAAGAACTCAAGAGGCTTGTTCTTTGACTGTGGATGTTTAATTTCCAAGGTTTCATGCTTTAAGCACTTAGCACTTCACCACACACAACACAAAGAGGTTTATTTTTGATTGCTGTAAAACTGTACATTAAATAACTGCAATCGTAATTTTTGCACTTCACCTTCTACACTCCTTCATTCTGTGAGGTACTTGGCTGGGCTCCTTTTAAAAACTTATCCATTGCACAAGAACGCCAGGCTGAAAAGTTTGCATGCAGTACTATTTGCTAGCTGTGAAGAACAACATCACTGTCTGGATGAAAATGGATTAACTATTTTGGCTGAAGTTTGGGGGGGGGGAGGGGGAAATCAGCCTGAGACAGAAACCTAGCATGAAAAATTTCAAACTGAATGGTTAAAGTTTTGCAAAGTTGAGTTGCTTTTTTGTAATACAGTTAAAACACAAATTTGCAAGGACTACATACACTTACATAAACCTGCAACACATTCTATAACACCAAACAGATCAATTTTTCCAATTGTATTCACAGAAATATTTTTGTACTCCACAACACTATCAGAAAACAGGCAGGAAGCTGAGATATTTTAATATACCCAAGGACTAAATCCCTTGTGAAATATTTAATACACATTTCACAGTACATAATATCAAGACTGTGCATCCAATACCCTATTTCAATATCAGAAGGGGAAAAAAGACAAAGTGGCCCGCGCCACTTCCAGCATCTGACGAAGTGGGTATTCACCCAGGGAAGCTCATGCTCCAATATGTCTGTTAGTCTATAAGGTGCCACAGGACTCTTTGCTGCTTTTACCCTATTACAGATATTTCACTTGATTTCCAACTTTCTTGAACCTCTGTTGAATGCAGGGACTTCTCCATGGTTTTAGTCCTAATGTTATAATTTCTTTCTTTTAAATATACTAAACAATTCAGGATAAATCCTCTGCCTCACTGAGTTTAAAACTGATGGGATAAAGGATTAGACAAAACAGCCACTAGCAGTCGCCAATTCATTGTTTCCTCCACCAACCCCCACATGTATAAGAATAGTTACTGTAAGTTTCAAGAGCTCAGTCACACTTGGGTAATCTGAATCAGTTTACAAACTATTTCAGTTTTTTTAAGAAATAAATTAAAGTTGGCAAAGCCGTGGGAAATAGTAATGTTGAGTGCTACATATGGTTTTTGGCTACCTAGATACATGGATCTGCTGTGCTGAACATCCAATTACCCCAGTCTTGACTGTTTTAATTTAATCCTTCAGCTATTTTCCATTCTCTGTAACATTACTTCCCATTTTATAACAATTTAAGCTCCTCTTTCACAGATCTCTTGTGATTGACAAACTCGAATGTTCCAGGTAGTGCTTTAGCAGAATCATTTTTGTGCATTTTGTTTCAAATATTACAGCCCAGTATTTCCCTGGTGTCATAGGTCTCACCCCCACTTTTGCTGCCACCACTCGGTCGATTCACGTGGGCCGAGACACCCCTGTTTTCCCCCCCTCCTCTTTCCAAAGACGTTCCCTGGGGAAACACAGATCAACTCACAGAGGGAGAGACCTCCCCCCTCCCCTCTCTGCCTGGGATAAGCTTGTCTCACCACCGAGAGTTTCTTAGCCCCCTCCCCCTGTATCCACAGTGGAAGGGATTTAATCAAATCTTTATAGAAAGAATTTATTAAAAGAAAAACAAGAAAATACAGAATCTCTATGAGTCCAAGCTGGACACTCATAGGGTATAACCTTGCTAAGTTCTTGAGAGAATCCTCTCTCCTTCTCAGTACAAACAATACAGGCAGAATTAAGAATAATCAATAACAAACACACAGAATTGCAAACATAGGATTATTAGATGAGGACACAAAGTATCTTTCTAATACTCACTATCTTGACTAGAAGAAATTAGTTCAGAAAGATGAAAACTTGTAGAAGACTTGATTAAACTTCTGGACCCTTGTGATTCCAAACGGGTCAACAACACACACAGAAACAGAGAGAAAAAGTTCCCTCCTAGGAATTTTAAATTCTCTTCCCTGATTGGTCCTCAGGTCAGGTGTTCACCAGGTACTATGTGTTAACCCTTTACAGGTGGAAACTTAACCCTTAACTAACTATTCATGACACCTGGGCATTGGTGCATGGAGAGGAGACCGCAGACCTAGTCTTGGGAGCTGTAGAATGTGGCAGGGGAGGGGCATTTTGGAGAAGCGATGGCTCTACATCTTTGGCATGATCAGGAGAAAGCAATGTGGGGGCAGGGAGGAGGTAGGAGTGGGGCTAGCATTTCTCTGCCTGATTCCTAGCTCCACACACACACACACACACATAGGGAGCAGCAGAATAAATTATTGCACACAATTCTTTCTGCCCCTCCATACTGTGGCATCCCCTGAGGCTTCTTCCCTTTCAACTGGGAAAAATATACCATCAGTGGTGGCAAAGAGATGCCCCATATTTATTTTTTCTGTCTCACTCATTTTCCCTTTCTCCCCACTAGAACCTTAGAAATCACTTCTGAATACACAGTAGGTGTTCGATCCTGCACACTTGTGTACGTGAGCAACTTGGTTCAGGTGAATAGTCCCACTCAGATCACTGGCACTATTGATGTGGGTCTGCGTGAGTGTTTGCCGGATTGGGTCTGCCGTTAAAATAATATTTTTTTTATTTTGTGTTTGAACTGCAACCTTCTTTAGATTAGTTTTTTCCCCCAGTGTCCAAGATTATTCTCAAAAGAGGAAAGCAATTACAAAGCAAAGCAACAACTAGAATCTTAATTTAGACTTGACTCTGCCTCCTGTTTCTCATGGTCTAAATGCTCTCCTGCTTTAGCTCTCAATCTTCTCATAGTCCATAATATACATCATTAGAGAACAGATATGGACAGCAGTAGAAGAAACAAGATGTTATTCACTGATGTCATATCAATAAGTGCCTGTCTCATTGGAACATTTCTTCTGTAAATAAGCTCCCCTGTAGTAAAAGAAATGTACTTGTGCATGTCCCAACCAGGTAAGACCGCATCATAATGGGAAAGATTCACTACTGCTCTGAGGAAATGCAATCTTTGTATAATTTCTTATACGAGTCCCTATGTTTTTTTGTGGATACGCTTTCCTTTTTGGTATCATTGGGAAAACTGCAAAGATCAAGTGTAATAAGTGCAGCTGGTTGGAAATTTTCCTGGAAAATGCTGATTTTATGTTTTGTTGAGTCTTTCTGTTGCACAAGCTTCCACACAATATTATTTCTTGGGGACTGTTTGTTTCAATTTGCCAACCCCACAGCTAGTTCTTGGAAAAGTATATCCAAGAAGCTTTGTTTTATTTTATTTATTTATTGCAAAATTATATTATGAAATAGTAGAAAATGAGGTCTCATTAGCTCATGCATTTCATATAATAAATCTAAAGGGGTTTGGAGTTAATAGACACTGTTAAACCCAACTTTACTAGGATAAAAAGGGGGTGGGGCATCTTTTTCACATAATAGGCAACTGCAGTAACAACTCCTATCCTTCTCATCAAAACAGTAATGCCTTTAGAATTATAGATACAAAAATAGAAACTTCATTGAGCGTCTTTTGGAAAGTTAGCCCTTTAATTTATGACAGCACAAAATTTCCAAAGTCCCACATTCAGGAAAGAGTTTTATGAAATGTCTAGAAAACAGAAATGTAGATCTTAATATGCTTTATTGGTAGCTGAGAATTAGTTCTTCTGTGTAAGGCCAGAGCAGTTGGTCCAGGAGTAAACTGGTGTAGCTCCATTAACTAATTTACATCAGACAAGGAGCTGGCCTATCTTCAAAGTCTCACCAAAGGCCTCCACATTTTAGAAACTGATGTGAAACAAATGTAAAAAAAAAGTTGCATTTTATGCCACAATGTTATCTGAATGCAGGGGATCTAGACACAATTACCTTTATAACAGCAAGAGATTACCTACAATGCAAGTACTCTCAAGGAGACTGGATCTGCGCTTTGCTCATCCGAATACTGCCATGCATACAATCAAGATGCTTTTGACCATCTTGTATTTTCATAAAAACACAGTATTTTGGTAAATGCAAATGAAATCTACTGGAGTGGACTACGTGATGGATGAAATATGAAATCAGACTAAGAATGAATGCGTAACTCAATAGCTACATGTCACATTGCCAGGGAGTAGCATATAAAGTCCATTAGTACCACAGAAATGAAGGACAGGAGACTCTCCATGGCATCATTTCCCCTCCAAAACAGATTGAAATGTACAGTTTCTCTTTAAAAGAGTCCTTCTGCATGGTGGAAGCCCAGCTAAGGGGAACGGAGATGAATGGCAGTGAATACAGGTGTCCTCAGGGAGCTGTAACGTCACTGTATCCAAATGGGAAGAAGAAGTGATTCCGGCTGACTGGAAAGAGGGATATCTCATCAAAATCCCCAAGCAACTGCCAACTATAGAGGAATCACACTCGGTGCCAGGAAGGTCTTCAACCGAGTCCTCTTAGAGAATGAGAGATGAACAGGCTAGCAACGCCCGCATCATAGTGTACATCAAGCGTGGATCGAGGCATCCCAGCAAAGGTGGTCAACCTGATCAAGAATTCATCGACGGCATACACTGTAGAGTGATCCATGGGCAGCTACAGCTTCCAGGTCAGACAAGGATGCTTGTTGTCACCACTTCTCTTTCTTCGATTATGAAGACATCCACTTAGGAATGGAATCCAATGGTCAGCTTGATGACCGACCTTGCACTCCTGATGCAAGAGAAGACGGCAGCCACGTCATCACAGGTTGGCCTCAACATCCACAAGGACAAGACCAAGATCCTTAGGATCAATTCCATCAGCAACGACCCAGTCACACTGAATGGAAGCCCCTGGAAGAAGTGCAGTCCTTCACCTATCTAGGTAGCATCATCGACCAGCAGGGTGGCATCAAAGTAAGGATTGGTAAGGCAAGCAGCCTTCTTACAGCTCAAGAACATCTGGAGCTCCAGAGAGCTGTCTTTGGCAATAAAGATTCGACTGTTCAACTCCAACGTGAAATCAGTCTTACTGTATGGAGCTGAAACCTGGAGGACAACCAAAACAACCACCACCTTCATTAATAGCTGCCTCAGAAGGATTCTCCAGATCCGCTGGCCAGACACCATCAGTAACATCCACCTCTGGGAGAGGACCCGTCAACTCCCAGCAGAGGAAGACATTAGAAGGAGAAGGTGGGGCTGGATAGGACATACACTAGCAGCCAACCAACATCACCAGACAGGCACTGCAGTGGAACCCCAAGGCAAAGAAATACCTTCAGGTTGATAGCAAAAAAATGGGCTATACCTGGAACCAGCTAGAGCGAATGGCCCAGGATAGAAGACTATGGAGATCTGTTGTTGGCGGCCCATACCCCGGTTGGGGTGACGGGCATGAATGATGAATGATGATCCAAATGAGCCAGGGCAGACCCTTCCAAATGATGGCTCATCCTCCCTTACAGTGATCATTTGAGGCCATAGTCTCAGAAAAATCATCAAGAGGGAAATCTCATGATGGGATCAGTTAGGAATGCCACAAGTTGAAACACATGGAGTTTTAAACCCCCTCTATGTGTATTTCCTCCCCCCCAAGGATATTTGATCTGCACCCAGATTTTGCACAGTCTAAACTACTTGAAGCCACGGATGATCCTGGTGATCTGTCAGGGCCAGAAGAGAAGGAAAATCGAACCTATGTGCTATCTTGTGCCAGGCAATACAAGGATGTGGTCCCCAAATGGTGATGCACGTCGTCTTCTTCAGCATTTGGAAATCATTGCCAGCACCATGAGAGGATGCCAGGTGGGATTTCTGGAAAATGTATGATTTGTTGGTCATTAACTAAACCTAGATCATTACGCAGAGAGGGGATATTGAAGGAGAGAGCAAAGAGGAGGAGAGAGGGATGGGACCTGAGTGATGACACCAGGGACTTGCTAGGAGGTAGGGAAAGAGATGATAGGTAACATTTTGCCATGCCATATATTTTAAAAATAATGATTGTAGAATATTTGTATAGAATATTTTTTATAGTTTGATTTGATAATTTATATAAGATGAAAGGTGAAATACGTTCCCTACTAACATCAGGGTGATTTCATGCAATTTATCAACTGAAACAGCATTTTATGTACTTTAACATCATGTTACATCAAACCTATTAATAAAAATTAGTTTGTCAGCTCCCTCATTACATACTAAGATAGCTCAATTAACCAGCTACTGCTTTCCCTAAATTACTTTTGCAAATTGAAATACAGTAAACACTTGTAGCTGGAAAATCCTTTTGTTACTGCTCACTGGGTGACTGCAAATACAAAAGGTAGCACATGTCACAACATCTCATGCTGAAATCCCAGCAGCCAATCTACTGCCCACACTGCTGAGACTAGAATAGTACAGCTGGATTAATATCATCAAGTACTGCAGCTGCCTCCAAGAAGTCTGAGCCTCTCAAGGAATCTGAGCATAAATTCTCATTAAGAAAGAGAAGAAAAATAAGTCTAGCCCAACGAAAGGTTGGAGAGAAATTTGACCTCAGTGCTACTAGAGGAATTTTAAATAGCAAAGAAAAATGTTTTGTGCTATGTTTTACACACACAAAGAGCACTCATATGCTTCCAGTCTAAATGACTTATTTTAGGTTAAGGAAGAACATCAAAATAAGAATGAACATAAGTGAAATCTCCATGAGGGACTATAGTGTGTGTGTCTCCCCTGTAATGGGCTTTAGCTGAACAGAACACAAAGTGATAACTACCTCAGTATGCCTAGAAATTAAGGGTATGTCTACATAGCAATTGGGAAATGTGATTGCAGCACATGTAGATATACCTAGCTAGTAATACCTAGCTCAAACCTAGCTCAAACAGCAGTGAAACCATGGCACCATGGGCTAGCTGTCTGAGTACTTACTCAGGGGCCTGGGCAGAGTTGTTTTCAGGCAGCTAGCCATGACACCATCCATGCCAGGATAGCTTCACCACTATTGTTATTTGAACAAGTCATGTCAAAGTTAGGATATGTCTACACTGCAGAGTTTTGTGGCCAAAAGTTATGCCACTGTGCTTTAATTAAACCACTGTTTCATGTCCACACTATGTTCCTTGTGTCGGCACAGCACACCCACACTCGCAGCTCTTGCAGCGACGCAGAGAGCAGTGCACTGTGGGTAGCTATCTGACTGTGCAACTGGCAGCAGGATGCTTTGGGAAGGGTTTGAGGTGCACGTTTCTCAATCCCATTGTGCCCTGGGCATCCTACTAGATTGGCAGCCGCTTTTCAACTGAAGTGTGTGGAGGGGAAGGAAGGGGAGTGTGTGACAGGGAGTGTGTTGCGGGGGAGTGTGAGATAGAATGGGGGGGGTGTATGTGAGAGAGATAGAGTGTGTGTTGTGGGAGAATGAGTGTGTTAGCATGCTGTCTCTAAGTTCAGATGTCTGCCGAAAGCAACCAGTCCCAAGGCAGGAGGGGGGGGACACCCCCCAACATCAGCCCCTGCCTCCCTCCCTGGCTCGCTCTCTCTCTCACACACACACACCCACACACCCACACACCTGCCCCTGTGTATGTCATGCCGGACACAACTGCATTCCACATTAATGATTTGCTCTTTGTTCCCAGAGCAGAGCCGCAGGCTGAGCTGTCAGAACTTCATGGAGCCTTGAAGTGGGAGGGCAGCCGAGTTCAGCAGGGCAGCCTGCAGGGCAGCTGAGTTCAAAACAGTTGCAGCAGGCATTGTGGGATACTGGGGGAGGCTAGTTCATAGAATCATAGAAACTTAGGGTTGGAAGAGACCTCAGGAGGTCATCTAGTCCAACCCCCTGCTCAAAGCAGGACCAACCCCAACTAAATCATCCCAGCCAAGGCTTTGTCAAGCTGGGCCTTAAAAACCTCTAAGGATGGAGATTCCACCACCTCCCTAAGTAACCCATTCCTGTGCTTCACCACCCTTCCAGTGAAATAGTGTTTCCTAATATCCAATGAAGACCTTCCCCACTGCAACTTGAGACCATTACTCATTGTTCTGCCATCTGCTACCACTGAGAACAGCCAAGCTCTATCCTCTTTGGAACCCCCCTTCAGGTAGTTGAAGGCTGCTATCAAATCCCCTCTCACTCTTCTCTTCTGCAGACTAAACAAGCCCAGTTCTCTCAGGGTCTCCTCATAAGTCATGTGCCCCGGCCCCCTAATCATTTTTGTTGCCCTCTGCTGGACTCTCTCCAATTTGTCCACATCCTTTCTGTAGTGGGGGGCCCAAAACTGGACACAGTACTCCAGATGTGGCCTCACCAGTGCCAAATAGAGGGGAATAATCACTTCCCTCAATCTGCTGGCAATGCTCCTACTAATGCAGCCCATTATGCCATTAGCCTTCTTGGCAACAAGGGCACACTGCTGACTCATATCCAGCTTCTCATCCACTGTAATCCCCAGATCATTTTCTGCAGAAGTGCTGCTTAGCCAGTCGGTCCCTAGCATGTAGCGATGCATGGGATTTTTCCGTCCTAAGTGCAGGACTCTGCACTTGTCCTTGTTGAACCTCATCAGATTTCTTTTGGTCCAATCCTCCAATTTGTCTAGGTCACTCTGGACCCTATCCCTACCCTCCAGCATATCTTCCTCTCCCCTCAGTTTAGTGTCATCTGCGAACTTGCTGATGGTGCAATTAATCCCATCATCCAAATCATTAATAAAGATGTTGAACAAAACCGGCCCCAGGACCAACCCTGGGGCACTCTGCTTGATACCGGCTGCCAACTGGACATAGAGCCATTGATCACTACCCATTGAGCCCGACAATCTAGCTAGCTTTCTATCCACCTTATAGTCCATTCATCCAATCCATACTTTTTTAACTTGCTGGCAAGAATACTGTGGGATACTGTATCAAAAGCTTTGCTAAAATCAAGATATATCATGTCCACTGCTTTCCCCATATCCACAGAGCCAGTTATCTCATCATAGAAGGCAATCAGGTTGGTCAGGCATGACCTGCCCTTGGTGAATCTACATTGACTGTTCCTGATCACCTTCCTCTCCGCCAAGTGCTTCAAAATGGTTTCCTTGAGGACCTGCTCCATGATTTTTCTAGGGACTGAGGTGAGACTGACCGTTCTGTAGTTCCCCAGGTTCTCCTTCTTCCCTTTTATAAGATGGGCATTATATTTGCCTTTTTCCAATCATCCGGGACCTCCTCGGATTGCAACGAGTTTTCAAAGATAATGTTAGATTGTTAAAGGCTGTGCAGAATTTGTTTAAAGTGGATGAGCAGTTACGCAACGACTCACACACTCTCTTGGCCAACAAAACCATTTCCAGTGTCAAGATAAACCAAGACAACTGAAGGACTTGCTGGCGGCAGGTTAATTTTCAGAGTAACCTTCTCTTAGCCCAGTCACCCAATTACCCAGGATAATCAGACTATTCTGTACAGCTGAAGCCCTGATAGACAACATGTTTTGGAGTAAATCCCTGTAGGCTTTCCCGGTTCCCACAGCAGCCCAGAGAGCAAAGCTCGCCACCATACTTCACACTATAGGGCAATCCCCTACTTTCTCTGTTTCCACTCTCCCACCCCATGGTGAAGGGGTTGGAATTATGGGAGGCGACTTTATCAGTAGGTACATCATCATACGATATACGGACATATGCTTTAAACACATGCTTTGCTTATAAGGGAACAATTCAAAATATAACCAAACATCTATTGGAAAAATCCATCATTTGTTATTAAAAAGAGAAGATAACATCTCTGACAGCAGGCAATTTAGGGAAATGTCTATCTATCAAGCATAGAAAACATGGGGCTGTGTGTGCTTCATTGTGTATCCCACTAGTTAAAGAGAAGATAGCAATTTTGTGGACATTTGTTCTGATAAGTTTTCATTTGAGATCATTAAGAGCATGAGAAGGGAAACAAAAGAGAAGAAAAATGAGAAACATCATGGATTTAAAATTACTTCCCACAGCAGGCCTGAATTATTGTTACTTGATTGTGGCAGTTGTGAAGAATGAAGGATGCCTGTGAATATATAATGATTACAACCTTGTCAATTAAACTTTTCAACTTCTTTATTTTAAAAGGAAGCACGACCGAATACTAATAATTTTTTTTTCAAAATGATTTTTCAGTAGAGACAGGTGGTGTTCAAAATGCCCAAGGAATGAATTATCTGCCTCAAAATACCAATGTGAAATGGCAGATCTCTGTTATCAGTCTCAAAGGAACAGAGAAACAAGGGAAAGATTTTCTATTAAGGTGTCTTTATGAGATGTAATTGTTATTCTCTCACCAACAAAGGGCTCATGTTGTATTTGTTAATGTTTTCTTATTTGCTCATAATATGTAGAAAGAGGAAATCATACTGCTGTTGAAAATTCTCATATTAATGACAGTTTTTTTCTTTAAATTTGTCAGAAGTACAAAGTTGTAACTTTCAAATAGTATCCAAATGAATCTTCCTTAGTAGGATTTATATATTCACTTACTTTCTAAATTTTGCTCACGGACGGACTGCCATTTTCCTTCGCATCCTGCTACTGAGTCCCGAGCTCTGTCCCTTCAGGAACTAGAGCTGAGTGGGAAAGAGTTTTCCCATCACATGAAAATTTTTGAGATTTCAATCCTGTTCCGCACTGGCATGAAATCAAGACCTAATGAATATTTTTTAAACAAACAAAACAACAAAAAAGACAGATGCCACTAACTTCCAGAATAACCAACAGCCCAGTGGTCAGCACACTCATCTCTGATTTGGGAGATACAGGGATTTGAATCTAATATGCAGAAAGAGAGAACCCAGATTCAAATCCCTACATCCCCAATGAGTACACTAACTACTAGACTAGAGAGTCAATCATTCTTGCTGGCCCAAAAAATATGTATTTATTTATACAAAGTAGAACAGCTCTAATGGCAGCAACTGACAAAGAGAGAGAGACTGAATAAGGCAGAGCAGAGACTTGAACCTGGGTCTAACCATTAAATAGACACTTTCTCAATTTTTTTTTAAACTTTGTTCTGGTGAGGACCAAAACCAAATGTCAAAATCTCAGTTTTTTGTGAAACAGAATGCTTGAGATTTTTTTCCCCTCTCTCTCTCATTTCTACCAGAAATTTCATCCTGTACCTGAGAAACCTTTCAGAGAAATCAGTATTTTCCACTGGAAAAAATGTTTCACTGAAAAGTTCCCAACAGCTCTATCCCTGAGCTTCTCACGCTAACTACTCCTCAGTGCTGCTATGATCTTGCTTACTCAACCTCCACTCATTAGGAGATTGTTTGGTGAAACAAATGATCGTGTATCTCAGTTGATTGATTGCTGAGCCATTGCTATTGATCTTATTGGCTCTCATTTGTTGATCCTTTGCTGAATTTGTTTGCAATCACATCCATCTGTCATTCTCCCCTGACTCTCTCCACAACCTTCTTCTGCAGCAGAACATCTACCTTCCTCCTCCCTCCATCCCTCACCTCTCTCCCCACTCACTCCATTTTCTCTTCCCAGTTACCCTTGCCCCTCTACAGTTCCCATAAGCTCTACCTGCTACTTTCCCCCTCTCCATCTCAATCCCCTGTTTCTCTCACCAACACAAATCCAGACCCCACATTGACAACCTTCTCCACCACACCTCCATCCCACTGGTACCATCATTCTTATTCTCATGCACATTCCCCTCCTCCCCTTCTCTTGCTGTCTCTGGAATAGTTCACTCCATCGCTACAAAAATCACAACCTATTCATCTCTCTCTCCCTCCAGTTCTTGGCTCTCACTGAGGCACAGATCCCTGCATCTGACAGGCCCTCTGTGCTCTTACAGAGTCCTCTCCTTCACTCACACTCCCTGCCCTAGATAAGACCATGGTAGAGGGTGTGTGGGGGGCAGTGAGGATTAGATTTCTCATGTGATTCCAGCTCCCCATTGCTATTCTTTCTCTTCTTTTGAGCAGCACTATATGTGACTCTTCCTTCCTCTCCCCCTCCACGTAGTCGTCATATACCATCCACCCAAGCTCCTTCCTTATCAGCCTTTCTTCTGACTTCAACTCCTGGATCTCTTTCTCCCTGTCTTGACAAACTGCCACACTCATCCAATTCCTTCATGACTGCAGCTTCCATGTGCATGACCCATCTGCTCCTTAACTTCACCTTTCATTGTCCTCATCCTCTCATTCGCTGCAGAGCTAGTTCAACTCAGGCACTCAACAAAAGGGTGATTCACTTGTTTTGGTCTTCCTCAAACTCTGCTGTTTCTGATCTATCTGTTGCTGAGTTCCCTCGTCTCACCAGCATCTGATCTTTTTTCAGCATCACCCATTAGCATCCTCCTTTCTGCACTCAGTCCTCCCAGGACTTCCAGTCCATCAATGCCAATGACTTCTCTTCTGCTCTTGCCCTCTCTTCCCTTTGCTCCATTGATATTGTTCTTGATTCCCTTCATGTTTCACTCTCTTCTACCTTTGACTATTTTCCCCAATTGAAAGGTCCACCCTATGAACTCCCAGTTTTTGTTCATCCCCAACATCCACTTCCTCCACTCCTGGTATAACACACCTGAACATCTGTGGTGGAAACACCATTGCTAGACTGACTTCCTCCATTATCTTCTCTCCTCCAGTTCTGCCGTGTTCCTAAACAGCAATACTTTTCAACCCTAAGTGAATCCTGTCCTTGCAATCCCAGCTGTATTTTCAACAGTTTTGATTCCTTCTTCAAACCTTTCACTCTCCTGCCTCCATTTTTCTCTCCACAGGATCTCACCAATTTATTCAAAGTGAAAATTGACAAAATATGTTACCTTCCCCATCTCCTCTGCCTGCCTTCCTGTCCCTTCCTACAACTGGCTCCTCTTCCCATCATGGACACAGAAGTTTCTCATTTGCTCTCCTCCTCTCACTTGTCTTCTTGATCCAGTGACCTCATCCCAATCCCATCTCCTCTTGTGCCCACACTCATCCTATCCCTTACACTTCACCTTAAGCTCACTCTCCCGTGGCTCTTCCCCTCGCAATACAAGCAAACTTTAGTCAATCCCATCTTAAAATATCCACCTTGGGTCCCACTTGCCTCTCCAACTTGCTGCTCCATCTCCTTTTCAAGCTCATTAAATGCACTGTCTACTATCCCTGCCCGTAATTCCTCTCCTCCAACTTCATTCTAGGTCCTCTCCAGCTTCCACTCCATGCAGTCCACTAAATTGACTCCCACCAAAGTCTCTAATGACCTTCTTGGACAAAACCGAGGACTAGTACTCCGTCCTCATTATGTCACCACCTTCAGTACTGCTTACCACACTCTTCTTTTACTTCTTCACACCTTGTCCTCCCTTGACTTCTGTGATTAAATCCTCTCCTGGGTCTCCTACTTCTCAAATTGCACCTTCAGCATGTCCTTCAAAGGATTCTCCTCATCCCCCCTCCAGCTTTCTGTGGTGGTTCCGTAAGGCTCAATCCTTGGTCCCCTTCTCTTCACCCTCCACACCTTATCTCTGGGTATTCTCATCCACAAACACAAATTCATTTACCATCTCTATGTTGATGACTCACAGACCTACCTCTATATTCCAGACGTGACTCCTTCCATCCAAACTAAAATCTCAGCCTGTCTTCATGACATCTCCTTGTGGATACCTAGTCATGAGCTCAAGCTCAACATGAGAATTCCTTATTTATTTTCCACAAGACCTCTATTCTTAGTCATTGAGGACAACTCCCTCATCCTTCCTTTCACATAGGCCTGTAATCTGGGCATCCTCTTTGATTCAGGCCTCTCTCTCGATCCTCACATCCTGACTGTGTCTAAATCTTGATAATTCTTTCTGCATAATATCTCTAAGATATGCCCTTTCATGTTTATTTGCACAGGTAAAACTCTCACCCAGGCTATCATCATCTCACATCTCCTTTCTTCCAACCCTGACAAATGAAATCTGGCCCCACTCATATCCAGTCAAAATGCTGCTGCAAAGATTATTTTCCTAGCTCATTACTGTGATCAGGTCACCTGTACATTTAAATCCCTCCATTGGCTCTCCTTTCTCCATTACATCAAATACAAGCAATTTGTCTTTTCAAAGCCTAGCCCCACCATACCGACCATCTCTCACATGCTATTAAGATGTTGACTTCTGCCTCTGATTGTCCAATAATGCCAGCCTCTATGGCCAATTGTTAAATCTGAAAACAAGTACCTTTATGCTTCTCCCATTCTGCCTCTCATAAATATCTGCAATGCTTCCTCATTGTCCTCAAAGTTCCTCCTTAAAACTCTCTCTCTCCAAAAAAAATTACAACAGTTAGACAACTGCTGAAGTGTGACTGCTGCCTGTCATAATGACCAATACTGTCTCATTGTTTTCTTGTACTTTCCATCTATTTGTATGCATCCATTGTCTCTTGCCTTATACTTAGATTGTAATCTCTTTGGGGCAGGACCTGTCTTTTTACTCTGTATTTGAACAGCACCTAGTAAGATGAGATACTGATCTGTGACTGGGGCTTGTAGACACTTAACACAGTACACATAATAAATAGTGATACTATCTGCATGCATTTGAGTACCATCAAAAATAAGTTGGATAGTCGTGGTCTGCTATGATGACTTCCATAATTTCAACTGCTCGGTTAATATCAGTCATGAATAAGGCACAAAAAATCTTGCAACCAAACTGCAAGTTCTAATGTTGATTTTTTCCCTAACTTAACATTAAAGCTATGAGAATAAGAAGAAGAAAAAACTTCTGATAGTATTTTGCTGTGAAGCAGTTCAACTGTTTTTCATTTTGTTATTTGAAGTAGTTGTTATAGGTGGTCTGGTCTAACAGTCAGAGCAGGAGATAGGTCTGGTGGGCAGAGCAGGCATCTAGGTTGGGGAACAAGGCCAAGGGTCAGCACCAGAGTCAACTGCCAGTAGCTAGAGCCAGGGGTCAAGCCAGCATCAGAATCAGGAATTGAAGGTGAGAGTCATAGCCAAGGTCAGATGCCAAAGCCAAGGGTCAAGCTGCAGTCAGGTCAGAAATCTGAGGCCAAGGTTAGAGCCAGGACTGGTCCCGGGGATTGGAGGTGAACATGACATGCTTAACTTTAAGCACCAGAAGTCTCATTAAAGTTAAGAGCCTGACTTCACAGGTTTAGGGCAAACATTTTCAAAGTTATAAAGCAAAGCTTACATGTTTTCTTATAGCATGGAATACAGACATTACAAGTGAGATTAATGTATGCAGCAACTCACAAAGATTTCATAGAGTCTAAACACATTCTTATAAGACTGTAGCAGATCACAGACTCACCGCCGCAGCGCCTCCTGCTGGTCATCTGGGAATTAGTTCTTTTCCAGCTTTGGAGTGCCCCCTGCTGGCCAGTGTCTCTCCTGCCACAGGCCCCAGGTCCCTCCCAGACTCTGGGTCTCCCCTCCCAGGGGAACCCCCAACCCTCTAAACCCACCTTGCCTCAGTGGCTACTGCCAGTCATCATCTAGCCCCCTCTCACTGGGGCAAACTACAGTCTGTAATGGCCACTCATCACTGGCAAGGGGGTTGGACCAGCTCCCTTTTCCTATCCCCAGGCTACACCTCTGCAGCCCCAGTACCTCTTTTAGGCCTTTACCAAGACCTCAGCCTGGGAAGTTGCCAGGCTGGAGCTCCCCCTCTCCTCTTGCCCTTCCTCTGCTTTGCTCTGCTTCAGGTACCCTGCCCCCAGGCAGCTAGGCCCTTCCCACTCCAGGGCTAGAGTGAGACTGACTCAGCTCCTGGCTCACAGCCCTTTCATAGGGCCAGCTGTGGCCTGATTGGACATGGCCCCAGCTGTGGCTGCGTCCCCAATCAGCCTAGCTTTTTCCACCAGAGCGGAGTAACTGCCCTGCTACAAAGACTAATACCTATTTTGAGCAAAACTAACATACAGGTGACCTGGTTTGGTCTCCTATGAGGTATGAGGTTGTCAGTTCTTAGCTAAGGCCTGCAGCCTGAGCGAGAACTGGCATTTGGCCTGCCAGCATCACAGTTACATAACAAATCCATTAGAAAACACATGTCCTGACTCTCTGTCCCTTACTTTAATATCTAACACTCTTCCATATGAGTTACACTGCAACAAAAAAATAACAAGAAAGCAGAAGGTGCTGTGGGGTTATTCAACAGAGATACTGTTTGCTAAAAATATCAGTTTCATGACCTCTTATGTCAGTAAATTTGCAGGCAAACCAAGCAAGTTAACACACCAGGTTTGAGTGAGATGGAGGTGTAGAATATTTGGGGTTCAGCAGAGTGGCATACCTTGTAAGAAGCGAGAATATGCTTAGTAGAATAAGGTACTATGGATCCATGTTTCTGGAAGGAATTAATGAAATACTTTAATCTGAGATGTCAAACTTCATTGCACATGCTGAAAAAGAACATTGAGGGGGGTCACGTAATGGTACAAGATAATAGATGACTTTTCTTTCACAATTTAATATCTTAGTTACATTTTTAAAATAATGATGACAGGTATAAGAGAAAACTTGGGAGACAAAAGTAGAAGGTTAGATGTAATTCAGGCTACAGTGGATAAAAAGTTTGAAATCTTCAGTTTAGTGGCTTAGAGGTAAATTGAAAAAAATGGAGATAACAGTTGATGGACATGATGTTATCCAAAGAATACTAAGCACTGTAAAGCACTGAGAAACCAAACTGGTGACCTGGAAATAAATTCAGATTAAGAAATATAAGATTGATTCCAGTTCCTGAAGGCAGAGAGACAGGAGAAGTTGAAATATATTTTTCATAGAGGATTATGGGTAGGCTAGGAAAAGATAACCTTGAAATCCATTTACGATATGAATTAACTTGTCTTATTTTCCCTATGAAAGTCAATTTTACGACATCTTAAACAACAGGGTAAGCCTCAGAATGATAAGAAATTTTGAGAGACATGAAAATCCAACTCTAGTTTTCAGTGTTCAATAATTTTATTTTTGGGGTGGAAGCGAGGATCTTTGTCCTCCCTGTAACAAAGGTAGTTAGTAGAGGAGGCCAGATCCTCCCACTCCACTAAGCTGCAGGCCAGGGCCCTGTAAAAGGCAATAGTGTCAAGCACGCTGAAATGCCTTGAGGCTGCCTCCCTAGGCCACTTCCTACCATTCACCTTCGCACCAAAGACTTCAAAGTCTGTTAACAAGATAACAAAGGGGAGAAAATAACTGAACTTTAAGCTCCACATAGCTCAGGAGGCAGTCACTCCCTCCCAGCAAGAGGAATTTGCAGCGCCCTTCTTCAGGTGCTCTCAGGGTAGGTCTCTCGCCCTCCCGTCTGCCTCCTTCTGAACTGTCTGGCTCCCTTTTAAGCCAGTCCTCCTGCCGGAGCAGGCTCCGCAGACGCAGGGGATGGAATCGCCTGGCCCAGAGCTGCTCCTTAACCCCTTCAGTTCTAGTGTGGGCTTTATAAACCCCATCACAAGGATATTGTTAAAGTAAAAATAATTGTTAAAATGTGTTAGACCATATTGGATTAGTAAAACTAAAAGAATTTTAAAAATACTTTTCATCATTTTTATTTACCTTTTGCACATCACTCAGCAATACTAGATGGGTTAGTTTAGGTTTTAATCCCCTTGTCTAGTTTACACATGTGAGCATGGTGTTGAGTTTTAATTTGTCTCATTGAGTAGAAAAAAGTTCTCCAGGGCTGAGATTATTCAAATTAAAAACATCAGAATTAAAGTCATTTCAATAATTATCATATTCTCAGTTTCTAAACTTCTTGCTATTCCAATCCATTATAAAGTAACAGAAGAAACTACAGTGGCAAATTATTATATGAAAAGGAGGACAGGAAACACATAAATCTTGCAAGTAGAGCAATCTACCAGAGATAATCATGCATATTTAAAAATATTTACAAATGTGGCAAGCAATGAGCAGCTGCATCCAGTAGTTACAACTCTCGGAGAACAGATCATTTGCAAATATCAATCAGCATTTTCTGGGAGCTGCACGGTATGTATGCAATGGACACCCAAAGGAGAAGATACTCAATTACCACTCACTATTACTTTAATGGGTAGATTATATGGAGATGAGAAAATAATATATCATTGACACTCTTCTAATCAAAAAGACTCTGTTTGAAATATCTGCCTACTAGTACTCAAAATGAAGAGTGCAATAATGTGTTGAAAAACACAAGTGCTACTCTTCACATAATCAGAGAGTCAGAACAAGAGAATATTTTAAGGAAGGAACATTTGCTGGCACAGATATGGACTGTGGTCTTCCATTATATGTTTTATTTGAAGAAATTCTACATACCCTGTGACAGCTACTGTCTTGGTTAGCACTGGGGATTAACCACAGCTGACCACCTGAATCACTGTAGCTTGAGCTAAAGAACCAGTCTCTCTATGTGGGGCTGTAAAAAACTCACCTCGTCTGTGGATCGGTCATTGAGGGTACACAACACATGCTGACTGGTGGGTTACATTTGTACACAGAGGGAAGGCCTACATCCAGTATAGTGCGCAGGACAACCCACTCCTATTACATACAGTGCCATCAAAAACAAGCTTTACAGAAAAAAATCACAAAGAAAAAAAACCACTTAAATAAGCAACACAGAGGAAATGACCTACCTGAAAAAAAGACAATGACAATGGCAAATCAAACAACCCAGTAATGGCCTAAGCCTGTGCCAACCATACTCCAACCAAAAAGTCATTGTTGTTTTACTTGGATGACAATAAAGGACCTAGATTCTGGGCTTTGAAAGATATTTCCCTAGCAGCAGGATCTGATTCACCAGCAGACTTGTCAAACAGTTTAGCGGGCAACTTTGATTGCCTCTGAGTCAGTAGCATGATTATGCAGCTCAGGGCAAGCTTATCTCCCTATATGCCAATTCCCTGGACAATAGCTGTTCTTTCTCATAAAGATAACTTGTAATACTCTCCTACAATTTTAACTCCTTTCATCACAATAAAAACAACTGTTTTGTTTAAGCACATTTTCCAGAAAGGGATATAGGTTTTTCCAGTTTCCTGATGACTTGCCATACTGCAATGAATCATGTTGTGTGTATAGTCAGTGCCATAATGCGGAAACGTGATTTAACACAAAATAACTAATATAACACATTATTTTTGTTAAACTTAAATCAGTATAACATCCGGTGAACTGAAAAAAGTGCAAATTTGATCAAGCACTGAAACAAATTCACACACTATATACAGGAGCTTCAGACAAATTAATGTATTATTTTCTCTAAAGAAGACTGTGCATATGTGCATTATATTGTTAGGACAAGTGGCCGCAGAGAGTGCAGAATGTATAGTGTTCCAAGGTCTTTTTCTTAGTGTGTGAGCCAATGATCAGTCTTGGGAAGACATGCTGCATGCTGTTAGTTTTGGTTAACCCACATTCAGGATAGAGAGAGCTATGAGAGCAGCAAGAGATTTTGGTATCTGCCTTTGTCTCTTATCCTTGAGGCAAAGTTGCTCTTTTGGAACCAAACACTAGTATTGGGCTGAGATTTGTGCAAGAAGGCATTGCCTGCACACCATCTGACCATATCTTGTTCCAGGCCCAGTCTATATGCGCAGATACAACCACCTACACTTAGAATATATCCGAACTCTACATCACTAATTTCTCCTCCATTGCAAAGCTATCTGGCAAGACCCCCAACATTCTGGTACCATGTGGCAGAGGGCCATCACTGATATCAGAATAGAACATTAGTGTCGGAAGAAGGGTCAACACTATATCATTATTATATGCGGGGCTGGTAGAACTGCTTATTATTAAGGCTTCCGACATTTTCCCATTACAGGACCTTGCTGTCAGTTGGTTATAACTTTGCCTTTGTGCAGAAGTTTTCCATTCTCTCTGTTTGCCTCAGGTTGAATGTTTCTGGAACATTTCAGTCAAAGTGATTCAGTCACTTCTGAAAATTAGGCTAGGAGGAAATATGTTGTTTTATGTATATTAAAAATCTTGGTGACTTTTTATTTTTTTGAGAAATTCTATTGCCTCCATAATTTGGAGCAGGAATTTGAAATTTATCAGGGAGGTAACTTTTGTGTCAGGGATGTGCATTTAGATGTTCCCATGAAAATCCCTCCAAATTTGTCCAAGTTATAAGCCTTTTAAAAAAAATCACAGTTTGCACATGCACAGTAGAGGCTAGCTAGAGCTTCAGCAATTAAATTCCCAGAAGATTCCAACTTCACTGGGGATGCTCCAACGCAGTAATGAGCAGGATTTTTCATGCAGTTGCAAATCTGGGCCAGGGTGGGAGAAGTCAATGGAACTGAGAGCAGAAAGCCTGCCTCTCCTGTGCTCTCAATGACCGCTGCTTGCATGTGGCAGTGTGGAGAAGAAAGCTGCCTAATTTGAATGTAGATTGTAACAAAGAGCCTATAAGGAGAAACTGGGACTGGGGTGCGGGGGAGGAGAATGAAACTGGGACTGAGATCTTGCAGGATGGAGGTCAGGGCTCGTGGGAGAAACGCAGATCAGATGACGAGACAGGACAGGGGAAACTGGGACTGGTTGGCCAAGGAGACTGGGGATTGGGAGTGTGTGTGTGAGAGAGAGAGTCCTGTGGGGAGAGATCAGTATATGCTGGTGTAACACTCCCTCACTCTGGAGAAGGGAGGTCACTGAAGGGCTGGCGGTAGCCCGCCTCCAAGCTCGTCTCAGTTTAACTGGGGACTGGGCTTGCAGGGCTCAGGCAGCTGGTGAACAATAGTCTTAAGGGGCTGGCTATAGCCTGGGCAGGGCTCAGGCAGCCAGCAAACACTACAGTCTAAAAGGTAGGCTGGGGCCTGGGCTTGCAGGGCTCAGGCAGCCAGCAAACAGTCCTACGGGGCTGAGGCCAGTCCGCTTCAGAGCGAGAGCCCCTTGCAAAGGAACGAGGGTCAGCCACCCCGGGGGGGACGGGACGCGGGCCCTCCCTACTTCACCGTGTCCCAGCTGAGGGTCCTGGCAGGGGCAGAATCAGCTGTCCCAGGGTCGGTGGGGATCCAGCCGCAACACGCCAATGCTGGGGCTCTGGGGTTTGCAGCCAGCCCTACGGCGGCAGGCACTCTGGGCCAGTTGTCATCCGCGTCCAGGGTGTGGGCCGAGTCAGGCAGGGGATCCACTCCGTGCTGCTCCGGAACCAGTGGGACATCCTTCCCCTCTGCTGGCTTGCCCCTGAATGGGCTGCAGGTCTGGTTTTTTATACTGCTGGCCACGCCTCTGTCCTTCCAGTGAGGGGGGGCGGAGTGGCCTAGGCTCCGCCCTCCAAGGGGCGTGTAACACTCCCTCACTCACTCTGGAGGAGGGAGGCCTGTCTGCCTCACTACAGCTGGCCAATAAAATTGCCACAGTGATAAGAAGCCTGAATAGTAGTGATTGTGACCGACTAGGCAAAGAGAATGTGACTGGGAAAAGGAGCCAGTGATAGAGAAGAGATAGAACTGGGACAGGGATAGGTTGGAGGGAGTGGGGAAGAAGGGGATAAACATAGGGTGAGGGGGGAATGTGCAGAAGATACGGTGCCCACTAGCGTACACTCTGTTCAGAGCCTGGAATAGAAACCAAGTTTCTTGAGCCTCACTGTTCCTTGGCTGTCAACAAATATCTGTGCAACCACCATGCAAAGTGTTCCTTCTCCCTCTAGTGCTGGCCAGCATAAAGGATGACAATGTACTCAGTTAGCTCAAGTGGCAGAGGTCTCTACAATAGATCTAAAGATTCTTCCCTTCTGATGACCCCTGCTGTTGTCAATATGATGCCACATGCTAGAATCTGGTGGGCATGGGGGGGTTCAGTTTGCTTTTGAACAACCTAGGGAATTACACACAATAGATAACTACAAAAAGAATATTCTTAAGGTT
Source organism: Mauremys reevesii (assembly GCF_016161935.1). Taxonomy (NCBI): domain Eukaryota; kingdom Metazoa; phylum Chordata; order Testudines; family Geoemydidae; genus Mauremys; species Mauremys reevesii. The sequence continues at coordinate 43,285,601 of NC_052624.1, forward strand.
GCAGAGACAAGCATTCAAAAGGCAGGAAATGTCAGAATTAAGGTTGCCTGTGTAGATGCATTATGATATAGATCTTTAATTACATGATCATATACTATTTTTTCCACAGGTAGCCTAACTGATGGATTGGTGTATCAATCAATCTCTTAGACCACAGTGATTGATAAGGGTTCAGTCTCCTGAGCAGCCACAGCACCAGGGAGATTGTTACCAATGTTATTAGAATGAGAGATCCAAGGAGCACACAAGAAAAAAATTGCAATTTATCACAAGTCCCCTTATTAACAACCCACTGAGCAGATGAACAATTCCACAAACACTGAACTACAGCAGCAGGTAGAGCGGTAGTACAAAGCAAGAGAGAGTACAAAGTGTTCAGCCCTCACTTACCTCTGCTACTGGGGAACCCCAGAGTTTCAGTCATTATCTTCATCCTTATTGTCAGCTATACCACCAGTGGGGGTTATCCTGGCACCTCCCACAGCACACACACCAGGATACAGCTTTTATAATGTGTTATGCTGATGCCCACTGGGGTTCATACATATTTATGAAGGTTTCAACCTCCTTCTCATTGTCTACACTTTCACACTCCACTAATGATGAGGTGCTCTTCTCCCATAGGTAATTAGACCATTTACTTCAAGAATATTAGCATATACATCAATTAGTTACCATGACATTTTTGTGGTTGAACATCTGCTAATACGCCTAACTTAAAATATCAGAAGCTGAAACAAACAGAGATTTTGCAATTACATGTCATCAGTTTAGCAACACTTACTTAACATAGCATGCTATCTTGTGATACAGGCCCACTTACTGGTTAGTTGTTTATATTAAGACTTTAGGCCTTAAGCCTCATTTAGTTTAGTTAAAATATTGTCTTATAGGCTTGAGGTCTGAAGTTTTTTTGTGTTAGTACCTTAATTAATACTTATATTAATATTAATCACCTCTATATCCTAAAGATACTCGATATCTTTTATCCTTGGCTATACCCAGGACCCCTGTCTCATTGAGTGCACAGGATAAATGGTGCTCACTTAATAAGCAGCAATTTAATATTTTCAACATCTATTCTTGGGAAGCTTGTCAGATCCTTGTGTGGGCTGGCCCAATAAAGGTCCGTTTATCAGAGGAATTTGTATGCAACTTTTCCCATCTCTCTGTCTCCTCTTCCCCCATATCCAAGCCCTTAAAAGATGAAGTAAAAGATGAACACTGGCAGGCAATCTCCTCTGACAGGCAGATCACCAAGATCCATTACTGAGTTATCCCATAGATCTGACAATCACCAGTGGTTCACCACAGGGAAGTTGACTGGCCCAAGACTATTACTAACTTCTGGAAGAAGCTGGAAATAAAGAGAAAAGTGTGGGTTGTGTGGATTTCCATATAGGTATGACTTTCAGCTTAGACATTAAAAAAACCTAGGGTATTCATACACAAAAACTTAGGTGCGCAATAGTTTGTGTTGCTATTCATATAACATCCCTGTCATAAAAACAGGGGACTGAACAGTTCATGTATTCTCCTCCTTCACTCACATATACACACCTTACCACAGCTACTGTTCATCACAGACCATGCTCCCCATGGTCCTGTCCTCCTAGGTCCAGCAGCCCCTACTCTCTCTGGTATGCCGGACTTGATTTCACAAACTTTTAGCTCAGTGAATGGGATCACTGAATTGTCATGGTAAATGAACTCTGAAAGACACACACAACTACAGATTAAATGAATTAATTTAAACATGAGAATTATTATTTTTACATTATTCACCCCATACCACAGGGGGGAGGGATAGCTCAGTGGTTTGAGCATTGGCCTGCTAAACCCAAGGTTGTGAGTTCAATCCTTGAGGAGGCCACTTAGGGATCTGGGGCAAAAACTGGTCCTGCTAGTGAAGGCAGGGGGCTGGACTAGATGACCTTTCAAGGTCCCTTCCAGTTCTAGGAGATTGGTATATCTCCAATTATTACCTTTATTACAAAACATGCACTTTCTTGCTGAACCTCCTGCGTACATCTTCAGTTGGTACACCAAATATCCAAAACTAATCGTGTTGGTGTAAGCCAGTGGTGTAATCCACTGGTGAGTGTGTTTCACAGGTCCTCCTCTATGCCAGTCCACAGAGGATATGAGTTGTTACAGCCTCAATCTCAGAGCTTTAACTCAAGCTGTAGTAACTCAGGCTTCTAGCCCTGGAGGTCATCAGTTCAACCAAAAATCACATAAATGGGGGCTCGTCTGGGATTTGAACTGCTGTGATCCTCAGATGCTCAGGATGAGCTTCCTTTAATGAGAGGAATTATGCAACCCACTGGTGAGTGTGTATCCCACAGAGGATCTGAGCTGTTGCAGCCCTCGGGTACAGAATATTGGCTTTTTTTAGTGCAAGCTTGAGCCGCTCATACTTTTAGCTCTGGAGGTCCCCTGTTCAGTTCCCAGCATGTCAGCCAAGAAGGGGCCATCAAGTGGGTATTGGTAGTGGGAGGGTGCTAGAAACCTGCCATCCCAAGAAAGGGCAGATTTAAGGGCACAGTGTGTGGTCTGTGGTATACAATAATTGTATTAGTGGTAAGGTGTATGTCTGTGAGTGAAAGAATATGGTGTTTCTATAATTAGGTGCCCTAACTTTTCCTATTTTTATGTTATTTGTGTAGAAACCTTAAATTGTTGCACAGTGAAGCTTTTTGTGCATGCAGACCTAGCTAGCAGCTATATTTACACTGAGCTATGGCTCCCTTTCCCCATAAAATCACCATCTTAAACAGCGGGATATTCAACAAAATAGGATTTTACAATGGCAGAAACATCTCTGGTCTCATTTCTGTTAAAAAAAGATCTGGGACTTAGTTCAGTACAAAAACAGAAGGAGAAGCAGCAGTCTCCCAGCACAGATAAGAAACAAAATAGTTTTAGCAACAGCAGCAGCAGGAATTTCTCAAACACAAGCACCACTGGTGCAACAAAAGCCAGCTTGGCAGACAGAAATGTGGAAAAAATTACACAGAACCTACTATAATAATGAGAAAAAATGTTTCCATTCCTGTCTGCACTTTGTCTTGGAGGAGTTTTCTACTGGACTGAAAGATGTGACTGAAAAGCTGTGAGTGCTAAACCAAAAGGTTATACTAACAGTTGAAAATCAGCAGAATTAAGACAATACACTCATATGCTGGCCAACAAACAGCAGGGGTTGCAGGAAATACCTTTAAATTATAGGACTTTCTGTAGCTACTGAATTTCCTCACCCTGTTTCACTTTTTGAATTCAATTCATTTGAATCTTCACAAAAAATGTGAAAAACATTAAATGTAAACAGCACATGCTATGTTCTCAATCCTGGGGGGCTAAAGACCACCACACAACTTTGTGCTAGGAGTCCTGGGAGCTATTGCTCTGCAAAGCAGAACAAAACTGTGGTGCAACAGAGGTTTGTCACTGGAGACCAATTCAAAGCGGAGAGACTAGACCCCTGTGTTACTGCCTTATGCACAGTGGCTGCTACATGCAGTTCTGGGGATTGACAGACTCCCTGATTTGGGACAGGATAGTTTGTGGCATTTGGGGTCACACCTGCAGGAGTGGCTGCTATATTAGCTCAGAGGCACTACTTAAGGTTATCTCAGATTAGACAGTTGCTTAGACATGAGGAGAGCAGCAGAAGCCACACGAGAAAGGATGAAAACCCTGGGAGGCAAGACATCCAGAGAAATCCTACAGAGATAGAGAAGTCATCAAAGAATGGAGAGACAAAGAAACATCCATAGGCCAACCCTGCAAGAAGGGAGGAAACTCCCAGAGAGAGAGTTTGCTAGACTCAGTGACAGGTGACGGGAGCACAGAGATAGGTCACTCCTGGTGTGGTCACTTATTGAGGAGACCAAACTATCTGAAAGACGATGTAAACAGCTGAGTCTGTGGTAAGGAAAAGGTTCCAATTCATCCATATGTTAGCAACCTCTGGCCAAAAGGGATCCGGGCATCAATTATGTATTGTTAAAGTTCATATTCAAATATTTTTAAAATAGGGAAGATGTAACATGAAGGTCAACTTGTTCAACTTAACCTGCATTCAGCTTCACTCTGCAAATGAAACAATCAGGAACTGCTTAGGCCTTCATTGCACAGAGACTTCTCAATATATTATACAGTGTTTATCATGTTTAACTGTCCATATTTATTCTGCTCTTTATCAGTAAAGTGCCATCAGTGAGGATGGGCCCAGTTGGCTTAGGTCTAAAATGACTAGATTTCAATTTAACTGGAGAGTCCGTTTTATATAAGAGGCAGGGTTAGTTTCTTGTGCAAAGGGCCAACTCGGGACACCAAATGAAATCAGGAACTCAGAAATCAGACTTTACTACATTCTTCTGTGAAATATTTTTAGTGATTAAGTTAGTTTATGTTTATGACGAAGTATTTAGATTAATAAAAATCCAGGTCTATGTACTTCTCATTGCTCCATCGCCCTCTTTACAGTTCTTCCTAATGTGTTTGCCATCAGCTCTTTGAAATTATATGTAGGGATCAATCAGGCTGTAATACATCAACAGGCAGCCAACAACAATAAAAACAGGCTATCAAATACTCATCATTTCATACAAGGGCACAAAACTGATGCACTAGTTCAAAGCCTCAACTCTGTGAAGGCATTTGGCAGCGTTTCCTTGGATGCTTTAGTATTTTCAGCCCTAGAAATCCTCAGTTTTGCATCTAATATTTTTGTGCTTGTATCAATAACACCTGTCTGTCTCAGGGTTCTTATGCCCTCCCTCCCCCCAAGGCATCTGATTTTAGTTGCTTTTGGAGACAGGATGTGTCTTGGATCTGACCAAGTATGGCAATGCCTATGTTCCAATTTGTGTTATCAAAATCCAACTCTAACAGGACTGATTCATGTAGAATCAAACCCTTTTAAGCATGCAAGAGGGACCTTTATTCCCCATATTATATCCACTGATCATTAAATCTTAGGTCATCACCATTGATCGCCTTCATTTACCATTAGAGTCAAAATTCACAATCACAAATATAGGCTCTTTGCTGATATTTTTAACCTCTCCCCAAAACTCTGTGCCTAGGAGACCTACTCCTTTTCCTGTCTGGTCTTAAAATTAACTAAAGTAAGTCCACAATTATTCCTTCTGGAGCCTTTACAAAAAGATACTATTTTCAATTGCAATGGACCCCTCCCATATTTAAATGTCTATGAGAAAAAAACACACCAACATGTGAAGGCTAGTAGGTCACAAACCTGTGGCCATGGGTTCCCAAGGCAGTATTCAGGCCACAGCCCTACCCAGCAGCTTGCTGGAACTACTCTAGAAGGAAGCTAGTGGAGCTGTAGCTCACAAAAATAATCTGATTAGGGAGATGTCTGGCCCCACCAATTAGCTCAGAGGCACTACTTAAGTCAAAAGAAAGCAAAGGAACATAAGAACCTAAGAATGTCCATAGTGGGTTACACCAATGGTCCATCTAGCCCAGTATCCTGACTTACAACAGTGGCTAGAGCCAGATACTTTAGAGGGAAAGAACAGGGCATTTATCAGGTGATCCATTACCTGTCATTCAGACTCAACTTCTGGCAGTTGGAGGTTTAGGGACACCCAGAGCATGGGATTGCATCCCTGACCAGCTTGGCTAATAGCTAAAGCTAAGATTTTGTCATGGTTATATTTAGTACAAGTCATGGACAGGTCAGAGGCAATAAACAAAAATTCACAGAGCCAGTGACTTTTACAATAATAACCATACAAACTGCCCCAGCCGCAGCCATGGCTTCAGCCATGGCTTCAGCTGCTGACAGCTAAAGCTGAAGAAGTCACAGAGGTCCAGTAAAGTCACGGAATCCATGACTGCCGTGACCAAATCGTAGCCTTACTAAAAGCCATTGATGGACCTATCCTCCATGAACTAAAATTCTTTTTGAAGCTGTCTACACAAATAGGTGAATCTCTCTCTGGGTGCCACTTGAGACCCTGCCTGCTTGCCTGACACCAGAGCCTTGCCTGGTTCTGTCTTCCTTATCTCAGATCCTCCTCCACTCCCAGTTCCTGCTTTCCAGCCTCACTCCAAGTCCCTGTTCCTCCACCCTAATCTGACTCCAACTCTGGCGTGACCGGTAGCTTGTCCCAGGGCATGACTGCTTACTCTGGCTTCAACCTCGGCTTGTCCCCTGTCTCTGACTCCAGCTTTGACCCTTGGCTCGACTTCTGACTGTGTCTCCAGATCTGGTTTCCGGCTCCTGACTCTGACCACAAGGCCTGACTGCCCATGCTCTAGTCCTCACTCAACAAATCTAAACAATGGTCTACATTTCCTGTAGCTTGAAAAGTACATAGATATGGCTGACATCAATTCATTTCTACTTTTCCCCCAAATTAATTAAATAATTAAAGTAAGTTATGGAGAATTTAACCTTTCAGACAGTGTTGTAAATTCAAATTTAACTTTTAACTAACTTAATTTTTAGTTTTTAAAACAAAACTGAAAAATCCAATTTAAATAACATTTATTTTAATTTTTAAAAAGTAAAATTGATTTTTATTTGCCCTGTGCTTTGGGCACATGCTTCCCTTTCAGCAAAATTATCAGCAGCTCCAGATCAGCAGCCTGTATCTGCTTTTCCACTGAAACATATGTTATAATTCGACTGCAGGACTGCCAACTTAAGACATTAAACACACACAAAAATCAAGCCTGAAAAAATAATGAGATGTACTTAAAATATCATGAGATTTTAGAAAATAATAAATGTTGGGCTATTTTTATTTGCCAACTGGTTTTTGAGCCTTTAAGTTTCACATTTTCAAGATTTTTTTTCACAAGCATGAGGACTAGAAACAACTTTATTTTTAATGAAAACTGAGATTTTTACATAATAACAGGACTCCAGGAGTTTTAAGAAAAACAAAATACGAAGCTCGTGATAAAAATCATTCAGAGTTGGTAACACTGTGAAAGTGGGAACAGGACCTCTGCTTTCTGATAACAGGATAAATCCATCTGTCAGTGAGAACATAGCTGGCTCCAGGAAAGAAGTCTCAATTAGGGCCCCTGCAGAGTAGAGGACTGTCTGCTGCTGCTGATTAGCCTAACAGTGGCTCTAATCACTCCAAGTTTGAACAGAGCTACAGTGATCATGTTGCTAATCCCTACCTGTGAGCTGCCCTGCATTCCCCTCTCTCACTTCTCAGTTCTCCAACTTTGTGGTGGCAACTTTAAGAAACATCTCTTGATTTGTGGGTTCAAATGCCTCAGCACCCTATTACCATATGTGGCAGGGCAGACTGTTAGTTATGAGTGCAATGCAAGCTCCATAAAATAACCTGAGGTGTGTTTGCCATGCTTTAAATGTATCCTGTATTTAAATGCTGTATTTGCAAGCTTTGGAAACCATATTGCCGACTCAGGACGCAGATACTGTACTATTCAAGCACTGCTGTACAATGCCTTTAGTCTGTGTTCCTCGCCTGCCTGGGTTACTCTGCAGTACAGCATTAACATGCAACCTGGTTAGTTATTGCCCAACAGCTGTGGAAGCCTGGTTTTCTTTCATCCATATAACAAATTGGTGTCAACCAAGGCTAATAGTTGGAGCAGGGGTTTTCTGCCATGCCAAAGACCTTCAGCTGTTTTGTTAGTGGAGTCAGGACCTTCACTTCTTTAGCTGGCAGGAACAGAACAAATTGATAGGTGATACACATTATATCCAGACAGGGACGATTATGTAATCAATCATGCCTTTGTCAGACAATCCCCAGCTGAATTTTCTCTGTGCTGGCCTCAGAGGAAGGTTAGCTAACTAGCTCATTGCAAACAATAGAGGTTGCAAAAAGAGATGCCAGGGGACAAAGTGTTTTAATGCACAGTGGCTTTTGTGACTGCACAGATCTGATCCAAGATCTTCTTTATATCAGTAGTAAATGGAATGGCACTATGAGAGTTTAGCAAAACCTGTTACAGGCGGAGGTTCTTTAACAAAATAAATAAAAGCTCTCTAAGTTCAAAGATCAAGAGGAAAACTCAATTTGCTGTTTCTCTAATATCAACCTGCTTCATCACATTGTTGATACAGGAGCTGGACTTTTTTCCATCCAAAGGTGGATCTAAATATGCTGTTTCCATTTTGTCCTCAGCTTGTATCACATCAACAAAATCCTCTGCTAAACCCTCATTAGCAAATTATGAATATAAAGAGTTACCATTCCTTATCCATCCTACAACCAGCTGAGAGATTCACACACACACGCAGCATGTCCAATGGAATATCATGCTCTAGAAAATCTGAACATCTTTCTTTATGTTGCCCAACTGTAAGTGTTCTTCCACACACCATTAGCTAATCACCAGGAATTAAAGAATAGAAATACTTTCCCATTCTTTCTAAACACATGCAATTTCATCCCTACCCCATTTAACAAATGGTTTATTTATATGAAAAATAGTAACTTTTTTGTTCTCTACCCTTTCAGCCCCAGAGCCTTGTCCTAAATAGGTCACAAACTGACTTTAATTAAATCCATTCTTACTTAAAGTGCGTAAAATTTGGCAGACCAGTCTCTCTCTCACACGCTTATGCTGTAGCGGAGGAAATGGAATACTGTCCATATAGTTAGTTATGTAGGTCTCTCTGGTTTTATGTTTTGAGCACTGTTGCTTTAACAAAAGAACTATAAGCCTGGTTGGTGATGGGGTAAGAAGGCTAATGAGAGATGAAGCCTACAAGCTGGGGACCTGCTTGTAGGAATCTCTTGTGTTCTCTGTGTGATGGTGAATAAAACAATGCATAAATTATTCATAAACTATGTTGGGCAAAGTTATTAAAACATGTCAACTGAGAAAGGTGACTTACAGTAACATAATTAAATATGCCTAGAGTTAATTTGAGGTGGTACATACAAAAAGAAGAATAAATTAGTAAACTAGAGTCTTGGTGGCTGGATTATTTTTAATCTTTGAGTTACTCTCAACCCAACTGCAAAATATATTGGGCCAGTTCCCCAATTTGACTTGAATGGAACTACACTGTTTTATAGCAACTTAGGTGCTGGCTCATTGTTTGCCATTTTTGCTTGGCATGTTGCTGGGTTAAATTTTTTAACTGAAACTTTTTTTTGGCAAAAAATGAAGATTTGGCAACATGAAAATGTTTTGCAAATTCATACCAGTTTCACCAAATTGTTAGTTTAAAAAAGAAACCAACATTCCCCAAAAATTCAAAATATTTTGTTGTTTTCTAACTGGAACATTTAGATTTTTTTTTCAGTTCAAAATGACTTTTTATTTCAAAGTTTCCTTTAATTTTTTTTTAAATCAAACAAAGGCTTTGTTTTGGGTTGAATGAAACATTTTGCTTGACATTTTCTTCCAATTTTCCTCAAAATTGACAGTGAACTGAAAAATCAGTTATTCAGTCAGTTCTACTTGGCTATTATGTAGGATAACGGTGTATCAATTATTATAAGATACGCCCCTAAATATAATGCCTAATGTCTCACTATCCTATGTCCAATCAATATAGCTTTCCCTTTTCTTATATTTCTGCAATAACTATGTAAAGGATTAGAGACAGTGATACAAGTGTATGACTTTTACTGTATACAAATTTGTACAACAAAAACATTGTGAGGTGCCACCCCTGAAAAATAAACACAATATTTTTCACAGTTACTTTATTTCCTTGAAACATATGAGTTCCACTTGTAAGTATGCCGTTTAGATGTTTGTTTAGTGCTCCTTGCTGTGGCACTGGGTGCCTTAACATTCAGGTTTAAGCTAGCAGATACAAACGTTCCATTAACCCCAACAAACAATGCGTATATGGGAACATAGCCTTCACCTCCCAGTTCAAGGCAGTCACACAACAGGGTGCAATCAACAAGTGATTTATTAGGTCACAGCCTTTTGAAATGTATTTTCCAGAATTATAGTAGGTGGACCCTGAAAGAAGACCGGTACTATTGTGCTGGTATTTTCCTATTGTGTAGCTTCATGGTATACTATATCTCTTCCTGATACTGTTGTGTTGCATTCTCAGTAGATATGATTGAACGCATGCCTAAAATTACTCTCTTTCCAACAAAAATATGTCTTAGAAATTTGCCTCAATTTATCTAGTGTTCAAGTAGCAGTAGCATGTGATTGTATAATTATTTTCTTTCGCCCTGACACAAAAGGAGCTATCCTTTTTCAGCTATCCACCCACATTTCTTTCTTAATTATTTTCCTCATGATCTTTTCCCATGTTCTGAGAGAACTGTGACAGTATATCAGACCAATATAATTTAGCAAGTTAGATATTCTGGATAAGGTACTTTGGGTGAGTCTTCATTAGTAATAAAGAATAACTGAATTATTTAAGATATGATTAGAGGTTATGTATTTATAAAGAAACTCTGCCATTTCTGGTCCCAAGCCCAGTTAAAAAGGAGGAGGGTTGGCAGCAGGCCGTAAAATGTTGCCATAAACTGACACTATGAGAGCTCAAATGAATCAAGAAAATGAGGGACTATTCTAGAAATGACACACAGTGCCTCCACCTGAGGATTATGGAAAGTAGGCAAGGGCTAGGGTACAATTTTGGATGTGTACAGTTAAAGAAGCAAGCCCAGAAAACTAAGATCAGACTGTCAATTTGGAATGTTGGCACAGTAACTGGCCATAGTATGAGCCTGGCAGAGACACTGAAAAGGAGGATGGTAGAGATAGCATACATCCAGGAAACAATATGAAAAGGTGAGAAAGCCAAAGATTTTGGGGAAGGTTGCAAAATAATTTAACATGGGGCCTCCAACTCAAGAAATGGAGTAGGCATAGCTCTTGGTAGTAAAATAAAGGAAAAAGTGGTGATAATAAATAGATGCAGTGACAGGCTAATTATGATCAAGTTGGCTTTAAATTGTGACCTGATAAACATAGCTTACACATCCCAGTCTGGCCGTGCTGAGTCAAGTTTCTGGGAAATGTTAGACTCTGCTCTTCAGCAAATTCCAGGAAATAGGGAACTAGTTATTTGTGCAAATTAAATGAACATGGAGAGATATGGATAGAGTGGAGTACATGGTGGCCATGGCTATGGAACTTTAAATGATGAAGCAGAAGGCATATTGCAGTTGGCACAAGCTCATGACCTAGTAGTCTCCAAAACATTCTTTACGAAAACAGATAAACAACTTATTACTTCCAAGAGTGGAAGGATTAGAAGCCAGATTGACTTGTTTCCCAGCTAAAAATAAAAGATATAAAAGGCTGCAAGGTGACTGCAGGAGAAGGTCTTATTTGTCAACATAAACTTCTTAGATATGTTTTTTAGAACAAAGGTACCGAGAAAATCAAAGAGAGTAACACCAAAGGTAAGGTGGCAAAAACTACAGGGTAAGGCCATGAAGGACTTTAGGGAGTTGGTTATGGAGAAGATGAGGTTGACACCACATGCAGAAGGAGTAGAAACATTTTGGGATTTTCTGGTGACAAATATATTGGAGCATGTTAAGCAACCTGTGGGTGAATGAAAAGTGAAAGCCTTTATTTTAAAAGATACTTGATGGTGGAGCAAAGTAGTACAAGAATTGATAAAATATAAGAAAAAGAAGTTTAAACTCTGACAAAGGAGTAGGAGCAAATAAGACGTGGAGGAATGTAAGAATGTAAAGAAATTGGCAAAGAATGCAGTTGCAAAAGTAAAAACAAAGGTCTTTGAGGAACTTTATGCAGGACTTAGGACAAAGGAAATGGAAAAAGACTGGCAAAAGCGTAGGATAGAAATACCAAAGATATAAAGAAAGTGAGGTTCATCAAAGATGAAACTCGTAAGGAGTTGACTGATGATACTCACATAAAGGTATTGTGAAGAGCATTTAAATTATGAAAACCCACGAGAACTTTGGTGTATTGGAGCCTATCACACCAGATGAAGTGACAAATGATGTAAAAGAAATTTAAAATAATAAGGTCCTAAGCCCAGATGAAATCTCTACTGAGGCGTGGAAAAAGCTTCAAATAGAAGGCATCCATCTGCTGCCATCCCTGTTCAATTCAATCATGAGATGGGAAAGGACACCAAATGCATGGAGGAAAAGTATCTTGGTGCTGACATACAAAGGAAAAGGCAATGCTGGCAACTGCATGAATTACAGAGGTATGAAGCTGATAAGTCATACAATTAAACCGTGGGAGAGAGTTATCAAAAAGAGGCTAAGACGTGAAGTAGATATTAGCATAAATCAATATGGATTCATGCCAGGAAGGTCAACAATAGATACTGTTTTTGCACTGAGACAGCTAGTGGAAAAATTTAGAGAGAAAAGGACAAATATTCACATTGTGTTCATTGATCTGGAATAGGCCTTTGACTGAATTACAAGAGAAGTTATCTGGTGATGTATAAGGGAGAAAATGATATCAGAATTTTATGTGTGGCTTGTTCAAACCATGTATGTAGGGGCAATGTCAATAGTTAGGACTTTTAGTGATGAAACAGACAAACTATCAGTAAAGATGTGAGTGTATCGGGGATCAACATTGAGCCCTTTCTTGTTTATCCTCATCCAGTATAGCATCACAAGGGACTTACAGAAGAAGGCACCCTGGTGTGTGCTGTTTGCAAATGATAATATTTTATTCAGAAAGGAGAAGATAGTCTAGAAGAGGATTTTGATACATGGAGAGATGTGTTGGAGAGAGACAGACTCAAAATAAGCACAGGAAAAACAAAATATATGGTATGTAATTTCAATAATGTGAACACTGAAGATACTGCTCAGTGAAGAATGTCAGTAACAATGGTTTCTCTGCTGCTTATATGTCTAAAAAGTAAATGGCAGTGAGAGACTGCTCTAGTTCAAACAGGAATTTGGGGAAAGCTCTATGGCCTGTGCTATATAGGAGGTCAGACTAGAGGATCACAATGGTCACTTCTGGCCTTGGAATCTATGAATCTAATATGTTTGAGAAGCTGAGTGGAGATGAAGTTGTATATAACCGAACACATGTTAAAGCTAGTAGAGTTAAAGCTTAAGTTCCCCCTAAACTTTAAATTGACTAGCTTAGCAAGTGTTACGAGCAGTGTGTGAAGTTTGCTAGAGCTGGTCAGGAACCAGACTATCCATTCCATCCATTGGAAATTTTGACATTTTTTTTTTGTTCTGAATCAGAACAAAAACCTAATTTTGAAGGTTCCTGGAAACAAAATTCTGAAAAATTTCAGTTGAGACCATCAACATGTTTCGTTTTGATTCATTTCATTTGAACTTTTATATTAAAGTAGTACATATCATACACAAATTAAATATATACATGTAATATATTTAAAATAGCTTCATACAATATAAAATCAAAACAAAATGAATCAAAACATTTGAGTGTCAAAAGAAAATGTTTCAATTTTTCCCATTGAAAATTGTCAAAAGACATGTTCCTATGAAATATTTTGATTTCAACACACCTGCATTTTTCTACAGAAAACTGTTCCATTGTAAAATTTTCAACCAGCTCTAATGTTGACATTAGATTTTCACTTTAGTTAGCAACAATGGCTCTGAAAGACCTCAAAGATCACTACAGCACCTACAATGCAAAAGGAGTTATAGTAAAACTGGGTACTGACATTGCAAAATGATCCTAAACCTACACCCGGGCCTGTCCACAAAATTCCACGTCAGTGGGACAGCCGGAAAGACAATGTAGGGACAGGAATAAATAAAACAGATATTTACAAATCATAATCTCCCTTTGTCCAGTTCTTTATTCCCTCCTGTCTCTCTTTCCACTTCCCACTTACATCCTTTTCTTCAATCTATAAACATCTTTGCTACATGTAGTGTTAGCCTATTCTCCTTCTTCTAAGCAGCCCCAAAATGTCTAAGGGTATGGCTACACTTGAAAGTTGCAGCGCTGGGAGTTACAGCGCTGGTCCTCTAGCTGTGCAGGGACAGCGCTGGTGTGTGGCCACACTCACAGCTACCAGCGCTGGTGTGTGGCCCCATTTGCATCATTTGCATCACTGTTGGGAGTGATGCATTATGGGCAGCTATCCCAGCGTTCAAGCGGCAGCAATGTGCTTTTCAACAGAGGGGGGTAGGGTGGGGTGGAGTGGAATGTGACAGGGAGCAGAGGAGAGAGAGAGAGAGAGTGGATTTTTGGAGCTGACGCTGTGAATCGGCTCCCTGCTTTTGCAAAATCAGAAACTTTTTCCGACCCCTTAGTGTTAACTGCAAACAGCCTGCAGACCAGATAAGCAGCTGCCGACTCCCTTTCTCACTGCTGTTTCTCTCCTCAAGCAAAAAGCAAACACTCAACCCCTGTGAATCAGGCAGGCAGGGGGGATATCTCATTTGATTGTTCACAGATTGATCACAGCAAACAGGAGCTGTGTTTGTTTTTTTAGATAAGCAGCTCCCCGCGTTCACAACAAAACAAAGAGAGGCTGCATAATAAAACAAAGGGGTTAAAAGCATTCTGGGATATCTCCTAATACCCTGGAGGCCAATAGCAGCGCTGGTGTGTGGCCACACTTTACAACCAGCGCTGCAGCACCAGCGCTGCAATGCTTATTCCCCAGGCAGACCCAGGTGTACAGCCAGCGCTGCAGCCAGGGAGTTGCAGCGCTGGATGTGCCCTGCAGGTGTGGACACTTACTAATTGCAGCACTGGAAAGCCTCCACCAGCGCTGCAAATCTCAAGTGTAGCCATACCCTAACACATTTCTCCAAGTATAACCTGATCTCCCTTTCCTTCTTCCATTCCTTACAACACCACCTCAGCCACTCATTCTCCAATCCCCACTTCTCTTCACCCCTCACTGCTCCTCCCCACAAGATCATTCCATCTTTTCCTTTGCTCCCCTAACCTCCTACTGACTCCCTGGAGGTTGACACCTCAGAGAAAGCCAAAGACATTGGGCTCCCCTCCCCTTCATGCCAGCTGGCAGCCCCCTGATTGTCAGCTTCTGCAAGAGCGAACTTGACTCTCATGCTGAGTGCTGCTGAGAAGCAGCCGCATACAAAAGAAAGGAGAAAGATGGTCAGTGACTGGGGTAAATACTGTTCATCTCCAAGAGCACAGAAGCACTAACCAATCTATATAGGCATTTGTAAGATAAACAAGGTGTCAACAACCTACTACTCCCCTACTCCCAGGGAGCAATGCTACAATGCTGTTTTTAGCAGTGTAGTGTCCTGCTGTCTCCCTGCAGCCAGAGCCTTTCCCCACCACAGGGAAAGGCTCTAGCAGTGGGAAAAGGCTCTGGCAGGGGGGGGAGGCAACAGGTTACTACAGCTCCCCCCCTGCCAGAGCTTTTTGCACTGCAGGGAAAGATTCTGGCAGGGGAAGGCAGCAACAGGGGCTGCTAACAGTAAAATCCTAAAACCTATAAACCAAACTACATTCCAAAACTACTTTCTGTAAACCAGCCTTTCACTAACTAGGAGACAATGCAGGCAGAAGCCCAGCAGCAGAGTGGGGGCTATCCAGTTTATTGCACTGAGTGTAGCATGTATGATTACCTGCCCTGTGGTCAGAGACCATGTTTTGGAGGCCAGGGTGGCGGAACTGGAGGAGCTGAGAGAGGCAGAGAGGTATGTTGATGAGGCCTAGACAGCACCTGTGCTGTTGAGGAGGAAGAAGGGCCCAGGAAGTAGAGCAGTCAATGGGAGCAGAGGTTGGGACCCTCCTTCCAGATGGTGCTGGCCAGTTTCTAGGAAAAGGCAGGTGTTAGTAATGGGAGATTCGATTATTAGAAATGTAGATAGCTGGGTCTGTGAGAGGCATCTAGATAGACTTATGTGTAGTGCTGGGGAGGTCGTGGTACATGTAGGTACCAATGACATAGGGAAGGGTAGGAGAGATGTCCTGGAAGCCAAATTTAGGCTGCTAGGGAAGAGACTGAAATCCAGGACCTCTATGGTGGCATTTCCAGGTAGGCAGGCAGAGCTTCAGAGTCTCAATGGATGAGACGATGGTGTAGAGAGGAGGGTCACGTTCATTAGGAACTGGGAAACTTCTGGGATGGGAGGAGCCTATACAGGAGAGATGGGCTCCACCTAAACCAAAGTGGAACCAGACTGCTGGCGCTAAACATTAAAAAGGTTGTAGAGCAGTTTTTAAACTAGGTGATGGGGAAAGCCGACTGCTGCAGAGAAGCGTGTGGATCGGACACAGACTTCTTCTGATGATAGAGAATCTCCAGGTTATAGTCAGGAGCAGAGGAATGAGAAATATAATGTAAGGGCCGGATCAGATGATGAACAGTCACATAAAAAGAATCTGGCACATCAGAAAAGGCAGGCTAATAAACAGGGACAAGTTTTAAAGTGCTTGTACACAAATGCCAGAAGTCTAAATAATAAGATGGGTGAACTAGAGTGCCTTGTGATAAAGGAGGATATTGATATAATAGGCATCACAGAAACCTGGTGGACTGAAAGCAATCAATGGGACACAATCATTCGGGGTACAAAATATATCGGAAGGACAGAACAGGCCGCAGGGGAGGAGTGGCATTATATGTTAAAGAAAGTGTAGATTCAAATGAAGTAAAAATCTTAGCGAATCCACAGGTTCCATAGAGTCTCTATGGATAGAAATTTCATGCTCTAGTAAAAATATAACATTAGGGATCTATTATCGACCACCTGACCAGGACAGTAATAGTGATGATGAAATGCTAAGGGAAATTAGAGAGGCTATCAAAATTAAGAACCCAATAATAGTGGGGATTTCAATTATCCCCATATTGACTGGGAACATTTCACTTCAGGACGAAATGCAGAGATAAAATTTCTCGATACTTTAAATGACTGCTTCATGGTGACTCTAGATTTAATCCTGAGTGGAGTGCAGGAGCTGTCCAAGAGGTAACTATAGCAGGACCGCTTGGAAATAGTGACCATAATACAATAGCATTCAACATCCCTGTGGTGGGAAGAACATCCCAACTGCCCAACACTGTGGCCTTTAATTTCAAAACTATACAAAAATGAGGTTAGTTAGACAAAAGTTAAAAGGTACATTGACTAAAGTGAAATCCTTTTAAAGACACCATAATAGAGCCCAACTTCAATGTATACCCCAAATTAAGAAAAACTGTAAAAGAACTAAATTAACCACCATGTAAAAGAAGCAGTGAAAGATAAAAGACTTCCTTTAAAAGTGGAAGTCAAAGTGTAATAAGAAAAGCCAAAGAGGAGTTTGAAGAACGGCTAGCCAAAAACTCCAAAGGTAATAACAAAATGTTTTTAGTACATCAGAAGCAGGAAGCCTGCTAAACAACCAAAAGATGATAAAGTCAGAAACTAAATGGATTCTTTGCCTCAGTCTTCACGGCTGAGGATGTTAGGAGATTCCCAAACCTGAGCTGGCTTTTGTAGGTGACAAATCTGAGGAACTGTCACAGATTGAAGTGTCAGTAGAGGAGGTTTTGGAATTAATTGATAAACTCAACATTAACAAGTCACGGGACCAGATGGCATCACCCAAGAGTTCTGAAAGAACTCAAATGAACTATTAACTAAGGTTTGTAACCTGTCCTTTAAATCAAATTAGTTGAAACAATAGTAAAGAATAAAATTGTCAGACACATAGAAAAACATAAACTCTTGAGCAATAGTCAACATGGTTTCTGTAAAGGGAAATCGTGTCTTACTAATCTATTAGAGTTCTTTGAAGGGGTCAACAAACATGTGGACAAGGGGGATCGTGGACATAGTGTACTTAGATTTCAGAAAAGCCTTGACAAGGCCCTCACCAAAGGCTCTTACGTAAATTAAGCTGTCATGGGATAAAAGGGAAGGTCCTTTCATGGATTGAGAACTGGTTAAAGGACAGGGAACAAAGGGTAGGAATTAATGGTAAATTCTCAGAATGGAGAGGGGTACTAGTGGTGTTCCCCAAGGGTCAGTCCTAGGACCAATCCTATTCAATTTATTCATAAATGATCTGGAGAAAGTAAACAGTGAGGTGGCAAAGTTTGCAGATGATACTAAACTACTCAAGATAGTTAAGACCAAAGCAGATTGTGAAGAACTTCAAAAGATCTCACAAAACTAAGTGATTGGGCAACAAAATGGCAAATGAAATTTAATGTGGATAAATGTAAAGTAATGCACATTGGAAAAAATAACCCCAACTATACATACAACATGAAAAAGATCTTGGAGTTATCGTGGATAGTTCTCTGAAGATGTCCACCAGTGTGTGAGAGCGGGTCAAAAAGCAAACAGGATGTTAGGAATCATTAAAAGGGGATAGAGAATAAGACTGAGAATATATTATTGCCCTTATATAAATCGAATACTGTGTACAGATGTGGTCTCCTCACCTCAAAAAGATATTCTAGCACTAGAAAAGGTTCAGAAAAGAGCAACTAAAATGATTAGGGGTTTAGAGAAGGTCCCATATGAGGAAAGATTAAAGAGGCTAGGACTCTTCAGTTTGGAAAAGAGAAGACTAAGGGGGGACATGATAGAGGTATATAAAATCATGAGTGATGTTGAGAAAGTGGATAAGGAAAAGTTATTTACTTATTCCCATAATACAAGAACTCACCAAATGAAATTAATAGGCAGCAGGTTTAAAACAAATAAAAGGAAGTTCTTCACCTGAGGAGGTTGTGAAGGCTAGGACTATAACAATGTTTAAAAGGGGACTGGATAAATTCATGGTGGCTAAGTCCATAAATGGCTATTAGCCAGGATGGGTAAGAATGGTGTCCCTAGCCTCTGTTCGTCAGAGGATGGAGATGGATGGCAGGAGAGAGATCATTTGATCATTGCCTGTTAGGTTCACTCCCTCAGGGGCACCTGGCATTGGCCACTGTCGGTAGACAGATACTGGGCTAGATGGACCTTTGGTCTGACCCGGTACGGCCTTTC
This sequence comes from Mauremys reevesii, assembly GCF_016161935.1. Classification (NCBI taxonomy): domain Eukaryota; kingdom Metazoa; phylum Chordata; order Testudines; family Geoemydidae; genus Mauremys; species Mauremys reevesii. The sequence goes on from NC_052624.1 coordinate 43,304,485, forward strand.
TTATGTTCTTATGTTCTTATGTTAAGAAAGACTTGAGCAGCTCTCTGTAGCATGGGAAAGGCTCTAATAGTGGGGAGCTGCCAGAGCCTTTCCTCACTGGCTTCCCCCCTGCCAGGGCCTTTCACGGCCACATGTAGCTACATACTGCAGTATGAACACATCCTGCTTTTCAATAAGGCAAGTGGCTACACATACCCTGCATGCGCCTGCCAGTGTAGACAAGGCCTCAGAGGTGTTGTAGAGCAGTATGGGAGGGAAGGTATCAAGTGAGAAGAGCAAGGGGATTGGGAGCCTGGACACCTGGGCTTTCTGACTCTGTCTCTGATTCATTGTGTGGCTTTCAGCAACTTATTAGTGGCCAGATTGTAGCTCATCCTACAGGGATGTGCAAGGTTGGGCAAAGCATGTAAAGAACTTCTCTCCATTCTTGCACTGCTGCAGAAAGGGCAGTCACAATCTAAGTCATTGCACACCTGGAGCTTAAGAAGTGAGGATGCACACACTAGTGCAGGACCAAAGCTGCTGTAATGGGAGTTGGGCCATGGTTCTGTTCCCCCTTTCCCAACACTGGAAGGGAACACTGGGGGAAGGGAAAGATGCATGCTACACTGGCATGTGCTTTCCGAATTCTCCTGGAGCCAATTAAACTAGTTCAGCACTAAGACAGCCTGTTACTGTAGCTGAGTCTCTCCACACACCACCTTCTGCAGGCTCTGGTTTTAAAAGTCAAAATACAGCACCCAGCCTCCCTGTGTCTGATGATCCTCATGTGTAAACTAGGTATAGTGATGTTTACCTACTTCATGGGTGATGCACCTTTTAATTAATGCTTGCAAAGCACTGTGAGAGCCTTGGATAAAAGGTGCTATGTAAGTGCAAATGTAAAGATGTTCTTATCAATAAAGCAGAACAGGAGAGAGAGGGAGAGAGAGAGAATGAATGAATGAATAACTAATATGAAATTCCAGCTCAAATTCCCACCTAAGCCACCATGCCAGGTCCCAGGAACTCTTAACACAGGGATTGCCAAATATAGGGCTGATGGTATGGAAGAAAATAAAAAGATCAACTTTAGAAATAGGGGCACACAAAACTGGCTCATTATCTGAGCTCAACCCATTAAGTCTGGACTATAAATTCATCAATAATAGTTTACTCCCCTTCCCATCAAGCCAGTGAATTGGGGCTAAAATTTCCTCATTAATGTAGTTCCATTTTCATGCAAGGCTATTGAGTTCTTTTAGTTTGGAATGAAAGACTGTGCCCAAGGAAGAGAACATAGACATGATTTTCATTATATGCATTTCTTCCCCTCCCACCTACCCCATATAGTCAGGAAATTAATTTTCATGATGAAAGTTGTGGCTTCAAATGAATTAACAATGCAGGACTACAGAAGATTTCTTTTAATTTGAAATGTCAAGCAACCACATTATTTTAATCAAGAAATATTAGTTGTTTTAAGCTTTGGCTGGCTTCTCCTTTTGTATTGTGGTACTGTATATATCATACAGTGTGCTTGTGTTCCCAGGCTGGATTAAGTATTGAAAGAAATGGTCAGTAATTAATATTCCATGTAGAGATAGGATGATATCCATTTATAATGTCCTATAAATGTTTTATAATTGATTGCTATTGGATATAGATAACATTATCTCTAGTTTCCTGCTGATATTAATTGCGCTCTATATTATTTTTTCACAGACCTGGTAGAATCTGCTTATTTATTTAATTGTGTTTCCATTTCCATGAAGAAGTTAAATTGCTTCCCGGAGGCGGGAAACAGGACACCGGTATTAATCTTTTTCTGTGCCATTAAATTGCTCTGTTGCACTAATGATTCAAAGGATCAATTAAAAAGAAGGACAGGGATAAATTTCACTGCTGGAAAATAGTCTCACTATAGTTGTATGGAGCCTTTGGTTGAACAGTCTTTTTAAAAGCAAAGGCAAGCACAGTGCAGGATATTTGCCTGCTATCTTTTCTGAGTTCTGGAATCAATTTGCTTCTGTTTGTCAAGAAATCTGACTCCAATAATAAGCAAATTATTATTCCTTCTGGATTAATTTTGGGAAAACATCAGAAAATGGTGTTGCATCTTAAATGTTTGGTAAAATGCATCTGGCCAAATTCTCTCTGTTACACGGGTACTTCAATGGAACTATGCAGGTCTAGTGGAGAATTTGGCACTTGGGACTGAAGGTGTAACACACTGCTTAGTGTATATTATATGTAGCATTCTGTGCCTGATACTCAGAAAATATGAGTCTGCTACTACTCCCAGAAAGGAGATGTAGCTCTTTAGCACAATCCGTAATCGCTCAGGCTCTTAGCTCTGTAGGTCCCAAGTTTCAACCTCCAGTGATGACCAAGATGATGGTCATTAAACAGGCATCACTTTGAGCAAACTCAGGTACAAAAGTCTGAGGCATAGAGTCAAATTTTGCCCCTCTGTTCGACAGACATAAAACCTGAGTAGCTCCACTGACAGCAGAGCAGTTACTTGGGATTTATGCTATCATATCAAAGGCAGAAACTGGCTTCCTCAGCTTAAAAACATTTTGCACTGGTTATACCACCACAGTACAGAAACTGACATAAAGAAGGATGCATCATTAGACTTAAAGAGATTTATATTGGGGAAAGGAATTCAATTTTTCCTCCTTCCCCAATGCTTTACAGTTACTATTTGCACACTTACCCTAATCCATTCTAAAGAACGTGTGTCCCCCATTGCCAATAGCAACAACATAGCAAATAAGATAGAAACAACATTACCTACTCTTGGTTGTAAATTCATAGGTTCCAAGGACAGAAGGGGTCACGCGATCATCCAGTGTGACCTTCTGTATAACACAGACCATAGAACTCCCACAAAATAATTCCTATAGCATATCTTTTTAAGAACATACAATCTTGATTTAAGTATCAGGGGGTAGCCGTGTTAGCCTTGATTTAAAAATTCTTCGAGACGGAGAACCACCACGATCGTTGGTGGTCATGGAACTTTGTTCCAATGGTTAATTACTCTCAGTTAAAAATTTACACATAATTTCCAGTCTGAATTTGTCTAGTTTCAACTTCCAGCCATTGGATTGTGCTATACCTTTCTCTGCTAGAGTGAAGAGCCCATTATTAAATATTTGTTCCCCATGTAGATACTTACAGATTGTAATCATCTTCTGTTTGTTAAGCTAAATTGATTGAGCTTCTTGTGTCCATCACTATAAGACACGTTTTCTAATCCTTTAATCATTCCCTTGGCTCTTCTCTGACCGTTCTGCCATTTATCAACATCCTTCTTGAATTTTGGGTTACAAAAAAGGCTGTAATGCTAAGAATAGGTAGCTATTAACAATTTAGACTTGTTGCCTTGATTGTTTGATCCAGTCTTTTGAATGCTGCTGTTGCAATATAAAAGTCCCTCCTGGATCTGTACATAAGAACAAAAGAATGGCCATACTGAGTAGACCAATGGTTCATATAACCCAGTATCTGTCTTCCAACAGTAGTCAATGCCAGATGCTTCAAAGAGAATGTACAGAAGAGACCAATTATTGAGCGATTCACCCCGTCGTCCAGTCTCAGCATATGGAGCTTAGGCGGTTAGGGACACCTAGAGCATGGGGTTGCATCCCTGACCATCTTGGCTAATATCCATCAATGGATCTATCCTCCATGAACTTATCTGATACTTTTTTTAACCCTGTTATACTTTTGGCCTTCATAACATCCCAGGAAATGAGGTCCACAGGTTAACTGTATGGGTTTGAAGAAATACTTCCTTTTGTTTGTTTTAACACTGCTGCCTATTAATTTCATTGGGTGATCCTTGGTTCTTGTGTTATGTGAAGGGATAAATAACACTTTCTTATGCACTTTCTCCACACCATTTGTGATTATAGAGACTTCTATCTTATCCCCCCTTAGTCATTTCTTTTCCAAGATGAATAGTCCCAGTCTTTTCAATCTCTCCTCAGATGGAACCTGTTCCATCCCTCTCATCATTATTGTTGCTCTTCTCTTTACCTTTTCCAATTCTAATATACAATTTTTGGATGGGGTGATCAGAATTGCAACTGTATTAATAGTGTGGGAGGAGAAAAGTCCTACAAACCTTTGGCATCTGTTCTTACTTTACTACTTAATCTCTAAACATATTAAACACATAGGATTAAATCCTGCTTTCCTGATTCAGGCAAAATGCCCACTGAGTTCCTGTCTTCAAATTAACTTTGAATTTAATGTCTGTATTTTCTCTCTCTCTTGTTCAGAAAGAGAATCTGAGGTGGTTTAATCACAATCTTTGCCAGCTCTGGCAAAAAGCATATCTTACTACTAAAAGATGTGTCTTTACAGCAAGAAAGGTAAGTCCTGACAGCTATCTCATGGTAACATCCCACTGGAGACAAGGCACAGGTAGCTTTTGTCTTGTAGTTAGTCAAGGTAAATGCCAGGTGGGGGAAACACAGTTGGCCTCAACTAGCTACATCGAGATAAAAACTACAGCTCCTTGTCTCCACTAGGATTTCATGCTGAGATAACTCTCTTGAGTTAGCTTTCTCATTGTAAAGACACATCTTTCTTGGCAGTGAAGAGATAGACAAAGGTAGACATTGAAGCAGAAAGGAAAAGCAATTACCTATGGGGTTCGAGAAACCGAGGAGACATGGAAACTGGAAAGGGGACATTGTGGTTCAGTTAAAATAGTCATCTAGTGAGATTAGACAGGCCATGATGCAACCAATCCTATCTAACTTGAAGAACCAAATTATATTGGCCTAGACTCTGACACTCTTACTCTTACACTTTGAGTTGTACCTTAGTCCTCAAACAGTCCAACTGAAGTCAATGGGACTACTCACTAAGTAAGTTCGTGCTTAAAGTCAGTAAGGGCTTCAGAATCGGACCAATCTGATTATTTTATATATTTCTATTGACCACTAATGTGACCTTTAACAGGAGAAAAATTCCAGTTTTTCAGCATGGTACTAGATGATTTAGACTTTATTTCTCACGAACGTTTTCTGGCTAAATCTTGAAGTCTTTATCCAGACATGCACTCTATATAAGAAGTAAGGGTGGCAATACTGTGACCCCCTAAAATAACTTTGTGACACCCCTCTTCCCCCCACAACTCCCTTTTGGTTCAGGACCCCCAATTTGAGAAATGCTGGTCTCCCTCTGTGAAATCTGTACAGTATAGGTTAAAAGCACACAAAAGGAGCAGATTTCACTGGGGGAGACCAGATTTCACAGTCTGTGATGCGTTTTTCCTGGCCATGATTTGGTAGGGCCTTAGTCATAGGAGTATGAATGCCTAATGCCCACATTCTATCCCATGGGCCTGACTCCCTAACTGGATAAAATCTTCCATGGTGCAATGTGGTCTCCCCTCTAACCAAATGGCATGGTGCATCAAGGGAGTCACATGACTGAGGATGCAACATAGGAGAAGTTGTCTTGCTAGGAAGCCCAGCCCATAGACAAGAATGGGAGTGTGAGGAACCTGAACTACAAATCACATAAGGCAATGCACAACCATAGGGAAAGGAAATGTAGTAAACAACTCGAAATGAACCATTTGCTGTCAATTCAACATACCAAAATGGAACATTTCAGTTCAGGAATACTGAAATGTTTACTTTCAATCAAAAATGCCAAAACAAAACATTTTACCATTTCTGAATAGAAATTTTTCTGAACTTCTCATTTGGTGAAAAGTGTCAACATTTCAATATTTTGTCCCAATTCTGGATGAAGACAAATATTGAAACATCAAAATATCCTCTGGGATGGAAATTCCAATTTTTGCTCAGTTCTAGTTCCAACCAAATATAGGCTTAAGTGAGCAGCCAAAGTAAATTGCAAATACCATATTTGCGGCAGAACATTCATCACAACTGGCATTAAGCAGCCCCCTTTTTGACAACCTGGGCAGGAAAGCCAAGATGTCCATGAGCTTTGAGACTGAATTCCATTCCATCCCTAGAGACAGTTGCTAAAAGTCAAGGTAGAAGCATATCGAATATAGAAACTCCTGGCCTCTATGTTTTCTATACCTGTTCTGATTATAAACAGAAGGCTTCATACTCCAGAACCATCAATCTGAGCTCTTCTGTGGTTATTAAATTCTCTTTTAAAACAAAATTTTAAAAATGAAATGAGTCTCCATCCTTTGTGACAGCAGTGCCACACTGGTGCCTCACGCCTCTTTGCACATGGTTACACCTGTTGACATTTAAGTACCAAAGAGAATATTTGAACAGTAGAGGAGGAAAAAGACACGGGAGAGTATTTGAGGCTGGCACTGAAGCATGCCTAGCACTAGTTGCCAGGGAAATTTTGTAAGAACATGAGTGGCAAAAGTTGTAATCAGGTTGTTCCAATAATCTCAATACTATGTATGTGTGCACGCCTAGAGCATGCAATGCACTAGCACATAGAAATACCAATTGTATGTTTAACTTGAGGATGGTGTATTTAACTTGAGAATTGGGCCAACAACCAGGCTAGCATAATACTAAGCTGTCCCAATGTTTGGCATTCAGTGCTATTACAGAAGGGCCAAATGCAACAAGAATTAACAAGAGCCAGTGGAGCTGAGAATATATAATTTTGTTACTCTCTGTTTTTCTAATATGCGTGTTGCAAAAGTGTATTATTTATTAAGGAAATTAGCATTACAATCAGCTAGGACCTATTTTACAGAGATGTTGTAATTACCATTAACCTATTGGTTTAGCTGTAAAATGCAATGTAGTTAATTGACCATAATATTTGGAGTAATGTGCATGCCAAGGACATGATTATGTCACCCGTATTCAGGTTCAGGAGTACCTTAGTATACAAATAGTTTCAGTGAAATTGGTCTCACTCACCACAAGAATCAGGGCCCAAATTGTTGATTTGACTACGGAACATTCTGTTTCCTATTTTATTTTTGCTGATACAATGTCTTACTTTTAACGAGATTTGGCTTTTTTTCTATAAGACACTAACAAAAATACTGAAAACATACAGACTGCACTATTCCCTTCCAACACTCCTTTGGTTCAGAATATACAAATAAAATGTTACCCCCATACTGGTTTGGAGTGATACAGTATACACTCTGTTTCATTATTCAGTGATCTCATTTCCGCAGGATCCATCAGAAGTGATAGCTGCTTCTAATTTTTCAAGTGAGTTATTCACAGATCCACTACACCAGAGTATTTCAGGGTTTAAAAGCCAGAAGGCTTTTCATTCAGCAGATAGATTAGAGGTCTTTATCCAGCTAAGTCCAGCAGCAGTGATGCTTACTCTCCCTGGATTGCTTTTCTTCAATAGCTTACTTGTATATGGCACAAAAGTTATTCCATTAACCTTCACCAGACAAGGCTGAAATTGATGCTGATCTACTCTCTTACAGGCCATTTCATGGCAAAAAAACCCAGGCCTTTGGCTTCCTGTTGATTCAGAAGCAACTCTAATATGATACACAGTCAAATTCCCTCTCCCATTTCAGGTTACACCACAGTGAGGTTATTACCATTGACTATTTGCTACAACATCATGTTAGTATTTACTGAGCATTTGAATATTTGAATAATTTCTGATGGATTTATCAGTTTTCTGTGATTTTCAAAAGGGGAAAAACTACCCAGGGAAGATGAACCACACATGCTTCTTAGCAGTCAGCAGTTCCAAATATTTTAGAATATTATACTGGGGCCCAAAAACTGCAAGGAAGGGAAAGTTAAAAACTAGGAGGGTCAACAGAAGGTTACAACTGGCATCCCCATATTTCTAAGTATTGGCTCCAATTTCTGAGACGCATTCTGGCCACTTTGTGCCAATCCGTCAGTGCCAATCAGCCTCACACATGCTGGATCTGGCCTTCAGAAGATCTCCCCATCTTAGGGAAGATGCTTGCATGGCAAAGTGCTGACAAACCCGCTCCTATTCTACCCCCCCTCCCCAGGGCTGCTATGGTAGAGGACTTAGCCAAGCTCTCTTATGCCCAGACAAACCCTCACTGCCATAGCGAGCTGTTGGCAGCTGACACTGTTTAGAACAGCCACCAGGTACTAGCCCAGTACTGAGAACCCCCAGGATCAGCCAGCCAGGATTACACAAAGGACCCCTTTATAACCCTACTCCCAGTTGTGGCAAACTATGGTGAGTATTCTTCAGATGCAGCTAAGGAACTAGCCCGTACTATTTAGTAACACAGTTGAAAGTTTCATGGTTTCATGGTTTGGTGAAGATCAGCCACAATAGTAGACAGTCTTGGGAGAGCTTCACACCCAGACTTTGTCTAACAGAAAATATGCTGGTGGCAGATTAAGCAGTACAGCTCTACAAATGGTTTAATTAATACAATCTGGGCAGCAACCTTATAATAAGAGGGAAATGTATTCTGGGTTTGATATCAGCCTCATTCTGGCTCTACTTTGAAGTTCGAGTACATTTCCAGAAGGCTGTTAGATGAAAGTTAATCTCAAAAGCAGTGTTCTTTGAACAATATTTATTCATACAGGGACATTTTATTTAATTTGTCTCACTAAAATTCTATTCAGTTGCATCAGTATTTATACATCAGAAGCATCAGATGTGGAGTCCGTGAGTTAAAAAGGGATTTCAGAGATTTACGCAGTCTCTATAACATTTCAGGCTCTGCCAAGCTTTTTCCCAGTACTTAAACAACTAGAGGGAAGAGAGAAGATGATGGCAAAATTGAGACTTCTTAGAAAAATTAATAACCAAAGGGTCTGTTCCTATGGAGTTAGAGTGGGAAGGAGATCAATGGCATGAAACATGATGTTACAACAAGAATAAATTTGGCCCATGCTGTCTGACAAAAAATATTTGCAATAACACTAACTATATGATGTTACATCGTAGAGCATCACATGTATTTTACCCCACACAGAGTCATATCATCTAAGAAACTGGCCTCTCCAATCTGTCTGCAATGTAAGCAGTTGATGAATTCATGCCTTGCAAAGGTGCTTTAGTGTTGGGAAAATATTTGAGTGAAGAAATAATAAGGAGGCTATCAAGGTGTCCCCCCCACTCTGAACTTTAGGGTACAGATGTGGGGACCTGCATGAATAACCCCTAAGCTTATTTTTACCAACGTAGGCAAAACAGTTGCCGCCACCACCAAATGTTTTAAAAAAACGTTTGAGGGAGAGCCATTTGGGAACTCTGCCTTCTCCCAATTTTCCCCAGTTCTTAGCCCCCTTTTCCTGGCAGGATTTGACTAATTTCCCTCCCCCAAGTCTCTATACCCTTTTTCCTGGGTAGACTTAAGAAAATCCCCCCCACCAATTCCTGGTGAGCAAGAGTGAAAGAAATACCTCTGTGAGATTAGAAAGCAAGATACTCTCACAGACAACAAATTCAAAACACAAAGGATTTCCCTCTGGGCAAAACCTTAAAGTTACACAAAAACCCAATTTAATTCTCCATCTATGTTTGCAAAAAAAAAAACAAATAAAAAAATAAAAAAATAGACCACATTCTTATCTAAATACTCACTAATTTAAACAAGGGTTAAATGGTTGTTTTCTGGATTTTTGACTCCAGCAAAAGCACCAAAGAACAGACAAAAGACTTTTTCCCTCCTCCCTCTTTGAAAGTATTCTATTTTTTATTGGTCCTTTTGGTCAGGTGTTAGCTAGGCTATGTGAGCTTTTTAACCCTTTAGAGGAATTAACCCTTAACTGTTTGCTTATGACAGAGGCATTGCAACTGGCTGAGGGACATTCCCAGTACCATATCGGACAAAGGGCAGACATCAGACCTGATTCCCAAACAGGAAGGCACACAAATGGGGTTGCACCAGGCAGAAGCTGCTGTAGGTGTAGGCAAGCTAGGCAGTTGCCTAGGGCAGCAGATTTTCAGATCTCCCCCGGGTCCTTCTATGGGCAATGGTGGGCAATGAGCCTGGTGGGGGTGCCCGTGGGAGAGGGCAGCCACCAGCCAGGGCAGCATGAAATACTCCCCACTGCTGGGCTGCTGGAGAAGCACTTCCTCACCTCCCCAGCCACTCCTCGCTCCCTGCACAGGTAACTTGGGGGGCAGTAGCCCGGGTGTTTTGGGATTGATCCTAGCAGCACTGCCAGTGCTGCTGGGGCTTTATCCAAAGCAGAGCAACCTGCCCATTTCCATGTTGGCTCTCAGCCCACACCTGCTTCTCTGCACCCAGCCCCCACATGAGTTGGCTCCTGGGCAGCCCTCAACCCCTGCTCCAGCCACCATCACTGCCCTGGATTCACAATGCAGCCACCCCATACTGTGAGCCCAAATGCAAGGACCTCATCTGCAAAGCTGTAGGACTTGCTGGGGGCCAGGCAGGGAGTCTGGCTGGAAAGAGCTGGGGATGCAGCATGGGGCTAGGATGAGCCAGACAAGGGGTGTGGAAGGCCAGGTATGAGTCCTCGGCTCAGGGTTGGAGGAGGCCAGGGGAGAGTTGCAGACATCACAAGTTTTTTGGCAAATGTGCAGGACAGAGCTTAGGACGCAGACTGTCCCAGCTAAAACGGGACATAGTGTCACCCTAACTATAGCATCTCTTTTAGAAAGATATCCAGTCTTGATGTAAAGACTTCAAATGATGGAGACTCTATCATGTCCCTAAGTAATTTGTTCCAATGGTTAATTACCCTCACTGTTAAAAAATTTGCCCCCATGTTTAATTTCATTCAAAATGAAGTGTTGGGCTGCCCCAGAGCAAAGCAGGAATCACATTGTGACTCTGTGACAATCTGCCTCTCCCCCCACGAATCCTGCTCAAAAGGGCCCGGCTGGGCCTAGACCTGATGCAATGTACTTTAGACAGTGCAGCAGCATAGCTCTGCCAGCTAACATGTAGGGGGAGGGGGGAGCCTCTCTGCCTTCCTCCCACCCGCCAGGGTGAAGATGGGGAAGGCGGAGCTCTCTGCTTGTGGTATGGGGAGCCAGTACAAGGGAGTGCAAGCCAAGCCAAGGCTTGGCTCCCAAATAGGAAAGAAAGAAAACAAGAAGGAAGCTCGGTAAGTGACACATGAAAGCAGCTGGCAAATCATTTCACACAGCTGAAGCAATGCGTATCAGTCATTTTTGTGACTCCGTAAGGACCTGGGTCTTCCTCCTTTGCTGATCTTAATGCAAGCCTTGCCTTAGTGGATTAGTGTGCTTTGAACAGTAGCAGGTAGTTTGACAGCTTGGGCTGCACACAATTATCACAGTTTTTATTTGATATAAAAATTATGTTGAGTAATCTCTATAGTGCAATTTTTTTCCCCAAAGAGGAAACATTGCCAATTAGGATTGCGCACACAGATGCAACATCCATTGTTTGACATAATATGCCTTTGCAGGCCATCAGGGCATTGGCAGACTTCTTCTTTGCCAGCCTATATACGTAAACAGCATAAGAAAATGACATGTGAATGGATTCTTTTGATTATAAAAGGTACTAACAATCTTGTTTCATGTACAGGGTGTATATTTAACAGAAGGTCTCACGCTACACTATATTTCACAGCCTACTAGTTAGGTTTTTTAACTAGTCGTGAGACAGGTTAGTTTTACCCTACTGATGATGTGTTGTTGCAATAGTAACAACACATAAACTGAGCAGTACTAATAAATAACTGATTTATTTAACAGATAAACTGAGCAGTAATAATAAATAACTAGTATTTTTTTTTAAAATTATGCAGATTCTGATGCAAATAATATACATATCCTTTTTTCATGTTGGAATTTTAATAATTGCAGCATTTCAATAAAGTTTATTCTATAATTTATTATTCTATCTAATGCATTTGGTTTTTATAAGTTATTTTGTCCTTTTATATTTTTAAACTACCAGTACAGCTGTTACTCTTAACATCTTTACAGATTTACCTTTTGCCAAATTACTGTGGCCCTTTTTACTAAGAATAGAGAAAACCACAGTTATGTTAATTACTTACAAAATGGAGATTGTAACTATTTTAATGATTGCGATATCATAGTAATGTTTTAACAAATTACTGAACAGCTAATAATCTACTATGTAGTGTATAATATTCCCAGAAAATCTACCTTCTCTCATCACACATTTTTTTCCCTACATTACACTCGTATTTGTTCTTGGTGTGAGGATTACAAAGTCCTAAATCACTGCAGAGAGCTATGAAGAATGAAATCTATGTACCGTATGTTTTCATTATCCTGCTGCACATTCAGCTTCAAAATGAATGTTTCTCTAGTTCACTGCAAGATTAAGGGCCCAAAAGACAAATGCTCCATGCACAGAACAACCATTGATTTAAATGGCAGCTCCTTGCACAAAGTGTGTACAGGATTGGGCCTTAATTAGTTATCAAAAACATGCCCTAGAGCAATGTGGATCACAACAAAGCCAAACAGAAAGAGTCAAGGTGTCGATACTATGTTGCATTTCCCTGCCTATACAAAATACATAGGAGATTTTGCGTGTGTGACTGGCTGGCAAATGGGTGAATAAGGAGTTAGATGTTGCATATTATAAACAGAATAATGTGCCAAGCACTGAGTGGCTCTGATAATCTGAAACTCCTATGGACTTCAGTGGGAGATGGGGTATGAAGTAAGTGCTCAGAGTTAGGAATTTAATAAATAATAAGCAGTATTAATATTTTTCACTCCTAAAAATCTTGTTATTCTCCATTTAATATTCTGCTGGAGCATCATTAAGGTCAGGTCTACCTGACAAAGTTTTGCTGGCATAGCTATGTCAGTTAGGAGTGTGAAAAGAACCTCCCCTCTCCCCATGATGGACATAGCTATGCCAGCTAAAACAACACATAGAGGCAGCTCATACCAGCAAAAACAAACAAACAAAAAACAACCCAAACCTCCATTTTCCAGAATAGCTGATGTCATTTGGGGAACTGCTTTAACTATATTGCAAAAGAACTCCTTTGGCTGGTATAAGCTAAATCTCCACTAGAGGCCTTCGCTGGTCTAGATGAACAAGCAAAGCCTTTATACTGTAGACCAGCCCTATAATTAATAGGTGTAGAGAGAATGGAGGCTTGGGAGTGTTTCACCTTGCTGGCTTGAATCCAGCCTCGGTCAGTATTTATCAAGCCACTGCCATCCAATGGCTGTTTGGTGGCCTTAGTCCAGTGAGTGAGGGTCTCAGTCCAGTTGGCAGCACTCCACATCAAGTTCATGATAGTGTTAGCGAGGGTTGCTAACCCTCCAGGATTGCCCTGGAATCTCCAGAAATTAAAGATTAATCTTTAATTAAAGATGTCATGTGATGAAACCTCTAGGAATATGTCCAACCAAAATTGGCAACCCCCGTTAGCAGAGAACAGGGCAAGAAGAATGAGTCCCTTCTTTTCCTTAGAAGCCACATGAAGGTGGAGGGGTGTTACCAGGGCACCAAGAAGATGGCACTGCCATTTTGTATATGCTGTACTTATTCTAAGGATAAATGGAGGGATTTGTTCCTGATGTAACACGGTGGCTGTCACCCAGTGGTGCCTCTGCAATGCCCTGCCCTGATTTTCCCCTTTTTCAGAGCTCCTTAAACAAAACTCCATGCAGTCTTGCTCATCCACTCACAGCCCTCCTTGGCTTTTATTAACAGAAAGTTCCAAATGCAAAACACAAAAACAAATCTTCCCCCCAGCCTTAAACTGGGCACAGCCTCTCCTCCCTGAGGTATTATCCTTTTCTGCTCTCTGAGCAGCTGGAGAAGATGCAAGGTCGTGCCTGCCTGCCTTGCCTTCTTCCAAAGAAAAACAAAGCTTTCAATTGGGTCTTCGTACCCACTCCCAACTCCCTTCTTCAGGGACCACTGCAGGAGACCTTCCCTCCCCACAGCGTTACTCCACAGTTCCCCTTCTAGCTCTGCCCTCCCTGAATTCTCCCTGAACCCTGATAGCCCAGGTGCAGCCCTGCCCCCTTAATTGGCTCAGTTGGGAGCAGATGCTCTTGCATAGGGCAGCTGAATTTATTTCAATCAGAGGGGGCCAACCATCTTGGGACTGCTAGCCTGTCAAACCAGCACCATTCACAAGCACTAAATTCATTTTTAAGAGAGTAATACGTGTAAAAGAGTGTGCTACAGCGTCTTCATTTGCATTAATGTCATTAGCTTACTTAAACAGCTACCTCCCTAAGCATTCTTGATGGAGACATTTCCCGTGCTCCATCAGAGCTACAATAAACAGCTGGGAATAAAAGCTATAAAAGCAAATTGTGCCTTTCTAGTGTGTTTAAACAAGACATAAAACATTACTCTGAAAACTGTATTCCGGACAAGGGATATATATTATTGATATTTATAATGTACAAAATAAACTTCTAGCACTCTATATGCCTTAACATTAATTTATAATAATATGCTCCCTTTAATGCACACCTGTCATTCCTATAAGTGTAAATGGAAATTACCCATGTTCAGCAAAAGGAAAACTGCCCTCCCCGTAGGCCTGGGGCCCCCAAAAGTACTGAACACACTTAACTCTCATTGACGTCCATGGAAATTGTGATGTGCTAAGCACTCTCAGGAGGTGTTCAATACTTCACAGGATTGGGCCTGTCCAGACTGAGACAATGGGAGTTGCAGGCACTCGGCACTTTTAAAGTTCAGGCTATTGCTGTCCTTCATGCTAAAAGCTGGCAAACAGAGTGAGTCATCCTCTCTAGAAATATTCTATACTGTATTCTTGATACTACCCCCATGTTTTAGGCATGTATAAGACATATGTGCCATTGTTGCCTGATCATGCAGGACATGATGCTGCTTTAGTTAAACATGGGAAAAGAAGCCCATGGGGAGTTCTACAAAATAGCAAGTAATGCAATGGACAGAAATGTAGTGGTAGTACCTAGAATGCAGATAGTAAAGCCATGTTTCAAGCTGTACTTTCACACTGAGCATGGGCCTCTCTTCTTATGTACATGCAGTAGTGCTAACAGGAGAGCTGAAGTATCTTATGAAGAAAATGTTTGTCAATATACAATGACAGGCTAAGTTGTACCTTGCTTTAATATATTATTTTTTTAAAAACAGGGAACATTGAAATTTCTTATGTATTGATTTCATTCAAGTGGTATAGAGACTGAGTAGTTCCTACACAAACACTCCAAGCTTTACTTACAAGTGCAGGGGGATTTTCCTGAGTTTGGACTAGAGCTGTTGCATAATCGCAGTTAACTCAGGTGATTAACTCAAAAAAAATAATTGCGATTAATCGCATTTTTAATTGCACTGTTAAAACAATAGAATACCAATTGAAATGTATTAAATATTTTTGGATGTTTTTCTACATTTTCTAATATATTGATTTACATTACAACACAGAATACAATGGTACAGTGCTCACTTTATATTATTTTTATTACAAATATTTACACTGTAAAAATGATAAACAAAAAAAATCATATTTTTCAATTCACCTCATACAATGCAATTCACCTAATGCAATGCAATTCAATTCACCCAATGTAATTCACCTAATACAGTGAAATTTCTTTATTGTGAAAGTGCAACATAGAAATGAAGCTTTTTTTTGTTTCATAACTGCACTCAAAAACAAAACAATGTAAAACTTTCGAGCCTACAAGCCCACTCAGTCCTACTTCTTTTTCAACCAATCGCTAAGACAAACAAGTTTGTTTACATTTATGGGAGATAATGCTGCCCACTTCTTATTTACAATGTCTCCTGAAAGTGATGTTCATTAAAAAATAATGCATTAATTAAATTTTGACTGAAATCCTTGAGGAAGAATAGTATGTCTCCTGCTCCATTTTATGTACATTCTGCCATGTATTTCACATTATAGCAGTCTCAGATGATGACCCAGCACATGTTGTTCATTTGAAGAACACTTTCACTGCAGATTTGACAAAATGCAAAGAAGGTACCAATGTGAGATTTCTAAAGATAGCTACAGCACTCAACCCAAGGTTTAAGAATCTGAAGTGCCTTCCAAAATCTGAGAGGGATGAGGTGTGGAGCATGCTTTCAGAAGTCTTAAAAGTGCCACACTCCGATGCAGAAATTACAGAACTTGAACCACCAAAAAAGAAAATCAATCTTCTGCTGGTGGCATCTGACTCAGACGATTAAAGTGAACATGCATCGGTCTGCACTGCTTTGGATCGTTATCGAGCAGAACCCATCATCAGCATGGATGCATGTCCTCTGGAATGGTGGTTGAAGATGAATGGACATATGAATCTTTAGCGCATTTGGCACGTAAATATCTTGCAACGTGAGCTACAACAGTGCCATGCAAATGTCTGTTCTCACTTCCAGGTGACATTGTAAACAAGAAGCGGTCAGCATTATCACCTGCAAAAGTAAACACACTTGTTTATCTGAGTAACTGACTGACCAAGAAGTAGGACTGAATGGACTTGTAGGCACTAAAGTTTTACATTGTTTTATTTTTGAATGGAGTTTTTTTGTACATAATTCTACATTTGGAAGTTCAACTTTCATGATGAAAAGATTGTATTACAGTACTTGTACAAGGTGAATTGAAAAATACTATTGCTTTTGTTTTTTTACAGTGCAAGTATTTGTACTAAAAATAAATATAAAGTGAGAACTGTACACTTTGTGTTCTGTATTGTAATTGAAATGAATATATTTTAAAATGCAGAAAACATCCAAAATATAAACAAATGTTATCTATTATTAAACAGTGTGTTAATCACATGATTTTTCTTTTTATCGCTTGACAGCCCTAGTTTGGAAATTTCAGTATAAAATCCGACCGTAAGAGAGCATAAACTATAGTTCTCTTTCTCAAGAGATGCAAAGATGAATCTGGCTCTCACTCACCATGGTGTCTTTCCAGAAGGAACAGCAACAACTACATTTGCAGCACTCAGGCTAAATTCTCCTCTCATTTACTCTGCTGAGACCCCACGGGGGTGCACTTTCATAGCTGAGAGGAGAATCTGGTCCCTTGTTCTCAGTGTCTTTTCCCAAAAGCCTATGTCAGGATGGCAGTGTTGCCTCTTAGTTTCTCTGACACTGGGTTGTGGTGGATTTTCACACTCAAATTCTTTTGGAATCAGGCTGTTGCTTCTAGGATGTCTTGCGCTCTATGAAGTCTACCACTTTTAAGGCCTCATGACCCCGCTATGCTTCACCCAATCTATCTGTCCTCCCACTCCTTTTATGAGCCCAAGCAAAAACCAGATGAAATCAACAGAGGACTTTCCATTGACTTCAAAGGCCAGTGGATCAGGGCCTATGTGCAGCAGTTTACATTTCGGAAAAGGTTATTGAGCTATAGAGATTGCAAGAACAACAAAACGTCAGGTCAGATTACTTGTGCCGAATAGTTTAGGATTGTGCTGCTGCTGCTGCTTTTCTTTTTAAAACAGGCATCTAAAGCTGACCGAGGCAAAGAAAGAGAGGAATTTATGTGCTCCATTCCCCAGAGAGCTCTTCTCAAGACTCTACATTTTATTCATTAGTAGTGGCAAAGGTAGTTAACATTTAGTTGATATATGCAGGCAGGAAAGCAGTGGCATAAAGAAAGTAGCATCAGGATGTTTTACTGCTAAGGATTGGGAGGTTTGAGGTTTTTAATTATTACTTTGTATCAGGGATTTCAATGTAAATGCCATCAACAAAAAATGATTATATCACTCTTTTCTCCTTGTAAATTGGTACAAATGTGATCAACTGCTGGTATGGAAAAATGTCTTTACTGCAACCAGAGGAGTTAGCAGTGGGGTTGGTGTAGCAAAGAACTGTGATATAGATGCTCATAAAACTAGAAATCTAAACAGCCTCAAAGCTTTATAAATTACAATTTCTGATCTAGTTTAATGCACAACATATTTCATGCTCTCTGCTCCGTTTCTCTGTTAACACACTTTATGCCAACTAGATGAACCTGCAGATACAGTAATGGTTATGGAGTATTCTAAGGAAATTCTCTGTAGCTAACTTCAAAGCTCTTCTAGTGCAGCCATAAACCGAAACCCTAATGCAAATGGAAGGTTTCGGCCTTTTGCCAAGGTTAATTTGATAGTTTTGCAAAACACCAAATCATAAGGAAACTCTGAGTTAACTGCCCATTAATACAGGCCTGCTTTTTCCTCAGGACTAATCCTGCAGACATTACTCAGTCTCTTCCTGATCAAACCTCCCATTGGGCCAAATCCTGAGATACTTACTCATTGGGGTATTTTTTTTTCAAACTCAGTCCTTTCTCAGGCAAAACTCACAGGTCTGGATTGTCCCTCCCCAGATCTGTTAATGGATGCCACTTTCTGTGCATGACTCTCCCTCTTCCTGAAGGTCTGGGAGGAGTGGGACACAGGGGAGTGTACATCTTTTCTCCTTTTCCCCATGAAGCGGAGGGGAGTCCCCTCCCATAAGGATCTGGAGAGCAGCTGCAGGCAGTAGAAATTCCTGACAGCACAGCTCCAGCAGAACCTTGCTGTTGAGGGACTAGGGATCAGTGAAAAGGCACAGAGGCTCGATATGGACAGCAGTGGTCTCCCACAGATCTGTACTGATCCTGCATATTTGGGGCCAACCCTTTCCTCCCCACTCCCAGTGGAATGAAAAGGGAGGCTCTGAGAGATTTTCCTTCTCAAAGTCCTCTTCTATGGATGTTGCCATGGGATGGGATGATCAAGACCCCAATTTTACCTGATTGGGCACTGAGTGAGGACTGCAGGATTTGGCTCTCAATTATAAAACAAATTGTATCCTTGAAAGGTTACGGACTTCAGGTATATATACACATAGGTGCTGAATTACGGGTGCTGGGGGGGTGCTGCTGCACTCCCTGGCCGGAAGTGGTTTCCATCATATACAGGGTTTATAGTTTGGTTCAATGGATCTCAGCACCCCCGCTATACAAATTGTTCCATCACCCCTGTATATACAAGAAAGTCAATGCAATCATATGGAACCTCTGATATTATCTACCAGCCACCACTTCCAAGTGAACATCATTGTTTTTACTGAAAAATATTAAATGTAAAAAGAAAAGTTACAAAATAAGAGAAAAATCAGAAAAACAGAGGAAAGAGAGAGAGAGAGTCAGAGACAAGACAAAGAGGAGAGGAAGGAGGGGGAATAGAAGAGGTGGTCTCCCATTTGGTAAAAGGAAATGAAGTTCTAGGCACTGACTAGCTGACCACATTGTTCACTTTCTCTCTTTTGCACCTGTCTTGAAGTGCACCTAATTAATTTGTATAACAATTAAAACATAAAACCAGGGTCCAAATTGAACCCTACTGTAATGTCACTGCCACTGGTGTAGGTAGATGTACACCACAGATTATTGTGGCCTCAGATATCTTTAAACATGTTGATTCCATTTAGTC